>NW_027142409.1:861230-3261230 GCF_026170545.1 Melanerpes formicivorus
CAACCAGTACCCCCCAGGTCCCCTCTCTGCCTGGCCACTCTCCAGCCACTCTGACCCCAGCCTGTAGCACTGCATGGGGTTGTTGTGGGCAATGTTACTGATCATGCCCAAAGAGATAAAATATCCCAAACGATCTTGCCAAAATGTACACTGTTAATCAAATTGTGACCTCTTCTGATTTTAATTTCATCAAGTGAATATTTACAAGCTGAAACCCCAGTCCTGCACATTTTTGTGTTTGTAACTAATATAACACATGTAAGCAATGTTTCCCCTCTCACTCCACTTATTTATTGGCATAAATATTTGCAAGATCAGAACACTGACACCTGACTAATGTGTTTTAGGGTGGAAAAAAAGTAGCAAAAACTCATATACAAGTCTCTGCAGTTGCTGAATAGTTCTATAAAGTACCTGAAGTTCCTCCACACTGCGCTGCAAGGAGTAACACATCTGCCTTTAACAATTCGCAGGACTTGTTGGCTCATACTCAGCCAAGGGGAAAAAAAAAAGGTGAACAAAAAAAGTGATAGCAAATTCCTCAAATATTTACCAGGCGGGACATCAAAAACAAGACCTTAAATGGGCTCTTAATGCCACAGTGCGGAATTTAAATGGCAGTTTGAGTTTCAAAAACGCCGGACAACAGCATTGTTTATTGACATCTTTTCGGAAGGTCAAACCACAGATTTAGGATCTTACTACAGATCAAACCCCTATATTTTGGCATTCATTGGGAAATTTTCATTGCTGCTTCCCTCATGTGACATTTCATCCTTATGTTTGAGTAGAGGATACCCATCTAATTAGCACGAATGCTTTGCAACACCCAGCTATTGTCCCCTCATTAATTCCCTAACCTCCTTGGTTTTATAAAACATAGGCAACCACTGCACTGAATATGTACTGGGGACCTAGACAACGAAAGTCAATTGTTACAGAGCAGAAGTGTATTTAAAAGTCTCTTTTGCATATCCCATATTTTGCAACCACTGCCTTTTCCTCTTATGTCATAATCTCTGCAGAGAGCTCTGTGATGAAACACTCGGCACAATTAAGCTAAAGGATTCATTGTAATCCATTCAGAATAGGTATAACTGTATGGAGTTAAGTTACAACCAGAAGGCCTTCCCCTATGTGACCGGTTGACGTTGTCCCCTTAAGAAAGGGAATATGGTGGACGGAAGTTGGTAAACGGAAAGAATAATCTAAACTATTTCATTGGTGAAGTGGGAGGAAGCACCTTCTGAACTGGGAGTGAACTGGGCATTCCAGCATTTCTCTGCCAGTCTTGCTTCCGCCTCTTCTTTGGGCAGCAGCTTTCTGTGCTGGGCTTTCTGCCAAGGCTTCGGCCTTGAAAACCGATAAGCTACCAGGCCTGTATTAACTGCTTTCCAATTAACACAAGTGCTTCTAACTTTTTTTTCCTCTCTTTTTTTTCTCTTTCTAACCCACTCTGGGGAAAGGGGGAAAGAGGGGAGAGCGGAGGTGGGAAACCCCCCTCAGCAGAGGGGGGAACCCTCATTTCTGTGTTACTCTATTGTATATCTTTGTATATATTGTACATATTGTAAATTTGTATATATTCCCCTGCATACCCTACATTGCTTTGTAAATATACAGCTCCACTGCTTTGCTAATTCAGCTTGTGAGTTTTTTTTTCCTTTCCCTTCAATTTTTCTTTCCCCTTACTTACAGGGGGGAGGGAAGAGGCTTCTTGGCCTTACCCTTCCAACCCTCGACACCCTACCATAGGCTTTTGTCAAAAATCAGACATTGCCACCCCCACTTGCCTCAGGGTTCCTGAGAGATGTAAACCTAATGGACAAGTGTGGACCCAATTTCAGGTATCTCTAATCTCAGTGACAGACTGGGGTTGAACTCAAACAAAACACAGGAGTTCACTTTTTGGCCCTGATCCTGGAAAAATGAGGGCAGGAAAGAGTCTAAAGGATGAGGAAGTCCAAGATGCTGCATTGTAGTCACTACATTATGCAATTTTCCTTGTAAATGTATTCATTTTCATGTTAAGATCAACTAGTTTTTGCCCCTGCAGTCATACTGGCACACTACAAGAGAGTATAAGGATGGTTTCACCAACCACAGCAGATCAGACATCCACCCAGTGCAGTGTCCCATAGCTGTCACTGTCCCTGTCTGGTCTAGGCAGGCAAG
Source organism: Melanerpes formicivorus (assembly GCF_026170545.1). Taxonomy (NCBI): domain Eukaryota; kingdom Metazoa; phylum Chordata; class Aves; order Piciformes; family Picidae; genus Melanerpes; species Melanerpes formicivorus. The sequence goes on from NW_027142409.1 coordinate 863,406, forward strand.
GTGATCAGGGCAAACATTCAGCCACCTTGCAACACTGTGCTCTCCTAGCTCCTCTTGTTCATGGCATGAGGTGTCCTGCACCAGAGGTGGTGACTTTGAATTTACTCCTCACTGTGGACTTCTTTCTTGTATGAATTGGTTTGGCTACTTCTTGGGAATCATGTAAATGCTTAGCATCCATAATGACCCAAGCAAAAGGGATCTTTTTGGCTTAAAGGCACCATGTTCAATTACCTGCTGAGGGGTCCCTTCAACTTCTACAGTGTTTCTGGAGAAAATCAAGAGAGCTCTTCTTGTGGATACCAAAGGGGATTTTTTTTTTTTTTTGAAGTTTCAAGACATGATTTGTACATTTATGAGCCCAATGGAAAAGGTAAAAATAATCCAAAAAATATTGAAGGAGAGTGCAGAGCACTGTAAGAAGCATGCTGGATCACATGATCACAGGATGTTAGGAGTTGGAAGGGACCTCCAGAGATCATCAAATCAAAACCCCTGCCAGAGCAGGACCATAGAATCCAATGCAGGTTGCACAGGAATGCATCCAGATGGGACTTTAAAAGTCTCCACATGCTATCACATGAATCTGCCAGGAGCTCATGGAAAAGTAGACACCATTCAGGTCACCCACTTCAGGTGAGCTGGTGCTGGCAGATGGGCTGTGCCAGCCCAGTCAGCTGCTCAGAGAAAGGTGAGACCTGCCAGACAGACAGCAACAGCAGAGCTTCTCAAATGGAGCAAATAAAAGGCTTGGAGAGGTCAGGAGGCATTATTTGTGCTGAGGGGTAATGTTAGCTGGAGAATAATTGCTTTCAGACTACTTTTGGACAGTTGCTTATTGACTGCTCTTAAACTGTTGTTTTTAGCTTAACCTGTCTGGGTTCATCTGGTGCTGTTCTGCCTCTTTATTAGTTACTATTAGTAATTGTAGCCTTCAGCTATGGGGCAAAGAAGCACAGGGGAGTAATAAAACACAGGAAGAGGTGAGAGGAAAGGGCTCTTCTCAGGAGGCTCTGCTGCAAGATGGCCACTACTGAAACATGGTTCATTCCCTCTCTGCAGAGCAAAGACATTGTAGACTTATATGTGGTTGTGCCCACAGCTGTGACCACTGTGACTGGCAGGAGGTGATGCAGGTTCACCCTGAGCCACCATGAGTAAACTAAGATGGTGGAGGCAGTTTAGAAGAGTAAATAGCAGCTTTGGAGAGCTCAGAGGACCCAGAGCTGTAGAAGCAGCAGCTGAAAGCCTTCTGTGGTTGCTTCTGTGGAGGTAGAGGAAAAGCTCTGGTGCCTCTACTAGGGCCAGGCAGCAGACTGGACATTCTCCACTTGTTCCTTCATTGCATGCATATTGGTAAGTGCCAATCACCACCAAGATGGACATGTCATTTCATTTCCCAGATGTCTGCCTATCTGTATAAGGAAGCTTTAGGCAGTTGAGTTCCTGCCAGGAGGATTTCATCATGTTGATTTAGTTTGATGTGCTGATGTGCCACACTGCTTCAATGCAGCCCTTTCTGGTTCAGCAATGAAATCATAGACACAAGCTCCTGTTGCAAGCAGCTCTGCCATGAGACACTGGTACAGTCACCAATGCTTTGCACTGCTCTGCTGCCAGAAGTCATGGCTTCTGCTGGGCTACTGGCACGTATTGTCCCCTGACTTCCCCAAATATGTGGGCTTGGAGACAGACTGGTATCATGAACTGTTGTGGCCAGTTTTGCAGGAAAGGGACCGGGAAGATCTCATATATTTCCCCAGGGGATGACATGGTCCCAGGCCATCCAATGAGACAGGGACTCTAGAGGTGTGACTGTTTGAGGCTGTGCCTTTAAGAAAAGGACAGTACTGGGGCACTATGGCTGAATGTTTTGGAAATGTTAATGAAAACAATCAGATATTCTAAACTAATTTCATTGGTGGATTGGTAAAAAGGGCAGTTTTGAGCTTAAGTGCTGCTGGGACTTTCCTCAGTTCGCTTCTTCCCTCCTCCTTTTCCAGCTCATCTGCTCCTAGGCTCTCTGCCAGACTGACCTTGGACAGATAAGCGTGTGGCCTACTAACACTTTGCTTTAATTAATAACTGCTTTAATTAACAATTGCTCTTTTTCTCTCTTTCTAACCCTCTTTGGGGAAAAAGGGGAGAGAAGGGGGTACGGGGGGGAAACCCTCCTCAGCAGAGAAGGGAATTTCGTTCCTGTATTATTGTTCTTTTACCTTGCTGTATATTTCTGTGTATATATTGTAAATACTGTAAATTGTGTATATATCCTGCATTCCCTAAAAATTGCTTGTAAATATATCATTTCCCTTTTTCTTCTCCGGCTGGCTAGCTGTGGTTATTTCCTTTTTTCCTCTTTGTGGGGGAGAGGAGGCTTAGCTTTCTCTCTCAAACCCACCACATTTTTTGGCGCCCAATGTGGGGCGCCAAAAAAAGAAATGTGGTGGGTTTGAGAGAAAGGCCCAGCCTTCTCCCCCCACAAAGAGAAAAAGAAATAGAAACCACAGCTAGCCAGCCGGAGGAGCAAAAGGGAAATGCTATATTTACAAGCAATTTTTAGGGAATGCAGGATATATACACAATTTACAGTATTTACAATATATACACAGAAATATACAGCAAAGTAAAAAGAAAAACAATAATACAGGAATGAAATTTCCCCCCCCCTCTGGAGTAGGGTTCCCCCCCTGTACCCCCTTCTCTCCCCTTTTTCCCCAAAGAGGGTTAGAAAGAGAGGAAAAAGAGCAACTGTAAATAAAGCAGAGTATGTTAGTAAGCTTTATCTGTCCAAGGTCAGTCTGGCAGGGAGCCCAGAGGCAGACAAGCTGGAAAGGGAGAAGGGAAGGAGTGAACTGAGGAAAGTCTCAGCTGCAACTAAGTTTAAAACTTCCCTTTTTACCAATCCACCAATGAAATTAGTTTAGAATATCTGATTGTTTTTGTTAGCATTTCCAAAACATTCAGCCAGAGTGTCCTAGTACTGTCCTTTTCTTAAAGGCACAGCCTCAAACGGTCACAAGAGGGCTCCTAACCTCATTATGGAAGGGGACACACTGGAGGTCTGCAAAGCCATGCACAGCTTATGCGGCAGGGATGGATAGATGGCAGTGTCTTCAAGCCCAAGCAGGACACCTAATCCACAGGAGCCAGGCTCAACACAGATAAAAAGAGACTATTTTTGGACTCGCAGAATAGCAGTTATGTGTCATCTCATGCCAAAACTTACTGTGGAATCAAGAAGGTTGCAGGGCTTCATTGAGAGTCTTGAAAAAGAGCTTTGATGAACAAGCTCAGAAAAAAACTGATTTTGGAGTAGCTGGAGGCTGGGAAAGTATGTGGAGAAGAGCTGTAGATATCTAGTTTTTGCTCTATCCTAGCTGTTTGCTTGAGACCACCATTCTTGTTTTTAATTATGCAAAGAGAAAAGTGAGGAGACATCAATTGAAAAGTGCTTAGGATATCTCATCACGCTCCCTCATTGCTAGCTAGAGGCAGCAGGGGATAGTGTTTGCCTCTGTATGGGAAGAAGAGATCTAGTGTAATTCCCAGAGGGGCTTGCTTTTCATTCCTCCTTCAATTTACCTAAAAAACACCCCTAGTCTCCTTAATGCAAGCTGCAAGCACTGCCACTATAAATACAAGTGACACTAATTCTGCTACAGGAGCAGTGCCTTATCATTGCACTACTCCAGCATGCAATACATGCACTGTTTTAACACTGTGCCAAAGCATGACTCCTAAGCAAAGCAGTCTCCATTTTCTACATGTGGCTTCCTGGAGCTGCAGCAGATTAATTAGGGTGTGTGCACAGCTGTGTATTTCTGTGCATGCACACATGGGGCTCTAAAATTTATTTTTAAATCTTCCTATATGAAAAAAAAAATTGTGTCTGGATGGGAAAAAAAAACAAACCAAGAGGTCATTTATTTAGTGAACTTTTAACAGCTGTAGTTCCTAGAGAGATGAGCATGGACAGACACTCTTCAGAGAATTGCTGCATCAAATTGTTTAGCTAATTTTTTCTTAATGCTTGTTAATTGCTCTGTGCAGCTGTTTTTATTTAAGAGATTAGCATTTTGAAAGTTGAAATGAGGACATATTGCAAACTTTTCCCCCACAGTGCATTGTGCCATAGACTACACACAGCAACTCAGACAGCTAATCATAGGTGAGGGTTAAAAATTATGAACTGTTGCAACTGCAGAGAGACATATGAGGATGTGGCCAGACAGAGCAGCTTAGAGCTATAAACAAAGTTACTGGCCCAATGAAGGACATGTCTCTTGTGAAACGTGTTAGCTCAGTGCATTGTTTGGCACTGTGGTAAGTAAGGAATACTTGTAAAAGTACTAGTGCAGGTAAGGAAATTCTCTAATGCTGTCAAGACTATGTGCTTGACTTCTCTGTCTGGAGGAAGATCTGGACAAGCTCATCATGCAGGGTCAGGAGTACACAACCCTCAACCTTCTCAAGCCTGTTTCCAGGCAGTGATCCTGTCCCATTAAAGTGTAGGCGCTCCCTGCAGCACAGAGGTGTCTAAACAGCTGAGAGATGGTCTGTGCTCCAGGAGGGGGTGCTTAACAGTTCAAATATAACCCAAACAACATGAATACATTGTGACCGGTTGAGACTGTCCCCTTAAGAAAGGGAATATGGTGGACGGAAGTTGGTAAACTAAAAGAAGGATCTAAACTAATTTCATTGGTAGAGTGGGAGGAAGCACCTTCTGAACTGGGAGTGCAGGAGGGTATCCTGGGCATTCCAGCACTTTTCTATTAGTCTTTCTTCCGCTTCTCCTTCGGGCAGCAGCTTGCAGCTCCTGGGCTTTCAGCCAAGGCTTTGGCCTTGAAAACTGATAAGCTACAAGGCCTGTATTAACTGCTTTCCAATTAACACAAACTGCTTCTAACCTTTTTTCTCTTTCTCTCTCTTTCTAACCCGCTCTGGGGAAAAGGGGGAGAGAGGGGGGAGAGCGGAGGTGGGGAACCCCCTCAGCAGAGGGAGGAACTCTCATTTCTGTGCTACTCTGTTGTATATCTTTGTATATATTGTAAATATTGTAAATTTGTATATATTCCCCTGCATATCCTACATTTCTTTGTAAATATACAGCTCCACTGCTTTGCTAATTCAGCTGTGAGGTTTTTTTTCCCCTTTCCCTTCAATTTTCTTTCCCTTTACTTTACAGGGGGGAGGGAGGAGGCTTTTTGGCCTTACCCTTCCAACCCTACGACACTACAACACTACCCTGAGAAACAAATAGGAAATTGCCTTTCCAACTTTGGTTTATGGATCAGATGGCACCAAACACCAGATATTTTGGGTTTTGTATTCCTATGACTCCTGTTATTTCTGGTAAATGAATTCAACAGACAAGTCATTCAGCAATGGTAAAGTTCTGGTGCAGCTTTCCTTCCCTTCATTACACCCCCTCCTTCCCACCCACTTTTGGAAACTGTGCTAATGCATTGATGGATTGCAGAGTTAAAACAAAAACAAACAATTTGTTCTTCCTCAAGACAGTTCATATTGTAGATGATCTACGTGTGGCACAATAAGGCTGCTACAGGACAGCCAAAATCCATAACAATTTCACCAGTTCAGCCAGTTGTGCTTGCTCATATCGAAGGTGGCAGCGTTTCTACTGCTTGCCAACAGGCTGCTTCTTCACCTTTGGGAAAATGGTAGAGCAGGGGGATCAAGGGTGTGTAGCCACATTCCTGCTCTGCTTAGCAGTGTCCAAGGAGCTGGTAATGGCAAAGGAATGAAAGGAATCAGTGCCTTCTGGTAGTATGAATCCCTTGAGGATTTCTAGTCTGTAAGCAAGGTCTGGCTGGGCCACGTAGGAGGCGAATGCAAGTGGTTAGCTGCGAGGAATGAAACTTTTTGTTTAAAATGTTTATAAATATGTAAAGGGTGAGTCCCGAGAGGATGGAGCCAGGCTCTTCTCAGTGGTACCCAGTGAGAGGACAAGGGGCAATGGGTGGAAGCTGAGGCACAGGATGTTTCATGTAAATATGAGGAAGATTTTTTTCACTGTGAGGGTGACAGAGCACTGGAACAGGCTGCCCAGGGAGGTTGCAGAGTCTCCCTCTCTGGAGATATTCAAAACTTGCCTAGATGTGTTTCTGTGTAATCTGGTGTAGGTGATTTTGCTCTGGCAGGGAAGTTGGACTAGATGATCTTTAGAGGTCCCTTCCAGCCCCTGAAATTCTGTGAAATTAAATAGAAAAGAAAAGAAAAGAAAAGAAAAGAAAAGAAAAGAAAAGAAAAGAAAAGAAAAGAAAAGAAAAGAAAAGAAAAGAGAAAAGAAAAGAAAAGAAAAGAAAAGAAAAGAAAAGAAAAGAAAAGAAAAGAAAAGAAAAGAAAAGAAAAGAAAAGAAAAGAAAAGAAAAGAAAAGAAAAGAAAAGAAAAGAAAAGAAAAGAAAAGAAAAGAAAAGAAAAGAAAAGAAAAGAAAAGAAAGGAAAGAAAAAGCTTATTTCATTCTATTTACTTGCAAGCAGAAAAACAAAGGCCAAAAATATGAAAAGGAAAAAAGATATTTACCTTGGCAATTTAAACCAAGCTTCAGCTATGTATTGAAGTATGACCTTTTTTTCTTAAGCCTCAAGAGACTGAAAGATTATGTTCAGTATCTAGACCTCCTTCACTAAATGTGTTTCACACTGTTTTCAGTGAAAATGTGATATAATCAAAACCAGACTTTTCTAAGAAAAAAAATATTAATCACATTTTTCACCTGAGGAGAAGTGGCTTGAAGGGAAGTTGTTGCTACTGCATTTGCTAGTAAATTACATTGTCAAAAAATCTTGTTAGCAGACACAGGGGAAGGTTACATGTACTTACAATCTAGCCTGGAAAATAATTTGGTAGCACAAAGGCTGACAGTCTTCTCTCCTGCTGAAAGCTACAGGGAACAAAATTGCTAGTGATTGCTACTCTTCAGAGCAGGAACGTGGGATAAGGGACTTTGCAAAGGCTCTTGCTGGCCTCTTAACAGGGAGGTCAACTGGCTCAATTCTGAGATGTGTTAAGGGACATCCTGATGAAAAGCTGCTGTCTCTTAACTTTTTCCAACATTAAAAATATTTTTCCAATTAACACCATTATCATCCTCCAGTGGTGGACATTTTACATATACTCACGGAAGTGTCTCTTGAATCACAGTTTAAAAAGTCCTTCTGCCTTCTGGAGAAAATCAGATAAATATCAAACCTTGGATCTTAACCCACTTCTCGTTTCCTTACCGTGTATCATGCCTCACTGTCAGCAACAATCTCAACAGAAACAATCCTCCTCTTTCCCAAGGGGTGGAGCAGTACCACCTCAACCTCACAAAGTGATGGTACTGGCTCTTGTTTACACCAGTGTAACAATCAGAGGTTATACCCTTGATTTTAGAGGGGTTTGACAGAGGAGGTAGGGGTAATTTATTTCCCCCCTGGTCCATCTGCAGAATCGGGGGGGGGGGAAGGTTTCTGCCCCATTCTTCACTTACTTTAATGCTTGCAAATCACTCCTAAACCTGACTCCCTAGAGTGGCTTTTTCTGATGCTATGGGGACATGGTTCAGTATCAGATTTAGCAGAGTCAGATAATGTCTGGATCTTAAAGGTCTTTGCCAACCAAAATGATTCTGTGCAGATGACACCAAGCTGGCGGCAGGTGTTGATCTGTTAGAGGATAGGAGAGCTCTGCAGAGGGACCTTGACAAGCTGGACAGATGGGCACAGTCCAACGGCATGAGATTTAACACATCTAAGTGCCGGGTTCTACACATTGGCCACAGCAACCCCATGCAGTGCTACAGGCTGGGGTCAGAGTGGCTGGAGAGAGGCCAGGCAGAAAGGGACTTGGGGGTGCTGGTTGATAGTAGGCTGAACATGAGCCAGCAGTGTGCCCAGGTGGCCAAGAAAGCCAATGGCATCCTGGCCTGTATCAGGAACAGTGTCACCAGCAGGAACAGGGAGGTCATTCTGCCCCTGTACTCAGCACTGGTAGGGCCACACCTTGAGTCCTGTGTCCAGTTCTGGGCCCCTCAGTTTAGGAAAGAAGTTTCCTTGCTGGAATGATTCCAGAGAAGGGCAACAAAGCTGGGGAGGGGTTTGGAGCACAAGCCCTATGAGGAGAGGCTGAGGGAGCTGGGATTGCTTAGCCTGGAGAAGAGGAGGCTCGGGGGAGACCTTATTGCTCTCTACAACTACCTGAAGGGAGGTTGTAGGCAGGTGGGGGTTGGTCTCTTCTCCCAGGCAACCAGCACCAGAACAAGAGGACACAGTGTCAAGCTGCACCAGAGAAGGTTTAGCTGGATGTTGGGAAGAAGTTCTTCACAGAAAGAGTGATTGGCCATTGGAATGGGCTGCCCAGGGAGGTCATGGAGTCACCATCACTGGAGGTGTTTAGGAAGAGACTGGATGGGGCTCTTGGTGCCATGGTTTTGTTGATTAGATGGTGTTGGATGATGGGTTGGATGTGATGATCTTGAAGGTCTCTTCCAACCTGGTCTGGTCTATTCTATTCTATTCTATTCTATTCTATTCTATTCTATTCTTTCTCCCATCTTTCACACTCTGGGTATTCATGAAGACCCATGAATGAAGCATCATGTCTGCAAGGCTGACTCCAGACTCCAAAACATGTTTAGCATGATTTATGACCACTAAAAGCAAAAAGACTCCTTAGGCATTATGGGGTTTTTTGTCGCTGTTTGGTTGGTTGGTTTCTTTTTCACCCCAGCAACACATTTGGGACTTTAACAGGTGTTAAATCAGCAGCAGGATTGCTCTCTTCCTTCAGTGAAGACCTTTCTAGTTATAGGTAAAACATTAATTCAGGAAATTAAATGCAAGGGCTAGGCAGTTCAAACAAAGCCCGCTTCCTGGTTCAAAGCCTAGTTCAGACCTTGATCTATAAGCCTCCAGAATCACTTAAAAGAGTTATGACTGGATGTTATAATAAAAGTATTGGTGGAGTGTTTTGAATAAATGTTGAGCATTTTCAGGTAGCAAATGTGTTTGTTGCTAAAAAGCAGGGATCTCTCTGACATACACCAGAAGACTTTCTGATCAAAATCTTGAGCACATGAAATACTGCTTTACTACAATATATCATTTATTTCATTGAAGATTAAGAAGAAAACCAACCAGGCACTCTTCTCTAGAATGCAACAAGACAGGGTTAAATTCTGCTCTGAGATATATGGGTTTAAATCCAATGACACTTGCTGATAGGGTTATTCCAAATTTGGACCGGTACAACTTGAGACTGATGGGTTTGAAACATTTGAAGTAAATGTATCCCAGTGATTTCAAAAAACATTTAGCACTCAGCTATACAAACTACCATCAGCAGAACACAGACATGCTAATTTGGATTGAAAAAAAACAACATTATATCTAAATAATAAAACATAAGAGGGAGATTAATTGGAGGTCAGGTATATATTCTCAGTGCCCCTCACCCAATCTACAGATATAAATCTCTGTACATCAGACTTCACATACTTCATGCTTTCCTCAGAGAAACAAGGAGAGGTTCCTATAATTATACTCATTAGTAGCTGACTTTTTAAAATGCTTCCAATTTTACAGATGCAATGTATGAAGCATGAGCTGGATGATGTCATTTCTATCATAAAATCTACATTAAGAGCCTGCCTAATCAAGCACTGTTTGTTGTATATTAGCAGTCGCATCTTTGTAGCCACAAGAATCAGGAGTATCTGCAGAGAGAATTTCAGGGAGAGGCAGTAGCTTTTATTAAAACCCCCACATACCTTGTTGGAAGAGAGGTTTTCAAGACAAAAGTATGACCTAAAGAGGAGCTTGTGTGCCTGAAAGCCTGTCAGCTGTTTCCATCTTTATCACTGGGTCTTATAAAAGATTACCTCTCCCCACAAAACTTACCCCAGTTATTTACTAAACAAGTGCTTTGATTGGCTAGAATTGTATGGTTTATGCAGATGCTTAACAGGAAAAGGCATTAATATAATAGTAATATAATTATATTATAATATAGGAAAGATGGACAAGAAAGGTTTGTCCCCAAAATTTTGTGTCTTAATGAATACCCATCACCATTGTGCTGAGGATGGACAGGCTCTGCAGGAGTGTCAGTGTTTATTTCTTGGTTTTATGAGAGGAAGGCATTTGAAGCTGGCTGTAAAAGTGGATGGTATTTGTGGTGGGTTGATGTTTCCCCCCATCATTAGCTTTGGCAGACTAACTCACAAGCAAATGAAGATGCATTTACAAGCAAAATCTACACTCTACAATGGAATGCAATGAATATGTACAAAATATACAGTATTTACAATATTATACAGATATTTAAAATTAGCAAACAACATGAAACCCACACCCCCCTGGTCAAAAAGACCAGGAAAGCCGTTCCACTGCCCTCCACCCCCTGTCCCAAAAGAGAGAGGAGCAGAGAGAGAAGCAGTGGGTTAGACTTAGCCAAGGTCAGAGGAAGCACATTATCTCTCCCAAGCAAAGTGATACAGCCAAAGATCAGAAATGAATATAAAAGGGAAGAATTGTTATGGTACTGATGAACAGAAAATTCTCATTAACAGAATAACAGAGTTGATAAGAATTTTCTGCTTGTTAGCTGAAATGCTGGAATGCAGGGAGGGGGAGAGGGGTTGGCAGACAGCCTTTGCATAGATAAGGAATAACAGGATTTTTCAATGATTTACTTCTGTTAGTCTTGGACAAGATGATCTTTTGTATAAGATAAAGGACACCTGGATGCTATGTATACTTCTGCTATTTTTAGATAGATAACCTTTGTATAGATAGGAAGCATCTGGACTTTTCTGTGAAATATTAACACACCTCTGTCATTAGAGACAGATAACTTTTTGTATAAAAGTTTGCCCAAAACTCTCTGAAGGTACACAGGTCTTTTGAAATTATTCTACCTGTGTCAGGCACCTGAATAGAAGCATAATACAAGAAACTTAATGAGTCTCTTGTGTATCTTTCTCTAAGTCAGTACAGAATAAACCTTTATTAGAATAGAATAAACCAAACCAGGTTGGAAGAGACCTTCAAGATCATCGTGTCCAACCCATCAACCAATCCAACCCACCCAAACAGCTAACCCATGGCACCAAGCACCCCATCAAGTCTCCTTCTGAACACCTTCAATGACGGCGACTCCACCACCTCCCCGGGCAACCCATTCCATAGCGCAATCACTCTTTCTGTATAGAACTTCTTCCTAACATCCAACCTGAACCTCCCCTGGCGCAGCCTGAGACTGTGTCCTCTTGTTCTGGTACTGGGTGCCTGGGAGAAGAGACCATCATCAGCCTGTCTGCAACCTCCCTTCAGGTAGTTGTAGAGAGTGATAAGGTCACCCCTGAGTCTCCTCTTCTCCAGGCTAAGCAGCCCCAGCTCCCTCAGCCTCTCCTCGTAGGGCTTGTGTTCCAAACCCCTCACCAACTTTGTTGCTGTTCTCTGGACTCGTTCCAGCAAGTCAACATCCTTCCTAAACTGAGGGGCCCAGAACTGGACACAGTACTCGAGGTGTGGCCTAACCAGTGCAGTGTACAGGGGCAGAATGACCTCCCTGCTCCTGCTGGCCACACTGTTCTTGATGCAGGCCAGGATGCCATTGGCCCTCTTGGCTGCCTGGGCACACTGCAGGCTCATGTTCAGCCTACCATCAACCAGCACCCCCAGGTCCCTCTCTGCCTGGCTGCTCTCTAGCCACTCTGACCCCAGCCTGTAGCACTGCATGGGGTTGTTGTGGCCAATGTGCAGAACCCGGCATTTGGATGTGTTAAATCTCATGCCGTTGGATTCTGCCCATCTGTCCAGCCTGTCGAGGTCTCTCTGCAGAGCCTCTCTACCCTCCAGCAGATCAACTCTTGCCCCCAGCTTGGTGTCGTCAGCAAATTTACTGATGATGGACTCAATGCCCTCATCCAGATCATCAATAAAGATGTTAAAGAGCACAGGGCCCAGCACTGATCCTTGGGGCACACCACTAGTGACTGGCTGCCAGCTGGATGTGGCACCATTCACCACCACTCTCTGGGCTCGGCCCTCCAGCCAGTTCCTAACCCATCGCAGTGTGTTCCCGTCCAAGCCATGGGCTGACAGCTTGGCCAGGAGTTTGCTATGGGGGACGGTGTCAAAGGCCTTGCTGAGGTCCAGGTAGACTACATCAACAGGCCTCCCCACATCCACCAGGCAGGTCACCTGATCATAGAAGGAGATCAGGTTGGTCAGGCAGGACCTGCCCTTCCTAAATCCATGCTGGCTAGGCCTGATCCCTTGGCCATCCTGTAAGTGTTGTGTTATTGAACTCAGGATGACCTGTTCCATGATCTTGCCTGGCACTGAGGTCAGGCTGACAGGCCTGTAATTCCCTGGCTCATCCAACCGGCCCTTCTTATGGATGGGCACCACGTTGGCCAGCTTCCAGTCCTCTGGGACCTCGCCAGTGAGCCAGGACTGCTGGAAAATTATGGAGAGTGGCTTGGCCAGCTCATCTGCCAGCTCTCTCAGCACCCTAGGATGAATCCCATCTGGTCCCATGGACTTGTGGGGATCCAGGCTGCTAAGGAGAGTTCCAACCACCGCCTCATGGAACATAGGGAAACAGCTCCTCTTATTCCAGATATTTACCCAATGAATTTGTTTAGAATAATGCTTTGTTTTCCTTTTTACACCCAATAGTGATTTGTTTATATTTTTCTACTTTTCTGCTCAAAATCTGCAGCTAAATTTTGAAGGCATAGCCTAAAACCACCACACGTGTCAATAAATGACCTAAGTGATTAGCCTTGTGAAAAAGCTGAGAAGAAGGAGCAAAATTTCTCCCCTTTACTCTGGTGTCATGATCTAAACTTTGCCAGTCAGTGCTTTAGAGCAACAGTAGAGCTCTTTGTCTGTCTTAGCTGAGTCATACAATTATCTCAATAACAGTGAGTACCTAGCAACGGCCTCAATAAACACCCATTTATTTGATTAATCAGCCATTCTGAAACAGGTTTGGTAAACATTGCCCTTTCACTTTTGGAATACATTATTAAAAAAGCTGCCCACTGAAGCTGCACCCCATGCTATGAATAACCACATGAAACCACAGATGTCCTGCCCAGCTTGGATAGGTGGGCTGAGCTTAACTTGACACTTCTTGCCCATGTTAAAGCACAGAAAACAGGTAGGGATATATATAGTACTTATCCTGGGTTTTCTAATAATGGGTTCACAATGAAACTGTTGATGTTAATGTGTGCTGTCAATACTGCATGAGAATTTGGCAGTTGTGAGACCAAGATGGGAAGGAAGAAATAGAAACTTAGTTTCCAGAAATGTAAGCATTTGCATGTGATATTTAAGGATAACTTACAGTGTCTGGTATGTACTTTCAGTACTTAAAAGGGTTTGAGTACTCAAAGATTATGAGAAGTGTTTGCAGTGGATTGGGATCTGGGAGCAAATGGAATTTTTTGTTATCATAAAAGATATCAAGATTATTCAGGTAACCTTTGATGGACTCCTCTGAAAGGGAGGATGTAAAGTCTGGTTAGAGAGCATATATATACATATAAATACATATTTACATATATGTGTATATATATATGGATTGGAGGTGCACTCTTCATGGGAATGCTGAGGTGGCAACTGCTTTCCCCCAGCTCTCCAAGCAGCTCTGTGCCTGCCTCTTTTGCAGTGACGAGGGAAATGTCCCTCTTCAAGGAACAGGGAAACTTCTTTCACAGTTATCTTCTAAGTGCACCACCAGCCTATCCAGTTGGAATGACCCTCCCTCAATGCTTCTGGCTGAAACTGTGCTCTTATCTGTTCAATATTAAGTGTAGATCTCTACTTGAATAGAGAATAACAAATGAATAATTATATAGCCGTGTTCTCACTCAGCATTTCTTTTTATCTGCTGTCATAATGCCACATATATATATCCTGTTTCATTGATATACCTTTATTACCCTCAGTGTTAAAATACCACGTGGCATCAAAATTTACTCCCTTTCCTGCTGATTTTTAATGTACAAATAAATAAATTATTTTTATAACTGTGTTCAAAGCTCAGGATTGTGCCTGTCATTAAAGTGATGACAGGCACATTCTACATTCAGATAAGATCTAAATCTAATCTTGCTCAGCAGAGGAAAAGAAGAAGAAATAGACCTCTCTCCTACAAAACATCACCCATCTGCTGGGTGGGGGTGAAGTTCTTAGGTGCCTCCTAATCTCCTAGTTTATTTCAATCACTCATCACACCTCTTCATGTTTTTCATGCACTTACCTTTATGCATCAACAGAGAACAATACAACACGGTTTGGTAAAGGCACAATAGCAATAATTTAAAGTAACCCCCCCCATTATACCAGAAATGCACACTTAGTAGTAATGAGAGTTAATTAATTACATATTTTCTAAATATTTCTCTGGAATAATTTCATCATCATAATTTTTCCTACAAAACTCACAGCCTGGAAGGTATTGTGGCCTGCCATCCAAACATGCCTGCACAAACCCTCTGAGCAATCTCATCAAACTCTTGTTAGCCCTGCCCTGAGCAGAAGGCTAGACACTTCCACAGTTTTCTTCCAATATTTTTTTTTCTATAATTTCCTGAAAATCTGATTACAAAACTGACATCTGATACACAATATAAGACAACGTTCATGCTACAATGTACAGTGCTCTCTGTACCTTTAAGAAAGGGACAGTGCTGGAACACTCTGGCTGAATGTTTTGGAATAATAATGAAAACAATCAGATATTCTAAACTAATTTCATTGGTAGATTGGTAGAATGCAACTTTAAGTTTTAGTTCAGTTGGAATTTTTGTCAGTTTCTCTCTGTCCTGCTTTTCCAGCCTGTCTGCTTCTGAGCAGTCGGAGTTTGACCTTGGATACCAGATAAGCACTAATCCTGCATGCGCTTTTGAGGCCTAACAAAATTTCATCCTTATAAATTACCTTCTCTCTCTCTTTAGCCCTTTTTGGGAAAAAAGGGAGGTAGGGGGAGAGAGGGTGGTACAGAGGGTGAACCCTCCTCTGTCTGGAGGAGGGAGTTTTGTTCCTGTATTTTTCTTTGCTGTATATTTCTGTATATATTGTAAATACTGTATATTGTTGTGGTGGTTTAGGCTGGGTGCTGGCCCGGATGCCACTGCACAGAACACACCTGGGAGGTCCTTATGGGTGGGCCCAGCCCAGGGGGGTGGTCACAGGCACGTATTCCATTTCCCATAATGCCCTGCTCCCCTATAAAATGTCCATGCGCGGGTCTTCACTTCCTCTTTTGTCCCCAGCTGCAGTCTAGGTAAAATGGCGTGAGCCACCTCCCTTGGGCCTGCCCAGGCCCAAGGCTGGGTTGGGGGGGGAAGGAAAGAGCCCTGGGGGGGGTTGGGTGTACCCCCAGGTGGGGATGGGATGTTCTTGGGTATGTTCTGGGATCTCTCTCTTTGTCACGATGCTTGTGGTTCTCTGTAAAGCTTTCATTGGTGTTTGTTTTTAAATTGTTTTTCTATTTAAACTTTCCATCACTTTTGCAATCCCTTTGTCTGAGTCGTTGTTTCTGCCCTGTGGTGGGGAGGGGGTTTGCCCCAACCCATTACAATTGTGTATATATATAAACTGCATTTCATTTTTTGCTTGTAAATATTGCATTCCTTTTGCTTTTCTGATTGAGTCAGCTGTGGTTTTTTCCCCTCTTTGTGGGGGAGGGAGAGCTAGGCCTTCTCTCAACCCACCACAGACTGTACCGGAGGAACAAGTGTAATTATTTGCCCATTGTGTTTTTTTTTTCTTTTTTATTTTCATGTGCATCATGTCTGGTGAGCACAAATTTCCCAGCTTCTTCCATGCTGACAAGTTAAAGTTCTTCACCTTTCACACAGGATTCAAGAGGTATTACAGAAGGCTGAGTGCAACAGAAAGTGAGAATAAATCACAGAATCTCAGAATCACCAAGGTTGGAAGAGACCTCAAAGATCATCAAGTCCAACCTGTCACCACAGACCTCATGACTAAACCATGGCACCAAGTGCCACGTCCAATCCCCTCTCGAACACCTCCAGTGATGGTGACTCCACCATCTCCCTGGGCAGCACATTCCAATGGCTATCGACTCTCTCAGTGAAGAACTTACTCCTCACCTCGAGCCTAAACTTCCCCTGGTGCAGCTTGAGACTGTCCTCTTGTTCTGGTGCTGGTTGCCTAGGAGAAGAGACCAATCCCCTCCTGGCTACAACCACCCTTCAGGTAGTTGTAGACAGCAATAAGGTCACCCCTGAGCCCCCTCTTCTCCAGGCTAAACAATCCCAGCTCCCTCAGCCTCTCCTCATAGGGCTTGTGCTCCAGGCCTCTCACCAGCCTCATTGCCCTTCTCTGGACACATTCAAGCAACTGGAGGCTGTCTCAAGATCATCAGATCTTGTCCTTGTTGGCGACTTCAACCTCCCAGATATCTGCTGGGAACTTAATTCAGCAGGGAGGAGGCAGTCCAGAAGATTCCTGGAGCGAATGGAGGACTGCTTCCTGACACAGCTGTTAAGCGAGCCTACCAGGGGACAGGCTCTGCTTGACCTGCTGTTCTCCAATAGGGAAGGGCTGGTGGGAGACATGATCATGGGAGGCTGCCTAGGGTGCAGTGACCACGAGATAGTGAAGTTTTCAATATGCAGGGAGATAGGGAGGAGCACCAACAGAACCTTCACCTTGGACTTCCGAAGGGCGAACTTCAGCCTATTTAAGAAACTTGTCTGCAAAGTCCCCTGGGTACCAGCCCTCATGAACCAAGGGGTTCAGGAGGGTTGGACCTACTTCAAACAGGAGCTCTTGAAGGCACAGGAACTGGCGGTTCCCAGGTGCCGGAAGGCAAGCCGGCGGGGAAGGCGACCGGCCTGGATGAGCAAGCAGCTCCTGGAGGATTTAAGGGGGAAGAAGAGGCTGTATCACCTTTGGAAGGAGGGGAAGGCTTCTCGTGGTATGTTCAAGGAAGCTGTTAGATTATGTAGGAATAAAATTAGGTAGGCTAAGGCCCAGCTGGAACTGAAGCTGGCCACCTCAGTCAAAGACAATAAAAAGCATATTAACAATAAGAAGAAGGGCAGGAAGAACCTGCACTCCCTATTGGACCTGGAGGGGAACATGGTGACTGAAGACGAGGAGAAGGCTGAGGTCCTGAACACCTTCTTTGCTTCAAATTTTAACAGCAAGGCAGGAGGAGTTCAGGACGAGTGGCCTCCTGAGCTGGGCGATGGGGTCGGGGAGCAGTGTAATGCCCCGGAAATCCATGAGGAGTTAGTTCGGGACCTGCTGAGCCACTTGGATACTCACAAGTCCATGGGACCGGATGGGATCCATCCTAGGGTGCTGAGAGAGTTGGCAGATGTGCTAGCTAGGCCACTCTCCATCATTTTCCTCCAGTCCTGGATCACAAGTGAGGTCCCAGATGACGGGAAACTGGCCAATGTGGTCCCCATCCACAAGAAGGGTCGGATGGAGGAACCTGGAAACTACAGGCCAGTCAGCCTGACCTCAGTGCCAGGGAAAGTGATGGAGCAGATTATCCTGGAGGCAATAACTGCACACCTGAAGGATGGCCAAGGGCTCAGGTCCAGCCAACATGGATTTAGGAAGGGCTGGTCCTGCCTCTCCAACCTGATCTCCTTCTATGATCAGGTGACCCGTCTGGTGGATGTGGGGAGGCCTGTGGATGTGGTCTACCTGGACTTCAGCAAGGCCTTTGACACCGTCCCCCACAGAAAACTGCTGGCTAAGCTGTCAGCCCCTGGCTTGGACCATTACACTCTGTGCTGGGTTAGGAACTGGCTGGAGGGCCAGGCCCAGAGAGTGGTAGTGAACGGTGCCACATCCAGCTGGCGTCCAGTCACCAGTGGTGTCCCCCAGGGATCAGTGCTGGGCCCTGTCCTCTTCAACATATTCATCGATGATCTGGATGAAGGGGTAGAGTCAGTCATCAGCAAGTTTGCAGATGACACAAAGTTAGGGGCAGAAGTTAGTCAGTTAGAGGGTAGAAAGGCTCTGCAGAGGGACCTCGACCGACTGGACAGATGGGCAGAGTCCAATGGGATGTCATTCAACAAGTCCAAGTGCCGAGTGCTGCACTTTGGCTACGGCAATCCCATGCAGAGCTACAGGCTGGGGTCGGAGTGGCTGGAGAGCTCCCAAACAGAGAGGGACCTGGGTGTGCTGATCGACAGCCACCTGAATATGAGCCAGCAGTGTGCCCAGGTGGCCAGGAGGGCCAATAGCATCCTGGCCTGCATTAGGAATTGTGAGGCCAGCAGGAGCAGGGAGGTCATAGTGCCCCTGTACTCTCCTTTCGTTAGGCCGCACCTTGAGTACTGTGTCCAGTTCTGGGCCCCTCAGTTTAAGAAGGACATTGAAACACTTGAACGTGTCCAGAGAAGGGCAACAAGGCTGGTGAGAGGCCTTGAACACAAGCCCTATGAGGAGAGGCTGAGGGAGCTGGGATTGGTTAGTCTGGAGAAGAGGAGGCTCAGGGGTGACCTCATTGCCCTCTACAACTACCTGAAAGGTGGTTGTAACCAGGAAGGGGTTGGCCTCTTCTCCCAGGCAACCAGCACCAGAACAAGGGGACACAGTCTCAAGCTGCGCCAGGGGAGGTTTAGAATCGAGGTGAGGAGGAAGTTCTTCACCGAGCAAGTCATTCGTTATTGGAACGGGTTGCCCACGAGGTGGTTGGGTCATCGACCCTGGAGGGGTTCAAGGGGAGATTGGACGTGGCACTTGGTGCCATGGTCTAGTCATGTGGGTCTGTGTTGATAGGTTGGACTCGATGATCCTCGAGGTCCTTTCCAACCTAAGTGATACTGTGATACTGTGATACCTCTTGCTTTATTTGGTCAAAGGCTGCTTGTTAGAATTAGAATAAACCTTTATTAGAATAAACCAAACCAGGTTGGAAGAGACCTTCAAGATCATCGTGTCCAACCCATCAACCAATCCAACCCACCCAAACAGCTAACCCATGGCACCAAGCACCCCATCAAGTCTCCTTCTGAACACCTTCAATGACGGCGACTCCACCACCTCCCCGGGCAACCCATTCCATAGCGCAATCACTCTTTCTGTATAGAACTTCTTCCTAATATCTAACCTGAACCTCCCCTGGCGCAGCCTGAGACTGTGTCCTCTTGTTCTGGTACTGGGTGCCTGGGAGAAGAGACCATCATCAGCCTGTCTGCAACCTCCTTTCAGGTAGTTGTAGAGAGTGATAAGGTCACCCCTGAGTCTCCTCTTCTCCAGGCTAAGCAGCCCCAGCTCCCTCAGCCTCTCCTCGTAGGGCTTGTGTTCCAAACCCCTCACCAACTTTGTTGCTGTTCTCTGGACTCGTTCCAGCAAGTCAACATCCTTCCTAAACTGAGGGGCCCAGAACTGGACACAGTACTCGAGGTGTGGCCTAACCAGTGCAGTGTGCAGGGGCAGAATGACCTCCCTGCTCCTGCTGGCCACACTGTTCTTGATGCAGGCCAGGATGCCATTGGCCCTCTTGGCTGCCTGGGCACACTGCAGGCTCATGTTCATCCTACCATCAACCAGCACCCCCAGGTCCCTCTCTGCCTGGCTGCTCTCCAGCCACTCTGACCCCAGCCTGTAGCACTGCATGGGGTTGTTGTGGCCAATGTGCAGAACCCGGCATTTGGATGTGTTAAATCTCATGCCGTTGGATTCTGCCCATCTGTCCAGCCTGTCGAGGTCTCTCTGCAGAGCCTCTCTACCCTCCAGCAGATCAACTCTTGCCCCCAGCTTGGTGTCGTCAGCAAATTTACTGATGATGGACTCAATGCCCTCATCCAGATCATCAATAAAGATGTTAAAGAGCACAGGGCCCAGCACTGATCCTTGGGGCACACCACTAGTGACTGGCTGCCAGCTGGATGTGGCACCATTCACCACCACTCTCTGGGCTCGGCCCTCCAGCCAGTTCCTAACCCATTGCAGTGTGCTCCCGTCCAAGCCATGGGCTGACAGCTTGGCCATCAGTTTGCTATGGGGGATGGTGTCAAAGGCCTTGCTGAGGTCCAGGTAGACTACATCAACAGGCCTCCCCACATCCACCAGGCAGGTCACCTGATCATAGAAGGAGATCAGGTTGGTCAGGCAGGACCTGCCCTTCCTAAATCCATGCTGGCTAGGCCTGATCCCTTGGCCATCCTCTAAGTGCTGTGTTATTGCACTCAGGATGACCTGTTCCATGATCTTGCCTGGCACTGAGGTCAGGCTGACAGGCCGGTAATTCCCTGGCTCATCCAACTGGCCCTTCTTATGGATGGGCACCACGTTGGCCAGCTTCCAGTCCTCTGGGACCTTGCCAGTGAGCCAGGACTGCTGGAAAATTATGGAGAGTGGCTTGGCCAGCTCATCTGCCAGGTGTTCAGGTTGTTCAGGTCCCCAGTGGAAATTGTTTCTCTTTCGAGTCACATCATACAGAGGCTTCACAATCTGACTGTATCCAGGAATGTGCAGTCTCCAAAATCCCACTATCCCCAAGAAACATAGGGTTTCTTGCTTGTTTGTGGGATTTCCCATGGTGGAGGCTCTATTTACCACATCCACTGGAATGTGTCAGCGTCCATCCTGCCACCGCACTCCCAGAAACTGAATCTCTGCGGTGGGTCCTTTCACCTTGTCTCGTTTGATGGCAAAACCTGCATTCAGAAGAATGTCAATGATTTTGTTACCTTTCTCGAAGACTTCCTCAGCAGTTTTACCCCAGACGATGATATCA
Organism: Melanerpes formicivorus; assembly: GCF_026170545.1. NCBI lineage: Eukaryota > Metazoa > Chordata > Aves > Piciformes > Picidae > Melanerpes > Melanerpes formicivorus. The sequence goes on from NW_027142409.1 coordinate 884,180, forward strand.
TCGATGAACTGGATGTGTTCTGGAGCACCGCCTTTCTCCAGAGCATCGTGGATCACTGCATGACAGATGCTTGAGCTGTGGATCCAGCCCATTGGCAGTCTGTTGAAAGTGTACTGGATTCCTCTCCAGGTGAAAGCAAACTGAGGCCTGCATTCCTCTGCTATGGGAATAGAGAAAAATGCATTAGCAATGTCTATGGTAGCATACCATTTGGCCTCTTTGGATTCCAGCTCATACTGGAGTTCCATCATGTCTGGTACTGCTGCATTCATAGGTGGTGTCACCTCATTCAGGGCTCGGTAGTCAACCGTCAGACGCCAATCTCCATTCTGCTTCCGCACAGGCCACACTGGACTGTTGAAAGGTGAATGAGTTTTGCTGACGACTTTCTGACTCTCCAACTGACGAATCAGATTCTGAATGGGCAACAAAGAGTCAGGGTTGGTTCTGTATTGTCTGTGGTGCACAGTCTGAGAAGCAATCGGCAATTTAATGTCCTGTATCTTGTGTTGTCCCACAACTGCAGATTCATCTGAAAGCTCAGGTCTAACAGACAACTTTAATTTTTGTCCATCAGTTTCTATAGAAGCTACTCCAAAAGACCATTTCTAACCTCTAGGGTCTTTGAAATGCCCTTCTCTCAGAAAATCAATTCCCAAAATACAAGATGCGTCAGGTCCGGTCACAACTATATGCTTCCTCCATTGTTTACCAGTTAAACTTATATTAACCACCACTTTACTTAACTCTTGAGTTAAGTAACCAGTGACTCCCAGAATAGTTATAGACTCTGATCCCTGATAATTTGATGGCATTATGGTGCACTGAGCTCCTGCGTCAACCAAGGCCCTGTACTTCCGAAATTGTGAAGTGCCAGGCCACTGGATGTACACATCCCAATAGATTCTGTTATCTCTGTTATCCCTCTCCTCCCCCTGGCGGGAGGCAGGGCACCCCTAGTTATGGGGAACATGCGCACATGTGCATTGCGCACAGTGTGCAGTGTTATAACTTTGCATGTTATAACTGGAGCCACTGTTGGAGCTACTAGAGTTGTTCTGGGGAACTGTGGAAGTAACAGCTACCCTTCTGGTATTGCTACCTCGGGTTCTGCCACTTTGCAATTCCCTCAGTCTCCTGAAAAGATTAGAAGTTGGTTGGCCATCCCAGCGGTTCATGTTCTTACCAAACTGATCACGCAGAGTTATCCAAATAGTTCTACGTGGCTGCCTTGGTGGTCTGTTTTGATTTGATCTGTTTTGGAATGACCTCCTTGGAGGACGTGTGTTCCTCACAGATGAAACTTGTATCCACCTGGAGGAAGAATTGAAATTATCTTTCTGTGCCAATTGGTATATGGAATCTTTGAGATCCTTCATGCAACTCTCAATTTTTCCAGACAGAGTTTCAATGGCTGAAACCAAAGAAACATGTGTCATGCTATCCTCGAATTGTCTCATTTGATCACTGAATTGGCCAACCGTAGGAGAAGCTCCACCATAATTTCTTGACACAATTCTGCTTGCCAGAATGTTTGCATAATTAGAAGGAGCAAGTTTGATGATCTTTTTAGCAAGACCAATACCCACAGGAATGTCATCAGGATTTAGAGTTTCATGTTCACCATAGAGTAGCTCTCTAACAGCAAATTCTCTCAAGCGCTTAATTCCCTCATCTATGGTAGTCCAGGGTTTAGGATTCCATGGAAGATCATCTCGGGAAGGGTATCTCAGGGCAACCGCCATTAAAAGGCGTATCCACAGATTAACCTTACCGAGAGCCCTGCCTAGATGTCTATCTGTTCCATTTTCCCTCGAGATAGTTCCTAACTGAGCTGCTGACTTGTCTCCAACTGTTAGAGCTGGAGCACCTGTATCATAACACCTACTAAGCCAAGCTAGAACTGGCTCCTTATCTGCCCTGGTGAAATCTTTACAGACATTTCGCAATTCCTCACGCGGTGAGGAACATTCTAAAATATCATCTTCCTCTTCCTCTCCCTGAACTTTTTGTCTTAATAATCCTCCTGTAATTTTCTCAAGGATCTCTTTAAGCTGAGAACCACCTTTGCCAGCTCCTTTCCTAGCTTCATCTCTATCCTGCTTTGCCCTCACTAGGTCAGCTAGATGTTTAAAACAAATCTTCTCTTCCTCCTCAGCTGGATTTCTTAGAGTAGAGGGCCCCTCACCAGGATCAGTCTCCAGCTCTTCTCCATCTTTGGCCTTTCCGCTTCTAGTCTTTAAAACAGCCACCTTAACTGGAGCTGTGTTTGAATTTACAGCCACCTTAATGGAAGCTGACAGGTCCTGAGATAAATCAGCTGGTGGGGCAGTGACTTCCGGCCCCACCGAAAGAGTGGGCGGAAATGACGTTGCTCCGTTAATGGCCGACGGAGAAGAAGGAGGAGGAGAAGGAATAGGTGCCATGTTGATACCGGCCGGCGCCTTTGGCAGCTTGCCAGAATCAGCAGCAAAGTCATTTAGAGCAGACTTTCCAATTAACTTTTTTGCCCTCTTTTTAACTGACAGAGTTTCTGCACACTCCTCATCACTAGATGACTCTGGGACTGATCCAGAGCCACGGCGTTTTCTTTTTGATCTAGTTTTAATAACAAAACACGCCCTGGACACCTTTCTATTTCGCCGCAGAGAAATCAGGAGATACACGATAATTATCACCAGTAGCAGAATTATACACATGAAATAAATCACCTTTGGATCCCAGGCATCACCTAAAGTTACTCTCTCCTCCGGCGGAATCTTAAAACCCTTTATCTCAATTGGGAGAGTGGTGGAGGTAACATTTATGTATCTCGCTGGCCATAATAAATCAATACATTTTCCATACCATAATCTAACTCTATACATAACCCAGAGATAAATTGTCCGCACCAAATATTTACCCAGGGAATCCAAAATCAAACCCAAACAATATCTGTAAACCAGAGCCCCAAAAATTGAAAAGAATAATCGCTCCACAAACCACAACACCTTCATGTTTGCTAATTCAGCTAGAAAGCACTAAATCACTCAAGTAATAAATTAAGCTAATTATCTGCCCCACGCTGGGCGCCAAGAAAAAAAAAAATGTCGAGGGTTGGAAGGGTAAGGCCAAAAAGCCTCCTCCCTCCCCCCTGTAAAGTAAAGGGAAAGAAATTTGAAAAGGGAAAGGAAAAAAACTCACAGCTGAATTAGCAAAGCAATGAGTGCTGTATATTTACAAAGCAGGGAAACGCAGGGGAATTTACAGAATTTACAATATATACAAAGATATACAATAAAGTAGCACAGGAATGAGAGTTCCCCCCTCTGCTGAGGGGGTTCCCCACCTCCGCTCTCCCCTCTCTCCCCCTTTCCCCAGAGCGGGTTAGAAAGAGAGAGAAAGAGAAAAAAAAGTTAGAAGCAGTTATGTGTTAATTGGAAAGCAGTTAATACAGGCCTTGCAGTTTATCAGTTTTTCAAGGTCAAGCCTTGGCCGAAAGCCCAGAACAGAGAGCTGCTGCCCTAAGGATGAGCAGAAGCAAGACTAACTGCAGAAGTGCAGGAATTCCCAGGAAACTCTGCTGCACTCCCAGTTCAGAAGGTGCTTCCTCCCAATCTACCAATGAAATTAGTTTAGATCCATCTTTTCGTTTACAAACATCCGACCACCATATTCCCTTTCTTAAGGGGACAGCCTCAACCGGTCACAAGCTGCCAGTTGGGCCTAAACCAGGACACAGATGCTGAGAAGGAATTTGTATTTGACAGTACTGGGGTGACTGAATGTCAAGGATCGAGATCTTGCAGTCCACAACAGCATGGCCAGTCTCCACCTGGAGGTTTTAAGATTAAAGCTTCAAACATCAGTGAGGTAGGGTGTATGGTTGATTGTCAATCCGACTATCCTTTGGGAATAAAGAGACAGAGTAGTTGGTTAATATTATGCCATCTTTTGTATTTACTGTTCAAAACAGCTGCCAATAAAAAAAATGTGAAAATAGCCTTGTTTTAGCAGAGTAAGATGGCCCAAGGCAAAAGGAGAGGGTGGAGATCTTCTTCCAGCCTCAATTACTTTGTGCAGTAAGTTAAGAGGATGATATATGCAGAGGGTGTCCTTGAGGTGTTAGTACCACTTATGCACTTTGTGGGCACAGTGTAAGGTCTCCAAGTTACAGAGAGGTCATTTACCTGTCTGTTCAAATATGAGAGCTTTTCTGTCACAGCTGTCATTACATCAGGCTGAGTTTGTAGATCTAAACTTGTTTACAGTAAAGCAGGAGCTATAAGTCACTCCTATACCATCTGGTGTATTCTGCAGATAATGGAGAACTGTTAGATATCTTTGGTTGTTTTGCTTTGCCTAACTAAAGTCACTCTGGTAACAAGATGTCTGGTTGTTTCCTATAGGAACCAGGTCATACTTACTATCTGACTCGTGCTATTGACTAGCATTTCTAACACTGCAGGATCACGTTGCTTAGGTTCTGTGTATTGAATGAAACACTTTCATCCAGTAAAGTCAGACTGAAATTAGCTTGTTTGGTTCTTTTAATCTGGTCAATCGAGCCATTATTTTTACAGTTGTACAGGGAGTTTTCTATTGAGAACGGGGAATGCATTTAGATGCAACTTAACTGCAAGGAACTTCATACTATTTACTAGTGAAATACAAGTGTGGTGCACTGCCACAGAACCTAGAAAGGAGCCTGTGCTGGGTGGGAACACTGGGGACAGCAGCAGAAAACCATTTCCACTGTGACCTGTGGGTTCCCTCATGCCTGGAATGGAACTGGGTAGCAATGCTCATTCCAGAAGAGTGGCCTGAGGTGTCATAGATACAGAATCATAGAATGTTTTGAGTTGGAAGAGACCATAAAGACCGTCTAGTTCCAACACCCCTGCCATGGGCAGGTACACTTCCCACTAGACCAGCTTGCTCAAAGCCTCATCCAGGCTGGTTTTAAACATTTCCAGGGATGACACATCCACAACTTCTACAGGCAACCTGTTCCAGTGTCTCAACACCCGCATAGTAAAGAACTTCCTAATGTCTAATCTAAATCTATCCTGCTCTAGTTTAAAACCACTGGCCCTTGTCCCAAGCCTTTATCCATTATGACCTTCATGCAGCCAGCTGGGCATTGTCCATCCCAATCAGCACCTAGTTGGATATCTACCCCTCCAACTTGGGCCCAAACTGGGAAAGGCCCAGTGCCCGAAGCCAAAGCCATCCTGAAACAGTACCTGTGGGCAGGTTCAGGACCAGGCCTGCCCTGGTGTGGGACTGTGACACTACCTGCTTGAGCTGGGCCAGGGACCCCACCTACATATAGTACAAGGACTTCTGCAAACATCTTTTCATTCTGGACTAAACAAGGGAATATTTAGTTCCAGGAATGTCACTAATGCTAATGGGGGAGGGGGGAGGGGGTTGGGGTGGAGAGGGGAGAAAGGTTTAAACACTCAATCCTAAAACTTCATGATACAATTCTGCCTTCCCAGATGTGATACAGTCCCTCTGTGCCTGAAGAAGATGCAGCAAGGGCTGGGCATTAACCACAGCACAGAAGGCTGTGTAACTGGCTTTTGGAGGGAAAGAGGTAGCAGTGCCATATAAAGATTATACCATGGTGCTTCTCATTTGTCTTACCTCATTTCATGTGGATGAATGCAACAGAAAGGTGCTAGAGGATTAATGGAAACAAAAGCAAAATTGTCAAGAGGCAGTTGTCAAATAACATGCAAAGTGTCCTAGCTGTCCAGAGGAATTTTGTTGTGCTGCATTTGTTTTCCCATTTACAAAACTGGGGATCATTGTAGGATCCACTGCACAGGATAACCAGATCTCCTTGTTCTCTAAGGGGTTTTCTAGACAAATAGTAAGGGCTCCTTGCTCAAAGGAAAGTTGGAGTTTATGTTGCCCCATGCAAAGAAGAGGTGAGGAGCCTTAGGCAACCTTCTATTACTCATTGCAGGTAGGGAAGGATGGTCTGAAACATGTACCACTGGGGTAACAGGAAAACAAGCTGAAGCAAGCATTAAGGGCAACAGTGCTTTGTAGGAAGGGAAATAAGCTCAGTGTGCAGAAACCATGCATTTTCTCAGAGCAATTCAGTTTCTCCCATCATGGCGATACATAAGTTTGTACTCCAGCCTAAACTGCCTTCTCCAGGCAGGAGCCAGAGTGAGAAGATGGCTTCAGAAAACAGAATGGAACCACAAAAATTGCTTCAGTCCCTAAATACAGAGACATCACTTCCAGCAATACCAGAAAGCTGCATTGCCTTCTTCCCAGTGCTCAGATCTCCTTGATGTTCTCAACAGGTAGCTTGAGTCTAAAGGAGTCTTGCTTATTTATATGAAGAAGACTTTGTCAGTTGCTGACTTGCAATGGCCCATGTGACACAAGCCTAGAGCAAATCAGTACATTCAGAAGCCAGACTAAAGTATAAAGAGATAATTTTCTCTTGAGAAGGCAAGGATGGGGCAGAGGACATAGTAATTACATGCACTTCATGAGTACTGCTTTTCTTCCTTTGCCCAAAGCAGCTTTGGAGAAAGCATTACTATTTATGTGTTTCTCCTTTGCACTACCTTCCCCCCTCCAACAAATACATTAAGAAGGTCTATCATTCTTCCAAGACAATTCAACAGTACTGGTGGGAAAACAGAATCCATGGTTGATGATGATCTGTGATCCTCTCCTGGAAGCTCCGAAGTATCACAGTATCACAGTATAACTAAGGTTGGAAGAGACCTCAAGGATCATCGAGTCCAACCTATGAACACAGACCCACATGACTAGACCATGGCACCAAGTGCCACGTCCAATCTCCTCTTGAACCCCTCCAGGGACGGTGACTCCACCACCTCCATGGGCAGCACATTCCAATGATGAACAACTCGCTCGGTGAAGAACTTTCTCCTCACCTCGATTCTAAACCTCCCCTGGTGCAGCTTGAGACTGTGTCCTCTTGTTCTGGTGCTGGTTGCCTGGGAGAAGAGACCAACCCCTTCCTGGCTACAACCACCTTTCAGGTAGTTGTAGAGGGCAATGAGGTCACCCCTGAGCCTCCTCTTCTCCAGACTAACCAATCCCAGCTCCCTCAGCCTCTCCTCATAGGGCTTGTGTTCAAGGCCTCTCACCAGCCTTGTTGCCCTTCTCTGGACACGTTCAAGTGTTTCGATGTCCTTCTTAAACTGAGGGGCCCAGAACTGGACACAGTACTCAAGGTGCGGCCTAACGAAAGGAGAGTACAGGGGCACTATGACCTCCCTGCTCCTGCTGGCCACACTATTCCTAATGCAGGCCAGGAGGCCATTGGCCCTCTTGGCCACCTGGGCACACTGCTGGCTCATATTCAGGCGGCTGTCGATCAGTACCCCCAGGTCCCTCTCCACCTGGCTGCTCTCCAGCCACTCTGACCCCAGCCTGTAGCTCTGCATGGGATTGCCGTAGCCAAAGTGCAGCACTCGGCACTTGGACTTGTTGAATGACATCCCATTGGATTCTGCCCATCTGTCCAGTCGGTCGAGGTCCCTCTGCAGAGCCTTTCTACCCTCTAACTGACTAACATCTGCCCCTAACTTGTTGTCATCTGCAAACTTGCTGATGACTGACTCAACCCCCTCATCCAGATCATCAATGAAGATGTTAAAGAGCATGGGGCCCATCACTGATCCCTGGGGGATGCCACTGGTGACTGGCCGCCAGCTGGATGTGGCACCATTCACCACCATTCTCTGGGCTCGGCCCTCCAGCCAGTTCCTAACCCTGCACAGAGTGTAGTTGTCCAAGCCACGAGCTGACAGCTTAGTCAGCAGTTTGCTGTGGGGGACGGTGTCAAAGGCCTTGCTGAAGTCCAGGTAGACCACATCCACAGGCCTCCCCACATCCACCAGACGGGTCACCTGATCATAGAAGGAGATCAGGTTGGAGAGGCAGGACCTGCCCTTCCTAAATCCATGTTGGCTGGACCTGAGCCCTTGGCCATCCTTCAGGTGCACAGTAATTGCCTCCAGGATAATCTGCTCCATCACTTTCCCTGGCACTGAGGTCAGGCTGACTGGCCTGTAGTTACCCGGTTCCTCCATCCGAACCAGGGCACTACACTGTTCCCCGACCCCATCGCCCCGCTCAGGAGGCCACTCATCCTGAACTCCTGCCTTGCTGTTAAAAATTGAGGCAATGTGGTGGGGTGGAAGGGTAAGGTCAAGAAGCCTCCTCCCTTCCCCCTTGTAAGGCAAAGGGAAAGAAACTTGAAGGGAAAGGAAAAAAAAAAAACTCACAAGCTGAATTAGCAAAGCAGTGGAGCTATATTTACAAAGCAATGTAGGGTATGCAGGGGAATATTTACAAATTTACAATATCTACAATATATACAAAGATATACAACAGAGTAACACAGAAATGAGAGTGACCCCCCTCGGCAGAGGGGTCCCCCACCTCCGCTCTCCCCTCTTTCCCCCCCCTTTCCCCAGAGTAGGTCAGAAAAACGGAGAAAGAAGAAAGAAAGAAGTTAAAAGCAGTTTTGTGTTAATTGGAAAGGAGTCAATACAGGCCTTCTATCTTATCGGTTTCAAGGCCGAAGTCTTGGCAGAAAGCCCAGCACAAGACAGAGCTGCTGCACGAAGAAGAGGCGGAAGCAAGACTGAGATAAAGTGCTGGAAAAACCCAGTATACCCTCCTGCTGTCCCAGTTCAGAAGGTGCTTCCTCCCACTCTTCCAATGAAATTAGTTTAGATTATTCTTTTCGTTTACCAACTTCCGTCCACCATATTCCCTTTCTTAAGGGGGCAACGTCAACCGGTCACAGTCCACCCCTTCTAAACAATTTAATTGGCTCTTCATACTGTCCATCCAATCCAAAACGATATTTACAGTTTGTGAGTAAAGTTCATAGTCCATTCCGGCTATGCACAGATGTAGATGATTCAAAAGTCCAAGAAAATCAGAAAATGAGAAAAATGGAAAACAGTTCATTTCTTCACCAACGAAGCGAAGAAAAGGGAAACAGGGAAATCTCAGGGTCTCTTAGTTGACTCAGGGCTCTCAGGGATCTCAGGGTTCGCGCACCGTAGATTCCTCGTTGATTCTTCCTTTGGACGCGATGTAGCTGTACAACAGTTCAAAGTTAACCTCTTTCAGCTAAAGTTAAGTTTCTTTGTGGAATACACTGAATTTCACCATTCTCTTGCATTACCCAATAAGTGTGACCCGGACCTTCAGCTGAAACCACCCCTCGGACAGGCTTAGCCTCTCCTGAGGGTGAAAATACCCAAAGAGTTTTACCCAACAGATTCTTTTCTCTAACAACAGGAACTCTATCACCTTCTACTTTCCGTAGCAAATCTGAATGTGCAGGTCCAGCTCGGTTCACTGAACCTCTACTATTTACCAGCCAGGTTGCTTGTGCTAAATGTTTTTCCCAGTTTTTCAAAGATCCACCTCCCATGGCTTTGAGAGTGGTCTTCAACAAACCATTGTAGCGTTCAATCTTCCCTGAAGCTGGTGCATAGTAGGGAATATGGAATATCCACTCAATACCGTGCTCTTTTGCCCAGTTCTTTACAAGGTTGTTTTTGAAATGAGTTCCGTTGTCTGACTCAATCCTCTCCGGAGTTCCGTGTCTCCACAGGATCTGTCTCTCCAGACCGAGAATGGTGTTGCGTGCAGTTGCATGTGGAACTGGATAAGTTTCTAACCATCCAGTGTTTGCCTCTACTATAGTAAGCACATACTGCTTACCAGAACGAGAACGCGGTAGAGTGATGTAGTCAATCTGCCAAGCTTCACCATACTTGTACTTGGACCATCTGTCACCATACCACAAGGGCTTAAGTCGTTTTGCCTGCTTAATAGCAGCACAAATGTCACAGTCATGGATGACTTGTGTGATAGCATCCATGGAAATGTCTATGGATCTGTCACGAGCCCATTGGTATGTTGCATCTCTGCCTTGATGTCCTGACGAATCGTGAGCCCACCGAGCTAAGAATATCTCACCTCGGTGTTTCCAGTCGAGATCAAGATTAGAGTCCATGTCTACTTGAGAAACTCTTGCAGCTAGATCTGCCTGATGGTTGTGTTGCTGTTCCTCAGTAGCTTTGCTCTTAGGAATGTGAGCATCGATGTGTCTCACTTTCACTGGAATTCTCTCGATTCGATCAGCAATGTCCTGCCATAGGTTGGCTGCCCAAATGGGTTTTCCTTTCCTCTGCCATCCACTCTTCTTCCAGTTCTTTAGCCAACCCCATAGAGCATTGGCTACCATCCATGAGTCGGTGTAGAGATAAAGCTTTGGCCATCTCTCACGTTCAGCCACGTCGAGAGCTAGCTGGACAGCTTTTACCTCTGCGAACTGACTGGATTCTCCTTCTCCATCTTTCGCTTCTGCAACTCGGCGCGTTGGACTCCACACTGCAGCCTTCCACCTTCGCTTGTTTCCAACAAGACGGCAGGAACCGTCTGTAAACAAAGCATATTTCTTTTCATCATCAGAAAGGTCATTGTAAGGAGGAGCTTCCTCAGCACGAGTCACTTTCTCCTCTGGAGGTTTGGCACAGTTGATGCCTTCAGGCCAACTTGAGATCACCTCCACTAGACCAGGTCTTTCAAGATTTCCCATTCGAGCTCTCTGTGTTATCAGAGCCATCCACCTAGACCATGTTGAGTCTGTGGCATGATGTGGTGTGGAGCCTTTGCCTTTGAACATCCAATTCAAAACTGGTAATCTAGGAGCTAGAAGAAGTTGTGATTCAGTTCCAATCACTTCAGAAGATGCTTTTACTCCTTCATAGGCAGCTAAAATTTCTTTCTCTGTTGGAGTATAATTAGCCTCTGAACCTCTGTAACCTCGACTCCAGAAACCAAGAGGTCGTCCACGTGTCTCACCTGGAGCTTTTTGCCACAAGCACCAGGTTGGACCATTGTCACTTGCAGCCGTGTACAAAATGTTCTTAATGTCTGGACCATCTCGGACAGGTCCCAGACCCATTGCTTGAATTACCTCTTGTTTTATTTGGTCAAAGGCTGCTTGTTGTTCAGGTCCCCAGTGGAAATGGTTTCTCTTTCGAGTCACATCATACAGAGGTTTCACAATCTGACTATATCCAGGAATGTGCAGTCTCCAAAATCCCACTATCCCTAAGAAACGTAGGGTCTCTTGCTTGTTTGTGGGACTTGCCATGGTAGAGACTCTATTTACCACATCCACTGGAATGTGTCAGCGTCCATCCTGCCACCGCACTCCCAGAAACTGAATCTCTGTGGTAGGTCCTTTCACCTTGTCTCGTTTGATCGCAAAACCTGCATTCAGAAGAATGTCAATGATTTTGTTACCTTTCTCAAAGACTTCCTCAGCAGTTTTACCCCAGACGATGATATCATCGATGAACTGGATGTGTTCTGGAGCACCGCCTTTCTCCAGAGCATCGTGGATTACTGCATGACAGATGCTTGAGCTGTGGATCCAGCCCATTGGCAGTCTGTTGAAAGTGTACTGGATTCCTCTCCAGGTGAAAGCAAACTGAGGCCTGCATTCCTCTTTGGATTCCAGCTCATACTGGAGTTCCATCATGTCTGGTACTGCTGCACTCATAGGTGGTGTCACTACATTTAGGGCTTGGTAGTCTACCGTCAGACGCCAATCTCCATTCTGCTTCCGCACAGGCCAGACTGGACTGTTGAAAGGTGAATGAGTTTTGCTGACGACTTTCTGACTCTCCAACTGATGAATCAGATTCTGAATGGGCAACAAAGAGTCACGGTTGGTTCTGTATTGTCTGTGATGCCCAGTCTGAGAAGCAACCGGCAATTTAATGTCCTGTATCTTATGTTGTCCCACAACTGCAGATTCATCAGAAAGCTCAGGTCTAGCAGACAGCTTCAATTTTTGTCCATCAATTTCTATAGAAGCTACTCCAAAAGCCCATTTGTAACCTCTAGGGTCTTTGAAACGCCCTTCTCTCAGAAAATCAATTCCCAAAATACAAGGTGCGTCAGGTCCCGTCACAACTGTATGCTTCCTCCACTGTTTACCTGTTAAAATTATATTAACCTCTACCTTACTTAACTCTTGAGATCCACCAGTGACTCCCAGAATAGTTATAGACTCTGATCCCTGATAATTTGATGGTATTATGGTGCACTGAGCTCCTGTGTCAACCAAGGCCCTGTACTTCCGAAGTTGTGAAGTGCCAGGCCACTGGATGTACACATCCCAATAGATTCTATTATCTCTGTTATCCCTCTCCTCCCCCTGGCGGGAGGCAGGGCTCCCCTAGTTCTGGGGAACATGCGCACATGTGCATTGCACATAGTTTGCAGGGTTATAACTTTGCATGTTATAACTGGAGCCACTGTTGGAGCCATAAGAGTCGTTCTGGGGAACTGTGGAAGTAACAGCTACCCTTCTGGTATTGCTACCTCGGGTTCTGCCACTTTGCAATTCCGTCAGTCTCCTGAAAAGATTAGAAGTTGGTTGGCCATCCCACCGGTTCATGTTCTCACCGAACTGATCACGCAGAGTTATCCAAATAGTTCTACGTGATTGTCTTGGTGGTCTGTTTTGGAATGACCTGTTTTGGAATGTCCTGTTTTGGAATGACCTCCTTGGAGGACGTGTATTCCTCACAGATGAAACTTGTACCCACCTGGAGGAAGAATTGAAATTATCCTTCTGTGCCAATTGGTATATGGAATCTTTCAGATCCTTCATGCAACTCTCAATTTTTCCAGACAGAGTTTCAATGGCTGAAACCAAAGAACCACGTGTCATGCTATCCTCCAATTGTCTCATTTGATCACTGAATTGGCCAACCGTAGGAGAAGCTCCACCATAACTTCTTGACACAATTCTGCTTGCCAGAATGTTTGCATAATTGGAAGGAGCAAGTTTGATGATCTTTTTAGCAAGACCAATACCCACAGGAATGTCATCAGGATTCAGAGTTTCATGTTCACCATAGAGTAGCTCTCTAACAGCAAATTCTCTCAAGCGCTTAATTCCCTCATCTATGGTAGTCCAGGGTTTAGGATTCCAGGGAAGATCATCTCGGGAAGGGTATCTCAGGGCAACCGCCATTAAAAGGCGTATCCACAGATTAACCTTACCGAGAGCTTCGCCTAGATGTCTATCTATTCCATTGTCCCTTGAGAGAGTTCCTAACTGAGCTGCTGACTTGTCTCCAACTGTTAGAGCTGAAGCACCTGTATCATAACACCTACTAAGCCAAGCTAGAACTGGCTCCTTATCTGCCCTGGTGAAATCTTTACGGACATTTCGCAATTCCTCCCGAGGAGAAGAACAGTCTGAAATATCATCTTCATCTTCATCTCCCTGAATTCTTTGCCCATATAATCCTGTTGTCATTTTCTCAAGGATCTCTTTAAGCTGAGAACCACCTTTGCCAGCTGCTTTCCTAACTTCATCTCTATCCTGCTTTGATCTCACTAGGTTAGCTAGATCTTTAAAACAAACCTTCTCTTCCTCCTGAGCAGGATCTTTTAGAGCAGAGGGCCCCTCACCAGGATCAGTCTCCTCCTCTTCTTCTCCATCTTTGGCCTTTCCACCTCTAGTCTTTAAAGGAGCCACCTTAACTGGAGCTGTGTTTGAATTTACAGCCACCTTAATGGAAGCTGACAGGTCCTGAGATAAATCAGCTTCTGGGGCAGTGACTTCCGGTCCCACCGAGGGAGTGGGTGGAAGTGACGTTGCTCCATTACTGGCCGACGGAGAAGAAGAAGAAGAAGAAGGAGAAGTGGGAGAAGGAGTAGGCGCCATGTTGATACCAGCCGATGCCCTTGGCTGCTTGCTAGAGTCAGCAGAAAAGTCATTTAGAGATGCTTTACCAATTAACTTTTTAGCCTTCTTTTTAACTGACACGGGTTCTCCACAGTCCTCGTCACTAGATGACTCTGGGACTGATCGAGAGCCACGGCGTTTTCTTTTTGATCTAGTTTTAATAACAAAACAAGCTCTGGACACCTTTCTCTCTCGCCGCAAAGAAATCAGGAGATACACGATAATTATCACCAGCAGCAGAATTATAGACATGAGATAAATCACCTTTGGATCCCAGGCATCACCTAAAGTTACTGTCTCCTCAGGCGGAATCTTAAAACCCTTTATCTCAATTGGGAGAGTGGTGGAGGTAACATTCCTGTATCTCACTGGCCACAATAAATTAATACATTTTCCATACCATAATTTAACTCTATACATAACCCACATATAAATTGTCCGCACCAAATATTTACCCAGGTAATCCAAAATCAAACCCAAACAATATCTGTAAACCAGAGCCCCAAAAATTGAAAAGAATAATCGCTCCACAAACCACAATACCTTCATGTTTGCTAATTCAGCTAGAAAACACTAAATCAATCAAATAATAAATTAAACTAATTATCTGCCGCACGTTGGGTCCCCCACCTCCGCTCTCCCCTCTTTCCCCCCCCTTTCCCCAGAGTAGGTCAGAAAAAGGGAGAAAGAAGAAAGAAAGAAGTTAAAAGCAGTTTTGTGTTAATTGGAAAGGAGTCAATACAGGCCTTCTATCTTATCGGTTTCAAGGCCGAAGTCTTGGCAGAAAGCCCAGCACAAGACAGAGCTGCTGCACGAAGAAGAGGCGGAAGCAAGACTGAGATAAAGTGCTGGAAAAACCCAGTATACCCTCCTGCTGTCCCAGTTCAGAAGGTGCTTCCTCCCACTCTTCCAATGAAATTAGTTTAGATTATTCTTTCCGTTTACCAACTTCCGTCCACCATATTCCCTTTCTTAAGGGGGCAACGTCAACCGGTCACAGGCAAAGAAGGTGTTCAGGACCTCAGCCTTTTCCTTGTCTTCAGTCACCGTGTTCCCCTCCAGGTCCAATAAGGAGTGGAGGTTCTTCCTGCCCTTCTTCTTATTGTTAATATATTTATAAAAATGCTTTTTATTGTCTTTGACTGTGGTGGTCAGCTTCAGTTCCAGCTGGGCCTTTGCCTCCCTAATTTTATTCCTACATAATCGTCGGGCAGCTTCCTCGGGACAGCACCCAGACCAGCAACCGCCGGGGACCAGCCGCTGCTCTCCTTTTCGGGCTGTGGGAATCGCCATCGCTGCCGAGTTTTGCCGCGGGGAAGGAGCAGCCGCCCTTTCACGTGGTCAGACTCATGATCCCAGCGGCGGGAGCGGCTGAATTTAAAAGGCTCTGCTGCGGCTCGGGGGGTTCACTTCGTTGGGCAGCTTCCTCGGGACAGTACCCAGACCAGCAACCGCCGGGGACCAGCCGCTGCTCTCCTTTTCGGGCTGCGGGAATCACCATTGCTGCCGAGTTTTGCCGCGGGGAAGGAGCAGCCGCTCTTTCACGTGGTCAGACTCGTGATCCCAGCGGCGGGAGCGGCTGAATTTAAAAGGCTCTGCTGCGGCTCGGGGGGTTCACTTCGTCAGGCAGCTTCCTCGGGACAGCACCCAGACCATCAACCGCCGGGGACCAGCCACTGCTCTCCTTTTCGGGCTGCGGGAATCGCCATCGCTGCCGAGTTTTGCCGCGAGGAAGGAGCAGCCGCTCTTTCACGTGGTCAGACTCGTGATCCCAGCGGCGGGAGCGGCTGAATTTAAAAGGCTCTGCTGCAGCTCGGGGGGCCCGTATTCTCTTGTACTCTCACGCGCCGCTTTTTTTTTTTTTTTTTTTTTTTTTTAATTGGTAGTAGGTGCTGTGGCCAGGGACAGCCATGGTTGTAACTCGCAGCAAAATCTCCCTAAAAAAATCAGTGTCGACCCAGACCGAGGTAGAACAGAAGCAGGTAGCTGTCCAGGTATCTGGCTGTAGAGAATGCTGGAGCCTGGCACTTGAGACGCAGGGTAGTGGGGGCAACTCTTGTATAAGGTGTGAGCAGGTTGACTATCTGCTTAATATGGTGGCCAGACTGAGGGATAAGTTTGCTAGCCTTAGAAGTGTAAGGAAATGTAGGAAAGAGATGAACTAGAGGAGGAAGGAGATGGACCAAAGGAGGAAAGAGGTGAATCAGAAGAGGAAAGAGTTGAATCGGAGTAAGCAGGCTCTGCAGGCTCCCCCAGCAGAGGCTGGTTATTCAAAAAGCAGAGGTGAATGGACGCAGGTTACTCTCAAAAGACGCAAAGTTAAACCTCCTTGCCTCCCCTCACCTTCCCCGCTGCTCTTAGAAAACAGATATGGAGCACTGGAAATTGAGGGTGAGGTGGTCCTGATGCCGGAGGACACACCATCTGGGGTTCTCCCTAAGGCTAAGCAGCCTAAGGTTAAACAGCCTAAGGCAAAGCAGCCTAAGGTCAAACAGTCTGCTGCTGGCATCAGGACCTGTTCCCTCAAAAAAAAGAGGAGGGTAATTGTTATTGGTGATTCCCTTCTGAGGGGAATGGAGGGCCCTATATGTGGGCCTGACCCATCTCATAGGGAACTCTGTTGTCTGCCAGGAGCCCAAGTTAATGATGTTACCAGTAGGCTGCCTAAACTGGTGCAGCCCTCTGACTACTACCCTTTACTAGTTATGCAGTTAGGGAATGATGATGTTGCAACCAGAACTCCCAGGGCTATCAAAGATGACTTCAGGGCCCTGGGAGACCTGGTTGGGGGGTCAGGGGCACAAATAATTTTTTCATCAATACCCTTAACTGCAGGAGGGAATACAGTAAGGAACAGGTCAGCAGCTATAGTTAACAAGTGGCTTAGAGGCTGGTGCAGTCAAAAGAATTTTGGTTTTTTTGATATTGGGGAGCTTTCTACTGCAGCAGGCCAGCTGGCAACAGATAGAGTACATCTGTCCCAGAGAAGGGGAAAGATCACTGTATATGAGAACGGACTGTCCCCCAAAGATAAAAAGATCCTGGGTAGGGAATTGGCGGGTCTCATCGACAGGGCTTTAAACTAGTTTCGAAGGGGGAAGGGGCTGAAAATAGTCCTCTCAGACAAGAGTCTGGGGGCGACAAGCTAGAGTCAGAGGTGAAACCAGCAGCCCAGCTGAAGCGCATGTACACTAATGCACGAAGCATGGGTAACAAACAGGAGGAGCTGGAAGCCTTGATGCAGCAGGAAAATTATGATGTAGTTGCCATCACAGAGACGTGGTGGGACGACTCACATGACTGGAGCGCTGCAATTGACGGTTACAAGCTCTTCAGGAGAGACAGGTGAGGAAGAAGGGGTGGAGGGGTGGCCCTTTACATCAGGAAGGCACTAGATGCCATTGAGATGGAGATTAGGGACGATCAGGTTGAGTGCTTGTGGATAAGAATTAGAGGGAAGACCAGCAGGGCAGACACCCTGGTTGGAGTCTGTTATAGACCACCCAACCAGGGGGAAGATGTTGACGAAGTATTCTATAGGCAGCTTAGGGCTGTCTCAAGATCTCCGGACCTTGTTCTCATGGGCGACTTCAACCTGCCTGACATCTGCTGGGAACTCAACACGGCAGAGAGGAGACAGTCCAGAAGGTTCTTAGAATGCATGGAGGACAGCTTCTTATCCCAGGTGCTGCGAGAGCCTACCAGGGGCAAGGCTATGCTTGACCTCCTCTTCACCAACAGGGAAGGACTGGTGGGCAATGTGGTGGTTGGAGGGTGTTTGGGGTCCAGTGACCATGAGATAATTGAATTCTCGGTTTTTGGTCAAGCCAAGAGGGGCAGCAAGAAGACCTCCACTCTGGACTTCCGAAGGGCAGACTTCGGGTTACTCAAGGAACTAATTCAGAGGGTTCCTTGGGATAAAGCCCTTAAAAACAAAGGGGTCCAGGAGAGCTGGACCTACTTCAATGAAGAATTGTTGAAGGCTCAGGGACAGGCTGTGCCAATGTGCCGGAAGATGAGCCGCCGGGGCAGATGGCCAGCCTGGATGGTTCATGAACTTTTAATGGAACTGAGGGAAAAAAAGAGGGTGTATCACCTTTGGAAGAGAGGGGAGGCAACCCACAGAATGTTTAAGGATGTTGCTAGGTCTTGTAGGAAGTCAATTAGGGAGGCAAAAGCACACTTGGAGCTTAAACTGGCCTCTACTGTTGTAGTGGTTTGAGCCTTAACTGAGAGTTAAAAGCTCAAATGGGGAAAAGGCTGAGAATCTCTTCCCCACTTCCCCCCCACCTCCTCCCTCCAAACAGGGAGAGGAGGGAAAAAAAAGGTAAGGAGCAAATCCACTAATCAACAATCTGGAGTCAGCTTGGAAGTAGAGAGGCAAATAATTTTTTTTTTTCTTCAAATATATATATATATATATGGCAATAACAGGGAATAAGGTTCACAAGGGCAAGGAACAAGAATGGATGGGAGGGGAATAGAAAAAAAATAATAGAAAACCAGTCTGTCTCTGAAGAGGCGCAGAGGCAGACAGGGAGAAGGATCAGGTCCAGCCACGTGGCTGAGGATCAGGGGAGCAGCTGCAGTAGCTCTCATCCAGCAGAGGCAGGAGCCAAAAAGGAGATCCAACAGCTATGAGGTCCTGCTTTTTATACCCTTGCTGGGCAGGGAGGGGGGAGTGGAACAGACTCAGCTTTCCCAGGGGGGAGACGCCCTTCAGGGAGTGTAAAGTACCCGCAAGCCCTCCACCCTGCTTTCTTCTTTTGTTTTCAGAAAAAGGTGTTAACCCACCACAACTGTGAAGGACAACAAAAAGTCCTTCTATAAATACATTAATAGTAAGAGGAAGGGAAAGGACAACCTCCACTCCTTGGTGGACACAGAGAGGAACATTGTAACAAAGGATGAGGAAAAGGCAGAGATACTTAACACCTTCTTTGCCTCAATTTTTACTAGAAGGGCAGAACGCCTTCCTGACAGCTGGCCTGCAGAGCTGGCAGAAGGATCCAGGGAGCTGCACAGTTTCCCTATGTTCCATGAGGAGGTGGTTGGAATTCTCCTCAGCAGCTTGGATCCCCACAAGTCCATGGGACCAGATGGGATTCATCCTAGGGTGCTGAGAGAGCTGGCAGATGAACTGGCCAAGCCACTCTCCATAATTTTCCAGCAGTCCTGGCTCACTGGCGAGGTCCCAGAAGACTGGAAGCTGGCCAACGTGGTGCCCATCCATAAGAAGGGCCGGTTGGATGAGCCAGGGAATTACAGGCCTGTCAGCCTGACCTCAGTGCCAGGCAAGATCATGGAACAGGTCATCCTGAGTGCAATAACACAACACTTAGAGGATGGCCAAGGGATCAGGCCTAGCCAGCATGGATTTAGAAAGGGCAGGTCCTGCCTGACTAACCTGATCTCCTTCTATGATCAGGTGACCTGCCTGGTGGATGTGGGGAGGCCTGTTGATGTAGTCTACCTGGACCTCAGCAAGGCCTTTGACACCGTCCCCCATAGCAAACTCCTGACCAAGCTGTCAGCCCATGGCTTGGACGGGAGCACACTGCAATGGGTTAGGATCTGGCTGGAGGGCCGAGCCCAGAGAGTGGTGGTGAATGGTGCCACATCCAGCTGGCAGCCAGTCACTAGTGGTGTGCCCCAAGGATCAGTGCTGGGCCCTGTGCTCTTTAACATCTTTATTGATGATCTGGATGAGGGCATTGAGTCCATCATCAGTAAATTTGCTGACGACACCATCTGGGGGCAAGAGTTGATCTGCTGGAGGGTAGAGAGGCTCTGCAGAGGGACCTCGACAGGCTGGACAGATGGGCAGAATCCAACGGGATGAGATTTAACACATCCAAGTGTCGGGTTCTGCACATTGGCCACAACAACCCCATGCAGAGCTACAGGCTGGGGTCAGAGTGGCTGGAGACCAGCCAGGCAGAGAGGGACCTGGGGGTGCTGGTTGATGGTAGGATGAACATGAGCCTGCAGTGTGCCCAGGCAGCCAAGAGGGCCAATGGCATCCTGGCCTGCATCAAGAACAGTGTGGCCAGCAGGAGCAGGGAGGTCATTCTGCCCCTGTACACTGCACTGGTTAGGCCACACCTCGAGTACTGTGTCCAGTTCTGGGCCCCTCAGTTTAGGAAGGATGTTGACTTGCTGGAACGAGTCCAGAGAATAGCAACAAAGTTGGTGAGAGGTTTGGAACACAAGCCCTATGAGGAGAGGCTGAGGGAGCTGGGGTTGCTCAGCCTGGAGAAGAGGAGACTCAGGGGTGACCTTATTGCTCTCTACAACTACCTGAAGGGGGGTTGTAAACAGGCAGAGGTTGGTCTCTTCTCCCAGGCAGCCAGCACCAGAACAAGAGGACACAGTCTCAGGCTGTGCCAGGGGAAGTTCAGGCTGGAGGTCAGGAGGAAGTTTTACAAAGAGAGAGTGATTGCCCATTGGAATGGGCTGCCTGGGGAGGTGGTGGAGTCACCGTCACTGGAGGTGTTCAGGAGGAGACTTGACAGGGTGCTTGGTGCCATGGGTTAGCTGTTTGGGTGGGTTGGATTGGTTGATGGGTTGGACACGATGATCTTGAAGGTCTCTTCCAACCTGGTTTGGTTTATTCTAATAAAGGTTTATTCTAATAATCTAACAACTTCCTTGAACATACCTCGAGAAGCCTTCCCCTCCTTCCAAAGGTGATACAGCCTCTTCTTCCCCCTTAAATCCTCCAGGAGCTGCTTGCTCATCCAGGCCGGTCGCCTTCCCCGCTAGCTCGTCTTTCGGCACGTGGGAACCGCCAGTTCCTGTGCCTTCATGAGCTCCTCTTTGAAGTAGGTCCAACCCTCCTGGACCCCTTGGTTCATGAGGGCTGGTACCCAGGGGACTTTACAAATAAGTTTCTTAAACAGGCTGAAGTTCGCCCTTCGGACGTCCAAGGTGAAGGTTCTGTTGGTAGTCCTCCCTATCTCCCTGCATATTGAAAACTTCACTATCTCGTGGTCACTGCACCCTAGGCAGCCTCCCATGATCATGTCTCCCACCAGCCCATCCCTATTGGAGAACAGCAGGTCAAGCAGAGCCTGTCTCCTGGTAGGCTCGCTTAACAGCTGTGTCAGGAAGCAGTCCTCCATTAGCTCCAGGAATCTTCTGGACTGCCTCCTCCCTGCTGAATTAAGTTCCCAGCAGATATCTGGCAGGTTGAAGTCGCCAACAAGGACAGGGTCTGATGATCTTGAGACAGCCTCCAGTTGTTTGTTGAACAATTCATCAGCCTCCTCATCCTGGTTGGGTGGTCTGTAACAAATTCCAACCAGGATGTCAGATTTGTTAGGCTGCCCTCTGATTTTAACCCACAGGCTCTCAATTCCCTCATCTTCCACCTCAAGTTCTGTAGCAGAGAGTGACTGCCTAATATACAGAGCCACCCCTCCCCTCCTCCTTTTCTCCCTTGCCTGTCTCTCCTAAAGAGCCCCAGTGTAGCATTACAATCGTGTGTTGTCCCACCAAGTTTCTGAGATGGCGACTATATCATAGTCGCCCTGATGGATCAGGACCTCCAGCTCCTCTTGTTTATTGCCCAGCCTGCGTGCACCAGCAGTTGTCAGAGGCATGCTGTCCTCTTTCTCCTTCACCTCTAAGCTCTTTAGATTTATCACCTCTGAGATGATATGGAGAGCAGTACTTGAAAATTGAGTGTGTGATCCATATTTAGCTGAAGGTTTATGCAGAATGAGGTGTAGGGACATGTAGAGAGAAGGACAACAGTAATGGATGCTGTTTTCTACCAAGTAAAAAGCAAAGGAACTTGATACAGCCTTTAGCTGTCATCTTGACAATGAGCAAGAGTGTCCTTGCTCCTTATGACATAAAGCATTATAATCACAGAGCCCTAAATCATCATTTGGCACCACCTGCTTTGCCTCAGGTATCAATGAAATAGTGTGGCTAAATACTGCAACAGTGTTAGTTGCCACCCCCTGCCAAGAACTGATGGTTTAGAAACATTGGCTGACTCAGTTCTATCTGTAAGATCTCAGGAGACCATCACCCATGGAAGTGGGGGAGGTAGAAAGCTGATGGAGCAAAAGCTGTGATACATCACGATAGCAAAGTAAACAGGTCACAGGTATGTTGCGCAATACTGAAGAAAAATAGAACAGAAACCCACCTCTTCAGTAATAAGCATCAGGCTCAAAGGCCCTCAGTGTTTGGATGTGACTTTCCCATAGACATGTTTTTACAGCTGTGGTTAATGTGTGACTAATCCTTACTGTGGAGTAACCACACAACCACTCCTTAGAGCTGTGTGAGCTCACAGAGCTGTGCTCCTGCAGCAGGGGCGCTTTGTTTCAAAACAGAAAAGGTAACATCTGAAAAGAATACTTGAAACCAATGACACTTCTGAACAAGACTCAGATCATTTATGCCACGCACAAGTAACCTGCAGCAAGGCTCCAGTTTATATATATAACAAAAAGACAAACCACCTCCCAAGAACAACAGTTCAAAGGCTTCTGTTTTCAGTCAGCTGCTATCAAACATTAACTATTTCAGCAGGAAGAGGAGACTCAACATTTTCAAGAACGTATGCAAACTGTCTTTTCCACCAGTAGTATATTAACAGGAATAATAAGAAAGCCTCATTTGCAGTCTACATAAAAGGCAGGTGATGTAGCTGCAAAACAATTGTATTTTCCCCTATGTCTCCCTGGGAACAATCAAATTCCAAGAAGACCTTCTTGAGTCATTGCTCTGGGCCATGAAGATTGAACTGCTGTTTTAAGTTATTCATGAAGTCAACATCAGGTGTGAATGTACTGGATGAGAAGAGCCCGATTCCTCCATCTGCAGGGCTGTTTGCTACATGTAGCTGCATGTACAGTCCCACTCACTTCATGTGCCAGTCCCTGAAGGGGTGGCTAATCCCTGGTGTCCATTCTGATCTGGACTGCAAAGGACTACCATAGAGGATGGATGATTAAGATGATTGTGACCATTTTAGGCTGTGCCTTTAAGAAAGGGACAGTGGTGGAAAACTCTGGCTGAATGTTTTTAAAAACAAAGATAGGTCTAAACGAATTTCATTGGTAGATTGGTAGAATGCAACTTTAAGTTTTAGTTCAGTTGGAATTTTAGTCAATTCCTCTGTTCTCCCTTTCCAGCCTGTCTGTTTCTGAGCACTAGCCAGAGTTTTGACCTTGAATACCAGATAAGCACTAATCCTGCATGCGCTTGGAGGCCTAATAAGAATTCTCTTCCTTAATAACTGCCTTTTCTCTCTCTAACCCTTTTTGGGAAAAAAGGGAGGTAGGGGGAGAGAGGGGGGTACAGGGGGGGGAACCCTCCTCTGTCTGGAGGAGGGAGTTTTGTTCCTGTATTATTTTTCTTTGTTGTATATTTCTGTATATATTGTAAATACTGTACATATTGTGTATATATAACCTGCATTCCATATTGCTTGTGAATACAGCATTACCCTTTGCTTTTCCGACTGGGCTAGCTGTGGTTTCTTTTCTTTCTGGGGGAGGGAGAGCTGGGCCTTCTCTCAACCTACCACAATGATTCTATTCTATTCTATTCTATTCTATTCTATTCTATTCTATTCTATTCTATTCTATTCTATTCCTGATAGCCAGCAAAGGTAGTTTTTCAGCTATCCTTCAGGTATACACAGATAAGCAATTATAGGAGCCATCCACTTGCTTGATTGTGATACATGAAAAATTTCTCCTTTTTTTTTTTTAATGCAATCTCTCCTTTATTTTAAGGACTTCTAATCTGCTTGGTTTTGGGGTGTTAAGTTTGGTTTGGGTTTTAAGATAATACTGTGCTTTTATGGCCTTTTGAAATAATTTCAGCCTTAATTACAGTCAAATTGATTTTGTTCTGCACAGAGAATATCTTTTAACACTATTAAACTTTTCTCCTCGAGGCTTTGTGTGAGAATGTCTGGGTGTATCAGTTGGAATAACCAAAACCCTGTATGATTCCTTTAGGTCACACATTGCAGCAGGGAACAACGTCCAGCATACAGCCCCAGCAGGACAGCAGCAGGTTTATGAACAGCATGTATTCCTGTTTAGGGAGCCACAACAACCTTGAGCATCTTCCAAAACAGCCCTTTGCTCTCAGCACCTATTAATTCCAAATCTGATGGAAGTCAAGAGCCACTGCCCTGCAGAGAAGCAATATATCTTGTTCAGAAGCTGCATTTCTCAGCTATTGCTGAGTTTCTGCTGGCACTTAAACCCTCTTCTTTCAGAAAGAAATGCAACTTCTTCTACCATCCTAGAAAAATGGTTACCCAGTCACTGGGGACATCAGTTTTCAGGCCTTGTTTAGAGGGAGGAATACACTGGTGGCATCAGTAGGAGTTTCTTTCATGTTGTCCTAGTCTTTTCCTCAGTGTCACCCCACACTTTAATCACCTGCAGCAGCTCTCTGTACAGAAGGCAGGATCTAGCTGGCTCCTGTCTATCACTTCCAGAGATAAGGCAGGTGTTAGAGGTTTCAAGGCAGATTTGGGAAGGTGTTACTTTTCAGTTTTGTTTTTGGTGGTTTGTTTGTTTGATTGATTGATTTTTTTCTGTATAACATTTGGAAATATATTGCATACCACACTGGTACATGTACCACAGTTTGGGGGCCCCTAGATTGGTGGGACAGCTTGAACATACAGTTCTTTCCCCACCCAGACTCTTGAGGGTCAGGAATGCTTTGATGGCTGGCTCAGCCAAATAGGAGCTCTTGCTGAGGACCTTCCTATACAACAAAGTCTCATGGCTTTAGTTCAACTGGATCCACTATCTGTACAAATGCTAATCTTTGCTTTTAAACAGCATCTATTCTGAAATAAGGTTTTCTGACTTACTAAAATGCAGTGATTTCCATCACATAGTTGTTGGTTTGATTTCTAGTTAGCATATACCTATCTGTGCATGTACGTGCCTCCATGTAAGCACATGTACATACATGTACTAATAGTCCCAGTTATGCTTTGGGAAGAGTAGTCCAGAAGGCTGCCCATCTCCTTTCCTATGCTAAAGCAAGCTAGGGGAAGGAGAGTACTAAACCACATTAAATAAAATAAGTGATAAATAAGAGCAGACCATTGACATTAGGGCAAAATGAGACAGTCAATGTATGTAACAACAGAGAAGACTAAAGGGTGATTCGTTAACCCAGCAGTATTGATATCTGAAGCAATTCCAGATGGCTACACCTTGCGTTATCCTCTCTGTCCCCACACTTTCCTCTTGTATTTGCTGTTCTTATGCTAGTGGGGCTAAATCTTATTAGAATCCCAGCCTAGCTCACCGGCACTATGCTATAGGCAATGGCAAGCGTAGAAACCTGATGGGTTAAAGTTTGATGTGTAATATTTTTGGCAGCAGTGTTTGCAGAGGTGTAATTTAGAAAGTATAATGATAGACAGTGTGAAGAAACAGGTTGAAGAAGACCTATTTCATATTTTGTTCTGGCTTAGACCCAGCCAGCAACTAAGCCCCACATGACTGATTGCTTACCACAACCCCCAGCAGGACTGGGGAGAGAATGAGAGAAAAAGGTAAAACCCCATGGGTAAAGATAATGGAAGGTGTAAAAAAAACCAACACAAAGTAGTAACAATAATACTAATGAAACGTGAGTAATGCACAACACAAACTACTCCCCAGCCTACCCTTCTGTGGGAAGGGGAATTGTGTGAGTAACTGTGTTGAAAACTCAGCTGCTGGCTGAATCAAAACTATTACACCTTCCCAGCTCCTGGTGCAAAACCCAGGACACATTTTTGCCTACCTGAAGTGACACTGACTTGCCTGATAAGTCTAGTCTCTTAAAATAAGTGGCTTTCAGAAAAGCTTTACCTGGAAAAATGGATCAGCTCATCTTGCATTAAAAAAAATTCTCCGGAACTCATAGTGAAGTAGCCCAAAAACACTCAAATCTTGATCCAGAGACTTTAGGAGGAAAAACATGATAGGAGGAAGTATTTCTGACTAGGTTTTGTATTCTTTGCCTAGACTCTTGGCTAAAAGACACCCTGCTAGCTGATCCTTTCATACCATAATCTTCTTGAACATCAAACCTAGCATTCAATCAAATTTTATTTTTTGCCCTCATCATTAATAGAAGGATTCTCAAGATTATTTTTTATTACTTTGGTGTTTATACTTGCCAGCTTATTTTCTTTTTCTTGCTCATCTCTGCATTTGGTATTGTCCTGCACTTTATCAGGCATGCACAGAGCAACTGTAGAATCTGTCAGTCTGTGCTTTTCCAAGCTGAACAAAACAAACATTAGTTTATTGTGCGAAGAGATGCTACAGCAATATAATTTAAATGTTTTTCGTCCATTCGTTCCCAGCATGAATTAATCCTAGAGCATGTAGGTGATGTTAAGTCAAGGGTTCACTAGCTCTTTGTATGATACCCATGATGCTGAAAGGTCCTTCTACTTGCTGCTAATGCCTTGGCCTTTACATCTTGGGCTGTTGTTTGTTGTGTTGTTGTGGGTTTTTGTCCTCCATTTTTTATAGCTGCCCTTTCTCCTCTTCTCCAATTCCCAGGTCAGAGCAGAAATACCTGTTGTTACTCACTCCAATGCCTGACCTCGTCCTGTTGAAGTTACATAGAATTACATAGAATAAACCACGTTGGAAGAGACCTTCAAGATCATCGTGTCCAACCCATCAACCAATCCAACCCACCTAAACAACTAACCCATGGCACCAAGCACCCCATCAAGTCTCCTCCTGAAAACCTCCAATGACGGCGACTCCACCACCTCCCCAGCCAGCCCATTCCAATGGGCAATCACTCTCTCTGTATAGAACTTCTTCCTAACATCCAACCTAAACCTCCCCTGGTGCAGCCTGAGACTGTGTCCTCTTGTTCTGGTACTGGCTGCCTGGGAGAAGAGACCATCATCTGCCTGTCTACAACCTCCCTTCAGGTAGTTGTAGAGAGTGATAAGGTCACCCCTGAGTCTCCTCTTCTCCAGGCTAAGCAATCCCAGCTCCCACAGTCTTTCCTCATAGGGCTTGTGTTCCAAACCCTTCACCAACTTCACTGCCCTTCTCTGGACTCGTTCCAGCAAGTCAATATCCTTCCTAAACTGAGGGGCCCAGAACTGGACACAGTACTCGAGGTGCGGCCTAACCAGTGCTGAGTACA
The DNA here is from genome assembly GCF_026170545.1 of Melanerpes formicivorus. Lineage (NCBI taxonomy): Eukaryota > Metazoa > Chordata > Aves > Piciformes > Picidae > Melanerpes > Melanerpes formicivorus. The sequence continues at coordinate 911,136 of NW_027142409.1, forward strand.
GGGGCAGAATGACCTCCCTGCTCCTGCTGGCCACACTGTTCCTGATGCAGGCCAGGATGCCATTGGCCCTCTTGGCTGCCTGGGCACACTGCAGGCTCATGTTCAGCCTACCATCAGCCAGTACCCCCAGGTCCCTCTCCACCTGGCTGCTCTCCAGCCACTCTGACCCCAGCCTGTAGCTCTGCATGGGGTTGTTGTGGCCAATGTGCAGAACCCGGCACTTGGATGTGTTAAATCTCATGCCCTTGGACTCTGCCCATCTCTCCAGCCTGTCGAGGTCCCTCTCTACCCTCCAGCAGATCAACTCCTGCCCCCAGCTTAGTGTTGTCCACTAATTTACTGATGATCGACTCAATGCCCTCATCCAGATCATCAATAAAGATGTCAAAGAGCAGGGGGCCCAGCACTGATCCCTGGGGCACACCACTAGTGACTGGCTGCCAGCTGGATGTGGCACCATTCACCACCACTCTCTGGGCTCGGCCCTCCAGCCAGATCCTAACCCAATGCAGTGTGCTCCCGTCTAAGCCATGGGCTGACAGCTTGGTCAGGAGTTTGCTATGGGGGACGGTGTCAAAGGCCTTGCTGAGGTCCAGGTAGACCACATCCACAGGCCTCCCCACATCCACCAGGCAGGTCACCTGATCATAGAAGGAGATCAGGTTAGTCAGGCAGGACCTGCCCTTTCTAAATCCATGCTGGCTAGGCCTGATCCCTTGGCCATCCTCTAAGTGTTGTGTGATTGCACTCAGGATGACCTGTTCCATAATCTTGCCTGGCACTGAGGTCAGGCTGACAGGCCTATAATTCCCTGGCTCATCCAACTGGCCCTTCTTGTGGATGGGCACAACTTCCCAGCTTCCAGTCCTCTGGGATCTCTCCAGTGAGCCAGGACTGCTGGAAAATTATGGATAGTGGCTTGGCCAGCTCATCTGCCAGCTCTCTCAACACCCTAGGATGAATCCCATCTGGTCCCATGGACTTGTGGGGATCCAAGCTGCTGAGGAGAGCTCCAACCCCCTGCTCATGGAACATAGGGAAACTATGCAGTTCCCTGGCTCCTTCTGCCAGCTCTGCAGGCCAGCTGTCTGGAAGACATTCTGTCCTGCTAGTAAAAATTGAGGCAAAGAAGGTGTTAAGTACCTCTGCCTTTTCCTCTGTTGCAGTTTGAGCTGGGTGCCCCCCTGCAATGTTTACTTCCTGTGTCCAGAAGTCCAGCCCAGAGGGTTGGACGCAGGCAATTATGTAGTATTTCCTACCACAATTCTTTGCACCACTCTAAGATCTAGTGCGGAGTCTGGCACTTACTCTTTTCTTCCTCCTCCATCAGCCGGTAACTGGGGGAGGTGTCTCCTGGCTTTGGGCCTGGCTAGGTCCAAGGCCATGGGGGGATGGGCAGTCTCAGATCTGGCCAGCTGAGACTAGCCTAGCAGTGGGAGGGGGAAGAAGGAGCCCTGGGGGTCTTGGGTGTACCCTCAGGTGGAGATGGGATCTCTCTGGGTCTGTTTTGGGATCTTTCTTTGTCACTGCGCTTTTGGGTATTTGTAAATGTTCACTGATTTCTATTTAAACTTTCCATCACTTTTGCAATCCGTTTGTCTGAGTCTTTATTGTTGCCAGTGGTGGGGAAGGGGGCTGCCTCAACCCAGCACATCCTCATCCTTTGATACAACATTTCCCTCCATATCAACCAAGGAGTGGAGGTTGTCCTTGCCCTTCCTCTTCCTATTAATATATTTATAGAAGGACTTTTTGTTGTCCTTCACAGTAGAGGCCAGTTTAAGCTCCAAATGTGCTTTTGCCTCCCTAATTTTCTTCCTGCATGATTTGGCAACATCCTTAAACATTCCATGGGTTGCCTCACCTTTCTTCCAAAGATGATACACCCTTTTTTTTTCCTTAGTTCTATTAAAAGTTCATTAACCATCCAGGCTGGCCGTCTGCCCCAGCAGCTCATCTTCCGGCACATTGACACAGCCTGTTCCTGCGCCTTCAACAATTCTTCCTTGAAGCAGGTCCAGCCCTCCTGGACACCTTTATTTTCAAGGGCTTTATCCCAAGGAACCCTCTGAATTAGTTCCTTGAGTAACCTGAAGTCTGCCCTCCAGAAGTCCAGAGTGGAGGTCTTCTTGCTACCCTGGGTAGTTGATCCCATGCTAGTTGATCCTAATTGTTACTGTTCAGAACATTAAAATATTATACTCTTGCTACTCCACACTGTTGAGGCTGCCCAAATTCCCAACAGCAAGTGTCATTCCATGTATTTCCTTCAAATTCAGACAATATTTAGCAATATGTCCCCAAAATGAGGTTGTCTATTCATACTAACTTCCTATCTTGCAGAGCTTGCTGCAGGCTCCTCTTTAACCCTTTCCTCATCACTTTATAATTCTTCCACCAATCCCCAGCTTCCTCCTTCTGATTATTCATTTTCTGTGCGGCACTGATAAATTGCTTCACTGAGGTTCAAATAGATTAGATTGGCATTGACTGAAAAATACCCCTGCTATTAAAAAGCAAGAGATCTGATTAGACTGCCACAATCTACCTTTGGTGAACCTATTTTATATTTTATTGCCATATCAGCATCCTACCTTTTAAACTTTTTTATCCTTCAGGTCCTTTTATAAGATCCTGCATATTGCTAAGGCCAAACATTTTCTCCCCTCTTTCTGTAGAGCACTAGAATGGCCACCCTTTAATGTGACAAGCGCATTTAAAACACTATCTCTCAGGCTTCCAGCTTCATGAGCTGAACACTACCCATGAATGCCAATCATTTGGTTTTGAACTTCTATCTCATCTCCTGCATATTTAAAGTGTGTTTGGTTTTGTTTGTTTGTTTAGTTTTACCTCAAATGGAGCAAATTTCACCCTGTAACTTTACAGCCCTAGTTATTTTCATCACTAGTCCTGATGAGGATTCAGTCAAGGCATTGATGAAGTGTCTGAAATAGCTTTTCTTCTTAGCCCCCCCTGTAGAGTAGCTCTCTTTTTTCCCCCCTGTTCTCTACTTCAATTAGAAGATTATACAGCCTTTTAGACTTGCTTTAGCTTCTTTTACAGGGTTTAATGCAACCTGACAAAATGAGAATTGTGAAAAGCCCTTCTCCTCCTCTAGTAGTTTGCCTTCCTTGACATTCAGTGCATTTACACTCTCCAGCTCATTTTTCCAGAACAAAGAAGAGGTCAGATTTTCTGCCAGCCACATTCTTTGCATCTCACTTGTGAACAAGAGCAAATGTGATAATTGCTCCAGCATGGATGAAGAAAATCAGGAAGCACAGCAAACAAATGTGACTCAGGGAAACCCATACTAACCTGTGCCACACCAGAGTCAGACTGTCCCTTCTATAGATTCTTAGTACAATGAAGTTTCTCTGAAGTGCAGACTGAGACAGTGTTTCACTTCTAAGAGTTTTCACAGAGACACTTCTGTAATGGGTTGGGGCAGACCCCCTCCCCACCACGCGCAGAAATAACGACTCAGACAAACAGATTGCAAAAGTGATGGAAAGTTTAAATAGAACAGTGAGTGCGTGCAGAGAACTAGAAATACAGTGACAAGAGAAAAGAACCCAAAACAGACCCAGAGAAATCCCATCCCTACCTGAGGGTACACCCGAGACCCCCAGGGCTCCTTCTTCCCCCTCCCATTGCTAGGCTAGTCTCAGCTGGCCAGATCTGAGACTGCCCATCCCCCCGTGGCCTTGGGCCTAGCAAGGCCCAAAGCCAGGAGATCTCTCCCCCATGTTACCGGCTGACAGAGGAGGAAGAAAAGAGGAAGTGCCAGACCCCGCCGTGAAACTTATAGTGGTGCAAGGGATCATGGTAGGAAATAACCTAATTTCCTGTGTCCACCCACTGGGCTGGACTTCTGGACACAGGAAACACCCCTGTAGCAGAGGGCAGCCAGCCCAAACTACGACACACTTCCCACTCCCCTCAGCAATTACGTTTTTTTTCTCTAGCTGCTACCTTAACTTCCCACTCTACCACTGACTAGAAAAGTGGAAGCAAAAGTCTTGGGAACCCCCCAAGGAAGACAGTTCATAGGAGGCAAGACACTGCTATGCAAAACAGTCAACTCTGATCTCTTTTACCCAGTTTAAGGGAGTGGCAAAGTTGGCATGGAGTTAGAAAGCACTTTCCAGCTTTATCTCAGATATGGAAGCAAAATCTTCTGAACTCAACCCTTCACTCCTTTTTCCCCATCTCAAAACATTCTGATTAGCAAGCTTCCTGCAAATATTTTCTAATGGGATACACATAGCCCATATGGTTCCAGTGTAAGCAAGAGGAGATTATAAACTACAAATGTGATGGCTAGTTTACAGAACATAAAAAAGAAGTTTCTTACAGCTCAAAACCTTGTAAAAGATAGTAACTGTATAAGTTGCAGCAAGACCCACCCAGACAGGCAGCAGCTTTTGACATCCCTATTTTGTGAATGGCCTTTTCCTCTATTTCTGTTTTGCTCCAGCTTCTCTTCCAGCCATAGCACCACAGAGAAACTCATGCTGTACAAAAGAATTTATTTAGAATTTTTTATTTAGAAAAAATACTTAGGACAGGCCCACAATGGTCTCCCTCCTTGGAGGCAATCCCCAAATGTGTCTTGGGAAGGACATTTTAAGAGAACTTGGGCCTGTCCCTGCTACAGCCCTCCCTGATTTTCATAGTTTCATAGTTTCATAGTTTCATTCAGGGTTGGAAGGGACCACAAGGATCATCTAGTTCCAACCCCCCTGCCATGGGCAGGGACACCCCACACTAGATCAGGCTGGACAGAGCCTCATCCAGCCTGCTCTTAAACACCCCCAGGGACGGGGCCTCGACCACCTCCCTGGACAACCCATTCCAGGGTTTCACCACTCTCATGGTGAAGAACCTCCTCCTCACATCCAGCCTGAATCTCCCCACCTCCAGCTTCATTCCATTCCCCCTAGTCCTATCACTACCTGATATCCTGAGAAGTCCTTCCCCTGCCTTCCTGTAGGCCCCCTTCAGATACTGGAAGGCGACAATTAGGTCACCTCGGAGCCTTCTCTTCTGCAGACTGTACAGCCCCAACTCCTTCAGTCTGTCCTCATAGGAGAGGTGCTCCAGCCCTCTGATCATCCTCGTGGCCCTTCTCTGGACACGTTCCAGCACCTCCACATCCCTCTTGTAATAGGGGCTCCAGAACTGGACACAGTACTCCAGGTGGGGTCTCACCAGGGCTGAGTAGAGGGGGAGGATCACCTCCCTCGACCTGCTAGCCACACTTCTCCTGATGCAGCCCAGGATCTGATTGGCTTTGCGGGCTGCAAGTGCACACTGAGAGCTCATGTTGAGCTTTTTGTCCACCAGCACCCCCAAGTCTCTCTCCTCAGGGCTATCCTCCAGCCAGTCACTGCCCAGCCTGTATTTGTGCCTGGGATTGCCTCGACCCAGATGCAGGACCCTGCACTTGCTCTTATTGAACTTCATGAGGTTGGCCTGTGCCCACCTCTCTAGCCTGTCAAGGTCCCTCTGGATGGCCTCCCTTCCCTCCAGCGTGTCTGCTGCACCACACAGCTTGGTGTCATCAGCAAACTTGCTGAGGGTGCACTCAATGCCACTGTCCATGTCCCCCACAAAGATGTTGAATAAGATAGGCCCCAGGACTGATCCCTGAGGGACTCCACTTGTCACTGGCCTCCACTGGGACATGGAGCCATTGACAGCCACTCTTTGGGTGCGGCCATCAAGCCAGTTCCTTATCCATCTAGTGGTCCACCAATCAAACCCATGTGTCACCAGTTTGGAGACCAGGATGTGGTGCGGGACAGTGTCGAAGGCTTTGCTCAGGTCCAGGTAAACGACATCAGTTGCTCGCCCCTCATCTATTAATTTTGTCACCTGCTCATAGAAGGCCACCAGGTTGGTCAGGCAGGATTTGCCCTTGGCAAAGCCATGCTGACTGTTCCCAATCACCTCTTCACTATTCTTTTGAGCGAGTAGTGACTCCAGGAGGATCTGTTCCATGATCTTTCCAGGCACAGAGGTGAGACTGACTGGCCTGTAGTTCCCTGGTTCCTCCTTCTTGCCCTTTTTGAAGATGGGGGCAATGTTTCCCCTTTTCCAGTCTGTGGGGACTTCACCAGACTGCCAGGACTTTTGAAATATAATAGAGAGGGGTTTAGCAACCTCATCTGCCAGTTCTCTCAGCACCCGTGGGTGTAACCCGTCGGGTCCCATGGACTTGAACACTTTCAGGTTCTTCAGATGATCACGAACCTGATCTGCACTTACAATGGGCAGTTCTTCCTCCCTGTCCCTGGCTTTGACTTCCATAACATCAGGAGTGTGGCTAGAGGCCCTTGCAGTGAAGACTGAGGTAAAGAAGTTATTAAGTACCTCAGCCTTTTCCTCATCACAGGTGACCATGTCACCATTTTCTTTTCTGAGGGGGCCCACACCTTCCCTAGTCTTCTTCTTCCCAGTAATATACCTGTAAAAGTTCTTAGTATTCCCTTTAATCTCCCTGGCTAGATTCAACTCAAACTCTGCTTTGGCTTTCCTGACCAGGACTCTTGCTGCTCGGGCAGCTTCCTTGTATTCCCCCTGTTCTACCTGTCCTTCCCTCCACTTCCTGTAGAGTTTCCTTTTAAGTAATAGTGTGTCCAGTAGCTCCTTGCCCATCCAGGCAGGCCTCCTAGCATTCTTACCTGCTTTTCTCTTTGTTGGTACACAGAGCTCCTGGACACAGAGGAGGTGGTCCTTGAATACTGACCAGCTGTCCTGGGTCCCTCTTCCCTCCAGGGCTTTGTCCCATGACACTTTGGCTAGCAGATCCCTGAAGCGATCAAAATCTGCATGCCTAAAGTCTAGGGTCATGAGCTTGGAATACTTCCTCCTGATTGCCCTGAGGATGTTAAATTCAACTGCTTCATGGTCACTGCAGCCAAGGCCGTCTATGAGCCTCACATTGCTTACCAGCCCTTCCCTGTTGGTGAGAACAAGGTCCAGCATAGCACCATTTCTTGTTGGTTCCTCCACCATTTGGAGGAGGAAGTTGTCTTCTATGCAGTCCAGGAACATCCTGGATTGCTGGTGCCTTGCTGTGTTGTCCCTCCAGCAGATGTCCGGGTGGTTGAAATCACCCATGAGGACCAGGGCTTGTGACCTGGAAGCTGCTTCTATTTGCCTATGGAGGGCCTCATCTGCTTGGATCTGCTGGTCAGGTGGCCTGTAGGAGACCCCCACAGTAATATCTTCTTCCCCTGTCCTGCCTTTAATTTTGACCCATACACTCTCAACTAGCTTATCATCCCTCCCCAGTTGGAGCTCCACTGATTCCAACTGGCTATTGACATAGAGGGCAACACCTCCTCCTCTCCTTCCCTGCCTATCCTTCCTAAAGAGTTTATACCCATCTATGCCTACATCCCAGTCATGGGATTCATCCCACCAAGTTTCAGTAACAGCCACTATGTCGTGGCATCCCAGCAGCACTCCTGGAGGCAGAAAATGAGTCCAAGAGGAATCCTTGTGGAAGACTTGCAACTTTTTGTCACCTTTTTTGGGATGCACAAGTAAGGAGAGCTCCCAAAAAATCAGAGCCAGCATGAAATGCTACAGGGTTCCAACAAAGAGATTTTGTTCATCTCCATTACACCCTGTTCACATCCCACACCACTGCCTCAGGGCAGGGTACGAGGGAAATAGACCATGCTCATACCCGTCAAATCCTGAGCTGAATCTCTGTATGTGTGGCACCAAAATTCACATTTCTTGCTTGGAATCCAAAGTCTTTAAAGAGCTGGGCAGTCTTAGAAACCACATCTACTTTGTGAAGTATTACCTAGAGCAGCGCTCACATATCAGACACATTCTTGCCAAAACGCCATTTATTGCAGTATACCTTTACATGGCATACAGATAACCAAATTCTGGATCTCCTCTTATTCATATTCATTTGTACCACTTAAATAACAGACTATCATGTTTGTTTCACAAACTGTCAGTTTAGACTACTAAAATATACAGGTTTTTTTTTTTTTTCCCTTTCCCCCTAGCAAGGTTGTGAGGTACAACTGAAGTTTACCGCCTTATTTTCCTGTGCTTTACGAGAACTTTTTTTTATAGATAAACCTATCAAACAACATTTCTACATTCCTATACAAAGCAAATAATTACAGATGAAATTAACACCATCTGGTCATTTCATTAACCTATAAAAATTAATTGTTTAAAAAAAAAAAAAAAGACATAATGGACTTTGCAGCTTTACTTAAAAGCAGCCAGCTACACGTATGCACAGATTTTCCTTGTGCATAAAAAAAGAGTTTAGAATCAAGAAGTGTTGTGTTTGGTTTTTGATTTTTTTTTGGTTGGTTGGTTTTTTCCCCCTTGGGTTTGCAGAGAAGGCACCAATTTTAGCTGCATAGCAGCTCAGGAGTGTTTCATACTTCATTTAAACTACACAGGTTTAAGTTCTACTGTTAGCTTGCAACATTTATACCAACTGTTGCCATGTTCTCCAATCATTCCCTCTGGCTCAACAGCATAAATATTTACATCAATTGTAAACACTCCTCCATCTACCTCATACTTTCTGCACTGAGTTATGAGGAATTGAACTCCAAGAAGCTAACCAAAGGCAAAGCAGAAGTAAGGCTTGTGCAGAAGACCACACTTTTCCTCTCACTTGGTTTGAGATACTGTGGAGAACTCCAGACCCTCAATGAGCCCTTATATCTAACTGTGACCGTTTGAGGCTGTCCCCTTAAGAAAGGGAATATTGTGGTCGGATGTTTGTAAACAAAAGACGGATCTAAACTAATTTCATTGGTAGATTGGGGGGAAGCACCTTTTGAACTTTGAACTGGGAGTACAGCAGAGAATCCTGGGCATTCCTGCACTTTTCCTCAGTCTTGCTTTTCCCCCTTTGCAGCTCACAGCGTTCTGGGCTCTCGGCCAGGCTTGACCTTGAAGCAGATAAAGCGTGAGGCCTCTTCTAACATTCTAACACGTAACTGCTTTTTAATTAACAGTTTCTGTTTTCCTCTCTTTCTAACCCTCTCAGGGGAAAGGGGGAGAGAAGGGGGAGCAGAGGTGGGGAACCCCCTCAGCAGAGGGGGGAACTCTCATTTCTGTGCTACTTTGTTGTATATTTCTGTATATATTGTAAATACTGTAAATTCTGTATATATTTCCCTGCGTTTCCCTAAACTGCTTTGTAAATATACAGCACCCACTGCTTTGCTAATTCAGCTGTGAGGTTTTTTTTCTTTCCCTTCAATTTTCTTCCCTCTACTCACAGTGGGGGGGAAGGGCCTGGCCTTTCCCCCAACCCTATGACACTAACAGCACACTGACCACCACCAGCTTCAGGCATCTGGACTTTCCTCAGGTGTTTTCAGCCCTTACTAGTCTGACATCCCTAGAGTCGCTTCTTTCCAAAGTGCAGGAACAGCTTCTGAAGAGCCATTCCAGTCGTGAGAGTCAAGCACACAAACTGTTGCATATATTTAAGGCCATCTTACACTTAGCCTTCATCAGGCTTGTTTCAGGAGCTACATACACTTCTCTACTCCTTGCTGCAAAGCCATGATATGCTGCTTTCTACTTTCCACTCCTGTGCGCCAAGGTATCCTGTGGCATAGACGGCAGACCATGTTCCAAGACAACCACTGTAAACAGGGCACAGAGAGGTAGGTGCTACAACACGCCAGCAGCCACCTGGCCACTACACAGTAGTGTGGGATAAGAGTATGTGCAGGACAGCCCAATCTAGATTTGGCACCAGAGAAGGGAATGTCTGAGATGAAACCACTTGGAAAAAAATTTTTTTAAAAAATCAAATCTATTTCTTACCTAAGCCTAGAAAGAGCAAGAGGGCAGTGGGAGAGTTCAATGCTACTGGTAAAATGAACTCCTCATTTTGGGGTCTTTGGGGTTTGTTTTGTATCAGCATATGCACCTTACTGCTTAGGAGCTGGCTCTCAGTATGGGATAACACTTGCAAAATCTAAGTTATTTTAAATCATGTGAATGTCATTTGCTTACCTCCTGCCCTTCACACCTCCTTTCACCAGAAATCATGTTCAGCTTGATGTTTCATAGGCATTAAGTGCTCCAATTACGGCAGTTAAAAAGAGCTAGGGGATTGCAATGTACCAAATGTCTGCCCAGTGCAGCCATTAGTTACACTTAAAACATACTTATGAGTTAAATATGAAGGATTCCTTCTGTACAGAATTTTGAGCACTGGTAGTTGTTTATTCTTACTAGTCCTTTCCCTAAATATCAAGAAGTTTATATATACAGTGCTCCCTTATCTTCTCCCCACTGCCAGCCCAGCAGTCTTTAGATAAATCAAAGTGAGTTTAGGAACTTGCAGTCCTACTTCTGTTAAAAAAGAAAAAAATAAAAAGTTGTGCAAGAAAGCAGGGAATGTTCAACGAATCCAGATCTACTTTGTAGTTATAAACTTTCCAATGGCAAAGTGGTAAGGGCAAATAACCCAGTGATCATATGGCTTAAGTTTAATGCAAAGCACACTATGAGGTCCACGTGCAGGGAGAGAAGAGTCCAAGAAAGATGGAAGAAGAAGTGTCCTGAAGAGAAATGCTTATGCATAGAATTCTTCTTGTTTGTGTGGTTTTTTGTATCCTCCATTAGACTGTTTTGGTTCATCCAGTGAATAGCTGCCTTCGTCTTTTTTCTTCATTCTATACAGCATAAATGCAACTAGGAACACTGCAAACACCAAACCTACCAGTCCTCCAGCAATAACACCTGGAAGGGGAAAAAAAGACACAAATTACCCTAGACACCACAGTATGACTCTAGGTTCCAGACTGCTTCTTATAAAGTCAGGGACCACCTAATGACTTCCAGAAATCAATTTGTACCTTTGTCCCCTCCCAAACTAATCAGCCTCCAATGACCAAGAGCCTGTTCATCTACATAAGGAAAACCAACAGAAGCAGATCTCCCACTGGGCAATGCTGCAAAACATGCAAGGTTCTGTTGTTCAACTCTAGCAAGTTGATCCAGGCAGCACTAGAACAGTTTTACTTAATTTAAGAGGAATTTAAAAAGAAAAATTCCAAATAACTACCAGTGGCTACTTTGCTCTTAGCAGACTAAGAATTGCCCCTACAAGGGTTTTGACAATGCAGAATCATGAATCCCCACCCTCAGAGATCTAACATAAAAGGTCAGCTTTCACATTCCAAGATGTACTTGCAGAACTCCAGCTTCTCCTGCCTGGAAGACTGCTACAAGAGTCTGCTTTTACCAGCTACAAATCCAGAATATCAGGTACCTCCAAGAACCTCTTTTCTGTCCATAATTCCTGAGGCTCCTGCTGCTTTGGCATTCCTCCCAGAGTCAGGTAGAACTTCTGAGTTCTGGGTGGGGACCAAATCCTCATCTTTAATCAATATGAAGTCTCCCTGTTGGGACACAAAAGGCAGGTTACTCACATTTCTCATCATGTCTGTTACTGGATACTTTCCACAGCTTTGTTTCTTGTCATCTAAAACGCTCCACCAATGTAACCTATTAAATAATTTATTTGATTTTTTTTTTACCAATTCTCACCCTTTCCTGCAAAATCAACTAATAAATTCATCTCCCTGGAAAGGGTGTCAAAAGCTATTAGTCCTCACCGGGTCTCCAGAACCATCTTCAGAAACCTCTGCATGCATCGGAACAACTTCCTTGGGAGCTGCTGTCGTGGGGATGGCAGCAACATCTCCCTCACGATGGATGGTAGGGTGGGGCTCAGGCACATCTTTAGTGTCTGGCACTTCAGAGCTTGGGATTTTAGGTTCAAGATCATGGACTGTGCCTGAGACTTCTGAAGGATCTACATGAACCACTGAAGGGAAGTGAGTAGTGGGGCTTCTCACTGTTGTAACCACATCACTTGGTTTTTCATCGGGTGAACCCAGGACGGTTCCTTCATCCTTCACAGCTACAACTGGCTCCTCTGTCACTACGTTACTAGTTGCAAAAGGAGATACTAATTCCTTTTCAGTTCGGCTCTCAATCCCAGGAAATGGCTTTTCATTGAAATCTGTTGGTGTTGCCACTAGTGAGGAATTAGTTGGATCTCCTGGGATTCTCCAGGTGTGAGACTGGTCAGTCAGGGGACCTGCAAAACCAAAAATATATTATCCTTATAGTTCAGGGACCTATTACCAGTATCTACAGGATGCTGGGCTAAGGAGGATGCCTAAACTGCATAGCCAACATTCATAACAGCAGTCCAGTTTGTAATTCCTTATACTTTTCTGTGGAATAGGGAAGGGACAGATGTGCTGTTCAGCAGTACTTTCTTAGTCATCTGCTTCTCCTCAAGGGATGAGTGATAGTCTGCTTGTGGACAGGTCAACAAGGGGGAAAGGGTGTTTTCAGTATCCTGGTTGCTCAGGATGGGTATCCAACACTTTTCCCATAAATAAACCATTTATTTAGAATAAACAAAACCAGGTTGGAAGAGACCTTCAAGATCATCACATCCAACCCATCAACCAATCCTACCCACCTAAACAACTAACCCATGGCACCAAGCACCCCATCAAGTCTCCTCCTGAAAACCTCCAATGACAGCGACTCCACCACCTCCCCAGGCAGCCGATTCCAATGGGCAATCACTCTCTCTGTATAGAACTTCTTCCTAACATCCAACCTAAACCTCCCCTGGCGCAGCCTGAGACTGTGTCCTCTTGTTCTGGTACTGGCTGCCTGGGAGAAGAGACCATCATCTGCCTGTCTACAACCTCCCTTCAGGTAGTTGTAGAGAGTGATAAGGTCACCCCTGAGTCTCCTCTTCTCCAGGCTGAGCAATCCCAGCTCCCTCAGTCTTTCCTCATAGGGCTTGTGTTCCAAACCTCTCACCAACTTCATTGCCCTTCTCTGGACTCGTTCCAGCAAGTCAACACCCTTCCTAAACTGAGGGGCCCAGAACTGGACACAGGACTCGAGGTGTGGCCTAACCAGTGCAGTGTACAGGGGCAAAATGACCTCCCTGCTCCTGCTGGCCACACTGTTCCTGATGCAGGCCAGGATGCCATTGGCCCTCTTGGCTGCCTGGGCACACTGCAGGCTCATGTTCAGCCTACCATCAGCCAGTACCCACAGGTCCCTCTCTACCTGGCCGCTCTCCAGCCACTCTGACCCCAGCCTGTAGCTCTGCATGGGGTTGTTGTGGCCAATGTGCAGAACCCGACACTTGGATGTGTTAAATCTCATGCCCTTGGACTCTGCCCATCTCTCCAGCCTGTCGAGGTCCCTCTGCAGAGCCTCTCTACCCTCCAGCAGATCAACTCCTGCCCCCAGCTTGGTGCCGTCCGCAAATTTACTGATGATCGACTCAATGCCCTCATCCAGATCATCAATAAAGATGTTAAAGAGCATGGGGCCCAGCACTGATCCTTGGGGCACACCACTAGTGACTGGCTGCCAGCTGGATGTGGCACCATTCACCACCACTCTCTGGGCTCGGCCCTCCAGCCAGTTCCTAACCCAATGCAGTGTGCTCCCGTCCAAGCCATGGGCTGACAGCTTGGTCAGGAGTTTGCTATGGGGGACGGTGTCAAAGGCTTTGCTGAGGTCCAGGTAGACTACATCAACAGGCCTCCCCACATCCACCAGGCGGGTCACCTGATCATAGAAGGAGATCAGGTTGGTCAGGCAGCACCTGCCCTTCCTAAATCCATGCTGGCTAGGCCTGATCCCTTGGCCATCCTCTAAGTGCTGTGTGATTGCACTCAGGATGACCTGTTCCATAATCTTGCCTGGCACTGAGGTCAGGCTGACAGGCCTATAATTCCCTGGCTCATCCAACTGGCCCTTCTTGTGGATGGGCACAACATTGACCAGCTTCCAGTCTTCTGGGACCTCTCCAGTGAGCCAGGACTGCTGAAACATGATGGATAGTGGCTTGGCCAGCTCATCTGCCAGCTCTCTCAGCACCCTAGGATGGATCCCATCTGGTCCCATGGACTTGTGGGGATCCAAGCTGCTGAGGAGAGTTCCAACCACCTCCTCATGGAACACAGGGAAACTGTGCAGCTCCCTGGCTCCTTCTGCCAGCTCTGCAGGCCAGCTGTCTGGAAATATTTTTGTTCAGTTCAGAGGAGTCACCCCTATATTTGCACCTTTAGTCAGTGTACATTTGGTGCTGATTTCAGGGTCTTATTCCTGCAGAATTTTAGCTACAATACATGCATATGGCTGAAAAGAAGCAGAAGCTTGCTCATTCCTCAGTAGCATCTCCTAAAATTCAGCACTGAACACCAAAGGTTTCATCTCATACAATTTAGTAATCTTCCCAACAGACCTTTTCCACACCCTAAAAGGCCTTTATTCTGCTTTCCAAGAAAAATTATGGCCCATGTGAAATTGCACATCTGATGACAGATAAAATTTGCACTTGATTCATGTTGGCAGGTTGGGTTTTTCACACCCTCAAATGGTATCTCCTACCAGCTTGTAAGGGAGGTTAAGGGTCCTTCTTATGGTCTCTCTTCCCCATGAGCAAAGAATTACTGCGGTTTCATAACATTCTTCATGCAATATCTCACATTAGCAGTCACATGGATTATACCTGCTTCTGCTCAGTTTTAAATCTCCTACATCTCACTTCCTGCTAGCATCTGAAGAAATACAGGATGAATAGATTAGGTGCACTGTTCCAAACTCTTATATTCTGGGGCAGGTGTGTGTGTGAGTGATTCTTCTTTCGGCCTCTTTTAACTTGGATGCTTATCAGGATTTCAATTGTCACATTCTGGAAGGATCAAGCACTAAAAGTACAAGTGCTAGTAACTCACCTGCACCTGAACCTGAGAATGCATCATCATCATCACCAGAAGAATCAAGATCTTCAGGAGGCACGTTCAGATTTGTAGTTTGCTTTAAAGAGAAGGGGAAAAGGTGTGTTAGTGATGAGATTAAAGCTATTGTGTTGCTTGCATGAAGTCTTCTAAAGGCTCCTGAAGGTTACACAAGCTTTCTTTGTTCAGTTTGTATTTTCTCATCTTTCTTCAAAGATGAGAAGATCAGTCTTGCTGTCTCCCTTCTGTGTACTGCTTCCAGGTTGCACTTGCTTTGGGAAAGAAAGGAAGTAATCTGTTCAGAGCTGCATCCTGGTAGCAGCTGATGCTCAGTCTTTGCACAACATTACCATTCTGATTCAGGAGCTGACAGCTTAGGTCTTTGCTAATTACCAACCACTTAGTCTCTACCAGACTTGCTAGGGTTAGATAATGGTTGGATTTGATGATCTTGAAGGCCTTTTCCAACCAAAGTGATTCTATCTATGACCTGTGAATTACTGCATTATTTCTTAGGAGCAGGAAAGAAGGTGAGACAAAGCAGTTTGGCTTCGCTGCCTTTTTCAGCCCTTCCAGCACTGTTCACATATTTGTAACCAAAGCATTTAACTGGAAGTAAAATGAGATTTCCTTTTTCTAAGTGTGGGCACTCAGACTAAGTCCTGAGATAGAAGCCAGTCTTCCAAGTAGGAGAATACAGGTCTACATCTATCTATTTAGGTGTCGAGGAGTACGCTGAACAGCATCGAAATTCACTTGCTGAAACAAGAGGCCAGACCCCTGTTCTGTTGCACCTTTTTGTCACAACACACTATGTTCAAAGCTGTTCAGGATATCCAAAGACAACAGCAGAATAATTACTCTGAAAAGAGTAGAGTGATTACTTCTTGCATCTTTTTAGCCTCTATATTTACTCTTCCTATCAGTACAATATTCTTAACTGTCAGATCATGACTAGCCTTGGGTTTATTTCTACCATTACTTAACCAGCGACCCTTCCTTTTCAGGGAGGATCGTACCCCATCCAACTACATTCCCGGTTTTCCATAATTTAGACTTCTATCACATCCTCAGGATGACCCCATCACCCCTGTCCAGCACTACCTAATCATCCAAGCTGATCATGGTTTTATGAGGAGTGTGATGTGATCAAAGAATATATCTGACCTCCAAGATCATCCAGTCCAACCAAAAGAAGAATATGCATTCTTGCCAGCTTTGCAACCAAGCCCACTGCATTTCTCCAGCTTGCATTAACACAGTTTCATCTAAAAACTACTTATTTTCACCCCAGGAAGAAGCTAGCCAGTACTAGCATGATCTGTCAAACAGTGCAATTGAGCTCTCCCATTGTCATTGTATTACCTACATCGCTGTATTTGTTTGCCCTCTCCATTTCATTCCTTTAAGATATCAGGTGTATGCAGTTCTCTTTCACCTTCATCTATTCCCCACATTTCCATAAAACAACTAGTTTCAAAGGTGAACAACTAACCCACTAGATTCAATTTCTTTGAAGACCAAGTATGCAATCTGCCAGCATTCTAATCAGGCCCAAGATCCTACCCCTCCTAGACAATCATTGTAGGTACAACAACCCCATGCAGCGCTACAGGCTGGGGTCAGAGTGGCTGGAGAGCAGACAGGTAGAAAAGGAACTGGGGGTACTGGTTGATGGTAGGCTGAACATGAGCCTGCAGTGTGCCCAGGTAGCCAAGAGGGCCAATGGCATCCTGGCCTGTATCAGGAACAGTGTCACCAGCAGGAGCAGGAAGGTCATTCTGCCCCTGTACTCAGCACTGGTAGGGCCACACCTTGAGTCCTGTGTCCAGTTCTGGGCCCCTCAGTTCAGGAAAGATGTTGAGTTGCTGGAACGAGTCCAGAGAAGGGCAACAAAGTTGGTGAGGGGTTTGGAGCACAAGCCCTATGAGGAGAGGCTGAGGGAGCTGGGGTTGCTTAGCCTGGAGAAAAGGAGGCTCAGGTGAGACCTTATTGCTCTCTACAACTACCTGAAGGGTGGTTGTAGCCAGGTGGAGGTTGGTCTCTTCTCCCAGGCAACCAGCACCAGAACAAGAGGACACAGTCTCAAGCTGTGCCAGAGGAGGTTCAGACTGGATGTTAGGAAGAAATTCTTCATAGAGAGAGTGATTGCCCATTGGAATGGGCTGCCCGGGGAGGTGGTAGAGTCACCATCACTGGAGGTGTTTAGGAAGAGACTGGATGGGGTGCTTGGTGCCATGGTTTAGTTGATGAGATGGTGTTGGATGATGGGTTGGACATGATGATCTCAAAGGTCTCTTCCAACCTGGTTTATTCTGTTCTATTCTAGGTAGGTGATTATTTTTTTTTACATTTTTTTTAAGTAACAACAAGAAAGTAAGAATAGACATTAAACTTTTTAGCATTATCCTTCTCAACTGGAAGAAAAATTCCAGCTAAACCACTTTTCCCTCAGGATTCAGCAAGTATATTTCTAGAGAAGTTTCTAAGAAGAAACCAACCTTCAGTTTCTTCTTTAGCTTCATGTCATGAGGTAATTTGGATTTTCAGATTTGCCCCTGCTTGTTTGCATTGTTCTTTTGCACTCATCCATGGAAAAGAGGTTGGATGAGTACTTCCTGTATATTTTCTTTCTCGTGTCAAAGTTCAGTGACTCACACCAATTTTGAATATTAAAGAGTACAAACTGTTGGTGCATAAAGAATTCAGGAAGAACTGCCAGAACTCCCAAACTCTGCTGCCTTGAGTGTCCTTTCCAGTACATTCAGAAGTGAAGTCAGAATTCCAAAATTGCATGAGGATGAGGGGGTGCTGGGGACTTTCTCCCTCCTTTCTTGCACTAGCAGTGGCAATAGAGTCCTTGGTTCTCCTACTTAGCTTGAACACAAAAGGAGGATACATTAAAAAATGGGTACATTCTCCTCCCAGTAGGAAGACTCAACCTTGAAGCAGTTAGAAAGTTACCTCTCCATCTTTTTATTGAAGGAGGAGACTGTTTAAGATGTCACCACACACCATTATAAGAATTGAGATTAACTTCCCTTCTAATCCTAATCTTCAAGGGTAGCTCTTCCAGGATTTCCAAGAACACCTGGACTGATTTGATGGTCTGCAAACCTTAGCAACATTCCTGAAAGGATCACAGTGAGGAAACAAAATAGCAACTCTTGATCTTGACTACCCAGCCAGCACTCCTTCCCCTGTGGTGTTAATGAACAAGGATTGTTCAGTCATGCCATGCTTCCTTTCTTATTATCCAGCATGTTCAGCCAGCCTACCCTCATATTTCTCCTCACACCTGAGCTTTCAGCCTCTTTCCAGGCTGCTGCATGTTCTGCTTCTCCATAGCCTTTGTCATGTGTTTCTTTGAAACCTAGTTTGATTTCTGTATCTTAGACAGAGACATCCAGGTCCTCCTCAGAGAAGGAAAGTCCAGTGCATCCCAGTCTAAACTAAGAGAACTCCACTATTCCAGGATAAAGTTGCCCAGATGTCTTTGGATGTTCTAGGAAGATAACTACTTCCTTAACCTATGGGGTCACCAAACAGCAAACCTTAAGCAATGGAGTAACAAGAGAAACAACTAGAAGAGACATTAGCTGTGGTGATGCCACACTGCTGTTGATTTCTGATATATACAAGCATACAAGCTTCACTTCTGACTTGCCACTGTCAGTTCTGTTTCAGCAACTCCAGAATTCCTGGCTGACTTAAAACTGAAGGTGTGTGTAGTCAGCTTAATGCTAACAGTCTGTATGCCTGCAAAAGGAGGGAGATAAGTGGAGAGCCTGTTGTTTACTGGGTTTCTGTTCTGTGACCTGTTGACGCTGTCCCCTTAAGAAAGGGAATATGGTGGACGGAAGTTGATAAACGAAAAGAAGGATCTAAACTAATTTCATTGGTAAAGTGGGAGGAAACTATGAAACTATGAAACTATGAAGCGCCTTCTGAACTGGGAGTGCAGGAGGGTATCCTGGGCACTCCGGCACTTTTATCTTTAGTCTTGCTTCCGCTTCTCCTTCGGGCAGCAGCTTGCAGCTCCTGGGCTTTCTGCCAAGGCTTCGGCCTTGAAAAACTGATAAAGGCCTGTATTAACTCCCTTCCAATTAACACAAACTGCTTCTAACTTTTTTCTCTCTTTTCTTTCTCTTTGTAACCCACTCTGGGAAAAGGGGGAAAGAGGGGAGAGCAGAGGTGGGAAACCCCCCTCAGCAGAGGGGGGAACTCTCATTTCTGTGCTACTCTATTGTATATCTTTGTATATATTGTACATATTGTAAATTTGTATACATTCCCCTGCATATCCTACATTGCTTTGTAAATATACAGCTCCACTGCTTTGCTAATTCAGCTGTGAGTTTTTTTTCCTTTCCCTTCAATTTTCTTTCCCTTTACTTTACAGGGGGGAGGGAGGAGGCTTCTTGGCCTTACCCTTCCAACCCTCGACATGTTCCCTTACTCTAAGATGTCTGATGACTGTGGACATCTGGGACTGGGATTAATCTTGTGTGTGCTATTGACTGCAGAATATCAAGGTTTAACTAGTGATTGGATGGGAGGAAATGGGCTTAACTTGTGCCAAGGGATGTTTAGATTGGATATTAGGAAAGGTTTCTTTGAAGTGGTGAGGTGCTAGAACAGGCTGCCCAGAGAGGTGATGGAGTCACCATCCCTGGAGATGTTCAAGAAGCTTATAGATGTGGTGCTTCAGAATATAGTTCAGTGGTCCTGGTAGCTGTGTTACTGTTGGACTTGGTCTTTTCCAGCCTTAATGATTCTATGACTCCACAATTCTATGAATCTCAGTGATAGGTAAACACATACATAGATGTGGCACACAAGCACTCGACTCTGTATTGGTGGCAGGTGAAGGTTGTCACAACATAGCCAAAAGCAGAGTGCCTTTTGTTCCCCATGTTCAAGGCAGCCTATATTCTGAAGATGCAGATTAATGAGAAAGCCCTTTCCCCTGCAGCTAATCTCACAAGAAACAGCCAGTTCAGTTTTACGCTGCAACTACTTTTACTTAAAGAGACTCCCTGCAGCTCTTTAACATACTTGATGGTTCAAGCATTCATTTCTTCAGATAGCACAAGAAAGCCAACATCTGTCAACACACTGACCCTATGCCTTCAACAGCAGTCCCAGCAAAACCAGTCCTTAGCCAGTTATTCCCATGCATGTGTTGAGCTCTTGCCATGAACAAACAAACAGTCTCGCCTGCATCTGGGTGCAAAATCTTTTCCTTTGCTCATCGCTTGCCACCACTCACCCTGTCTTATGGAATCAGCACTGAGGACTGTCACTGGAGTGAAACTCGCTACAAAACCAGACTTCCTGGCAAGTGCAATAGTATGTTTCAGATCACCTGATTGCTCCTTGACAGCATGCATGGGTTGAAGAAGCCAGCCTATTCTCCCCATAAAGCTAAGAAATAACCCAGCTCCCAGTAAAGCAGACCAGTTAGCATTACAACCCTGAGACTGAAGAATGTAGTCTAAAATCAGGTTTGAGGGAAGAGCAGCAAAGGGGATGGTGTCTCCCTTAATCCCATGAGATTATCTTCTAGTAGGCCTGGCAGCTCAAACTGGTCAGCACTCAGATGTAGGCCATGTGCCAAAAGGCTTAACCCTGTACCGTTCTCCTGCTAAGGCCATCACTGCAGAACAGTTGGTGCAGCACACCAATGTCAGGACACAAGAGAAGCAGTTTAATGAATTTGGTCCCACAGGACCACAACTTTCTCTTTTCATCTTCAGCCACTCAGGTCAGGAAGTCCCAGCTCAGAAATCAGAGACATGTCCGTAGGAATGCATGACATGCATCTCATGCACACTAAGAATCACTGATTATCGGACGACGGAGATGGGAATCAATACGGCTGACCAATGTGATCGAGTATTGTTCCTTTATTGTTCCAGTGTTGCAGGCCAATGGTGCAGGCCTGAGGTGCAGGCCTATGGAGCAGGCCTGTAGTGCAAGTATAGCACTGTAAAGTGTAGAAGAAACAGGAGACAGGAAAGGCAGAAGTGCGCAGCAAGGCAACTGCTACAACTTATATAAACTCGGAGTGCCCTGTTGGCATGGCTCCATTGGTTCCCTATGAGTGACCACACATTGGACTATTACAGATTATTGGTCCAACTACTAATGACACAATGAGGTTGTTGATGCAGGTGCATGTCCTGTTGTCCCAAGATAACTTTCCATGTTTATAGCTACTAGTGTCTTGTTTTAGTTACATGCTGCAGGCACAGCACTGTTTTGCTCCACAGCTAGCTGACTCTGCATTTATGCTGAGCATGGCCTACCACCATGTCAGGCTCTAGGCCTGCACTGCCAGATTGCTCACACTGCTCGTCGCTGGCATTGCCACGAATCCCCCTTTTTGTTTTTGTGAGCAATCTGGTCATAGGAGTTGTTCTCATCCCATACAAGATGCTACTGCAAACACAAAAGCAAGCAAGGTAAAGCTAAGCTGTGTAGCAAAAGCAAGAGTTCTGTAGTGCAGCATGTCTAACAGACTGGTGTAACCCATACAAGGCACAAAGCTTAAGTTGAACTACTTACAATGCTCTACAGAGCTGGCATAATACATGGTCAAAGATAACAAACATTGTAAAGAAGAACTTAGATCTTAACAGTTCCGATCTTTACATTTCACTCCTCTTATTGACAGAGAAGACTTGATTATGCCTGAATGCATTGCACACAGAGATCGAGGCACAAATGCAATCCTTAGCACTGTCTTTTGCGATCTGCTTTAGGATTATGTTGTATCTTTATTTTCTCTAGGATGGTCAAAAATCATGAATTGTTTAATGGTAGCAAGATTTCTTTAATCTGTAAAGGTAGATCTGGCCGGGCTCTAGCTTCACAGACAGAAAACTTGCAGGCAAACAGCAAGAGCAAAAAGAGCTTCATTGCATTGCCCAATATAAAATTACACAGAATAATGTGTTTTTGCTCATCCTAGTAATGCTGATCTGTTAATGTTCACATAACAGTTAAGCAGTCACCACACTCAGCTATAAGTTAGATGCTTTCTGTTGACATCTTGGTTTATCGTGACCGTCATTCTGGTCAGTGCTAAGCAGGTTTGCTGATTGTCATTTTCATGACAGTTGTGCCGTGTTCGTGCTGTCTTGTGGTGAGAGGGTTACAGCACATTGCAAAGTTGATGTTTCTAGGGTTACAACATTTTCTAGGGTTACAACATTTTCTAGGGTTAATATTTCTAGGGTTACAGCATTTCTAGGGTTGATGTTTCTAGGGTTACCGCATTTCTAGGGTTGCCATGAGCTAATTTTTCGCTATGGGGTATTCTCTCTTTTCCCCCTTTTTTTTTGTTGTTAATAATCTCTACTAAGCAAAATGTAAAGATGAAACTGTATCCTCTAGGATGTCTACATTCTGAGGCACACTTAGTTAACAAGAGAGAATACAAAGTTATCAAGCAACCACAATATTCAGTCCTAATTCACATGATGCTGTGGTACATTCTTCTGAGTGATGCTGTTTGATCCCAGATCATCACAGCAGTTGTTGTGATCGGTGTTCGACTGCATGGGAAATGCTGTGTCCTCGTGGTCTTGATTCTTCCGCTGTTATTTGTTGCGGTGATTGCAGTTAGCAGAAAAGAAGGCTCAAGGTGACCTGATCATGGCCATCCAGTATCTCTTTTATTATTTTTTTTTTAATTTTGTTATTTTATTTCATTTTTAGTTATTGTTTTCTATTGTGAATTTATTATTTTGATATGTTTAATATTTTATTTTAATTTTTGTTTTTAAATTATTTTATACTGTTTTAATGTGTTTTTTTCTTCATTGCATTTTATTATATATTTTTTTGTCTGCACTTTTTAATTATTTTTTGTTAACTTTTTTGTTTGTTAATTTTAATCTAATTTTTATTTATATTTTATTCAATTAATTTTTGTTATTTTGTATTTTAATTTTTCTTTGTCCTTTAATTTTTTTCTTAACTTTGTCATTTTGAATTTATTTCTTTTTTACCTTCTTTAGTATAATTTTTATTTTCTTATTGTAATTTTTTAATCTGTATTTTAATTTGTTATTCTAATCAATTTTTTCTTTTTCAATTTCTTTTATTTTTTGTAATTTCAATTTTTTCTTTTTATCTAGTGTTTAATCTTTTATTTTTTATCTTATATTCTTTATTGTAATTATTTTTTATTTTGCATGTTTGTTTTATTTAATCTATTTTCTATTTTAATTTTAATTTTTACTTTTTTATTATATTTTTTAACCTTCTTTTCTATTAATTATTTTTTATCATCATTTTTCATTCTAATTTTCTTTATTTTTTTTATATTTTTTTGTTTGTTTTAATCTAGTAGTCTTGATAATCCTTATTTTTATTTTTTGCTAACAATTCTTATGTTTTTTCTGTTAATAGCTATTATGTGTTAGTAATCCTTATGATTTTTCAGTGTGTCATATTTTGTTTTTAATATTTTGTTTTTATTGTTGCTCTTCTTTTTTATTATTATTATTCTGTTATTTAGTACTCGATGTTTTGTATCCAGAGTTTTTGTGCTTTTGTTATATATTTCTATGTTTACATTTTTTCTTTGCACATGTTACCTTTTTGTTTACCTTTTTTTTTTTGCATTTTTTTGTATTTTTTTTTTAGTCTATGTCTAAGAAGGAAATATAAAGACATTACCTTAGCTAAGGAATAATTTTTAAAATTAATACCTATTTACTACAAGTCTTAACTATATTACATGGAGCTCCTTTGAAATGCCATGGCACACAACTAAGAAGGTTCGAACCAAAAGAAAATCTTACAATGTGAACTCATTACTAAGTACTTACACCTTACTACAATTACTATGCACTAGGTATCTATAAATATCAAATGCTTACCATTCATTATGCTTACCAGGAAAACTTAGCAAAACTCTAAATAACAAATCTCTTAAGGACATTGCAATCAGAAATGAAGAAATTAGCACTGTAACTTTAAATCAGAGCAGAGCTTTGGTTGGCAAGAGTTGTACCAGAAAATCCTCCCTTTTCTGGGGGTGGGGATAGGGGTGGGTGGCTAGCAAGGTGTGACCTAGTTGCTATTGTTTCTGTATTGGGGTGTTAACGACTTGCAGCCTATCGTGTCTGAACGACCATTGTTCCACCCATACTGGATTATGTGTTTTCCATTTTAATTTGAGGGTTGGTTGCTGATTTGTAGCCACTACAAAGAAGGAATGGTAACAAGTTTTGCTCCTAGTTGACTTAAGGCATCTCAGCCCAACAGAGCAACTGGAAGGGTTAACACGTACGGTCTTACAGTGATTGATTTGCTGTAGTTAAAAGCTAATTGCACTGGCTCTTTGCTAACCCAGGTTGTTTGGATACCTTTGAAACACATGACTTCAACATTTGCCATGAGCAATGGCTAATGACCATTCCATTTATGACTAGGTATAATGATGACATTGTCTCCAGTATCCACAATAATTGAAAATTGTATAATTTGTCCACAAGGGTGTCTGACAGATACAATCTGTTCCAGTTTTCCCTTTTGGATTTCTAGGGCTAATAAGGTATTAGGCATATCGGTGGAACCCGAGCCTTCTTGCCCTTGGATCCTGTTAGAAGTTTTAGGCACTCGGGACTCAGATGGTATTAGCTGAGCGATTTCTGTCCCAACAAGAGTGCTAGCAGGAGAGGCAATGGTATCGAGCATAATTTTCATAGCCCAGTCATAATCAGAATATATTGAACCAGGAATTATAAGAATGCCCTGTCTACGGGTAGACAATCTGCCAATTAACAGAGCAAAGGGTCTGTGACCCAAAGGACCATGCCGGTTAAACTCGACAACGCTTTGTGGATTCAAAAGGTGATATGCAGCTGTTGTCAGGTCCGCTGTGCACTGCCGGGGGGGGAGGGGGAGAGGAAGGGGGGGGGGGCGCGGTCCAAGGACCCTGGTTTGGTATCGTCGTGCGGGGTATATTCACGCTGCAGGAGCAGCTTCTGCGACGATGCCGGGTTCTGCACATTGGCCACAACAACCCCATGCAGTGCTACAGGCTGGGGTCAGAGTGGCTAGAGAGCAGCCAGGCAGAGAGGGACCTGGGGGTGCTGGTTGATGGTAGGATGAACATGAGCCTGCAGTGTGCCCAGGCAGCCAAGAGGGCCAATGGCATCCTGGCCTGCATCAAGAACACTGTGGCCAGCAGGAGCAGGGAGGTCATTCTGCCCCTGTACACTGCACTGGTTAGGCCACACCTCGAGTACTGTGTCCAGTTCTGGGCCCCTCAGTTTAGGAAGGATGTTGACTTGCTGGAACGAGTCCAGAGAAGAGCAACAAAGTTGGTGAGGGGTTTGGAACACAAGCCCTATGAGGAGAGGCTGAGGGAGCTGGGGCTGCTTAGCCTGGAGAAGAGGAGACTCAGGGGTGACCTTATCACTCTCTACAACTACCTGAAGGGAGGTTGTAGACAGGCTGATGATGGTCTCTTCTCCCAGGCACCCAGTACCAGAACAAGAGGACACAGTCTCAGGCTGCGCCAGGGAAGGTTCAGGTTGGATGTTAGGAAGAAGTTCTATACAGAAAGAGTGATTGCGCTATGGAATGGGTTGCCCGGGGAGGTGGTGGAGTCGCCGTCATTGAAGGTGTTCAGAAGGAGACTTGACGGGGTGCTTGGTGCCATGGGTTAGCTGTTTGGATGGGTTGGATTGGTTGATGGGTTGGACACGATGATCTTGAAGGTCTCTTCCAACCTGGTTTGGTTTATTCTAATAAAGGTTTATTGATCTCGAGTAAAATGATTAGATCTGTGACCCTTTCGAGTCTGTCCAACAGTCAGACACTTTAAGGTACCTAGGTTTCTCAGAGGCACGATGATTTCAGGACTGCTTCTATGGCCGTAGCTAGATACATTGCTGCTTGTCGATGCCTTCATTCGTTGTAGTCCTGCAGTCATGAGGCAGTGGCACCTGTTGATGAAATGCTGAGAACCTGTTTAGTTTCTTCATTAGCATTGTCAAATGCCAAAATATCCAGCATTTCTACCTTCATATAGTGAGTCAGGTCTGAATTAGTATTGAATGCTGTATGTAAGGGATGGTATTGACAAAGGAACCAAGTGTCCCTGTTCGGGCGCCAGATATCGGACGATGGAGATGGGAATCAATACGGCTGACCAATGTGATCGAGTATTGTTCCTTTATTGTTCCAGTGTTGCAGGCCGATGGTGCAGGCCTGAGGTGCAGGCCTATGGAGCAGGCCTATAGTGCAAGTATAGCACTGTAAAGTGTAGAAGAAACAGGAGACAGGAAAGGCAGAAGTGCGCAGCAAGGCAACTGCTACAACTTATATAAACTCGGAGTGCCCTGTTGGCATGGCTCCATTGGTTCCCTATGAGTGACCACACATTGGACTATTACAGATTATTGGTCCAACTACTAATGACACAACGAGGTTGTTGATGCAGGTGCATGTCCTGTTGTCCCAAGATAACTGTCCATGTTTATAGCTACCAGTGTCTTGTTTTAGTTACATGCTGCAGGCACAGCACTGTTTTGCTCCACTGCTAGCTGGCTCTGCATTTATGCTGAGCATGGACTACCATCATGTCAGGCTCTAGGCCTGCACTGCCAGATTGCTCACACTGCTCGTCGCTGGCATTGCCACAACTGATGCCTCCCGGCAGCCCCAGGAAAACAGAGCTATGCTTCTGTCCTAGGGAAGCATGTTTCCTGGAGATTAACGCCATACAACTTGGCTGGTGGAACTACTACCCATTTCAAACAAGGTTCATGCCAGCTTTTGTGTGATCACCAAACTACCACAAGCAACACTACAGCTGCAAGAGTGTTCTGACATGAGCAAATGTGTTCCCAGAAGTCAGAAGTGACCTCATCACCACGCTGCACAGTCTTCAGAGCCAAGGGGGAAGGGAAAGGGGGAAGCTGTTCTGCTTCACCTGAGGAAGGGAGCCAACATACAGTCACGAATGCTTCCTGCACTTCCTGCCCCCATGAATTATCAGGCAAGAGTAAGTGCAACAGTCTTCAGTATCCAGACACATGCCTAGGAGAAGACCCAAATGCTTATCTCAATTCCTGGAGCTTGCTGCTTCTCCTTGAAGCCTAGTAATTACCTAGTGCAAGATATGCCTAGGAGCCAGAATATAAAGCTGTAAGATCTTCTTGAAGGATCACGGAAGCATTTTCACTCTATTAGTGACACGCATATATGTTTCTCATTTGAGCAAACTGCTTGCAGTGCTACAGTAGGCCAATGAAATCCAGGTTTCAGATAAAACTCCCTAGTATACCATCTAACTAAGGGTTTACTGGCAGTACTTCTGGTTCCTAGCAGCTAGGAAGTTATTTCAACTTCAACAGAAAAACGAACTCACAACCCTGGAGTACTAAAGGTCTCAACTAAAGCAGATTAGTTGGTAAAACTTAATGAGACTACTTAATCCTACAAATAATTAGCTTTACAACAACAAAAGTACAGAACAAGGAATTCTGATCAGTTAAAGTTACAGTGGAACCACCCAGACTTAAAAGTTTTATAGAAGGATATGTCCTATAGCAACTGGATATATTCTATAGCAACTGCCTAAGCACAAGACAACAAAAATTAGTTTCTATTTGCTGACATTTCAGTGGCAGAAACATCTGTCAACTGTACTGCTGCTGCTATCAAACTCTGCTTTAGCTTCCCAGCTGATCTGCTCATAGCTGACCCTACAGGACATACATTAAGTCCTTCATATCATGACAACCAGCCTGAGACTCAGCAGTCCAAGACACAGCCTTCTTGATCACTTTTGTAAACTCCACATACATTTCCTGCAATGCTTGTGAAATGTTTGGTGTTTTGTGGTTTTTTTTTTTTTGCTAATAAGATCTATTTTCTGTACACAACCCCAGATATTTGTGACCTATGAATGTTGCATTTCATTATAAGTTTCATATCCATCTTAGTTGCAGCAGCAGCATCAACCCTTTTCAGGCACACTCCACATTGATGAGCTGATTGATCAGGGAAATGGAAGCATCCAGAAAGAGCTGCCTGGCTTGAAGAGACATTGTCCTAGTCTCCATCTCACATGTGCACAGCAGATGGCAGAACCAGCCACACCCCACAATGTGATCGCTCAGTGCTGTTATTTGTCAGTCTGCTACAGAAGCCCTTGACTATTTGCAAGGGAGCTTCAGAAGCAAGCTAGACTCGGGATGCAAAATGAGTCAATAGCATTCAGCAGCTCACTTCTGATTTGGTCATGTTCCCTATAGCTAAACTCAAACCAGTCCTATGAAACTGCATTCTTGCACACTATGACTCACACCAGTCAGCCACCAGTCTGTTAATAAGGAACTTGCGAGTCTTCAGCAGCAGCCACTTGCTGAACTCATACAGAACCTGCAAGCAGCTTTAGATTTTGGGTTTGATCACATGCAAGGGCAGCTTCTCTGCCTTGGTGGGTCTTACACTAACACAAGGTTAAATGCACTTTTTACATTTGCTTCTATGCCTCACCATTTCAAATTTCATGCAGATTTCAAGCATGGATATGAAGAAATCAAGTCTATCTTTACATTGAGGCATGCTATCACATCTCTTTTATCCACATGATCCTACAATGTTGACTAGGTCTAGAATGTTTATAATGCAGAAGCCATCCAGGCCAAACAGATGAAGTTAGATCAGCATGACTAAGCTACATGTGAAAGGACCAAAACATCACCACAAGATGAAGGAACCACATCTTGGATGAGGAATACAGTGTTCCCCCATCTCAGGGGTCTCCTCAAAGTGGCACTTGCAACCTAACCCCTTCAGGCCACATAGTCTTAGCAGTACCTGACTGCAGGAGCCTAAGAAAAGCAGCATGTGTTTCAGGTACTTCTAAGTCTCCTTAGAATCATCAGCAGGCCAGATGGTCTTGGGCACAGGCTGCACCACATTTCATGGTATTACTTGAACGTAGCACAGTTCAGACTGAATAAACTCCCTTTGAGAAATATGTATGCTCATAACCAGCAAGTGATCTGCCCTTATACAATGGTGCAGAGATGAAGCTCTCAGTGCCTCTTCCTAGGACATTAAGGATCTCTGCATCCAGGTTTGCAAAAGAGCTCATAATCCTGCATGCAAGAGGAAGTTTTGACAGCAGTTGTTTACTACTGCCCCGTTTACAGTTAAATAATGTAACACCCCAATGAGATTATGGAAACTGGCTGGTGTACTTCCAGGCTGAGTCATGAGGGTGTTGAAGTATCATTTCAAAGATGAAGCATCAAATAAAGTATTTTTTAAAACCCTGCTGCTGCAATCATGCTCTAGTCACCTACAGTGCTACTCATTTCAGAAATTAGGATTAGGCATTTCTTGACCAAGCATCTAGAGGGCTAGACTGATTGACCCAGAGTCACTCCGTTGCACCGTTTAGTATCACGTCTGTACAGCAGAGCCCTGGAAAAGGGACTGTTACAAAGGCAGGATAAATCAGCAGAGCTTCCCTTTGAGCCAAGTCTCACTGTAACTAACTTCAGCTACCTCATGCCTCCTCTTTTATGTTTAGCACCTGTTCACCTGTCTTCCGCATGGCCTTGTTTCAGAGCAGTGACTGAATCAATTGAAGATGTTAGTTTAGGGGAGATGCTACCACATTTGTGGAGTCTAGACGCTCTCATGCGGGCAACTAAGACATACGTTGTGATTTGGACATTGTCGTGTTTTGAACATCTGTACTGTGAAGACACAAGAGACATCACTAATGCCACCTCAGATGGATTGTCAAACATTAAGATAATCAATAAAATGGTACTGAAAATTGTAAGGCAAGGTTAAGTGCTTCAGTACCAAGTTACTCCTGTCACCATGTCACTTAGTTCAGACAAGCTTCTGGCAAGGAGTACCATTGTGATACCTCAATGCTATGTAACAAGATCAAACTTGTAAGACACTGTTCAAACATCACTAAGTTCAAAGATATTTCATATGCAAATAAACTTCTGGATCTATTCACTGACTACCAACTCTAGACAGCACAATCTACCTCTAAAGATTAGAGGAGTATAAAATACTGCAGAACCACCTTATGGGCCAATTCTGAAAGCACATAGCAGCACCCCAACTACAACACTGAATGTTTTGCTGCTCCAGGTTTGTAGTGTTCACCTCACAAACCTCAGCTGATTGTTCACACAGGATTTCTCATGCAACTGCAGTTGCTTATCCTTCTGAAGCATACAAAAAGGTTCAGTTTTCAATGAGTCATGATCTCCCACTACAAACTTTCACTTTCTTTTACTGGATACTACAGTTTTCACAATTCCATAATATTGTGGGCTTGCTGCCAGAGACCCACTGGCTACATCAATACCAGTAAATTAAACAACATCAGGGAACATCCCCAGGCACTGGAACACAATCTATACCATCAAGCTATTAGAATGATCTCTGGCAGAGTTTTGAGCCTTCCTAAGTGCTATGTCCCCAAATAATGCATGTGAAGGTTTCCTGCAGGCAGGCTGCTGTGGGGGGGAGTGTTAAAGGATAGGTCAGATAACAAGATTTGCCGTACAACTGGGACTCCAGCATTTAAGTTGCCCACAGCACAATCAGTGCCCAGTCTGTTTTACTTGCTGGAAACAGTGTAAGGAGGTTTGGTGGATCTTTTAAATTCTGTTTGGCTGGGGAGGTGGGGACATAGTGAGCATTTAGCACTTTTCAGCCACTACAGTAATAACTTCTAATTACTCATAATTGCATCTTCCAGTTTCTGTAGCAAGAAGCTCACCACCATTTCACAGCTCAGTGAGAATACAGATGCAGACTGAGGAACTTTCTGCAAGTTAAACGTGCTAAAGAGCAGAGCCAATGCTGCTGGAGGATTAAGCTAGCAGCTTTCTTTTTCGAGGCCATGAGTCAGTTGATGTAAGCACCTGATAGCAGAGCACTCCTTTGCCACTGCCCAGACATGCCAGAATCAGCCTCTCTTGTTTGGTGTTTTGTTCACTGATGGGAAAGTAGTCACGACCTAGATGATTCCTCCGTTAGGACAGAAAGATATTTAGAAGTCAAAGCTGTCTAGCTGCAGGCTGTTAGGCAGGTTTCGATGCAAGCCTCACCATCACTTCTCGACTGTAAGTAGGTGCCACTTACACCCTGTCAGAGCCAGTGAGGTGGACAAATCTCAACTGCCCATCAAATCTGCCAGTGTGAGACTATCACAGATTCATAAGCAAAAGCACAGCAGGAGAATGAAAAATACTGCATCTATTAGTGGTTTTGTTAGACACAAATTCAAATAAGCTTTGTGGTTTTGCTCCTCCTACCCTTCAACTTTTTGACCAAAGAAAGCCTGGGCTTGGTCCCTAAAGAAGATACCTATTAGCTGGTCAGTGGGTAACAGGCTCTATCCTCTGCAGAGACGCTTTCACCCAAGACTGATGTTTTGGTAGATAGACTGTGCTGAGCTCCTCTGGTTGTGCAGAGCACAGGCATCCAATCTCTCAGATCATCAGGGTCAGGGCATACAGCCTCCAAACTCTGCTCTGAGCTGGTCAATTAATAGCAATGACCTATCTATTTTTGTATTTTTCTACTCTGCTGGTCTCAAGGCATACAATAAGGCAGCAATAGGGTCTTGTTCTGGGAGAGGAAAGAGCCAGGTAGCCTCTTCCTACAGCACTAATCCCCAGGGAACATACAAAGGCTCCCTACCAACACAGCCACAACAGTACCACTGCTATGAGATGGCGCTTCATAAGAGCTCTCATCTGGAAACTGTTATGTTAATCATTGGTTGCACTCCAGATGAGGGACTGGCTCCACTCTCCCCTGATCACCTCTGGCTTCAATATATGGTCTGCTCATCTAGTAATCCCTAGCAAGGGTCTGGGCAGAAACTGCTGACTGGCTCTGACCAGGATGTGTACTGCAACCAGCATTAGAAACTAATTAGAAGAGCTTTCCTGTGCAAGGCACAAGACAGTCATGGTCTGCAACACTGCCCAGAAAGCATTCCCCTTACAACTGGAATGAGGTTCAAACTTCCTGCCATTTAAAAGGCAGTAAGCTCCTCTTCATATGGCACAAGCAGACAAAGAGTGGCTCCTGTTCTCTAGCTATGGCTTGTGTATGAGCAGGTGATGAAGCTGGGGCACTCACAGAGAAGTTGCTGCATGAACTGGCTGTACTTTGCAGAAGGCTGGTCGACAGAAGTGTGTGCCTGTGCCTGCCTACAAACAAAAATAAAAATCAAGACTTTCAGCTCTTGTTCTCATGACTGGCATACAAGACGGTGTCATCACTGCACAGGAAGTGCAGAAGTGTTACAAGGTGGAGTATGACAAGGACACAGAACTTCCATGAAAGGCAAGATACCCATGAGTATTTTAAGCTGGTTGGCAGACAGTTCCTATCTTTTATCACTGCCTTTGATTTAGCCAGGAGTCATTCTGCAATAGTAATCCTGAAGAGCCTTCAGTTATCAGAAAAGCTCTGAATGCCAAGAGTCAAAATGAGTAGATATTAAAGAGAACCATACTGCAAAAACAAGGGCTAAGGAGAAGATGGTTCTGCCAGAGAGTGCACCAGCAAGAGCAATTCAATTGACCAATACCCAAAGGAGTTTCAGACTGGAAGCCTAGGAGAAAAAGCCATGACTTCCAACACCTCCATGACTCAGTTGTAACTGCAGCTTCAGTGACTCAATGGGAAGTTCTATTACCAACTCCATCCAAATCCCACTAATGCACTGGTTCCCATCCAGCAAAGCAAGCCTCACTGGTGAGACTGGTCTCAGTGGTGAGATACAAACA
This sequence comes from Melanerpes formicivorus, assembly GCF_026170545.1. Taxonomy (NCBI): domain Eukaryota; kingdom Metazoa; phylum Chordata; class Aves; order Piciformes; family Picidae; genus Melanerpes; species Melanerpes formicivorus. The sequence continues at coordinate 943,777 of NW_027142409.1, forward strand.
TTACAGTCAAGCATGGCAAGAAGCCCAAGCTAACAGACTCTGTTGGACCCATGCCGGTTCCACAAGACCCAGAATGTCAGCTGCAGTCAAGCACTGCTTGAGAAACTGAGAGGTTGGGAAACCACCACATTAGCAGATGTTGCTCCACAAGAGTTGCTCGTAGGAGGTCCAAATATTATCTCACCTTGAGGTAAGGCTTCATTGTGCAGTAACTTTTCCACTAGCATCTCCACAGCAGAAAGTACACTAGCCCATGTTTCCAGCCAAGCCAGATAAAGCTCATTTCGGTAGTACACCAGTAGCCCAGAAGAGCAGTGTTCCAATGGAGTAAGCTTGTCAACTCTAACTTCAGAGACCTGTTAACCAAATTGACACTCAGCATTCCTAATGATACACAACATGCTCTCTGCATTTTAGAGTATCTTCTCAGCTCAGAAGACAAATGAGCCTGTAAGAGAAACCAAAAGTCCTTGCACTGGTGATCAAAGCATCTTCCACTTTGTGAATCTACTGCCAGTATCAAACTCTAGAGAATGCCAAAGGTGCTTCATTTCTAATACACAAATAACCAGTGCCTTTACACACTAAAATGCTCTTAGATATCAGTATCTTACAATCCTCCCCTAACACATCCACTTGTTTCTGTTCATATTCCGAGCTTCAGAATGATGATACAGGACCCAACTATACATCCTAATTTCTCCCACAGCCTTTAGTTGAGCAGAACTACAGTATCTGAAGGCATTGATCCAGCTGCACTAGAACAGAAGTAAGCTTCTGTTCTACCTGAAAGCTGATGTTTTCCTACTGCTTTTCTAGTTCTCTTGGCACAGAAACAGCACCTGTCCAGTCTGTTTGTTTGTGGAGACTGTTACAATAAAGCTTTCACAAATAAAGAGACTATCACTTTGAGCTAAACTGCTTTCAGAAAAAGACACTGAAGTTATCTATGCTCCCCTTATAGGCAAAACAGGATCTCATCAAAGCAGCCCCGATAAAGCAACTCACCTTGAAGTAGATGTACAGAGGCTGGTCAGATAATCACTGTCTTTGGCTCCACCGATTACATCACCAGGACTATAATGAGAGCTTAGGCACCCAGCACACACACTCCCCCCTACATTTAGGTGAACATCAACTGAAATGTTGTGACTAGTGCCATTTGAAATACCCTATGTCTCAGTGAGTGCATCAATCTGCAACTGTTCTGGAGTGCTGTATCTGTGAATAAAGAGTAGGAAACATCTAAGATGAGAATACTAATGCTGCAATACTGAAGCACTGCAATTTTATCATTGACAGCACCTCCCCAGAAAAAGGGTCCCATCTTCTCTCTCCCAAGAAGCTCCCTTGTCCCTGTAGCAGGCCCTATTAAAATCCCAGCTGACACAGATGACACAAACGAGTGTGGAATGTCCCTCTCAGAGGAATTAGTATGGTTCCTGGACACAGGAGCCACTTCAAACAAAGTTAGGACAAAGTGCTACCACATAGGCCACCCAGAGACATCCGAGCTCTAGCAATGCAAAACATATTTAAAATGGACCAATTTTGCTGCTAAAACAGCAGCCTACATTTCAGGTTAGCGCACTAGCTCAATTTTAGAAGGCTTACAGGTTTGATTTCTCACACTTGCTGTAACTTGTCTTGGGTTGTTACAGAGGATTGTTTGATTTCTAGAAGTTTCAGAGTACATCTATTAAAAATGTTAGCTCTTCTAGACACTTGAAACTAAAAGAGACATGGAACACAAGACTACCAACTTGCACCAGAGCCCCCTTACATGACACAAGCCACAATTTATTTGTTTCTGCTCAAATCAGAGTCAACCAGACACAACAGAGACACCATTTTACTGGAAGGTAGCCACCAGCAAGCGGCTGTTCAGATGGAGCAGCACTGTTTGTAGTGCTTGATAAATAATGTGACACTGCTCTGCACATTCTATAGAAGAAAGTGTTTCCTCCTTATCCACTGCCTACATGTTTAGTGAGCAAGATGGACTGCCTAATTTCTTCTAATTAGTTTACATTCAGATAGGAATGACATCACCCTTGGAAGGTTCTGTCTGCTCTGCTAAGCTTGTGTTAAATGCCAGCATGGACCTACACCGGATGAAACAAACACACCCCTGTTTTCCCTCATGATACGAGCAGGAATGTCCAGTGACCTCCTGCAACAGGCTATGCATCTTGGTTCAGCTGGCTTCATGAAAGGGTTATACCCTGTAAAAATTTCCATTTCAGAGAATAACTAAGTTAATCCATCAAGATGCATTATTATTTCAATGAAGTCAATTTCTCTATTGTAAGAGCAGAGAGCAATTACTCTTATATGAGGTATTTTGAGCAATAAAGTGTCACCTTGAAGAATATGCACCTCCTCCAACCATTCCTGTGGACAAGCATACTCAGAAAGGAACCAGTTATCATTTGGCCACTTTCTTGTTCCTGGTTATTACTTCTATGACAATATGCATGGACGAGTCAGGTCACCCAGCAACGGACAAGGGTCAAGTATTGTACCAACAGCAGTGGCACACTTTCCAATAAACAACCACCAAGAACCCAACGAGGCTACACCAGTGTTTATAGCACTGTGATTTGGCATCTGCAAATCTATGCCCAAACTCTACTTTCTGTGCCCAATACAAGAGGTATGCTGCAACTTGATGCAAAAGCATAATTCTTCCAGACGGGTGGGAAAGGCAGCTTAGTCCATGACACTGATGTTTCAACATGGGGAGAAAAGACACATGATCACCAGAAAGGAAACAGCCTCAGTGCTGAGTCAGGAGAGAGAGCCCCAAGGACTTCTGTTCCTCCATGTGTTCACCCAGGAAACCCCTCCATGTGAAGTATCATCCTACATCCCACATATTTCTTACATACAGGAAAACACCAGGCAAGCATTTACTTCATGTCCTTATAATTTCTGGTAAGGAGATGCACTACAGAAGCTGGACATTAACTGCAGTTCTTCCACTTTATTCAGTGGAAATCTTATTCAGAAGTTATGAGCAGAGCCCTCTCCCCATGGAACAGGGCCGATTATATTCACATGCTTGTCATTTTTAGCCACCTCATAACTACTTATTACCACGCAGGCTAGAAGGGTGAGTGTCCAGATCTACAGCTAGAGTTCAGAGACAGAATGGTACAGCAAAACTCAAGGTATTTTGAGCAGCTTAGATCCTGCCATGCACTTTGTTCTGCCACTCCTTATCCAACTGCTGCTGCAGTTCATCTCCAGACAAGTTTCAAATCAATTATTCCCCTTCACACCAGTTTTGGCTTTGATGATCCTGCCTGCTCATGCAGAGCCTCACACTCAACTTTTTCCTTCTAACTTATCCAAACAAAAAGGCTCCAAAGGTCTGGCACATGCACATGGGAAGCAGTGAACAAGCTTCCTCACCACTGTAGAAAGGGATGGCGACTCAGCTTTGTGTCCCTCGGGAAGTGGCCGCAAGGCCTCCTAGCCCAAACTCGCTAACCCCAAACAGAGGCTGGGGGCCGATGCCGAGCCCAGGAGCACCAGCACTGCGCTTTTGCAAGGCCGTGGTGCCGAATTCCTGCGACAAGGGCCTGCACGGGGAGAGCGGCGGCGGGGAGCAGCGGGACCATCCGCTGTCCGTGAATGACATCTGGTGGCTGCTACCGACGCTTCCCAAGTCCGAGAGGCTGCCGCAGCGCCCGGGCCGCTCCCCTCACGGTCCCCGGAAAGTTACTCCCGAAACATTGGGGCTTTGAGAAAATGCGAGCCTTCCTACCGCGGTGCCACCGTGCTCAAGAGAATGAACGCGGAGCGGAGGAAGGTGATAACGAGGGGGAAAGCGGGGAGGCTGCCCCGGAGTGGCTGGAGACAGCGATGGGGCGCCGGGGTGGCCGCCAACCGCCGCCCGGGAGGGGTTGCGGGGCTGCTGTCGGGGACGAGCTTCGAGGGAGGGGTTGTGCGCCGAGTCGACCACTGCGATTTTTGTTTTCGTGGTCAGAAATAAAAGGCACCGGAGCGTACCCTCTGCTCGTCAGGCTCTATGGGCACAAAGGCAGACGGGGAGCAGCCGACCTCGAGCTCTCTTCGGCGCCGGGTTGTGCCGGGCACGCAGAAGTACCCCCGTTTCGGAAGTAACCCGTGACCACGGGGGAAGGCTCCCCTGCCACAGCTGAACTACAAAGGACCACATGCGAGCGCTAACCCAAACTTACCGGTCGCCCTCCTTCAGGGCACACCACACCGGAGGGAGGGCGGGAGCATCCCCGCCCCCCCCCCCCCCAGATCCTTTTCCGGGCGCACCGACGGACTCCCGCGCCTCGGCGGGGGGCTACCGGGTAGCACCGCCCGCCCCACAGCGCACCGGGACGAAGCCGCCGGCAGGTCGGGAACAGCCACATTCTGGTTTGAATTAAGGCTGCCGGGGTATCCGGGGATAGAGCCCGCCGACAGCACAAAAGGCCACCGCAGCGATCCCTGCAAGGCAGAGCACAGTTCCGCTCCCCTGCCAAAACCTGTCGGGGGAGTCGGGCGGCTTACGGGGCGCGCCGGCCCCCAGCCCAGCTCACCGGACCCCGCTAGCGCCCCGGCCCTATACCGCCGCCCGGGGCCCGCCGCCCCACGTGCGTCGCGCCCCGCCCGCAGCGTGCTCACCAGGACAGCAGCCTGGAAGCAAAGAGCCATCAGCCACACGGCTACCACGGTCTTCATCCTTCCTCCTCGCCAGGCCTCGGAAGCGCGCAGCCTGTCTTTTCTGTCTCCTCCTGCCCTTCTCCTCTTCGCTTTCTTTTAAGTAGCTCCGGGACTTCTTCTTTTTCCTTTTTTTTTTTGTACTTTTTTTTTTTTCCTTCCCCCTTAGGCCAGCCCCCCCAAACACCCTCCCAGGAGCTCTCTGCAGCAGCTAGGACTTCAACTCCGTCTTTTAATGAAGCCACTGCAACAACCTTCACTTTACGGCCACCCCCCGGCCGGCTCCACCTCCGCTCCGCTCCCCTCGATTCCACTCTTCGGCTCCCAGGCCCTGGCCCGGTCGGCCCGCCCCGCCCCGCTGCCCGCCCCCGCTTCCTGCCGCCGCGCTACCTGCGCTGAGCGCGGGCTCCCTTCCACGGTTGGCGGCAGTCGCCGCTCCCCTCTGCATTCCCAGATTTCCTCTGCGGCTCCGGCATTGCTCCCGCCGAGCTTCCTTCCTTTTCGCTAAAAATAATAATAATTAATAATAATAGTCATAATGTTAAAAGTCCTCCCTTCCCTTTCCAGTGTGGGAAAATCATGGGGGTGTGTTGTCTTCTCCCCGTGCCCCGACGCCGCTCCGAGCACCGTGGAGGGAGCGTTTCGGCCGGGCGGACAGTGTTCTCGGGACACCCCGACTGCGCCGAGGCTCCCCATCACCTCCAGCGGTGCTTTTTCCCCGTAAAAATAAGGATTTGAAGGAGGGGGTATCCTCCCTCCTGCTCGAGGATACTCAGGGTTAGCCCCACACCCTCTACCCGTGGTTCAATTACACCCGGTTTCTGCTGCTCGGAAGAAGTTTTCTGGTAGCATAAAAATGCTGCCAGAGGTGTGTAGCAAAAAAGCACTGCTTTGAAAGGTGCTCCCTCTTGCCAATCACCCTTTCTTGAGTTAAAAGCAACTTCAGCACTCCTTGGTGCTGGTGCAGGTTGGTCTTTGCACAGCTCCCTGTAGAGAGCAAAACTGGATCAGTCAAAAATCCCCCACAAAACATACCAGGGGCTGAATTTAATGGCCCTGCTCACAGGGTCGGGGCTGGAGTTCCTGTGTTCCTGTTCACTTCCAGTCCATTCAGCTGTGGGTTTTTTTTTTTCTCTCGTGTCTGTGCCAGAGCATGTTGAAGTGTTTGCTATAAACGATGCAACTGGATGTGTGCACAAACGTTAGTAATTTTTTTAAGGCAGTTTTTAAGAATTACCCTGCTGTGGGGAGCTCCAGGAGCACATGCATGGCCGATGGGCACCACATGCCCACATTGCAGCTGCATGGATGAGGGATGTGGTCAAGCCTGCAGGCATGCAGCCATGCTGCCCCCACACTGCTTGTGGAGGGGATCCAAAAAAGAGCCATAACTTGTTCTTCCTGGTCACTTGGGAGGCTCTCGGTGGGTCTTGGCCCGTTTCTACCAGACCAAGGATCACTTCCCATAGCTGTGACCCAAAGGCTTAATAGATCTAATTGGATATTCAATGTGGCTAAAACTGCTCCTCCTCCTGGAGGCACTACTGGCTCAGAAGAATAGTGAAGAGGTGATTGGGAACAGTCAGCATGGCTTTGCCAAGGGCAAATCCTGCCTGACCAACCTGGTGGCCTTCTATGAGCAGGTGATGAAATTAATAGATGAGGGGCGAGCAACTGATGTAATTTACCTGGACCTGAGCAAAACCTTCGACTGTCCCACACCACATCCTGGTCTCCAAACTGGTGACACATGGGTTTGATGGGTGGACCACTAGATGGATAAGGAACTGGCTTGATGGCCGCACCCAAAGAGTGGCTGTCAATGGCTCCATGTCCCAGTGGAGGCCAGTGACAAGCGGAGTCCCTCAGGGATCAGTCCTGGGACCTGTCTTGTTCAACATCTTTGTGGGGGACATGGACAGTGGCATTGAGTGCACCCTCAGCAAGTTTGCTGATGACACCAAGCTGTGTGGTGCAGCAGACACGCTGGAGGGAAGGGAGGCCATCCAGAGGGACCTTGACAGGCTGGAGAGGTGGGCACAAGCCAACCTCATGAAGTTCAATAAGAGCAAGTGCAGGGTCCTGCATCTGGGTCGAGGCAATCCCAGGCACAAATACAGGCTGGGCAGTGACTGGCTGGAAAGGAGCCCTGAGGAGAGAGACTTGGGGGTGCTGGTGGACAAGAAGCTCAACATGAGCTCTCAGTGTGCACTTGCAGCCCGCAAAGCCAATCAGATCCTGGGCTGCATCAGGAGAAGTGTGGCCAGCAGGTCAAGGGAGGTGATTCTCCCCCTCTTCTCAGCTCTGGTGAGACCCCACCTGGAGTATTGTGTCCAGTTCTGGAGCCCCTATTACAAGAGGGATATGGACGTGCTGGAACGTGTCCAGAGAAGGGCCACGAGGATGATCAGAGGGCTGGAGCACCTCTCCTACAAGGACAGACTGAAGGAGTTGGGGCTGTTCAGTCTGCAGAAGAGAAGGCTCCGAGGTGACCTAATTGTGGCCTTCCAGTATCTGAAGGGGGCCTACAGGAAGGCTGGGGAGGGACTTCTCAGGATCTCAGGTAGTGATAGGACTAGGGGGAATGGAATGAAGCTGGAGGTGGGGAGATTCAGGCTGGATGCGAGGAGGAAGTTCTTCACCATGAGAGTGGCGATGCACTGCAATGGGTTGTCCAGGGAGGTGGTTGAGGCCCCGTCCCTGGAGGTGTTTAAGACCAGGCTGGACGAGACTCTGGGCAGCCTGATCTAGTGTGGGGTGTCCCTGCCCATGGCAGGGGGGTTGGAACTAGATGATCCTTATGGTCCCTTCCAACCCTGACTGATACTATGATCCTGGCCTGCTTTAGGAATAGGGTGGCCAGCAGGAGCAGGGAGGTCATTCTGCCCCTGTACTCTGCATTGGTTAGGCTGCACCTTGAGTATTGTGTCCAGTTCTGGGCCCCTCAGTTTAAGAAGGACATCGAGACACTTGAACGTGTCCAGAGAAGGGCAACAAGGCTGGTGAGAGACCTTGAACACAAGCCCTATGAGGAGAGGCTGAGGGAGCTGGGATTGTTTAGCCTGGAGAAGAGGAGGCTCAGGGGTGACCTCATTGCCCTCTACAACTACCTGAAAGGTGGTTGTAGCCTGGAAGGGGTTGGTCTCTTCTCCCAGGCAACCAGCACCAGAACAAAGGGATACAGTCTCAAGCTGCACCAGAGGAAGTTTAGGCTCGAGGTGAGGAGTAAGTTCTTCACTGAGAGAGTTGATAGTCATTGGAATGGGCTGCCCAGGGAGGTGGTGGAGTCACCATCCCTCGAGGTGTTCAGGAGGAGATTGGACATGGCACTTGGTGCCATGGTCTAGTCATGGGTCTGTGGTGACAGGTTCGACTCGATGATCCTTGAGGTCTCTTCCAACCTTGGCGATACTGTGATACTGTGATTTTATCATGTCTTTAATTAGCTTGCTTTCCTTCCCTCTCTTAAATTACTCATGCATCTTTCCTACAAATGACTTCTACCATGATGCCTTTCCCTCAGATGAGCCATGACCACCATGGTCTTCTCCCCACAGTTAGGCTGATATGGGGAAGGTGGACATCCATGAGGTCCCATAGCCAAGATGGCTGCTGGCATGTGAGGTGAGGAAAAGATGCACAGTACAATTCATGGTGGCCTGCAGGTGCCTGCTGGGTGGTTGTGCCAGAGCAGCAGCCCCTGAACAGGAGAGCATCGTACTGAGGGATGGTGCAGGAGCAGCATTTTTGAGCCACATCTTGAACGTGACACAACCAAAATGCTGGAGATGAGGCTTTGGGGATGTGGCTTGTGACAGAAACATTTGATACTGGGGCCTGCAGAATGTGAGGCTGAAAATGTCACCCAGGCTTGGTGGGCAGGTTGTGACATTCAGCTGTGATGGTATCACTGGGAATTAGGACATGACTGTGGTGTAGCAGAGGCAAGTTTGGCCAAGGCTGCATGTGATGGACCCTTGCAGCCACGGAAGAGGGAGGAAACACTTCCATGAGGGCTGCTCCTAGGAGCAGTGGTGAGCACTGGTGAAGTTGTGTGGTGTATGGGTTTTATGCAAGTATGGGTGCATGTGTGCTTGGGGGAGATAGCAGATCAAATAGTGCTGTGGTATTTCTTACTGGATTTGCTAGAAAACATTTGAAGGGCCGGTTGGATGAGCCAGGGAATTACAGGCCTGTCAGCCTGACCTCAGTGCCAGGCAAGATCATGGAACAGGTCATCCTGAGTGCAATAACACAACACTTACAGGATGGCCAAGGGATCAGGCTCAGCCAACATGGATTTAGGAAGGGCAGGTCCTGCCTGACCAACCTGATCTCCTTCTATGATCAGGTGACCCGCCTGGTGGATGTGGGGAGGCCTGTGGATGTAGTTTACCTGGACCTCAGCAAGGCCTTTGACACCGTCCCCCATAGCAAACTCCTGGCCAAGCTGTCAGCCCATGGCTTGGACAGCAGCACTCTGAGCTGGGTTAGGAACTGGCTGGAGGGCCGAACCCAGAGAGTGGTGGTGAATGGTGTCACATCCAGCTGGCAGCCAGTCAGTAGTGGAGTCCCCCAGGGATCAGTGCTGGGCCCCATGCTCTTTAACATCTTTATTGATGATCTGGATGAGGGCATTGAGTCTATCATCAGTAAATTTGCTGATGACACCAAGCTGGGGACAGGAGTTGATCTGCTAGAGGGTAGAGAGGCTCTGCAGAGAGACCTCGACAGGCTGGGCAGATGGGCAGAGTCCAACGGCATGAGATTTAACGCATCCAAGTGCCGGGTTCTGCACATTGGCCACAACAACCCCATGCAGTGCTACAGGCTGGGGTCAGAGTGGCTGGAGAGCAGCCAGGCAGAGAGGGACCTGGGGGTGCTGGTTGATGGTAGGATGAACATGAGCCTGCAGTGTGCCCAGGCAGCCAAGAGGGCCAATGGCATCCTGGCCTGCATTAAGAACAGTGTGGCCAGCAGGAGCAGGGAGGTCATTCTGCCCCTGTACACAGCACTGGTTAGGCCACACCTCGAGTACTGTGTCCAGTTCTGGGCCCCTCAGTTTAGGAAGGATGTTGACTTGCTGGAACGAGTCCAGAGAAGGGCAACGAAGTTAGTGAGGGGCTTGGAACACAAGCCCTATGAGGAGAGGCTGAGGGAGCTGGGGCTGCTTAGCCTGGAGAGGAGGAGACTCAGGGGTGACCTTATTGCTCTCTACAACTACCTGAAGGGAGGTTGTAAACAGGCAGAGGTTGGTCTCTTCTCCCAGGCAGCCAGCACCAGAACAAGAGGACACAGTCTGAGGCTGCGCCAGGGGAAGTTCAGGCTGGAGGTCAGGAGGAAGTTTTACACGGAGAGAGTGATTGCCCATTGGAATGGGCTGCCTGGGGAGGTGGTGGAGTCGCCGTCACTGGAGGTGTTCAGGAGGAGACTTGACAGGGTGCTTGGTTACATGGGTTAGTTGATTGGGTGGTGTTGGGTGATAGGTTGGACGCGATGATCTTGAAGGTCTCTTCCAACCTGGTTTATTCTATTCTATTTAGAGCTCAATCAGGATGTTCTAGTTGGGATCTGTGAATGGGGTAAGGGAAGAACAATGCTGCTTGTGGAAGCCGAGTGTTTTCAGTGACATTCTCGTGCCCTCTGCTTGATCATTGAAGCATGCTAAGAATTGTGGTTTCAGTAAAAAGAGCTTCATGCTGAAAAGCCAGATGAGTCTTGTATGGAAAGGAGTTTCTTGGCAACCCTGAGCTCAGGGGATGATAGGAGTTGGTTGCCTCTGCCCAGTACAGTGGAGCTGTGGGGATTTCCCAGAACTGGATCAAGGGCTTCCAGCAGTGTAGCCCAATTGAACTCAGCCTCCCTGAGGATAAGGGGCTGGTTTGAACTGTGTCCTGTCATGGGAAGAGGGGAAACACAGCTGGTGGAGGAATCCAGTGTGCTGCTTCCGCCACCACAAACAAGGGGGGAGCAAGAATGGCAACCGTTGCTTTTGAGCAACTGCCCCCATTCTTTAGTGCTCTGCAGCAGAAGCCATCATTCCTTACTCCTAGTGAATGTGAGCATCACACATCAGCAGGAACTGCCTGCCTGGCTTTCCAGGTGTTGGATCTACCCATAGCAGTGTGTGATGATGTGGACACTGTCACTGTGTCCTGACTTCGCATTTGCCCACCAGCAGCAGTGGAGCTTTCAGAGTAGATGACTGCCTCTTCTCCTCAAGCTTGATGCCTTGTGTCCTTAAATGGTTTAATAATGGACTGTGACCAGATAGAGTGGGGTTAGAAAAAGCTAGTTCTGTTCTGAGTTCCTTAACATGGACTGGATTGTACCTGTGGCATCACACAGGATAGGTTCATACACCACATCTCAGTGACATCATATGCTGACAAACTTGTTTGAAGATGTTATAGTTTGACACTTTGGGATGAAGAAGGGGGAGTGTATTCCCTAATACACAGTGGGGGGTTAGAGTATATGCAAATATTGAGATTATTTTAAGTGTATAGACACCCACTTTCTGGTCATGGAATCAACAGCTCACTCGCAATGGGTGCTATCTGTGGCTGACTTCAGATAGTTGGCTTCCCTGATGATGATTGCTGTTTTCTCAGTTGTTGCTTTTGTGCCAAAGATAAAACTCTTAACTCTTTTTTTTTTTTTAATTTGATTTTTCTCCTCCTGTTTATTAACTCAGATAATTAAAGGGGGCTTATAAAAGTGGGAAACTCACAGCACCTCATACATTTCATGCCTCAGCTATAATGTGCAGACAAGGCTGTGAGTGGAAGTCCTGAATCTGTGTGGGAGTTCCTGCACGGGACATAGATGAAAGATGGTGCCTTCAGACACATGGAAGGATGTTAAATAAATTTAGTTAAATACATACAGATTGAGTCTGCCCCAGAGTGTGGTGGGAAATGCACCTAAAACAACTGGTGTTGTCTGGTAAGGGCTTGAAGTACTGTTACTGACATTCACTTTGGCATCTGTTTTTTCCCATGGATGGTGCCTCAGGACAGTGAGCTGGCAATGAGAACTCCAGCATAAAAACTGGAGATGGAAGAGGAAGAGCTGTTTTTCCTGAGAGGGCCAGGAGGAGGTTAGGAGGTGGTCTCTTTGGAGACTGCAGGAAAGTTTTCAAAGTTTCATTCCTTGCTATCTTGGAGGTTGTCCTTTCCATTTAAAGTCCCTCTGTCCAGTGCCTCTGTTACCCATGGCTCACACCCTGTTCTCCTTTTTCTAACTCCACGCAACAACAAAAGAGCAATCCATTCATTCCTTAAATCAATACAGGCTGCACAGGAAGCAGCCTGGACCTTCAGCCTTACATTACCAAAGTTTGTCTGCCAGTGTGCAACATTTGGCATCCAGTCATGTTAGCTCATCATCTGGGAACCTAGACACTGTGGTCCCTGTTTCCCAAGACTGTCACTCTTCATTCTTCCCTCCTCTTCCCTTGCCTTGGCAAATCCTGAGGAGTTTGCTTTGGAAGTCCTTTTGCACTGATGTAGAAATAATTGATTCTGATCTTTTCAAATGACATCAGGATCACCTGGATCCACCCAGTACGGCTTGCACAGTGATACCTGATTTTGCTTGTTTTGTCCAGCTGCCTTTGCAATGAGTCAGACATCTATGAGCAACTTCATCTGCCTCCTGGCTTTCACTCCCAGGAAGTGAGAGACTGAGGAAGGCTCCCACCCCCCCAGTCCCCCCACCCCAAACCCTGAGGGGGTGTCTGCTCTGATCTCCCTCCTTCTGTCCCATGTAAAGCTCTGATGGAAGGGATGATCTTGCTTATTTGAACACGAATTAAGCCTTCTCTCAAAAATGCCGAGGTTTTTGTCAGCTTCACCAATGCAACATTTAACGGCACAAGTGTCAGCTGCAGTGTTGGCTTTATGGTTACCAACCCAATCACCTTGGCTGCCTCTCCCAAGAGTTTGGTAGCTTTATTTCTTCTCTTCCATCCCATTTCCTTGTGTCCTCCTAACGAGAACTTCTGGTTCTCATTACTGAGACATTGAAAACTATATATAAATGTGTCTGTGCCACTAACCAAGTATTTCTCAACCTAATTTAGCAGAGCTTCCTTTGGAAAAGCCCAGCTGGCAGCGACATGCCACTTCTAGTCTTCATATATGGCTGTAATAAAGCCAGCTGTGTTTCTTTGGTGCTACATGTGAGGGCCTTGTAAGATCCCGCACACTTATTACAGAGAGCCTCTGAACAGGATTTCAGGGGATAGTTTCATAGTTTCATAGTTTCATTCAGGGTTGGAAGGGACCACACGGATCATCTAGTTCCAACCCCCCTGCCATGGGCAGGGACACCCCACACTAGACCAGGCTGGACAGAGCCTCATCCAGCCTGCTCTTAAACACCTCCAGGGACGGGGCCTCAGCCACCTCCCTGGACAACCCATTCCAGTGCCTCACCACTCTCATGGTGAAGAACCTCCTCCTCACATCTAGCCTGGATGGTGCATCAAAATCTACAGAGGGGTTTCCCATTAGCCCCTGCGGGGTTTGGCTGAAGTTATGTGAATGTTGCCCACAAGGGAAAAAGGGAGTTGCTCTCTCTTAATGAGTTATTCTGCTGGTGCTTTCACTATTCAACAATTCTAGCCCACTAGTCTCAGGATTTATGGAGTAGGCAAGTATTTCTGAAAGCACTTATCTGAATAACCACTTTTATTGGTTTGTTTGTTTTTTTTTTCCTTGCCCAGGCAGAGACTCTCCTGCATTTCTGTGATTCACTTACCCATGTGGTTAACTCAGGACAACTCCCTTGCAGTGACTAACACTGGTTTGCAGTGTGGGATCCTTCAACCTTTGTGACCCTAAATAATTTGAGCACAGAATGGGGTTTGCCCTGGAATGAAAATGAGTGTGGAGAGAAGGGTATCACAATTCCCAGGAACACACAGACAGGATGCTGCTGCTGCTGCTGGGAGCTTTGGAGAAAAGGGAAGAAACACAGGGATGACAGAGTCTCTCTATCTCCACAGCAACCCCTACTTGGTATGTACTGACCTGTCTGGCAGCCAGTTTGGCTCTTCTGAGGGGGGTTCCATCAAGTCCTGTGATCCTACAAAGGATGGGAGCTTTCTTCAGTGCATTCACCAGGGAACGCTGACACCAAGACTTGCAGGTTGGATGCTTAAGCTGCAAACCCTCTGACTGTGGGTGAGATGTTGGACTGTTTATAGCTGCCTGCTGTCCTGCAAAACAGAAGCCATAATACTCAGTGCCTTTTTTAGTGCTTTGGTGACTGCTGTGAGAATAAAAATATTTATAGTTTTAATCCCACAGCTGGCTCTGGCAGTGCCACCGAGACCCTTGGAGAGGTGAGGACTCTGGGTTAAATGAGATATAATCTCTTATCAAAGGACTCCTGTATTTTCTCTGTGTAGTCCTTTACTCTCCTGGTTTGTGATAGAGGCTCCTGGATGCTCAAATAAGTCACATAAAACTTTAGTAAAATCTCTCCTTGTGGGATGCCTGTTTCTCTCTGACCATACAAACAATGTGCTCTTGAAGTTAGCTATCAGTTTTTGCATGAACCAAAGCTGTACACCTGGTTAAAAAGTTCCAAATGAAGGAGAAAAGAGTTTTAGCTCATCTAAGGATTCAGTCCACATAAAATATGTTAACTCTGTGCTTCAACAATGTCACTTTTAAGCAGCCTGGTGACTTGGTGTCAAGGGTTGAGGGGAAGGCCTCAAACCTTCTTTCCCCCCCCCCCGCAAGTAAAGGGAAGAAAATTGAAAGGAAAAAAAACCCCACAGCCGGATTAGCAAAGGATTGTGTGCTGTATTTACAAAGCAGTTTAGGAAATGCAGGGGAATATACAGAATTTACAATATTTACAATATATACACAGAAATATACAACAAAGTGACACAGAATGAGATTCCCTTCCCCCGTCAGGAGGAAGGGTTTCCCCCCCCCCCCCCCCCCCGTACCTCCTTCTCTCCCCTTTTTCCCCAGAGGGGGTTAGAAAGAGAGAAAAGGGATAATTGTTAATTAAAAGCAGTTAGTACAGGCCTTGCAGTTATCAGTTCCAAGGTCAGTCTGGCTGAAAGCCCAGAAGTTGTGAGCTGCAGAAGGAGGGGGAGAAAGTGCAAGACTGAGTGAGACCGGTCTCACTGGGAATCAAAACTTAAGGCAGTGCTCTGCTTCTCCACCAATGAATTTAGTTTAGACCTGTCTTGTTCACAAAACATTCAGCCATGGTGTCCCTTTGTTAAAGGCACCGCCTCAAACGGTCACACTTGGGTTAGGCGTTTCTGCTGGATGGAGAATCTGAGTAAGCACGTACAGCTCCAGGAATTCTGCCAAAGCAGGTTTCATACGCCTACAGATGCAAAAGAGCTGTGGTCTTGGGAGAAGCAGATGCTGTGGCAGATCAGTCGTGAGAGCAGGGCTAGGCTGCATCAGAGGTTTTAGTTCAATTTCAGTAGCTGATGGTTAGAAGGAATATTTGCAGTGTTGTGAAAAATACTGATTTTAAAATTTTTTAAATTTTTTTTTTTTTTAAATCAAGCTGATGTGATCTGGAGTCCAGACTCACTGCAGGTCTGAGGAGTCCTGCTCTCAGGTTACCTTCAGGTTTTATCATTTACTCTTGCTATCAGCCATGACTGTGGTGTGAATTTGATATGATATAACATACAGGCTTTCTTCCTGATTAACCAAAAGGATGCATCTTTCTTTAATTATCATCCTTCATTTAGCATTTTGAGGCCACTTACCCATTTCTGCAGATATTGTCTGTCTCAGAGCTGTCTCACTCCACTGCTACGTCCCTCCAGGCAGAACAAGTGTTTCTCAGCCCTTGTTGTCATAGTGTTGATTCATCTATTGATTCTCCACCCATCCTGCCTTATCCTGCATTCTGGACCTTCTCATGCATTCATTAGGAGAACACCTTTACCCAGCTCCTGTTGTTTCCCACCTGGGAGTGGGGTTGGTGTAACCCCTACTTCAGGCAGGTTTATGCTTCTGTGCCACAAGGATGGAGCTGGTTCAAGGCTGGAGCAGATACCAAGCTTTGCTTGAGCTGTCTGCCCATCAGCACACATTACTACTGATTAACCACCACCATGGGAATATCTGCCCAGGTGTGAGACAAGGTGCATGGCCAGAGGGAGGAGAGCAGGGTCCACAGGAAGGGACACACATGGATAAGGAACTGGAAGAAAGGAGGGTGTGGCATATTAAGTAGGGTAGCCAGGTCTGTAACTCAGGTTGGGCAGTGGAATAGGTTTCTTCAGTGCTGACCTCCATGACTATGGGGAAGAAAGAGAACTGGGGTTTTACCTTGCATTTAAGCTCTGTGTGACATATGTGCATGCTGTCTGCCCCACTCTGAACAGCACTAACTCTGCCATGGTGAACAGAGACATTTTAATTGCTTTTTTCCCCTGCTTTTTTGTATCCTTTTTGAAGTTTGATATTTTTTTTTTTTTTAGGTGATTGTGAAATAAGCTATACCATAATGGGAGGCCTGGAGCGAAAGTTTGCTGTGCATAATGATGTCTTACTACTACTATTATTATTTTTTTAAAGATAGCATTTGGTTCCCAAGGTGCTCCTCCTCCCTTCCCCACTCCCCTTCTCCAGTATTTAAAATTCAAAGAGTTATTACAGTTGTTTATTACATGGTAGTTACAGTAGCTTTGAGCAGGTGTGTGTGTCTGTCTGTTTTGTTTCTCCATCTCTCATCCCATCTTGCATCTATACTGCAATACAAAGCCATTCTCAGTCCCACCCCCAACAAACCCTTCTCTTCCCTCCCTGCTCCTTTTAACCACTGATTTATGAGAAGTTGCTTATGGGTTTCTGGTACTTTCTGGGTGAAGAGACTCATTGTCCATATGAACCTGCCTTGTCATAAGCAGGGTAGGTTCCCTGAGCAGCCTCCACCACTCTAACACTCTTGTGCTGGGGAAGGTTTGTCTCCTGCTCTGTCCCTCTTAGGCTTGGCTGGGAGAAGATCCACAGCTGAGCTGGGGAAGGGTTGTGGTCCTGTGCAGCTGCCAGGAAATCTGAACCCTCCAGGCAGGTCTTAAGCTTGAACTAGGTTTGCTAGGACTGCTCAGCTTAGTAAGGGGTTTGTCCCTATGATCTAGTACATCAGATGTGTCACCTACCCCTGACTCTTGTTTGCAGATATATGCTTAAGGACTTGGGGGGGGGGGGGGTGGAAGGGCATATTGTGCAAGAAAAAGAGGCAAAAGGCCTCTTGTGCCCAGAGTACTAATGCTAGTGAAAGGGTGACCATTTTATTCTTGTGTTCATTCTAAAGGAATGATGAAAGGCTTTAGAATAGGTTTTTCTACATTGCAGCTGCTATATAAAAAGCCTCTGGAGCATTTCCAATTTTTTAATGATGGGGGAATGCTGCTCCCAAGATGTATTTTGCATTGAGTCTGGGAAGAATTGAGGTGGAGATGAGGATCTTGAAAGCAGAACTATCCACTCCCACCTGCGTGCTTTAGGAGTCATGTTCCATCTTGTGCTGTTTGTGATGGAAGGAATGGCTCAAGCTGTGCTAAAAGCCCAGCCCAAATTCAGGAGCAGAAAGTTAACCCACCTAGCTCCTTGTGGTTAGGACATACTCCTGTGAAGTGAGGGAAGTGGGTTCAAAACCCCGAGGCTGATAAAGGAAACTAATTCAAGCATCCAGTTTGCTGGCGGAGTTCCCTAACCACAGAGCCAGCACACAAAAGGGGCAAGCTCTTTCTGAAGGGCTGACAGAGGAAACACTCCTGCACCACCTCACTGAGGAATACCAGCAGTTTGGTTAAGCTTGGTCTTCCCTGCTGGAGGGCAGTAGCTTCCTGATAGCCTCCATGATCTGAAACTTAATCTGAAACTTGATCTGAAACATTGGGCTTTGGTTCACTCTACTGGATAAAGCAGTCACCTCCTCTCCTTAATCTGGGCACTGTGCTAGCAGGGAAAAGCCCATTGTGACCGTTTGAGGCTGTCCCCTTAAGAAAGAGAATATTGCGGTCAGATGTTTGTAAACGAAAGACGGATCTAAACTAATTTCATTGGTAGATTGGGAGGAAGCACCTTCTGAACTGGGAGAGCAGCAGAGTATCCTGGGCATTCCTGCACTTTTCTGGTCAGTCTGTCTTCCCCCTCCTTCGGTGGCTTGCGGCCCACAGCTTCTGGGCTTTCGGCCAGGCTTGACCTTGAAACTGATAAACTGCAAGGCCTGTATTAACCGCTTTCCAATTAACACATAACTGCTTTTAATTTTTTTTCTCTCTTTCTCTCTTTCTAACCCTCTCTGGGGAAAGGGGGAGAGAAGGGGGAGCAGAGGTGGGGAACCCCCTCAGCAGAGGGGGGAACTCTTATTTCTGTGCTACTTTATTGTATATTTTTGTATATATTGTAAATATTGTAAATTCTGTATATTCCCCTGCATATCCTATATTGCTTTGTAAATATACAGCACCCACTGCTTTGCTAATTCAGCTGTGAGTTTTTTTTTCTTCACTTTCCGGGGGGAGGAGAAGGCACGGCCTTTCCCTTCCAACCCACAGTATCACACAGTATCACTTAGGTTGGAAAGGACCTCGAGGATCATCGAGTCCAACCTATAACCAACCCTACGACACCCATGTTCTGTACTGACTCTGGAGTGCCATCAACACTTGATATCCACCTTTTCCACGTGGGAGGAGGTGATCTGGTCTTTCTGCAACAACACTGCTGGTTTCTAACCCCTTCTTTTGATGGAGTGAGGGAGGTCTGGTCTGCTCTGCCCTGCCACACAGAAGCACTGATACCCCAGGGTTATCCTGCAGCATCACTCAAATTGCCTCTTCCTGGGTGGCAGGATTTATATTTGCTAAGTTCTTCAAAATATTTCTATCCCAATTTTGCATTCTGCCCCTTGGGGAACAAAGCAGAGCCCTGACAGGAACCAAGTTTCCTCATCCCCAAGCCAAGAGATGCTTGAATTGGCAATCTTTGGGCACAGACAGTGCCTGTGAGCGTTTCTGACATTTACAACCATGGAAAGTACTTCAAATTGAAGCTCTTCAGGCAGAGCCAAGCATTGCCTGTAGCATACATTCACCAAAACATCACTGTTGCCTGTAGACTGATGAGATCTTGGGATCACATCAAGTGCTACCACAGTGCATGTGGTTTTAACTGATAGATGCTCCTGCCACTCTCTCATGGGCTGTGGACCAGGGCTGGGACAGCTGAGATAATTTACAGCACATGGTTCCTTTCCTTTCCTTCCTTAAGGAGCAACGCAGAACTACCTCATCACTGAACAAAGCTTTGGAACCATCTGCAACTCTTGGGATACAGCATCACCAGCCACCATTCTCTGTACAAAATTAAGCACCAGAGTATGGCAGCACCTGAGCATAATCATTCAGGAGCAGGTCACTGTTCTGTAGAGCTGGCACTGGTTTTTTTCCCCAGATGCATGACTTACACAATCTGCAATTTTAACAACCAGTCACTAGATCACAAAATGCTTTTGAAATTGTTCTCTCAGCTTTACTTCCCTGAAGAGCATGGTGAGAGTTGTTGTCACCCCACTGTTTACTGATATGCTGAACATCATTCTCATGGAACAAAACCGATTGACAGATCAACCTAACTACCATGCCACTACCCAGCAAAGTCACAAGCATCACCTCAGATGCTTGTTCCTTAGAGCAGGAGGAAAAGCGACTAAGCTGGTTTCTGGATCTCCACCAGCACTCTAAAGCATCTACTCATAATGATCTCAGAAACCCCAATCTTCCCCACACTGATGAAAATCTATCAGTGGATCTAGCAGGCAGCAATGGAGGCAATAGTGTTAACATTGTTCTGTCCATAAGGGGCCACTTAGGTGAGTTATTTTAATACCCTAAAGCAGACTCACTTCCTCTGCAGACAGACAAACCGCTTTGCTTCACACCTTCGGCTAAAAAGCATTTTTGAAAAAAAATCCCAGGCAGTTACAGAAATGAGTGTGGATCCAAGGATGCTGCAGACAGCTGACATCTCAGCCCTCTCAAGAGTAGCAAGAAGACCTCCACTCTGGACTTCTGGAGGGCAGACTTCAGGTTACTCAAGGAACTAATTCAGAGGGTTCCTTGGGATAAAGCCCTTAATAATAAAGGGGTCCAGGAGAGCTGGACCTACTTCAAGAAAGAATTGTTGAAGGCTCAGGGACAGGCTGTGCCAATGTGCCGGAAGATGAGCAGCCGGGGCAGACGGCCAGCCTGGATGGTTAATGAACTTTTAATAGAACTAAGGGAAAAAAAGAGGGTGTATCACCTTTGGAAGAGAGGGAAGGCAACCCACGGAATGTTTAAGGATGTTGCTAGGTCTTGTAGGAAGAGAATTAGGGAGGCAAAAGCACATTTGGAGCTTAAACTGGCCTCTACTGTGAAGGACAACAAAAAGTCCTTCTATAAATATATTAATAGCAAGGGGAAGGGAAAGGACAGCCTCCACTCCTTGGTTGACATGGAGGGAAATGTTGTATCAAGGGATGAGGAAAAGGCAGAGATACTTAACACCTTCTTTGCCTCAATTTTTACTAAAAGGACAGAATGTCTTCCAGACAGCTGGCCTGCAGAGCTGGCAGAAGGAGCCAGGGAGCTGCACAGTTTCCCTATGTTCCATGAGGAGGTGGTTGGAATTCTCCTCAGCAGCTTGGATCCCCACATGTCCATGGGACCTAATGGGATTCATGCTAGGGTGCTGAGAGAGCTGGCAGATGAGCTGGCCAAGCCACTACCCATAATTTTCCAGCAGTCCTGGCTCACTGCAGAGGTCCCAGAGGACTGGAAGCTGGCCAACGTGGTGCCCATCCACAAGAAGGGCCGGTTGGATGAGCCAGGGAATTATAGGCCTGTCAGCCTGACCTCAGTGCCAGGCAAGATCATGGAACAGGTCATCCTGAGTGCAATCACACAGCACTTAAAGGATGGCCAAGGGATCAGGCCCAGCCAGCACGGATTTAGGAAGGGCAGGTCCTGCCTGACCAACCTGATCTCCTTCTATGATCAGGTGACCCGCCTGGTGGATGTGGGGAGGCCTGTGGATGTAGTCTACCTGGACCTCAGCAAGGCCTTTGACACCATCCCCCATAGCAAACTCCTGACCAAGCTGTCAGCCCATGGCTTGGACAGCAGCACTCTGAGCTGGGTTAGGAACTGGCTGGAGGGCCAAGCCCAGAGAGTGGTGGTGAATGGTGCCACATCCAGCTGGCGGCCAGTCACTAGTGGTGTGCCCCAAGGATCAGTGCTGGGCCCTGTGCTCTTTAACATCTTTATTGATGATCTGGATGAGGGCATTGAGTCCATCATCAGTAAATTTGTTGACGACACCAAGCTGGGGGCAGGAGTTGATCTGCTGGAGGGTAGAGAGGCTCTGCAGAGGGACCTCGATAGGCTGGACAGATGGGCAGAGTCCAACAGCATGAGATTTAACACATCCAAGTGCCGGGTTCTGCACATTGGCCACAACAACCCCATGCAGAGCTACAGGCTGGGGTCAGAGTGGCTGGAGAGCGGCCAGGCAGAGAGGGACCTGGGGGTACTGGCTGATGGTAGGCTGAACATGAGCCTGCAGTGTGCCCAGGCAGCCAAGAGGGCCACTGGCATCCTGGCTTGCATCAGGAACAGTGTGGCCAGCAGGAGCAGGGAGGTCATTTTGCCCCTGTACACTGCACTGGTTAGGCCACACCTCGAGTACTGTGTCCAGTTCTGGGCCCCTCAGTTTAGGAAGGATGTTGACTTGCTGGAACGAGTCCAGAGAAGGGCAACCAAGTTGGTGAGGGGTTTGGAACACAAGCCTTATGAGGAAAGACTGAGGGAGCTGGGGCTGCTCAGCCTGGAAAAGAGGAGACTCAGGGGTGACCTTATCACTCTCTACAACTACCTGAAGGGAGGTTGTAGACAGGCTGATGATGGTCTCTTCTCCCAGGCAGCCAGTACCAGAACAAGAGGACACAGTCTCAGGCTGTGCCAGGGGAGGTTCAGGTTGGATGTTAGGAAGAAGTTCTACACAGAGAGAGTGATTGCCCATTGGAATGGGCTGCCCAAGGAGGTGGTGGAGTCGCCGTCATTGGAGGTGTTCAGGAGGAGACTTGATGGGGTACTTGGTGCCATGGGTTAGGTGTTTGGGTGGGTTGGATTGGTTGATGGGTTGGGCGCGATGATCTTGAAGGTCTCTTCCAACCTGGTTTGGTTTGGTTTGGTTTAAATGCTCAAAGGCTCATCCTGGATCCAGTGGTGTATAAAGAAACTCTCATCAGGCTGTAGGCCCTAACTATACACTGGTAAAGATGTTGGGGTTTTTTTGTAAGACCAGATAAAAGTTTAGCTGCTCAAAAATCAGCCTCTGGAAACTTAAGGATCCAATACAGGATTCTTCAATAATAGACTGATGCCCATCAGATCTCTAGAAATGAGTTACATTTTTGAGAGCTGAGCTCCACAGGGAGCAGACAAGTCATGGAACTGAGAATGTGAAGGAATGGCTGGTTTCCTGCAGGAAAAACACAAGACCAGATGTATTTCACAGTGTTATTCACACATTTTCATTTTGATTTTTACAGTATAGACATGTGAACGTTACATTATTCAATATGAGCCACCTGGAGTCAAACCTAATCAAACTGGTCCATAAACAATCTATATCAAAAAGCAATACTTGAGCAAAAGCTTTAGTGGTTCTACCCAAAGCCTGAAATAGTTGAAAGGAAAACCAGTGATTTTCATGTTCCTCAATAAAATATGTGCAAAATTATTTTAGGAGAGCAAGTGGAAGATCATGTTCAAGATACTGAAAGCACTAAGGATGATAGCTACAGGACTGTTGAAATTCAACCGTGGCATGAGTGCTACAGGGACAAAATACCGGGACATTACTAGTTTCTGTCTGGACATCCCCCAAAGCATCACTTACTGTCTTACATTGAAGGGAATGTCACCTCTGTGGTTACAACACAGGGCATCTGTACACAGGGCAAAGAGGAGAATTCATGCATCCCAGGAAGTGGGCCAAAAATCCTCCTTTTGGGAGAACTGTAGCTCCAGTGACAGAACTTATACCTCCAAGAGAAATTTTGTAAACTGCCATACAAAAACTATTTGTCAATTAGAATTGTGCTTACTAAAAATAATTAGGCCTACTACACCACTTAGTGCAGGCACTAAATGAGATTCAGAAACTGCAAGGACACAAGAAGCTTTCCCATTTGCCTGTTGATGAGCTCACGCTGCCACAAAAACAAGCAGCCCTCAGATGTATGCTTTAACATGATTTATGCATACCTGGCATAAAGAGCAACAGACAGAACTCCTTACACACGTTTACACCACTACTGGTTTCTTTCCTCTTGATCAGAGCCCTACCATAACAGCCTTCTATTTGATCAATGCTCAAGATGTTCTTTTCAAACCATCTTGCTGATCAAAACTTCAGGTTTAAGCCATCTAAATGAATGCTTTACACAAAATACTTGCTTCAACAACATACAAAGCACTTTCTTTATCTTTCAGAAACTGAATATACAAAGTAAGCTTTTTCCAAAATATTTCCATAGGCAAAGGATTAAAAAGGATTTTAATTATACACATATGGTCACAATTCTGCCTTAAAAAGATCATTGGGAAATGTACATAAGGCCGCTTGTAAATGTACATCATCTTTATGTTACTGTTACAATGTCATATGTCCAGAGAAAAGAATTGACAGTATCATACATATTTGCTTTACGCTGGGAGAAGGCTATTCAAAAATACAGTACTCTTCTGTACAAAAAAAAATCATGCCACATTTATTAAGATGGAAGAAGCATTGGTTTCTGTGATAACCAAATATTTCAGTCCATTTCTTACTATGCTCATTATCCCAACTTAAAATTTGAACAGACTGATTTCCCAAAGTGTCCATATTAACAGAATTGACAGCTATGTTATAAACAAAACATAACCTTTCTGACAATAGATAAAAAGAAAGACAGTTCATATCTGTGAAACCATATAAAGATAGAATTTAAAAAAATCACTCCTGATTTGCTGGAATAAATTTACATTATACAACACTATATGCCAGGGGGAGAAGAGGGAACTGGGGATATGAATATACACTAAAATGTAAATTTCTGTCCCAAAAAGGGGTAAAACAAATTACATTTACAGCATGAAGGTTTACAAATGTACATCTGTACAACCAAGGTAAGCATCACTACTAAATTAGCAAGGCTTGTAATAAACATCGAAACAAGAGATTTGTTTTCAAACTGTAAACTTACACCTAGTAACTACACGTATACAATGCATATATTTATAGGAAGCAAAAAAAAAGGCTATCTGAATACTTAGTCAATCATGCTTAAATGTTGAGCTATCAAGTTTACTTTTCAGTGGCCCCTTTTCTCTTCACCAATACCTATTTTTTTTGCATCTACAGAAAGCAAAAGAAAGGCTCAACACTTTCAAATCCTTACGATTCTATATGCAAAATAAAAAAATACAAATCTCTACTCTTCCTGCATTGTAAAACTGACTGAAGTTAATACAGGTTTCACTCCTTTTCCAACAGTGTACTGTACCTCAGTGGAAATACCACTGTCATTTTATTCCCTCTGCCTTGTACAACAATTAAATATATAAGTATATACATATTTTTTTTAATACATTGCTAGAGAAAACCTTAGGGCACCGTTTCAAAGAACCTGTCTCCACGGCAAGGGGTGGATGCGAGGCTTTCCAAGTTTCCATCCTCGCGTCGCTCCCTGCGTCAAACTCTGCCATGCCGTTTGTTATTTGGATAGTATGTTGTGAACCACCAAAGCACAACTTAACTTTTCAACATGTTAAATAAGGTTTATGCAGCTGATCAATTGTAATCTGGTATAAAAGACTTCACACAAAAGGGGGGGGAAGATTAATTCTATATACAACTCTATAAACCTGTTGTGCTGTGATGCTGGGCAGACCTACCATATTGCAAGCCAGTGTATTAAAAGAATACTGTACTTTTTTCCCCTTAAAAACTATTTCAGTGACTTTACAAGGTAAAAATTTAAAAAATATGTGACAGCTATTTTGATACAATTACATCATATACAGGCATTCTGTGCTTTGCCAGCCATCCAATCTGATAGGTCTCCGGATCAGGGCTGGAGATACTTTTTTATGCTTTTTTTTTTTTAACAATTCACTCCCCAAAAATATACACAAGAATAAAAATTTTACAAATGGATAAACAAAGTCAATAAATAGATTAAAAAAAATCAGAACATTTATAGTTAAGTTGTACGTTTTGATCATTCACAATGCAATGTTTGTCTTCAATTTCTTTTCCTCTTTTACAGCATCCCATTGGGTGGTCCACCAATTGGCCCCAGATCAGCAGTGTTCTTCAGGTAATACTTTTCCAGCTTGGCCAGAATGTGTTTGCCATAGGTGTATTTACGCAGAGTTGTGATGTGGGGTCGAATCTGTAAGAAAAACCAGAATGGATTTACACCAGCAACCAGCAAGTAAAAAGAGAAACCCAAATTTCTTCAATTATAAAGATGGCAGATACTACATTTTCACTGACAAGCTGGCACAAAGAGGATGAAACACAACTTCTGAACCTGAATATATTCTGCTTTATTAGGTGCTCCTGAATTTAGTGTTTATAAGTCATGTTCCAGGCTATAGAAGTGGTGAGTTTTACTCTAGAAGGAATGTATCCTAGCAGAAAAATTACTACAGTATATTCTGGACCAACAAAAAAATATAGAAGTATACCTTGTGCATTATTATCTTCCTCTGAGCAGGTTCAGCCATATCAATCATCTTCTGAACAACATAGTTGGCATACTGGTCCTTCATCATGGTGTATAAGGCACTGTGAGGACCATCATTCTGGCAACAGACCTCATCAATAAGTAAAGCTCTTTCAGCACGAGAAGCGTGAGTTACACATTTTTCTACCACATTGCTGAAAAATAAACCAAACCAAATGCATCCTGGGACTTCAGATGTAACATTCTACTAAGCAGCAATTTTAACTTTATCTGAACAGTTCGAGCCTTAAAACAGAGAGCACACTGTAAACACATCAAATCCTGATTTCCAAATCAAGTCTGTAATGATTGAGGGAATTAAAGGATTGCAAAACTAATTTTCTGATACTTTTTCTCCTGCAGGAGAGATTTTCTGCTGGGCCCAGAGTAAATACCCTGTAGATGCATTCAGGCACATCTATTTTGGTTGTGGGCCCTTTTAAGACACAACACAGAGAAAGCTAGATCTAAGGCTTCCTGCTTGTTGAATAAAGGTGCTTTTCAGAAGCAGGCCTAGATCAGAGATGGCATCAAGTATATTTTTCTGTAGAGGCAATCTCTGACCCTCCAGATATCTCAGAGGCTGAAAAGGCAATCAGTGACTGTAAGACAACAGTCATACTGATCCTAAATTTGTCCTTTAGAAATTATGCAAGTTCTATTGAGAGGATTATGAAGAGTTCTGTTTAGGCAATGAAAGATAAAACCTTGCTAGTTTGCATGCAATCAATTTTCAAAATAAATGCCCCCATGATGTCATAGTGTAATTTGTACTTCATGACAAGATTAGTCCCACTAAATCATCCAAGAATAATTCTAAGACATGTTTTTCTTAGCAAAAGGCACATAATATGTACTTCAGCAAAAAGCACCGAAGGATGAGTTAAAGGTTCTAATTTTAGAGTAGTCATGGACTCCTACAATAGTCTTTGAGACTTCTTAATGCACAAAATCCTCATCAGGATGAACTACTACTTTGTAAAGCTAAGCCTTTTTATACTTGTCAGTTGCTTGGCTGGACAGATAAGACAGTCAGGAATCTCAGCTCATCATTAACAGTGTATCAAGCAAGTTCTAGGACAGCTTTTCACCTGACTCTGGGGACATTGACATGGAAACTTAAAGAGCCCATTCCCTGCCTTTGTACACGATGAACAAAAAACACCCAGTAAACTGTTGGAATCTTCTTTCTTTTGCTACAGAACTGCATTTCCCCTTTCCTTTCCCCAATATAGTACAAAAATACTACTACCATTCACCGCTATAAAAATACAGCATTTCAGAAGGCAAATCACACAGCACAGTATTGTAACATAATAAATCAATCCAATACCACAACTTTAAAATAAATGAGGGCTGTGCAATACCTTGCAAATTTGTGCTGGCTCAGAGCTAGAACTTTTCCTCGTATTTCTGAAACTATTTTACTCTTGTCTTCAGGACGACCATGCTCCAGTACATGTTGAATAACGTAATTTCCATACTGATCCTGAAAATAAGATGACTTCAAATTTCTTTTTTGTTCATATCAGGTAATCCACACAGCTTTTTGTATATTGGTGTACACTTTCAAATTACTATTTGTGCACATAAGGAAACATACTATAATGTCAACATTATCAAAATGAAGTGATGCAAGAAATTGCATACAGAATTACTTCATGGACCACAAAATTTACATGCCAAATGTAAACAATCTGCAAAACCATCATTTTGCTAGAGTACCTTCTATTCTCTTTAAGAAAGAAGTGCTCAAAATTTAGTATTATTGTTCTTTAACAGCTGTAACATCTCCCTAATCTTTGGTTCCCCAAGACAGTCATGTTTTAATTAGAGACCTGGATATGCAAGAAATCACCGAGGAAAACTAGACTGTGAGTATGCAGCAAAAGGCAGTTCTTGCCTTTTAGTGTGTGGAAATTCCTATTGAACACTAAGTCCCTTCCAGCATTTTAACTGATTCAATGTTAAAGCCATTTGTAGCACTTCTTTTGCTCCTCTGAGACCACAACAGGAAAATTATGTTGCATAAGGTCTTTTGCCTTCTTTTAGAAAATATGCCCTTTTGGTGTAAGAGTATGCAACATCTATAATTTCAACAATATATTTGTGTTTAGACATTATCAGAAGTCATCTGAAGGACATCTGAGTGAATCAAGATAAATTGCAAAAAGGTAATCTTTGTAATAAATAAAAAAATACTAAATCTGTGCATTTATAACTACAGTCAAGCTGCAATCAAAAGTGTAAGAAAATGGCTTTTTACATCTTCTTTGCCTCCCAACTTCGAAATTCATTTTCATTAAAACTATAGAAGGAAAATAAAACAAAACAATCAATGTCTACAAAACTAAAAAGAGGCAAATGCATTCAAACTATTTCTTCAAGTAAGAAATAGGAATCAATTATGAGAAAAAAAAATAAATGTAAACTGTTTTTAAAACAATGGGAATACATGCTCACCTGCACTAGCTGCTCTGTGTGCTGATGCAGTTCTTCTAAGATTGGCAAAGTCTGCTCAGCAGTGCAATGTTCCAGAATACGCTGAATTACTCTACAACCATATGGATGAGTTGAAAGTACAAATACCTTAAAAGAAGATTGCAAACTGAAGTTAAACCAACTGAAGTTTACAGATACAGGAATATTATCACGTTCAAAATGGAACTGAACATGCCAACTACTTTTATAAAAAATGTTGCCTGCTAGTGTCAGAATTCCCTCTCCAGAGGTTGTCAGGAAAAGATGAAAATGCAGAGCTTGTGTGTCAAGGACTCCAGTTATTATACAACTAAGAACCCAAGTTTTCATCACAGTATTTTTAGCCTACTTAGCTGTAAAGGGAAGCCTGCCAGTATGACACTTTGTTCACCCTTCAACCTTTAAACTTTGCACTTAGTTTTCAACTATTGAGATTTTGATATTATGACAAAGGAATTCAATTATTATGGCTGTTTTTTCACTGATTTCACACAGTGGTGTATACAACAGGCTCCCTGTTACAGATAAAAAGTCTGCAAGTAATTATTCAAGATCTTGCTTATTTCTTCTGCTTGCTTCTCCAGAAGCCAGGTTTGTATTTTGGGGATCGGTTCAGAAAAATTTAAGAGTCAGTGTTGGTCAGAACCATGTCTGACTAGATACTGACCCAAACCATGCAGGCAAGTGGAAAATATACATGCTGTTACATGACAAGACTGAAGTGTGGCATTTTTCATATGCCATTTCAGATTAGCTGATACGTTTCATATATAATTACTTGGAGCTGAGTATGGATGTCTAATAAATAAGCAGTCATGTTTTAGCCAAGGGGCTCTATTTACAGTTTAGAAACTAAATCTCATCTACCCAAACACACTTTCTGAAGTAAAAGGACTTGACTCTAGAACCGTTGGTATGCCATTTACTATTACGTACAATAATTCAGGTATTACTGTTGTGTAAAATGTGAGAGAAAGATATTGTAGATTTTGTTAAGAAATACATTTAGCCAGCCATTAAAGTAAAATTTAGTAACACAGCCAAGTCACTAAGACTTTTACAATTCTTCTCAAGACTATAAAAGTATCCGTTTGTCTTAGGGTATTAAAATTTTATTTAGCTGCAGCATATTCTCAAGCCTGCAGCACAATATCAATCCTATATTAGCAGCTTTTCTGGAAACAAAACAACCCCCCCAACCTTAAACGAACAAATACTTCCCCCCTTCACTTAACACTAGTCCGTATGTAAGGAACAGATTAGCGCATTTCTTCAAAGTATTTCCTTAATGATTGTGACCGTTTGATACTTCCCCCAACCCTACGACAATGATGGACATAAATTGGGAAACGCTGAAAAAAAAGACTTGCAACACAAGCAACAAAAGAAAACAGCAATTTTAATGAAAAATATATGCTAGAGAACAGGTATTTTATATTACTGTATCAATGATGGCAAAATTATAAAGGAAATCTGAAAACAAAACAAAACCCCAAACAACCTATCACAAAATTGAAACGGAAAGCCTGGTCTCAAGTCAAACACCTCTACTGGTATTTATAATACATCCAAACAAGTTCTTCTAGAATCTCACCTGCAACAGATTAATCTTTCTACAGCATGTGAACTATCTTTTCAATGGCTTTTCCATTTTATCATGCCTTCTTTTTCCTACTTAAAAACGGGCTGTCAAAAACTACCCTGTCTATGCAAATGATGGAAAATGACCTGCAAATCAAAGCAGCCCCACAGAAGAGGAAATGAACTGACACTACCTGTCCTTTGAACGCGTCGATGATGAACTGGAGTGACTGGGGTTGAACACACTCAATGCATTTTTGTACAACGTGGTTTCCGTTTTGATCTTTCACACATTTCAGAACATGACCATCCAACTCTTTCACCATTTCATTCTGGAAAAAAAAATATTATCCTTGTCTTTTACTACAATTTCTTTTTCTTCCCCATCAAAGCAATAATCCATTTCATCCTGCCCAATATTCACATTCACTAGTGATTTACTTGTGTACCTCACCAATTGAATTTTTTAGTCCTTAGAGCATTCCATGATGGAAAGTACAATCAAAATTTTAAGCAAGTAAAAAGATGAATGCAATAAAAAGAAATAACAAAAAAAAAGTGTTCTTCTAACTTACAATTACCTGCTGGTCAGGTGCGATTGACTCAAGTGCTTTCTGAATAACACGACAACCGTACATCTGCAGGGCTAACGGCAGAACATGACCACGAATGCGTGTTGCTAGGGCTAACTTTTGATCTAGGCTTCCAAACTAAAAGAAAATAAATATGCTGTTAACAGATGAAGACATGTTATAGCATGAAATTTCCAAAGTAATTCCATAATGTTCACTGTGTGCCTTGGATGGTTTCTCCCTTTGTATTTTTGGTATTCTAAATACATCACTCTGTAATATTCCACATTCTAGTCACATAATTGCTATCAAATGCATGACCTTGAAAGACAAAAGAGAAGATCTAAGTAGTTTATACTTGACTGACTGTGAGAATATGCAAGTGCAATATCCCACTTATTTAAACAAATTATGTTAACATGAAGTAATTAGAAATTACTGTAATTTATTCATTCAAATCAGATTTTTTTCTGAGATCTCAAATTTGTACGGGTCAGTGTGTCTTACATCTTGTATACATACAATAAACAAACTGGTAACAGGAGGGGCTGGGGGAGGAATTTTCAAGAGCTGAAGTGGATTCTTCTTAACTTCATGTGGCTTAAAGGATTGTTCTTATCATAAGCACTTTTGGAAATCTAGAAATACTCAGGCTTTGCAGAGTAAAATCAAAATAGTTTTTCACACTGGCTGTATTAGAGTATAATTCCACCAATGGTTTTGAGCAGTAGCCAAGTCCTGCCCATGTTATTCCCTCCACAGTGTCACTACAACTTTCTGTGCTCCTCCATACTGAGCAGAGTAGAAACTAGACAAGCTTGATAACAATACACGTAACCCTGTTTCCAGATGCCCACGCAAGTTCCTGAGATGGCACAGTACAAGAAACCACACAGAAATGATCACCCAGACAATCAGCTGGGTGGAGCCAGTAACTACACAGCATCACAGAGAACTGTCAAACCCCACAGCTGTAGCCACCTAAAAGCTCACAGGGTTGGAGTCTCCACACTTCTCTGGGCAACCTGCTCCAGTGTCTCACTACCCTTGTGGTGCAAGATTTCTTCCTAATATCTAATCTAAATCTAGGTTCTTTCATTTTGAAACCATTACCCCTTGTCCTATCACTATCATCTACTGAAAGTCTCTTCAAATTATACTATTAGACCTGCAAAGCCTGAGCGTGCAGCCTGTGCATTCACCAAAGTTCACCAGGGATACACAGCACCAAACATATGCACAGTGTTATCAGCTTGGGTTCTGTGGTAAAAGCCCAGTAGAATTGTGCTATGTTCTTGAGAAAAAAAAAACAAAACCCAATTTAATTTAATCAGATTTTACTGCATTTCATTTGCATTTCTGTTCATACTCTTAGTGTTATGCTTACCTCAAAGAACTTCTGTATTACATAATTTCCAAACACATCAGTCATCAATTGATATGCTGCTTGCAGGATCTCATTAAATACCATCTGGCGCTCAGCTGGAGTAGCTCGCTCCAGCTTTTGCTGTATAAATCTAAGTGAAAAAAGGGCAAGTTATGCTTTACATAAATGACAGGAAAACCTTTCAACTACTGTTTCAATGACACACCTCAAAAATTTAAAGCAAATATTCAACATTTATAAAAGGTATTAAAATGAAACTAGTGCCTTTGCATATAAAAGGATACATTTTAGTAAAATTTAATTAAAGAACTTTCAAAAGGATTAAAGATGTAAATAACAGTAAGTACCTGATGATGTATTAATGAAAAATGGTTTTACTTTCCAGATGCCAGATATTTTGTTTTGTTTATCAACACCTTTTTTGATACCTAAGCTAGAGTTTACAAGTCTAGATATTAGGCTATTTCTACACCGAGAACTTCTACCAGCAACTGAATTTATACTACTTTTATAATGCAATTTACTACAGCAGAAAAAGGTCAATGTAAGAGCACAGACTCCAATTAATGGCATGCTTTATATTAAGAAGACTAGCAGCTCATTCAAATGTTTGATGTCAATCTATCAATATTAAAGCAGTAAAATATTATTAACTTTACTGTAATAATTACCTAGAACCATGCTGGTCCTGGGAAAATTCAACAATGTGTCCAACAAGGTCTCTTAGTTGAAGATTAGGGAAACGATTGTTTCTGAAATCTTCCAGCAATCGACTACGTCCAGAAGGCATAATGTCAGACCTACTGTAACGGAGGCGTGAAGGAGGGAAGAGCTGGCTGGTGGAGCTAAAAAGACTGGAGGTGTTTGCTGCACTGCGATACTTTGCTTCAGCTCCAGGTGCTGCAGAAATATAGCGACCACTACCGTTTGTCAGTCCTCCTACAAGGAAGCAGTTCTGTCAGTAAAAGCCATAAGGGAAATAAGGCAACAGTAAAACATTAAGTGTACTAGAATTACAGATACACCTTGGAGCCAAAGAAAACAACAGCGTTGTCTTGTTATTTATATTTACCTCATTACAGTTGGAGGAGCTAGATAGCTTTATCTTCCTGTAAATAAAACCATTTCCCTCATTTTTATTTTTATGTGAAGGGCACCAGGAAAAGAAATGTCATTAGAAGAACATAGCAAAGCAGGTAAAGTGAGGACCCACTCAGACTTACAGAAACTTTAGAACTGGGTGGGCCTTAGCTTAGTGGGCAGATTTCCACTTCAGAAGTAATACTGACAAGCTCTTGTTAGTAGGCTTGAAGTTAGCCAATTGCTTCAAAATAGTCCATGAAATCTGAACTACCCTTCAGTCCCTACTGAGATACCTTTCCAATTTACAGTGTGAAAGGGCATTTTTGTGGAGGCACACATAGTGTCTCTTGTCATGCTGCACCTGTTCTGCAGGATACTTGATGACTTCAGCATTGAATGCTTTCAATCTGGTACACCCCTTGTAAGCACTAAATATGTCAGATTTCAAAACAAGGTAACTAAGAATGTTCTACTTAGTTCTAAAACAACCAGAGATATAGCAAACTAAAGTTTCTTTCAGAAACATAAAGGTCTCTCCTTGCTGTGTAAACATTCATCACTCACTACACTTGGTCTTTCTTTACTTTTTAAAAACAGAATTGCCTTCCTATGTTTAGGCCCTACTCCTTTTTTTTGCCAGTGATTCAACAGCTTCCATTGTCTCACAGTCCCATGAATTTCTCCTCATACATTGTCATTCTGAACTCCTTTAGTAGGCTTCTCTCCCCTCCACTTTACAATAGACAGCAATTATCACGAGAAGCGTGCAACGCATCTTTCCAAACTACAGTTAAGACAATTCTAACCCAGAAAACTCAACACTTGCTCTACTTAAAAAAACACCCAACCCCCTAAAATGATTGAGTCTGAATTAGAAAAGGAAAGTCTTTTCAGTTTCCCTGTCTAGAAAGTGACACAGTAACTGAAAGCCCCTACAAAGTCAACAGAATACCTACATCTGAATTAAGGGGGAAAAAAGTTGCAGTATGTGCTGTTTGAATGGTGCTCTCTTACAAAATTAATTAATTAAAAAAAAAAAAAATCTGCAAGTGCCCCAGCCAAGCCTTATTTTGGTTCCAAGTATTGAAAAGGCCAGGCAACAACAACAGTATTACAGTGGGCTGGTAATGTATTAATGGTTGGAAAGGTCAAATTGCAATACCAGAATCAGACATTAGTGCTCTGCAAGACATACCAAGCATCACATTTATTGCACTGTATAGGACTATGTCCTAAAATAGAAATAATTAGCATTTATTTTACAATTGGGTTTCAAAATTCAGTGGCAAGAATCGGTAGAAGGATAAGAAAATACTTTATGCCCTGCAATAGCCTTTAAAAATCACTAGGTTTCCTTTTAAGTTAAAGCCTCTTAATTCTTTACAGCCAGGAAAAGTAAGGGTTTTTAAAGTATCACTTTTAGTTTCTATAGATAATTGATATTTCTTGAAAAAAGCTGACAGAGCCACAATATTAATACAAAAAGAAAAAAAGAACTCAAACATTCTGCAGGTGAAGCAGTATGCAGAGTGATGCTCTACAAGCATTCCTCTTCTAGAAATGGCCTTCTAAAGAACAAGTTATGTACCAGAAATGATGGTACTTCTCATCCTAGATTGTTTACACACAAGACTGAAATCCTGGCTCTCCTGTAACACTGCTGCCGCGAGAGGGCAGCAAAGCCTGTCCCAAGGGAAGTCTTGCAGGTTTCTTTCCTCTGTTTTAGCACCTCTATGGCTGCACTGACCACAGGCACAATTCTGTGCCAGAAATTAATAGGATAACATCGATTGTATGCTCGCAAACTGCACGGCTCTAATTAGCAAGCACAGCAATGGAATTGAACATGTGAATCAGGAATTACTTCAGGTGTGTGTTTGTTTGCCCTTTTTTTTGGTGGAGTTTTTTGTTGTTGGTTTTGTTGGTAATTAAGTCTTCGTGCAAGTGTAAATTAAATGTGACAATTTCTTCAGCAATTAAAATGGAAACTTGGTAGCTTTTAACAAATATGTTATGTATGTGTAGTAGTAGAACTGCACATTCTATTCTATTCTTATTCTATTCCTATTCTATTCCTATTCTATTCTATTCACATTTCACGCTCGGGATTATCAAGCCTTTCTGAATTTTAATTCAGGAACCATCCCTTAAGATGAATGTGCTGCAACTGGGAGACTCCTGTCTAGCCTGTGAAACTACTTTAGACAATCATGTTAAGCAGGATCATGACACAGCAAGGCTGAAAACATATCCATTGTGCCTAGAAGAACCTGTCATGCTTCAAAAGTACACAGCAAGCTTAACCTTATAAAACCCTGGACACTATTATATATTTTAAAAAACTATTTTAATAGGTAATTAGCTTTTCTTCTCATGCCATCTTTTATTACAGCAGCAGTGTTACAGCTCAGTGGCAACTGTGAAGATTTGAAAAACAGTGAGGTGCCCAAAATAAATGCACATTGTTACAGATGCTGACTTACTTTTGCATACAATTGACTATTTTCTTAAATGCTGTACTCATTACTTTCTCAGTCCAAAACTATCAGTGGATTAGTATGGACACTAAGGATACCTGATCCCATTCATGCAAACTTTTAAAATGAAATACTGAAATCTGAATTACATCTAGTTACCCAAATCCTCCTGGAGAGCCTACAATATCCACATGCTCTTCAAGAGCTAAGGACACCTATTTTACAGATTCAGATTACAACCTAGAAAGGTAAGCCTAGGTCTTAAAAATTACTTGGGTAACATACCCTACTGAGTGAAGTAGCTAACCTAAATTGAAGTTACAGTGCAACACTGAAGTTTTAAAAGATTGTTACCAGGCATCAGCATAGTGTAGCCACATAGTTTCAAACCATTGGGGAATAAAGTGTGCAGCTCATTCTTCAAATAATCACTCAGCTATTGTTCTGATCTTGTAAAACAAAGATCTCTGATGCAATGGATAATATTAAACTGTTTTACAGTTTAATTGAACCTAAATCCCTGTGGCTACTCCACAGGGAAGAAGAGGCACAGAGGTATTAAGTGTATATAGACCATCTACAGCAGAGCCTTACTAAGCTTCAAGGACAGAAAGCATGTTATATTACCAACTCTTCAACACTGATAGCATACTTCATGGAAAGGAAAACATGAAAAAAATATTAAAAACTGATCTAGACATACTTATGTTGATATCATTAGTCTGTTAGTACTTATTACCAAAGTATTTCTCCAATTGTTTCTGACCAGGACATAAACAGACTTACTGCACAGTGACTACTGTTTAAATCACTGAGCATTACTATTTTCTAGTAAAATATGCAGGAGCATATGAACACTTTAAATTTGCTTTCTACAAAGTATTTGCTTATCTGTAAAAAAGTAGATCCATCTCATCCTCAGCTAAAAAAACCCAATCTTCATATGGGAAAAAGAATGACACACATATGCATATTATGTATGTATATTTTACATATTAATGCAAGTGCTTATTATGCCTGGTTTACTTAAGCCCTACAGAGCAGGTACACAGCAAAGGCAATGCAAAGTTCCCCATACTGCCTTGACAAGAGGCTTTAATGCTTACCAAGAATGACCACTTCTAAAGATAAACCAACATCTATCTAAACTAACAAGAAGCCTGGCTTGCAATGCACAGAAATTACCTCCAAAAGCCCAGATTTAAAAAATCCTACCCTACATCAAACCTTTAAAATGCTTCAAGGTACCAAACAATGCAAACACTACCAATTTAAAAGGACTTTTGGTAACATAAGAAAAATACTTTCTCTTGCAGTTTTTTGTCCCTGGGAGTGAAAGGGTAGTTCAAATTCATGACCTTACTGCTTCAACCGATTACGGTACAGAAGCGGTTATAGACAACTGACAAATCCCTTCAGATACAGGAAAACTGACACTAGAATGAAGTAATTAGCACATTCCTGTTTTAGGATGTTGGAAAAGCAGTGGTAAGAAGAGATAAAAACAGTAAAATACCATGAATTTCTTGTAAAAGGGAAATTGGTCTTTTAAGCTACAAATTACAGTGGTGTCTGACAAAGGGATTATAAATCATGCACCCTTTCCCAGCATTGTGCTCTAGTATTCTGGTGGATGAAACAGAAGCAACCCAGTTTGATGTCCATATAAAATAGTAGTTACGCTTAGCTGAACCTGTTGATATAAGCAGGAAGGACAAGAAGTTTTGAAGGTGGAGGGAGAGCTGCATTTCACAGGCATTATCAGAATACCAATGGAAACTGCATGCAGACATGAACTTACAATGTTCTACTCTGAAAAGTGACTACATGATAATCATAGCCTTCTTAAGATACCCACTCTGACAAAATTTCAGGTTTAACTTCTCATTTGGTGAGAAGGTTTTGCCTTTTTATTTGCTATGGGGGAAAAAAAACCCACAAATGTTTCCAAGAGTGGTTGAACAACACAGTGGAATAAATTTTAAAGGACAATTAACTGCAGAAAGTCTTGAAATTTTTGCAGTGGTGCACTTTGGCTGTAACTGCACAAAGATATGACACAAGGTAGAGCACAGATATATATGTTAAAATAAAACCCAAACAACTAAAAAAACCCACAAAAATCTAAGACTTCCATTTCCAAATTTCAGATTGATTTGGTAAGGTAGCAAGAAGTTTACCCATAGTCAAGGTTCACTTCATCTGGAAGATGAAGAGGTAGTACATATGGAAGCCAACAAGGTTGAGTCAATTTTCAGAGTACAACGGAACATTCTGGCCTTTACACACTGATCTAGTACACAACTTTAACAAACTATTATGTTTAGTTCACAATGCCAAACAGTCCAAAATGGATTATATCATTATTTAAAATGTCTGCTGACAGAGATAACTCTCTATATTGCTCACAGTTTATTTTCTCAGAACTGAAAAAAAAGTCTTTTATCAAATGTAAAACAACATAAAATTTTAAATGTTTTGAATTTTAGATAATGCCTTCCAAAATTTGATTTATAGTTTTCAGTGATACGAAAACTACTGTGAGAGTACTTTGGTAAGAAAGACAGACAAAGATTTCCATGATAACCCCATTGTCAGATGTTCAGAACTTTCTCAAAAGCCTCCATTTGGGCTGAAACTTTCCATGCTTGGTCTCAGCCCAAAGGTGCACTTTGTAGACCTGAAAAAGGAAAAAAGGTAAGTAAAAAAAAATAAGATGTGCTGAAATATCCCCATGCCCAGTTTTACTTTGGGTATTCAGCACTTAACCGTGAAGGGGATACTGAACTGTAAATATAATATATTTATATACTTTAAACCTTGTTAAACAAATCACTCACACATTTTTCACTTCAAGCGTTATTTTGGTAAGCACTTTTACTTTTTTTTTCCCTGTTTTGCTCGTACTAACTGATGTACAGGGGATTATGTTGCCTGTTTCATGAACAAAACTGTTCTCTGAATAGTTACTGAAGCAACAGGCAACTTAATCTTGAAATACCATCCAGTTTCATTTAATGATTTTTGCACCTAAATTAAATTACCACAAATATTTGCAGTGAAAAAAGGGAAAAATTATCAAGTAGCTGCAGGTTAGAGGCATTCTTTTTTAAACATACTGTAGGCTGTGGTGGGTTTCTCTATATTTTTACATTTTATTTTACTTTTTTTTTTTTTGTTTTTTAAGGTTGAGCTCCCATGACACTTAACTAGCAAAAAAAATTTGCTAACAGATTACCATCATCATTCCTAATAAAAATCTGATAACAGAGAGCCAAGACGGACAAAGCCTTTGCTACTGTCACAAATGTGCTTCTTTTTATCCACCAGCCTGGTGATAAACTGTTGTCTTCCTGACAAAGTGTCTGGGCCACGAAGCAGTTGGCTCACTGATTAAAAAAAAAAATAACCTTTCAATACATTTTGCATTGAGTGCTTTACTCATTTTTCTATTTTATCATGGTAAGGGGCAGTAGTAAAAATCACTTCACTGTTAAACACATTACTATCTTAACATGTCCTTAAGGCGATAATACACAGAAGAAGAAACCAAAACAATGCACCTTTGCTTGTCATACTATTGAAGCATAATAAAAAAAGGACCAGTAA
Source organism: Melanerpes formicivorus (assembly GCF_026170545.1). NCBI lineage: Eukaryota > Metazoa > Chordata > Aves > Piciformes > Picidae > Melanerpes > Melanerpes formicivorus. The sequence goes on from NW_027142409.1 coordinate 982,479, forward strand.
GACTTACTGGGCTCTACTGGGCTTCTGCAAGGGAAGAAAAAACAGTTGTTGGCCCAATGCCGCAAACAGCTGAGTGCCCTCCACTGTCAAATCAATGAGCATTTGAACATGCTCTTTAATTTTCAGGAATGGCCCCTCTTCATTATGAAATTGTTTAACAGCAAAGGTAATGTGACATCTCATATGCAACATATATTTTACACATAGAAATACATACACATATACAAACAAAAAGTGTTTATTTGGTTTTTTGTTTTTGTTTTTTGTTTTTACCTAAATGCAAACTGGATGAGGATCCATGTGATGAAAGTGATGGCGGTGGCGTAAGTGAATGTCCTGGAGTTTGGCTTGGCAGAGGCATGCCTATTGGACTTGGAGAGGAGGAAAATCCCAGACTATTGTAAAATGGCTGCCCTATGGGTGCTAGGCTGCTACTAGATCTTTTGTACAAGTCAGAGCTAGTAGATAGAGAATCTCTCCTTGTGGCACTACTACTTGCAGAACTGCCAACTGAAGAAGAAATAAAAAGACCCTAATTACACAGTGTCAACTGAATAAAACCTATCCCCAACTACAGCTGGGCAATAACAGATGCGATCACAACAATTACAGCAATCGTTATGACAAAGACAATTACTGTGATAACCACACATGCTTTTCAGTAAATCTAAGTGGGTATAAACATACCACTGATAAGAAATTTCACCAATGCCCGTGTCTTTCAACATTTCATTCTAGACTTCTCAAAGTAATATTGCAGTACTCCATTTTAACCGCCTGCCTTCAGGCTTTGGATAACTATGGAATTTATGAGATTAGATTACACTGTCACTTCATAGAAGGATTCTAAAAATATTTCCACTAAAGTCTTTGATAAAATTTGTTCCACCATAAATTATTTTTCAGACAGTGGTACATCAGAAAAATGGCTAGTTACAATTGGCTGTTGTCATTTAAGGGGTCAGAAAAGAATTTATGTTGTTGTTCAGCAGTTTCTGAACTTCCTTGTTTGTGGACCCCTCACCTGTAGAAAAGAAAAATGACTACTTAAAGTTCCCTATGAGAATTATGTTTCTCAAAGAAGTGTTTTGAAGGGATATTATAAAGATGGAATAGGCTAAGAAGAGGAGAAGCAGAGCAGAGAGAGGAAAATTAAGGTGAGGAACTGAAAATGGAATTTTACTGCTTGCAGTATTTCTGAAAGTCAGTTTAGACTAGAAGCTTTGGATAAGGATAACAGTATATTAGTGAAGGATTGGTTATCCTGCACAGCATCATTCAGCAGGGTGATGAGCAGTCCAGCATAAATTAGGGGAACAATAAAAAACATTTATAAATGTTAAATTCTAGCATCTGTTGCACATTAGTGGAACATTAAGCTAGAATACCTATTTTCAATACTGGAAAATTATTATACTCATGAATAAAACCAAGATTATGGATATTTTTATACAAATTCAGCACCTTAAGGTGAATTTGGGAAACTGAGATCTACTTCAACTTAACAGGGAAAAGGCCAGAATTTATACTTCCATAATCTTTACCCTTGTCAGGCACTTTCTTGCTAAAGCTGGCAGCATGGCCCAACAGAAAGGTCACGAGATATTTCCCAAAAATTTTAAGATGTGGATTTGTTTTCTTACAACATTAGCAACTTGGCTAATAATTTTCATGGCAGATACCTGCTTGGACCATTTTTTTCACAGGTGTTCTGCCCAAACAACACTGCCATTTCAGAAAAATAGGCATGGAAAGATGTTTTATCCTTAACAAAGTAATCCAGCTACCTATTATTTGAGAACTTAATGCTTTCATATACTCAGACCAATATGATATCAAGAGGAAACCTTTATTTTCATGCTCTTTCACTGAGCTAGAATTTTTAGCAAAATCACAGTTTATACAAGTTCAGCACCGATCTGTTACAGACTCATAGCTGAAAACTTAAGCTCCTGTCCACACACAGAACATCAGATATGGCCACACCAAAAACAGGCTCCAAAACTGTTGTCCAAGATCCCACCTTGTGTTCAGAAGGCCCATGAGGCAGTGTGGGAAGGAAGTTTTCTACTTTGAATGCAGAGGAGACAAAATCCAAACACAAGAAATAGACCAAGGAAAAAGGAAAAAATGAAACAAACCAAACCAGAACCAGGAGAAAAAGGCCAGACAAAGGAGCCAACAAGGAGACTGCAAGAAAAAGCATTTCAAAACCAGTGGGACTGAGGATGAAAGGAAAACAGATCTGAAGAAATATTAGGCTGTAGAAGGAGTATGTGACTGTGGAGCAAAAAGACTGGAATGCTGATGATGGGAACATCACGTAAGTACAAGCAGAAACAGAAACATGTTTGGGAGGGGAAGGAAAAGGAGATAAATGTTGCCTGGAAACTGGGAAGGAAGACATACTAGAGGAGAAGCTAGAAGGGAAAGATTCTGGACTATCTGGGCAAGGAGATTGAGAATAAGAAATCAAAAAAAGCAAATCAAGTCAACAGTTGAAAGAAACCTCAAAATTTGAGACTAGCTCTACAAGTTCTGGCTGATCTAGAGAATCATGTGAATGTTAATACAGGACAGATTGTTATTTTTCCAACTATGAAAAAAAGCTAAGGAAATATAGCTTTCTCTCAGGGTTTATTAGATAAATTACTGCAGCTTAACAAGTTACGATGACCCAGCTGAGCTGCATTTTCACTCGCACACAAGCAAAGCTCACAAAAGCAAGAAGATAATTTGAATTTGCTTACTGTCCCTCTCCGTCACTAAGCTGACGCAATTACACTTGTTGCAAGCCACAAGTAGGCATTTGGAAAGCCTCTGTAGTTGATCTTATTCTTAGCTACTTATTAAGCTGCAGTAACTTATAATTTACCTAAACCTTTAAAATGGACTATAAATAACTTTAACAAACAAAAGCCCTGATTATAAAGTATATAAAGCCATTTATATGGTACACTTGTCTATATCTGCCCTTACTTTGCTGCTCAGTCATTCAGCTAGAATATGTTCACCTTTGCATTTTTTGTAGAGCTATTTTTTTCCCTCTGCAACAACTGAACACATTAAGGGCAAGATTTATATTGTCATCTGTCAGTCTGGCTATGTTTTAATTGAAATTCAACCTTCACAACACACTGTGGGGAGTTATAAAAAAGCCAAAACTTTGGCAGATAAAAAAAATTGAACTTGCCTTCTATTTGCCTCAACATGTATCAACACCATTTGTAGAAGTACACCTCTGCGTAAATCAATTCATATATATATATACACATACAGCTCAGGAACTCTTTTGAAAAAAAAAATAATCAGGAAGCATTTTTTTAAGTGGCTATTATGGCAAGTACAACTTATACTTGGCAGAAGGGCACTTTCAATATACTTTTATTCCAATAGGCACCTTTCATCAGCACTTCTCAAACCGCAAAAGCACAGGCTTCCTGCTCCTCTGTGGAAACTACCATGCTAATTAAATCACCTAGGATACAGCTGCAAGATTTCAGCATATGCTGTCTATGCTGAAGGCTTTATACAAAGCTCTGGAACTGACCTTTGCTACAAAAAAAGGGCTTAATCTCCTGTGCCTGAAGGAACTACACTGAATCTTCGTAAGTAGATACACAGCTAAGATTTTTATTGTATGGAGGTCCTTGTGATAATGCTGGATAAAGACTTTTATGACTTAAAACCACTCTAACTAGACACTTAAAATGGGTGCACTGCATTAAATATGCAGATAGACTTATCCTCACTAGCTGTCAATGAAATGTTAGAGAGAAATACAGCTGCTAATAATTCACTGAAATCCTACAAGTAGCTCAGGACAAATTAAATTACAAAATACAGCACCTGGATAACACAGTTACTTTGTTAAGATTTATCTGTTGTGATATTATTAAAAATTGACAACTCCTACACAACTGAGTAGCATTCAATTTTACTTTTCCCCCTCCACCCCCAAATTAAAGATGGTCTTTTTAAAGTTTCCTACTACACTCTTTAAAAATCAGATAATAAGAGTGGATCAGCATAAAAATTCCTAGCATTAGTTCTGTTAATGTAAATAATTTCCCAGATTTTATGAAAAACAACTGCATTCATATGCACTATATTTGATGTCGCTATTCACCTCCACTTAGTTACCAAAGAACAAATATTAACACTGAAGGGCATGACTTTTCCTTCTGTTTTCCCATGTATTAAGCTGTCTTGTAATAATATTCCCTTTTTACATTTCTCTTTTTTTGGGGTTTTTGTTTGGTTGATTGGGTTTTTTTTGGTTTTTTTTTTAATTTCCCTTGAGAATTTAATTTTGCAATTTCTACCTATCTGCAGATACATGAGATTATAAATATGCTCAGATATAATAATAATATAGGTGTTCACAGCTAAAGGAAATATTATTTGTTTTTCTAATACTAGCTCTGAAATATAAGAAAACCTATCTTCCATGTTTAAAAACAGTGTGAATTCTGTGGAGCAGAAACATGAAGGCAATTTTATTTTTTCATTATTTTAATACAACTAGGTTGATAATATTTAGGAGCACCTGTTCAACCAATTTAAGGCCCCAAACTGGCACAGAAGTATTCAGTCTTAACTTTGGTATTAAGCTTTAATGTTTTACAAATCCTATTAAAAATGTTATATATATATAGCAATTCAATTCAATAACTTGAATTTAGAAAGTCATAAGCTATTTACTTTTATTTAAATCAGGAATTTTCCTGACACAAATCACAACAAAAGAATTGCATTGTGTCAAATATCAATTATTATTTTAAACAGTGAATGAAGTCTGCCTTGAAAATAAATTTTAAAGAGAGCTTACTGAAAACTGAATAAATTTCTGGGGCAGAGTACAATGCTCAATATGGAAAAGTGTTTATGGCTACAGGGTATTCTTTAAAAAAAATAATGCATCTTGTATACATAGCCCAAGTGAATTTTAAACATTTCTTTTTTCCCCCCTACAACATGTTTTAAACTTGAGTAACCTATTTTTGCATTCTTTTTAGAAATGCATGTATATAAAATATGTCTGGATACAGGTACATTTTTTGGATTAACACAGATGTCTCACAATTTCCTCACTATATTAACAACCTACCTGATGAGCCAAATCCACCAAGTGCAGAGCCGATAGCTGCTCCTAAAGAGCTGCTACTTCCAAAGCCAAGAGATGTGCTTCCTGGTTGGCCAGGACCATGTGAAAAAAGGGAACTGCTCTGGGAGTTATTGGTCAAAGAGTTACTGCCATAAAATGAATTGGATTGTAGACTACTATTTGTTTGCTGTTGCTGTGGCTGGGCACCAAGTGGCCGAAATAGACTGTTCGTGGCTCCCGCGAGATTGTTTGCTGTTCCTCCAGCTGAAGCAACTGCAGCTGTAAAACACACGTTTTCAATCATAATTACTCTCTCAAACATTTCTGACTGAAAATGGACTATTCAGATCTAGATTGTATTTTCTTCAAGCAGAAATTCACATAATATAGACTGTAAGATTCTTTATAGCATTACACATTCTTAATTACCTGAAGAGAAAAAAAAAAAGATGACAGCACATGTTGTAGGCTAATTGAGACTGTAGAACTGTTCATGTAACTGAGGGAATTTCCAGTGTGAGTTCAGTAAGACATTACTATTTACTGAACTGTACTTTTATACCCAAAGTTGCAACAGCAAAGTTGCAGCTATGAGTCTACCCATAGCTACTAATGTCAATGAAGTTATGCATAGAGAAAGAATCCTACAGATTAAGCTAAAATCTGATTTTACGAGCAGATAAACTTCATTAATCTGGTGTTAGTAATCTGAGTTTTAAATTTCACAAATGCAATAAATACAATGGTTCAGCAAAGAAGTACCAGACCCCTGCTAAATAGGGAAAAACTATAAATGTTTAACTAATACTCCTCCTCTGCTGTCCATTTTATACTTTTTTTTACCTTTCCACACTTTTTAGGAAAAAATACTTTCAGGAGAAAAGCATAGCAAGGCCCCAGAGCACTCCATCATCTTCTGCCAGGCTGAAGCAGTGAAATGATGCTTCCTAGAGGACACTGTTTAGGGGACTGATGAGAAGTGCATGTCATATGCATGGGGAAAGGAAATGGGAAAATGTTCCTGTCTGACAAAAAACAATTGCAGAAACATGCCTGCATATGTATGGGATAGGACTGCACATCTGAATTCAAAAAGGGAAACTACATCTCTGAGAAACAGTCTCTCTCAGAGGAAGGAGGGTGACAATATGAAAGAGACCATGTATGGTATATCCTTCACAACTTGAAAACTTCACAAGTGCACAAAAACCCCACATCAACAACATCAAATACTAATCAAGCATCATTACTGTTAAGATTCAGTACAGCATCAAGTACTTACCTGCTTGTGCTGCTGCAGAACTGATTATAACAGGAGTTGAGGCCACCAATCTGACTGGTGCTCCAAGGCCAGTTCTTGCTCCAGGGCCTACTACTAAGGCACCTGTCTGATCGTAATAGGCAGTAGGAGCTAGTACTTGATAGCCTGCACAAAACAGAATAAAAAAATTAGTAATACAGAGAGTTTCACACAGTCAGCATTTCTTCTCTCCTTGAAATAATCTGAAAACAAACTACAAGAGTGAAAACAGCATTTCTGAAACATTGCCTTAAAACAGCAACAGGACATCAACAGAAAAAACAGTGAATATTTTAACAAGTGTGACAAAATCTTATTAAGGAACACTATTGTTATTATAATAGTTATTATTTTCAAGTTTAATTGAGTTTCTATATACTAATGTTATGATGGGGGAAAAAAACCTCAAGATTGTAAAAAATCATGTAGGGAGGTCTGCTCCCTACCCGGGACACAGGTAAGGGACATTGCAAGGAGACTCCCTAAATTAATCCAGCCCACTCTTACCCTCTGCTGGTAATACAGGCTGGGAGTGATGAGATTGACAAGAAGGGCACCAGGGCGATTAAGGAGGAGTTCAGGGCCCTTGGACAATTGATTGATGGGGCAGGAGCTCAAGTGGTGTCCTGCTCAGTTCCCTCAGTGGCAGGGGTGTACACTGAGAGGAATGGAAGTACCCATAACATCAACAATTGGCTCAGGGGATGGTGCCAGCGGCAGAACTTTGGTTTCTTCAATCATGGGACAACTTTTACTACACCCGACCTGCCGGGTCCTGATGGGGTGCATTTATCTAGAAGGGGTAAGAGAGTCCTAGCACTAGAGTTGGCAGGGCTCATTAGGAGGGCTTTAAACTAGGTGTGACCGTTTGAGGCTGTGCCTTTGAGAAAGAGACAGTGCTGGGACACTCTGGCTGAATGTTTTGGAATATTAACAAAAACAATTAGATATTCTAAACGAATTTCATTGCTAGATTGGTAGAATGCAACTTTAAGTTTTGAGTTCAGTTGGAACTTTCCTCAGTTCACTCCTTGCCTTCTCCCTTTCCAGCTCGTCTGCTTCTGGGCTCCCTGCCAGACTGACCCTGAACAGAAAAGGCCTACTAACACTCTGCTTTATTAATCTCCTGCCATTTTCTCTCTTTCTAACCCTCTTTGGGGAAAAGGGGGAGAGAAGGGAGTACGGGGGGGAACCCTCCTCCAGAGGAGGGAATTTTGTTCCTGTATTATTCTTTTTTTACTTTGCTGTATATTTCTGTATATATGTTGTAAATACTGTAAATTGTGTACATATCCTGCATTCTCCAAATTGCTTGTAAAATATAGCATTTTTCCTTTTGCTTCTCCGGCTGGCTAGCTGTGGTTTTTCTTCCCATTCGTGGGGAGAGAAGGCTAGGCCCTTCTCGCCAAACCACCACACTATGTCTGAAGGGGGTGGGTGAGGATATCGGTCCCTCTGCAGAGGAAAGAGTAGGGCACAAGGTAGGGTCAATTGAGAAGTTGGGAGCCCAGCTGCAGTGCATGTACACCAATGCACGCAGCCTGGGCAATAAGCAAGAGGAACTGGAGGTCCTGATCCATCAGGGCGACTATAATATAGTCGCCATCTCAGAAACTTGGTGGGACAACACGCATGATTGGAGTGCTACGCTGGGGGGCTACAGGCTATTTAGGAGAGACAGGCGAGGGAGAAGAAGAGGAGGGGTGGCTCTGTATATTAGAGAGTCACTTTCTGCCACAGAACTTGAGGTGGAAGATGAGGTAGTTGAGAGCCTGTGGGTTAAAATCAGAGGGCAGCCTAACAAATCTGACATCCTGGTTGGAATTTGTTACAGACCACCCAACCAGGATGAGGAGGCTGATGAATTGTTCTACAAACAACTGGAGGCTGTCTCAAGATCATCAGATCTTGTCCTTGTTGGCGACTTCAACCTCCCAGATATCTGCTGGGAACTTAATTCAGCAGGGAGGAGGCAGTCCAGAAGATTCCTGGAGCGAATGGAGGACTGCTTCCTGACACAGCTGTTAAGCAAGCCTACCAGGGGACAGGCTCTGCTTGACCTGCTGTTCTCCAATAGGGAAGGGCTGGTGGGAGATGTAGTCCTGGGAGGCTGCCTAGGGTTCAGTGACCACAAGATAGTAAAGTTTTCAATATGCAGGGAGATAGGGAGGACCACCAACAGAACTGTCACCTTGGACTTCCGGAGGGCAAACTTCAGCCTGTTTAAAAAACTTATTTGTAAAGTCCCCTGGGTACCAGCCCTCATGAACCAAGGGGTTCAGGAGGGTTGGACCTACTCGAACAGGAGCTCTTGAAGGCGCAGGAACTGGCGGTTCCCATGTGCCGAAAGGCGAGCCAGTGGGGAAGGCGACCGTCCTGGATGAGCAAGCAGCTCCTGGAGGATTTAAGGAGGAAAAAGAGGCTGTATGACCTTTGGAAGGAGGGGAAGGCTTCTCGAGGTATATTCAAGGAAGTTGTTAGATTATGTAGAAATAAAATTTGGGAGGCAAAGGCCTAGTTGGAACTGAAGCTGGATACCTCTGTCAAAGACAATAAAAAGCATTTTTACAAATATATTAACAATAAAAAGAAGGGCAAGAAGAACCTCCACTCCTTATTGGACCTGGAGGGGAATGCGGTGACTGAAGACGAGGAAAAGGCTGAGGTCCTGAACACCTTCTTTGCCTCAATTTTTAACAGCAAGGCAGGAGGAGTTCAGGACGAGTGGCCTCCTGAGCTGGGCGATGGGGTCGGGGAGCAGTGTAATGCCCCGGTAATCCATGAGGAATTAGTTCGGGACCTGCTGAGCCATTTGGACACTCACAAGTCCATGGGACCGGATGGGATCCATCCTAGGGTGCTGAGAGAGCTGGCAGATGAGCTGGCCAAGCTGCTCTCCATCATTTTCCTCCAGTCCTGGCTCACAGGTGAGGTCCCAGGTGACTGGAAACTGGCCAATGTGGTCCCCATCCACAAGAAGGGTCGGATGGAGGAACCTGGAAACTACAGGCCAGTCAGCCTGACCTCAGTGCCAGGGAAAGTGATGGAGCAGATTATCCTGGCGGCAATAACTGCGCACCTGAAGGACGGCCAAGGGCTCAGGTCCAGCCAACATGGATTCAGGAAGGGCAGGTCCTGCCTCTCCAACCTGATCTCCTTCTATGATCAGGTGACCCGTCTGGTGGACGTGGGGAGGCCTGTGGATGTGGTCTACCTGGACTTCAGCAAAGCCTTTGACACCGTCCCCCACAGAAAACTGCTGGCTAAGCTGTCAACTCGTGGCTTGGACCATTACACTATGTGCTGGGTTAGGAACTGGCTGGAGGGCCAGGCCCAGAGAGTGGTAGTGAACGGTGCCACATCCAGCTGGCGGCCAGTCACCAGTGGTGTCCTCCAGGGTTCAGTGCTGGGCCCCATCCTCTTCAACATATTCATCGATGATCTGGATGAGGGGGTAGAGTCAGTCATCAGCAAATTTGCAGATGACACCAAGTTAGGGGCAGATGTTAGTCAGTTAGAAGGTAGAAAGGCTCTGCAGAGGGACCTCGACCGACTGGACAGATGGGCAGAGTCCAATGGGATGGCATTCAACAAGTCCAAGTGCGAGTGCTGCACTTTGGCTACGGCAATCCCATGCAGAGCTACAGGCTGGGGTCGGAGTGGCTGGAGAGCTCCCAAACAGAGAGGGACCTGGGTGTGCTGATCGACAGCCACCTGAATATGAGCCAGCAGTGTGCCCAGGTGGCCAGGAGGGCCAATAGCATCCTGGCCTGCATTAGGAATAGTGTGGCCAGCAGGAGCAGGGAGGTCATAGTGCCCCTGTACTCTGCTTTGGTTAGGCCGCACCTTGAGTACTGTGTCCAGTTCTGGGCCCCTCAGTTTAAGAAAGACATCGAAACACTTCAATGTGTCCAGAGAAGGGCAACAAGGCTGGTGAGAGGCCTTGAACACAAGCCCTATGAGGAGAGGCTGAGGGAGCTGGGATTGTTTAGCCTGGAGAAGAGGAGGCTCAGGGGTGATCTCATTGCCCTCTACAACTACCTGAAAGGTGGTTGTAGCCAGGAAGGGGTTGGCCTCTTCTCCCAGGCAACCAGCACCAGAACAAGGGGACACAGTCTCAAGCTGCGCCAGGGGAGGTTTAGAATCGAGGTGAGGAGGAAATTCTTCACCGAGCGAGTCATTCGTCATTGGAATGTGCTGCCCAGGGAGGTGGTTGAGTCATCGTCCCTGGAGGCGTTCAAGAGGAGATTGGATGTGGCACTTGTTGCCATGGTCTAGGCATGGGGTCTGTGTTGATAGGTTGGACTCCATGATCCTCAAGGTCCTTTCCAACCTAAGTGATACTGTGATACTGTTAGTCAGTTAGAGGGTAGAAAGGCTCTGCAGAGGGACCTCGACCAACTAGACAGATGGGCAGAATCCAATGGAATGGCATTTAACAAGTCCAAGTGCCGAGTGCTGCACTTTGGCCACGACAATCCCATGCAGAGCTACAGGCTGGGGTCGGAGTGGCTGGAGGGCTCCCAAACAGAGAGGGACCTGGAGGTACTGATTGACAGCCGCCTAAACACGAGCCAGCAGTGTGCCCAGGTGGCCAAGAAGGGCAATGGCATCCTGGCCTGCATTAAGAATAGTGTGGCCAGCAGGAGCAGGGAGGTCATAGTGCCCCTGTACTCTGCTTTGGTTAGGCCGCACCTTGAGTACTGTGTCCAGTTCTGGGCCCCTCAGTTTAAGAAGGACATTGAGACACTTGAGCGTGTCCAGAGAAGGGCAACAAGGCTGGTGAGAGGCCTTGAACACAAGCCCTATGAGGAGAGGCTGAGGGAGCTGGGATTGTTTAGTCTGGAGAAGAGGAGGCTCAGGGGTGATCTCATTGCCCTCTACAACTACCTGAAATGTGGTTGCAGCCAGGAAGGGGTTGGTCTCTTCTCCCAGGCAACCAGCACCAGAACAAGGGGACACAGTCTCAAGCTGCGCCAGGGGAGGTTTAGACTCGAGGTGAGGAGAAAGTTCTTCATAGTATCATAGTATCTGTCAGTGTTGGAAGGGACCACAAGGATCATCTACTTCCAACCCCCCTGCCATGGGCAGGGGCACCCCACACTAGATCAGGCTGGCCAGAGCCTCATCCAGCCTGGTCTTAAACACCTCCAGGGACAGGGCCTCAACCACCTCCGTGGACAACCCATTCCAGGGTTTCACCACTCTCATGGTGAAGAACCGAGCAAGTTTTTCGTCATTGGAATGGGCTGCCCAGGGAGGTGGTGGAGTCACTGTCCCTGGAAGCGTTCAAGAGAAGATTGGACATGGCACTTGGTGCCATAGTCTAGTCATGAGGTCCGTGTGGATAGGTTGGACTCAATGATCCTCGAGGTCTCTTCCAACCTTAGTGATACTGTGATACTCTGGTCTTTCACTATAACCTAAAAAACCCAACCAAACTGTAATTTCTGCTTCCTAATCAGTTCCTAACAATTCCTTTTATTGTAGAATTGAACTGTTCTATCTACATTTAGTGTGTCCAGATCAGTGGGGAGCCCCTACTGTGCTTTGTTGAAATTATTTTTCTAAATGTTTCCAAAATCACAGGTTCTGGAAACTTTCTGGATTCTTTTCACACAAACCTTAAATGTTCATAAAGAAGGAAAGGAAATCTGTTCTCTTGGCTCATGCAGCCTATTCTTAGTGTTGCTCTAATCAATCCAGTAATTTCTTCAGTGTCTTTCACTGGATACTTCACACTCTCTTCTCTCATTTTTGTATATAACAGCACAAAGCTCTGCCCAGATCTCCTACTCCATTCCCTCTATGCAAGTTCCCTTCCTGATGACACCTAAACGGATGTCAAAGTTTGTCACTTCCCTCTACTCAAGTTAACAGATGTGACACTTATTGATGCCAACTTAATTATCTGCCCCTTTTAACACTAACACTGACAGCTCTCATTCAGGAGCAGAACCTACAAATCACTGTAGAGCACTCTCTCCCTATGTAGAAAGTGTACAGCTTCTCCCTTTTCAACATTCTCAAGATCCAACTATTTTCCTCTGCATACAGATTGGAAAATTTATTCAGCTCTTAACCTTCCATCTTTCCTTTAACGATGCTGTATTCACTTGTCTCCCAAGCTCACCAAAACCTGAACCACTATAACCTTTTGTTTGTTCTGATGAAGATACGCACAGCTGCATCATTGTTCTTCTCCCACAAATCATATTCCATGTTATCCTATCACTAAATCATTAATATTTTCTATAAGCACTGTAACTGTGGCAATGCTGTAACTCCCTGTATGCATGCCACAAACTCGATTTTCATTTCGTACTACCTGGAGGCAGAGAATGCACAACCCATTGCAACATAACAATTCTAATTCCTCTAGGTAATAAAAAAGGCAATGCAAATAAGATGGAAATTGTTGATTTTAATATTTTGTACATGTTTTTCAGAAAACTCAATTTACACACCCACCTGCACACTAGACACTATTACAGTCAGTGCTAGCAGCTTCACTTGTATAAATTTAATAAAAGTAAGTTGCATGTTTAGCCAGTGCAGTGAATGAGGCCTCCAGAGGGACTTAGCTCACCCACTTCTGGATGTTTATTTTAGAGCAAGCTGAGCAGCTCTGCAGCCTCTCTACAGCCACTGCACCAGGGAGACATCCACTGAGCACAACAGCTCTTTGAGACAAGTGAGGTCATGGGCAGATTCCTGAATTGGGCTGACTAAGCCAGGTCCCGCTGTAGTCTGTGAGAACAACTGATTCTATCTTCAAAAAAGAATGTATATTGATCATATTATGATGAAACTGGGAGTACCCTCTGACTTTCTCTTGCACATTTATTCAATCAGAAATAGTCAGTGTTTTAAGAATCTTTGTTATGGAAAGGAAGAATTTGAAGAGTAATTATACAACTACAGTGCAAAATATATTTCATTTCTGGTGCTTTTAAAAAAGAACCTGAATTTTTCTGAAAAAGAGACTTAAAACAAACATTTCATGAAAAGTAACCTGGATTTCAGAGACTTTCTCTTTGCACTTAGAATTAGATCTGAAGCCTTAAGAGCTACATGAATATACCTCCCTAAACAATTAATGCAGAAATACTTGAAATATCAAATTTGAAAAGTAAAGCAACCCCTAATTGGGATAGCTCATTAATTTAATCCAACAGGAAGGCTGTTGCAAGACAAAAGCAGCTGAAACACCTTAAAGACAGCTGTATGGATGAGCTGGGAAACACTCTCTCAAACGCTCAGAGGACCTCTTCCATGAAAATAGGCTGAGAGCTGGAGTTGTTCAGCCTGGAGAAGTCTCCAGGAAGACCTTACAGCAGCCTTCCCATATTCAAAGGTGCTATACAGAATATCTGGAGAGGGACTTTGTAAAAAGGCATGCAGTGACAAGACAAGGGGTAATGCCTTCAAACTGGAAGACATAAGTGGGAAATTTAGGCTGGGTCAAGGACTCAGATGTTGATCTGATTCAAGATAAATGTCACAAGCTTTTTAAAAGGCATGGACCACTCCACAGTCTCAAGATCTCCATATCCAAAGCAAGAATTAATAAGTAACTATAAATAAACACACCCATTCACCTCAAAACATACAAAACCAGATATAGCTAAGCCTCTGAGGCTCTTGCAAATATAGTTAGTTATAGCACCTCTGATAGCCTGCAAACAGTGAGGCATTTCTCCACTGCTCTGGTGAGGTGCAGACACCATTTGACAGGTGCTGTGACAGCACACTGCTGATTCCTCATTTTAGTCGAAAGATGCTAAAACATGAAGATACTACTGCATGAGGAGAAATAGAAAAATGGCCCTTATAAACCAAAACACACAAGGAAAACACAAGAGCCAGTCTGTTCTGCAGCTAGAGGTGTAAAATCTGATCATGTGCGGCAAAGCACACACTGCAGTCCTGGAGCATCCAGCCACTGATTCTGGCTGCTCTACCTTGACTTCTACAGGCTGTGAGGCATTTCACAGTAGCACTGACACAGAGAGCCTGTACAAGACAAATGCATTTACAGCTACCATCAACAATATCTAATTTAACTATGTAAAATCTTAACTTTCATGCTGAAGAATGGCCAAGAATTCTTCAATTGTACCACTTAGAAGTGATGTTGACCTTCAAGCTAACACACTGTGTTTATGCCATGTACTGAGACTCAGAATAACAACTCCCTGGCTAAGTCAGAAGCTATGAATGCTACAAAGATTTGAGGCTCCAAGCTTTGGAGTGCTTCCAAGCATGTTGTGATCCTCAGAGATGATTAAGAAGAAATTTTCTTTTAGATTTCTTAATTCTGGATTCTGAATGTTAGACTTCATTATACGCTACAAGCAAAAAAAAAATGCTTCAGAAAGACAAATTAATACAACTAGTGCTTCATTATATGATAAATTATCCTGCAAAAATCTATGATAGTCCTTTTGCACACATTTGTAACAATAGAGAAAATGCTCCAAGTTGAAAAATGCAGGAGGAATTTCTTGTGCCCTGAGAATCCCGTGCCAGTATTTCAATCCAACAGAACAACAACAACAAAACCCAACTCAATTCAAAGCAGCTTATTATAAACTTAACAGGATTTTACTTTCTATGATTTTGTTAATCCACTGATAACACACATACCTGGCATGCCTGTAGCAAGGCCCTGACCAAAAGCCAAAGCAGGATTTGCTGCTGCAGCTGCTGCAAGTGACTCTGCCTGCTGCCCTTGCTGACCCTGATTGGGAGTAAGTGGGCGCTGAGTTGCTCCAGCACGCAGAACCTGAAAATGACCAATACAACAGCCTTTCCTTAAAGGGTAAAAAAGCAAGCCATTATATGCTAAAAAAGGTGTAGAGCAGTTGTTTTGCATATCTGAAGCCACTTTGAATTTTACTTTGGGCGTACTCAACCTATTGGTTATCAAGGATATTGAAAAACAAATAAAAGGTATAAACTATTTTACTGACAAATGTGATATTAAAGTATCTGCCCTGCTCTGGACAGCAGAACTTATGTATATTCCATCAATGACAATGAATAGAAAGTAAGGAAGAAAATGAGTAAGAGTGACACATCTATGATCTGCATTAGTTATTAACTGAACAACTGTCCTTCCCTGATAAAAGTATTTGTTTACATTTTCAGGCAATCAAATGATGCAAGTCTAAATACTTCAGAGCCTGTAGGAACTAATCTAGACAATTAACAACACATTGTCAACACTGCTGTAAAAAATGCACCCAACTAAGGTTTAAAAATTCATGTAACACTGCATCACCATGCCACACAGGCTTATTTTATCACATTATGACAGTATTTCTCTAGGAATCTGATTGAAAAGCAGGTCTAAAATAAGAGAGAAGCAATTTACAATATATTCCCATAACATATTTTACACGTGATCTGCATACATTGGATATAAATTTTATAGACAATACACTGGAGATATGATAAATGCTCAGTTCACTAATAATTAACAATCAGTAGGAAGAAAGAGCCATCCGAATATCCAAGCAGTGATAAAGCTACTCTGGAACTTCATGGTAATTGAAAGTCACTTCTCATATTACATTTATTAGAATGGTATTGAAATTAACCACACCACTAATTAAAAAAACAAAAAGTATTTACAAGCATTCAAGCAGAAGATTACTGTATGTGCTGGGTTGAGGCAGCCCCCTTCCCCACCCCTGGCAACAATAAACACTCAGACAAACGGATTGCAAAAGTGATGGAAAGTTTAAATAGAAAGCAGTGAACTTTTACAGAAAAGCAAAAGCACAGTGATAAAGAAAAATCCCAAAGCAGACCCAGAGAGATCCCATCCCCACCTGAGGGTACACCCAAGACCCCCAGGGCTCCTTCTTCCCCCTCCCACTGCTAGGCTAGTCTCAGCTGGCCAGATCTGAGACTGCCCATTCCCCCGTGGCCTTGGGCCTAGCCAGGTCCAAAGCCAGGAGACATCTCCCCCAGTTACCGGCTGACGGAGGAGGAAGAAAGGAGATAGTGCTAGACTCCGCACTGGATCTTATAGTGGTGCAAAGGATTGTGGTATGAAATACTACATAATTTCCTGTGTCCACCCCTCTGGGCTGGACCTCTGGACACAGGAAGTAAACATTGCAGGGGGCACCCAGCTCAAACTGCAACACGCCACTAAGCTCTCTAAGCTTGGTGGTTCCTTGGGAGGATGAACGCCATGGACGAATCCCCAACACTTCCTTCTTTCACGTCCTTCTTATACCTGAGCTGACGTCATATGGTATGGAATACCTCTTTGGCCAGTCTGAGTCAGCTGGCTCAGTTGTGTCCCCTCCCAAGATCCTGCCCACCCCTCAATGTACTTCTGGGGCAGGGAAATGTTGAAAGGACACAGCTCGGATACCGAATTCAGCCGTAGCCAAAACACTGCTGTGTTATCAACTGCTGCTGCAAAAAACCACAGCACTAAAACGATGCTGTGAGGAGAATTAACTCCACCTCAGTTCAACCCAATACACTGTAAGATTTGAGTTCTTCCTTTGTGGAAAAATGCCATTTGTTTATAATGAATGATCATGTAATGGTTTTATAAATGCATCTGGATCCACAACAGAAAATCAGCACTTCTTTTGAAGTTACAAATAAATGGAAATGTCAACAAGTTCTTGTAGCAATTGATTATTTTTGATATATCAAGGCAAAAATAACATATGGCACATGTTGATGATGCAATACAAGTATTGTTAGAGAAAAATACGCTTGGCAATCCTCCTTCATGAACCAACAAAAATGTTTCCCTCCTTCCATTTCTCAGCTAATTCATAAACACACAGATCAACTTTTTCCAAACATAAAAGAAAAAAGATCCTCCTAAAATTACTAAAACATCCCTTTTCACATCCTTATGTTAGCTTTCTAGATTAGTTTTTAACTAGACATTAATTTGTGATTAAGTGTGATTAATTAGGTTATACAGGCAGCATTATCTAGAAAAACACCACAACACAGTGACCTGGATTAAAGCACTTATTTTTAATGCTGGGTTTTTTTGTTTGTCTTTTAAAAAATCTGGACTGTGGAATACATAGTATGTAGTGAATTTTTAAATATAATGATAATCAGTACTGTGAGGAAGTTGAGAATTTTTATTATTCATTCATTGTTTGGTACAACACAACATCTAAATCAGGAAAAGTTTTTTAGAAGCTGATTCTACCGGGAATGTTAAAGTAAGGCTTCGAATGCACAACTCCTTTTTGTGTAGAACGTACCGGTTGCTGTCCCTGTTGTGCCTGTGAAGCTGCTTGCTGATTTGCTGTAGTATTTGCTGCTGCAGCTTGCTGCTGAAATAAATTGGCTGGATACACTCCCCATGGAACACCATAATATTGAGGTGGAACCACAGCAGGACCTAAAACCAGAAAACATGATTACTCAATTCATAGTTAAAATAACTGTTCATACTGTTTGTAGCATCTCTCATTGATCTATCTTCTACATGTCAAAACAAAAATTAGTATTAAAAAGAAATTAATTCCCACATGAGCCAAAGTGATACATGAATACAAACGCATTAAAGGATTCACATCAAACCAGACTTTCTCTATGAAAACACAAATACCCTTGTGACATTCAGTGACAAAGAAAAGCCTTAAAGTAATCAAAGCTTGTATACCAAAGAACATCAAAATCCATTTCAATGTTTGGAAAAAAAGAGATCACTTCAGAAAATGACAGAATGAACCAAATTAATTCTCCTGATAGATGATCAAAGTCTCAGTATATCAGTATTATTCTTCCTTTATGTTTGCTTCTTTGGCTTCTCTGCCTCCCCCACCTACTACATCACACCCTTTAGAGAGGGCACACTTACCTTTTCCAGTCTGTTGGTAATGAACCAAAGGAAGAATGAGCTTTCTAAACCACTGTTACTGTGCACATAATGCATTATGTATACATATACTTTAGTTCTTTCTACTGCCTTTCCTGTGAAACCATCAAGAGGAAATAGAGGGTTTTTTTTTCCAAATGTTATGCTCAGGTCTGAACACTAGCTGAGACTTGAATCCTCAGCAGTGCTGCTTCACAGTGATATCTATTTCTCTGGAGACCATCTTTATTCTCATGCCCCTTGGGAATGAGAAAATCTGAAATTAGAAAATTAATGCACCAAGTGAAAACATACAAGGAAGGTCTGTCTAGCTGTCTTGTCTTTTGAAAATAATACTACTACTAATGTCAGATGAAACTTTAAAGACAAGCATTCTCAGAATGGAAGATACCTAACTGTTCATATAAAAATCCAGTGTAAATAAACACTTAAGGTACATATATCACAGAAACTGCATCCCTTTAGATTTTAGTAAACACTTTCAAAAGAGCAATATTAATTTTCCTACAAGTCCTTCCTTCCTAGGAATACATTTACAGAGACAAAGCATGATAGATGTCAGCTTTTTTCTAATTTCATTCAGTAAAATTATCAAGTCAGACACAGTAGAAAGTGTTTAGTTACCTGCTAGAGTAGCTGCGGCAGCTAATCCAGCTGCAGTGTATGGGTCAGTACCTGGAGGAGCAGCACTGATAATGTATGGGTTTGGCACAAAAGCAGCTGGAGCCAAGCCTGCTGAGAATACGCCTGCTACAGCAATAAACAGAGTTTAATTATAGCTAACATACTTAGCAAGCATCATCACATTCAAACCAATCAAATTGCAAGGCATATCTGCTAAAATCAGAACTGCTTGTACTTTAGAATTTTGAAGAGCAGGTACACCATTAGAGAAATAAACACTTCTGTGTCTTCTCACCAGCTCTCTTACTAATCCCAAGGCCTAACAGCTTTGTTTTGCTGGATCTACAGACTCTAAGGAAATTTAGTTCATATACATGGAAAGGACTATTCAAAGTGGAATTTAGCTTGAACAACTTTATCTAAAAGTTACACTAGTCTTATAACTAAATCTTTATCGGACAAATCATCTGGTGTCTGAAGTGAATCAGCCAGCCAAAGAATCATCTGCTAGTGTTACAAATCTCTTTTCCCTGACATTAGGGGGAAAAAATAAAAATACCTAACCAGATATTTTCAACCAGATACATAGATTTTAAACAGCCAGTTATGATATGCTAATCTTACTTGTGAGAATTCAAATTTCATGTAAGAATCGTAATGGAAGGAGACAACTGAAGAAACTCAGTCATGAAACAAAAGAATATCCCCTCTCAGTCAGGTTCACACACTTTCTTCAATACCATGGCAGCAACTAGTCCAGTGCATCAAAGTATGTTCCTCCTTCCAAACAGGAGGCTTTTTGACAAATTTCTATTAATATGCAAATCAGAAAAGGTTGCATTTCAAAGCGGAAAGATACAGCTGACTGTTCAGTCAGCACTTCATACAAAGTAGGGGCTTCTCAGCACTTTACAAGTCAAGGACAGGCAGAAGTAAACTTGTCCAAACATCCCAATCTGCCATATTCTCAGTTCTACAACTATGTTAGTCAGCTACGCAAAACAAAGAAAATTATTTTTAAACCCTAGCTCTAGGCTGCTGATCCCAGTCCAAATAGACCATCACAGTCTAGCTGAACAAGCCAGAAGCTGCTCGCTTCGGCAGCACATATACTAAAATTGGAACGATACAGAGAAGATTAGCATGGCCCCTGCGCAAGGATGACACGCAAATTCGTGAAGCGTTCCATATTTTTTTGTCCAGAAGATTCCTGGAGCGAATGGAGGACTGCTTCCTGACACAGCTGTTAAGCAAGCCTACCAGGGGACAGGCTCTGCTTGACCTGCTGTTCTGCAATAGGGAAGGGCTGGTGGGAGATGTGATCGTGGGAGGCTGCCTAGGGTGCAGTGACCACGAGATAGTGAAGTTTTCAATATGCAGGGAGATTGGGAGGAGCACCAACAGAACCTCCACCTTGGACTTCCGAAGGGCGAACTTCAGCCTATTTAAAAAACTTGTCTGCAAAGTCCCCTGGGTACCAGCCCTCATGAACCAAGGGGTTCAGGAGGGTTGGACCTACTTCAAACAGGAGCTCTTGAAGGCACAGGAATTGGCGGTTCCCATGTGCCGGAAGGCAAGCCGGCGGGGAAGGCGACCAGCCTGGATGAGCAAGCAGCTCCTGGAGGATTTAAGGGGGAAGAGGAGGCTGTATCACCTTTGGAAGGAGGGGAAGGCTTCTCGAGGTATGTTCAAGGAAGCTGTTAGATTATGTAGGAATAAAATTAGGGAGGCTAAGGCCCAGCTGGAACTGAAGCTGGCCACCTCAGTCAAAGATAATAAAAAGCATTTTTATAAATATATTAACAATAAGAAGAAGGGCAGGAAGAACCTGAACTCCCTAGTGGACCTGGAGGGGAACACAGTTACTGAGGATGAGGATAAAGCTGAGGTCCTGAACACCTTCTTTACCTCAATGTTTAACAGCAAGGCAGGAGTTCAGGACGAGTGGTCTCCGGAGCTGGGCGTTGGGGTCGGGGAGCAGAGTAATACCCTGGAAATCCATGAGGAGTTAGTTCGGGACCTGCTGAGCCACTTGGATATCCACAAGTCCATGGGACCAGATGGGATCCATCCTAGGGTGCTAAGAGAGCTGGCGGATGTGCTAGCTAGGCCACTCTCCATCATTTTCCTCCAGTCCTGGCTCACTGGTGAGGTCCCAGATGACTGGAAACTGGCCAACGTGGTCCCCATCCACAAGAAGGGTCGGATGGAGGAACCTGGAAACTACAGGCCAGTCAGCCTGACCTCAGTGCCAGGGAAAGTGATGGAGCAGATTATCCTGGCAGCAATAACTGCGCACCTGAAGGATGGCCAAGGGCTCAGGTCCAGCCAACATGGATTCAGGAAGGGCAGATCCTGCCTCTCCAACCTGATCTCTTTCTATGATCAGGTGACCCGTCTGGTGGATGTGGGGAGGCCTGTGGATGTGGTCTACCTAGACTTCAGCAAGGCCTTTGACACCGTCCCCCACAGCAAACTGCTGACTAAGCTGTCAGCCTGTGGATTGGACCACTACACTCTGTGCTGGGTTAGGAACTGGCTGGAGGGCCGGGCCCAGAGAGTGGTCGTGAACGGTGCCACATCCAGCTGGAGGCCAGTCACCAGTGGTGTCCCCCAGGGATCAGTGCTGGGCCCTGTCCTCTTCAACATATTCGTTGATGATCTGGATGAAGGGGTAGAGTCAGTCATCAGCAAGTTTGCAGATGACACAAAGTTAGGGGCAGATGTTAGTCAATTAGAGGGCAGAAAGGCTCTGCAGAGGGACCTCGACCGACTGGAAAGATGGGCAGAGTCCAATGGGATGGCTTTCAACAAGTCCAAGTGCCGAGTGCTGCACTTTGGCTATGGCAATCCCATGCAGAGCTATAGGCTGGGGTCGGAGTGGCTGGAGAGCTCCCAAACAGAGAGGGACCTGGGTGTGCTGATCGACAGCCACCTGAATATGAGCCAGCAGTGTGCTCAGGTGGCCAGGAGGGCCAATAGCATTCTGGCCTGCATTAGGAATAGTGTGGTCAGCAGGAGCAGGGAGGTCATAGTGCCCCTGTACTCTGCTCTGGTTAGGCCGCACCTTGAGTACTGTGTCCAGTTCTGGGCTCCTCAGTTTAAGAAGGACATTGAGACACTTGAGCGTGTCCAGAGAAGGGCAACAAGGCTGGTGAGAGGCCTTGAACACAAGCCCTATGAGGAGAGGCTGAGGGAGCTGGGATTGTTTAGCCTGGAGAAGAGGAGGCTCAGGGGTGACCTCATTGCCCTCTACAACTACCTGAAGGGTGGTTGTAGCCAGGAGGGAGTTGGCCTCTTCTCCCAGGCAACCAGCACCAGAACAAGGGGACACAGTCTCAAGCTGCGCCAGGGGAGGTTCAGACTCGAGGTGAGGAGGAAGTTCTTCACCGAGCGAGTCATTCGGCATTGGAATGGGTTGCCCAGGGAGGTGGTTGAGTCATCGACCCTGGAGGCGTTCAAGGGGAGATTGGACGTGGCACTTGGTGCCATGGTCTAGTCATGGGGTCTGCGGTGTCAGGTTGGACTCGATGATCCTCGAGGTCCTTTCCAACCTAAGTGATACTGTGATACTGTGAAGATAAGCCTTCTCACTGAAATAGAGCCTCCTTGTTGAGTTTCCAGCACACTAAGAACTTTATGCTTTTAATTAATTTACTGAATTTAAGAGACAGAAAACAAACAAAATAACCTGCCAAAGAATTAATTCCAGCATAAAGAAAGATACCTACAAGAACAAAGAGGTGTTTAAAAGGTGTTGTTAACAAAAACTAATGAATTAACACAAAAGTTTCATTTCTAAATCCTACTGCACAATAGCTTGACTGGATTGTCAAGAATGCTAAACAGCAACAGAATAACAGAATAGCCTGTTATTTTAGTAAAGAAAGCTAGTGTTTCTATCATTACTTATGTGGCCGGTTGACGTTGTCCCCTTAAGAAAGGGAATATGGTGGACGGAAGTTGGTAAACGGAAAGAATAATCTAAACTAATTTCATTGGTGAAGTGGGAGGAAGCACCTTCTGAACTGGGAGTGAACTGGGCATTTCCAGCACTTCTCTGTCAGTCTTACTTCCGCCTCTTCTTCGTGCTGCAGCTCTTTCTGTGCTGGGCTTTCTGCCAAGGCTCCGGCCTTGAAAAACTGATAAGGCCTGTATTAACTCCTTTCCAATTAACACAAACTGCTTCTAACTTTTTTTTCCTCTCTTTTCTTTCTCTTTCTATCCCATTCTGGGGAAAGGGGGGGGAGAGAGGGGAGAGCGGAGGTAGGGAACCCCCTCTGCCGAGGGGGGTTACTCTCATTTCTGTGTTACTCTGTTGTATATCTTTGTATATATTGTAGATATTGTAAATTTGTAAATATTCCCCTGCATACCCTACATTGCTTTGTAAATATAAAGCTCCACTGCTTTGCTAATTCAGCTTGTGAGTTTTTTTTCCTTTCCCTTCAATTTTCTTTCCCTTTACCTTACAAGGGGGAAGGGAGGAGGCTTCTTGGCCTTACCCTTCCAACCCACCACAACTTAAAAGCAGAAAAGTTGGGGGTTTTAACTTTTTCTCCCATAAAAATTCAATGACTACACAAGTACCTTTTATTTCTTTGTATACAACAGTTTAAAGTAGGTGAAAATTTACAAAGAAAACCTTAAGGGCAGGACAGTTTTATACAGTCATTCTGAGCAGTTTACAGAACTGCTAAAATGGGCCAACTGATCAGTATCTATTTAATTTAGAATACTCTAGGGAAAACTGGAAGTATTATAGCAAAGCAACACATTGACTTTTGCCAGGGGCACCTGCTGTACTTCACAAAAACCTCACCTATGTGTGGCTGCTGAGCTGCAGCCAGTGCATATTGCTGCTGCTGGGCTGCAGTTAACTGCTGAACAGTTAGAGCATTAGTCCTCTGGAAAAGCTGTTGGGAAAGAAAAAAAGGATGCATTTTAATAGTCAGGGCTATAATATATTGGGATTTGCTTATAAAAAAAACATTTTAAACCAAACTCGTATCCTCAGAAGTTAAAGAAGGAAATTTTGCACCAATATTCTTCAAGATTAAATATTTGCTCAACTATGTCATAAATGGAACAAAATTAAATGCATTATATGCTTAATAGACTGACTATCAAAGAGTATAATGCACAATTTAAAGGACCAATCTGGTGTTTTCAAGCCCAGTACTAACCTGCTGCTGAGAATTGTAGTCAAAAAGTCCTACAGTAGCTCCCGAAGAGTCCATTTGTACCTGATTGCCAGGGTAGTCAAACTGTAGAGAATCAAGACCAACTTGTTCCATGGCATCTAGATTCTGATTTTCTGGATTTGAAAATTCTTCTACCAGAGGCTTGTGGGATGTAGGATTAGGAAGTGGACCTAATCCTTCTGTGGTGCTGGGATTGGGGCCCAAGCGTTCAGCTACTTCTGTTGGGGAGGCTTGTCGACTTCCAGGGGTACGACTGTTCAGAAATAATTCAAGACAGACTCTTCAGGCCTAAAAACAGTTGTCCCTGGACAGAGCACAGCATTTTTGTTTCAAAAGGATCTCTGAATTCTTAGACATTACAAAGGGAAGTGACAGACTGATCTTAAGAATTTTAACCAGCATGCATTGATAGCTCAACATAAAGGGTGCATTTTATTTCAAAGCATAATTTTATTTTATTTTAAAATGAAAATGTCAACACTATACAGCTCTTCAAATCACTTGTGAGGAAAATCAAACTCATCTTTCAGGCTGTTTGGAATGGACTGATCAGCGGTCACCTGTAACTTCTGGGAGAGCTCTTTAATGCAACAGGAATTATTAGAACACATATTGAAGAGAAACTTAGGGGGGGGAAAGGAAATAGGTATGTGCATCTCATGCCAAAGGGGAGAGAATAAAACTTCAACTGGAAAAGACAAACATAAAATATTGCAAGTATATTTCACATTTTGAAAGTAAACAATTTCTTTTTTACCTTCAGTATAATGGACTAATAACTACCTTATCCTACACAACTCATTTAATAGACTACACTACTTCAGATGATTGGTCAAGGGAATAAATGTTAATAATACAACTGCATTGCTTTCATTTCAGTTTACCTAATAATAAATATAGCCTGTTGTTCCAGAAGATAATCTTTAGGATGAAGCCAAATGTAGGTGTTTGATTTCTGGTGATAGCAAGAAAGCTATCATAGAGCTGGAAATTGTTAATTATGCCAGACATCTGACAGTTTGTTTTGCAAATATGAAGGGCTAGTGGCAACTGAGATGTAGACAGAGCTACACTTACACATCACTATGTGCACTAGTAAATTCCCATCAGAGGGGACAAAACCCCAATCAATACAACTGACAGAGCCTAGAAAGCAACTCAGCTGGCCACTAGTATTTACTTTAGGATAAAAGCTGAATTGTTTTCTCATTTTCTCCAGATGCATTGACTACATCCCCACTAACTACAG
Source organism: Melanerpes formicivorus (assembly GCF_026170545.1). Taxonomy (NCBI): domain Eukaryota; kingdom Metazoa; phylum Chordata; class Aves; order Piciformes; family Picidae; genus Melanerpes; species Melanerpes formicivorus. The sequence goes on from NW_027142409.1 coordinate 1,007,844, forward strand.
GGGAATTTCTGCACACCTATAAAGACCCACAGGTAAACACCTGAAGTGAGATGCCACCAGATTCGCATCCTAAACAGATGCCTATATGGTTAGATCTAGGGTACCTTAACTTGGAGTGGTACGCTATCTTTTGTGTCAGGCCACATTTTTTAGATCACCAATTTTTACAGACAAAAATCTAAGTCAACCACTAGAAAGGAGTTTTGTGAGAGAATCTATGATCCCTTAGCAGCATTATTGTGCCTGCAGAACTCAATAATTATATACTGTTTCACAGGAAACATTCCAATGTCTGTTAAATTTGCTTTATTTGTTAAAACTAGGCTCAAATACCAAATGCTGTCTTGAAGGATTAACCTACATTTATTCCAACAGTACCCTGCCAGCCTAGTATGGTATACTGCTAATTCTAGGATAGAGACACAGCCTTAGTACTACTTTTTCTCCTCCTCCTTCAGGACTCCAAAGCTGAACTATATATTCCTTACTGAAGCACTGATCTTGTGATTAATGCAAAGAAATATGCTAGTACTTACACGTTTGCTGATATCCAGTCTAAAGACTGTACAGCTGGAAAGCACTCTTTTAGTGAGTTGACTCAACAATACTGTATGGTCCACTACTTTGGACAAAATACTTCAAATAAAGCAGTTTACACTAGACTTTTTTTTTTAACGTAGCAATCAACTTCCCTCAACATACAAAATGAGTTTGAAGCCACTTAATATCCCTTATTCTTCCCAAGTAACATACAGTATCAACAAAGTGAAGAACAAAAGGAAAAAAAGGCAGTTATTTCTGTACATATTTCAGGTTTTTAAAATTACAATAAAAATACAAGGAGAAGGACAGGACAAAATTTTTTTAACTAATACTTATGTTTATCTAATATAGGTTGCTCCTTACATTGGTGCTGTTCTGTTGCTATAGTTAAAGTTGTGTCAAAACTTCAATTATAAACCTCTGGAGGTTTATACCACCACTTTATATGGCCCATTTAAATTAGATAGTTTTTTTGGTTGGTTTTTTTCCTTTTTTTTGTTTTGAGGTTTACTGGGTTTGGATGCTTTTTTGCATTTGTGTTTTTTTCAGTAACTTCTCTGTTTAAATAATACAAAATGTACTTTGCAAATGACTACTTTCAAATTTGAAATAGATACTAGTAAAGAAAAGCTGGACAAAATTAATTCTGCATTTTCTACATGCAATATTGAAGGTATCTTTAAATATTGTAGGTATTGCAGCATGCATCCAAAAAGAACTTGTTGAAGCTCTCTAACATGCTTGGTATTCTTTTCTATAATATGTCTTGAAAAACAGAATCCCTCTTTGGCCTCATGTAAATATATTTCTTTTTAAGGGTATGAATTACTTACATATAGATTCAAACATGCATTTTAATATATGTGTTCAATTATGAACTAATGAAACCACAACTATCAGGTCATGTTCATCATGTTAATACAAAATTATGAGTAGCACTCTAGTTTTCTAATCCTTTTAATTCTTCTGAATGACAGTTACAAATGCCCCACAGTCATTTAAAAACAAAGATTAGTAATTTAAAAATACCCAATTTGAAATGCAGTTTAGGAAAAACAGGCTGGTCGAGCTGTCACATAGGAATGTATGTTTCAAGAGCTCAAGCTTGGTCAGATTTTCCCCTAAGAAACCAAACAAACCATAACACCATTTTAAACTGTGAAGAGGTGACATTTAACTGTGTGAACTGGGAAATACATTGTTTCTCCTTACATAATTTCTATAGAGAGTTTTGTGGGGAAATAGCTGTGTTACGCTGTGGTGTCCACTGGCAAAATCAGAAGGAAAAAATAAAAATTCTGTAGGACTTACTCTCTACAATTAGATGCAAAAGTCATAGAGTATTAAAAAGAAGCAGAGAGAAAAAGCAATTTAGTTTGAAATTCAAAGGGTTAGTTTTCACCCCTCTCTTAATTCCCCACATTTTGAAGGTACCCGTTTACTTTGAATAATTATTATATTAAGATGAATTTGTCTCATGAAAAGTGACACATTAATGACATCCTAAGAAAGACGTGGCACAGTGAGAAAGGGAGGACGTGAGGTAGGAAGAATCAGTCTGCAGCTGGGTAATGTTTAAAGCTGACACACAAACCAGAACTGTAAAAAAAATGCCCTTAAGAGACATGCTTGTCTTCTTGAGAAACAGTTAAAAGCTTACTTAAAATCTTTGCAATCGGCATCCATTCCATTTGGCAAACCTCTGCCATTTATTTTAGTAGCATCCTCATCATCTCCTTGTTTAAGATCTCTGGTTTTGTCCTCCTCAAATGGAGAAGCCTTGCCTTTCTGATCTCCTTTCTCAGGTCCATCTGTTTCAGCATCTCTAGTGCCCTGAGGAAAAAGAATCTGTTTGATTCTGAATATTGAACAGAACACAATAGGAGCACAACAAGGTGACCTAATTCTACACTACAGTGCACGTAAACAATACAAACAGTTTGCTTTCAATGAAATTGCATTTGGTGGGTAACTTGGTCATCCAGTTTCAACCACATGCAATTAGTAACTGCCAAAATGTGAAAAGGAATGCCAAGATTTATAATGGAAGAGCAAACTCAACCTTAACTATAGCCGTGCTGTTAAAGTAGTAACACTGAATTAGGTAAGTTTATTTTTCACACTTAAATACATCTAGCACAACACAAACCCAAATGGAAAGACAGAATAGGAAGAACTAGAATAAAGCCCATCACATTTTATATTGAGCTATTTGCAACCTTTTTCCTATCTTCACTTAAAGGTATTAGATACTTTAAAAACCATTTAGTCAAGATTCCCAAACCACTTTCCCCTTCTGCCCCCTCCACCCAAGGAAGACAGACAGAACCTTCACCTTGGACTTCCGAAGGGCGAACTTCAGCCTATTTAAAAAACTTGTCTGCAAAGTCCCCTGGGTACCAGCCCTCATGAACCAAGGGGTTCAGGAGGGTTGGACCTACTTCAAACAGGAGCTCATGAAGGCACAGGAATTGGCGGTTCCCACGTGCCGGAAGGCAAGCCGGCGGGGAAGGCGACCGGCCTGGATGAGCAAGCAGCTCCTGGAGGATTTAAGGGGGAAGAGGAGGCTGTATCACCTTTGGAAGGAGGGGAAGGCTTCTCGAGGTATGTTCAAGGAAGCTGTTAGATTATGTAGGAATAAAATTTGGGAGGCAAAGGCCCAGCTGGAACTGAAGCTGGCCACCTCAGTCAAAGACAATAAAAAGCATTTTTATAAATATATTAACAATAAGAAGAGGGGCAGGAAGAACCTGCACTCCCTAGTGGACCTGGAGGGGAATGCGGTGACTGAGGATGAGGAGAAAGCTGAGGTCCTGAACACCTTCTTTGCCTCAATTTTTAACAGCAAGGCAGGAGGAGTTCAGGACGAGTGGCCTCCTGAGCTGGGCGATGGGGTCGGGGAGCAGTGTAATGCCCCGGAAATCCATGAGGAGTTAGTTCGGGACCTGCTGAGCCACTTGGATACTCACAAGTCCATGGGACCAGATGGGATCCATCCTAGGGTGCTGAGAGAGTTGGCAGATGTGCTAGCTAGGCCACTCTCCATCATTTTCCTCCAGTCCTGGCTCACAGGTGAGGTCCCAGATGACTGGAAACTGGCCAATGTGGTCACCATCCACAAGAAGGGTCGGATGGAGGAACCTGGAAACTACAGGCCGGTCAGCCTGACCTCAGTGCCAAGGAAAGTGATGGAGCAGATTATCCTGGAGGCAATAACTGCGCACCTGAAGGATGGCCAAGGGCTCAGATCCAGCCAACATGGATTCAGGAAGGGCAGATCCTGCCTCTCCAACCTGATCTCTTTCTATGATCAGGTGACCCGCCTGGTGGATGTGGGGAGGCCTGTGGATGTGGTCTACCTAGACTTCAGCAAGGCCTTTGACACCGTCCCCCACAGAAAACTGCTGACTAAGCTGTCAGCCCGTGGCTTGGACCATTACACTATGTGCTGGGTTAGGAACTGGCTGGAGGGCCGGGCCCAGAGAGTGGTAGTGAACGGTGCCACATCCAGCTGGAGGCCAGTCACCAGTGGTGTCCCCCAGGGATCAGTGCTGGGCCCTGTCCTCTTCAACATATTCGTTGATGATCTGGATGAAGGGGTAGAGTCAGTCATCAGCAAGTTTGCAGATGACACAAAGTTAGGGGCAGATGTTAGTCAGTTAGAGGGTAGAAAGGCTCTGCAGAGGGACCTCGACTGACTGGACAGATGGGCAGAGTCCAATGGGATGGCTTTCAACAAGTCCAAGTGCCGAATGCTGCACTTTGGCTACGGCAATCCCATGCAGAGCTATAGGCTGGGGTCGGAGTGGCTGGAGAGCTCCCAAACAGAGAGGGACCTGGGTGTGCTGATCGACAGCCACCTGAATATGAGCCAGCAGTGTGCCCAGGTGGCCAGGAGGGCCAATAGCATCCTGGCCTGCATTAGGAATAGTGTGGCCAGCAGGAGCAGGGAGGTCATAGTGCCCCTGTACTCTGCTCTGGTTAGGCCGCACCTTGAGTACTGTGTCCAGTTCTGGGCCCCTCAGTTTAAGAAGGACATCGAAACACTTGAGCGTGTCCAGAGAAGGGCAACAAGGCTGGTGAGAGGCCTTGAACACAAGCCCTATGAGGAGAGGCTGAGGGAGCTGGGATTATTTAGCCTGGAGAAGAGGAGGCTCAGGGGTGACCTCATTGCCCTCTACAACTACCTGAAGGGTGGTTGTAGCCAGGAGGGGGTTGGTCTCTTCTCCCAGGCAACCAGCACCAGAACAAGGGGACACAGTCTCAAGCTGCGCCAGGGGAGGTTCAGACTTGAGGTGAGGAGGAAGTTCTTCACCGAGCGAGTCATTCGGCATTGGAACCGGTTGCCCAGGGAGGTGGTTGAGTCATCGACCCTGGAGGCGTTCAAGGGGAGATTGGACGTGGCACTTGTTGCCATGGTCTAGTCATGGGGTCTGTGTTGATAGGTTGGACTCGATGATCCCCGAGGTCCTTTCCAACCTAAGTGATACTGTGATACTGTGTGTGATACTGTGATAGCAGCTACACACTCCCTTCTAAAGCAAAGAATTAAAAAAGGATAATGGACAAATACAGTAAAAAACACAACCATGGAAGACAGAATGACCATAGCAGGTAACCAGGCAAGCTTAGCACACTGCATTACTTACAAAAGCTCCTTTCCTAAACCGGGAATCCAATTTATCAGCTGGAGAGGAACTTAACACATATTCTACCATGCTCACTCCAAGGCCACCACTTTCTGATCGTGGAGACAATACAGCATTTACTTCACTGTTTCCATGAAAACCCTGTCCAGGCTTTCTCTGTACCATAATAGGTTGAGACATAGAATGGTCTGTTAAAAACAAACAAATAAATGAAACTACTGTGGTTTTTAAAAATACAACTTGTAGCATTTTTGCATTTCATTATAGAGGCAATATTAAACAGGATCAATATTAAATAAAAAAATACCAAGTCCTGCTTTCAAAAGTATGGTTATTAGCACAACCACCAGTGCAAGATACATTCCCACCATTAAGGCAAAGTGTAATTTAATACACAGTTTATATTAATTTAATTTGAAATACCATTTAGTAAACATGACTGATCTGTCAATGTATATACATCAATCACTTACGAGGAGTTCCCCATGCAGTCTCTCTCCACTCATCACCAAGGAATATCCCTTTTTGTCCATCTTTTGCGGAATCATCAGGTTCCCAAAACTTTTTGGCAGGTAAAAGCTGTTCAAAATAGAAAACAGCTTTATTTAAAATATACTTATAATTGGGGAAAAAATTAGCAATAGTATTAAGATGATATGCAAGTAATTAATTTTAGAGTCTAAAGCCAGCTTTACACAAGGAAGCACACATTGCCAAGGAATAATTATAAACACTCAGAAGTTATGTTCTGTTTCTGAAAATGATGCTGCATAAATAGAATAGAATAGAACAGAACAGAATAGAATAGAATAGAATAGAATAGAATAGAATAGAATAGAATAGACCAAACCAGGTTGGAAGAGACCTTCAAGATCATCGCGTCCAACCTATCATCCAACACCACCTAATCAACTAACCCATGCAACCCAGCACCCTGTCAAGTCTCCTCTTGAACACCTCCAGCGATGGCGACTCCACCACCTCCCCGGGCAGCCCATTCCAATGGGCAATCACTTTCTCTGTGTAAAACTTCCTCCTGACCTCCATCCTGAACCTCCCTTGGCGCAGCCTGAGACTGTGTCCTCTTGTCCTGGTGCTGGCTGCCTGGGAGAAGAGACCAACCTCTGCCTGTCTACAATCCCCCTTCAGGTAGTTGCAGAGAGTGATAAGGTCACCCCTGAGCCTCCTCTTCTCCAGGCTAAGCAATCCCATCTCCCTCAGCCTCTCCTCATAGGGCTTGTGTTCCAAGCCCCTCACCAACTTCGTTGCCCTTCTCTGGACTCGTTCCAGCAAGTCAACATACTTCCTAAACTGAGGGGCCCAGAACTGGACACAGTACTCGAGGTGTGGCCTAACCAGTTCTGTGTAGAGGGGCAGAATGACCTCCCTGCTCCTGCTGGACACACTGTTCTTAATGCAGGCCAGGATGCCATTGGCCCTCCTGGCCGCCTGGGCACACTGCAGGCTCATGTTCATCCTACCATCAACCAGCACCCCCAGGTCCCTCTCTGCCTGGCCGCTCTCCAGCCACTCTGACCCCAGCCTGTAGCTCTGCATGGGGTTGTTGTGGCCGATGTGCATAACCCGGCACTTGGATGTGTTAAATCTCATGCTGTTGGACTCTGACCATCTGTCCAGCCTGTCGAGGTCCCTCTGCAGAGCCCCTCTACCCTCCAGCAGATCAACTCCTGCCCCCAGCTTGGTGTCGTCCGCAAATTAACTGATGATTGACTCAATGCCCTCATCCAGATCATCAATAAAGATGTTAAAGAGGATGGGGCCCAGCACTTATCCTTGGGGGGGCCACTAGTGACTGGCCGCCAGCTGGATGTGGCACCATTCACCACCACTCTCTGGGCCCGGCCCTCCAGCCAGTTCCTAACCCATCGCAGTGTGCTCCCATCCAAGCCATGGGCTGACAGCTTGGCCAGGAGTTTGCTATGGGGGACTGTTGCAGTTTGATCTGGGTGCCCCTCTGCAATGTTTACTTCCTGTGTCCAGAATTCCAGCCCAGAGGGGTGGACACAGGAAATTATGTAGTATTTCCTACCACAATTCTTTGCTCTAATATAAGATCCAGTGCAGTGTAGCACCTCCTCTTTTCTTCCTCCTCCGTCAGCCGGTAACTGGGGGAGATGTCTCCTGGCTTTAAGCTAGGCCCAAGGCCATGGGGGGATGGGCAGTCTCAGATCTGGCCAGCTGAGACTAGCCTAGCAGTGTGAGGGGGAAGAAGGTGCCCTGGGGGTCTTGGATGTACCCTCAGGTGGGGATGGGATCTCTCTGGGTCTGTTTTGGGAATTTCTTGTCACTGTGCTTTTGGCTTTCTGTAAATGTTCACTGCTTTCGATTTAAACTTTCCATCACTTTTGCAATCCGTTTGTCTGAGTGTTTATTGTTGCCAGTGGTGGGGAAGGGGGCTGCCTCAACCCAGCACAGGGACAGTGTCAAAGGCCTTGCTGGAGTCCAGGTAGACTACATCCACAGGCCTCCCCACATCCACCAGGCGGGTCACCTGATCATAGAAGGAGATCAGGTTGGTCAGGCAGCACCTGCCCTTCCTAAATCCATGCTGGCTAGGCCTGATCCCTTGGCCATCGTCTAAGTGCTGTGTGTTTGCACTCAGGATGACCTGTTCCATAATCTTGCCTGGCACTGAGGTCAGGCTGACAGGCCTATAATTCCCTGGCTCCTCCAACCGGCCCTTCTTGTGCATGAGCACAATGTTGGCCAGCTTCCAGTCCTCTGGGACCTCTGCAGTGAGCCAGGACTGCTGAAAAATGATGGAGAGCGGCTTGGCCAGCTCCTATGCCAGCTCTCTCAGCACCCTAGGATGGATCCCATCTGGTCCCATGGACTTGCGGACATCCAAGCGGCTGAGCAGATCACCAACTACCCCATTCTGGAACAGAGGAATACTATGCTGCTCCCTGGCTCCTTCTGCCAGCTCTGCAGGCCAGCTGTCTGGAAGACATTCTGTCCTGCTAGTAAAAATTGAGGCAAAGAAGGTGTTAAGTATCTCTACCTTTTCCTCATCCTTTGTTACAACGTTCCCCTCCATGTCCACCAAGGAGTGGAGGTTGTCCTTGCCCTTCCTTGCCCAGACAAGACTGACATTCTGAATTTATAAGAGATACAGAAAGTAGAACCAGCTGTAAAAGCAGCTAATCAAATTAATAGCTGTGTCAAAACAAGTCAGTCCTCTTATAAACTTTAACACTGCCTTCTTCCCACGTTTGCTCAAAAGCTTAGCCTTTAACTATCAAAGACAGGATGGGTGGGGCCTTGAGCAATCTGGTCTAGTAGGATGTGTCCTTGCCCCCAACAGGGGTTTGGAACAAGATGATTTTTAAGGTCCTTTCCAATCTGAACCATTCTGTGATCACGATAATCAACAGCAGCAACAGCACACTGTAAAGTTCTATTCACTTGGAACTGGATCATGCTCCAAACTTTAGAAAGGGACTAACACACATGGTGGCAAATACATGTTAGTTACATATCCATGACATTGACATCTGAGTTCCACACATCAATGAGTTCATTTTTTTCACTGCTACTTCTAAAGCAGTACATTTAGTATAATTACTTTCACTGACTTCAAAGACAGAAGACTTAGCACAACATGACAGAAATACTGCACAAACAAGAATACCCCTTCAGCATTCTTACTATCTTTATTTTACTACTTTTAATTAATTCCTAACTCTCCCCATTGGTAGCAGTACAACTGCTGGGCCAAACTCCACCAAACTCTGCATATCACATTCTCTCTTGAACATATAATTAAAACCCTGTATTGCCAGACTATATATTGCATACTTTACAATGTCCATCAACTGAAAACCACAAAGAAAAAAACATGCAACAAATGCCATTGAAAAGATCCAATAGTAGGATCACAGTCCATCTCATATTGCAACATGTAACATTCAAGTTAAAATTCTGGGAATTAGGGAAAAAAGTCATCTGATAAAGCTTTGCTTCAAATAAACAAATACGTTTTGGGGGTTTGATTCTCCTCTTTCATAAGTGGCTTAAAAAATTCCTTCTGAACTTCACAGCTGCTTAGTATGAGCCCTGATGAAACCAACGAGGGAGTTTTGGGGAGGTGGTGGAGTCGCCATCGCTGGAGATGTTCAGGAGGAGACCTGACAGGGTGCTTGGTTGCATGGTTTAGTTGGTTGGGTGGTGGTGGATGATAGGTTGGACATGATGATTTTGAAGGTCTCTTCCAACCTAGTTTATTCTATTCTATTCTTAGATATTTCTTAATGTAACACTGAGACAACTTGTGAAAATAGCTTAAAGAGGATAAGATTGCCATTCACAGACCACTGAAGTAGAGGTGACAACAGCTCCTCAGAAGTAACTTAAGAATTGTTGATACTATAGGAGAGTATTGTGCTGGCAGGAGTGTTTAGACTGTTGTGACCTGCTCCTCCAGAGAAGCCCATTTTCTCAATGCATAGGAGAATCATTACCAGATGTCACCCAAACATAGTTTGGGTGCACCAAGATACTACTTTTACCCTGAATTTAAGGGATAAAGTCAGCCATCAGAGGATGGAGAATTAATGGAATCTTACAACCGTGATTCACCTAAAACAGTATAGATGTACTCTACATGGACGTCAGCAAGGCCTTTGACACTGTCCCCCACAGCAAACTCCTGACCAAGCTGTCAGCCTCTGGCTTGGACAGGTGCACTCTGCACTGGGTTAGGAACTGGCTGGAAGGCCAAGCCCAGAGAGTGGTGGTGAATGGTGCCACATCCAGCTGGAGGCCAGTCACTAGTGGTGTCCCCCAGGGATCAGTGTTGGACCCAATCCTATTCAATATCTTTACTGATAATATGGATGAGGGGATTGAATCCACCATTAGTAAGGTTGCAGATGACACCAAGTTAAGGGCAGGAGTCGATCTCTTAGAGGGTAGAAGGACTCTGCAGAGGGACCTCGACAGGCTGGACAGATGTGTGGAGTCCAACATGATGGCATTTAACAAGTCCAAGTGCCAGGTGCTGCGCTTTGGTCACAACAACCCCATGCAGAGCTACAGGCTGGGGTCAGAGTGGCTGGAGAGTGACCAGGCAGAAAGGGAGCTGGGAGTACTGGTTGACAGCTGGCTGAACATGAGCCAGCAGTGTGCCCAGGTGGTCAGAAGGGCAAATGCCATCCTGGCCTGCGTTAGGAATAGTGTGGCCAGCAGAAGCAGGGAAGTCATTGTGCCCCTGTACTCAGTACTGGTTCGGCCACACCTTGAGTACTGTGTCCAGTTCTGGGCCCCTCAGTTGAAGAAGGATATTGAGATATTTCATGTCCAAAGAAGGGCAACAAGGCTGGGGAGAGGTCTTGAGCACAAGCCCTATAAGGAGAGACTAAAGGGTTGTTTAATCTGGAGAAGCAAAGGCTCAGGGCAGACCTTATTGCTCTCTACAGCTACCTGAAGGGAGGTTGTAGTCAGGTGGGGGTTGGTCTCTTCTCCCAGGCAACCACCAACAGAAGAGGACACAGTCTCAAGCTGCACCAGGGGAGGTTTAGTCTGGATGTTAGGAAGAAGTTCTTCACAGAAAGAGTGATTGGCCATTTGAATGTGCTGCCCAGGGAGGTGGTGGAGTCACCATCCCTCGAGGTGTTCAAAAAAGGATTGGACATGGCACTTGAAGCCATGGTTTAGTTAGTCATGAGGTGTTAGGTTATACGTCGGACTTGATGATCTCTGAGATCTTTTCCAACCTGGTTGATTCTATGATTTCAGATCAGCCTCCTTCCAACTTTATATTATAACAAGTTTGCAATACTAACTACTTTTCCTTTTGTAGGATAGTGTAGAACAGAAAGCAATCATTTTGTGGTATCTGTGAAACCCTGGTTTTGCAAAGAGACTTACATTTTATTACAGCTTTAAACATGTCCAGCTTAAATGAGAGCTATGAGAAACAGAAAAGTGAAGGTGTCACAACCTAACACAGCTGTATCAGAATAAGAGCAAGTAATACCTTGGCTGTCATAAAATGAGCATCACTTTAAAGGGTGCTTATCCTAAAATTTAGTAAATTCCGCTACTGCACAGGTTTTCAGACAACACAGTGCTAAGAATGATATGCAAATTTAGAGCATAAGACACTGTAATACTGATTGATTTCAAAACTCATTCTCAGGATTTCATCACAAGATAAAAAAACAACTGCCCACCTGTGGCAATGCCAGCAACGAGCAGTGTGAGCAATCTGGCAGTGTAGGCCTAGAGCCTGACATGGTGGTAGGCCATGCTCAGCATAAGTGCAGAGCCATCTAGCAGTGTAGAAAAACAGTGCTGTGCCTGCAGCATGTAAATAAAACAAGGCACTGGTATCTATAAACACAGAAAGTTATCTTGGGACAACAGGACATGCACCTGCATCAACAAATCTTGCATGTCATTAGTAGTTGGACCAATAATCTGTAACAGTGCGATGTGTGGTCACTCATAGGGAGCCAATGAAGCCATGCCAACAAGGCACTCCGAGTTTATATAAGTTGTAGATGTTCCCTTGCTACGCACTTCTGCCTTTCCTTTCCCTCATTCTTCTATGCTTTACTTTACTGTGCTATACTCGCACCATAGGCCTGCAATACTGGAACAATAAAGGGACAATACTCGATCATATTGGTCAGTTGTATTGACTCCAATCTCCATCGTCTATACCCACAAGTGGAGAGAATAGCAATAATCCTCACTGCAAAAGTGTAGGTTGTTTGGGCGTGATTTTACAATTCTTGTTTGTGAGGTTTTCTGATGTTGTTCAGAGGAGGGCTGTAGGTTTGCTTTGTTTGGTGTTTTCTTTGCTTAGATGTTTGATTGTTGTTGTTTAACTTCATACTCTCAAATTCCAAAGATATATTCACTTACTCATGGTCTTCATGTACTCTGGTACACAGAATTGGGGTTGGAATATATGACCTTTAAATGTCCCTTCCAACCTGAAGCGCTGTATGATTCTAATAACAGAGAATATTTTTACCACAGAACATAAAGCATCATCTACACCTCAGCAGGTTAAATTCAAACTATATCCTATTAAAGATCTGTGACCGATTGACGTTGTCCCCTTAAGAAAGGGAATATGGTGGACGGAAGTTGATAAACGAAAAGAAGGATCTAAACTAATTTCACTGGTAGAGTGGGAGGAAGCACCTTCTGAACTGGGAGTGCAGAAGGGTATCCTGGGCATTCCAGCACTTTATCTTCAGTCCTTCTTCCGCTCCTCCGCAGGGCAGCAGCTCTCTGTGCTGGGCTTTCGGCCAAGGCTTTGGCCTTGAAAACTGATAAGGCCTGTATTAACTGCTTTCCAATTAACACATAACTGCTTCTAATTTTTTTTTCTCTTTTCTCTCTCTTTCTAACCCGCTCTGGGCAAAGGGGGGAGAGAGGGGAGAGCGGAGGTGGGGAACCCCCTCAGCAGAGGGGGGAACTCTCATTTCTGTGCTACTTTATTGTATATCTTTGTATATATTGTAAATATTGTAAATTTGTATATATTCCCCTGCATATCCTATATTGGTTTGTAAATATACAGCTCCACTGCTTTGCTAATTCAGCTGTGAGTTTGTTTTTTTTCCCTTTCCCTTCAATTTTCTTTCCCTTTACTTTACAGGGGGGAGGGAGGAGGCTTTGGGGCCTTACCCTTCCAACCCTCGACATTTTTTTTTTCTTGGCGCCCAACGTGGGGCAGATAATTAGTTTAATTTATTACTTGATTGATTTAGTGTTTTCTAGCTGAATTAGCAAACATGAAGGTGTTGTGTTTGTGGAGCGATTATTCTTTTCAATTATTGGGGCTCTGGTTTACAGATATTGTTTGGGTTTGATTTTGGATTACCTGGGTAAATATTTGGTGCGGACAATTTATGTGTGGGTTATGTAAAGAGTTAGATTATGGTATGGAAAATGCGTGGATTTCTTATGGCCAGCGAGATACAGAAATGTTACCTCCACCCCTCTCCGAATTGAGATAAAGGGTTTTAAGATTCCACGGGAGGAGAGAGTAACTTTAGGTGATGCCTGGGATCCAAAGGTGATTTATTTCATGTGTATAATTCTGCTGCTGGTGATAACTAATGTGTATTCTCTGTATTCCTGGCGGCGAGAGAAGAAGGTGTCCAGGGCATGCTTTGTTATTAAAACTAGATCAAAAAGAAAACGCCGTGGCTCTGGATCAGTCCCAGAGTCATCTAGTGATGAGGAATGTGCAGAATCTTTGTCAGTTAAAAAGAGGGCTAAAAAGTTAATTGGTAAAGCAGCTCTAAATGACTTTGCTGCTGATTCTGGCAAGCTGCCAAGGGCGATGGCTGGTATCAACATGGCTCCTACTCCTTCTTCTCCGTCGGCCATTAATGGAGCAACGTCATTTCCGCCCACTCCCTCGGTGGGACCGGAGGTCACTGCCCCAGCAGCTGATTTATCTCAGGACCTGTCAGCTTCCATTAAGGTGGCTGTAAATTCAAACACAGCTCCAGTTAAGGTGGCTGTTTTAAAGACTAGAAGTACAAAGACCAAAGATGATGGATGTGATGAATATACTGGTGATTTGTGTTAAAATTGTAAGACTTAGAGTGCACTGGGATTAAGGGTCAGGATCTTGTGAGGCCTCTTTAGAGGGTAAAGGGAAAGAAACCTATCTTGCAGACTTGCAAGGACACTGTCTGGTTAATTGGAGACATCACGGCTGAGAAGGAGCTGTCTTAAAGATAAACATTCAGAACTGGGAATTTGTTTTCTTCAGATAAGAAGCCTGCACAATTGAGCATGCGTGCAAGTGGATACTTTGACCCTTACCACACTGAATGTAGGGAGAAGGGATTTGACCATCTATTCTAAGACTAATTATCATATGCCTGCCTTCTATTTAGCATAAGTTTGATTATGTAGATGATGTAACTATATAAGATGAAGAAAACTATTGCGAGGTTGCTTTTTGGGTGAAGTTTTGTACCCTCACATGCCCAACCGGTTGCTTTGCTTGCTTTTATTGCCTTTTTACGATCTTTTAGTGCCAATAAATCTGTTACCAAAAACTTTTACCTGGAGTCATCTATAACAAATGGTGCATTGGCCGGGAATCGTCTGAACCTTCACATCTTTTGAACTGCAAATGAAGGGGCGCCCCACAGCATTTTCTGTGGCTTCATTGTAGTCAAAAGACAGAATGGTCAGCATGATCAGAACTCAATAAAGGCAAGCAAAGAAATTTTAAATTTTTTTTCTTTTAATTTTTTTTCTTTTATTTTATTTTCCTTTTTTTTTTCTTTTTTTTGGTGTTGTTTTGTTGTTTGACGTCCAATTGGAGGACGTGGACCCCGTAAAACTTCGTATACGAGATCCAAGCGACGACGACCATGGTGGTGAGAATACCGCTTGGGGGGGGAAGGATTCGGCTACATTTGTATTCGGCTACCATAGTTTGAGTGTTTGAGTCCGCTGTTTCAGGTTCTGCAAGGGGGGAGGTACGGTGGATCTGGCGCGGTGGCTCTGGCTGGTAAAGAAGAGGGGTATTCGTGAGTAGGAATTATTTTGATTATTCCGCTTGCATGATTATTTGTGGTATTGTTCCACTTGAATGAGTATTTGTGGTTTATTCCACTTGCCTAAGTATTTGTGGTAGCCAGGAATTGTATTCGTGAGTAGGAATAGTTTAGGCTGTTCCACTCGCATGAGTTTTTGTAGTAGCCAGGAATTGTATTCGTGAGTAGGAATTGTTTAGACTGTTCCACTCGCATGAGTATTTGGAATTCTTTGGATTTTTTTTAGTTTTTTATTTTAGTTTTATTTTATTTGTTTATTATTTGTAATATTTGTGGTAGTCAGGAGAAAATGGGACAAAAGAAGAGTAAGTCATCAAAGCAGGGTGGAGAGAAGGCTTTACCTTCTATTCCTCCAGAGAGTCCGTTAGGAATGCTCATTCAATACTGGGAGGATGATGGACAGAGAAAAGGGAAATCAAAAGAAAGAATGATTCACTACTGTATGGAGGTATGGCCAAAAGAATCATTAAGACCACATGTGTTTTGGCCTATTTTTGGATCTTTTGAGGATTGGATTTGCCAAGCTTTGAACCATCATGTGAATTCTAAAAAGTGTTTTAGTAAGGAAGAAGCTGAATATGTTGCTATTTGGATTAGGGTCTCACGTCCCTCTCCTGTTCCAATATTAAGAGCTGAGGATAAGGACAAAGACAAGGAAAAGGAGAAATGGGAACCCCTGGATAACCTACCACCACCTTTTTACCAGAACAGGGGTCAAGGTCCCCTAAATCAAATAGCCCTGCAACCAACTTCTCCTTCACCCACCCAAACAAGAAGCAGAGTGAGGAATAACAGGAATGAACAAGAAGGAGACAGTGTAGGATTACATCCACTCAGGGAAGTGCCTATGGGGGGGCAGCAAGGAGGAATAGGGTTTGTGACTGTACCTCTCAGTACATCAGATGTCCGCAGTTTTAAGAAAGAGATGGGTACCTTGCTGGATGATCCCTTAGGTGTAGCTGAGAGACTGGACCAATTTTTGGGTCCCAATACATATACTTGGAAAGAGATGCAGTCTATTTTGAGTATTCTATTCACTGCAGAGGAAAGAAACATGATTAGACAGGCTGGTATGAGAATATGGGAAAGGCAGAATCAGGGGGGGCCACCAGGAGATCAAAAGTGGCCTAATCAAGACCCTGGGTGGGACCATCAGCAGCCCCAAGGGAGACAGAATATGAGTGACCTGAGAACTATAATAATACAAGGAATTAGGGAAGCTGTTCCTAGAGGACAGAATTTTGATAAAGCTTTTAGTGATCAACAGAGGAAAGATGAATCTCCTGCAGAGTGGATGGGAAAATTAAAGAAAGATTTGCACATGTACTCTGGAATAGACCCCAATCCTGCAGTTGGAGTGATACTTCTCAGGACACAGTTTGTGGTGAAATCATGGGGAGATATTAGAAAGAAACTGGAAAAGATCGAGGATTGGCAAGACAGGGGATTAGAGGAGTTACTACGGGAAGCTCAGAAAGTATATGTAAGGAAGGATGAAGAGAAACAAAAAGCAGAGGCTAAACTGCTTGTAACTGCTGTAAGGGAAAGTCAGAAATCAGGCAGCTGCTCGGACCTTTGGGGTACTATCGATCATGGATAAAGGTGTCAGGGGCTGTATCTTCTGGGGACAAGAATATCTAATGAGTCCCCAGAAGGAGGAGGTAATTTTTTTGGTAGATATGGGAGCAGAAAATTGATTATACAAAAGACTCCTAAGACTCCTAAGAGGGTTGAGAAGGAAAAACCCCAGCAACAGTAATTGAAGCTAAAGGGGAACCTTTTAAGGTGCCCCTGCTTGAAAATATAGAAATAGAATCTGGAAAAGGATTTGTTTAAATGATTTGTAAGTTGTTTCAGAGACTGAATACACTCTCTTGGGAGAGATCTCTTTTTGTTTTGTCAACAACAGATTACAGCTGTCCGGACTGCAGAAAAAGGGTGGACGCATGTGTCGCAAGTAAAAGGACAGTAACCTCTGAGCCTGGAGAGATTAGAGTGACTCTACAGACAAAGCAAAACTGACATCAGCATGAATTCCACGCCACTTATACAGATGATTGGAAGCATCTCCGAGACTGCAGTTAGTGCTGACAGATAAGTACTCGATGCAATACTGTAACATCTCAGTCTGAAAGCTCCGGAACTTACAAGACAGACCCACCTCCTGAAATATATGCAATAGCGTGTGATATTGAATCTGCGTTGCAAGAGA
Source organism: Melanerpes formicivorus (assembly GCF_026170545.1). Lineage (NCBI taxonomy): Eukaryota > Metazoa > Chordata > Aves > Piciformes > Picidae > Melanerpes > Melanerpes formicivorus. The sequence goes on from NW_027142409.1 coordinate 1,024,811, forward strand.
ACATTGAGGAATATCCCCATTTCATTCTATGTATAAAACATCATAGAACTCATGGGGGATGGGTAACTTGTAAATGTTTTAAATGTTGTAAGAAATGGTCTTGTATCTCTTATAATTGAGGAGTATTTTGTCCTGAATGCTGTAACTGTAAAACTGTAAAAGTAGGCCCAAAAATAGGCAGTTTGGATTGATAAATATAGAGATCTTATTTTGTGGAAATGAAAAAGGATTTAAATCCTCATGGAAAATTCTTGAAAGGGATTGACATAAGTGGGAAATGAAGGCTAGAGAAATTTTTAGTTAGGGATACCAAGAACAATTAGAATAGAATAGAATGGAATGGAGTAGGCCAGGTTGGAGGAGACCTTTGGGATCGTCGTGTCCGGCCTATCGACCAATCCAGCCCACCTGATCAACTGGGCCATAGCACCAAGCACCCTATCGGGTCTCCTCCTGGGCACCTCCAGTGGTGGTGACTCCACCACCTCCCTGGGCGGCCCATTCCAGTGGGCAATCACTCTCTCTGTATAGAACTTCTTCCTGGCATCCAGCCTGAACCTCCCCTGGTGCAGCCTGGGACTGTGTCCTCTTGTTCTGGTGCTGGCTGCCTGGGAGAAGAGACCAACCTCTGCCTGTCTACAACCTTCCTTTAGGTAGTTGTAGAGAGCAAGGAGGTCTTCCCTGAGTCTCCCCTTCTCCAGCTAAGCAACCCCAGCTCCCTCAGCCTCTCCTCACAAGGCTTGTGTTCCAAACCCCTCACCAACTTCGTTGCCCTTCTCTGGACACGCTCCAGCAAGTCAACATCCTTCCTAAACTGAGGGGCCCAGAACTGGACACAGGACTCGAGGTGTGGTCCAACCAGTGCAGCGTACAGGGGCAGAATGACCTTCCTGCTCCTGCTGGCTACACTATTCCTGATGCAGGCCAGGATGCCATTGGCCCTCTTGGCTGCCTGGGCACACTGCAGGCTCATGTTCATCCTACCATCAACCAGCACCCCCAGGTCCCTCTCTGCCTGGCCACTCTTCATCCACTCTGAACCCAGCCTGTAGCACTGCATGGGGTTACTGTGACCAATGTGCAGAACCCAGCACTTGGGTGTGTTAAATCTCATGCCGTTGGATTCTGCCCATCTGTCCAGGTCCCTCTGCAAAGCCTCTCTACCCTCCAGCAGATCAACTTCTGCCCCAGCTTGGTGTCATTTGCAAATTTACTGATGATGGACTCAATGCCCTCATCCAGATCATCAATAAAGATGTTAAAGAGCATGGGGCCCAGCACTGATCCTTGGGGCACACCACTAGTGACTGGCCACCATCTGGATGTGGCACCATTCACCACCACTCTCTGGGCTCTGCCTCCAGCCAGTTCCTAACCCAGCTCAGAGTGCTGCTGTCCAAGCCAGGGGCTGACAGCTTGGCCAGGAGTTTGCTGTGGGGGACAGTGTCAAAAGCCTTGCTGAGGTCCAGGTAGACTACATCCACAGGCTTCCCCACATCCACCAGGCAGTCACCTGATCATAGAAGGAGATCAGGTTTTTGAAATTGAAAGGGTTAGTAGAAGGAAAAAAGTAAGGAAGACATAAGAAAAATTATTGTAGAGGAGTTTGAGGGAAGATGAATTGAAATAACAAAAGCACAATGGGAAATGGTAAACAAGCTAACCAAGGAAGTAGAGTAGAGACTCCGAATGAAATCTTAAAGTGGGTTAAGGAATCTGTGGGGCTCCTGAAGAATGTAACTACTGCCAAGAAGACATGACACCTGGCTGCTGGTTGCACCCAGTAGGCTAAGGAGGCAGAGTTAACATATACTGGTGGAGCCTAATCTTGATCCTAAACCTATTTTTGTATAAGGAGTGCAATCAAAACCAAAGACCATGTTCCCATGTGTGGATAAATTCTCTTCTAATACTAGTAATGATAGGTAGGTTGAAAGGCCATTATGGAGCTAAGATTATAACATCATCTGAAGTAAAGGTATGAGAACAGAACACTTATCTGCACTTGTTGAAACGGAGCACAGTCAGCTCAGTCAGTGGAGCATGAGACTCTTAATCTCAGGGTCATGGGTTCAAGCCTGCAGCAGACAGGCAGTAGTGTCCTTTTACTGTTGGATATGTTCCCAGCTACCTGAGAATTCAGCACACAGGTTTCCTTTGATAGGGACTGTCACCATTTGAGGCTGTGCCTTTAAGAAAGGGAATATGGTGGACGGAAGTTGGTAAATGAAAAGAACGATCTAAACTAATTTCATTGGTAGAGTGGGAGGAAGCACCTTCTGAACTGGGAGTGCAGGAGGGTATACTGGGCACTCCGGCACTTTTATCTTTAGTCTTTCTTCTGCTTCTCCTTCGGGCAGCAGCTTGCAGCTCCTGGGCTTTCAGCCAAGGCTTTGGCCTTGAAACTGATAAGCTACCAGGCCTGTATTAACTGCTTTACAATTAACACAAAACTGCTTCTAACTTTTTTTCTCTTTTCTCTCTCTTTCTAACCCGCTCTGGGGAAAAGGGGGGAGAGGGGGAAGCGGAGGTGGGGACCCCCCTCAGCGGAGGTGGGGAACCCCCTCAGCAGAGGGGGGAACTCTCATTTCTGTGCTACTCTGTTGTATATCTTTGTATATATTGTAAATATTGTAAATTTGTATATATTCCCCTGCATATCCTACATTGCTTTGTAAATATACAGCTCCACTGCTTTGCTAATTCAGCTGTGAGTTTTTCCCTTTCCCTTCAATTTTTTTTTTCCCTTTACTTAACAGGGGGGAGGGAGGAGGCTTTTGGGCCTTACCCTTCCAACCCTACCACAGGGACAGTCTTTCCTGATGTAACAGAAATACAAAAAGCATTCCAAAAGCCCAGCAACTTGAGGATTGTACCGACATTCCACAATCTCAGTTAAGGGGGAGATTACAATTTGAAGAACCCTTGGCTGTAGATATGCCTGTACCTTGTATTCAGCGATGTTGGGAGACAACTATAGGCAGGAATAAAGGAGAAATAGGACTGACCCTGGATGTGGGAATGTAATTTTTATAGGACAGTAATCAAAGTGTTCACAATTTATTAGTTAGGAAGAAGGAAATATGGGGAGCCATGATCAGACCAGAAAGAAAGGACACATACCTAAAGGATGGCTGATACCTATTGGGTCAGGATGGTATTGGATATGTGATAAAAATGCTTATAAGGTATTACCCTTAAGCTGGTAAGGAAGATGTGCTATAGGACTGGCCTATCCTCATATCTTTATAGTAAATCAGCCACAGGAATTACTCAGGAGCTTTGCAAGAACCACCAAGAGAGGAGCAAATCCACTACCAACCAGGCATAACAAGTTTCATAGTTTTGCTAGGAGGTTTCTACCTTGGCTTGGGGTTAGTGAACCTTAAAAAGCGATGGTAAATTTTTCTGCTACAGCTGAAATTATGATGAATGCAAGCATAGATGCAATAAAAGCTCAATAGCTTGAAGTCAATAGTCTCTCAAAACAGGTTAGCTTTGGATTTCTTACATGTTGTATGTGTAGTCACAAATGTAAGCTGTTGTAGTTATGTTAATCTGTAGTTTTGTTAAGTGATTGTACATCACAATCAAATATTACATCAGATTTCTTTGGATGATACTTCTTGTGGATATGGGATAAGTTAACTTCTTGCTTATCGAATATAAGTTGCTTTAAACAATTGTTTGTAATACCTGTTGGAATAATTGTAATACTGATCTGTGTAATTCATTGTAATTGTTGGTTTAAAATGGTAAGACCTTTAGGTAAAATTGTTTATGCCAATAAGTTACAAGCAAATGGTTATGATCTGAAGATGATCAAAATAGAGGAACTTAATTATGATCCAATTAAGAAGGTTCTGAAATATCTGGAAATTTTAACACAAATCAATGGTGACAAAAAGAAAATGGGGGATTGTGATGAATATACTGGTGATTTGTGTTAAAATTGTAAGACTTAGAGTGCACTGGGATTAAGGGTCAGGATCTTGTGAGGCCTCTTTAGAGGGTAAAGGGAAAAAAACCTATCTTGCAGACTTGCAAGGACACTGTCTGGTTAATTGGAGACATCACGGCTGAGAAGGAGCTGTCTTAAAGATAAACATTCAGAACTGGGAATTTGTTTTCTTCAGATAAGAAGCCTGCACAATTGAGCATGCGTGCAAGTGGATACTTTGACCCTTACCACACTGAATGTAGGGAGAAGGGATTTGACCATCTATTCTAAGACTAATTATCATATGCCTGCCTTCTATTTAGCATAAGTTTGATTATGTAGATGATGTAACTATATAAGATGAAGAAAACTATTGTAAGGTTGCTTTTTGGGTGAAGTTTTGTACCCTCACATGCCCAACCGGTTGCTTTGCTTGCTTTGATTGCTTTTATTGCCTTTTTACGATCTTTTAGTGCCAATAAATCTGCTACCAAAAACTTTTACCTGGAGTCATCTATAACAAATGGAGAAGAAGAGCTGGAGACTGATCCTCGTGAGGGGCCCTCTACTCTAAGAAATCCTGCTGAGGAGGAAGAGAAGGTTTGTTTTAAAGATCTAGCTAACCTAGTGAGATCAAAGCAGGATAGAGATGAAGATAGGAAAGCAGCTGCCAAAGGTGGTTCTCAGCTTAAAGAGATCCTTGAGAAAATGACAGCAGGATTATTTGGACAAAAAGTACAGGGAGAGGAAGAAGAAGATGATATTTTAGACTGTTCGTCACCACGTGAGGAATAGCGAAATGTCTGTAAAGATTTCACCAGGGCAGATAAGGAGCCAGTTCTAGCTTGGCTTAGTAGGTGTTATGATACAGGTGCTTCAGCTCTAACAGTTGGAGACAAGTCAGCAGCTCAGTTAGGAACTCTCTCGAGGGATAATGGAATAGATAGACATCTAGGCAGAGCTCTCGGTAAAGTTAATCTGTGGATACGCCTTTTAATGGCGGTTGCCCTGAGATACCCTTCCCGAGATGATCTTCCATGGAACCCTAAACCCTGGACTACCATAGATGAGGGAATTAAGCGCCTGAGAGAATTTGCTGTTAGAGAGCTACTCTATGGTGAACATGAAACTCTGAATCCTGATGACATTCCTGTGGGTATTAGTCTTCCTAAAAAGATCATCAAACTTGCTCCTTCTAATTATACAAACATTCTGGCAAGCAGAATTGTGTCAAGAAATTATGGTGGAGCTCCTCCTATGGTTGGCCAACTCAGTGATCAAATGAGACAACTGGAGGATAGCATGACACGTGGTTCTTTGGTTTCAGCCATTGAAACTGTCTGGGAAAATTGAGAGTTGCATGAAGGATCTGAAAGATTCCACATACCAATTGGCACAGAAGGATAATTTCAATTCTCCCTCCAGGTGGATACAAGTTTCATCTGAGAGGAATACACGTCATCCAAGGAGGTCATTCCAAAACAGGTCATTCCAAAACAGACCACCAAGGCAATCACGTAGAACTATTTGGATAACTCTGCGTGATCAGTTTGGTGAGAACATGAACCGCTGGGATGGCCAACCAACTTCTAATCTTTTCAGGAGACTGAGAGAACTGCAAAGTGGCAGAACCCGAGGTAGCAAAACCAGAAGGGTAGCTATACTTCCACAGTTCCCCAGAACAACTCTAGTAGCTCCAACAGTGGCTCCAGTTATAACATGCAAAGTTATAAACCTGCACACTATGTGCAATGCACATGTGCGCATGTTCCCCATAACTAGGGGTGCCCTGCCTCCCACCAGGAAGAGGAAAGGGATAACAGAGATAACAGAATCTATTGGGATGTGTACATACAGTGGCCTGGCACTTCACAATTTCGGAAGTACAGGGCCTTGGCTGACACAGGAGCTCAGTGCACCATAATGCCATCAAATTATCAGGGATCAGAGTCTATAACTATTCTGGGAGTCACTGGTAGATCTCAAGAGTTAAGTAAGGTAGAGGTTAATATAAGTTTAACTGGTAAACAGTGGAGGAAACATACAGTTATGACCAGACCTGATGCACCTTGTATTTTGGGAATTGATTTTCTGAGAGAAGGGCGTTTCAAAGACCCTAGAGGTTACAAATGGGCTTTTGGAGTAGCTTCTATAGAAATTGATGGACAAAAGTTGAAGCTGTCTGCTAGACCTGAGCTATCTGATGAATCTGCAGTTGTGGGACAACATAAGATACAGGACATTAAATTGCCGGTTGCTTCTCAGACTGTGCATCACAGACAATACAGAACCAACCGTGACTCTTTGTTGCCCATTCAGAATCTGATTCGTCAGTTGGAGAGTCAGAAAGTCGTCAGCAAAACTTATTCACCTTTCAACACTCCAGTGTGGCCTGTGCGGAAGCAGAATGGAGACTGTCGTCTGACAGTAGACTACCGAGCCCTAAATGAAGTAACGCCACCTATGAGTTCAGCAGTACCACACATGATGGAGCTACAGTATGAGCTGGAATCTAAGGAGGCCAAATGGTATGCTACCATAGACATTGCTAATGCATTTTTCTCTATTCCCATAGCAGAGGAATGCAGGCCTCAGTTTGCTTTCACCTGGAGAGGAATCCAGTACACTTTCAACAGACTGCCAATGGGCTGGATCCACAGCTCAAGCATCTGGCCGAGCCAGCATGGATTTAGGAAGGGCAGGTCCTGCCTGACCAACCTGATCTCCTTCTATGATCAGGTGACCCGCCTGGTGGATGTGGGGAGGCCTGTGGATGTAGTCTACCTGGACCTCAGCAAGGCCTTTGACACCGTCCCCCATAGCAAACTGCTGGCCAAGCTGTTAGCCCATGGCTTCGATGGGGGCACACTGCGATGGGTTAGGAACTGGCTGGATGGCCGAGCCCAGAGAGTGGTGGTGAATGGTATCACATCCAGCTGGCAGCCAGTCACTAGTGGTGTGCCCCAAGGATCAGTGCTGGGCCCTGTGCTCTTTAACATCTTTATTGATGATCTGGATGAGGGCATTGAGTCCATCATCAGTAAATTTGTTGACGACACCAAGCTGGGGGCAAGAGTTGATCTGCTGGAGGGTAGAGAGGCTCTGCAGAGGGACCTCGACAGGCTGGACAGATGGGCAGAGTCCAACGGCATGAGATTTAACACATCCAAGTGCCGGGTTCTGCACATCGGCCACAACAACCCCATGCAGTGCTACAGGCTGGGGTCAGAGTGGCTGGATAGCAGTGAGGCAGAGACGGACCTGGGGGTACTGGTCGATGGCAGGCTGAACATGAGCCTGCAGTGTGCCCAGGCAGCCAAGAGGGCCAATGGCATCCTGGCCTGCATCAAGAACAGTGCGGCCAGCAGGAGCAGGGAGGTCATTCTGCCCCTGTACACTGCACTGGTTAGGCCACACCTCGAGTACTGTGTCCAGTTCTGGGCCCCTCAGTTTAGGAAGGATGTTGACTTGCTGGAACGAGTCCAGAGAAGAGCAACAAAGTTCGTGAGGGGTTTGGAACACAAGCCCTATAAGGAGAGGCTGAGGGAGCTGGGGTTGCTCAGCCTGGAGAAGAGGAGACTCAGGGGTGACCTTATCACTCTCTACAACTACCTGAAGGGAGGTTATAGACAGGCGGATGATGGTCTCTTCTCCCAGGCAGCCAGTACCAGAACAAGAGGACACAGTCTCAGGCTGCGCCAGGGGAGGTTCAGGTTGGATGTTAGGAAGAAGTTCTATACAGAAAGAGTGATTGCGCTATGGAATGGGTTGCCCGGGGAGGTGGTGGAGTCGCCGTCATTGAAGGTGTTCAGAAGGAGACTTGATGGGGTGCTTGGTGCCATGGGTTAGCTGTTTCGGTGGGTTGGATTGGTTGATGGGTTGGACACGATGATCTTGAAGGGCTCTTCCAACCTGGTTTGGTTTATTCTAATAAAGGTTTATTCTGTCATGCAGTGATCCACGATGCTCTGGAGAAAGGCAGTGCTCCAGAACACATCCAGTTCATCGATGATATCATCGTCTGGGGTAAAACTGCTGAGGAAGTCTTCAAGAAAGGTAACAAAATCATTGACATTCTTCTGAATGCAGGTTTTGCCATCAAACGAGACAAAGTGAAAGGACCTAGCACAGAAATTCAGTTTCTGGGAGTGCGGTGGCAGGATGGACGCCAACACATTCCAGTGGATGTGGTAAATAGAGTCTCTACCATGGCAAATCCCACAAACAAGCAAGAGACACTACGTTTCTTGGGGATAGTGGGATTTTGGAGACTGCACATTCCTGGATACAGTCAGATTGTGAAACCTCTGTATGATGTGACTCGAAAGAGAATCCATTTCCACTGGGGACCTGAACAACAAGCAGCCTTTGACCAGATAAAACAAGAGGTAGTTCAAGCAATGGGTCTGGGACCTGTCTGAGATGGTCCAGACATTAAGAACATTTTGTACACGGCTGCAAGTGACAATGGTCCAACCTGGTGCTTGTGGCAAAAAGCTCCAGGTGAGACACGTGGACGACCTCTTGGTTTCTGGAGTCGAGGTTACAGAGGTTCAGAGGCTAATTATACTCCAACAGAGAAAGAAATTTTAGCTGCCTATGAAGGAGTAAAAGCATCTTCTGAAGTGATTGGAACTGAATCACAACTTCTCTTAGCTCCCAGATTACCAGTTTTGAATTGGATGTTCAAAGGTAAAGGCTCCACACCACATCATGCCACAGATGCCACATGGTCCAAGTGAATGGCTCTGATAACACAGAGAGCTCGAATGGGAAATCTTGAAAGACCTGGTCTAGTGGAGGTGATCTCAAGTTGGCCTGAAGGTATCAACTGTGCTAAACCTCCAGAGGAGAAAGTAACTCGTGCTGAGGAAGCTCCTCCTTACAATGACCTTTCTGATGATGAAAAGAAATATACTTTGTTCACAGACTGTTCCTGTCGTCTTGTTGGAAACAAGCGAAGGTGGAAGTCTGCAGTGTGGAGTCCAACACGCCGAGTTGCAGAAGCGAAGGATGGAGAAGGGGAATCCAGTCAGTTCGCAGAGGTAAAAGCTGTCCAGCTAGCTCTCGACGTAGCTGAACGTGAGAGATGGCCAAAGCTTTATCTCTACACCGACTCATGGATGGTAGCCAATGCTCTATGGGGTTGGCTAAAGAACTGGAAGAAGAGTGGTTGGCAGAGAAAAGGAAAACCCATTTGGGCAGCCGACCTGTGGCAGGACATTGCTGATCGAATCGAGAGAATTCCAGTGAAAGTGAGACACATCGATGCTCACATTCCTAAGAGCAAAGCTACTGAGGAACCGCAACACAACCATCAGGCAGATCTAGCTGCAAGAGTTTCTCAAGTAGACATGGACTCTAATCTTGATCTCGACTGGAAACACCGAGGTGAGATATTCTTAGCTCGGTGGGCTCAAGATTCATGAGGACATCAAGGCAGAGATGCAACATACCAGTGGGCTCGTGACAGATCCATAGACATTTCCATGGATGCTATCACACAAGTCATCCATGACTGTGACATTTGTGCTGCTATTAAGCAGGCAAAACAACTTAAGGCCTTGTGGTATGGTGACAGATGGTCCAAGTACAAGTATAGTGAAGCTTAGCAGATTGATTACATCACTCTACCACGTTCTCGTTCTGGTAAGCAATACGTGCTTACTATGGTAGAGGCAAACACTGGATGGTTGGAAACTTATCCAGTTCCACATGCAACTGCACGCAACACCATTCTCGGTCTGGAGAGACAAATCCTGTGAAGACACAGAACTCCAGAGAGGATTGAGTCAGACAACGGAACTCATTTCAAGAACAACCGTGTGAAGAACTGGGCAAAAGAGCACGGTATTGAGTGGATATTCCATATTCCCTACTATGCACCAGCTTCAGGGAAGATTGAACGCTACAACGGTTTGTTGAAGACCACTCTTAAATCCATGGGGGGTGGATCTTTGAAAAACTGGGAAAAACATTTAGCACAAGCAACCTGGCTGGTAAATAGTAGAGGTTCAGTGAACCGAGCTGGACCTGCACATTCAGATTTGCTACGGAAAGTAGAAGGTGATAAGAGTTCCTGTTGTTAGAGAAAAGAATCTGTTAGGTAAAACTGTTTGGGTATTTTCACCCTCAGGAGAGGCTAAACCTGTCCGAGGGGTGGTTTCAGCTGAAGGTCCGGGTCACACTTATAGGGTAATGCAAGAGAATGGTGAAATTCAGTGTATTCCACAAAGAAATTTAACCTTAGCTGAAAGAGGTTAATGTCAAACTGCTGTACAGCTACCTCGCGTGCAAAGGAAGAATCAACGAAGAATGTACGGTGCACGAACCCTGAGATCCCCGAGAGCCCTGAATCAACTAAGAGACCCTGAGAATCCCTGTTTCCCTTTTCTTTGCTTCACCGGCGAAGAAATGAACTGTTTTCCATGTTTCTCATTTTCCGATTTTCTTGGACTTTTGAATCATCTACATCTGAGCATAGCCGGAATGGAATATGAACTTTGCTCATGAACTGTAAATATCGTTTTGGATTGGATGGACAGTATGAACGGCCAATGAAATTGTTTAGAAGGGGTGGACTGTGACCGTTTGACGTTGTCCCCTTAAGAAAGGGAATATGGTGGACGGAAGTTGATAAACAAAAAGAAGGATCTAAACTAATTTCATTGGTAGAGTGGGAGGAAGCACCTTCTGAACTGGGAGTGCAGAAGGGTATCCTGGGCATTCCGGCACTTTATCTTCAGTCCTTCTTCCGCTCCTCCGCAGGGCAGCAGCTCTCTGTGCTGGGCTTTCGGCCAAGGCTTTGGCCTTGAAAACTGATAAGGCCTGTATTAACTGCTTTCCAATTAACACATAACTGTTTCTAATTTTTTTTTCTCTTTTCTCTCTCTTTCTAACCCGCTCTGGGCAGATGGGGGAGAGAGGGGAGAGCGGAGGTGGGGAACCCCCTCAGCAGAGGGGGGAACTCTCATTTCTGTGCTACTTTATTGTATATCTTTGTATATATTGTAAATTTGTATATATTTCCCTGCATAGCCTATATTGCTTTGTAAATATACAGCTCCACTGCTTTGCTAATTCAGCTGTAAGGTTTTTTTTCCCTTTCCCTTCAATTTTCTTTCCCTTTACTTTACAGGGGGGAGGGAGGAGGCTTTTGGGCCTTACCCTTCCAACCCTCGACAAGATCAAACAGATATACAGAAAAAAAAAAATCATTAGAACTTCTACACAAAGTAATCTCTCAAATATTTAAATACAATTAAAGGTTACAATTTTGCACCTCCACGAGGATAAATGATTTAGAATTATTATTTATTTTTGACATATGATGGATATGACATACACTAAGCTCTTTGAAAAAGATATTTTAGCTATTGGATTATCATATAAATGAGTAGCCCTAGCAGCTGAGGCCTATTTCATTACGGAAATTAAAAAAAATAAGCATATTCTTCAGACAAATAAAACACCTGTCTTCCTTTTTAACAGACAAGAAAACTAACCCGACTTGATTCGTTCTACTGAGAAAGCCTTAATCAAAAAGTCATAAATTAATACATAGAATTACATAGAATAAACCAGGTTGGAAGAGACCTTCAAGATCATCGCGTCCAACCCATCAAACAATCCAACCCACCTAAACAACTAACCCATGGCACCAAGCACCCCATCAAGTCACCTACTGAAAACCTACAATGACAGCAAAGAAGGTGTCCAGCGAGTGGTGTTGAATGGTGCCACATCCAGCTGGCAGCCAGTCAGTAGTGGAGTCCCCCAGGGATCAGTGCTGGGCCCCATCCTCTTCAACATCTTTATTGATGGTCTGGATGAGGGCATTGAGTCAATCATCAGTTAATTTGCTGACGACACCAAGCTGGGGGCAGGAGTTGATCTGCTGGAGGGTAGAGAGGCTCTGCAGAGAGACCTCGACAGGCTGGACAGATGGGCAGAGTCCAACGGCATGAGATTTAACACATCCAAGTGCCGGGTTCTGCACATCGGCCACAACAACCCCATGCAGAGCTATAGGCTGGGGTCAGAGTGGCTGGAGAGCAGCCAGGCAGAGAGGGACCTGGGGGTGCTGGTTGATGGTAGGCTGAACATGAGCCTGCAGTGTGCCCAGGCGGCCAGGAGGGCCAATGGCATCCTGGCCTGCATTAAGAACAGTGTGGCCAGCAGGAGCAGGGAGGTCATTCTGCCCCTCTACACAGAACTGGTTAGGCCACACCTCGAGTCCTGTGTCCAGTTCTGGGCCCCTCAGTTTAGGAAGGGTGTCGACTTGCTGGAACGAGTCCAGAGAAGGGCAACGAAGTTGGTGAGGGGCTTGGAACACAAGCCCTATGAGGAGAGGCTGAGGGAGATGGGATTGCTTAGCCTGGAGAAGAGGAGGCTCAGGGGTGACCTTATCACTCTCTGCAACTACCTGAAGGGGGATTGTAGACAGGCAGAGGTTGGTCTCTTTTCCCAGGCAGCCAGCACCAGAACAAGAGGACACAGTCTCAGGCTGCGCCAGGGGAAGTTCAGGCTGGAGGTCAGGAGGCAGTTTTACACAGAGAGAGTGATTGCCCATTGGAATGGGCTGCCTGGGGAGGTGGTGGAGTCGCCATCGCTGGAGGTGTTCAAGAGGAGACTTGACAGGGTGCTGGGTTGCACGGGTTAGTTGATTAGGTGGTGTTGGATGATAGGTTGGACGCGATGATCTTCAAGGTCTCTTCCAACCTGGTTTATTTTATTCTAAACCTCTGCCTCTTCCTCATCCTTTGATACAACATTTCCCTCCATATCCACCAATGGGTGGAGGTTGTCCTTGCCCTTCCTCTTGCTATTAATATATTTATAGAAGGACTTTTTGTGGTCCTTCACAGCAGAGGCCAGGTTAAGCTCCAAATGTGCTTTTGCCTCCCTAATTTTCTTCCTGCATGATTTGGCAACATCCTTAAACATTCCACGGGTTGCCTCACCTTTCTTCCAAAGATGATACACCCTCTTTTTTTCCCCTTAGTTCCATTAAAAGTTCGTTAACCATCCAGGCTGGCTCTTTGCCCCAGCAGCTCATCTTCAGGCACATTGGCACAGCCTGTTCCGGCGCCTTCAACAAGTCTTCCTTGAAGCAGGTCCAGCTCTCCTGGAGGCCTTTATTTTTAAGGGCTTTATCCCAAGGAACTCTCTGAATTAGTTCCTTGAGTAACCTGAAGTCCTCCCTCCGGAAGTCCATAATGGAGGTCTTCTTGCTGCCCCTCTTAGCTGGACCAAATACCGTAAATTCAATTATCTCGTGGTCACTGGCCCCTAAACACCCTCTGACCACTACATCGCCCACCAGCCCTTCCCTGTTGGTAAAGAGGAGGTCAAGCATAGCCTTGCCCCTGGTAGGCTCTCGCAGCACCTGGGATAAGAAGCTGTCCTCCATGCACTCTAAGAACCTCGTGGACTGTCTCCTCTCTGCTATGCTGAGATCCCAGCAGATGTCAGGCAGGTTGAAGTCACCCATGAGAACAAGGTCAGGAGATCTTGAGACAGCCTTAAGCTGCCTGTAGAATGTTTCATCAAGATCTTCTTTCTGGTTGAGTGGTCTATAACAAACTCCAACCAGGATGTCTGCCCTGCTGGTCTTCCCTCTAATTCTTATCCACAAGCATTCTACCCGATCGTCCCTAATCTCCATCTCAATGGCATCTAGTGCCTCCCTGATGTACAGGGCCACCCCTCCACCCCTTCTTCCTTGCCTGTCTCTCCTGAAGAGCCTGTAGCCATCAATTGCAGTGCTCCAGTCATGTGAGTCGTCCCACCACGTCTCTGTGATGGCAACTACATCATAACTTTCCTGCTGCAACAAGGCTTCCAGCTCCTCTTGTTTGTTACCCATGCTTTGTGCATTAGTGTACATACACTGCAGCTGGGCTGCTGGTTTCACCTCTGCCTCTAGCTTTTCGCCCCCAGACTCTTGTCTGAGGGGACTAGTTTCAGCCCCTTCCCCCTTCGAAACTAGTTTAAAGCCCTGTCGATGAGACCTGCCAATTCCCTTCCCAGGATCTTCTTACCTTTGGGGCACAGGCCATTCTCATATACTGTGACCTTTCCCTTTCTCTGGGACAGATGTACTCCATCTGTTGCCAGCTGGCCTGGTGCAGTAGAAAGTTTCCCAAGATCAAAAAACCCAAAATTCTTTTGACTGCACCAGCCTCTAAGCCACTTGTTGACTATAGCTGCTGACCTGTTTCTTACAGTATTCCCTCCTGCAACTAAGAGTATTGATGAAAAAATTATTTGTGCACCTGACCCCACAACCAGGTCTCCCAGGGCCCTGAAGTAATTTTTGATAGCCCTGGGAGTTCCGGTTGCAACATCATCATTCCCTAACTGCATAACTAACAAGGGATAGTAGTCAGACGGCTGCACTAGGCTAGGCAGCCTTCTGGTAACATCATTAACTTGGGCTCCTGGCAGACAACAGAGTTCCCTATGAGATGGGTCTGGCCGACATATAGGGCCCTCCGTTCCCCTCAGAAGGGAATCACCAATAACAATTACCATCCTCTTTTTTTTGAGGGAGCAGGTCCCGATGCCAGGGAAAGGCTGTTTAACCTTAGGCTGTTTAGCCTCAGGGAAAACCCCAGATGGTGTGTCCTCCTGCATCAGGATCACCTCACCCTCGATCTCCAGTGCCCCATACCTGTTTTCCAAGAGCAGCGGGGAAGGTGAGGGGAGGCAAGGAGGTTTTAGTTTGTGTCTTTTGAGAGGAACCTGCATCCATTGCCCTTTGCTTTTAGAGTAAGCAGGCTCTACAGGCTCACCCAGCAGAGGCTGGTTATCCAGATTCATCTCTTTCCTCCTCTGGTTCATCGCTTTCCTACATTCCCTTACATTTCTAAGGCTAGCAACCTCATCCTTCAGTCTGGCCACCAGATTAAGCAGATAGTCAATCTGCTCACACCTTATGCAAGAGTTGCCCCCACTACCCTGCATCTCAAGAGCCAGGCTCCAGCACTCTCTACAGCCAGATACCTGGACAGCTACCTGCTTGTGTTCTACCTCAGTCTGGGTCGACACTGAATTTTTTAGGGAGTTTTTGCTGCAAGTTACAACCATGCCTGTCCCTGGCCATAGCACCTACTGCACACCACAAAAAAAAAAAAAAACAAACCCAAAAAACCCACAAAACCAGAAAAAGTGCGGCGGTGCGTGAGGGCACGAGAGAGTACAAGAGAATACGGGCTGCCCGCTGAACATAGCCCCCACGAGCTGCGGCAAACCGTTTTAAAATAAGCCGCTCCCGCCGCTGGGATCACGAGTCTGACTACGTGAAAAGACGGCTCCTCTTGCCTCGCGGCGTGTGCAGGAATCTCCACGGTGCCGGCGATATCCGTAGCCCAAAAAGGAGAGCAGCGGCTGGTCCCCGCCAGCTGCTGGTCCCGGTGCTGTCCCGAGAGGGCTTCCCGCTGAACAGCTAAAGTAGCTAAATTCATCATACTTTACCCTTTGGTAACATTCATTTTGCCCAGTATTTCTTGCATTTAATCCAATAAAAAAGATACTTTGAAAATTCATACAATCTTAATTCAAAGTAATGGAGATGGTCATATTTCTTAATAACAACAGTATGCTAAAAAGTGTTTTTTTCAGTGTCAGCACTGATCTCCGGTGTGTCTGTCCCAGATGAACAAAGTACTTTCTATGCATAGGTAACTAATCATGCTAAAGGTGCCTCTTAAACAGCTCTGATAAGTAACTGCACCATCTCCATTACTGTCCCTTAAATTAAGGATTCTTCTGGTTTTTTTATGTCAGAAGTTATTCACTAGAGAGCCTTCTACAATTTGTCTGAAGTGTTGACCAGAAAAATGATTACATTGTCTCTACAATGCAATTTGTGTGTGCTTCGATCTTGTAACTTCCTGTAAGAATAGTCATTATCAAAATAAGTTTCAGTTTTCTAGTGTTTGGCAATTAATTTTATGTATGCCTGTATTAGGTTGTTGGGGTTTGTTTTGAGCAAGAGGGGACTTGGGTCCCAGGAACACCTGTGCAATTCAGGCCTTGAAGAATTCTCTGTTGATAATATAGTGGTGGAGTAGGAGCTGTGAGAAAGTGCTGATTGCTTGGTATGCTGAAGTCCAGCTGCCCCTGAGAAGGGAGGCAAGCAAGATAAGGAGGAGGCGAGATCTGGGAGAGCAATTAGGCCGGATAGAAGAATTCCACAGAGTCGTGAAAACAATGATGTAACCTTTTAGAGAGAAACCAATAGTATGTTGCCAAGTGGGCATAATTATAGCAAACTGTATATAAGATGTGTCTGATGCTCAATAAAGTTGGATTCCGCTGATCACATTGGTCGTATAGCGGCCCCTTCTTGCAACAGTGGTGGAGAATGCGGGCAACGGCGCCTTGAACAGGGACCCCACAGAGTGGGTCCTGAACCCAAAAAGGAGGGTTCTGCAAATCTCTGAAAGGAGTCACGGCGAAGAAGGGAGCCGTGCCGTTCCGAAAAGGACTATTCAGGGTTCGAGAGCGTGGAAAGCAAGAAGTATTCCGGTCCAGGATAGCAGTACTGGTGCTGTGGTTACCGACTCACAGAGAAGCGGAGGAAACAGCAGAAGACCGAAGACGCCGTAAGCCGATACTGCTCTGAGACTGTGCGCACAGGTATTAACGCATAATGGATAGTAATGGATAGGCAGGCAGCGTATGATTTATTTAAGTGCTTTTTAGAAAAGCGTAAGGTGGAGATATCGTCTAAAGTAATGCCTGGACTTTTGGCCCATGGATCCGCTTTAGGGCATTTCCCTAGCGGAGACAGTTATTTTGATGAAGCTTGTTGGAGAGAATACAGGAACAAGTTGTGGGACTTGGTTATAGATGGTGATAAAACTGCTATAAAGCTGCAAAAGTCATGGCGAGTATGCATGAATCGTGTTAAAACCTATGAACTGGAACAGCGAATGGCTGCTGCAGTTTCTGCGAATTTGTCAGAACGGGATGCAGCGCCAGTTGTATCTGAATTGCGACCGAAGGAGGTGTTTGAAAAATATCGCCCGGGGCCGCCTCCGGCACAGAGCACAATACCACTATCGTGCCCTGCAAGACCTGAATTTCCACCTCCACCCCCACCGACGGAATTCAGCGAGGCGCCTAATGACCTAGCCCCAGGCGCAGCCTGCCTGGCTAAGGGAGTGGGGGCTTCGGCTGAACTGAACGACAGCATAGAATTACAAACTGAGACAGTAAATCAGAGGGAGACACCGTTATCTATTTCTCCGGCTCAGTTAGAAAAGTTGGTGGAGCACATGTGTCAAAAACTGATTTTAGAAAGTTCCCAGGGAAAAGAAATGCTCTTAGAAAATAAAACGGAGAAGAAACCTAGCTCGGGAGCGGTTGTGCGAATTAACTGGAAAGCGATTGCTCAGGAGGCTATGAAAAATGGATGTTACGATGTGGCTGCTGAGTTGTCTAAGGTACTGTGTTTTCCTGTAACGCATGATATTGGTCATAATCAAGGACACTATCAGGTTTCGGACTGGACAGAGGACATTAAGACACTGATGAGAATGATTTTGACTCCTTCTCAAATGATCATGTTTGATGAGTTTTGGGGTCAGTTTTGTCAGCTCTCAGAGAATACACAACGGCAGCAGGGGGATCCCCTGGCTGGAGTCACAGCACAACAATTAATGGGAACAGGACAATGGTTTGGTGTTGAACGACAAGTTCGAAGTGATCCTGCGGTCTTTCAGGAATCAATGGAATGTGCCCAAAAGGCATTAAAAAGAGTACAAGCAGACCCTAAAAGGCCTCACTATATGTCTTTAAGACAAAAGCCAGAAGAGTCGTTTGCAGAATTTGTAGATCGTGTATGTGAGGCAATGAGTAATTTGGATATTCCTGACTATTTAAAGGGTTATATGTTAAAAAATGTAGCTTTTGAAGGAGCTAATACAAAACCAAAATCAATATTGGTAAATTTACCACAGGGGACTACAATTGAGGAGATGCTGGAAAGAGCAGCTAACATACCTTCTGGTCCACAGGCTTTTCTCATAGATACTATGCACAAATTGGCTGAACGACCACTGAAATTGGAAGAGGCTGCGGAGTCACAAACCCAAATATTGGCAGCCTTAGCTCCTTTAAAGGCTAATACAAGTGGGCAACAAGGGGATGTTTTTCAAAGGAAGATACGATGTTATGTGTGGTAAAGAAGGGCATATCCGATCACAATGTAGAGTGAAATTTGTATGGTGTGATAATTGTAAAAGTAATTCTCATTCCACCAATGCATGTCAAAGTTCGGGAAACGGCCAGAGCAGCGCGAAGAGCCGCCGCGCCGGGACACAAGTGGCAGCTCCAGTCTATTACCAGCAGGACGCAGAAATGAAAACGACACCTCAGCCTTACAACCAGCAACCAGAGGGAGCATCAGCTTGGACGTGGCAACAGCAGTAGATGTTACCTTAATAGATAATCGGCCCATTAAAGTGGAAACAAATGTAAAGGGGTGCATATACATCAATGGTCAGCCTGTAGGAGCATTGTTAACGGGTCGATCAGCTATGGGTGTTAAAGGGGTAATGGTATTGCCAGGGGTAATTGATGCGGATTACAGTGGTGTTATTTGTGTTGTGATGTGGAAATGGCATGCGATCAGCCTGTACGAGGTGACAAAGGCTTTGGATCCACAGGGGGACTGGCTCTCTTAACTATACCAATGGGAAGACGACCAGTCGCTGGTGTTGAATTTTGGTATGGGTCTCAGCACGTGAAATTAATTTGCCTGCTAGATACTGGTGCTGACATCACAATCATGAGTAATGCACACTGGCCGAGACACTGGCCTTTAGAGCCAGCAATAGGAGAAGTAGAAGGTGTTGGGGGAGCTCAAGTAGTAATGCAGAGTAGTCACAAAATTGTAGTGAAAATTGAAGGAAAACAGGCCTTAATTACAGTTACAGTTATGCCATTGCCTAATGGAATCAATGCTTTGGTGGGCCGGGATGTGATGCAGCAATTGGGTGTGGTCTTAACCTCAGCACCACCACCACACCACCCCCCCCCCAGTGGTTTCTGGTACGGCTACTGTCGACCATGGCTCTGTTCTGATTTAAAGCAACAGTACTCATTTTGTCATTTCTGATTGTAATGGCTTTCAGAGATTTGTTATTTAGAGTTTTGCTAAGTTTTCCTGGTAAGCATAATGAATGGTAAACATTTGCTATTTACAGGTATTTAGTACATAGTAATTGCAGTAAGGTGTATGTACTTAGTAAAGAGTTCAAATTGTAAGATTTTCTTTTGGTTCGAACCTTCTTAGTTGTCTGCCTAGGCATTTCAAAGGAGCTCCATGTAATATAGTTAAGGAATGTATAAACAGGTTTTAATTTTGGAAAGTGTTTTTTAGTTAATGTAACAATTTTATTTATTTTTAGACACTGATTTGATGGATTAATTTTAACATAGTCTTTTAAGGTTTTAAGGATTTTTAGTATTAGCATAAGTTAAGGTTTGTAGTAAATAGGTATTAATTTTAACAACTATTTCTTCACTAATGTGCAGAAGAATCAAGACTAAGAGGAAACAGCATTTCCCATGAAGTCGAACATCGATCACAATAACTGTTATGATAATGTGGGGTCAAAAGCATCAATCAGAAGAATGTAACACAGCATCATGTGAATTAGGACTGAATATTATGGTTGGTTGATTGTTGTGTGATTAGAGAAAATGTTCATAGGGACTTATATGTTATCTCACCAGTTTGCTATAATTTTGCACACCTAGAGGGAAAATCAAAATTCATAACAACACAACACGCATTTTCGGTTGAAAACATCAACAAAAAAAAAAAAAAAAAGGGGGGGGGGGGGGAAGACAGAATACCCCATAGCAAAAATAAAAAGGTTTTTTAATGGTACCAATAAGAGATCAGTGTTACTAGGATGAGCAAAAACACATTATTATGTGTAATTTTACATTGGGCAAAGCAATGAAGCTCTTTTGCTCTTGCTGATTGCCTGCAAGTTTTCTGTCTGTGAAGCTAGAGCCTGGCCAGATCTACCTTTACAGATTAAAGAAATCTTGTTACTATTAAACAATTTATGATTTTTGACCATCCTAGAGAAAATAAAAATGTAACATATCCCTAAAGTAGATTGTAAAACAGTGTTAAGGATTGCATTTATGTTTTAATCTTTGTAACGTGTTCAGGCATAATCACGTATTTTTTGTTAATAAGAGGAGTGAAATGTAAAGATCAGAACTATTAAGATCTAAGTTCTTCTTTACAATGTCTGTTATCTTTGACCATGTATTATGCCAGCTCTGTTAGAGCATTCTATCTAGATTCAACTTAAGCTTTGTGCCTTGTATAGGTAACATAGCCCAACATAACAGGCAATAATGAATTTTGATTGAGCCTTCAGACTGTGAGTGAACCTTTTCAGATGTGTCTGATAG
The DNA here is from genome assembly GCF_026170545.1 of Melanerpes formicivorus. Taxonomy (NCBI): domain Eukaryota; kingdom Metazoa; phylum Chordata; class Aves; order Piciformes; family Picidae; genus Melanerpes; species Melanerpes formicivorus. The sequence goes on from NW_027142409.1 coordinate 1,045,200, forward strand.
GGATACCCAGATTTGATGCAAATATGTTTGTTAATTATAGTAGTAAGTTTTAAGGTTTTTAGGTATTATTGTACTAATTTTGATTATTGTTAAACTTGTTTATAATTGTATTATGCAAAGCGTTCAAAGGACAACCTCCAAGGCCTTACTTGCACAAAAGAAAAACGGGGGATTTGTTGGGGTTTGTTTTGAGCAAGAGGGGACTTGGGTCCCAGGAACACCTGTGCAATTCAGGCCTTGAAAAATTCTCTGTTGATAATATAGTGGTGGAGTAGGAGCTGTGAGAAAGTGCTGATTGCTTGGTATGCTGAAGTCCAGCTGCCCCTGAGAAGGGAGGCAAGCAAGATAAGGAGGAGGCGAGATCTGGGAAAGAGAGCAATTAGGCCGGATAGAAGAATTCCACAGAGTCGTGAAAACAATGATGTAACCTTTTAGAGAGAAACCAACAGTATGTTGCCAAGTGGGTATAATTATAGCAAACTGTATATAAGATGTGTCTGATGCTCAATAAAGTTGGATTCCGCTGATCACATTGGTCGTATAGCGGCCCCTTCTTGCAACATTAGGTCATACTAAAGAGTCCTGAAACCCACTATGCTGTCCCTGAAATAGTGAACAACATATGCCTAGAGCAGAGAAACAGCACCATGTGTCAGCAGTTCTTCAGAATATTAACACGACCTTAAGAGTCTTGATAAGAGCTTTTGGAAGCTGGAACCAGAAGCATCATTTGTGTTTAACCAATCTAACAGCTAAAACTTTAGGAGACAGATAAAATTTTAGACAAAGACACCTGGAATACAGCAGATCTCTTGATAATAAAACTTTGGTCTGTTTCTTTTACACAACAAAGAACTGCAAGGGAGAAACAGAGCAACAGGTCTGTACATCTGGCTTATGTTATGCTGTCCTGTTCCAAATACTGATTGATAGCACATTCCATCTGAAGGCAGCTCAGACAGGTGACTTAACAGAAGGATGTGCAGTATATATAATTCCAAAATGTGCTATGGTACTGGGACTGGTTGACGTTGTCCCCTTAAGAAAGGGAATATGGTGGACGGAAGTTGGTAAACGGAAAGAATAATCTAAACTAATTTCATTGGTGAAGTGGGAGGAAGCACCTTCTGAACTGGGAGTGAACTGGGCACTCCAGCACTTTTATCTTCAGTCTTGCTTCCGCCTCTTCTTTGGGCAGCAGCTTTCTGTGCTGGGCTTTCTGCCAAGACTTCGGCCTTGAAACCGATAAGATAGAAGGCCTGTATTAACTGCTTTCCAATTAACACAAAACTGCTTTTAACTTCTTTCTTTCTCTTTCTCTCTCCCTTTTCTGACCTACTCTGGGGAAAGGGGGGAGAGAGGGGAGAGAGGAGGTGGGGAACCCCCTCGGCAGAGGGGGGAACTCTCATTTCTGTGTTACTTTATTGTATATCTTTGTATATATTGTAAATATTGTAAATTTGTATATATTCCCCTGCATACCCTACATTGCTTTGTAAATATAAAGCTCCACTGCTTTGCTAATTCAGCTTGTGAGTTTTTTTTTCCCTTTCCCTTCAATTTTCTTTCCCTTTCCCTTACAAGGGGGAAGGGAGGAGGCTTCTTGGCCTTACCCTTCCACCCCACCACAGGTACAATGAAAACAGATTTCATTCTATATTCCTTTACATTAGCACATGGAAGAAAGACTTGCCTGAGGATTTAGGCAGTCTTGATTTTAATAATGATGTGAAAAGTAAGACCTGAACAGCCTCCTAATGCCAAATATTGATTCAGAGATGGGGCAGGGGGGAAGACCAAGATGGATCAGAATCATGAGAAGGAAAGTAATTGCAGATCAGAGAAAAATATATTTTTCATTTTCTCTGTCTGGATAAAGCAACTTTCCAACAGCTAGAAGAAGATCACTTGACACAGCCTTCCTTTCACACTAGGATGAGTATGGCATGGAAAAAGACACAACTACTAGCTTACAAGGCTATTTATAAGAACATTTCCTTTGATATTATCAAATGTTATAACCAAAAAGGTCACAACAGCCATGGAATCTATTCCAAAACTACTTTCTTTTTATACAATACATTAAGACAATTACTGAATAAGTCAACCCAGCCAGCATTACCTCAAGAAAACTGGAAGACACAGGGTCACAATACAGTATTGATTTCTGATGCTATATTGCTGACCCAGGACTCTTGACTTTGTGTGGGGTGTTGTGTTTGGGGTTTGTTGTTTGGTTGGTTTATTTTTTGTCTGTGTGTGGTTTTTTTTGTTTTGGGTTGGGTTTTTAAAAGATTTTCACAGGCCCACAGAATACCATGAAAACAAACAAAAAACAATGCATAAATATCTCCCTCAATCTGAGATAACCTAAACCAAAGATCTGTATGAGCAGTCATATCTTTCAATTTATTTCCAAGCACTTTTGTCATCCTTCAAATTCACCTATTTCAGTCTTTCAGAGTACTTAATGGGTAGCAAAATAATTTGAAACCCGTCTACTCTATCAAGACTATTGGTACAATCACAGATACCATACTAACACTTTTCAAAAGGGATTTTAAGACCTAGGGGAGGGTGGGGATAGTGGCAGGAAGCAAGTATAACCAATGTAGTTGCTCAGCTTTCTAGAGAACACAGCTTCATCTATTCATGCACTTCAAGAAAGTCAACGTGGAGCGCTGGCTAAAGCAAAAATTGTGACAAGCCAACAGATTGGTTAAATGCTTCATTAAAGAATAAAAGCAAGTAATAACAGCCATGTCTCATCCCAGAAACATTTAGCAACTGGAAGATGGCATTTCTTTTTCAGCATTAAGTCATGGTTTCTGTAAAGATCACAGTTCTATCATCATTTTAAGAAAGTTAAACCAAAATACTGTCACTGGCTCAATTAGTAACTGAATTAAGTACACAGCAAGACAAAAGGATCAGTATTTGAAATCTTTCTTCAACATGAATTTATTTCATTACTATGTCCTGTCAGAGCAATTAACTCTAAATGCATACTGATTATCATAGAATAATTTGAGTTGGAAGGGACATAAAGATCATCTAGTTCCAATCCCCTTGCCACGATCAGGAACAACTTCTACTAGACCTGGGTGCCCAAGGCCCCATCCAGCTTGGCTTTGAACACTTCCAGGGCAGGAGCTTCCACAGCTTCTTTGGGTAACCTGTTCCAGTGCCTCACCACACTCATGGTTTCTTCCTAACATCTAGTCTAAATTTAGATTCTTCCAGTTTGAAGCCATTACTCCTCATCTTTTAAAAAGTCCCTCTCCATCTATGTTCTAGGTGCCCTTCAAATACTGGAAGGCTGCTGTAAGATCTCTCTGGAGCCTTCTCTTCTCCAGGCTGAAGAACCCCCAAGTCTCTCAGCCTCTCTTCACAGGAGAGGTGCTCCAGTCCTCTGATGATCTTCATAGAGCTCCTCTGGACCTAGTCTAACACTCCCATGTCCTTCTTGTGTTGAGGGCTCTAGATCTGGACACAGCACTTTAGGTGGGGTATTCACCAGAGCAAAGGGGGAGAATCCCCTCCCTCAATCCACTGGCTATACTGCTTTGATGCAGCCCTGGATACAGTTGGCATTCTGGGCTGCAAGTGCAAACTCCTGACCAAGCTGTCAGCCTGTGGCTTGGACAGGTGCACTCTGCACTGGGTTAGGAATTGGCTGGAGGGCTGAGCCCAGAGAGTGGTGGTGAATGGTGCCACATCCAGCTGGCAGCCAGTCACTAGTGGTGTCCCCCAGGGATCAGTGCTGGGCCCCATCCTGTTCAATATCTTTATTGATGATCTGGATGAGGGCACTGAGTTGATCATCAGTGAATTGGCAGATGACACCAAGCTGGGAGCAGGTGTTGATCTGTTAAGAGGGTAGGAGAGCTCTGAAGAGGGACCATGACAGGCTGGACAGATGGGCAGAGTCCAACGGTATGAGATTTAACACATCCAGGTGCCGGGTTCTACACATTGGCCACAACAACCCCATGTGGCACTACAGGCTGGGGTCAGAGTGGCTGGAGAGCAGCCAGGCAGAGGGACCTGGGGGTACTGGTTGACGGCTGGCTGAACTGTGGTGAAGGCACATTATGCCCAGATACTGAATCTTGTCCCAGCATATGGGCAAGTTCCCCCTCCTCCAGGAGGAAGACAAAAGCCAAGGCATTAGCCAGGCTTGCACGCACCCAGCGCATGCAGTGCTCGTGCTGACACCAAGTATGGGCATAACTCTTGCTTCACACTTTCTATAGGCTGAAGCCAGTTGTTTATGAGAATGCCCATTGGTCAAGCCGAGCCTCGAAGAACCTATAAGTATCACCCCAGTTGGTAAACAAGTTGCCCCCTCATTCACTTTGTCTCTGTGCCTGCTCGAGAGAGTAACTCTCGAGCTGCAGCCTTTGCCATTGAGCTTATTGTTATTAGCTTCTGTTATACATGCACGCATACTGGAAGCGTCTGCATAGTGAAGCCACCCAGAGGGAGGACCTTCGCTGTTTCTGAGGAATCCAGCGTCACCACAGCCAGTCGTACCGACCGGGAGAGCCCACCGTGCCACCGGAGGACTGGACTGACCCCCGAGGGTAAGATTTGCCCAGTTGCCGGGGAGAAGGGACTTGATCGATACCGTGTCCACGTATGCCTAGCCCCGCCGTAGCGGGAGAGAAGCCGCCGAGTGCCGCTCTGAGCCCTGTGAAACTCAGGGAAGACTAAAGCATTGTTCGTGCCTATACTGCACCGAACCCGGGACCACTACGAGAGTCCTGCTGCTCCTTTAAGCTCAGTAAATGAGAATCCGCCGCCTAACGCAGCCGCATTCTCTCCCCGAAGCTGTTTGCATCAGCCCTGAGGACCGCTGTGGTTGGGCCGACCCCCATAGCTTTGCCTGCTGCCGCGTCGTCCGAGCCCACCTACCGGCCACTGTCGTCCCACCCTGCCGACTTCTGAGGGCCAATCCCACGGGTCGACCCCGAGCAGGAGCGATCCCTGTTGTCTGAAGGGAATCGAATATCTTCCACGTGCTTTCCATCCACTAGCACTCAGTTCAAAGTATCCGCGTCTAGCAGAGTAAGCGCTGATGCATAGAAAGATTGTAATATTGCTGTGTACAGCCAGAAGCCGCCCACGTCCCGCCATCTAGTGGCCAAGCGGCAGAACTGCACCCTTCATTATATAAATATAGAGATAGTCTGTAACTAGTTCAATTAAGTTATAATCACAACACTAAGCCACTTGTGGAATCTATTTCACGAACGTGCACTAGAACATGTATATAAGTTGGTGATTCATCGGTTATTAATAGTTTTATAATTAATAAAAATATTTTCATAATTAATATTTCCTATTAATAAATTTTATAACCTCTTCACCACATGAACATGAGCCTGCAGTGTGCCCAGGTGGCCAAGAAGGCCAATGGCATCCTGGCCTGCATTAAGAACAGTGTGGCCAGCAGGAGCAGGGAGGTCATTCTGCCCCTGTACACTGCACTGGTTAGGCCACACCTCGAGTCCTGTGTCCAGTTCTGGGCCCCTCAGTTTAGGAAGGATGTTGACTTGCTGGACTGTGTCCAGAGAAGGGCAACAAAGCTGGGGAGGGGTTTGAAGCATAAGCCCTATGAGGAGAAGCTGAGGGAGCTGGGATTGTTTAGCCTGGAGAAGAGAAGGTTCAGGGGAGACCTTATTGCTGTCTGCAACTACCTGAAGGGAGGTTGTAGCCAGGTGGGGGTTGGTCTCTTCTCCCAGGCAACCAGCACCAGAACAAGAGGACACAGTCTCAAGCTGTGCCAGGGGAGGTTTAGGCTGGATGTCAGGAAGAAATTCTTCACAGAAAGAGTGATTTGCTATTGGATTGTGCTGCCCAAGAGGTGGTGGAGTCACCATCACTGGAGATGTTTAGGAAGAGACTGGATGAGGCACTTGGTGCCATAGTTTAGTTGATTAGATGGTGTTGGGTGATAGGTTGGACTTGATGATCTCGAAGGTCTTTTCCAACCTGGTTAATTCTATTCAACTCTATTCTATTGCTAGGTCATCCTGAGTGTCTCATTAGGCAGCACTCTCTAAACTCCCTATGCAGGTCATGGAACTGCCTTGAAGGAGCTGTCACCTTCCAAGATCTTACTTCCCCAACTCCACAGTACTGTGACTTAAAAAAAAAATCCCAAACAAAGCAAACCAAGAAGTCCTTTCCCCCCACTTTAGCTGAATTATATAATAGAACTCTTCACCCTGTTTAAAATCTTCTAAGGAGTAATTACCAGCAAAATAGCACACATTTCTGCTAGGGTATGCCAATTTCATTTTTTCTGGAGCCAAATAATTTTCAGATCCCAGTCTTCTCTTGCTTCTCAAAGGTAGTAAGCAATTGTTTAACTATCTCAGATACAATAACACTGAAAACATCTCATTTCATACAGCTACACAAGCTTTCAAATAAATTATCCCATCACTTCCCTAAGATTAGCAGTCATCTAATGACTGACATAGTAACATAGCAGATCCAGTCAACAACCATCCCAGTGTTCTTGCAAAGTACTTAGCTTATCTTCACCTACAAGAAAATCTTCAGCTGTCAGAAAAATCAATTTGGTTTTAAGAGAAGCTCTTTGTTTTATATCATATAATTTAAGACTCCTGAAATTGTATCAAAATATCTCTGTATAATTACCTCTCCCATTCCCTGAGATTCTAGGGCAAGAGCTTGAAACTCATGATTCATCTCATCCACAGATCGAACCTGTAGGGGGGGAAAAAGAGTGATTCATTGGTCAAATGTATTTTCAAAAGCTGAGTTTGTTATAAACCAATGTAATGACCCATGCCAATATAACAACATGCAAGGAAAGAGACTAAAAATTTTTCATCTCTTTATGGATATCACTTGAAATGCAAACACTGAGCAATATAACATTTTCAACAAATGTAAAGGAAAGTCAAATTAAAGATATCAACATAGGTTGTCCTTTGGAAAGGAGCTGTTGCCCACGAGATAGCTGAGTACACTTAGCAGCAAATAAAAGCTCAGAAGACATGTTGCAATAGCTACAAGCAATGCATTGCTTTTAAAAACTAGTAACTGACTGAATTATCATAATTTCCCATGCTTTCTCCCAGGAAACAGCACTCTTCCTTCTCTGTGTTCTCTTTTTTTTGTTTGGTACAAACACAAAAAGTGCATCACTAAAGAAAGTTGCTGCTGTCACAAACCACCTCCTTTTTTACAGCATGCAGATCCAATGCACCAGGTGCATTCTTCCCTGCTCTTCAGAGTGATGTGCAGCAGGATAAAATGGTTAAGTCATTCCAGTTCAAAGTTAAAGTTTCCCTCCCAATACCAGTCTGCCAGAGAAGTTAATTTCATCTAGTAAATCATTCCATTTACATTACAAATAAAACAAAACCAAGTGACACCATGCAACTGACAACACATTAAGATCACATCTGAATAAAGAAATACTCAAATGCTTGGCAAAGAAACAATCTTGTGCTTTTAATATTCTGGCACAAACAACTTTTCCAATTCTTTCTTAGCATTGTAAAAGTGTTAATAACCTGTCAAGAGATGCTTTATTCTCAAAATACTGTTACTGCCATTTTAAGACATTAACTTCTGAGGTTGAGTAACTGTACTTTCAAGGAAGGTATTTCACAGCTCAATGAAATAGTCCCTCAAAAAGAAGAATATTTTAATTTAGATGGCTTCTGAAAGCAATTCCAAACAATTTCAGTGAGCTACTGAAAAATAAATTGTTTTACAGTGAACGATGGGGGTGGGGGGTGATTGTGTGTGCAAATTAGAACCCTGACCTTTTTTTTTCTAGTGATGCTGACATTTAAGTCAATTAGGTTGATTTTATTCTTTTAAAAACTGAAAGCAGTTTTCATGTATTCTTGAAAGAAGATAAAGTAACTTTCAAATTAATGAAAAAATACATTTATAATTTATACGAGGGGTTTTTTTTTATCAGCTCCAAGGGTTAATACCTTTGTGCATGCACATACTAAAATTCAACTGCGGAAGAGGAATTATTTAGGGGGGAAAAAAATCAGAAATTTAAGTATTGAAGACTTCTGAAAGTGGATATTGAAGTTCCTGGAGACAGAATTTCTTCTAGAGATGGCGGAGAGTTTATTACCTTACCCTAACGCAATGCCCATGCTGAAATCATGCAGTTTTATTTCAATTACAACCAAATAATAAGTTAGATACTCTCTAAAACAAAGCTTGTAGATAAAGCACACCAAACTATATTTATTATAAATACTACCCAAATCAGTGGCAAGAATCCACCATGTCTTTTGTGGGTTTAGTCATTTTTGCTTTTTGGGGGTGGGGGCTGTTGGTTGGAAGGGGTGGGTGGGTGGTGTTTGTTTGGAGGAATTTGGGTTTTTTGGATTGTTTTGTATTGGTGGTGGTTTTGTGGTTTGGCTTTTTTTGGTGCCAATTCCAAATGCTTCACACATGCCACCCCCTCCCCCCCGCCAGTCCAGTAAAGTTCAAAACCACGGCTATGCACACTTCCAAGATTCTAAGAAAAGACAATCCAAGAATCAGAGTAACAGCACAGCTTACTCCTGTTTTTCTGTTCCCATCCCAAACAGCAGCCCACAAAATCCTGTCCCATATATCATGTGTCCAGTTCTGGGCCTCTCAATTTAAGAAGGACATTGAGACTCTTGAACGTGTCAAGAGAAGGGCAATGAGGCTGGGGAGAGGACACAGTCTCAACCTGCACCAGGGGAAGTTTAGGCTTGAGGTGAGGAGAAAGTTCTTCACAGAGGGAGTTGTTAGCCATTGGAATGGGCTGCCCAGGGAGGTGGTGGAGTCACCATCCCTGGAGATGTTCAAGAGGAGACAGGATATGGCACTTGGTGCCATGGTTTAGTAGTCGTGAGGTCTTGGGTGACAGGTTGGACTCGATGACCTTTGAGGTCTTTTCCAACCTTATTGATTCTATGAATACATTTTTCATAGATCATTTTATGGACTGGAGAAAATACAAGCAGCACTAAAGTTTTCAGATGATCTGCTTTCTGCAGTGCTAGCCCTATCGCTACAACAGAAGGAAACATCCAGAGCAACAATCACACTACATGCCCTACATACAAAGTGGCCTCCCAAAAGGAAAACCTTTGGTAAGGATCATCTGCATCTCTGGGAAGTTTTATTTTCTCCAACCCAATGCCAATATTCATCTAATTCATAAGCTCCAGAAATAAACAATCTACCCCTTTCTTATACCACATTATTCATTACATTTAAAAAAAAAAAAAAAATAATCTATTTTTAGTCATTCGGTCATCGGGACTAACTCATAAATAAAAAAGAGGCCTATGAAATACAGTGCTCAACATTTACACTTTTTTCCTGGTTAAAGAAGTTCCTTGTTGTTCTGTTTGGTTGGGTTTTCATTTTGTTTTCTCAGAATCACTCTGAAGACTCCTATTTCTCCATTTACCACCTACCTGCTTTGGGGATTAGTTGCTCGAGTTAATCTTAGTTTTCAGGCATTGAACCCCAATAAGCCTGGCAATGGTTTCCTCACACACTACCGTTAAATAGATAGGACAGCTTAATTGTACCCATGAACTTTTCCTCTTAGAAATAATGACAGATAATTCAGAAACTGGATGCAACATGCCAGCATTTGTTAGTCCGCTTTTCATCAAAGCATTAGGAAAGACATTTTAACACTCAGGAAAAAAAAAATTGTATTTTTTTAGTAGACTATTTCATCCTAGATTTTATACTCTTTTCCTCTCCTCCCCCTAAAATTTACAAAATAATTTTAAATCTAAAGGCCTATGCAAAAGCCTTTGTTTCTCAATACTCCTAGTAAGAGTAATCTCACTTCTACTGTACTTTCACTACTACTGCACAGTATGTCCACAAGACAATTGTCAATCATGAATGCTGCAATGTTTAACCCATAAACTGAGTTCATGACAGTTAAGCACATCTAACCAGCTACCAATGAATGAACAGGACAGTCCATACATCTTTCCCACAAAGGCTTCTACAACTTTTGTAATTCAGAAGTTTTCTTTAAAAGACGTAACTTTTTTTGAGCATAGCAGATAATAACACAACTGTAGACTTAACCAAGGATTCCAAACTGGAGCATTCCAAGCTCCTTAGGCAATTCAAATAAGATGTTAGGCATTTCTGACAAAACAGTTAAGCAACCAACTTTAAGTCTTAATACACATTTACATGGCTATAGTCTCAAAAGCATAACAATTTCCCCTCAATAAATAGCAATTTTTATTGCATTAAAATACAGTGTTTTAAAATCAACTCAAGTTTTTTCCAACTTGAACTGCAAGCAAGGGCAGTTCAATCTGTATTTTAGGCTTCTTAACTCATACTCTGAGATCAAGCTACACTTTTGCACTATATGACCCATAATACATTCAAATGTTCTACAAAAAACACAAATTTAGTTTGTCAATTCAGTTGTCCAGTCACTCTGGCTCTTTATGATTTAGTTCCATTTCCTTGTGAACTTTGTACTTTTGAGAAGGAATTCTACCAGTGCAACAATGAAAAAAAAGAAACAGAAGATTTCAAGGTAAGGTTTCTGCAGCATTTATTAAGGGAAAAAAAACCCAACTACTAACTATGCTCAGCAAAAACACCTGCTGAAAAGAAGCAAGGTGATCAGAAAAGCTGACACAACACAATGTTTTCCTTGCTGCCTTTCCAGATGGAGTATCAGTAATCTGGAAGCATGCACTTAGGAGAAAGGGAAAAAACAATAAATCTATATATACACATATACACACACACATAAATATATAAAAATTACAGCATCCCACAAATACTGCCAAGTTTGGAAATTACAGATCTACTTGCAACAGACCACAGAAAGCAAGCACAACAGGGCATAACCTCCCCACGAAGAAAAGCACTGGAAAATTGTGGTGTGTTGACGTTTTCCCCCGGCATTAACTTTGCCACATCTTGCTGCTTATTTGAGAGCTACATGATGGTTCAATGGACTAACAAAATTTTGGATACTGTTTCCCATAATGGAACAAAACATGCTTTAGGAAACAGGTAATTGCACTCACTCCTCTAGAACACAAATTCTTACACCACATTAGAAATTTATGTCTTCCCACAAGTTCAAGCATTACCTAAAGACTGGCCAGAACTGTTAGTGCAGGTGTTTCTATACTTACTGTCAGGTGTCCTCAAGCTCAGGATTTTAATCCCTAAAATCCAACACTGGCAGAACTATCAGCCTCACATAAGTTACTAATAATGTGTCTGTATTGTGTTTGCTCCACTTCAAGAGCTCAACTGACATATTCCAACCTAAGTAGGGCATGTAGTTTAAACTTAGCAGGCTTCTCAAATTCAAATGTAAGAAATTATCCACTCAAGAGTTTCTAAGAAATACAGAGGAAATCAGGGTGACATGTTGCAGAAGTAAAGTAAAAGTCTAGAAGAGACAGCTGACTACATAATTATACAAAACAGAAGAAAAATCCCATTAAAAACTTGCCCCATTAGAGGTTTATTTAAACAGGAAATTATAAAAAAAATAAAATAATTAAAACAGTTGATTAAAAGACTATTTACCCACACACTATTTAGCTTATTATTTAAATGAGCAATCCTTTCTATAAAAGGGTTGACTGCTCATTTACTGTTTGTAAATCAAGCTGAAGAACAGTCTTTCATAAAAGAAAATCTATAGGTTTAATCTTCAACGTGAAATAGTTTAGGTGTAAATCCCATCTAGTCTGTTGAGACTCTTAATCTTCCCACTACTCTACTCATGTATGTATATTATTCTGCATCTCTCACCTCAACATTCCTGCATAAATATATCACAAACAATAAAGAAGATGCTAACATATTCAGAAGCTTGAAAACAAAGTTATGAAAAACTCTGAATTGCAGTTCTTGTCTGAACACGCTTTTTTAAAAATTGCTGTCAATTACTTAATATATACACATAACTAATCTCTTCTAATTTCAAGTATCTGCACTTTTCTAGTTAAGCCTGTCAGTCAGCATCACCTCCCTATAACAGTGCTACTGGTGACATAACAGAAGTTAAAAGGAATTCATGAGACAAATTTCTAACCATCATTGTTCCACACTGTAGTGAAAGGGTTTGTCAGCAGTAACACCACACAGCTACTTCTATAATGAAGTTTGACACTAATTTGCTGCATAGCTGTTTTGAGACACCAGCCTTCACTACTTCATTACCTCTCATTAAAAAAAACCAAAACAAACCCCTTTACTTACTAGGTTTAAAAACTTTGAAAACTTGAGTGCTTTCTAGGCAATATGCTATTTTTTAAAAAGGCTTAAAACTTTGCCTTTTTCTGAATATGAAAGTCTGTAAAATCCCCAAATTTATCTACTCACAAACAGGAACTAGGAACAATTTATCTCAACGCATACTGCAATGATTAATGCAACATTTAACTTTCATTCTAATAGTCAACAAGCCTTTCTTAAATGTGTATAAAAAAATTTTGAACAATAGGAATGTACAGGCCTAGAATCAAGTAAAAATCACCATAAATTAACTTTCCACATTGCAATCAAGACTGTTTTTACTGATGCGTTTTCTCTAGATACTTAAATTGTTTTTACTTTTCTTTTCCCCCTTCACACTTGAAAAGTGAAAAAACAAGCTTTTATTTTTTGTTTCAAAAATTATGTATGTTTATACTACTTTAAAAGAATGTAACTTTAAGCAATCCCATGGAACATAATTGATTTCTAAGCAATGTAAGTTATACCAAGAAAGGCATTTTGCACATATGTATATGTACATCCACACCTCCCCCTCATTAAAAGGAAATTACAAAAATCACTCAATTTCTAGGAAACTATTTTGTGTTATTACAGAACTGGTATCACTAAAGTTCCTCCCACCCCCAGCAATTCTAAATATATAGAAAACCCCTTCCTCAGACAATTTACTTTCTTTTTCTTTATTCCTGAATGTAGTAGATGTGTTTACCATGCCATTCATTTTCCAAGCATGCTAGATGCAAAAACTGAAGTTCCACCAGTCATTCTCCTGCCTAGAAGTTTCTAGCATCATGACTTCTCCCTTACTAGTCCAGTACACTTCTAACAAGCTCTGTTGTTTAGCTGTGGTTTCTTTTTAAAATTCTCCTCCAGCAGGCAAGGCAAAACCAGGGAACTCCAACAGTGTGACCTTATTGAACTGGTTGCTAAAATCAGAGATGAAGCCATGGAACCACCTAGTCTTAAGGCAATGAACTCAATCACAAGAAGTACAAAAAAGAAATTCAGAAGTTTTAGATGTCTCACTCCACTACAAATAACTAGTAGTTCCAAGAAAGCTGCTGATAAAGGGCACCACTTCTCTGTATCACCAGCACAAAATGCCAGTCAAAAAAAAGTTTCAAATATATGCCAGTCTGTCTCAAAAGCTGCCTTGATTCTTTGAACCTTTAAACAGTGAAAAACCTCAAGGACAACCAGAAAACTGTAGAGAGTGCTTCTTTTAATATATTTTAGAAGAATTACTATAGGGAAGCATGTATGTTTTCTACTTTGTCTACAGCAGGGGAATGCACACTTAAAGAAACTGCTGCTATCAATTTTTTCAAATGTCTTCCAAAAACATTCTCCTTGAATAATGTGTATTTAAACTAACCATAGATTTCCACAATTGCCTAAAAGATGAAAAAAAAACCCTGAAAACTATAAAACAAGCTAGAGAGACTACTTCTAATTCAATAAAGCTCATTTCTAATTCAGTAAGAGCAGCAGCTTAGCCATGGACATTAGTATATCATTAAATGTTGGCCAGCACAATTCTTCAAAGGAACTGAAAAAAGTTTAAAATGACACTAAAGACTTTATACTGATGATAATTAAGCTACTGGAAATAAAGTTGGCTGTTTACAATTCAAATTCAAGTCAGGGTCATCGTCATAGGAGACTCCCTACTGAAGGGAACAGAGGGCCCAATATGCAGGCCAGACCCATTTCATAGAGAGGTCTGCTGCCTCCCTGGTGCCCAAGTAAAAGACGTTGTAGATAGAATTCCCAACCTCGTGAGTCCTTCAGACTACTACCCACTGCTGGTCTTTCAGGTGGGCAGTGACGATGTAACAATGAGAGGCTCACAATCTATTAAAAAAGACTTCAGAACCTTAGGGCAAATGCTAAAGGGATCAGGGGCTCAAGTCATGTTCTCTGCCATCCCTCTAACGTCAGCAATGGATGAGGACACACTGAGGATGCGCCGACAGATCAATTCATGGCTCAGGGGCTGGTGCCATCAACAGGGCTTTGGGTTCCACAATCATGGACTGGTTTTCAAGGCACCAGAGCTGAAAACAACTCATGGGACACACTTGTCCCAGAGGGGGAAAAGAATCCTGGGGCAGGAATTGGCAGGGCTCATTGATAGGGCTTTAAACTAGATTTGAAGGGGGAAGCGGTTAATAGTCTCCTGCTGGCTGGTGACAAACAGAGGGGCAGCTCACCAGCAGTAGAGAGAAGGAGAGCTGGTAAGGGCTCTCAACTTGCTACCCTGAGGCAAGCCACAAATGATCCACCAGGACATTCTGTGGAAACCGAGGGGATTTGGCACAAGAGCAGGACAGGGCCAGCCCAGCTGAAGTGCTTCTATGCGAATGCGCGCAGCTTGGGCAACAAACAGGATGAGTTAAGGGCCACTGTGCTGCTGGGATGCCACGACATAGTGGCTGTTACTGAAACTTGGTGGGATGAATCCCATGACTGGGATGTAGGGATAGATGGGTATAAACTCTTTAGGAAGGATAGGCAAAGAAGGAGAGGAGGAGGTGTTGCCCTCTATGTCAATAGCCAGTTGGAATCAGTGGAGCTCCAACTGGGGAGGGATGATAAGCTAGTTGAGAGCGTATGGGTCAAAATTAAAGGCAGGACAGGGGAAGGAGATATTACTGTGGGGGTCTCCTACAGGCCACCTGACCAGCAGATCCAAGCAGATGAGGCCCTCCATAGGCAAATAGAAGCAGCTTCCAGGTCACAAGCCCTGGTCCTCATGGGTGATTTCAACCACCCGGACATCTGCTGGAGGGACAACACAGCAAGGCACCAGCAATCCAGGATGTTGCTGGACCGCATAGAAGACAACTTCCTCCTCCAAATGGTAGAGGAACCAACAAGAAATGGTGCTATGCTGGACCTTGTTCTCACCAACAGGGAAGGGCTGGTAAGCAATGTGAGGCTCCTAGACGGCCTTGGCTGCAGTGACCATGAAACAGTTGAATTTAACATCCTCAGGGCAATCAGGAGGAAGTATTCCAAGCTCACGACCCTAGACTTCAGGCGTGCAGATTTTGATCGCTTCAGGGATCTGATAGCCAAAGTGTCGTGGGACAAAGCCCTGGAGGGAAGAGGGACCCAGGACATAGTTTCATAGTTTCATTCAGGGTTGGAAGGGACCACAAGGATCATCTAGTTCCAACCCCCCTGCCATGGGCAGGGACACCCCACACTAGAGCAGGCTGGACAGAGCCTCATCCAGCCTGCTCTTAAACACCCCCAGGGACGGGGCCTCGACCACCTCCCTGGACAACCCATTCCAGGGTTTCACCACTCTCATGGTGAAGAACCTCCTCCTCACATCCAGCCTGACAGCTGGTCAGTATTCAAGGACCACCTCCTCTGTGTCCAGGAGCTCTGTGTACCAACAAAGAGAAAAGCAGGTAAGAATGCTAGGAGGCCTGCCTGGATGGGCAAGGAGCTACTGGACACACTATTACTTAAAAGGAAACTCTACAGGAAGTGGAGGGAAGGACAGGTAGAACAGGGGGTATATAAGGAAGCTGCCCGAGCAGCTAGAGTCCTGGTTAGGAAAGCCAAAGCAGAGTTTGAATTGAATCTAGCCAGGGAGATTAAAGGGAATACTAAGAACTTCTACAGGTATATTAATGGGAAGAAGACGACTAGGGAAGGTGTGGGCCCCCTCAGAAAGGAAAATGGTGACATGGCCACAAGTGATGAGGAAAAGGATGAGGTTCTTAATAACTTCTTTACCTCAGTCATCACTGCAAGGGCCTCTAGCCACACTCCTGATGTTATGGAAGTCAAAGCCAGGGACGGGGAGGAAGAACTGCCCATTGTAAGTGCAGATCAGGTTCGTGATCATCTGAAGAACCTGAAAGTGTTCAAGTCCATGGGACCCGACGGGTTACACCCACGGGTACTCAGAGAACTGGCAGATGAGGTTGCTAAACCCCTCACTATTATATTTCAAAAGTCATGGCAATCTGGTGAAGTCCCCACAGACTGGAAAAGGGGAAACATTGCCCCCATCTTCAAAAAGGGCAAGAAGGAGGAACCAGGGAACTACAGGCCAGTCAGTCTCACCTCTGTGCCTGGAAAGATCATGGAGCAGATCCTCCTGGAGTCACTACTCGCTCAAAAGAATAGTGAAGAGGTGATTGGGAGCAGTCAGCATGGCTTTGCCAAGGGCAAATCCTGCCTGACCAACCTGGTGGCCTTCTATGAGAAGGTGACAAAATTAATAGATGAGGGGCGAGCAACTGATGTCGTTTACCTGGACCTGAGCAAAGCCTTCGACACTGTCCCGCACCACATCCTGGTCTCCAAACTGGTGACACATGGGTTTGATGGGTGGACCACTAGATGGATAAGGAACTGGCTTGATGGCCACACCCAAAGAGTGGCTGTCAATGGCTCCATGTCCCAGTGGAGGCCAGTGACAAGCGGAGTCCCTCAGGGATCAGTCCTGGGACCTGTCTTATTCAACATCTTTGTGGGGGACATGGACAGTGGCATTGAGTGCACCCTCAGCAAGTTTGCTGATGACACCAAGCTGTGTGGTGCAGCAGACACGCTGGAGGGAAGGGAGGCCATCCAGAGGGACCTTGACAGGCTGGAGAGGTGGGCACGAGCCAACCTCATGAAGTTCAATAAGAGCAAGTGCAGGGTCCTGCATCTGGGTCGAGGCAATCCCAGGCACAAATACAGGCTGGGCAGTGACTGGCTGGAAAGTAGCCCTGAAGAGAGAGACTTGGGGGTGCTGGTGGACAAAAAGCTCAACATGAGCTCTCAGTGTGCACTTGCAGCCCGCAAAGCCAATCAGATCCTGGGCTGCATCAGGAGAAGTGAGGCTAGCAGGTCGAGGGAGGTGATCCTCCCCCTCTACTCAGCCCTGGTGAGACCCCACCTGGAGTACTGTGTCCAGTTCTGGAGCCCCTATTACAAGAGGGATGTGGAGGTGCTGGAGCGTGTCCAGAGAAGGGCCACAAGGATGATCAGGAGGCTGGAGCACCTCTCCTATGAGGACAGACTGAAAGAGTTGGGGCTGTTCAGTCTGCAGAAGAGAAGACTCCGAGGTGACCTAATTGTGGCCTTCCAGTATCTGAAGGGGGCCTACAGGAAGGCTGGGGAAGGACTTCTCAGGATCTCAGGTAGTGATAGGACTAGGGGGAATGGAATGAAGCTGGAGGTGGGGAGTGTGGTGGGTTTGGAAGGGGTAAGACCAAGAAGCCTCCTCCCTTCCCCCTTGTAAAGTAAAAGGGAAAAAAAATTGAAGGGAAAGAAAAAAAAAACCTCACAAGCTGAATTAGCAAAGCAGTGGAGCTATATTTACAAAGCAACGTAGGGAATGCAGGGGATTATTTACAAATTTACAATATCTACAATATATACAAAGATATACAACAGAGTAACACAGAAATGAGAGTGACCCCCTCGGCAGAGAGGGGTTCCCCACCTCCGCTCTCCCCTCTCTCCCCCCCCTTTCCCCAGAGTGGGATAGAAAGAGAAAGAAAAGAGAGGAAAAAAAAGTTAGAAGCAGTTCGTGTTAATTGGAAGGGAGTTAATATACCGGCCTTTATCTATCTTCAAGGCCGAGGCCTTGGCAGAAAGCCCAGCACAGAGACAGAGAGCGGCCGCACCGTGGAAAGGCGGAAGCAAGACTGAAGATAAGGTGCCGGAGTGCCCAGTATAGTCCCAGCTCAGAAGGTGCTTCCTCCCACTCGTCCAATGAAATTAGTTTAGACTATTCCTTCCGTTTACCAGCTTCCGTCCACCATATTCCCTTTCTTAAGGGGGCAATGTCAACCGGCCACAGTCCACCCCTACTAAACAATTTCATTGGCTGTTCATACTGTCCATCCAATCCAAAACGATATTTACAGTTCGTGAGTAAAGTTCATAGTCCATTCCGGCTATGCTCAGATGTAGATGATTCAAAAGTCCAAGAAAATCAGAAAATGAGAAAAATGGAAAACAGTTCATTTCTTCACCGACGAAGCGAAGAAAAGGGAAACAGGGAATCTCAGGGTCTCTTAGTTGACTCAGGGCTCTCAGGGTTCGTGCACCGTAGATTCCTCGTTGATTCTTCCTTTGGACGCGATGTAGCTGTACAGCAGTTTGAAATTAACCTCTTTCAGCTAAAGTTAAATTTCTTTGTGGAACACACTGAATTTCACCATTCTCTTGCATTACCCAATAAGTGTGACCCGGACCTTCAGCTGAAACCACCCCTCGGACAGGTTTAGCCTCTCCTGAGGGCGAAAATACCCAAACAGTTTTACCTAACAGATTCTTTTCTCTAACAACAGGAACTCTATCACCTTCTACTTTCCGTAACAAATCTGAAAGTGCAGGTCCAGCTCGGTTCACTGAACCTCTACTATTTACCAGCCAGGTTGCTTGTGCTAAATGTTTTTCCCATTTTTTTAGAGATCCACCTCCCATGGCTTTGAGAGTGGTCTTCAACAAACCGTTGTAGCGTTCAATCTTCCCTGAAGCTGGTGCATAGTAGGGAATGTGGAATATCCACTCAATACCGTGCTCTTTTGCCCAGTTCTTTACAAGGTTGTTCTTGAAATGAGTCCCGTTGTCTGACTCAATCCTCTCTGGAGTTCCGTGTCTCCACAGGATTTGTCTCTCCAGACCGAGAATGGTGTTGCGTGCAGTTGCATGTGGAACTGGATAAGTTTCCAACCATCCAGTGTTTGCCTCTACCATAGTA
Organism: Melanerpes formicivorus; assembly: GCF_026170545.1. Classification (NCBI taxonomy): domain Eukaryota; kingdom Metazoa; phylum Chordata; class Aves; order Piciformes; family Picidae; genus Melanerpes; species Melanerpes formicivorus. The sequence continues at coordinate 1,064,212 of NW_027142409.1, forward strand.
AGCACGTATTGCTTACCAAAACGAGAACGTGGTAGAGTGATGTAGTCAATCTGCCAAGCTTCACCATACTTGTACTTGGACCATCTGTCACCATACCACAAGGGCTTAAGTCGTTTTGCCTGCTTAATAGCAGCACAAATGTCACAGTCATGGATGACTTGTGTGATAGCATCCATGGAAATGTCTATGGATCTGTCACGAGCCCATTGGTATGTTGCATCTCTGCCTTGATGTCCTGACGAATCATGAGCCCACCGAGCTAAGAATATCTCACCTCGGTGTTTCCAGTCGAGATCAAGATTAGAGTCCATGTCTACTTGAGAAACTCTTGCAGCTAGATCTGCCTGATGGTTGTGTTGCTGTTCCTCAGTAGCTTGGCTCTTAGGAATGTGAGCATCGATGTGTCTCACTTTCACTGGAATTCTCTCGATTCGATCAGCAATGTCCTGCCACAGGTTGGCTGCCCAAATGGGTTTTCCTTTCCTCTGCCAACCACTTTTCTTCCAGTTCTTTAGCCAACCCCATAGAGCATTGGCTACCATCCATGAGTCGGTGTAGAGATAAAGCTTTGGCCATCTCTCACGTTCAGCCACGTCGAGAGCTAGCTGGACAGCTTTTACCTCTGCGAACTGACTGGATTCTCCTTCTCCATCTTTCGCCTCTGCAACTCGGCGTGTTGGACTCCACACTGCAGACTTCCACCTTCGCTTCTTTCCAACAAGATGACAGGAACCGTCTGTGAACAAAGCATATTTCTTTTCATCATCAGAGAGGTCATTGTAAGGAGGAGCTTCCTCAGCACGAGTTACTTTCTCCTCTGGAGGTTTGGCACAGTTGATACCTTCAGGCCAACTTGAGATCACCTCCACTAGACCAGGTCTTTCAAGATTTCCCATTCGAGCTCTCTGTGTTATCAGAGCCATCCACTTAGACCAGGTTGAGTCTGTGGCATGATGTGGTGTGGATCCTTTGCCTTTGAACATCCAATTCAAAACTGGTAATCTGGGAGCTAAGAGAAGTTGTGATTCAGTTCCAATCACTTCAGAAGATGCTTTTACTCCTTCATAGGCAGCTAAGATTTCTTTCTCTGTTGGAGTATAATTAGCCTCTGAACCTCTGTAACCTCGACTCCAGAAACCAAGAGGTCGTCCACGTGTCTCACCTGGAGCTTTTTGCCACAAGCACCAGGTTGGACCATTGTCACTTGCAGCCGTGTACAAAATGTTCTTAATGTCTGGACCATCTCGGACAGGTCCCAGACCCATTGCTTGAACTACCTCTTGCTTTATCTGGTCAAAGGCTGCTTGTTGTTCAGGTCCCCAGTGGAAATGGTTTCTCTTTCGAGTCACATCATACAGAGGTTTCACAATCTGACTGTATCCAGGAATGTGCAGTCTCCAAAATCCCACTGTCCCCAAGAAACGTAGGGTCTCTTGCTTGTTTGTGGGACTTGCCATGGTAGAGACTCTATTTACCACATCCACTGGAATGTGTCGGCGTCCATCCTGCCACCGCACTCCCAGAAACTGAATTTCTGTGGTAGGTCCTTTCACTTTGTCTCGTTTGATGGCAAAACCTGCATTCAGAAGAATGTCAATGATTTTGTTACCTTTCTTGAAGACTTCCTCAGCAGTTTTACCCCAGACGATGATATCATCGATGAACTGGATGTGTTCTGGAGCACCGCCTTTCTCCAGAGCATCGTGGATCACTGCATGACAGATGCTTGAGCTGTGGATCCAGCCCATTGGCAGTCTGTTGAAAGTGTACTGGATTCCTCTCCAGGTGAAAGCGAACTGAGGCCTGCATTCCTCTGCTATGGGAATAGAGAAAAATGCATTAGCAATGTCTATGGTAGCATACCATTTGGCCTCTTTGGATTCCAGCTCATACTGTAGCTCCATCATGTCTGGCACTGCTGCACTCATAGGTGGTGTCACTTCATTCAGGGCTCGGTAGTCAACCGTCAGACGCCAGTCTCCATTCTGCTTCCGCACAGGCCACACTGGACTGTTGAAAGGTGAATGAGTTTTGCTGACGACTTTCTGACTCTCCAACTGACGAATCAGATTCTGAATGGGCAACAAAGAGTCACGGTTGGTTCTGTATTGTCTGTGATGCACAGTCTGAGAAGCAACCGGCAATTTAATGTCCTGTATCTTATGTTGTCCCACAACTGCAGATTCATCAGAAAGCTCAGGTCTGGCAGATAGCTTCAATTTTTGTCCATCAATTTCTATTGAAGCCACTCCAAAAGCCCATTTGTAACCTCTAGGGTCTTTGAAACGCCCTTCTCTCAGAAAATCAATTCCCAAAATACAAGGTGCATCAGGTCCGGTCACAACTGTATGCTTCCTCCATTGTTTACCAGTTAAACTTATATTAACCTCTACCTTACTTAACTCTTGAGATCCACCAGTAACTCCCAGAATAGTTATAGACTCTGATCCCTGATAATTTGATGGTATTATGGTGCACTGAGCTCCTGTGTCAACCAAGGCCCTGTACTTCTGAAATTGTGAAGTGCCAGGCCACTGGATGTACACATCCCAATAGATTCTATTATCTCTGTTATCCCTCTCCTCCCCCTGGCGGGAGGCAGGGCACCCCTAGTTATGGGGAACATGCGCACATGTGCATTGCACATAGTTTGCAGGGTTATAACTTTGCATGTTATAACTGGAGCCACTGTTGTAGCCATAAGAGTCGTTCTGGGGAACTGTGGAAGTAACAGCTACCCTTCTGGTATTGCTACCTCGGGTTCTGCCACTTTGCAGTTCTCTCAGTCTCCTGAAAAGATTAGAAGTTGGTTGGCCATCCCAGCGGTTCATGTTCTCACCAAACTGATCACGCAGTTACCCAAATAGTTCTACGTGATTGCCTTGGTGGTCTGTTTTGGAATGACCTGTTTTGGAATGACCTGTTTTGGAATGACCTCCGTGGAGGACGTGTATTCCTCACAGATGAAACTTGTACCCACCTGGAGGAAGAATTGAAATTATCCCTTTGTGCCAATTGGTATATGGAATCTTTTAACTCTCTTATGCAATTCTGAATATGACCAGACATAGTTTTAATGGCTGAAACCAAAGAACCACGTGTCATGCTATCCTCCAATTGTCTCATTTGATCACTGAATTGGCCAACCGTAGGAGAAGCTCCACCATAACTTCTTGACACAATTCTGCTTGCCAGAATGTTTGCATAATTAGAAGGAGCAAGTTTGATGATCTTTTTAGCAAGACCAATACCCACAGGAACGTCATCAGGATTCAGAATTTCATGTCCACCATAGAGTAGCTCTCTAACAGCAAATTCTCTCAAGCGCTTAATTCCCTCATCTATGGTAGTCCAGGGTTTAGGATTCCAGGGAAGATCATCTCAGGAAGGGTATCTCAGGGCAACCGCCATTAAAAGGCGTATCCACAGATTAACCTTACCGAGAGCTTCGCCTAGATGTCTATCTATTCCATTGTCCCTTGAGAGAGTTCCTAACTGAGCTGCTGACTTGTCTCCAACTGTTAGAGCTGGAGCACCTGTATCATAACACCTACTAAGCCAAGCTAGAACTGACTCCTTATCTGCCCTGGTGAAATCTTTATGGACATTTCTCAATTCCTCCCGTGGTGACGAACAGTCTGTAATATCATCTTGATCTTCATCTCCCTGAATTCTTTGCCCGTAAAATCCTGCTGTCATTCTCCTAAGGATCTCTTTAAGCTGAGAACCACCTTTGCCAGCTGCCTTCCTAACTTCATCTCTATCCTGCTTTGATCTCACTAGGTTAGCTAGATCTTTAAAACAAACCTCTTCCTCCTGAGCAGGATCTTTTAGAGTAGAGGGCCCCTCACCAGGATCAGTCTCCTCCTCTTCTTCTCCATCTTTGGCCTTTCCAGCTCTAGTCTTTAAAGGAGCCACCTTAACTGGAGCTGTGTTTGAATTTACAGCCACCTTAATAGAAGCTGACAAGTCCTGAGATAAATCAGCTGCTGGGGCAGTGACTTCCGGTCCCACTGAGGGATTGGGTGGAAGTGACGTTGCTCCGTTAATGGCCGATGGAGAAGAAGGAGAAGGAGTAGGAGAAAGAGTAGGTGCCATGTTGATACCAGCCGATGCCCTTGGCTGCTTGCTAGAATCAGCAGAAAAGTCATTTAGAGCTGCCTTACCAATTAACTTTTTAGCCTTCTTTTTGACTGACACGGGTTCTCCACAGTCCTCATCACTAGATGACTCTGGGACTGATCGAGAGCCACGGCGTTTTCTTTTTGATCTAGTTTTAATAACAAAACAAGCTCTGGACACCTTTCTCTCTCGCCGTAAAGAAATCAGGAGATACACGATAATTATCACCAGCAGCAGAATTATAGACATGAAATAAATCACCTTTGGATCCCAGGCATCACCTAAAGTTACTCTCTCCTCAGGCGGAATCTTAAAACCCTTTATCTCAATTGGGAGAGTGGTGGAGGTAACATTCCTGTATCTCACTGGCCATAATAAATTAATACATTTTCCATACCATAATTTAACTTTATACATAACCCACATATAAATTGTCCGCACCAAATATTTACCCAGGTAATCCAAAATCAAACCCAAACAATACCTGTAAATCAGAGCCCCAAAAATTGAAAAGAATAATCGCTCCACAAACCACAATACCTTCATGTTTGCTAATTCAGCTAGAAAACACTAAATTAATCAAGTAATAAATTAAACTAATTATCTGCCGCACGTTGGGTACGCCAATAAAAAAAATGTGGTGGGTTTGGAAGGGGTAAGACCAAGAAGCCTCCTCCCTTCCCCCTTGTAAAGTAAAAGGGAAAAAAAAATTGAAGGGAAAGAAAAAAAAACCTCACAAGCTGAATTAGCAAAGCAGTGGAGCTATATTTACAAAGCAACGTAGGGAATGCAGGGGATTATTTACAAATTTACAATATCTACAATATATACAAAGATATACAACAGAGTAACACAGAAATGAGAGTGACCCCCTCGGCAGAGAGGGGTTCCCCACCTCCGCTCTCCCCTCTCTCCCCCCCCTTTCCTCAGAGTGGGATAGAAAGAGAAAGAAAAGAGAGGAAAAAAAAGTTAGAAGCAGTTCGTGTTAATTGGAAGGGAGTTAATATACCGGCCTTTATCTATCTTCAAGGCCGAGGCCTTGGCAGAAAGCCCAGCACAGAGACAGAGAGCGGCCGCACCGTGGAAAGGCGGAAGCAAGACTGAAGATAAGGTGCCGGAGTGCCCAGTATAGTCCCAGCTCAGAAGGTGCTTCCTCCCACTCGTCCAATGAAATTAGTTTAGACTATTCCTTCCGTTTACCAGCTTCCGTCCACCATATTCCCTTTCTTAAGGGGGCAACGTCAACCGGCCACAGGGAGATTCAGGCTAGATGTGAGGAGGAGGTTCTTCACCATGAGAGTGGTGAAACCCTGGAATGTGTTGTCCAGGGAGGTGGTCGAGGCCCCGTCCCTGGGGGTGTTTAAGAGCAGGCTGGATGAGGCTCTGTCCAGCCTGGTCTAGTGTGGGGTGTCCCTGCCCATGGCAGGGGGGTTGGAACTAGATGATCCTTGTGGTCCCTTCCAACCCTGAATGAAACTATGAAACTATGAAATTGAATTAAAGCTTTGTAACAAAAATTAGTTCAAAGACTAGCATTAATACAATGATGCATTTAAAGCCAAATTTTTCAACCTTTTCACTTAAAAAGCCAAAAACTTAACAGCACTTATATGTAAAAGTAGTTATCAGCACATAAACACCAGAACACAGGATAGGCAGAGAGAGTAACTGTGGACACCCCACCCCCACTCTCTCTCACCCCACCCCACGTTTGAATAACCATCTAACAAAATATAAAAATATCATCTTACAAGCAAAATTTCTGATTAGATATATGAATTTCAGAACACCCAATATAAAGGATTCCCTCAAATTATTTATCCAACTATGTGCTGCCCCAAGCTGCTTATCTTCATATATTTAACACTCACTTCACTTTGCTCCCTGTGAATTCTACTCTCCATTCTTTTCACTAAAAAGATTTCACATAACTCTTCACAAAGATATATAAGGGACCTTGTCACCCTGACTTTAATGTAAACTGTACCAAACCAAGGTAGCTCAGAAAACTACATGTAGCTCCCCCATGCAAGAAATCAGTGGACACCATTTTCATAAGCCTAAATTTTAATCACATGAAAAAAGAAAGCAAACTACATTCTACATCTGCAAATTAGAATTTAGATTAAATAAAATAAATAACACTGACCCAATTTTACAGATTTTCTTGACACCTTGAATAATAGAAGAAAATTACTATACAGAGTCATTTTTCCCCCAAGTTTACTGGCTCTCATCACCTTACCCTGTGTTTATACAAAACTCTCCTAGAATCCCAAAACAAGTTTTTGCTTTGGGACAAAATTCCAGAACTACGTAATAATCATGTTTGGAATGCTCACCATCTCACCTGGAGCCTATGGGACTAAAATGTGAAGAAACTTCAACTGCCTCCACAAACAGCTAGCTCAGGTCTCTGGTTCCCATTATGTCAGGTTCTAAAGTGCATAAATATGCACTCGCTGCTTGCAGCCCAGGTTACTTTCAGAAGCAGTGCTACCATTCACATCCACACTACTGCAAATAATTCCTCACAGATCTGAACTGATTCAGCACAGAGCTACTGCTGCACAAGTATATGGTATAATTTCTCTATATGTAAATCAAAGATAATGCACTGCAGACCACATGCTATTTCTTTTGCTGTAGTATCACACCAGAGTCTCTTTATGCTAATTACTGAATAAGCACTTAAGTATGAAGGTGTCGTAGTTTGGGCTGGGTGCCCTCTGCTACGGGGTGCTTCCTGTGTCCAGAAGTCCAGCCCAGTGGGTGGACACAGGAAATTAGGTTATTTCCTACCATGATCCCTTGCACCACTATAAGTTTTGTGGCGGGGTCTGGCACTTCCTCTTTTCTTCCTCCTCCGTCAGTTGGTAACATGGGGGAGAGATCTCCTGGCCTTGGGCCTTGCTAGGCCCAAGGCCACGGGGGGATGGGCAGTCTCAGATCTGGCCAGCTGAGACTAGCCTAGCAATGGGAGGGGGAAGAGGGAGCCCTGGGGGTCTCGGGTGTACCCCCAGGTAGGGATGGGTTTCTCTGGGTCTGTTTTGGGTTCTTTTCTCTCGTCACTGTATCTCTAGTTCTCTGCACGCACTCACTGTTCTATTTAAACTTTCCATCACTTTTGCAATCTGTTTGTCTGAGTCATTATTTTTTTTGCGCGTGGTGGGGAGGGGGTCTGCCCCAACCCATTACAGAAGGACTACTTCAAAGAGCTCTCACTTTAAGTGTTAGACAAATTACAAAGACTAACACAATGAGAAACTGAACCAGAAAAGTAAGAACAAAGTAGTCATTCACATTAATACACTCACCAATGCACAAGTACCAGGTATCTGGAGACATTAAGGCATGTGAAAATGTAAAGATTTCAAGGAATGTGTCAAAAATACAAAAAAGCTGAAGAAAGCAAAACCACTTGGGTACACATTTAATAAAGACACAACTAATGCTACAATCCACAAAGGGGTAGCAGCTCACAGATTGATAGCTCAATAAACACTATGTACTGGAGTACTTTGTCCAGGTCTGGAGCCCCTATTACAAGAGGGATGTGGAGGTGCTGGAACGTGTCCAGAGAAGGGCCACAAGGATGATCAGAGGGCTGGAGCACCTCTCCTACGAGGACAGACTGAAGGAGTTGGGGCTGTTCAGTCTGCAGAAGAGAAGGCTCCAAGGTGACCTAATTGTGGCCTTCCAGTATCTGAAGGGGACCTACAGGAAGGCTGGGGAGGGACTTCTCAGGATCTCAGGTAGTGACAGGACTAGGGGGAATGGAATGAAGCTGGAGGTGGGGAGATTCAGGCTAGATGTGAGGAGGAGGTTCTTCACCATGAGAGTGGTGAAACCCTGGAATGGGTTGTCCAGGGAGGTGGTCGAGGCCCCGTCCCTGGAGGTGTTTAAGACCAGGCTGGATGAGGCTCTGGCCAGCCTGATCTAGTGTGGGGTGTCCCTGCCTATGGCAGGGGGGTTGGAACTAGATGATCCTTGTGGTCCCTTCCAACCCTGAATGATACTATGATACTATGTAGTGGATGGGAGCTAGTCAATTAGCTCACCAGTCTGAACTCTCAGCTGCAGTTACGAAATGCTGATGAAAAGGTCAGAAAGTATGCAGATGCATCAAACCAGCTAATGTGACTGGAAGGGGTGATTAGGTTCTCTGAAGAACAGAAGTTACATAGAATAAAATTGTTTGCACAAGTCAGGTGACTACAATTACTCTTTGTCCTAACAACACTTACTTTAAGATGTTTACTCCATACACCACGTGCTTGAAATTACTAAATACACAAATCAAGTCCCTGCAAAGCTTAATACTGTAATTTTCTTCTCTCCAGCCAGGGAAGTGATTTAAGTACATCACAGAAAATTTATCAATGCTTTTCTTTCAGTTGAATTACACAAAACCACCTTGCAATATGTCACAAAATATTCCTTTTTAGCTATTTCATATCAGAGAAAGGACAAAGGGAAGTTAAGTTACCTCTGGCAGCTACACCTGCTGCCAGAATTGTGATAGTCACAAGCAGGTAACAAGGTGATCTCTAAAGTATGCAGGTTGTAAGATAGATTTTTTTAAACACACAGAAAGCCACAAACTTAAAATTCACCTGAAAAATCTTATGATACTTCCTCCAAAACACACAATACTAGTATAATGGAAAAATCTCACCAGCAACTTATTAAACAAGGTTGTTTTAACAGGGCATACATTTTCCAGCAGTAATCAAATGCCTCCCCTAAACACAATGGAAAAATCTTTGCAGTCTAACAGTTCTTTTCCTGCTTTGTGAGGCTTGAAAAGTGTATGTTTGAAAAGCTGCTTAAATCATACACTTGACATTCATAATCTGGGGGTTTAGTTAGGCAAAGCTAAATGCTGATGTAATTGAAGAAAATAACAAAATAAAAAAAAATAAAACCATTTCAAGGAAACACAGAAAGACAACACAAAGTAATTATAGAACCTGTTGATTGCAGAAACAAATGATCTTCAGAACAGCTTCAGATAGAATTTAACTTTACAGGGAGGAGGAGCCATCCATCACCTAAGACAAAACTTGAGGCTTTACTATGATAGACTAACAATAAAAGGGAAGTATTTACATGCTGCATAGTTGCTTAGCACTTGAAAAAAGGTATCTGAATATGAAAGTTGAAGTGGTTAAAAATAAAAATTGTGAACTTTAAGTAAAAGTTGAAAACAAAGTTAGCAAATTAGAAAAATAAGGACTGCAAGCTTCTAGGGATTGTTTAAAGGAGACTCTACAAAAGAAAGAATTAATGATTCAGGAAATGCATCTCCCACTGTATGGTCAGGAGAGAGATTACTCTGTTCTCAGTTTGAATGCTGAGATGATATTCATTGCTCCAAGGCATGGCTACATGACTGTGAGATCTCATATGGGAAACTTCCCAATTTCCATGCACAAACATATTAGCATATCTTATTTGAACAAACAACCCAAATCTCATTGTTTGAAATCAAGGCAAAATTTCTGCTATAAATTATACATTTTATTTTGGAGGTAACAATGTTAAACATTTGCCCATTTTAATACCTTAAGAACATCTACATATTTTCTTGTGGCTGATTAATATTCTAATAAATCCCCATGGAAGTCATGCTGAGCTTCTCCATACCATATCACAGAAGTGCTAAAGCTCCTGAACTCAGTTAGAGCCTTTCTTTTTGTTCTCTCCATACACATCCCACCCCAAGAAAAAAAAAAAATTCCTTTGTTACAGCTATTCTACAAAACTTCTCCAGAAGTTCGTACATTCTAACACAAATGAGTTATAGTCACTGCAGCTCAACCAAAGCTTTGCACGAAGTCACAATCTATATTCTTTTGTTTATAGCATAACTATTCTTGGGATGCTTTGACAAGACTGCTACAATCTGGCATTATTTTGCTTAAAAATTCTTGCTTCTTCAGAGTCTGACAAATGCTCTGGTAGACCTAGCTGCAGGACTCCAACGTTTTTACAGTCAGTTCCTACCTTTTTCCCTTCTATTGCAGGTAGAAAAAGCAGAAGCAGCAAAGATGTTTAAATTAATAACATGATGTATTCAGCTTAAACTGCTGAAGTGCTTAAGTACCTTTGTCACAAGGAAGGGAAGTAGATAGGGCAGACAGGGGAAGAAAGGAGGACAAATAGCTTGGGCTCTTTGCTTCAGCACATGGGATGAACATTTGCAAATATTCTGACATTCAAGAAAATATATCCTGAGCTTCCCCAAAACCTCATCTCTGTAATGCCTCATATTATGGAGTTACTTCTGATCACTAGGCCTTTGTATTCTAGACAATTCTTAATTACAGAACCAATGAGAATTAACGACAAACAGATCACTAGCCTATCTGCAGCCCCATGGGGATGTTAACAAAAGGATGATGCCACAATAGACAGTGGTCTTCCTCAGATACTGTGCTACCAAAGAACCTGAAAAAAGTCAGAACTGCAAGTGAGATAATTCTTATGTTCATTATCCTTTATAACTCTTTCCAATATAAAATATTTTAAAAGAAGATGAATGAGACTCAGGGACAGTTACTTCTAGATGAAGAAGTTTACACATAATCCTGTAAAGTCGGTGACTAGAGGTTTGCTGCTATTTTAACATGAAAGGCGACAATGGCTGTCTCTGGACTTATGGATTTCCTGTCTTATACTGAGGAGCTGTGCACACATTTCTTAGAGCGGAGTGTCCAAAGATATTTTTTTTTTTTAATATCATCTCCCATGCAAATGAGTATTCCTGTAGCCTCTGCCCTCCCTTATGGTGCCTATTCTGTAGTGTCTTTGCCAGGAAAGAAGTTCAACTTTCCAAAGTTATTGCCAGATAATGAACTGCTGTCCATCACTTGAAATTTGTCACTACAGCTGAAGCAACCACAGAACACCACAGAATGTGACTTAGCAACATCACACATTTCTGTGCCTTGCACTCTGAAATGGTCAATTACACTACTCATGAGTCAGAGTGGCTAGTTCATTTAGACACCAGCATCACGTGTACACTTACCAAAAAAGTTTTTCCATCTCAATTGTGTTCAATCACATTTAACTATGCTGTTTGAGCTTCCCATTCTTCCCTCAAATGTGTGTGGTATCTTAAGTTTTTCCATTGAAGTCTCAGTAATTTCCAAATCAGTGCCACCATGAAACTCCAGAATAACCCACTTGATTTTCAATGTGTTCTCAATGGTCTCTAATGCCACTGTGTATAAATGTAGAATAGAATATTCCAGTTTGAAGCGACCTTCTAGTCCAGCTGCCTGAGCACTCCATGACTGAACAGAAGTTAATCCAAGCTATTAACAGCATGAACTGCCTTCCAAATATTGACACTTCACTGATAATTCCCATAGTTCATTTCTCAATAACCCCTTATGAGGCACACAGGCAATTCTTCAGTCCTTTAAGCAACAGAGTAAAAATTAAATATCCTACTAGACAAAAAAATTATCTTTACTGAAGACCTTGCCTTGCCATATGCCTAGTAAGATGTTGAAGACATTTCAGATGGCTTTCAGAAGAGGTAGTAATATTAGAATAGAATAAACCAGGTTGGAAGAGACCTTCAAGATCATCACGTCCAACCTATCACCCAACACCACCCAATCAACTAACCCATGGCACCAAGCACCCTGTCAAGTCTCCTCCTGAACACCTCCAGTGACGGCGACTCCACCACCTCCCCAGGCAGCCCATTCCAATGGGCAATCACTCTCTCTGTGTAAAACTGCCTCCTGACCTCCAGCCTGAACTTCCCCTGGCGCAGCCTCAGACTGTGTCCTCTTGTTCTGGTGCTGGCTGCCTGGGAGAAGAGACCAACCTCTGCCTGTTTACAACCCCCCTTCAGGTAGTTGTAGAGAGCAATAAGGTCACCCCTGAGTCTCCTCCTCTCCAGGCTAAGCAGCCCCAGCTCCCTCAGCCTCTCCCCATAGGGCTTGTGTTCCAAGCCCCTCACTAACTTCGTTGCCCTTCTCTGGACTCGTTCCAGCAAGTCAACATCCTTCCTAAACTGAGGGGCCCAGAACTGGACACAGTACTCGAGGTGTGGCCTAACCAGTGCAGTGTACAGGGGCAGAATGACCTCCCTGCTCCTGCTGGCCACACTGTTCTTAATGCAGGCCAGGATGCCATTGGCCCTCCTGGCCGCCTGGGCACACTGCAGGCTCATGTTCAGCCTACCATCAACCAGCACCCCCAGGTCCCTCTCTGCCTGGCTGCTCTCCAGCCACTCTGACCCCAGCCTGTAGCACTGCATGGGGTTGTTGTGGCCAATGTGCAGAACCCGGCACTTGGATGCGTTAAATCTCATGCCGTTGGACTCTGCCCATCTGCCCAGCCTGTCGAGGTCTCTCTGCAAAGCCTCTCTACCCTCTAGCAGATCAACTCCTGTCCCCAGCTTGGTGTCATCAGCAAATTTACTGATGATAGACTCAATGCCCTCATCCAGATCATCAATAAAGATGTTAAAGAGGATGGGGCCCAGCACTGATCCCTGGGGGACTCCACTACTCACTGGCCGCCAGCTGGATGTGACACCATTCACCACCACTCTCTGGGCTCGGCCATCCAGCCAGTTCCTAACCCAGCTCAGAGTGCTGCTGTCCAAGCCATGGGCTGACAGCTTGGTCAGGAGTTTGCTATGGGGGACAGTGTCAAAGGCCTTGCTGAGGTTCAGGTAAACTACATCCACAGGCCTCCCCACATCCACCAGGCGGGTCACCTGATCATAGAAGGAGATCAGGTTGGTCAGGCAGGACCTGCCCTTCCTAAATCCATGTTGGCTGAGCCTGATCCCTTGGCCATCCTGTAAGTGCTGTGTTAATGCACTCAGGATGACCTGTTCCATGATCTTGCCTGGCACTGAGGTCAGGCTGACAGGCCTGTAATTCCCTGGCTCATCCAACCAGCCCTTCTTGTGGATGGGCACCACGTTGGCCAGCTTCCAGTCCTCTGGGACATCTCCAGTGAGCCAGGACTGCTGAAAAATGATGGAGAGCGGCTTGGCCAGCTCCTCTGACAGCTCCCTCAGCACCCTAGGATGGATCCCATCTGGTCCCATGGACTTGTGGGGATCCAGGCGGCTGAGCAGATCACCAACTACCCCATTTTGGAACAGTGGAAAACTATGCTGCTCCCTGGTTCCTTCTGCCAGCTCTGGAGGCCACCTGTCTGGAAGACATTCTGTCCTGCTACTAAAAATTGAGGCAAAGAAGGTGTTAAGTATCTCTGCCTTTTCCTCATCCCTTATCACAACGTTCCCCTCCGTGTCCACCAAGGAGTGGAGGTTGTCTCTGCCCTTCCTCTTGCTATTAATGTATTTATAGAAGGACTTTTTGTTGTCCTTCACAGCAGAGGCCAGACTAAGCTCCAAATGCGCTTTTGCCTCCCTAATTTTCTTCCTGCAAGACCTAGCAACATCCTTAAATTATTCACGGGTTGCCTCCCCTCTCTTCCTCAACCTTCCCAGGGATTCGTTTCTTGGAATTAATCAAGTAAATTATTATTTATTAACTTATTCTGTTACTCAACTTCTTTAGCACTTCAACTAATCTGAAAATTCTTAAAAAATCCATCAGTGATACCAGGCAAGTTGATTTGTTCATTGTGTAATAAAGTAGTTCACAGTAACTCTTCTTCCAACTCACTTCCACAGAACAGTGGAAAGTCATCCAAAAGTATCAGGTATCTTCTGGTAAGGAAGTGAATACAAAGTTTTTTCCATGTTTCAGATTTCTACTTGAATCCACCTGTTAAGGTCTCAGGCTTAAACAAGTTTATCGCCAGAAAATTAATAGTGTTTGCCTGAGGCAATTTAAGCCATCCTTATTTTCAATACATGAAAATTACCTTCTTTTTACTATTATATTTGCATGGAAAATTCCCACTTCATTGTCTTCACAAAAAGGTTGTCTTGCCATAGTTATAAAAAAAATGTCGCTTTTTTTTTTTTTGCGCGCTTTGGTACTGTTTTAACATTCTTTGACTGTATCTTGAGATGATAAAATTTATGTAAAATCCAGTTTGGATATATGAAAAGTACATACATACAGTGCATCAAAGCTTTCAGCACCTTCATGTCTTCTTATATCTATGTATACAACAATCTGGACAATTGGCTTTATATCGTACTGCTTGAGCAGAGGTGTTGGACTAGATAACCTCCAGAGAATCCTTCCAACCTCAACCATATCTACTATATCTGCTTCTATTATTTTTCAACTTTCCTCTAAATGCATACAAAATTTCTTTCATATATTAATCTACAGAAAACAGAGTCACAACTCCTTCCACAGTTGGCATAAATTTATTTTTTAGAAAACCCATTTCTTTAGTACCTCTAACTCAAAAGTTGCCTGCTCTTTAAAGACCAGAACAGCAATTTCTGTCTTAATAAAAATGACAAAAATAGAGAGAGGTACACAAAACTCAAATCACATAAATGAAATGGAGAAGTCTCCTGATCTGTACTTGATTTCCATTAGTTCACATTGCTAAGGAAAAATGGGACAGTGAAAAATGGCAGAACATAAAGGCAGTACTGATTACAATAAGTTGGAAAACACTGTTTTCACATGGGTAACAAAGCACAGCACAGAGCACCCTCCCCTTTAATAACTCTTCGTAATGTGTAATAACATTAAAGCACTTAAAAAAAAAAAAAAAAAAAAAAATCAGGAGTACTTTGCCTGCACCCTCCATTGAAGTTACCAGAAAACATATATGACGTTCATGATGTTGACCTGCTGGAGGAATGCATAAATATTTTGACTGACTTAACTGAATTTTAAAAAGCTGCTAATTAAGATGTGGCTCTGATTCCCACTGGGGATGGAAAGCATGTGGCAAAAGAGAGATACAACTGTGACTTAGCATTTACTTATCTGTGAATAATTCTACCTATACAATGCATCAGCCTTGGGATATGCTAGTGAAAATTTGCACCAGTGCTTGTTTAACAGACTGAGCACCGGCAAGGAAAAACTCAACATTTTCATATTCAGAAAGTGTATTCAAGTGGACAAGTATTACATAATTTTATATTTACAGAACTTCTTTACATTGTCTAAGTGTAATGCAAAATGTGATGCAGCACAATGCAGAATGCCATGGAAAACAATGTTTTTTTCCTGCTATACAGATCAATGTAATAGGAAGAATAGCCCCACAAAACAGTAAAAACAGTGGGGGAGAAGACTAAGAAATGAGAAAAAGCAGATGCCTAAAAAAATCCCAAAAGACACAACAAATATTCCCATGTTTCAGGTCAGCAAATTTCATTTACTCACATTTGATTCTGCATTTACTACATTTTTTGAACACATTCCTTATTCCTTGAGAAGGTCGAAAAAGTTCCTCGTGGATTAAAGTGTGGCACACTGCAAGAGTCCTGGCAAAAAAAAAAAAAAAAATCCATTCCTCTGAAATTCATAATAAAGTTTTAAAGAGAAAAATTAGGAAGCTATTTCAATTAAACACTTTAGAAAAGCTTAAAATAGGATTTTTTTTTCCCCTCCTAGGGTATTATCTGCAAAAGGAGAAAGTTTTTTCTGTGCTTAACTCTACTACTCCTATTTTACTTGAACAATTTTTTTTTACCTGTAAGAATAACAAAATGTGTTAAACTATACCACTTTCACATAAAGCCTACCAGAAGCTAGTCTTTTCTCAAACTAAATAAACTATTTTGCATAAATTCAAATCTAATGATTTGATGGAATCCTGGTTAAAAAAAACCAATAGGTATTCACTGAAATCTGAACCATTTATCTAAGTTAAAGGAATGGTTCAAACTGAACAGTCAAAATTATTTTATATTTTTAACTGATTTAAGAAAATTAAGTGGAAGTTTTATAGTTTAGGTTACCACAGATTATGAAAAAATAGCTTAAATCATACATCTCTTTCATAAAGATGTGAATTCAACACAAGACAAGAATCATCTCAATGAAAAAGAAATAAACTACCTACCAAATGATCTATATGAATCTAATTGTGTTAGCCAGCAATTTTTGCTGGAGTAGCCACTCGACTGCCCTCTGGCCTGCCTCTGGAAGGAATACCCAACTGTGAGCAAACTGAGGTGTACTTGGACTTTGGAAGGACTTGACACTGAAGTTGCAAAGATGGTGAGAAGAGTGTTTCCAGATGAACTTGGCCCTGATATTGATCAAGGTACTGTTCCAGCTAGGGTAATTCCTATTCCAACACCACTGGCTTCCTGACCAATGTTAACATACATCATTCCTCTGGTCTTCTGCAACACCACTTCATTAACAACTAGCACACATGGAATGTTCATTCCACCTAGCAACCTAAAAAAATTAAGTCTTGATAACATAAAAGGCTTTCCCGCATCTCTTAAATCTGCAGCTCCTATATGTCCAAGCTATATAAGAACAACGTTCATTGTCAAAATTGCCGCAAGAAGGGGTCGACGTATGATCAATGTGATCAGCGAAATCCAACTTTATTGAGCATCAGACACATCTTATATACAGTTTACTATAATTATGCCCACTTGGCAACATATTATTGGTTACAGGTTACATGTCAACCCCACCTCTTGCGGTTTTAACATCCTGCTTCAGCTAGCCACAAACATCCTGTTTTTGCAGTCCCCTACTTGTTTACGACCCTCAAGGTTACAGTGCCCTTGCGTTACTTCTTGATGATTCAGCTAAATCCACTGTGTTCTGTGGCGTTCCATATCCTTATCAGAAAAGACCAAACAGTCCTGCAGGCCTTTTTCCTTTGCCCATTCTTCTACAATTCCCCCGTTTTCTTTAACAACTACAAAAGATTCAGTAAAACGATCAAACTGTTTCATTACACATCTAAATATTATTCGTGCAGCTATAATAATAATGATAACAATAAACAAAAGGCGCAATGCTTCCTTGGCCAATGGCGCTAACCAACTAAACCAACTTCCTTGGCCAATCCTTTCGCATTTTGATGAAAGGTCATATGTGCTTCTCGGGCCTTTACTGAGGCTGAGACTGGTACAGATAAGGATACCAACTTATCTGCTCGAGCGTTTCCTTCTCCCAGGCCAACATCAAACTTATGACTTCTAATATGCAAAATACAATATGATGCTGACCTACATCTTATGGCTTGTTGTAACCTCAACATCAACTCGTATAATCTCTTATTTGTTACATCTTTAATCAGGGCATCCTCTATCCGTTGTACAAGCCCTGTAACATACATGGAATCTGACACTATATTAAGAGCTTGGCTCATCCAATGCTGTAATTCCCACAACACTGCCAACAGTTCCAAAGTTTGAAGTGAGTCCTGTGGTTCTGCCTCTAACATCACATGTCTCCACTGGCTAATACTCTTATCTTGCCAAGTCACTGCAGCTTTTCGGGAACGCTTCCCTGCGTCTGTAAATACTGTCAGAGCACCCACAATTGGTTGCTCCTTATATTTGGTATACCAATCCACAATTGCTGCGACATCCAGCCTAGGATCTTATCTTGCAAAGGTGCAGTCTTAATGAGAGCACCTTCCTCTAACAATGCAGCGGCAAATTCCATGCTGTTGCCTAAATACCACTGCAGGTCCGATTGCTGCATGGGGAGATATATTATTGCTGGAGGCAGACCTGTAAGCTGATACAACCATAAGCGGCAACGCTTAATTAAATCAGCAAGTGCAAAAATTTGAAAAATGGTATGTTGTGGTTGTAAGGATAAAAAGACCCATTCCAATACTCGGGTCTGTACAGTCTCCTGACCCCTTTCCCCCGTTTTCTTTAAAGCTTGAGTCAAGGCCCCCGTAAGGTGTTTTGTTTCTGCTAAGGAAAGATACTGGGTCCTATTGATGCTCAACGTTGGCCTAATGCTGTTTCTTTTTATTTCAAATTTCTCCTAGCTAAAACTTCCATAATTCTTACATCCTCTCTAAATTTTGTTAAATCACATTTAAAATCACACATAAAATGAAAATTTGAGAACGTAGTATGCTTTAACTATTCTTTCTTATAACATAATACCTGAATTCCCCTCTTTTGTTTTTATAACCTAACATTAAAATGTATTTTGTGCTATAATTGATTTTGACTTTTCCTATAACTATTTAAAACTACAACAAACTGGTGAGTTAACATTTAAATCCATATAAACATTTTCTCTAAACATACAATCATTAAGCAATTATGATATACAGCCCTAAGTGTTAAACAATTCTTTAAACTAACCATTATTATCAATCTGCAATTGTGTTACTCTCTATTCCAGTTCTTGAACATGCTTATGCATTGAGACTAAGTGATCTAACAGATTCATACAACACAATTAAAACAATCATATAGGACATAAACCCTTTTGCTAGTTATGGCCTTGATTTCAACATGCGTCACAGCATCATGGCTGAACCATAGAGGGTTATGGCGCATGCGCAGGGCTGGACTTGCGCATTCCCACACCCGAATCACGAGGTGTCGCCACTCAAGGTGGAAACGATGGCCACCGCCAGAGAGAACGAGACCACCCCAGATCTGTTTCCAGAGCTTTCTGAGATGACAGCCCACCAATGGTAATGTTTCTCTACAGTATTTTAATAAAAACCCAGACAATATTTCCTAACTTGGATGTAACACTGAAATGTTTTCTCACTCTTAGGCTGTTTAGGCCACTGTCACCCACCAGGGAGGAGAGGCCTAGAGTAGCAATTGTTAGCCCTCCACAACAACCAAAAAGGTTAGTTCTGTTAAGGCTTTGGGTGATTCAAAAGAAATCAAGGATATTCCCTTTTTTATGATTGATATCTTCTTTTCTCAGGAGGAGAGCTGGCACCGCCCATCGCACCACGCTGCATCCAGATGTGGAGGTGGTTGGTCGAAGGCGGCTTAGAGTGTTAGTTTATTCACTGTTCGGTGTCTCAATCTGTGCTGTTATCCTTGTTTTTGTTACTGCCATTCTGTGTTATCTCAATAATTGTTGTAAGTAAGTTGTTTCCACAGTTCTTGTTAACTACTGGTTATTGTTAATTGTTGACGCACGTTATAATAAAGTTTATCTTTTTCTACAAAGTTTAACTCTATAACAAGTAAAATCAAAAGGCAACAAAACTATATCATTCTAACCTAACATCCTTTGCACACATGAAAACAAGCAAGGTAAAATTAACAATATAGCAAAAGCAATCAGTAAAATCAACAACCCGATATTGATAAAAGACTGCAGAAACTGTTTTTCCATCCAGTGACACAGTTATCGGTGGCGTAGACTGAGCGATCTTTAAGCCTCCTCCTCCAGCTATTGCAGCTGATGATGTCACTTGCGGCCATGCAGATGGCCAATATGAAGATGAAATGACAGTAACATCGGCTCCGGTGTCCAACAGCCCACAAAGGTACTGCTGCTGGCCTTGCCAAGTTATCGTTACAGACTGCTGGGGGCGGGACTTCATACCCACAGTCAACAAGGTCAGAGGTGCCATGGAGGAACCGAAGCCCCCATCACCTCTATCTTGTCTGTTAAATGGTTGCAGTCCTGCTGCCAAGTGTGGCAAGGGAATCAGCTGCGCTAGCCGCTGTCCTTTAGAGATGATCATAGGTGGTAACATAGTTTGCACCATTACAAATACTTCCCCATGATAATCTGCATCTATCAGTCCTGTGAGAATCTGTAATCCTGACATGCTGGCAGATGAACATCCAATCAGAAGTGCTCCAACCATTTGTCCATTAATCTGAATGGGAACCTTTTACATCAGTTAAAATCTTCTGTGGTTTGTTGTCCAACAAGGTACAAAGCTTAAGTTGAACTAGTAACAATGTTTTAACAGAGCTGGCATAATACATGGTCAAAGATAACAGACATTGTAAAAAAGGAATTTAGATCTTTATAGTTTCGATCTTTGTATTTCACTCCTCTTATTAACAAAAAATACTTGATTATGCCTGAACACATTGCAAAGATTAAAACATAAATACAATCCTTAACACTGTTTTACAATCTGCTTTAGGGGTATGTTGCATTTTTATTTTCTCTAGGATGGTCAAAAATCATAAATTGTTTAATAATAGCAAGATTTCTTTAATCTGTAAAGGTAGATCTGGCCAGGCTCTAGCTTCACAGACAGAAAACTTGCAGGCAAACAGCAAGAGCAAAAGAACTTCATTGCTTTGCCCAATAGCATTCTTGCTCATCCTAGTAATACTAATCTCTTATTGATACCATTAAAACTTCTTTTTCTTTTTGCTATGGGGTATTCTCCCTTCCTCTTTTTTTTTTTTTTTTATACATATATATATATAATCCTTAAAGCTATTACAAACACAGAATAAGACCAAAAAACTCATTCCATAATATACCTATAACAAACCCTTAACTTATGCTAATACCAAAAATCCTTAAAACCTTAAAGAACTATGTTAAAATTAATTCATCAAATCAGTGTCTAAAAAGAAATAAAATTGTTACATTAACTAAAAAACACTTTCCAAAATTAAAACCTGTTTATACATTCCTTAACTATATTACATGGAGCTCCTTTGAAATGCCTATAGGCACACAATTAAAAAGGTTCGAACCAAAAGAAAATCATACAATGTAAACTCATTACAAAGTACTTACACCTTACTGCAATTACTATGTACCAAATACTTATAAGTACCAAATGCTTACTTATTCATTATGCTTATTAGAAAAACTTAACAAAACTATAAATAACAAATCTGTGAAAGACATTACAATCAGAAATGACAAAATGAGTACTGTTCCATTAAATCAGAGCAGAGTAGTGCAGCTGAAGCCGCTGCGGGGGAAAGGGGTGGGGACTGCTGCCATGGCCGCTGCTGGGTCGCTGCTACTGTCGGTGCTGCGTCAGCCGGTACCACCTTGGTCGGAGCCGTCGGTATCCACGGGGGACGGCAGGGCTCGCGAGAGGGATGCGGTCATAAGAACGCTGTAATTGCGAGCCTCCAAGTGCTCCATTTTTTCTAAGAGGGGCCATAAAGCAAAGTCGGCGCTGTTTGAATTCCTCGCTGCCAGTGTTGTCTTCCGAATCCGAGCCCTCGCTGGCGATGTCAGAGGAAGGTGTTGATAAAAGGGGTCGAACACACTGAGCTGCCTTTTTTTGGCTTTTTCCCCGCTGTGTGCAAACGGCAGTGGTGACGGCTGGTAAACGCGGTGTGGTCGCCGCAAGATGTATTGGGGGCGGCCCCGGTCGATCGGTTGATAGTTCTCAAACACATCTTTCAGCTGCAACTCAGATACACCTGGCGCTGCATCTTGTCCTGACAAAGTTGCTCTAGCTGCAGCAGCCATTCGCTGTTCCAGTTCATAGGTTTTAACACAGTTCATGCATTCTCGCCACGGCTTTTGCAGCTTGATGGTAACCCAGTCCCACAGTTTGTCAAAAAACTTATCTCCTAACTTACACCATTCTCCTTCTTCAAAGACACTATTAGGGTCCTGAAAACACCCTTTAGCAGTACCATAAGTAAACAATCCTGGTAATTCCTTACTAAGGTCTATATAATTAACACGCCGCTTTTCTAAAAAGCACTTAAATAAATCATACGCTGCCTGCCTATCCATTATTGCCTATTATGCATTAGTACCTGTGCACACAGACTCAGAGCAGTATTGGCTTACGGCGTCTTCGGTCTCTGCTGTTTCCTCCGCTCCTCTCGTGGATCGGTAAACACAGCACCAGTACTGCTATCCTGGAGCGGGATACTTCTTGCTTTTCGCGCTCTCGAACCCTGATAGTCCTCTTCGGAACGGCACGGCTTCCTTCTTCGCCGTGACTCCTTTCGGAGATTTGCAGAACCCTCTTTTTGGGTTCAGGACCCACTCTGTGGGGTCCCTGTTCGGGCGCCACTTGCCACAAGAAGGGGTCGACATATGATCAATGTGATCAGCGAAATCCAACTTTATTGAGCATCAGACACATCTTATATACAGTTTACTATAATTATGCCCACTTGGCAACATATTATTGGTTACAGGTTACATGTCAACCCCACCTCTTGCGGTTTTAACATCCTGCTTCAGCTAGCCACAAACATCCTGTTTTTGCAGTCCCCTACTTGTTTACGACCCTCAAGGTTACAGTGCCCTTGCGTTACTTCTTGATGATTCAGCTAAATCCACTGTGTTCTGTGGCGTTCCATATCCTTATCAGAAAAGACCAAACAGTCCTGCAGGCCTTTTTCCTTTGCCCATTCTTCTACACAAAATATTTATTGATTTCGACTTTAAAATTTAAACATCATTACCAAACTAGGCCTTTAAGACAAACAAATAACATACTGCAGATTTATTTTTTTTTTTAACAAGGCAATATATGGTAGAGTCTCATAGATTTTAAATGTTTGCCCACATATTTACTTGAGGGAAGGAAAAAAAAAAAGGTAATTTTAAATGTAACAGGATTAATTTCTTTTACATCATCACTAAGCATGATGTGTAAACCCACTAATTCTGTTACACTCTACATCAGATTTTATACATTTCATACAATCATAGAAAGTAGCACAGAAAACTAAGTCCTCTGTCTGAAATACATCTCATCTTACACAACAGCTTCAGTTTTACTTTCAAATGTGTTAAACTATGTAAATTTCCAACATAGCAACCAACATCAAACTTGTCTAACCCACATGATAGTACATTTTGGGGTTTTCACAAAACAAAGACTTCAGGACCAGATTAAAATGAAGTTTGCCAACTCATTCTTGAAACATTCAAGTCTTGGCTTGAAATAAGTAGAAGCAACAACAGCAAAATCCTCTCTCTCATACTGACAAAATCCTTTGCAGGAAAAAAAATACCTGTCCCTCAACACACACTTTATCTCCACACACTCTTAATCTACTTTAACTGATGTACTATCAGTTATATTATGTAAATTTATTATCAGATTGTTATGCAAACATACATATATAAACCCCCAAATACTACCTGCAATCTTAACTAAGTACTGAAGAAAAAAAACCAGTATTTTTAAGTCAAGAAATGTCTCTTCACTCTAAACAAAAGTGTTAGGTCCAAACAATAAAAACAGATATAGAAAGATATTCAATCAGAATAGAACACTTAGGTCTGAAGATGTAGAAAAAAACCAAAACCCACAGTCATCTAATCCCTCTACACAATTTCACCTTCTCCATCTAGTATTACCAATTATTGAATGTCCAATCCTTAGGGAGATATGCAATATATAGATAGCTATATGGTAGGAGGATTTTTTTATAACCTTGAACAGTCTTGTGTTTATGACTAACATTCTAAAAGTTACTTTGTCTTAGTAGTAGTGTTACAGTAGATATTTACTTTTTGTCAAAACATCCTACTAGGATCAGTTCTGCAACTTCTTCAGATTAGGTGACTGACATTGTAGCATGCCCAAAACTCAAGTTTAAACAACATGTAACATACTGGAGGTAACAGGAAGATACTTGAAAAATGTGTCCAACAGACTTGCTACTTTTAGCTCAACAACCCCAAGTCGCCTCCAGGAAGTCTAGCTTCAGCTAGTGTGTAGCAGTAAACACATAAGAACTCAGGGAACTAAACACACCAGCCCAGATTTTAAAAATTAACATTTAAATGATTTGTGAACAAATTCTGTATGAAACTTCAGCCACACAAAGAGGTAAAAAAAAAAAAAGTATGCCACTAGACCTATGATCTGTAACTGAGAGTTTTGCCAACACCTCAGTAGCATGGATGAAGCAAGAGATAATCTTAGAACTGTATGAAAAATTAAAACTGAAAGGAATCTAAATGACAAAATGTACACCAGATTACTTAGCACAATGCACACAAATATATGACGTAAACACCTCCCTGTTGGAAAGGCTTGAGATGGGATGTTTGGCACAGCCAGTGGAGGGCAGAGGATCATATCACCGCTCTGAAGTTTACTGGAAATACATACATATACAGAGTAGCTAGGAAAAAA
Organism: Melanerpes formicivorus; assembly: GCF_026170545.1. Taxonomy (NCBI): domain Eukaryota; kingdom Metazoa; phylum Chordata; class Aves; order Piciformes; family Picidae; genus Melanerpes; species Melanerpes formicivorus. The sequence continues at coordinate 1,088,290 of NW_027142409.1, forward strand.
GTCAAGTGTATATAATTAATGTGATACATTTGCTACATATCAGAATTCGACATCTCTTTCTCAATTTCCAAGATGGTAGTCATAATCCCTTCAGACATATTTCTTCTACATTCCTACAACTGTTCTTAAAAAGCCATGTTTAGGAAAAAAAAAGTAAAAAAAAAAAAACAACTGTTGCCCAATAATGAAATATAATCTTTGAAGATATTACTAGAGATGACATCTGGTCCTTATCTGTATGCTAAACATTTCACATACCATCTTGAAAAGCTCTTGCCTACTATTCTAAAAGCCACAGCTGGTATTCTGAGTGGGATTCAAACTACATCTTGCTATAAAGTTTTGGTATGCAAGCTGTTACTATAAAATAAATTTCATGCAACTTGTTTGAAACTATACCCAAGTAACTACAACTGAGTGAGTAAGTTTACATGTTCTGATGTAATTTAAAACTCTTTTCCGCTGTATGACTCCAACTTCATTACTGGAAGCACAACATAACAGGCCATTTTTCATTTTAAAGGCAGAAAGCAAGCTTAAAGGAAAGGTTTCTAGTCCCATTTCTGAGACAAGAGCCCAGGCACTGGCTTTGCAACAACACTGGAAAGGCTTCATTGTGTGGGATAATCAAGACAAGAGCTATGTTATGGGTGGGGAAAACTCATATTAAATGAGGTAAGCATTCTCAACTACATTTACTGGAGAGAAGGAAGATTGATAACTCTCTCATCTATACATACAATACACACAATGAAAAGTACTTACAAAGCATGGCTACTCTACAATTTTACATTGTTTCCTTTGTAGGATTTCTATTAGAAATTTTGGAAAGTACAATGTGCTAACACTTGTTTCAAGGGAGATGAATTTCAAAGAATTTAACATTCAAGAGAATTTTGGTTTGCTTTTACTGCAAATGGACTGAATGCTTTAATAATTTCACATTGAAAAAGAAGCATGAAGACACAGAAAGAGGAACTCAAACCATCTACCAGATTAGTTGTCTGTGTATCAAAACTTGGTCTAATCATTTGGGGATTATAGAAAACACTGTACAAAGGGGGGGGGGAAGCTATCAAGGTGAATACTTTTAGAAAAAAGTGTGATTATTCAAATGCACACACATTAAATGAAGGTGGTGGGGCAAATATCTAAAAATTAACTAGAAAATGCTGTTGAAAATCAGATCTAGTTCACAGACACTGAACAAGATGATGTCTTGTTAACATACTTGACCTAAACATCTGCAATACCTGGCCAAATGAGAATATTGCAAAGAACCACCTAGGAACATAAATCTTGAGGAAAACACGTACATAAAACTTTTAACATGCACTACTACACAAGACTTAATATATACTGTCATAATAATAGGGATCTTCTCATCAAAAGACAAGCGAGTCTGACTTTTTCAGCCAACTGCTTCTTGAACTATTAGCTCAATCACCAGACAAGATTATAAATGCCTCAGCACTGTACCAATATCCCCAACATCAAAGAAAAACATTAAGTACTATATAATGATGCTATAGAAGAAAAGAACCACTCTCTATGAATGCAAAAAACCAATTAATAATGACTTCTCCTACATGCAATATTTGTTAAAGTGAAGAATCTTCACTACCAAGCAGTTTCACACAGACATTTGCCTATTAATCATTCTGATGGGAAAAAAAAAAATCCAGATTTTAACTTTGAACACTTCAGAAAACTTGTTAGGTGATTTAGTGTCATTTCTATGCATATAACCCAAACTACACTGAGAATTTTATGATAATTGTATAATTTCCCTTTTTATTCCAGTTTCCTTCTCCCACCTACCTAACGTATTTATAGTCACACTGACACAAACTGAATTGTAGACCTGAGAAAGGTAGACAGTAATTCTCTCAGCTTCTCAACAGAACTGCAACTGCTATTAACATTTGGGTTTAAAGCCAGACATGACTAAATATAACAAAAGACTATGTTTCATATGTAAAAAATGGTAACATGGAATAGTAATTTTATTTCAAATTCATTCATATCCCACATACCTGAAGAGCTATACCATCAACTTCAAGGTAACTAAAAAGGTCTGAACTCTCAGTTGAGATGCAACAAAGATTCCAGTAAAAGAGAAATTAAAATAAATCTGAAAGTATCGTGTTAACATGTAGCATATATGTGGCAAACAATTAAGCGATGTAAGTTTAACTGATTCTCATTTGCAATGACCTATATAGCTCATACACGCCTACATCACTCAGAAAAATCAGCTGATATAACCTCCTTATCACATTACATATGAAACTTGCTATACATTTTAGTGTTAAGTAAGCTTGCTTAAAACAGCAAATCAGAATTAAAGAGTTTCTCGAGTATATTATTTTTTCTCTCGAGGAATGAAAGTATGAGGTTATGAAATACAAAAGAACGCTGCCAATAAAATAATAATAAAAATAATAATAACAATTAAAAAATTATATCTTTGCACAATGACTGTCAAGGAGACTAAAACCCAAACTGTTAGTTGTAAGCACGATCCACGCAGGGCAGCTGGCATTCTTCTGAACTTGTTATTGTAGTCTGTGCAGACACGTTTAAAGAAAAATTAAAACCTAACACTTCATTGTTTGGTATTAACTACCAAAAGCATTTAGCCTTCTTGCTCCACCCTCAGAAAGCAGTCATTATCCTTAAGACCACCCCAAAAAAATTATATATATGTATATATTTGTATAGTTTTTTCACGTTTTCGGTACATTTAAACAAAGACCATTTAATCCAAATTCCGTACGCACGCAATTGTCGGTGGCGCAGCCAAAACGACGGCCCCATGTCTCACGGCTCCTTCAGCGCCTCAACACTTCGTACCGAAACCTATCGTAACAGCCGGCGCCCTGTGTCCGCCTCCCAGGGCCTGCCCCAAACTCCCGTCACCCTCACGCGTGTACGCGCCCCAGTATCCTCTTCCCACTTGAACCCTCGACCGCGTCCGAGGGTTCAAGTCCCCATACCCACCTCGGACTTCTCTTAGGCAATAACTTGGCCCCCTAAACCCCCTGGGATGCAAACTGCTCCCCATGCCCCCGTTCTCCTCGGCTCGCCTAGAACACAATGCTGCCCCCCACCCGCAGCACTGCCACCGCCCGCCTCCTTCACACAACTGCCGCCTTCCCTCACGGCGCTCCCTCCCCACCTCGGCGCCGCTCCCCGGTGAGCCGGGAGGACACAAAGGCAGCGACGCGCGGGCAGCCGCCGAGCAGGCCCCGCGCCGCCCGGTGACCTGCCACAACATGGCCCCCTCCCGCCCTTCTTCTCCCCTCCCTCTTCCCTCCCCTCCCTCGGCGCGCAGCCGAGGCCTGAGACAAAAGGGGGGGGCTGGAGGAAAGGGGGGGGCCCGCCCGCGGCCTAGTCAGCATGGCCCCGGCCCCACAGAATACTCACAGGCTGGCTGGCGGCGCTGCTCACAGCGATGGAGCCGGAATGGGCCCTGGGACACCCCTGCCTACCCGCTGGCCCGCCGCCCCTCTCTTTCCTCCTCCTCCCTCTCGGCGCCTCTCCTTCCTGCCTCCCCTCCCCCCCTTGGGCCGCGAGGGGCTCACAACAACATGGCGGGAGGGCGAGCCCGGCGCGCACGGAGGGAAGACAGCGAGAGCGCGGCAAACCTCCCGCCGCCGCTGCCGCTCGCCCCTGCCGCCGCCACAGCGCATGCGCGTCCTAGCACGGGAGAGAGGCAGAGAGCACGAGCGAAACGGCGGCCCCCGGCTCCTTCCGCCGCGCATGCGCTACCAGCCGGCCGCCGCGTCCCCTCCCCTCCGTTCCTCCCGCTGTCCCTCAATGCTACCGTGCTGGCCGGGCGCGCCGAGAATGGACCGTCCCCTTCCATTCCATCAAACAACCCGGGCAAAACACGGCGTTTGTGGGGTGCTGTTTTTTTGGTTGGTGTTTTGTTGTTTGTTTGTTTTTTTTTCTCACTTTCATTTTTCGCTTTTGGGGAGAGGTGGGCGGCTGGAGGCGGCGCCCGCCCCTAGTGCCTGAGGTTAGGAGACAAAGAAGGCGAGGCCCTTTTTGAGGGGCGCCCGATGCCTCCTGAGGACCTTGCTCCAAGCACCGCCCTCAGGGCAGGATACCGTGTTTTTACAATAAACGGACACATCGCCGTGGTTATTGATTAATTACTGTGCTGGTAGTTGCTGGGTGGTGATCTTGGGAAAGAGATTTCCTGAGAGAGAAAAAGAGGGGGAGAGAGTTCAGTGCAAGATATCCCATGTAGCTGTGTGACTGCTGTTGGTAAATACTGTATTGGATGCTAGTAAACACTGCTAGTGATGGCTCAGTGTGAGTGGAAATTCTGCTTACTTAGTATCCCCTGAGAAAGAGAAACACCTCTGCCTGTCAGTGACATTTTAAAACAAGGGTTTCACAAGAAAATCTGCTATTTTTCCTTTTTTTCCAGTTCTTAAGTCTGGCTGGGGAATACTCAATTTCAGGAAACAGCATGCAGATGCCATCCACAGATGAAACCTTCCAAATGAAATCTGGTTATCAGTCCTGCAGTGGCTGTTCAGAATGCTGCTACTGGCCATGTTTCTGGAGGCAGAAAGGAGGCTCTGCCAGTGACTCATTCTGGATAAAAGCAGGGTGAAAGCAGGCAAGTTAGGGTGCAGGAATACCATGTGTGCTGGTGCTACTGCTTGCTGGTGGCTGCAGTTGTGGGGGTGAAATGTCTGTGACTACCAACTGCGTTCTTAAAAATAGAGATGTCTCAAAGCAAAAACCCCTCACTGTTTTCAGTATTTATAGACATGATTAAAAACATGAAAGTTCCCAGCTCTTGATAAAGATAGAAACATTTTCTCAAGAAATGAAAATTATTTCTTTGGTTTAATACTAGTCATCTAAGTACCCAGATGTCTGCAGTCTGCTGCTGCTCTCATGGCTAATCCCTGTGATCCCGTGTCCTGCCCCACTACCAGCTTTGGGCTGTCTCCAGGGAGGCTGCACAGATGAAAAGCCAATTCCTTTGCTCACTTGAGGAGAGAAGGCCTTCAGAGACTGTCTTATGTCACAACCTCCAAGTCAGCCCTTCCCTTCACAAAAACTGTCTGGGATTGAAGAAAACCCTGGTATGCTCTTGGCATCCTGAACACTTCAAGCAGCTGGTCTGCATTAGACCAGTTCTCCAGCTCAGACCTTTTTGGGATCCCTGTTTTTCCTTGGTGTCTGTATGAAGCATTACATGTCCAGAAAGAGCTTAACATGCATTTGATAAGTATAAGCTTGAATGACATCTACATCAACCTATTCCTCAGTATTGAAAAAAACCACCCTCATTATGAAAGAGAAATGCAATCAGTTTGGGATTTGAGCTGAGAAATACAATTATTTTCTAAAGTATTTTTCTAAAACAAGAAAAACAAAAATCTACCACCACATGCCTCACAATTTAATAATGGTATTACAGTTTTTGGCTCAGGCTAAAATAGTGCAAGAAAAGTCTTTCTCTCTTACCTTTGTCCTGAGTGGAAAGTTTAAGAGTACACAATACTTCTGATAGTTTAACTTGGTGGCACTCCATTATAAAATGCTTTTCTTAGCTACTCCTATTTTTAAGGAGGTGCTAACATCTGAATGGGCTCTGCTTACACTCCAGCCATTTCAGATAAACTACATTAACACAGTTATGGAGTATAAAAAAGATCTGCAACAGTACTTTGGCTTATGTAATTTGTCTTGCTCTGTTTCATCAACGCCCTGCCACCTATTGCCATATCATAGAATCATAGAATGGTCTGTGATGGAAGGGACCTCCAAAGGTCATCTAGTCAAAACCACTCTGCAGTAAGCAGGGGCATCCTCAACTTAGATCAGGTTGCCCAGAGCCTTGTCAAGCCTCACTTTGAATATCTCCAGGGATGGGACCCCAACCAACTGCCTGGGCAACCTGTTCCAGTGTCCCACTACCCTCATAGTAAAGAACTTGTTCCTAAAAAGAATCCATCCAGCTGCAGTAGGTTCTTCTCATAGAGCTCTGAACAGGCAGCCCAGTGCCAAGTGGCCTTTATGTAGGGTAATGCTGATCATCTGAAGTAATCTTTGCTCTTGTAGTGTAATCACTAGATTACATGTTTTTCTTTTGTCTTAACCATACCTGAAGCTCCCCAGAATTTCTTACACAGTATCAAGGAGACCAACCTCAAGCAACAAGATATGTCTACATGAGTAGACACATCATTTGAATACCATAATGCAGCACAGCTGTATTAGCTGTATTAGCTGTATTTGCTGGTTGATGGTAGGATGAACATGAGCCTGCAGTGTGCCCAGGCAGCCAAGAGGGCCAATGGCATCCTGGCCTGCATTAAGAACAGTGTGGCCAGCAGGAGCAGGGAGGTCATTCTGCCCCTGTACACTGCACTGGTTAGGCCACACCTCGAGTACTGTGTCCAGTTCTGGGCCCCTCAGTTTAGGAAGGATGTTGACTTGCTGGAACGAGTCCAGAGAAGGGCAACGAAGTTAGTGAGGGGCTTGGAACACAAGCCCTATGAGGAGAGGCTGAGGGAGCTGGGGCTGCTTAGCCTGGAGAGGAGGAGACTCAGGGGTGACCTTATTGCTCTCTACAACTACCTGAAGGGGGGTTGTAAACAGGCAGAGGTTGGTCTCTTCTCCCAGGCAGCCAGCACCAGAACAAGAGGACACAGTCTGAGGCTGCGCCAGGGGAAGTTCAGGCTGGAGGTCAGGAGGAAGTTTTACACAGAGAGAGTGATTGCCCATTGGAATGGACTGCCCGGGGAGGTGGTGGAGTCGCCGTCACTGGAGGTGTTCAGGAGGAGACTTGACAGGGTGCTTGGTTACATGGGTTAGTTGATTAGGTGGTGTTGGGTGATAGGTTGGACGTGATGATCTTGAAGGTCTCTTCCAACCTGGTTTATTCTATTCTATTCTAGCTCAGAGCTGATTAAGACCCTCATTACAGCATGGAGACATACCTGCTACCCCCGCTTCCACATAGAGAACCCAAGCTGTATTCTGTGGCAGTCATCCCATCAGAGCAACAAGGCATAGCACAGTGAATGTACAGTGCCAGAGATATATTTGGGAAAGGAAATCCTAGCTTGCTTTCTGAGCATAAACAAAATGGTTGAGAACCATCATACTGAAAAATAGGTGTCAATGTTATGCATGTATTACCACGATTGAGAGATGGAGACAAAGCTTGATGCAAGCAAAGTGTCTACTTTATTGTACAAAGTCTTTTCTTTATATAGGCTAACATAATCAAAAGCAACTCGTGATTGGTAATTAAATGTGTCCGTCCGACAGTTACAGATTCGTGATTGGCTGCAGAGAAAATACCAGGGAACACACATCGCCGGGCAAGGCTTCAGACAGGTGTTAGACCAAAGGCAAACGATCAAGCATCTCTTATCTAAGTTCAGAGAGAAGACAAAAGACTCTCTTGCAATGTTTACCAGCTCTTATTCTCAGGTCGTTGTGTGGCTTCCTGAGTCACAATGGCATTGGTATCAGCTAAAGGCTTTTTTCTCTCTGCACAGTTGCAGTTCTTCCCAAGGTCTGTGGCCTACAAGGGCTAAAACATTTCCTTCTATCAGCTGAGCATTGCTTGAGGTTCTACTCCCTAAATTCAGTGTGTCATGTATTGCATAAAGTATTACATAAATAGTGACAGTGTAATGATACATATGTGGGCTTACCTTTAATTATATCTGCAGGGTTTACAGACTTCTGAAATACCTCTTCAGTTTCCAATGCATCCTTCTTGCTAGGCAGTTAGTCAAACTCACAGCAAAACAAACAAACAGACAAATTAATTGAGCTGAGGTAATGGTTTTTAAATGTTGTCTTTCTAAGTCTATTCTCCCTTTTTTGCCATACAGAACCCCTGTCTTCAGCTAATCTCCTATCAGGGCCAAACAGCCGTTTGTGCATCCACACACCCCAGTGCTGGGTGGGGTCCCAAGGGTAAGCCTGTAGTAGAAAATGAAAAAGGCAGGGTGAGAATAAAGAGCAACACTTCATTTTTCTGCAGGAGCTATTGGGGAGGAACCCACTACTCCCTTAGCTATACCTTTCCTGTTCTTGTAACACTAGGACAAAGAGCTTTGCAAGTGGGAAGCAGAGATTAGCTGTTCAAATAGGAATGATCAATTGCTTACACAGTATCAAGGGGACCAACCACAAGCAACAAGATATGTCCATGAGTGGACACATAATCTGAATAGCAAAATGCAGCTCAGCCATATTAACTCCAATGGGAATAATTAATTCCCATTACCCCGGCACAGGAAAAGTAGACACCAGACCACACCCCACAGCCTGGGGCTTTGCTTTGCCTACTGGCTTAGGCTGGCTCCAGATGGAAATCCAGTTAATCTGGAAACTTCCCTCATAATGCATCCTGTTAGTGGACTGCAAAACAGGAAGTATGTGTGTGTACATAAGAGTCTTTCCACTCATTTCGGCTAAAGGCTAAGAATTAGAAGGCAACATCTGTAGATTCATCCAATTTGCATTTGAGAGAACAGTACTACTTCAGAGTGATTCTTGGGCATCCTCATTATGCCATGAATTTATCAGCTGACTACAGCACTGACAAGACCAATTAAGAAACTATGATTTGGGACCAGAAAGAGCCCTCCAAGCCTTTAAGCACAATTCTTTTATTCAAATAATCTCAAATCAAAATTTACCAAATGGAATTAAAACCTGGTCCCCAGCCCCCACACATACTTCCCCTGTAAGGCAAAGAGAAGATGTGTAATCCCTTTCATCCTTCCTTTTATTCTTACCTATTTATTACTTTAACCAAAGCATACAGATGGGAGTAGTTACAATCTCAAGACATCACTATCTTCCCAAGATGATTAGTTTTCCCATTGTTAACATTGTACAAGATGAAGCATTAACCTCAAAATACTTATTTGTTACAACTTCATAAAGCACCAACCAGAGATATGAAAGACTGTCATAACATATGTGACTTTTCCAGGATTTTTTTTCCTTGATATTTGGCAGATTCAAAGTGAGGTTACAATTAAACACTGTTAAAATTAATCCCTTGTCCTACCTTCTTGAGAAGCTAGACAGTAACTGGCACAGGGACAGGCTGAGCCCCCTTGACCTTGGCTAAGCTTATCCCAGGACACCCACTTAACAGTGCTCTAAGTATGTCCCAGAGTCAATTGTACACCCTATACCTACACCACAAATTAAATGTTTTGGACATGTAGGGACAAAGCCTGATCTCCTACTGGACCTGTCTGCCTGCTGAAGCACATCCTACCTCAGTGTGGGGGAAGAGCAGTGGAAGAGTGATCTGCCATATGCATGTTGACAACAGTCAGTTCAATGCAGGATAAGCTTACCCAGCCCCACCCTGCACACCACACTGTAACCCAGACAAAGCAAGCAGGCAGAGGCAGCTTACAAAACTTTCATGCAGTGCTGCATGCATCTTTCTGGATGTTGTCATAGTATCATAGTTTCATTCAGGGTTGGAAGGGACCACAAGGATCATCTAGTTCCAACCCCCCTGCCATGGGCAGGGACACCCCACACTAGAGCAGGCTGGACAGAGCCTCATCCAGCCTGCTCTTAAACACCCCCAGGGACGGGGCCTCGACCACCTCCCTGGACAACACATTCCAGGGTTTCACCACTCTCATGGTGAAGAACCTCCTCCTCACATCTAGCCTGAATCTCCCCACGTCCAGCTTCATTCCATTCCCCCTAGTCCTATCACTACCTGAGATCCTGAGAAGTCCCTCCCCAGCCTTCCTGTAGGCCCCTTTCAGATACTGGAAGGCCACAATTAGGTCACCTCGGAGTCTTCTCTTCTGCAGACTGAACAGCCCCAACTCCTTCAGTCTGTCCTCATAGGAGAGGTGCTCCAGCCCTCTGATCATCCTTGTGGCCCTTCTCTGGACACGTTCCAGCACCTCCACATCCCTCTTGTAATAGGGGCTCCAGAACTGGACACAGTACTCCAGGTGGGGTCTCACCGGAGCTGAGTAGAGGGGGAGGATCACCTCCCTCGACCTGCTAGCCACGCTTCTCCTGATGCAGCCCAGGATCTGATTGGCTTTGCGGGCTGCAAGTGCACACTGAGAGCTCATGTTGAGCTTTTTGTCCACCAGCACCCCCAAGTCTCTCTCTTCAGGGCTACTTTCCAGTCAGTCACTGCCCAGCCTGTATTTGTGCCTGGGATTGCCTCGACCCAGATGCAGGACCCTGCACTTGCTCTTATTGAACTTCATGAGGTTGGCTCGTGCCCACCTCTCCAGCCTGTCAAGGTCCCTCTGGATGGCCTCCCTTCCCTCCAGCGTGTCTGCTGCACCACACAGCTTGGTGTCATCAGCAAACTTGCTGAGGGTGCACTCAATGCCACTGTCCATGTCCCCCACAAAGATGTTGAATAAGACAGGTCCCAGGACTGATCCCTGAGGGACTCCGCTTGTCACTGGCCTCCACTGGGACATGGAGCCATTGACAGCCACTCTTTGGGTGTGGCCATCAAGCCAGTTCCTTATCCATCTAGTGGTCCACCCATCAAACCCATGTGTCACCAGTTTGGAGACCAGGATGTGGTGCGGGACAGTGTCGAAGGCTTTGCTCAGGTCCAGGTAAACGACATCAGTTGCTCGCCCCTCATCTATTAATTTTGTCACCTGCTCATAGAAGGCCACCAGGTTGGTCAGGCAGGATTTGCCCTTGGCAAAGCCATGCTGACTGTTCCAAATCACCTCTTCACTATTCTTTTGAGCAAGTAGTGACTCCAGGAGGATCTGCTCCATGATCTTTCCAGGCACAGAGGTGAGACTGACTGGCCTGTAGTTCCCTGGTTCCTCCTTCTTGCCCTTTTTGAAGATGGGGGCAATGTTTCCCCTTTTCCAGTCTGTGAATGTCCTCTGAATGCTTCTTCTAGTGTTCTTGTTGTAGAGCTCTGCTGTCCTATCAAAGCTGGATGTTCCCTCTTTTTTGCCCCAGCAATTAAGAAAAGAGGCAGGCATGCAAACGGCCCTTTGGTCTTTTGGGTTTCAGGATGAAAGTGCTTTTGCAGCAGCAGTGGGACAAGTGGGGGAATGGAGTTGCCTTCTGTGGGCCTTAAATGTCACTTCTGGTCCAGGGTTTCATTAAACAGTAGGCATCATTTTTGGTGAAATCCTTCAAGACATTGAGTTTCGTATTTTCAGTTACTACAGCCCCTCTTCGCCAAAGGAAAACTGGAACGATTTGTGCCAGTATTGCTATGTGATGTCTATGACAAGAATCATACAGAAGATATTTTTATTACAGAAAAATACTTAACAGTGAATGTAAAGTTGTATAATAAGCTCTAAGCATGTGTTGTAACGTTTGTTTAAAAACAATAAAATAATTTGGTGTTACTGAAAGTGTTACTATACTCATAAGTATAGGAAGGCCTTTCACTTATTGAACAGTTTTGGAGTTGAAGATATAGCCATGTTTTAATTCTGTTTTTAATCTTGCTTGGTAGAAAGTTTTAATGAAAACATTTATTCATATTCTGGTATTTTAAATGGCAGCATTCATTTGATAATAGCCCTGCAAAACAGACTTCATACAGGGGACAAGATAATCTAATCTTGAATTAAACTTAATAAATAAAGGAAAAATTAATTCCAAAATTTAAAAGTAGTTCTTAGGAGCACCAAAAAAATGGAAAGAACTTGTTGAAGTTAATTTCAAGTGCTGCTGGGAAAAGAAAAAGAACACAGGATGGGTTGGGAACTCTGTGTGTATACATACATACATACATATATATATGCTTGAACTGTGAGTTTCTGCTTGGTTTTTTTTTGCCTTCCTTTCGGGGTTTTTTGGGTCGGGGGGACTCCTGGTAGGGGGGAGCCAGCAGGATTGTGCTCTCACAAGCATGCGCGGGAACAGGAGCCAGACGTCAGCCGCGGCAGGTTTAAATCCCGCCCGGGCTCTGCGCGCGGTGCCATTTTGGTTCAATAGCTAGCCTATCGGCTGGTTGCAAAAAAAAAAAAAAAAAATATTTTGTTTCGGTTTGTTTTGGTTTGGTTTTTTGGTTTGTTTTCACTCAAACGTTACACCATGGTTGTCACTCGGATGAAGGGTAGAAAAGCAGCATCTACCCAGACAGAGTTGTTTCACCAGCATGCTGGAGTCCAGGCTGCCAGCTGCAGAGAGTGCTTCAGCCTGGCACTTGGAATAGACAGGGAGGGAGAGGACACCTGTGTCAGGTGTGACCAGGTGAATTTTCTCCTCAGCCTGGTGGCAGAGCTGAAGGACGAAGTGGCCGAGCTGAAGGAGGAGGTAGCTAGGCTAAGGACAATAAGGGAAAGTGAAAGGGAGTTAGATTTGTGGGAGAAGGCTCTGCAGATCTCCCCTGCTGAGGGAAGGGTCCCTGGAAACAGAGAGGGATGGATCCAGGTCCCTGCCAGGGGTGGCAAGAGGAATCCACCTTGGCCCTCTCCTCCTCCTCCGCTGCCCTTGCATAATAAGTATGAGGCCCTGCAGGCTGAGGGCAGTGGGGATGAGAGGGCTGAGGCTGAGGAGCAGCCATCCAGAGGGGAGCCTAAGGCCAAGCGGTCCCCACCAGCTGTAACGACCAGCTCCACAAAGAAAAGGAGAAGGGTTATAGTTGTTGGGGACTCTCTCCTGGGGGGTACTGAGGGACCCATATGTTGTCCTGACCCATCCCACAGGGAGGTCTGCTCCCTACCAGGGGCACGGGTTAGGGACATCGCAAGGAGACTCCCTAAATTAATCCAGCCCACTGACTATTACCCTCTGATGGTAATACGGGCTGGGAGTGATGAGATTGTCAAGGAGGGCACCAGGGCGATTAAGGAGGAGTTCAGGGCCCTTGGACAATTGATTGATGGGGCAGGAGCTCAAGTGGTGTTCTGATCAGTTCCCTCAGTGTCAGGGGTGTACACTGAGAGGAATGGGAGAACCCACACCATCAACAATTGGCTCAGGGGATGGTGGCAACAGCGGAACTTTGGTTTCTTCGATCATGGGACAACTTTTACTGCACCCGACCTGCTGGGTCCTGATGGGGTGCATTTATCTAGAAGGGGTAAGAGAGTCCTAGCACTAGAGTTGGAAAGGCTCATTAGGAGGGCTTTAAACTAGGTCTGAAGGGGGTGGGTGAGGCAATCGGTCCCTCTGCAGAGGAAAGAGTAGGGCACAAGGTAGGGTTAATTGAGAAGTCAGGAACCCAGCTGCGATGCATGTATACCAATGCACGCAGCCTGGGCAATAAGCAAGAGGAGCTGGAGGTCCTGATCCATCAGGGCAGCTATGATATAGTCACCATCTCAGAAACTTGGTGGGACAACACCCACAATTGGAGTGCTACACTGGGGGGTTACAGGCTCTTTAGGAGAGATAGGTGAGGGAGAAGAGGAGGAGGGGTGGCTCTGTATATTAGGGAGTCACTTTCTGCCACAGAACTTGAGGTGGAAGATGAGGTAGTTGAGAGCCTGTGGGTTAAAATCAGAGGGCAGCCTAACAAATCTGACATCCTGGTTGGAGTCTGTTACAGACCACCCAACCAGGATGAGGAGGCTGATGAATTGTTCTACAAACAACTGGAGGCTGTCTCAAGATCATCAGATCTTGTCCTTGTCGGTGACTTCAACCTGCCAGATATCTGCTGGGAAGTTAATTCAGCAGAGAGGAGGCAGTCCAGAAGATTCCTGGAGCAAATGGAGGACTGCTTCCTGATGCAGCTGTTAAGTGAGCCTACCAGGGGACAGGCTCTGCTTGACCTGCTGTTCTCTGTCTCGGTCCAGAGAGGGAAAGAGACTCAGTTCTTATGAATATTCCCGTGTTGTGAAATTAGAGGCACAAACGAGGCCAAAATATCAACAGCTAGACTATTTATTACATAAATAAAGTGGACATAAGTAGGGGAGAGGGAGAAAATAGAGAGGGAGAGAGAGAAGAGAGATAGAAGAGGAAAGGAATTATATTACCACACCCCTCACCCCCCCAAGACAGTTTGAGTATGTGGAGGAAAGGTGCTGCAGGAGATGTTGGGTTGGTACAGGAACAGTGCTGAGGCTCTGACTGGAGAAGAGCTGTGGTCCTCTGGGCAGCCTGGGTCTGTAGAGAAAGGGTGCTGAGGCTTTGGCTGGAGAAGAGATGAGGTCTTTTCTCCGGAGCAGCATTGTCCCGGGCTGTTCCTTCTCAGCGGCATGGTCCTTCTCCTGTGTTTTCCTTCATCTCCATTTTTCTCCTGGGTTTTCCTTCCTTTAATCATCCAGTCCGGGAGACACAGTCCCCCACATTTTCCTTCTGCGTTTTTCTTCTAAAGTAGCCAGTAGTGGCTCCAGTCTTTTATACAGTTTTTAGTCCTTAGGTATGTGTCCAAGTATTGTCCCTCAGGAATTCAGGAGCCAGGAAATCATCCTTAGGTAAATGTCGAGGTATCGTTCCCCCGGAAATCTTTCTGTGCAATTCTGTGTGTTTGGATGGGGGGGGGTGGGGGCTCCGCCTCCTCCATCCTCATCCAAACAAGCCCCCACACTCATTACACATCAGGAAACAGGTGGTGAACCCATTGTCTACCCTTTCCAGGGTACTTGATGGGTGGAGATTATCTTGTCCTGAAGGCGTGCATGGCTGGGTCATTGTTGTAGGCCAGCTGCAGTCCAGTGTTATCACGATGCAATCACAAGGTGATTTGCATCCAGGATTGGTCCTACATGATCTTTGCACCTTCCTTCCAGTGGCTCTGCCCAACACATATCAGCAATTGTCTGGGCAAGCAGCAAGTGATTTTATCTTTGTTGAGTCACACCAAGAGAGACAAACTTTTAGTCTCTTACATTTTCCAATAGGGAAGGGCTGGTGGGAGATGTGGTTGTGGGAGGCTGCCTAGGGTGCAGTGACCACGAGATAGTGAAGTTTTCAGTATGCAGGGAGATAGGGAGGACCACCAACAGAACTGTCATCTTGGACTTCCGGAGGGCAAACTTCAGCCTGTTTAAGAAACTTATTTGTAAAGTTCCCTGGGTACCAGCCCTCATGAACCAAGGGGTCCAGGAGGGTTGGACCTACTTCAAACAGGAGTTCTTGAAGGCACAGGAACTGGCAGTTCCCATGTGCCGAAAGATGAGCCAGCAGGGAAGGTGACCGGGCTGCATGAGCAAGCAGCTCCTGGAGGATTTAAGGGGAAAAAAGAGGCTGTATCACCTTTGGAAGAAGGGGAAAGCTTCTTGAGGTGTGTTCAAGGAAGTTGTTAGATTATGTAGAAATAAAATTTGGGAGGCAAAGGCCCAGCTGGAACTGAAGCTGGCCACCTCTGTCAAAGACAATAAAAAGCATTTTTACAAATATATTAACACTAAAAAGAAGGGCAGGAAGAACCTGCACTCCTTATTGGACCTGGAGGGGAACAAAGTGACTGAAGATGAGGAAAAGGCTGAGGTCCTGAACACCTTCTTTGCCTCAATGTTTAACAGCAAGGCAGGAGGAGTTCAGGACGAGTGGTTTCCTGAGCTGGGCGATGGGGTCGGGGAGCAGTGTAATGCCCCGGTAATCCATGAGGAATTAGTTCGGGACCTGCTGAGCCACTTGGACACTCACAAGTCCATGGGACTGGATGGGATCCATCCTAGTGTGCTGAGAGAGCTGGCAGATGAGCTGGCCAAGCTGCTCTCCATCATTTTCCTCCAGTCCTGGCTCACTGGAGAGGTCCCAGATGACTGGAAACTGGCCAATGTGGTCCCCATCCACAAGAAGGGTCGGATGGAGGAACCTGGAAACTGCAGGCCAGTCAGCCTGACCTCAGTGCCAGGGAAAGTGATGGAGCAGATTATCCTGGCGGCAATAACTGCGCACCTGAAGGATGGCCAAGGGCTCAGGTCCAGCCAGCATGGATTCAGGAAGGGCAGGTCCTGCCTCTCCAACCTGATCTCCTTTTATGATCAGGTGACCCGTCTGGTGGATGTGGGGAGGCCTGTGGATGTGGTCTACCTGGACTTCAGCAAGGCCTTTGACACCATCCCCCACAGCAAACTGCTGGCTAAGCTGTCAGCTCGTGGCTTGGACCACTACACTCTGTGCTGGGTTAGGAACTGGCTAGATGGCCGAGCCCAGAGAGTGGTGGTGAATGGTGCCACATCCAGCTGGCGGCCAGTCACCAGTGGCGTCCCCCAGGGATCAGTGCTGGGCCCCGTCCTCTTCAACATCTTCATTGATGATCTGGATGAGGGGGTTGAGTCAGTCATCAGCAAGTTTGCATATGACACAAAGTTAGGAGCAGATGTTAGTCAGTTAGAGGGTAGAAAGGCACTGCAGAGGGACCTCGACCGACTGGACAGATGGGCAGAATCCAATGGAATAGCATTTAACAAGTCCAAGTGCCGGCTGCTGCACTTTGGCTATGGCAATCCCATGCAGAGCTACAGGCTGGGGTCGGAGTGGCTGGAGAGCTCCCAAACAGAGAGGGACCTGGGGGTGCTGATCGACAGCCACCTGAACACGAGCCAGCAGTGTGCCCAGGTGGCCAAGAAGGCCAATGGCATCCTGGCCTGCTTTAAGAATAGTGTGGCTGAGGGAGCTGGGATTGTTTAGCCTGGAGAAGAGGAGGCTCAGGAGTGACCTCATTGCCCTCTACAACTACCTGAAAGGTGGTTTTAGCCAGGAAGGGGTTGGTCTCTTCTCCCAGGCAACCAGCACCAGAACAAGGGGACACAGTCTCAAGCTGCGCCAGGGGAGGTTTAGACTCGAGGTGAGGAGAAAATTCTTCACCGAGCGAGTTGTTCGTCATTGGAATGGGCTGCCCAGGGAGGTGGCGGAGTCGCCGTCCCTGGAGGCATTCAAGAGGAGACTGGACGTGGCACGTGGTGCCATGGTCTAATCATGAGGTCTGTGTTGATAGGTTGGACTCGATGATCCTCGAGGTCTCTTCCAACCTTAGTTATACTGTGATACTGCGATACTGTGATATATATACAAACATACATACACACTCTCTCTCTATATATATAGTTTCATAGTTTCATAGTTTCATTCAGGGTTGGAAGGGACCACAAGGATCATCTAGTTCCAACCCCCCTGCCATGGGCAGGGACACCCCACACTAGATCAGGCTGGCCAGAGCCTCATCCAGCCTGCTCTTAAACACCCCCAGGGACGGGGCCTCGACCACGGGGCCTCGACCATATAGTGTTCATATATATGTGTATATATTTCTATCTCAATAAAACCAGGAAATGTGGATACAAGGATGAACAAAGGAAGAAATTTGTGTAATATTCACCCAGTGGGTGAAATAAAATATAGGAATGGCACTTGATACAATAATTGCCTGGCGTACCAAATTGAGGAATCCTGGAGCTAGGATCCATCTGAGAGATTTTTGTAGTTTTTTGTTTGGTTTGTTTTTACAGAAACAAAAGTCACTGCTCCTACAGCCTTGAGAATGAACCCTCATACAGATACTCTCCTGTGGCTCTCAATGGGTGGCACAATCTGTGATTGTATTAGTTTCTGGCATTTTCAGTGTCTAGTGGTAAAAATGCAATCATTTGCTACTTTAGCTTCAAGATGCTATTCTGATCATATCAGAAGCAACATTTTCTTTTCTAGTTTTATTATAAACATTTCTAATAATTATTTTTTAAATTTCCAATAAAAATAAAATTTTTGTAAACTGAACTTTGTCACAGCTCTGAACCTTTGCAAGCAGCAGTGGGATCAATACTCATGAAACCTGTCATTTTCTTCTCAGCTGTGGTTCTTATTTTGTACTATTCCATCACTATTTTCTGTAACAGTACTTTTATTTTAAGTGTGCACCCACCTATGCAATATATGAATGGGACTATTACTGCCCTATGTCCAGCTCAGTAGAGCAGCCCAGAGGACATGTAGTACAATACCAGTACCTTCTTCCTGAATACATGTCGAGGGTTGGAAGGGAAAGGCCGGGCCTTCTCCTCCCCCCGTAAAGTGAAGGAAAAAAAAACCAAATCACAGCCGGATTAGCAAAGGAGTGGGTGCTGTATATTTACAAAGCAGTTTAGGGAAAAATGCAGGTCTATGTACAGAATTTACAGTATTTACAATATATACAGAAATATACAACAAAGTCACACAGAAATGAGGGTTCCCTCCTCTGCTGAGGGGGGTTCCCCACCCCTGCTCCCCCTTCTCTCCCCTTTTCCCCAGAGAGGGTTAGAAAGAGAGGAAAAGAAAAAGCAATTGTTAATTGGAAAGCAGTTAATACAGGCCTTGCAGTTTATCAGTTTCAAGGTCAAGCCTGGCTGAAAGCCCAGAAAGCTATGAGCTGCAAGCCACCGAAAGAGGGGAAGACAGACTGACCAGAAAACTGCTGTACTCCCAGTTCAAAAGGTGCTTCCCCCCAATATACCAATGAAATTAGTTTAGATCCGTCTTTCATTTACAAACATCCGATCACAATATTCCCTTTCTTAAAGGGACAGCCTCAAACGGTCACAATACAGTAAGATAACTAAACAATATCTTCAGTATCTGATTGGCAACTTGTGGATACCAAATACATTTTCATGCAGAACATCTGTAAACCAAAAGCAAATCTTTCAAAGTTTAATAGTTGCAGAACCAGAACATGCTGAGTCCTTACTGAGCAAGCCTTGAATTCTCAAGCTCACCTCTGCAACTCTGCTGCAGGTTATCCACAGGCAGGAAGCACTAATCCAGTTGATGGTAAATTCTTGGCTTTGAAATTCCCTCTTAATCCCCTGGGTTCAGATTGTAACATGGTAGGGAAAGGCAGTTACTGTCCAAACTTAAACAAGCTCTGTTTAAACTAATCCCAGTAGCCCAAGCTGGGTTTTTTGCTAGCTGCAGCTCCCGTTTGCAATTTCACAATCCCAGCCAGAGCTCTGTGCTGCAAGGAATGCTGGAGGCACTGGTCCCTTGCAGGCAACCAAGTACTGCTGGCCCCTGGGTGCACAGGAACTGACAGCACCACAAGTGGAACTGGTGGGTCACAGAATCAGGGAATGATAGGGGTCGGAAGGGACCTCTGGATTTAGGTCATCTCCAATGGGATGAAGGCCCAAAGCTGCATGGATTCAGGGCTCAGATGTGAGAAGAGCCAGAATGCACTGGAAAGTTAGAAGCTTAGAGTCAGACACTGTAGGGCACCCACTTCCCAGGCAGATTCTTTGTCATGACATAATCTTGGCCTGCAGGTCAGCCTCATGCATCTCTTTGCTCATTCCTCTGCAGTGGGCTGGGGGTGAGAATCAGAAGAGTGAGAGTGGAAGTGAGAAAAAAACATGGTGTGACCGTTTGAGGCTGTACCCTTAAGAAAGGGAATATGGTGGACGTAAGTTGGTAAACGGAAGGAATAATCTAAACTAATTTCATTGGGAGAGTGGGAGGAAGCACCTTCGGAACTGGGAGTGAACTGGACATTTCCAGCACTTCTCTGTCAGTCTTGCTTCCGCCTTTTCTTCGTGCAGCAGCTCTGTCTGTGCTGGGCTTTCTGCCAAGGCCTCGGCCTTGAAGACAGATAAAGGCCGGTATATTAACTCCTTTCCAATTAACACAAACTGCTTCTAACAATTTTTTTTTCTCTCTTTTCTCTCTCTTTCTATCCCACTCTGGGAAAAGGGGGGGGAGAGAGGGGAGAGCGGAGGTGGGCAACCCCCTCTCTGCCGAGGGGGGTTACTCTCATTTCTGTGTTGCTCTGTTGTATATCTTTGTATATATTGTAGATATTGTAAATTTGTACATATTCCCCTGCATTCCCTACATTGCTTTGTAAATATAGCTCCACTGCTTTGCTAATTCAGCTTGTGAGTTTTTTTTCCTTTCCCTTCAATTATTTTTCCCTTTTACCTTACAAGGGGGAAGGGAGGACGCTTCTCGGCCTTACCCTTCCAAACCCACCACATTTTTTTTTATTGGCGCCCAACGTGGGGCAGATAATTAGTTTAATTTATTATTTGATTGATTTAGTGTTTTATAGCTGAATTAGCAAACATGAAGGTATTGTGGTTTGTGGAACGATTATTCTTTTCAATTTTTGGGGCTCTGATTTACAGATATTGTTTGGGTTTGATTTTGGATTACCTGGGTAAATATTTGGTGCGGACAATTTATATGTGGGTTATGTATAGAGTTAAATTATGGTATGGAAAATGTATTAATATCTTATGGCCAGTGAGATACAGGAATGTTACCTCCACCACTCTCCCAATTGAGATAAAGGGTTTTAAGATTCCGCCTGAGGAGACAGTAACTTTAGGTGATGCCTGGGATCCAAAGGTGATTTATGTGATGTGTATAAATCTGTTGCTGGTGATGGTAATCGCATATTTACTGTTCTCTTTACGACGAGAGAAAAAGGTGTCCAGGGCGTGTTTTGTTATTAAAACTAGATCAAAAAGAAAACGCCGTGGCTCTCGATCAGTCCCAGAGTCATCTAGTGACGAGGACTGTGGAGAGCCCGTGTCAGTTAAAAAGAAGGCTAAAAAGTTAATTGGTAAGGCAGCTCTAAATGACTTTGCTGATTCTGGCAAGCAGCCAAGGGCATCGGCTGGTATCAACATGGCGCCTACTCCTTCTCCCACTCCTTCTCCTCCTTCTTCTTCTCCATCGGCCATTAACGGAGCAACGTCACTTCCACCCACTCCCTCGGTGGGACCGGAAGTCACTGCCCCAGCAGCTGATTTATCTCAGGACCTGTCAGCTTCCATTAAGGTGGCTGTAAATTCAAACACAGCTCCAGTTAAGGTGGCTCCTTTAAAGACTAGAGGTGGAAAGGCCAAAGATGGAGAAGAAGAGGAGGAGACTGATCCTGGTGAGGGGCCCTCTGCTCTAAAAGATCCTGCTCAGGAGGAAGAGAAGGTTTGTTTTAAAGATCTAGCTAACCTAGTGAGATCAAAGCAGGATAGAGATGAAGTTAGGAAAGCAGCTGGCAAAGGTGGTTCTCAGCTTAAAGAGATCCTTAGGCGAATGACAGCAGGATTATATGGACAAAGAATTCAGGGAGACGAGGAACAAGATGATATTTCAGACTGTTCTTCGCCCCGCGAGGAATTGCGAACTGTCCGTAAAGATTTCACCAGGGCAGATAAGGAGTCAGTTCTAGCTTGGCTTAGTAGGTGTTATGATACAGGTGCTCCAGCTCTAACAGTTGGAGACAAGTCAGCAGCTCAGTTAGGAACTCTTTCAAGGGACAATGGAATAGATAGACATCTAGGCGAAGCTCTCGGTAAGGTTAATCTGTGGATACGCCTTTTGATGGCGGTTGCCCTGAGATACCCTTCCCGAGATGATCTTCCATGGAACCCTAAACCCTGGACTACCATAGATGAGGGAATTAGGCGCTTGAGAGAATTTGCTGTTAGAGAGCTACTCTATGGTGAACATGAAACTCTGAATCCTGATGACATTCCTGTGGGTATTGGTCTTGCTAAAAAGATCATCAAACTTGCTCCTTCTAATTATGCAAACATTCTGGCAAGCAGAATTGTGTCAAGAAATTATGGTGGAGCTTCTCCTACGGTTGGCCAATTCAGTGATCAAATGAGACAATTGGAGGATAGCATGACACGTGGTTCTTTGGTTTCGGCCATTAAAACTATGTCTGGTGATACACAAAATTGCATAAGAGAGTTAAAAGATGAATTTAGAAATTCCATATCCCAATTGGCACAAAGGGATAGTTTCAATTCTTCCTCCAGGTGGGTACAAGTTTCATCTGTGAGGAATACACGTCCTCCAAGGAGGTCATTCCAAAACAGGTCATTCCAAAACAGGTCATTCCAAAACAGACCGCCAAGGCAATCACGTAGAACTATTTGGATAACTCTGCGTGATCAGTTAGGTGAGAACATGAACCGCTGGGATGGCCAACCAACTTCTAATCTTTTCAGGAGACTGAGGGAATTGCAAAGTGGCAGAACCCGAGGTAGCAATACCAGAAGGGTAGCTGTTACTTCCACAGTTCCCCAGAACGACTCTTATGGCTACAACAGTGGCTCCAGTTATAACATGCAAAGTTATAACCCTGCAAACTATGTGCAATGCACATGTGCGCATGTTCCCCATAACTAGGGGTGCCCTGCCTCCCGCCAGGGGGAGGAAAGGGATAACAGAGATAATAGAATCTATTGGGATGCGTACATCCAGTGGCCTGGCACTTCACAATTTCGGAAGTACAGGGCCTTGGTTGACACAGGAGCTCAGTGCACCATAATGCCATCAAATTATCAGGGATCAGAGTCTATAACTATTCTGGGAGTCACTGGTGGATCTCAAGAGTTAAGTAAGGTAGAGGTTAATATAAGTTTAACTGGTAAACAATGGAGGAAGCATACAGTTGTGACCGGACCTGACGCACCTTGTATTTTGGGAATTGATTTTCTGAGAGAAGGGTGTTTCCAGGACCCTAGAGGTTACAAATGGGCTTTTGGAGTAGCTTCAATAGAAATTGATGGACAAAAATTGAAGCTGTCTGCTAGACCTGAGCTTTCTGATGAATCTGCAGTTGTGGGACAACATCAGATACAGGACATTAAATTGCCGGTTGCTTCTCAGACTGTGCATCACAGACAATACAGAACCAACCGTGACTCTTTGTTGCCCATTCAGAATCTGATTCGTCAGTTGGAGAGTCAGAAAGTCGTCAGCAAAACTCATTCACCTTTCAACAGTCCAGTGTGGCCTGTGCGAAAGCAGAATGGAGACTGGCGTCTGACGGTAGACTACCGAGCCCTGAATGAAGTGACACCACCTATGAGTGCAGCAGTGCCAGACTTGATGGAGCTACAGTATGAGCTGGAATCCAAAGAGGCCAAATGGTATGCTACCATAGACATTGCTAATGCATTTTTCTCTATTCCCATAGCAGAGGAATGCAGGCCTCAGTTTGCTTTCACCTGGAGAGGAATCCAGTACACTTTCAACAGGCTGCCAGTGGGCTGGATCCACAGCTCAAGCATCTGTCATGCGGTGACCCACGATGCTCTGGAGAAAGGCGGTGCTCCAGAACACATCCAGTTCATCGATAATATCATCATCTGGGGTAAAACTGCTGAGGAAGTCTTCAAGAAAGGTAACAAAATCATTGACATTCTTCTGAATGCAGGTTTTGCCATCAAACGAGACAAGGTGAAAGGACCTACCACAGAGATTCAGTTTCTGGGAGGGCGGTGGCAGGATGGACGCCGACACATTCCAGTGGATGTGGTAAATAGAGTCTCTACCATGGCAAATCCCACAAACAAGCAAGAGACCCTACGTTTCTTAGGGATAGTGGGATTTTGGAGACTGCACATTCCTGGATACAGTCAGATTGTGAAACCTCTGTATGATGTGACTCGAAAGAGAAACCATTTCCACTGGGGACCTGAACAACAAGCAGCCTTTGACCAGATAAAGCAAGAGGTAGTTCAAGCAATGGGTCTGGGACCTGTCCGAGATGGTCCAGACATTAAGAACATTTTGTACACGGCTGCAAGTGACAATGGTCCAACCTGGTGCTTGTGGCAAAAAGCTCCAGGTGAGACACGTGGACGACCTCTGGTTTCTGGAGTCGAGGTTACTGAGGTTCAGAGGCTAATTATACTCCAACAGAGAAAGAAATTCTAGCTGCCTATGAAGGAGTAAAAGCATCTTCTGAAGTGATTGGAACTGAATCACAACTTCTCTTAGCTCCCAGATTACCAGTTTTGAATTGGATGTTCAAAGGCAAAGGATCCACACCACATCATGCCACAGACTCAACATGGTCGAAGTGGATGGCTCTGATAACACAGAGAGCTCGAATGGGAAATCTTGAAAGACCTGGTCTAGTGGAGGTGATCTCAAGTTGGCCTGAAGGTATCAACTGTGCCAAACCTCCAGAGGAGAAAGTAACTCGTGCTGAGGAAGCTCCTCCTTACAATGACCTTTCTGATGATGGAAAGAAATATGCTTTGTTCACAGACGGTTCCTGTCGTCTTGTTGGAAACAAGCGAAGGTGGAAGTCTGCAGTGTGGAGTCCAACACGCCGAGTTGCAGAAGCAAAAGATGGAGAAGGTGAATCCAGTCAGTTCGCAGAGGTAAAAGCTGTCCAGCTAGCTCTCGACGTGGCTGAACGTGAGAGATGGCCAAAGCTTTATCTCTACACCGACTCGTGGATGGTAGCCAATGCTCTATGGGGTTGGCTAAAGAACTGGAAGAAGAGTGGTTGGCAGAGGAAAGGAAAACCCATTTGGGCAGCCAACCTATGGCAGGACATTGCTGATCGAATCGAGAGAATTCCAGTGAGAGTGAGACACATCGATGCTCACATTCCTAAGAGCAAAGCTACTGAGGAACAGCAACACAACCATCAGGCAGATCTAGCTGCAAGAGTTTCTCAAGTAGACATGGACTCTAATCTTGATCTCGACTGGAAACACCGAGGTGAGATATTCTTAGCTCGGTGGGCTCACGATTCGTCAGGACATCAAGGCAGAGATGCAACATACCAATGGGCTCGTGACAGATCCATAGACATTTCCATGGATGCTATCGCTCAAGTCATCCATGACTGTGACATTTGTGCTGCTATTAAGCAGGCAAAACGACTTAAGCCCTTGTGGTATGGTGACAGATGGTGCAAGTACAAGTATGGTGAAGCTTGGCAGATTGACTACATCACTCTACCGCGTTCTCGTTCTGGTAAGCAATACGTGCTTACTATGGTAGAGGCAAACACTGGATGGTTGGAAACTTATCCAGTTCCACATGCAACTGCACGCAACACCATTCTCGGTCTGGAGAGACAGATCCTGTGGAGACACGGAACTCCAGAGAGGATTGAGTCAGACAATGGAACTCATTTCAAGAACAACCTTGTAAAGAACTGGGCAAAAGAGCACAGTATTGAGTGGATATTCCACATTCCCTACTATGCACCAGCTTCAGGGAAGATTGAACGCTACAACGGTTTGTTGAAGACCACTCTTAAAGCCATGGGAGGTGGATCTTTGAAAAACTGGGAAAAACATTTAGCACAAGCAACCTGGCTGGTAAATAGTAGAGGTTCAGTGAACCGAGCTGGACCTGCACATTCAGATTTGCTACGGAGAGTAGAAGGTGATAGAGTTCCTGTTGTTAAAGAAAAAAATCTGTTAGGTAAAACTATTTGGATATTTTCGCCCTCAGGAGAGGCTAAACCTGTCCGAGGGGTGGTTTCAGCTGAAGGTCCGGGTCACACTTATTGGGTAATGCAAGAGAATGGTGAAATTCAGTGTATTCCACAAAGAAATTTAACTTTAGCTGAAAGAGGTTAGTTTCAAACTGTTGTACAGCTACATCGTGTCCAAAGGAAGAATCAACGAGGAATCTACGGTGCACGAACCCTGAGATCCCTGAGAGCCCTGAGTCAACTAAGACACCCTGAGAATCCCTGTTTCCCTTTTCTTTGCTTCGCCGGCGAAGAAATGAACTCTTTTCCATTTTTCTCATTTTCTGATTTTCTTGGACTTTTGAATCATCTACATCTGAGCATAGCCGGAATGGACTATGAACTTTACTCACGAACTGTAAATGTCGTTGTGGATTGGATGGACAGTGTGAACAGCCAATGAAATTGTTTAGAAGGGGTGGAATGTGACCCGTTGACGTTGTCCCCTTAAGAAAGTGAATATGGTGGACGCAAGTTGGTAAACGGAAAGAATAATCTAAACTATTTCATTGGTGAAGTGGGAGGAAGCACCTTCGGAACTGGGAGTGAACTGGACATTTCCAGCACTTCTCTGTCAGTCTTGCTTCCGCCTTTTCTTCGTGCAGCAGCTCTGTCTGTGCTGGGCTTTCTGCCAAGGCCTCGGCCTTGAAGACAGATAAAGGCCGGTATATTAACTCCTTTCCAATTAACACAAACTGCTTCTAACAATTTTTTTTTTCTCTCTTTTCTCTCTCTTTCTATCCCACTCTGGGAAAAGGGGGGGGAGAGAGGGGAGAGCGGAGGTGGGGAACCCCCTCTCTGCCGAGGGGGGTTACTCTCATTTCTGTGTTGCTCTGTTGTATATCTTTGTATATATTGTAGATATTGTAAATTTGTACATATTCCCCTGCATTCCCTACATTGCTTTGTAAATATAGCTCCACTGCTTTGCTAATTCAGCTTGTGAGTTTTTTTTCCTTTCCCTTCAATTATTTTTCCCTTTTACCTTACAAGGGGGAAGGGAGGAGGCTTCTCGGCCTTACCCTTCCAAACCCACCACACATGGACTGAAATAAAGGCAATTTATAGGTGCAGCAAAAGCCATACACAAAACCCAAAGCAAACCAAGGAATTAATTCACAACTTCTCATCAGCACGCAGGTGTTCATCCGTCTCCAGGATAGCAGGGCTTCATCATGTGCTTCTTCCCCCAGCTTTATATGCTGATCATGATGTCGTATGAAACAGAATGTCCCTTTGGTCAGTTGAAGTCAGCTGTCTCAGCTGTGTCCCCTCCCAGCTTTGCCTGTACTCTGTTTATCCCTTGGGAGAAGCCGTCTTGACTCTGTGTAGGCACTGCTTAGCAGTAACAAAAACATTCATGTGTTATCAACACTTTTCAACACAAATCCAAAACATAGCCCCATAGCAGCTACTATGCAGCCAAAACCAACACATACCTCTAATGAGTCCTCTTTTCTTCCTGTTTTCACACAGGGCACCTGAGGTGAGTTTTCTCTCTGCCTCAGTTTTTCTTCTGGGTTCAAGACTTATTCCAGAGCTCCACTTTCCTAGCCTTTATTTCCTCCCGGTTTTCAGGCAGGCATCTCTACTTATATCACGAGTGTAGGCTCCAAATCTGCCGACAATTGCAGTTCAAGTCCTGCATTTTTGGAGGTGAGGGTATTCAACTTGAAATTGTTCTTTTCCCTGTCCTCAAGTAGAGAAGGCTATCAAATCCATATCTTATGTCCTGGATTAGTTCTCTAACCATTAGAACATCTCATACAACTTCTTGATGTTGTTTTGTTTGGTAAGTTTTTTTGTTTGCTTGTTTTGTTTTGTTTCATTTTTGTTTGTTTGTAGTTCTGCTTGCTTGTTTGTTTTTAATAATAAAAAGTCTTGATCCCTGCACAATTTTGTAAGTATCATGTTGATGTCTACCTTCAAAGAAAGTTATGGCCAATCCGGTCAGCTTTGGTCACCCCGTCCTCAAATTGTGTGTTATTTTTAATCCTCATTCTGCGATTTGTAACTCCTTCCCAAACACGAGGTAGGGAAGCCAGGCCCACAACTGTCTTCCAAAGACAACTCCTAGGACCCAAAATAAATATTGCAAAATATTTGCCCACATGTTTTGTCTAGTTAGAATAGAATAGAATAAACCAGGTTGGAAGAGACCTTCAAGATCATCACGTCCAACCTATCACCCAACACCACCCAATCAACTAACCCATGTAACCAAGCACCCTGTCAAGTCTCCTCCTGAACACCTCCAGTGACGGCGACTCCACCACCTCCCCAGGCAGCCCATTCCAATGGGCAATCACTCTCTCTGTGTAAAACTGCCTCCTGACCTCCAGCCTGAACTTCCCCTGGCGCAGCCTCAGACTGTGTCCTCTTGTTCTGGTGCTGGCTGCCTGGGAGAAGAGACCAACCTCTGCCTGTTTACAACCCCCCTTCAGGTAGTTGTAGAGAGCAATAAGGTCACCCCTGAGTCTCCTCCTCTCCAGGCTAAGCAGCCCCAGCTCCCTCAGCCTCTCCCCATAGGGCTTGTGTTCCAAGCCCCTCACTAACTTCGTTGCCCTTCTCTGGACTCGTTCCAGCAAGTCAACATCCTTCCTAAACTGAGGGGCCCAGAACTGGACACAGTACTCGAGGTGTGGCCTAACCAGTGCAGTGTACAGGGGCAGAATGACCTCCCTGCTCCTGCTGGCCACACTGTTCTTAATGCAGGCCAGGATGCCATTGGCCCTCCTGGCCGCCTGGGCACACTGCAGGCTCATGTTCAGCCTACCATCAACCAGCACCCCCAGGTCCCTCTCTGCCTGGCTGCTCTCCAGCCACTCTGACCCCAGCCTGTAGCACTGCATGGGGTTGTTGTGGCCAATGTGCAGAACCCGGCACTTGGATGCGTTAAATCTCATGCCGTTGGACTCTGCCCATCTGCCCAGCCTGTCGAGGTCTCTCTGCAGAGCCTCTCTACCCTCTAGCAGATCAACTCCTGTCCCCAGCTTGGTGTCATCAGCAAATTTACTGATGATAGACTCAATGCCCTCATCCAGATCATCAATAAAGATGTTAAAGAGCATGGGGCCCAGCACTGATCCCTGGGGGACTCCACTACTGACTGGCTGCCAGCTGGATGTGACACCATTCACCACCACTCTCTGGGTTCGGCCATCCAGCCAGTTCCTAACCCAGCTCAGAGTGCTGCTGTCCAAGCCATGGGCTGACAGCTTGGCCAGCAGTTTGCTATGGGGGACGGTGTCAAAGGCCTTGCTGAGGTCCAGGTAAACTACATCCACAGGCCTCCCCACATCCACCAGGCAGGTCACATGATCATAGAAGGAGATCAGGTTGGTCAGGCAGGACCTGCCCTTCCTAAATCCATGTTGGCTGAGCCTGATCCCTTGGCCATCCTGTAAGTATTGTGTTATTGCACTCAGGATGACCTGTTCCATGATCTTGCCTGGCACTGAGGTCAGGCTGACAGGCCTATAATTCCCTGGCTCATCCAACCGGCCCTTCTTGTGGATGGGCACCACGTTGGCCAGCTTCCAGTCCTCTGGGACCTCTGCAGTGAGCCAGGACTGCTGAAAAATGATGGAGAGCGGCTTGGCCAGCTCTTCTGACAGCTCCCTCAGCACCCTAGGATGGATCCCATCTGGTCCCATGGACTTGTGGGGATCCAGGCGGCTGAGCAGATCACCAACTACCCCATTTTGGAACAGTGGAAAACTATGCTGCTCCCTGGTTCCTTCTGCCAGCTCTGGAGGCCACCTGTCTGGAAGACATTCTGTCCTGCTACTAAAAATTGAGGCAAAGAAGGTGTTAAGTATCTCTGCCTTTTCCTCATCCCTTATCACAACGTTCCCCTCCGTGTCCACCAAGGAATGGAGGTTGTCTCTGCCCTTCCTCTTGCTATTAATGTATTTATAGAAGGACTTTTTGTTGTCCTTCACAGCAGAGGCTAAACTAAGCTCCAAATGCGCTTTTGCCTCCCTAATTTTCTTCCTGCAAGACCTAGCAACATCCTTAAATTTTTCATGGGTTGCCTCCCCTCTCTTCCTAAGGTGATACACCCTCTTTTTTTCCCTTAGTTCCATTAAAAGTTCTTTAACCATCCAGGCTGGCCGTCTGCCCCGGCGGCTCATCTTCCGGCACATTGGCACAGCCTGTCCCTGAGCCTTCAACAGTTCTTCCTTGAAGTAGGACCAGCTCTCCTGGACCCCTTTGTTTTTAAGGGCTTTATCCCAAGGAACCCTCTGAATTAGTTCCTTGAGTAGCCTGAAGTCCGCCCTCCGGAAATCCAGAGTGGAGGTCTTCTTGCTACCCTTCTTAGCTTGACCAAATAATGAGAATTCAATTATCTCGTGGTCACTGGCCCCTAAGCACCCTCCGACCACCACATCACCCACCAACCCTTCCCTATGGGTGAAGAGGAGGTCAAGCATAGCCTTGCCCCTGGTAGGCTCTCGCAGCACCTGGGATAAGAAGCTGTCCTCCATGCATTCTAAGAACCTCCTAGATTGCTACTTCTCTGCTATGTTAAGATCCCAGCAGATATCAGGCAAGTTGAAGTCACCCATGAGAACAAGGTCAGGCGATCTTGAGTTCTTACCTCTGACATTGACCTTTACCTTTAATTAGTTTTCTTTAGTCCTTTGGAGCTACCGCTGAGATAAAAATAGTCCTAAGGACATGAAGGAGAATTGGCATTTGTGACTCGAGTATAATCTATTTGTGTTGCCTTATTAAAGAAGTAATGATTATTGTAGGGTTTCTTTTTAATCAGCAATGCAAAATATCAAAGCCAAACGCAGGCTGAGCTGCATTTCACTGGACAAGGCTGCCTTATTCTTCAGACACCAGCAGATGGCAACCACCAATTGCAAAGGTAAATGAAAAGTGAGAGCTGTTTAGTGGATTTATTATGTGACAGCCTGAAGAATAAAGCTCTGCTACTCCTATAAGGAGAAAACAGTACTCTAATTTTTACACCTGCTTATACTCATCCTTTGAATTGAATCAGTGAGATTCCCTTTTACATACCCAGTTTTGACAAGTTATAAATGGTGACATCCTGTTTAACTAAAATATCTTATGGCTGCTCCTTAATGCTAATATCAGTCAAAAAAACACCAATCAACCAAACCCCCTGTGACCGTTTGAGGCTGTGCCTTTAAGAAAGAGACAGTGCTGGGACACTCTGGCTGAATGGTTTGGAATATTAACGAAAACAATCAGATATGCTAAACTAATTTCATTGGTGGATTGGTAGGATGCAGTTTTAAGTTTAGGTGCAGTTGGAACTTTCCTCAGTTCGCTCCTTTCTGTGACCGGTTGACGTTGCCCCCTTAAGAAAGGGAATATGGTGGATGGAAGTTGGTAAACGGAAAGAATAATCTAAACTAATATCATTGGAAGAGTGGGAGGAAGCACCTTCTGAACTGGGAGTGAGCTGGGAGTGAACTGGGCACTCTGGCACTCTATCTTTAGTCTTGCTTCCGCCTCTCCACAGTGCAGCAGCTATCTCTGTGCGGGGCTTTCTGCCAAGGCTTTGGCCTTGAGAACCGATAAAGGCCTGTATTAACTCCTTTCCAATTAACACAAACTGCTTCTAACATTTTTTTTTCCTCTCTTTTCTTTCTCTTTCTATCCCATTCTGGGGAAAGGGGGGGAAAGAGGGGAGAGCGGAGGTGGGGAACCCCCTCGGCAGAGGGGGGTTACTCTCATTTCTGTGTTACTCTGTTGTATATCTTTGTATATATTGTAGATATTGTAAATTTGCAACTATTCCCCTGCAAATCCTACACTGCTTTGTAAATATAGCTCCACTGCCTTGCTAATTCAGCTTGTGAGTTTTTTTTCCTTTCCCTTCAATTTTTCTTTCCCTTTACTTTACAAGGGGGAAGGGAGGAGGCTTCTTGGCCTTACCCTTCCACCCCACCACACTTTCCTTCTCCCTTTCCAGCTCGTCTGCTTCTGGGCTCCCTGCCAGACTGACTCTGAACAGATAAGGCCTACTAACACTCTGCTTTAATTAATAACTGCTCTTTTTCTCTCTTTCTAACCCTCTTTGGGGAAAAAGCAGAGAGAAGGGGGTACAGGGGGGGAACCCTCCTCTGGAGGAGGGGATTTCATTCCTGTATTATTGGGGTTTTTTACTTTGCTGTATATTTCTATGTATATGTAGTAAATAGTGTAAATTGTGTACATATCCTGCATTTTCCAAAATTGCTTGTAAAATATAGCATTTTCCCTTTGCTTTTCCAACTGGCTAGCTGTGTTTTTTTCTTCCTCTTTGTGGGGGAGAGAAGGCTAGGCCCTTCTCTCCAAAACCACCACACCCCCACACCAACCAACCAACCAAAACCAAAACCAAAACCAAACACCAAACACCAAAAAAACAGAACAAGTCAAGAAAATCCAAAGCAATCAGACTGTCTTAGCTTCCACACGAATTGCCTCAAGTTCTTATCATGACTAATTAGTCATTATTATTTTATGTAGAAGCAGATAGAACTGAGTAACAATGATCCTGGATTGGCAAATAAATCTCCCTTTAGGAACTAACTGAGACTACTGTTTCACCAGTTAATTAATCCTGGTGATCTGAGCTGTCCTACAGAATATTTTTTTTTACATGATCAAATTTAAAGAAGTTCTGATTGTTTCTACAACATTACATTAAAAGTTCCTCATTTCTACGAGTAAGAACTGTAAAGGTTTTAAAAGATCCTCTCAATCCCTCCACGAACTTTGCATTTGCACTTTAGAAAAGAAGCTCCTCCTAATGGAGGGCACTTATGGATGTATATTTGCAACCGTACTGGAAGGATAATTAACGCCTGCAGTCAGATTAAGTTTTCTTTAAGATTAACCATATCAAGAGAATGCATTGCCAATTGGTTTTGGTATACATAATACATGCATGGATGCACACAGTAGTAGAGTGTCTACAGTGCAGAAGAAGCGTGGTGGGGTGGAAGGGGACAGCGTCAACCGGCCACAAGAAGTCAGACCTTTAGGCTTCTGAAGGATTCCAGCATCACCCAGATGACTGGAAACTGGCCAACGTAGTCCCCATCCACAAGAAGGGTCGGATGGAGGAACCTGGAAACTACAGGCCGGTCAGCCTGACCTCAGTGCCAGGGAAAGTGATGGAGCAGATTATCCTGGAGGCAATCACTGCGCACCTGAAGGATGGCCAAGGGCTCAGGTCCAGCCAGCATGGATGTAGGAAGGGCAGATCCTGCCTCTCCAACCTGATCTCTTTCTATGATCAGGTGACCCGCCTGGTGGATGTGGGGAGGCCTGTGGATGTAGTCTACCTGGACTTCAGCAAGGCCTTTGACACCGTCCCCCACAGCAAACTGCTGGCTAAGCTGTCAGCCCGTGGATTGGACCATTACACTCTGTGCTGGGTCAGGAACTGGCTGGAGGGCCGGGCCCAGAGAGTGGTAGTGAACGGTGCCACACCCAGGTG
Source organism: Melanerpes formicivorus (assembly GCF_026170545.1). Classification (NCBI taxonomy): domain Eukaryota; kingdom Metazoa; phylum Chordata; class Aves; order Piciformes; family Picidae; genus Melanerpes; species Melanerpes formicivorus. The sequence continues at coordinate 1,120,929 of NW_027142409.1, forward strand.
GCGGCCAGTCACTAGTGGTGTCCCCCAGGGATCAGTGCTGGGTCCTGTCCTCTTCAACATATTCATTGATGATCTGGATGAAGGGGTAGAGTCAGTCATCAGCAAGTTTGCAGATGACACAAAGTTGGGGGCAGATGTTAGTCAGTTAGAGGGTAGAAAGGCTCTGCAGAGGGACCTCGACCGACTGGACAGATGGGCAGAGTCCAATGGGATGGCATTCAACAAGTCCAAGTGCCGAGTGCTGCACTTTGGCTACAGCAATCCCATGCAGAGCTATAGGCTGGGGTCGGAGTGGCTGGAGAGCTCCCAAACAGAGAGGGACCTGGGTGTGCTGATCGACAGCCGCCTGAATATGAGCCAGCAGTGTGCCCAGGTGGCCAGGAGGGCCAATAGCATCCTGGCCTGCATTAGGAATAGTGTGGCCAGCAGGAGCAGGGAGGTCATAGCGCCCCTGTACTCTGCTTTGGTTAGGCCGCACCTTGAGTACTGTGTCCAGGTCTGGGCCCCTCAGTTTAAGAAAGACATCAAAACACTTGAACGTGTCCAGAGAAGGGCAACAAGGCTGGTGAGAGGCCTTGAACACAAGCCCTATGAGGAGAGGCTGAGGGAGCTGGGATTGTTTAGCCTGGAGAAGAGGAGGCTCAGGGGTGACCTCATTGCCCTCTACAACTACCTGAGGGGTGGTTGTAGCCAGGAAGGGGTTGGCCTCTTCTCCCAAGCAACCAGCACCAGAACAAGGGGACACAGTCTCAAGCTGCGCCAGGGGAGGTTTAGACTCGAGGTGAGGAGGAAGCTCTTCACCGAGCGAGTTGTTAGTCATTGGAAGGGGTTGCCCTGGGAGGTGGTTGAGTCATCGACCCTGGAGGCGTTCAAGGGGAGATTGGACGTGGCACTTGGTGCCGTGGTCTAGTCATGGGGTCTGTGTTGATAGGTTGGACTCGATGATCCTCGAGGTCCTTTCCAACCTAAGCGATACTGTGATACTGTGATACCTAACACTGTGATTAGGAATTTTAAAGACAATTTGCTACGAATAGCTAAACCAGCTAACAAGGAGAGGACTATCACTTAGCACAAGTGAAAAGAAATACTCTGCATTACTGGGATGCCTCCCTGCAAGTTCTCAAGTACTTTGCAAACCATTAACTTGAAATGCATTAACTTGTGCCCTTGCAGTACAAGGTGCACGTTTAATCTCAAAACTCACGTCTCTGCTAGGAAGGCTTAAGAACCTACCTGATACAGATAAAGTAACCTTTTGCTTATGTTAAAGCTACAGCTTGATCAATTCTGAATGTTTATAAATTACTTTGAAAGTAGGAGAAATCCGGCTGGGATCAATTTCCTAGGGAGTATTAGGAGTTGGTATTAGGGACAGCTTCTAAGATCTCTTACACCCCCCCCCCCCCCCGGAGAACAACACACCTCACCAAAACAGCAAAACCCAAACCCTTTTTATTATTTCTTCCATAGAATTATAGAAAACATTGGTGGAAGGGATGTTTAGAGGCCGTCTAGTCCAACTCATCATTCATCTTATAATAAGATTTATACTGTAAAAAACTTCCTCTTTAGTGAGATTTGAATTGTTTATTTATTTTTTGTTTCTTTGAAGAAATTAAAGACTTCCAACCATATGCTAAAATGTGCAAAGCCTCATTTGCTTTAGCATAAGAGATTATGTTACTATTAAAGATGGGTTTGTTTATTTTTATGGGTCCATGGGTTTTGCAAAGATAACTCTTGGTCTGCTACAGTGACCTGCAAAACTGGTGAGATTTTGTTTTGTTTTGTTCTGTTTTGTTTTTAGAAGTAAAGATAAATAAAAATTATTGAGAAGAGAATGAATTTTTGGACAAACAATAAAAATACTTCTCTGTTTGTACTCATGCTTTTTTTCAGTTGAGGAGGAGAGATAGTTTTGAAGATTCAAGGTCTGCTGTTTCCATAAAGAGCCGAAGAAAGTATTACTCATATTTCTGGGTAGCTATCACAACAGCAGTCTACAAATGACTGCAGTAAGTCTCCTTCTTTACAGCTGCAGACAGTAAAGTTTATTTAAAGTTCAAAGGAATCCATATGGAAATTCCCTTTTGCTCAGATTTATAGCAGAACCCTCCCCAAAATCTGAAATTTTAGGTGTTAGATATCTATGTAGTGGTCATTGCCATTCCAAAAGCTTGTGATATCTTGCCTTTGCATGATATGTACAGGATGAGCAGTGACAAAGTCCTCTGAAGATCACAGCCTGGTGAAAATGTGTATGCCTCATGTACATTGTGAAAAAGGAGCTGTAAAAAAAGCAAGTATAGCCTTTTTATTATTCTCCTCCTCCATTTTCTGAAATTTGAAAAAGCCAGAATTGTCCCTTACTATTGTACAGAAAAAACAGTTTCTTTGTTTAAGACACTGGAAAAGTTTCTTGTCAAGCAAAGCCATAACATACTGGGTGACAGGTTTGTTTGTTCACTTTATAGTGGGGAATGACAAAAATGATTGAGTGCTAAAGCACGTGTTTGAACATTGCTTTTTAATCAATAAATAAAGTATGGATTTGCATGGGAATTTTGCTTCCCTGATCCTTATTTCAGGTGCCATTTGAAGAACAATTTAAATGTCAGGTAAGTGGGGACACATTCCAGTAAGGTGCTGAGTAATTCTGAGGTGGGGATGCATGTTTTCCATTACAGTTGCTTGAAGGGAGGCTCAAAGATGTCAGCCTTGGGAGAATGTGAAACACAATAAATTCTCAAGATAAGACAGGTAATGAAAATATAAAACGCTGGGGGTAGGTTTATATTTCTTGACAGTGTTCAGTGTGACTATTGTAATTATTAACTCAACCCTAAAAGCCTGAGAGAGTCCTTATTCAAATGCCTCAGTCCTGTTCCACATGATCTCCTAACAACATCATCTCCAAACATTTCCACAATGAAGAGAAGACAGACAACAAATTCACCTCATTCATCCACAGATCTGAGTGAAGGAAAGGAGAAATTAAGACTGAAGCAAGAGGTTGGCCTGATTAGTGGAGTGTCATTAATTGCAGGCACCATGATAGGCTCAGGGATCTTTATGTCCCCTGAGTGCGTACTATATCATATGGGGAGCCCTGCCAGCAGCCTGCTTATCTGGGCAGCTTGTGGTGTCCTGGCCATGTTTGGAGCTTTGTCATATGCTGAGCTTGGAACCATAATCAAAGAGTCTGGAGGAGAATATATTTACATCTTGAGGATTTTTGGTTCTTTTCCTGCTTTCTTTTTTGCCTACACTTCTGATATCCTGGTGAGACCAACTAGTTTGGCAGCTGTCTGAGCTTTGCCGAATATGCTGTTGCACCGTTCTACCCAGGATGCTCATCTCCACAGGTTGTCATTAAATGTACGGCTGCTGCCTGCATCTTGCTTTTAACTATCATCAACTGTCTCAACGTGAGGCTGACAACGTCTATTATGAACATTTTTACAGCTGCCAAACTCTTGGCTTTGTTGGTGATTGTGGTGGGTGGATTGGTGCTACTTGCCAAAGGACAAACTCAGAATTTTCAAAATGCTTTTCAAAACACGACTCCAGGTATTGGGGCAGTTAGAGTGACATTTTACCAGAGGCTCTGGTCCTACAATGGGTGGAACAATCTGAACTATGTAACTGAGGAACTGAAGAAGCCTGAGGTGAGTGAGCTAGGTTTTACTTACTTAATTCTGCTGCTAATATGTTTGATTCTATCTGTGACAGTTAAGATGGGTAATCAAAGAACTGGAGCATTCAGGAATGACTACTGAGATATCCTTCTGATTTTTTTCTGTCTTCTGGGGCAAGACAACCTGTGGATGTGACCAGAGAGCATAAAAATGAATGCTGAAGCAAAATAACAGCCAATCTACAAGAAAGCACTGAAGTACCCCATTGACTAGGAAAAAAAGCTATTAGGCAGCACTTGGTTTATTTTGGGATTAAGTTTTGTCTTAGTGTTTAGAGGATCTCACTGTAGCCACCTACATTTATGCAGAAAAAACCTCACTTCTATAATCCATAAATGTTTCTTAACACCATATATTCCCTAAAAGACTTGAACCATGCATGCATCAAAACCCCACTAACCTTCCCTCACTGCATGAAGGGAGAACTTCAGAGCAAACCAAACCACACTGGGGAAGGAATCTAACTCTCTGAATGACCCTTATCTTTAAATGTCTACTTTTTAGGCATTGTTCTATATGCACCAAAGTATCTCACTTGCATCTCACATCAGCCCTCTCTGTGTCCTATTGCTTCTTTTCACAGATCAGATGCTACAGCAGCAAACATCCCTTGTCAGAGATGTGCAAGTGCAGAGTCTATAGAGTATGATTTCTACCAGTACAGCACACAAGATTTTACAGATAAAATGAAAACACACAGTTAAATATTAACCTGAATGGCCACAGCATAAATGAATTGCTGTATCTTGTCCTGTGGTGGGAATGGGGAATATAAAGACTCATATTTCAGACCTGTAGATATATGCAGTCTTTCTATTTTGGATATTAGGAAAAATTTATTCAGACTTCTGGAAAAATTTCTTCACTGAATGGGTTGTCAAGAACTGGAACAGGCTGCTCAGGGAAGTGGTTGAACCATCATCCCTGGAACTGTTTAAAAGACTTGTAGTCATGGTGCTTAGGGACATGGTTTAGCAGCAGACTTAGTAGTGTTAGGATAATGGTTGACCTCAATGATATTAAAGGTCTTTTCCAGCCTAAACAATTCTATGATTCTATGATTACTGTGCCAGTTGTTTTTTCCCCATCTTTCAGCTAGTAGTATTTGTTGATTTGTCTGAGCCTTGATGTGATCTGTGGTGTTCCAAGATAGCATTCTGTCATTAAAAAAAATAAATAAAAGAATTCCTTCCTAAAGCAAATCTCCTTTGTTCAGCCATGCTTGGATGTTATACTGTGAACTCTTTCCTACCTCAGAGACAAAGTCCTGGGCAGTTGGGCATGGCTCATCTCCCTGTCGGTGGCACTGTCTACGTTTGGTTCATCAAACGGCACATTCTTTAGCGGAGGTCGCGTGTGCTACATTGCTGCAAGGGAAGGCCATATGGTAAGGACATAAAAAAAGGTGTCTTGAGCAACTTTATCTTCTTGTGACACTAAAACAGAGAGGAAAACACTCTGTTTGTTCAACCACTAGTACAGTGACAGCTCTTAAGTGCCACTTTGTTTCGTGCCCAAAGACTTTTGTCCCCATCTTTTTTAAATGGAGTGTCTATCTTGTCTCATTAATTTCTTCTTCTGTTGTGTAATTTTGGGAAGACACAGAATTACATTTAGCTCAAATTTTAAGACCAGCTTTGAAATGAACAACTGAAATACTGCTGTGTCAGAGCACCTGACACAGGGTCTGGGGTGACCTAGCCAATAAACCTGCCAGAGGGGGTAAACCTGGCCATGCTTGCATACTATAAGGCACCTTGCTCACACAGGGAAGTTACCCCAGCACTGGTGTGCTGCCTTTGCTTGCAATTCTGCCTATGCAAGCTGGTCTCAGAGGTGTTCCAGCCTTCCTGTGGGGTAGTCCAGTTCAAATATAGCATAGGATATCTCTGCTCTTCAAGATTCATAGCAATTGCAAGTTGACACCAAGCTTTACACCTTCCCCAGCTGGTTTTGTTAGATGGGGCCAAAACTGGTAGACACGCAGAGGTCAGGCTGCTGTAGCCCTGTGCTCCCTGGGCCAGCTGCGAAGTTCATCATGTATTCCCAAAATACAAACACATGTATGTATGCGCACAGACACATACATATTTATATGTACAGATACAGGCAGTAGGCTACACAGATCTGCACATACAGACACACTCAGTGCTCACACAAAGACCACTGAGGGCCTCATCTTGTTCCCTCTCTGGCTGATCAGGGGGCTGTTAGTGGGAAATGTATATAAAGATATGTGTGGTGTGGGTCCCTCCAGCAGCTGAGCTCAGACAGTCATCCCAGTTGCTGGTATCTGGGCATACAAGTTCCCGAGGTCACTGCTCCACTCCAAGTGCTGGTGCAGACCTCCTCACTCAAAGGCACATACCTCCACATCTACCCACACTTGTTCTCCCTGTTAGTGATTGGGCTGAGCTGCATTTGCCCTCCTTTGTTTTGAGCAGGCAGGTTGTATTCCTTCTGGACCTTTGTTACTTCTTGGTCCTTCCTCCCCATGCCATCTGGTATTTCTGATCTCAGGTGTGAAGGACTACATTCTGCACCAGCTCAACTCCTTGTACATAGGAGGGAATCTTTTATGTGTATGAATGATCAGGCTGGTGGAGATGACTGGGTTGGTGGTTACTGGTTTTGATGGTTACTGGCTCCACATCTCCTCTTGCTGATGACAGTATCTGCTGTATTGTGGCAAGCTCTAAGCAGTTCACAGATGGTCTGAATTTGACCATACCAGACTAAAAGCTGAACGTTTATGACACTTCTCAAACACTCAGTTGTTGCAGAAATCTTTGTATCATATTTCGGTTGGGAGAGAAAAGAAAAAGAAAGAACAAAAGGGAAAAAAAAAAAAGAAACCTTTCTCATTAAATTTTCCCAATGAACCAAGCAATAAAGAAGATAATAGTTCTTTCTGTCTTCTGGTTTGCTTTGTGGTTAGTTGCATAAATGTTTCAGGACTAGTCCTTGTCTCATTTTCCAGAGAGCCCAAGAGAAGTCAAGTCCCAGAGAGACATGACAGAGGGCACAAGGTCCTGATGATGATCAGGAATGCTAATTTGCCTCAGACTTCCTTAGACTGTTGCACTAGTGCTTTGAAAATCTCATCTTGCCTGCCTAAACTGAGCATATTTGATAGGAAATCAGTGAGACAAAATAAAAATATCCTTGAGGGAGGTTTACAATCCTCAGAGCTGAACCGCTTTTATTCTATACTTGTTTGATGATTAAAAATGTGTCTCTGGCTGCAGGCAGAGATACCACCAGCAGCTAAGGTGGACGAGTATCATAGTATCATAGTATCATTCAGGGTTGGAAGGGACCACAAGGATCATCTAGTTCCAACCCCCCTGCCGAGTAAGGATGTCTGAGTACATGATATGACAGTATGTTGTTTTGCTTTGGCTTTCAGCCAGACATTCTGTCTATGGCTCATGTGCGATGTCTCATGCCCTCCCCTACACTGCTGTTTACATCTGCTATGTCTTTAATTATGATAATATCAGGAACCTTCACCAGTATCGTGAACTTTTTCAGGTACATATGCACAGCATTTCTGTATAGTGTTTCTGTTTGCATCCCCTGTGCTCCTGGCTTTTGACATTGTTTTAGAAGTATATTCTTTTAAAAGTATTTTCATCTAATTTTTTTTTTTTTTTTGAGCCTGGGCCATTGCTTTCTAACCAATATTGTGGAGGGGAGAAGGTGGGGGAAAGAAAGAGCTCAGAAAACCATCATCTTTGCAATGTATGAATGCTTCTGTCACTATATACTTAATCCTCGTATTGAGGGGAATCTATAATATTCAGATGATTGTGAAGTTCTCATTGTTTGTGCTGTAAAGGAAACAAATAGAAGAAATACTAAATTTGTATCAATACTCTCCTTTTTAATTGGAGATTTGAACATCTGGGATCTTGAAGGCAGGCCTGACATTCTTTGGTGATCTCACCCCAAATGTAATGCAAATGTAATGCTGTCTTTTTTTTTTTCCCTTCTGTGACCGGTTGACGTTGTCCCCTTAAGAAAGGGAATATGGTGGATGGAAGTTGGAAAACGGAAAGAATAATCTAAACTATTTCATTGGTGAAGTGGGAGGAAGCACCTTCTGAACTGGGAGTGAACTGGGCATTCCAGCACTTCTCTGTCAGTCTTGCTTCCACCTCTTCTTCAGGCAGCAGCTTTCTGTGCTGGGCTTTCTGCCAAGGCTCCGGCCTTCAAACTGACAAACCTGATAAGACCTGTATTAACTGCTTCCAATTAACACAAAACTGCTTTTAACTTCTTTCTTTCTTCTTTCTCCCTTTTCTGACTTACTCTGCGGAAAGGGGGGGGAGAGAGGGGAGAGCGGAGGTGGGGAACCCCTCGGCAAGGGGGGTTACTCTCATTTCTGTGTTACTTTATTGTATATCTTTGTATATATTGTAGATATTGTAAATTTGTAAATATTCCCCTGCATACCCTACATTGCTTTGTAAATATAAAGCTCCACTACTTTGCTAATTCAGCTTGTGAGTTTTTTTTCCCTTTCCCTTCAATTTTCTTTCCCTTTACCTTACAAGGGGGAAGGGAGGAGGCTTCTTGGCCTTACCCTTCCACCCCACCACATTTTTTTTTCTTGGCGTACCCAACGTGCAGCAGATAATTAGTTTAATTTATTACTTGATTGATTTAGTGTTTTCTAGCTGAATTAGCAAATATGAAGGTATTGTGGTTTGTGGAGCGATTATTCTTTTCAACTTTTGGGGCTCTGGTTTACAGATATTGTTTGGGTTTGATTTTGGATTACCTGGGTAAATATTTGGAGCTGACAATTTATATGTGGGTTATGTATAGAGTTAGACTATGGTATGGAAAATGTATTAATTTCTTATGGCCAGTGAGATACAGGAATGTTACCTCCACCACTCTCCCAATTGAGATAAAGGGTTTTAAGATTCTGCCTGAGGAGAGAGTAACTTTAGGTGATGCCTGGGATCCAAAGGTGATTTATTTGGTGTGTATAATCCTGCTCTCGGTGGTAATTAATGTGTATCTCCTGATTTCTTTGCCACGAGAGAGAAAGGTGTCCAGAGCTTGTTTTGTTATTAAAACTAGATCAAAAAGAAAACGCCATGGTTCTGGATCAGTCCCAGAGTCATCAAGTGATGAGGAATGTGCAGAATCTGTGTCAGCTAAAAAGAAGGCTAAAAAGTTAATTGGTAAAGCAGCTCTAAATGACTCTGCTGGTTCTGGCAAGCTGCCAAGGGCGTCGGCTGGTAGCAACATGGCGCCTACTCCTTCTCCTACTCCTTCTCCTCTTTCTTCTTCTCCATCGGCCATTAACGGAGCAACGTCACTTCCACCCACTCCCTCGGTGGGACCGGAAGTCACTGCCCCAGCAGCTGATTTATCTCAGGACCTGTCAGCTTCCATTAAGGTGGCTGTAAATTCAAACACAGCTCCAGTTAAGGTGGCTCCTTTAAAGACTACAAGTGGAAAGGCCAAAGATGGAGAAGAAGAGCTGGAGGCTGATCCTGGTGAGGGGTCCTCTGCTCTAAAAGATCCTGCTGAGGAGGAAGAGAAGGTTTGTTTTAAAGATCTAGCTAACCTAGTGAGATCAAAGCAGGATAGAGATGAAGTTAGGAAAGCAGCTGGCAAAGGTGGTTCTCAGCTTAAAGAGATCCTTAGGAGAATGACAGCAGGATTATATGGGCAAAGAATTCATGGAGAAGAAGACGAAGATGATATTTCAGAGTGTTCTCCTCCCGGCGAGGAATTGTGAAATGTCCGTAAAGATTTCACCAGGGCAGATAAGGAGCCAGTTCTAGCTTGGCTTAGTAGGTGTTATGATACAGGTGCTCTGGCTCTAACAGTTGGAGACAAGTCAGCAGCTCAGTTAGGAACTCTCTCAAGGGACAATGGAATAGATAGACATCTAGGCAGGGCTCTCGGTAAGGTTAATCTGTGGATACGCCTTTTAATGGCGGTTGCCCTGAGATACCCTTCCCGAGATGATCTTCCATGGAACCCTAAACCCTGGGCTACCATAGATGAGGGAATTAAGCTCTTGAGAGGATTTGCTGTTAGAGAGCTACTCTATGGTGAACATGAAACTCTGAATCCTGATGACATTCCTGTGGGTATTGGTCTTGCTAAAAAGATCATCAAACTTGCTCCTTCTAATTATGCAAACATTCTGGCAAGCAGAATTGCGTCAAGAAATTATGGTGGAGCTTCTCCTACGGTTGGCCAATTCAGTGATCAAATGAGACAATTGGAGGATAGCATGACACGTGGTTCTTTGGTTTCGGCCATTAAAACTATGTCTGGTGATATTCAGAATTGCATAAGAGAGTTAAAAGATTCCATATCCCAATTGGCACAAAGGGATAATTTCAATTCTTCCTCCAGGTGGATACAAGTTTCATCTGTGAGGAATACACGTCCTCCAAGGAGGTCATTCCAAAACAGGACATTCCAAAACAGGTCATTCCAAAACAGACCACCAAGGCAATCACGTAGAACTATTTGGATAACTCTGCGTGATCAGTTTGGTGAGAACATGAACCGCTGGGATGGCCAACCAACTGCTAATCTTTTCAGGAGACTGAGGGAATTGCAAAGTGGCAGAACCCGAGGTAGCAATACCAGAAGGGTAGCTGTTACTTCCACAGTTCCCCAGAACGACTCTTATGGCTACAACAGTGGCTCCAGTTATAACATGCAAAGTTATAACCCTGCAAACTATGTGCAATGCACATGTGCGCATGTTCCCCATAACTAGGTGGGCCCTGCCTCCCGCCAGGGGGTGGAGAGGGATAACAGAGATAATAGAATCTATTGGGATGTGTACATCCAGTGGCCTGGCACTTCACAATTTCGGAAGTACAGGGCCTTGGTTGACACAGGAGCTCAGTGCACCATAATGCCATCAAATTATCAGGGATCAGAGTCTATAACTATTCTGGGAGTCACTGGTGGATCTCAAGAGTTAAGTAAGGTAGAGGTTAATATAAGTTTGACTGGTAAACAATGGAGGAAGCATACCGTTGTGACCGGATCTGAGGCACCTTGTATTTTGGGAATTGATTTTCTGAGAGAAGGGCGTTTCAAGGACCCTAGAGGTTACAAATGGGCTTTTGGAGTAGCTTCAATAGAAATTGATGGACAAAAATTGAAGCTGTCTGCTAGACCTGAGCTTTCTGATGAATCTGCAGTTGTGGGACAACATAAGATACAGGACATTAAATTGCCGGTTGCTTCTCAGACTGTGCATCACAGACAATACAGAACCAACCGTGACTCTTTGTTGCCCATTCAGAATCTGATTCGTCAGTTGGAGAGTCAGAAAGTCGTCAGCAAAACTCATTCACCTTTCAACAGTCCAGTGTGGCCTGTGCGAAAGCAGAATGGAGACTGGCGTCTGACAGTAGACTACCGAGCCCTGAACGAAGTGACACCACCTATGAGTGCAGCAGTACCAGACATGATGGAGCTACAGTATGAGCTGGAATCCAAAGAGGCCAAATGATATGCTACCATAGACATTGCTAATGCATTTTTCTCTATTCCCATAGCAGAGGAATGCAGGCCTCAGTTTGCTTTCACCTGGAGAGGAATCCAGTACACTTTCAACAGACTGCCAATGTCTGGATCCACAGCTCAAGCATCTGTCATGCAGTGATCCACGATGCTCTGGAGAAAGGCGGTGCTCCAGAACACATCCAGTTCATCGATGATATCATCGTCTGGGGTAAAACTGCTGAGGAAGTCTTCGAGAAAGGTAACAAAATCATTGACATTCTTCTGAATGCAGGTTTTGCCATCAAGCGAGACAAAGTGAAAGGACCTACCACAGAGATTCAGTTTCTGAGACTGCGGTGGCAGGATGGACGCCGACACATTCCAGTGGATGTGGTAAATAGAGTCTCCTCTATTTCTTGGGGATAGTGGGATTTTGGAGACTGCACATTCCTGGATACAGTCAGATTGTGAAACCTCTGTATGATGTGACTCGAAAGAGAAACAGTTTCCACTGGGGACCTGAGCAACAAGCAGCCTTTGACCAGATAAAGCAAGAGGTAGTTCAAGCAATGGGTCTGGGACCTGTCCGAGATGGTCCAGACATTAAGAACATTTTGTACACGGCTGCAAGTGACAATGGTCCAACCTGGTGCTTGTGGCAAAAAGCTCCAGGTGAGACACGTGGACGACCTCTTGGTTTCTGGAGTCGAGGTTACTGAGGTTCAGAGGCTAATTATACTCCAACAGAGAAAGAAATTTTAGCTGCCTATGAAGGAGTAAAAGCATCTTCTGAAGTGATTGGAACTGAATCACAACTTCTCTTAGCTCCCAGATTACCAGTTTTGAATTGGATGTTCAAAGGCAAAGGCTCCACACCACATCATGCTACAGACTGAACATGGTCTAAGTGGATGGCTCTGATAACACAGAGAGCTCGAATGGGAAATCTTGAAAGACCTGGTCTAGTGGAGGTAATCTCAAGTTGGCCTGAAGGTATCAACTGTGCTAAACCTCCAGAGGAGAAAGTAACTCGTGCTGAGGAAGCTCCTCCTTGCAATGACCTTTCTGATGATGAAAAGAAATATGCTTTGTTCACAGACGCTTCCTGTCGTCTTGTTGGGAACAAGCGAAGGTGGAAGTCTGCAGTGTGGAGTCCAACACGCCGAGTTGCAGAGGCGAAAGATGGAGAAGGGGAATCCAGTCAGTTCGCAGAGGTAAAAGCTGTCCAGCTAGCTCTCGACGTGGCTGAACGTGAGAGATGGCCAAAGCTTTATCTCTACACCAACTCATGGATGGTAGCCAATGCTCTATGGGGTTGGCTAAAGAACTGGAAGAAGAGTGGTTGGCAGAGGAAAGGAAAACCCATTTGGGCAGCCAACCTATGGCAGGACATTGCTGATCGAATCGAGAGAATTCCAGTGAGAGTGAGACACATCGATGCTCACATTCCTAAGAGCAAAGCTACTGAGGAACAGCAACACAACCATCAGGCAGATCTAGCTGCAAGAGTTTCTCAAGTAGACATGGACTCTAATCTTGATCTCGACTGGAAACACTGAGGTGAGATATTCTTAGCTCGGTGGGCTCATGATTCGTCAGGACATCAAGGCAGAGATGCAACATACCAATGGGCTCGTGACAGATCCATAGACATTTCCATGGATGCTATCACACAAGTCATCCATGACTGTGACATTTGTGCTGCTATTAAGCAGGCAAAACGACTTAAGCCCTTGTGGTATGGTGACAGATGGTCCAAGTACAAGTATGGTGAAGCTTGGCAGATTGACTACATCACTCTACCACGTTCTCGTTCTGGTAAGCAATACGTGCTTACTATGGTAGAGGCAAACACTGGATGGTTGGAAACTTATCCAGTTCCACATGCAACTGCACGCAACACCATTCTCGGTCTGGAGAGACAGATCCTGTGGAGACATGGAACTCCAGAGAGGATTGAGTCAGACAACGGAACTCATTTCAAGAACAACCTTGTAAAGAACTGGGCAAAAGTGCACGGTATTGAGTGGATATTCCACATTCCCTACTATGCACCAGCTTCAGGGAAGATTGAACGCTACAACGGTTTGTTGAAGACCACTCTTAAAGCCATGGGAGGTGGATCTTTGAAAAACTGGGAAAAACGTTTAGCACAAGCAACCTGGCTGGTAAATAGTAGAGGTTCAGTGAACCGAGCTGGACCTGCACATTCAGATTTGCTACGGAAAGTAGAAGGTGATAAGAGTTCCTGTTGTTAGAGAAAAGAATCTTTTAGGTAAAACTGTTTGGGTATTTTCCCCCTCAGGGGAGGCTAAGCCTGTCCGAGGGGTGGTTTCAGCTGAAGGTCCAGGTCACGCTTATTGGGTAATGCAAGAGAATGGTGAAATTCAGTGTATACCACAAAGAAATTTAACTTTAGCTGAAAGAGGTTAATTTCAAACTGTTGTACAGCTACATCGCGTCCAAAGGAAGAATCAACGAGGAATCTACGGTGCACGAACCCTGAGATCCCTGAGAGCCCTGAGTCAACTAAGACACCCTGAGAATCCCTGTTTCCTTTTTGTTTTTTGCTTCATCGGCGAAGAAATGAACTCTTTTCCATTTTTCTCATTTTCTGATTTTCTTGGACTTTTGAATCATCTACATCTGAGCATAGCCGGAATGGACTATGAACTTTACTCACGAACTGTAAATGTCGTTGTGGATTGGATGGACAGTGTGAATAGCCAATGAAATTGTTTAGAAGGGGTGGAATGTGACCCGTTGACGTTGTCCCCTTAAGAAAGTGAATATGGTGGACGCAAGTTGGTAAACGGAAAGAATAATCTAAACTATTTCATTGGTGAAGTGGGAGGAAGCACCTTCTGAACTGGGAGTGAACTGGGCATTCCAGCATTTCTCTGTCAGTCTTGCTTCCGCCTCTTCTTCAGGCAGCAGCTTTCTGTGCTGGGCTTTCTGCCAAGGCTCCGGCCTTCAAACTGACAAACCTGATAAGGCCTGTATTAACTGCTTCCAATTAACACAAAACTGCTTTTAACTTCTTTCTTTCTCCCTTTTCTGACCTACTCTGGGGAAAGGGGGGGGAAAGAGGGGAGAGCGGAGGTGGGGAACCCCTCGGCAAGGGGGGTTACTCTCATTTCTGTGTTACTTTATTGTATATCTTTGTATATATTGTAGATATTGTAAATTTGTAAATATTCCCCTGCATACCCTACATTGCTTTGGAAATATAAAGCTCCACTACTTTGCTAATTCAGCTTGTGAGTTTTTTTTCCCTTTCCCTTCAATTTTCTTTCCCTTTACCTTACAAGGGGGAAGGGAGGAGGCTTCTTGGCCTTACCCTTCCACCCCACCACACCTTCCTGTTGTTTTCTTCCAGTTTTACAGCATGGCTTTTCTATGGCATGACTATTTCTGGTCTCCTGTATTTAAAAATCAAGAAACCAGAACTTCCAAGATCTTACAAGGTGAAGTAATATCATTAATCCCTTAAATAAATTTTCTGTATTGCCTAAATGACCAAGAGACTATTATGAGGAAAGAGAGCACTGGGGCTGGCTGCTGACAGATTTAGTGTGGTTGTCCATCCTTTTTTAATTTCATGTTGTGTTTCGGCAAAGTCAACAAGAGGCAAGATAGTGTGAATATATAGGCATAAGTCAAGGCTGAATTCTCCGTCTTCATAAGCTAATAATGCACTGCCCCCTCACTGTGGAAAATATATCTACCACACCTTCATTCTTTCAGAGAGATCTAAGAGGAAAATGATTCTGATCAACAATACAATCACATGTTTACGCTCTCAGAGCTTGGTCACACTCCTCAGAGGGTAGCCCTGGTTAGCTAGCCGATCGGGACCACTCGTTCGGAACCGCTCTGCTTGAACTGTGAGTTTCTATCGGGGTGTTTTTGCCTTCCTTACGGGGTTTCGCGGGTAGGGAGGACTCCTGGTAAGGGGAGGAGCCGGCAGGATCGGGCTCACGCGAGCCTGCACGGGTACGGGAGCCTGACGTCAGCCACGACACTTTTAAATACCGCCCGGGCTGTGCGTGCGGTGCCATTTTGGTTCAATAGCTAGCCTATCAGCTGGTTGACAAAAAAAAAACAAACAAAAAAACCTCAAACGTTTCACCATGGTCGTCACTCGGATGAAGGGTAGAAAAGCAGCATCTGCCCAGACAGAGCTGTTTTACCAGCATGCTGGAGTCCAGGCTGCCAGCTGCAGAGAGTGCTTCAGCCTGGCACTTGGAATACACGGGGAGGGAGAGGACACCTGTGTCAGGTGTGACCAGGTGAATTTTCTCCTCAGCCTGGTGGCAGAGCCAAAGGACGAAGTGGCCGAGCTGAAGGAGGAGGTAGCTAGGCTAAGGACAATAAGGGAAAGTGAAAGGGAGTTAGATTACATAGTTTCATAGTTTAATTCAGGGTTGGAAGGGACCACAAGGATCATCTAGTTCCAACCCCCCTGCCACGGGCAGGGACACCCCACACTAGATCAGGCTGGACAGAGCCTCATCCAGCCTGCCCTTAAACACCCCCAGGGACGGGGCCTCGACCACCTCCCTGGACAACACATTCCAGGGTTTCACCACTCTCATGGTGAAGAACCTCCTCCTCACATCCAGCCTGAATCTCCCCACCTCCAGCTTCATTCCATTCCCCCTAGTCCTATCACTACCTGAGATCTTGAGAAGTCCTTCCCCAGCCTTCCTGTAGGCCCCCTTCAGATACTGGTAGGCCACAATTAGGTCACCTCGGAGCGTTCTCTTCTGCAGACTGAACAGTCCCAACTCCTTCAGTCTGTCCTCATAGGAGAGGTGCTCCAGCCCTCTAATCATCCTTGTGGCCCTTCTCTGGACACGTTCCAGCACCTCCACATCCCTCTTGTAATAGGGGCTCCAGAACTGGACACAGTACTCCAGGTGGGGTCTCACCAGGGCTGAGTAGAGGGGGAGGATCACCTCCCTCGACCTGCTAGCCACACTTCTCCTGATGCAGCCCAGGATCTGATTGGCTTTGCGGGCTGCAAGTGCACACTGAGAGCTCATGTTGAGCTTTTTGTCCACCAGCACCCCCAAGTCTCTCTCCTCAGGGCTACTTTCCAGCCAGTCACTGCCCAGCCTGTATTTGTGCCTGGGATTGCCTCGACCCAGATGCAGGACCCTGCACTTGCTCTTATTGAACTTCATGAGGTTGGCTTGTGCCCACCTCTCCAGCCTGTCCAGGTCCCTCTGGATGGCCTCCCTTCCCTCCAGCGTGTCTGCTGCACCACACAGCTTGGTGTCATCAGCAAACTTGCTGAGGGTGCACTCAATGCCACTGTCCATGTCCCCCACAAAGATGTTGAATAAGACAGGTCCCAGGACTGATCCCTGAGGGACTCCGCTTGTCACTGGCCTCCACTGGGACATGGAGCCATTGACAGCCACTCTTTGGGTGCGGCCATCAAGCCAGTTCCTTATCCATCTAGTGGTCCACCCATCAAACCCATGTGTCACCAGTTTGGAGACCAGGATGTGGTGCGGGACAGTGTCGAAGGCTTTGCTCAGGTCCAGGTAAACGACATCAGTTGCTTGCCCCTCATCTATTAATTTTGTCACCTGCTCATAGAAGGCCACCAGGTTGGTCAGGCAGGATTTGCCCTTGGCAAAGCCATGCTGACTGCTCCCAATCACCTCTTCACTATTTTTTTGAGCGAGTAGTGACTCCAGGAGGATCTGCTCCATGATCTTTCCAGGCACAGAGGTGAGACTGACTGGCCTGTAGTTCCCTGGTTCCTCCTTCTTACCCTTTTTGAAGATGGGGGCAATGTTTCCCCTTTTCCAGTCTGTGGGGACTTCCCCAGACTGCCATGACTTTTGAAATATAATAGAGAGGGGTTTAGCAACCTCATCTGCCAGTTCTCTCAGTACCCGTGGGTGTATCCCGTCGGGTCCCATGGACTTGAACACTTTCAGGTTCTTCAGATGATCACGAACCTGATCTGCACTTACAATGGGCAGTTCTTCCTCCCCGTCCCTGGAGTGTGGCTAGAGGCCCTTGCAGTGAAGACTGAGGTAAAGAAGTTATTGAGTACCTCAGCCTTTTCCTCATCACTTGTGACCATGTCACCATTTTCCTTTCTGAGGGGGCCCACACCTTCCCTAGTCGTCTTCTTCCCATTAATATACCTGTAAAAATTCGTAGTGTTTCCTTTAATCTCCCTGGCTAGATTCAATTCAAACTCTGCTTTGGCTTTCCTAACCAGGACTCTTGCTGCTCGGGCAGCTTCCTTATATTCCCCCTGTTCTACCTGTCCTTCTCTCCACTTCCTGTAGAGTTTCCTTTTAAGTAATAATGTGTCCAGTAGCTCCTTGCCCATCCAGGCAGGCCTCCTAGCATTCTTACCTGCTTTTCTCTTTGTTGGTATACAGAGCTCCTGGACACAGAGGAGGTGGTCCTTGAATACTGACCAGCTGTCCTGGGTCCCTCTTCCCTCCAGGGCTTTGTCCCACGACACTTTGGCTAGCAGATCCCTGAAGTGATCAAAATCTGCACGCCTAAAGTCTAGGGTCATGAGCTTGGAATACTTCCTCCTGATTGCCCTGAGGATATTAAATTCAACTGCTTCATGGTCACTGCAGCCAAGGCCGTCTCTGAGCCTCACATTGCTTACCAGCCCTTCCCTGTTGGTCAGAACAAGGTCCAGCATAGCACCTTTTCTTGTTGGTTCCTCTACCATTTGGAGGAGGAAGTTGTCTTCTATGCAGTCCAGCAACATCCTGGATTGCTGGTGCCTTGCTGTGTTGTCCCTCCAGCAGATGTCCGGGTGGTTGAAATCACCCATGAGGACCAGGGCTTGTGACCTGGAAGCTGCTTCTATTTGCCTGTGGAGGGCCTCATCTGCTTGGATCTGCTGGTCAGGTGGCCTGTAGGAGACCCCCACAGTAATATCTCCTTCCCCTGTCCTGCCTTTAATTTTAATCCATATGGTCTCAACTAGCTCATCATCCCTCCCCAGTTGGAGCTCCACTGATTCCAACTGGCTATTGACATAGAGGGCAACACCTCCTCCTCTCCTTCCCTGCCTATCCTTCCTAAAGAGTTTATACCCATCTATGCCTACATTCCAGTCATGGGATTCATCCCACCAAGTTTCAGTAACAGCCACTATGTTGTGGCATCCCAGCAGCACAGTGGCCCTTAACTCATCCTGTTTGTTGCCCAAGCTGCGCGCATTCGCATAGAAGCACTTCAGCTTTGTGGGAGAAGGCTCTGCAGATCTCCCCTGCTGAGGGAAGGGTCCCTGGAAACGGAGAGGGATGGATCCAGGTCCCTGCCAGGGGTGGCAAGAGAAATCCACCCCGACCCTCTCCTCCTCCTCCGCTGCCCTTGCATAATAAGTATGAGGCCCTGCAAGCTGAGGGCAGTAAGGATGGGAGGGCTGAGGCTGAGGAGCAGGCATCCAGAGGGGAGGCTAAGGCCAAGCGGTCCCCACCAACTATAACGACCAGCTCCACAAAGAAAAGGAGAAGGGTTATAGTTGTTGGGGACTCTCTCCTGGGGGGTACAGAGGGACCCATATGTCGTCCTGACCCATCCCACAGGGAGGTCTGCTCCCTACCAGGGGCACGGCTTAGGCACATTGCAAAGAGACTCCCTAAATTAATCCAGCCCACTGACTATTACCCTCTGCTGGTGATACAGGCTGGGAGTGATGAGATTGACAGGAGGGGCACCAGGGCAATTAAGAAGGAATTCAGGGCCCTTGGACAATTGATTGATGGGGCAGGAGCTCAAGTGGTGTTCTGCTCAGTTCCCTCAGTGGCAGGTATGTACACTGAGAGGAATGGGAGAACCCACACCATCAACAATTGGCTCAGGGGATGGTGCCAGAGGCAGAACGTTGGGTTCTTTGACCATGGGGCAACTTTCACTGCACCTGACCTGCTGGGTCCTGATGGGGTGCATCTATCTAGAAGGGGTAAGAGAGTCCTGTCACTGGAGTTGGCAGGGCTCATTAGGAGGGCTTTAAACTAGGTCTGAAGGGGGTGGGTGAGGCAATCGGTCCCTCTGCAGAGGAAAGAGTAGGGCACATGGTAGGGTTAATTGAGAAGTCAGGATCCCAGCTGCGATGCATGTATACCAATGCACGCAGCCTGGGCAATAAGCAAGAGGAGCTGGAGGTCCTGATCCATCAGGGCGACTATGATGTAGTCGCCACCTCAGAAACTTGGTGGGACAGCACCCACGATTGGAATGCTACACTTGGGAGCTATAGGCTCTTTAGGAGAGACAGGCGAGGGAGAAGAGGAGGAGGGGTGGCTCTGTATATTAGGGAGTCGCTCTCTGCCACAGAACTTGAGGTGGAAGATGAGGTAGTTGAGAGCCTGTGGGTTAAAATCAGAGGGCAGCCTAACACATCTGACATCCTGATTGGAATCTGTTACAGACCACCCAACCAGAATGAGGAGGCTGATGAATTGTGCTACAAACAGCTGGAGGCCATCTCAAGATCATCAGATCTTGTCCCTGTTGGCGACTTCAACCTGCCAGATATCTGCTGGGAACTTAATTCAGCAGGGAGGAGGCAGTCCAGAAGATTCCTGGAGTGAATGGAGGACTGCTTCCTGACACAGCTGTTAAGCGAGCCTACCAGGGGACAGGCTCTGCTTGACCTGCTGTTCTCCAATAGGGAAGGGCTGGTGGGAGACGTGATCGTGGGAGGCTGCCCAGGGTGTAGTGACCATGAGATAGTGAAGTTTTCAATATGCAGGGAGATAGGGAGGAGCACCAACAGAACCTTCACCTTGGACTTCCGAAGGGCGAACTTCAGCCTATTTAAGAAACTTGTCTGCAAAGTCCCCTGGGTACCAGCCCTCATGAACCAAGGGGTTCAGGAGAGTTGGACCTACTTCAAACAGGAGCTCATGAAGGCACAGGATCTGGCGGTTCCCACGTGCCGAAAGGCAAGCCGGCGGGGAAGGCGACCGGCCTGGATGAGCAAGCAGCTCCTGGAGGATTTAAGGGGGAAGAAGAGGCTGTATCATCTTTGGAAGGAGGGGAAGGCTTCTCGAGGTATGTTCAAGGAAGCTGTTAGATTATGTAGGAATAAAATTAGGGAGGCATAGGCCCAGCTGGAACTGAAGCTGGCCACCTCAGTCAAAGATAATAAAAAGCATTTTTATGAATATATTAACAATAAGAAGAAGGGCAGGAAGAACCTGCACTCCCTATTGGACCTGGAGGGGAACATGGTGACCGAAGATGAGGAAAAGGCTGAGGTCCTGAATGCCTTCTTTGCCTCAATGTTTAACAGCAAGGCAGGAGTTCAGGACGAGTGGCCTCCAGAGCTGGGCGATGGGGTTGGGGAGCAGTGTGGTGCCCCGGTAATCCATGAGGAATTAGTTCGGGACCTGCTGAGCCACTTGGACACTCACAAGTCCATGGGACCGGATGGGATCCATCCTAGGGTGCTGAGAGAGCTGGCAGATGTGCTGGCCAGGCCGCTCTCCATCATTTTCCTCCAGTCCTGGCTCACCGGTGAGGTCCCAGATGACTGGAAACTGGCCAATGTGGTGCCCATCCATAAGAAAGGTCAGATGGAGTAACCTGGAAACTACAGGCCAGTCAGCCTGACCTCAGTGCCAGGGAAAGTGATGGAGCAGATTATCCCTGCAGCAATAACTGCGCACCTGAAGGATGGCCAAGGGCTCAGGTCCAGCCAGCATGGATTTAGGAAGGGCAGGTCCTGCCTCTCCAACCTGATCTCCTTCTATGATCAGGTGACCCGTCTGGTGGATGTGGGGAGGCCTGTGGATGTGGTCTACCTGGACTTCAGCAAGGCCTTTGACACCGTCCCCCACAGCAAACTGCTGGCTAAGCTGTCAGCTCGTGGCTTGGGCTGCAACACTTTGTGCTGGGTTAGGAATTGGCTGGAGGGCCGGGCCCAGAGAGTGGTAGTGAATGGTGGCACATCCAGCTGGCGGCCAGTCAGTAGCGGAGTCCCCCAGGGATCAGTGCTGGGCCCCGTCCTCTTCAACATCTTCATTGATGATCTGGATGAGGGGGTTGAGTCAGTCATCAGCAAGTTTGCAGATGACACCAAGTTAGGGGCAGATGTTAGTCAGTTAGAGGGTAGAAAGGCTCTGCAGAGGGACCTCGACAGACTGGACAGATGGGCAGAGTCCAATGGGATGGCATTCAACAAGTCCAAGTGCCGAGTGCTGCACTTTGGCTACGGCAATCCCATGCAGAGCTACAGGCTGGGGTCGGAGTGGCTGGAGAGCTCCCAAACAGAGAGGGACCTGGGGGTGCTGATCGACAGCCGCCTGAATATGAGCCAGCAGTGTGCCCAGGTGGCCAAGAGGGCCAATGGCCTCCTGGCCTGCATTAGGAAGAGTGTGGCCAGCAGGAGCAGGGAAGTCATTGTGCTCCTGTACTCTGCATTGGTTAGGCTGCACCTTGAGTACTGTGTCCA
The DNA here is from genome assembly GCF_026170545.1 of Melanerpes formicivorus. Taxonomy (NCBI): domain Eukaryota; kingdom Metazoa; phylum Chordata; class Aves; order Piciformes; family Picidae; genus Melanerpes; species Melanerpes formicivorus. Next base: position 1,142,592 of record NW_027142409.1, read on the forward strand.
GTTCTGGGCCCCTCAGTTTAAGAAGGTGTGACCGTTTGAGGCTGTCCTTTTAAGAAAGGGAATATTGTAGTCGGATGTTTGTACACGAAAAGACGGATCTAAACTAATTTAATTGGTAGATTGGGAGGAAGCACCTTCTGAACTGGGAGTGCAGCAGGGTATCCTGGGCATTCCTGCACTTTTCTGGTCAATCTGTCTTCCCTCCTTCGGTGGCTTTGCAGCTCACAGCGTTCTGGGCTTTCGGCCAAGGCTTGACCTTGAAACTGATAAACTGCAAGGCCTGTATTAACTGCTTTCCAATTAACACATAACTGCTTCTAATTTTTTTCTCTCTTTTCTCTCTTTCTAACCCTCTCTGGGGAAAGGGGGAGAGAAGGGAGAGCAGAGGTGGGGAACCCCCTCAGCAGAGGGGGGAACTCTTATTTCTGTGCTACTTTGTTGTATATTTCTGTATATATTGTAAATACTGTAAATTCTGTATATATATTCCCCTGTATATCCTATATTGCTTTGTAAATATTGTAAATTTGTAAATATACAGCTCCCATTGCTTTGCTAATTCAGCTGTGAGTTTTTTCTTCTTTCCCTTCAATTTTCTTCCCTCTACTCACAGTGTGGGGGGGAAAGGCCCGGCCTTTCCCCCAACCCTACGACATTCTTTCTTGGCTTACCCAACGTGCGGCAGATAATTAGCTTAATTTATTACTTGATTGATTTAGTGTTTTCTAGCTGAATTAGTAAGCATGAGGGTGTTGTGGTTTGTAGAGCGATTATTCTTTTCAATTTTTGGGGCTCTGGTTTACAGATATTGTTTGGGTTTGATTTTGAATTACCTAGGTAAATATTTGGTGCGTACAATTTATATGTGGGTTATGTATAAAGTTAGATTATGGTATGGAAAATGTATTGATTTATTATGGCCAGCAAGAAACAGAAATGTTACCTCCACCACTCTCCCAATTGAGATAAAGGGTTTTAAGATTCCGCCGGAGGAGAGAGTAACTTTAGGTGATGCCTGGGATCCAAAGGTGATTTATTTCATGTGTATAATTCTGCTGCTGGTGATAACTAATGTGTATTCTCTGTATTCCTGGCATCGGGAGAAGAATGTTTCCAGACCGTGTTTTGTTATTATAACTAGATCAAAGAGAAAACGCCATGGTTCTGGGTCAGTCCCAGAGACATCTAGTGATAAGGAGTGTGGAGAATCTGTGTCAGTTAAAAAGAAAGCTAAGAAGTTAATTGGAAAGGCTGCTCTAAATGACTTTGCTGCTGATTCTGGCAAGCTGCCAAGGGCGGCGGCTGGTATCAACATGGCGCCTACTCCTTCTCCTCCTCCTTCTTCTCCATCAGCCATGAATGGAGCAACGTCATTTCCGCCCACTCTCTCGGTGGGACCAGAAGTCACTGCCCCAGCAGCTGATTTATCTCAGGACCTGTCAGCTTCTATTAAGGTGACTGTAAATTCAAACACAGCTCCAGTTAAGGTGGCTGTTTTAAAGACTAGAAGTGGAAAGACCAAAGATGATGGAGAAGAAGAGCTGGAGACTGATCCTGGTGAGGGGCCCTCTACTCTAAGAAATCCTGCTGAGGAGGAAGAGAAGATTTGTTTTAAAGATCTAGCTAACCTAGTGAGATCAAAGCAGGATAGAGATGAAGGTAGGAAAGGAGCTGGCAAAGGTGGTTCTCAGCTTAAAGAGATCCTTGAGAGAATGGCAGGAGGATTATTAGGGAAACCAGTTGAGGGGGGGGGGGGGGCTACAAGATGACATAACTGACTGTTCTTCTCTGAGGGAAGAGATAAGAAATGTCCGTAAAGACTACACCAGGGCAGATAAGGAGCCAGTTCTAGCTTGGCTTAGTAGGTGTTATGATACAGGTGCTCCAGCTCTAACAGTTGGAGACAAGTCAGCAGCTCAGTTAGGAACTCTCTCGAGGGATAATGGAATAGATAGACATCTAGGCAGGGCTCTCGGTAAGGTTAATCTGTGGATACGCCTTTTAATAGCGGTTGCCCTGAGATACCCTTCCCGAGATGATCTTCCATGGAATCCTAAACCCTGGACTACCATAGATGAGGGAATTAAGCGCTTGAGAGAATTTGCTGTTAGAGAGCTACTCTATGGTGAACATGAAACTCTGAATCCTGATGACATTCCTGTGGGTATTTGTCTCGCTAAAAAGATCATCAAACTTGCTCCTTCTAATTATGCAAACATTCTGGCAAGCAGAATTGTGTCAAGAAATTATGGTGGAGCTTCTCCCACGGTTGGCCAATTCAGTGATCAAATGAGACAATTGGAGGATAGCATGACACGTGGTTCTTTGGTTTCGGCCATTAAAACTATGTCTGGTGATATACAGAATTGCATGAGAGAGTTAAAGGATGAATTTAAAAATTCCATATCCCAATTGGCACAAAGGGATAATTTCAATTCTTCCTCCAGGTGGATACAAGTTTCATCTGTGAGGAATGCACGTCCTCCAAGGAGGTCATTCCAAAACAGATCAAATCAAAACAGACCACCAGGGCAATCACGTAGAACTATTTGGATAACTCTGCGTGATCAGTTTGGTGAGAACATGAACCGCTGGGATGGCCAACCAACTTCTAATCTTTTGAGGAGACTGAGAGAACTGCAAAGTGGCAGAACCCGAGGTAGCAATACCAGAAGGGTAGCTGTTACTTCCACAGTTCCCCAGAACAACTCTAGTAGCTCCAACAGTGGCTCCAGTTGTAACATGCAAAGTTATAACACTGCACACTGTGCACAATGCACATGTGGGCATGTTCCCCATAACTAGGGGTGCCCTGCCTCCCGCCAGGGGGAGGAGAGGGATAACAGAGATAATAGAATCTATTGGGATGTGTACATCCAGTGGCCTGGCACTTCACAACTTTCGGAAGTACAGGGCCTTGGTTGACACAGGAGCTCAGTGCACCATAATGCCATCAAATTATCAGGGATCAGAGTCTATAACTATTCTGGGAGTCACTGGTGGATCTCAAGAGTTAAGTAAGGTGGAGGTTAATATAAGTCTAACTGGTAAACAGTGGAGGAAGCGTACAGTTGTGACCGGACCTGATGCACCTTGTATTTTGGGAATCGATTTTCTGAGAGAAGGGCGTTTCAAAGACCCTAGAGGTTACAAATGGGCTTTTGGAGTAGCTTCTGTAGAAATTGATGGACAAAAATTGAAGCTGTCTGCTAGACCTGAGCTTTCTGATGAATCTGCAGTTATGGGACAACATAAAATTCAGGACATTAAATTGCCGGTTGCTTCTCAGACTGTGCATCACAGACAATACAGAACCAACCGTGACTCTTTGTTGCCCATTCAGAATCTGATTCGTCAGTTGGAGAGTCAGAAAGTCGTCAGCAAAACTCATTCACCTTTCAACAGTCCAGTGTGGCCTGTGCGAAAGCAGAATGGAGACTGGCGTCTGACGGTCGACTACCGAGCCCTGAATGAAGTGAGAAGGACATTGAAACACTTGAACGTGTGCAGAGAGGGGCAGCAAGGCTGGTGAGAGGCCTTGAACACAAGCCCTATGAGGAGAGGCTGAGGGAGCTGGGATTGTTTAGCCTGGAGAAGAGGAGGCTCAGGGGTGACCTCCTTGCCCTCTACAACTACCTGAGGGGTGGTTGTGGCCGGGAAGGGGTTGGTCTCTTCTCCCAGGCAACCAGCACCAGAACAAGGGGACACAGTCTCAAGCTGTGCCAGGGGAGGTTTAGACTCAAGGTGAGGAAGAAGTTCTTCACCGAGCGAGTTATTCATCATTGGAACGGGTTGCCCAGGGAGGTGGTTGAGTCATCGTCCCTGGAGGCATTCAAGAGGAGATTGGACGTGGCACTTGGTGCCATGGTCTAGTCATGGGGTCTGTGTTGATAGGTTGGACTCAATGATCCTCAAGGTCCTTTCCAACCTAAGTAATAGTGTGATACTGTGATACCGTGAAGAGCCTTTCAGAGGACAAAAAGCACAGCCAGGATATGCCATGTCCTTTGAGATCACTAAGGGAACGCTTTGTTCCCCACAAAACAGATGAATGGAAGAAAACCGGGAATTACCTGTTCTTCTCCCAGTGCCATGAACCAGATGAGCTGCAGCATTTCCTCAATGTGTGAGGGAACTATTTTTATGGAAAAGATTCTGGGAACAGCAGACCTATGAGAACGCATGACAGTGACTTTCACCTTGTTGTGAAATCTTTTGTCTTGTGCAATCACTAGCCTTTGAGGGAGAATGGCTTCAAATTTAAAATAAAATGCTGGCTGACCGAGCTTACAGGAATAGACTCCAAGATTGCCTGTCAACACATGAATGAAGGTTTTGGCCCAAGGGTGCTAAGGTTCAGTTATGTCAACTCATTCATTGCTGTGTGTTTTACCTAGAGCTCAGCTTTTAGACCAAAGGCAACAAGGATAGCAAGAACATACTTGGCACTAAAAGTAGTAGTTTGTGTCTTCAGGTCTAGGAGGATAGGGGAGACCAGGGGTATATGTGACAGTAGTGTAGCTCTTGCATGGATGTTCAGCCTTGTAGTGGGAGTGGGTTGGGAAACAGGATGTCTAGATTAATTGGGATTTTTAGATAATATGCCAGGTTGCAGCAGGTTTTCATCTAAAAAGCCTTCTGCAGAAGTTTTAGGGTTGTCCAAGCCCATAGTTGCCCAGGATTATGTGAGTCTTTACACTGATATTTTGTTTTCACAGGTCCCAATTATCATCCCAATAATTGTGCTGATGGCAGCTGTGTACCTGGTGTTTGCTCCCATCATTGATCAACCACAAATGGAGATCCTCTACATTGTCCTGTTCATTTTCAGTGGTGTCATTCTTTATTTCCCACTGGTTCGCTTCAAGTGGCATCCTCACTTTCTACAGAGACTAACTTTACATCTTCAGCTGTTCCTGGAAGTTGCTCTGACCACCAGGGAAGCAAATTGAGATAACATCCTCCTGGCCTACAGCTGCCTGCCTCTCATAGTTTATGCCAATACCTTGGTTTTCAAGGCTCAGAAAATATTTTTCTGCAAGGGAGAATGAGTAGAATGAAACTATCACTAAAATGCCTAGCTGAAAGGGACTAGAGCCCATGACTCCTCATGTTTTCTTAATGTTCTGAGGACGTTTTCCTCATTTTCAGCTCTGCCTTGGCAGATTACATACAGATTCCAAAGGAGTATGTGCTTTTGCATTTTCCATCCCAAGAAGAGCTGTTTGCAAAAACTTTAGGTCTTATATTTCAAGGCCATAGGCAACAAAAGCCTGAAAATGAAATATTACTCCTATAGCAGGCTATGACCCTAAGCCATTCCTGTCAATGCCTTTAATTATTTGCACCCAATTCCACCCGCTATGGCCACCGAGCTTCTCAAGTAAATAAATCATGGGCATGCCATGGTCACAATAAAAAACCAAACCCTTTTCTACTGAGGTATTCACCCTGGGACCATAATTTTCCATTGCTCCTTCCAGTCCCAGATACAGAGTCACAAGCCCATTGTCTCAGGAATCATCCTATATTGCCCGTAGGAAAACGTCTGATATAAGACGAGAAATACTTCAAAGCGCTGTTGGTTTACTCAGCTGAGAATTTACTTGTCAGATGGTACTTGAGCATTGTTACTTTCACCGATTCTCCACGTGTTCGGGATCGTTCGGGTCCCTGCATGCCGCGGCAGTTTCAAAGCCCGCGGCAGCTCGCGGCAGCTTCCATTTCAGCGGTGAGCTCCATCGTGGACACACATCGAGACCAGAAGCCTCGGAAAGGCACGGACTGCTGCTGTTTTTGACCTGAAGGACCCGCACACAGCCTCTGCGCTCGGCAGGAATCGGCTTTCACCGATTCTCCACGTGTTCGGGATCGTTCGGGTCCCTGCGTGCCGCGGCAGTTTCAAAGCCCGCGGCAGCTCGCGGCAGCTTCCATTTCAGCGGTGAGCTCCATCGGGGACACACATCGAGACCAGAAGCCTCGGAAAGGCACGGACTGCTGCTGTTTTTGACCTGAAGGACCCGCACACAGCCTCTGCGCTCGGCAGGAATCGGCTTTCACCGATTCTCCACATGTTCGGGATCGTTCGGGTCCCTGCGTGCCGCGGCAGTTTCAAAGCCCGCGGCAGCTCGCGGCAGCTTCCATTTCAGCGGTGAGCTCCATCGGGGACACACATCGAGACCAGAAGCCTTGGAAAGGCATGGACTGCTGCTGTTTTTGACCTGAAGGACCCGCACACAGCCTCTGCGCTCGGCAGGAATCGGCTTTCACCGATTCTCCACGTGTTCGGGATCGTTCGGGTCCCTGTGTGCCGCGGCAGTTTCAAAGCCCGCGGCAGCTCGCGGCAGCTTCCATTTCAGCGGTGAGCTCCATCGGGGACACACATCGAGACCAGAAGCCTCGGAAAAGCACGGACTGCTGCTGGTTTTGACCTGAAGGACCCGCACACAGCCTCTGCGCTCGGCAGGAATCGGCTTTCACCGATTCTCCACGTGTTCGGGTGCGTTCGGGTCCCTGCGTGCCGCGGCAGTTTCAAAGCCCGCGGCAGCTCGCGGCAGCTTCCATTTCAGCGGTGAGCTCCATCGGGGACACACATCGAGACCAGAAGCCTCGGAAAGGCACGGACTGCTGCTGTTTTTTACCTGAAGGACCCGCACACAGCCTCTGCGCTCGGCAGGAATCGGCTTTCACCGATTCTCCACGTGTTCGGGATCGTTCAGGTCCCTGCGTGCCGCGGCAGTTTCAAAGCCCGCGGCAGCTCGCGGCAGCTTCCATTTCAGCGGTGAGCTCCATCGGGGACACACATCGAGACCAGAAGCCTTGGAAAGGCATGGACTGCTGCTGTTTTTGACCTGAAGGACCCGCACACAGCCTCTGCGCTCGGCAGGAATCGGCTTTCACCGATTCTCCACGTGTTCGGGATCGTTCGGGTCCCTGTGTGCCGCGGCAGTTTCAAAGCCCGCGGCAGCTCGCGGCAGCTTCCATTTCAGCGGTGAGCTCCATCGGGGACACACATCGAGACCAGAAGCCTCGGAAAAGCACGGACTGCTGCTGTTTTTGACCTGAAGGACCCGCACACAGCCTCTGCGCTCGGCAGGAATCGGCTTTCACCGATTCTCCACGTGTTCGGGATCGTTCGGGTCCCTGTGTGCCGCGGCAGTTTCAAAGCCCGCGGCAGCTCGCGGCAGCTTCCATTTCAGCGGTGAGCTCCATCGGGGACACACATCGAGACCAGAAGCCTCGGAAAGGCACGGACTGCTGCTGGTTTTGACCTGAAGGACCCGCACACAGCCTCTGCGCTCGGCAGGAATCGGCTTTCACCGATTCTCCACGTGTTCGGGATCGTTCAGGTCCCTGCGTGCCGCGGCAGTTTCAAAGCCCGCGGCAGCTCGCGGCAGCTTCCATTTCAGCGGTGAGCTCCATCGGGGACACACATCGAGACCAGAAGCCTCGGAAAGGCACGGACTGCTGCTGTTTTTGACCTGAAGGACCCGCACACAGCCTCTGCGCTCGGCAGGAATCGGCTTTCACCAATTCTCCACGTGTTCGGGATCGTTCAGGTCCCTGCGTGCCGCGGCAGTTTCAAAGCCCGCGGCAGCTCGCGGCAGCTTCCATTTCAGCCCGACTTCTCGCTTGGACGCGCGCGCCGCCACGCTTTTTTTAAAAAAAAAAACATTCTCCAGTAGGTCCGGTGGGCAGGGCTAGCCATGGTGGTAACTCGCCGCAATAACTCCTTTAAAAAGTCAGTCTCGACTCAGACTGAGGGGGAATATAAGCAGATAGGTAGGTGTCATAAGCAAGAGGTAGGTGTCCAGGTATCTAGCTGCAGACAGTGCTGGAACCTGGCACTTGAGATGCAGGGTAGTGGGGACGGCACCTGCTTTAGGTGTGAGCAGATTGACTGTCTGCTTAGCCTGGTGGCTGGACTGAAGGATAAGGTTGCTAGATTTAGAGATGTATGCAATTGCAGAAGGGTGACGAACCTGAGAAACCAGGCTCTGCAGGCCCCCCCAGCAGAGGCCAGTTATCCAAAAAGAAGAGGGGAATGGATGCAGGTTCCTATCAAAAGATGCAAGGTTAAACCTCCTTGCCCCCCCTCACCCCCCCCACTGCCCTTGGAAAACAAGTACGGGGCATTGGAGGTTGAGGGTGAGGTGATTCTGATATCGGAGGGCACGCCATCTGAGGTTTTCCCTGTGGCAAAACAGCCTAAGGTGAAACGACCTAAGGTGAAACAGCCTAAGCTTAAACAGCCTTCCCCTGGCATCAGGACTTGCTCCCTTAAAAAAAAGAGGAGGGTAATTGTTATTGGCGATTCCCTCCTGAGGGGAACAGAGGGCCCCATATGTCGGGCAGACCCTACTCTCAGGGAGGTTTGTTGCCTTCCAGGAGCCATGGTTGGAGATGTTACCAGAAGACTGCCTGGTATGGTGCAGCCCTCTGACTATTATCCCTTGATAGTTATGCAGTTAGGGAATGATGATGTTGCAACCAGAACTCCCAGGGCTATCAAAGATGACTTCAGGGCCCTGGGAGATCTGGTTGAGGGATCAGGGGCACAAATAATTTTTTCGTCTATACCCTTAGTGGCAGGTGGGAATACCATAAGGAACAGGTCAGCAGCTGAAGTCAACAAGTGGCTTAGAGGCTGGTGCAGGCAAAAGAATTTTGGGTTTTTTGATATTGGGAAACTTTCCACTGCACCAGGCCAGCTGGCAACAGAGAGAGTACATCTGTCCCAGAGAAGGGGAAAGATCACTGTATATGAGAACGGACTGTCCCCCAAAGATAAAAAGATCCTGGGTAGGGAATTGGCGGGTCTCATCGACAGGGCTTTAAACTAGTTTCGAAGGGGGAAGGGGCTGAAAAGAGTCCTCTCAGACAAGAGTCTCGGGGTGACAAGCTAGAGTCGGAGGTGACACCAGCAGCCCAGCTGAAGTGCATGTACACTAATGCACGAAGCATGGGTAACAAACAGGAGGAGCTGGAAGCCTTGATGCAGCAGGAAAATTATGATATAGTTGCCATCACAGAGACGTGGTGGGACGACTCACATGACTGGAGCGCTGCAATTGACGGTTACAAGCTCTTCAGGAGAGACAGGCGAGGAAGAAGGGGTGGAGGGGTGGCCCTTTACATCAGGAAGGCACTAGATGCCATTGAGATGGAGACTAGGGACGATCGGGTTGAATGCTTGTGGATAAGAATTAGAGGGAAGACCAGCAGGGCAGACACCCTGGTTGGAGTCTGTTATAGACCACCCAACCAGGAGGAAGATGTTGACGAAGCATTCTATAGGCAGCTTAAGGCTGTCTCAAGATCTCCGGACCTTGTTCTCATGGGCGACTTCAACCTGCCTGACATCTGCTGGGAACTCAACACGGCAGAGAGGAGACAGTCTAGAAGGTTTTTAGGATGCATGGAGGACAGCTTCTTATCCCAGGTGCTGCGAGAGCCTACCAGGGGCAAGGCTATGCTTGACCTCCTCTTCACCAACAGGGAAGGACTGGTGGGCGATGTGGTGGTTGGAGGGTGTTTGGGGTCCAGTGACCACGAGATAATTGAATTCTCGGTTTTTGGTCAAGCCAAGAGGGGCGGCAAGAAGACCTCCACTCTGGACTTCCGGAGGGCAGACTTTGGGTTACTCAAGGAACTAATTCAGAGGGTTCCTTGGGATAAAGCCCTTAAAAACAAAGGGGTCCAGGAGAGCTAGACCTACTTCAATGAAGAATTGTTGAAGGCTCAGGGACAGGCTGTGCCAATGTGCCAGAAGATGAGCCGCCAGGGCAGACGGCCAGCCTGGATGGTTCATGAACTTTTAATGGAACTGAGGGAAAAAAAGAGGGTGTATCACCTTTGGAAGAGAGGGGAGGCAACCCACAGAATGTTTAAGGATGTTGCTAGGTCTTGTAGGAAGAGGATTAGGGAGGCAAAAGCACACTTGGAGCTTAAACTGGCCTCTACTGTGAAGGACAACAAAAAGTCCTTCTATAAATACATTAATAGGAAGAGGAAGGGGAAGGAAAACCTCCACTCCTTGGTGGATACGGAGGGGAACATTGTAACCAAGGATAAGGAAAAGGCAGAGATACTTAACACCTTCTTTGCCTCAATTTTTACTAGAAGGGCAGAACGTCTTCCTGACAGCTGGCCTGCAGAGCTAGCAGAAGGAGCCAGGGAGTTGCACAGTTTCCCTATGTTCCATGAGGCGGTGGTTGGAACTCTCCTTAGCAGCTTGGATCCCCACAAGTCCATGGGACCAGATGGGATTCATCCTAGGGTGCTGAGAGAGCTGGCAGATGAGCTGGCCAAGCCACTCTCCATCATTTTCCAGCAGTCCTGGCTCAGTGGCGAGGTCCCAGAGGACTGGAAGCTGGCCAATGTGGTGCCCATCCATAAGAAGGGCCGGTTGGATGAGCCAGGGAATTACAGGCCTGTCAGCCTGACCTCAGTGCCAGGCAAGATCATGGAACAGGTCATCCTGAGTTCAATAACACAACACTTAGAGGATGGCCAAGGGATCAGGCCTAGCCAGCATGGATTTAGGAAGGGCAGGTCCTGCCTGACTAACCTGATCTCCTTCTATGATCAGGTGACCCGCCTGGTGGATGTGGGGAGGCCTGTTGATGTAGTTTACCTGGACCTCAGCAAGGCCTTTGACACCGTCCACCATAGCAAACTGCTGGCCAAGCTGTCAGCCCATGGCTTGGACGGGAGCACACTGCGATGGGTCAGGAACTGGCTGGAGGGCCGAGCCCAGAGAGTGGTGGTGAATGGCGTCACATCCAGCTGGCAGCTAGTCACCAGTGGTGTGCCCCAGGGATCAGTGCTGGGCCCTGTGCTCTTTAACATCTTTATTGATGATCTGGATGAGGGCATTGAGTCCATCATCAGTAAATTTGCTGACGACACCAAGGTGGGGGCAAGAGTTGATCTGCTGGAGGGTAGAGAGGCTCTGCAGAGAGATCTCGACAGGCTGGACAGATGGGCAGAGTCCAACGGCATGAGATTTAACACATCCAAATGCCGGGTTCTGCACATTGGCCACAACAACCCCATGCAGTGCTACAGGCTGGGGTCAGAGTGGCTAGAGAGCAGCCAGGCAGAGAGGGACCTGGGGGTGCTGGTTGATGGTAGGCTTAACATGAGCCTGCAGTGTGCCCAGGCAGCCAAGAGGGCCAATGGCATCCTGGCCTGCATCAAGAACAGTGTGGCCAGCAGGAGCAGGGAGGTCATTCTGCCCCTGTACACTGCACTGGTTAGGCCACACCTCGAGTACTGTGTCCAGTTCTGGGCCCCTCAGTTTAGGAAGGATGTTGACTTGCTGGAACAAGTCCAGAGAAGAGCAACAAAGTTGGTGAGGGGTTTGGAACACAAGCCCTATGAGGAGAGGCTGAGGGAGCTGGGGCTGCTCAGCCTGGAGAAGAGGAGACTCAGGGGTGACCTTATCACTCTCTACAACTACCTGAAGGGAGGTTGTAGACAGGCTGATGATGGTCTCTTCTCCCAGGCACCCAGTACCAGAACAAGAGGACACAGTCTCAGGCTGCGCCAGGGGAGGTTCAGGTTGGATGTTAGGAAGAAGTTCTATACAGAAAGAGTGATTGCGCTATGGAATGGGTTGCCCGGGGAGGTGGTGGAGTCGCCGTCATTGAAGGTGTTCAGAAGGAGACTTGATGGGGTGCTTGGTGCCATGGGTTAGCTGTTTGGGTGGGTTGGATTGGTTGATGGGTTGGACACGATGATCTTGAAGGTCTCTTCCAACCTGGTTTGGTTTATTCTAATAAAGGTTATTATTTTATTCTAATAATTCAGAGGGTTCCTTGGGATAAAGCCCTTAAAAACAAAGGGGTCCAGGAGAGCTGGTCCTACTTCAAGGAAGAACTGTTGAAGGCTCAGGGACAGGCTGTGCCAATGTGCCGGAAGATGAGCCGCCGGGGCAGACGGCCAGCCTGGATGGTTAAAGAACTTTTAATGGAACTAAGGGAAAAAAAGAGGGTGTATCACCTTTGGAAGAGAGGGGAGGCAACCCGTGAAAAATTTAAGGATATTGCTAGGTCTTGCAGGAAGAAAATTAGGGAGGCAAAAGCACATTTGGAGCTTAGTCTGGCCTCTACTGTGAAGGACAACAAAAAGTCCTTCTATAAATACATTAATAGTAAGAGGAAGGGCAGAGACAACCTCCACTCCTTGGTGGACACGGAGGGGAACGTTGTGATAAGGGATGAGGAAAAGGCAGAGATACTTAACACCTTCTTTGCCTCAATTTTTACTAGCAGGACAGAATGTCTTCCAGACAGCTGGCCTCCAGAGCTGGCAGAAGGAGCCAGGGAGCAGCATAGTTTTCCACTGTTCCAAAATGGGGTAGTTGGTGATCTGCTCAGCCGCCTGGATCCCCACATGTCCATGGGACCAGATGGGATCCATCCTAGGGTGCTGAGGGAGCTGTCAGAGGAGCTGGCCAAGCCGCTCTCCATCATTTTTCAGCAGTCCTGGCTCACTGGCGAGGTCCCAGAGGACTGGAAGCTGGCCAACGTGGTGCCGTAAACGTAGTTTTTATCCTTGCACACCTGAGTACAAGCAAGGTTGTTTTTTTCTGCACACAAGTCTTGAGGAACAGGAGTTATTGATAGTTTGATATTATGGGTGTGGTATAATATACATGATGAGAAGAAGAAGAAGTCACATGGGAAATGCATGGAAAATGTGACTGTTTCTGCCAAGGTCCAGTCAGCACCTTATCATGCAGGCCATCTTTTCTGTCTGTGCACCTGTGACATGTGAACAATAATAATGAAAATTAGAAAATTTAACACTTTGATTGAGTAGCCTTTATATGTTACTGGTTTGTATATGCATACAAGGCAGCTGAAGGCTCTGTATCAATCTAATTTCCTATAGATATTATTGTAACAAGATGTTATTTTTATTTGTGTTGCCTAGGGTTTGCAAGCAGAGGTGTTTATAATGCCAAAACAAGATGCTGAAAGCTTAGAGAATGGCAAGATAATTACAACAAAATGGATATTAAAATTAAGTGAGTTGATGTGGTTGTTTCTGTTTTTTATCCAAGAAAAACAATTTAATAGAAATTTTACTGCATGAAGAAAAACAATCACCATTAGGCTTATCTCTCCTTAGATGGAAGGTTTAACTACATGCGTGGATGCTTACATGTGTGCACACTCATCTTTCAAAATGATCGCTTATCTATTTCAACTCCAGCAGATGCAAATTAGAATCTCTCTTTCCTTCATCAGACAGCTGCAATAAAATCGTACAATACCAGGTTGGAAGATATCTCAAGGATCATCTGGTTCAACCTTTCTTAACAAAAGCACAGTCTAGACAAGATTAGCTGGTCTAGCACCCTGTCCAGCTGAATCTTTGTGATGGTTTGAGCCTTAACTAGGATTTAAGAACTCAGATCAGGGGCAAGACTGAGAATCTCTCCCCCAATCCCCCTTCCTCTTTCCCAATAGAGAGGGGAAAAAAAGCATCCGGTGTTGGGAACCTCACCATTTCTCTGGGGAGATTATTCCAATGACTCATTATTCTCATTGCTAAGACTTTTCCTCCAGTATCCACAAGAATCTCCCTAGGAGTAACTTGTACCCCTTACCTCTCATCTTTTCCATGTCACTCCTTATTAAAAGGGAGGATCCATTTTCTTTATTGACATTCTTTACATACTGGAACATGGTAATAAGGTCTCCCCTAAGCCTTCTTTTCTCAAGACTGAACAAATCCAGTTCTCTGAGTCTTTCCTCATATAGCAGCTACCCAGCCCTTAGATCATCCTTATGGCCCTTCTATGGACCCTTTCCAGCCTGTCCACATCTTTTTTTTATATGGCAGAGACCAAAACTGGACATAATATTCCAGCTGTGTCCTCACAAGTGCTGAGCAGACTGAGATAATGATGTCTTTATCTCTGATGGTGACACCTTTGTTAATGTAACCCAGCATCCTGTTGCCTTTCCTTGCTGCAAGAGTACTGGTCACTCATATTGAGCTTGCTGTCCACCAGGACCCAGCACCCCTGCATCCCTTTCTACAGAACTGCTTTCTATCCAGGTAGATTCCAGTCTGTATTGCACTCCTGGATTATGTTTTCCAAGGTGAAAGACCCTATACTTATCCTTGTTGAACTTCATAAGGCTCTTGTTAGCTCATTCTTCCAATCTATCCAGGTCTTCCTGCAAGGTGGCTCTGCCTTTTGAAGTGACCACTCGCCCATTCAGTTTGGTGTCATTACCAAACTTCATTAGGGTACACTTGATCCCATCATCCAGATCACTTATGAAGATAATAAACAAGTGTCAGGAAGAAGCAGCATGTCTTTACTGTCCATAACTACAGCACAGTAACAAATGTCATGTCAGGCAGAGCTCTACAGCTGCCAATGTGTGTAGGGGTTGCACTCTATGGTCATGTTGGTCCTGTCTGTCTCCAAAGCTCCAGATCCCTGTGACTTCTGCTTAGTCCCTTTCTTCATGTGCTCTGAGGACGACTAGACTATAACCATTGCCCTCAAGTTAATTATAAGATCTATACTTCACCTCAAGACCCTGAGTACTATTGAATTCCATACTTCAGCTGGTACCAGCTGCAACCACCAGTCAGAAACATGACCAGCTTGGTACAAAAAGCTGAAGGTATTCTCGATCTTTTCATTACTTCTTCAGAAGCATCAGAGATAAGCTACATCTGGGGACAGTCAGGGACAGTCCAGTGAGTCAGAGGGTACAGAAAGTCCTTCTTTGGTAGTTTATTGATAAGGCTTGGTTATATACCAAAGTTCAAGTGATCATCACCTGAGGAGAAACTTCTTCTTGGATGAGACACAACAGAATGTGTAATGATTTTATTTTTCCTCTGCTGCAGAAATACAGTTCACTTCAGGGCCCTGGGAGACCTGGTTGAGGGGTCAGGTGCACAAATAATTTTTTCATCAATACCCTTAGTTGCAGGAGGGAATACCATAAAAAACAGGTCGGCAGCTATAGTTAACAAGTGGCTTAGAGGCTGGTGCAGTCAAAAGAATTTTGGGTTTTTTGATCTTGGGGAACTTTCTACTGCACCAGGCCAGCTGGCAACAGATGGAGTACATCTGTCCTAGAGAAGGGGAAAGGTCACAGTATATGAGAACGGCCTGTCCCCCAAAGGTAAAAAGATCCTGGGAAGGGAATTGGCAGGTCTCATTGACAGGGCTTTAAACTAGTTTCGAAGGGGGAAGGGGCTGAAACAGGTCCACTCAGGCAAGAGTCTGGGGGTGATAAGCTAGAGTCAGAGGTGAAACCAGCAGCCCAGCTGAAGTGCATGTACACTAATGCACAAAGCATGGGTAACAAACAAGAGGAGCTGGAGGCCTTGTTGCAGCAGGAAATTTATGACGTAGTTGCCATCACAGAGACGTGGTGGGACGACTCACATGACTGGAGCGCTGCAATTGATGGCTACAGGCTCTTCAGGAGAGACAGGCGAGGAAGAAGGGGTGGAGGGGTGGCCCTGTACATCAGGGAGGCACTAGATGCCACTGAGATGGAGATTAGGGACGATCGGGTTGAATGCTTGTGGGTAAGAATTAGAGGGAAGACCAGCAGGGCAGACATCCTGGTTGGAGTCTGTTATAGACCACCCAACCAGGAGGAAGAAGTTGATGAAGCATTCTACAGGCAGCTTAAGGCTGTCTCAAGATAGCCTGACCTTGTTCTTATGGGCGACTTCAACCTGCTTGTCCATGGGACCTGATGGGATCCATCCTAGGGTGCTGAGAGAGCTGGCAGATGAGCTGGCCAAGCCACTGTCCATCATTTTTCAGCAGTCCTACCTCACTGGAGAGATCCCATAAGACTGGAAGCTGGCCAACGTTGTGCCCATGCACAAGAAGGGCCGGTTGGAGGAGCCAGGGAGGCCTGTCAGCCTGACCTCAGTGCCAGGCAAGATTATGGAACAGGTCATCTTGAGTGCAATCACACAGCACTTACAGGATGGCCAAGGGATCAGGCCTAGCCAGCATGGATTTAGGAAGGGCAGGTCCTGCCTGACCAACCTGATCTCCTTCTATGATCAGGTGACCCGCCTGGTGGATGTGGGGAGGCCTGTGGATGTAGTTTACCTGGACCTCAGCAAGGCCTTTGACACCGTCCCCCATAGCAAACTCCTGGCCAAGCTGTCAGCCCATGGCTTGGACGGGAGCACACTGCGATGGGTCAGGAACTGGCTGGTGGTGAATGGTGCCACATCCATCTGGCAGCCAGTTAGTAGGGGTGTGCCCCAAGGATCAGTGCTGGGCCCTGTGCTCTTTAACATCTTTATTGATGATCTGGATGAGGACATTGAGTCCATCATCAGTAAATTTGCTGACGACACCAAGCTGGGGGCAGGAGTTGATCTGCTGGAGGGTTGAGAGGCTCTGCAGAGGGACCTCGACAGGCTGGACAGATGGGCAGAGTCCAACGGCATGAGATTTAACACATCCAAGTGCCGGGTTCTGCACATTGGCCACAACAACCCCATGCAGAGCTACAGGCTGGGGTCAGAGTGGCTGGAGAGCAGCCAGGCAGAGAGGGACTGGGGTGAAGGCACATTATGCCCAGATACTGAATCTTGTCCCAGCATGTGGGCAAGTTCCCCCTCCCTCTAGGAGGGAGACAAAAGCCAAGGCATTAGCCAGGCTTGCACGCACCCAGCGCATGCAGCGCTTGTGCTGACACCAAGTATGGGCATAATTCTAGCTTCACGCTTTCTATAGGCTGAAGCCAGTTGCTTATGAGAGTGCCCATTGGTCAAGCCCAGCCTCGAGGAATCTATAAGTATCACCCCAGTTGGTGAACACGTTGCCCCCTCATTTACTTTGTCTCCGTGCCTGCTCGAGAGAGCAACTCTCGAGCTGCAGCCTTTGCCATTGAGCTTATTGTTGTTAGCTTCTGTTATACATGCACGCATACTGGAAGCCTCTGCATCGTTGAAGAAGCCAGAGGGAGGACCTTCGCTGAGCCTGAGGAGCTCAGCATTGCTACAACCAGTCGTGCCGATCGGAAGAGCCCATCGTGCCACCGGAGGACTGGACCAACCCCCGCGGGTAAGATCTGCCCAGTTGCCGGGGAGAAGGGACTTGATCAATACCGAGTCCACGTATGCTTAGCCCCGCCGTAGCGGGAGAGACGCCGCCGAGTGCCGCTCTGAGGAGCCGCCGAGTGCCGCTCTGAGCCCTGTGAATTCCAGGGAAAACCAAAGCATTGTTCGTGCTTATATTGCACCGGACCCGGGACCACTACGAGAGTCCTGTTGCTCCTTTAACCTCATTAAAGAGAATCCGCCGCCTAACGCAGCCGCATTCTCTCCCTGAGGCTGTTTGCATCAGCCCCGAGAACCGCCGTGGTTGGGCCGACCCCCGTAGCTTCGCCTGCTTCCGTCATTCGAGCCCGCCTACCGGCCACCGTCGTCCCGCCCTGCCGTGCGAGCCGACTTTAGAGGGCCGACCCCACCGACCGACCCTGTCCAGGACCGATCCCTGTTGTCTGAAGGGAACTGAATATCGTTCACGTGCTTTCTATCCACTAGCACTCAGTTCAAAGTATCCGCGTCTAGCAGAGTAAGCGCTGACGCATAGAAAGATTGTAATATTGCTGTGTATAGCCAGAAGCCGCCCGCGTCCCGCCGAGTCTCCATCTAGTGGCCAAGCGGTGGAACTGCACCCTTCGTTATATAAATATAGAAAGGGTTTATAGATAGTTCAATTACGTTATAATCATAACACTAAGCCAGTTGTGGAATCTATTTCACGAACGTGCACTAGAACATGTAAATAAGTTGGTGATTCATCGGTTATTAATAGTTTGATAATTAATAAAAATCATATTTTTCATAATTAATATTTCATATTCATAAATTTAATAATCTCTTCACCACAGGGACCTGGGGGTACTGGTCGATGGTAGGCTGAACATGAGCCTGCAGTGTGCCCAGGCAGCCAAGAGGGCCAATGGCATCCTGGCCTGCATCAAGAACAGTGTGGCCAGCAGGAGCAGGGAGGTCATTCTGCCCCTGTACACTGCACTGGTTAGGCCGCACCTCGAGTACTGTGTCCAGTTCTGGGCCCCTCAGTTTAGGAAGGATGTTGACTTGCTGGAACGAGTCCAGAGAAGGGCAACGAAGTTGGTGAGGGGTTTGGAACACAAGCCCTATGAGGAAAGGCTGAGGGAACTGGAATTGCTCAGCCTGGAGAAGAGGAGACTCAGGGGTGACCTTATCACTCTCTACAACTACCTGAAGGGAGGTTGTAGACAGGCAGATGTTGGTCTCTTCTCCCAGGCAGCCAGTGCCAGAACAAGAGGACACAGTCACAGGCTGCACCAGGGGAGGTTTAGGTTGGATGTTAGGAAGAAGTTCTATACAGAGAGTGATTGCCCATTGGAATGGGCTGCCTGGGGAGGTGGTAGAGTCGCCGTCATTGGAGGTTTTCAGGAGGAGGCTTGACAGGGTGCTTGGTGCCATGGGTTAGTTGTTTAGGTGGGTTGGATTGGTTTATGGGTTGGACATAATGATCTTGGATGTCTCTTCCGACGTGGTTTATTCTATGTAATTCTATGTAATTCACCTGCTTGTTGGCAGGGATTATCTTACCAGTTCACTACATGTACAGGGGCTTTGCTGTTCAGTCTCTACTGCTATTTCCTGGGACACAGAGAGTAATCAAGGCCTCATGGGATCATCTCAGCAGTGCTAACTTGCTTTCCAGGTCATTATGCTGAGGGGATTGTAGACCTTCTGTTTTCAGAGGTGGAATAAATACGGCCAACTCTGAGAATCATAGACCATTAATGTGTGGGTTGGAACTGACCTCTGGAGGTCTTTAGTCCAACTCCCTGGTTGGAGCCAGACTATTCCCCACACTAGATCAGATGACCAGTGATGCTGTCCCATCAAGTCTTCAAAAACACTAAGGATGGAGAGCCCACCAGCTCTCTGCACTTCCCTCCTGATAAAGATATTTGCCTGAAGTCCAGCCTCTCAAGTCACAGCTCATGGCTGTTGCCTAAAGGGGTGATGGAGATTGGAGTCAATAGAACTGACCAATATGATCGAGTATTGTTCCTTTATTCTTCCAGTATTGCAGGCCTATGGTAAAGGGCTATGGTGCAAGTATAGCACAGTAAAGTAAAGCATAGAAGAAGAAGAGAAAGGAAAGGCAGAAGTGCGTAGCAAGGTGTCGAGGGTTGGAAGGGTAAGGCCAAGAAGCCTCCTCCCTTCCCCCTTGTAAAGTAAAGGGTTAGAAAATTTGAAGGGAAAGGGAAAAAAAACCTCACAGCTGAATTAGCAAAGCAGTGGAGCTGTATATTTACAAAGAAATGTAGGATATGCAGGGGAATATATACAAATTTACAATATGTACAATATATACAAAGATATACAATAGAGTAACACAGAAATGAGAGTTCCCCCCCCCCCCTTGCTGAGGGGGTTCCCCACCTCCGCTCTCCCTCTCTCACCCCTCTTCCCCAGAGCAGGTTAGGAGAGAGAGAGAAAGAGAAAGAAAGAAGTTAAAAGCAGTTTTGTGTTAATTGGAAAGCAGTTAATACAGGCCTTATCAGGTTTGTCAGTTTGAAGGCCGAAGCCTTGGCAGAAAGCCCAGCACAGAGAGAGCTGCTGCACTGTGGAGGAGCGGAAGCAAGACTGCAAATAGAAGTGCCGGAGTGCCCAGGATACTCCTCCTGCACTCCCAGTTCAGAAGGTGCTTCCTCCCACTTAACCAATGAAATTAGTTTAGACCATTCTTTTCATTTACCAACTTCCGTCCACCATATTCCCTTTCTTAAGGGGACAGGCTCAACCGGCCACAGTGCACCCCTTCTAAACAATTTCATTGGCCGTTCATACTGTCCATCCAATCCAAGACGATATTTACAGTTCGTGAGTAAAGTTCATAGTCCATTCCAGCTGTGCTCAGATGTAGATGATTCAAAAGTCCAAGAAAATCAGAAAATGAGAAAAATGGAAAACAGTTCATTTCTTCACCGACGAAGCGAAGAAAAGGGAAACAGGGAATCTCAGGGTCTCTCAGTTGACTCAGGACAAGCCACGTGACCAGCACAGAAGCCTGTATAATAAGCAAGCTTATATAAAAAAAAAAAATGCAGAAACTACAGCTATGTTATATTTTCGTTTTCCCGGCCAATGCACCAAATGGTTTCTCTTTCGAGTCACATCATACAGAGGTTTCACAATCTGACTGTATCCAGGAATGTGCAGTCTCCAAAATCCCACTATCCCCAAGAAACGTAGGGTCTCTTGCTTGTTTGTGGGATTTGCCATGGTAGAGACTCTATTTACCACATCCACTGGAATGTGTCGGCGTCCATCCTGCCACCGCAGTCTCAGAAACTGAATCTCTGTGGTAGGTCCTTTCACTTTGTCTCGCTTGATGGCAAAACCTGCATTCAGAAGAATGTCAATGATTTTGTTACCTTTCTCGAAGACTTCCTCAGCAGTTTTACCCCAGACGATGATATCATCGATGAATTGGATGAGTTCTGGAGCACCGCCTTTCTCCAGAGCATCGTGGATCACTGCATGACAGATGCTTGAGCTGTGGATCCAACCCATTGGCAGTCTGTTGAAAGTGTACTGGATTCCTCTCCAGGTGAAAGCAAACTGAGGCCTGCATTCCTCTGCTATGGGAATAGAGAAAAATGCATTAGCAATGTCTATAGTAGCATACCATTTGGCCTCTTTGGATTCCAGCTCATACTGTAGCTCCATCATGTCTGGTACTGCTGCACTCATAGGTGGTGTCACTTCATTTAGGGCTCAGTAGTCTACTGTCAGATGCCTGTCTCCATTCTGCTTCCGCACAGGCCACACTGGACTGTTGAAAGGTGAATGAGTTTTGCTGACGACTTTCTGACTCTCCAACTGACGAATCAGATTCTGAATGGGCAGCAAAGAGTCACGGTTGGTTCTGTATTGTCTGTGATGCACAGTCTGAGAAGCAACCGGCAATTTAATGTCCTGTATCTTATGTTGTCCCACAACTGCAGATTCATCAGAAAGCTCAGGTCTAGCAGACAGCTTCGATTTTTGTCCATCAATTTCTATTGAAGCTACTCCAAAAGCCCATTTGTAACCTCTAGGGTCTTTGAAACGCCCTTCTCTCAGAAAATCAATTCCCAAAATACAAGGTGCATCAGGTCCGGTCACAACTGTATGCTTCCTCCATTGTTTACCAGTTAAACTTATATTAACCTCTACCTTACTTAACTCTTGAGATCCACCAGTGACTCCCAGAATAGTTATAGACTCTGATCCCTGATGATTTGACGGTATTATGGTGTACTGAACTCCTGTGTCAACCAAGGCCCTGTACTTCCGAAATTGTGAAGTGCCAGGCCACTGGATGTACACATCCCAATAGATTCTATTATCTCTGTTATCCCTCTCCTCCCCTTGGCGGGAGGCAGGGCACCCCTAGTTATGGGGAACATGCGCACATGTGCATTGCACATAGTTTGCAGGGTTATAACTTTGCATGTTATAACTGGAGCCATTGTTGGAGCCATAAGAGTTGTTCTGGGGAACTGTGGAAGTAACAGCTACCCTTCTGGTATTGCTACCTCGGGTTCTGCCACTTTGCAGTTCCCTCAGTCTCCTGAAAAGATTAGAAGTTGGTTGGCCATCCCAGCGGTTCATGTTCTCACCAAACTGATCACGCAGAGTTATCCAAATAGTTCTACGTGATTGCCTTGGTGGTCTGTTTTGGAATGACCTGTTTTGGAATGACCTGTTTTGGAATGACCTCCTTGGAGGATGTGTATTCCTCACAGATGAAACTTGTATCCACCTGGAGGAAGAATTGAAATTATCCTTCTGTGCCAATTGGGATATGGAATCTTTCAGATCCTTCATGCAACTCTCAATTTTTCCAGACAGAGTTTCAATGGCTGAAACCAAAGAACCACGTGTCATGCTATCCTCCAATTGTCTCATTTGATCACTGAATTGTGGAGAAGCTCCACAATAATTTCTTGACACAATTCTGCTTGCCAGAATGTTTGCATAATTAGAAGGAGCAAGTTTGATGATCTTTTTAGCAAGACCAATACCCACAGGAATGTCATCAGGATTCAGAGTTTCATGTTCACCATAGAGTAGCTCTCTAACAGCAAATTCTCTCAAGCGCTTAATTCCCTCATCTATGGTAGTCCAGGGTTTAGGATTCCATGGAAGATCATCTCGGGAAGGGTATCTCAGGGCAACCGCTATTAAAAGGCGTATCCACAGATTAACCTTACCGAGAGCCCTTCCTAGATGTCTATCTATTCCATTATCCCTCGAGAGAGTTCCTAACTGAGCTGCTGACTTGTCTCCAACTGTTAGAGCTGGAGCACCTGTATCATAACACCTACTAAGCCAAGCTAGAACTGACTCCTTATCTGCCCTGGTGAAATCTTTACGGGCATTTCTCAATTCCTCACGTGGTGATGAACACTCTGAAATATCATCTTCCTCCTCGTCTCCCTGAATTTTTTGTCCATATAATCCTGCTGTCATTCTCCTAAGGATCTCTTTAAGCTGAGAACCACCTTTGCCAGCTGCTTTCCTAACTTCATCTCTATCCTGCTTTGATCTCACTAGGTTAGCTAGATCTTTAAAACAAACCTTCTCTTCCTCCTCAGCAGGATCTTTTTTAAGTAGAGGGCCCCTCACCAGAATCAGCCTCCAGCTCTTCTTCTCCATCTTTGGCCTTTCCACCTCTAGTCTTTAGAGGAGCCACCTCAACTGGAGCTGTGTTTGAATTTACAGCCACCTTAATGGAAGCTGACAGGTCCTGAGATAAATCAGCTGCTGGGGCAGTGACTTCCGGTCCCACCGAGGGAGTGGGCGGAAGTGACGTTGCTCCGTTAATGGCCGATGGAGAAGAAGAAGGAGGAGAAGGAGTAGGCGCCATGTTGATACCAGCCGACGCCCTTGGCAGCTTGCCAGAATCAGCAGAGTCATTTAGAGTTGCTTTAGCAATTAACTTTTTAGCCTTCTTTTTAGCTGACACAGATTCTGCACATTCCTCATCACTAGATGACTCTGGGACTGATCGAGAGCCACGGCGTTTTCTTTTTGATCTAGTTTTAATAACAAAACACGCCCTGGACACCTTCTTCTCCCGACGCCGGGAATACAGTGAATACACATTAGTTATCACCAGCAGCCGAATTATACACATGAAATAAATCACTTTTGGATCCCAGACATCACCTAAAGTTACTGTCTCCTCCGGTGGAATCCTAAAACCCTTTATCTCAATTGGGAGAGTGGTGGAGGTAACATTTCTGTATCTCACTGGCCATCAGAAATCCATGCATTTTCCATACCATAGTCTAACTCTATACATAACCCACATATAAATTGTCCGCACCAAATATTTACCCAGGTAATCCAAAATCAAACCCAAACAATATCTGTAAACCAGAGCCCCAAAAATTGAAAAGAATAATCGCTCCACAAACACAACACCTTCATGTTTGCTAATTCAGCTAGAAAACACTAAATCAATCAAGTAATAAATTAAACTAATTATCTGCCGCACGTTGGGTACGCCAAGAAAAAGAAATGTCGAGGGTTGGAAGGGTAAGGCCAAGAAACCTCCTCCCTTCCCCCTTGTAAAGTAAAGGGAAAGAAAATTTGAAGGGTACGGGAAAAAAACCTCACAGCTGAATTAGCAAAGCAGTGGAGCTGTATATTTACAAAGCAATGTAGGATATGCAGGGGAATATATACAAATTTACAATATGTACAATATATACAAAGATATACAATAGAGTAACACTGAAATGAGAGTTCCCCCCCCCCTTGCTGAGGGGGTTCCCCACCTCCGCTCTCCCTCTCCTTTAGACCATTCTTTTCACTTACCAACTTCCGTCTACCATATTCCCTTTCTTAAGGGGACAGGCTCAACCGGCCACACAAGGGAACTTCTACAACATATAAACTTGGAGTGCCTTGTTGGCATGGCTTCATTGGTTCCCTCTGAGTGACCACACATCGCACTATTATAGATTATTGGTCCAACTACTAATGACACAATGAGGTTGTTGATGCAGGTGCATGTCCTGTTGTTCCAAGATAACTTTCTATGTTTATAGCTACCAGTGCCCTGTTTTAGTTACATGCTGCAGGCACAGCACTGTTTTGCTAAACTGCTAGCTGGCTCTGCATTTATGCTGAGCATGGCCTACCACCATGTCAGGCTCTAGGCCTACACTGCCAGATTGCTCACACTGTTCGTCGCTGGCATTGCCACAAATCCCCCTTTTTGTTCATGTGAGCAATCTGGTCGTGGGAGTTGTTCTCATCCCATACAAGATGCTACTGCAAACACAGAAGCAAGCAAGGTAAAGCTAAGCAAAAGCAAGAGTTCTGTAGTGCAGCATGTCTAACAGACTGATATAACCTATACAAGGCACAAAGCTTAAGTTGAACTAGTTACAATGCTCTATAGAGTTGCCATAATACATGGTCAAAGATAACAAACATTGTAAAGAAGAACTTAGATCTTAATAGTTACAATCTTTACATTTCTCTCCTCTTATTGACAGAGAAGACTTGATTATGCCTGAACGCATTGCACACAGAGATTGAGGCACAAATGCAATCCTTAGCACTGTCTTTTACAATCTGCTTTAGGATTATGTTGCATCTTTATTTTCTCTAGGATGGTCCAAAATCATGAATTGTTTAATGGTAGTAAGATTTCTTTAATCTGTAAAGGTAGATCTGGCCAGGCCCTATCTTCACAAACAGAAAACTTGCAGGCAAGCAGCAAGAGCAAAAAGAGCTTCATTGCTTTGCCCAATATAAAATTACACAGAATAATGTGTTTTTGCTCATCCTAGTATTGCTGATCTCTTAATGTTCACATAACAGTTAAGCAGTCACGACACTCAGTTATAAGTTAGATGCTTTCTGTTAGCATCTTGGTTTATCGCGACAG
Organism: Melanerpes formicivorus; assembly: GCF_026170545.1. Taxonomy (NCBI): domain Eukaryota; kingdom Metazoa; phylum Chordata; class Aves; order Piciformes; family Picidae; genus Melanerpes; species Melanerpes formicivorus. The sequence goes on from NW_027142409.1 coordinate 1,167,580, forward strand.
TGGTTGAGGTCAGTGCTAAGCAGGTTTGCTGGTTGTCATTTTCATGACAGTTGTGCTGTGTTCGTGCTGTCTTGTGATGAGAGGGTTACGGCATTTTGCAAAGTTGATGTTTCTAGGGTTACAGCACTTTCTAGGGTTGATGTTCCTAGGGTTACGGCATTTCTAGGGTTACCATGAGCTAATTTTTTTGCTATGGGGTATTCTCTCTTTTCCCCATTTTTTTTTTTTTTTTGAGTAATCTCTATTAAGCAAAATGTAAAGATGAAACTTTATCCTCTAGGATGTCTACATTCAGAGGCACATTTAGTTTACAAGAGAGAATACAAAGTTATCAAACAACCATAATATTCAGTCTTAATTCTCATGATGCTGTGGTACATTCTCCTGATTGATGTTTTTGATCCCAGATTATCATGTGATCGACATTCGACTGCATGGGAAGTACTGTGTCCTCATGGTCTTGATTCTTCTGCCATTGTTTATTGTGATGATTGGAGTTAGCGGAAAAGAAGGCTCGAGGTGACATGATTGTGGCCATCCAGTATCTGAAGAGAGCCTACAAGAATGCTGGGGAGGGACATCCTAGCATGTCACGAAATGACAGGACTAGGGAGAATGGAACAAGGCTGGGGATGGGAAGATTCAGGCTGGATGTGAGGAAGAAATTCTTCACCGTGAAAGTGGTGAAGCCCTGGAATGAGTTGTCCAGGGAGATGGCCGAGGCCCCATGCCTGGAAGTGTTTCAGACCAGGCTGGATGCGGCTCTAGCGTGCTTGATCCAGTGTGAGGTGTCCCTGCCCATGGCAGTGGTTGGAACTAAATGATCCTTGTGGTCCTTTCCAACCCTGACTCATTCTACGAGTCTATGATTCCACATATTTTGTAACTATTTTTGACTGTTTTTTGTTAGTTTTTAATGTGAGCTATTTTAAAGTTTTAAATCAATTTTCTGTTTCATTTTCTAATATTTTAAAATCTATTTTTTAATAAATATGTTTAATTTTGTTTTGATTTTATTATATATATTTTTTTTCTAAGTTTGATTTTAATATTTTTTGTCATTATTTTTACATGTTTTGAATTGGTTTTGTTTAATTTTAAAATTTATTTTCATTTCAAATGCTTTTGTAAATTATTTTTATATTTTTTCTTTTTAATTCTAATTTGAGTAGTGTCATTTTTTATTTTATTTTGAATGTATTTATTTTTTAATTTATTTTTGTTTCTTTTTTGTTATTTTATTTCATTTTTAGTTATTATATTCTATTCTGAATTTACTAATGATTTTTTATGTTTAATGTTTTTACTTTTAATATATATTTTTGTTTAATCTCTAATTCAGTTTTATTTTTGTTTTTAAATTATTTTTTATACCATTTTAATGTTTTTTTAATTGCATTTTATTTTTTATCTATATGTCTGGGGTTTTTTTGTGTTAATTTTAATCTAATTTTGATATATTTTTTTAATTAATTTTTGTTATTTTTGTATTTTATTTTAATTATTTTTTGTTATTTAAAATTTTATTATTTTTTTAACTTACTTTTTATCATTTTTAAATTTATTTCTTTTTGCCTTCTTTATTATTATTTTTATTTTGTTATTGCAATTTTTAAATCTATTTTAATTTGTTATTCTAATAAATTTTTTATCTTCAATTTATTTTATTTTTTTGTAATTTATATTTTTTTATTTAGTGTTTAGTATTTATTTTGCATGTTTGGTTTATTTAATACATTTTTAATATATTTTTAATATATTTTTACTTTTTTATTATATTTGTTAACCTTCTTCCTTTCTATTAATTCTTTTTTATTATCATTTTTCATTTAAATTTTCTTGATTTTTTCTTTTTATAGATTTTTTGTTTGTTTTAATCTAGTAGTCTTGATAATCCTTATTTTTATTTTTTGCTTGCAATTCTTATTCTCATGTTTTTTTTGTTAATAGGTATTCTGTGTTAGTAATCCTTATGATTTTTTAGTGTGTCATATTTTGTTTTTAATATTTTGTTTTTATTGTTGCTCTTCTTTTTTTATTATTCCATTATTTAGTACTCTATCTTTTGTATCCAGAGTTTTTGTAGTTTTTGTCATATATTTCTATGTTTAAATTTTTTCTTTGCACTTGTTACCTTTTTGTTTACTTTTTTTATTTTTTGTATTTTTTTTTTCTAGTCTATATCTAAGAAGGAAATATAAAGACGTTACCTTAGCTAAGGAATACTTTTAAAAATTAATACCAATTTACTACAAACTTACAATGTGAACTCATTACTAAGTAGGTATACCTTGCTACAATTACTATGTATTAGGTACCTGTAAATACCAAATGCTTATCATTCATTATGCTTATGAGGAAAACTTAGCAAAACTCTAAATAACAAATCTCTTAAGGATATTGCAATCAGAAATGAAGAAATTAGCACTGTAGCTTTAAATCAGTGCAGAGCTCTGGTCGGCAAGAGTCGTACCAGAAAATCCTCCCTTTTCTGGGGGTGGGTGTAGGGGTGAGTTGGGGGTGGCTAGCAAGGTGTGCCCTAGTTGCTATTGTTTCCGTATTGGGGTCTTAACGACTTGCAGCCTATCGTGTCTAAGCGACCACTGTTCCACCCATACTGGATTATGTGTTCTCCATTTTAATTTTGAGGGTTGGTTGATGACTAGTAGCCACTGCAGAGATGGAACAGAAACAAGTTTTGCTCCTAGCTAACTTAAGGCTTGTCCACAGGGGTGTCTGACAGTTACAGTCTATTCCAGTTTTGCCTTTTGGATTTCTAGGGCTAATAAGATATTAGGCATATCGGTGGAATCCGAGCCTTCTTGCCCTCGGATCCTGTTAGAAGTTTTAGGCACTTGGGACTCAGATGGTATTAGCTGAGCAATTTCTGTCCCAATGAGAGTGCTAACAGGAGGGGCAATGGTAGCAATGGTATAGAGCATAATTTTCATAGCCCAGTCATAATCAGAATGTATTGAACCAGGAATTATGAGGATGCCCTGTCTAGAGGTAGATGATCTGCCAATTGACAGAGCACAGGGTCTGTGGCCCAAAGGACTGTGCCCATTGAACTCGACAATGCTTTGTGGATTCAAAAGTGATACGTGGCTGTTGTCAGCTCCGCTATACGCTGCCAGAGGGGAGCTGCGGGGGGGGGGGGGGAAGGGGGGGGGGGAAGGGGGGGGAAGGGGGGGGGAAGGAGGGGGAAGGGGGGAGGGGGGGGGGCACGGTCCAAGCACCCTGGTTTGGTGTCGTCGTGCGGGGTGTATTTGCGCTGCGGCAGCAGCTTCCCTGCCTGCGACAATCTGGAGTCAAATGATTAGGTCTGAGAAACTTTTGAGTCTGTCCAGCAGTCAGGCACTTTGATTTAAGATACCTAGGTTGCACAGAAGCATGATGATTTCCACCCAGGTTGTTTCCCTTGTGTGGTGGTCGTAATGGTGGTTTCAGGACTGCTTCTATGGCCATGGCTAGAGACATTGCTGTTTGTTGATGCTTCATTTGTTGTTGCGTCCAGCAGTCATGAGACAGTGGCACCTGTTGATAAAATGCTGAGAACCTGTTTAGTTTCTTCATTAGCATTGTCAAATGCCAGAATACCCAGCATTTTTACCTTCATATAGTGAGTCAGATCTGAATTAGTATTGAATGGCATATGTATGGTATCGACAGAGGAACCAAGTGGCCCTGTTAGACCCTGCTGAGTAGTGAAAAGCACAGGATCAGAGTTATTGTCCTGCATTCTGGACCACTCTTTGATCACTAAATCCTGACTTAATTGCAAAGCCTTATCAGGAAGCTGCAATTGCTGATATGATCCAGCAAAGTTCTTGCCCCAACGGGGTGATGACACCTTGTAAAGAGTCTGCTGGCTGCCAGGGCGTGGCTTCCGAGGCATTTGCAAGTGAATTGCCACTTAATTGAGAAGTTGCAAGGCCTGAGGCGGTGTGACTTTCAAGTCTCTGCTTGGTGACAGGGGCTGAAACTCAGAGAGCACTGTCTTAGGATGTAACTTTTTGTTGCAATCAGAATATCATTGTGCTGGGTTTAGGCAGCCCCCTTCCCCACCCCTGGCAACAATAAACACTCAGACAAACGGATTGCAAAAGTGATGGAAAGTTTAAATAGAAAGCAGTGAGCTTTTACAGAAAGCCAAAAGCACAGTGACAAAGAAAAATCCCAAAACAGACCCAGAGAGATCCCATCCCCACCTGAGGGTACACCCAAGACCCCCAGGGCTCCTTCTTCCCCCTCCCACTGCTAGGCTAGTCTCAGCTGGACAGATCTGAGACTGCCCATCCCCCCATGGCCTTGGGCCTAGCCAGGCCCAAAGCCAGGAGGCATCTCCCCCAGTTACTGGCTGACGGAGGAGGAAAAAAAAGAGAGCATGCTAGACTCCGCACTGGATCTTATAGTGGTGCAAAGGATTGTGGTAGGAAATACTACATAATTTCCTGTGTCCACCCCTCTGGGCTGGACTTCTGGACACAGGAAGTAAACATTGCAGGGGGGCACCCAGCTCAAACTGTAACACGCCACCCCTTATTTCATACCATAATCTTTGCACCCAAATGCATCATTAAATCAGAAATCTTCTGATGACATGTTCGGCGAAGTCCATATCTTCATCTGGGCGTCCACCCAAACAGTCTCTCATTCAGGCTCAAGTGTCAGTCCATTCCAGTTCTTCTTCCCTCATCTAATGGAATCTCTTGGCGATGCAGAGTTCACTCTTCTGCGGTGCAGGCTCTTCATGGATCCGTTGGACATCCTGGTCACCTGGAAAGAACCTCACAACTTCTCAACCAAATCTTTATTCCCATCTCTATTTACTCAGCAGCGTATTTCCACCCCTGGGGCAAGCCAGTCAGAACAATCAGGCTCTAACTGCTTCTCCACCCCTCCAGGAAAACAGCACGCTGAGCCTTTCACAACCCTGCATGGACCTATCCCAAGCCCAGTGCTGACTGCTTCCAGCCGCGGCCCGAGGCTATACGGATGCATGTCACAGTACACTGCCTTCCCACTAGGCATTCGCGTACCAAGACATGACAGCATCCAACAACTTAACCCTCCCCTGGCGGAGGGAGGGGCTGCACCACAACCTACTGAGAAGAAGAGAGGTGGAGCCAGGTGCTCGGCGCCATTTTCGGAACTCGTCTGAAAAGGTCAGGGAAGAGACTAGGACCGGCCCCGCCGCAGCCCGAGCGCACGGCCAGGACCGCCGTCACCGCTCCAAGCACACGGCCGTGCTCACCGCCGCCGCAGCCCAAGTGGACAGCCGGGGGCCATCGGTGGCACTCCGAGCGCATGGCCGGGCCCGCCGCCACCCGAGCACACAGCAGGGCTTCGGCCACCTCTACCGCCGCGGTACAGAATCAAAATCGCCTCCACCCCTCGGGCATTCAAACGCCTCCTCAAGAGAAAGCCATGAGCACGTCCTCAGGGCCCTTGAGAACAGCTTTCAGCTGGAGTCCCTGTTCACCCACAGGGAGCCGAGCTCGCCCGCTCGCTGTGGCTGACCCTACCCCGCAGCGAGAACGGACCTCACTTTGATCTGCTCGCCACTGCCCCTCCCCCACATCACTCCCTGCCGCTTCTGCCGCTCCGCAGAGAATAAAGGTGGAGGAAGGGCAGGTCCCGCATTCTCAAGCAGCGCCCTGTGGCAATGCCAGCGACGAGCAGTGTGAGCAATCTGGCAGTCCAGGCCTAGAGCCTGACATGATGGTAGGCCATGCTCAGCATAAATGCAGAGTCAGCTAGCAGTGGAGCAAAACAGTGCTGTGCCTACAGTATGTAACTAAAACAAGACACTGGTAGCTATAAAGATGGACAGTTATCTTGGGACAACAGGACATGCACCTGCATCAACAACCTCATTGTGTCATTAGTAGTTGGACCAATAATCTGTAATAGTGCAATGTGTGGTCACTCATAGGGAACCAATGGAGCTATGCCAACAGGGCACTCCAAGTTTATATAGGTTGTAGCAGTTGCCTTGCTACGCACTTCTGCCTTTCCTGTCTCCTGTTTCTTCTACACTTTACAGTGCTATACTTGCACTACAGGCCTGCTCCATAGGCCTGCACCTCAGGCCTGCACCATAGGCCTGCACCACTGGAACAATAAAGGAACAATACTCGATCACATTGGTCAGTCGTATTGATTCCCAATCTGCGTCGTCTACATCTGGCGCCCGAACAGGGACACTTGGTTCCTTTGTCAATACCATCCCTTACATACAGCATTCAATACTAATTCAGACCTGACTCACGATATGAAGGTAGAAATGTGGATATTTTGGCATTTGACAATGCTTATGAAGAAACTAAACAGGTTCTCAGCATTTTATCAACAGGTGCCACTGCCTCATGACTGCAGGACCACAACGAATGAAGGCATCGACAAGCAGCAATGTATCTAGCTACGGCCATAGAAACAGTCCTGAAATCATCATGCCTCTGAGAAACCTAGGTACCTTAAAGTGTCTGACTGTTGGATGGACTCGAAAGGGTCACAGATCTAATCATTTTACTCGAGATCGTCGCAGCAGCTGCTCCTGCAGCGTGAATATACCCGGCACGACGACACCAAACCAGGGTCCTTGGACCGCGCCCCCCCACCTTCCCCTCCCCCCCCCCCTCCCCCAGCCCCCTCTGGCAGCGCACAGCGGACCTGACAACAGCCGCATATCTCCTTTCAAATCCACAAAGCGTTGTCGAGATTAACTGGCATGGTCCTTTGGGCCATAGACCCTGTGCTCTGTTAATTGGCAGATGACAGTCTATCTTTAGACAGGGCATTCTTATAATTCCTGGTTCAATACATTCTGATTATGACTGGGCTATGAAAATTATGCTCGATACCATTGCCTCTCCTGCTAGCACTCTTGTTGGGACAGAAATTGCTTAGTTAATACCATTTGAGTCCCGAGTGCCTAAAACTTCTAACGGGATCCAAGGGCAAGAAGGCTCAGGTTCCACCGATATGCCTAATACCTCATTAGCCCTAGAAATCCAAAAGAGAAAACTGGAACAGATTGTATCTGTGAGACACCCTTGTGGACAAATTATACAATTTTCAATTATTATGGATACTGGAGATGATGTCATCGTTATACCTAGTCATAAATGGAATGGTCACTAGCCATTGCTCATGGCAAATGTTGAAGTCATGTGTTTAAAAGGTATCCAAACATCCTGGGTTAGCAAAGAGCCAATGCAATTAGCTTTTGACTACAGCAAATCAATCACTGTGAGACCATACATGTTAACCCTTCCAGTTGCTCTAATGGGCTGAGATGCCTTAAGTCAACTAGGAGCAAAACTTGTTACCATTCCTTCTTTGTAGTGGCTACTAGTCAGCAACCAACCCTCAAATTAAAATGGAAAACACATAATCCAGTATGGGTGGAACAATGGTCGTTCAGACACGATAGGCTGCAAGTCGTTAACACCCCAATACAGAAACAATAGCAACTAGGTCACACCTTGCTAGCCACCCACCCCTATCCCCACCCCCAGAAAAGGGAGGATTTTCTGGTACTACTCTTGCCAACCAAAGCTCTGCTCTGATTTAAAGTTATAGTGATAATTTCTTCATTTCTGATTGCAATGTCCTTAAGAGATTTGTTATTTAGAGTTTTGCTAAGTTTTCCTCATAAGCATAATGAATGGTAAGCATTTTATATTTACAGATACCTAGTACATAGTAATTGTAGTAAGGTGTAAGTACTTAGTAATGAGTTCACATTGTAAGATTTCTTTTGGTTCGAACCTTCTTAGTTGTGTGCCATGGCATTTCAAAGGAGCTCCATGTAATATAGTTAAGACTTGTAGTAAATAGGTATTAATTTTAAAAAGTATTCCTTAGCTAAGGTAATGTCTTTATATTTCCTTCTTAGACATAGACTAGAAAAAAATACAAAAAATACAAAAAAATGCAAAAAAAAAAGGTAAATAAAAAACATAGAAATATATAACAAAAGCACAAAAACTCTGGATACAAAACATAGAGTGCTAAATAACAGAATAGTATTAAAAAAAAGAACAACAACAAAAATAAAATATTAAAAACAAATATGACACATTGAAAAATCATAAAGATTACTAACACAGAATAGCTATTAACAAAAAAAAAAGACATAAGAATTGTTAGCAAAAAAATGAAAATAAGGATTATCAAGACTACTAGATTAAAACAAACAAAAAATTATACAAAGAAAAAGTTGAGAAAATTAAAATGAAAAATGATAATGAAAAAGAATTAATAGAAAAGGTTAAAAAATATAATAAAAAATAAAAAATTAAAATTAAAATAGAAAATAGATTAAATAAAACAAACATGCAAAATAAAAAATAATTACAATAAAGAATATAAGATAAAAAATAAAATATTAAACACTAGATAAAAAGAAAAATAGAAATTACAAAAATAAAAGAAATTGAAAATTAAAAAATTGATTAGAATAACAAATTAAAATACAGATTAAAAAATTACAATAAGAAAATAAAAATTATTATAAAGAAGGTAAAAAAGAAATAAAAATTACAAAAAGTAAGTTAAAAATAATAATAGAAATTTAAAGAACAAAGAAAAATTAAAATACAAAATAACAAAAATTAATTGAATAAAGTATATATAAAATTAGATTAAAATTAACAAACAAAAAAGTTAACAAAAAATAATTAAAAGTGCAAAAAAAAAAAAAGCAAAAAAAAACCCCATTAAAACAGTATAAAAATTATTTAAAAACAAAAATTAAAATGAATTAAAGATTAAATGGAGAACTAGATTAAAAGTAAAAATATTAAACATATCAAAATAATAAATTCACAATAGAAAACAATAACTAAAAATGAAATAAAATAACAAAATGAAACAAAAAATAAATAATAAAAGAGATACTGGATGGCCACGATCAGGTCACCTTGAGCCTTCTTTTCTGCTAACTGCAATCATCGCAATAAACAATGGTGGAAGAATCAAGACCATGAGGACACAGCATTTCCCATGCAGTCGAACACCGAACACAATAACTGCTATGATCATCTGGGATCAAACAGCATCACTCAGAAGAATGTACCATAGCATCATGTGAATTAGGACTGAATATTGTGGTTGCTTGATAACTTTGTATTCTCTCTTGTTAACTAAGTGTGCTTCTGAATGTAGACATCCTAGAGGATACAGTTTCATCTTTACATTTTGCTTAGTAGAGATTATTAACAAAAAAAAAAAAAAAAAAAAAAAAAAAAAAAAGGGGGAAAAGAGAGAACACCCCATAGCAAAAAATTAGCTCATGGCAACCCTAGAAATGCTGTAACCCTAGAAATATCAACCCTAGAAAATGTTGTAACCCTAGAAAATGCTGTAACCCTAGAAACATCAACTTTGCAATGTGCTGTAACCCTTTCACCACAAGACAGCACGAATGCGGCACAACTGTCATGAAAATGACAATCAGCAAACCTGCTTAGCACTGACCAGAATGACGGTCACGATAAACCAAGATGTCAACAGAAAGCATCTAACTTATAACTGAGTGTCGTGACTGCTTAATTGTTGTGTGAACATTAAGAGATGAGCAATACTAGGATGAGCAAAAACACATTATTCTGTGTAATTTTATATTGGGCAATGCAATGAAGCTCTTTTTGCTCTTGCTGTTTGCCTGCAAGTTTTCTGTCTGTGAAGCTAGAGCCTGGCCAGATCTACCTTTACAGATTAAAGAAATCTTGCTACCATTAAGCAATTCATGATTTTGGACCATCCTAGAGAAAATAAAGATGCAACATAATCCTAAAGCAGATCGCAAAAGACAGTGCTAAGGATTGCATTTGTGCCTCGATCTCTGTGTGCAATGCATTCAGGCATAATCAAGTCTTCTCTGTCAATAAGAGGAGTGAAATGTAAAGATCGGAACTGTTAAGATCTAAGTTCTTCTTTACAATGTTTGTTATCTTTGACCATGTATTATGCCAGCTCTGTAGAGCATTGTAAGTAGTTCAACTTAAGCGTTGTGCCTTGTATGGGTTACATCAGTCTGTTAGACATGCTGCACTACAGAACTCTTGCTTTTGCTACACAGCTTAGCTTTACCTTGCTAGCTTCTGTGTTTGCAGTAGCATCTTGTATGGGATGAGAACAACTCCCATGACCAGATTGCTCACAAAAACAAAAAGGGGGATTTGTGGCAATGCCAGCGACGAGCAGTGTGAGCAATCTGGCAGTGCAGGCCTAGAGCCTGACATGATGGTAGGCCATGCTCAGCATAAATGCAGAGTCAGCTAGCAGTGGAGCAAAACAGTGCTGTGCCTGCAGCATGTAACTAAAACAAGACACTAGTAGCTATAAACATGGACAGTTATCTTGGGACAACAGGACATGCACCTGCATCAACAACCTCGTTGTGTCATTAGTAGTTGGACCAATAATCGATAATAGTGCAATGTGTGGTCACTCATAGGGAACCAATGGAGCTATGCCAACAGGGCACTCCAAGTTTATATAAGTTGTAGCAGTTGCCTTGCTATGCACTTCTGCCTTTCCTGTCTCCTGTTTCTTCTACACTTTACCGTGCTATACTTGCACTACAGGCCTGCTCCATAGGCCTGCACCTCAGGCCTGCACCATAGGCCTGCACCACTGGAACAATAAAGGAACAATACTCGATCACATTGGTCAATCGTATTGATTCCCAATCTCCGTCGTCTACAGTGCCCCAATTCTGATGGTTAAGAACCACCCCTGCTTGAAATAGCAGGAGGGACTCTCTGTCACCGGCCACGCACCTGGTGTCCCCCTACAATCCACAAGAACCCACACAATTGCCCCAACAACACCACTTGAGCCCCCAACTGCCAAAAAACCAAAACGACGCCCAGAACTAAATTTAAACTCTCTTATCTTTTGCAATCTGATCTGCAGAGTAGCCATAATAACCAACTCTTACTCCTGCCTGGCTCGCCAAGAATGTAAAGGGTTGGGGGCAGACCCCCTGCCCACTATAACCATCCTCTGCTACCAAGAATGTGCTGGGTTGAGGCAGCCCCCTTCCCCACCCCTGGCAACAATAAACACTCAGACAAACGGATTGCAAAAGTGATGGAAAGCTTAAATAGAAAGCAGTGAACACTTACAGAAAGCCAAAAGCGCAGTGACAAAGAAAAATCCCAAAACAGACCCAGAGAGATCCCATCCCCACCTGAGGGTACACCCAAGACCCCCAGGGCTCCTTCTTCCCCCTCCCACTGCTAGGCTAGTCTCAGCTGGCCAGATCTGAGACTGCCCATCCCCCCATGGCCTTGGGCCTAGCCAGGCCCAAAGCCAGGAGACATCTCCCCCAGTTACTGGCTGACGGAGGAGGAAGAAAAGAGAGCATGCTAGACTCCGCACTGGATCTTATAGTGGTGCAAAGGATTGTGGTAGGAAATACTACGTAATTTCCTGTGTCCACCCCTCTGATCTGGACTTCTGGACACAGGAAGTAAACATTGCAGGGGGGCACCCAGCTCAAACTGCAACAATCATCCATAGACTTATAGATGAGAAAGTAACAATAAATCTGTCTAAATGGGAACAAAAAGCAAGCCAGAGAATTCTGGCATGCCTTGAGGCTACCCATTGATATCGGTGGGTGGAGTCTGCCTTAATCGATGACTCAGTAGATGCAGATTTTTTGAATCCTCTGTGTGTAGGAAAGCAGAAAGTGTCTATGGAAGGTTTCAGGAGAAGAAAGAACAACAGGCCACTGATACTGGAAAGATAGCTTGATGATAAAGAAGAGCTGACCTGCTAAACAACCTGAAGTGCCAGACAGAAGGACACTTGCCTCCATGCTGGAGAAGATCAACCTGATATGGGATGAAGATAGCAATGGACAGCTGCATATCAAAGGAGAAAACCCAATTAGCAGCAGTGGTGCAAGAATGTCAGGGAATTGCTTACCCTGCTCGATTTTTCCTATATAAGTTGCTTGTTCTGTACCAATAAACCATTCCTGCTTCACCAACAAGGGAGTCCGTGCATGCTTTCCAAAAAAATGGCTCCCGTATTGGGAATTTCATTGAGGTCTTTCTCCAGACTCACCCTCGGATTGCACCCCCAGCGAGCCGAATGGGAGAAGTGAGCAAACGACGCGTCCATCCCCTACATTTGCAGGTCAGGTACGGGGACTGTGGCCGGGGAAGAATATGGGCCAGGGAGCCACAAGATCACAGCAATTGCACCATGATGTGCTTATGCGAATTATCAAAGAGCAAGGGTACAGACTGAGCTCTCTAAAACTTACCCTTATTTTGCTGTGGATAAATTGCAATTGCCCCTGGTATCCTGAATCAGGGACATACGAATTAACAAAGTGGAACAGGGTGATCAGAGGGCTGGAGCACCTCTCCTATGAGGACAGACTGAAGGAGTTGGGGCTGTTCAGTCTGCAGAAAAGAAGGCACCGAGGTGACCTAATTGTGGCCTTCCAGTATCTGAAGGGGGCCTACAGGAAGGCTGGGGAGGGACTTCTCAGGATCTCAGGTAGTGATAGGACTAGGGGGAATGGAATGAAGATGGAGGTGGGGAGGAGGTTCTTCACCATGAGAGTGGTGAAACCCTGGAATGGGTTGTCCAGGGAGGTGGTTGGGGCCCTGTCCCTGGAGGTGTTTAAGAGCAGGCTGGATGAGGCTCTGGCCAGCCTGATCTAATGTGGGGTGTCTGTTATCCCTCTCCTCCCCCTGGCGGGAGGCAGGGCACCCCTAGTTATGGGGAACATGCGCAATATGTGCAATGCACATGGCAGGGGGGTTGGAACTAGATGATCCTTGTGGTCCCTTCCAACCCTGGCTGATACTATGATAAGCCTAAGCTTAAACAGCCTTCCCCTGGCATCAGGACTTGCTCCCTTAAAAAAAAGAGAAGGGTAATTGCTATTGGCGATTCCCTCCTGAGGGGAACAGAGGGCCCCATATGTCGGGCAGACCCTACTCACAGGGAGGTTTGTTGCCTTCCAGGAGCCATGGTTGGAGATGTTACCAGAAGACTGCCTGGTATGGTGCAGCCCTCTGACTATTATCCCTTGATAGTTATGCAGTTAGGGAATGATGATGTTGCAACCAGAACTCCCAGGGCTATCAAAGATGACTTCAGGGCCCTGGGAGATCTGGTTGAGGGATCAGGTGCACAAATAATTTTTTCGTCTATACCCTTAGTTGCAGGTGGGAATATCATAAGGAACAGGTCAGCAGCTGAAGTCAACAAGTGGCTTAGAGGCTGGTGCAGGCAAAAGAATGAAGCTAGAGGTGGGGAGATTCAGGCTAGATGTGAGGAGGAGGTTCTTCACCATGAGAGTGGTGAGACCCTGGAATGGGTTGTCCAGGGAGGTGGTCGAGGCCCCATCCCTGGGGGTGTTTAAGAGCAGGCTGGATGAGGCTCTGTCCAGCCTGATCTAGTGTGGGGTGTCCCTGCCCATGGCAGGGGGGTTGGAACTAGATGATCCTTGTGGTCCCTTCCAACCCTGAATGAAACTATGAAACTATGAAAAATCCGGGGATGATTTTTCACTGGACATTTTAATAACATGGCGCATACTATGGCTAGCGCTGACCATGCTAATGAGTAAATCCAACAGCACTTCACCCTCGGGGACTCTAAACACTCCCATTACCCGTGGGGGCCCTCAAAAGCAGGATGAGCTTCCTACAAACAACATAACACAGGCAGAAACAAGAGGAGTGGCCGCAGGGCACACGGGGGAGGAGAGAATAGGCACTGATGACCCGCTAATGAGAGCACGGTCACAAAAGCTCCTACTTCAACAGTGAAAGAGGCCGTTTGACGTGCCTCTTAAGAAGTCTAAGACACTGCCTGATGCAAATGCAAAATACGCGGACAGCAGCTCTGAGTCAGACCCAGAGCCGCATGATCCTTTCGATTAGGGCTCCACCACTACTGAAAAGGAGCCAGGTTTATATCCACAGGTACCTCCACTTAAGGCAGCCATCGCAGCTACAGAAGGAGCAAATCCTCAAGCGGAGCAGAAGAAACAAAGAAAACCAGATGCAAAGTTAAAACCACCAACTCAAGTAACTGATGAAAAACTAATTTCTTTTCACAGTATCACAGTATCACAGTATCACAGTATCACTTAGGTTGGAAAGGACCTCGAGGATCATCGAGTCCAGCCTATCAACACAGACCCCATGACTAGACCATGGCACCAAGTGCCACGTCCAATCTCCTCTTGAACGCCTCCAGGGACGATGACTCAACCACCTCCCTGGGCAACCCGTTCCAATGACGAATGACTTGCTTGGTGAAGAATTTCCTCCTCACCTCGAGTCTAAACCTCCCCTGGCACAGCTTGAGACTGTGTCCCCTTGTTCTGGTGCTGGTTGCCTGGGAGAAGAGGCCAACCCCTTCCTGGCTACAACCACCTTTCAGGTAGTTGTAGAGGGCAATGAGGTCACCCCTGAGCCTCCTCTTCTCCAGGCTAAACAATCCCAGCTCCCTCAGCCTCTCATCATAGGGCTTGTGTTCAAGGCCTCTCACCTTTTGATTCTGACAGCTCCGTTACTCAAGAATCGCTAGACAAATCAAACCAGCCACTTTTCCAACCCACAGCACCAAGTTTATCTTCCTCTCTTCCTTTAAATACCACTACTGAAGTTCTTAACTCTGTTCCCTATCCCTTTCCTTTTCCAGCAGGTTTTTACCCTCAGCCTCATTTGGTTCCTATACCCCAGCAGGCGGGGGCTTTGTCTACCCTCCCGCCACCTTATGGAGGTGTTTTTGTACCTCCTGCCGCTATTATGAGTAATATGGGGGTGAGGGATAACGGGATGCTTTATCAAGGAGGCAATGCGCAGGATGGTGTTAAAATGTCTAATGGATTGTTGATTAATGAACATGTTCCAAGTGTAGCTACATGATTGCAGATTTCAATTTCTGATGTTTTGATGGATAAAGATGATAAGGGTTTTATAAATACAGAAATGTTACAGATGTGTGTGGTGCCAGTAGTGGTGGAAAACAGACCAGGAGGTGGGACTGCTCCTGTGTATCAGTCTCTGTCATATGATATCTTAACAGAACTAAAACATCATTTTGAATCTCCCCTTTGTCTCCTGGTGGGTCAGAAGAAAGGTATTCCAACAGAAGCGATAGATGGACTACCCACAAGGCAATTAGAAGTGGCTGTGAGTTGCTGGCCTGAGCCCAAGGAGAGGGCTGAACCCACAGCTCCCCTCTTGTTAGGACCATTAGGTGAGGGGAGTGGTGTGCCTCCCAGAGCAGCTAAGGGCTTCTCCCCTAAGTGGTGAGCGGGGGGTGAAGTGTGATCCAGCAGCTCACCAAAAAATTGTAAAAGGACCCAGGTGAAATCATTAAGGACAGGGAAAAAAAAAAAAAGGAAAAAAAAAAAGGGTGTGTGTGAAACCTGGCAGTACCAGTTTTGTATGTTTTGTATGTTTTGAGGTTGTGTTTGTTGAAGATTCCTTGATGTATTGTCAGAAGGACTTGCCTTGTCACAATATAAAAGACCTCTCATGTAAAGGCATTTTAGTAGAACGTGTACTATGTAGTTCCTTTGCTACTGTGTGTACTACCCACCCATATGTATTAGGAATAGGCATTGATTCCAGCATATATCATCAATCAAGCATATATCATCTTAGTTGTAGCAATATTACTTTTAAGACTTGTATTATTGATAAAGACATTGATCAGCGGAGCATGATTATTCCCTTCTGAAGAAGGGCAGAGGTATGGATTCCAGTGAATATGACAAGAGGATGGGAGAGTGAGAATGGATTGGACCATGTTATCAGGCTATTAGACCAGGGACTAAAAGATTCTAGAAAAAGGGCAAAAAGATTTGTGGGATGGTTAATTTTTGCTATAATATCAGCTGTGATAATATTAGCATCTGCTGCTGCTTCAGTTACAGCTTTGACAAAGGACATACAAACTGCAGACACAGTGAGTGTCACAAGAAGGGGTCGACGCACGACCAATTTGATCGATCGAATCCAACTTTATTAGAGCATCAGACAAGCTTATATACAGTTACAGTTAATTATGCCTACTAGTCACTATCTTATTGGCACATAACTAACGTCAACTCCTCCTCTTGCAGTTTGCACATCCTGGCACAGCTGACCACAAGTTTCTGCTTATCAGTTCTTTGGGACTTTCCAGAGCTCTCAGGGTCGTAAACAACTCAAGGGTTATTCTCGGCCTTCAGGGTTACACTAGTTCAATCAAGTCTCTGGTAGTCCGAGCACGGGTTCGATGCTTCTGCAGGTCATGTTCTGAGAAGTTTGTTGCTGTATCGAGACCCTTCTGAGCGATCCATTCCTCAACAATTCCCCCGTTTTTCTTTTGTGCAAGTAAGGCCTTGGAGGTTGTCCTTTGAACACTTTGCATAATACAATTCTAAACAAGTTTAACAATAATCAAAATTAGTACAATAATACCTAAAAACCTTAAAACTTACTACTATAATGAAGCCCCAAAACAGATAGCTTTCGAGAAATAATGGGTTAAAACATAGAATGTGAAGCAATTGAAGGAAGCACAAACCACATAGAGCAATAAATCAGCTAAGGCATGGGACACTGTGACAGAAAAAGGAGATAAGGAATAAAAGACTGATAAGAACTGTTAGAGCAAGCATGATTCAGAGCCAAAAAGGTCAAACTGACCCTCAGAGCCTTGTCAAGTCAGCGGAACCAAGCCAGGCACACCGGGAATTGACCAAATTAGGAAAGGAGTTCAAAAGTTAAAGAGGAAGACTCATCAGAAGACCCCTGCCCATGATGAAGGCCACCGGAATGACCACCAAGAAGATCCTCAAAAGAGATGTCCCCGCCCACGCTCCGCCTACACCACGCCCCCTATGAATATGTATGCAAAGATATGATTATGTATATGATCTGATGCAATACTACATCCAAAACTGTATAAAAGACATGCTTTTGTTACGGGAAAGGCAGAAATCCATTTAGTGATTTCTCCAACGCGTTGCTAATAAAAATACCTCCTGTCTATCTGACTTAAACTGAGTCTCTTAGGCAGTTATTCTCGCCTTTTGGGGCAAAATTCGGCATCATTTTCTGGCGAGCCAGGCAGGAGCCAGACAGGAGATCCAGACCTTAAGGGGTCCTCCCGAGCCGGGTCCGGGGCCGGGACCCTCTGGGCACCCCTGACGACTTTTTGTCAGAAGAGACCCCCCCCAGACCAGCGCTCGTTGGTGGACGAAGGGTTACCTGCATCTCCTGCTCCAATCAAGAGGTATTTTAATTGTTTATTGATTTTGGGATAAAGCGCTTTGTCTGGGGAACGGGGACCAGATGTGGTCACCTGATGGGAAAGCCCGGGGACGCCCTGGCAAAGTCCCGTATATAGGGGTTCGAGTCCCCACTGGAAATAGGGGTTCGAGTCCCCACTGGAAATCGGGGTTCGAGTCCCCACTGGAAATAGGGGTTCGAGTCCCCACTGGGTGTTTGTTAATCGGGTGTATGTTTCTCTTTCATCTTAATGTTGTTGCTTTGCTTCTGAGAAGATACATTTGTGTTATACTTTTGTCTAACATTGTTATGTTGTCTGCAAGAACTCGGTATTTTGTGTTAACTGTAATCTCTTTTGTGTGTAAGAATTTATTGTGATATCATCTGCAAACCGTACCTTGGTTTACAGCTGACAGCCCGAAGCTGACTAGTATCGGTACTATACGGTTGGCCAGCGACATCTCGTGGTAAAGCAGTGTACTCTGATAGACCGGAAAGGTAGGACAGTTTGGATGAATGCGTAAGAGTGTGAGTGAATGAGACGCAGCATCGCTGCGAAGCGAGAAGGAGTCCTGATCCGCATTTCCTGTTCTTCGCGAGAAGCCAGGTCGGAAATGGACAAAGCGGTTGGAAATTGTGTGTATGAAGTGTTAAAATATATATTGGCATATAGTGCTTGCAGGAGAAAGAGACTATTCCGGCAACAGCCATGGGAGGGCGACAGAGTAAGGACGTAAATATGAAAACCCCCTTAGGATGTATCCTAAAGCACTGGAAGGAATTGGGAGGGATTCCAGGGGGAAGCATAAGTAAAAAGACACTCCTTAAATATTGTACACAGTGGTGGCCATTGTATAAGTTAGATGACAATGAGAAATGGCCACCGGAGGGAACAACTAATTATAACACTATTTACTAGATAGTCCACAGGGGTCGGGGAGCTACATGGATGCTGACAGCCCACCCAGACTAGAAGTCGAAAGGGAGGAAGGCAGTCCGTCAGGAGCAGAGAGCCAAAGGGAGGCACGTAGCCTGCCCGAGCTCAGTCCATATGGGGATAACAACACATCCAGAAGTGGAGACGTTTGTAGAATGGAAACCAGCACACCAAGGACTGGGGACAAAAGTAACTCACTGGGAAGCGGCGTCTCTAAACTGAGAGGCGACGTCTCTGAATTGAGATATAGTGAGAAGGATGATAACGAGACATGCAAAAAGGGGGCAGAGAACAACTTAATATAGTAATTCAGATAAAGGATGAGAGGATGAGAGGGACAGCAGCCCGGGACAGGATAGGAGCCGGCAGATACAAAAAGGGTGACAGACGCAGGACGAGAATCGGATGGATGGTGTAATAGAGATAGGAGGGGAAAATGAAGAACAGGAAGGGGGGAAGAGGAAAGAGAAGAGAAAGAATAGGGGAGACATTGAGGCACAGGAAGGAGATCCCGGGGAAGAGATCGGTCACTCGTATTATACCAGATCTGTGGCACGGGGGGAAGCAAAGCAAAGAGAGGAAGGGAACCATACGATAGCTCCTCTCTGACAAGTTGTACCAATGTTAGGGGAAAGGACTAGAGTAAAGGTGCCGTTCTCGACAAATGATTTGAACAGTTGGAGGGATGAGGCAAGGAATTTCAGGAGAAATCCTGAGGGAGTAGCGAAGAGGTTTGAATTAATGGCAAAGAATTTAGATATTGATTGGGAGGATATAGAAGTGATGCTGTCAGAGTGGACAGATACAGAAAGGGAACTCGTATTGGAAACAGGAAAACGACATGCTCAAGTATTACCAGGAAGACTAGAAGATAATTTTCCCAGCAGTAAACCAGAATGGGACCTGGGCAATGCCGAGCACTATCAACAGCTAATGCAGTATAGAAAACTGATAGCAATGGGCTTGCGTAATGCGATCCCTAAGGCTATCAATTGGTCAATGCTATATGACATCAGGCAGGGAAAGGATGAGACCCCATCAGAGTTTTGGATAGACTTAGGGCAGCGATGAGACAATACACACCCCTGGACCCAGCAACAGAAGAAGGGAAACAGCACTTGTTAGGGTTGATGATGGGACAGAGTAACCCAGACGTCAGGAAGAAATTACAAAAACTTGAGCATCCAGCAAATAAAAACCTAGAGACACTGCTGAATGAGGCATGGAAAGTATACAATAATAGAGAGATTGAGGAGAAGAAAAAGGAGGACCGGTGGGCCATACCCTAGCAGACCCACTGGTTAAAATGGAGCTAGGGGAAGGTAAAAAGGAATTGAACTTTTTGATTGATACGGGAGCAACTTTTTCGGTTTTAAATCAGGAATTGGTACCTAAAAGTGATGAATTTGTACAAGTTGTGGGAGCAACAGGCCAACCAGAAAAGGCTTACTTTTTGAAACCCATTAAATACAAAATTGGGAAACAGATGGGAATTCATCAGTTCCTGTATTTACCAAATTCGCCAAAGCCCTTATTGGGGAGAGACCTATTGGAGAACTTGGGAGACATAATAAAGTTCAACAAAGACAAATTGGAATTACAAGTAAATGAGGAACAACTGATTACAGCTCTAAGCCTAACGATCAGTTGTGTGGAACCTAAACCTGAGAATCACAATTTCGAGCGAATCCTGAACAAGACGTACCCATTAGTGTGGGCTACTGATATACCTGGAAAATCAAAAACAAGCAGTACCGATTGTTGTTGAACTTAAAGTTGGGGCAAAACCGGTGATAAGAAAACAATACCCTCTGAGGATAGAAGACAGGAAGGGGATCGAGCCCATAATCAAAAGGTTTTTGGAACTGGGGTTATTGGTAGAATGCGAATCAGATTTTAATACACCAATCCTGCCAGTAAAGAAACCTAATGGAGCCTATAGACTAGTTCAGGATCTGAGAGCAGTAAACGAAATAACCAAGACATTACATCCGGTAGTTGCTAATCCATACACACTTTTAACTAGACTGAAGGATAATTTGGCCTGGTTCACCGTATTAGATTTAAAAGACGCATTCTTCTGCCTTCCCTTAGCTCCCGAGAGTCAAAAGATTTTTGCCTTTGAGTGGGAATCTGTAGATAGAGGAAGAAAGACTCAACTTACCTGGACGGTATTGCCCCAAGGATGGTGCAATTCCCCCACGATTTTTGGGAACCAGTTAGCCAAAGAATTAGAACAGTGGGAAAGGCTGCTGGGAGATGGCACCCTTCTGCAGTACGTAGACGACCTCCTAATAGCAACAATGACAGAGGAAGAATGCATTGAATGGACTATTTCCTTGTTAAATTTCCTGGGTTTAAGTGGATATCGAGTTTCTCAACAGAAAGCACAGCTGGTGCAAAAAGAAGTGATGTACCTGGGATACGAAGTCTCCAGAGGACAGCGATCCCTGGGAGCAGCTAGGAAAGAGGCCATCTGCCAGATACCTAAACCAGAGACGGTGAGAGATCTGCGCACCTTTCTGGGGATGACAGGTTGGTGTCGGCTATGGATCTACCAGTACGGGATACTCGCTAAACCACTGTATGATTTGTTGAAGGAGACTAAGAACGTCCTAGTTTGGACTCCCGAGGCAGAAGGAGCCTTCAAGAAGTTGAAGCTGGAGCTAATGAGAGCACCGGCCTTAGGTCTCCCAGATGTATCAAAACCATTCTGGCTGTTCTCCCATGAGCGACAAGGGATGGCCCTAGGAGTCCTAGCACAGCAATTGGGACCACACAAGAGAGCTGTGGCCTACTTCTCCAAGCAATTGGATGAAGTAAGTAAAGGATGGCCAGGCTGTCTGAGGGCAGTGGCCGCAGTAATAATTAACATAGAAGAGGCCAGGAAGCTCACGTTGGGTCAAAAGATGACTGTGTTAGTGTCTCACACTGTGTCAACTGTGCTGGAACAGAAAGGCAACCATTGGCTGTCGCCTTCCAGATTCCTAAAATACCAGGCCATCCTGGCTGAATCAGATGACATAACCATTCAGGTAACTAACATTGTGAACCCAGCTTCATTTCTAGAAGGAAGAGACCCAGCAGAACCCATCGAACACGACTGCCTGGAAACAATTGAAGCAGTCTACTCCAGTCGCCCGGATCTCAAAGAAGAGCCGTTCGAAGATACGGATAACTGGTTCTCAGATGGCAGCAGCTTCGTGAAGCGAGGAGTAAGAATGGCTGGCTATGCAGTCACTACTACAGAAAGGGTAATTGAGTCGAACCCCTTGCCTGCAGGGACCTCAGCTCAAAAGGCAGAACTGATAGCTCTGACTCGAGGCCTGGAATTGGCGGAGAACATGCAAATTAATATATGGACAGACTCTAAATATGCCTTTTCCATTGTACATGCTCATGGAGCCATTTGGAAAGAAAGAGGACTGTTGACTACACAAGGAAAAACGGTCAAACATGCAGAGGAGGTTCTGCGATTGCTAGAGGCGGTCCAACTCCCAGCACAAGTGGCCATAATGCATTGTAAGGGACATTTGAAAGGTAACACTATTCCAGAAATAGGAAACAGGAAGGCAGATACAGAAGCTAAATTGGCTGCCACGAGGACTAGGGAAGTGAAAATAACGGCCCTAATACCAGGAGAGCTGGATACCAACATCCAGCCAGATTACCAGGAATCAGATCATAGATGGATACGAAGAAATAAGGGCAAAATATTAGAAAATAGCTGGGGTCAATTGGAAACAGGACAGTTAGTAATACCAGGAAACGTGATGTGGCAGTTTGTAAAGGCAGAACATGAGAAGGCCCATTGGGGTCTAGATTCGCTTTACCAATATTTGCAAACCAGGATAGCAGGACCAAAATTATTTACTACTATAAAACACGTTACATCCCAGTGCGAGCGGTGTCTGAAAAACAACCCGAATATGGGAACCAAGGTACACCAAGGAGCCATAAATCGAGGTAAATTCCCAGGTGAAGTATGGCAAATTGATTTTTCTGAACTCCCAAGAAAAGGGGGGTTTCGGTATTTGTTGGTATTAACTGATACGTTTTCTGGGTGGCCTGAAGCATTCCCTTGCAGGACAAATAAGGAAAGAGAAGTAACTAAAGTACTGTTGAATGAAATTATTCCACGGTTTGGGGTACCGAAGAGCATTTCTTCGGATAGGGGTACACATTTCTGTGCAAAAGCAGTGAGAGCAATAAGCAAAGCATTACAAATCAAATGGCAATTACACACGCCTTACCGTCCACAGGCCAGTGGGCAAGTGGAAAAGATGAATCACCTTATTAAACAGCAAATTGCCAAAATATGTCAGGAGACTAATTTGCAGTGGTATCAAGCTCTGCCTATTGCTCTACTGAGGCTGAGAGTCAAACCAAGATCAAAAGAAAAGTTAAGCCCATTTGAAATTTTGTATGGTAGACCTTATGCTATGCAAGTCGTGAATGGGGACGCTATAGGCCAAATCGGTGATCAGTACATTTATGATTATGTAATTACGGTGGGAAAACAGTTTGACAAAAATGCTACTGTGGTGATAGAGCACCAACCTAAACAACCTGATTGCAAATTGCATCCGTTTAATCCCGGTGATTGGGTGTATGTTAAGAATCTTTTAGTGAAACCCCTACAAGAGAAGTGGGAAGGACCTTTCCAAGTGCTGCTGACTACCTTCACTGCGGTTCGGATCAAGGAGCGACCTACGTGGATCCATTATTCACGAGTCAAGAAAGCTCCGGAGAACAAACAAGAAGAGCAGACGTCATGATCCTGACTCCACCTCAAACCTTTACAACTCTGATCATTGGACTCTCGATAAGTATAGCTCTTCCCCAAGGCTCTGCCCCAATAGACCCATGGTCTCATGCACACCAGTGTATCCACCCGGAGAGGGGAGAGAAGGGACCCTATTTCGAGGTTTATGCCTTACGTAACAATCAGCCATACATGAGTAAAGTATGGCATCAGCCCTCCATGGTAGCATACAAGAGAGAGACCAAATCCCAGTGGAAGGAAAAACAAGGCAGCTAGTATTAACAATTCGACCCTTGATGCCAGCCTCTAAACATAACCTAATTACCTTTAGTCCAGTGAAAATGGGCCAGTTATGATTATACCAAAAATAGGTGGCAATCAGTTAGCACAGAGGCATGTATTCCTAGAGGACAATTAGGCTATGTTTGCGAAAACGCTGTAGTAGAAGCAGAAGATTTATGCTTAGATGTCAAAAATAGTGTATGTACCTTTAAAATGCTTTCACATAATAGAACACAATCACAAGTTTATTATATAGGGAATGGGTGTGCTTGCGTGAGGACAGCTTGTGACAATGTCACTATAGATAATTGCCAAGAGGAGACTAACAATACTAACTTCTGTGTGTGCAACTTCACCAAGATAGTGGGTTGTGATTTTCATTATACTGTCCCAATAACTACTCAACAGCTAATTAACGCAGATTTTAACCTATATCAAGAGATACCGAAATTACAAATAGGGATGGACGTCAAAATTCTTAAAACGATGCTCGCACATCCTAAAGTGAAGAAATTGGTGCAAAAGGTGAATCAAACGACTAAACGAATGGTATGGCAGGTAGAACATAATTCAGAGAAAATAAAAGATGTCCTGACCGAAGTAGAACAAGTAGGCCAGCATCATTGGTGGGACATCTTTACAGGATACTCCCCAACAGCTACACAGGTCTTCAACTATCTGGTGCACCCAATGCTAATAATAATTGTAGTTCTGTTACTATTAACTCTCACAAATATTTGTATGTGGTGGAGACTAAGAATCATAATGAAAAGGACCCAAATGGTTTGGGCTATGGTACGAGCGTATCAGCGCCCTATAGGATTAGAATTTGACGAAAGAATTCGTAAGTTATAAGAAAAAGGGGGGAAATGAAGCCCCAAAACAGATAGCTTTCGAGAAATAATGGGTTAAAACATAGAATGTGAAGCAATTGAAGGAAGCACAAACCACATAGAGCAATAAATCGGCTAAGGCATGGGACACTGTGACAGAAAAAGGAGATAAGGAATAAAAGACTGATAAGAACTATTAGAGCAAGCATGATTCAGAGCCAAAAAGGTCAAACTGACCCTAAGAGCCTTGTCAAGTCAGCGGAACCAAGCCAGGCACACCGGGAATTGACCAAATTAGGAAAGGAGTTCAAAAGTTAAAGAGGAAGACTCATCAGGAGACCCCTGCCCATGATGAAGGCCACCGGAATGACCACCAAGAAGATCCTCAAAAGAGATGTCCCCGCCCACGCTCCGCCTACACCACGCCCCCTATGAATATGTATGCAAAGATATGATTATGTATATGACCTGATGCAATACTACATCCAAAACGGTATAAAAGACATGCTTTTGTTACGGGAAAGGCAGAAATCCATTTAGTGATTTCTCCAACGCGTTGCTAATAAAAATACCTCCTGTCTATCTGACTTAAACTGAGTCTCTTAGGCAGTTATTCTCGCCTTTTGGGGCAAAATTCGGCATCAATAATTAACAAACATATTTACATCAAATCTGGGTATTCCTATCAGACACGTCTGAAAAGGTTCAATCAAAATTCATTATTACCTGTTATGTTGCATCTTTATTTTCTCTAGGATGGTCAAAAATCATAATTTGTTTAATGGTAGCAAGATTTCTTTAATCTGTAAAGGTAGATCTGGCCAGGCTCTAGCTTCACAGACAGAAAACTTGCAGGCAATAAGCAAGAGCAAAAGAGCTTCATTGCTTTGCCCAATATAAAATTACCCATAATAATGTGTTTTTGCTCATCCTAGTAATACTGATCTCTTATTGGTACCATTTGTTGATGTTTTCAACCGAAAATGAAAATGCATGTTGTGTTGTTATGAATTTTGATTTTCCCTCTAGGTGTGTAAAATTATAGCAAACTGGTGAGATAACATATAAGTCCCTATGAACATTTTCTCTAATCACACAACAATCAGCCAACCATAATATTCAGTCCTAATTCACATGATGCTGTGTTACATTCTTCTGATTGATGCTTTTGACCCCAGATTATCATAACAGTTATTGTGATCAATGTTCGACTTCATGGGAAATGCTGTTTCCTCTTAGTCTTGATTCTTCTGCACATTAGTGAAGGAATATTTGTTAAAATTAATACCTATTTACTACAAACCTTAACTTATGCTAATACTAAAAATCCTTAAAACCTTAAAAAGACTATGTTAAAATTAATCCATCAAATCAGTGTCTAAAAAGAAATAAAATTGTTACATTAACTAAAAAACACTTTCCAAAATTAAAACCTGTTTATACATTCCTTAACTATATTACATGGAGCTCCTTTGAAATGCCTAGGCAGACAACTAAGAAGGTTCGAACCAAAAGAAAATCTTACAATTTGAACTCTTTACTAAGTACATACACCTTACTGCAATTACTATGTACCAAGTACTTATAAATACCAAATGCTTACTTATTCATTATGCTTATTAGAAAAACTTAACAAAACTCTAAATAACAAATCTCTGAAAGACGTTACAATCAGAAATGACAAAATGAGTACTGTTGCTTTAAATCAAAACAGAGTAGTGCGGCTAAAGCCGCTGCGGGGGAAAGGGGTGGGGGCTGCTGCTGTGGCAGCTGCTCCGCTGCTACTGTCGGTGATGTCGGTGTCGGTGGTGCGTCAGCCGGTACCGCCTTGGTCGGAGCCGTCGGTACCCGCGGGGGCCGGCAGGGCTCGCGGGAAGAGTGCGGTGGTAGGAACGCTGTAATCGCGAGCCTCCAAGCGCTCCATTTTTTCTAAGAGGGGCCATAAAGCAAAGTCGGCGCTGTTTGAATTCCTCGCTGCCGGTGTTGTCTTCCAAATCCGAGCCGTCGCTGGCGATGTCAGAGGAAGGTGTTGATAAAAAGGGGTCGAACACACTGAGCTGCCTTTTTTTCGGCTTTTTCCCCGCTGTGTGCAAACGGCAGTGGTGACGGCTGATAAACGCGGTGTGGTCGCCGCAAGATGTATCGGGGGCGGCCCCGGTCGATCGGTCGATAGTTCTCAGACACATCTTTCAGCTGCAACTCAGATACACCTGGCGCTGCATCTCGTCCTGACAAAGTTGCTCTAACTGCAGCAGCCATTCGCTGTTTCAGTTCATAGGTTTTAACACAGTTCATGCATTCTCGCCACGACTTTTGCAGCTTTATAGCAGTTTTATCACCGTCTATAACCAAGTCCCACAACTTGTTCCTGTATTCTCTCCAACAAGCTTCATCAAAATAACTATCTCCGCTAGGGAAATGCCCTAAAGCGGATCTATGGGCCAAAAGTCCAGGCATTACTTTAGACGATATCTCCGCCTTATGCTTTTCTAAAAAGCACTTAAATAAATCATACGCTGCCTGCCTATCCATGTCCGTATTTAAACGCTAATTTCCGTATTTAAACGCTAATTTCCGTATTTAAACGTTAGTACCTGTGCGCACAGTCCTCGTTTAAGCAGTTCCAGGCTCTACAGCGTCTTCGGCTCCAAGGCTGTCTTTCCTTTTCTTGCAGCCTCCGGTACTGCTATCCTGGGCCGGACTTCTTGACTCCAGGCTTACTCCGAATCTCTCAAGTCCTAAGGAACTTCTTAGACCCTAACCTTTGTCTTCATTAGGGTCCCACGTTCGAGCGCCATTTGTCGCAAGAAGGGGTCGACGCACGACCAATTTGATCGATCGAATCCAACTTTATTAGAGCATCAGACAAGCTTATATACAGTTACAGTTAATTATGCCTACTAGTCACTATCTTATTGGCACATAACTAACGTCAACTCCTCCTCTTGCAGTTTGCACATCCTGGCACAGCTGACCACAAGTTTCTGCTTATCAGTTCTTCGGGACTTTCCAGAGCTCTCAGGGTCGTAAACAACTCAAGGGTTATTCTCGGCCTTCAGGGTTACACTAGTTCAATCAAGTCTCTGGTAGTCCGAGCACGGGTTCGATGCTTCTGCAGGTCATGTTCTGAGAAGTCTGTTGCTGTATCGAGACCCTTCTGAGCGATCCATTCCTCAACAAGTGAGAACTTTATTAACCAATGTGACAAATGATTTGCAGATGCAGGAAGCTATAGATGAGGAAATAATGGCAAGGCTATATGCACTTGAGGCCAGCGTTGTTTGGTTAGGAGACCAAAAAGCTGCCTTGCAGACCCATATGATGCTGCAGTGTCATTGGGAATATCATAAGAAGGACATGTGTGTAACATCCTTGTCTTGGAATGACTCTCAGCATGATTGGAACTCAGTAAGATCACACTTACAAGGGGCCTTTGATAGCTCCTTGAAATATAATGTTCAAACATTGAAGCATCAGCTGGAACTGCAATTAGCAAATATACAACAGGTGCAGATTGATTCAACATGGCAAGCACTGAACAAAGATCTTAGCTGGTTGAATCAAAAAAATTGGTTCTCAGGTCTGAATCTACGAGTGTGGGTTATAGGTGGAATCCTTGTAGCGATTGGTATTGTAATTGTAGCATTAATGGTATTTGTAATCATAGCTTTTAGGAATACGAGGATGGTCAGGACACAAGTGATGTCTGCTGTTTTAAACAACATAAAAATGGGGAGTTGTAGGAAAGCAGAAAGTATCTATGGAAGGTTTCAGGAGAAGAAAGAACAACAGGCCACTGATACTGGAAGGATAGCTTGATGATAAAGAAGAGCTGACCTGCTAAACAACCTGAAGTGCCAGACAGAAGGACACTTGCCTCCATGCTGGAGAAGATCAACCTGATATGGGATGAAGATAACAATGGACAGCTGCATATCAAAGGAGAAAACCCAATTAGCAGCAGTGGTGCAAGAATGTCAGGGAATTGCTTACCCTGCTCGATTTTTCCTATATAAGCTGCTTGTTCTGTACCAATAAACGATTCCTGCTTCACCAACAAGGGAGTCCGTGCATGCTTTCCGAAATCCGGGTGTAAGCAAATTGTAAAGAAACAATCCTTCAAATGAATAATAATCAGGTCCCAATTTGTGGGGACTGGGAGTTGGGAGGCCAGGTTGTAAGGCACCCATCTCCTCCATGATCGATTGCTCTCAGATCATGTAATAAACACCATTTGCTAACATGCGTGTGTCAAAAGGGATTAACAAATCTGTTGAAAACAACTGGTTGATTACAGCAGTTGTGTATCCTGACTGTAACCCATAGGTAGCTATGGCTTGTCTAGCTTCCTTTAACATTTGTCAGTCCAGAGATTGCCATAGTCGTTGTTAACCTTCTACAGATTCTCCATCTGTGACTACATTTCCTACAATACCTTTCCACCAGCGCAGCGGGACAGTTCCCTGTCCCTCCCACCTCCCGATCGTCCTACTGGAACTCGATTGGAACCTCCGTCGGAGTGCTATACTCTGCTGATAATGTCTGGAATGTAGGAGGCGGGAGGGGTGTAGTGCAGCTGAAACCGCTGGGGGCAAGGGGCCACTGGTGCAGGCCCTTGCTGCCGCCACCATGGGGGCAGCTGCTGCCGGTGTCAGTGCTGGTATCGGCGGTGCGTCGGTTGATGCCGCCTTGATCGGAGCCGCCGGTACTCGCAGGGGCCATGGGGGGTTGTGGGAGGCGTCGCCAGGAGAACTGCCGAGGTGTGGGGCACTGCTGGGGTGGGTGCCACCGGGCTGAGGGCTGCCAGGATGAGCGCTGCTGGGGTGGGAACTGCCGGGGTGGCTGGGGCTCACAAGAGGGTGTGGCCACAATCGCGAGCCTCCAAGTGCTCCATTTTTCCAAAAGGAGGTGTAGGGCAGAGTCGGCACTGTCCAGCCTCCCAGCATGGGTCCTCTCGGCTTCCAAGTCCAAGCCGTCACCAGCGGTATTAGAGGAAGGTGTTGATGAAGGGGATCAAAAATGCTGAATCAGAAGTTTCGCTGCCTTTTTATTGGTTTCTCTGCTGGGCGAGAACGGCTGTGGTGGTGTCTAATAAACACAGTGTGCTCACCAAGATGACGGACGTGGCGTCTTCTTTGTGCAATTCTTAATGCATAGTGACCTCCATTTTGATTTTGCGTGCCTTATTAGTTTGATAGGGATTCGCTTCTGCCACTATTGACGTGGCAGGAGCAGATTTTTTCGCGCAAAAGGACGGTAATAAGAGAGCCGCAATTAGTGAAGAAGGAGGAATAGCGGGCAATTGAAATTCTGAGGAGGATGCTGACGGAGTGGCAGACGATGTGCAGGGGGAGAGGAGGGGGTCGGAGGGCGGGGGGTGCCTTCCGAGTCTCCCTTTTTCGTCTCGGTTAGAACCAGATGCCGCAGCAGCTGAATCGGGAGTAGACTGCTCTGCTTTTTTCGATTGCAATGTGTGTGATGGGCCATCACATGGTGCTATAGCGAAAAACTTCTTTTAAGTATGTAGCACCTCATCCCACAGCTGGGCTGCAATTTCGTCCCGTGCTTCGGAAGTAAAAGCTTAATTGCCGTGGGGATGATTCCAAGCCCAGGCTAATAGCCCTTTTAAGATCCCAGAATCACCAGTAATACCTCTCACAGAAAGGATAGGTGGAGGGCGTTTAGCACAGCCTCTTCTGTTTTGTGGCATGGTTCCCCTTGCCCATCCCCGGTCACTCACCGGGCCAGGGTGAAATTCACTTCCTTTTTGAGCGCGCACGCTGCTAATTTTTCCAGCACTGGGGCAGTGCTAGTTCGACCGGCTTTCCGTATAGCTTGGACATACCTCTTTATGCTGAGTCGATCAGTATTGTGGTCCGAGGATCCCTTGTCCACGAGTTCGGGTGTTTTCGGGCGCCATTTATAGATGATCGAGATTGGAGTCAATACAGCTGTCCAATATGATCGAGAATTGTTCCTTTATTGTTCCAGTATTGCAGGCCTATGGTGCAGGCCTATGGTGCGAGTATAGTATCATAGTATCATAGAATGGAATAGAATAGAATAGAATAGAATAGAATAGAATAGAATAGAATAGACTAGACCAGGTTGGAAGAGACTTTCAAGATCATCGCCTATCACCCAACACCACCTAATCAACTAACCCATGTAACCAAGCACCCTGTCAAGTCTCCTCCTGAACACCTCCAGTGACGGCGACTCCACCACCTCCCCGGGCAGTCCATTCCAATGGGCAATCACTCTCTCTGTGTAAAACTTCCTCCTGACCTCCAGCCTGAACTTCCCCTGGCGCAGCCTGAGACTGTGTCCTCTTGTTCTGGTGCTGGCTGCCTGGGAGAAGAGACCAACCTCTGCCTGTTTACAACCTCCCTTCAGGTAGTTGTAGAGAGCAATAAGGTCACCCCTGAGTCTCCTCCTCTCCAGGCTAAGCAGCCCCAGCTCCCTCAGTCTCTCCTCATAGGGCTTGTGTTCCAAGCCCCTCACTAACTTCGTTGCCCTTCTCTGGACTCGTTCCAGCAAGTCAACATCCTTCCTAAACTGAGGGGCCCAGAACTGGACACAGTACTCGAGGTGCGGCCTAACCAGTGCAGTGTACAGGGGCAGAATGACCTCCCTGCTCCTGCTGGCCACACTGTTCTTAATGCAGGCCAGGATGCCATTGGCCCTCCTGGCCGCCTGGGCACACTGCAGGCTCATGTTCATCCTACAATCAACCAGCACCCCCAGGTCCCTCTCTGCCTGGCTGCTCTCCAGCCACTCTGACCCCAGCCTGTAGCACTGCATGGGGTTGTTGTGGCCGATGTGCAGCACCCGGCACTTGGACTTGTTAAAAGGACATTGGATTCTGCCCATCTGTCCAGCCTGTCGAGGTCCCTCTGCAGAGCCTCTCTACCCTCTAGCAGATCAACTCCTGTCCCCAGCGTGGTGTCATCAGCAAATTTACTGATGATAGACTCAATGCCCTCATCCAGATCATCAATAAAGATGTTAAAGAGCATGGGGCCCAGCACTGATCCTTGGGGGACTCCACAACTCACTGGCCGCCAGCTGGATGTGGCACCATTCACCACCACTCTCTGGGTTCGGCCATCCAGCCAGTTCCTAACCCAGCTCAGAGTGCTGCTGTCCAAGCCATGGGCTGACAGCTTGGCCAGGAGTTTGCTATGGGGGACGGTGTCAAAGGCCTTGCTGAAGTCCAGGTAAATTAAATCCACAGGCCTCCCCACATCCACCAGGAGGGTCACCTGCTCGTAGAAGGAGATCAGGTTGGAGAGGCAGGACCTGCCCTTCCTAAATCCATGTTGGCTGAGCCTGATCCCTTGGCCATCCTCTAAGTGCTGTGTGATTGCACTCAGGATGACCTGTTCCATGATCTTGCCTGGCACTGAGGTCAGGCTGACAGGCCTGTAATTCCCTGGCTCATCCAACTGGCCCTTCTTGTGGATGGGCACCACGTTGGCCAGCTTCCAGTCTTCTGGGACCACTCCAGTGAGCCAGGACTGCTGAAAAATGATGGAGAGTGGCTTGGCCAGCTCATCTGCCAGCTCTCTCAGCACCCTAGGATGGATCCCATCAGGTCCCATGGACTTGTGGGGATCCAAGCTGCTAAGGAGAGCTCCAACCACCTCCTCATGGAACATAGGGAAACTGTGCTGCTCCCTGGCTCCTTCTGCCACCTCTGCAGGCCACCTGTCTGGAAGACTTTCTGTCCTGCTAGTAAAAATTGAGGCAAAGAAGGTGTTAAGTATCTCTGCCTTTTCCTCCCCTCTCTTCCAAAGGTGAAACACCCTCTTTTTTTCCCCTAGTTCCATTAAAAGTTCTTTAAACATCCAGGCTGGCCGTCTGCCCCGGCGGCTCGTCTTCCCGCACATTGGCACAGCCTGTCCCTGAGCCTTCAACAATTCTTCCTTGAAGTAGGACCAGCTCTCCTGGACCCCTTTGTTTTTAAGGGCTTTATCCCAAGGAACCCTCTAAATTAGTTCCTTGAGTAGCCTGAAGTCCGCCCTCCGGAAATCCAGAGTGGAGGTCTTCTTGCTACCCCTCTTAGCTTGACCAAATAATGAGAATTCAATTATCTCGTGGTCACTGGCCCCTAAGCACCCTCCAACCACCACATCACCCACCAGCCCTTCCCTATTGGTGAAGAGGAGGTCAAGCATAGCCTTGGCCCTGGTAGGCTCTCGCAGCACCTGGGATAAGAAGCTGTCCTCCATGCATTCTAAGAACCTCCTAGATTGCCACTTCTCTGCTATGTTAAGATCCCAGCAGATATCAGGCAAGTTGAAGTCACCCATGAGAACAAGGTCAGGCGACCTTGAGACAGCCTTAAGCTGCCTATAGAATGACTCATCAACACCCTCCTCCTGGTTGGGTGGTCTATAACAGACTCCAACCAGGATGTCAGCCCTGTTGGCCTTCCCTCTAATTCTTACCCAAAGGCACTCAACCCGATCGACCCTAATCTCCGTCTCAATCTCGGTCCCAATGGCATCTAGTGCGTCCCTGATGTACAGGGCCACCCCTCCACCCCTTCTTCCTTGCCTGTCTCTCCTGAAGAACCTGTAGCCATCAATTGCAGCGCTCCAGTCATGTGAGTCATCTCACCACATCTCTGTGATGGCAACTACATCATAACTTTCCTGCTGCAGCAAGGCTTCCAGCTCCTCTTGTTTGTTGCCCATGCTTCGTGCATTAGTGTACATGCTCTTCATCCGGGCTGCTGGTTTCACATCTGGCTCTGGCTTATCACTCCTTGGTGGATACGGAGTGGAACATTGTAACCAAGGATAAGGAAAAGGCAGAGATACTTAACACCTTCTTTGCCTCAATTTTTACTAGAAGGGCAGAACGTCTTCCTGACAGCTGGCCTGCAGAGCTAGCAGAAGGAGCCAGGGAGCTGCACAGTTTCCCTATGTTCCATGAGGCGGTGGTTGGAACTCTCCTTAGCAGCTTGGATCCCCACAAGTCCATGGGACCAGATGGGATTCATCCTAGGGTGCTGAGAGAGCTGGCAGATGAGCTGGCCAAGCCACTCTCCATAATTTTCCAGCAGTCCGGGCTCACTGGCGAGGTCCCAGAGGACTGGAAGCTGGCCAACGTGGTGCCCATCAATAAGAAGGGCCGGTTGGATGAGCCAGGGAATTACAGGCCTGTCAGCCTGACCTCAGTGCCAGGCAAGATCATGGAACAGGTCATCCTGAGTTCAATAACACAACACTTAGAGGATGGCCAAGGGATCAGGCCTAGCCAGCATGGATTTAGGAAGGGCAGGTCCTGCCTGACCAACCTGATCTCCTTCTATTATCAGGTGACCCGCCTGGTGGATGTGGGGAGGCCTGTTGATGTAGTCTACCTGGACCTCAGCAAGGCCTTTGACACCGTCCCCCATAGCAAGCTGCTGGCCAAGCTGTCAGCCCATGGCTTGGACGGGAGCACACTGCGATGGGTTAGGAACTGGCTGGGGGGCCGAGCCCAGAGAGTGGTGGTGAATGGTGCCACATCCAGCTGGCAGCCAGTCACTAGTGGTGTGCCCCAAGGATCAGTGCTGGGCCCTGTGCTCTTTAACATCTTTATTGATGATCTGGATGAGGGCATTGAGTCCATCATCAGTAAATTTGCTGACGACACCAAGTTGGGGGCAAGAGTTGATCTGCTGGAGGGTAGAGAGGCTCTGCAGAGAGACCTCGACAGGCTGGACAGATGGGCAGAATCTCAACGGCATGAGATTTAACACATCCAAATGCCGGGTGCTGCACCTTGGCCACAACAACCCCATGCAGTGCTACAGGCTGGGGTCAGAGTGGCTAGAGAGCAGCCAGGCAGAGAGGGACCTGGGGGTGCTGGTTGATGGTAGGCTGAACATGAGCCTGCAGTGTGCCCAGGCAGCCAAGAGGGCCAATGGCATCCTGGCCTGCATCAAGAACAGTGTGGCCAGCAGGAGCAGGGAGGTCATTCTGCCCCTGTACACTGCACTGGTTAGGCCACACCTTGAGTACTGTGTCCAGTTCTGGGCCCCTCAGTTTAGGAAGGATGTTGACTTGCTGGAACGAGTCCAGAGAAGAGCAACAAAGTTGGTGAGGGGTTTGGAACACAAGCCCTATGAGGAGAGGCTGAGGGAGCTGGGGCTGCTCAGCCTGGAGAAGAGGAGACTCAGGGGTGACCTTATCACTCTCTACAACTACCTGAAGGGAGGTTGTAGACAGGCAGATGATGGTCTCTTCTCCCAGGCACCCAGTACCAGAACAAGAGGACACAGTCTCAGGCTGCGCCAGGGGAGGTTCAGGTTGGATGTTAGGAAGAAGTTCTATACAGAAAGAGTGATTGCGCTATGGAATGGGTTGCCCGGGGAGGTGGTGGAGTCGCCGTCATTGAAGGTGTTCAGGAGGAGACTTGATGGGGTGCTTGGTGCCATGGGTTAGCTGTTTGGGTGGGTTGATGGGTTGGACAAGATGATCTTGAAGGTCTCTTCCAACCTGGTTTGGTTTATTCTAATAAAGGTTTATTCTAATAAAGGTTTATCACCCCCAGACCCCAGCCTGGGGGGACTGGTTCCAACCCCTTCCCCCTTCGAAACTAGTTTAAAGCCCTATCTATGAGACTTGCCAATTCCCTCCCCAGAATCTCTTTCCCTTTGAGGGATAGGCCATTCTCGCACATTCTGATCTTACCCCTCCTCTGGGACAGATGTGCTCCATCTGTTGCCAGCTGGCCTGGTGCAGCAGACAGTTTTTCAAGATTGAAAAACCGAAAATTCTTTTGCCTGCACCAGCCTCTAAGCCTCTTGTTGACTTCAGCTGCTGACCTGTTCCTTATGATATTCCCATCTGCAACTAAGGGTATAGACGAAAAAATTATTTGTGCACCTGATCCCTCGACCAGATCTCCCAGGGCCCTGAAGTCATCTTTGATAGCCCTGGGAGTTCTGGTTGCAACATCATCATTCCCTAACTGCATAACTATCAAGGGATAATAGTCAGAGGGCTGCACCATACCAGGCAGTCTTCTGGTAACATCTCCAACCATGGCTCCTGGAAGGAAACAAACCTCCCTGTGAGTAGGGTCTGCCCGACATATGGGGCCCTCTGTTCCCCTCAGGAGGGAATCACCAATTACAATTACCCTCCTCTTTTTTTTAAGGGAGCAAGTCCTGATGCCAGGGGAAGGCTGTTTAAGCTTAGGCTTATCATAGTATCAGACAGGGTTGGAAGGGACCACAAGGATCATCTAGTTCCAACCCCCCTGCCATGGGCAGGGACACCCCACACTAGATCAGGCTGGCCAGAGCCTCATCCAGCCTGCTCTTAAACACCTCCAGGGACGGGGCCCCAACCACCTCCCTGGACAACCCATTCCAGGGTCTCACCACTCTCATGGTGAAGAACCTCCTCCTCACATCTAGCCTGAATCTCCCCACCTCCAGCTTCATTCCATTCCCCCTAGTCCTATCACTACCTGAGATCCTGAGAAGTCCTTCCCCAGCCTTCCTGTAGGCCCCCTTCAGATACTGGAAGGCCACAATGAGGTCACCTCGGAGCCTTCTCTTCTGCAGACTGAACAGCCCCAACTCCTTCAGTCTGTCCTCATAGGAGAGGTGCTCCAGCCCTCTGATCATCCTCGTGGCCCTTCTCTGGACACGTTCCAGCACCTCCACATCCCTCTTGTAATAGGGGCTCCAGAACTGGACACAGTACTCCAGGTGGGGTCTCACCAGGGCTGAGTAGAGGGGGAGGATCACCTCCCTCGACCTGCTAGCCACACTTCTCCTGATGCAGCCCAGGATCTGATTGGCTTTGCGGGCTGCAAGTGCACATTGAGAGCTCATGTTGAGCTTTTTGTCCACCAGCACCCCCAAGTCTCTCTCCTCAGGGCTACTTTCCAGCCAGTCACTGCCCAGCCTGTATTTGTGCCTGGGATTGCCTCGACCCAGATGCAGGACCCTGCACTTGCTCTTATTGAACTTCATGAGGTTGGCCTGTGCCCACCTCTCCAGCCTGTCAAGGTCCCTCTGGATGGCCTCCCTTCACTCCAGTGTGTCTGCTGCACCACACAGCTTGGTGTCATCAGCAAACTTGCTGAGGGTGCACTCAATGCCACTGTCTATGTCACTGACAAAGATGTTGAGTAAGACAGGTCCCAGGACTGATCCCTGAGGGACTCCGCTTGTCACTGGCCTCCACTGGGACATGGAGCCATTGACAGCCACTCTTTGGGTGCGGCCATCAAGCCAGTTCCTTATCCATCTAGTGGTCCACCCATCAAACCCATGTGTCACCAGTTTGGAGACCAGGATGTGGTGCGGGACAGTGTCGAAGGCTTTGCTCAGGTCCAGGTAAATGACATCAGTTGCTCGCCCCTCATCTATTAATTTCGTCACCTGCTCATGGAAGGCCACCAGGTTGGTCAGGCAGGATTTGCCCTTGGCAAAGCCATGCTGACTGTTCCAAATCACATCTTCACTATTCTTTTGAGCAAGTAGTGACTCCAGGAGGATCTGCTCCATGATCTTTCCAGGCACAGAAGTGAGACTGACTGGTCTGCAGTTCCCTGGTTCCACTTTCTTACCCTTTTTGAAAATGGGGGCAATGTTTCCCCTTTTCCAGTCTGTGGGGACTTCACCAGACTGACATGACTTTTGAAATATAATAGAGAGGGGTTTAGCAACCTCCTCTGCCAGTTCTCTCAGTACCTGTGGGTGTATCCCGTCGGGTCCCATGGACTTGAACACTTTCAGGTGATCATGAAGCTGATCTTCACTTACAATGGGCAGTTCTTCTTCCTTGTCCCTGGCATTGTCTTCCATAACATCAGGAGTGTGGCTAGAGGCCCTTGCAGTGAAGACTGAGGTAAAGAAGTTATTGAGTACCTCAGCCTTTTCCTCATCACTTTTGACCATTTCACCAGTTTCCTTTCTGAGGGGGCCCACACCTTCCCTAGTCTTCTTCTTTCCATTAATATACCTGTAGAAGTTCTTAGTATTCCCTTCAACCTCCCTAGCTAGATTCAATTCAAACTCTGCTTTGGCTTTCCTAACCAGGACTCTTGCTGCTCGGGCAGCTTCCTTATATTCCCCCTGTTCTACCTGTCCTTCTCTCTGCTTCCTGTAGAGTTTCTTTTTAAGTAATAGTGTGTCCAGTAGCTCCTTGCCCATCCAGGCAGGCCTCCTAGCATTCTTACCTGCTTTTCTCTTTGTTGGTATACAGAGCTCCTGGACACAGAGCAGGTGGTCCTTGAATACTGACCAGCTGTTCTGGGTCCCTCTTCCCTCCAGGGCTTTGTCCCACGACACTTTGGCTATCAGATCCCTGAAGCGATCAAAATCTGCATGCCTAAAGTCTAGGGTCGTAAGCTTGGAATACTTCCTCCTGATTGCCCTGAGGATATTAAATTCAACTGCTTCATGGTCACTGCAGCCAAGGCCGTCTCTGAGCCTCACATTGCTTACCAGCCCTTCCTTGTTGGTGAGAACAGGGTCCAGCATCGCACCTTTTCTTGTTGGTTCCTCTACCATTTGGAGGAGGAAGTTGTCTTCTATGCAGTCCAGCAACATCCTGAATTGCTGGTGCCTTGCTGTGTTGTCCCTCCAGCAGATGTCCAGGTGGTTGAAATCACCCATGAGGACCAGGGCTTGTGACCTGGAAGCTGCTTCTATTTGCCTGTGGAGGGCCTCATCTGCTTGGATCTGCTGGTCAGGTGGCCTGTAGGAGACCCCCACAGTAATATCTCCTTCCCCTGTCCTGCCTTTAATTTTAACCCGTACACTCTCACACACTAGCACAGTAAAGTAAAGCATAGAAGAAGAAGAGAAAGTAAAGGCAGAAGTGCATAGCAAGGGAACTTTTACAACTTATATAAACTCAGATTGCCTTGTTGGCATGGCTTCATTGGTTCCCTCTGAGTGACCACACATCGCACTATTATAGATTATTGGTCCAACTGCTAATGACACAATGAGGTTGTTGATGCAGGTGCATGTCCTGTTGTTCCAAGATAACTTTCTATGTTTATAGCTGCCAGTGTCCTGCTTTAGTTACATGCTGCAGGCACAGCACTGTTTTGCTAAACTGCTAGCTGGCTCTGCACTTATGCTGAGCATGGCCTACCACCATGTCAGACTCTAGACCTACACTGCCAGATTGCTCACACTGCTCGTCGCTGGCATTGCCACAGTTGCCCTTTGTTGTATCCTCTGCTACTGCCAATGAGGTTAGGTCCATCATTTTTGTAATTTGCCTTCCAAGAGTTGTAGGTTGCTACTTAATTACCTCTTAGCTTTCTTTTTGCCAGACTCAGCATGTCCAATTTCCTCAGCTTCATGTAGGTGATATTCCCGAGGCCTCTGACCATCTTAGGTACTCTTTGCTGGATCCTCCCTGGTTCCTCCGCTTCCTTCTTGAACTTGGCAGCGGTCAGAAAATCAGATACAATGTTCTAAGCATGCCCTCACAGGTGTCCAGTAGAGAGGATGACTAATGTCCCTTGATCTGCTGACTGCAGTTCTCTTTATGTGGGTCACTACGTAGAACTCCAGCTCCTTTCAGCCAGTCAGTTTCCAGCCTGTGCTGACTCATAGGGTTATTCCACCCCAGATGCAGGACTCATGCTTCTCATTGCTGAGCTGCAAGGTGCATCTGCTGGCCTAATCCTCAAGTTTCTCCAGATACCTCTAAATTGAAGCTCCACCATTTAGCACTTCCCCTAATTTAGTACCACTTGCAAAGTTGCTGAGAGCACATTTTGTCACATCATTCAGGTTGCCCATGAAGATACTGAACCATGCTGGCCTCAGTTTCAGCTCTTGTGGCAAACCCTTATTTCTTGCAGTTGGTGTTAGTGTTAGAAAGTTTGGATGTGCTGTGACAAATCTACCCATCAGGATGACTCAGTCTAACAGCTTGGACGGATCTGTATCTTGCACTTTATCATTTACTGACTAGTTAGTTGAATATCATCATGGCCTTTGCGTATGTGACTCATTCCTCAGAAGGAATGATTTTTGGTAAAAAAGAATGCAGACTCAGGCCCATGCAATAAATGGGTGGTCCTAGGCTTGTGAACTAGCAGCGAGACTAATGGGCAGAGAAAGAGTCCATTTATTTTTAGAACCAAGATACCATGTCAGGTTTGTCCTCAGAGGCAGTGAACCCTGCAGGCTGAGATAAATGACCATCTTTTTCATCTAAAGGTTAGTCATTAATTCTTATTGTTTAATTTCATGGACTATGTCCTGGTTTTCGTGCAGTGAGATGACAGAAAATGAGTGAGCTGAAATAAGGGAAAATGTAAAGTGAATGAAAGAGAATTTATAATAATAATAATAAAAATAAAAAAAACAGGTTGGAAGAGATCTTCAAGATCATCGCGTCCAACCCATCAACCAATCCAACCCACCTAAACAACTAAACCACGGCACCAAGCACCCCATCAAGTCTCCTACTGAACACCTCCAATGATGGTGACTCCACCAACTCCCCAGGCAGCCCATTCCAATGGGCAATCACTCTCTGTATAGAACTTTTTCCTAACATCCAACCTAAACCTCCCCTGGTGCAGCCTGAGACTGTGTCCTCTTGTTCTGGTACTGGATGCCTGTGGCGGTTTGGAGAGAAGAGCCTAGCCTTCTCTCCCCCACAAAGAAGAAGAAAAACCACAGCTAGCCAGCCTGACAAGCAAAAGGAAAAATGCTATATTTTACAAGACATTTGCAGAATGCAGGATATGTACACAATTTATAGTATTTACAACATATATACAGAAATATACAGCAAAGAAAAAAACCCCAATAATACAGAAACGAAATTCACACCTCCTGAGGAGGGTTCCCCCCTGTACCCTCTCCTCTCCCCTTTTTCCCAGAAGAGGGTTAGAAAGAGAGAAAAATAGCTGTGTCCTCCTGCATCAGGATCACCTCACCCTCGATCTCCAGTGCCCCATACCTGTTTTCCAAGAGCAGCGGGGAAGGTGAGGGGAGGCAAGGAGGTTTTAGTTTGTGTCTTTTGAGAGGAACCTGTGTCCATTCCCCTCTGCTTTTTGAATAACCAGCCTCTGCTGGGGGAGCCTGCAGAGCCTGCTTACTCTGATTCAACTCTTTCCTCTTCTGATTCATCTCTTTCCTCCTTTGGTCCATCTCCTTCCTCCTCTGGTTCATCTCTTTCATACATTCCCTTACATTTCTAAGGCTAGCAACCTCATCCTTCAGTCTGGCCACCAGATTAAGCAGATAGTCGACCTGCTCACACCTTATACAAGAGTTGCCCCCACAACCCTGCTTCTCAAGAGCCAGGCTCCAGCATTCTCTACAGCCAGATACCTGGAGAGCTACCTGCTTCTGTTTTACCTCAGTCTGGGTCAACACTGATTTTTTTAGGGAGATTTTGCTGCGAGTTACAACCATGCCTGTCCCTGGCCACAGTACCTACTGCACAACAACAACAAAACAAACAAAAAAAAGCCATCAACAACAACAACAAAAAATTTAGAAAAAGTGGGGTGGCTCGTGAGAGTACAAGAGAATACGGACTGCCCGATGAAGAGATCCCGCGCGAGCCGCAGCTGACCCTTTTAAATTCAGCTGCTCCTGCTGCTGGGATCACGAGTCTGACCACGTGAAAGGATGGCTGCTCCTTCCTCGCGGCAAAACTCAGCAGCGATGCCAATTCCCGCAGCCCGAAAATGAGAGCAGCGGCTGGTCCCCGGAGGTTGCTGGTCTTGGTGCTGTCCCGAGCGGGCTGCCCGATGAAGAGCAATGGGTCATGATTACTCTGAAGAGCCAACTCTAGAATGAACATAGATTCTCATCAGAAAGTATGAGTCCGGGCACAGGGGGCATCACCACAGCCCCATTGCTCCCAGCTCCTGAATTAGGGATTCAGATATACCTTGGGTATCTCTCAGTATTTGCCCTGCAGTCCTCTTCCCTTTGTTGTGACCTTGTTCCAGGGCTCTGTACTCTCAGCTTTCCACTCACAACCCACTCTTTTTAAAAGGAGGCTAATGAGACTTAAGGCTTGCTGAGCTGTTTTGAAGCTGATTTCATTCATATTTGCAAATAAAAGGAAATCATCTCGCTAAAGCGGAAACAGGAGGGTCAAATGACACCAACAGTCTTTTCTCTCTGTAGAACAAGCAGCCCCTTTTTAGGTATCATCTGTTGTAAGCATGTAGAGCTTGCAGAAAACATGCAGGGTTTCTTTCTGGATGAAGGGCTCCTCTATGTCATACCAGCTGAGCTGCCACTCTGGTGTCCTTGGATGTCAGTTTATTGGGGCCATGTGGGCATCATGCAGGCAGGAGTCTGCAAAGGAGCCTGGATCTGAAGCATCCATTTGAACACACTCAGGCAATACTGCAAAATATCACAAGAATTGTGGTTCTTGGGTACCTCCAGAAATATGGAGATCTGTGCCCCTTGGAGTGAGCTGAAAAGTTTGGAGTGGATACTGGTGGTGATTCATGCCAGGCTCCCCATGTGCCAGGCACAAATATGACTGAGGGTGAAGAAGCATATGCTGACTATTCATCCCCTTGGTGATTCCTGGACTGCAAGCCACTGCAGGTTCAGAAATCATCCTTAAAAATCCCCTGCTTCCCTTAAAAGTCCCCTCCCCTTAACAAGCTACCAAATTCCCAGTGGGTTGTCTCACTTTAGTTTCCCCCAGCATAAAGCCTTTTTTCTTCTCTGACCCCAGGAGCTATTGCCAACCTGCCCATC
This sequence comes from Melanerpes formicivorus, assembly GCF_026170545.1. NCBI lineage: Eukaryota > Metazoa > Chordata > Aves > Piciformes > Picidae > Melanerpes > Melanerpes formicivorus. Next base: position 1,209,404 of record NW_027142409.1, read on the forward strand.
ACCCTCCTGCCTGTTTTTTCACTTTCATTTAGTTGACATTGTGCAAAAAAATAGCATTCCTCAGATTTGCAATGCAAAAACCCCCACAAAACCAAACAACAACAAACCACCAAAACCCAACCAACCTCCCCCCCCAAAAAAAAGCAAGCAAGCAAATAAACAAGCAAACCCCAAAACCTAAACCCAAACCAACCAAAATATAAACAAATGAACAAACCCAAACAAATTAACACCCTAGACAACAGGAAAACACCTTCCTCAGGGGACCAAAAGGTGGGAGAAGGGCAGCTGGGAATACCCACAGTGCAGTTGAGGTTGACAGGCTGACAGGTAGGCAGGGTGGAATAGGGGGGGAGGTGAATACGGTGGCAGTGCATAGCCTTGGGCTGAAACCTTTGCTCAGTCATGGGAGTCTGTATATCTCCCGTGTTACTGTCCCCAAGGCATGGGTGAGTAGCATAGGAAGCTGTTGGAGCTGAGGGCAGCAGCCTGGCAGCTCCAGGTCATGGAGATGATTTTGCAGAGGTGCCGGCAGATGGAGGTGGCAACCATCTGATGAAAAGCTCGGTAGCATCAGCCTCTCCCCCGGCGCCTGCGGCAGACGGCAAAGCAGGACAGAGAGCAGAGCTGTGCTCGGCTGTGCAGAAGAGCCCGAGGAAGGGTTAGTACTATACCATGGGAGTTATTTCATAACGCCAGCCGCAGGCAGCCAGCGTGCAGCCCACTGCTCACCCAGAGCCCACTTAGGGATATTGCAATACGGTTCAATTACCTGAAATAGCAGAAAAGCTCATATTGGGGGTAGGAGAATGAGTTCAACCAGATTTGCTCGTGGTCAGGGAAATGTCAGGTATGATGTGAAGGAGAGAGGGGTCCTGTGTCTGGAAGCGAGCTGGGGAGAGGGAACAAATACCACCCTCCTCAGAAGTGGCCCTTACGGTCTCTGTGCCCATCTGCACCCATGGCTGTACCCCAGGCACCTGCGATCAAGCACCCACCAGAACGACCCGATGTATGGCACTGGGGAGACTTCCCTTGGGGGCTGCAACTACTGCCCTGCAGCACCCTCTCTATGCCCCAGGACAGAGGATTCTCCTAAGGGCCACTGCTTTTAATCTCAAAGCAGCAGTGGTTAGAAAGGAAGACATCTTATCAGGCTGAAATAAGTAGCAGTCCTTCTGAAGTCAGGCAAATTAATGAAAACTGAATTATTCATGCCTGTATTTGAGACATAACCATTCCCTTGCCATGCTGGAAATCCAGATGAAATGTTTTTGTGCTGAAGCTGAATACTCCCAGAAGTACTTTAAAAACCCAGCTCTTCCTTGTCTGGAGATCAAAGCTGTTTGGGAGGCAGGAACCACATCCTTGAGCATGCAGGACCTTGCCCAGCTGAGCTCAGGGCTTGTTGGAAACCCACAGGGTAAAACTCCATGCTCAAGTTGGGCAGCTGTGCATAAAGTGAATCTGACTTTTTCATTCCACTGTCCAAGGTGAGTGAAAACCAATAAACATGTGGGATATTTGCAACAGGTCACTTAGATGTATTTTTTCCTTAGCTCAGTGTTCTGATAGAAGAAAGTTAGCATCTCTTTATGATGGGTTAATCCACAAACCAGAGAAGCTGTAGCTGTGAATTAGCACCTGCAGTTTGCTAGGTGCTGCACATATGCAGAAGCCCCCTCAAAAATGAAATCTTTTGGCAGAGACCATCTCAGCATAACTGCACCATACAATGCCTGAACTGTGCAGAAGAAATGTACTTGTGCTTTCCTTAGATGCAGTTTACATCTTGGAGTCCCACTTACTGTGCAATTCAATGTACTTTGAATCACACATGCAAAGCATGACCCATGGAAATGCTTTGTAGGGTGATGTTTCCTCCAGAAGTGTTTTCTTAAAAGAGAGGGGACTGGGAAACAAGCCCAGTTCCCTTTTCCAGAATTCCCTCCTGGGGCATTCTTCCTGGAGCAGAAGAAAGATTTATTAGTCCACCATCTTGGCTTGCCCACAAGGATGTATCTCCATCTCCTGTCTCTCCTGTAGGGAATACCTGAATCCATGCTAGTGACATATGAGCAACCACAGAGGTGTCTTGTATTGGTACAGCTTCAAGCAGAACTGCAGATACGTAACCGGAATCAAAAAGCTTGCAAAACAACGAACATGTGCAAAACCAACATACCTGCCTTATTTTGTAAGAGAACATAGAAAAGAAGGTGAAGAAAGGGCAAAAACTTTGGCTCTCTGCTCTGAAAATGTTCTGGGCAGATGTAGTGAGCCAGCCATGAAATGCATTAGCTATAGCTAATTAACATGTTAAAAGCACTTTGAACATCAGACGCTGTTTCTTTGTTACTACTCTGAGCAGCAAATTCTCCAAGGTTACAGTGAATTAGCTGGCTTTTCTGAAGCCACTGTGTCAGGGACACTAAGCATCCTATCCCTGGGAGGATCTGTCATCCAGGATGCTATCCCAGTATTTTGTGTGAATGCCTTTGTCTTAGACTTGGGTTCTGTTTAGAGGTTTGCTGAAAAACTATGGGGATTTTGCCTGGTGGTGAATGCATGGCCCAAAGAAACAGTCATGAAAAGAAGGGAGAAATGAGAGCAGAACAAGAGGGTGAATCCGTATGGCTTCTTGGATATGGCAGGCGATGGAGATAGGAATCAATACGGCTGACCAATATGATCGAGTATTGTTCCTTTATTGTTCCAGTGTTGCAGGCCGATGGTGCAGGCCTGAGGTGCAGGCCTATGGAGCAGGCCTGTAGTGCAAGTATAGCACTGTAAAGTAAAGAAGAAACAGGAGACAGGAAAGGCAGAAGTGCATAGGAAGGGAACTGCTAGAACTTATATAAACTCGGAGTGCTCTGTTGGCATAGCTCCATTGGTTCCCTATGAGTGACCACACATTGCACTATTACAGATTATTGGTCCAACTACTAATGACACAACAAGGTTGTTGATGCAGGTGCATGTCCTGTTGTCCCAAGATAACTGTCCATGTTTATAGCTACCAGTGTCTTGTTTTAGTTACATGCTGCAGGCACAGCACTGTTTTGCTCCACTGCTAGCTGGCTCTGCATTTATGCTGAGCATGGCCTACCACCATGTCAGGCTCTAGGCCTGCACTGCCAGATTGCTCACACTGCTCGTCGCTGGCATTGCCACACTTGGAGTCACTGGAAGAGATGAAAGAACCAGCAGTTTGGCAGAGGAGAGAAAATTCCACAGCCTACAATACCATCAGCTAGGGAGAGCTCAGTTTTAAAAGCTGGAGAAAAAGTATTTGGTGGAAACCAATGTTGAAGGAGTAGAACAAAGGGGGAAGATAAACTCTGTGTATTAATGACATGTAGTGTCTTTCATGTTCATATTATGAACCAAAGAAAGCAGACATTGCATTATTTTGTATGATTTCATATGTGCTTCGTGGATAGTAGGTAGAGATGGTGCTTCAGGATGGTGCCACTGTGAAGTCAGGCATCGTGATGGAAGTTGTGTCCTAAAGTGCCTGCTGTTCCCAAAGCAATGAGACAGACTGTGCTGTACCAGCACTGGAGTGATCTGCTGCTTCATGGGTGGAAATCTCACTCCTCTTCACCATGACACTAAAGATGTCCCCTGGTAGACCTCCTGGTCCCAACTCTTCCTCCAGTCCTATAGGTGGATAGCGGAGGCTGCTAGGAATTGATGCTGTGCTTAGGTGACCTTAGCTGCTCTGTCATTTCTCAGAGAGAAGATGTCACTGTCCCTCAAGTGCCCCCTGTGCACCTGCTGTGTCACTGAAAGCCCTGCATTTGGCACAGCAATATGTGTGCTTATGTTTCCCCACTGAGCGATGGGAACACTACATGTCTCTTGGTTTCCTGCAGGAGTCTGACCTGAAGGTTTGTGTTGTCCTCTCTGCCACCTGCTCTGGTTCCTTCAATGCAGCCACACACTGCATTATCCCTGGTTGATGGGCAGAGGAAGAATAGACACAACAGCAGTAATGCAAAAATCCCCAATCCTGATTAAAAAAAAAAAGTCATTTTAATCACAAAGCCTTAAAAAGCACTGTTGCAACAGTGTCATTCTGGGGGCATATGAGGCAAAAATGCTCCTCAGCTGAGCTTCTCTCAAAAGCCAGTGAAGCTCTTTCTGAAGGATGGACAAGCCTCTTTGAACTTCTCCCCCCAAATGAGTTTCAGACCCTGGTCCTGTTCCAGACTTGAGTCTACAGAAATGCAGATGGCTCTAGCTCTCTGTCTCTCATGGGCTGAGTAGGTTCATAGTATCATAGTATCAGTCAGGGTTGGAAGGGACCACAAGGATCATCTAGTTCCAACCCCCCTGCCATGAGCAGGGACACCCCACACTAGATCAGGCTGGCCAGAGCCTCATTGTAGTGGGTTGAGAGAGAAAGCCTAGCTTTCTCTCCCCCACAAAGAAGAAAAAAAAAACACAGCTAATTCAGCCGGAGAAGCGGAAGGGATGCTATATTTTACAAGCAATGTGGAAAGGCGGGTTAGATATACACAATATATACAGTATTTACAATATATGTACAGAAATATACAGCAAGGGAAAAAAAAGAATACAGGAATGAAATTCCTTCCTCCGGACAGAGGAGGGTTCCCCCCCTGTACCCCACTCTCTCCCCCTACCTCCCTTTTTTCCCAAAAAGGGATAGAAAGAGAGAAAAAGGAAGTTATTAAGAAAGAAGAATTATAGTAGGCATATTAGTACAGGATTAGTGCTTATCTTTATCCAAGGTCAGAATTCCAGCTGCTCAGAAGCAGACAGGCTGGAAAAGCAGGACAGAGAGAAACTGAGAAAAATTCCAACTGAACTCAAAACTTAAAGTTGCATCCTACCAATCTACCAATGAAATTCGTTTAGAATATCTGATTGTTTTCATTATTGTTGCAGTCTGAGCTGAGTGCCCACTGCAATGTTTACTTCCTGTGTCCAGAAGTCCAGCCCAGAGGGGTGGACACAGGAAATTATGTAGTATTTCCTACCACAATTATTTGCATCACTATAAGATGCAGTGCGGAGTCTAGCACTTCCTCTTCACTTCCTCCTCCGTCAGCCGGTAACTGGGGGAGATGCCTTCTGGCTTTGGGGCTGGCTAGACCCAAGGCCACGGGGGGATGGGCAGTCTCAGACCTGGCCTGCTGAGACTAGCCTAGTAGTGGGGGGGGAAGAAGGAGCCCTGGGGGTCTTGGCCATCTCTTAAGTTCAGCTACATTGAGAGCTAGCTGGGCAGCTTTTAACTCTACAAACTGACTGGATTCTCCTTCTCCATCCTTCGCCTCTGGAACTGTGGCCGGTTGACGTTGCCCCCTTAAGAAAGAGAATATGGTGGACGGAAGTTGGTAAACGGAAGGAATAGTCTAAACTAATTTCATTGGTGAAGTGGGAGGAAGCACTTTTCGGAACTGGGAGTGAACTGGACATTTCCACGACTTTTCTATCAGTCTTGCTTCCGCCTTTCTACGGTGCGGCTGCTCTCTGTCCCTGTGCTGGGCTTTCTGCCAAGGCTCCGGCCTTGAGAGAAAAACTGATAAGGCCTGTATTAACTCCTTTCCAATTAACACAAAACTGCTTTTAACTTCTTTCTTTCGCTCTCTCTCTCTTCTAACCTAATCTGGGGAAAGGGGGGAAAGAGGGGAAAGAGGAGGTGGGGAACCCCCCTCTCTGCCGAGAGGGGTTCACTCTCATTTCTGTGTTACTCTGTTGTATATCTTTGTATATATTGTAGATATTGTAAATTTGTAAATATCTCCCTGCAAACCCTACATCGCTTTGTAAATATAGCTCCACTGCTTTGCTAATTCAGCTTGCGAGTTTTTTTTCTTTTCCCTTCAATTTTTTTTTCCCTTTTACTTTACAAGGGGGAAGGGAGGAGGCTTCTTGGCCTTGCCCTTCCACCCACCACATTTTTTTATTGGCGTGCCCAACGTGCGGCAGATAATTAGTTCAATTTATTATTTGATTGATTTAGTGTTTTCCAGCTGAATTAGCAAACATGAAGGTATTGTGGTTTGTGGAGCGATTATTCTTTTCAATTTTTGGGGCTCTGGTTTACAGATATTGTTTGGGTTTGATTTTGGATTACCTGGGTAAATATTTGGTGCGGACAATTTATATGTGGGTTATGTATAAAGTTAAATTATGGTATGGAAAATGTATTAATTTCCTATGGCCAGTGAGATACAGGAATGTTACCTCCACCACTCTCCCAATTGAGATAAAGGGTTTTAAGATTCCGCCTGAGGAGACAGTAACTTTAGGTGATGCCTGGGATCCAAAGGTGATTTATGTGATGTGTATAATTCTGCTGCTGGTGATAACTAATGTGTTTTCTCTGTATTCCTTGTGGCGAGAGAAAAAGGTGTCCAGAGCGTGTTTTGTTATTAAAACTAGATCAAAAAGAAAACGCCGTGGCTCTCGATCAGTCCCAGAGTCATCTAGTGACGAGGACTGTGGAGAACCTGTGTCAATCAAAAAGAAGGCTAAAAAGTTAATTGGTAAGGCAGCTCTAAATGACTTTGCTGATTCTAGCAAGCAGCGAAGGGCATCGGCTGGTATCAACATGGCGCCTACTCCTTCTCCCACTCCTTCTCCTTCTTCTTCTTCTCCGTCGGCCATTAATGGAGCAACGTCACTTCCACCCACTCCCTCGGTGGGACCGGAAGTCACTGCCCCAGCAGCTGATTTATCTCAGGACCTGTCAGCTTCCATTAAGGTGGCTGTAAATTCAAACACAGCTCCAGTTAAGGTGGCTCCTTTAAAGACTAGAGCTGGAAAGGGCAAAGATGGAGAAGAAGAGGAGGAGACTGATCCTGGTGAGGGGCCCTCTGCTCTAAAAGATCCTGCTCAGGAGGAAGAGAAGGTTTGTTTTAAAGATCTAGCTAACCTAGTGAGATCAAAGCAGGATAGGGATGAAGCTAGGAAAGCAGCTGGCAAAGGTGGTTCTCAGCTTAAAGAGATCCTTAGGAGAATGACAGCAGGATTTTATGGGCAAAGAATTCAGGGAGATGAAGATGAAGATGATATTACGGACTGTTCGTCACCACGGGAGGAATTGCGAAATGTCCGTAAAGATTTCACCAGGGCAGATAAGGAGCCAGTTCTAGCTTGGCTTAGTAGGTGTTATGATACAGGTGCTCCAGCTCTAACAGTTGGAGACAAGTCAGCAGCTCAGTTAGGAACTCTCTCAAGGGACAATGGAATAGATAGACATCTAGGCGAAGCTCTCGGTAAGGTTAATCTGTGGATACGCCTCTTAATAGCGGTTGCCCTGAAATACCCTTCCCGAGATGATCTTCCCTGGAATCCTAAACCCTGGACTACCATAGATGAGGGAATTAAGCGCTTGAGAGAATTTGCTGTTAGAGAGCTACTCTATGGTGAACATGAAACTCTGAATCCTGATGACATTCCTGTGGGTATTGGTCTTGCTAAAAAGATCATCAAACTTGCTCCTTCTAATTATGCAAACATTCTGGCAAGCAGAATTGTGTCAAGAAGTTATGGTGGAGCTTCTCCCACGGTTGGCCAATTCAGTGATCAAATGAGACAATTGGAGGATAGCATGACACGTGGTTCTTTGGTTTCGGCCATTAAAACTATGTCTGGTGATATTCAGAATTGCATAAGAGAGTTAAAAGATTCCATATACCAATTGGCACAAAGGGATAATTTCAGTTCTTCCTCCAGGTGGGTACAAGTCTCATCTGTGAGGAATACACGTCCTCCAAGGAGGTCATTCCAAAACAGACCACCAAGGCAATCACGTAGAACTATTTGGATAACTCTGCGTGATCAGTTTGGTGAGAACATGAACCGCTGGGATGGCCAACCAACTTCTAATCTTTTCAGGAGACTGAGGGAATTGCAAAGTGGCAGAACCCGAGGTAGCAATACCAGAAGGGTAGCTGTTACTTCCACAGTTCCCCAGAACGGCTCTTATGGCTCCAACAGTGGCTCCAGTTATAACATGCAAAGTTATAACCCTGCAAACTATGTGCAATGCACATGTGCGCATGTTCCCCATAACTAGGGGTGCCCTGCCTCCCGCCAGGGGGAGGAGAGGGATAACAGAGATAATAGAATCTATTGGGATGTGTACATCCAGTGGCCTGGCACTTCACAATTTCAGAAGTACAGGGCCTTGGTTGACACAGGAGCTCAGTGCACCATAATACCATCAAATTATCGGGGATCAGAGTCTATAACTATTCTAGGAGTCACTGGTGGATCTCAAGAGTTAAGTAAGGTAGAGGTTAATATAAGTTTAACTGGTAAACAATGGAAGAAGCATACGGTTGTGACCGGACCTGATGCACCTTGTATTTTGGGAATTGATTTTCTGAGAGAAGGGCGTTTCAAAGACCCTAGAGGTTACAAATGGGCTTTTGGAGTAGCTTCGATAGAAATTGATGGACAAAAATTGAAGCTATCTGCCAGACCTGAGCTTTCTGATGAATCTGCAGTTGTGGGACAACATAAGATACAGGACATTAAATTGCCGGTTGCTTCTCAGACTGTGCATCACAGACAATACAGAACCAACCGTGACTCTTTGTTGCCCATTCAGAATCTGATTCGTCAGTTGGAAAGTCGGAAATTCGTCAGCAAAACTCATTCACCTTTCAACAGTCCAGTGTGGCCTGTACAGAAGCAGAATGGAGACTGGCGTCTGACGGTAGACTACCGAGCCCTAAATGAAGTGACACCACCTATGAGTGCAGCAGTACCAGACATGATGGAGCTACAGTATGAGCTGGAATCCAAAGAGGCCAAATGGTATGCTACCATAGACATTGCTAATGCATTTTTCTCTATTCCCATAGCAGAGGAATGCAGGCCTCAGTTTGCTTTCACCTGGAGAGGAATCCAGTACACTTTCAACAGATTGCCAATGGGCTGGATCCACAGCTCAAGCATCTGTCATGCAGTGATCCACGATGCTCTGGAGAAAGGCAGTGCTCCAGAACACATCCAATTCATCGATGATATCATCGTCTGGGGCAAAACTGCTGAGGAAGTCTTCAAGAAAGGTAACAAAATCATTGACATTCTTCTGAATGCAGGTTTTGCCATCAAGCGAGACAAGGTGAAAGGACCTACCACAGAGATTCAGTTTCTGGGAGTGAAGTGGCAGGATGGACGCCGACACATTCCAGTGGATGTGGTAAATAGAGTCTCTACCATGGCAAGTCCCACAAACAAGCAAGAGACCCTACGTTTCTTGGGGATAGTGGGATTTTGGAGACTGCACATTCCTGGATACAGTCAGATTGTGAAACCTCTGTATGATGTGACTCGAAAGAGAAACCATTTCCACTGGGGACCTGAACAACAAGCAGCCTTTGACCAGATAAAGCAAGAGGTGATTCAAGCAATGGGTCTGGGACCAGTCCGAGATGGTCCAGACATTAAGAACATTTTGTACACGGCTGCAAGTGACAATGGTCCAACCTGGTGCTTGTGGCAAAAAGCTCCAGGTGAGACACGTGGACGACCTCTTGGTTTCTGGAGTCGAGGTTACAGAGGTTCAGAGGCTAACTATACTCCAACAGAGAAAGAAATTTTAGCTGCCTATGAAGGAGTAAAAGCATCTTCTGAAGTGATTGGAACTGAATCACAACTTCTTCTAGCTCCCAGATTACCAGTTTTGAATTGGATGTTCAAAGGCAAAGGATCCACACCACATCATGCCACAGACTCAACCTGGTCCAAGTGGATGGCTCTGATAACACAGAGAGCTCGAATGGGAAATCTTGAAAGACCTGGTCTAGTGGAGGTGATCTCAAGTTGGCCTGAAGGCATCAACTGTGCTAAACCTCCAGAAGAGAAAATAACTCGTGCTGAGGAAGCTCCTCCTTACAATGACCTCTCTGATGATGAAAAGAAATATGCTTTGTTCACAGACGGTTCCTGTCGTCTTGTTGGAAACAAGCGAAGGTGGAAGTCTGCAGTGTGGAGTCCAACACGCCGAGTTGCAGAAGCAAAAGATGGAGAAGGAGAATCCAGTCAGTTCGCAGAGGTAAAAGCTGTCCAGCTAGCTCTTGACGTAGCTGAACGTGAGAGATGGCCAAAGCTTTATCTCTACACCGACTCATGGATGGTAGCCAATGCTCTATGGGGTTGGCTAAAGAACTGGAAGAAGAGTGGGTGGCAGACAAAAGGAAAACCCATTTGGGCAGCCAACCTGTGGCAGGACATTGCTGATCGAATCGAGAGAATTCCAGTGAAAGTGAGACACATCGATGCTCACATTCCTAAGAGCAAAGCTACTGAGGAACAGCAACACAACCATCAGGCAGATCTAGCTGCAAGAGTTTCTCAAGTAGACATGGACTCTAATCTTGATCTTGACTGGAAACACCGAGGTGAGATATTCTTAGCTCGGTGGGCTCACGATTCGTCAGGACATCAAGGCAGAGATGCAACATACCAATGGGCTCGTGACAGATCCATAGACATTTCCATGGATGCTATCACAGAAGTCATCCATGACTGTGACATTTGTGCTGCTATTAAGCAGGCAAAACGTCTTAAGCCCTTGTGGTATGGTGACAGATGGTCCAAGTACAAGTATGGTGAAGCTTGGCAGATTGACTACATCACTCTACCACGTTCTCGTTCTGGTAAGCAATACGTGCTTACTATGGTAGAGGCAAACACCGGATGGTTGGAAACTTTTCCAGTTCCACATGCAACTGCACGCAACACCATTCTCGGTCTGGAGAGACAAATCCTGTGGAGACATGGAACTCCAGAGAGGATTGAGTCAGACAACGGAACTCATTTCAAGAACAACCTTGTAAAGAACTGGGCAAAAGAGCACGGTATTGAGTGGATATTCCACATTCCCTACTATGCACCAGCTTCAGGGAAGATTGAACGCTACAACGGTTTGTTGAAGACCACTCTCAAAGCCATGGGAGGTGGATCTTTGAAAAACTGGGAAAAACATTTAGCACAAGCAACCTGGCTGGTAAATAGTAGAGGTTCAGTGAACCAAGCTGGACCTGCACATTCAGATTTGCTACGGAAAGTAGAAGGTGATAGAGTTCCTGTTGTTAGAGAAAAGAATCTGTTAGGTAAAACTGTTTGGGTATTTTCACCCTCAGGAGAGGCTAAACCTGTCCGAGGGGTGGTTTCAGCTGAAGGTCCGGGTCACACTTACTGGGTAATGCAAGAGAATGGTGAAATTCAGTGTATTCCACAAAGAAATTTAACTTTAGCTGAAAGAGGTTAATTTCAAACTGTTGTATAGCTACATCGCGTCCAAAGGAAGAATCAACGAGGAGTCTACGGTGCACGAACCCTGAGATCCCTGAGAGCCCTGAGTCAACTAAGAGACCCTGAGATTTCCCTGTTTCCCTTTTCTTCGCTTCATCGGTGAAGAAATGAACTGTTTTCCATTTTTCTCATTTTCTGATTTTCTTGGACTTTTGAATCATCTACATCTGAGCATAGCCGGAATGGACTATGAACTTTACTCACGAACTGTAAATATCGTTTTGGATTAGATAGACAGTATGAACAGCCAATGAAATTGTTTAGAAGGGGTGGACTGTGGCCGGTTGACGTTGCCCCCTTAAGAAAGAGAATATGGTGGACGGAAGTTGGTAAACGGAAGGAATAGTCTAAACTAATTTCATTGGTGAAGTGGGAGGAAGCACTTTTCGGAACTGGGAGTGAACTGGACATTTCCACGACTTTTCTATCAGTCTTGCTTCCGCCTTTCTACGGTGCGGCTGCTCTCTGTCCCTGTGCTGGGCTTTCTGCCAAGGCTCCGGCCTTGAGAGAAAAACTGATAAGGCCTGTATTAACTCCTTTCCAATTAACACAAAACTGCTTTTAACTTCTTTCTTTCGCTCTCTCTCTCTTCTAACCTAATCTGGGGAAAGGGGGGAAAGAGGGGAAAGAGGAGGTGGGGAACCCCCCTCTCTGCCGAGAGGGGTTCACTCTCATTTCTGTGTTACTCTGTTGTATATCTTTGTATATATTGTAGATATTGTAAATTTGTAAATATCTCCCTGCAAACCCTACATCGCTTTGTAAATATAGCTCCACTGCTTTGCTAATTCAGCTTGCGAGTTTTTTTTCTTTTCCCTTCAATTTTTTTTTCCCTTTTACTTTACAAGGGGGAAGGGAGGAGGCTTCTTGGCCTTGCCCTTCCACCCACCACAGGAACTCAGCGTGTTGGACTCCACACTGCAGACTTCCACCTTCGCTTGTTTCCAACAAGACAACAGGAACCGTCTGTGAACAAAGCATATTTCTTTTCATCATCAGAAAGGTCATTGTAAGGAGGAGCTTCCTCAGCACGAGTTACTTTCTCCTCTGGAGGTTTAGCACAGTTGGTGCCTTCAGGCCAACTTGAAATCACCTCCACCAGACCAGGCCTTTCAAGATTTCCCATTCAAGCTCTCTGTGTTATCAGAGCCATCCACTTAGACCAGGTTGAGTCTGTGGCATGATGTGGCATGGAAATTTTGCCTTTGAGCATCCAATTCAAAACTGGGAGCTAAGAGAAGTTGTGATTCAGTTCCAATTACTTCAGAAGCTGCTTTTACTACTTCATAGGCAGCTAGAATCTCTTTTTCTGTTGGACTATAATTTGCCTCTGAACCTCTGTAACCTTTTCGAGGGTTGAGGGGAAGGCCCAGCCTTCTCCCCTCCTCCATAAAGTGAAGGGAAAGAAAAATGAGAGAAAGAAAAAAAAAACACAGCCGGATTAGCAAAGGAAAAGTGCTGTATTAACAAGCGGTTTGGGAAATGTAGGTTTATATACAGAATTTACAATATTTACAATATATACACAGAAATATACAACAAAATGACACAGGAATGAGATTCCCCTCCCCCGCCAGGAGGAAGGGTTTCCTCCTGTACCCCCTTCTCTCCCCTTTTTCCCCTAAGAGGGTTAGAAAGAGTAAAAAAGAGCAATTGTTAATTAAAGCAGAATATGTTAGCATAGGCCTTATCTGCTCAAGGTCAGTCTGGCCAAAAGCCCAGAAGCTGAAAGCTGCCAAAGCAGAAAGTGCAAGACAAGACTAAGACTAGTCCCACTGGGAATCAAAACTTCAGGCAGTGCTCTGCCTCTCCACCAATGAAATTAGTTTAGACCTGTCTTCTTTTGTTTATAAAACATTTCGGCATGGTGTCCCTTTGTTAAAGGCTCAATGGTCACAAACCTTGACTCCAGAAACCAAGAGGTCGTCCACGTGTCTCACCTGGAGCTTTTTGCCACAAGCACCAGGTTGGACCATTGCCACTTGCAGCCGTGTACAAAATGTTCTTAATGTCTGGACCATCTTGTAGAGGTCCCAGACCCACAGCTTGAACTGCCTCTTGCTTTATCTGGTCAAAAGCTGCTTGTTGTGCAGGTCCCCAGTGGAAACTGTTTCTCTTTCGAGTCACATCATACAGAGGTTTCACAATATGACTGTATCCAGGAATGTGCAGTGTCCAAAATCCCACTATCGACAAGAAACGTAGCGTTTCATGCTTCTTCATGGGATTTGCCATGGAAGAAACTCTATTTACCACATCCACTGGAATGTGTCAGCGTCCATCTTGCCACCGCACTCCCAGAAACTGTATCTCTGTGGTAGGTCCTTTCACCTTGTCTCGCTTGATGGCAAAACCTGCATTCAGAAGAATGTCAATGATTTTGTTACCTTTCTCGAAGACTTCCTCAGCAGTTATACCCCAGACGATGATATCATCGATGAACTGGATGTGTTCTGGAGCACCACCTTTCTCCAGAGCATCGTGGATTAGTGCATGACAGATGCTTGAGCTGTGGATCCAGCCCATTGGCAGTCTGTTGAAAGTGTACTGGATTCCTCTCCAGGTGAAAGCAAACTGAGGCCTGCATTCCTCTGCTATGGGAATAGAGAAAAATGCATTAGCAATGTCTATGGTAGCATACCATTTGGCCTCTTTGGATTCCAGCTCATACTGAAGCTCCATCATGTCTGGTACTGCTGCACTCATAGGTGGTGTCACTTCATTTAGGGCTCGGTAGTCGACTGCCAGACGCCAGTCTCCATTCTGCTTTTGCACAGGCCACACTGGACTGTTGAAATGTGAATGAGTTTTGCTGACGACTTTGTGACTCTCCAACTGACGAATCAGATTCTGAATGGGCAACAAAGAGTCACGGTTGGTTCTGTATTGTCTGTGATGCACAGTCTGAGAAGCAACCGGCAATTTAATGTCCTGTATCTTATGTTGTCCCACAACTGCAGATTCATCAGAAAGCTCAGGTCTAGCAGACAGCAGATAGCTTCAATTTTTGTCCATCAATTTCTACAGAAGCTACTCCAAAAGCCCATTTGTAACCTCTAGTGTCTTTGAAACGCCCTTCTCTCAGAAAATCGATTCCCAAAATACAAGGTGCATCAGGTCCGGTCACAACTGTATGCTTCTTCCATTGTTTACCAGTTAGACTTATATTAACCTCCACCTTACTTAACTCTTGAGAGCCACCAGTGACTCCCAGAATAGTTATAGACTCTGATCCCTGATAATTTGATGGTATTATGGTGCACTGAGCTCCTGTGTCAACCAAGGCCCTGTACTTCCGAAATTGTGAAGTGCCAGGCCACTGGATGTACACATCCCAATAGATTCTATTATCTCTGTTATCCCTCTCTTCCCCCTGGAACATGCCCACATGTGCATTGTGCACAGTTTGCAGGGTTATAACTTTGCATGTTATAACTGGAGCCACTGTTGGAGCCACAAGGGTCATTCTGGGGAACTGTGGTAGTAACAGCTACCCTTCTGGTATTGCTACCTCGGGTTCTGCCACTTTGCAGTTCTCTCAGTCTCCTGAAAAGATTAGAAGTTGGTTGGCCATCCCAGCAGTTCATGTTCTCACCAAACTGATCACGCAGAGTTATCCAAATAGTTCTACGTGATTGCCTTGGTGGTCTGTTTTGGAATGACCTGTTTTGGAATGTCCTGTTTTGGAATGACCTCCTTGGAGGACGTGCATTCCTCACAGATGAAACTTGTATCCACCTGGAGGAAGAATTGAAATTATCCCTTTGTGCCAATTGGGATATGGAATTTCTAAATTCATCCTTTAACTCTCTTATGCAATTCTGTATATCACCAGACATAGTTTTAATGGTCGAAACCAAAGAAACACGTGTCATGCTATCCTCCAATTGTCTCATTTGATCACCGAATTGGCCAACCGTGGGAGAAGCTCCACCATAATTTCTTGACACAATTCTGCTTGCCAGAATGTTTGCATAATTAGAAGGAGCAAGTTTGATGATCTTTTTAGCAAGACCAATACCCACAGGAATGTCATCAGGATTCAGAGTTTCATGTTCGCCATAGAGTAGCTCTCTAACAGCAAATTCTCTCAAGCGCTTAATTCCCTCATCTATGGTAGTCCAGGGTTTAGGATTCCATGGAAGATCATTCCGGGAAGGGTATCTCAGGGCAACTGCCATTAAAAGGCGTATCCACAGATTAACCTTACCGAGAGCCCTGCCTAGATGTCTATCTATTCCATTATCCCTCGAGAGAGTTCCTAACTGAGCTGCTGACTTGTCTCCAACTGTTAGAGCTGGAGCACCTGTATCATAACACCTACTAAGCCAAGCTAGAACTGGCTCCTTATCTGCTCTGGTGTAATCTTTACGCACGTTGTGAACCTCTTCCTGAGGTGAGGAACATCCCTGAATGTCATCTGCTTGCCCATCTATCACATCTTCCTCTACTTGTTGTCCCCATAATCCTCATGTCACTCTCCTAATGATCTCTTTAAGCTGAGAAGCACCACTGCTAGCTGCTGTCCTAGCTGCATCTCCATCCTGTGTTGATCTCACTAACTCCTCTAGATCTTTAAAACAAACCTTCTCTTCCTCCTCAGCAGGATCTTTTCTGGCAGAAGTTCCCTCACCAGGATCAGTCTCCTGCTCTTCTCCCCCATTAGCTCCTGGATGAGCTTTGGCCTTTCCACTTCTAGTCTTTAAAACTGCTAGTTTCTTAATTGGAGCTGTGTTTGAATTCACAGCCACCTTAACAGAAGCTGAAAGGTTTTGAGACAGATCAGCTGCTGTGGAGGAGGCTTCCGGTCCTGCCGAGAAAGAGCGTGGAAATGACTTTGCCTCGTTGATGGTGGCCGAAGACGGGGGAGCCGCCATGTTGGGAGCTGCCGCTGCCCCTGGCTGCTTGCCAGAATCAGCAACAGAGCTATTCATAGTTTCATAGTTTCATAGTTTCATTCAGGGTTGGAAGGGACCACAAGGATCATCTAGTTCCAAGCCCCCTGCCATGGGCAGGGACACCCCACACTAGATCAGGCTGGACAGAGCCTCATCCAGCCTGCTCTTAAACACCTTCAGGGACGGGGCCTCGACCACCTCCCTGGACAACCCATTCCAGGGTTTCACCACTCTCATGGTGAAGAACCTCCTCCTCACATCTAGCCTGAATCTCCCCACCTCCAGCTTCATTCCATTCCCCCTAGTCCTATCACTACCTGAGATCCTGAGAAGTCCTTCCCCAGCCTTCCTGTAGGCCCCTTTCAGATACTGGAAGGCGACAATTAGGTCACCTCGGAGCCTTCTCTTCTGCAGACTGAACAGCCCCAACTCCTTCAGTCTGTCCTCATAGGAGAGGTGCTCCAGCCCTCTGATCATCCTCGTGGCCCTTCTCTGGACACGTTCCAGCACCTCCACATCCCTCTTGGAATAGGGGCTCCAGAACTGGACACAGTACTCCAGGTGGGGTCTCACCAGGGCTGAGTAGAGGGGGAGGATCACCTCCCTCGACCTGCTAGCCACACTTCTCCTGATGCAGCCCAGGATCTGATTGGCTTTGCGGGCTGCAAGTGCACACTGAGAGCTCATGTTGAGCTTTTTGTCCACCAGCACCCCCAAGTCTCTCTCCTCAGGGCTACTTTCCAGCCAGTCACTGCCCAGCCTGTATTTGTGCCTGGGATTGCCTCGACCCAGATGCAGGACCCTGCACTTGCTCTTATTGAACTTCATGAGGTTGGCCTGTGCCCACCTCTCCAGCCTGTCCAGGTCCCTCTGGATGGCCTCCCTTCCCTCCAGCGTGTCTGCTGCACCACACAGCTTGGTGTCATCAGCAAACTTGCTGAGGGTGCACTCAATGCCACTGTCCATGTCCCCCACAAAGATGTTGAACAAGACAGGTCCCAGGACTGATCCCTGAGGGACTCCGCTTGTCACTGGCCTCCACTGGGACATGGAGCCATTGACAGCCACTCTTTGGGTGCGGCCATCAAGCCAGTTCCTTATCCATCTAGTGGTCCACCCATCAAACCCCTGTGTCACCAGTTTGGAGACCAGGATGTGGTGCGGGACAGTGTCGAAGGCTTTGCTCAGGTCCAGGTAAACGACATCAGTTGCTCGCCCCTCATCTATTAATTTTGTCACCTGCTCATAGAAGGCAACCAGGTTGGTCAGGCAGGATTTGCCCTTGGCAAAGCCATGCTGACTGCTCCCAATCACCTCTTCACTATTCTTTTGAGCAAGTAGTGACTCCAGGAGGATCTGTTCCATGATCTTTCCAGGCACAGAGGTGAGACTGACTGGCCTGTAGTTCCCTGGTTCCTCCTCCTTGCCCTTTTTGAAGATGGGGGCAATGTTTCCCCTTTTCCTGTCTGTGGGGACTTCACCAGATTGCCATGAGTTTTGAAATATAATAGAGAGGGGTTTAGCAACCTCATCTGCCAGTTCTCTCAGTACCCGTGGGTGTAACCTGTCGGGTCCCATGGACTTGAACACTTTCCGGTTCTTCAGATGATCACGAACCTGATCTGCACTTACAATGGGCAGTTCTTCCTCCCCGTCCCTGGCTTTGACTTCCATAACATCAGGAGTGTGGTTAGAGACCCTTGCAGTGAAGACTGAGGTAAAGAAGTTATTAAGTACCTCAGCCTTTTCCTCATCACATGTGACCATGTCACCATTTTCCTTTCTGAGGGGGCCCACACCTTCCCTAGTCTTCTTCTTCCCATTAATATACCTGTAGAAGTTCTTAGTATTCCCTTTAATCTCCCTGGCTAGATTCAACTCAAACTCTGCTTTGGCTTTCCTAACCAGGACTCTTGCTGCTCGGGCAGCTTCCTTATATTCCCCCTGTTCTACCTGTCCTTCCCTCCACTTCCTGTAGAGTTTCCTTTTAAGTAATAGTGTGTCCAGTAGCTCCTTGCCCATCCAGGCAGGCCTCCTAGCATTCTTACCTGCTTTTCTCTTTGTTGGTACACAGAGCTCCTGGACACAGAGCAGGTGGTCCTTGAATACTGACCAGCTGTCCTGGGTCCCTCTTCCCTCCAGGGCTTTGTCCCACGACACTTTGGCTATCAGATCCCTGAAGCGATCAAAATCTGCACGCCTAAAGTCTAGGGTCGTGAGCTTGGAATACTTCCTCCTGATTGCCCTGAGGATGTTAAATTCAACTGCTTCATCGTCACTGCAGCCAAGGCCGTCTCTGAGCCTCACATTGCTTACCAGCCCTTCCCTGTTGGTCAGAACAAGGTCCAGCATAGCACCATTTCTTGTTGGTTCCTCCACCATTTGGAGGAGGAAGTTGTCTTCTATGCAGTCCAGGAACATCCTGGATTGCTGGTGCCTTGCTGTGTTGTCCCTCCAGCAGATATCCGGGTGGTTGAAATCACCCATGAGGACCAGGGCTTGTGACCTGGAAGCTGCTTCTATTTGCCTATGGAGGGCCTCATCTGCTTGGATCTGCTGGTCAGGTGGCCTGTAGGAGACCCCCACAGTAATATCTTCTTCCCCTGTCCTGCCTTTAATTTTGACCCATACACTCTCAACTAGCTTATCATCCCTCCCCAGTTGGAGCTCCACTGATTCCTACTGGCCATTGACATAGAGGGCAACACCTCCTCCTCTCCTTCCCTGCCTATCCTTCCTAAAGAGTTTATACCCATCTGTCCCTACATCCCAGTCATGGGATTCATCCCACCAAGTTTCAGTAACACCCACTATGTCGTGGCATCCCAGCAGCACAGTGGCCCTTAACTCATCCTGTTTGTTGCCCAAGCTGCGCGCATTCGCATAGAAGCGCTTCAGCTGGGCTGGCCCTGTCCTCCTCTTGTGCCAATTCCCCTCGGTTTCCACAGAATGTCCTGGTGGATCATTCGTGGCTTGCCTCAGGGTAGCAAGTTGAGAGCCCTTACCAGCTCTCCATCTCTCTACTGCTGGTGAGCTGCCCCTCTGTTTGTCACCAGCCAGCAGGAGACTATTAACCCCTTCCCCCTTCAAATCTAGTTTAAAGCCCTATCAATGAGCCCTGCCAATTCCTACCCCAGGATTCTTATCCCCCTCTGGGACAAGTGTGTCCCATGAGTTGTTTTCAGCTCAGGTGCCTTGAAAACCAGTCCGTGATTGTGGAACCCAAAGCCCTGTCGATGGCACCAGCCCCTGAGCCATGAATTGACCTGTTGGCCCTTCCTCAGTGTGTCCTCATCCATTGCTGACGTTAGAGGGATGGCAGAAAACACAACTTGTGCTCCTGATCCCTTTAGCAGTTGCCCTAATGTTCTGAAATCTTTTTTAATTGATTGTGAGCCTCTCATTGTTGCATCGTCACTACCCACCTGAAAGACCAGAAGTGGGTAGTAGTCTGAAGGACTCACGAGGTTGGGAATTTTATCTACAACGTCTTTTACTTGGGCACCAGGGAGGCAGCTGACCTCTCTATGAAATGGGTCTGGTCTGCATATTGCGGCCTCTGTTCCCTTCAGTAGGGAGTCTCCTATAACGATGACCCTGCGAGGTTTCTTTTCTGGGTAAGTTTTGATGGCTGGCCTGAGGCAACCTGTCATTGGTGCAGCTTCTGACCTTCTTGAGTCCTCGACCTTACCAATGACCTGTTCCTCCTGCAGAGCCTCATACCTGTTCTGTAATTGCACTGGAGGCAGCGTGCTGCTCACAGGAGCAGACTTCCTTTGTTTGCATTTTTTCCGTCGGGCAGAGACCTGTTCCCATTGGCCCTGCTCATGTGGGTTACTACAGGGAGGTTGAGAATCTTGCTTCTGGGAAGGTATCAAACTCCCTGTTCCCCTAAGTGTTACCCTCTGTTCTGGTTTAGAAGAGATTACATTATGGGAATCATCAATTTTCTGCTTGCCATCTCTTCTAGCTCTTAGCCTTTCCACCTCTTCTTTTAGTTTGACCACCATGCTCATCAGATCACTGACCTGCTCACACCTGAAACAGGAGCTGCTCCCTCCAGCCTCCATGTCGAGTGCCAGGCTCCAGCACTCACTGCAGCCACCTACCTGAACATCTGCATCCTTGTGTGTGGTCTCTGTTTGGGTGCCCACTGTCCTTCTGCTAGCCTTTGCTCTAGTGGTGACCATCTTGTAGTAACCACCCTCTCCACACGGCTTTTTTTTTTTTTTTTTTTTTTTTTTTTTTTTTTTTTCCCCTGTCGGTGAGAAGCCGAGCTGCGCTCCTCAAGCTGCCTCCTCTCTCCTCAGCCACGTGCTGGGTTCTCAAAGCAGCCTTTCCAATAGACTTTTTAACTTTATCTTTAACTGATACAGATTCTCCACTCTCTTCATCACTGGACGTGTCTGGGGCTGACCCAGAAGTATGCCGCCTCTTCTTTGATCTATGCTTAATAATGAAGCAGGCCTTAGATACTTTTCTCTCCCAGCACAAAGAATATAACAAATATGCAATCACTATCATGATCAGAAGATTCGCACACATCAAATAAATCACCTTTGCATCCCAGCCATCACTTAAAATTGCTCTTTCACCTACTGGAATCTTAAACTCCCTTATCTTAATTGGGAGAGTACTTGAAGTTATGTTTCCATATCTACTAAGCTGGAAAAAACCCAGTCAGCGATCATACAGAACCTGAATCTTATACCTGAACCGTAAATATAATTTTTGCATTAAATATTTACCTATGTGATCGATAAGGAGGCCCAAACAATATTTGTAAATCAGAACCCCCAAAACCGAAAAGAACAGACGCTCTAAGATCCAAAACACCTTTATGTTTGCTTGTCTGACTCGAGCAAGCAACAAATCAAACTATTTCTGCCGCATGTTGGGACGGCCAATTAAAAAATGTAGTGGGTTGAGAGAGAAGGCCTAGCTTTCTCTCCCCGACAAAGAGGAAAAAAACCACAGCTAACTCAGCCGGAGAAGCAAAGAGATGTAGCTATATTTACAAGCAATGGGAAAATGCAAGATATGTACACAATATATACAGTATTTACAATATATATACAGAAATATACAGCAAAGAAAGATACAGGAACAAGACCCCCACCTCTGGACAGAGGAGGGTTCCCCCCTGTACCCCTTCTCTCCCCCTACCTCCCTTTTTTCCCAAAGAGGGTTAGAGAGAGAAAAGGGCAGTTATTAAGGAAAGATGAATTTTAGTAGGCCTCATGCAAATTAATTGCAGGATTAGTGCTTATCTGGTATCCAAGGTCAAACTCCGACTGCTCAGAAGCAGACAGGCTGGAAAAGCAGGAGAGAGAGAAACTGAGAAAAAATCCAACTGAACTCAAAACTTAAAGTTGCATTCTACCAATCTACCAATGAAATTAGTTTGGAATATCTGATTGTTTTTGTTATTATTCCAAAACATTCATCCAGAGTGTCCCAGCACTGTCCCTTTCTTAAAGGCACAGCCTCAAATGGTCACAGATGTATAGAACCCAGTGGCACTGTTCCCTCAGGTAACAAGCAGGGTATGTCAGAAGCCAATGACTTTAGCTTTCTCATGTGCTTGAGGATGAGCAAACACTAGAAAAGGTTGCCCATAGAGGCTGTAGAGTCTCCATCCTTGGAGATATTCAAAATCCAACTGGACACAGTGCTGAGCAGCCTGCTGTAGCTGATGCTGCTCTGAGCAGGGCAGGGTGAACTAGATGGTCCCTTAACACTTCATCCATTCTTCAAGCCTCAGCAGATCTGGAAGGGGGTGTTTGACGGTGTGTCTGGCACTGCCAAATTTTGTAAGAGAAATTTTGTTGTTGGGTTTCATCACATGGAAAGGCAAGTATATGTCTTTGTTGCTCTTGTGTGAGTGTTATGAGGGCTACATTTATGTAGGAAGAAAAATCCCTTTAATCTGCAAAGTGACACAAAAAGTTGGATTTGTTTCCTTGTCCACCTGCAAACAGTATGAGCACAGTTCCAGGTTTGAGCCAGGTGCTGGTCTTGAGAAAGGGAAGTGACCAAGCTACAGTTTTTCACAGCGTCTTTATGGTCCAGGGAGGTACAGACAAACTAGGACAGGAACCTAAACCAGCACCACTGGGACAAACACAAAAATATGTTGTTCGGTGAATCTAATCACAGCTTCTTGCTAGCAAGGCTTAGTGGCAAGCAGCTGTGCTAACAATGTTTCTTAGTATACATTCCCTTCCATACACTTCCTTGAAGGATGTCCTTAGGGAAGGGTGTCTCCATACATGTATCCAATAGTCTGCTGTGCTGACATGTGCCTGACATCTGCTGGGATCTCAACACAGCAGAGAGGAGACAGTCTAGGAGGTTCTTAGAGAGCATGGAGGACAGCTTCTTATCCCAGGTGCTGCGAGAGCCTACCAGGGGCAAGGCTATGCTTGACCTCCTCTTCACCAACAGGGAAGGACTGGTGGGTGATGTGGTGGTTGGAGGGTGTTTGGGGTCCAGTGACCACGAGATAATTGAATTCTCATTATTTGGTCAAGCTAAGAGGGGCAGCAAGAAGACCTCCACTCTGGATTTCCGGAGGGCAGACTTCAGGCTACTCAAGGAACTAATTCAGAGGGTTCCTTGGGATAAAGCCCTTAAAAATAAAGGGGTCCAGGAGAGCTGGACCTACTTCAAGGAAGAACTGTTGAAGGCGCAGGAACAGGCTGTGCCAATGTGCCGGAAGATGAGCCACCGGGGCAGACGGCCAGCCTGAATGGTTAATGAACTTTTAATAGAACTAAGGGGAAAAAAGAGGGTGTATCACCTTTGGAAGAAAGGTGAGGCAACCCACGGAATGTTTAAGGATGTTGCTAGGTGTTGTAGGAAGAAAATTAGGGAGGCAAAAGCACATTTGAAGCTTAAACTGGCCTCTACTGTGAAGGACAACAAAAAGTCCTTCTATAAATACATTAATAGCAAGAGGAAGAGAAAGGACAACCTCCACTCCTTGGTTGACATGGAGGGAAATGTTGTATCAAGGGATGAGGAAAAGGCAGAGATACTTAACACCTTCTTTGCCTCAATTTTTACTAGAAGAACAGAACGTCTTCCTGACAGCTGGCCTCCAGAGCTGGCAGAAGGAGCCAGGGAGGTACACAGTTTCCCTGTGTTCAATGAGGAGGTGGTTGGAATTCTCCTTAGAAGCTTGGATCCCCACAAGTCCATGGGACCAGATGGGATTCATCCTAGGGTGCTGAGAGAGCTGGCAGATGAGCTGGCCAAGCCACTATCCATCATTTTTCAGCAGTCCTGGCTCACTGCAGAGGTCCCAGAGGACTGGAAGCTGGCCAACGTTGTGCCCATCCATAAGAAGGGCCGGTTGGATGAGCCAGGGAATTACAGGCCTGTCAGCCTGACCTCAATGCCAGGCAAGATCATGGAACAGGTCATCCTGAGTGCAATCACACAGCACTTAGAGGATGGCCAAGGGATCAGGCCTAGCCAGCATGGATTTAGGAAGGGCAGGTCCTGCCTGACCAACTTGATCTCCTTCTATGATCAGGTGACCCGCCTGGTGGATGTGGGGAGGCCTGTTGATGTAGTCTACCTGGACCTCAGCAAGGCCTTTGACACCGTCCACCATAGCAAACTGCTGGCCAAGCTGTCAGCCCATGGCTTGGACGGGAGCACACTGCGATGGGTTAGGAACTGGGTGGATGGCCGAGCCCAGAGAGTGGTGGTGAATGGTGTCACATCCAGCTGGCGGCCAGTCACTAGTGGTGTCCCCCAGGGATCAGTGCTGGGCCCCATCCTCTTTAACATCTTTATTGATGATCTGGATGAGGGCATTGAGTCCATCATCAGTAAATTTGCTGACGACACCGAGCTGGGGGCAGGAGTTGATCTGCTGGAGGGGAGAGAGGCTCTGCAGAGGGACCTCGACAGGCTGGACAGATGGGCAGAATCCAACGGCATGAGATTTAACACATCCAAGTGCTGGGTTCTGCACATTGGCCACAACAACCCCATGCAGTGCTACAGGCTGGGGTCAGAGTGGCTGGAGAGCAGCCAGGCAGAGAGGGACCTGGGGGTACTGGTCGATGGCAGGCTGAACATGAGCCTGCAGTGTGCCCAGGCGGCCAGGAGGGCCAATGGCATCCTGGCCTGCATTAAGAACAGTGTGGCCAGCAGGAGCAGGGAGGTCATTCTGCCCCTGTACACTGCACTGGTTAGGCCGCACCTCGAGTACTGTGTCCAGTTCTGGGCCCCTCAGTTTAGGAAGGATGTTGACTTGCTGGAACGAGTCCAGAGAAGAGCAACAAAGTTGGTGAGGGGTTTGGAACACAAGCCCTATGAGGAGAGACTGAGGGAGCTGGGGTTGCTCAGCCTGGAGAAGAGGAGACTCAGGGGTGACCTTATCACTCTCTACAACTACCTGAAGGGAGGTTGTAGACAGGTGGATGATGGTCTCTTCTCCCAGGCACCCAGTACCAGAACAAGAGGACACAGTCTCAGGCTGCACCAGGGGAGGTTCAGGTTGGATATTAGGAAGAAGTTCTACACAGAGAGAGTGATTGCCCATTGGGCTGCCCAAGGAGGTGGTGGAGTCGCCATCATTGGAGGTAATTCAGTATTCAGTATTCCTAAGGTTGGAAGAGACCTCAAAGATCATCAAGTCCAACCTGTCACCACAGACCTCATGACTAGAGTAGGGAAGACACTACGAGGAGACTTGATGGGGTACTTGGTGTTATGGGTTAGTTTTTTGGGTGGGTTGGATTGGTTGATGGGTTGGACGCGATGATCTTGAAGGTCTCTTCCAACCTGGTTTGGTTTATTCTATTCTAAATAAAGGTATATTCTATTCTAATAGCCGTGGGTTTTTGAGTAGCAGAACAGGTCTGACTTTCTTCAGGACTCGTTTGTAGAGTTGGCCTGGGCTTGGTTCTATAAATCCATCAGGAATACAATGTGTAGTGTAGTGTACAACAAAGGTAGTGCTATCTCCACCTCTTCTTCAAGCACAGGTAAATAAACTGGGGTAAAACAACCTGGCTCTGGGGTAGGATAATCCAGTTCTTGGTATCATTATTACCTTGAAAGTAGAGAATTTGAAAGACCAGACTTCAGTTTCTAAACCTCTGTCCTTATGGCCTGAATATAT
This sequence comes from Melanerpes formicivorus, assembly GCF_026170545.1. Lineage (NCBI taxonomy): Eukaryota > Metazoa > Chordata > Aves > Piciformes > Picidae > Melanerpes > Melanerpes formicivorus. The sequence continues at coordinate 1,234,751 of NW_027142409.1, forward strand.
CTTAAATCTTTCTGTCTTTCCTTAGCACTTGCAGGAAGAAGACGTGAAATAAATGGAATACCAACAACCACACTCTCAGTTTTGCAAGTCATTAACAATCTGGAAGGAGACATGCTGTCAACCTAAGCAAAAGATCTCAGAGAATCACAGGGATGGACCAAAATGGAAAGACTTTGGGTGCATTCCTTCCTTCTGTAAAGCACTGGTTGCTGGCAGCCCAGGGAACTGAGTTATGGACTAACATTAAATACACAAGTGTAGAAGTGGGTAAATGTTTTGTGACTGCAAGATTCAAAGGCACATTCTGTAATACAGTAAATGCAGAGAGAAACATTTTAAGGTAAATCCCTCTGATCCTAAAGTAAAGGTACAGAGCTAACTGAGTATAAATCTCATTAACTAGAACATGCAAATCTATTATTTTCTTTTGCTGACTTCCTCAGTGCTGATTTCATCACTGTGGCAACTTGGTTACAGTTTCCCAGGGAGAAATAAGAGAATAAACACAAATTTCTAAACTGATTATGCTGCCTTGAGTTGTGCGCTTAGCAAACATTACATTCCCCAAAGCACCTTTCTTCCAGGAATCTCTGAGAACTTTTCAGCATGAATTACCAGACCACATCTTGGTGATAAGTAGGTGTTATTTCCTTTTTCAAAATGGAGAAATCTAAACTGTTGCCTAAAGTAACCATGAACCATCTACTTCTTGCAGCTTTCTTTTTCTTGACTTATTTTCCATGCCCTTTCTTCTTTTGCCTTCTGAATCATTCTTAAACTCAATTTCCTCTCCTCTGTCTAGAATAGTCCCCTCACTGCAACCTGATATTGTACCCAAACTTTGAAATTCTTCTCCCCGTGAAGCTTGGACATCAGTGTGTGCTGTGCCCAAGTGCTCTCCTCATTCAGGTAATAACCTTTATTAGTGCCTTTCTGCACTGAGCTATATTTCTGTAGATAGGTTTAAATTGTTATTTTCATTTTATATGGGGGGGGATGGGGGGAGATGGGGGGAGAGTTGGATTAGACTGCAGATAAATTAAAGAACACAGGTGTCTCAGGTGCCTCTGATATGGGGATCAGAGCGAGACAATTTTGCAAAGATGTTAAGCACTTGCTGCTCCCACCATTTTGAACATTCAGATCACTTTGGCAAATCTGATCTTACACTGCCTGTTGTTTAGTCACTGGTCAGCATATTGGCTGTACCCTGTATTCAAGATAAATAAACAAGTATTTTTCTCCAGAAGGGTGCTTCATTCAAGATAAAGGTTTTGATCCCAGTACTCACTGTATGTATATCTAAATTAAACTGTTATTGCACTGATCTTAGTTTCTGTTTCTTAACATTAACCTTTTAATTGTTCTTGTGTGAAATAAAAAGTTGATGATCTGTTTCCACCATATGCTCCTCTGCAAATAGAAAAAAGAAATCCATGGGACATTTTTCATCATTCTTTTGCTAAAACTGTATACTTCCCCCTCGCACCACTTCTGTCAAAAACCCCAAATGGTTTTCTTTCTCTCAGAGCACTTTTTCAGCAGTTTACTATGTGGTTGTTCAAGAAATCTATTGAAGAGTTGTTCATACTTTAGGTCATCTGGCTTCCATGAGAAATATGCAGACTGGATAGTTCCTTTTTTGTTATTTTAGCATTGGCCTATGATTCATAAAGAAGGGGATATAGACCAGTCATCAGGATATTAGCCTGAGACTTATGTATCTGGGATTTCTTCTGTATTCCACCACAAGCTATTGTCTGTGCGGCCATATAGAAGAGGGTGCATGTTTGGACTGCAAAGCAGCTAGAACAAAGAAGTCCCCCCATAGCGTTATGGAGCTCATCTAGTACTAGTCCATCCTTCCCATTTAAGGTTGTGTCTTCAGGAGCTTCTGCAGCCTGCAGCACATATATACCCTTTAGCTGATGTTAGGTTTCCTACCCTGAGGCCTGCTTGGATAGTGGTTATACTCATGCATGTGAAGAGCTCAGGTATTAGCCATGGGAAAGCTAGAAAGTCTGTAATAAGATTGATATTGGGACAGTGATACATGCCCATATCTTAAACCTGCAACAAAAAATCAATAGTGATGAATCTATACAGGAGAAAACTGCCAGCAGTCAATATCCAGGATAGTCTTGAGCCAGAACTGCTATTCTCTAATGTAAGTATTTCTTCCAGTGTTGGAGAGGAGAGGAGAAGAGGGGAAGGAAGAGGTGAAGAAGAAGAGGAAGAGAATAACTAACATCCACATGTCATTCATCAGGACCATTTCAAAGATGAAATATGCTGCTTACTCCCCACCACAACAGTTTAAGGCAGATGTCCAATTGAGACAGCAGGAGAATTTATACTATAGTAGGTGAATATGGTGATATGCATTGCAAGTAAATAAGACCTTCTTCAGGATTTCAGTGAATCAAATATGCAAATAAATTATATTTATGTCTTTTAGTAGAAATAAAGAAAAAAGAAAGAAATCAAGAAAACATCAGTACCTAATAATAAGCCAATATGTGAGAGCCATTTTCCATTTTCAATGCAAAGAGTTTCTGTATTTCATGCAGTAGTGTTACAGTAGCCTGCATGCCTAAGAATATTGTGAAGACGAGGTTTGTAGACAAGGTTTGCTGGCTGTTGAGAAAAAAACACACATGTCTTCAAACACCTTTTCCAGATCTCATCTGACAAAGGACCTGACTTCTCCCTATAAAGCTCTATGTACTGTTATAAGTCACCATAGCTGTGGCTATTTAGGGTGTGTTTTGTACAGAGATTTAGGCAGAACCTGTAAGTTTCAGTAACATCTACAAAGTGACTATCAGTATGTTTTTTACCAAAAGCATGTATCAGTATGTTTTAGCAGAAACATGCTCTCCCAGCACACAGCACAGGACTTAGAAAGAAGAGAAGTTTGAATCAAAAAACCAGCCCCATGTGTTATTTCCTTTTCATTGCCTGTTTCACAGGTGTAACAGAGAGAGGGTAATATATCTTGCTTAGCAAGGCCATTCTCTATTTTGCATTAGTTGCCTGTGTAAATGTGTCTTTCTGGTGGACAGTTTATCAGTCTACTTACTAATTGTTCTATTTGCTCAAAATTATCATCAGGCAGGAAGCATGTTATGTTTTATGAAAATAGATTCTCTTAGGCCTTTGTCTCCGTTTTCTTCTTAATATCTTGCCACCTAATCAAATTCATTTTATGAAATGTACTACATCTGTTTGACATAATTCACCAGCATAGAGTGTTTCTCTGCAATCACTTGGAGAATGACAAACTGATATAAGAGACTGCAATTTGTTATCATGTTCTGATGGAAATATGGGGCCAAATCATGGTATTCCTCCACAGGAGCCCAGAGAAGAGTATGAAAAGCAGGAGGACTGCAAATTTATTTGCCAAACTAAACTTTATGTGTCTCTAAGGCCTTGAAGGCCTCTTTGTCCAGCTTCATCTGTGCTACTGGACTTGTCCATCATTGAAAGCACTTGCACATGGTTCACATTTTAATCTGCTCAGTTCTCAAACACATTCTTTATGTCAGCTACTTCCTGTGTCAGAGTGAGACAGCTTCTGGAGGGGACTTGTCTCAGCACACCCCTTGGACTGTGCCTGTTGAGGATATGCACTGGTAGAGGAATGTCTAATTTATGAATCAAATCAATGACTGGTTTCTGAGCAGTTTGATGCCATTGGGAGCAACTTTGTCAGCTTAAGTGTGTCTAAATCAAGCAGTGTCATGAGGTGGATATGCCTAGGTGCTGGTATTTAGCTGCCTGTCATCATCCACCTTTGGTCGAGAGAGTTTGCAGACTTGAAGGCATTCAAATGAGCAATCTTCTCCCTTTCAATCCTTTTGCTCAGGCAGTAGGATAGTCTTTGCAGAGGCTATCCTTAGCTCAAACACAACTTCTAGCCCAAATGAATAGGTCATTGGGACAGGCTGCTAAATCCAGTGGCCCAGTAGACTCAAGGCTGCCTCAGCTCCCTGTTTCTGTGCCCAGATGGCAGTGGGGCTAAGCATGTATTCCCAGTACACATGTGAGCACAAACACAGACCCTACAATCTCCCCAGTAGCTGGACAGGACTTCCTAATCCCTCTAATAGTCTTTGCACAGATTTCTGGTGCCTCTGTCATCCAGCCCAGGATTCCAGTTGCTTTAATACCTGGTTCCCAAAGCCCTTTATTGTACTCACCAACTAGTCCAGCTTGGTATTCACCAGTGATTCACCTAGACCCCCAAACACACACATGCACTCCAAGTAGACAGTCCCTCACACAGCAAAACATCTGGAGATCAATGAGAAGACAGGCTTTGCTGACCAAGTGCAGGGCATGGCTTCTCAAAGTAAATCCTGTGCTCCTCCTCTGTATCCCATGTGTCCCATACTCCTGAGGTAGTAGCTTAGTCCCCTCAACTCATAAGAGAATTTCTCTTTAATTCAAGGTGCCCCCGTGGACCCTGGACTGAGGCTCCCCTGGGACAGCCCTGGGAGAATCTGCATCAGAGGCTCATGTTCCCCAATGGGTTATTTGAGTTTGCTCTCCCACCCTGCACAGCCACACTCCCGAGCCACCATGGGAAAACACTGTGGGGTTTGCCTGCTGATGCTGGCCCACAGTATCTGCCCACCACTAGCCATTGTTTGCCACCAATTATGCCTGTAAGGAGATGAAATGTGGCTGTGTTTAAAGCCTTTGGCAGAGCAAATCTAAATAAATGTTTATCAGCAGCCAAATGCAGAAGAGAGAGCTAATAAAAATGCATGTTTTGGAAGGCTCCCTCTCCACCAGTTTTGTGCAGGAAGGTAAATTTAAATTCATGTTGCACTGAAGTACTGCTTTGCAGCTAAGAAAAATGAGTGGGTCTAGGTACATTTCCAGTGACCTGCTGTAAACACAGTATATGCTGCATTAGGAGTAAATTACCAACATGACAGTCTTCAGAAATATGATGGAGGCAGCTCAGAATTTGCTTCTCTTCATCCCAGTTTTGTAGGGAAGGGCACACTGGCTTCTTCCCCAACAATTGGGGCTCAAGGGCCACTGGACATGGTCAGCCCATCCTCCGGTTGTCAGAACATTGTCATGGTGCCTTTCACTGCTTCAGCCTTGAGCAGAGGCAGCAGAAGCCACAGAGGGAAAGCTGAGGGCTTGGGAATGAGCAACACCCAACATCTCAAAACCAAAATCATTATTTGCCTCTGCTACTACCCAGACAGATGGATTCCCATTACAAGACAACCTTGGATTTATGATTAGATGGATATGGAAGACTCTCATGGCAACATCTATCAAGCTTTTCTGACACATTTCTATGACAATAGCCATATGGATCAAAAGATGAGATTGCAAACTCAGAATCATCTTTTTGTTATGTATTTGTACAGTGCCTAAACCACACCAGAAGAGAAGGAGGAGCATCCATCAGAGGTGGGGGCTCATGAGGTCCCTTGCTGCTATTAAGCCACAACACAAATGCTTTAAGACAAGAGCAAACCATTGTGTCTGGTTAACTGATTATCAGAGATCTTTCCAGATTCTCAATCTGTGAAATAAAAAGGCTAATACAGTGCCAGCACCCCAGTCACTTCTCTACATGATCATCCATTCAATCTCAAAGACCCCTGAGGAGAGGAAGAGCCTAGGATCAGTCCTTACTCACTGTGACTCATTGGGAAGCTGCTTACCCAGCACAGGATCTCATCTTGGCACTTAGTCTGCTGCTCTAAATTAGTGTTAAACATAAATGTTATTTATTTCTAATTAATTATTAAGGCAGTATCTAACAGCACTCAAGAAAGATCATATTGGTGTATGTCTGGATGTAACATGGCCTTCCTTAAATCACACTGAAGGCTGATTTCCCTCCTGCTATATAGCAGATTACTTCAGGCTTGGTGCTGGTACACAAGGAGAAAATTTGTTACCCTTCTGGAAAATCAATGGATGCTTGGCAAACTGAGTTTGGTGCTGTTAATCATCTTGATGGCACCATCTGCCTATGTACAAAGCACAGCAGGAGAAACACCTTACTGCTTATCAGAAGGCTCTGCCATAGGCAGCTGCACAGGGACCTACTCAGTGGCTGCAAAGTGGCTTGCACCTCTTGCTGCAGCTGAAACACTTCCAAGCCCAGCTGAAGTTGCAGGAAGATGTGGGGAGTTCAGAACTTGTAGAGTACTCTGCCATGCCCCCACCAGGACTTCTGCTCCATGAACAGGGCAGTGCCTCTATGTGGTGACCAAAAAGTGGATGAATACTCAGGAAATGCAGCAGAGTTAAAAATACCAAAAAAAAAAAATCCATCTGCCTGAGGCATTGCTGCAGCTGCATGCAGCTTCTCAACACCTCACCAGTATGTGGAAGACGTGAAAAATCCTGCTGCAGAGCTCACTAGCTGTGGATCATGGCTTGTCACCATATGAGGCTCTGGCATGAGGTGTGTCCATTGGGGCAAGGTCTTCTCCCTCCTAAAGAAGTTCAGTGCTTCTCCAGAAGACAAAGGCAAAAAAACCCTGCAGAAGGATCTTTCCTGCAGGTCCAGAAAGGGCTGGAGAGGATGCAGCTGAACCCCAGAGGTGGATGAAGCTGTTGACATGATGTAGCATGAGCAAACAAACAGGTGTCACCGGTTGGGGCTGTCCCCTTAAGAAAGGGAATATGGTGGATGGAAGTTGGTAAATGAAAAGAACAATCTAAACTAATTTCATTGGTAAAGTGGGAGGAAGCACCTTCTGAACTGGGAGTGCAGGAAGGTATACTAAGCTTTCCAGCACACTTCCATCAGTCTTGCTTCCGCTTCTCCTTCGGGCAGCAGCTTGCAGCTCCTGGGCTTTCTGCCAAGGCTTCGGCCTTGAAACTGATAAATGCCTGTATTAACTCCCTTCCAATTAACACAAACTGCTTCTAACTTTTTTTCTCTCTTTTCTTTCTCTTTCTATCACACTCTGGGGAAAAGGGGAAAGAGGGGAGAGCGGAGGTGGGAAACCCCCCTCAGTAGAGGGGGGAACTCTCATTTCTGGGCTACTCTATTGTATATCTTTGCATATATTGTAAATATTGTAAATTTGTATATATTCCCCTGCATATCCTACATTGCTTTGTAAATATACAGATCCACTGCTTTGCTAATTCAGCCGTGAGTTTGTTTTTTTTTTCCGTTCCTTTCAATTTTCTTCCCCTTTACTTTACAGGGGGGAGGGAGGAGGCTTTTGGGCCTTACCCTTCCAACCCCACGACATTTTTTTTTTCTTGGCTTACCCAACGTGGGGCAGATAATTAGTTTAATTTATTACTTGATTGATTTAGTGTTTTCTAGCTGAATTAGCAAACATGAAGGTGTTGTGGTTTGTGGAGCGATTATTCTTTTCAATTTTTGGGGCTCTGGTTTACAGATATTGTCTGGGTTTGATTTTGGATTACCTGGGTAAATATTTGGTGCGGACAATTTATATGTGGGTTATGTATAGAGTTAGATTATGGTATGGAAAATGCGCGGATTTCTTATGGCCAGTGAGATACAGAAATGTTACCTCCACCGCTCTCCCAATTGAGATAAAGGGTTTTAAGATTCCGCCTGAGGAGAGAGTAACTTTAGGTGATGCCTGGGATCCAAAGGTGATTTATTTCATGTGTATAATTCTGCTGCTGGTGATAACTAATGTGTATTCTCTGTATTCCTGGCGTCGGGAGAAGAAGTTGTCCAGGGTGTGTTTTGTTATTAAAACTAGATCAAAAAGAAAATGCCGTGGCTCTGGATCAGTCCCAGAATCATCTAGTGATGAGGAAGGTGGAGACTCTCTGTCAGTTAAAAAGAGGGCTAAAAAGTTAATTGGCAAAGGAGCTCTAAATGACTTTGCTGATTCTGGCAAGCTGCCAAGGGCGTCAGCCAGTATCAACATGGCGCCTACTCCTTCTCCTCCTTCTTCTTCTCCGTCGGCCATTAATGGAGCAACATCATTTCCGCCCACTCCCTCGGTGGGACCGGAAGTCACTGCCCCAGCAGCTGATTTATCTCAGGACCTATCAGCTTCTATTAAGGGGGCTGTAAATTCAAACACAGCTCCAGTTAAGGTGGCTGTTTGAAAGACTAGAAGTACAAAGACCAAAGATGATGGAGAAGAAGAGCTGGAGACTGATCCTGGTGAGGGGCCCTCTCCTCTAAGAAATCCTGCTGAGGAGGAAGAGAAGGTTTGTTTTAAAGATCTAGATAACCTAGTGAGATCAAAGCAGGATGGAGATGAAGTTAGGAAAGCAGCTGGCAAAGGTGGTTCTCAGCTTAAAGAGATCCTTGGGAGAATGACAGCAGGATTATATGGACAAAAAGTTCAGGGAGACGAGGAGGAAGATGATATTTCAGAGTGTTCGTCACCCCGCGAGGAATTGCGAAATGTCCGTAAAGATTTCACCAGGGCAGATAAGGAGCCAGTTCTAGCTTGGCTTAGTAGATGTTATGATACAGGTGCCCCAGCTCTAACAGTTGGATACAAGTCAGCAGCTCAGTTAGGAACTCTCTCAAGGGACAATGGAATAGATAGAAATCTAGGCAGAGCTCTCGGTAAGGTTAATCTGTGGATACGCCTTTTAATGGCGGTTGCCCTGAGATACCCTTCCCGAGATGATCTTCCATGGAATCCTAAACCCTGGACTACCATAGATGAGGGAATTAAGCGCTTGAGAGAATTTGCTGTTAGAGAGCTACTCTATGGTGAACATGAAACTCTGAATCCTGATGACATTCCTGTGGGAACTGGTCTTGCTAAAAAGCTCATCAAGATTGCTCCTTCTAATTATGCAAACATTCTGGCAAGCAGAATTGTGCCAAGAAATTATGGTGGAGCTTCTCCTACGGTTGGCCAATTCAGTGATCAAATGAGACAATTGGAGGATAGCATGACACGTGTTTCTTTGGTTTCAGCCATTGAAACTCTGTCTGGAAAAATTGAGAGTTGCATGAAGGATCTGACAGATTCCATATACCAATTGGCACAGAAGGATAATTTCAATTCTCCCTCCAGGTGGATACAAGTTTCATCTGTGAGGAACACACATCCTCCAAGGAGGTCATTCCAAAACAAGTCATTCCAAAACAGACCACCAAGGCAATCACATAGGACTATTTGGATAACTCTGCGTGATCAGTTTGATGAGAACATGAACTGCTGGGATGGCCAACCAACTTCTAATCTTTTCAGGAGACTGAGAGAACTGCAAAGTGGCAGAACCCGAGGTAGCAATACCAGAAGGGTAGCTGTTACTACCACAGTTCCCCAGAATGACCCTTGTGGCTCCAACAGTGGCTCCAGTTATAACATGCAAAGTTATAACCCTGCAAACTATGTGCAAAGCACATGTGGGCATGTTCCCCATAACTAGGGGTGCCCTGCCTCCCACCAGGGGGAGGATAGGGATAACAGAGATAATAGAATCTATTGGGATGTGTACATCCAGTGGCCTGGCACTTCACAATTTCGGAAGTACAGGGCCTTGGTTGACACAGCAGCTCAGTGCACCATAATGCCATCGAATTATCAGGGATCAGAGTCTATAACTATTCTGGGAGTCACTGGTGGATCTCAAGAGTTAAGTAAGGTAGAGGTTAATATAAGTTTAACTGGCAAACAGTGGAGGAAGCATACAGTTGTGACCGGACCTGACGCACCTTGTATTTTGGGAATTGATTTTCTGAGAGAAGGGCGTTTCAAAGACCCTAGAGGTTACAAATGGGCTTTTGGAGTAGCTTCTTTAGAAATTGATGGACAAAAATTGAAGCTATCTGCTGTCTGCTAGACCTGAGCTTTCTGATGAATCTGCAGTTGTGGGACAACATAAGATACAGGACATTAAATTGCCGGTTGCTTCTCAGACTGTGCATCACAGACAATACAGAACCAACCGTGACTCTTTGTTGCCCATTCAGAATCTGATTCGTCAGTTGGAGAGTCAGAAAGTCGTCAGCAAAACTCATTCACCTTTCAACAGTCCAGTGCGGCCTGTGCAAAAGCAGAATGGAGACTGGCGTCTGACGGTCGACTACCGAGCCCTAAATGAAGTAACACCACCTATGAGTGCAGCAGTACCAGACATGATGGAGCTACAGTATGAGCTGGAATCCAAAGAGGCCAAATGGTATGCTACCATAGACATTGCTAATGCATTTTTCTCTATTCCCATAGCAGAGGAATGCAGGCCTCAGTTTGCTTTCACCTGGAGAGGAATCCTGTACATTTTCAACAGATTGCCAATGGGCTGGATCCACAGCTCAAGCATTTGTCATGCAGTGATCCACGATGCTCTGGAGAAAGGCGGTGCTCCAGAACACATCCAGTTCATCGATGATATCATCGTCTCGGGTAAAACTGCTGAGGAAGTTTTTGAGAAAGGTAACAAAATCATTGACATTCTTCTGAATGCAGGTTTTGCCATCAAGCGAGACAAGGTGAAAGGACCTACCACAGAGATTCAGTTTCTGGGAGTGCGGTGGCAAGATGGACGCTGACACATTCCAGTGGATGTGGTAAATAGAGTTTCTTCCATGGCAAAACCCATGAAGAAGCACAAAACCCTACGTTTCTTGTCGATTGTGGGATTTTGGAGACTGCACATTCCTGGATACAGTCAAATTGTGAAACCTCTGTATGATGTGACTCGAAAGAGAAACAGTTTCCACTGGGGACCTGCACAACAAGCAGCTTTTGACCAGATAAAGCAAGAGGCAGTTCAAGCTGTGGGTCTGGGACCTCTACAAGATGGTCCAGACATTAGGAAGATTTTGTACACGGCTGCAAGTGACAATGGTCCAACCTGGTGCTTGTGGCAAAAAGCTCCAGGTGAGACACGTGGACGACCTCTTGGTTTCTGGAGTCGAGGTTACAGAGGTTCAGAGGCTAATTATACTCCAACAGAGAAAGAAATTTTAGCTGCCTATGAAGGAGTAAACGCGTCTTCTGAAGTAATTGGAACTGAATCACAACTTCTCTTAGCTCCCAGATTGCCAGTTTTGAATTGGATGTTCAAAGGCAAAGGCTCCACACCACATCATGCCACAGACTCAACATGGTCTAAGTGGATGGCTCTGATAACACAGAGAGCTCGAATGGGAAATCTTGAAAGACCTAGTCTAGTGGAGGTGATCTCAAGTTGGCCTGAAGGTATTAACTGTGCTAAACCTCCAGAGGAGAAAGTAACTCGTGCTGAGGAAGCTCCTCCTTACAATGACCTGTCTGATGATGAAAAGAAATATGCTTTGTTCACAGACGGTTCCTGTCGTCTTGTTGGAAACAAGCAAAGGTGGAAGTCTGCAGTGTGGAGTCCAACACGCCGAGTTGCAGAGGCGAAGGATGGAGAAGGAGAATCCAGTCAGTTCGCAGAGATAAAAGCCGTCCAGCTAGCTCTCGACGTAGCTGAACGTGAGAGATGGCCAAATCTTTATCTCTACACCGACTCATGGATGCTAGCCAATGCTCTACGGGGTTGGCTAAAGAACTGGAAGAAGAGTGGTTGGCAGAGGAAAGGAAAACCCATTTGGGCAGCCAACCTATGGCAGGACATTGCTGATCGAATCGAGAGAATTCCAGTGAAAGTGAGACACATCGATGCTCACATTCCTAAGAGCAAAGCTACTGAGGAACAGCAACACAACCATCAGGCAGATCTAGCTGCAAGAGTTTCTCAAGTAGACATGGACTCTAATCTTGATCTCGACTGGAAACACCGAGGCGAGATATTCTTAGCTCGGTGGGCTCATGATTCGTCAGGACATCAAGGCAGAGATGCAACATACCAATGGGCTTGTGACAGATCCATAGACATTTCCATGGATGCTATCACACAAGTCATCCATGACTGTGACATTTGTGCTGCTATTAAGAAGGGAAAACGACATAAGCCCTTGTGGTATGGTGACAGATGGTCCAAGTACAAGTATGGTGAAGCTTGGCAGATTGACTACATCACTCTACTACGTTCTCGTTCTGGTAAGCAATACGTGCTTACTATGGTAGAGGCAAACACTGGATGGTTGGAAACTTATCCAGTTCCACATGCAACTGCACGCAACACCATTCTCGGTCTGGAGAGACATATCCTGTGGAGACACGGAACTCCAGAGAGGATTGAGTCAGACAACGGAACTCATTTCAAGAATAACCTTGTAAAGAGCTGGGCAAAAGAGCACGGTGTTGGGTGGATATTCCACATTCCCTACTATGCACCAGCTTCAGGGAGGATTGAACGCTACAACGGTTTGTTGAAGACCACTCTTAAAGCCATGGGGGGTGGATCTTTGAAAAAATGGGAAAAACATTTAGCACAAGCAACCTGGCTGGTAAATAGTAGAGGTTCAGTGAACCGAGCTGGACCTGCACATTCAGATTTGCTACAGAAAGTAGAAGGTGACAGAGTTCCCGTTGTTAGAGAAAAGAATCTGTTAGGTAGTTTCATAGTTTCATAGTTTCATTCAGGGTTGGAAGGGACCACAAGGATCATCTAGTTCCAACCCCCCTGCCATGGTCAGGGACACCCCACACTAGATCATGCTGGACAGAGCCTCATCCAGCCTGCTCTTAAACACCCCCAGGGACGGGGCCTCGACCACCTCCCTGGACAACCCATTCCAGGGTTTCACCACTCTCATGGTGAAGAACCTCCTCCTCACATCCAGCCTGAATCTCCCCACCTCCAGCTTCATTCCATTCCCCCTAGTCCTATCACTACCTGAGATCCTGAGAAGTCCTTCCCCAGCCTTCCTGTAGGCCCCCTTCAGATACTGGAAGGCCACAATTAGGTCTCCTCGGAGCCTTCTCTTCTGCAGACTGTACAGCCCCAACTCCTTCAGTCTATCCTCATAGGAGAGGTGCTCCAGCCCTCTGATCATCCTCGTGGCCCTTCTCTGGACACGTTCCAGCACCTCCACATCCCTCTTGTAATAGGGGCTCCAGAACTGGACACAGTACTCCAGGTGGGGTCTCACCAGGGCTGAGTAGAGGGGGAGGATCACCTCCCTCGACCAGCTAGCCACACTTCTCCTGATGCAGCCCAGGATCTGATTGGCTTTGCGGGCTGCAAGTGCACACTGAGAGCTCATGTTGAGCTTTTTGTCCACCAGCACCCCCAAGTCTCTCTCTTCAGGGCTACTTTCCAGCCAGTCACTGTCCAGCCTGTATTTGTGCCTGGGATTGCCTCGACCCAGATGCAGGACCCTGCACTTGCTCTTATTGAACTTCATGAGGTTGGCCTGTGCCCACCTCTCCAGCCTGTCAAGGTCCCTCTGGATGGCCTCCCTTCCCTCCAGCGTGTCTGCTGCACCACACAGCTTGGTGTCATCAGCAAACTTGCTGAGGGTGCACTCAATGCCACTGTCCATGTCCCCCACAAAGATGTTGAATAAGACAGGTCCCAGGACTGATCCCTGAGGGACTCCACTTGTCACTGGCCTCCACTGGGACATGGACCCATTGACAGCCACTCTTTGGGTGCGGCCATCAAGCCAGTTCCTTATCCATTTAGAATAGAATAGAATAGAATAGAATAGAATGTAGAATAGAATAGAATAGAATAGAATAGAATAGACCAGGTTGGAAGAGACCTTCAAGATCATCACGTCCAACCTATCACCCAACACCACCCAATCAACTAACCCATGTAACCAAGCACCCTGTCAAGTCTCCTCCTGAACACCTCCAGTGACGGTGACTCCACCACCTCCCCAGGCAGCCCATTCCAATGGGCAATCACTCTCTCTGTGTAAAACTGCCTCCTGACCTCCAGCCTGAACTTCCCCTGGCACAGCCTGAGACTGTGTCCTCTTGTTCTGGTGCTGGCTGCCTGGGAGAAGAGACCAACCTCTGCCTGTTTACAACCCCCCTTCAGGTAGTTGTAGAGAGCAATAAGGTCACCCCTGAGTCTCCTCCTCTCCAGGCTAAGCAGCCCCAGCTCCCTCAGCCTCTCCTCATAGGGCTTGTGTTCCAAGCCCCTCACTAACTTCGTTGCCCTTCTCTGGACTCGTTCGAGCAAGTCAACATCCTTCCTAAACTGAGGGGCCCAGAACTGGACACAGTACTCGAGGTGTGGCCTAACCAGTGCTGTGTACAGGGGCAGAATGACCTCCCTGCTCCTGCTGGCCACACTGTTCTTAATGCAGGCCAGGATGCCATTGGCCCTCTTGGCTGCCTGGGCACACTGCAGGCTCATGTTCAGCCTACCATCAACCAGCACCCCCAGGTCCGTCTTGGCCTGGCTGCTCTCCAGCCACTCTGACCCCAGCCTGTAGCACTGCATGGGGTTGTTGTGGCCAATGTGCAGAACCCGGCACTTGGATGCGTTAAATCTCATGCCGTTGGACTCTGCCCATCTGTCCAGCCTGTCGAGGTCTCTCTGCAAAGCCTCTCAACCCTCTAGCAGATCAACTCCTGTCCCCAGCTTGGTGTCATCAGCAAATTTACTGATGATAGACTCAATGCCCTCATCCAGATCATCAATAAAGATGTTAAAGAGCATGGGGCCCAGCACTGATCCCTGGGGGACTCCACTACTCACTGGCCGCCAGCTGGATGTGACACCATTCACCACCACTCTCTGGGTTCGGCCCTCCAGCCAGTTCCTAACCCAGCTCAGAGTGCTGCTGTCCAAGCCATGGGCTGACAGCTTGGCCAGGAGTTTGCTATGGGGGGCGGTGTCAAAGGCCTTGCTGAGGTCCAGGTAGACTACATCCACAGGCCTCCCCACATCCACCAGGCGGGTCACCTGATCATAGAAGGAGATCAGGTTGGTCAGGCAGGACCTGCCCTTCCTAAATCCATGTTGGCTGAGCCTGATCCCTTGGCCATCCTCTAAGTGCTGTTTTAATGCACTCAGGATGACCTGTTCCATGATCTTGCCTGGCACTGAGGTCAGGCTGACAGGCCTATAATTCCCTGGCTCATCCAACCGGCCCTTCTTATGGATGGGCACCACGTTGGCCAGCTTCCAGTCCTCTGGGACCTCTGCAGTGAGCCAGGGCTGCTGAAAAATGATGGAGAGCGGCTTGGCCAGCTCCTCTGACAGCTCCCTCAGCACCCTAGGATGGATCCCATCTGGTCCCATGGACTTGTGGGGATGCAGGCGGCTGAGCAGATCACCAACTACCACATTTTGGAACAGTGGAAAACTATGCTGCTCCCTGGCTCCTTCTGCCAGCTCCGCAGGCCAGCTGTCTGGAAGACATTCTGTCCTGCTAGTAAAAATTGAGGCAAAGAAGGTGTTAAGTATCTCTGCCTTTTCCTCATCCTTTATCACAACGTTCCCCTCCGTGTCCACCAAGGAGTGGAGGTTGTCTCTGCCCTTCCCCTTGCTATTAATGTATTTATAGAAGGACTTTTTGTTGTCCTTCACAAAAAATAAAAGTAAAACTGTTTGGGCATTTTCACCCTCAGGAGAGGCTAAACCTGTCCGAGGGGTGGTTTCAGCTGAAGGTCCGGGTCACACTAATTGGGTAATGCAAGAGAATGGTGAAATTCAGTGTATTCCACAAAGAAATTTAACTTTAGCTGAAAGAGGTTAATTTCGAACTGCTGTACAGCTACATCGCGTCCAGAGGAAGAATCAACGAGGAATCTGCGGTGCACGTACCCTGAGATCCCTAAGAGCCCTGAGTCAACTAAGCCACCCTGAGAATGCCTGTTTCCCTTTTCTTTGCTTCATCGGCGAAGAAATGAACTGTTTTCCATTTTTCTCATTTTCTGATTTTCTTGGACTTTTGAATCATCTACATCTGAGCATAGCCGGAATGGATTATGAACTTTACTCACGAACTGTAAATATTGTCTTGGATTGGATGGACAGTATGAACGGCCAATGAAATTGTTTAGAAGGGGTGGACTGTCACCGGTTGGGGCTGTCCCCTTAAGAAAGGGAATATGGTGGATGGAAGTTGGTAAATGAAAAGAATAATCTAAACTAATTTCATTGGTAAAGTGGGAGGAAGCACCTTCTGAACTGGGAGTGCAGGAAGGTATACTGGGCATTCCAGCACTCTTCTATCAGTCTTGCTTCCGCTTCTCCTTCGGGCAGCAGCTTGCAGCTCCTGGGCTTTCTGCCAAGGCTTTGGCCTTGAAACTGATAAAGGCCTGTATTAACTCCCTTCCAATTAACACAAACTGCTTCTAACTTTTTTTCTCTCTTTTCTTTCTCTTTCTATCCCACTCTGGGGAAAGGGGGAAAGAGGGGAGAGCGGAGGTGGGAAACCCCCCTCAGTAGAGGGGGGAACTCTCATTTCTGGGCTACTCTATTGTATATCTTTGTATATATTGTAAATATTGTAAATTTGTATATATTCCCCTGCATATCCTACATTGCTTTGTAAATATACAGCTCCACTGCTTTGCTAATTCAGCTGTGAGTTGGGTTTTTTTTTTCCCTTCCCTTCAATTTTCTTTCCTTTTACTTTACAGGGGGGAGGGAGGAGGCTTTTGGGCCTTACCCTTCCAACCCCACGACAACAGGCCAGTCTTAAGGGGGCTATAGCTGCAGAAGAAGTCCTGGCTGTGGCCTCTGGAGATGTGTTTTAGAGCCCCTGCTGCCAGCTGCTGAGATGGGGAAAGGACATTCATAGTAAAATGTTGCTTCCTTATTCTAATCTGCTGGGTCTGTGCCTTCCCCCAGCACTTGCCATCATCATGCAGGACCTGCAGAAAGCCAGGCTGACTCCAAAGAGCTAAGGGGGAAAGGGCAGCAGCAAACAGTGGTGCCTGGCTTCCTCCCGCTTGGAATTAATCAGTGCTTTTCTGAATCATAGACTTGGCTTCATCTGTGGGATGCCAACTATGATATTCAGAAATTAATTCAGCTTGGGAGCTTTGGATGATTCAGCCTGCTATGAAAACACCTCAGGGCAGAAATGAGATGTAGGATGAATTTGTCCTGGAGGTATCTCTCATTGGACTTTAACTGAAAACAAATTTAATTTGCAGAACTGAAACATGTTTTATTTACTCTAAGCAGCATTTTAAATTCAAATATTCAAATAAAGAATCAAGAGGCTCTTTACGGGTTGCATTTATTGAAAGAGAGTTTCATTTAAATTCCTTAACCTCAGAATCCTATGTATATTTTTTGTTTCCCCAAGTGGATTATCTGATTAATTTCTTTACTCACTAATGTATGAAAATATAAATTCACCAAACAGACAAGATGACACAGTGCTGATATTAGGTTGCCCACAATCCACCCAGCGATTCTGCTAGATGATGTCTGGAAGTCTCAGTGGGAAAGCGGGATGCAGTAGTCATATGTGCTTTCAGGAGTTTGTGAAGTTGGAGCTCTTTCTTGTGCATCACTGGGCTCCCAAAGATGGGTCTAAGTTATAACAGCCCTTGGGGTTCATTTAACTCTGCTGCTGAATGTCTGCCTGGGAGAATCACAGAATCTCAGGTAAAAAAATACATTTTGGTAGTTGGAAAAATATTGGGGCAAAATATTTGAAATGCTGAGCTACATGGACTCCTGCCTCAGCTCTCTCAGTGCAACAATACTTCACTGCAATCAATAAACATTTCATCATCATTTCTGGCACAGGGCAAGATGCTGTAAGAATCCCAGGCTCTACTCTCCACTCCCTGTGTGCTCTGAAGCATTATTTCAGGTCAATAAAGTAAGACTTCAGTGCCCTGTTGGCTTTACCACAGGCAGCCTGTGTGCAGGGGACTCCCAAGGAACACAGAATCATAGAATGTTTTAGGTTGGAAAGGACCTTTAAAGGTCATCTAGTCCTATCTCCCTGCCATGGGCAGAGACACCTCTCAACTAGACTTCATTGCTCAAGGCCTGGCCTTGAACACCTCCAGGGAGCGGGCATCCACTATTACTCTGGGCAACCTATTCCAGAGTCTCACCACCCTTGTATTGAAGAACTTCTTCCTAATATCTAGTCTAAAACTACTCTCCCTCAGGTTAAAACCATTCCCCCTTGTCCTGTTTCTAGATACTCATATGGAAAGTCCCTTTCCAGCCTTTCTGTAGGCTCCTTTCAGGCATTGGAAGGTGAGCTATAAGGTTGCCCCAGACTCTTCTCCAGGCTGAACAATCCCAGTTCCCTCAGCCTGTCCTCACAGCAGAGGTGCTCCAGCCCTTGGATCATCTTTGTGGCCCTCTCCTGGGCTCAATCCCACATTTCAATGTCCTTTTTATGATGGGGACATCAGAACTGGAGAGTGTTTGAAAGCAGAGTAAAGCAGGAGGCTAACCTCTCTTGCCCTGCTGACCACAGTCCTCTTGATGCAGCCTAGGATATGGATATGCAGGTAGAAAGATTACCACCAGTTTGATAAACTTCTAATATTTGTATTTTTAAATCTGGGGTAGAATAACAGCAACTGAATCTCTTCAAAGTCCTGGTAGAGTGCTTTACAGTGGCTTAGTCTTCCCAACAGTTACAAAACATTAATTTCTCCTCTTTGACATTACATTCTTCCTAAGGTGTGTTGGAGCTCAGAGGGAAAGTTGGAACATAAAGGTTTATAATACCATCAGTCAAGAGCTGCATTTCAAGTGATGTTAATTACAGTTCATCAAAACCCAAAAGCCTCTCTGTGAAGGATGCTGGGCGGAGGGGCAGTGGGCAGGGCTGCACATGGAAGGCCACCACCTAGCAACAGAGGTCACATACCCCTCCACAGTATAAAAGGGAGCATCCTCCTGTGCCTGGCTTAGGGGCAGTGTGAAGACATCCCAGAGTAGGTCCTTGAGGAGCCAATGGAATTATTTGGTGAGGGCTGAGAGAGGAAAACCAGAGGCTAGACCAAGCTGATGAAGATGAGAACGATCACCAATTCCAGGAGGTACCCGAGGCTTAGTCACCTGGATAGCAATAGAAAGATCAAGGGAACATGTTTTTTGGGAACCCTGCAGAGTTCACCATCTTCATCTCCTGCAGAGGCAATGGCAGCAGCTGCAGCAGCTGCAAGAAATGGGAAGCAGAGATGTTGCCAGGGGTTCCAGTGCTTTGGAGCACCCCAGGCACAGGAAGGATTCTTGTTCTCAAGGTCTATCAGGCCAGGGGCATTTAGCTACTCTGTGAAGCCACTGAGATAATAGCTCCAGGCTGAGGGATAACAGGGCTTGGGCATCTCCTGGGAAGCATGACAAGCTTGTGGGAGGAGGAAGCAGGTCTTGCTCACATGCTCAGGGAGTAGCTGATCACCAGCACTGGGGTCAGGAAGGAATTTTTTCCCCTGGGGCAAATTGGCACTGGTCCCCAAGGGTTTTTTGCCTTCCTCTGCAGCACTGAGCATGCTGGAGGGACAACACAGCAAGGCACCAGCAATCCAGGATGTTCCTGGACTGCATAGAAGACAACTTCCTCCTCCAAATGGTAGAGGAACCAACAAGAAATGGTGCGATGCTGGACCTTGTTCTCACCAACAGGGAAGGGCTGGTAAGCAATGTGAGGCTCAGAGATGGCCTTGGCTGCAGTGACCATGAAGCAGTTGAATTTAAAATCCTCAGGGAAATCAGAAGAAAGTATTCCAAGCTTACGACCCTAGACTTTAGGCATGCAGATTTTGATCACTTCAGGGATCTGATAGCCAAAGTGTCGTGGGACAAAGCCCTGGAGGGAAGAGGGACCCAGGACAGCTGGTCAGTATTCAAGGACCACCTGCTCTGTGTCCAGGAGCTCTGTGTACCAACAAAGAGAAAAGCAGGTAAGAATGCTAGGAGGCCTGCCTGGATGGGCAAGGAGCTACTGGACACACTATTACTTAAAAGGAAACTCTACAGGAAGTGGAGAGAAGGACAGCTAGAACAGGGGGTATATAAGGAAGCTGCCTGAGCAGCAAGAGTCCTGGTTAGGAAAGCCAAAGCAGAGTTCGAATTGAATCTAGCCAGGGAGATTAAAGGGAATACTAAGAACTTCTACAGGTATATTAATGGGAAGAAGAAGACTAGGGAAGGTGTGGGCCCCCTCAGAAAGGAAAACGGTGAAATGGTCACAAGTGATGAGGAAAAGGCTGAGGTACTTAATAACTTCTTTACCTCAGTCTTCACTGCAAGGGCCTCTAGCCACACTCCTGATGTTATGGAAGACAATGCCAGGGACGGGGAGGAAGAACTGCCCATTGTAAGTGCAGATCAGGTTCGTGATCATCTGAAGAACCTGAAAGTGTTCAAGTCCATAGGACCCGACAGGATACACCCACGGGTGCTGAGAGAACTGGCAGATGAGGTTGCTGAACCCCTCTCTATTATATTTCAAAAGTCATGGCAATCTGGTGAAGTCCCCATGGACTGGAAAAGGGGAAACATTGCCCCCATCTTCAAAAAGGGTAAGAAAGTGGAACCAGGGAACTGCAGACCAGTCAGTCTCACTTCTGTGCCTGGAAAGATCATGGAGCAGATCCTCCTGGAGTCACTACTGGCTCAAAAGAATAGTGAAGAGGTGATTGGGAACAGTCAGCATGGCTTTGCCAAGGGCAAATCCTGCCTGACCAACCTGGTGGCCTTCTATGAGCAGGTGACAAAATTAATAGATGAGGGGCGAGCAACTGATGTCATTTACCTGGACCTGAGCAAAGCCTTCGACACTGTCCCGCACCACATCCTGGTCTCCAAACTGGTGACACAGGGGTTTGATGGGTGGACCACTAGATGATTAAGGAACTGGCTTGATGGCCGCACCCAAAGAGTGGCTGTCAATGGGTCCATGTCCCAGTGGAGGCCAGTGACAAGCGGAGTCCCTCAGGGATCAGTCCTGGGACCTGTCTTGTTCAACATCTTTGTGGGGGACATGGACAGTGGCATTGAGTGCACCCTCAGCAAGTTTGCTGATGACACCAAGCTGTGTGGTGCAGCAGACACGCTGGAGGGAAGGGAGGCCATCCAGAGGGTCCTTGACAGGCTGGAGAGGTGGGCACAAGCCAACCTCATGAAGTTCAATAAGAGCAAGTGCAGGGTCCTGCATCTGGGTCAAGGCAATCCCAGGCACAAATACAGGCTGGGCAGTGACTGGCTGGAAAGTAGCCCTGAGGAGAGAGACTTGGGGGTGCTGGTGGACAAGAAGCTCAACATGAGCTCTCAGTGTGCACTTGCAGCCCAGAAAGCCAATCAGATCCTGGGCTGCATCAGGAGAAGTGTGGCCAGCAGGTCGAGGGAGGTGATTCTCCCCCTCTTCTCAGCTCTGGTGAGACCCCACCTGGAGTACTGTGTCCAGTTCTGGAGCCCCTATTACAAGAGGTATATGGAGGTACTGGAACGTGTCCAGCGAAGGGCCACGAGGATGATCAGAGGGCTGGAGCATCTCTCCTACGAGGACAGACTGAAGGAGTTGGGGCTGTTCAGTCTGGAGAAGAGAAGGCTCTGAGGTGACCTAATTGTGGCCTTCCAGTATCTGAAGGGGGCCTACAGGAAGGCTATGGAGGGACTTCTCAGGATCTCAGGTAGTGATAGGACTAGGGGGAATGGAATGAAGCTGGAGGTAGGGAGATTCAGGCTGGATGTGAGGAGGAGGTTCTTCACCACGAGAGTGGTGAATTACATAGAATTAATACATAGAATAAACCAAGTTGGAAGAGACCTTCAAGATCATCACGTCCAACCCATCAACCAATCCAACCCACCTAAACAACTAACCCATGGCACCAAGCACCCCATCAAGTCTCCTACTGATAACCTCCAATGACAGCAAGGAAGGTGTTAAGTACCTCTGCCTTTTCCTCATCCTTTGATATAACATTCCCCTCCATGTCAACCAAGGAGTGGAGGTTGTCCTTGCCCTTCCTCTTGCTATTAATATATTTATAGAAGGACTTTGTGAAGCACTGGAATGGGTTGTCCAGGGACGTGGTTGAGGCCCCGACCCTGGAGGTGTTTAAGACCAGGCTGGATGAGGCACTGGCCAGCCTGATCTAGTGTGGGGTGTCCTTGCCCATGGCAGGGGGATTGGAACTAGATTATCCTTGTGGTCCCTTCCAACCCTGACTGATACTATGATACTGTGATAATGGTTGGCAGAGGAAAGGAAAACCCATTTGGGCAGCTGAACTGTGGCAGTACATTGCTGATCGAGTCAAGAGAATTTCAGTGAAGGTGAGACACATTGATGCTCAAATTCCTAAGAGTAAAGCTACTGAGGAACAGGAACACAACCATCAGGCAGATCTAGCTGCAAGAGTTTCTCAGGTAGACATGGACTCTAATCTTGATCTCGACTGGAAACACCGAGGTGAGATATTCTTAGCTCACTGGGCTTATGATTCATAAGGACATCAAGGCAGAGACGCAAAATACCAGTGGGCTCGTGACAGATCCATAGACATTTCCATGGATGCTATCACACAAGTCATCCATGACTGTGACATTTGTGCTGCTATTAAGCAGGCAAAACGACTTAAGCCCTTGTGGTATGGTGACAGATGGTCCAAGTACAAGTATGGTGAAGCTTGGCAGATTAACTACATCACTCTACCACGTTCTCTTTCTGGTAAGCAATACGTGCTTACTATGGTAGAGGCAAACACTGGATGGTTGGAAACTTATCCAGTTCCACATGCAACTGCACGCAACACCATTCTCGGTCTGGAGAGACATATCCTGTGGAGACACGGAACTCCAGAGAGGATTGAGTCAGTCAGACAAAGGAACTCATTTCAAAAACAACCTTGTAAAGAACTGGGCCAAAGAGCACGGTATTGAGTGGATTTTCCATATTCCCTACTATGCACCAGCTTCAGGGAAGATTGAACACTACAACGGTTTGTTGAAGACCACTCTTAAAGCCATGGGAGGTGGATCTTTGAAAAACTGGGAAAGACATTTAGCACAAGCAACCTGGCTGGTAAATAGTAGAGGTTCGGTGAACCGAGCTGGACCTGCACATTCAGATTTGCTACAGAAAGTAGAAGGTGATAGAGTTCCTGTTGTTAGAGAAAAGAATCTGTTAGGTAAAACTGTTTGGGTATTTTCACTCTCAGGAGAGGCTAAACCTATCCAAGGGGTGGTATCAGCTGAAGGTCCGGGTCACACTTATTGGGTAATGCAAGAGAATGGTGAATTTCAGTGTATACCACAAAGAAATTTAACTTTAGCTGAAATAGGTTAATTTCAAACTGTTGTACAGCTACATCGCGTCCAGAGGAAGAATCAACGAGGAATCTACGGTGCACGAACCCTGAGATCCCTGAGAGCCCTGAGTCAACTAAGAGACCCTGAGAATCCCTGTTTCCCTTTTCTTCGCTTCGTCGGCGAAGAAATGAACTGTTTTCCATTTTTCTCATTTTCTGATTTTCTTGGAGTTTTGAATCATCTACATCTGAGCATAGCTGGAACGGACTATGGACTTTACTTACGAATTGTAAATGTTGTTTTGGATTGGATGGACAGTATGAACAACCAATGAAATTGTTTAGAAGGGGTGGACTGTGACCGT
The DNA here is from genome assembly GCF_026170545.1 of Melanerpes formicivorus. Taxonomy (NCBI): domain Eukaryota; kingdom Metazoa; phylum Chordata; class Aves; order Piciformes; family Picidae; genus Melanerpes; species Melanerpes formicivorus. Next base: position 1,258,158 of record NW_027142409.1, read on the forward strand.
TTGAGGCTGTGCCTTTAAGAAAGGGACAGTGCTGGGACACTCTGGATGAATGTTTTGGAATAATAACAAAAACAATCAGATATTCCAAACTAATTTCATTGGTAGATTGGTAGAATGCAACTCTAAGTTTTGAGTTCAGTTGGATTTTTTCTCAGTTTCTCTCTCTCCTGCTTTTCCAGCCTGTCTGCTTCTGAGCAGTCGGAGTTTGACCTTGGATACCAGATAAGCACTAATCCTGCAATTAATTTGTGTGAGGCCTACTAAAATTCATCTTTCCTTAATAACTGCCTTTTTCTCTCTCTAACCCTCTTTGGGAAAAAAGGGAGGTAGGGGGAGAGAAGGGGTACGGAGGGAACCCTCCTCTGTCCGGAGGTGGGGGTCTTGTTCCTGTATCTTTCTTTGCTGTATATTTCTGTATATATATTGTAAATACTGTATATATTGTGTACATATCTTGCATTTTCCCATTGCTTGTAAATATAGCTACATCTCTTTGCTTCTCCGGCTGAGTTAGCTGTGGTTTTTTTCCTCTTTGTCGGGGAGAGAAAGCTAGGCCTTCTCTCTCAACCCAGTACAACTTCTCTTTAGGGTCATGAAGGCATTTCTTGTTTGGCACAACGTACTTTCACTTGTGCTGTACTTAGCCTAAACCTCTATATGAAAATAGAATAGAATAGAATAGAATAGAATAGAATAGAATAGAATAGAATAGACCAGGTTGGAAGAGACCTTCAAGATCATCACATCCAACCTATCACCCAACACCACCTAATCAACTAACCCATGTAACCAAGCACCCTGTCAAGTCTCCTCCTGAACACCTCCAGTGACGGCGACTCCACCACCTCCCCAGGCAGCCCATTCCAATGGGCAATCACTCTCTCTGTGTAAAACTTCCTCCTGACCTCCAGCCTGAACTTCCCCTGGCGCAGCCTGAGACTGTGTCCTCTTGTTCTGGTGCTGGCTGCCTGGGAGAAGAGACCAACCTCTGCCTGTTTACAACCCCCCTTCAGGTAGTTGTAGAGAGTGATAAGGTCACCCCCGAGTCTCCTCTTCTCCAGGCTGAGCAGCCCCAGCTCCCTCAGCCTCTCCTCATAGGGCTTGTGTTCCAAGCCCCTCACCAACTTCGTTGCCCTTCTCTGGACTCGTTCCAGCAAGTCAACATCCTTCCTAAACTGAGGGGCCCAGAACTGGACACAGTACTCGAGGTGTGGCCTAACCAGTGCTGTGTACAGGGGCAGAATGACCTCCCTGCTCCTGCTGGCCACACTGTTCTTAATGCAGGCCAGGATGCCATTGGCCCTCTTGGCTGCCTGGGCACACTGCAGGCTCATGTTCATCCTACCATCAACCAGCACCCCCAGGTCCCTCTCTGCCTGGCTGCTTTCCAGCCACTCTGACCCCAGCCTGTAGCATTGCATGGGGAAAATTGCTTGTAATATAGCATTTTCCCTTTGCTTTTCTGGCTGGCTAGCTGTGGTTTTTTTCTTCCTCTTTGTGGGGGAGAGGAGGCTAAGCCTTTTCTGTCCAACCCACCACATTTCTTTATGGCGCCCAACGTGGGGCACGAACCCACAGCCTTGAGATTAAGAGTCTCATGCTCTACCGACTGAGCCACAGTGGACTACCAATATAGAGGTCTTTTTCACCTTGTCTTTTTGTGCCTTGCCATTCTGGTTTCTAGGTAGCTTAGTCTGGCTTCTGTGCTGAGACCATGATCACAAGGGGATCTGAGAGTTAAATTCCAATTTTCTTCAGGGACACTGGAAGGCAACAGACTTGCTGTGACACAGAGCAAGTGGTCTGGTTCCTATATATGCCAGAGAATATTAGCATATTAGAGAGACAGATACTTACCATTTCTGTCTGTCCTCCCACATCTACTCAGAGATTTTTCACACTAGCCTCTAAGCTGCTCATATTTAGCTAGCTCTTGCTTTCCTTACTTCACTGAGAATCTTTGCCTGCATGAGGGCTGCAGAATGCTTGTTGCTAGTGTTATAGTACAAGTTAGCATGCAGGACTCAGTATGCTGTTACTGGCACATATGGCTCCCTCAGCACATTATGCCACAGCAGGCGATGTACTTACTTGCCTACTTAGTGACAAAAAGAAGAAAGATTACCTTCCCTACTGAGCCTTCATGCTTTTGGTACAGATTTATGCTTGAGCATAAATTATCTGAGTTACAGACATGCCCTTTAGAAAATCTGTTTAGCAAAAAGAACAGGGCCAGGGAGGGGGGAATATAATCTGGAAACAATCTCTAGTAATTGACCAGAACTGTCTTCTCAGCAACAAAAAATGCAAATTAGATTAAATCAAGTGAAAAACAAAAGGCCAGGTTTTAATCTCAAAACCACCAGCACAAGCAATGAAAGCAAAGAAGCGGTGCCTTCTTTTCTACTTCATACTTTTTTCATTGATCATACATCTGTATGTGGTACAGCAGAACAAATACTCTTAGAGCACACACATTTAGGGATTACTGAGAGTGAAGTTTCAGTTTACTTAAAGAAGTATAGTTTGGCTTACCATGCAGATTTGACCAGAAAACATAAAAGTTAGAACAGAAATTTCAGCTTCAGCCCTAAAGCGTGTGAGCTGGCTACACTCCCCAGTGTCATCCAGACCATGGCCATGCTTCAATATAGAACTGTTCCTGTACAAAATTCCCTAAGGAGAGGGAAAAGCCGACTCATTGCTAAGACTCTTCATTGTTTTGTTTTCAAGTTTTCTGCCTCTGCTCTCAGACACCACCCCAAGAAGGAAGCACTTTCACTGTGCTCATTTACAGTGCCATGGCCATGTCTGTTTCTGCTGCACTGGCAGCACTGCCATGGTGCTCAGATTCCCACCATTCCTGATGCATTGATCCAAGCAGGAAGAAAAGGATTCCTATGCACAACTCTACTCTGGATTTCCACTGTTCCTGAAACTGGCTCAGTTCTTGCTTTCATGTATGGGCTGAAGAAAGAATGCTCCAGAGAAGTAATAATATATAACTGAAAAAGACAATATAAACTAAGGGCCTCCTCACTTGCACTCACACAGCTCAGGGCAGGTACCCCACAGTGCACTGATATTTATGGGCTAAATCCACTGCAGAAGGAAGGTGGTGTGTGGCAATTTTACACTAAGTATGACACTCAGACCATGATCAAGTCCCAAGTTTTACACATATAAGAATAAATGTCCCCTATAGAGACCATTGCCAGAGTGTACCCTAGGACAGTGAAATGAGTGTAGTTTCAGCCTGAGTGAGTCACAAGGCTGGGTCCCCTGATACAAAGCCTCTGGAAAAAAAAAAAAGGATTTGAAAGCCCAGTCCAAGGAATTACACACATTTTGCTGCAGTTTTTCTTCCAAGATGAGATATGAAACATCAGGGCCTCTGCCTTCAGTGTAATTTTGTGGAAGACCACAAATGTAAGACTTCACCAGAAAATTAGGGAGCTATGGCTTAGAACCTAACTGGGTGTTCAAACTATGTCTGTGATGTTCTAGTTACATGAAGAGTGTCTGCTGTGGGTTTGACTTGGGTTAACCAAATCTTTTAGAATATTTCCTTAGCATAGTTTAGAAGTAGGGACCCGTAGACTGCTTGGATGGGACCACCCTGCTTTGAAGTCTGAAAGTGTTAGTTTGGATGCTGAATGCTTGGTTTGCTTTCTCTACACCGAGAACCACAGACAACTACTAGCAGAACTCTGAATTGTGTGCTTTGAAATGAGCAATCTGCATATTTCCCTACCTTTCATGGCACAGCACAGATGAGATGATCAGCATAGCTTCTCATTCGGGTGATTCTTTTTTCTGTTTGTTTTGTGCATGAAAGGACAAAATGAAACATCCAGAAGCATAGAATCAATAAGGTTGGAAAAGACCTCAAAGATCATCAAGTCCAACCTGTCACCCAACACCTCATGACTACTAAACCATGGCACCAAGTGCCACATCCAATCCCCTCCCAAACACCTCCAGGGATGGGGACTCCACCACCTCCCTGGGCAGCACATTCCAATGGCTAACAACTCTCTCTGTGAAGAACTTTCCTCTCACCTCCAGCCTAAACTTCCCCGGCACAGTTTGAGACTGTGTCCTCTGAAGATACTGGTTTAATCTGACACAATCTACCTTTGATTCACAGGAGCTCTGCTTTATCCCTTTTTACACCTAGCTCCAAGCACGATTCTTTGTGCTACCCAAAAGCCAAATGAAAAGGGATTCAAAAGCATGCTTAAGCAGCACTTCTCACGATCTGTCAAGCACTCGCGGCTCTTCCTGCTGCCATTCCTGAGGTGCAGTTTTCCAGCGTGGGAGCCGTAAGGAAGGCGGGCACCCACGTCGGCCAGGCCGCCACAAGGTGGCACTGAGCCCCAGTGAAAAATACACCATTGGTTTAATTCCGCTGAGGAGCTTCGCGAGGTTTACAACAGCGAATGCATTTAGACGACTTACATTATGCAGCAAATTAGCTCTATCTGCCTATCAGAACGGCTCTGCATGCTTGTGATTACATTTATAGAGAAAATAGCTACAAGCTGCCAATGCTCCGTTGCCTGAAGGACATGCCAGCATGGGGAACACTTGCACATGGACAACTTTTTTTCATTTAATGAAGAATTTAAAACTGAGTAGTGACAACAACTATAAGGAGACAAGGCAAATTAGAAACTTAGCCTGACAAAAGGCCACGGGGACTGTAGAATATTGATGCCTATGACTACATTCCCCCCCACCCCCCAACATCAGTTTGAATGTATTGTGCTAACATCCTGTAAATATATACTGTATAAACCATGTAAGACCAAGGTACAAATCCAGTCATCACCATCCAGGGACACAGTCTTTTGACAGGGAGAAATGGGAATTACAGAAGTCTCACAGAAGATTAATTATATTTCAATGTTTAGGATTAAGTGAACCATAAGTGAACGATTTGCCCTATTGACTCACACTTCTGTAGCACTCTGCTGCAAGTATCTTGTCAGACAGATCAACAGACTCAGTGATGCATTTGGTCTTCAAGTGGATATTTTTCAGTACAATTTTAAATAACAACCATCTTGTTCCAAGTCACTCGTTTTTGTTCTATTCACTAGTGCGAGTGCTGGTTAGCAAAAGAGGATACTTTAGATCCAGCCCTATCCAACCCACAGGACACTGTTTAGGTCAAAGTGCTTGCAACAAAAAAGCTTGAGACAACACCTAGCTGAAGAGTGATAGTGACACAGTGAATTGCTACCAGCAGTTTCACAGTGTGAGCCTTCACAATGTATGGCTTTATTAATGCACCCAGCGTGAGCCATCTGTTTATATTAAGGTACTTACACCCTATCCCCCAAGCAATCTGAAACTCCAGTCTTGCCCTCATTTATTTTCCACGTTAATTTTTTCATTACTGTGGCTCCTGATGGCTGTGCAGATTGAGACCAAAAGGACATTTCAGTTCAAGTCTGCTACTTCTAGTTCCATTGCTTTTTGGCCAAGAGCTTGCAAGAGAGAGACTCAAACATGATTAATTTTTTCCTTTAAGGAAGGGAAGTGGTCGTGTCCTGCGTTTATCCACCAATATGTGAAGGTTTTGTTTTAACTGCCTGTAATAATCTTAGCTCCACTTTGTTTGGGCTTTAAAGACCGCATCTGAGACGCAGCGCTTTCCCCTGTTTTTCCCGTGCTCGCCCAGCCTCTGAAGACCGGCCATCCTGGGCGGCAGGGCTGCCCTGCCGCAAAACCCCCACCCCGGGGCCAGGAGGTGGCGCACCAACAGCACAGCGCAGGCGGGGGACCGGCTTCGGGCTTCTCCGGAGGTGCAGCACCGCTGCCGGCCGTGCGCCGTGAGACCTCTGCGGTGCTCGCCTTACAGCCCGGTCTCGTTCGCCTCGCTCTCCCCTTCCGCCCGACAACCACCCGCCCTGCTGCTCCCAGCCTCCCCATAACCACCAGCCCCCCTGCTCCAGCCCAGCCCAGCCCAGCGCAGTCACGCCCGGTCATCCCCACCCGCCCCAGCACAACACAGCACAGCCCCGCCGCAAGCCGAGCACCGCTCGCGCCCCGCTCGTCCCCCATCCTCCTCTCGTCCCGCCTCCCGTTCGCTGCCTCCCTCCAATCACGACGCTCTCCGCCAGGGATGACCTCACTCCTTGCCTTGCCATTGGCCGGCTATATTAAGAAAGTCGCGAGCGCCTTTAAATAGCGGCGCCGGCCAGCAGCTTGCGGCAGTGGCAACGCGGAGTGGCGGCAGTCTGGTGCGGAGTGGCGAGCAGTGGCAGCAGCAGCGTTTGCCCTCGAAGAACCGAGCTCGGTGTCACCGGCGGCGCTGCCCTGAAGCCGTGGTGTTCCCCTGAGGCAGGGGTCGAGGGCGTGGTGCCGGTGCGAAGAGAGAGGAGCGCGCGCCCGCCCGCCTCTCTGCGCGGGCCCGGCTCGCCGCGGTGCCCTGTGAGAAGCGAGAAGAAGGGGGAGGCAGTAGCCGCGGGGAGGAGGGCGCTGCCATCGTCCTGCTGCACGGCAAGGCCAGCTTGGCGAGCCTGGCCATGGCAGCCATCCGCAAGAAGTTGGTGGTGGTGGGGGACGGTGCCTGTGGCAAGACTTGCCTCCTTATCGTCTTCAGTAAGGATGAGTTCCCCGAAGTCTACGTGCCTACTGTCTTCGAGAACTACGTGGCTGACATCGAGGTGGATGGCAAGCAGGTAGAGCTGGCCCTGTGGGACACGGCTGGCCAGGAGGACTATGACCGCCTACGCCCCCTTTCCTACCCAGACACCGACGTGATTCTCATGTGCTTCTCTGTAGACAGCCCGGACTCACTGGAGAACATCCCAGAGAAATGGGTGCCTGAAGTCAAGCACTTCTGCCCCAACGTCCCCATCATCCTGGTGGCCAACAAGAAAGACCTGCGTAATGATGAGCATGTGCGCAACGAGCTGGCCCGCATGAAACAGGAGCCAGTGCGCACTGAGGATGGCCGCGCCATGGCCATTCGCATCCAGGCCTACGACTACCTGGAGTGCTCAGCCAAGACCAAGGAGGGTGTCCGGGAAGTCTTTGAGACTGCCACCCGGGCAGCCTTGCAGAAGCGCTACGGCACCCAGAATGGCTGCATCAACTGCTGCAAGGTCCTATAGGATGTGGCTGGAGTGTGGTGCTGGGCACAGCGCCTGGGTCACCTGTTGGCAGGTGGAGAGGAGCTGGGTTATGAACGCACATGGCATCAGCCTGTCCCCTCAGCTGGAGGCTGGTGATGAATCGGGGTGGGGGCTAAGGGAGGGTGCACGCTCCCTTAGCCTTGGCTGAAAAGGGTTGTGCTGGCTCAGCCGTGGGGACAGAGGGAGGGGGGGGATTGCATGCCCTGAGTCTTAGGAATAAAGTGGGGAGAAGCCTTCTCCTACCACTGACCCCTGTGAGTTAATTGTAGATTGTCAGTGACAAAAAGCTGCTGAGACTGGACTGACCAAACATTGCACCCAGCCCTTCCTACCTGCCTACCACCTGCTGCATCCAGCTTCCAGACATCTTCCTCTCTTTTGCAAGAGGAGAGTTGTGGAGCTGAGATGCTCAAAGGGACTTCTGCCCCCTGCCTGCATGTGCCTCCCCTTCAGGCAGGCTGGGGAAGGAGCTGCATCTCCTGGGCTGCCTGCAGCATCCTTGCCTCTCCTGCAGATGTTTCGGCCTGAGCCTGACTTGCTGTGGAAGTCAGTGTCCTGAAGACTGAGACTGGGAGAAGAGGGTCATCCCAAGTGAAACTTGTATATATCTTACTTTTTTTATCTTGTGCAAACTGGGGTGGTACAGGGAGTGCTTATTTCAAGTGACATGGGGAGTGGGCACCCATCTGAGACTTGTTGTGCAAAGGAACTTGACCTGAGTGACATGCCTGCTGATAATGCGAGCCTTGAACTGCCTCCAGCTGCAGAAGCCACCAGGCTGGAAAGTAAAGCTGAACTGCTCTGTCCTTCTTGCTGATGGATGAGGCAGGATGAGCAAGGGGGAAGGGGATGATATGCTATATTATGATCTTGGTGCCTGCTTCTTCCTTTAGTGTTGTTTTCTGCAAGTATGTTGATTTGGCTTTATTTAAAAGTTTATTTTCAGAAGAAATTACTTTGCACAACTTGGTGGATTTTTTTGGGGTTTGTTTTTAAATACTCAATGCACTTGCCATCTGCGTACAACACTGTAGCATTGGAAACATTTTTATTCAACCTCATCTGGGTCTTGTTCTAAACTGATTTCAACACAAGACAAAATAAACCCACTGTATCGTTTTGCCATGGAAAAAATGAGTGAAAGCATTGTTCCTTATGCAGTGATTACATCAGACTTCAGTACTAAAGGGCAGTTTAAAGAAACTAGGTTTATTTAAAACTTACTTTCACAGGGTGGCCAACCCAGGTGAAAAGAATCTTATGTTTCTCTGGTTCAGAGAACAAATGTATCCATTATGTTTACTTTTCTCCCTCTTCCCTCAACAGTGGTACTGAGACTGGTTTTGTTTTTAATAAACTGACATGGCAAAACCTGAGATGTATATGATGTTTACATAAGATTATGGACCGTGTATGCAGGTTTTCTATGTAAAGTATTAAAAGAGTCTATGCTGACACTTGAGAGCAGTGTTTGGTTTATGGGTACTGTCCTTGGTTTGCAAAAATAAACCTGGATGCTGTTGAAGTAGACCAGAGTTTGCCCCCTGCCTGCAAATGCTTCTGTTTGTATTTTCCCCACTGGCCAAAATACCTGTCTGGCAGCTTTCAGACAATTTTCCTTTGCTAGGGATCTCCTTCCTTAAGTCTTCTCTATAGGTGGCATAGGGAAGTGTACTCAAAATTCAAGGTGGTTGAGTAATCCATCCTTGTTCCTGCAGAGCACAAGAAGGCTCTGTGCCTTGTGCAGGGTGAGCTTGGGCTCAGGTTCCTGGTGCTCCTTCACCTTATGCTCCTGCTGCCTATTGGTGGCTGGGGTGAGATTTGGACTTGTATAGCAAGAAAACAGGCAGAAAAAAGCAGCAGGGGTGATAGGGTTATTTTTCAAAGAACATATTTCAATAAAAGCAGTTTTTATTACTGACCTCCCCTTTGCTTGCTACAGCAGAGCATGTGAACAGGCTTGAATCAAAAGCAGGATGGTATGCTTGTGCTACATCAGTCTCCTAAGCTGCCCAGCTGGATTTTCTAATTGCTGGCCTCATTAATTCCCAAAGCAATGTACAAAGTCTAGGTCTTTCTGTGTCAGGGATCCACAGGAGGGTGTCATGCCTGCTGCAGCCCTCACTGTCTGAGCTTTGAGGTGTGATCCCTGCTGCCACTCCACTGCTGGGGCAAGTGCAGGCAGCAGCAGGAAGCCTGGGTGGTGCTGCCTGCAGCCACAGCTCCTGGCAGAAGAGGTGGTATGGTGAAAAATGTGTGGAACATCTCTCCTATGAAGAAAGGCTGAGGGGATTGAGGTTTTTCAGCCTGGAGGTGAGAAGGCCCCAGCAAGACCTTATAGTGACCTTTCAGTACATAAAGGGAGCCTACAAGAAAGAGGAGGACAAACTTTTTAATAGGGCCTGCTGTGACAGGTCAAGGGGTGATAGTTTTAAACTAATAAAAAGGGGGAGTTTAAGATGAGATATAAGGAAGAAATTTTGTACAGTGAGGGGTGTGAAACACTGGCACAGGCTCCCCAGAGATGTAGTAGAAGCCGCATCCCAGGAAGCATTCAAGGTCAGGTTGGGTGGGGCTCTGAGCAACTTGACCTTATTAAAGATGTTCGTTGCAGGGGTGTTTGTCGTAGGGTTGGAAGGGTAAGGCCCAAAAGCCTCCTCCCTCCCCCCTGTAAAGTAAAGGGAAAGAAAATTGAAGGGAAAGGGAAAAAAAACTCACAGCTGAATTAGCAAAGCAGTGGAGCTGTATATTTACAAAGCAATGTAGGATATGCAGGGGAATATATACAAATTTACAATATTTACAATATATACAAAGATATACAATAAAGTAGCACAGAAACAAGAGTTCCCCCCCCCCCCCTGCTGAGGGGGCTCCCCACCTCCGCTCTCCCCCTCTCTCCCCCTTTTCCCCAGAGTGGGTTAGAAAGAGAGAGAAAGAAAAAAAAAAATTAGAAGCAGTTTGTGTTAATTGGAAAGGAGTTAATACAGGCCTTGGTAGCTTATCGGTTTCAAGGCCAAAGCCTTGGCCGAAAGCCCAGGACAGAGAGCTGCTGCCCTGTGGAGGAGCAGAAGCAAGACTGAAGATAAAGTGCTGGAATGCCCAGTATACCCTCCTGCACTCCCAGTTGAGAAGGTGCTTCCTCCCACTTTACCAATGAAATTAGTTTAGATTGTTCTTTTCATTCACCAACTTCCATCCACCATATTCCCTTTCTTAAAGGCACAGCCTCAAACGGTCACAGTGTTGGACTAGATCATCTTTAAAGGTCCCTTCCAACCCAAAACATGATTATGTGAATATGCATTACATGATTTTCACTGAACAAGAAGGCATATTCCCAAAGTGCTGATGTTTTCCTCACCTTTTTTATTCCCCCCCCCCAAAAAAAAACCCTCCCTTAGGTGCCTATAAGAGAAATCTCAGGACAGTTTTATATTTTTGTAAACCCTCTCAACACCTTTTTTATAGATGTGAGAAAGAATTTGACCCTTTTGTTTTTCTAGACTATGAAAATCTGCCAGGGTGCACTGGATTGTTCAGAGATGTTAGCAAATACCAGGGCAGGCAAAAAATATTGAGTGGCTTTTGCTCATTTGTTCAGAGGGCTTTGCCAGCTGAGGAGTGAAAGCAGTGGGGATTATTTGAAAGACTAACACAGAGCAAGCAGGCTCCTTATTTGAAAACTGGAAAGCCAATCAGAAATAGTGTGGAAGCACCTGGCTTTGCATTTTGAAAATTCAAAGGCTAAAGTACAGGCTCAGTCCATGTGTTTACTGTGCTGTTTCACCTGATCCTTAATTAAACGTAATGGCATTTTCACTTAGATAATTTACCCATGAGTTCTTAAAAGTCCCAGGTTTTGGGTATGCAACTCCAAGGATTTAAATTCTCCTGATACTCCAGTGGTGAGTTATCTTCAGCTTGAGAACCCTGAAATCACTTTTTGGTCCTAAAACATCCTGAACAAAAATAAAGACCGTGTTTGGATGTTTAAAGGGACATGGACATTGTAAGACATGGACATTGTAAGATCTCAATCTTACAAAGGCTCTCAAAACCCCTGTTGTTGCAGTATCAGCCAGAGATGGTAAAATCATCATTGCAACCCTTATTAGAATAAACCTTTATTAGAATAAACCAAACCAGGTTGGAAGAGACCTTCAAGATCATCGTGTCCAACCCATCAACCAATCCAACCCACCCAAACAGCTAACCCATGGCACCAAGCACCCCATCAAGTCTCCTTCTGAACACCCTCAATGACGGCGACTCCACCACCTCCCCGGGCAACCCATTCCATAGCGCAATCACTCTTTCTGTATAGAACTTCTTCCTAACATCCAACCTGAACCTCCCCTGGCGCAGCCTGAGACTGTGTCCTCTTGTTCTGGTACTGGGTGCCTGGGAGAAGAGACCATCATCAGCCTGTCTACAACCTCCCTTCAGGTAGTTGTAGAGAGTGATAAGGTCACCCCTGAGCCTCCTCTTCTCCAGGCTAAGCAGCCCCAGCTCCCTCAGCCTCTCCTCATAGGGCTTGTGTTCCAAACCCCTCACCAACTTTGTTGCTCTTCTCTGGACTTGTTCCAGCAAGTCAACATCCTTCCTAAACTGAGGGGCCCAGAACTGGACACAGTACTCGAGGTGTGGCCTAACCAGTGCAGTGTACAGGGGCAGAATGTCCTCCCTGCTCCTGCTGGCCACACTGTTCTTGATGCAGGCCAGGATGCCATTGGCCCTCTTGGCTGCCTGGGCACACTGCAGGCTCATGTTAAGCCTACCATCAACCAGCACCCCCAGGTCCCTCTCTGCCTGGCTGCTCTCTAGCCACTCTGACCCCAGCCTGTAGCACTGCATGGGGTTGTTGTGGCCAATGTGCAGAACCCGGCACTTGGATGTGTTAAATCTCATGCTGTTGGATTCTGCCCATCTGTCCAGCCTGTCGAGGTCCCTCTGCAGAGCCTCTCTACCCTCCAGCAGATCAACTCTTGCCCCCAGCTTGGTGTCGTCAGCAAATTTACTGATGATGGACTCAATGCCCTCATCCAGATCATCAATAAAGATGTTAAAGAGCACAGGGCCCAGCACTGATCCTTGGGGCACACCACTAGTGACTGGCTGCCAGCTGGATGTGGCACCATTCACCACCACTCTCTGGGCTCGGCCCCCCAGCCAGTTCCTAACCCATCGCAGTGTGCTCCCGTCCAAGCCATGGGCTGACAGCTTGGCCAGCAGTTTGCTATGGGGGACGGTGTCAAAGGCCTTGCTGAGGTCCAGGTAGACTACATCCACAGGCCTCCCCACATCCACCAGGCGGGTCACCTGATCATAGAAGGAGATCAAGTTGGTCAGGCAGGACCTGCCCTTCCTAAATCCATGCTGGCTAGGCCTGATCCCTTGGCCATCCTCTAAGTGTTGTGTTATTGAACTCAGGATGACCTGTTCCATGATCTTGCCTGGCACTGAGGTCAGGCTGATAGGCCTGTAATTCCCTGGCTCATCCAACCGGCCCTTCTTATGGATGGGCACAACGTTGGCCAGCTTCCAGTCCTCTGGGACCTCGCCAGTGAGCCAGGACTGCTGGAAAATTATGGAGTGTTTGAACTGATTGCAATAGCTGCAAAAAGCATAAATTCTACAGCAATAGGTGATCTTCTCCAAACCCCGAAGGAGAAAGCATTAATATCTGTATGTTAAACAGTGGGAAATGGGTTAGCATTGCATCCCTGCATAATTAACTATACTAATATTTTCCACTAAGGTGCTTACAAGGTAATTACATTCTTTATTTCCAATTGGATCTTTGCCCAAGTCAGGGCTAGAGCATCTGGCCCTAGGGGGGAAAACTGCAAGAACATACATTTCAGTTTTAACTCAGTGTGACCTTTTTCTGCTGCTTGTGAAGCTCTGAGTAAGCCTGCAATGTGAGATCACTATGTGGGAGTCCACCCATCAGGGTCACATGATGGAATCAAAGCCATAACTCGTTTTTCTCTGCACCAAATTGATTTTGGTAGCCTGGTGCAATGAGTAACCATTTTTTCAGTACCACTAGAGGAAGGGAATGAGTTACTCTTCCTCCTTTTCTCCTCCCCCCCCCGATTTTTTCCAAGTTCATGTTGAGAGTCAGGAGTTTGCTTCCAGTGAGAGTGGTAAGCAGCAGCCAGAGAGATGAAGTTTGGTGGCCTGGCACCCAAACTGCATGCTCTGTGCTGAAGGACACACCTCTCTCTGATTCATCAAGGGGGTTCATGAAGTGAGAGGTTTTGTGGTTACTGGTAAGAGATGTCTATATGTGTCAACAGTGTATTATCCATCCATAAGTCAGCAGGATGTACCATTTGGTATAATAATAACTAAGGGCATATCTGCTTCTCTTACATGGTTGAAATATCAAATTCACACTAAAAGGTGGGGCTGTAAGAGTGGAGTTTAAAACTGGAGGCACTGATGCTGTACATACACTGAACTGGAGATGCATAGCAGGAGGAATATTAAATTAGTGTCTACAGCATGTCTACATTTTCCCCCTAGCCTGCTAGTCTGTGTGGGTTTTGTGTGTGTACTAAATCTTGCTTCCAAGTAAAAGGGACCAGTGAGTGGGATTTTGCACTAAATGTATAATTCTGTTGCTTTTAGGCCATTCATCCTCTTCTGCATTCAAAGCTTTATGTGGCAGGACAGGATATAGGAATTTGGAAACAAACTGGATTTCCTGGTGGGCTCATTTGCATGATAATGTCCCTTCCTGACTCCACAGAAAGGGAGGGTTGTGTCAGCTTTGGACTCCCAGGAGATGGGGAAGGAGGCACTGGCAGGGGATAGCCCTGGAAGAGCCTTTTCTCCTGCTCCTAAGCTTTTGTTCATTGGGGTTTTTTATACAATGAGGTTTGACCCTATAGTCATTGCTCTATGGGGCTCCTTCCTCTGACTACAGATGAACAAGCCAGGACTGCAGAATTGGGTCCTGCTTTGCAGGGCTATCTGGGGTTTGATGACTGGCAGTCTGACCTTTTCTGGAGCCAGCTGAGTGAGTTTCAGACCAGGGCTGTTTATAAGGTTTGTGCATAGCTAGATGCAGTCACCACTGTCTGTGCAAAAATCAAACTTCTGCATTCAAGATTCTTATAGAAGTAAATAGACATCTTGCATTTTCAGCCCAGAAGATATTGAATCACAGAATCACAGAAACATTCAGGTTGAAAAAGACCCTCAGGATCACCAAGTCCAACCGATAACCCTGCTCTACAAGGTTCACCCTAAACCATATCCCCAGGCACCATGTCCAAATGACCTTTAAACACATCCAGGGTTGGTGATTCAACCACCTCCCTGGGCAGCCCATTCCAATGCCTGACCACTCTTCCTGTGAAATTTTTTTTCCTAATGTACAGTCTAAACCTACCCAGTCACTGCTTGAGGCCATTCTCTCTTGTGCTATCACTAATAACCTTGGAGAAAAGACCTGCACCAGCCTCTATACAATGTCCTTTCAGGCAGTTGTAGACAGCAAAGAGGTCTCCCCTCAGCCTCCTCTTTTTCAAACTAAACAGCCCCAGCTCCTTCGGTCAATCTTCACAAGATTCTCCAGGCCCTTCACAGCTTTGTTGCCCTCCTCTGTACTCGCTCCAGCACCTCCACATCTCTCCTATATTGAGGTGCCCAAAACTGAACACAATACTCAAGGTGTGGCCTCACCAGATTGAAGTACAAGGGACAATCACCTCCCTACTCCTGCTGGATACAGCATTTCTGATAGAAGCCAAGATGCCATTGGCTTTCTTGGCCACCTGGGCACACTGCTTGCTCATATTCAGCTGCTTGTCAATTAGAACCCCCAGGTCCCTTTCTGCCAGACAGCTTTCCAGCCACACTTCCCCAAGCCTGTAGCATTGCTTTGGGTTGTTGTGACCCAAGTTCAGGACCTGGCATTTGGCCTTTCTCGTAGAGTTGGGGGAAAGGCCGGGCCCTTCCCCCCCCTGTGAGTAGAGGGAAGAAAATTGAAGGGAAAAAAAAACCACACAGCCGGATTAGCAAAGGAGTGGGTGCTGTATATTTACAAAGCAGTTTAGGGAACGCAGGGAAATATATACAGAATTTACATTATTTACAATATATACAGAAATATACAATAAAGTAACACAGGAATGAGAGTTCCCTCCTCTACTGAGGGGGGGTTCCCCACCCCAGCTCCCCCTTCTCTCCCCCGTTCCCCAAAAGAGGGTTAAAAAGGGAGAAAAAGAGAAACTGATAATTAAAAAGCAGTTATGTGTTAGAATGTCAGAAGAGGCCTCACGCTCTTCCCGGCCTCAAGGTCAAGTCCTGCCGAAAGCCCAGAAAGCTGTGACCTACACTAGATCAGGCTGGCCAGAGCCTCATCCAGCCTGCTCTTAAACACTCCCAGGGACGGGGTCTCGACCACCTCCCTGGACAACCCATTCCAGGGTTTCACCACTCTCAGGGTGAAGAACCTCCTCCTCACATCCAGCCTGAATCTCCCCACCTCCAGCTTCATTCCATTCCCCCTAGTCCTATCACTACCTGAGATCCTGAGAAGTCCTTCCCCAGCCTTCCTGTAGGCCCCCTTCAGATACTGGAAGGCCACAATTAGGTCACCTCGGAGCCTTCTCTTCTGCAGACTGAACAGCCCCAACTCCTTCAGTCTGTCCTCATAGGAGAGGTGCTCCAGCCCTCTGATCATCCTCGTGGCCCTTCTCTGGACACGTTCCAGCACCTCCACATCCCTCTTGTAATAGGGGCTCCAGAACTGGACACAGTACTCCAGGTGGGGTCTCACCAGGGCTGAGTAGAGGGGGAGGATCACCTCCCTCGACCTGCTAGCCACACTTCTCCTGACACAGCCCAGGATCTGATTGGCTTTGCGGGCTGCAAGTGCACATTGAGAGCTCATGTTGAGCTTTTTGTCCAACAGCACCAGGATGTGGTGCGGGACAGTGTCGAAGGCTTTGCTCAGGTCCAGGTAAACGACATCAGTTGCTCGCCCCTCATCTATTAATTTTGTCACCTGCTCATAGAAGGCAACCAGGTTGGTCAGGCAGGATTTGCCCTTGGCAAAGCCATGCTGACTGTTCCCAATCACCTCTTCACTATTCTTTTGAGTGAGTAGTGACTCCAGGAGGATCTGCTCCATGATCTTTCCAGGCACAGAGGTGAGACTGACTGGCCTGTAGTTCCCTGGTTCCTCCTTCTTACCCTTTTTGAAGATGGGGGCAATGTTTCCCCTTTTCCAGTCTGTGGGGACTTCACCAGACTGCCAGGACTTTTGAAATATAATAGAGAGGGGTTTAGCAACCTCATCTGCCAGTTCTCTCAGCACCCGTGGGTGTATCCCATCGTGTCCCATGGACTTGAACACTTTCAGGTTCTTCAGATGATCACGAACCTGATCTGCACTTACAATGGGCAGTTCTTCCTCCCCGTCCCTGGCATTGTCTTCCATAACATCAGGAGTGTGGCTAGAGGCCCTTGCAGTGAAGACTGAGGTAAAGAAGTTATTAAGTACCTCAGCCTTTTCCTCATCACTTGTGACCATTTCACCGTTTTCCTTTCTGAGGGGGCCCACACCTTCCCTAGTCTTCTTCTTCCCATTAATATACCTGTAGAAGTTCTTAGTATTCCCTTTAATCTCCCTGGCTAGATTCAATTCAAACTCTGCTTTGGCTTTCCTAACCAGGACTCTTGCTGCTCGGGCAGCTTCCTTATATACCCCCTGTTCTACCTGTCCTTCTCTCCACTTCCTGTAGAGTTTCCTTTTAAGTAATAATGTGTCCAGTAGCTCCTTGCCCATCCAGGCAGGCCTCCTAGCATTCTTACCTGCTTTTCTCTTTGTTGGTATACAGAGCTCCTGGACACAGAGCTGTCCTGGGTCCCTCTTCCCTCCAGGGCTTTGTCCCACCATTTTATTTACCATTTGCCCAAGTGAATATGCAAACATTAACTAATAAACTGACACCTACCAAATATGGCCTAATTATATGCTATACCCAGGGAAACAAACATATAGTCTGCCTCTTGTACTACAGGGCTGTCGTGGATATGCCCTCAGAAATGCACGGCAGATCCATCAACGAAAAATAATAAGTTTATTTATATATATACAAACTCTGTAACGGGGTATTTACAATCGCCCTTCACAGGTATCAATATTCGGTTAGTGGAACTATCTTTACAGAATGTTATGTATGGGCATTTAAACCAAAATGATTCACAGAACTTAGAACCTAAACTGAGTCAGAGAGTGGCGGGGGAGGGGTTGGTCAGTGACCGGCAACCCTCCACCCGGAGCAATATAAACGCTATCCTAAACGAAGCTCTACAAAGGGCTTGGCTTACTCACAAGCTGAGAACTTCATGGAGTCTTTCCTCAGTAATGTTTATAATCCAGACAACGTGGCACGGATATGCCGTAATAAGGAGGCAGGAAATGGTGCTGGCCGCGTGGCCGCACCGCGTGGCTCTGCTGTTCTCTCCCAGGATACAAAATTCCTCGCTCAGAGGGGGGGTAGTGGCAGGTCAGCAACGCTGGTTCACACAGTCTACCAGGTTTTCTCCTACAATGGATCACGCAGCGGTTGATCCCACGGAGTGCTGTCCACGGCACCGCACACAGCTGGGACGGTGGCAAAAGGACCACGAGGCTTCCCGAAGCACTGGCTGGCACGCACGCACACACAGGCTCCAACACCGAGGTGGAGGGCTCATTTGCCAAACGACCCCTATTTACCATTTGCCCCAGTGAATACTGGCCCAATAAGCATCTGTTGCCAACGCAAACATTAACCAATGAACTACCAGCTACCAAATGTGGCCTGAGTATATGCTATACTCGGGGAAACAAACATATAGCCTGCCTCTAGTACTGCAGGGGTGAGACCACGCCCAGGTAGGCTGTTTACCTGGACTCAGTGGCACCAGGATCCCCCCTGCTGCCTACAGAAAGGAGGGGGGGGGACAAAGGAGGGTTAACACATACAGAAATATATTCTGATCATAAGCATCCTTCACTACAAGGGCTGAGACCACGCCCAGGTAGGCTGTTTACCTGGACTCAGTGGCACCAGGATCCCCCCTGCTGCCTTCAGAACGGAGGGGGAACAAAGGAGGGTTAACACACAGAGAAATATATCCTACCCAAATGTTTGGGGCACAATCCTGACCATAAGCATCCTTCACCACACCGCTAAAATTTCTTTCTCTGTTGGAGTATAATTAGCCTCTGAACCTCTGTAACCTCGACTCCAGAAACCAAGAGGTCGTCCACGTGTCTCACCTGGAGCTTTTTGCCACAAGCACCAGGTTGGACCATTGTCACTTGCAGCCGTGTACAAAATGTTCTTAATGTCTGGACCATCTCGGACAGGTCCCAGACCCATGGCTTGAATCACTTCTTGCTTTATCTGGTCAAAGGCTGCTTGTTGTTCAGGTCCCCAGTGGAAATTAGAATAGAATAGAATAGAATAGAATAGAATAGAATAGAATAGAATAGAATAGAATAGAATAGAATAGAATAGAATAGAATAGAATAGAATAAACCAGGTTGGAAGAGACCTTTAAGATCATTGCGTCCAACTTATCACCCAACACCACCTAATCAACTAACCCATGTAACCAAGCACCCTGTCAAGTCTCCTCGGGAACACCTCCAAATTGTTTCTCTTTCGAGTCACATCATGCAGAGGTTTCACAATCTGACTGTATCCAGGAATGTGCAGTCTCCAAAATCCCACTATCCTCAAGAAACGTAAGGTCTCTTGCTTGTTTGTGGGATTTGCTATGGTGGAGACTCTATTTACCACATCCACTGGAATGTGTCGGCGTCCATCCTGCCACCGCACTCCCAGAAACTGAATCTCTGTGGTAGGTCCTTTCACCTTGTCTCGTTTGATGGCAAAACCTGCATTCAGAAGAATGTCAATGATTTTGTTACCTTTCTCGAAGACTTCCTCAGCAGTTTTACCCCAGACGATGATATCATCGATGAACTGGATGTGTTCTGGAGCACCACCTTTCTCCAGAGCATCGTGGATCACTGCATGACAGATGCTTGAGCTGTGGATCCAGCCCATTGGCAGTCTGTTGAAAGTGTACTGGATTCCTCTCCAGGTGAAAGCAAACTGAGGCCTGCATTCCTCTGCTATGGGAATAGAGAAAAATGCATTAGCAATGTCTATGGTAGCATACCATTTGGCCTCTTTGGATTCCAGCTCATACTGCAGCTCCATCATGTCTGGTACTGCTGCACTCATAGGTGGTGTTACTTCATTCAGGGCTAGTTTTAATAACAAAACACGGTCTGGACACCTTCCTCTCTCGCCGCAGAGAAATCAGCAGATACACGATAATTATCACCAGCAGCAGAATTACAGACACCAAATAAATTACCTTTGGATCCCAGCCATCACCTAAAGTTACTTTCTCCTCCGGCAGAATCTTAAAGCCTTTTATCTCAATTGGGAGAGTGGTAGAGGTAACATTTCTGTATCTCGCCGACCATAAGAAATCAATACATTTTCCATACCATAATCTAACTCTATACATAAACCACAGATAAATTGTCCGCACCAAATATTTACCCAGATAATCCAAAATCAAACCCAAACAATGTCTGTAAACCAGAGCCCCAAAAATTGAAAAGAATAATTGTTCTAAGAACCACAGGACCTTCATGTTTGCTAATCCGGCTATAAAACACTAAAGCAATAAAGTAATAAATTAAGCTAATTATCTGCCGCACATTGGGTAAGGCAAGAAAGAATGTCGTAGGGTTGGGGGAAAGGCCGGGCCCTTTCCCCCCGCTGTGAATAGAGGGAAGAAAATTGAAGGGAAAAAAAAATGCACAGCCGGATTAGCAAAGGAGTGGGTGCTGTATATTTACAAAGCAGTTTCGGGAACGCAGGGAAATATATACAGAATTTACATTATTTACAATATATACAGAAATATACAACAAAGTAACACGGGAATGAGAGTTCCCTCCTCTACTGAGGGGGGGGTCCCCACCCCTGCTCCCCCTTCTCTCCCCCTTTCCCCAAAAGAGGGTTGAAAGGGAGAAAAAGAGAAACTGTTAATTAAAAAGCAGTTATGTGTTAGAATGTTAGAAGAGGCCTCACGCTCTTATCGGCTTCAAGGGCAAGTCCGGCCGAAAGCCCAGAAAGCTGTGAGCTGCAAGCCACCAAAGGAGGGGAAGATAGACTGAGACTAGTCCCACTGGGAATCAAACTTAAGGCAGTGCTTCTGCCTCTCCACCAATGAAATTAGTTTAGATCCGTCTTTCGTTTACAAACATTCGGCCATAGTATCCCTTTGTTAAAGGCACTGCCTCAAACGGTCACAGCCTTGTTGAAGCTCATCCTGTTAACGTTGGCCCATTGATCCAATCTATCCAAGTCCCTCCCTTGTGCAGATCAACACTCTACCTAACTTGGTGTCATCTGCAAACTTACTGATGACACATCTATGTCTTCATCAAGGTCATCAATAAAGATGTTAAACTGAAGTGGGCCCAACACTGAGCCCTGAGGAACACTGCTTGTGACCGGTGACCAGCCGGATTTAACTCCACTGACACGACTCGTTGGGCCCAACCAGTGCTTCATCCAGCAGAGTGGTGCTCATCCAAGCCACAAGCAGGCAGTTTGTCCATGAGAATTCTGTGTGAAACAGTGTCAAACGCTTTTCAAAAGTCTAGACAGACAATATCCACAGCCTTTCCCTCATCCAATAGTCAGGTCATCTTGCTATAGAAGGACATCAGGTTGATCAGGCAGGACCTGCCCTTCATAAACCCATGCTGGCTGGGCCTGAGGAACATCACGGCATAGTGTGCAAGAGCAACTCAACATCAGGGATGAAAAGATGGGGATTTTGTCTACTCTTTTTTTTTTTTTCTGAGGAGAAATTAATCTGTGTTACATGCTTAAACCAACCATGTCTTCATAAGCACTATGAAACTCCAAATTTCAGGCTACTCTAAAGTACTTATAATTAATTTTCATTTTCTCAGGCAGACAGGTGGGAGCCACCAGCATCTATATAGAGGACCAAGGAAACCAAATGGGAGAGAACTTGTGTCAAAATAGTGTTGTATCAACCTGCCTTCCCATGGTGGGGGGATGGGTATGAAAATGCATGTCACTGCTCCCATGTTTGCTCTCTGTAAAAATGTTCCAAAAGAAGGTGTCCTTCAGCTGGGGACAGAAATGAGCTCAGCCCCTCATGATGGTAATAGAACACTTGGCAGTGATGGCAATTGCTGTGTTTCACTCAAAACATGCCTAAGCATTAAACAGAATGAGGCACTGGAATGACAAAGACACACATTGTCGTAGGGTTGGAAGGGAAAGGCCGTGCCTTCTCCTCCCCCCGGAAAAAGTGAAAGGAAAAAAAAACTCACAGCTGAATTAGCAAAGCAGTGGGTGCTGTATATTTACAAAGCAGGGAAACGCAGGGAAATATATACAGAATTTACAATATTTACAATATATACAAAAATATACAATAAAGAAGCACAGAAATGAGAGTTCCCCCCCTCTGCTGAGGGGGTTCCCCACCGCTGCTCCCCCTTCTCTCCCCCTTTCCCCAGAGAGGGTTAGAAAGAGAGAAAAGAGAAAAAAGAGCAGTGATTAATTAGAAGCAGTTAGGCCGTTACGTGTTAGAAAGTTCTTATCTCTTCCCAAGCCTGAGTCTGGCCGAAAGCCCAGAAGCAGCGAGCTGCTGCCACCGAAGGTGGGGGAAGACAGACTGACCAGAAAACTGCAGGAATGCCCAGGATACTCTGCTGAACTCCCATTTCAGAAGGTGCTTCCTCCCACTCTACCAATGAAATTAGTTTAGATCCGTCTTTCGTTTACAAACATCCGACCACCATACTCCTTTTCTTAAGGGGACAGCCTCAAATGGTCACAGTCCACCCCTTCTAAACAATTTCATTGGCTGTTCATACTGTCCATCCAATACAAAACGATATTTACAGTTCGTGAGTAAAGTTCATAGTCCATTCCAGCTATGCTCAGATGTAGATGATTCAAAACTCCAAGAAAATTAGAAAATGAGAAAAATGGAAAACAGTTCATTTCTTCGCCGACGAAGCGAAGAAAAGGGAATCAGGGATTCTCAGGATCTCTTAGCTGACTCAGGGCTCTTAGGGATCTCAGGGTTCGTGCACCGTATATTCCTTGTTGATTCTTCCTTTGGACATGATGTAGCTGTACAACAGTTTGAAATCAAACTCTTTCAGCTAAAGTTAAATTTCTTTGAGGTATACACTGAAATTCACCATTCTCTTGCATTACCCAATAAGTGTGACCCGGACCTTCAGCTGAAACCACCCCTCGGACAGGTTTAGCCTCTCCTGAGGGTGAAAATACCCAAACAGTTTTACCTAACAGATTCTTTTCTCTAACAACAGGAACTCTATCACCTGCTACTTTCTGTAGCAAATCTGAATGTGCAGGTCCAGCTCGGTTCACTGAACCTCTACTATTTACCAGCCAGGTTGCTTGTGCTAAATGTCTTTCCCAGTTTTTCAAAGATCCACCCCCCATGGCTTTAAGAGTGGTCTTCAACAAACCGTTGTAGCATTCAATCTTCCCTGCAGCTGGTGCATAGTAGGGAATATGGAATATCCACTCAATACCGTGCTCTTTTGCCCAGTTCTTGACAAGGTTGTTCTTGAAATGAGTTCCGTTGTCTGACTCAATCCTCTCTGGAGTTCCGTGTCTCCACAGGATTAGTCTCTCCAGACCGAGAATGGTGTTGCGTGCAGTTGCATGTGGAACTGGATAAGTTTCCAACCATCCAGTGTTTGCCTCTACCATAGTAAGCACGTATTGCTTACCAGAACGAGAACGTGGTAGAGTGATGTAGTCAATCTGCCAAGCTTCATCATACTTGTACTTGGACCATCTGTCACCATACCACAAGGGCTTAAGTCGTTTTGCCTGCTTAATAGCAGCACAAATGTCACAGTCATGGATGACTTGTGTGATAGCATCCATGGAAATGTCTATGGATCTGTCATGATCCCATTGGTATGTTGCATCTCTGCCTTGATGACCTGACGAATCATGAGCCCACCGAGCTAAGAATATCTCCCCTCGGTGTTTCCAGTCGAGATCAAGATTAGAGTCCATGTCGACTTGAGAAACCCTTGCAGCTAGGTCTGCCTGATGGTTGTGTTGCTGGTCTTCAGTAGCTTTGCTCTTAGGAATGTGAGCATCAACGTGTCTCACTTTCACTGGAATTCTCTTGATTCGATCAGCAATGTCCTGCCACAGGTCTGCTGCCCAAATGGTTTTTCCTTTCCTCTGCCAACCACTCTTCTTCCAGTTCTTTAGCCAACCCCATAGAGCATTGGCTACCATCCATGAGTCGGTGTAGAGTTAAAGCTTTGGCCATCTCTCAGGTTCAGCTACGTCGAGAGCTAGCTGGACAGCTTTTATCTCTGCAAACTGACTGGATTCTCCTTCTCCATCCTTCGCCTCTGCAACTCGGCGTGTTGGACTCCACACTGCAGACTTCCACCTTCGCTTCTTTCCAACAAGATGACAGGAACCGTCTGTGAACAAAGCATGTTTCTTTTCATCATCAGAAAGGTCATTGTAATGAGTAGCTTGCTCAGCACGAGTTACTTTCTCCTCTGGGGTTTAGCACAGTTGGTACCTTCAGGCCAACTTGAGATCACCTCCACTAGACCAGGCCTTTCAAGATTTCCCATTCGAGCTCTCTGTGCTATCAGAGCCATCCACTTAGACCATGTTGAGTCTGTGGCATGGTGTGGTGTGGAGCCTTTGCCTTTGAACATCCAATTCAAAACTGGTAATCTGGGAGCTAAGAGAAGTTGTGATTCAGTTCCAATTACTTCAGAAGATGCTTTTACTCCTTCATAGGCAGCTAAAATTTCTTTCTCTGTTGGAGTATAATTAGCCTCTGAACCTCTGTAACCCCGACTCCAGAAACCAAGAGGTCGTCCACGTGTCTCACCTGGAGCTTTTTGCCACAAGCACCAGGTTGGACCATTGTCACTTGCAGCCATGTACAAAATGTTCTTAATGTCTGGACCATCTCGGACAGGTCCCAGACTCATTGCTTGAACTACCTCTTGCTTTATCTGGTCAAAGGCTGCTTGTTGTTCAGGTCCCCAGTGGAAATGGTTTCTCTTTCGAGTCACATCATACAGAGGTTTCACAATCTGACTGTATCCAGGAATGTGCAGTCTCCAAAATCCCACAATCCCCAAGAAAAATAGGGTCTCTTGCTTGTTTGTGGGAATTGCCATGGTGGAGACTCTATTTACCACATCCACTGGAATGTGTCGGCGTCCATCCTGCCACCGCACTCCCAGAAACTGAATCTCTGTGGTAGGTCCTTTCACCTTGTCTCGCTTGATGGCAAAACCTGCATTCAGAAGAATGTCAATGATTTTGTTACCTTTCTTGAAGACTTCCTCAGCAGTTTTACCCCAGACGATGATATCATCGATGAACTGGATGTGTTCTGGAGCACCCACTTTCTCCAGAGCATCGTGGATTACTGCATGACAGATGCTTGAGCTGTGGATCCAGCCCATTGGCAGTCTGTTGAAAGTGTACTGGATTCCTCTCCAGGTGAAAGCAAACTGAGGCCTGCATTCCTCTGCTATGGGAATAGAGAAAAATGCATTAGCAATGTCTATGGTAGCATACCATTTGGCCTCTTTGGATTCCAGCTCATACTGTAGCTCCATCATGTCTGGTACTGCTGCACTCATAGGTGGTGTCCCTTCATTCAGGGCTCGGTAGTCAACCGTCAGTCTCCATTCTGCTTCCGCACAGGCCACACTGGACTGTTGAAAGGTGAATGAATTTTGCTGATGACTTTCTGACTCTCCAACTGACGAATCAGATTCTGAATGGGCAACAAAGAGTCACGGTTGGTTCTGTATTGTCTGTGATGCACAGTCTGAGAAGCAACCGGCAATTGAATGTCCTGTATCTTATGTTGTCCCACAATTGCAGATTCGTCAGAAAGCTCAGGTCTGGGAGACAGCTTTAATTTTTGTCCATCAATTTCTATCGAAGCTACTCCAAAAGCCCATTTGTAACCTCTAGGGTCTTTGAAACGCCCTTCTCTCAGAAAATCAATTCCCAAAATACAAGGTGCGTCAGGTCCGGTCACAACTGTATGCTTCCTCCACTGTTTACCAGTTAAACTTATATTAACCTCTACCTTACTTAACTCTTGAGTGCCACCAGTGACTCCCAGAATGGTTATAGACTCTGATCCCTGATAATTCGATGGCATTATGGTGCACTGAGCTCCTGTGTCAACCAAGGCCCTGTACTTCCGAAATTGTGAAGTGCCAGGTGTTATAGATGACTCAAGGTTAAAGTTTTTGGTAACAGATTTATTGGCACTAAAAGATCGTAAAAAGGCAATAAAAGCAATAAAAGCAAGCAAAGCAACCGGTTGCGCATGTGAGGGTACAAAACTTCACCCAAAAAGCAACCTCGCAATAGTTTTCTTCATCTTATATAGTTACATCATCTACATAAGCAAACTTATGCTAAATAGAAGGCAGGCATATGATAATTAGTCTTAGAATAGGTGGTCAAATCCCTTCTCCATACATTCAGTGTGGTAAGGGTCAAAGCATCCACTTTCACGCATGCCCAATTGTGCAGGCTTCTTATCTGAACAAAACAAATTCCTAGTTCTGAATGTTTATCTTAAGACAGCTCCTTCTCAGCCGTGATGTCTCCAATTAACCAGACAGTATCCTTGCAAGTCTGCAAGATATATTTCTTTCCCTTTACCCTCTAAACAGGCCTCACACGATCCTGACCCTTAATCCCAGTGCACTCTAAGTCTTATAATTTTAACACAAATCACCAGTATATTCATCACACCAGGCCACTGGATGTACACGTCCCAATAGATTCTATTATCTCTGTTATCCCTCTCCTCCCCCTGTCAGGAGGCAGGGCACCCCTAGTTATGGGGAACATGCCCACATGTGCATTGCGCACAGTGTGCAGTGTTATAACTTTGCATGTTACAACTGGAGCCACTGTTGGAGCCACAAGAGTTGCTCTGGGGAACTGCGGAAGTAACAGCTACCCCTCTGGTATTGCTACCTCGGGTTCTGCCACTTTGCAGTTCCCTCAGTCTCCTGAAAAGATGAGAACTTGGTTGGCCATCCCAGCAGTTCATGTTCTCACCAAACTGATCACGCAGAGTTATCCAAATAGTTCTACGTGATTGCCTTGGTGGTCTGTTTTGATTTGATCTATTTTGGAATGACCTCCTTGGAGGACATGTATTCCTCACAGATGAAACTTGTATCCACCTGGAGGAAGAATTGGAATTATCCCTTTGTGCCAATTGGGATATGGAATCTTTGAGCTCTCTCATGCAATTCTCAATTTTTCCAGATAGAGTTTCAATGGCTGAAACCAAGGAGACACGTGTCATGCTATCCTCCAATTGCCTCATTTGAGCACTGAATTGGCCAACCGTAGGAGAAGCTCCACCATAATTTCTTGACACAATTCTGCTTGCCAGAATGTTTGCATAATTCGAAGGAGCAAGCTTGATGATCTTTTTAGCAAGACCAATACCCACAGGAATGTCATCAGGATTCAGAGTTTCATGTTCACCATAGAGTAGCTCTCTAACAGCAAATTCTCTCAGGAGCTTAATTCCCTCATCTATGGTAGTCCAGGGTTTAGGATTCCATGGACGATCATCTTGGGAAGGGTATCTCAGGGCAACCGCCATTAAAAGGCGTATCCACAGATGAACCTTACCGAGAACCCTGCCTAGATGTCTATCTATTCCATTATCCCTCGAGAGAGTTCCTAACTGAGCTGCTGACTTGTCTCCAACTGTTAGAGCTGGAGCACCTGGATCATAACACCTACTAAGCCAAGCTAGAACTGGCTCCTTATCTGCCCTGGTGTAGTCTTTACGGACATTTCTTAGCTCCTCCCTCGGAGCAGAACAGTCAGTTATGTCATCTTGTAGCTCCTCCCCCTCAACTGGTTTCCCTAATAATCCTCCTGCCATTCTCTCAAGGATCTCTTTAACCTGAGAACCACCTTTGCCAGCTCCTTTCCTACCTTCATCTCTATCCTGCTTTACTCTCACTAGGTTAGCTAGATCTTTAAAACAAATCTTCTCTTCCTCCTCAGCAGGATTTCTTAGAGTAGAGGGCCCCTCACCAGGATCAGTCTCCTGCTCTTCTTCCCCATCAGATTTGATCTTTCCACCTCTAGTCTTTAAAACAGCCACCTTAACCGGAGCTGTGTTTGAATTTACAGTCACCTTAATAGAAGCTGACAGGTCCTGAGATAAATCAGCTGCTGGGGCAGTGACTTCCGGTCCCATCGAGAGAGTGGGCGGAAATGACGTTGCTCCGTTCATGGCCGACGGAGAAGAAGAAGGAGGAGAAGGAGTAGGCGCCATGTTGACACCAGCCGCCGCCCTTAGCAGCTTGCCAGAATCAGCAGCAAAGTCATTTAGAGCAGCCTTTCCAATTAACTTCTTAGCTTTCTTTTTTACTGACACAGATTCTCCACATTCTTCATCACTAGATGTCTCTGGGCCTGATCCAGAACCACGGCGTTTTCTCTTTGCTCTAGTTTTAATAACAAAACATGGCCTGGATAGCTTCCTCTCTCTCCACAGAGAATACATTGAATACACATTAGTTATCACCAGCAGCAGAATTATACACATGAAATAAATCACCTGTGGATCCCAGCCATCATTTAAAGTTACTCTCTCCTCCGGCGGAATCTTAAAACCCTTTATCTCAATTGGGAGGGTGGTGGAGGTAGCATTTATGTATCTCACTGGCCATAAGAAATCCACGCATTTTCCATACCATAATCTAACTCTATACATAACCCACAGATATATTGTCCGCACCAAATATTTACCCAGGTAATCCAAAATCAAACCCAAACAATATCTGTAAACCAGAGCCCCCAAAATTGAAAAGAATAATCACTCTACAAACCACAAAACCTTCATGTTTGCTAATTCAGCTAGAAAACACTAAATCAATCAATTAATAAATTAAGCTAATTATCTGCCCCACGTTGGGCGCCAAGAAAAAAAAAGAATGTCGTAGGGTTGGAAGGGAAAGGCTGTGCCTTCTCCTCCCCCCGGAAAAAGTGAAAGGAAAAAAAAACTCACAGCTGAATTAGCAAAGCAGTGGGTGCTGTATATTTACAAAGCAGGGAAACGCAGGGAAATATATACAGAATTTACAATATTTACAATATATTCAAAAATATACAATAAAGAAGCACAGAAATGAGAGTTCCCCCCCTCTGCTGAGGGGGTTCCCCACCGCTGCTCCCCCTTCTCTCCCCCTTTCCCCAGAGAGGGTTAGAAAGAGAGAAAAGAGAAAAAAGAGCAGTGATTAATTAGAAGCAGTTAGGCCGTTACGTGTTAGAAAGTTCTTATCTCTTCCCAAGGTTGAGTCTGGCCGAAAGCCCAGAAGCAGCGAGCTGCTGCCACCGAAGGCGGGGGAAGACAGACTGACCAGAAAACTGCAGGAATGCCCAGGATACTCTGCTGCACTCCCAGTTCAGAAGGTGCTTCCTCCCACTCTACCAATGAAATTAGTTTAGATCCGTCTTTCGTTTACAAACATCCGACCACCATATTCCTTTTCTTAAGGGGACAGCCTCAAACGGTCACACACATATACTAATAAAATGCTAAAAACAGAAGCAAATTGTCATGATTACCTTGCAGATAGGAATTTAGCAAAGGTGTGTCTAATGCCTGGACTCTTCGCTAACAGCCCACCTCTGCTCCCACACCCTGGTGGCCTCTCCTTGTGGGTGGGCTCACTGATTTATCACTGTTGTGTGAAATTCAGAGCAACTGTTCTCAGCCTTTACTTATCTGGGAATATTTCAGTCTGGAAGAAGGGCTTTGGTGCCTGAAGGCTTCTGTGTCTTTCCAGTTTGCGGTGGTTTGAGCACGTTAACCCATCACGCAGTTGTACACCTGGGTTTAATAAAAAGACATTCTTCCTCTGCACATTCTTTATCTAAGAATACTCTCAATTCTTTGTGCCAGGGATGAAGCTAAGGAGGACAGGATGCTTCACTTGCATGTGTAAACCAACATATCTATAGAAGGACTACTATGGATTATGACATCAGTTTCAGCCACTTAGCATAAGCATGTGCTTGAAATGTAAACTTCTGATATTTTACATGCCACATAATAGGAAAAAAGAAGTAGCTGGATATATTTCTGCCATCTGATCATGAGAAACTGGTGTCTGCAGTTATTTAAAGGAGTTCCTTGAGCTTTAGGGTATGAGGGGCAGCGGCAAATCTTCCCTATAGCCTTCCAAAGTTATCTGAAAACAACCTCTTCCAACGTTAGTACCCCCATTTCTTTTCATATCCCTGAAGAAATACCCATTGAAGGTTTCTTCCCTTGCTTGTCCCCTAACTGACTTCTACCTGCACTGTACTGGAGGCTGTGCAAGTGCTAAGGGAGGCTGGGGTAGCTGACATGCTTTTGCCTCTGGGCAGCTGGTGGTGGGTGCATTTGGTGCCAGCCCCTGTCCCTTCTTGGAGGGCACAGTCATGCAGGGCTCAGGGGGCTGGTGCACAAGCACCTTGTAGGGAGGCAGAGCAGATGAAGTATAAATAATGTATTGATTCACTCTGCTGATGATACTAAACTCACGAACTCTTGGTTAAACTCTGGGGTTATTATTGGTTTATCTCAGAAAGTCAGTTTAGCAGCATAATATTCCCATTATCAGCATAATTGTGCACCCAGGGAAGGTTTAGATTGGAAAAAATTTCTTCACCAAAAAGGCTTGTCAAGCACTGAAACAGGCTGCCCACAGAAGTGGTTGAGTCACCATCCCAGAAGGTGTTTAAAAGATGTGTAGATGTGGCATTTAGGGACATGCTTTAGTGATGGACTTGAAAGTGCTAGGTTAATGGTTGGACTTGATGATCTTAAAATGTCTTTTCCAACTTACATGATTCTGTGATTCTATGTTTTTGCACTGGTAAAACTCCTCATGCAATTAGGAGCAAAGCTGCCTTTTTGCAGGTTAGCCTCCTTCAAATAGGAATTACTATGGAAATTGTGGTGTTCAAAGTAATGCTTCATGATAACACAGGGATGGGCTAATACCAATTAGATGAATCACCTCCTGACCAGGGGGATAGGAAAGGGAGGAGTGAGATCTCCTGACTGTAGCCTAAAGTAAACTAAAACTAATTAGCATGGTGAAAATCCCACCCCTGGAAGGAGAACCTCCATGTATATGTGAGACCACCTCTGCATAATAAACTAATCGGAGCATGTGCAGAAGAGCATTATTTTTATAAGCAAATGGTGGCCATGGAACAAGTATTGGGCAACTTTTCTTTGTTGTAAACTGCATAAAGCCCTATGACTCCTCTGAAGAGATGTGCTAGCTTTGCAAACTACAGTCTGGCATGTCTTTGTGCATAGAACTGCATTAAAGGTTAGAAGGTGGATCTCAGCTCTATGTGCTCATTGGTTCCTGTGCACTGGGCACAAACCTAATCTCTGATCAAGGGATAACAAGTGTCAGTGTGGCAAACTGTGCCAACAGGCTGAGGACATGAGAATAGAAATACCAGCATGCTCCTCTGCAGGCAGCAGCAGTCAGCTGGCTGGTAGTGACACATAAGATTGGAGACACGGCTTAAACCACTGTGGCTGAAATTTCACTGCAAAAGTTTCTTGTTTCTCCTTTTGCTCCTTTGATCCCTTGAAAAAGCATCAAGTTTCAGGGGAAAATCAGCCAGGACAAGCCACAGAGGGCTTGAATTACTGGTATGCAAAGAAGCAGGGCAAGACAAGATAGGTTTCAGGCTGCAGCCAGTTCTTTAACTAAAGCCCAGGACTGATGGAGGGCCACATCAGCTGCTTTTATTATTGAAGATACAGATGTTTAAAATCAAAAGAAATTGTTTATTAGGAATTCCCAGGTGGTTATTTTTGTAGCATCACAACTGGGTATTGTTTTGGACAACAGGTAGGTCTACAAAGCCCTGCTGAAATATCTGTTTATATTGAATCATAGAATATTTGGGGTTGGAAGGAACCTTAAAAATAATCTACTTCCACCCCCCACTGCTGTGGACAGGGACACCTTCCAGTAGAAGAGTTTACTCATAGCCCGACCTAACATGGCCTTGAACATTTCCAGGGATTGGGCATCCACAGCTTTTCTGGGCAACCTGTTCTAGTGTCTCAACATCCTCACAGTGAAGAATTTAATGGGGTCTCATCCATAATATCGACAGGATTTAAATTTTCCATGATTTGTGACTCTCAGAACTGTTCTGCAACATTTCCTGATACCTCTCATAAAATTCTTCAGCCTTTTTTGTTTGTTTTGTTTTAAACAAGCTTGATTAGACAACTCTGTTGTGCTTGAAAATGGTGTTATGAAAATAATAGCCCTACAAAGCAAAAAAAACACAAAAACCACCACAAACCAACTGACAAAAACCAGAAGCTCTCAAGAAGCTGTTAGATGTTTTCAGCAAAAATCTCCCAGTGTGAAAGGTGTCATGCTAGCACTCAGCTGCACTGTCTGGACTACCACAGTGCTCTGGGACTGATTCTAGCAAGTAGAGTCCCCTGGTTAAGTGCTGTAGATCCTAGAAAGTATCAGTCCTGCCTTTTCTAATGATATTTCCTTTGAAGCTCTGAAACTCTTTCATTGAGATTGTGTCTCTGGGGAGCAGAACACTGAATGGCAATGTTCAGACCATGGTGAAGGCCAGGGCTGTTGTTTTTTTTTTCTTTGCATTTGCTGGGTGTGTTGTTTTCCACCAAGGAGAGGCCTAATCAACCAGAAGCTGTCTGTGAATTTAGAAGTAATTTATGCCAGTGCTTCACCTGAATTAATGTCAATGTTAGCCCATCCTTGGACCAGGTGACCTCCTGAGGTACCTTCCAACCTAAACTATGCTAGTTCTGTACATCAAGTGTTAGTTGTCACTCACAAAGTTAGAAGAGAGTCAACCTCAACTTTCACCTGTTACTTCCTGCAGGAGATGTTTTTGAAAGCCTCAGTGAAGACAAGCTAGACAATGTCCACTGCCCTCCCCTCATCTATCCATCCAGTCATGCCCTTGTAGAAAACTATCACATTAGGCAGACATGACTTCCAGGAGAAGTTTCCAGGTGTTTGCAGGAGAGGTCAAGCAGGAAGGTCCATACCTGTGGCCAGAGCCTCTTCCACAGCCCAGGCAGCTGACAGTGCCCTGCCAGCAGTCCGGAACCCACTGAGCTGCTCAGGCCCCTCTCAGCCACAAGCAGCATGCTGATTTCTGGTGTAAGCAGAGCCTGAGTGACTATTTGTTGCCAATGCATAAATACAGCTTAGGTTGCTGCCAAACTGAGATGTGCTGCACGATGATTTTGTCTTCTGGATGGCAGCTGAGCTCCCAGTGAAATCTCATGTAGTGCTGTTTTCCTCACATTCTCCCATGCAGCATTCAGGGCTGACAGTATCCCAGCTGTCATCTGTATCTGGACATGTATCCACATGTTTGAGCTGTGTCTCCTGCTCTTGTGCTGCCCCTCAGCAGGACAGAACCACACAAGATATCAGCCATTCAGCAGACAGTCCAGCCCACCCACCATACCAGTGGACACATGCCAGCTCGGGAGCCCATTCCCATCTAGCTACAGATGACCCTGGTGTCCCAGGCACTGCCCCTTTGCATGGGCACTCACAGCCAGTGCTGCACCTGAAAGCTTTATTCCTGTTTGCAGACCCTGGCTAGATCCCAACTGAGGTATCTATGCTCTTTCCACTCCAGGAATGCTAATCCCCTGTGATTTTCCCATAATATCAAAATCTCTTTGGAAGTCAGTAAGATTTAATTTTTTTTTCTTCCTCCCCTGACCCCTATTTCTGCCATCAGAAAGCTGTTCTGAGCATCATCTCCTTGCACTTGAATCTGATTGCCAGCCTATTTGTTACTAATAGCCAAGATTAATTCATCTTTTTCCAGGCATAAGAAGACCATATTACTAAATTGCCAAATATATGTATTTTCTGTCTATACAGGGAGGAGCTGTTGGGTCAAAACAGTTTTTAAGTGGGAAGCATTTAAGTCTGTGCTCAATAAGTCTGTGCTTGTCACAGTGATTCATATCTGTCTTGTGCACTTCTCAGTCTTTCCTCTCTGACTATTGTCCCTTATGTCACTCTTTGTATAGAAATCTGATGCTTTTAGAAAGAAGTTAGGAATCTGATGCTTTTAGAAAGAAGGTAAATATTCTTTGTTTGGAAAGCACCTGAGTTTTGGTGCTTTCCTAAATGCTTTTGGAAGAACTGGAGCCTGATGTATGCTTCCACTTTCACAGGTGGAAAATATTCAGCTTGACTTTCTCCTTGTTTTTCCTCTTGAGCATCTCTAGGAGAGATTCCTCATCCCTCTGATGCAGCAGCATGTGAGCAACATTTCCCAGTGTAAGATACGCAGGCAAGGACCATTAATTGTATCACCTCCAGCCTTTCTTTTTTTCTTCAGGTGGAACAATCTTACCATCATTTGATGAAGCCTTTGTCATGCGTGCACAGTACAGACACAAATATAGCACACTCCTCTGCTACCAGTGAAGGTAACTAAACTTAGACATGGTTTTGAGGGACAATTGAGGCAGCTGAAGCACAGGGAGCTGCAGATTGTCCTTCTACCATATACAGGGACATGTGCAGATGAGGATGCAGCAGCAGTGAGTGCAGTTCCAGGGGCTCCTCTGAGTGGCATCATTTGTACCTGAGGTTGTTACCAAGCTCCTGAGCCTCCTTCTTTGCCACCTCCTAAGTGAATACTTCTTACCATCAGCAAGGCCAAAGCAGAAGAGGGGAAAGTGAGAGGGAGCTGAGTCACTGCCAATTCTCATGCTTGGCCTGATTTTGTGGCCAAACCAACTTATTTTCCATAGCTGTCTCAGTAATGGAACACAGCTTTGTTTTTCTGTTTTAAATGAGGAAGGAAAAACTGTGGTGCAAGCCTGCAACCACCTATTACTGATTAGGGCTCATGGAACTAGACTGTGCCTGCAGAACATTTATTCCTCCTACACCCTGAGTGGCTCAGCTTCACATTGTGAGATCAACAAGTTCCTCTTACAAAACTGCACTGTCAAGCCTGAGGTGCATGTTCTTTCCCCACTCAGGTTGTAGTCACTAACCTAATGAAGGGGTGCTTTCTAGGTGAGTTCATGGATTAAGTGTGTGCAGGACTCTCCTTGCTTTTCAAGCTTGCTCAACAGTTCAACTGTCTCTAGAAGCAGTTTGTATGAATTTATCATTATAACTATGATGTTTAATTGTTGTTTGCTTGTTTCTTTTTGTTGGTGTTTGTGGTTTGTTTTTTTTTTTTTTAAGCAAAGAAAAATGCCCATGACCTCCCAGAGAGTATTCCTCCCAGGTTGGAGAAGATTATCAGCCAGGCACTGCAGAGAGGTTTTGGGGAATCCCCTTCTTTCACATCAAACATGTGGCACACCTGACAAATTCCCAAACTGCCTAATAACTGAATAAGGGATGTCAACTTTATCTGCATCTTTTGCACAGACATTAACTGCATTGTTCTTGCCTTCCACTTATGTCATGTTTGGACAGCTGGGGAAACTCTCATCTCTCCCTCTTCATGTTTTCTCCATTGTAAATGAGGCTAAGGAGGTCCCGGAGACATCTGACTCTCTTCCGTCTCCTCATGTTCATTTATAGCTGACTCACAAAAGAAATTTTTTTCCACTCTCAGTGTTTCTTCTTCTGATTTTGATAAACAAGTGCCTACTGTTTATAGGACCCTGAAAATGTGAGACAAAGGGGATACCACCACATACATCAGGTGAATAGGTGTTGTCCATCCTATACTTACATGCACTGTTGTCTTGGCTTCTTTTCCTCCTTTCAGGCTCTTTAAATCTTGCCCTTGGTATTTCTTACTGCACACAACACATACAGAACCATCTCTCTCTGTAGTAGTCCCATATGGAAGTTTAATATTTAACAGTCTGACAGAATATTTTTTTAGTCATAGAGCTTATATTTCTTGGGAATGTGTTACTACACAGTCCATTTAATCTAGCAGCTGGTTTTGGGCTCTCTGGGGCCATCACTGAGTCATGGGCTCTGCCATAGTAGGTTGCTCTGGGCTGTCAGTGCTCCAGCCCACTGATCATCTTTGTTGCCCTCTTCCTCTGTCTCTTGTGTTGGGGGTCCCACAGCCGGACACAGTACTCCAGATGAGGTCTCACCAGAGCAGAACAGAGTGGCAGAATCAATTCTCTCAATCTGCTGACCAGGCTTCTTTTGGTGCAGCCCAGAATACAGTTTGCCTTCTGGGCTGCAAGTGCACATTGTTGGCTCATGTCCAGCTTCTCATCCATCAGTACCCCCAAGTCCTTTTCTACAGGACTGCTCTCAATTATGTCACTCCTCAGCCTGTAATGATACCAAGGACTGATGCAGAAAGCATTTCCTCCTCCACTTTCAATTCCTTCTGCACCCCTTGGTTTTGTGTCCTGAGAGTTTAATGGGTGCAGTGACAGCTGTTGTTCAGCTCCTGGCTCTTGATGGGGATCAGAGATTGCTAGCAATGGCAGCCTTCAGGCACAGGCATCTGGAGCAGCAGCTGCTGGGGCAGAGAAAAAGCCACCGCAGTGAGCTGCCTCCCTCCCCTGAGCTCCAGCCCAAGATAGTCAAAAGGATTTAGCTGGGGAGCAGAAAATGGTCAGAACTCTGCCATCAGAACAACATCCCAGGCTCTTCCTCACTTCCCTGCCCCCTGATGCTGTAGGGCTCCCCTCCTTTACGTGGCAGGGACAGACAGGCAAAATTCAGCTGTGCCAGGGTTTGCAGAGATGCTCCACTGCAAACTGCCAGGCTGAAGTTGTGTTGAAACAACAACTAAACTTGTGTGGTAGGTATCATAAAGCATCTAATCCTCTGCCATTTACAATTGCTTAACTTTTAAAATAAGTTTCTTTCCATCATGAAAAGCTTGGACTGCTGATGTGTTGCTACATGGTGTCCAGAACCCTCTGCTCTGCTCCTGGGCTTGCTGCTGATTGCCTTGGGCTTCATCCTTTCAGTCCTACTGTTCCCTTGCACAATTCTTGACTGTTTTCCTCAATTCAACCAGTACCTAAGAAAATGGATGTTTTATTTTGGGGAGTGCCCAATGTAAAACACCATTGAAAACACTCCAGAGTTTATGCACTTTTCACAGTCAAACCCTGCCCCTGAATGGTTGGACTTGATCTTAAAAGTCTTTTCCATCCAAAACAATTCTATAATGAACTAATATATTAATGCCAGAAGAGATTTTCCTAATGTTGTCTTGCTGGTGTCTAGACCACCACGACTACAGCAATGCTACTGCATGTGTCTCTCTTTCTTCTCTGCAGCTGTACCAGCACAAAGACATTAAGGGCACTGCAAAACCCAGCCAGGCTTGTCACTCCTGGACAAGGAGCCACACAATTCTATAAGAAACATTAGAACTCAGGAAACTTGCATGGAGATATTTATAGCATGACTCCTTCCTGGGAGGGAGACTTATTTCTGAGTACCAGAGAGCAGAAATAGGCCAGCTCTGAAGGTGAAAAGGTATGAACTTCTATTCAGGGAATACTGCATGACTGGAGTCGCATGAGAAGGAAACTGGCAGTGGGCAGAGCAGGAGCAGCCTCTTCTGCCTCAACTCAGAATATCCTTGGGACCTCAGAACCAGATTCTGCCCCCTCTATTTAGTGCTGAAACCTGACCTGAGTGCAAGGAAGGCAAAATCTGGTCATTTCTTTTGGATTTCACTCAATTTTTGTGCATTTAACTAGATCTGTGCTAGACCTCTGTCCCAGGTTGAGGCAGATCCTCTCTTGCCTCTCACCGGGACAGAAAAAATGAGACTCAGACAAATGGATTGCAGAAGTGATGGAAAGTTTAAATGGAAAAGCAGTGAATGTTTTACAGAGAGCTATAAGCACAGTGACAAAAGAGATCTCAAAGCATACCCAGAAGCCTCCCAGCACTCCCCTTCTCTCCACCTGAGGGTACACCCAAAACCCCCAGGGCTCTTTCTTCCTCTCCCTCCACTGTTAGGCTAATCTCAGCTGGCCAGATCTGAGATTGCACTTCCCCCTTCTCATCCTAGCATTATGCCTAGCCAGGCCCAAAAGGCCTTGAGATAACTCCCCTTCCATTACCAGATAGGGAGCATCTCCCACAGGAGTAGTGAGAGAAGAAAGAGGAAGTGTGAGACCTTGCTGATAGATTTATAGGGAGAAGGACATTATAGGAATGAAATACGCAGCTTCCCGTGTCCACCCACTGGGCTGGACCCTCGGGGCATTGAAGATCACAGTATCACAGTATCACAGTATCGCTTAGGTTGGAAAGGACCTCGAGGATCATCGAGTCCAACCTATCAACACAGACCCCATGACTAGACCATGGCACCAAGTGCCACGTCCAATCTCCCCTTGAACGCCTCCAGGGTCGATGACTCAACCACCTCCCTGGGCAACCGGTTCCAATGCCGAATGACTCGCTCGGTGAAGAATTTCCTCCTCACCTCGAGTCTGAACCTCCCCTGGCGCAGCTTGAGACTGTGTCCCCTTGTTCTGGTGCTGGTTGCCTGGGAGAAGAGGCCAACCCCCTCCTGGCTACAACCACCTTTCAGGTAGTTGTAGAGGGCAATGAGGTCACCCCTGAGCCTCCTCTTCTCCAGACTAAACAATCCCAGCTCCCTCAGCCTCTCCTCATAGGGCATGTGTTCAAGGCCTCTCACCAGCCTTGTTGCCCTTCTCTGGACACGCTCAAGTGTTTCAATGTCCTTCTTAAACTGAGGAGCCCAGAACTGGACACAGTACTCAAGGTGCGGCCTAACCAGAGCAGAGTACAGGGGCACTATGACCTCCCTGCTCCTGCTGGCCACACTATTCCTAATGCAGGCCAGGATGCTATTGGCCCTCCTGGCCACCTGGGCACACTGCTGGCTCATATTCAGGTGGCTGTCGATCAGCACACCCAGGTCCCTCTCTGTTTGGGAGCTCTCCAGCCACTCCGACCCCAGCCTATAGCTCTGCATGGGATTGCCGTAGCCAAAGTGCAGCACTCGGCACTTGGACTTGTTGAAAGCCATCCCATTGGACTCTGCCCATCTGTCCAGTCGGTCGAGGTCCCTCTGCAGAGCCTTTCTACCCTCTAACTGACTAACATCTGCCCCTAACTTTGTGTCATCTGCAAACTTGCTGATGACTGACTCTACCCCTTCATCCAGATCATCGATGAATATGTTGAAGAGGACAGGGCCCAGCACTGATCCCTGGGGGACACCACTGGTGACTGGACGCCAGCTGGATGTGGCACCGTTCACGACCACTCTCTGGGCCCGGCCCTCCAGCCAGTTCCTAACCCAGCACAGAGTGTAATGGTCCAATCCATGGGCTGACAGCTTAGTCAGCAGTTTGCTGTGGGGGACGGTGTCAAAGGCCTTGCTGAAGTCTAGGTAGACCACATCCACAGGCCTCCCCACATCCACCAGATGGGTCACCTGATCATAGAAAGAGATCAGGTTGGAGAGGCAGGATCTGCCCTTCCTGAATCCATGTTGGCTGGACCTGAGCCCTTGGCCATCCTTCAGGTGTGCAGCTATTGCCGCCAGGATAATCTGCTCCATCACTTTCCCTGGCACTGAGGTCAGGCTGACCGGCCTGTAGTTTCCAGGTTCCTCCATCCGACCCTTCTTGTGGATGGGGACCACGTTGGCCAGTTTCCAGTCATCTGGGATGACTGGAAGATGTATCTTATGTGACGGCAGCAGCAGGAGGCACCCAGCCTAAACTGCCACAACCTCAAATGTTTGTTGGAATGGAATCTGAGAGGTTTTAGGTGGTAATGCAAAGTGACAGATCTATAACTTGCAATCAGAGTGAATATCCAGAATTGTCGTGGAGTCCTATCTGCATTTGTGACAATGGACGAAATTAGGTATTGAATACGTACTGCCTTCCATCAGCTGTGCTATTACCAACTTGGAACAAAGTAGTCCTTAAGGCAAGGGCAGCTACTTGTTTTCACAATCCTGGATTTTAATAATTGCTGGCTTGTAAATTCCTCTTTCAGAGGCTGAACCTGCTGGAAAGATTTCCAAGGGGCTGACAGAAGTGTTTTATGGAAACAGCCCCTCTTTTCTCCTGGGGAATTACAACCCTATAAGTCTTCATTTTACTTGACATTCCAATTTGCAGCTTTGACCCCACAAGACATGCCTTGGTTTTCACTTTAATGATGAAACTTGTGATATGGCAAGCGTAACAGAAAAATGAAGATCTGTAAAGGCCTAGTTAAGCTTTCCTTTGCTAATGTACATAGCAGCCAGACAGGGAGAAAAACCTCTCTTCAGCTGAGATATTTAGATATTAAACAGGAAAGTCATGGAAACAAGACTGTGGTGCCTGGCTGCAAATATTGTGGTGAGCATTCAACACTATGGTCACAGAGCCTGATGGCTAGCCCAGACCAGCTGTGACTGCAGCCTGAGCACAGAAGATAGAGCCTCCTTGTTCTTCAGGGGCTTGTGCAGCAGTGGCATCTCTGCTTTGTGTCTATGCAACACAGCTCAGCCTCTTCAGCTCTCACCAGGGTGTGGCTGGAGAGACCAAAGCTGTACACTGATTAGAGTACTTCTTTTCCTACTCTCTAGAGGATCTTCCTCAAGACTGAAGTGGCTGTGCCAAGAAAGTTGTGGTCACACAGCCATGGTTGTGAGTGAATTTAAGGCTGCCTTCTCAGCCTAAGGGATTAATTTTATTTTAATCTCCTCTCCTCTTCAGTCCTCTGAAATATTTACAGGCAATGATATCTAAACTAAAAAGTAGATAAGTTTAATTGTGGGGGGAAAAGAGAGGCAAGATTTCCTCAGGAAGCCCGAGTTGGTCATCTGGGTGTTTTCCTCTCCATTGTTTGGCATAGGGTTTGTTACCTTCAGTAAGAAGGAACATGATTTGATTTGATCCACAACCGCCTCATCTCCTGCAATAGCCTTGGGCTGCTGTAAGGCAGCACCATCCTACTATGCTTCTATGTTATTTTCCTCTCAACTACTGGCCAATCAAAGCCCCATAAGGGCTGATTTTTCTGGTCAGAGAGGGCATGCCC
This sequence comes from Melanerpes formicivorus, assembly GCF_026170545.1. Classification (NCBI taxonomy): domain Eukaryota; kingdom Metazoa; phylum Chordata; class Aves; order Piciformes; family Picidae; genus Melanerpes; species Melanerpes formicivorus. Next base: position 1,298,526 of record NW_027142409.1, read on the forward strand.
AGGAGACAGTTGTACAATGAACAGTGATTTATACTTTACCTTTTGCTCATGTAACATCCCCTTTCCTCCATCTCACAAATCCCTTATTTCAAACCTTATTTCAAACAGAAAACTTTTTGGAAATTCCCAACTTTCAGCAGTGTGCCTTGGTGATTGTGTAGGTATAGAACAATCCTCTCTTGGTGCTGGCTTGGTTCTTTGTTTCAAGGCTGTCCAACACAGGGACAGTCCTAGCCAGTGCAGCTCACCCTTGCAAAAATGATCCTTCTTAGCAGAGCTTCTTTTCCCAGCAGGCAAAATTGATAAGTTCTGTGTTGCATAAGGGAAAATGTAAAATTGTATCTCCATTCTCACTCCCATCTATAAAGCCTTTAAGTGACAGGGATATCTGCTACTCAGGAGTGACCTTCATTTTGCCAGACCATCCTCATTTTTTGTTATGCAGAAGACCAGGCATGAGTAGCCTTAACACCTAAGTGTCAAATGAGCCAACAATGGACACTCACAAAGACACATGTGCTGGAGACCTTGTCCCAGAGGTATACTTTGCATTTTCCATGCACTTTACCTTCAGACTTGTTGATTCCCCCAAAGTATGGCTTGAAGCAATTAATCATTAAAATTGGGATAACGTGTTGTTTTTATCTTTTGTCCATTTGCACAGGGTGAAGGAGGAAGCTGTGTTGCGAGGTGCAGCTGAAGCTGGTAGCCAAAAACTAGCATTTGGATTGGGCCAGTCATTGCTTCCTTTGCTTCCCTTATCAAAGGCTGGTGGTGCCTGTGCCAGTGCACAAGAGAGGCTGTGTGAGGAGGCAAGGTGGCTTTTAAAACTCTTCAGACTCTTTGACATGACTGATGATTTATGTGCCTGTGCTCAAGTGCTAAATGACCTTCATAGTTTCATAGTTTCATAGTTTCATTCAGGGTTGGAAGGGACCACAAGGATCATCTAGTTCCAACCCCCCTGCCATGGGCAGGGACACCCCACACTAGATCAGGCTGGACAGAGCCTCATCCAGCCTGCTCTTAAACACTCCCAGGGACGGGGTCTCGACCACCTCCCTGGACAACCCATTCCAGGGTTTCACCACTCTCATGGTGAAGAACCTCCTCCTCACATCCAGCCTGAATCTCCCCACCTCCAGCTTCATTCCATTCCCCCTAGTCCTATCACTACCTGAGATCCTGAGAAGTCCTTCCCCAGCCTTCCTGTAGGCCCCCTTCAGATACTGGAAGGCCACAATTAGGTCACCTCGGAGCCTTCTCTTCTGCAGACTGAACAGCCCCAACTCCTTCAGTCTGTCCTCATAGGAGAGGTGCTCCAGCCCTCTGATCATCCTCGTGGCCCTTCTCTGGACACGCTCCAGCACCTCCACATCCCTCTTGTAATAGGGGCTCCAGAACTGGACACAATACTCCAGGTGGGGTCTCACCAGGGCTGAGTAGAGGGGGAGGATCACCTCCCTCGACCAGCTAGCCACACTTCTCCTGATGCAGCCCAGGATCTGATTGGCTTTGCGGGCTGCAAGTGCACACTGAGAGCTCATGTTGAGCTTTTTGTCCACCAGCACCCCCAAGTCTCTCTCCTCAGGGCTACCCTCCAGCCAGTCACTGCCCAGCCTGTATTTGTGCCTGGGATTGCCTCGACCCAGATGCAGGACCCTGCACTTGCTCTTATTGAACTTCATGAGGTTGGCCTGTGCCCACCTCTCCAGCCTGTCAAGGTCCCTCTGGATGGCCTCCCTTCCCTCCAGCGTGTCTGCTGCACCACACAGCTTGGTGTCATCAGCAAACTTGCTGAGGGTGCACTCAATGCCACTGTCCATGTCCCCCACAAAGATGTTGAATAAGACAGGTCCCAGGACTGATCCCTGAGGGACTCCACTTGTCACTGGCCTCCACTGGGACATGGAGCCATTGACAGCCACTCTTTGGGTGCGGCCATCAAGCCAGTTCCTTATCCATCTAGTGGTCCACCCATCAAACCCATGTGTCACCAGTTTGGAGACCAGGATGTGGTGCGGGACAGTGTCGAAGGCTTTGCTCAGGTCCAGGTAAACGACATCAGTTGCTCGCCCCTCATCTATTAATTTTGTCACCTGCTCATAGAAGGCCACCAGGTTGGTCAGGCAGGATTTGCCCTTGGCAAAGCCATGCTGACTGCTCCCAACCACCTCTTCACTATTCTTTTGAGCGAGTAGTGACTCCAGGAGGATCTGTTCCATGATCTTTCCAGGCACAGAGGTGAGACTGACTGGCCTGTAGTTCCCTGGTTCCTCCTTCTTGCCCTTTTTGAAGATGGGGGCAATGTTTCCCCTTTTCCAGTCTGTGGGGACTTCACCAGACTGCCAGGACTTTTGAAATATAATAGAGAGGGGTTTAGCAACCTCCTCTGCCAGTTCTCTCAGCACCCGTGGGTGTAACCCGTCGGGTCCCATGGACTTGAACACTTTCAGGTTCTTCAGATGATCACGAACCTGATCTGCACTTACAATGGGCAGTTCTTCCTCCCCGTCCCTGGCTTTGACTTCCATAACATCAGGAGTGTGGCTAGAGGCCCTTGCAGTGAAGACTGAGGTAAAGAAGTTATTAAGTACCTCAGCCTTTTCCTCATCACATGTGACCATGTCACCATTTTCCTTTCTGAGGGGGCCCACACCTTCCCTAGTCTTCTTCTTCCCATTAATATACCTGTAAAAGTTCTTAGTATTCCCTTTAATCTCCCTGGCTAGATTCAACTCAAACTCTGCTTTGGCTTTCCTAACCAGGACTCTTGCTGCTCGGGCAGCTTCCTTGTATTCCCCCTGTTCTACCTGTCCTTCCCTCCACTTCCTGTAGAGTTTCCTTTTAAGTAATAGTGTGTCCAGTAGCTCCTTGCCCATCCAGGCAGGCCTCCTAGCATTCTTACCTGCTTTTCTCTTTGTTGGTACACAGAGCTCCTGGACACAGAGCAGGTGGTCCTTGAATACTGACCAGCTGTCCTGGGTCCCTCTTCCCTCCAGGGCTTTGTCCCACGACACTTTGGCTAGCAGATCCCTGAAGCGATCAAAATCTGCACGCCTAAAGTCTAGGGTCGTGAGCTTGGAATACTTCCTCCTGATTGCCCTGAGGATGTTAAATTCAACTGCTTCATGGTCACTGCAGCCAAGGTCGTCTATGAGCCTCACATTGCTTACCAGCCCTTCCCTGTTGGTGAGAACAAGGTCCAGCATAGCACCATTTCTTGTTGGTTCCTCCACCATTTGGAGGAGGAAGTTGTCTTCTATGCAGTCCAGCAACATCCTGGATTGCTGGTGCCTTGCTGTGTTGTCCCTCCAGCAGATATCCGGGTGGTTGAAATCACCCATGAGGACCTGGGCTCGTGACCTGGAAGCTGCTTCTATTTGCCTATGGAGGGCCTCATCTGCTTGGATCTGCTGGTCAGGTGGCCTGTAGGAGACCCCCACAGTAATATCTTCTTCCCCTGTCCTGCCTTTAATTTTGACCCATACACTCTCAACTAGCTTATCATCCCTCCCCAGTTGGAGCTCCAACTAATGCTCTAGCATTTGTAGTTCAGTGACTGAATAACCATCTCTCACCAAGGCAGCAGACTTTGTGCTGTGTTGAAAGCAATGATGAAACCTGGTCAGGCTCCTCCGACATTAAGGTGGCATGAAAGCAGCCTTTCCCCCTCTGACAGCAATCCTAAAACATGTCCTTTTCTTCATGCCTCCTCCTGAAAACCCACAGAGCTGATTTTCAATGCTTCTATTACCTGCTGATCTGTCAGTCTCACTATTAGTCTTGGCATTTCTCGGCTGTAGGTGAAACCATCCATGCCTCTGGGCTCACCTCTCCATGAGCCTTCAAGGAACACTCATTTGAGGGAATAGGACAGAGTTGAGTCTCTTAGCCCTAAAAATGAGAAGCAGGTACCCCCATGACAAGACAGTGCTGTCACCTATAACAACGCTCACATCTCTCCTAATAAGGGGGAATGGCTTCATTTTCAAGGCAACATCTACATTCATGCATTCAGCCCTGAATCTCCATCTTTGGGGAGATTCACAGCCACTGAGTTCAATACTGGTTGTAGGTACACCTGTAATGGATGATTTTGCATGCTGCCATGGTGGACTCAGGTCACCATTACACAGGGGTTCCTCCAGGCTTTAGAGGACTCCTGGCTGTCCTAGTCCATGGATACTCTGCCAACTGTTGAAGCAATCTTCTCCCAGCCAGAACACTTTTCTGCTATTGTTTACAGTCATGCCACTCAAGTGGGCCAACAGATGCCTTCCGCAGCTCTGTGAACTGCTGAATTTACTCTGATTTATTTGTGCTTACTTGAGCCCTGTCTGTAAGCACAGGTAACACATGATGAGCGCTTTGACAAGTGCTTGATGTGAGGATGGAGGCTGCTTGGTGCAGTGATGGCCAGTCACATAGTGTGTGCTTGGTTTGGAGATTAGGCTGTTGCCAAATTGTGTCACCAGCACCCCAGTTGAGCTTTCAGGAGACTCTGAGTAGATGTGCTTCTTAAGGAGCCTCTCAGGTATCACGGTATTATAGTATCACTAAGGTTGGAAGAGACCTCAAAGATCATCGAGTCCAACCTGTCACCACAGACCTCATGACTAGACCATGGCACCAAGTGCCATGTCCAAACTCCTCTTGAACACCTCCAGGGATGGTGACTCCACCACCTCCCTGGGCAGCCCATTCCAATGATGAATGACTCTCTCTATGAAGAACTTTCTCCTCACCTCCAGCCTAAACTTCCCCTGGCACAGCTTGAGACTGTGTCCCCTTGCCCTGGTGCTGGTTGCGTGGGAGAAGAGACCAACCCCTTCCTGGCCACAACCACCTTTCAGGTAGTTGTAGAGAGCAATGAGGTCACCCCTGAGCCTCCTCTTCTTCAGGCTAAACAATCCCAGCTCCCAGGTAGAATTTAGGACTACATTCTCTATCTACTTTAATGAAAAAGTTGCATAATGCTTCACTGGACAATGACTATCTGAAATGTGGGTTTGGCAAGACAATAAGCAAGTAGGTGGATTAAAAAAAAAAAAAAAGGAAAAAAAACTTCTGTAATTAACTTCAATATCTATGTCATGTTATAGTTTGACATGATAATTTGAACACGTGTCTAATTTCACTGTGCTTTTTTTGTTTCAGTCTCTCCTACTTCATTATGTATAACTTTAAGGTATGGGCAGATTCAGGTTGCTCAGAAGATGCTTGGGGAAGTGCCTGTGAGGAAATGCCTGCGTGTCAGAGGGCTCAATGACCAACATCATTTGTGCAACAGAGTGCTTGGAGGGAGTTCAGTTCAAGGCTGAGGTTGCAAAAGGAGTCCTGGAGTTCAGTCATACCCACAGCACTGACTTGTTCATTCCTCATCAGGGATCATATTTGACTTTCTTAGTTCTGGTCTACACAGTTATGACTTCCTCCTGGTGCTGGGTGTACTTGGACAGGAAATCCAGTCTGGGGGAAAAAAAAACCAAAAACCCAACAGCAAACAAACAAACAAACAAAAATACCAACCACAGGAAGCTTCTTTGCTCTCTCCTTTCAATTGCTGCTATTTTAAAATGTATATCTATATCCCAGCATCACAGCTTAACCTTAGATGCTTTTTGAAGTTTAAAAGTGGTCAGATACATTTCAGTGTTGTTTGCCTTCCTGGCTAAAACTGCAAACACAGCCACCATGTTCACACAAGATAGGTTTCACTCGTGGTATGTTTAGCCAGGAACACGCACAGTAATGACAGGAGACTCAACAGGAGAGCCCTGTTGTGTGAGGCAGCCAGCCTTCATTTCCAAAGACAGGGTTCAGACTGATGTCCAGACACTAATTCTAAATATTTTAATTTAGTGATTAAAATTCTAAGTTATCCATCACTAGACAGATAATCTTGCAGGCATGATAAACCAATTAGGTTAGCCTTATGTCACTTTTCTGTGAATAATCCTTGTTTTCATGTGTATTTAGAACCCTTAAATTCTCACTTCTCTTTGAAGCACACTAAAGCTCATACAAATACATGAACAACTTCTGTATTAGGGATGAGAGTTGTGATCATCTGCCACTGAAGTTGTCCAAACATCTGCTTTGAACCTGAGTTCTCCCTTGAACTGCAAATTGTGTTTAGACCTAATCACTATCTTTCTCCAGTCTTCAAAAAGACTCTGAAAACATTTCACTTCTGTTTATGGAGGTATCAGCTCCCAGTTCTCTGCCTTCTCTGTCCACAGCAAATTCCTAGCTGGCAGCTTCCATCCAGAGACCTTCCCACTATCCTCTCACCATTCCAGAGGCTCGGATGTGGTCAACAGCACCATTGCCACCTTCCTAGGTACTTGTGTCTTACAACGTCTCTTTGATTGAGATGCTGCCAGGAAAGCAATGTGGATATGGTAGTAAGGAGACCCCTATGACAGATAGAGGACAAAACCACCTGAGTAAGCCCGGGTAAGGGAGAGGGATGGAGCCAAAGCAGAAAGCTTCAACAGCTCCTGCAGCCATCAGTGGCCGCTTTGCCTGCTGCCCCTCCCCACAGGCTTATGCATTTCTGTTTGCAGGCACACATTAGATGGGAGAGGGTAGGGAAGAGTGAATGCAGACTGTCTTTGTGTGTAATTGGGAAAAGAGACTTCTGCAAAGCCTGTTTACTTTGGGCTCCCTGGTCAGAGATAGGGAATGTCTGGTGGCTGCAGTGCTCCACGGGCTGCACCTGCATATGCCCTGAGACCGCACAAAACTAAGTTTTAGGAAGGTGCTGGAACCAGAACAAGATTCTCATTTCCATCTTCACAACACTGTGAAGTGACTCATTCTCTCTGGGAGTTGTTGCCAAGGGCAGGAGTGGGAGCTAGATGTCGGAAACTGAACTAAAAAAAAAGTTAGGTTCAAACCCAAGAAAATTTTCTGCTACTGTTGTGGGTGGATAATGACACAGCCTCCACAGACAAAAGGCAGAGCAACACAAAACCCAGGCATCAGGATGAATATATGCAAGAACCATTTAAAACTGGAAGGCTATGCTTTAGATTTTTATGTGAAAGACTTAATTATGGGGACTTAAAATCTTGTCAGAGCAGCTACTTCAGATGGTTGAGTGCTGAGTTGCTCACAGCATGGAGGAACATTCCCAGGTTGTTTCAGACAGATTGTTTAAAGACCTATTTCTTTATACCTTTTCACACGGACAAACCTTTCTTATGGCAAGAGCTCACTGAGAGCAAGGCTATGGCTAGAAATAACTGCTTTGCAGAAGCTGATCCCTCGGCTTGGTTGAAAGGTTTTGGTCTGAGTCTTTTGCTATTGTATGGAACAGGGCAATGCAGGACAGAGATAACTCTCACTGAGGTGCAGCACAGTTGGATGCAACTCCAGCAAAAAGGCAAATTATATCTGCTGCCTTTTGAAGTGGATTTGTTTCAGTCTTTTTAACTCTCTTCAGGACTGTGTTGCAGGTATTAGTAAGCCCTTACCCTGAAAGATATCAAGCTCTTGGGTGTTATTAGGACAGATATTGAAGAAATACTATTCTGTGTAATGCTTTGGCTATGCCACAAAAGTATAATACTGCTGGAAGCAACTATTTGCTGTACAAATATGCCAGTATTACTAAGAGTTCTGGACTTGTTTCAAATGGTTACTTGAATTATAAACCCAAGATTTGTCTACACAGTACAGCAATCTCCTTGGTTCAGAGATTCCCCTTCTTTTTTTCACTTACCTATTGTAGTAGAATGGGCTAAGGAATGCCTGCAGGTCTGTTTGGCCCTCTGCTAAGATAAGGAATGCCACAGAACATGATGGATGTAGCTGAATTATCACGAAGTATCACAAGGGCACTGTAATCGTGTAATCGTGAGGGTCGTAAAACAAGTAGGGGGCTTATCCAAACAAGATGTGTGTGGCTAGCTGAAGTAGGATGCTAGAACCGCAAGAGGTGGGGTTGACATGTAATCTGTAACCAATAGTATGTTACCAAGTAGGCATAATTATAGTAAACTGTATATAAGATGTGTCTGATGCTCAATAAAGTTGGATTCGATTGATCACATTGATCGTATATGTCTACCCCTTCTTGCAATCTCTTGTAACAGTGGCGCCTTGAACAGGGACCCCACAGAGTAGGTCCTGAACCCAAAAAGGAGGGTTCTGCAAATCTCCGAAAGGAGTCACGGCGAAGAAGGAAGCCGTGCCGTTCCGAAAAGGACTATTCAGGGTTCGAGAGCATGAAAAGCAAGAAGTATTCCGGTCCAGGATAGCAGTACTGGTGCTGTGTTTACCGACACACAGAGAGGCGGAGGAAACAGCAGAAGACCGAAGACGCCGTAAGCCGATACTGCTCTGAGACTGTGCGCACAGGTATTACCGCATAATAGATAGTAATGGATAGGCAGGCGGCGTATGATTTGTTTAAGTGCTTTTTAGAAAAGCGAGGATGTAAGTTGGATTTTAAAAGGGAGTTAGTACCCATGTCAGAATATGCAGAGGAGGAATTTCCTCTGTCGCCTCACTCTTCTGAGTTGCCGAAGGGTGAAGAAGTTGTGGAGACAAAGGAAGTAAAAAGGGAAGAGGTTAACGATGATTTAGGACAAAGAAACAGAGATTATTGGAGAAGGGTTGCAGAGCATTTACACGAGGAGGGAGATGAAGAAGGAGAATGGTGTAAATTAGGAGATAAGCTTTTTGACAAACTGTGGGACTGGGTTACCATCAAGCTGCAAAAGCCGTGGCAAGAATGCATGAACTGTGTTAAAACCTATGAACTGAAACAGTGAATGGCTGCTGCAGTTAGAGCAACTTTGTCAGGACGAGATGCAGCGCCAGGTGTATCTGAGTTGCAGCTGAAAGATGTGTTTGAGAACTATCAACCGATCGACCGGGGCTGCCCCCAATACATCTTGCGGCGACCACACCGTTTACCAGCCGTCACCACTGCCGTTTGCACACAGCGGGGAAAAAGCCGAAAAAAAGGCAGCTCAGTGTGTTCGACCCCTTTTATCAACACCTTCCTCTGACATCGCCAGCAACGGCTCGGATTCGGAAGACAACACCGGCAGTGAGGAATTCAAACAGCGCCGACTTTGCTTCACGGCCCCTCTTAGAAAAAATGGAGCGCTTGGAGGCTCGCGATTACAGCGTTCCTACCACCGCACTCCTCCCGCGAGCCCTGCCGGCCCCTGCGGATACCGACGGCTCCGACCAAGGCGGTACCGGCTGACGCACCACCGACAACGACAGCACCGACAGTAGCAGCGGCCCAGCAGCGGCCCAGCAGCGGCCACGACGGCAGCGGAGCAGCGGTTACGGCAGCAGCCCCCACCCCTTTCCCCCACAGCGGCTTTAGCTGCACTACTCTGCTCTGATTTAAAGCAACAGTACTCATTTTGTCATTTCTGATTGTAACGTCTTTCAGAGATTTGTTATTTAGAGTTTTGTTAAGTTTTTCTAATAAGCATAATGAATAAGTAAGCATTTGGTATTTGCAGGTACTTGGTACATAGTAATTGCAGTAAGGTGTAAGTACTTTGTAATGAGTTTACATTGTATGATTTTCTTTTGGTTCGAACCTTTTTTAATTGTGTGCCTATAGGCATTTCAAAGGAGCTCCATGTAATACAGTTAAGGAATGTATAAACAGGTTTTAATTTTGGAAAGTGTTTTTTAGTTAATGTAACAACTTTGTTTCTTTTTAGACACTGATTTGATGGATTAATTTTAACATAGTTTTTTCAAGGTTTTAAGGATTTTTGGTATTAGCATAAGTTAAGGGTTTGTTATAGGTATATTATGGAATGAGTTTTTTGGTTTTACTTTGTATTTGTAATAGTTTTAAGGATTATATATATATAATGGTACCAATAAGAGATTAGCATTACTAGGATGAGCAAAAATGCTATTGGGCAAAGCAATGAAGTTCTTTTGCTCTTGCTGTTTGCCTGCAAGTTTTCTGTCTGTGAAGCTAGAGCCTGGCCAGATCTACCTTTACAGATTAAAGATATCTTGCTACTATTAAACAATTTATGATTTTTGACCATCCTAGAGAAAATAAAAATGTAACATATCCCTAAAGCAGATTGTAAAACAGTGTTAAGGATTGCATTTATGTTTTAATCTTTGTAATGTGTTCAGGCATAATCACGTATTTTTTGTTATTAAGAGGAGTGAAATGCAAAGATCGAAACTATTAAGATCTAAATTCCTTTTTTATCACTTAGTCTCAATGCATAAGCATGTTCAAGAACTGGAATAGAGAGTAATACATTTGCAGATTGATAATAATGGTTAGTTTAAAGAATTGTTTAACACTTAGGGCTGTATATAATAATTGCTTAATGATTGTATGATTAGAGAAATGTTTATATGGATTTAAATGTTAACTCACCAGTTTGTTGTAATTTTAAATAGTTATAGGAAAAGTCAAAATCAATTATAGCACATTTTAATGTTAGGTTATAAAAACAAAAGAGGGGAATTCAGGTATTATGTTATAAGAAAGAATAGTTAAAGCATACTATGTTCTCAAATTTTCATTTTATATGTGACTTTAAATGTGATTTAACAAAAATTAGAGAGGATGTAAGAATTATGGAAGTTTTAGCTAGGAGAAATTTGAAATAAAAAGAAACAGCATTAGGCCAACGGTGAGCACTAATAGGACCCAGTACCTTTCCTTAGCAGAAACAAAACACCTTACGGGGTCCTTGACTCAAGCTTTAAAGAAAACGGGGGAAAAGGAGTCAGGAGAGTGTACAGACCCGTGTATTGGAATGGGTCTTTCCATCCTTACAACCACAACATACCATTTTTCAAACAATTTTTGAAGGTGCTCTCATTAAGACTGCACCTTTGCAAGATAAGATCCTAGGCTGGATGTCGCAGCAATCGTGGATTGGTATACCAAAATATAAGGAGCAACCCATTGTGGGTGCTCTGACGGTATTTACAGATGCAGGGAAGCGTTCCCGAAAAGCTGCAGTGACTTGGCAAGATAAGAGTATTAGCCAGTGGAGACATGTGATGTTAGAGGCAGAACCGCAGGACTCACTTCAAACTTTGGAATTGTTGGCAGTGTTGTGTGAATTACAGCATTGGATGAGCCAAGCTCTTAATATAGTGTCAGATTCCATGTATGTTACAGGGCTTGTACAACGGATAGAGGATGCCCTGATTAAAGATGTAACAAATAAGAGATTATATGAGTTGATGTTGAGGTTACAACAAGCCATAAGATGTGGGTCAGCATCATATTGTATTTTGCATAGTAGAAGTCATAAGTTTGATGTTGGCCTGGGAGAAGGAAACGCTCGAGCAGATAAGTTGGTATCCTTATCTGTACCAGTCTCAGCCTCAGTAAAGGCCCGAGAAGCACATATGACCTTTCATCAAAATGCAAAAGGATTGGCCAAGGAAGCATTGCACCTTTTGTTTATTGTTATTATTATCATTATAGCTGCACGAATAATATTTAAATGTGTAATGAAACAGTTTAATCATTTTACTGAATCATTTGTAGTTGTTAAAGAAAACGGGGGAATTGTAGTAGAATGGGCTAAGGAATGCCTGCAGGTCTGTTTGGCCCTCTGCTAAGATAAGGAATGCCACAGAACATGATGGATGTAGCTGAATTATCACGAAGTATCACAAGGGCACTGTAATCGTGTAATCGTGAGGGTCGTAAAACAAGTAGGGGGCTTATCCAAACAAGATGTGTGTGGCTAGCTGAAGTAGGATGCTAGAACCGCAAGAGGTGGGGTTGACATGTAATCTGTAACCAATAGTATGTTACCAAGTAGGCATAATTATAGTAAACTGTATATAAGATGTGTCTGATGCTCAATAAAGTTGGATTCGATTGATCACATTGATCGTATATGTCTACCCCTTCTTGCAATCTCTTGTAACAACCTATCCCACAACAAAATACTCTTCCTTCAGGACAGGCAAGAAACCTCGCTGTGAGTCACCAGAGCAGCTCCTACATGGCACATACTTCCTTCCCACACCATCATCTATAGGGTTTAGGTAAGGCCACGCACAAGCTTTGCTTTTAGCAGAGCAGAGGATTGCACACATCCAGTGCAGATCACTGCAGCTTTGCACTCCTGGTTCCTCTAGGCTGTCCAGAACTAACTCTGCCTGGCACTAGGTCTGTCTGCTCAGGATGTTGATCAGATATGATGTAGCCCCAGCAGTGCAACTCCCTGTGAATGGGAGTAAGGATAACTAATACTGACATGGGATTAATCATATCTAGTCCTTCTGTTTATGTCAAGGGGTCTACACCTGTACAGGTACACAATAATCTACCCACCTTTCTTTTGTTGCAAAGAAAATTTTTGTTTTGACTTTCTCCCACTTTGCCTGAGGAATAACTCAGTATTGCCCTTTTTATATAATAGAAAACTTCAAATTTAACCCTTTAAGGTTAAGATGGTAAAAAAGGGTCTTTAAAAAGACTCTGGAAGAAAAATAATACGTAGGTGATGTTTTTTACTATGAAAGATAGCAGCCCTGCTCATCTTGCGTAATCCAGTGTGCATTCTGGACAGTGCCTCAGTTGAAAACCTTGTGCTGCCCATCTCATATTGCAGCCAAGTCTGATCCCATGGCTCTTTCCTTGGTACACTGCCACAGTAAGGTTTCCTGAGGGGATGCAGGATAACACAGAAGAGGTGTAAGTGAATGTCTTGAAGTGAATGGTGAGCTGCAGGATGGTGGTGTTTTTGCTTTGTTTATGTATCATGTAATGTGATGGGTCACTGAGCCAGGGCCAAGGGTCTTCAGCATTATGGCTTGCACAATATAATTTTGCCCTGGCTTTAAGGAAAGCATCTTACTCTACAAAACATCAGAGATTGGCTTGTGTTTTTATTAATTTCTGTCATGTGAAAGCAGGCACAATGACTTACAAGTTACTTCAAAGCTGAGCAAGTAACTTTTCTGTGACCTTCTACTGAAACAGAAACAAGTAATGATTTCTGAAGTAGAGTTTTACTGCTGATTCTGCTGTAGGTTGACTTTTATACCAGGCACACCTGCTCTGTTTTGAGCATCTTCTAGTAGTGAATTGAGTGTTACAATAAATTCTCACAGGCTTTGAACACAGAGGTGTTTATGATACTACATGAAAGGGCAAAAATCTGCTGCATAATACTTCTAAACAATACTCCAAAGTACTCAGTTTGCATGTGGAAGAGAGTCTTGTACATGCTTCCCACCACAAATAGCCTTTGGACTGGTGTGCTAAAGGCAAATAGACAGTAATAATAAATCAGGAAATGACAGAAAAAGAAATAGCAATTTCTAGTATAAAATAGGACAGATTTAGAGCATCTGATTCAATAAAGTCTGTTAAAATTTACAAAAGTGAGAATTCTTACTTGGAATGAGAATTCATCCTTTCTGCTCAGGATCTTCAGGCTCTTTCGAATGCCGATATGACTATGAAATTGTTCTCTATCTCAATTTGATGGTAATAAAAAATACAGATTTGTGGTAACTAGGTCAAAGTCAGGGGTGCTCTGCATAGGAACAGAAGGCTTTCTGCTTTTTAAAGGGATCTAAGAGACCATACATAAGGCTTTAAATCCAGGCAGGTTATATGGATTCAAATGAGGAAGGTTCTGATGAAATGCAGTCTAGGATACCTAAAGGCCAGCAAGCTGTAATTCCAAACTGTTATGTTTTGTTTTATAGATCTCCTGGATCACATGGTTAGTACTGCTTCAATGATGTTTAGAACAAGGGGAATCCCCATTTAAAGAAAACAGATTTCTGAATTTCTACTAAAGAAGAGGATATATCTGTCTATGGCTGGAGGTACAAGCCACATGCCACCACATCTTGTTCTGTACACATCTAAGAAATATGGATGCTCTGAGAAAGAGCAGGTCAACTTGGCTCTGGCCAGTCATCTGCCACAGTTCAAGAAAGATCCAGAAAAGTAGACCACAGCATTTATTTCCAATGCAAAGTGCTGTGTCTTGAACAGTGTACCAAAATATCTCAACACAGAATGAGCCACATGAAATGTTCTATCATAATAAAAAGTCCCAGGAAATGATGCAGTGAAAATGGCTGGAAAGTAGCAGGGAGTAAACTTGGTGGACTGTTTTTCTAAAAGCTATTAACTACTTTTAATGCCAAAACTAGTGCTTGTGTCAAATATTCATCTATATCCTGCTGCAAAGCTGCTGCCTTGGGGAAGAATTTGGGCTCCGCAGGAAATGCAAGGACTGCTGTCAGCTGGCAAATTAACCACTAGTGGTTTTGTTTCAAAGTCATTTGCAGCTTCAAAGATTTGCATGTGTTGTGTCCCTCTCTGCTTTTGTTCTGTATACCTCAATGCAGCACCAATATTCAGACAGTAGTCAGGGGCATATGCACTGACCAGCTCTAGGAAACTTCTGAATGCATCAAAGTTATTGCAGAACAAGGTGCAGTGTAAACCTGAAGCACCACAAACTGCATTGGAAGTAACTGTGCAGGCACTGATTTTGGAAGAATCAAGGTGTGTATGGCAGTCTCAGAACAGCTTTGCTTCTCCACAGTAGGGCATATGAGGGCCACATCTTTTTTCTCTTGTTCCATATGGTCTTGGGGAAGTTGAAGTGGCTATAGGTGAGTTGAAGTTCCCCTAACAGGGCTTGATTTCTCTGAAGGCAATGGAGGGACCCATGGGGCTTTGCATAATTGCTGAATGATTTCTAGTTAATGATGCAAAACAAATATTTTTAAACTACCTTCTTATAACTATTGGTCTAGACAGCTGTTTTTAGAAACAGGAGACTTTTCAGTTTACCAGTCAATTCCCTGATATCACAGAAATTTATATTACAAGCTTTTGAAAGAATTCAATTTGAAGGTCTGTTTTCTAAGTAAAGGTACTTTTTGCCTTTGGAAGAGATCCTGATCACTTCAGAGGCAAACAGCCTTCTAATTTTCAGCCTAAATATATTTGTGGACACTGTGTACCTATTTGTTCTTCTGCCAATGTGGTTCTTTAGGTTAAATGGATCCTTTCCTCTCCTGTTTGCTTCCCCTTTTCTCCCTGTTGTATTTATAGAAAGAAGTTAACAGACCTTTTTAGCCTCTGGTTTCCTAGTCTCAGAAAGCCAAGTTCTGGATGCTATTCTGTAAGCCATACTTCCTTGACATATTTTTTCAGACAAACTTGCTACTAGACCTAGCTTCTCATATGGTATGAATACCTATAATATTTGGGGTAGTGGTTGTTTAGACCCTGGTTCAAGTGCATCAGACTCCTTGATTTCCTTTCTCTTCAGATGCTGTCCTTTCCAGCCTTGTGTGCTTATTCCCATTTGCCAACTGGTCCTGGCCAGTTCCGACTGGCCTGCCCCATTTGCCTTGTCTTGTTCACACAGCAAACGATGGCATCCTGGCTAAGATATGTTAAAGTATTATTTCTGCTTTCAGGCTTTGCCTATACCATCCTGTCATGGGTTGATGTTACTACACACCCTTTCTTTCCCTTTTGCCCCTTTTTGTTTATGAGGTCTGGCCCAGGTTGTTGTGTGGTGATTTAGACTTTACAAGTCCCTTTTTTGCATTCCTGAGGGATTCCTTGTTTGTTTCTAATATCCATTGACGAGCCCTCTTTCACCATTGTCATCTTGCTCTTTTGGTATTTTAGAGATAGTTAGAAGGCTGAGAATCTGAAAGATGCCCTTATTCGTTCAACAGTGAGATTAAATCACTGGGAAAGTGTTTTGCTTTTGTTCCATCCCTCTCTAGTGCCTTTTAATGAACCATGGTGGTGCCAGACCATGACGATGCCATTCATCTTGTCCATCATCCTGTCCCCATCATATTTCTCCTGTGCCAACCCAAGGATATTTGTGGATTGCTTTAGTGGGAACTGTTTGTTTTGAAGTCATGTCATTCTTCTAGAAGCAAGCTGTGCTTTTCTGGTGCAGTGACATATCTTGGGGGGTAGGGAAGGATTTTGAGAGAAAAGACACATCTTTTATAAGCAATCACAGACAAGTTTTCAGAGCTGCAGGAGAACCTTTTATATTTGCCATAATGTAACATGAATTCTCTCAGATCAGCATGGCAGAGCTTGTTTAGAACTTTTTTAATTCATGCCACAGGGTGGTCAAAGGCTGAAACTCATCTTGTCCATCTCACTTGGCATGGACTCTGTGATGGGTTGGGGCAAACCCCCCTTCCCCACCACGCGCAGAAATAACGACTCAAACAAACAGATTGCAGAAGTGATGGAAAGTTTAAATAGAGAGCAGTGAGTGCGTGCAGAAAGCTAGAAACACAGTGACAAGAGAGACCCCAAAACAATCCCAGGAAGACCCCATCCCCACCTGAGGGTGCACTCAAAACCCCCAGGGCTCCTCCTTCCCCCCCCCCCCCCCCCCCACTGCTAGGTAGTTACTGGGTGTCGGAGAGGAAGTGTGGTGAAGAGGTTATTAAATTTATGAATATGAATTTATGAATTATGAAAAATATTATTTTATTAATTATCAAACTATTAATAACCGATGAATCACCAACTTATATACATGTTCTAGTGCACGTTCGTGAAATAGATTCCACAACTGGCTTAGTGTTATGATTATAACGTAATTGAACTATCTATAAACCCTTTCTATATTTATATAACGAAGGGTGCAGTTCCGCCGCTTGGCCACTAGATGGAGACTCGGCGGGACGCGGGCGGCTTCTGGCTATACACAGCAATATTACAATCTTTCTATGCGTCAGCGCTTACTCTGCTAGACGCGGATACTTTGAACTGAGTGCTAGTGGGTGGAAAGCACGTGGACGATATTCAATCCCCTTCAGACAACAGGGATCGGTCCTGGTCGGGGTCGGTCCATGGGATCGGCCCTCAGAAGTCGGCTCGCATGGCAGGGCGGGACGACGGTGGCCGGTAGGTGGGCTCGAGGCTGATGCAAACAGCCTCGGGGAGAGAATGCGGCTGTGTTAGGCGGCGGATTCTCTTTACCGAGCTTAAAGGAGCAACAGGACTCTCGTAGTGGTCCCAGGTTCGGTGCAGTATAGGCACGAACAATGCTTTGGTTTTCCCTGGGATTCACAGGGCTCAGAGCGGCACTCGGCGGCTCCTCGGAGTGGCACTTGGCGGCGTCTCTCCCGCTACGGCGGGGCTAAGCATACGTGGACTCGGTTATCAATCGAGTCCCTTCTCCCCGGTAACTGGGCAGATCTTACCCGCGGGGGTCAGTCCAGTCCTCCGGTGGCACGATGGGCTCTCCCGGTCAGCACGGCTGGCTGCAGCAATGCTGAGCTCCTCAGGCTCAGCAAAGGTCCTCCCTCTAGGCTTCTCCACTATGCAGACGCTTCCAGTATGCGTGCATGTATAACAGAAGCTAACAACAATAAGCTCAATGGCAAAGGCTGCAGCTCGAGAGTTACTCTCTCGAGCAAGCACAGAGACAAAGTGAATGAGGGGGCAACGTGTTCACCAACTGGGGTGATACTTATAGATTCCTCGAGGCTGGGCTTGACCAATGGGCACTCTCATAAGCAACTGGCTTCAGCCTATAGAAAGCGTGAAGATAGAATTATGCCCATACTTGGTGTCAGCACGAGCGCTGCATGCGCTGGGTGCGTGCAAGCCTGGCTAATGCCTTGGCTTTTGTCTTCCTCCTGAAGGGAGGGGGAACTTGCCCACATGTTGGGACAAGATTCAGTATCGGGGCATAATGTGCCTTCACCACAGGAAGGAAAGAGGAAGTGCCAGACCCCGCCCTAAAATTTATAGTGGTGCAAGGGATTATGGTAGAAATACATAATTTCCTGTGTCCACCCACTGGGCTCGACTTCTGGACACAGGAAACACCCCCCATAGCAGAGAGCACCCAGCCCAAACTACGACAGACTCTTTGGGTCTTGCAGGAGATGGCTCCTCCTTTCCTTTTTCTCTTTCCTTTATGCAGAGAGGAGGTGCAACATTCGTGTCGCCTTGCCATGAAGGCTAATTGTTTTGCTAAATCATAATTGGTGGCAAGGTTTTCATTCTCACTGGGCATTTATTTACTGGGTTGCAACTTACTCCTCATGACCATTTAGCTCTCTGTGAAATGAGAACCTTTGCTACTTTTACACTCTGAGAATTGGAAAAGATAGAAAATTAATGTGATTCTTTTTGCCTGGTTTGAGATACCACCCTGGGTTTCCTCCTTTGCCAGTAGAGAGAAAGGGGAACAATTCTTGTGACCCAATTTAGGTGACTCCTTTAAGATGATCTGGACAATCCTTAACATTTCACAAATAGATTCCTGGGTAGCTAAAGTGGATACATTTGGTGAGAGGAAATCCACCTCAGCTACTTGTGTAGTGTATGAACACCTTGCAAGAGAGCTTCTCTACAATAATTTTATAGACTTAAATAGACAGTACTGAGAAGGCAGTGATAGGGACAGGGTACACTTCTCTCTCTCTCTCCTTTTTTTTTTTCTTTTTTTGAGGGTGATTTAGCTGTAGAGCAGACTTACTTTATTCAGTGAGCTGGCAAGTGTTGTGTGAGAGACTAAAAGTTTGTCTCTCTTTTTGTGACTCAAAAAAGATAAAATAACTTGCTGTTTGCCCAGACAATATGTGTTGGGCAGAGCCACTAGAAGGACTCTTGGAAGGTGCAAAGATAACATTGCTCACTGGGCCACAGCTGGCCTACAACAATGACCCAGCCATTCACGCCTTCAGGACAAGATAATCTCCACCCATCAAGTACCCTGGGAAGGGTGACATAATGGATTTCACCACCTGTTTCTTGATGTGTAAGGAGTGTGGGGGCTTGTCTGGATGAGGAGAAGGAGGAGGCGGAGGGCCCCCCCACCCCCCATCCAGATCTCTTGCCCAAACACACAGAAATGCACAGAAAGATTTCTGGGGAAACGATACCTGGATATTTACCTAAGGATTATTTCCTGCCCCTGGAATTCCTGAGGGACAATACTTGGATACATACCTAAGGACTAAAAACTGTATAAAAGACTTAAGCAACTACTGGCGTGTTAGGGAAAAAAAAAAAACATGGAGATGAAGGAAAACACAGGAGACAGACCATGCCACTGAGAAGGGAAAGCCGGGACAATGCTGCTCCGGAGAAAAGAGGCTGCCCAGAGGACCACCTCTCTTCTCCAGCCAAAGCCTCAGCACCGTTCCTGTACCAACCCAACATCTCCCCAGAGGACCACAGCTCTTCTCCAGCAAAAGCCTCAGCACCGTTTCTTTACAGACCCAACATCTCCTGCAGCACCTTTCCTCCACAGACTCAAACTGTCTTGGGGGGGGATGAGGGGTGTGGTAATATAATTCCTTTCCTCTTCTCTCTCTCTTCTCTCTCTCCCTCTCTATTTTCTCCCTCTCCCCTTCTTATGTCCACTTTATTTATGTAATAAATAGTCTAGCTGTTGATATTTTGGCCTCGTTTGTGCCTCTAATTTCACAACACAGGAATATTTAAAAGAACTGTGTCTCCGGACCGAGACATGGTGTAACACCCATACCCTGGCATGATTGTCCCATTTCCTGGTTCAACTCCTCTGACAGAAGATCATGTTTGTTTTCCCTTATGGGACTCTCAGATCCTTAGTCCTACTTCTATGTCCCATTTCACGTGCTCTGGATATTTTGTTGGGTACTGCTGATGGATCACAGACAAGAATTTTAACTAATTCTTGCCACATGTGAATGCTGTGCAGTTCTAAGCATATGGGGAAATCTGGCTTTAAGCAACGGCCAGGATTGGATTAGCTTGCTATCTTCAGCTTGTCAGCAGACTCAGAATTATGTATTCTGCCTTTCTTTCACGTGGTAAGAGATCCTTCTGCTGAACATGTATACACAAGCACTGGTGATGGACACAAGTTGTTTGCCCTCCTTGGTGGAGCTGGTTCTAATGCCAAAGACCCAGAGGTGTTGGCAGCTTAAATGCTGGCAACATAGTCCTTATCTGTACTAGTGCTCTGCCCACCAGCAGTGCAGCTGTCTGTTCCCTCAGGCCAGTCTTTGAAATGGGATATTTCTCCCATAGTTTGCCTCGAGGCCTGACTTGAATGAATACTTTGCCTGAAATGAAACTGATCCTCGAGCGAAAAAGGTGTCTTTGCCAACCCTCACTCCACTCTTCTGAGAGCTGCTTTCCAGGCAAATGAACAAGCGGTTGTTTTGGAAGGCTTTTGGCAGGGTTCCTGAAGGATTTGCCAGGCTGAGGTGAAAATGCAGGCACAGCTTCTGGACAGTAGCATCATTCTGCATGAATGACCTCCACAACATTTTCCCTGTGGAATGGGACCATTGTGCTGATGTCACTGACTGTGGTCTGCCAGCCTGCCGGGAAATGCCAGGGCTGGGAGGAGCACTGAGGCTGTTTACCAGCTCAGGAAACCCAAGAGTCATTGCATGTGTTAGTGAGATTAACTGCTTATTTTGGAAATGGAAGCCTGGGACAAATGATACAAATCAGGAGCTCACAGGAAGGCCAGCTAAGACAGCGGCAAAGGATGCATACAGAGGTGGATGTGCTGTGCTGCAGTTCCAGCTGCTGTCACTTTCATTTTGCATCTTTTGGGTTTAGGACTAAAAGAGTGTACCTGCACAACACAACATCAGTGCTGGGCTTTGTAGGGGATCGCTCCACAGCCCTTGTGCCTTGTGGCTGTTTCTACACAAGCATTTACAAAGCAATTTTCCCCATGCAGTGCTACAGGCTGGGGTCAGAGTGGCTGGAGAGCAGCCAGGTAGAGAGGGACCTGGAGGTGCTGGTTGATGGTAGGATGAACATGAGCCTGCAGTGTACCCAGGCAGCCAAGAGGGCCAATGGCATCCTGGCCTGCATCAGGAACAGTATGGCCAGCAGGAGCAGGGAGGTCATTCTGCCCCTGTACACTGCACTGGTTAGGCCACACCACGAGTACTGTGTCCAGTTCTGGGCTCCTCAGTTTAGGAAGGATGTTGACTTGCTGGAGCGTGTCCAGAGAAGAGCAACAAAGTTGGTGAGGGGCTGTGACAGTCTAATAAGTTTGTCTCTCTCTATGTGAGTCAACAAAGATAAAAGTGATAGCAGAGCCACTGGAAAGAAGGTGGAAAGAATCCTGTCCACCAATCCTGGATGCAAATCAGCTTGTGATTGCATCGTGATAACACGGGACTACAACAATGGACCCAAGGACCCAGCCATCACACCTTTAGGGCAAGATAATCACCACCTGTTTCCTGAGCTTTGTCTGGATGGAGACAGGGTAGACGGAGATTCCCCCCTCCTCCAGCCAGGGTCTTGCCCAAACACACAGATTTCCTGCCACTGGAATTCCTGAGGGACAATATTTGACTACATACCTAAGGACTAAAAAACTGTATAAAAGACTTGAGCAACTACTGGTTTGTAGAGAGAAACAGAGGAGAGAAACAGAGGAGAAAAACGGGGAGAAAAATGGAGATGAAGAAAAACACAGGAGACGGGCCAGGCCGCTGAGAAGCCGGGACAATGCTGCTCCGGAGAACAGAAGCTGCCCGGAGGACCACAGCTCCAGCCCTCTACAGACCCAGGCTGCCCAGAGGAGCCTCAGCACTGTTCCTGTATCAACCCAACATCTCCCCAGAGGACCACAGCTGTTCTCCAGCAAAAGCCTCACCACGGTGTCTCTACAAACCCAACATCTCCTGCAGCACCTTTCCTCCACAGACTTTATCTTGGGGGGGATGAGGGGTGTGGTAATATAATTCCTTTCCTCTTCTATCTCTCGTCCCTCTCTCTCTCTCTCTCTTTTCTCCCTTCCCCTTCTTATGTCCACTTTCTCTATTTTCTCCCTCTTCCTTTCTTATGTCCACTTTCTTTATGTAATAAATAGTCTAGCTGTTGATACTTTGGCCTCGTTTGTGCCTTTAATTTCACAACACGGGAATATTTAAAAGAACTGTGTCTCTGGACCGAGACATCTAATGTCTCCGGACCGTGACATTTAAATGGCGTAGTCGGCAGGATTCCCGTGCAGTGAAAAGTATCACAGCAAAATTATTGCATTTCTGAGAACCCCAAAATGTGTGTGTGTGCCTGAGACGTACTTTTAGTACGAAGCGAGAGTGGAGTCCAGATTCGCGTTTCCACTCGCCCGCGAGGGAAGTGGCCGGAGAAGGACGAAGCGAAATTTTCAGAGAGACTGTGTGGGAGTTCTCAAAAGCTTTAAATGTGTGTGCTTTCTCGGGGAAGATTATCTGGGGTACAACTGTTGGTTTTATAGTGTGACCTCCTCGAGAATCCTCTGTACCCTGCTTTAAATTTGTGTGTGCATTCCCGGGGAAGATTATCTGGGGTACAACTGTTGACTTTATAGTGTGACCTCCCCGAGAATTCTCAGTACCCTCTTTTAGGAAACCCAGTGTTGGTGATATTTGTAAAGCGTGGCTTTCCCGAGAAGCCCAGTATTGCAGCAAAAGTTGAGAAACTTCTGCCGGTGTGTGTTCTCTCAGGGAAACAGAGTGACTCTTCCCTAAGAATCACAAGGTTGTTATCCTAGTGTAACAAAAAAATTTTGAGGTACAAAAGCTGAGAAGCTTTTGCAAGTGTGGATTCACTCAGGGAAATAGTGTGACTTCCTTGAGAAGCCCAGGTTGTTGTTGTTTTTTCTTGTGTGTGACCTCCCCTGAGAAATCTATTGTGCATTTTTCCTGGAGAAGATTATTTTGAAGTAAGCCTTTTAAAAGTGTACGTTTTTCCAGGGAAGATTTTGCTGGTACAAAACAGTGTTTTGATCTGACTTCCCCGTGAAACTTAGTGCCCTATTAAGAAATGCTTTGTGAAACAAAAGAGATGGCCCGGTGTGAGAGGCTTTTCAACCTTTTAGAAGTTCACGGTGCCCGCCCATCTGTACAGGTACTTGACTGGGCCCGTGAAAATTGGCATAATTTCCAGAGTGTGGCTGATAGAATTGTGGCCCTGCAGAAAGATGCACGAGCAAAAGCCGGGAAAGGCAAAGGTTTTATTTGTGCGGTTTTAGGTGCCTGTTTAGCCGCCTCAGTGAAGGAGAAAGAGGAATGGCATGAACAGGAAAATATAACTATTTCCTCTTTGCAGGACTTAGTTTCGTCACTACAAAGCCATGTTGCCACTTTGAAAGACGTAGTGGCAGATCTTAAAATTCAATTGGAAAAGGAGAGGAGGCAAAATTCGTATTTGGACTCAAAAGAGGGTGTGAATTACTCGGAGTCTGCCCCTATGTGCCCTCGGGCAGAACTGACAGTGGCTAAGGAAGCTGCTGCGCATATCAGACCTCTCATTAAAACTGAAGTTTTATATGAGGATGGGGAGGTTACCCCCACTATCACAACCAAAGAAACGCCTTTCTCCTACACTGAATTGGCCAAAATTCGTGCAGAATTTGCACGCTCTGCTGAGGAATCTGAGGTGGAATATGTCTGGCGAGTTTCAAAAACTGGAGGTGATCAGATTCTGTTAACAGAAGCTGAAGCCATGGGCTATTGGGGTGATAATGTTTTTCTAACTACAAAAAACAGAAGTGGACCCTGGAGTCTTACGCAAAGGGCTGCCTATTGGGCAGGGGGGTTTGATCCAAAGGAGAGGGGTGAACCCCTAATTCTGCGGGGAGGGATGAATCAGATAATGGAGAATGTGCAAAAAGCTGCATGCCTGCAGATGATATATGAAAGGGAACTAAAACATCATTTTGAATCCCCTCTTTCTATCCTGGTGGATGCAAACAGAATGACTCCTTTGATCAGGGGTCTCAGTGACTTGCTTAAAATAAGAGGTATCCAGCTTCAAAAAGAAATAGCTAATACCCCACTTTCTTCCAGGACATGGCAAGATGTGGGGAGGGAATTATTAGATTATGCTAGGCAGTATAGTGTACCTGAGGAAATGAAAAAACCTCAAACTAGAGGCTTGAGACATGTGAAAATGACTCACCCACCAAGCCCCCAGGGCCAGATGCGCCGTATTCCTAGTAGGCACCTGGCTGGGGGCAGGGAACACTTGAATACCCCGCAATATTGGTGGGGGGTGGGTCGGGAGAAAGGTATTCCAAAAGAAGTGGTTGATGGGGTAGCCACGAGACAATTACGAATCATTGTGCAATGTTGGCCCGAGCCTAAAAAGAGGGCTGAGGTCACTGCTCCCCTCTTGGTGGGACCATTTGATGAGGGGAGGGATATGGCCCCCAGGGCAACTAAGGGCTTCACTTCCCAGCGGTGAATTGGGGGGTGAAGCGTGAGTCAGGAGATCACCAAAAAATTGTACTTGGTTTGGAAAAAGGCCTTTGTTTGTGTTTAGCTTGGCTTTGAGAGAACCTGAAACAATCAACGATACTTACAGGCCCATTCAAAGTAATTATCACCTGAGAGGGTGGCTCTGAATGGTAACCTGGAAATACCAGTTTTGTATGTTTCAAGGTTGTGTTTCTTATTTAAGTTCTAATGCTAAATTTAAGTTCTAATGCTGAAGACTACCTGATGTATTGTCAGAAGGACTTGTCTTGCTATAATATGGAAGACTTCTCAAGTTTTGCATCACAGAAGACATCTCTTCAAGGACTGTACTTTTCATAACCCCGCAGACATTCAGATCTGGACGGAAGCTCTCACTTCAATTCCAAACTGAAGGACTGACGGGGTGGGGGTGGGGTATGGGTTTGTTTGTTCTCCTGCCTTCCAGGAGGAACAAAGATGCTTTCACCTTGTGTAATTACCTGGTTTAATTTTGTTATATTTTCTTAGCATTGTCAATCTTGTATAAATCCCTGTTGTATACAGTGATTCAACATGTAGTGTCCAACATGCAGTTTGTGTCTAATGATGGTGTACAACAGATTTGTGCTGTTAGCCAATCAAAACTTATGTCTATTGCAAAAATTGTTTAAAACTTCTTTCCTTCCTTTTCCACTTCTTTCCTTTCTTTCCTTTCTTTCTTCCTTTTATCTTTGATTGACGGGGTGGTGTGACAGTCTAATAAGTTTGTCTCTCTCTATGTGAGTCAACAAAGATAAAAGTGATAGCAGAGCCACTGGAAAGAAGGTGGAAAGAATCCTGTCCACCAATCCTGGATGCAAATCAGCTTGTGATTGCATCGTGATAACACGGGACTACAACAATGGACCCAAGGACCATCACACCTTTAGGGCAAGATAATCACCACCTGTTTCCTGAGCTTTGTCTGGATGGAGACAGGGTAGACGGAGATTCCCCCCTCCTCCAGCCAGGGTCTTGCCCAAACACACAGATTTCCTGCCACTGGAATTCCTGAGGGACAATATTTGACTACATACCTAAGGACTAAAAAACTGTATAAAAGACTTGAGCAACTACTGGTTTGTAGAGAGAAACAGAGGAGAGAAACAGAGGAGAAAAACGGGGAGAAAAATGGAGATGAAGAAAAACACAGGAGACGGGCCAGGCCGCTGAGAAGCCGGGACAATGCTGCTCCGGAGAACAGAAGCTGCCCGGAGGACCACAGCTCCAGCCCTCTACAGACCCAGGCTGCCCAGAGGAGCCTCAGCACTGTTCCTGTATCAACCCAACATCTCCCCAGAGGACCACAGCTGTTCTCCAGCAAAAGCCTCACCACGGTGTCTCTACAAACCCAACATCTCCTGCAGCACCTTTCCTCCACAGACTTTATCTTGGGGGGGATGAGGGGTGTGGTAATATAATTCCTTTCCTCTTCTATCTCTCGTCCCTCTCTCTCTCTCTCTCTTTTCTCCCTTCCCCTTCTTATGTCCACTTTCTCTATTTTCTCCCTCTTCCTTTCTTATGTCCACTTTCTTTATGTAATAAATAGTCTAGCTGTTGATACTTTGGCCTCGTTTGTGCCTTTAATTTCACAACACGGGAATATTTAAAAGAACTGTGTCTCTGGACCGAGACATCTAATGTCTCCGGACCGTGACAGGGGCTTGGAGCACAAGCCCTATGAGGAGAGGCTGAGGGAACTGGGGTTGCTTAGCCTGGAGAAGAGGAGACTCAGGGGTGACCTTATTGCTCTCTACAACTACCTGAAGGGGGGTTGTAGACAGGCGGATGTTGGTCTCTTCTCCCAGGCAGCCAGTACCAGAACAAGAGGACACAGTCACAGGCTGCACCAGGGGACGTTTAGGCTGGAGGTTACGAGGAAGTTTTGCACAGAGTAAGTGATTGCCCAATGTAATGGGCTGCCTGGGGAGGTGGTGGAGTCACTGTGCTGGGTTGAGGCAGCCCCCTTCCCCACCCCTGGCAACAATAAACACTCAGACAAACAGATTGCAAAAGTGATGGAAAGTTTAAATAGAAAGCAGTGAACATTTACAGAAAGCCAAAAACGCAGTGACAAGGAAAGATCCCAAAACAGACCCAGAGAGATCCCATCCCCACCTGAGGGTACACCCAAGACCCCCAGGGCTCCTTCTTCCCCCTCCCACTGCTAGGCTAGTCTCAGGTGGCCAGATCTGAGACTGCCCATTCCCCCATGGCCTTGGGCCTAGCCAGGCCCAAAGCCAGGAGACATCTCCCCCAGTTACCGGCTGACGGAGGAGGAAGAAAAGAGAAAGTGCTAGACTCCGCACTGCATCTTATAGTGGTGCAAAGAATTGTGGTAGGAAATACTACATAATTTCCTGTGTCCACCCCTCTGGGCTGGACTTCTGGACACAGGAAGTAAACATTGCAGGGGGGCACCCAGCTCAAACTGCAACACGCCACCCCTTATTTCATACCACAATCTTTGCACTCAAACACATCATTAAATCAGAAATCTTCTGCTGACATGTTCGGCGAAGTCCATATCTCCATCTGGGCGTCCACCCAAACAGTCTCTCATTCAGGCTCAAGTGTCAGTCCATTCCAGTTCTTCTTCCCTCATCTAATAGAACCTCTCAGCGATGCAGAGTTCACTCTTCTGCGGTGCAAGCTCTTCATGGATCCGTTGGACATCCTGGCCACCTGGAAAGAACCTCAAAACTTCTCAACCAAACCTTTATTCCCATCTCTATTTACTCAGCAGCATATTTCCACCCCTGGGGCAAGCCAGTCAGAACAATCAGGCTCTAACTGCTTCTCCACCCCTCCAGGAAAACAGCACCCTGAGCCTTTCACAACCCTGCACGGACCTATCCCAAGCCCAGTGCTGACCGCTTCCAGCCGCGGCCCGAGGCTCTACAGATGCATGTCACGGTACACCGCCTTCCCACTAGGCGTTCGCATACCAAGACGTGACAGCATCCAACAACTTAACCCTCCCCCGGAAGAGGGAGGGGCTGCACCACAACCTAGTGAGAAGAAGGGAGGTGGAGCCAGGTGCTCGGCGCCATTTTCGGAACTCGTCCGAAAAGGTCGGGGAAGAGACTAGGGCCAGCCCCGCCGCAGCCCGAGCGCACGGCCGGGGACCACCGTCACCGCTCGGAGTGCATGGCCGGTCCCGCCGCCACCGCAGCCCGAGCAGACGGCCAGGGACCGCCGTCGCCGCTCGGAGTGCACGGCCGGTCCCGCCGCCACCACAGCCCGAGCGCACGGCCAGACCCGCCGCCGCCAAGCATACAGGAGGGCTCCGGCCACCTCTATCGCTGCGGTACAGAATCAAAATTGCCTCCACACTTCGGGCATTCAAACGCCTCCTCCAGCAAAAGCCATAAGCACGTCCTCAGGGCCTTTGAGAACAGCTTTCCAACTGGAGTCCCCGTTCGCCCATAGGGAGCCGAGCTCGCCCACTCGCCTCGGCTGACCCTACCCCGCAGGGAGAACGGACCTCACTTTGATCTGCTCGCCGCTGCCCCTCCCCTACTTCACTCCCTGCCGCTTCTGCCGCTCCGCAGAGAATAAAGGTGGAGGAAGGGCAGGTCCCGCATTCTCAAGCGGTGCCCCCATTCTGATGGTTAAGAACCACCCCTGCTTGAAATAGCAGGAGGGCCTCTGTGCCACCGGCCACGCACCAGGTGTCCCCCTACAATCCACAAGAACCCACACAATTGCCCCAACAACACCACATGAGCCCCCAACTGCCAAAAAAACCAAAACAACGCCCAGAACTAAATTTAAACTCTCTTATCTTTTGCAATCCGATCTGCAGAGTAGCCATAATAACCAACTCATACTCCTGGCTGGCTCGCCAAGAATGTAAAGGGGTTGGGGGCAGACCCCCTGCCCACCTAAACCATCCTCTGCTACCAAGAATGTGCTGGGTTGAGGCAGCCCCCTTCCCCACCCCTGGCAACAATAAACACTCAGACAAACGGATTGCAAAAGTGATGGAAAGTTTAAATAGAAAGCAGTGAACTTTTACAGAAAGCCAAAAACACAGTGACAAGGAAAGATCCCAAAACAGACCCAGAGAGATCCCATCCCCACCTGAGGGTACACCCAAGACCCCCAGGGCTCCTTCTTCCCCCTCCCACTGCTAGGCTAGTCTCAGGTGGCCAGATCTGAGACTGCCCATCCCCCCATGGCCTTGGGCCTAGCCAGGCCCAAAGCCAGGAGACATCTCCCCCAGTTACCGGCTGACGGAGGAGGAAGAAAAGAGAAAGTGCTAGACTCCACACTGCATCTTATAGTGGTGCAAAGAATTGTGGTAGGAAATACTACATAATTTCCTGTGTCCACCCCTCTGGGCTGGACTTCTGGACACAGGAAGTAAACATTGCAGGGGGGCACCCAGCTCAAACTGCAACAGTCACCATCACTGGAGGTGTTCAGGAGGAGACTTGATATGGTGCTTGGTTGCATGGTTTAGTTGATTAGGTGGTGTTGGATGATAGGTTGGACGCAATGATCTTGAAGGTCTTTTCCAACCTGGTCTATTCTATTCTATTCTATCCTATTCTATTCTATTCTAATACAATTATTCCTCTTACCTATTATACACTCATGGGGCGCAGTTTAGCAAAATATTTGTGTCTGCACTTGTGCAAGTGATCTGGAGTCTCCCAAACCCCCTCCTCAAATTACCTCTTATGGCACCAAGTGCACCCTTCGTGTCCTCCTTGGTGTTTTTCTCACCTGCCTTTAGTTCCTGATAAACAATTTGTACCATAAACTGTCTTTTTTATCTATCATTAGTTTACATACTTGAACTCTACTGATTAGGAAAAAAAGGACAAAGTTCTAAAAAAACTTGTAACAAAATGAATATGTCTCGTAACATAAACAATATATTCCAAAACATGCACTAAACCATGAGAAAAACATCTTGGGACTAGCTGATGTAATGAGAAATTCAAGTTTCTCTGAAAAACAAAGGAAAGAAGAAAAAAAAAAGAAGTCTTGCTTAGTATTGGTCTTTACAATGCAGACAGGCCTCAGGCCTGGTCTTTGACATGAAAGCTTAAGACAGGCTTAAGGTGTCTTTAAGGTGACAGAATGAGAACGACTCAAGTCATAGACAGACTGCTGAGGTCCTGTAGACAGACTGTGGGTGACTTGCTGAATGAAGGTATGGGGAGATTTTTTTGTAATATATAAACATAGAGAAGAGCTGGGAGACTCCTACTGGCTATGTGGGTGCCTCTGGTGAAAGCTTCATGCTGTGTCACACTGGGAGAGTATAAGGAATTAAGGCCATGGGAGGCTGGAGAATCTTTGCAGTATGCTTCACTGTGCAACATGAGCATATCCAGTGATCCTTCCAACAGGGAAGACAAGTCGGCAAGTCCCCCATCTGCTTCCAACATGTGCCTGTGAGGATAGTGACTGTGACCATTTC
The DNA here is from genome assembly GCF_026170545.1 of Melanerpes formicivorus. NCBI lineage: Eukaryota > Metazoa > Chordata > Aves > Piciformes > Picidae > Melanerpes > Melanerpes formicivorus. The sequence continues at coordinate 1,328,215 of NW_027142409.1, forward strand.
CTGGTGTTTCCTTTTCAAACCAGGAAGAATACAGTTATGAATGGGGACAGGTAGCATTTTTGGCAATGAAGAGCTAAAGAACTTAGGAAAGAGAAGGCTTCAAACAGGAAGCCATGCAGATTAAAACAATTTCCTGATTCCCTCTAAATGTAGTAATTTTCAGGTAATAAGAATGATCAGATACACTCCTAATTTGATCTCTTCTGAAGCAGTGATCCAATCTGAATTCTTTGTGCTTCATTAGCAATTTCTTAAGCCCTGCAACTCCACTCCACAAACAATTATTTTATGAGATAGCTAAGAAGGAACATAGAGATCCTCCTGGCACCACTGAATACTAAGTGTGAAAACTGGATTAACCAAGCAGTTAATTCAAAAAGTTATTAATTAAATGTCCAAGTGTGACTGGTTGACGCTGTCCCCTTAAGAAAGGGAATATGGTGGACAGAATTTGGTAAACGAAAAGAAGGATCTAAACTAATTTCATTGGTAAAGTGGGAGGAAGCACCTTCTGAACTGGGAGTGCAGGAGGGTATCCTGGGCACTCCGGCACTTTATCTTTAGTCTTGCTTCTGCTTCTCCTTTGGGCAGGAGCTTGCAGCTCCTGGGCTTTCGGCCAAGGCTTTGGCCTTGAAAACTGATAAAGGCCTGTATTAACTGCTTTCCAATTAACACAAAACTGCTTCTAACCTTTTTTCTCTTTCTCTCTCTCTTTCTAACCCACTCTGGGGAAGAGGGGGAGAGAGGGGGAGAGCGGAGGTGGGGAACCCCCTCAGCAGAGGGGGGAACTCTCATTTCTGTGCTACTTTATTGTATATCTTTGTATATATTGTAAATATTGTAAATTTGTATATATTCCCCTGCATATCCTACATTGCTTTGTAAATATACAGCTCCACTGCTTTGCTAATTCAGCTGTGAGGTTTTTTTCCTTTTCCCTTCAATTTTCTTTCCCTTTACTTTACAAGGAGGAAGGGAGGAGGCTTCTTGGCCTTACCCTTCCAACCCTACCACACCAAGTGATGTACTGGCTATGAGAGAGAAATCAGGCAGGATTTATGAATTTTAAGGAAGGAGAATATGGAGAAGGACATACATTTTTCTTTTTTCTTTTTCTTTTTGGAAAAAAAAAAACCCAAACCACTAAATTTGATTCATAAACAAATGTGCATGAGGACATTAGATGTTTTACAGAAAGATAAATGACTATAGGTACACTTCTGGTTTGGTATTGTGGGAACAGAGGAATAATTTCACAAATGTATTTCAGAAACATGGGAAAGAGACTTGACTTTAGATTAGCCTTCCAAGATAGCTATTTCATGATACTCGTAGATGTAGAGTGGGACATATTCCCTCTCATACCATGGAAAGGGAGCCTGGAGTTGTGCTAGTGTTGTTCCTCTGAGACAGAGTCAGTTTGAAAGGCCTGCCATCTGTCTAAACCACATTTAATCTTTAGAATAGCTGTGCAAATCTAGAGAGTATGCCTTGCTATAATTCAGTCCTGTCAACACTGCTCAGAAATGACTGACCTTTGCATGAGGAGCAAAGAATCATAACGGGGCATACTGGAAACTGCTGAGTAACAGAGAATGAATTTGACACGGTAGTGTCACTCTTCTTACAACACTTCAGTCTCTTTAAGTGGTTTCTGTATCAGGAGAGTCTGAAGAACAGCAAATCAGATTAAAGGAAGTAGAGCTGTGAAACTGTGTTTCACAGATCTTTTCAGGGAAAATCCAGCAGGTACATGCTTATTTGTGCAGCATTAGCTCACCTCCTTCTGTTACATGTGCAACACAAAGTATATTTTCCTGTTTTCCATAGTAAACATCGGTTCTATCCACCACCTAGTGACTGGCATAAGTCATTCTGCCTCTACACTTGTGCAACTAATGTGAATCAAGAGTAGAATCACTGTTCCTGAAGTATGCAGGTAAGAAACACTGAAACATATAGGTAGGTTAGTGACATAGTAAATACTAATGGGGACAGAGCTGCTGCACAAGATTCTGAATTGTTTTGGTAGGGAGAGCAATGCTGATGCAAAATAAATTGCCTTGTGATGCATCTCTGGGAAGCATTTAGATACATCTGACAATATAATGGAATCTCCATTGGTAAGTTTAAGTACCTCACAATCCTTCTCTTTTTTTCCTAGTGATTGTGAGACCGGTACAGTGGAATTTGGAACAGACCTACTCTCCATATTTCAAAACTGACGTTGAAAACCTTGAGAAGGTGCAGAGGAATCACTCAAGGTACAGAAATGATTCAAAAATCGTATGTAAAAAACCTGACACAGTAGAAGATTTTAGAGTTAAATCTCTGCTTTACAAAGAAAAAAGATTTAGGTCGGTACTGTAAACCTAATGAAAGAAAAAATACTCCATATGTATAAGCCAATTGGTCTAGTAGAAAAAGACAGAACAAGAACCAAGTGCTGTACTGCTGATGTCACAGAAATTCTAGTCACAGAGAACCCTTTTTTTCCTCAGAGATAGTGAAAAAACATTGATGCTGACTGTCAATGGCCACAGCAGATTGCTCTTCCTGACTTCTGCAACACTAAAGTCTTTCTGGAAGATACACTTTGTCAAGCACAACTTTATAATCCTTATGTGAGTGTCCCTAAGTGGGAAAGTCTGGGATATTCCAGAGGCTAAAGCAAATGTTCAGATAGCAATTTCTGGCATTAAATTTAGTGTATTGATCAGACATGAATCTATCTAACATTATTTATGAGCTCTGGCTTGATGACATAAGCATGCAACAATGTGTAGCAACGCACAGCTCATACTTGGAAAGGTCAGATACATTTGCAGTGCCTGATGACAAACTTCATTAAGCATGTTAGCTTTAAGTTTAGGGTTAGGGCTTTAGGGTTAGGTCTTTAGGGCTAGGGTTTAGCGTTGCAGTTAAGGCCTTAGGGTTATGGGTTATGGTTATGGCTAGGATTACAGTTAGGCGTTAAGTTTAGCTTTAAGTTTTCACTTTCTCTGAGGGGTTGTCCCTTTTATCTTATTCTGTGTTGTACTTATTCCTGCACAGGGAAAAAGATGCTTCAGCCTAACATAAGGGAGCCTTCAAAGAACAGACTGCTTGTGGGTACTGTAGTCAGTATTTTTAGAAAAAACAGATGAGAAGTATTTAGATATGATGCTGCAACATGTAGGCAGGGAATAAACTTCCAGGCAAACAAGAGTGGATAAGATTGTGCAAATGATCAGGCAGTTCTATACAGCTGGTGGCAGAAAAGCTTGGGGTCATGTGAGGAACTGTTTCTTGCTGTTGCATTTTACTTATTCATTTTATCCGCTACCATTTGCTTCTCTAGGATTTTCTCTACTGTTCTTTGCTTCTAATTAATTTTCATGGAACTGTTTCTTAACATCCCTGCTATGGTGTAGGTCACCTATGACTGAAATCCCTCAGATTCATTTCTGACTAGGCTGCACTGTGCTAAAGAAGAGCAAATTGTCTTTTGACAAATCTCTCTGGCTGTGGAAGTGCTCCTGGGCTGCACATGCAGGATCTATTCTTGGTTTTGCTCTAGGCCAGAGGATGGTGTGCTCCTGGGCTGCACATGTGTGTGTTTTGTTTTACTCTCTACGCTGAGGCATATTTTTTTTCATACAGTTTTTATCAGTGATTTGCAAATAAACACAAATCAGGATCTTAGGAGACTTGACAAGAGACTTTATTCACTTCAACAAATGACATTAAAAATGTATTAAATGGAAATACCTACATATTGTTTTAACAAAACTGTTTATGAAAACACATGAATTCTATTACTGCAATAAACTGCTTAAGTAATTCTAGAATATGCTCCCTTGGCAGAGGTAGATGAGGTAATGGAGATTTAAAAATTTACACCTTATCAGACATTAGGGAAGATAGCATGCACTAACAGCAGGCATTTCTAGAGGACTGCAAGGTCATCTGAGATAGTGGTGCATCAGCTGATCATAACATTGCTGCCTTTCCTGCTGAAATGGCCCCAAAGTAATACCCAATTTTCAGTACCATATCTACAGTGGGATGTGCATAGGTATTTTGATGTGATAAAATGCTTACATGACCCTTGTGTTAAACTTCCATCTTCCCTCTGCCTGCTGTGCAAACATGCAATATTTTCTACAACTGTCATGAAAAGATGTAAAAGCAGACAAAGAAACAAGTAATGTACAGGGTGACTGGTTTTTGGTTTTTTTTGCAAACTGTATGGAGTGCCTGTGGATTGAAAGCAGCTGTAGGCCATGCTTAGTGACTGTCCAACTGAACTGCAAGGGGCAGTCTGTGGGTAGAGGGAAGTGACAAGAAGCCCCAGAGCAGGCTTGACACCAGCAAATTCCATGGTGGGTCGAGGCTAGGTTGCTTGAGGAGGAGTCCTTGCTCTCTGAGAGGATGCCTATTCCAGGCACTTCCTGGCCTGAACCATTTCAGTCACAACCCAAGAATTTGACTGGCCCAGAGGTACTCATATAATACCTCTCACAGAAACTGGTGGCTTGTTTCAAAGCTTCTGAGCACTCAGAAGCTCCCATAAGGGCAGACTATAAATTTGAATCCTTAGGCCACATTTATTATTAAATCCCTAACATCTCAAGCAGTAAATATTTCTGTTGTGCTGAATGTCTGCTGCATCTGCATCCAATTGATTCTGTTCAAAATAGGAGACAAACTTAAAACACCTAAGGCTGTGCTGCTACCCTCAGTGACAACATTTTTGCTTCAAAATATTTTTTTTTTTCTGATATAGTATTTGTGACACTCCAGCAGTCAGATAACAAGGTAAGCATCATCAAATGTGCTGGCCAAGTTTCTGGAGTATATGGTCCATGTACAGCTTAAGTGTAACCTATGCTCAAGGTCTATACATCCTTTGAAAGACCCTCTGGAAGTCTGGAAGTTGTAATTCACATCTATGAAACTGGTGGTCATGTACTTCAGATAGAATTACTGCTAATAAATCCAGAGTTACTGCTAGTAATTATGCCATGTGTGTCCTGAACATGAATTCACTGTTAGCTATCTTAAAAATAAAAACCAGATTTGCCTGCACCACAAAACTAATGAGCTATGAGCTGCATGTTTCTACCCCTCACATAAAACAGTGGCTTATGCAAACAAATATATAAATCTGATATGAGATGTGAGGAGTTATTGCAGTGAGCAGTGTGGTAGCTGACTGCTTGAGGAATATATATAGTTCTGTAGTAAATGCCATAAAGTGTGAGGAAGGAGACATGAAGAGAGCTAAAAAAGCAGTAGAAGTGAATGTGTTCAGTCAGAAAATAGCACTGCCTCAATTCCATTTGTTCCTTATCTGTAATGCTTCTTCCCTCTCTGACAGTGCAAGGATTGCACTGATGATGGAACAAATTTCAGTCTTTCTGAGCCCCAGACTTCTCTTCAGGAATGTGAAGCTTTATCCTTTCAGACCTGGAATAAATTGCAGTGTGGTTGTAGTTGTACGCAACTCCAAAAGTTAAATTAACAGAGAAACAGAAAGCTATGAGAAGAACTGACTGCCAGCTTCTGAACTTGAGGAACATCAGAATCCAGGAAAGCATAAAGAGATGGAACCAACTGGATGACACCAGTTTTCACTTTTGAAACCTCCTAGAGAAATGGGCCAGACTCTTTGCTTGTGTTTCCTTCCCCATTGTGAAGGCAGTTGCTCCAAGGCCCCCTGCCGAGTTCATCTAGAAACCTCTCTGAGAGATATTTCTGCAGAAAACTTCACCACTGAAGGTAAGTTAGGCAATACTATACTAAGACCCAACCAGGTGTTTTGAAAACCTTCCCATGCTGAATTAGATCTTTAGACTATCCTCTGCTAACACAGTAGTCCAAAGACAATACTGTATGTGGTGTCCTATGAGTCAAGCAGCTGGATATTCACAATTTTCATTGCAGGGACTAATAAATATCATAATTCAAAATTATTTTGGAAGAGTCCTGTATTCTCTATCTTGTATTTACCCAGTTAGCTGCTCAGAGATACTTATCCTGGTTCCTTCTGCGTGTAGGCTGCTGCTCAGCTGTGGCATTGTCATGACTGCAAAGACTTGCGGTGGACTTCTGAGGAAATTGTTGTAAAGTACATGAAAGGAGGCTAAAGTCAGCTCTTAAGATTAAGATCAATGGTTTCTCAATATTTCAAAACATACTCATTAAAAGAATATGCACACTGCTTGTCTAAGCTGGCTTCTGGGAATGGGATGTGATGCTTTTTCCCTTATCTGCTTGGATTTTCCTGCATAGACAGTGTGTCTGTCTTCAGTCAGAGGAAAGTGGCAAGTTACTAAACATGCATCTAAAAAGTATTACACTCATCTATGATTCAAATTGGATAATAGGCCTTAATACTCAGGGTTACAGAGAGGTCAAAAGGAGAGCTGTGGTTGAAAAGCAGGAAGTTTAGTGCAATTTTTAACCATTATGTTCATGGAATGAGGATGATCATACTAGTCTACAGGACGAACAATTAAAGACCTCCTGAACTGATGGTCTATTATAAAGGAGTTGAACTTTTTTTAAACTTTCCATCAGGAGCTAAAATCAAGAGGATTTGCTGACTACAGGCTCCTTTTTGCAGCTCTCACTGAGAAAAAAAGCAGAATTAGGGATGATCTCAATGTGGGCAGAATGCAGAATTTGGTAGTTGTGATTGCTTTAAAGTATAATTTCATATTTCCCCTTAGAAAATCTAACTAATATTACTAAACTAAAAGACAAAAAAGAAAAAGAAAAAGAGAGGATCTTTTTACTACCTAGAGGATTAAAATCTAGCAAACTAACCTTCAAAAAGCACTAGGCTTTATATTTGTTAGAATATCTGCCACTGAAATGTGAATCATCTCTTTCAAGTACTTCCAGTTCAGTGCATTTTTGTGTAGCTATATCCTTGTAGTATTCTCTTCACATTTAAAGGAAATCTGCAAGTGCACACTTACACGTACACACATGCAAAGGCGTAACATCTTCCATCAAAATCTAGGGATGTGGTAACACTCAAGAGGCAGGATTAATCTGTCTGAAAGTAAATACCACCAGTATGGATGCTTATATCAGAGCTAATCACCCTGGCATCCCTTTGTGATCAATGGAGGGAAGCAGGAGTGTGATTCACCTCCTGCTAAAGTAGATGTCTGAAATGGGTCAGACACCTATTTCTGTCATTATTTTCAAGGCTGTCTTTGGTGCCTGGTTCAGAAAGAGAGATCTGCATTATAGACATCTAAGGATGGGTGAGAGAAGCATGAGTCAACAGTGTATCCTTACATTGAAGACAGCTAGCTGCAACCTGGGCTGTATTAGAAATATCCCAGAAGATGGTAAAGCGAGGTGGTTGTTGACCCAGATTTGAGCAGGTGGTTGAACTAGATGACCTCCTCAAGTCCTTTCCTACCTGAAGTACCCTGTGAAACTGGTCTTCTTTATTCAGCACTTGTGGAACTGCATCTGGAGTACAATGTCCTGTTCTAGGCTTCCCTTTCTACAAAGGCTTTGATGAACAATAGTGAGTCCAATAACAGCTGCCAAGACTGTCAGGAGGCTGGACCACTGGGCTTGACTACAGGGCTGGGGCATAAACATATGCTCAGAGAGGCTTAAAGGAGTGGATTAATTGAGATTTAAAAAGAGAAAGATAGTGGAGGATCCTACAACTTTCTTTAACTGTCAGTGGGAGGAGATAGAGAAGATAATAGTCCCTCTTCTCAGAGGTGTCCAGTAAAATGATGAGACGCAGCAGACAAAAGATGGAACAGAAGCTGTAAGAGATTATTTTTTTCCTCCCTGAGAGTGGTAATACACTGACACAGATTGCGCAGAGCAGTTGGAGACACTCAAACTTCGAGTGGACAAAGCACTAAATGATGTGTTCTAGATTTGCCTTGCTTGGAACAGGCATCTGGCTGAGAAATCTGCAGATATCCTGTGACCGTTTGAGGCTGTCCCTTTAAGAAAGGGGACATTGTGGCTGAATGTTTATAAACAAAAGACAGATCTAAAATAATTTCATTGGTAGATTGGTAGAAAGCACCTTTGAACTTGGAGTTCAGCAGAGACTTGTGGGCAGTCTTGCATTTTCTCCCCTTCCTTGCGCAGCTCGCAGCTTCTGGGCTTTCGGCCAGGCTGACCTTGAGCAAAGATAAGGCCTCTACTAACATATATAACTGCTTCAAATTAACAATTGCTCTTTTTTCTCTCTTTCTAACCCTCTCTGGGGAAAAGGGGAGAGAAGGGGGGTACAGGGGTGGGGAACCCCTCCTCAACAGAGGAGGGAATCTCATTCCTATGTCATTTTATTGTATATTTTCTGAATATATATTTTAAATACTGTAAATTCTGTATATATTTCCCTGCGTCTCCTGAACTGCTTTGTAAATATAGCACTCAATCCCTTTGCTAATCCGGCTGCGGTTTTTTTTCCCTTTCAATTTTCTTCCCTTTACTTACAGGGGGGGAAAAAAGGCTTTGCGGCCTTCCCCTTCAACCCTCGACATTTTATTTTCCTTGGCGCCCAACGTGGGGCAGATAATTAGCTTGATTTATTTCTTTATTGTTTTATTGGTTTAGTGTTTTATAGGCGGATTAGCAAAACCATGAAGGTGCTGTGGACTTTAGAGTGTTTATTTTTTTCAATTTTTGGGGCACTGGTTTACAGATATTGTTTGGGTTTGATTCTGGATTATCTGGGTAAATATTTGCTGCGGACAATTTATTTGTGGTTTATGTATAGAGTTAGACTATGGTATGGAAAATGTGTTGATTTCTTGTGGCCAGCGAGATACAAGAACATCACTTCTAGCACTCTCCCAATTGATATAAAAGGGTTTAAGATCCCAGTGGAGGAGACAGTAAATTTAAGTGATGGCTGGGATCCAAAGGTGATTTATTTTATGTGTATAATTCTGCTGCTGGTGATAACTAATGTGTATTCGCTGTATTCTTGGCGTCGGGAGAGAAAGGTGTCCAGACCGTGTTTTGTTATTAAAATTAGATCAAAGAGAAAACGCCGTGGCTCTGGGTCAGTCCCAGACACGTCTAGTGATGAGGAGTGTGGAGAATCTGTGTCAGTTAAAAAGAAAGCTAAAAAGTTAATTGGAAAGGCTGCCCTGAATGGTTTTCCCGCTGATTTTGGCAAGCGGCCAGGGGCGGCGGCAGACATCAATATGGCGTCTCCTCCTTCTCCTCCTCCTGTTTCTCCTTCGGCCATCAACGGAGCAACGTCATTTCCACCCACTTGCACGGTGGGACCGGAAGCCACTGCCCCAGCAGCTGATTTATCTCAGGACCTGTCAGCTTCTGTTAAGGTGGCTGCAAATTCAAACACAGCTCCAGTTACGTAGCCGTTTTAAAGAATAGAAGTGGAAAGACCAAAGCTGATCCAGGAGCTAATGGAGGAGAAGAGCAGGAGACTGATCCTGGTGAGGAAACTTCTACTAGAAAAGATCCTGCTGAGGAGGAAGACAAGAATTGTTTTAAAGACCTAGCTGACTTAGTGAGAGCAAAGCAGGATAGAGATGCAGCTAGGAAAGGACCTAGCAGTGGTGGTTCTCAGCTTAAAGAGGTCCTTGAGAAAATGGCAGCAAGATTATTAGGACAATAAGTTGAGGAAGAAGAGGATGATATTACTGAATCTTCCTCACCACGTGAAGAGTTACGAAATGTGGGTAACGATTACACCAGAGCAGATAAGGAGCCAGTTCTAGCTTGGCTTAGTAGATGTTATGAAACAAGCGCTCCAGCTCTAATGGTTGGAGACAAGTCAACAGCTCAGTTAGGAACTCTCTCGAGGGATAATGGAATAGATAGACATCTAGGCAAGACTCCCGGTAAGGTTAAACTGTGGATATGCCTTTTAATGGCGGTTGCCCTGAGATACCCTTCCCGAGATGATCTTCCATGGAATCCTAAACCCTGGACTACCATAGATGAGGGAATTAAGCGCTTGAGAGAATTTGCTGTTAGAGAGCTACTCTATGGTGAACATGAAACTCTGAATCCTGATGACATTCCTGTGGGTATTGGTCTTGCTAAGAAGATCATCAAACTTGCTCCTTCTAATTATGCAAAATTGTGTCAAGAAATTATGGTGGAGCTTCTCCTATGGTTGGCCAATTCAGTGATCAAATGAGACAATTGGAGGATAGCATGACATGTGTTTCTTTGGTTTCAGCCATTGAAACCCTGTCTGGAAAAATTGAGAGTTGCATGAAGGATCTGAAACATTCCACATCCCAATTGGCACAAAGGGAAAATTTCAATTCTTCCTCCAGGTGGATACAAGTTTCATCTGTGAGGAATACACGTCCTCCAAGGAGGTAATTCCAAAACAGACCACCAAGGCAATCACGTAGGACTATTTGGATAACTCTGCATGATCAGTTCGGTGAGAACATGAATCGGTGGGATGGCCAACTGTTGTAGGGTTGGAAGGGAAAGGCTGTGCCTTCTCCTCCCCCCGGAAAGTGAAGAAAAAAAACTCACAGCTGAATTAGCAAAGCAGTGGGTGCTGTATATTTACAAAGCAATATAGGATATGCAGGGGAATATACAGAATTTACAATATTTACAATATATAAAAAAATATGCAATAAAGTAGCACAGAAATGAGAGTTCCCCCCTCTGCTGAGGTGGTTCCCCACCTCTGCTCCCCCTTCTCTCCCCCTTTCCCAAGAGAGGGTTAGAAAGAGAGAAAAGAGAAAAAAGAGCAGTGATTAATTAGAAGCAGTTAGGCCGTTACGTGTTAGAAAGTTCTTATCTCTTCCCAAGGCCGAGTCTGGCCGAAAGCCCAGAAAGCTGCGAGCTGCTGCCAGGAAGGAAAAAGAAAGTGAGACTGCCGGACTGAGAAAGACCAGTCTCTGCTGAACCCAGAGTTCAAAAGGTGCTTCCCCCAATCTACCAATGAAATTAGTTTAGATCCATCTTTCGTTTACAAACATCCGACCACAATATTCCCTTTCTTAAGGGAACAGCCTCAAAGGGTCACAGTCCACCCCTTCTAAACAATTTCATTGGCCGTTCATACTGTCCATCCAATCCAAGACGACATTTACAGTTCATGAGTAAAGTTCATAGTCCATTCCGGCTATCCTCAGATGTAGATGATTCAAAAGTCCAAGAAAATCAGGAAATGAGAAAAATGGAAAACAGTTCATTTCTTTGCTGTCAAAGCAAAGAAAAGGGAAACAGGGATTCTCAGGGTCTCTTAGTTGACTCAGGGCTCTCAGGGATCTCAGGGTTCGTGCACCGTAGATTTCCTCATTGACTCTTCCTTTGGATGCGATGTAGCTGTACAATAGTTCGAAATTAACCTCCTTCAGCTAAAGTTAAATTTCTTTGTGGAATACACTGAATTTCACCATTCTCTTGCATTACCCAATAAGTGTGACCCGGACCTTCGGCTGAAACCACCCCTCGGACAGGTTTAGCCTCTCCTGAGGGAGAAAATACCCAAAAAGCTTTACCAAACAGATTCTTTTCTCTAACAACAGGAACTCTATCACCTTCTACTTTCTGTAACAGATCTGAATGTGTAGGTCCAGCTTGGTTCACTGAACCTCTACTATTTACCAGCCAGGTTGCTTGTGCTAAATGTTTTTCCCATTTTTTCAAAGATCCACCCCCCATGGCTTTAAGAGTGGTCTTCAACAAACCGTTGTAGCATTCAATCTTCCCTGCAGCTGGTGCATAGTGGGGAATATGGAATATCCACTCAATACCGTGCTCTTTTGCCCAGTTCTTTACAAGGTTGTTCCTGAAATGAGTTCCGTTGTCTGACTCAATCCTCTCTGGAGTTCCATGTCTCCTCAGGACTTGTCTCTCCAGACCAAGAATGGCGTTGCGTGCAGTTGCATGTGGAACTGGATAAGTTTCCAACCATCCAGTGTTTGCCTCTACCATAGTAAGCACGTACATAGCAAGCTGCTTGAGCTGCTTGAGCTGCTTCTGCTTAATAGCAGCACAAATGTCACAGTCACGGAAGACTTGCGTGATAGCATCCATGGAAATGTCTATGGATCTGTCACGAGCCCATTGGTATGTTGTATCTCTGCCTTGATGTCCTGACGAATCATGAGCCCACTGAGCTAAGAATATCTCACCTAGGTGTTTCCAGTCAAGATCAAGATCAGAGCCCATGTCTACTTGAGAAACTCTTGCAGCTAGATCTGCCTGATGGTTGTGTTGCTGTTCCTCAGTAGCTTTGCTCTTAGGAATGTGAGCATCGATGTGTCTCACTTTCACTGGAATTCTCTCGATTCGATCAGCAATGTCCTGCCACAGGTCGGCAGCCCAAATGGGTTTTCCTTTCCTCTGCCAACCACTCTTCTTCCAGTTCTTTAGCCAACCCCATAGAGCATTGGCTACCATCCATGAGTTGGTGTAGAGATAAAGCTTTGGCCATCTCTCACGTTCAGCCACGTCGAGAGCTAGCTGGACAGCTTTTACCTCTGCGAACGGACTGGATTCTCCTTCTCCATCCTTCGCCTCTGGAACTCAGAGTGTAGGACTCCACACTGCAGACTTCCACTTTCACTTGTTTCCAACAAGACGACAGGAACCGTCTGTGAACAAAGCATATTTCTTTTCATCATCAGAAAGGTCATTGTAAGGAGGAGCTTGCTCAGCACGAGTTAACTCCTCTCTCCTCTGGAGGTTTAGCACAGATGATCTCTTCAGGCCAACTTGAGATCACCTCCACTAGACCAGGTCTTTCAAGATTTCCCATTTGAGCTCTCTGTGCTATCAGAGCCATCCACTTAGACCATGTTGAGTCTGTGCCATGATGTGGTGTGGAACCTTTGCCTTTGAACATCCAATTCAAAACTGGTAATCTGGGAGCTAAGAGAAGTTGTGATTCAGTTCCAATTACTTCAGAAGATGCTTTTACTCCTACATAGGCAGCTAAGATTTCTTACTCTGTTGGAGTATAATTAGCCTCTGAACCTCTGTAACCTCGACTCCAGAAACCAAGAGGTCGTCCACGTGTCTCACCTGGAGCTTTTTGCCACAAGCACCAGGTTGGGCCATTGTCACTTGCAGCCGTGTACAAAATGTTCTTAATGTCTGGACCATCTCGGACAGGCCCCAGACCCATTGCTTGAACTACCTCTTGCTTTATCTGATCAAAGGCTGCTTGTTGTTCAGGTCCCCAGTGGAAACTGTTTCTCTTTCGAGTCACATCATACAGGGGTTTCACAATCTGACTGTATCCAGGAATGTGCAGTTTCACAAATCCCACTATCGACAAGAAACGTAGGGTCTCTTGCTTGTTTGTGGGATTTGCCATGGTAGAGACTCTATTTACCACATCCACTGGAATGTGTCGGCGTCCATCCTGCCACCGCACTCCCAGAAACTGAATCTCTGTGGTAGGTCCTTTCACCTTGTCTCGCTTGATGGCAAAACCTGCATCCAGAAGAATGTCAATGATTTTGTTACCTTTCTCGAAGACTTCCTCAGCAGTTTTACCCCAGACGATGATATCATCAATGATCTGGATGTGTTCTGGAGCACCGCCTTTCTCCAGAGCATCGTGGATCACTGCATGACAGATGCTTGAGCTGTGGATCTAGCCCATTGGCAGTCTGTTGAAAGTGTACTCGATTCCTCTCCAAGTGAAAGAAAACTGAGGCCTGCATTCCTCTGCTATGGGAATAGAGAAAAATGCATTAGCAATGTCTGTGGTAGCATACCATTTGGCCTCTTTGGATTCCAGCTCATACTGTAGCTCCATCATGTCTGGTACTGCTGCACTCATAGGTGGTGTTACGTCATTTAGGGCTCGGTAGTCGACCGTCAGACGCCAGTCTCCATTCTGTTTCCGCACAGGCCACACTGGGCTGTTGAAAGGTGAATGAGTTTTGCTGACGACTTTCTGACTCTCCAACTGACGAATCAGATTCTGAATGGGCAACAAAGAGTCACGGTTGGTTCTGTATTGTCTGTGATGCACAGTCTGAGAAGCAACCGGCAATTTAATGTCCTGTATCTTGTGTTGTCCCACAACTGCAGATTCATCAGAAAGCTCAGGTCTAGCAGAGAGCTTCAATTTTTGTCCATCAATTTCTACAGAAGCTACTCCAAAAGCCTATTTGTAACCTCTAGGTTCTTTGAAACACCCTTTTCTCAGAAAATCAATTCCCAAAATACAAGGTGCGTCTGGTACGGTCACAACTGTATGCTTCCTTCATTGTTTACCAGTTAAACTTATATTAACCTCCACCTTACTTAACTCTTGAGATCCACCAGTGACTCCCAGAATAGTTATAGACTCTGATCCCTGATAATTTGATGGCATTATGGTGCACTGGGCTCCTGTGTCAACCAAGGCCCTGTACTTCCGAAATTGTGAAGTGATAGGGCACTGGATGTACACATCCCAATAGATTCTGTTATCCCTATTATCCCTCTCCTCCCCCTGGTGGGAGGCAGGGCACCCCTAGTTTTGGGGAACATGCTCACATGTGCATTGAGCACAGTGTTCAGTATTAGAACTGGAGCCACTGTTGGAGCTATTATAGTTGATCTGGGGAACTGTTGAAGTAACAGCTACCCTTCTGGTATCGCCACCTCGGGTTCTGCCACTTTGCAGTTCCATCTGTCTCCTGAAATGATTAGAAGTTGGTTGGCCATCCCATCTGATCATGTTCTCACCAAACTGATCACACAGAGTTATCCAAATGGTCCTACGTGATTGCCTTGGTGGTCTGTTTTGGAATGACCTGTTTTGGAATGACCTCCTTGGAGGACGTGTATTCCTCACAGGTGAAACTTGTATCCACCTGGAGGTAGAATTGGAATTCTCTCTCTGTGCCAATTGGTATATGGAATCTTTCAGCTCTTTCATTGAATTCTCAATTTTTCCAGACAGAGTTTCAATGGCTGAAACCAAAGAAACACATGTCATGCTATCCTCCAATTGTCTCATTTGATCTTTGAATTGGCCAACTGTAGGAGGAGCTCCACCATAATTTCTTGACACAATTCTGCTCGCCAGAATGTTTGCATAATTAGAAGGAGCAAGTTTGATGATCTTTTTAGCAAGACCAGTTCCTACAGGAATGTCATCAGGATTCAGAGTTTCATGTTCACCATAGAGTATCTCTCTAACAGCAAATTCTCTCAAGCGCTTAATTCCCTCATCTATGGTAGTCCAGGGTTTAGGATTCCATGGAAGATCATCTCGGGAAGGGTATCTCAGGGCAACCGCCATTAAAAGGCATATCCACAGATTAACCTTACCAGGAGTCTTGCCTAGATGTCTATCTATTCCATTATCCCTCGAGAGAGTTCCTAACTGAACTGTTGACTTGTCTCCAACCATTAGAGCTGGAGCACTTGTTTCATAACATCTACTAAGCCAAGCTAGAACTGGCTCCTTATCTGCTCTGGTGTAATCTTTACGGACGTTTCTCAGTTCTTCCCAAGGTGAAGAACATTCGGAAATATCATCTTCTTCCTCCTTTGCCTCCTCTCCCTCAACTTCTTGTCCAAATAATCCTGCTGTCATTCTCCTAAGGATCTCATTAAGCTGAGAACCACCACTGCTAGGTCCTTTCCTAGCTGCATCCCTGTCCTGTTTTGATCTCACTAACTCCGCTAGATCTTTAAAACAAACCTTCTCTTCCTCCTCAGCAGGATCTTTTCTTGTAGAAGGTCCCTCACTGGGATCAGTCTCCTGCTCTTCTTCCCCATTAGCTCCTGGATCAGCTTTGGCCTTTCCACTTCTAATCTTTAACACTGCTACTTGTTTAATTTGAGCTGTGTTTGAATTTACAGCCACCTGAACAGAAGCTGGCAGGTTTTGAGACAGATCAGCTGCTGTGGTGGGGGCTTCCGGTCCTGCCATGGAAGTAGGCGGAAATGACTTTGCCTCGTTAATAGCCGCCAGAAAGCTGCCGCCACCCCTAGCTGCTTGCCAGAATCAGCAACAGAACCATTCAAAGCAGCCTTTCCAATAGACATGTTAGCTTTATCTTTAACTGACACAGATTCTCCACTCTCTTCATCACTGGATGTCTCTGGGGCTGACCCAGAAGTACACCGCCTCTTCTTTGATCAATCCTTAATAATGAAGCAGGCGCTAGACGCTTTTTTCTCCCTACACAAGCTAAATAGCAACTGTACAATCACTATCATCAGCAGCAGATTCACGCACCTCAAATAAATCACCTTTGAATCCCAGCCATCACTCAAAATTAGTCTTTCACCTAATGGAATCTTTAACTCCCTTATCTCAATTGGGAGAGTATGAGAGGTCACATTCCTGTATCTTGTAAGCCAAAAGAATCCTAGACAGCGATCATATAGAAGCCGGATCTTATACATAAACCACAAATAAATTTTCTGCATTCAATATTTACCTAGGTGATCCAGAACCAAACCCAAACAATACTTCTAGATCAGAACCGAACATACTGATAAGAGGAATTGCTTAAAAACCCAAAGCACCTTCATGTTTGCTAGTCCGGCTCAAGCAAGCAATAAATCAAGCTAATAATCTTCGAGCCCCCAGTTGGGCGGCCAAAAAGAAATGTAGTGGGTTGAGAGAGGAGGCCTAAGCTTTCTCTACCCCACAAAGGGAAAAAAAACCCACAGCTAACTCAGCTGGAGATGTGGAACGGATGCTATATTTTACAAGCAATGTGGAAAATGCAAGATATGTACACAATATACAGTATTTACAATATATATACAGAAATGTACAGCAAAGTAAAAAAAAAAAAGAATACAGGAACGAAATTCCTTCCTCCAGAGGAGGGTTCCCCCCCTGTACCCCTCTCTCTCCCCCTACCTCTCTTTTTTACCAAAAAGGGCTAGAAAGAGAGAAAAAGTCAGTTATTAATGAAGCAGAATTCTACTAGGCCTATTAGTAGGATTAGTTGCTTATCTGTTCAAGGTCGCTCTGGCAAGGAGACCAGAAGCAGGCAAGCTGGAAGAAGGAAGGAAAGGGACAAACTGAGAGAAAATCCTAGCTTCACAAAAACTTAAAACTGCATTCTACCAATCTACCAATGAAATTAGTTTAGAATATCAATGTTTTCATTTGTCTTCACCAAAACATTCAGCCAGAGTGTCCCAGCACTGTCCCTTTTTGTGACCATTTGATGCTGCGACTTTAAGAAAGAGACAGTGCTGGGACACTATGGCTGAATGGTTTGGAATATTAACGAAAACAATCAGATATTCTAAACTAATTTCATTGGTGGATTGGTAGAATGCAGTTTTAAGTTTAGGTGCAGCTGGAACTTTCTTCAGTTCGCTCCTTTCCTTCTCCCTTCCCAGCTCGTCTGCTTCTGGGCTGTCTGTCAGAGTGACCTTGAACAGATAAGCAACGAAGGCCTACTAATATTCTGCTTTATTAATAACTGCTCTTTTTCTCTCTTTCTAACCCTCTTTGGGGAAAAAAGGGAGAGAAGGGGGTACAGGGGGGGTACCCTCCTCAAGAGGAGAGAATTTTGTTCCTGTATTATTGTTTTTTTTTACTTTGCTATATATTTCTGTATATATGTTGTAAATACTGTAAATTTTGTATATATATCCTGCATTCCCCAAAATTGCTTGTAAATATAGCATTTTTCCCTTTGCTTCTCCGGCTGGCTAGCTGTGGGTTTTTTCCTTCCTCTTTGTGGGGGGGAGAATGCTAGGCCCTTCTCTCTCTAACCCTCCACACTTTTCTTAAAGGCACAGCCTCAAACGGCCACAGTGTGCAGTGTCGACCCAGACTGAGGTAGAACACAAGCAGGTAGCTGTCCAGTTATCTGGCTGTAGAGAGTGCTGGAGCCTGGTTCTTGAGATGCAGGGTAGTAGTGGCAACTCTTGCATAAGGTGTGAGCAGATTGACTATCTGCTTAATCTGGTGGCCAGACTGAAGGATGAGGTTGCTAGCCTTAGAAATGTAAGGGAATGTAGGAAAGAGATGAACCAGAGGAGGAAGGAGATGAATCAAAGGAAGAAAGAGATGAACCTGATGAGGAAAGAGATGAACCAGATTAAGTAGGCTCTGCAGGCCCCCCCAGCAGAGGCTGGTTATTCAAAAAGCAGAGGGGAATGGACGCAGGTTCCTCTCAAAAGACACAAAGTTAAACCTCCTTGCCTCCCCTCACCTTCCCCACTGCTCTTGGAAAACAGGTATGGGGCACTGGAGATGAAGGGTGAGGTGATCCTGATGCCGGAGGATACACCATCTGGGGTTCTCCCTGAGGCTAAATAGCCTAAGGTTAAACAGCCTTCCCCTGGCATCATGACCTGCTCCCTCAAAAAAAAGAGGAGGGTAATTGTTATTGGTGATTCCCTTCTGAGGGGAACGGAGGGCCCTATATGTCGTCCAGAATCATCTCATAGGGAACTCTGTTGTCTGCCAGGAGCCCAAGTTAATGATGTTACCATAAGGCTGCCTAGCCTGGTGCAGCCCTCTGACTACTATCCCTTACTAGTTATGCAGTTAGGGAATGATGGTGTTGCAACCAGAACTCCCAGGGCTATCAAAAATGACTTCAGGGCCCTGGGAGACCTGGTTGAGGGGTCAGGTGCACAAATAATTTTTTCATCAATACCCTTAGTTGCAGGAGGGAATACTGCAAGAAATGGGTCAGCAGCTATAGTTAACAAGTGGCTTAGAGACTGGTGCAGTCAAAAGAATTTTGGGTTTTTTGATCTTGGAAAACTTTCTACTGCACCAGGCCAGCTGGCAACAGATGGAGTACATCTGTCCCAGAGAAGGGAAAAGGTCACAGTGGATGAGAATGGCCTTGTCGGGGGTTTGGGAGGAAGGCCCAGCCTTCTCCCCTCTACAAAGAGAGTTAAAAAAATGAAAGAAACCACAGCTAGCCACAGACGGAGGAGCAAAAAGAAAATGCTATATTTACAAGCAGGTTTAGGGTATGCAGGGTATATATACACAATTTACAGTATTTACAATATATACACAAAAATATACAGCAAAGTAATAAAGGAACGAAATTCCCCTCCCCCTGCTGGAGGAGGGTTCCCCGCCTTTACCCCCTTCTCTCCCCTTTTTCCCCGGAGAAGGTTAGAAAGAGAGGAAAGGAGCAGTTGTTAATTAAAAGCAGTTATAAATTAGAGCAAAATGTTAGTAGGTTTGCAGGCCTCATGTACATCAGTCCAAGGTCAGTCAGGCAAAGAGCCTAGAAGCCACAAGCTGCGAAAACGGAGGAGGGAAAGTGAACTGAGGCAAGTCACAGATGGACTCAAAACTTAAAGTTGCACTCTACCAATCCACCAATGAAATCCGTTTAGACCTGTCCTTTGTGTCCCTTTCTTAAAGGCACAGCCTCAAACGGTCACAGGCTTGTCCCCCAAAAGTAAAAAGATCCTGGGAAGGGAATTGGCAGGTCTCATTGACAGGGCTTTAAACTAGTTTCGAAGGGTGAAGGGGCTGAAACTAATCCCCTCAGGCAAGAGTCTGGGGGCGATAAGCTAGAGTCAGAGGTGAAACCAGCAGCCCAGCAGCAGTGCATGTACACTAATGCACGAAGCATGGGTAACAAACAAGAGGAGCTGGAGGCCTTGATGCAGCAGGAAAGTTATGGTGTAGTTGCCATCACAGAGACGTGGTGGGACAACTCACATGACTGGAGCGCTGCAATTGACTATTACAAGCTCTTCAGGAGAGACAGGCAAGGAAGAAGGGGTGGAGGGGTGGCCCTGTACATCAGGAAGGCACTAGATGCCATTGAGACGGAGATTAGGGACGATCGGGTTGAGTGCTTGTGGGTAAGAATTAGAGGGAAGACCGGCAGGGCTGACATCCTGGTTGGAGTCTGTTATAGACCACCCAACCAGGAAGAAGATGTTGATGAAGGATTCTATAGGCAGCTTAAGGCTGTCTCAAGATCTCCGGACCTTGTTCTCATGGGCGACTTCAACCTGCCTGACATCTTCTGGGATCTCAACACAGCAGAGAGGAGACAGTCTAGGAGGTTCTTAGAATGCATGGAGGGCAGCTTCTTATCCCAGGTGCTGCGAGAGCCTACCAGGGGCAAGGCTATGCTTGACCTCCTCTTCACCAACAGGGAAGGACTGGTGGGTGATGTGGTGGTCGGAGGGTGTTTAGGGTCCAGTGACCACGAGATAATTGAATTTACGGTGTTCGGTCAAGCTAAGAGGGGTAGCAAGAAGACCTCCACTCTGGACTTCCGGAGGACAGACTTCAGGTTACTCAAGGAACTAATTCAGAGGGTTCCTTGGGAAACAGCCCTTAAAAATAAAGGGGGCCAGGAGGGCTGGACCTACTTCAAGGAAGAATTGTTGAAGGCATAGTAACAGGCTGTGCCAATGTGCCGGAAGATGAGCCGCCGGGGCAGACGGCCAGCCTGGATGGTTAATGAACTTTTAATGGAAGTAAGGGAAAAAAAGAGGGTGTATCATCTTTGGAAGAAAGGGGAGGCAACCCACGGAATGTTTAAGGATGTTGCCAAATCATGCAGGAAGAAAATCAGGGAGGCAAAAGCACATTTGGAGCTTAAACTAACCTCTGCTGTGAAGGACAACAAAAAGTACTTCTATAAATATATTAATAGCAAGAGGAAGGGCAAGGACAACCTCCACTCCTTGGTTGATGTGGTGGTTTAGGCTGGGTGCTGGCCCGGATGCCACTGCACAGAACACACCTGGGAGGTCCCAAGGGGTGGGCCCAGCCCACGGGGTGGTCACAGGAGACCAGGTATTCCATTTCCCATAATGCCCTGCTTCCCTATAAAGTGTCCATGCGGGGTCTTCACTTCCTCTTTTGTCCCCAGCTGCTGCCTAGGTAAAATGGCATGAGCCGCCTCCCTTGGTCCTGCCCAGGGCCAAGGCTGGGTTGTGGGGGGGGGGGAGGAAAGAGCCCTGGGGGGGTTTGATGTTCTTGGGCATGTTCTGGGATTTCTGTCTTTGTCACGGTGCTTGTGGTTATCTGTAAAGCTTTCATTGTTGTTTTTTATTGTTTTTTCTATTTAAACTTTCCATCACTTTTTTTTTGCAATCTGTTTGTCTGAGTTGTTATTTCTGCCCGTGGAGGGGAGGGGGTTTGCCCCAACCCATTACATTTTTGGCGCACCAACGTGGGGCTGGCTGTTGTGCCCACTCTGCAGATTGATTGCAAAAGATGGAGAGTTTAAATTTGGTTCTGGGCATCGGTTTGGGTTTGCAATTTGGGGCTCAAGTTTTCTTGTCAGGGCGACTGTGTGAACTCCTGTGGACTGCAGAAGGACACCTGGTGCGTGGCTGATGGCATGGAAGTCCCTCCTGTTGCTTGGGAACAGCGAGGGGTGGCTCTTTCTGTGACTTTCTGCCCAGGGTGGCTTAAGAATTCTCGAGTAGCCTAAGAAGGCGAGACCTGCCTTCTCCTCCTTGTTCTCTGCAGAGCAACGAGTGGCAGGGAGCGGAGCGGAGGAGGGGGCAGCGGCAAACAGAGCGGGGTCAGCCCGCAGCCACTGTGGGGGGACGGCCACCCGCAGCAAGCGGGCAAGCGACGGCTTCCGAATCCTGAGGGCGAGTGGGGACTTCAGCTAGAAAGCTGTTCTCAATGGCCCAGAGAACGCGCTTGTGGCTTTGGCTGAAGCAACTGTTTGGATCTCCGAAGGGGTGGAGGTGACTTGGACTCTGCATCGCGGTGACAGAGACGGCAGGGGCCGGGCCGGGCTGCATTCAAGCTGCAGCGGCAGCTGTAAATCTTTCCCTGGTGTTTTCGGACATGCTCTGAGAATGGCGCCAAGCACCTGGCTCCGCCTCTTCTGTTCTCAGCGAGTTGTGCTGCAGCTGCCCCCTCTGCCGGGGGAGGGCTGTGAATCGGATGTGGTGATGCCTCGGTACGCCCAGTGGGGGGGCGATGTGCCTGTGATGTGCTTGCGATGTCCCTGCAATGTGCCTGCGATGTCCCTGCAATGTGCCTGCGATGTGCATTTGTGCAGCTTCAGACCACAGCTGGAAGAGGTCGGCTGCGCCTCCCTGGAGGGATGGAGAAAAGCGGTCGTTGCTCCGACTGGCTTGCCCCAGGGGTGGAAAAAGCCACTGAGTAAATGTGAAAGCAAACAAAGGGTTGGCTGAGAAGTTGTGAGGTATTGCCAGGTGACCAGGATGTCCCAATGAGTCCACAAGGAATTCACACTGCAGGAGAATGACTCTGTGTCGCTGAGAGGTTCCATCATATGAGGAAGAAGAACTGGAATGGACTGATACTTGAGCCTGAATGAGAGGCTGTGTGGAAGGATGCCCAGATGAAGACCTGGACTGTTGCTAGACATGTCATCAGAACAGTTCTAATTTGATGATATGTTTTCGGTGCAGGGATTATGGTATGGAATAAGGGGTGGCATGTGGTGGTTTAGGCTGGGTGCTGGCCCGGATGCCACTGCACAGAACACACCTGGGAGGTCCCAAGGGGTGGGCCCAGCCCACAGGGTGGTCACAGGAGACCAGGTATTCCATTTCCCATAATGCCCTGCTTCCCTATAAAATGTCCATGCGGGGTCTTCACTTCCTCTTTTGTCCCCAGCTGCTACCTAGGTAAAATGGCGTGAGCCGCCTCCCTTGGTCCTGCCCAGGCCCAAGGCTGGGTTGTGGGGGGGGAGGAAAGAGCCCTGGGAGGTTTGGGTGTACCCCCCAGGTGGGGATGGGATGTTCTTGGGCATGTTCTGGGATTTCTGTCTTTGTCACGGTGCTTGTGGTTATCTGTAAAGCTTTCATTGTTGTTTTTTATTGTTTTTTCTATTTAAACTTTCCATCACTTTTTTTTTGCAATCTGTTTGTCTGAGTTGTTATTTCTGCCCGTGGAGGGGAGGGGGTTTGCCCCAACCCATTACAGTTGACATGGAGAGAAATGTTGTATCAAAGGATGAGGAAAAGGCAGAGGTACTTAACACCTTCTTTACCTCAATTTTACAAGCAGTACAGAACGTCTTCCAGACAGCTGGCCTGCAGAGCTGGCAGAAGGAGCCAGGGAGCAGCACAGTTTCCCAGTGCTCCATGAGGAGGGGGTTGGAACTCTCCTCAGCAGCTTGGATCCCCACAAGTTCATGGGACCAGATGGGATCCATCCTAGGGTGCTGAGAGAGCTGGCAGATGAGCTGGTCAAGCTACTATCCATCATTTTTCAGCAGTCCTGGCTCACTGGAGAGGTCCCAGAGGACTGGAAGCTGGTCAATGTTGTGCCCATTCACAAGAGGGGCCAGTTGGATTAGCCAGGGAATTATAGGCCTGTCAGCCTGACCTCAGTGCCAGGCAAGATTATGGAACAGGTCATCTTGAGTGCAATCACACAGCACTTACAGGATGGCCAAGGGATCAGGCCTAGCCAGCATGGATTTAGGAAGGGCAGGTCCTGCCTGACCAACCTGATCTTCTATGATCAGGTGACCCGCCTGGTGGATGTGGGGAGGCCTGTAGATGTGGTCTACCTGGACCTCAGCAAGGCCTTTGACATCGTCCTCCATAGCAAACTCCTGGCCAAGCTGTCAGCCCATGGCTTGGATGGAAGCACACTGTACTGGGTTAGGAACTGGCTGGAGGCAGAGCCCAGAGAGTGGTGGTGAATGGTGCCACATCCAGCTGGCGGCCAGTCACTAGTGGTGTGCCCCAAGGGTCAGTGCTGGGCCCTGTGCTCTTTAACATCTTTATTGATGATCTGGATGAGGGCACTGAGTCCATCATCAGTAAATTTGCTGACAACACCAAGCTGGGGGCAGGAGTTGATCTGCTGGAGGGTAGAGAGGCTCTGCAGAGGGACCTCGACAGGCTGGACAGATGGGCAGAGTCCAATGGCATGAGATTTAACACATCCAAGTGCCGGGTTCTGCACATTGGCCACAACAACCCCATGCAGAGCTACAGGCTGGGGTCAGAGTGGCTGGAGAGCAGCCAGGCAGAGAGGGACCTGGGGGTACTGGTCGATGGTAGGCTGAACATGAGCCTGCAGTGTGCCCAGGCAGCCAAGAGGGCCAATGGCATCCAGGCCTGCATCTCAAGTACTGTGTCCAGTTCTGGGCCTCTCAGTTTAGGAAGGATGTCCAGAGAAGTGTAATGAAGTTGGTGAGGGGTTTGGAACACAAGCCCTATGAGGAGAGGCTGAGGGAGCTGGGGTTGCTCAGCCTGGAGAAGAGGAGACTCAGGGGTGACCTTATTGCTCTCTACAACTACCTGAAGGGAGGTTGTAGACAGGCGGATGATGGTCTCTTCTCCCAGGCAGCCAGTACCAGAACAAGAGGACACAGTCTCAGGCTGCGCCAGGGGAGGTTTAGGTTGGATGTTAGGAAGAAGTTCTATACAGAGAGAGTGATTGCCCATTGGAATGGGCTGCCCAAGGAGGTGGTGGAGTCGCCGTCACTGGAGGTGTTCAGGAGGAGACTTGATGGGGTGCTTGGTGCCATGGTTTAGTTGTTTGGGTGGATTGGGTTGGTTGATGGGTTATATGTGATGATCTTGAAGGTCTCTTCCAACCTGGTTTATTCTATGTAATATTCTATGTAATCTATGTAACAGCGCCGACTCTGCTTTACGGTCCCTCTTAGAAAAAATGGAGCGCTTGGAGGCCTGCGGTTACAGCATTCTTACGACTGCACCCCTCCCGCTAGCCCTGATGTCCCCCGCGGGCACCAACAGCTCCGACGACACCATCAGCACTGACCGTAGCGGTGGCCCCGGTGTCTTGCACCTGCAGGCCCCCCCCCCAACCGGCGGTGCCTCCACCAGCGGGCCTCCCCCCCACCAGCTCCAGCTGCGCTACCCCCCCCCTCCCCCCCGCCCCCAGTGGCTCGCATCAGCGCCCTCCCCCCCCAGCGGTTTCTGGTACGACTGTTGTCAACCATGGCTCTGTTCTGATTTAAATCAACAGTGATAATTTCATCATTTCTGACTGTAATGTCTTTCAGAGACATGTTATTTAGAGTTTTGCTAAGTTTTCCTAGTAAGCATAATGAATAGTAAGCATTTGGTAGTTACAGGCACTTAGTACATAGTAACTGTAGCAAGGTATACCTACTTAGTAATGAGTTCACATTGTAAGATTTTCTTTTGGTTCGAACCTTCTTAGTTGTGTGCCTAGGCATTTCAAAGGATCTCCATGTAATATAGTTAAGGATTGTAGTAAACAGGTTTTAATTTTAGAAAGTGTTCTTTACTTAATGGAACAACTTTATTTCTTTTTTTACATTGATTTGATGGATTAATTTTAACATAGTTCTTTAAGTTTTTAAGGATTTTTGGTATTAGCATAAGTTAAGGGTCTGATATAGGTATATTATAGAATGAAATTTTGTAGTGCTTTCTTTGTATTCATAATAGCTTTAAGGTTTATATATATATATATTAAAAAAAAGGCATATTTTATAACTAAGGTTTAGTGATACTAGCAATGCAGTACTGCAATCATCTCAACAACAGCACAAGAATCAAGAAGATGAAAAAACCGCATTTCCCATGAAGTCGGAATTCACCAGAACTACCTAACACTGATCACAATGACTATTATAATAATCTGAGACCAAAAGCAACAATGAGAAGAATGTACCATAAAACATCTGAATTAGGACTGAATATTATGGTTGTTTGACTGTTGTGTGATTAGAGAAATGTTCATATGGACTTATATGTTATCTCACCAGTTTGCTATAATTTTACACACCTAGAGGGAAAATCAAAATTCATTATAACATAACATGCGTTTTCATTTTAGGTTGAAAACAACAACAAGCAAATAAATAAATAAAAAAAAAAGGGGGGGGGGAAGAGAGAATACCCCATAACAAAAAAAAAAAGTTTTTTAATGGTACCAATGAGAGATCAGTGTTACTCTGATGAGCAAAAACACATTATTATGTGTAATTTTATATTGGGCAAAGCAATGAAGCTCTTTTGCTCTTGCTGTTTGCCTGCAAGTTTTCTGTGAAGCTAGAGCCTGGCCAGATCTACTTTTAGATTAAAGAAATCTTGCTATCATTAAACAATTCATGATTTTTGACCATCCTAGAGAAAATAAAGATGCAACATACCCCTAAAGCAGATTGTAAAAGACAGTGCTAAGGATTACATTTATGTCTTAATCTCTGTGTGCAATGTGTTCAGGCATAATCAAGTCTTCTCTGTCAGTAAGAGGAGTGAAATGTAAAGATCGGAACTATTAAGTTCTAAGTTCTTTTTTTACAATGTCTGTTATCTTTGACCATGTATTATGCCAGCTCTGTTAGAACATTCTAACTAGTTCAACTTAAGTGCCGTTCCTTGTATGGGTAACATGGGCCAACATGACAGGCAATAATGAATTTTGTTTGAGCTTACAGATTGTGGGTGAACCTTTTCAGAGGTGTTTAATAGGGATACCCAGATTTGATGTAAATATGTTTGTTAATTATAGTAGTAATAGTTGTAGTAATGAGAATGAAGTGGCAAATTGTAGTGCATTATTGATTAAGGGACTGACTCAGTGGTTACCGTATGATCCTGAAGAACTGTGATTATTGGGCTCTCAGCAGGTTGGCAATGCATCGAGAAACTGGACTCGAACGTGTATTGTGGTTGGAGGTATGTTTAAAGGGCGGCAAGGTTTTGAGCAAGTGTTAGAGAGTTGGGAAAAAGTGCCGGTTGAGATACAAAACAGCTCACAAGGATGGACTGATGTTTGTCCCAAGAGATCATATAACGTGTATGGTGACTATTGTGGATGGAATGACAAAGCAACAATAAAAGGTCTCATCGTGCCAAAACTGTGGGGTGCATATGGAGCTCAAGATCTCACTGCAGGAACTTTGACAATTAGGAACGAAAATATACCCCTTTTATGGAATAATCATATAGCAAAAGCATTGCTGCCAGGTATATTTTTGATTTGTGGAGATTGTGCCTGGCAGGGAATTCCAGCTAACCCAGTAGGGGGTCCCTGTTATTTAGGGTCTTCATCCATAGTAGCACCATCTCAGACTCAGTGTTTAAAACTTTTAAAGCAAATACAACAACTATGGAAAAAACGCACAATTGAGCAATTACCATCAAATTGTAATGACCAAGTGGAATTATGGGGGTATGCAATGAGAGCCTTTATAATTGTGCCAGGTGCCGCTGCAGGAAAAGCCTTGAGTGCAGTAGAAAAATTAGTGTGTTGGTCAGTAAAAAACGCAAATGTTACCACTCAGGTGTTGGAAGAGTTATTGTTAGATCAAAAATCATTGAAGCACGCGTTACTGCAAAATCGTGCTGCAATTGATTTTTTGTTGTTAGCTCAAGGACATGGATGTGAAGATTTTGAAGGAATGTGTTGTTTAAACCTGTCGGATCATGGAGTGTCAATGCATGCTGAGATTAGGTGGCTAAAGAATCATACGCGTGCTGTTACAATTATAAAAAGTCCCTTAGATGATTGGTTAAGATCAATGCTTGGGAATGTGTCACAGTGGGTTATACAATTGATAAAAGAAGCTTTAAGGTTTTTAGGTATTATTGTACTAATTTTGATTATAGTTAAACTTGTTTATAATTGTATTATAACTGCGCACCTGAAGGATGGCCAAGGGCTCAGGTCCAGCCAACATGGATTTAGGAAGGGCAGATCCTGCCTCTCCAACCTGATCTCCTTCTATGATCAGGTGACCCGTCTGGTGGATGTGGGGAGGCCTGTGGATGTGGTCTACCTGGACTTCAGCAAGGCCTTTGACACCGTCCCCCACAGCAAACTGCTGACTAAGCTGTCAGCCCGTGGATTGGACCATTACACTCTGTGCTGGGTTAGGAACTGGCTGGAGGGCCGGGCCCAGAGAGTGGTAGTGAACGGTGCCACATCCAGCTGGCGGCCAGTCACCAGTGGTGTCCCCCAGGGATCAGTGCTGGGCCCTGTCCTCTTCAACATATTCATCGATGATCTAGATGAAGGGGTAGAGTCAGTCATCAGCTAGTTTGCAGATGACACAAAGTTAGGGGCAGATGTTAGTCAGTTAGAGGGTAGAAAGGCTCTGCAGAGGGACCTCGACCGACTGGACAGATGGGCAGAGTCCAATGGGATGGCATTCAACAAGTCCAAGTGCCGAGTGCTGCACTTTGGCTACGGCAATCCCATGCAGAGCTATAGGCTGGGGTCGGAGAGGCTGGAGAGCTCCCAAACAGAGAGGGACCTGGGTGTGCTTATCGACAGCCACCTGAATATGAGCCAGCAGTGTGCCCAGGTGGCCATGAGGGCCAATGGCATCCTGGCCTGCATTAGGAATAGTGTGGCCAGCAGGAGCAGGGAGGTCATTGTGCCCCTGTACTCGGCTTTGGTTAGGCCGCACCTTGAGTACTGTGTCCAGTTCTGGGCCCCTCAGTTTAAGAAGGACATCGAAACACTTGAACGTGTCCAGAGAAGGGCAACAAGGCTGGTGAGAGGCCTTGAACACAAGCCCTATGAGGAGAGGCTGAGGGAGCTGGGATTGTTTAGCCTGGAGAAGAGGAGGCTCAGGGGTGACCTCATTGCCCTCTACAACTACCTGAGGGGTGGTTGTAGCCAGGAAGGGGTTGGCCTCTTCTCCCAGGCAACCAGCACCAGAACAAGGGGACACAGTCTCAAGCTGCGCCAGGGGAGGTTCAGACTCGAGGTGAGGAGGAAGTTCTTCACCGAGCGAGTAATTCGGCATTGGAACCGGTTGCCCAGGGAGGTGGTTGAGTCATCGAGTCATGGAGGCGTTCAAGGGGAGATTGGACGTGGCACTTGGTGCCATGGTCTAGTCATGGGGTCTGCGTTGATAGGTTGGACTCGATGATCCTCGAGGTCCCTTCCAACCTAAGTGATACTGTGATACTGTGATACTGTGATTATGCAAAGTGTTCAAAGGATAACCTCCAAGGCCTTATTTGCACAAAAGAAAAACGGGGGAATTGTTGGGGTTTGGTTTAAGCAAGAGGGGACATGAGTCCCAGGAACACCTGTGCTATTCAGGCCTTGAAGGATTCTCTGTTGATAATACAGCGATGGAGTAGGAGCTATGGGGAAGTGCTGATTGCTTTGGTATGATGAAGTCAAACTGCCCCTGAGAAGGGAGGCAAACAAGATAAGGAGGAGGCGAGATCTGGGAAAAAGAGCAATTAGACTGAGTAGAAAAATTCCACAGAGTAGTGAAAACAATGATGTAACCTTTTAGAGAGAAACCAATAATATGTGTCAAATTAGAATAGAATTAACTATGCATAAGATAAGACTATAAATAATGAAGTGTGGAACAATAAAGTTGGATGATTACTATCACTCATATTGAGTGCTGTCGTCCCTGTCTCCGTTCTCGTCATGTACATGTCTGCTTTCCATGGCAGCCAGTCAACACTGAAAGTATGAAGTATTTTTTAAGTTGTTAAGAAAATATAATTTTTTTTTCTCTTTCATTTGCATGTTGTCACACATTTAGAAAAAAGCAGAACCTAGTGTGACCGTTTGTTGCTGTGCCTTTAAGAAAGGGACACTTGTGGCTCAATGTTTTGTAAACAGAAGACAGGTCTAAACGAATTTCATTGGTCGATTGGTAGAAAGCAACTTTTTTTGAGTCCAGCTGGGACTTTTCCTCAGTTCACTTTCCCTCCTCCCTTTTTGCAGCTTGTCCGCTTCTAGGCTCTCTGCCAGACTGACCTTGGACAGATAAGCGTGGCCTACTAAAACTTTACTCTAATTTATAACTGCTTTTAATTAACAACTGCTCCTTTCCTCTCTTTCTAACCCTCTCTGGGGAAAAAGGGGAGAGAAGGGGGTACAGGGGGGTAACCCTCCTCCAGCAGGGGGAGGGGAATTTCATTCCTGTATTACTTTGCTGTATATTTCTGTGTATATATTGTAAATACTGTAAATTGTGTACATATACCCTGCATTCCCTAAAACTGCTTGTAAATATAGCATTCCTTTGCTTCTCCAGCTGTGGTTAGCTGTGGTTTTTTATTCCTTTTCTCATTGTGGTGGGGAGAAGGCTGGGCCTTCCTCTCAAACCCTCGACACCTAGCAATAAATTCGTGGGCCCCTGAATCTGACTGTGAAGGTCCAGAGGCTTACAGGCAAGTTGATTCTGAAGATGAGGGAGGGAAGTCTAAACATAGTTCTAGGCTGTGTGATAAGGCAGAGGTTCAAGGTTTTATATTACAGTATCACAGTATAACTTAGTTTGGAAAGGACCTCGAGGATCATCGGGTCCAACCTATCAACACAGACCCCATGACTAGACCATGGCACCAAGTGCCACGTCCAATCTCCCCTTGAACGCCTCCAGGGACGATGACTCAACCACCTCCCTGGGCAACCCGTTCCAATGACGAATGACTCGCTCGGTGAAGAACTTCCTCCTCACCTCGAGTCTAAACCTCCCCTGGCGCAGCTTGAGACTGTGCCCCCTTGTTCTGGTGCTGGTTGCCTGGGAGAAGAGGCCAACCCCCTCCAGGCTACAACCACCCCTCAGGTAGCTGTAGAGGGCAATGAGGTCACCCCTGAGCCTCCTCTTCTCCAGGCTAAACAATCCCAGCTCCCTCAGCCTCTCCTCACAGGGCTTGTGTTCAAGGCCTCTCACCAGCCTTGTTGCCCTTCTCTGGACACGTTCAAGTGTCTCAATGTCCTTCTTAAACTGAGGGGCCCAGAACTGGACACAGTACTCAAGGTGCGGCCTAACCAAAGCAGAGTACAGGGGCACAATGACCTCCCTGCTCCTGCTGGCCACACTATTCCTAATGCAGGCCAGGATGCCATTGGCCCTCCTGGCCACCTGGGCACACTGCTGGCTCATATTCAGGTGGCTGTCGATCAGCATCCCCAGGTCCCTCTCTGTTTGGGAGCTCTCCAGCCACTCCGACCCCAAAAAAATTGCTACATCTAGGTGGGATTCTGACTTAGAGGCGTTCAGTCATAAGCCCGCAGATGGTAGCCTCACGCCAGTGGCTCCTCAGCCATGCGCACGCACCAGGGGTCTGAACCTGCGGTTCCTCTCGTACTGAGCAGAATTACTATTGCAACAACACATCATCAGTAGGATAAAACTAACCTGTCTCACGACGATCTAATGTGATCTATTAATGTGTGTACATTGTTTTTGAGTAGCGACTTTTGTGCTGATTGTTTGGAGTTAATTCCCTAATAGTGGAGCAGCAGAGCTCTGAGTATATTGCATGTTAGTGGCATTTTCTCTAGTGAATTTCACATCACTAAGATTTTTCAGTGTTCATTTCAGAAATAGGACAGAAAAACCAAAACAAGTCCTGAAGTATCTGAAATAAGGAAAAACAAATGACCCTTTGCAAAAGCACTATTTTTCCCTGACCTTTCAGGAACACTCAGTTACTCACACACATTAAACTGTACATAGGGCATTTTGCTTTGTTTATGATAAGTGGGGAACATGATCAGACCTGCAGCTACCCAATCTTTTCTTTTATCCTACAGGCACTTGGAACAGTGGATCTGACTATTTTACAGACACAGTTTTCGTGTTTCATAAGACAGGACAGGGGTGCAGGGAAAACAGGGATAAAAACGTGCATGAGAGGCATGTGAGCATGGGGACTGTGACAGGGTAGAGAAGTAAAATCTGCATCTAACCCCTATAACAAAATACAGGGCAGGAGAATGTGAGTTTGAGTGTACTGCCATCGAAAACCACTCTGGTGGGGCTTGGCAGGAGGAAGGCTGCTATCTGCTGTCACTAGAACATTTCCTGCAGTTACTTAGTCTAAGTTAGTCGCCATCATAACCCTCTCACTTGATGCTCAGTCCTTTGGCCTGCTGAAGAAAACACCTGGCACCATGAAAGAGACCTGTGTCTGGCCACACTGTGATTTGACCTGGAGTCAGCTACCTTTAGCCACATTATTGCAATTTGTAACTCAGGGCTTCCCCTTTTCCTTGGTGCTCCTCAGCTCACAGGAGAAACTGATGAAATATGCCTCCTTCTATGAGGAGGCAGTTAAGAGATCTTTCAAGCAAGGGCATTGTCGTTTGCTGCAATTGGACCCATTCTTGCAGGACTTCTGACACAGGCTGTAGCAGCCTCAGCTCTGGTGGGTGGCACCTTCAAGGTAGTAACATTGAAACAGCCAAGCCCTTAATACTCTCCTGGAAAATTGCTCTGGTGTGTAACAGAAAAAAATCTTTTAAAGAGGTGGGTATAAAGAAGGGATTAAACACAGACTTCATGCAATTCACCCACTTGATCCATGGTCCTCTGTGTTCAATTTCCAGCATGGATTGCAGTTGCTGACACCTGCTACAGCTGTGTATTCTCACACAATTTTCAGACTGGCACTGAGTGGTACAAATAGCTGGATAAATTTTTTTATTCTAGTCCTGGTTATGTGAATTGCAGAAATTTAATCAGTTGTTGTTTAGCCTCTGCTCTTAGGAAGGAAGAGAAATAAGTAACAGACTTTCTGGAGTAGTCAGAAGTGTGTCAAATTTGATCTGATGTGATGCCATTGTCCAGCTGGAATAGGACTTTTAGTCTCCTGTTTTAATGGTTCCAAGGTTTAATGAGGTGTTAGCTTAATCACTGTGGGAAGGGTACAGTGAGAGTTAAGAGCTGGAGTACTTGATGTGAAGCCACAAAAGAAGAGTAGAGAACAGTTCTTCAGAGCAAAAGATTTTGATCTTTTATTATAACTTCCACTGCTCACTTGGTCTGTGACTGTATGAAAAGGTCTGCAAGGCAGAAACCATTTTCCAGCAGATTACGAACTTCGAAGCTCACCTGTATTACTCAACGAGGCCACATCAAATCTTATCTACAGAGCCAGGGCAGACATCAAGGATATAATCAGGAGGACCTTATCCCCTGCCTATCATGACCTTTAAGCAGAGGCTAAGCTCCCTACTATGCATGCCCAGACATGGAGCTGGCGTCTAACCTTATGGTTGTTTTCTTCTTGGAGGAAGAGAGCCATCCTTGATATATGGCAAAACTGACTGCTGTTTCAAATGACCTTGCGGGAGTCTACCATGTGATTAAAGTAAGATGTCTCCATGAATACAAAGGATATTAACTTGACTAGCAAGCTGCCCAATAAATTGAAAATATCTCTCTACTAATAAAGGCAGTGAGATGTCCAAGGCTCGGGTCCAGCCAACATGGATTTAGGAGGGGCAGGCCCTGCCTCTCCAACCTGACCTCATTCTATGATCAGGTGACCCGTCTGGTTGACGTGGGGAGTCCACTGGTGGATGTGGCCTACCTGGACTTCAGCAAGGCCTTTGACACTGTCCCCCACAGCAAACTGCTGGCTAAGCTGTCAGCTCGAGGCCTGGACTGCAACACTCTGTGCTGGGTATAGGAACTGGCTGGAGGACCGAGCCCAGAGAGTAGTGGTGAATGGTGTCACATCCAGCTGGCGGCCAGTCACCAAAGCTGTCTCCCAGGGATCAGTGCTGGGCCCCATCCTCTTTAACATCTTCATTGATGATCTGGATGAGGGGATTGAGTCAGTCATAAGCAAATTTGCACATGACACCAAGTTAGGAGCAGATGTCAGTCAGTTAGAGGGTAGAAAGGCTCTGCAGAGGGACCTCGACCAACTAGACAGATGGGCAGAATCCAGTGGTATGTCATTTCATAGTTTCATAGTTTCATAGTTTCATTCAGGGTTGGAAGGGACCACAAGGATCATCGAGTTCCAACCCCCCTGCCATGGGAAGGGACACCCCACGCTACATCAGGCCGGACAGAGACTCATCCAGCCTGCTCTTAAACACCTCCAGGGACGGGGCCTCGACCACCTCCCTGGACAACACATTCCAGGGTTTCACCACTCTCATGGTGAAGAACCTCCTCCTCACATCTAGCCTGAATCTCCCCACCTCCAGCTTCATTCCATTCCCCCTAGTCCTATCACTACCTGAGATCCTGAGAAGTCCTTCCCCAGCCTTCCTGTAGGCCCCCTTCAGATACTGGAAGGCCACAATTAGGTCACCTCGGAGCCTTCTCTTCTGCAGACTGAACAGCCCCAACTCCTTCAGTCTGTCCTCATAGGAGAGGTGCTCCAGCCCTCTGATCATCCTTGTGGCCCTTCTCTGGACACGTTCCAGCACCTCCACATCCCTCTTGGAATAGGGGCTCCAGAACTGGACACAGTACTCCAGGTGGGGTCTCACCAGGGCTGAGTGGAGGGGGAGAATCACCTCCCTCGACCTGCTAGCCACACTTCTCCTGATGCAGCCCAGGATCTGATTGGCTTTGCGGGCTGCAAGTGCACATTGAGAGCTCATGTTGAGCTTTTTGTCCACCAGCACCCCAAAGTCTCTCTCCTCAGGGCTACTTTCCAGCCAGTCACTGCCCAGCCTGTATTTGTGCCTGGGATTGCCTCGACCCAGATGCAGGACCCTGCACTTGCTCTTATTGAACTTCATGAGGTTGGCTTGTGCCCACCTCTCCAGCCTGTCAAGGTCCCTCTGGATGGCCTCCACTCCCCCCAGCGTGTCTGCTGCACCACACAGCTTGGTGTCATCAGCAAACTTGCTGAGGGTGCACTCAATGCCACTGTCCATGTCACCCACAAAAATGTTGAACAAGACAGGTCCCAGAACTGATCCCTGAGGGACTCCGCTTGTCACTGGCCTCCACTGGGACATGGAGCCATTGACTGCCACTCTCTGGGTGCGGCCATCAAGCCAGTTCCTTATCCATCTAGTGGTCCACCCATCAAACCCATGTGTCACCAGTTTGGAGACCAGGATGTGGTGCGGGACAGTGTCGAATGCTTTGCTCAGGTCCAGGTAAACGACATCAGTTGCTCGCCCCTCATCTATTAATTTTGTCACCTGCTCATAGAAGGCAACCAGGTTGGTCAGGCAGGATTTGCCCTTGGCAAAGCCATGCTGACTGTTCCCAATCACCTCTTCACTATTCTTTTGAGCGAGTAGTGACTCCAGGAGGATCTGCTCCATGATCTTTCCAGGCACAGAGGTGAGACTGACTGGCCTGTAGTTCCCTGGTTCCTCCTTCTTACCCTTTTTGAAGATGGGGGCAATGTTTCCCCTTTTCCAGTCTGTAGGGGCTTCACCAGATTGCCATGACTTTTGAAATATAATAGAGAGGGGTTTAGCAACCTCCTCTGCCAGTTCTCTCAGTACCCGTGGGCGTATCCCGTCGGGTCCCATGGACTTGAACACTTTCAGGTTCTTCAGGTGATCACGAACCTGATCTGCACTTACAGTGGGCAGTTCTTCCTCCCCGTCCCTGGCATTGTCTTCCATAACATCAGGAGTGTGGCTAGAGGCCCTTGCAGTGAAGACTGAGGTAAAGAAGTTATTAAGTACCTCAGCCTTTTCCTCATCACTTGTGACCATTTCACCGTTTTCCTTTCTGAGGGGGCCCACACCTTCCCTAGTCTTCTTCTTCCCATTAATATACCTGTAGAAGTTCTTAGTGTTCCCTTCAACCTCCCTGGCTAGATTGAATTCGAACTCTGCTTTGGCTTTCCTAACCAGGACTCTTGCTGCTCAGGCAGCTTCCTTATATACCCCCTGTTCTACCTGTCCTTCTCTCCACTTCCTGTAGAGTTTTCTTTTAAGTAATAATGTGTCCAGTAGCTCCTTGCCCATCCAGGCAGGCCTCCTAGCATTCTTACCTGCTTTTCTCTTTGTTGGTATACAGAGCTCCTGGACACAGAGCAGGTGGTCCTTGAATACTGACCAGCTGTCCTGGGTCCCTCTTCCCTCCAGGGCTTTGTCCCACGACACTTTGGCTATCAGATCCCTGAAGCGATCAAAATCTGCACGCCTAAAGTCTAGGGTCGTAAGCTTGGAATACTTCCTCCTGATTGCCCTGAGGATATTAAATTCAACTGCTTCATGGTTACTGCAGCCAAGGCTGTCTCTGAGCCTCACATTGCTTACCAGCCCTTCCCTGTTGGTGAGAACAAGGTCCAGCATAGCACCATTTCTTGTTGGTTCCTCTACCATTTGGAGGAGGAAGTTGTCTTCTATGCGGTCCAGCAACATCCTGGATTGCTGGTGCCTTGCTGTGTTGTCCCTCCAGCAGATGTCCAGGTGGTTGAAATCACCCATGAGGACCAGGGCTTGTGACCTGGAAGCCGCTTCTATTTGCCTATGGAGGGAGGGCCTCATCTGCTTGGATCTGCTGGTCAGGGGGCCTGTAGGAGACCCCCACAGTAATATCTCCTTCCCCTGTCCTGCCTTTAATTTTAACCCATACACTCTCAACCAGCTCATCATCCCTCCCCAGTTGGAGCTCCACTGATTCCAACTGGCTATTGACATAGAGGGCAACACCTCCTCCTCTCCTTCCCTGCCTATCCTTCCTAAAGAGTTTATACCCATCTATCCCTACATTCCAGTCCTGGGATTCATCCCACCAAGTTTCAGTAATAGCCACTATGTCGTGGCATCCCAGCAGCACAGTGGCCCTTAACTCATCCTGTTTGTTGCCCAAGCTGTGCGCATTCGCATAGAAGCACTTCAGCTGGGCTGGCCCTGTCCTCCTCTTGTGACAATTCCCCTCAGTTTCCACAGAATGTGCTGGTGGATCATTCGTGGCTTGACTCAGGGCGGCAAGTTGAGAGCCCTTACCAGCTCTCCTTCTCTCTACTGCTGGTGAGGTGCCCCTCTGTTTGTCACCAGCCAGCAGGAGACTATTAACCCCTTCCCCCTTCACATCTAGTTTAAAGCCCTATCAATGAGCCCTGCCAATTCCTGCCCCAGGATTCTTATCCCCCTCTGGAACAAGTGTGTCCCATGAGTTGTTTTCAGCTCAGGTGCCTTGAAAACCAGTCCATGATTGTGGAACCCAAAGCCCTGTCGATGGCACCAGCTCCTGAGCCATGAATTGATCTGTTGGCCCTTCCTCAGTGTGTCCTCATCCATTGCTGACATTAGAGGGATGGCAGAGAACACGACTTGAGCCCCTGATCCCTTTAGCATTTGCCCTAAGGTTCTGAAGTCTTTTTTAATAAATTGTGAGCCTCTCATTGTTACATCGTCACTGCCTGACCAACCTGGTTGCCTTCTATGAGCAGATGACAAAATTAATAGATGAGGGGCGAGCAACTGATGTCATTTACCAGGACCTGAGCAAAGCCTTCAACACTGTCCTGCACCACATCTGTCACCGGTTGGGGCTGTCCCCTTAAGAAAGGGAATATTGTGGACGGAAGTTGGTAAATGAAAGAACAATCTAAACTAATTTCATTGGTAAAGTGGGAGGAAGCACCTTCTGAACTGGGAGTGCAGGAAGGTATACTGGGCTTTCCAGCACTCTTCTATCAGTCTTGCTTCCGCTTCTCCTTCAGGCAGCAGCTTGCAGCTCCTGGGCTTTCTGCCAAGGCTTCGGCCTTGAAACTGATAAAGGCCTGTATTAACTCCCTTCCAATTAACACAAACTGCTTCTAACCTTTTTTTCTCTTTCTCTCTCTTCTAACCTACTCTGGGGAAAGGGGGAAGAGAGGGGAGAGCGGAGGTGGGGAACCCCCTCAGCAGGGGGGGGAACTCTCGTTTCTGTGTTACTTTATTGTATATCTTTGTATATATTGTACATATTGTAAATTTGTATATATTCCCCTGCATATCCTACATTGCTTTGTAAATATACAGCTCCACTGCTTTGCTAATTCGGCTGTGAGTTTTTTTTTTCGCTTTCCCTCCAATTTTCTTTTCCTTTACTTTAGAGGGGGGAGGGAGGAGGCTTTTGGGCCTTACCCTTCCAACCCTACGACATTTTTTTTTCTTGGCTTACCCAACGTGCGGCAGATAATTAGTTTAATTTATTACTTGATTGATTTAGTGTTTTCTATCTGAATTAGCAAACATGAAGGTGTTGTGGTTTGTGGAGCGATTATTCTTTTCAATTTTTGTGGCTCTGGTTCACAGATATTGTTTGGGTTTGATTTTGGATTCCCTGGGTAAATATTTGGTGCGGACAATTTATATGTGGGTTATGTATAGAGTTAGATTATGGTATGGAAAATGCATGGATTTCCTATGGCCAGTGAGATACAGAAATGTTACCTCCACCACTCTCCCAATTGAGATAAAGGGTTTTAGGATTCCGCCTGAGGAGAGAGTAACTTTAGGTGATGCCTGGGATCCAAAGGTGATTTATTTGGTGTCTATAATTCCGCTGCTGGCGATAACTAATGTGTATTCTCTGTATTCCTGGCGTCGGGAGAAGAAGGTGTCCAGGGCATGTTTCGTTATTAAAACTAGATCTGGATCAGTCCCAGAGTCATCTAGTGACGAGGAATGTGGAGAATCTGTGTCAGCTAAAAAGAGGGCTAAAAAGTTAATTGGCAAAGCAGCTCTAAATGACTTTGCTGATTCTGGCAAGCTGCCAAGGGCGTCGGCCAGTATCAACATGGCGCCTACTCCTTCTGCTCCTTCTTCTTCTCCATCGGCCATTAACGGAGCAACGTCACTTCCGCCCACATCCTGATCTCCAAACTGGTGACACATGGGTTTGATGGGTGGACCACTAGATGGATAAGGAACTGGCTTGATGGCCGCACCCAAAGAGTGGCTGTCAATGGCTCCATGTCCCAGTGGAGGCCAGTGACAAACGGAGTCCCTCAGGGATCAGTCCTGGGACCTGTCTTATTCAACATCTTTGTCAGTGACATGGACAGTGGCATTGAGTGCACCCTCAGCAAGTTTGCTGATGACACCAAGCTGTGTGGTGCAGCAGACACGCTGGAGGGAAGGGAGGCCATCCAGAGGGACCTTGACAGGCTGGAGAGGTGGGCACAAGCCAACCTCATGAAGTTCAATAAGAGCAAGTGCAGGGTCCTGCATCTGGGTCGAGGCAATCCCAGGCACAAATACAGGCTGGGCAGTAACTGGCTGGAAAGCAGCCCTGAGGAGAGAGACTTGGGGGTGCTGGTGGACAAAAAGCTCAACATGAGCTCTCAATGTGCACTTGCAGCCCGCAAAGCCAATCAGATCCTGGGCTGCGTCAGAAGAAGTGTGGCTAGCAGGTCGAGGGAGGTGATTCTCCCCCTCTGCTCAGCCCTGGTGAGACCCCACCTGGAGTACTGTGTCCAGTTCTGGAGCCCCTATTCCAAGAGGGATGTGGAGGTGCTGGAACGTGTCCAGAGAAGGGCCACAAGGATGATCAGAGGGCTGGAGCACCTCTCCTATGAGGACAGACTGAAGGAGTTGGGGCTGTTCAGTCTGCAGAAGAGAAGGCTCCGAGGTGACCTAATTGTGGCCTTCCAGTATCTGAAGGGGGCCTACAGGAAGGCTGGGGAAGGACTTCTCAGGATCTCAGGTAGTGATAGGACTAGGGGGAATGGAATGAAGCTGGAGGTGGGGAGATTCAGGCTAGATGTGAGGAGGAGGTTCTTCACCATGAGAGTGGTGAAACCCTGGAATGTGTTGTCCAGGGAGGTGGTCGAGGCCCCATCCCTGGAGGTGTTTAAGGGCAGGCTGGATGAGTCTCTGTCCGGCCTGATGTAGCGTGGGGTGTCCCTTCCCATGGCAGGGGGGTTGGAACTAGATGATCCTTGTGGTCCCTTCCAACCCTGAATTTTCTATGATACTATGATACTAAGATTTTTGGTTGCCACATACCAAGAAAAGAAAGGAAAAAAAGAAATATGTTCTTTTGCTGGGCAGACTGTGAGCACTTAAATGGGGAATGCTTGCTGGAGGAAAAGAACAGCCCTGTGGTTTCACTTAGCAAACTAAGAGCTTTGTGCAATGAGCTTTGTGACCTCTGTTGAAAAGACAGTTGATTAATTACATATTCTGGAACAGCCTTTACAGATTTAAAGCTTACTCACATATGTACATACAGTACTATCCAGTGCTTGTAGAGCACCAGGTGATAATACATCACTAACTGAAGAAATATAGGTCCTAGGGAAAAAATGAGCATTACAAATTTTATTGCAACTTGAAAGCAGACTGCCTGTTTCAGTTGCTAAGTTTCTGTGTAGGAGCCATAGCTTTTCTGCTCTATCAGGATCCTGTTTCCATGATCCAGACCTTCATCTGGGTAAATTGCTCTTTCGCTTCTCCCCTTGGCCCTCAATAGTCAGCCTGAAAGAAGGATTCACCATGAAGCTCTACTGCTACTATTCCCTGTGAGAGCAAAGGGGAAGGGTGCATAATGGATGGGAGAAGAGTAGACCCCCCCATGCTGCTTCTCTTGATGAATACACATTATTAATTGCAATTATCAGGCAGATTTCAGGATGATAATAATAATAATAATAATAATAATAATAATAATAATAATAATAATAATAATAATAAAATTAAAAAAAAAAAGGTTGGAAGAGACCTTCAAGATCATTGCGTCCATCCCATCAACCAATCCAACCCACCTAAACAACTAAACCATGGCACCAAGCACCCCATCAAGTCTCTTCCTGAACACCTCTAATGATGGTGACTCCACCACCTCCCCGGGCAGCCCATTTCAATGGGCAATCACTCTCTCTGTATAGAACTTCTTCCTAACATCCAACCTAATCCTCCCCTGGCGCAGCCTGAGATGATGAAAGCTTTTTTCTACTGAAGCCGCTGACTAGCATACACAAAAAAACATTTCTCTTTTATGATTTACACCAGTAGTTATGATGTGAAACTTATATTTTCCAAGACAATAAAAGCAGTATGAATCCACATGAATCAATGGAATTGAAATTCTATCTTTTCTTGAATCAAAGACAGAAATTCACTAAGGTCAGATGTGGCTAGGATTTTTGCCTGGGACTGCAATTTATGCTATTAATCAACAATCAGGGAAACTGCAAGAGAACATCACATCATCACAGAATCACAGAAGGGATTCAGGGATTCTGGGATTCAGAAGGCTGGAAGGGACCTTGAAAAATCATGTAGTCCTGTGACCGTTTGAGGCCATGCCTTTAAGAAAGGGACAGTGCTAGCAGTGGTGCTTCTCAGCTGTGGTGGGTTTGAGAGAGAAGGCCTATTCTTCTCTCCCCCACAAAGAGGAAGGAAAAAAACAACACATCTCCAATTAAGCAAGTAGCAGTGTTAAAGACCGGAAGTGGAAAGGCCAAAGCTGATCCAGGAGCTAATGGGAAAGAAGAGCAGGAGACTGATCCTGGTGAGGGACTAAAAAAGATCCTGCTGAGGAGGAAGAGAAGGTTTGTTTTAAAGACCTAGCGGAGTTAGTGAGATCAAAACAGGATAGAGATGCAGCTAGGACAGCAGCTAGCAGTGGTGGTTCTCAGCTTAAAGAGATCCTTAGGAGAGTGACAGCAGGATTATTTGGACAACAAGTTGAGGAAGAGGAGGCAAAGGAGGAGGGAGATGATATTTCCGTATGTTCTTCACCTTGCGAAGAGCTTAGAAATGTCTGTAAAGATTACACCAGAGCAGATAAGGAGCCAATTCTAGCTTAGCTTAGTAGATGTTATGATACAGGTGCTCCAGCTCTAATGGTTGGAGACAAGTCAGCAGCTCAGTTAGGAACTCTCTCGAGGGATAATGGAATAGATAGACACCTAGGCAAGGCTCTTGGTAAGGTTAATCTGTGGATACGCCTTTTAATGGCAGTTGCCCTGAGATACCCTTCCCGAGATGACCTTCCATGGAATCCTAAACCCTGGACTACCATAGATGAGGGAATTAAGCGCCTGAGAGAATTTGCTGTTAGAGAGATACTCTATGGTAAACATGAAACTCTGAATCCTGATGACATTCCTGTGGGTATTGGTCTTGCTAAAAAGACCATCAAGCTTGCTCCTTCTACTTATGCAAACATTCTGGCAAGCAGAATTGTGTCAAGAAGTTATGGTGGAGCTTCTCCTACGGTTGGCCAATTCACTGATCAAATGAGGCAATTGGAGGATAGCATGACACGTGTCTCCTTGGTTTCAGCCATTGAAACTCTGTCTGGAAAAATTGAGAATTGCATGAAAGAGCTGAAAGATTCCATATACCTTTATATAGAATAGAATAAACCAAACCAGGTTGGAAGAGACCTTCAAGATCATCGCGTCCAACCCATCAACCAATCCAACCCACCCAAACAGCTAACCCATGGCACCAAGTACCCCATCAAGTCTTCTCCTGAACACCTCCAATGATGGCGACTCCACCACCTCCTTGGGCAGCCCATTCCAATGGGCAATCACTCTCTCTGTGTAGAACTTCTTCCTAATATCCAACCTGAACCTCCCCTGGCGCAGCCTGAGACTGTGTCCTCTTGTTCTGGTACTGGCTGCCTGGGAGAAGAGACCATCATCCGCCTGTCTACAACCTCCCTTCAGGTAGTTGTAGAGAGTGATAAGGTCACCCCCGAGTCTCCTCTTCTCCAGGCTGAGCAGCCCCAGCTCCCTCAGCCTCTCCTCATAGGGCTTGTGTTCCAAGCCCCTCACCAACTTTGTTGCTCTTCTCTGGACTCGTTCCAGCAAGTCAACATCCTTCCTAAACTGAGGGGCCCAGAACTGGACACAGTACTCGAGGTGTGGCCTAACCAGTGCAGTGTACAGGGGCAGAATGACCTCCCTGCTCCTGCTGGCCACACTGTTCCTGATGCAGGCCAGGATGCCATTGGCCCTCTTGGCTGCCTGGGCACACTGCAGGCTCATGTTCAGCCTACCATCGACCAGTACCCCCAGGTCCCTCTCTGCCTGGCTGCTCTCCAGCCACTCTGACCCCAGCCTGTACCTCTGCATGGGGTTGTTGTGGCCAATGTGCAGAACCCGGCACTTGGATGTGTTAAATCTCATGCCATTGGATTCTGCCCATCTGTCCAGCCTGTCGAGGTCCCTCTGCAGAGCCTCTCAACCCTCCAGCAGATCAACTTCTGCCCCCAGATGGTGTCATCAGCAAATTTACTGATGATGGACTCTATGCCCTCATCCAGATCATCAATAAAGATGTTAAAGAGGATGGGGCCCAGCACTGATCCCTGGGGGACACCACTAGTGACTGGCCGCCAGCTGGATGTGGCACCACTCACCACCACTCTCTGGGCTAGGCCATCCAGCCAGTTCCTAACCCATCGCAGTGTGCTCCTGTACAAGCCATGGGCTGACAGCTTGGCCAGGAGTTTGCTATGGGGGACAGTGTCAAAGGCCTTGCTGAGGTCCAGGTAGACTACATCCACAGTCCTCCCCACATCCACCAGGCGGGTCACCTGATCATAGAAGGAGATCAGGTTGGTCAGGCAGGACCTGCCCTTCCTAAATCCATGCTGGCTAGGCCTGATCCCTTGGCCATCCTGTAAGTGCTGTGTTATTGCACTCAGGATGACCTGTTCAATGATCTTGCCTGGCATTGAGGTCAGGCTGACAGGCCTGTAATTCCCTGGCTCATCCAACCAACCCTTCTTATGGATGGGCACCACATTGGCCAGCTTCCAGTCCTCTGGGACCTCTGCAGTGAGGCAGGACTGCTGGAAAATGATGGATAGTGGCTTGGACAACTCATCTGCCAGCTCTCTCAGCACCCTAGGATGGATCCCATCTGGTCCCATGGACTTGTGGGGATCCAAGCTGCTAAGGA
Organism: Melanerpes formicivorus; assembly: GCF_026170545.1. Taxonomy (NCBI): domain Eukaryota; kingdom Metazoa; phylum Chordata; class Aves; order Piciformes; family Picidae; genus Melanerpes; species Melanerpes formicivorus. The sequence goes on from NW_027142409.1 coordinate 1,371,644, forward strand.
GAGTTCCAATCACCTCCTCATGGAACATAGGGAAACTGTGCAGTTCCCTGGCTCCTTCTGCCAGCTCTGGAGGCCAGCTGTCAGGAAGACGTTCTGTTCCTTTTAGTAAAAATTGAGGCAAAGAAGGTGTTAAGTATCTCTGCCTTTTCCTCATCCCTTGTTACAACATTTCCCTCCATATCAATCAAGGAGTGGGGGTTGTCATTTCCCTTCCTCTTGCTATTAATGTATTTATAGAAGGACTTTTTGTTGTCCTTCACAGCAGAGGCCAGTTTAAGCTCCAAGTGTGCTTTTGCCTCCCTAATTTTCTTCCTACAAGACCTAGCAACATCCTTAAACATTCCGTGGGTTGCCTTCCCTCTCTTCCAAAGGTGATACACCCTCTTTTTTTCCCTTAGTTCCATTAAGAGTTCATTAACCACCCAGGCTGGCCGTCTGCCCTGGTGGCTCATCTTCCGGCACATTGGCACAGCCTGTCCCTGAGCCTTCAACAATTCTTCCTTGAAGTAGGTCCAGTTCTCCTGGACCCCTTTATTATTAAGGGCTTTATCCCAAGGAACCCTCTGAATTAGTTCCTTGAGTAACCCGAAGTCTTGCCTCCGGAAGTCCAGAGTGGAGGTCTTCTTGCTGCCCCTCTTACCTTGACCAAAAACCGAAAATTCAATTATCTCGTGGTCACCGGACCCCAAACACCCTCCGACCACCACATCACCCACCAGCCCTTCCCTGTTGGTGAAGAGGAGGTCAAGCATAGCCTTGCCCCTGGTAGGCTCTCGCAGCACCTGGGATAAGAAGCTGTCCTCCATGCATTCTAATTACCTCCTAGAATGTCTCCTCTCTGCTGTGTTGAGATCCCAGCAGATGTCGGGCAGGTTGAAGTCACCCATGAGAACAAGGTCCGGAGATCTTGAGACAGCCTTAAGCTGCCTATAGAATCCTTCATCAACATCTTCCTCCTGGTTGGGTGGTCTATACCAGACTCCAACCAGGGTGTCTGCCCTGCTGGTCTTCCCTCTAATTCTTATCCACAAGCACTCAACCCGATCATCCCTAATCTCCATCTCAATGGCATCTAGTGCCTTCCTGATGTACAGGGCCACCCCTCCACCCCTTCTTCCTTGCCTGTCCCTCCTGAAGAGCTTCTAGCCATCAATTGCAGCGCTCCAGTCATGTGAGTCGTCCCACCACGTCTCTGTGATGGCAACTACATCATAACTTTCCTGCTGCATCAAGGCCTCCAGCTCCTCTTGTTTGTTACCCATGCTTCGTGCATTAGTGTACATGCACTTCAGCTGGGCTGCTGGTGTCACCTCCAACTCTAGCTTGTCGCCCCCAGATTCTTTTCTGAGGGGAGTAGTTTCAGCCCCTTCACCCTTCGAAACTAGTTTAAAGCCCTGTCAATGAGACCTGCCAATTCCCTTCCCAGGATCTTTTTACCTTTGGGGGACAGGCTGTTCTCATATACAGTGACCTTTCCCCTTCTCTGGGACAGATGTACTCCATCTGTTGCCAGCTGGCCTGGTGCAGTAGAAAGTTTCCCAATATCAAAAAATCCAAAATTCTTTTGACTACACCAGCCTCTAAGCCACTTCTTAACTATAGCTGCTGACCTGTTCCTTATGGTATTCCCTCCTGCAGTTAAGGGTATTGATGAAAAAATTATTTGTGCCCCTGACCCCCCAACCAGGTCTCCCAGGGCCCTGAAGTCATCTTTGATAGCCCTGGGAGTTCTGGTTGCAACATCATCATTCCCTAACTGCATAACTAGTAAAGGGTAGTAGTCGGAGGGCTGCACCAGTCTAGGCAGCCTACTGGTAACATCATTAACTTGGGCTCCTGGCAGACAACAGAGTTCCTATGAGATGGGTCAGGCCGACATATAGGGCCCCCCATTCCCCTCAGAAGGGAATCACCAATAACAATTACCAATTGGCACAAGTACCAATTGGCACAAAAGGATAACTCTAATTCTTCCTCCAGGTGGATACAGGTTTCATCTGTGAGGAATAGACGTCCTCCAAAGAGGTCATTCCAAAACAGATCAAACCAAAACAGACCACCAAGGCAGTCACGTAGGATTATTTGCATAACTCTGCACGATCAGTTTGGTGAGAACATGAACCGCTGGGATGGCCAACCAACTTCTAGTCTTTTCAGGAGACTAAGGGAACTGTAAAGTGGCAGAACCCGAGGTAGCAATACCAGAAGGGTAGCTGTTAGTTCCACAGTTCCCCAGAACAAGTCTAGTAGCTCCAACAGTGCCTCCAGTTATAACACTGCACACTGTGCTCAATGCACATGTGGGCATGTTCCCCATAACTAGGGGTGACCTGCCTCCTGCCAGGGGGAGGGGAGGGATAACAGAGATAATAGAATCTATTGGGATGTGTACATCCAGTGGCCTGGCACTTCACATTTTCGGAAGTACAGGGCCTTGTTTGACACAGGAGCTCAGTGCACCATAATGCCATCAAATTATCAGGGATCAGAGTCTATCACTATTTTGGGAGTCACTGGTGGATTTCAAGAGTTGACTAAGGTGGTGGTTAATATAAGTTTAACTGGTAAACAATGGAGGAAGCATACCGTTGTGACTGGACCTGACGCACCTTGTATTTTGGGAATTGATTTTCTGAGAGAAGGGCGTTTCAAAGACCCTAGAGGTTAATAGTGGGCTTTGGGAGCAGCTTCAGTAGAAATTGATGACCAAAAATGAAAGCTGTCTGCTAGACCTGAGCTTTCTGATGAATCTGCAGTTGTGGGACAACACAAGATACAAGACATTAAATTGCCGGTAGCTTCTCAGACTGTGCATCACAGACAATACAGAACCAACCATGACTCTTTGTTCCCCATTCAGAATCTGATTCGTCAGTTGGAGAGTCAGAAAGTCGTCATCAAAACTCATTCACCTTTCAACAGTCCAGTGTGGCCTGTGCGGAAGCAGAATGGAGACTGGCGTCTGACAGTCGACTACCGAGCCCTGAATGAAGTGACGCCACCTATGAGTGCAGCAGTACCAGACATGATGGAGCTACAGTATGAGCTGGAATCCAAAGAGGCCAAATGATATGCTACCATAGACATTGCTAATGCATTTTTCCCTATTCCTATAGCAGAGGATGCAGGCCTCAGTTTGCTTTCACCTGGAGAGGAATCCAGTACACTTTCAACAGACTGCCAATGGGCTGGATCCACAGCTCAAGCATCTGTCATGCAGTGATCCAAGATGCTCTGGAGAAAGGTGGTGCTCCAGAACACATCCAGTTCATCGATGATATCATTGTCTGGGGTAAAACTGCTGATGAAGTCTTCAAGAAAGGTAACAAAATCATTGACATTCTTCTGAATGCAGGTTTTGCCATCAAGCGAGACAAGGTGAAAGGACCTACCACAGAGATTCAGTTTCTGGGAGGGCGGTGGCAGTCTCTACCATGGCAAATCCCACAAACAAGCAAGAGACCCTAAGTTTCTTGTCGATAGTGGGATTTTGGAGACTGCACATTCCTGGATACAGTCAGATTGTGAAACCTCTGTATGATGTGACTCGAAAGAGAAACCATTTCCACTGGGGACCTGAACAACAAGCAGCCTTTGACCAGATAAAGCAAGAGGTATCACAGTATCACAGTATCACTTAGGTTGGAAAGGACCTTGGGGGTCATCGAGTCCAACCTATCAACACAGACCTCATGACTAGACCATGGCACCAAGTGCCACGTCCAATCTCCCCTTGAACGCCTCCAGGGTCGATGACTCAACCACCTCCCAGGGCAACCCGTTCCAATGATGAATGACTCGCTCGGTGAAGAACTTCCTCCTCACCTCGAGTCTGAACCCCCCCTGGCGCAGCTTGAGACTGTGTCCCCTCGTTCTGGTGCTGGTTGCCTGGGAGAAGAGGCCAACCCCCTCCTGGCTACAACCACCCCTCAGGTAGTTGTAGAGGGCAATGAGGTCACCCCTGAGCCTCCTCTTCTCCAGGCTAAACAATCCCAGCTCCCTCAGCCTCTCCTCATAGGGCTTGTGTTCAAGGCCTCTCACCAGCCTTGTTGCCCTTCTCTGGACACGCTCAAGGGGACGGTGTCAAAGGCCTTGCTGAAGTCTAGGTAGACCACATCCACAGGCCTCCCCACATCCACCAGGCAGGTCACCTGATCATAGAAAGAGATCAGGTTGGAGAGGCAGGATCTGCCCTTCCTGAATCCATGTTGGCTGGACCTGAGCCCTTGGCCATCCTTCAGGTGCGCAGTTATTGCCGCCAGGATAATCTGCTCCATCACTTTCCCTGGCACTGAGGTCAGGCTGACCGGCCTGTAGTTTCCAGGTTCCTCCATCCGACCCTTCTTGTGGATGGGGACCACGTTGGCCAGTTTCCAGTCATCTGGGACCTCACCGGTGAGCCAGGACTGGAGGAAAATGATGGAGTGTGGCCTAGCTCGCACATCTGCCAACACTCTCAGCACCCTAGGATGGATCCCATCCGGTCCCATGGACTTGTGAATAAGGTAGTTCTAGCTGTGGGTCTGGGACCTGTCCGAGATGGTCCAGACATTAAGAACATGTTGTACACAGCTGCAAGTGACAATGGTCCAACCTGGTGCTTGTGGCAAAAAGCTCCAGGTGAGACACGAGGACGACCTCTTGGTTTCTGGAGTCGAGGTTACAGAGGTTCAGAGGCTAATTATACTCCAACAGAAAAAGAGATTTTAGCTGCCTATGAAGGAGTAAAAGCATCTTCTGAAGTGATTGGAACTGAAACACAGCTTCTCTTAGCTCCCAGACTACCAGTTTTGTATTGGATGTTCAAAGGCAAAGGCTCCACAACACATCATGCCACAGACTCAACATGGTCTAAGTGCATGGCGCTGATAACACAGAGAGCTCGAATGGGAAATCTTGAAAGGCCTGGTCTAGTGGAGGTGATCTCAAGTTGGCCTGAAGGTGCTAACTGTGCTAAACCTCCAGAGGAGAAAGTAACTCGTGCTGAGGAAGCTTCTCCTTACAATGGCCTTTCTGATGATGAAAAGAAATATGCTTTGTTCACAGACAGTTCCTGTCGTCTTGTTGGAAACAAGCGATGGTGGAAGTCTGCAGTGTGGAGTCCAACACGCCGAGTTGCAGAGATGAAGGATGGAGAAGGTGAATCCAGTCAGTTCGCCGAGGTAAAAGCTGTCCAGCTAGCTCTCGACGTGGCTGAACGTGAGAGATGGCCAAAGCTTTATCTCTACACCGACTCATGGATGGTGGCCAATGCTCTATGGGGTTGGCTAAAGAACTGGAAGAAGAGTGGTTGGCAGAGGAAAGGAAAGCCCATTTGGGAAGCTGAACTGTGGCAGGACATTGCTGATCGAATCGAGAGAATTCAAGTGAAGGTGTTGACACACTGATGCTCACATTCCTAAGAGCAAAGCTACTGAGGAACAGCAACACAACCATCAGGCAGATCTAGCTGCAAGAGTTTCTCAAGTAGACATGGACTCTAATCTTGATCTTGACTGGAAACACCGAGGTGAGATATTCTTGGCTCGGTGGGCTCATGATTCGTCAGGACATCAAGGCAGAGATGCAACATACCAATGGGCTCGTGACAGATCCATAGACATTTCCATAGATGCTATCACACCAGTCATCCATGACTGTGAGATTTGTGCTGCTACTAAGCAGGCAAAGCGAATTAAGCCCTTGTGGTATGGTGACAGATGGTCCAAGTACAAGTATGGTGAAGCTTGGCAGATTGACTACATCACTCTACCACGTTCTCGTTCTGGTAAGCAATACGTGCTTACTATGGTAGAGGCAAACACTGGATGGTTGGAAACTTATCCAGTTCCACATGCAACTGCACGCAACACCATTCTCGGTCTGGAGAGACAAATCCTGTGGAGACACAGAACTCCAGAGAGGATTGAGTCAGACAACGGAACTCATTTCAAGAACAACCTTGTCAAGAACTGGGCAAAAGAGCACGGTATTGGTGGATATTCCATATTCCTTACTACGCACAAGGTTCAGGGAAGATTGAACACTACAACGGTTTGTTGAAGACCACTCTTAAAGCCATGGGGGGTGGATCTTTGAAAAACTGAGAAAAACATTTAGTACAAGCAACCTGGCTGGTAAATAGTAGAGGTTCAGTGAACCGAGCTGGACCTGCACATTCAGATCTGCTACAGAAAGTAGAAGGCGATAGAGTTCCTGTTGTTAGAGAAAAGAATCTGTTAGGTAAAACTGTTTGGGTATTTTCACCCTCAGGAGAGGCTAAACCTGTCCGAGGGGTGGTTTCAGCCGAAGGTCCGGGTCACACTTATTGGGTAATGCAAGAGAATGGTGAAATTCAGCGTATTCCACAAAGAAATTTAACTTTAGCTGAAAGAGTTTAATTTCAAACTGTTGTACAGCTACATCACGTCCAAAGGAAGAATCTATGAGGAATCTATGGTGCACGAACCCTGAGAACCCTGAGAGCCCTGAGTCAACTAAGAGACCCTGAGAATCCCTGTTTCCCTTTTCTTCGCTTCATCGGAGAAGAAATAGACTGTTTTCCATTTTTCTCATTTCCTGATTTTCTTGGAGTTTTGAATCATCTACATCTGAGTATAGCTGGAATGGACTATGAACTTTACTTACGAACTGTAAATATTGTCTTAGATTGGATGGACAGTATGAACAGCCAATGAAATTGTTTAGAAGGGGTGGACTGTGACCATTTGAGGCTGTCCCTTTAAGAAAGGGGGACTATGGCTGAATGTTTTGTAAACAAAGGACAGGTCTAAACTAATTTCGTTGGTGGATTGGTAGAGTGCAGCTTTAAGTTTTGAGCCCAGCTGAGACTTTCCTCAGTTCACTTTCCCTCCTTCCTTTTCGCAGCTTGTGGCTTCTAGGCTCTCTGCCAGACTGACCTTGGGCTGATAAGCGTGAGGCCTGCAAACCTACTAACATTTTGCTCTAATTTATAACTGCTTTTAATTAACAACTGCTCCTTTCCTCTCTTTCTAACCCTCTCTGGGGAAAAAGGGGAGAGAAGGGGGTACGGGGGGGGGGGGATCCCTCCTCCAGTAGGGGGATGGGAATTTCGTTCCTCTATTACTTTGCTGTATATTTCTGTGTATATATTGTAAATACTGTAAATTGTGTATATATACCCTGCAGTCCCTAAACCTGCTTGTAAATACAGCATCCCTATTTTCTCATCCGGCTGTGGTTACCTGTGGTCATTTTTTTCCTTCACTTTTTGGGGGAAGAAGGCTGGGCCTTTATCCCAAACCCACGACATGCTTATATGCCACAGTCCCATTTCCTGTCTGCTCCTGTTCTGGAGTCTTTGCTTTCAGCATTACCTCATTTGCACTGTTTTGTCAAGAGCCTTCAAGCCATCTTCCTAATAATGTCTTTGCTCTCTGGATTCTTTCCCTCTCTGACACTGATGGGAGACCTAGCAGGAGCTGTGTGCCACAAAATGCAGTAATATTATTTAAACAAAGAAAGAACAGGAAAACCTTATGTACCAGCTCCTTTTTAACAGGGAAAAGAAATATTAAAAAGAGGGGGAAGAAAGGGGTAGAAATGTTCTGTTTCCATTCTTTGTGCGGATGATACTATTTAAACATAACTGAGCTGACTGACATTATTATAGGAGTGATATTTGGATGTCCCTGAAACTTCATTACTGTCTAGAATGCCCTTTGCAAGATATTTGAGAGATCAGTTCCTGGTGATTGTTTGTGCACCAAGAGGCTGATGGAGAAAATGGATACTCTCTTGCACTAACAGGAAGGATGTGTCCTCCCTGCTGGTGACTTGATACTTTACTTGATGGTCAAAGGCTGGGTTAAATTTTATGGGATTGCTTTTCAGTTTCCACAGGTGGATGGCATTTGAAATGTACCAATATAAACTGTTAGACAGTCTCAGGTGGGACAGACCAGCCAGAATATGTTGTAGCAAACAGACTTGAAAATCACTGGCTCCTAAATAATTTTGTCAGCTCTGCTTTTTTTTTAGAAACAAACCAGAACAAACTGTGCTCCTTGCCCCAGTGAAAATGGGAACTTTCAAAATGAGGCTTTTCCTTCCCATATGTCATCCAGCTGACCATTGGAGCCAGGCAGTCGCCTTTATAATCCCCTTTTTTTTCCCTGGGAATCTGCCCTGTAGTAGCCACTGCTTGGTTACATTGGCTCCTTGACAGCAACTCAAGGACTTCAGGCTTAGGCCAGGAGCCAATAAGGGGCCATTCCACTGGGATTGCCTGAAGGCAACCTCAAGTTTTGGAGGGCCAGGATAGTTTAAAAATATGGATGACATCAGGCTATGCCATTTGGTCTCAGATGCACCTGGGACTCAGTGGGTATGTGTGGGTACCAGGGGCACTGAACAGGATATATTAGATAAAATAGTTGAGACAGAAGCAGCTTAGTCAGAATTGTGCTTTGCAGTCCAGATGGCTAGGACCTTTGCACCTGCAATGTTGCTCACTTATTTATAGTGAAATCAGAACAGGAGATCCTTGAGGAATCCTGAGCCATAACCTTGGCTGGCCTCACCTAACATGAACATGGCTGGGTTCAGCCTTAGTAGTGTGGATGGAAATACACTGGAGAAATGGAAACCCAGAACCCCAAACCACCAAGCAGCCTTGTGAAATGGTGACACAGGCAGGAGTTGGGCTTTGCTCCAGGAAAAGCCTTTTTCACCTTTCTAATTAGTGGGGGTCTCAGTGGGGAGTGCAGGAGATTAATGGCCATTTTGCCCGATGTGCTTTCTGTAATTTACTGTTCTCATTACAGAACATGAAATGATTTTTCATAGCAGGTCTGGAGGGAACTGGAACTGTACAGTCATTGTCCAGGCTCTTGTGTCAGAGCCTATTTAATATCTAAGCTGATTAAATGCCTATTTTCTTACAAATCACGTATCATAAAATGTCCTGCTAGTTATGAAGAAGAGAAGAAAAATTCTACAAGGGTCATGAATCTGAAGTACCTTTTTGAGTTGTCTCTCCATGTATCTGATACAGAATCTAGGTGCTGAGAGAAGACTAAGGTTGAAAGGTGATGGTGCTCCCTACTTTGTCTTCATGTCTTTCAAGCACTGCTCCTTGCCAGCCCTCCTCCCTCCCTAGTCCTTTGCAAAGGGACGTTGTCTTTCCCTGCAGCCACAGCTGATGCCACAGAGCAAGCCTGAGGAGAAGAGTTAGTCTCCAAAATGCACCTCCAAAAATGTCTTAGAAAAAAGAGTGAAAGTGCAGTGAAATCCTGTGCTCCAGATTATGATCTGGCTACTTTCCTCACTGCCAGGAACACTTAGCTAAGTGATATTGCTGAAAATAGTGCTGTAAAAAATGAAGTGACATGGCTGTGTGTATAAACTGTGCACCTTATTTGAATCTCCACCTATCCCAGCAAGAATGAGTAACACACCATGCAAGCTATGTCCTTGGACCATGGGAGACCAAGATGAACATATGCTGAATTTCAAATACAAGCACTTGTAAGGAATTGACCTTGCAAGACTTGCCAATGCTCAGAAACAAAAAGGTTTATATTTCTTTTAAAAGCATATTCTCAGATCTGTTATTCTCAATATCCATATAAATGTCTAATCCTTTTTTCAGTTGTGCTAAACTCTTGGCACTGATACTGTCCTATTAAGTTGGTTCCAACATATTTTTTTTTGACATTGTGTAGTTTCTGCCTCCTCTCTTTCTTGTATTATGAGAGGAAAAATAACTGCCTTCCCTTTTCTTCACTTTAGCCTTGTATTATTTTGCTTACCTAAATCACTTCTCTTCTAATCATCCTTTCTCTGAGACAAGGGTTCCTCATCTTTATGTTTTATGTTCTCCAGCAATTGCAGTGTGCACCTGAATTCATCCTGTGCCTTGCTCCAGTGGGACCAAGGCAGGGACTATAAGCAGACAGTAATTTGATGAGCTTATTTGATTAATACATCCAAAGAAGGCACAAATGTGAGAATATTACAATCTCCTTATGAACAATAAGCAAGCAGAAAAATGGCTGAATTAATTGAGTAAATGATTCCCTATGGATTACTTGTCCAGTTCTGTCACTAGCACTTAAACACAATGGTGAGCAACTAATTGAAAACTATAGAACCAAATTTATCATCTTGAATAGAAAGAAACTGTGCTCAGGTTGTTCAAGTGTTGAACTTGGACATTTACCTGAGATCATCCACACTGATGCAAAGTTATTTGATCACTGATAGTCATGACAAAGTATAAAATCAAAAATAGTCACTGTTTAGTAACCCCAACAGCTTGATCCCAAATGTTCTTTCCTTAATGCACTCCTGTAGTTTGTGTAAGGATGAAGAATGGATAATCCCTTAAAGGGGAGGATTATTCAGGTTTTCGCCTTAATGTTTCAAAGAACATTGCTAATCCCAGCATGATTTATGCAACGTTTCTGAAAATGGAAGTCTTTGAAATGCTTGCAATTACTTAAAAGCATGCCACGAGAGGACTGCAACGACAGAAACTGCTATTTATGTGGGATGAAAGCCAGCCCTATTGATCTCATCTTATACTGTAATAGACAGAATTATTGATCCTGCATTTTTGTGGTGGGTGCTCTAAGTGTGTACGGCTTTCTCCCACTTGAGCCTTGCTTTTGCAATAGTGACTTTTCCTGAGCTTTCTCCTTTGCCAAGAATGTGTAGGTAATGACAGCACTGGTGAGTGCTCCAGACATCAATTTTCACTTTGGTGGCCATTTGAAATCTCTTGTGTAGTGCTAAGGAAATCTCTTGTGTCCTGCTGATAACTTTCCTCCTTGCTTCCTTTCCAGGAGTGTCCTGAACAGGTTTCTCAATCACAGTGTGGTTTCTTACATCTTAGAGAATGCTGGTGGCATTTTATGTTGAGAACATTTCATGAGTTGAAATTTGCTGTGTCTTCACAGAAATATAATTCAATTTAATTTAATTTTGAGAGATAATTTATAACAACAACAAATCAGTTCTTCTAGTGCTCCAGATAAGGATGTAATTGTGTATGCATAGGTAGCACACTAGGTTGTGGCTGTGATGACTCATAGATCAGAAGTGGCAAACCTGTGTGATTTTGGCAGGATGGGAAGGTCAAAGAGTGGTTTCCAAATATGGTTTCTTTCTTGGTTGGCTGTCTAAGCAGTGACAGAGGCATGGAGGTTGCTCTGGCACAGGTCTCCTCCCTGACATATCATGAGCTTTCCCAGGTGCTGCGTGGAGATTTCACTCAGGCAGATGTTGATGTCCATGAGCAGTGGATGCAGCTGTCTGCTGAATCATCACTTGTAACAGGACCTATCCAAGGCACAGGTAAGTCAGCATCTTTCTCATCTCCCCAAAACCTCATCTGCAAGGTGAGAAGGGTAGTGAGTTCATAGGGACAGCTTATTAGTGGTCCCCAGGTCTGTGGTGGGGCTTGTTAGCAGCAGCAATGCTGCACAGCAGCCAGAGGTTTGTTTCCTCCATCGGCTCCAAAGAGAGTTTGTACAAAATACCTGAACATGAAATACAGTTTTACAGTCAGGAAAGGAAGTGGCAGCCTGCAGCTTCCAAGTATGAGCCAGGAGACTGTGCCTTCAAGCAGCACTGTCTCATTTATAACATATTTTGGCTATTTTGAAAACAAAAATTATCCTAGTTATATGGCTGGCCTATTTATAAGATAAACTCATCTTGTAAAAAGGGCACCAAACAGGTGAAATGTGTTCTGTGCTGCCCTAAATTGAGAACAACAACTAAGAAGGACTCAGAAAGTTGATTAGTAGCAGATAAATATTTTAGACCATGTATTAAAATACGTCTATAAACTGGCAAGATGGTTTCTCACAATGCTCAGTTCCAATGCACTGAGCTTCACCCCATACTGTCCAACAGGAAGAGTAAGAACCCATTTGAAGTGATTGTGAATGAGCAAAACTGGATTTATGTGGCATTTGTTGCCTTGCTACAACTTTGGCTCTTATTACATAGAGCTGATTGCAAAATGAGTGAAATCTAAAAATATGAAAACATAAACTTGCAAATCACCCACTGATAAAGTCTTCAAGGTGGGTATTTATTTATTCTATTCTATATATTCTAGTCCAGTCTACTCTAGTCTTTTATATATATTATACATTCTATATATTTATTCTATTCTATTTTAAAAGTGGAATTACACCTTACTCATGTGAAACAGGAATAAGCAGAACCCCCCCTGAATGGCAGAACAAACAAGTATTTGAGGACAAGGGGGCCGGCTGGTTGTGGGGGCTGGCTGGGTCTGCAGGCATGATCCACTCCATGATGGCATACGAGTGGTTCCTTGCAGAGCAACAATGACATTCCTGGAGAAGCACAAGACCAGACCTGGAGTGACTGAGAAAGGCAGGATGTGAAATATGCCCTGTGAAACACATTGCCTGCAGTGTTGTATTACGTTGAGAAGTGGAATGTATACATAAACTGTGGAAAATTACTAATTTAGTGGGAGTTATAGGCACAGAAGTTGTCACTGACAGCCCATCCAAATCCCCTGATTTTATCCAAGTTCTTAAGTTATTTCCTAATAATCCATATACATAGAATTTTCAAAGAGCAGTAATGATTCCCATTAAAGTTTTAGCAACAGTATGTTTATATATTATAAAACAGTGTCAGCTCTGTGTGAAGCAGTGTAATGGGTTGGGGCAAACCCCCTCCCCACCACGCGCAGGAATAACGACTCAGACAGATTGCAAAAGTGATGGAAAGTTTAAATAGAGAACAGTGAGTGCGTGCAAAGAACTAGAAACACAGTGACAAGAAGAACCCCTAAACAGACCCAGAGAGATCCCATCCCCACCTGAGGGTGCACCCAAAACCCCAGGGCTCCTCCTTCCCCCCCCGCCCCAACGGCTAGGCTCAGATCTGAGACTGCCCATCCCCCTGTGGCCTTTGCCACCCAGTTACTGGGTGGCAAAGAGGAAGGAAAGAAGAAATGCCAGACCCCGCCGTGAAACTTATAGTGATGCAAGGGATCATGGTAGGAAACAACCTATTTTCCTGTGTCCACCCACTGGGCTGGACTTCTGGACACAGGAAACACCCCCGTAGCAGAGGGCACCCAGCCCAAACTACGACAGGAGCCACCCCTTATTTCATACTAGAATAAACCTTTATTAGAATAAACCAAACCAGGTTGGAAGAGACCTTCAAGATCATCGTGTCCAACCCATCAACCAATCCAACCCACCCAAACAGCTAACCCATGGCACCAAGCACCCCATCAAGTCTCTTTCTGAACACCTTCAATGACGGCGACTCCACCACCTCCCCGGGCAACCCATTCCATAGCGCAATCACTCTTTCTGTATAGAACTTCTTCCTAACATCCAACCTGAACCTCCCCTGGCGCAGCCTGAGACTGTGTCCTCTTGTTCTGGTACTGGGTGCCTGGGAGAAGAGACCATCATCAGCCTGTCTATAACCTCCCTTCAGGTAGTTGTAGAGAGTGATAAGGTCACCCCTGAGTCTCAATACCATACCAAATACCATAATCCCTGCACCCAAACACATCATCAAATCAGAAAACTTCTGATGACATGTGTGGTGGGGTGGAAGGGTAAGGCCAAGAAGCCTCCTCCCTTCCCCCTTGTTAGGTAAAAGGGAAAAAAAAAAAATTGAAGGGAAGGGAAAAAAAACTCACAAGCTGAATTAGCAAAGCAGTGGAGCTATATTTACAAAGCAGTGTAGGATTTGCAGGGGAATATTTACAAATTTACAATATCTACAATATATACAAAGATATACAATAAAGTAACACAGAAATGAGAGTAACCCCCCTTGGCAGAGAGGGGGTTCCCCACCTCCGCTCTCCCCTCTCTCCCCCCCGTTCTCCCAGAGTGGGATAGAAAAAGAGAGAAAAGAGAGGAAAACAAATGTTAGAAGCAGTTCGTGTTAATTGGAAGGGAGTTAATACCGGCCTGTATCTGGACTTCAAGGCCGAGGCCTTGGCAGAAAGCCGAGCAGAGATAGAGCTGCTGCACCGTGGAGAGGCGGAAGCAAGACTGATAGAAAATTCCTGGAAATGCTCAGTTCACTCCCAGTTCAGAAGGTGCTTCCTCCCACTTCACCAATGAAATAGTTTAGATTATTCTTTTCCGTTTACCAACTTCCGTCCACCATATTCCCTTTCTTAAGGGTACAGCCTCAAACGGTGACAGTCCACCCCTTCTAAACAATTTCATTGGCTGTTCATACTGTCCATCCAATCCAAAACGATATTTACAGTTCGTGAGTAAAGTTCATAGTCCATTCCGGCTATGCTCAGATGTAGATGATTCAAAAGTCCAAGAAAAATCAGAAAATGAGAAAAATGGAAAACAGTACATTTCTTCACCGACGAAGCGAAGAAAAGGGAAACAGGGAAATCTCAGGGTCTCTTAGTTGACTCAGGGCTCTCAGGGATCTCAGGGTTCGTGCACCGTAGATTCCTCGTTGATTCTTCCTTTGGACGCGATGTAGCTGTACAACAGTTTGAAACTAACCTCTTTCAGCTAAAGTTAAATTTCTTTGCGGAATACAGTGAATTTCACCATTCTCTTGCATTACCCAATAAGTGTGACCCGAACCTTCAGCTGAAACCACCCCTCGGACAGGTTTAGCCTCTCCTGAGGGTGAAAATACCTAAACAGTTTTACCTAACAGATTCTTTTCTCTAACAACAGGAACTCTATCACCTTCTACTTTATGTAGCAAATCTGAATGTGCAGGTCCAGCTCGGTTCACTGAACCTCTACTATTTACCAGCCAGGTTGCTTGTGCTAAATGCTTTTCCCAGTTTTTCAAAGATCCACCTCCCATGGCTTTGAGAGTGGTCTTCAACAAACTGTTGTAGCGTTCAATCTTCCCTGAAGCTGGTGCATAGTAGGGAATATGGAATATCCACTCAATACCGTGCTCTTTTGCCCAGTTCTTGACAAGGTTGTTCTTGAAATGAGTTCCGTTGTCCGACTCAATCCTCTCTGGAGTTCCGTGTCTCCACAGGATGTGTCTCTCCAGACCGAGAATGGTGTTGCGTGCAGTTGCGTGTGGAACTGGATAAGTTTCCAACCATCCAGTGTTTGCCTCTACCATAGTAAGCACGTATTGCTTACCAGAACAAGAACGTGGTAGAGTGATGTAGTCAATCTGCCAAGCTTCACCATACTTGTACTTGCACCATCTGTCAACATACCACAAGGGCTTAAGTCGTTTTGCCTGCTTAATAGCAGCACAAATGTCACAGTCATGGATGACTTCTGTGATAGCATCCATGGAAATGTCTATGGATCTGTCACGAGCCCATTGGTATGTTGCATCTCTGCCTTGATGTCCTGACGAATCGTGAGCCCACCAAGCTAAGAATATCTCACCTCGGTGTTTCCAGTCGAGATCAAGATTAGAGTCCATGTCTACTTGAGAAACTCTTGCAGCTAGATCTGCCTGATGGTTGTGTTGCTGTTCCTCAGTAGCTTTGCTCTTAGGAATGTGAGCATCGATGTGTCTCACTTTCACTGGAATTCTCTCGATTCGATCAGCAATGTCCTGCCATAGGTTGGCTGCCCAAATGGGTTTTCCTTTTCTCTGCCAACCACTCTTCTTCCAGTTCTTTAGCCAACCCCATAGAGCATTGGCTACCATCCATGAGTCGGTGTAGAGATAAAGCTTTGGCCATCTCTCACGTTCAGCCACGTCGAGAGCTAGCTGGACAGCTTTTACCTCTGCGAACTGACTGGATTCTCCTTCTCCATCTTTCGCTTCTGCAACTTGGCGTGTTGGACTCCACACTGCAGACTTCCACCTTCGCTTGTTTCCAACAAGATGACAGGAACCGTCTGTGAACAAAGCGTATTTCTTTTCATCATCAGAAAGGTCATTGTAAGGAGGAGCTTCCTCAGCACGAGTTACTTTCTCCTCTGGAGGTTTGGCACAGTTGATGCCTTCAGGCCAACTTGAGATCACCTCCACTAGACCAGGTCTTTCAAGATTTCCCATTCGAGCTCTCTGTGTTATCAGAGCCATCCACTTGGACCAGGTTGAGTCTGTGGCATGATGTGGTGTGGATCCTTTGCCTTTGAACATCCAATTCAAAACTGGTAATCTGGGAGCTAGAAGAAGTTGTGTTTCAGTTCCAAACACTTCAGAAGATGCTTTTACTCCTTCATAGGCACCTAAAATTTCTTTCTCTGTTGGAGTATAATTAGCCTCTGAACCTCTGTAACCTCGACTCCAGAAACCAAGAGGTCGTCCACGTGTCTCACCTGGAGCTTTTTGCCACAAGCACCAGGTTGGACCATTGTCACTTGCAGCCGTGTACAAAATGTTCTTAATGTCTGGACCATCTCGGACAGGTCCCAGACCCATTGCTTGAATCACCTCTTGTTTTATCTGGTCAAAGGCTGCTTGTTGTTCAGGTCCCCAATGGAAATGGTTTCTCTTTCGAGTCACATCATACAGAGGTTTCACAATCTGACTGTATCCAGGAATGTGCAGTCTCCAAAATCCCACTATCCCCAAGAAACGTAGGTTCTCTTGCTTGTTTGTGGGACATGCCATGGTAGAGACTCTATTTACCACATCCACTGGAATGTGTCGGCGACCATCTTGCCACCGCACTCCCAGAAACTGAATCTCTGTGGTAGGTCCTTTCACCTTGTCTCGCTTGATGGCAAAACCTGCATTCAGAAGAATGTCAATGATTTTGTTACCTATCTCGAAGACTTCCTCAGCAGTTTTACCCCAGACGATGATGTCATCGATGAACTGGATGTGTTCTGCAGCACCGCCTTTCTCCAGAGCATCGTGGATCACTGCATGACAGATGTTTGAGCTGTGGATCCAGCCCATTGGCAATCTGTTGAAAGTGTACTGGATTCCTCTCCAGGTGAAAGCAAACTGAGGCCTGCATTCCTCTGCTATGGGAATAGAGAAAAATGCATTAGCAATGTCTATGGTAGCATACCATTTGGCCTCTTTGGATTCCAGCTCATACTGTAGCTCCATCATGTCTGGTACTGCTGCACTCATAGGTGGTGTTACTTCATTCAGGGCTCGGTAGTCTACCGTCAGATGCCAGTCTCCATTCTGCTTCCGCACAGGCCACACTGGACTGTTGAAAGGTGAATGAGTTTTGCTGACGACTTTCTGACTCTCCAACTGACGAATCAGATTCTGAATGGGCAACAAAGAGTCACGGTTGGTTCTGTATTGTCTGTGATGCACCGTCTGAGAAGCAACCGGCAATTTAATGTCCTGTATCTTATGTTGTCCCACAACTGCAGATTCATCAGAAAGCTCAGGTCTGGCAGACAGCTTCAATTTTTGTCCATCAATTTCTATTGAAGCCACTCCAAAAGCCCATTTGTAACCTCTAGGGTCTTTGAAACGCCCTTCTCTCAGAAAATCAATTCCCAAAATACAAGGTGCGTCAGGTCCGGTCACAACTGTATGCTTCCTCCATTGTTTACCAGTTAAACTTATATTAACCTCTACCTTACTTAACTCTTGAGATCCACCAGTGACTCCCAGAATAGTTATAGACTCTGATCCCTGATAATTTGATGGTATTATGGTGCACTGAGCTCCTGTGTCAACCAAGGCCCTGTACTTTCGAAATTGTGAAGTGCCAGGCCACTGGATGTACACATCCCAATAGATTCTATTATCTCTGTTATCCCTCTCCTCCCCCTGGCGGGAGGCAGGGCACCCCTAGTTATGGGGAACATGCGCACATGTGCATTGCACATATTTTGCAGGGTTATAACTTTGCATGTTATAACTGGAGCCACTGTTGGAGCCATAAGAGTTGTTCTGGGGAGCTGTGGAAGTAACAGCTACCCTTCTGGTATTGCTACCTCGGGTTCTGCCACTTTGCAATTCCCTCAGTCTCCTGAAAAGATTAGCAGTTGGTTGGCCATCCCAGCGGTTCATGTTCTCACCAAACTGATCACGCAGAGTTATCCAAATAGTTCTATGTGATTGCCTTGGTGGTCTGTTTTGGAATGACCTGTTTTGGAATGACCTCCTTGGAGGACGTGTATTCCTCACAGATGAGACTTGTATCCATCTGGAGGGAGAATTGAAATTATCCCTTTGTGCCAATTGGGATATGGAATTTCTAAATTCATCCTTTAACTCTCTCATGCAATTCTCAATTTTTCCAGACAGAGTTTCAATGGCTGAAACCAAAGAACCACGTGTCATGCTATCCTCCAATTGTCTCATTTGATCACTGAATTGGCCAACTGTAGGAGAAGCTCCACCATACCTTCTTGACACAATTCTGCTTGCCAGAATGTTTGCATAATTAGAAGGAGCAAGTTTGATGATCTTTTTAGCAAGACCAATACCCACAGGAATGTCATCAGGATTCAGAGTTTCATGTTCACCATAGAGTAGCTCTCTAACAGCAAATTCTCTCAAGCGCTTAATTTCCTCATCTATGGTAGTCCAGGGTCTAGGATTCCATGGAAGGTCATCTCGGGAAGGGTATCTCAGGGCAACCGCTATTAAAAGGCGTATCCACAGATTAACCTTACCGAGAGCTTCGCCTAGATGTCTATCTATTCCATTGTCCCTTGAGAGAGTTCCTAACTGAGCTGCTGACTTGTCTCCACCTGTTAGAGCTGAAGCACCTGTATCATAACACCTACTAAGCCAAGCTAGAACTGGCTCCTTATCTGCCCTGATGAAATCTTTACGGACATAACGCAATTCCTCCCGTGGAGAAGAACACTCCAAAATATCATCTTCCTCCTCGTCTCCCTGAATTCTTTGCCCGTATAATCCTGCTGTCATTCTCCTAAGGATCTCTTTAAGCTGAGAACCACCTTTGCCAGCTGCTTTCCTAACTTCATCTCTATCCTGCTTTGATCTCACTAGGTTAGCTAGATCTTTAAAACAAACCTTCTCTTCCTCCTCAGCAGGATCTTTTAGAGTAGAGGGCCCCTCACCAGGATCAGTCTCCTCCTCTTCTTCTCCATCTTTGGCCTTTCCACCTCTAGTCTTTAAAGGAGCCACCTTAACTGGAGCTGTGTTTGAATTTACAGCCACCTTAATGGAAGCTGACAGGTCCTGAGATAAATCAGCTGCTGGGGCAGTGACTTCCGGTCCCACTGAGGGAGTGGGCGGAAGTGACGTTGCTCTGTTAATGGCCGATGGAGAAGAAGAAGAAGGAGAAGGAGTAGGAGAAGGAGTAGGCACCATGTTGATACCAGCCGATGCCCTTGGCTGCTTGCCAGAATCAGCAAAGTCATTTAGAGCTGCTTTACCAATTAACTTTTTAGCCTTCTTTTTAACTGACACGGGTTCTCCACAGTCCTCGTCACTAGATGACTCTGGGACTGATCGAGAGCCACGGCGTTTTCTTTTTGATCTAGTTTTAATAACAAAACACGCCCTGGACACCTTTTTCTCTCGCCGTAAAGAGAACAGTAAATATGCGATTACCATCACCAGCAACAGATTTATACACATGAAATAAATCACCTTTGGATCCCAGGCATCACCTAAAGTTACTCTCTCCTCAGGCGGAATCTTAAAACCCTTTATCTCAATTGGGAGAGTGGTGGAGGTAACATTCCTGTATCTCACTGGCCATAGGAAATTAATACATTTTCCATACCATAATTTAACTCTATACATAACCCACATATAAATTGTCCGCACCAAATATTTACCCAGGTAATCCAAAATCAAACCCAAACAATATCTGCAAACCAGAGCCCCAAAAATTGAAAAGAATAATCGCTCCACAAATCACAATACCTTCATGTTTGCTAATTCAGCAAGAAAACACTAAATCAATCAAATAATAAATTAAACTAATTATCTGCCCCACGTTGGGCGCCAATAAAAAAAAATGTGGTGGGTGGAAGGGTAAGGCCAAGAAGCCTCCTCCCTTCCCCCTTGTAAGGTAAAGGGAAAGAAACTTGAAGGGAAAGGGAAAAAAAAACTCACAAGCTGAATTAGCAAGGCAGTGGAGCTATATTTACAAAGCAATGTAGGGTATGCAGGGGAATATTTACAAATTTACAATATCTACAATATATACAAAGATATACAACAGAGTAACACAGAAATGAGAGTGACCCCCCTCTGGACAGAGGGGGTTCCCCACCTCCTCTTTCCCCTCTCTCCCCCCTTTCCCCAGATTAGGTTAGAAGAGAGAGAGAGCGAAAGAAAGAAGTTAAAAGCAGTTTTGTGTTAATTGGAAAATCAGTTAATACAGGCCTTATCAAGATTGTCAGTGTGAAGGCCGGAGCCTTGGCAGAAAGCCCAGCACAGAAAGCTGCTGCACCATGGAGAGGCGGAAGCAAGACTGAAGATAGGATGCCGGAGTGCCCAGGATAGTCCCAGCTCACTCCCAGTTCAGAAGGTGCTTCCTCCCACTTTACCAATGAAATAGTTTAGATTATTCTTTTCCGTTTACCAACTTCCGTCCACCATATTCCCTTTCTTAAGGGGGCAACGTCAGCCGGCCACATGTGCCAATTGGTATATGGAATCTTTCAGATCCTTCATGCAATTCTCAATTTTTCCAGACAGCGTTTCAATGGCTGAAACCAAAGAACCACGTGTCATGCTATCCTCCAATTGTGTCATTTGATCACTGAATTGGCCAAGCGTGGGAGAAGCTCCACCATAACTTCTTGACACAATTCTGCTTGCCAGAATGTTTGCATAATTGGAAGGAGCAAGTTTGATGATCTTTTTAGCAAGACCAATACCCACAGGAATGTCATCAGGATTCAGAGTTTCATGTTCACCATAGAGTAGCTCTCTAACAGCAAATTCTCTCAAGCGCTTAATTCCCTCATCTATGGTAGTCCAGGGTTTAGGATTCCAGGGAAGATCATCTCGGGAAGGGTATCTCAGGGCAACCGCTATTAAAAGGCGTATCCACAGATTAACCTTACCGAGAGCTTCGCCTGGATGTCTATCTATTCCATTGTCCCTTGAGAGAGTTCCTAACTGAGCTGCTGACTTGTCTCCAACTGTTAGAGCTGAAGCACCTGTATCATAACACCTACTAAGCCAAGCTAGAACTGGCTTCTTATCTGCCCTGGTGAAATCTTTACGGACATTTCTCAATTCCTCCCGTGGTGACGAGCAGTCTGAAATATCATGTTGGTCTTCGTCTCCCTGAATTCTTTGTCCATATAATCCTGCTGTCATTCTCCTAAGGATCTCTTTAAGCTGAGAACCACCTTTGCCAGCTGCTTTCCTAACTTCATCTCTATCCTGCTTTGATCTCACTAGGTTAGCTAGATCTTTAAAACAAACCTTCTCTTCCTCCTCAGCAGGATCTTTTAGAGTAGAGGGCCCCTCACCAGGATCAGTCTCCAGCTCCTCTTCTTCTCCATCTTTGGCCTTTGCACCTCTAGTCTTTAGAGGAGCCACCTTAACTGGAGCTGTGTTTGAATTTACAGCCACCTTAATGGAAGCTGACAGGTCCTGAGATAAAACAGCTGCTGGGGCAGTGACTTCCGGTCCCACCGAGGGAGTGGGTGGAAGTGACGTTGCTCCGTTAATGGCCGATGGAGAAGAAGAAGAAGGAGAAGGAGTGGGAGAAGGAGTAGGTGCCATGTTGATACCAGCCGATGCCCTTGGCTGCTTGCCAGAATCAGCAAAGTCATTTAGAGCTGCTTTACCAATTAACTTTTTAGCCTTCTTTTTAACTGACACGGGTTCTCCACAGTCCTCGTCACTAGATGACTCTGGGACTGATCTAGAGCCACGGCGTTTTCTTTTTGATCTAGTTTTAATAACAAAACAAGCTCTGGACACCTTTCTCTCTCGCCGCAAAGAGACCAGCAGATACACGTTAATTATCACTGAAAGCAGGATTATACACATCAAATAAATCACCTTTGGATCCCAGGCATCACCTGAAGTTACTGTCTCCTCAGGCGGAATCTTAAAACCCTTTATCTCAATTGGGAGAGTGGTGGAGGTAACATTCCTGTATCTCACTGGCCATAAGATATTAATACATTTTCCATACCATAATTTAACTCTGTACATAACCCACATATAAATTGTCCGCACCAAATATTTACCCAGGTAATCTAAAATCAAACCCAAACAATATCTGTAAATCAGAGCCCCAAAAATTGAAAAGAATAATCGCTCCACAAACCACAATACCTTCATGTTTGCTAATTCAGCTGGAAAACACTAAATCAATCAAATAATAAATTGAACTAATTATCTGCCCCACATTGGGCGCCAATAAAAAAAAATGTGGTGGGTGGAAGGGTAAGGCCAAGAAGCCTCCTCCCTTCCCCCTTGTAAGGTAAAAGGGAAAAAAAAAAAATTGAAGGGAAGGGAAAAAAAACTCACAAGCTGAATTAGCAAAGCAGTGGAGCTATATTTACAAAGCAGTGTAGGATTTGCAGGGGAATATTTACAAATTTACAATATCTACAATATATACAAAGATATACAATAAAGTAACACAGAAATGAGAGTAACCCCCCTTGGCAGAGAGGGGGTTCCCCACCTCCGCTCTCCCCTCTCTCCCCCCCGTTTTCCCAGAGTGGGATAGAAAAAGAGAGAAAAGAGAGGAAAACAAATGTTAGAAGCAGTTCGTGTTAATTGGAAGGGAGTTAATACCGGCCTGTATCTGGACTTCAAGGCCGAGGCCTTGGCAGAAAGCCGAGCAGAGATAGAGCTGCTGCACCGTGGAGAGGCGGAAGGAAGACTGATAGAAAAGTCCTGGAAATGCTCAGTTCACTCCCAGTTCAGAAGGTGCTTCCTCCCACTTCACCAATGAAATAGTTTAGATTATTCTTTTCCGTTTACCAACTTCCGTCCACCATATTCCCTTTCTTAAGGGTACAGCCTCAAACGGTCACAACATGTCCGGCGAAGTCTGTGTCTTCATCTGGGTGTCCACCCAAACAATCTCTCATTCAGGCTCAAGTGTCTATCCATTCCAGTTCTTCTTCCTTCATCCAATGGAACCTCCCAGCGATGCAGAGCTCATTCTCCTGCAGTGTAAGTTCTCCATGGATTCGTTGGACATCCTGGTCACCTGGAAAAGCCTCACGAATTCTCAGCCAAGCCTTTATTCTCACCTATGTTCACTCGGCGGCATATTCTCCACCCCTGGGCCAGCATGTGGTGAAAAGGTTATTAAATTTATTAATATGAAATATGAATTATGAAAATATTTTTATTAATTATCAAACTATTAATAACCGATGAATCACCAACTTATATACATGTTCTAGTGCACGTTCGTGAAATAGATTCCACAACTGGCTTAGTGTTATGATTATAACGTAATTGAACTATCTATAAACCCTTTCTATATTTATATAACGAAGGTTGCAGTTCCGCCGCTTGGCCGCTAGATGGAGACTCGGCGGGACGCGGGCGGCTTCTGGCTATACACAGCAATATTACAATCTTTCTATGCATCAGCACTTACTCTGCTAGACGCGGATACTTTGAACTGAGTGCTAGTGGGTGGAAAGCACGTGGACGATATTCAATCCCCTTCACACAACAGGGATCGGTCCTGGTCGGGGTCGGTCCGTGGGGTCGGCCCTCAGAAGTCGGCTCGCACGGCAGGGCGGGACGACGGTGGCCGGTAGGCAGGCTCGAACGACGGGCAGTGGGCAAAGCTACGGGGGTCGGCCCAATCATGGCGGTTCTCGGGGCTGATGCAAACAGCCTCGGGGAGAGAATGCGACGTCATTAGGCGGCGGATTTCCGTTTACTAATCTTAAAGGAGCAATGGGACTCTCGTAGTGGTCCCAGGTTCGGTGCAGTATAGGCACGAACAATGCTTTAGTCTTCCCTGGGATTCACAGGGCTCAGAGCGGCACTCGGTGGCTCCTCAGAGCGGCACTCGGCGGCTTCTCTCCCGCTACGGTGGGGCTAAGCATACGTGGACTCGGTATTGATCAAGTCCCTTCTCCCCGGTAACTGGGCAGATCTTACCCTCGGGGGTCAGTCCAGTCCTCAGGTGGCACGGTGGGCTCTCCCGGTCGGTATGGCTGGCTGTAGCAACACTGGATTCCTCAGAAACAGCAAAGGTCCTCCCTCTGGGCTTCTCACCATGCACGGGCTTTCAGTATGCGTGCATGTATAACAGAAGCTAACAACAATAAGCTCAATGGCAAAGGCTGCAGCTCGAGAGCTACTCTCTCGAGCAAGCACAGAGACAAAGTGAATGAGGGGGCAACTTGTTTACCAACTGGGGTGATACTTATAGATTCCTCGAGGCTGGGCTTGACCAATGGGCACTCTCATAAACAACTGGCTTCAGCCTATAGAAAGTGTGAAGCTAGAATTATACCCATACTTGGTGTCAGCACGAGCACTGCATGCGCTGGGTGCGTGCAAGCCTGGCTAATGCTTTGGCTTTTGCCTTCCTCCAAGGGAGGGAGAACTTGCCCACATGCTGGGACAAGATTCAGTATTGGGGCATAATGTGCCTTCACCACACAGGCCAGATGAAACAATCCAACTCCACGACTGCCTTTTTCAATCCATCCAGGGTGCCGCGACCAACCGCTTCCATCCGCGGTCCAAAACTACACAGATGCATGTCCGAGGCACTCTGCCCCCCCACTAGGCGTACCGAGGCATGACAGCATCCGGCTGCACACACACACCCCCCCCCGAAAAGGGAAGGGCTGCACCACAGCTCACTGACAAGAAGGGAGGTGGAACCAGGCGCTCGGCGCCACTTTCGGAACTCATCCGAAAATCAGGGAAAGAGATTGGAGCTGGCCCTACTGCAGCCCGAGTGCACGGCCGGGGCCACCGCCGCCGCTCGGCACACAGCAGGGCTCTGCCCACCTCTACCACCGCAGCACAGAATCAAAATCACCTCCACCCCTCGGACACTCAAACGGCTTGTCCAGCGAAAGCCATACACGCATTCTCAGAGCCCTTGAAAACGGCTTTCCAGCTGGAGTTCCCGTCGGCCCCCCAGGGTTTCGGGAGCTGGCTCGCCCGCTCACAGCGGCTGGCTCTATCCCCGCAGCAAGAACGGACCTGACTCTGATCTGCTCGCCGCTGCCCCTCCCCCACTTCGCTCCCCGCCGCGGAGGAAGGGCAGGTTCCGCGTTCTCAAGCGGTACCCCGATGCCGATGGTCGAGAACCACCCCTGCTTGAAATAGGAGAGGCTCCGTGCCACTGGCCATGCACCAGTTATCCCCCCACAATCCACAAGAACTCACACGATCGCCCCGGCAACATCACTTGAGCCCCCAACTGCCAAACCCAAACCAACGCCCAGAACTAAATTTAAACTCTCTATCCTTTGCAATCGATCTGCAGAGTGGGCACAATAGCCAGCCCCATGTTGGTGCGCCAAAATGTAATGGGTTGGGGCAAACCCCCTCCCCACCACGCGCAGAAATAACGACTCAGACAAACAGATTGCAAAAGTGATGGAAAGTTTAAATAGAGAACAGTGAGTGCGTGCAAAGAACTAGAAACACAGTGACAAGAAGAACCCCAAAACAGACCCAGAGAGATCCCATCCCCACCTGAGGGTGCACCCAAAACCCCCAGGGCTCCTCCTTCCCTCCCCCCGCCACTGCTAGGCTAGATCTGAGACTGCCCATCCTCCCGTGGCCTTGGGCCTAACCAGGCCCATGGCCGGGAGATCTCTCCCCCAGTTACCGGGTGGTGAAGAGGAAGGAAAGAGGAAGTGCCAGACCCCGCCGTGAAACTTATAGTGATGCAAGGGATCATGGTAGGAAACAACCTAATTTCCTGTGTCCACCCACTGGGCTGGACTTCTGAACACAGGAAACACCCCTGTAGCAGAGGGCACCCAGCCCAAACTACGACAAGCAGATAAACATTTAATGCAAGTTGAAACTCCGAAACTTTTCTGTCCCTCTTCCAGTTGTCTGCTGAGCTCCAGCCTGCCAGGGCTCTGCTGAGCACAGCTGCAAAAAGCTAGCAGCAGAAGGTAGCTTCAGAGGGGCCTGAAGATGCTTATATTGTCCATCTGGAAAGCAAATCGAAGGATGCCATTAATTTTCTGACAATTAATAGTGCTGGAATAGTTCAAATGCCAAAACAGTTTCCTTGCAAGGGTGCTTCAGTTATCATAATCATTAAGAATGTAGTTTTGGGGAGGAAATCATGCCACCAGTAATCATAGCTGTCTGTGTTGTGCATGTGCTGTGGACTCTTGTCTGGCAGAAGAGCTGTAGATATAAAAAGGGCACAGCAGCAGCCTGCATCAATGGGCAGAGGTGGGCTACACAACTTGAACTCTCCCAATGACAATGCATACCACATCAAGCAGGACAGCGGGCAGTGCATGGAGAGTAATTGCCAGGTAGCACCATGACAATTTCATTTCCTCCCAGATATGATGGATTAAGGTCTTCACAAAGGACTCTGAGTCATACACAGAGCCAGCAAGGCAGCTAGGATTTGGGAATCTGCTCTGTCTCTTCTCCCATTGCCGCCTTCTTGTTTCCTCTCAGTCAGTGTTGTGACTCCAGTCATTTACCAGCAGGAGTTGCTTTCAATTTAGCAAGATGCATACAGTCAGCATTAAATTCTTCCCTTTATCATGTTCTTTTCTGCAGTGATACTGTTGGCTTTGTTTTGTTTGTTTGTTTTTTTAATCCAGACTCCTGCAAAAGTCACTGTGTACTCCTGGTTCTGTGTGCACTGGTTGGCAGCCTGCTTTCCCCATACACATGCCTTTTTTATTCTTAGAACAAATGAACTTGCTTTGTATCTCTGCTTGAATGTCTACTCAAAAACTTTCCACAAAGATAAAACTCTGTCTGCCTGAATAGATTCACTGGATAGTTATGTAGATACAGAATAACACAGGCACGAGCCCAGACTCTTGTGATATACCATTTGTTTTAGCTCTAGATGTAGCTCTGTTTCTTGCCTATGCCTTGATATAAAACCGCTGCTTCTGTAGTAGCACTTGAAACATTCTGTGTGGTCATGCAACTCTTAATTGCAGTATAATTAATTTAAAAGTGGCAAACGTGTAAAAGTCATCAGGTTGATTCCTGCAGCTTCTTTACTCACTTATCTTTTACAACTGTTTCACAGTGTCAGAGAAGGCTCTAGGGCAAAAGCAGAACAAAACAACAAACCATTGCAAAATTCAGACTCTTCCCCCACAGGTTATTGGTTTGAATGAACAAAGGGGTAAAGGTAATGTGATTATTTCATGTTGAGGAAAAACATCTTCCAGAGAAAGTAAGTGACATAGGGGTCTGAGGTTGTTGAGAAGTTATTTCTGAGGCTCAAAGTGAGGAAATGCTTACCTACAACACTTGGAGGACAGCACTTTATTTCTTCATAGCAGATGCCAAGGGAAGTGTTCAACTGCTTTAAATTAGCAGCCCAATCAAGGTAGTTATCAGCTTGTACCATCAGTAAAGAATGAAACTGCACAACATACTGTACAGTTGATTAAATGTACAGTCTGCCCTTGGGAACAAGGTGCACCACAGCAGTTTAACACCCTGTCAAAATGATGAAGAGCACATAGGGAGCCCCACCACACTGTGAGTGGAAGATATGCTGCCACTGTGATGGTGACAGAGTCAGAGTTGCTTTGTTCACTGAAAACCAATTCCATGTGAATTGTACAGAGTTATTTACTGTATTCCCTCTGGAGCTGGGCTTGTTTGCTTAACTGCCCACGCTGCCTGCAGGGGAGGATTCACACCATAAGCACCAGCCACCAAACTTTGCAGAGCTGCAATACCACTGCAAAAATAGAAGCAAGGCTCTGCTTGAAAATTATTTGAAACTGCTACATTGCTCAAGCTGTGTGGTGCCACGGGGAGAAGCTCAAAAGGGAAAGCAGTCTTTCATCATAAGCCATCACAAGCTCTTCTAGTCCTGTAGGGATGGGATGGGTCATGGGCAGGAGCATGGCCTCAGCTGCTGTGGATGAAAAGGCATTTCTGTTCAGCAGGTGTTCATTGATTTGTGTGAAAAGAGTTGGTGGAGACCAATGTGGTGGGTTTGGAAGGGGTAAGGCCAAGAAGCCTCCTCCCTTCCCCCTTGTAAAGTAAAAGGGAAAAAAAAAATTGAAGGGAAAGGAAAAAAAACTCGCAAGCTGAATTAGCAAAGCAGTGGAGCTATATTTACAAAGCAATGTAGGGCTTGCAGGGGAATATTTACAAATTTACAATATCTACAATATATACAAAGATATACAACAGAGTAACACAGAAATGAGAGTGACCCCCTCGGCAGAGAGGGGTTCCCCACCTCCGCTCTCCCCTCTCTCCCCCCTTTCCCCAGAATGGGATAGAAAGAGAAAGAAAAGAGAGGGAAAAAAAAATGTTAGAAGCAGTTTGTGTTAATTGGAAAGGAGTTAATATACAGGCCTGGTATCTTGTTTTCAAGGCCGAGGCCTTGGCAGAAAGCCCAGCACAGAGACAGAGCTGCAGAGCTGCTGCACCGTGGAAAGGCAGAAGCAAGACTGAAGATAAGGTGCTGGAAAAACCCAGTATAGTCCCAGCTCAGAAGGTGCTTCCTCCCACTTCACCAATGAAATTAGTTTAGACTATTCCTTCCGTTTACCAACTTCCGTCCACCATATTCCCTTTCTTAAGGGGGCAACATCAACCGGCCACAACCAAGCTGCCTGCTCCCTCTCAAGGCTTGTTCTTTTGGGGCTGTGTGGGTGGACACTGAGCACATCTGCTTGTGGGAAGACTGGTCTTTGGCCAAACAAAGGGCTCTAGCTTCCTCTCAGTAGAAACAGAAGTTTTTATTAAAAAAAAATAAAAAATATAAAGGGCTGTTTTGGCTTGCAGGAAATGTTTCTGTGTCTTGATTACAGGAGTAAGATCAAGTCCTTTGTGATTCAGAGGGAGGAGATAGATGGACTAGAGGTTGAGGAAGTAAGTAGCTGTTGTCTCTGAAAGGCAACAGCCAGGGCAAATGTTGTCACAGGTAGCTCTGCTTCTTGTGTAGTTGTTTTATTTGTTTGCTCCTTGTGCTTTACCACTCTGCCCTCTGCTTTGGGCTTCAAGACGAAGCTGCTGGGAATTACCCGGGTGCTGGTAAAGTAGGGATGTCCACACTGGACCCATTACCCCATTAGAAGTCTTGCATCTTTGGATCTGCAAATGCTGCTCTTCTCTCTCCCCATGCATTTCAGGGATTTAGCTGCACCAATGTAACTTATATTTAGAAATTCAAATAAGAAAGCCTATGGGGCACTCAGCTGCTGTGATGGTGGGAATGGTGGAGATAAAACACCCCAGTTGTTTCCAGACGTTTCACTTGGATTTGCTATTATGTTTTTCACATCACTTTGATCTCTGATCTGTAAGGCTCTGTCTCATAAGCTGCAGCCCAGTTTCAAGTTATCCAAAGAAATGCAGATGGTCTGAATATTTCAAAGAAAGTTTCTCCAGCTAAATCCCTGGGTTTCAAGTGTCCCAAAGCACTGAGCAGTTAATTAATTTTAAACCCTTTGTGTAACATCTCTAACTCTTCACCTTGGTACTGATTCTCATTCTGGGCCAAAAAGCAGATTTCCTTTTTGCTTCTGGAGCTCATATTCAGTCAGACATTTGATATTTCAGCGGCTGCAATCTGCAAAGCTTTGCAATGTATTTTATTTCAGACGATTCATAGGAAACCAATTTTAGCTGTGACAAAATGTTCTGAACTTGTTACCGCGTTTTTATTGCTCTTTGGCTCTGGGTTGATTTTCCTCTTATTAGCTGCAGCTGACTGTGGCTCTTTTTTTTTTTATATATATATATATCAGACAATCCTGGAAAGCAGCAAATTGGTCTGAAGCTCAGCTGCACAAAGAGAAGTTGCTTTGCTTATTGATGCATGCTTTTAGATCACTTGGAGTGTAACAAGAGTCAGCAATTTGGCTGAATTGGTTTTGTTTTCAGCTTTGATTGAAATTCACAGTTCAGAACATTAGCAGAATGAATTTGCTGGTGATTCTTATCTCTCCCAGTTAATTTGAATGAAGTGAGGTATGTAAATATCTGTAATTCGCAAGCTGTTATCTTTACCATTTCAAAATAAGATTGACTCCGGCAAAAATCTTTAAAATCCAAGCAAAGGATGATTGCTGGAGGCCTAGACTGGGGAAGAGGTATGTGAGTTTGCCTGGAGTTTGTAGGGACAGCTTGATATGGCATTTTTTGCAGAGCTGAGGAGGGAGGTGAAGGCATTTTTTGATGTGAACGTAATCTAAAGGCAGGGAAGGCAAAGATGCCTGGCTGCAGGAGGCAGATAATCCTGGGTAATATTTTAATGGAAATTCCTTAGGTGGGAAATGGCATCTGAGGAACCTGCTGGAGACAGGACATAGCTGGGAGACTAAGCTAAAGAGGATCCTGAAGTTCAGACAGAGCTTTGAGGAGTCTATGAAAGGTATACTAGGCAGTTTTGAGGTTAATGTTGAATTTTGAGTCGTGTGTTGAATTAGATTATTAGCTCACAGGAAGAACCTGGAGGAGCCTATGACTTGCTGGAACGAGTCCAGAGAAGGGCAACGAAGTTGGTGAGGGGTTTGGAACACAAGCCCTATGAGGAGAGGCTGAGGGAGCTGGGGTTGCTTAGCCTGGAGAAGAGGAGACTCAGGGGTGACCTTATTGCTCTCTACAACTACCTGAAGGGAGGTTGTAGACAGGCTGATGATGGTCTCTTCTCCCAGGCAGCCAGTACCAGAACAAGAGGACACAGTCTCAGGATGCGCCAGGGGAGGTTTAGGTTGGATGTTAGGAAGAAGTTCTATACAGAGAGAGTGATTGCCCATTGGAATGGGCTGCCCAAGGAGGTGGTGGAGTCGCCGTCATTGGAGGTGTTCAGGAGGAGACTTGATGGGGTACTTGGTGCTATGGGTTAGCTGTTTGGGTGGGTTGGATTGGTTGATGGGTTGGACACGATGAAATTAGTTTAGACCTGTCTTTTGTTTATAAAACATTCGGCCATGGTGTCCCTTTGTTAAAGGCACTGCCTCAAATGGTCACAGCAGAGAAGATCTGAAACTGTATTTGAAAGAGAATGTATTCAGATGATAACTCCTCCTTTCGGGAATTTTTAAAGTGACTTTATATTGTTGGAAAGTGCTTTTCACAGGCAGTAATGCTGAGCAAGGAAATACTAGCTAATACTAAGTGATGGACAAAGTATCTGAAAAATACATGCACGTGCCTTGAATGCAGGGCTATTCAATGTAAAAAATTAATCATGCTAACATAAGCCTTCACTGTAAAAGCAAACTGTCATGTTATGATTTTCAGCCCAAGATGTGAATATGTATACTGCAATTCTAAAAATACATCAGTGTCTAGCAATAAACAGCCATCACATTTCCTGCTGGGGAAAGAAGGGAAGGGAAGGGAAGGGAAGGGAAGGGAAGGGAAGGGAAGGGAAGGGAAGGGAAGGGAAGGGAAGGGAAGGGAAGGGAAGGGAAGGGAAGGGAAGGGAAGGGAAGGGAAGGGAAGGGGAGGGGAGGGAGGAGAGCAGAGGAAAGGAGAGGGAAGGGAAGGGAAGGGAAGGGAAGGGAAGGGAAGGGAAGGGAAGGGAAGGGAAGGGAAGGGAAGGGAAGGGAAGGGAAGGGAAGGGAAGGGAAGGGAAGGGAAGGGAAGGGGAAGGGGAGGGGAGGGGAGGGGAGGGGAGGGGAGGGGAGGGAGGAGAGCAGAGGAAAGGAGAGGAGAGGGGAGGGAAGGGAAGGGAAGGGAAGGGAAGGGAAGGGAAGGGAAGGGAAGGGAAGGGAAGGGAAGGGAAGGGAAGGGAAGGGAAGGGAAGGGAAGGGAAGGGAAGGGAAGGGAAGGGAAGGGAAGGGAAGGGAAAAGAAGAAGCTGAATGGGAGAGGAAAGAGGTAAAGAAGAGGGATGGAAAGACTTTTTACCATGGCATGCAGTGACAGGACGAGGGGCAAAGGATTTAAACTGAAACAAATTAAATGTAGATTGGACATAAAAAAAGACATTTTTTTCAGTGAGGGTGGTGAGGCACTGCAATAGATTGCCCAGAGAAGTTGTGAGTGCCCTGTCAATGGAAGCGCACAAGGTCAGGTTGGACAGGGCTCTGAGCAACTTGACCCAGTGAAAGATGTCTCTGCCCATGGCAGGGGAGTTGTAGAAGGTAATCTTTAAAGATCCCTTCTAACCCAAAACATTCTGTGGGCAGTCCATTCCAATGGCAAATCACTCTCTCTGTGAAGAACTAATATAAGCCAGGCTTGAGATAGAATAAACCAGGTTGGAAGAGACCTTCAAGATCATTGTGTCCAACCCATCAACCAATCCAACCCACCTAATCAACTAAACCATGGCACAAAGCACCCCATCAAGTCTCCTCCTGAACACCTCCAATGATGGTGTCTCCACCACCTCCCCGGGCAGCCCATTCCAATGGGCAATCACTCTCTCTGTATAGAACTTCTTCCTAACATCCAACCTAAACCTCCCCTGGTGCATCCTGAGACTGTGTCCTCTTGTTCTGGTACTGGCTGCCTGGGAGAAGAGACCAACATCTGCCTGTCTACAATCCCCCTTCAGGTAGTTGTAGACAGCAATAAGGTCACCCCTGAGCCTCCTCTTCTCCAGGCTAAGCAACCCCAGCTCCCTCAGCCTCTCCTCATAGGGCTTGTGTTCCAAACCCCTCACCAACTTCATTGCCCTTCTCTGGACTCGTTCCAGCAAGTCAACATCCTTCCTAAATTGAGGGGCCCAGAACTGGACACAGTACTCGAGGTGTGGCCTAACCAGTGCAGTGTACAGGGGCAGAATGACCTCCCTGCTCCTGCTGGCCACACTGTTCTTGATGCAGGCCAGGATGCCATTGGCCTTCTTGGCTGCCTGGGCACACTGCAGGCTCATGTTCAGCCTACCATCAACCAGCACCCCCAGGTCCCTCTCTGCCTGGCCGCTCTCCAGCCACTCTGACCCCAGCCTGTAGCTCTGCATGGGGTTGTTGTGGCCGATGTGCAGAACCCAGCACTTGGATGTGTTAAATCTCATGCCGTTGGATTCTGCCCATCTGTCCAGCCTGTCGAGGTCCCTCTGCAGAGCCTCTCTACCCTCCAGCAGATCAACTCCTGCCCCCAGCTTGGTGTCATCAGCAAATTTACTGATGATGGACTCAATGCCCTCATCCAGATCATCAATAAAGATGTTAAAGAGCACAGGGCACAGCACTGATCCTTGGGGCACACCACTAGTGACTGGCCGCCAGCTGGATGTGGCACCATTCACCATCACTCTCTGGGCTCGGCCCTCCAGCCAGTTTCTAACCCAATGCAGTGTGCTCCTGTACAAGCCATGGGCTGACAGCTTGGCCAGGAGTTTGCTATGGGGGACGGTGTCAAAGGCCTTGCTGAGGTCCAGGTAGACTACACTGACAGGCCTCCGGATTTAATTCCACTAAACACCTCCAAAACCAACCAGAAAAGTGAATTAGCAGCAGCATTTCACATTTAGAATTTCTAAGGATTATAGAACCCTTATTCCTCCATTTCTGAACATTAAAATGAGCCTGGACATGTGTGAAAATCAGACTAATTTTTACAGCACTGAGCACTCAACCATTGTCATTTGTGAAAGAGCCATAGGCTGTTCAATACATTTGAAGGTTTGGACACATACCTCAGATCCAAATCCCTATGTCTTCAAAGAGTCTCGGTTTGGGGAAGGCAGATGACTATTAGGGAATGGCTGAAACAATTTCTCATGCAGAAAACAGCCTCAAATGTATTTCAGATTGTTTTCTTCAGAAAGCAGTTTTGGTCCCTTGTCCCAGCTAACACCCTGCATTCTCAAACTGGTGTTACAATGATGTCTGTACATGTACAACTACCAAGTAACCCCCATCTACTGTGAATGGTTCCTGGCCATGATTTGCAAAAGATCAGTAGTATATTTTTATGTAGTTTATAGAAGGTATAAAAGTAAAATGCAGTCTTCCAGAAATAGCTTATTTTACAGCACAGCTTTTTTGAGAGCTGGGCCATTATTATGCAAGTGACTTTTCTTCTACAGTATTTTCAATTTGCATGCATGTGGCAATGCCAGCGACGAGCAGTGTGAGCAATCTGGCAGTGCAGGCCTAGAGCCTGACATGGTGGTAGGCCATGCTCAGCATAAGTGCAGAGCCAGCTAGCAGTGTAGCAAAACAGTGCTGTGCCTGCAGCATGTAACTAAAACAAGGCACTGGTAGCTATAAACATGGACGGTTATCTTGGGACAACAGGACATGCACCTGCATCAACAAACCTCGCGTGTTGTTAGCAGTTGGTCCAATAATCGATAATAGTGCAATGTGTGGTCACTCACAGGGAACCAATGAAGCCATGCCAACAAGGCACTCTGAGTTTATATAAGTTGTAGAAGTTCCCTTGCTACGCACTTCTGACTTTCCTTTCCCTTCTTCTTCTATGCTTTACTTTTCTGTGCTATACTCGCACTACAGGCCTGCACCATAGACCTGCAATACTGGAACAATAAAGGAACAATACTCGATCATATTGGTCATCTGTATTGACTCCAATCTCCGTCACCCCTTCACATGCATACAATGTTTATTCTGGGCAACTTAGTGAGCAGCCATCCCTGGGCATCACACTACAACCACACTTGTATTCTTTCTGGCATCACCCGTTCAATACTAAATCTTTACTAAGCAGATCTATCCTGAGATTACACATCCCTTACAGTAAAATGAATGACACTCTGCTGAGCATGTTGGAGACTGCTAAGGCTGCACCAATGAATGCTGGAGCTTTCTTTTCTTCTCTCCTGCCTCTGTAAATAATGTTGGCTTTTTTTGACTGGTACTTATTTTTAAGCCTAAAAATCTGAAGCTGGATTCATTTGCTGAGAAGGAGGCTTTATGAAATAACTTTTATGAAATAACTCTTTGAGACGGAGATTAGGGACGATCGGGTTGAATGCCTGTGGGTAAGAATTAGAGGGAAGACTGGCAGGGCAGACATCCTGGTTGGAGTCTGTTATAGACCACCCAACCAGGAGGAAGATGTTGATGAAGCATTCTATAGGAAGCTTAAGGCTATCTCAAGATCTCCGGACCTTGTTCTCATGGGCGACTTCAACTTGCCTGACATCTGCTGGGATCTCAACACAGCAGAGAGGAGACAGTCTAGGAGGTTCTTAGAATGCATGGAGGACAGCTTCTTATCCCAGGTGCTGCGAGAGCCTACCAGGGGCAAGGCTATGCTTGACCTCCTCTTCACCAATAGGGAAGGGCTGGTGGGTGATGTGGTGGTTGGAGGGTGTTTGGGGTCCAGTGACCACGAGATAATTGAATTTTCGGTTTTTGGTCAAGCTAAGAGGGGTAGCAAGACCTCCACTCTGGACTTCCGGAGGGCAGACTTCAGGTTACTCAAGAAACTAATTCAGAGGGTTCCTTGGGATAAAGCCCTTAATAATAAAGGGGTCCAGCAGAGCTGGACCTACTTCAAGAAGGAATTGTTGAAGGCTCAGGGACAGGCTGTGCCAATGTGCCGGAAGATGAGCCGCCGGGGCAGACGGCCAGCCTGGATGGTTAATGAACTTTTAATAGAACTAAGGGAAAAAAAGAGGGTGTATCACCTTTGGAAGAGAGGGAAGGCAACCCACAGAATGTTTAAGGATGTTGCCAAATCATGTAGGAAGAAAATTGGGGAGGCAAAAGCACATTTGGAGCTTAAACTAGCCTCTACTGTGAAGGACAACAAAAAGTCCATCTATAAATATATTAATAGCAAGAGGAAGGGCAAGGACAACCTCCACTCCTTGGTTGACATGGAGGGAAATGTTGTATCAAGGGATGAGGAAAAGGCAGAGGTGCGTGTAATGGGTTGGGGCAAACCCCCTCCCCACCGCAGGGCAGAAACGACTCAGACAAAGGGATTGCAAAAGGGATGGAAAGTTTAAATAGCAAAACAATTAAAAAAAAAACAAACACCAATGAAAGCTTTACAGAGAACCACAAGCACCGTGACAAAGAGAGAGATCCCAGAACATGCCCAAGAGCATCCCATCCCCACCTGGGGGTACACCCAAACCCCCCCCCCCCCAGGGCTCTTTCCCCCCCCCAACCCAGCCTCGGGCCTGGGCAGGCCCAAGGGAGGCGGCTCATGCCATTTTACCTAGGCTGTAGCTGGGGACGAAAGAGGAAGTGGAGACCCCGCATGGGCATTTTATAGGGGAGCAGGGCATTATGGGATTGAATACCTGCCTGTGACCACCCTCTGGGCTGGGCCCACCCGTAGGGACCTCCCAGGTGTGTTCTGTGCAGTGGCATCCGGGCCAGCACCCAGCCTAAACCACCACAGTACGTAACACCTTCTTTGCCTCAATTTTTACTAAAAGGACAGAACGTCTTCCTGACAGCTGGCCTGCAGAGCTGGCAGAAGGAGCCAGGGAGCAGCATAGATTTCCTGTGTTCCAGAATGGGGTAGTTGGTGACCTGCTCAGCTGCTTGGATCCCAACAAGTCCATGGGACCAGATGGGATCCATCCTAGGGTGCTGAGAGAGCTGGCAGATGAGCTGGCCAAGCCACTATCCATCATTTTCCAGCAGTCCTGGCTCACTGGAGAGGTCCCAGAGGATTGGAAGCTAGCCAACGTTGTGCCCATCCACAAGAAGGGCTGGTTGGATAAGCCAGGGAATTATAGGCCTGTCAGCCTGACCTCAGTGGCAGGCAAGATTATGGAACAGGTCATCCTGAGTGCAATCACACAGCACTTACAGGATGGCCAAGGGATCAGGCCCAGCCAGCATGGAT
This sequence comes from Melanerpes formicivorus, assembly GCF_026170545.1. NCBI lineage: Eukaryota > Metazoa > Chordata > Aves > Piciformes > Picidae > Melanerpes > Melanerpes formicivorus. Next base: position 1,408,393 of record NW_027142409.1, read on the forward strand.
TTAGGAAGGGCAGGTGCTGCCTGACCAACCAGATCTCCTTCTATGATCAGGTGGCCTGCCTGGTGGATGTGGAGAGAGCTGTGGACCTACCTGGACCTCAGCAAGGCCTTTGACACCATCCCCCGTAGCAAACTGCTGGCCAAGCTGTCAGCCCATGGCTTGTACAGGAGCACACTGCATTGGGTTAGAAACTTGCTGGATGGCCGAGCCCAGAGAGTGATGGAGAATGGTGCCACATCCATCTGGCGGCCAGTCAGTAGTGGAGTCCCCCAGGGATCAGTGCTGGGCCCCGTGCTCTTTAACATCTTTATTGATGATCTGGATGAGGGCATTGAGTCCATCATCAGTAAATTTGCTGATGACACCAAGCTGGGGGCAGGAGTTGATCTGCTGGAGGGGAGAGAGGCTCTGCAGAGGGACCTCGACAGGCTGGACAGATGGGCAGAATCCAATGGCATGAGATTTAACACATCCAAGTGCCGGGTTCTGCACATTGGCCACAACAACCCCATGCAGAGGTACAGGCTGGGGTCAGAGTGGCTGGAGAGCAGCCAGGCAGAGAGGGACCTGGGGGGTACTGGTCGATGGTAGGCTGAACATGAGCCAGCAGTGTGCCCAGGCAGCCAAGAGGGCCAATGGCATCCTGGCCTGCATCAAGAACAGTGTGGCCAGCAGGAGCAGGGAGGTCATTCTGCCCCTGTACACTGCACTGGTTAGGCCACACCTCGAGTACTGTGTCCAGTTCTGGGCCCCTCAGTTTAGGAAGGATGTTGACTTGCTGGAACGAGTCCAGAGAAGGGCACCAAAGTTGGTGAGGGGTTTGGAACACAAGCCCTATGAGGAGAGACTGAGGGAGCTGGGATTGCTTAGCCTGGAGAAGAGGAGACTCAGGGGTAACCTTATCACTCTCTACAACTACCTGAAGGGAGGTTGTAGACAGGCTGATGATGGTCTCTTCTCCCAGGCAGCCAGTACCAGAACAAGAGGACACAGTCTCAGGCTGCGGCAGGGGAAGTTCAGGTTGGATGTTAGGAAGAAGTTCTATACAGAAAGAGTGATTGCCCATTGGAATGGGCTGCCCAAGGAGGTGGTGGAGTCGCTGTCATTGGAGGTGTTCAGGAGGAGACTTGATGCGGTGCTTGGTGCCATGGGTTAGTTGTTTAGGTGGGTTGGATTGGTTGATGGGTTGGACGCAATGATCTTGAAGGTCTCTTCCAACCTGGTTTGGTTTATTCTAAATAAATAAAGGTTTATTATTCTGAACTTTGTGGGCTAAAGTGATTCCAGTTTCACAAGGAGAGGGGCCAAAAAAGGAGTAGAGTGATCCTAAAATAGCAGGCATCAAAGAAGGAAGCGAGAGGCTATGCGCAACTTCCTTTCTAAGAACAAATTCAGGATACAGTTTTCTGGGAAAAACTCATAGCAGTTTGTCTTATTATTCCTTTAGTGTAAATACAACGGTATGTTTTACACCTGTGTGGGAGATTTGCATTAGAATTTATAGTCCTTTTTTCCTCCAGAATAATGACACGAGGATTCCGACAAACAGCTTGTTTATGTATTAAGTATATCTGCCTTATTTGTGTCCTTGAGTGTGTTTTCTGTAATGCACACTTTTTGCTAGTGATGTTTATACTGTGTTAAGTAATGGAGATGAAATTAAGTCCAAGAGACAAGGCAGAGAGAAAAGCAGAAAGAAAGCTAAAGGTTTGAAGAAGGTAAGAGCAGTACGTGGGATTCACTCATGCATATGAGTCTGGATGTAGTGTGTGAATCAAGAGGATCATTTGGACAGAGTCCACACAGGGGTTTCTGATCAGTTAGCAGTACCACTGTAGAATCCCACTTAACAATGGTTGTAGCATCTGCAGATATGGGCAAATACCAGAATGTGGCAGTTATGTGGACTAGCTGTCCATTGAAGATGTGTTCTTCTGCATCTGCCCATCATATCTCAAGCTGCTATGCTTTAATTTAGTTGTGGTGTCCGGTAGATTAGTGTGGTTCAGGTACCTTGCTCATGTCAAACAAGACCTACAAGACTGTGAAAACATTGAACAATCTGGATACTGTTGATTTCCCAAATGACACTGTGTGCACTGTGCAGCTGACTTGCACAAGAGACATTTTCAGATGTTCTTACGGAACTGAGCTTGTGTATAAAAGGGGCCACGATTAATCTGTCAGGAGACAGGGAGCTCTGTTGTTATGTCTTTAATGCTGCAAGGTAACAGACAATCCCATCAGTCACAGTTTTAAATACCAGTTTCCTCATTAACAGGAGGCCTCAATTCTTGCCATGGATGTTGTTTGGAGATAAGTTCTTTTCCTGCTCTGTTCTCCACTTCTTGATGTTTGTGTTTGTTCCCTAATCTGTTTATGGAAGGCTGCACATTTTTTCCATGTGAAAAATGGTGCTGATGCCAGCATGTAGTATTAATACCTAAACCACATGCTCCCAAAAACAGCTAGGAGGAAGGCCCTATAGATACAGTAAGTGCATGTGGAGAAGCACAGTTAACCACTGAAAGAACTTCCAAGGACATGTATGGGCTCTTTGATACCTGAGATAACCAAAACAAGATTATACAGCAAGTGTCTCTGAAATCAGCAGCCTTCCATCCATGATGGGCAGGTATATTTGTTGCAGGAGACATGACATTGCTTATGCTCTAGAACATAAAATTGCTGAGGCTATGAGCAGAGAAAAATAAGTTGTTCCTTCCAAAATATGACTTGCTGTTGTGTAGCCCAGTGACAGGGGAAGGAGGGGGCTACTGTTGTGGTTTTCAGTCACGACATGTTGAATTGCTGTTCCTTATGGGAGGTTTCGACAAGACATTCAGTAGTTTTCCGTAGCCTTGAAATCTAAGGATAAATAACTGACTCCATTGAAACCAATGTAAGCTTTGCTCTGGATTTGGCAGGAGCAAACATTTCAGCCTTTGATATCTGCCTCTCTCTCTTTCTTTCCCCTGAACTTGGTGCCATGGGTTAGTCATGAGGTCTGTGGTGACAGGTTGGACTTGATGATCTTTGAGGTCTCTTCCAACCTTGGTGATTCTGTTATTCTGTGAAGAGTCTGTACTCCCTTTTGCTATACAAAATGACTGGTGAGAGCTGATATCCATGAGATGCAGTGGTTTCCATTTGGCTTGAGGCCCTTCATGCTGTGTGGACACATTCCTTGTTGTGCCGGTGACCATAAGGCAGGTGCAAACCCTGCCTGAGAATGGAGCAAACAGGGCCCTGTTGGCTTGGCTCCACCATCCTGCAGAGCAGAAGCTCTTACACAATGTCAGACCTTCCACAGTCATCAAATATTTACTGGTCTTGTATCCAACATAATGGCAGGAGACTATATCTGTACTTGTAAATTCTTTTACCCAGACATTGTCACATCTTTGACCTTCCTGCTTGGTAGTCTCATTCCCTATGAAGAGAGCTCAGTGGGTTTGTTTTAGCTCCTGTGAAACAGGGAATTACTTCTCATAATGTTGTGTGTTGTCATTTTCTGTTTACAAATATGGCTCTGTTTTCTTGGAAGCCATGTACTGTGCAGCCCCAGGCCATGCTTCCTGGCAAGCCAGATGGATTGTCCATTACTCACTCACAAGGAAATCTACTCAGCTTGAGCTCATGTTTCTCAGAGCCAGGACACAGTGCTCGCAACGAGGCAGAGATTAAAGAAAGCAGACTGTGCAGACTGTGACATTTGTTGTTTCCTAGTGCAAGGTCTCACTCTTCCCTGTACTGTGTTCGAGACACTGAAGTTATTTATTTTAATACATGAGTGTTTGGTAGGATAGACAGGAGGGAAAGAAATGGGTTAGCGTTAAAGATGTTGCAAGAGAAAGTTTGCAGGTTAGATAGGACTGGTGTAAGTACAATGTCAAAACCTATTAATCCTAAGCAAACTGTATTTCTTGAGGGAACAAATAAAGTTTTTTTAAAAAAGAAACTGGGATAAAAGAGAGTATGATGAAATATTTAGACTCCTCAAAGTGCTACCACTTGTTTAATCTGGAAACTATATAGATGTTTCAGTTCTCTCCTCTGAGAAGCAGAACTTGTTTAGAAGTATAACTGAAACAAAATCCTATTTCAGACAACTAATGGATGTGAAATCCTGAAGTTCCTGACCAGTTTAATAACATAGCTGGGGGGGCAGAGCAAGCTTTGCCTGAAGTAAGAGAGGAAGGGAATCTCATATCCATGTCACTTAGGCAGTGCTGGGAGGCTGGCATCACTCCCGGTGGCTGAGAGGTCAGAGTTACCTTCAGACCTCTCTGTCCTGCTGAACCATGTTTATGCCCTCTAGATATGAGCATATAAGTATGACAATTTATTGTGTTATTAATGGAAACAATTACCAGTAATAAATCTTTTGTATGTGCTGTATTAGAAAGCACTCAGGTCAAAAAATAAACTTTAAGAATTGACCCTGTGTGACCATTTGAGGCTGTGCCTTTAAGAAAAGGACAGTACTGGGGCACTGTTGCTGAATGTTTTGTAAACAAAAGACAGGTCTAAACGAATTTCATTGGTAGATTGGTAGAATACAACTTTAAGTTTTGAGTGCAACTGGGACTTTCCTCAGTTCACTCTTCCCTCCTCCTTTCCAGCTCATCTGCTTCTAGGCTATCTGCCAGACTGACCTTGGACAGATAAGTGTGTGGTCTACTAATACTTTGCTTTAATTTATAACTGCTTTTATTAACAATTGCTCTTTTTCTCTCTTTCTAACCCTCTTTGGGGAAAAAGGGGAGAGAAGGGGGTACAGGGGGGGAACCCTCCTCTGGAGGGGGGGGGAATTTTGTTTCTGTATTATTGGTTTTTTACTTTCCTGTATATTTCTGTGTATATATTGTAAATTGTGTATCTATATCATGCATTCTCTAAAATTGCTTGTAAATATAGCATTCCCTTTTGCTCCTCCGGCTGGTTAGCTGTGGTTATTTATTTTTTTACTCTTTGTGGGGGGAGAAGGCTGAGACTTTCTCTCTAACCCTCCACATTTATTTGGCGCCTAATGTGGGGCTTGAGGATAATTAGCTTGATTTATTGCTTGCTCGAGCCGGACTAGCAAACATGAAGCTATTTTGGATTTTGGAGCATCTGTTTTTCTCAATTTTGGGGGCTCTGATCTACAGATATTGTCTGGGTTTAATTCTGGATTACCTAGGTAAATATTTGATGCACAAAGTTTATTTGTGGTTTATGCACAAAATGACGCTTCTGTATGGTCACTGCCTGGATTTTTTCTGGCCTGCGAGATACAGGAATGTGACCTCTAGCACACTCCCAATTGAGATAAAGGAGTTTAAGATCCCAATAGGGGGAAGAGTAACTTTAAGTGATGGCTGGGATCCAAAGGTGATTTATTTTATGTGTGTAATCCGACTGCTGGTGATAACTGTGGCAATACCAGCGACGAGCAGTGTGAGCAATCTGGCAGTGCAGGCCTAGAGCCTGACATGATGGTAGGCCATGCTCAGCATAAATGCAGAGTCAGCTAGCAGTGGAGCAAAACAGTGCTGCACCTGCAGCATGTAACTAAAACAAGACACTGGTAGCTATAAACATGGACAGTTATCTTGGGACAACAGGACATGCACCTGCATCAACAACCTCGTTGTGTCATTAGTAGTTGGACCAATAATCTGTAATAGTGCGATGTGTGGTCACTCAGAGGGAACCAATGGAGCTATACCAACAGGGCATTCCGAGTTTATATAAGTTGTAGCAGTTGCCTTGCTACGCACTTCTGCCTTTCCTGTCTCCTGTTTCTTCTACACTTTACAGTGCTATACTTGCACTACAGGCCTGCTCCACAGGCCTGCACCTTAGGCCTGCACCATCGGCCTGCAACACTGGAACAATAAAGGAAAAATACTCGATCATATTGGTCAGCCGTATTGATTCCTATCTCCGTCGCTGATATCCACAGGTAACTAATGTGTAACCCCACCTATGAGTGCAGCAGTACCAGACATGATGGAACTTCAGTATGAGCTGGAATCCAAAGAGGCCAAATGGTATGGTACCATAGACATTGCTAATGCATTTTTCTCAATTCCCATAGAAGAGGAATGCAGGCCTCAGTTTGCTTTCACCTGGAGAGGAATCCAGTACACTTTCAACAGGCTGCGAGTGGGCTGGATCCACAGCTCAAGCATCTGTCATGCAGTAATCCATGATGCTCTGGAGAAAGGTGGTGCTCCAGAACACATCCAGTTGATCGATGATATCATCGTCTGGGGTAAAACTGCTGAGGAAGTCTTCAAGAAAGGTAACAAAATCATTGACATTCTTCTGAATGCAGGTTTTGCCATCAAGCGAGACAAGGTGAAAGGACCTACCACAGAGATTCAGTTTCTGGGAGTGCAGTGGCAGGATGGATGCTGACACATTCCAATGGATGTGGTAAATAGAATAGAATAGAATAGAATAGAATAGAATAGAATAGAATAGAATAGAATAGAATAGAATAGAATAGACCAGGTTGGAAGAGACCTTCAAGATCATCCCGTCCCACCTATCACCCAACACCACCTAATCAACTAACCCATGTAACCAAGCACCCTGTCAAGTCTCCTCCTGAACACCTCCAGTGACAGTGACTCCACCACCTCCCCGGGCAGTCCATTCCAATGGGCAATCACTCTCTCTGTGTAAAACTTCCTCCTGACCTCCAGCCTGAACTTCCCCTGGCGCAGTCTCTACCATGGCAAATCCCACGAACAAGCAAGGATCCATACGTTGCTTGGGGATAGTGGGATTTTGGAGACTGTGCATTCCTGGATACAGTCAGATTCAGCTGAAGTGCTTCTATGCAAATGCGCGCAGCTTGGGCAACAAACAGGATGAGTTAAGGGCCACTGTGCTGCTGGGATGCCACGACATAGTGGCTGTTACTGAAACTTGGTGGGATGAATCCCATGACTGGAATGTAGGCATAGATGGGTATAAACTCTTTAGGAAGGATAGGCAGGAAATGAGAGGAGGAGGTGTTGTCCTCTATCTCAATAGCCAGTTGGAATCAGTGGAGCTCCAACTGGGGAGGGATGATGAGCTGGTTGAGAGCGTATGGGTTAAAATTAAAGGCAGGACAGGGGAAGGAGATATTACTGTGGGGGTCTCCTACAGGCCACCTGACCAGCAGATCCAAGCAGATGAGGCCCTCCCTCCATAGGCAAATAGAAGCGGCTTCCAGGTCACAAGCCCTGGTCCTCATGGGTGATTTCAACCACCCGGACATCTGCTGGAGGGACAACACAGCAAGGCACCAGCAATCCAGGATGTTGCTGGACTGCATAGAAGACAACTTCCTCCTCCAAATGGTAGAGGAACCAACAAGAAATGGTGCTATGCTGGACCTTGTTCTCACCAACAGGGAAGGGCTGGTAAGCAAAGTGAGGCTCATAGACGGCCTTGGCTGCAGTGACCATGAAGCAGTTGAATTTAATATCCTCAGGGCAATCAGGAGGAAGTATTCCAAGCTTACGACCCTAGACTTTAGGCGTGCAGATTTTGATCGCTTCAGGGATCTGATAGCCAAAGTGTCGTGGGACAAAGCCCTGGAGGGAAGAGGGACCCAGGACAGCTGGTCAGTATTCAAGGACCACCTGCTCTGTGTCCAGGAGCTCTGTATACCAACAAAGAGAAAAGCAGGTAAGAATGCTAGGAGGCCTGCCTGGATGGGCAAGGAGCTACTGGACACACCATTACTTAAAAGGAAACTCTACAGGAAGTGGAGAGAAGGACAGGTAGAACAGGGGGAATATAAGGAAGCTGCCCGAGCAGCAAGAGTCCTGGTTAGGAAAGCCAAAGCAGAGTTTGAATTGAATCTAGCCAGGGAGATTAAAGGGAACACTAAGAACTTCTACAGGTATATTAATGGGAAGAAGAAGACTAGGGAAGGTGTGGGGCCCCTCAGAAAGGAAACTGGTGACATGGTCACAAGTAATGAGGAAAAGGCTGAGGTACTTAATAACTTCTTGTGGCCGGTTGACGTTGTCCCCTTAAGAAAGGGAATATGGTGGACGGAAGTTGGTAAACAGAAAGAATAATCTACGCTATTTCATTGGTGAAGTGGGAGGAAGCACCTTCCGAACTGGGAGTGAACTGGGCATTCCAGCACTTCTCTATCAGTCTTGCTTCCGCCTCTTCTTTGGGCAGCAGCTCTCTCTGTGCTGGGCTTTCTGCCGAGACTTCGGCCTGGAAGCCGATAAGATACCAGGCCTGTATTAAATCCTTTCCTATTAACACAAACTGCTTCTAATTTTTTTTTCCTCTTTCTCTCTCTCTTCTGACCTACTCTGGGGAAAGGGGGGGAGAGAGGGGAGAGCGGAGGTGGGGAACCCCCTCTGCCGAGGGGGGTTACTCTCATTTCTGTGTTACTCTGTTGTATATCTTTGTATATATTGTAAATATTGTAAATTTGTATATATTCCCCTGCATACCCTACATTGCTTTGTAAATATAAAGCTCCACTGCTTTGCAAATTCAGCTTGTGAGGTTTTTTTTTCCCTTTCCCTTCGATTTTCTTTCCCTTTTACTTTACAGGGGGGAGGGAAGAGGCTTCTTGGCCTTACCCTTCCAACCCACCACATTTTTTTTTTTCTTGGCATACCCAACGTGCGGCAGATAATTAGTTTAATTTATTACTTGATTGATTTAATGTTTTCTAGCTGAATTAGCAAACATGAAGGTATTGTGGTTTGTGGAGCGATTATTCTTTTCAATTTTTGGGGCTCTGGTTTACAGATATTGTTTGGGTTTGATTTTGGATTACCTGGGTGAATATTTGGTGCAGACAATTTATATGTGGGTTATGTATAGAGTTAAACTATGGTATGGAAAATGTATTAATTTCTTATGGCCAGTGAGATACAGGAATGTTACCTCCACCACTCTCCCAATTGAGATAAAGGGTTTTAAGATTCCGCCTGAGGAGAGAGTAACTTTAAGTGATGCCTGGGATCCAAAGGTGATTTATTTGATGTGTATAATCCTGCTCTCAGTGATAATTAACGTGTATCTCCTGATTTCTTTGCGGCGAGAGAGAAAGGTGTCCAGAGCTTCCAGAGAAGAAGAGGAGGAGACTGATCCTGGTGAGGGGCCCTCTACTCTAAAAGATCCTGCTGAGGAGGAAGAGAAGGTTTGTTTTAAAGATCTAGCTAACCTAGTGAGATCAAAGCAGGATAGAGATGAAGTTAGGAAAGCAGCTGGCAAATGTGATTCTCAGCTTAAAGAGACCCTTAGGAGAATGACAGCAGGAGTATACGGGCAAAGAATTCAGGGAGACGAGGAACAAGATGATATTTCAGAATGTTCGTCACCATATGAGGAATTGCGAAATGCCCGTAAAGATTTCACCAGGGCAGATAAGGAGCCAGTTCTAGCTTGTCTTAGTAGGTGTTATGATACAGGTGCTTCAGCTCTAACAGTTGGAGACAAATCAGCAGCTCAGTTAGGAACTCTCTCAAGGGATAATGGAATAGATAGACATCTAGGAAGGGCTCTCGGTAAGGTTAATCTGTGGATACGCCTTTTAATAGCGGTTGCCCTGAGATACCCTTCCCGAGATGACCTTCCATGGAATCCTAAACCCTGGACTACCATAGATGAGGGAATTAAGCGCTTGAGAGAATTTGCTGTTAGAGAGCTACTCTATGGTGAACATGAAACTCTGAATCCTGATGACATTCCTGTGGGTATTGGTCTTGCTAAAAAGATCATCAAACTTGCTCCTTCTAATTATGCAAACATTCTGGCAAGCAGAATTGTGTCAAGAAGTCATGGTGGAGCTTCTCCTACGGTTGGCCAATTCAGTGATCAAATGAGACAATTGGAGGATAGCATGACACGTGGTTCTTTGGTTTCAGCCATTGAAACTCTGTCTGGAAAAATTGAGAATTGCATGAGAGAGTTAAAGGATGAATTTAGAAATTCCATATCCCAATTGGCACAAAGGGATAGTTTCAATTCTCCCTCTAGGAGGATACAAGTTTCATCTGTGAGGAATACACGTCCTCCAAGGAGGTCATTCCAAAACAGGTCATTCCAAAACAGGTCATTCCAAAGCAGACCACGAAGGCAATCACGTAGAACTATTTGGATAACTCTGCGTGATCAGTTTGGTGAGAACATGAACCGCTGGGATGGCCAACCAACTTCTAATCTTTTCAGGAGACTGAGGGAATTGCAAAGTGGCAGAACCCGAGGTAGCAATACCAGAAGGGTAGCTGTTACTTCCACAGTTCCCCAGAACAATTCTAGTAGCTCCAACAGTGGCTCCAGTTATAACATGCAAAGTTATAACCCTGCACACTATGTGCAATGCACATGTGCGCATGTTCCCCATAACTAGGGGTGCCCTGCCTTCCGCCAGGGGGAGGAGAGGGATTACAGAGATAATAGAATCTATTGGGATGTGTATATCCAGTGGCCTGGCACTTCACAATTTCGGAAGTACAGGGCCTTGGTTGACACAGGAGCTCAGTGCACCATAATACCATCAAATTATCAGGGATCAGAGTCTATAACTATTCTGGGAGTCACTGGTGGATCTCAAGAGTTAAGTAAGGTAGAGGTTAATATAAGTTTGACTGGTAAACAATGGAGAAAGCATACAGTTGTGACCGGACCTGATGCACCTTGTATTTTGGGAATTGATTTTCTGAGAGAAGGGCGTTTCAAAGACCCTAGAGGTTACAAATGGGCTTTTGGAGTAGCTTCTATAGAAATTGATGGACAAAAATTGAAGCTCTCTGCCAGACCTGAGCTTTCTGATGAATCTGCAGTTGTGGGACAACACAAGATACAGGACATTAAATTGCCGGTTGCTTCTCAGACTGTGCATCACAGACAATACAGAACCAACCGTGACTCTTTGTTGCCCATTCAGAATCTGATTCGTCAGTTGGAGAGTCAGAAAGTCATCAGCAAAACTCATTCACCTTTCAACAGTCCAGTGTGGCCTGTGCGGAAGCAGAATGGAGACTGGCATCTGACGGTAGACTACCGAGCCCTGAATGAAGTAACACCACCTATGAGTGCAGCAGTACCAGACATGATGGAGCTACAGTATGAGCTGGAATCTTAAGAGGCCAAATGGTATGCTACCATAGACATTGCTAATGCATTTTTCTCTATTCCCATAGCAGAGGAATGCAGGCCTCAGTTTGCTTTCACCTGGAGAGGAATCCAGTACACTTTCAACAGACTGCCAATGGGCTGGATCCACAGCTCAAGCATCTGTCATGCAGTGATCCACGATGCTCTGGAGAAAGGCAGTGCTCCAGAACACATCCAGTTCATCGATGATATCACCGTCTGGGGTAAAACTGCTGAGGAAGTCTTCAAGAAAGGAAACAAAATCATTGACATTCTTCTGAATGCAGGTTTTGCCATCAAACGAGACAAGGTGAAAGGACCTACCACAGAGATTCAGTTTCTGGGAGTGTGGTGGCAGGATGGACGCCGACACATTCCAGTGGATGTGGCAAATAGAGTCTCTACCATGCCGAGTCCCACAAACAAACAAGAGACCCTACGTTTCTTGGGGATAGTGGGATATTGGAGACTACACGTTCCTGGATACAGTGAGATTGTGAAACCTCTGTATGATGCGACTAGAAAGAGAAACCATTTCCACTTTGCTCACGAACTGTAAATATCGTTTTGTATCGGATGGACAGTATGAACGGCCAATGAAATTGTTTAGAAGGGGTGGACTGTGGCCGGTTGATGTTGTCCCCTTAAGAAAGGGAATATGGTGGACGGAAGTTGGTAAACAGAAAGAATAATCTAAACTATTTCATTGGTGAAGTGGGAGGAAGCACCTTCTGAACTGGGAGTGAACTGGGCATTCCAGCACTTCATTATCAGTCTTGCTTCCGCCTCTTCTTTGGGCAGCAGCTCTCTCTGTGCTGGGCTTTCTGCCGAGACTTCGGCCTGGAAGCCGGTAAGATACCAGGCCTGTATTAAATCCTTTCCTATTAAGACAAACTGCTTCTAATTTTTTTTTCCTCTTTCTCTCTCTCTTCTGACCTACTCTGGGGAAAGGGGGGGAGAGAGGGGAGAGCGGAGGTGGGGAACCCCCTCTGCCGAGGGGGGTTACTCTCATTCTGTGTTACCCTGTTGTATATCTTTGAATATATTGTAAATATTGTAAATTTGTATATATTCCCTGCATACCCTACATTGCTTTGTAAATATAAAGCTCCACTGCTTTGCTAATTCAGCTTGTGAGTTTTTTTTTTCCCTTTCCCTTCAATTTTCTTTCCCTTTTACTTTACAGGGGGGAGGGAAGAGGCTTCTTGGCCTTACCCTTCCAACCCACCACACTTCTTTACCTCAGTCTTCACTGCAAGGGCCTCTAGCCACACTCCTGATGTTATGGAAGACAATGCCAGGGACGGAGAGAAAGAACTGCCCATTGTAAGTGCAGATCAGTTACGTGATCACCTGAAGAACCTAAAAGTGTTCAAGTCCATGGGACCCGACGGGATACACCCACGGGTACTGAGAGAACTGGCAGAGGAGGTTGCTAAACCCCTCTCTATTATATTTCAAAAGTCATGGCAATCTGGTGAAGTCCCCACGGACTGGAAAAGGGGAAACATTGCCCCCATCTTCAAAAAGGGTAAGAAGGAGAAACCAGGGAACTACAGGCCAGTCAGTCTCACCTCTGTGCCCGGAAAGATCATGGAGCAGATCCTCCTGGAGTCACTACTTGCTCAAAAGAATAGTGAAGAGGTGATTGGGAACAGTCAGCATGGCTTTGCCAAGGGCAAATCCTGCCTGACCAACCTGGTTGCCTTCTATGAGCAGGTGACAAAATTAATAGATGAGGGGCGAGCAACTGATGTCATTTACCTGGACCTGAGCAAAGCCTTCGACACTGTCCCGCATCACATCCTGGTCTCCAAACTGGTGACACATGGGTTTGATGGGTGGACCACTAGATGGATAAGGAACTGGCTTGATGGCCGCCCCCAAAGAGTGGCTGTCAATGGCTCCATGTCCCAGTGGAGGCCAGTGACAAGCGGAGTCCCTCAGGGATCAGTCCTGAGACCTGTCTTGTTCAACATCTTTGTGGGTGACATGGACAGTGGCATTGAGTGCACCCTCAGCAAGTTTGCTGATGACACCAAGCTGTGTGGTGCAGCAGACACGCTGGAGGGAAGGGAGGCCATCCAGAGGGACCTTGACAGGCTGGAGAGGTGGGCACAAGCCAACCTCATGAAGTTCAATAAGAGCAAGTGCAGGGTCCTGCATCTGGGTCGAGGCAAACCCAGGCACAAATACAGGCTGGGCAGTGACTGGCTGGAAAGCAGCCCTGAGGAGAGAGACTTGGGGGTGCTGGTGGACAAGAAGCTCAACATGAGCTCTCAGTGTGCACTTGCAGCCCGCAAAGCCAATCAGATCCTGGGCTGCATCAGGAGAGTTTGGCCAGCACGTCGAGGGAGGTCATCCTCCCCCTCTACTCAGCCCTGGTGGGACACCACCTGGAGTACTGTGTCCAGTTCTGGAGCCCCTATTCCAAGAGGGATGTGGAGGTGCTGGAATGTGTCCAGACAAGGGCCACAAGGATGATCAGAGGGCTGGAGCACCTCTCCTATGAGGGCAGACTGAAGGAGTTGGGGCTGTTCAGTCTGCAGAAGAGAAGGCTCCGAGGTGACCTAATTGTGGCCTTCCAGTATCTGAAGGGGGCCTACAGGAAGGCTGGGGAAGGACTTCTCAGGATCTCAGGTAGTGATAGGACTAGGGGGAATGGAATGAAGCTGGAGGTGGGGAGATTCAGGCTAGATGTGAGGAGGAGGTTCTTCACCATGAGAGTGGTGAAACCCTGGAATGTGTCGTCCAAGGAGGTGGTCGAGGCCCTGTCCCTGGCGGTGTTTAAGAGCAGGCTGGATGAGGCTCTGGCCAGCCTGATCTAGTGTAGGGTGTCCCTGCCCATGGCAGGGGGGTTGGAACTAGATGATCCTTGTGGTCCCTTCCAACCCTGAATGAAACTATGAAACTATGAAACTATGAAAGTAAGATTCTGAAACCTCTGTATGATGTGACTTGAAAGAGAAACAGTTTCCACTGGGGACCTGAACAACAAGCAGCCTTTGACCAGATAAAGCAAGAGGTAGTTCAAGCAGTGGGACCTGTCCAAGATGGTCCTGACATTAAGAACATTTTGTACACAGCTGCAAGTGACAATGGCCTAATGTGGTGCTTGCGGCAAAAAGCTCCAGGTGAGACAAGTGGACGACCTCTTGGTTTCTGGAGTCGAGGTTACAGAGGTTCAGAGGCTAATTTTACTTCAACAGAAAAAGAGATTCTAGCTGTCTAGGAAGGAGTAAAAGCAGCTTCTTTAGTAATTGGAACTGAATCACAACTTTTCTTAGTTCCCAGATTACCAGTTTTGAATTGGATGTTCAAAGGCAAAGGCTCCACACGACATCATTCTTACAGACTCAACATGGTCTAAGTGGATGGCTCTGATAACACAGAGAGCTCGAATGGGAAATCTTGAAAGACCTGGTCTAGTGGAAGTGATCTCAAGTTGGCCTGAAGGTGCCAACTGTGCTAAACCTCCAGAGGAGAAAGTAACTCGTGCTGAGGAAGCTCCTCCTTACAATGACCTTTCTGATGATGAAAAAAAGTATGCTTTATTCACAGATGGTTCCTGTCGTCTTGTTGGAAACAAGCGGAGGTGGAAGTCTGCAGTGTGGAGTCCAACACGCTGAGTTGCAGAGGCAAAGGATGGAGAAGGAGAATCCAGTCAGTTTGCAGAGGTAAAGTCTGTCCAGCTAGCTCTCGACGTGGCTGAACGTGAGAGATGGCGAAAGCTTTATCTCTACACCGACTCATGGATGGTGGCCAATGCTCTATGGGGTTGGCTAAAGAACTGGGAGAAGAATGGTTGGCAGAGGAAAGGAAAGCCCATTTGGGAAGCTGAACTGTGGCAGTACATTGCTGATCGAGTCAAGAGAATTCCAGTGAAAGTGAGACACATCGATGCTCACATTCCTAAGAGCAAAGCTACTGAGGAACAGCAACACAACCATCAGGCAGATCTAGCTGCAAGAGTTTCTCAAGTAGACATGGACTCTGATCTTGATCTCGACTGGAAACACCGAGGTGAAATATTCTTAGATCGGTGGGCTCATGATTCATCAGGACATCAAGGCAGAGATGCAACATACCAATGGGCTTGTGACAGATCCATAGACATTTCCATGGGTGTTATCACACAAGTCATCCATGACTGTGAGATTTGTGCTGCTACTAAGCAGGCAAAGCGAATTAAGCCCTTGTGGTATGGTGACAGATGGTCCAAGTACAGGTATGGTGAAGCTTGACAGGTTGACTACATCACTCTACCACGTTCTCGTTCTGGTAAGCAATACGTGCTTACTATGGTAGAGGCAAAGACTGGATGGTTGGAAACGTATCCAGTTCCACATGCAACTGCACGCAACAGCATTCTAGGTCTGGGGAGACAGATCCTGTGGAGACACGGGACTCCAGAGAGGATTGAGTCAGACAATGGAACTCATTTCAAGAACAACCTTGTAAAGAACTAGGCAAAAGAGCATGGTATTGAGTGGATATTCCACATTCCCTACTATGCACCAGTTGCAGGGAAGATTGAATGCTATAACGGTTTGTTGAAGACCACTCTTAAAGCCATGGGAGGTGGATCTTTGGAAAACCTGGAAAAACATTTAGCACAAGCAACCTGGCTGGTAAATAGCAGAGGTTCAGTGAACCGAGCTGGACCTGCACATTCAGATCTGCTACAGAAAGTAGAAGGTGATAGAGTTCCTGTTGTTAGAGAAAAGAATCTGTTAGGTAAAACTGTTTGGGTATTTTCACCCTCAGGAGAGGCTAAACCTGTCCGAGGAGTGGTTTCAGCTGAAGGTCCGGGTCACACTTATTGGGTAATGCAAGAGAATGGTGAAATTCAGTGTATTCCACAAAGAAATTTAACTTTAGCTGAAAGAGTTTAATTTCAAACTGTTGTACAGCTGCATCGCGTCCAAAGGAAGAATCTATGAGGAATCTACAGTGCATGAACCCAGAGATCCCTGAGTCATCTAAGAGACCCTGAGAATCCCTTTTTCCCTTTGCTTTGTTGGCGAAGAGATGAACTGTTTTCCATTTTTCTCATTTCCTGATTTTTTCTTGGACTTTTGAATCATCTACATCTGAGTATTGCTGGAATGGAATGTGAACTTTACCTACTTGCTGTAAATATTTTCTTGGATTGGATGGACAGTATGGACAGCCAATGAAATTGTTTAGAAGGGGTGGACTGTGACCCTTTGAGGCTGTGCCTTTAAGAAAAGGACAGTACTGTGGATCTGTTGCTGAATATTTTGTAAACAAAAGACAGGTCTAAATGAATTTCATTGGTAGATTGGTAGAATGCAACTTTAAATTTTGAGTGCGACTGGGACTTTCGTCAGTTCACTCTTCCCTCCTCCTTTCCAGCTCATCTGCTTCTGGCCTCTCTGCCAGACTGACCTTGGACAGATAAGTGTGTGGTCTACTAACACTTTGCTTTAATTTATAACAGCTATAACTGCTATAATTGCTCTTTTTCTCTCTTTCTAACCCTCTTTGGGGAAAAAGGGGATAGAAGGGGGTACAGGGGGGAACCCTCCTCTTGAGGGGGGGGAATTTTGTTCCTGTATTATTGTTTTTTTACTTTGCTGTATATTTCTGTGTATATATTGTAAATACTGTAAATACTGTATATATGTCCTGCATTCCCTAAAATTGCTTGTAAATTTAGCATTCCCTTTTGCTCCTCTGGCTGGCTAGCTGTGGTTATTTTTTTTTTTTTCTCTTTGTGGAGAGAGAAGGCTGATACTTTCTCTTTAACCCTCCTGTGAGAGACTAAAAGTTGGCTCTCCTGGTGTGACTCAACAAAGATGAAATCACTTGCTGCTTGCCCAGACAATAGCTAATATTTGTTGGGCAGAGCCACTGGAAGGAAGGTGCAAAGATCATGTAGGAATCCTGTCTACCAATCCTGGATGCAAATCACCTTGTGATTGCATCGTGATAACACTGGACTGCATCTGGCATGACAACAATGGACAGAGGCCACCTTCGGGAATATGCATGAGACAAGATAATCTCCACTCATCAATTACCCTGGGAAGGGTGCCACAATGGATTCACCACCTGTTTTCCTGGTGTGTAATGAGTGTGGGGGCTTGTCTGGATGGAGACGGAGGAGGTGGAGGACTTCCCCACCCCCCATCTAGACACTAGCCCAAACACACAGGAATGCACAGAAAAGTTTTCCAGGGGAACGATACCTGGACATTTACCTAAGGATGATTTCTTGGCCCCTGGAATTCCTGAGGGACAATACTTGGACACATACCTAAGGACTAAAAACTGTATAAAAGACTTGAGCCACTACTGGCTATTGAGAAGGAACATGTGGGGGACTGTGTCCCCCGGACTGGATGATTAAAGGAGAAGAAAAGCGCAGGAGATGAAGGAAAACACAGGAGACGGACCATGCCGCTGAGAAGGAAAAGCCGGGACAGTGCTGCTCTGGAGAAAAGAGGCTGTGGAGCTGCCCAGAGGACCACATCTCTTCTCCAGCCAAAGCCTCAGCACCCTTTCTCTACAGACCCAGGCTGCCCAGAGGACTACATCTCTTCTCCAGCCAAAGCCTCAGCACCGTTTCTCTACAAACCCATCTCCTGCAGCACCTTTCCTCCACATACTCAAACTGTCTTGGGGGGGGGTGAGTGGTGTGGTAATATAATTCCTTTCCTCTTCTCCCTCTCTTCTCTCTCTCCCTCTCTATTTTCTCCCTCTCCCCTTCTTATGTCCACTTTATTTATGTAATAAATAGTCTAGCTGTTGATATTTTGGCCTCGTTTGTGCCTCTAATTTCACATCATGGGAATATTCTAAAAGAACTGAGTCTCTTTCCCTCTCCAGACCGAGACACCTCCACACCCTGAAGTGAGGAGCTGTGAAGATATACCTTGCAGGGCTATTCCCCTGTAGGAATGAGAGAGGGAGGATATAGAATAGAATAGAATAGAATAGAATAGAATAGAATAGAATAGAATAGAATAGAATAGACCAGGTTGGAAGAGACCTTCGAGATCATCGTGTCCAACCTATCATCCAACACCACCTAATCAACTAAACCATGCAACCAAGCACCCTATTAAGTCTTCTCCTAAACACCTCCAATGATGGTGTCTCTACCACCTCCTCGGGCGGCCCATTCCAATGGGCAATTTGTAACTTTGTGCACATCTCTGAGCTGGTCCTTGATTGTTCTTGCAAAGCTTGTGAGATCTCTCTTGAGATTAAAGACCCAGCTCATCTAAGGGTCAAGCCATGGGCCCTGGGAGTATTTTCAGCCATGCCCCATTCCCAGAGGCACAGCCTGTCTATCCCTCTCATTTTCCTGGCACATTTACAGCAGTTAGAAATATCTAAGTGTTGGGTGCAATTTGTGACTCCAGCCTCATCATCTTCATCCACACACGTCTGTCCATCTTTACCAGGCTTGAAAAAGACATTACAGTGGAAAAAAAAAAAAAGCCACAAAAATAAAAGCCCCCCCAAAAAATCCACCAACCAATGACAGCCTCTGGGATGCATACTTGAGTCATTCTGTCATGGTCCAGTAAAGATTACATACAGTTCAGCATGTGGCCAGCTTCAACCTGTCTGGAGTAAATTCCTCAGTACAAGAAGCAAGGAGTTCATATCACTATTTTAACTGTTGCATCACATGGAAATGATCCTGAGTCCCTGTTCACTGCTGTAATAGGAAACTAATGCAACTACAGCTTTTTGGGCTACTTTTGCAATGCACATGGCATGAAGAAAGCTGTCTGCCTCCTCCTGGGTGACACAGTCTAGTCTAAGGAGAACAAACTCTCCTGGGTATGGGTGAAGTCTGAGTCCAATACTCCTAGGGTAAGAAAGTGCATAATCACAATAAGTGCATACAGTGTTAGGGGTAGGGTCATTATCTGAGGGAATAAGGAAATGGATGCAGGCCTCTCAGGCAGCACTGAAGAACATCTGATGTACCAGATTGTCTGGTTTGGAGTGGGGCTTTCTAAATCCTGTTTTTTGAGGATCTTCCACTTTACATAAAATAATTAATTATTCTTTGGGCAAGTAACAGCTGTAATGTACTAGGGGTTATGAGTCACAGGGCTGGTGGATGAGATGTCCAGTGTCTGCATCAATAAACACGTATTCATTTTGTAATACTAAAACTCCTTCAGCAGCAGATGCAAAGCAAGCCCTATCCCTCCACATCATATATGTTATAGATGACTCCAGGTAAAAGTTTTTGGTAACAGATTTATTGGCACTAAAAGATCGTAAAAAGGCAATAAAAGCAATAAAAGCAAGCAAAGCAACCGGTTGGGCATGTGAGGGTACAAAACTTCACCCAAAAAGCAACCTTACAATAGTTTTCTTCATCTTATATAGTTACATCATCTACATAATCAAACTTATGCTAAATAGAAGGCAGGCATATGATAATTAGTCTTAGAATAGATGGTCAAATCCCTTCTCCCTACATTCAGTGTGGTAAGGGTCAAAGTATCCACTTGCACGCATGCTCAATTGTGCAGGCTTCTTATCTGAAGAAAACAAATTCCCAGTTCTGAATGTTTATCTTTAAGACAGCTCCTTCTCAGCCGTGATGTCTCCAATTAACCAGACAGTGTCCTTGCAAGTCTGCAAGATAGGTTTCTTTCCCTTTACCCTCTAAACAGGCCTCACAAGATCCTGACCCTTAATCCCAGTGCACTCTAAGTCTTACAATTTTAACACAAATCACCAGTATATTCATCACAATCCCCCATTTTCTTTTTGTCACCATTGATTTGTGTTAAAATTTCCAGATATTTCAGAACCTTCTTAATTGGATCATAACCATCTGCTTGTAACTTATTGGCATAAACAATTTTACCTAAAGGTCTTACCATTTTAAACCAACAATTACAATGAATTACACAGATCAGTATTACAATTAGTCCAACAGGTATTACAAACAATTTTTTAAAGCAACTTATATTCGATAAGCAAGAAGTTAACTTATCCCATATTTCTTTAAATCCAGAAGAAGTATCATCCAAAGAAATCTGATGTAATATTTGATTGTGATGTACAATCACTTAGCAAAACTACAGATTAACATAACTACAACAGCTTACATTTATGACCACACATACAACATGTAAGAAATCCAAAGCTAACCTGTTTTGAGAGACTATTGACTTCAAGCTATTGAGATTTTATTGCATCTATGCTTGCATTCATCATAATTTCAGCTGTAGCAGAAAAATTTACCATCGCTTTTTCAAGTTCACTAACCCCAAGCCAAGGTAGAAAACTCCTAGCAAAACTATGAAACTTGTTATGCTTGGTTGGTAGTGGATTTGCTCCCTTTTGGTGGTTCTTGCAAAGCTCCTGAGTAATTCCTGTGGCTGATTTACTATAAAGATATGAGGATAGGCCAGTCCTATAGCCCATCTTCCTTACCAGCTTAAGGGTAATACCTTATAAGCATTTTTATCACATATCCAATACCATCCTGACCCAATAGGTATCAGCCATCCTTTAGGTATGTGTTCTTTCTTTCTGGTCTGATCATGGCTCCCCATAGTTCCTTCTTCCTAACTAATAAATCGTGAACACTTTGATTACTGTCCTATAAAAATTACATTCCCACATCCAGGGTACAGGTATATTTACATCCAAGGGTTCTTCAAATTGTAATCTCCCCCTTAACTGAAATTGTGGAATCTTGGTACAATCCTCAAGTTGCTGGGCTTTTGGAATGCTTTTTGTATTTCTGTTACATCAGGAAAGACTGTCCCTATCAAAGGAAACCTGTATGCTGAATTCTCAGGGAGCTGGGAACATATCCAACAGTAAAAGGACACTACTGCCTGTCTGATGCAGGCTTGAACCCACAACCCTGAGATTAAGAGTCTCATGCTCCACTGACTGAGCTGACTGTGCTCCCTTTCAACAACTGCAGATCAGTGTTCTGTTCTCATACCTTTACTTCAGATGATGTTATAATCTTAGCTCCATAATGGCCTTTCAACCTACCTGTCATTACTAATATTAGAAGAGAATTTATCCACACATGGGAACATGGTCTTTGATTTTGATTGGACTCCTTATACAAAAACAGGGTTAGGATCAAGATTAGGCTCCACCAGTATATGTTAACTCTGCCTCCTTAGCCTACTGGGTGCAACCAGCAGCCAGGTGTTATGTCTTCTTGGCAGCAGTTACATTCTTCAGGAGCCCCACAGATTCCTTAACTCACTTTAAGATTTCATTCGGAGTCTCTTCTCTACTTCCTCAGTTGGCTTGTTTACCATTTCCCATTGTGCTTTTGTTATTTCAATTCCTCTTCCCTCAAAATCCTGTACAATAATTTTTCTTATGTCTTCCTTACTTTTTTTTCCTTCTACTAACCCTTTCAATTTCAAAAACCTGATCTCCTCCTATGATCAGGTGACTGCCTGGTGGATGTGGGGAAGCCTGTGGATGTAGTCTACCTGGACCTCAGCAAGGCTTTTGACACTGTCCCCCACAGCAAACTCCTGGCCAAGCTGTCAGCCCCTGGCTTGGACAGCAGCACGCTGAGTTGGGTTAGGAACTGGCTGGAGGCAGAGCCCAGAGAGTGGTGGTGAATGGTGCCACATCCAGCTGGTGGCCAGGCACCAGTGGTGTGCCCCAGGGATCAGTGCTGGGCCCCATGCTCTTTAACATCTTTATTTATGATCTGGATGAGGGCATTGAGTCCATCATCAGTAAATTTGCAAATGACACCAAGCTGGGGCAGGAGTTGATCTGCTGGAGGGTAGAGAGGCTCTGCAGAGGGACCTAGACAGATGGGCAGAATCCAACGGCATGAGATTTAACACATCCAAGTGCTGGGTTCTGCACATTGGTCACAGTAACCCCATGCAGTGCTACAGGCTGGGGTCAGAGTGGCTGAGAGCAGCCAGGCAGAGAGGGACCTGGGGGTGCTGGTTGATGGTAGGATGAACATGAGCCTGCAGTGTGCCTAGGCAGCCAAGAGGGCCAATGGCATCCTGGCCTGCATCAGGAAGAGTGTGGCCAGCAGGAGCAGGAAGGTCATTCTGCCCCTGTACACTGCACTGGTTGGGCCACACCTCGAGTACTGTGTCCAGTTCTGGGCCCCTCAGTTTAGGAAGGATGTTGGCTTGCTGGAACAAGTCCAGAGAAGGGCAATGAAGTTGATGAGGGGTTTGGAAGACAAGCCCTATGAGGAGAGCCTGAGGGAGCTGGGGTTGCTTAGCCTGGAGAAGAGGAGACTCAGGGAAGACCTCCTTGCTCTCTACAACTACCTGAAGGAAGGTTGTAGACAGGCAGAGGTTGGTCTCTTCTCCCAGGCAGCCAGCACCAGAACAAGAGGACACAGTCCCAGGCTGCACCAGGGCAGGTTTAGGCTGGATGCCAGGAAGAAGTTCTACACAGAGAGAGTGATTGCCCATTGGAATGGGCCACCCGGGGAGGTGGTGGAGTCACCACCACTGGAAGTGCCCAGGAGGAGACCTGATAGGGTGCTTGGTGCCATGGCCCAGTTGATCAGGTGGGCTGGATTGGTCGATAGGCCGGACACGATGATCCCGAAGGCCTCCTCCAACCTGGCCTACTCCATTCCATTCTATTCTATTCTAATTGTTCTTGGTATCCCTAACTAAAAATTTCTCTAGCCTTTATTTCCCACTTATGCCAATCCCTTTCAAGAATTTTCCATGGGGATTTAAATCCTTTTTCGTTACCACAAAATAAGATCTCTATATTTATCAATCCAAACTGCCTATTTTTGGGCCTACTTTTACAGTTTTACAGTTACAGCATTCAGGACAAAATACTCCTCAATTATAAGAGATACAAGACCATTTCTTACAGCATTTAAAACATTTACAAGTTACCCATCCCCCATGAGTTCTATGATGTTTTATACACAGAATGTAATGGGGATATTCCTCAATGTTCTCTTGCAACACAGATTCAATATCACACACTATTGCATATATTTCAGGAGGTGGGTCTGTCTTGTAAGTTCTGGAGCTTTCAGACTGAGATGTTACAGTATTGCATCGAGTACTTATCTGTCAGCACTAACTGCAGTCTCGGAGACGCTTCCAATCATCTGTATAAGTGGCGTGGGATTCATGCTGATGTCAGTTTTGCTTTGTCTGTAGAGTCACTCTAATCTCTCCAGGATCAGAGGTTACTGTCCTTTCACTCGCGACACATGCATCCACCCTTTTTCTGCAGTCCGGACAGCTGCAATCTGTTGTTGACAAAACAAAAAAAGATCTCTCCCAAGAGAGTGTATTCAGTCTCTGAAACAACTTACAAATCATTTAAACAAATCCTTTTCCAGATTCTATTTCTATAGTTTTCAAGCAGGGGCACCTTAAAAGGTTCCCCTTTAGCTTCGATTACTGTTGCTGGGGTTTTTCCTTTTCAACCCTCTTAGGAGTCTTAGGAGTCTTTTGTATAATCGACTTTTCTGCTCCCATATCTACCAAAAAAATTACCTCCTCCTTCTGGGGACTCATTTGATATTCTTGTCCCCAGAATATACAGCCCCTGACACCTTTATCCATGATCGATAGTACCCCAAAGGTCCAAGCAGCTACCTGATTTCTGACTTTCCCTTACAGCAGTTACAAACAGTTTAGCCTCTGCTTTTTGTTTCTCTTCATCCTGCCTTACATATACTTTCTGAGCTTCCCATAGTAACTCCTCTAATCCCCTGTCTTGCCAGTCCTCGATCTTTTCCAGTTTCTTTCTAATATCTCCCCATGATTTTACCACAAACTGTGTCCTGAGAAGTATCACTCCAACTGCAGGATTGGGGTCTATTCCAGAGTACATGTGCAAATCTTTCTTTAATTTTCCCATCCACTCCGTGGGAAATTCATCTTTCCTCTGTTGGTCACTAAAAGCTTTATCAAAATTCTGTCCTCTAGGAACAGCTTCCCTAATTCCTTGTATTATTATAGTTCTCAGGTCACTCATATTCTGTCTCCCTTGGGGCTGCTGATGGTCCCACCCAGGGTCTTGATTAGGCCACTTTTGATCTCCTGGTCGCCCCCCCTGGTTCTGCCTTTCCCATATTCTCATACCAGCCTGTCTAATCCTGTTTCTTTCCTCTGCAGTGAATAGAATACTCAAAATAGACTGCACCTCTTTCCAAGTATATATATTGGGACCCAAAAATTGGTCCAGTCTCTCAGCTACACCTAAGGGATCATCCAGCAAGGTACCCATCTCTTTCTTAAAACTGCAGACATCTGATGTACTGAGAGGTACAGTCACAAACCCTATTCCTCCTTGCTGCCCCCCCATAGGCACTTCCCTGAGTGGATGGAATCCTACACTGTCTCCCTCTTGTTCATTCCTATCATTCCTCACTCTGCTTCTTGTTTGGGTGAGTGAAGGAGAAGTTGGTTGCAGGGCTATTTGATGTAGGGGACTTTGACCCCTGTTCTGCTGAAAAGGTGGTGGTAGGTTATCTAGGGGTTCCCATTTCTCCTTCTCCTTGTCTTTGTCCTTATCCTCAGTTCTTAATATTGGAACAGGAGAGGGCCGTGAGACCCTAATCCAAATAGCAACATATTCAGCTTCTTCCTTACTAAAACACTTTTTAGAATTCACATGATGGTTCAAAGCTTGGCAAATCCAATCCTCAAAAGATCCAAAAATAGGCCAAAACACATGTGGTCTTAATGATTCTTTTGGCCATACCTCCATACAGTAGTGAATCATTCTTTCTTTTGATTTCCCTTTTCTCTGTTCATCATCCTCCCAGTATTGAATGAGCATTCCTAACGGACTCTCTGGAGGAATAGAAGGTAAAGCCTTCTTTCCATCCTGCCTTGATGACTTACTCTTCTTTTGTCCCATTTTCTCCTGACTACCACAAATATTACAAATAATTAACAAATAAAATAAAACTAAAATAAAAAACTAAAAAAATCCAAAGAATTCCAAAAACTCATGCGAGTGGAACAGTCTAAACAATTCCTACTCACGAATACAATTCCTGGCTACTACAAAAACTCATGCGAGTGGAACAGCCTAAACTATTCCTACTCACGAATACAATTCCTGGCTACCACAAATACTTAGGCAAGTGGAATAAACCACAAATACTCATTCAAGTGGAACAATACCACAAATAATCATGCAAGTGGAATAATCAAAATAATTCCTACTCACGAATACCCCTCTTCTTTATCAGCCAGAGCCACCGCGCCAGATCCACCGTACCTCCCCCCTTGCAGAATCTGAAACAGCAGACTCAAACACTCAAACTACGGTAGCCGAATACAAATGTAGCCGAATCCTTCCCCCCCCAAGCGGTATTCTCACCACCATGGTCGTCGTCGCTTGGATCTCGTATACGAAGTTTTACGGGGTCCACGTCCTCCAATTGGACGTCAAACAACAAAAAAACACCAAATAAAAAGAAAAAAAATAAAAAGGAAAATAAAAGAAAAGAAAAAAAAATTAAAAGAAAAAAATTAAAAATTTCTTTGCTTGCCTCTATTGAGTTCTGATCGTGCTGACCATTCCATCTTTTGACTACAATGAAGCCACAGAAAATGCTGTGGGGCGCCCCTTCATTTGCAGTTCAAAAGATGTGAAGGTTCAGACGATTCCCGGCCAATGCACCATTTGTTATAGATGACTCCAGGTAAAAGTTTTTGGTAACAGATTTATTGGCACTAAAAGATCGTAAAAAGGCAATAAAAGCAATAAAAGCAAGCAAAGCAACCGGTTGGGCATGTGAGGGTACAAAACTTCACCCAAAAAGCAACCTTACAATAGTTTTCTTCATCTTATATAGTTACATCATCTACATAATCAAACTTATGCTAAATAGAAGGCAGGCATATGATAATTAGTCTTAGAATAGATGGTCAAATCCCTTCTCCCTACATTCAGTGTGGTAAGGGTCAAAGTATCCACTTGCACACATGCTCAATTGTGCAGGCTTCTTATCTGAAGAAAACAAATTCCCAGTTCTGAATGTTTATCTTTAAGACAGCTCCTTCTCAGCCGTGATGTCTCCAATTAACCAGACAGTGTCCTTGCAAGTCTGCAAGATAGGTTTCTTTCCCTTTACCCTCTAAACAGGCCTCACAAGATCCTGACCCTTAATCCCAGTGCACTCTAAGTCTTACAATTTTAACACAAATCACCAGTATATTCATCACAATATAGTTTACACTTTCCATAGTAATGGAAGGCTTGACTCCAGGGGAATCAAGCCAGATCTTCAGTGTCAGGTGTTGCACCTGTATTAATGGGTAAATAAACCAGCCAAAACACTTTCTTGTTCTGATGCCAACATCATGGCCCAGCTTACTTCCATGAGGATAATGTCTCTTTCCTTCCAGATAAGGAAACTGCTCTCTATCCATTCCAAAACTATGCTGAAGACTGTGCTAAGAGTCCTGCAGGATGGATAAGGGGTGTGTGAAGTGCCAGGGCTGTGGCTCAGCCTTTCCCTGTTCACCTTACTGATATAAGGCTATTCATTTCTCCTCTGAGCATCTTTGTTTTGAAATAAAGAAAGGACTGACCAGTCTTAGGCATATAATTCTGGCTGAAAGGAAGTGATTTTCTCTTTGCAGAGTGAAAGCCAAGTCTTTGCTTCTCTGCTTGGCCTTAGTGGATAATTTGGGCAGTTCTGTATCTTCTGTAAATCTCCTTTTAATGGCCTCTCTCACTGTGCATTACACCCTGGGGCAGTGAACTGTAAAATCTGAGCCTTACCACAAAGACCACGGGCAGTACTGAGATAAATCGTAGCTGTGAATCAAAGTCCTTGATGTTTTACATTTTCTACAGAAAGCTGGACTCTATGCACTTTCCATAGTGGAGGCATCTGGAATATAAACACAGGGATATCTGACTGCCA
This sequence comes from Melanerpes formicivorus, assembly GCF_026170545.1. NCBI lineage: Eukaryota > Metazoa > Chordata > Aves > Piciformes > Picidae > Melanerpes > Melanerpes formicivorus. The sequence goes on from NW_027142409.1 coordinate 1,435,406, forward strand.
GCAGCCACCCTAAGCCCCCATCAGGGGCAACAGCTTCTTCCTTGCATCTTCACTGGCAGCTTGAGAATCAGTACAGACATTCTTCTCTCCTCTTCACCAGTCCTGGTGATCCAGAGCAGAGACTTCATGGCTTTCCCCTTCATTTCACATGCTGTATGTACTTACTCAGTGGGCTCCATTGCCACACTCTTCATTGTCAAGTGACAGGCTGGGTCAAAGAATTTGGACCTCCTGGGCTTTGCTTCTTGTTGTGGAAATGGTACATAAAATGCTTATGCTCCAGTGGAAAGCAAGGCACACTCCTCTTCATTTGAGTGGGTTTTCAGTGGATGATTTAAGCCCCACCAGTTAAGCCTGGGATTGCTGACTTGTTAACTTCTTGTTTGTTTTGGGACTATGCCTGGGAACATCGTGTATGAGTCAGAGCACTGCTGTGCTAGGTCCTGTAGAAATACAGAACAAAATAGAGACCTGACTTGCAAAATGTTAGGCTGGTTCATCTCAGTGCTGAAGACACCACACTGATTGTTTTAACTCTCACGTGGACACTTGTTTGGATTGTAGTCTGTCCTGAAAGCACTTCAGTACTCACTGTAGGAACTCAGGTTAGGTAGATTAGACTGCCATGGTGGTGCTGGCATGCAGCAGACATGGCAGGAATGATCAGAGGTGGTCATACTCTTGCTCTAATATCTAAAAAGATTTTTTAACTGTTGGAGGAGGAGAAGGGATGAGGGTACATTTGAGACCATCTTGGGGGCTGCAGAGAAAAGAATGTGAAGAGATTGGCATCATAGAATTTACAATGTAATGGACCTAGAAGCTTCTCCCAGAACACATAAGTGAGTTAAACAGGGCTCTTCCTAAAAATGAATAAATAATCTGAATTGCATTCAATGAAAATTCAGGCTGAGGCTTTAATTTTCTTAGCTATTGCCGAGGGTTGGGGGAAAGGCCGGGCCTTCTCCCCCCCCGTAAGTAAAGGGAAGAAAAAAAAAATTGAAAGGGAAAAAAACACACAGCTGGATTAGCGAAGGAGTGTGTGCTGTATATTTACAAAGCAGTTTAGGGAACGCAGGGAAATATATACAGAATTTACAGTATTTACAATATATACAGAAATATACAACAAAGTAACACAGAATGAGATTTCCCTTCCCCCCGTCTGGAGGGAGGGTTTTCCCCCTGTACCCCCCCCCCCTCCCCTTTTTCCCCAAAGAGGGTTAGAAAGAGAGAGAAAGAGAGCAAATGTTAATTAAAAACAGTTAGGCGGTTATGTGTTAGAAGAGGCCTTATCTTATCGGTCAGTCTGGCCGAAAGCCCAGAAAGCTGTGAGCTGCCACAAGGAAGAAAAAGAAGTGCAGGACTTCCCAGAATACCCTGCTGTACTACAAGTTCAGAGGGTGCTTTCTACCAATCTACCAATGAAATTAGTTTAGATCTGTCTTTCGTTTATAAACATTCAGCCACAATGTCCCCTTCCTTAAAGGGACAGCCTCAAATGGTCACAGCTATGCATTAATATTTACAGCCCTTGAAGCTACAATTATTCACACAGTAAGTAAGCACAGAGCATGCCCAGAACAGGGGCACAAGGATGAGAAGGAGGGAAGGTAACACTGCTCCACATTCCCATTCCTCTTCTTCTGGGAAACCACCCAGAACAAGATGGTGATTTGGTGCCAGTGTAAGGGGGGGGGGAGGGGGGGAGCTGCAGCTGATGCACAAAGTCCTCTGGCCCCAAAAGGCTCTTTGGATGGAGGATGCAGATGTCTCAGACCTCTCTCTCTTTTTATCATAGAAATACCTGACAGCTGTGCAGAATTAGTGCCACCTCCATGGTAGGGATATTGTGCAAACTGGGAGCATTTTAATGTGACACATACTGATCAATTATAGCCCTTGCAGGTGATGTGGTGGCAGGATGGACAGCCAGGTCACTGCTTACAGTTTGTCCTCCTAGTTATTTGAGTAGCAATAATGCCAGGAAGCTTCATGCCACCCTGACCTGCTGTTCATGGAACGATTGCAGTTGTTACTACATTGTTTTGGTTTTAGCACAGAAAAAGCAGCTGGAGCACATTCTGTTTTTTTTCTCAGATGAAAACACCCTGTACTCATTGCCTGCAGTGAGTGAAGACCTGCAGTGGCACAGAAAGCACTGGTGCAGCTGGAAGCTGCTGCTCTGTGTGGCTTGAGACAGTTCCCAGCTCGACAGCTTTTGGATATCTATCCCTGTGAGTGCCCAGGTCTGGGCTGCTGTTTGATAACCAGGTGTGTGACTGTCTGGGCTGGGAAAAATATATGGGACAGCCTGTGTCCTTGAGGAAGAAGCCACCTGGTTTGAGGTTAGAAGAGACTGTGCTTATCCCAGCTCTTTTCTTAGGGCTGCAGGATTTTTTCCTACCTGGATTCTGAGGACCTAGTTCTGAGCAAGTACTTTTTACTTTGTGACTGTGCTCTCAACCCTTTTGTCTGTAATGTGAAGAATCACAGAAAGGTTTAGGTTGGAAGGGACCTTAGTACAACTCCCCCTGCTGTAGACAGGGACATTTTTCACTATATGTGGTTACTCAAAGTCACACTCAACTTGGCCTCAAACAGTTCCAGTGATGGGGCACCCACAACTTCTCTAGGCAGCCTGTTCCACTGTCTTAGTACACTCATATTTAATTAAGTTAAAGATTAAGGGCATGAAAAAATATAAAATTAAAGTCCAGGCAAGCATCTCTTCTCTCTCCTGTGCCTTGCATTCCTACTTGAAAAGCAAGAAAACCTTCAGGCATCCTCACTAGGACTGCCTCTGTATGTTATCTGGCTTTCCAGCAGACAAGACACCTCTCGAGGCTTAGGACTTCTTCCCTGATGAGTGATAGCAAACAAATAGAGACAGTGCTGTGGGGACACAATGTTCTGTCTGGGAGCAGGTCCTTCCTCAGCAACCTGGGGGCTGATGGAACCAATTTTGCTCAGCTGAGTTTAGGCAGCCCCCAGGAGCCTGAAGGAATGACTGGAATTCATCGTGAGTTTCTGGCAGCCCCCACGGGTCTTGCTGACAAGAAATGCCCGTGCTTTATTTGCTGGGTGGTTTTGAACAATTGATAGGAAGCCAGGCAGAATAAATACTGCTACTCAACCTATGGCCTCTGCCCTTTTGTCCAGAGAAGTTCAAATAATTCCAGAGGCCAGGAGCCTCCTGTATTTCCCTTCAGGAGGTGCCAAGAGCTGTGTTCCCCTCATGAATTGGGCAAAGTATATTTAGAGAATGAGATTCAGAAACCACCAGTGAGTGGGTGAGTACATCTGATCTGTTGCTTTCCTGGTGGAAAGTTTGCATAAGCTTCAGAACACATTTATATCTTCATCCACATGCACTGGATCCTACATACATAAATATGAACTGACAGGCACTGTATTTTGTAAGTCTTGCCTTGTTTTGTTGATGTTGATCATTTAAAACAAAATGGGGATTTGAGGGCTGTGGGCCTGTTTTCCAAGCTGAAATATAGGCAATCTGTGTCATGAGGGATGCCCTAAGGAAACCAAAATGTTTTCTGAGGTTAGGAGATGGGCACAGAATCTTCAGCAGTAGGAGAGTGAGGGGCAAAGGGTGACTTTAAATACACCTCTGGTTAGGCAACTAAACTGAGCTTAGTGCCATTCTTAAAGGGAGCAGAAGAGACCAGAAGACCCTAGGGCTACCTGCTTCTGCACACAGGGGCTTCACAGCCCACCAGCATTCAAGTTTCTTGGGCATCCCCAGTGACTGGCCAAGACCCTCTGGTCTCTTCAAGAAGGAGGCTTTCTTTCAGGCCTGCTGCCTGTGGAAAAAGCAGGTTCATGCCCACAGCAGCCTTAAAAAGACTGCAGTGGGCCATCTATGCGAGTTCTGTGTCTTCCCAAAGACAGCAATAGAAGGTGAACCTAGTGCACACCTGGAGCCTCAGCACTGCAACAAGTGCCTTGCTAGTTTGAACAGTGCTCAGCATTAGTGCTCAGAGCAGTGCCACAAAAGTGTCAAAATTGTTTCATGTCATGAAGATGACTTCTTTTACTGCCCACATCAATGCCTAGTTGTGACCGTTTGAGGCTGTGCCTTTAAGAAAGGGACAGTGCTGGGACACTCTGGCTGAATATTTTGTAAACAAAGACAGGTCTAAATGAATTTCATTGGTAGATTGGTACAACGCAGCTTTAAGTTTTAGTGCAGTTGGAATTTTTCTCAGTTTGTTCCTTTCCTTCTCTCTCAAACCACTACATTTTTAATTGGCGCCCAATGTGGGACAATAAAAAAGCAAGCTTGATTTATTGCTTGCTTGAATCGGACTAGCAAACATGAAGGTGTTTTGGATGTTAGAGCATCTATTCTTTTCAGTTTTTGGGGTTCTGATTTACAAATATTGTTTGGGCTTACTTATCTATCACATAGGTAAATATTTAATGCAAAAATTATATTTATGGTTCAAGTATAAGATTCAGGTTCTGTATGACCGCTGTCTGGGGTTCTTTTGGCTTACAAGATACAGGAATGTGACCTCTAGCACTCTCCCAATTGAGATAAGGGAGTTTAAGATTCCAGTAGGTGAAAGAGTAATTTTAAGTGATGGCTGGGATCCAAAGGTGATTTATTTGATGTATGTGAATCTGCTGCTGATGATAGTGATTGCGTATTTGTTATATTCTTTGCGCCGGGAGAGAAAAGTATCTAAGGCCTGCTTCATTGTTAAGCAAAGATCAAAGAAAAGGAGGCATAGCTCTGCTGACCACTGCAGGATTCGAACCCATGACATCAACACTCATAGTCTCATGCACTACCAACTGAGCTATTTTCTCCCTCAGGAGAGGCTAAACCTGTCTGAGGGGTGGTTTCAGCTGAAGGTCCGGGTCACACTTATTGGGTAATATAAGAGAATGGTGAAATTCAGTGTATTCCACAAAAAAAAATTAACTTTAGCTGAAAGAATTTAATTTCAAACTGTTGTACAGCTACATCGTGTCCAAAGGAAGAATCTACGAGGAATCTACGGTGCACGAACCCTGAGAACCCTGAGAGCCCTGAGTCAACTAAGAGACCCTGAGAATCCTTGTTTCTCTTTTTCTTCGCTTCGTCTGCGAAGTGACAAACTGTTTTCCATTTTTCTTGTTTCCTGATTTTCTTGGACTTCTGAATCATCCACATCTGAGTACAGCCAGAATGGACTATGAACTTTACTTACAAACTGTAAATATTGTTTTGGATTGGATGGACAGTATAAACAGCCAATGAAATCATTTAGAAGGGGTGGACTGTGACCGTTTGAGGCTGTGCCTTTAAGAAAGGGACAGTGCTGGGACACTCTGGCTGAATATTTTGTAAACAAAGACAGGTCTAAACGAATTTCATTGGTAGATTGGTAGAACGCAGCTTTAAGTTTTAGTGCAGTTGGAATTTTTCTCAGTTTGTTCCTTTCCTCCTCTCTCAAACCACTACACTAGTTGATAATGGCATTGGAAAAGTACAACAGCATACAATTTGAGATTGGAAACACTCAGTTTTGACATACCCAAGTTGGAGAGCCCCACATAGTCTTCTGTCTGGTTCTGCAGAACTATTTCTTGTCTTACTACCAAAACTGTGAACAACATCTGTCATGTTTTCAGCTTAGAACCTTGTTTTCCCATCTGGCAGAAGCGTGAGATGTATGGAATAGTGGCACAGCTGGCACAGGAAACAAAGCACCACCTCTTCCTCCTAAGAGTCTAAAGAACAGGTAGGAAAGTCCAGAAGGAGCCCATGGTGTAATGAACTATGAAGGTCTCAAACTCTCTTATCCCTCATGGTATTGCATGTGCTGAGACTAAGTGCCTGGAGTCAGATGCATCTCCAATACACAGCTTGCATCCATGTAGCATGATAGCTGGAGAAAGGAGTAAACTGGGACTGAATAAAAGCTTCAGAGAAATTCTACTTTACCTTGCTTCATTTCCCAGGCTTCAAAAATGGGAAACCTCCCAGTTTTGTTATGGGCCAGGTTTAATAGTGTCTGCGAGGAGCTACTGGGAGAAATGCTTCATAGATACTGGCAAATGAAAGCTAATAAAACAAGAAAATGATGAGTTATGATGATCTGTTAATTAGACATACTCAGTTTGTCCTTTTGCCCTTTGGAGGGCAGATGGGAAAACAGAGTACTTCAGGTCTCCTGATAGCTTGAGAACAGTTTGTATTCAGGATATTGCCAAATTCCAGCAGAACTCCTTCCGAGGAGCCAAGGCTCTCCTCACAACAACCAAGATCCCTAACAATTTGTCTTGTGTCCACCCTGCATGTGTTTTGGATCCTGATGATACACGTGGGATGACTGTGAGGTGGTGGTTACAAACTGTTCTCTGAGACATTTCACCATGACACTCAGGACAGGATATACAATGCCATTAAGATAACTCCTCACCAAGTTGCTTGTGCTGATACACTGCCAACTTGTTTAGCAACACTTCCCTGGTCTCTCCCTGTTTGCCATGAACAGGCGCTCCTGCAGCAGAATACATCTTTAATCCTGAGTATATGTTTGTGAGCCATAAAGAAATGCTGTGTGTCTCTGTAGAAGATTATAGTATTTTGATATTTCCCAGATCATTTTTGCTCTCATGCTTTAACTCTGCCCAGAGACTTTTAGAAGAACCATCATAATACATGTGCTCTAAATAATGTAAGCTCTGTGCTTGCGATATTTATAGCCATGCAAACTTGCCCATTAGTGTCTGTGTTGTTTCAAAAATATTCACGAGTGATGGCATTTTTCATCTTCAGTGTATTTTTCTTTAGTTCTGAACACTGAACATATTTATAATTACTGCCATTATTGCTGCCAAATGCCTTATTAAGCCTACAAAGTGCTCTCAGATTTAAAGGCAGAATTCTAATTACGTCTTAGGCTTGGGGAGAAAGGACAGCATAAGGAGGTAGGAAACACTTACCTGAACACCAGTATGTTTCCAAGAGAAGAGGCAGTACATGTAGCAATCATTTCCACTTCATGGAAAGGATACTCTTATACTTTCAATTTCTTGTGTCTGAGCATCCTTCTCTGAAGCTCAGGAAAGGATGTGTGACATCTTGTGCCATCGTTTCTGTGGGATCACAATGGCTACTCATAGCAGGGAATTGTTTCGGGGGTCATCCAGCTCTCCTCTGGATGGTTGTGATGAATCAAATTGCATGCAGCCATCAGATAATCCCATGGAAGAATTCAAAACAGGCGTATCTCCCAAATACAGAGAGAAAATAGGAGTATGTGAGTGTCATTGCAAGTGGTTTGATGGAGTGACAGAAGTATGTAAACTCTTTGCGATGTTGTTTAACATTGCTCTGCACATGTTGTTCTCCTCCTGCTTCTGCAAATCAATCATTTAATATAACTATAGCTTCTATTGGCAAAAGGCACTGATAGCACTAGCTAGCTTCTAGGGATCTTAACATAGCAGAGAGGAGGCAGTCTAGGAGGTTCTTAGAGTGCATGGAGGACAGCTTCTTATCCCAGGTGCTGCGAGAGCCTACCAGGGGTAAGGCTATGCTTGACCTCCTCTTCACCAATAGGGAAGGGTTGGTGGGTGATGTGGTGGTTGGAGGGTGTTTGGGGACCAGTGACCATGAGATAATTGAATTTTCAGTGTTTGGTCAAGCTAAGAGGGGTAGCAAGAAGACCTCCACTCTGGACGTCCGGAGGGCAGACTTCAGGCTACTCAAGGAACTAACTCAGAAGGTTACTTGGGAAACAGCCCTCAAAAACAAAGGGGTCCAGGAGAGCTGGGCCTACTTCAAGGAAGAACTGTTGAAGGCGCAGGAACAGGATGTGCCAATGTGCCGGAAGATGAGCCGCCGGGGCAGACGGCCAGCCTGGATAAGTAATGAACTTCTAAAAGAACTAAGGGAAAAAAAGAGGGTGTATCATCTTTGGAAGAAAGGTGAGGCAACCCATTAAAAGTTCAAGGATGTTGCTAGGTCTTGTAGGAAGAAAATTAGGAAGGCAAAAGCACATTTGGAGCTTAGACTGGCCTCTGCCGTGAAGGACAAAAAAAGTCCTTCTATAAATACATTAATAGCAAGAGGAAGGGCAAGGACAACCCCCACTCCATGGTGGACACAGAGGGGAATTCTTTAACAAAGGATGATGAAAAGGCAGAGATACTTAACACCTTCTTTATCTCAATTTTTACTAGCAGGACAGAATGTCTTCCAGACAGGTGGCCTGCAGAGCTGGCAGAAGGAGCCAGGGAGCAGCATAGTTTTCCTCTGTTCCAGAATGGGGTAGTTGGTGATCTGCTCAGCTGCTTGGATCCCCACAAGTCCATGGGACCAGATGGGATCCATCCTAGGGTGCTGAGAGAGCTGGCAGATGAGCTGACCAAGCCACTATCCATCATTTTTCAGCAGTCCTGGCTCACTGCAGAGGTCCCAGAGGACTGGAAGCTGGCCAAGGTGGTGCCCATCCACAAGAAGGGCCGGTTGGATGAGCCAGGGAATTATAGGCCTGTCAGCCTGACCTCAGTGGCAGGCAAGATTATGGAACAGGTCATCCTGAGTGCAATCACACAGCACTTACAGGATGGCCAAGGGATCAGGCCCAGCCAGCATGGATTTAGGAAGGGCAGGTCCTGCCTGACCAACCAGATCTCCTTCTATGATCAGGTGACCCGCCTGGTGGATGTGGGGAGACCTGTTGATGTAGTCTACCTGGACTTCAGCAAGGCCTTTGACACTGTCCCCCACAGCAAACTCCTGGCCAAGCTTCTATTAAGGTGGCTGTAAATTCAAAAACAGCTCCAGTTAAGATGGCTGTTTTAAAGACTAGAAGTGGAAAGACCAAAGCTGATCAAGGAGCTAATGGAGGAGAAGACCAGGAGACTGATCCTGGTGAGGAAACCTCTACTAGAAAAGACCCTGCTGAGGAGGAAGAAAAGATCTAGCTGACTTAGTTAGAGCAAAACAGGATAGAGATGCAGCTAGGACAGGAGCTAGCAGTGGTGGTTCTCAGCTTAAAGAGATCCTCGAGAAAATGGCAGCAGGATTATTAGGACAACAAGTTGAGGAAGAAGAGGATAATATATCCGAGTGTTCCTCTCCAAGGGAAGAGTTATGAAATGTCCGTAAAGATTATGCCAGGGCTGATAAGGAGCCAGTTCTAGCTTAGCTTAGTAGGTGTTATGATACAGGTGCTCTGGCTCTAACAGTTGGAGACAAGTCAGCAGCTCAGTTAGGAACTCTCTCGAGGGATAATGGAATAGATAGACATCTAGGAAGGGTTCTCGGTAAAGTCAATCTGTGGATGCGCCTTTTAATGGCGGTTGCCCTGAGATACCCTTCCCGAGATGATCTTCCATGGAATCCTAAACCCTGGACTACCATAGATGAGGGAATTAAGCGCTTGAGAGAATTTGCTGTTAGAGAGATACTCTATGGTGAACATGAAACTCTGAATCCTGATGACATTCCTGTGGGTATTGGTCTTGCTAAAAAGCTCATCAAACTTGCTCCTTCTAATTATGCAAACATTCTGGCAAGCAGAATTGTGGCAAGAAATTATGGTGGGGCTCCTCCTACAGTTGGCCAATTCAGTGATCAAATGAGACAATTGGAGGATAGCATGACACGTGTTTCTTTGGCTTTGGCCATTAAAACTATGTCTGGTGAAATACAGAATTGCATGAGAGAGTTAAAGGATGAATTTAAAAATTCCATATCCCAATTGGCACAGAAGGATAATTTCAGTTCTTCCTCCAGGTGGATACAAGTTTCATCTGTGAGGAATACACGTCCTCCAAGGAGGTCATTCCAAAACAGGTCATTCCAAAACAGGTCATTCCAAAGCAGACCATGAAGGCAATCACGTAGAACTATTTGGATAACTCTGCGTGATCAGTTTGGTGAGAACATGAACCGCTGGGATGGCCAACCAACTTCTAATCTTTTCAGGAGACTGAGGGAATTGTAAAGTGGCAGAACCCGAGGTAGCAATACCAGAAGGGTAGCTGTTACTTCCACAGTTCCCCAGAACAACTCTAGTAGCTCCAACAATGGCTCCAGTTATAACATGCCAAGTTATAACACTGCACACTGTGCGCAACGCACATGTGGGCATGTTCCCCATACCTAGGGGTGCCCTGCCTCCGGCCAGGGGGAGGAGAGGGATAACAGAGATAATGGAATCTTTTGGGATGTGTACGTCGGCAAAGAAACAAACTATTTTCCATTTTTCTCATTTTCTGATTTTTTTTGACTTTTGAATCATCTACATCTGAGCATAGCCGGAATGGACTATGAGCTTTACTCACGAACTGTAAATATCGTTTTGGATTGGATGGACAGTATGAACGGCCAATGAAATTTTTTAGAAGGGGTGGACTGTGACCGTTTGAGGCTGTCCCCTTAAGAAAGGGAATATGGTGGACAGATGTTTGTAAATGAAAAGAAGGATCTAAAGTAATTTCATTGGTAGATTGGGAGGAAGCACCTTCTGAAGTGGGAGTGCAGCAGAGTTTCCTGGGAATTCCTGCACTTTTGCAGTCAGTTCTGTCTTCCCCTCCTTCAGCAGCAGCAGCTCGCTGTTTCTGGGCTTTCGGCCAAGGCTTGACCTTGAAACTGATAAACTGCAAGGCCTGTATTAACTGCTTTTCTAATTAACACATAACTGCTTCTAACTTTTTTCTCTTTCTCTCTCTTTCTAACCCGCTCTGGGGAAAGGGGGAGAGAGGGGGGAGCAGAGGTGGGGAACCCCCTCAGCAGAGGGGGGAACTCTCATTTCTGTGCTACTTTGTTGCATATTTCTGTATATACTGTAAATATTGTAAATTTTGTATATACTTCCCTGCGTTTCCCTGCTTTGTAAATATACAGCACCCATTGCTTTGCTAATTCAGCTGTGAGGGTGTTTTTTTTTTTCCCTTCAATTTTCTTTCCCTTTACTTTACAGGGGGGAGGGAGGAGGCTTTTTGGCCTTACCCTTCCAACCCTACGACAACTTAAAAGCAAGTTATTCCAGTGCTCTCAATGAAAAACAACATGCACTTCTTGAAATTAGAAATGGCCATTTGTCTCTCAGAAACAACCCGGGCCAACTTGTGAATTCTGATGAATGCAGAGCTACTGATGTGCAGAGCAGGCTTCTTGCTACTCCCCAGGAGCCCCTTTGTTTGAATGTATATTCCAGCAGTTCGATAACAAGTCCATGGCAACATGAAAGTAGTTGTGCAATGTCCAGGCATAAACACTGAAAATTGCTAAGCAATACATAGTGAAGCAACCAGGAAAGAAAAGGAATGGAAGAAATAAACCAACCCAAATTAAGGAGAAGATCAGAAGACCATTTGCTCCAGTGGCCTTTAACATTGAGTTCCTGCTGCAGTTATAGGCAACATAAACCTTCCCTAACCCTTTCAAAGACTGTACTCTCTACTGCTCCTGCACAAGATTAATTCTATAGTGTAGGTATGAATCATGAAGAAAGTACAGGAAAGTGGTAGCAAAGACAAATGTGATGACTAAGGCTGGTAAAGGTCTGGGACATGGAAGACAGCCAAGCTGGGGAAGGGCAGCCGTACTTTGCCCGTGTGCACACCAGGCTCTGGAAGAGAAGCACGTTGTACCACACCCTGCAAGCACAGCTGCCGGAGGAGTTATGGCTATAATTGAGAAGGGGCATACAGAGGTCAAAATTATTTTTGGACAGCTGTGGTGGTTTAGGCTGGGTGCTGGCCCGTGTGAGAAACTGGTTATAATATTTGGCTTTCGCAAGGGGAATTACTGGGGACCATTGGGTTCAATCGTTGGGCTGATTGGTTGGTTATGGTCTGTATTGTGTGGGGTATTGGGAGAGAAAGGTGGGGTGCCAACAGGTCTAAGGACTGGCTGGGTCAAAAGTGCAGGTCCTGATGGAGAGGGGTGGGAGCGTGCTGGGGAATATATGAATATGTACATTTTAATATATTAATATGTATGTTTGCCGTCTATATAAGTTCAATTCGTGTTGTTACGGTGCGCCTCTAGCAAACTCGCTATGCACCCAGCGCTGTGTTGCCTTTATTTTATAATAAACTGTTTATAAATTTAAGCAGTGAGTTCATTTCTCACAATTTGGTGACCCCAACGTGATTACCCTGTGTCAAGGGTTGAGGGGAAGGCCCCAGCCTTCTTCCCCCCCCCATAAGTGAAGGGAAAAAAACCACAGCTAAGCACAGCCAGATGAGCAAGAAAATGTACTATATTTACAAGCGGGGCTGCAGGATATATATATACACAATTTAAAGTATTTACAATATATATACAGAAATATACAGCAAAGTAACACAGGAATGAAATTCCCCTCCCCTGCCAGGAGGGTTTTTCCCCCCTGTACCCCCTTCTCTCCCCCTTTTCCCCAGAGAGGGTTAGAAAGAGAGAAAAGGAATAATTGTTAATTAAAAGCAGTTATAATTAGAGCAAATGTGTTAGTCAGTTTAGTACAGGCCTTGCGGTTATCAGTTCCAAGGTCAGTCTGGCCGAAAGCCCAGAAACTGTAAGCAGCGAAAGGAGGGGGAAAAAGTGCAAGACTGAGACAAGTCTCACTGGGAATCAAAACTTAAGGCAGTACTCTGCCTATCCACCAATGAAATTAGTTTAGACCTGTCCTTTGTTTATAAAACATTTAGTCACAGCATCTCTTTCTTAAAGGCACAGCCTCAAACAGTCACACCCTGCCTGCGACGACTTCACCGACCCTTCGGAAGGGGGGGCACCCCCGCCAATTTCGGCGGCCCGGAAGAAGGATCCTGGAAGCCTCTCAGAACATGGGTAGGCGATCCAGCCAACGTTATAAGATAAAGGCAAGGGAAGGAGCTCCCAATTGTCACGACTGCCTGTCTGTAAGTATTGTCCGGTGGGGTGGGTATTGAGGTCAGTGAGAGTGTGTGCGTGCGTGAGACGTGGGCTGGACAGTCTGGATCCACGAAGCTAGTGCGGAGTCCTTCTAAGTGCATTTCCAATATCCCGCGAGGGACTTGGCCAGTGAAGGGACGAAGCGGTTGGTGACCGAAAGCGTGGACCTTGGGAAATGGGGCAGGGGTTGGGTAAACAGACCAGCCCCAGGAAAAATGGGAGCAAAAGGGTACCCAGGGATATACCCCCAGACAGCCCTCTGGGGTTACAATTAGTGTATTGGGAAGAGAATCCTGATACGTGGGATAAAGATAAGGGAATAATGAGAGAAGATCAGATCAGACAATTTATTTTGGCCCCAATATGGGTCCTTGGAAGGATGGATCTGTCAGGCTCTCAACCTTTATGTTAACAGTAAAGAGCCTTTCAATCAGGAGGAGAGTGAATATGCCGCTTGCTGGAAAGGCAACGTCTGGTCAGCAGCGACAGTAACGGTTTTTAAGGTGGAGGAAGAGGAAGATCCAGAACCTGAAAAGTGGGAACCACTGAATCACTTACCCCCACCTTATAACCCTGCAGTACCAGCAGCCCCCATACTCCCTACAGCCCCCGTTCTCCCTGCAGCCCCCGTCCCCCTGCAGAGGGACACACTAGCCTAACCCTTAATCCTCCCCCGTCTAAATCCACCCGCCAAAGGAGAGGAGGTAGGCAAACTAGAAGACAGGCAAATGTCATGGTTTTAGAGGAAGAGCCTACTGACTCAGACAATCCACATGAAGGAGTGCCATTATATCCTTTGAGAGAGGTGCCCCTGGGGGGAACGAATGGGGGAATTGGATATGTAAATGCCCCTCTCACTTCTACTGAGGTGAGAAACTTTAAGAAGGAATTAAAAGGTCTCCTGGAAGACCCAATTGGAGTAGCAGAACAATTTGATCAATTTTTGGGGCCGAATATTTACACGTGGGAAGAAATGCAATCAATCATGGGAATCCTTTTTACTTCAGAGGAAAGACAGATGATTAGGACAGCTGGAATGAGGATTTGGGAAAGGGAAAATCAGCAGGAACCTCCAGGTGATCAAAAGATGCCCCTAGCTTCTCCTAATTGGAACCATAATGATGATAGGGGCAGACAAAACATGAATGAATATCGAACCTTGATTATTAGAGGCATAAAGGAAGCAATACCCAGGGGGCAAAATACAAAAAAAGCATTTGATAGTCAACAGGGAAGGGAGGAAACCCCTACTGATTGGCTTGAGAGGTTACGGAAAAATATACAGCAATATTCAAGAATAGATCCCAGCAGTCAGGATGGCCAGATATTGTTAAAGGTAAATTTTGTCATTCATTCCTGGCCAGATATTAGAAAGAAATTGGAAAAAATAGAAGATTGGCAAGATAGAGGACTTCAAGAATTATTGAGGGAAGCACAGAAGGTGTATGTGCGTAGAGATGAGGAAAAAGCAAAAGCTAAGGCCAAAATTATGGTAGCCATCATGAGGGAAGCAGGTCAGGTGGGGAAACCTGAGAAGAAAACACAATTCTCCCACCCTCCACCTCCTCGACCTATGAGGGATAAAACCCCCAGGCCTCACTGGGACCCGGGGAATGCTCAAACTGGAAGTAAGGGTACTGAATGTTATTATTGTGGGAAAATTGGGCATTTTAAACGAGATTGTCAAAGGAGGAAGAGAGATCTTAAAGTTTTTGAGGAAGATCAGCAATAGGGGTGTCAGGGGCTCTTTTACCTGGGGCAAAAATACCAACAGGAGCCCTTGATAAAATTAAAAGTAGGACCCCAGGAAGAAATTTTAGAATTTTTAGTAGATACAGGAGCTGAACGTACTTGTATTACCAAGGTTCCTGAAGGGTGTGTGGAGAGTAAAAATACTGTAAAGGTTTTAGGGGCAAAGGGGGAAGGGTTTAAAGTCCCTGTAGTTAAAGATGTTAAATTAGAAACTGAGGTTAGAATTGGGGTAGGAGGTATTTTGGTAGTGCCAAGCGCAGGATGTAATTTACTAGGGAGAGATTTACAGGTTCAGTTGGGCATAGGGGTAGTTCCAGAAGAGGGGCAGATGAGGGTCAGAATATTACAATTAAACACTGAGGATGAGGCAGAGATTAACCCAGAAGTCTGGGCCAGTGAAGAAAATAGAGGGAGCTTGGACATTGAACCTATACAAGTAACTATAGAGCAACCAGAACGCCCTATCAGAGTAAAACAGTATCCCATATCTAAAGAAGGGAGAGAGGGATTAAAGCCAGTTATAGACCGCCTCCTTAAAGAGGGAACCTTGGAACCTTGTATGTCCCCGCATAACACCCCCATACTACCAGTAAAGAAAGAGGATGGAACTTAGAGGTTGGTGCAAGACCTGCGGGAGGTGAATAAGAGAAACGTGACTTGGTTTCCTGTAGTTTCTAATCCTTACACATTGTTGAGTCACATACCTCCAAATCATAAATGGTATAGTGTAATAGATCTTAAAGATGCCTTCTGGGCCTGCCCATTAGCTGAAAACAGTAGAGATATCTTTGCCTTTGAATGGGCAAAAGCAACAATTGAGGTGGACCAGATTGCCCCAAGGTTTTACAGAATCTCCCAATCTATTTGGTCGAAACCTGGAAAAATGGTTATTGTCATTTCCACAGGAAAAGGATGTCTTAATCACACAATATGTAGATGATTTATTAATTTCAGGAGAAGGGGCAGTTGAAGTTAGAAGGACCACCATAAACCTCTTGAATTTCCTGGGAAATTTGGGATTAAGGGTATCTAAAAGCAAATTACAATTTGTGGAACCTGAAGTTAAATATTTAGGACTATGGTTAAGTAATGGAGCCAGGAAGATAGATCCTGAAAGAGTAGAAGGGATTATATCTCTCCAAGCCCCTAAAACAAAGAGACAAATCAGAAGATTATTAGGGTTACTAGGATATTGTAGATTATGGATTGAGAGATATAGCCAGTTAGTCAAGTTTTTATATGAAAAATTAGTAGGAGATAACTTTGTTTGGACAGGGGAAGACGAGGAGAAATTTGAAACAATTAAAAAGGCTTTGACTACTGCTCCAGTTTTGAGCCTCCCTTCCCTGGATATGCCATGCCAACTCTTTGTTAATGTGGAAGGAGGGGTGGCTTATGGAGTTCTGGCTCAAGAATGGGGATGGTCACGTAAACCAGTAGCATACTTATCAAAGTTATTAGATCCTGTTAACCAAGGTTGGCCGGCATGCATTCAAGCAGTGGCAGCCACAGCACTCATGGCGGAAGAAAGTAGAAAATTAACACTAGGAGGAAAATTGGAAGTATATACTCCCCATTCAGTGAGAAATATACTGAACCAAAAAGCAGAAAAATGGATAACTGATTCTAGGATTTTAAAATATGAAGCAATCTTGATTGATGGTCCAGATCTAACAATCTCCACTAGCCAAAGCCTAAATCCAGCTCAATTTTTATACAGGGAGCCTACTGAAGCTTTAGTACACGACTGTCTGGAGGTTATTCAATACTAGACTAAAACAAGGGAAGATTTATTTGAACAGGAATTGCCAGAAGGGGAGAAATATTTTGTGGATGGGTCCTCTCAGTGTGTAAATGGGAAACGCTTGTCAGGATATGCAGTGGTTGATGGGCTAAGATTGGAAACGATTGAAAAAGGGAAATTACCCTCCCATTGGTCAGCTCAGACCTGTGAGCTATATGTACTTGTGGTGGGTGGAAGGGCAAGGCCAAGAAGCCTCCTCCCTTCCCCCTTGTAAAGTATAAGGGAAAAAAAAATTGAAGGGAAAGGAAAAAAAAACTCGCAAGCTGAATTAGCAAAGCAGTGGAGCTATATTTACAAAGCAATGTACGATTTGCAGGGGGAATATTTACAAATTTACAATATCTACAATATATACAAAGATATACAACAGAGTAACACAGAAATGAGAGTAAACCCCTCGGCAGAGAGGGGGTTCCCCACCTCCTCTTTCCCCTCTTTCCCCCCTTTCCCCAGATTAGGTTAGAAGAGAGAGAGAGAGCGAAAGAAAGAAGTTAAAAGCAGTTTTGTGTTAATTGGAAAAGAGTTAATATACAGGCCTGGTATCTTGTTTTCAAGGCCGAGGCCTTGGCAGAAAGCCCAGCACAGAGTTAGCTGCAGAGCTGCTGCACCATGGAAAGGCGGAAGCAAGACAGACTGAGAAGTGCTGGAAATGTCCAGTATAGTCCCAGCTCAGAAGGTGCTTCCTCCCACTCGTCCAATGAAATTAGTTTAGACTATTCCTTCCGTTTACCAACTTCCGTCCACCATATTCCCTTTCTTAAGGGGGCAACGTCAACCGGCCACAGTCCACCCCTTCTAAACAATTTCATTGGCTGTTCACACTGTCCATCCAATCCAAAATGATATTTACAGTTCGTGAGTAAAGTTCATAGTCCATTCCGGCTATGCTCAGATGTAGATGATTCAAAAGTCCAAGAAAATCAGAAAATGAGAAAAATGGAAAACAGTTCATTTCTTCACTGATGAAGCGAAGAAAAGGGAAACAGGGATGCTCAGGGTCTCTTAGTTGACTCAGGGCTCTCAGGGATCTCAGGGTTCGTGCACCGTAGATTCCTCGTTGATTCTTCCTCTGGATGCGATGTAGCTGCACAACAGTTTGAAATTAACCTCTTTCAGCTAAAGTTAAATTTCTTTGTGGAATACACTGAATTTCACCATTCTCTTGCATTACCCAATAAGTGTGACCCGGACCTTCAGCTGAAACCACCCCTCGGACAGGTTTAGCCTCTCCTGAGGGTGAAAATACCCAAACAGTTTTACCTAACAGATTCTTCTCTCTAACAACGGGAACTCTATCACCTTCTACTTTCCGTAGCAAATCTGAATGTGCAGGTCCAGCTCGGTTCACTGAACCTCTACTATTTACCAGCCAGGTTGCTTGTGCTAAATGTTTTTCCCAGTTTTTCAAAGATCCACCTCCCATGGCTTTGAGAGTGGTCTTCAACAAACCATTGTAGCGTTCAATCTTCCCTGAAGCTGGTGCATAGTAGGGAATGTGGAATATCCACTCAATACCGTGCTCTTTTGCCCAGTTCTTTACAAGGTTGTTCTTGAAATGAGTTCCGTTGTCTGACTCAATCCTCTCCGGAGTTCCGTGTCTCCACAGGATTTGTCTCTCCAAACCGAGAATGGTGTTGCGTGCAGTTGCATGTGGAACTGGATAAGTTTCCAACCATCCAGTCTTTGCCTCTACCATAGTAAGCACGTATTGCTTACCAGAACAAGAACGTGGTAGAGTGATGTAGTCAATCTGCCAAGCTTCACCATACTTGTACTTGGACCATCTGTCACCATACCACAAGGGCTTAAGTCGTTTTGCCTGCTTAATAGCAGCACAAATGTCACAGTCATGGATGACTTGCGTGATAGCATCCATGGAAATGTCTATGGATCTGTCACGAGCCCATTGGTATGTTGCATCTCTGCCTTGATGTCCTGACGAATCATGAGCCCACCGAGCTAAGAATATCTCACATCGGTGTTTCCAGTCGAGATCAAGATTAGAGTCCATGTCTACTTGAGAAACTCTTGCAGCTAGATCTGCCTGATGGTTGTGTTGTTGTTCCTCAGTAGCTTTGCTCTTAGGAATGTGAGCATCGATGTGTCTCACTTTCACTGGAATTCTCTCGATTCGGTCAGCAATGTCCTGCCATAGGTTGGCTGCCCAAATGGGCTTTCCTTTCCTCTGCCAACCATTCTTCTTCCAGTTCTTCAGCCAACCCCATAGAGCATTGCCTACCATCCATGAGTCGGTGTAGAGATAAAGCTTTGGCCATCTCTCACGTTCAGCCACGTCGAGAGCTAGCTGGACAGCTTTTACCTCGGCGAACTGACTGGATTCACCTTCTCCATCCTTCATCTCTGCAACTCGGCGTGTTGGACTCCACACTGCAGACTTCCACCTTCGCTTGTTTCCAACAAGACGACAGGAACCGTCTGTGAACAGAGCATATTTCTTTTCATCATCAGAGAGGTCATTGTAAGGAGGAGCTTCCTCAGCACGAGTTACTTTCTCCTCTGGAGGTTTGGCACAGTTGATGCCTTCAGGCCAACTTGAGATCACCTCCACTAGACCAGGTCTTTCAAGATTTCCCATTCGAGCTCTCTGTGTTATCAGAGCCATCCACTTAGACCAGGTTGAGTCTGTGGCATGATGTGGTGTGGATCCTTTGCCTTTGAACATCCAATTTAAAACTGGTAATCTGGGAGCTAGAAGAAGTTGTGATTCAGTTCCAATCACTTCCGAAGATGCTTTTACTCCTTCATAGGCAGCTAAGATTTCTTTCTCTTTTGGAGAATAGTTAGCCTCTGAACCTCTGTAACCTCGACTCCAGAAACCAAGAGGTCGTCCACGTGTCTCACCTGGAGCTTTTTGCCACAAGCACCAGGTTGGACCATTGTCACTTGCAGCCATGTACAAAATGTTCTTAATGTCTGAACCATCTCGGACAGGTCCCAGACCCACTGCTTGAACTACCTCTTGCTTTATCTGATCAAAGGCTGCTTGTTGTTCAGGTCCCCAGTGGAAATGGTTTCTCTTTCGAGTTACATCATACAGAGGTTTCACAATCTGACTGTATCCAGGAATGTGCAGTCTCCAAAATCCCACTATTCCCAGGAAACGTAGGGTCTCTTTCTTGTTTGTGGGACTTGCCATGGTAGAGACTCTATTTACCACATCCACTGGAATGTGTCGGCGTCCATCCTGCCACCGCACTCCCAGAAATTGAATCTCTGTGGTAGGTCCTTTCACCTTGTCTCGCTTGATGGCAAAACCTGCATTCAGAAGAATGTCAATGATTTTGTTACCTTTCTTGAAGACTTCCTCAGCAGTTTTACCCCAGACGATGATGTCATCGATGAACTGGATGTGTTCTGGAGCACCGCCTTTCTCCAGAGCATTGTGGATCACTGCATGACAGATGCTTGAGCTGTGGATCCAGCCCATTGGCAGTCTGTTGAAAGTGTACTGGATTCCTCTCCAGGTGAAAGCAAACTGAGGCCTGCATCCTCTGCTATGGGAATAGAGAAAAATGCATTAGCAATGTCTATGGTAGCATACCATTTGGCCTCTTTGGATTCCAGCTCATACTGTAGCTCCATCATGTCTGGTACTGCTGCACTCATAGGTGGTGTTACTTCGTTTAGGGCTCGGTAGTCTACCGTCAGACGCCAGTCTCCATTCTGCTTCCGCACAGGCCACACTGGACTGTTGAAAGGTGAATGAGTTTTGCTGACGACTTTCTGACTTTCCAACTGACGAATCAGATTCTTAATGGGCAGCAAAGAGTCACGGTTGGTTCTGTATTGTCTGTGATGCACAGTCTGAGAAGCAACCGGCAATTTAATGTCCTGTATCTTATGTTGTCCCACAACTGCAGATTCATCAGAAAGCTCAGGTCTGGCAGACAGCTTCAATTTTTGTCCATCAATTTCTATAGAAGCTACTCCAAAAGCCCATTTGTAACCTCTAGGGTCTTTGAAATGCCCTTCTCTCAGAAAATCAATTCCCAAAATACAAGGTGCATCAGGTCCGGTCACAACTGTATGCTTCCTCCATTGTTTACCAGTTAAACTTATATTAACCTCTACCTTACTTAACTCTTGAGATCCACCAGTGACTCCCAGAATAGTTATAGACTCTGATCCCTGATAATTTGATGGTATTATGGTGCACTGAGCTCCTGTGTCAACCAAGGCCCTGTACTTCCGAAATTGTGAAGTGCCAGGCCACTGGATGTACACATCCCAATAGATTCTGTTATCTCTGTTATCCCTCTCCTCCCCCTGGCGGATGCAGGGCACCCCTAGTTATGGGGAACATGCGCACATGTGCATTGCACATAGTTTGCAGGGTTATAACTTTGCATGTTATAACTGGAGCCACTGTTGGAGCCATAAGAGTCATTCTGGGGAACTGTGGAAGTAACAGCTACCCTTCTGGTATTGCTACCTCGGGTTCTGCCACTTTGCAATTCCCTCAGTCTCCTGAAAAGATTAGCAGTTGGTTGGCCATCCCAGCGGTTCATGTTCTCACCAAACTGATCACGCAGAGTTATCCAAATAGTTCTACGTGATTGCCTTGGTGGTCTGTTTTGGAATGACCTGTTTTGGAATGACCTGTTTTGGAATGTCCTCCTTGGAGGACGTGTATTCCTCACAGATGAAACTTGTATCCACCTGGAGGAAGAATTGAAATTATCCTTCTGTGCCAATTGGTATATGGAATCTTTCAGATCCTTCATGCAATTCTCAATTTTTCCAGACAGAGTTTCAATGGCTGAAACCAAAGAACCACGTGTCATGCTATCCTCCAATTGTCTCATTTGATCACTGAATTGGCCAACCGTGGGAGAAGCTCCACCATAACTTCTTGACACAATTCTGCTTGCCAGAATGTTTGCATAATTAGAAGGAGCAAGTTTGATGATCTTTTTAGCAAGACCAATACCCACAGGAATGTCATCAGGATTCAGAGTTTCATGTTCACCATAGAGTAGCTCTCTAACAGCAAATTCTCGCAAGCGCTTAATTCCCTCATCTATGGTAGTCCAGGGTTTAGGATTCCAGGGAAGATCATCTCGGGAAGGGTATCTCAGGGCAACCGCCATTAAAAGGCGTATCCACAGATTAACCTTACCGAGAGCTTCACCTAGATGTCTATCTATTCCATTGTCCCTTGAGAGAGTTCCTAACTGAGCTGCTGACTTGTCTCCAACTGTTAGAGCTGAAGCACCTGTATCATAACACCTACTAAGCCAAGCTAGAACTGGCTCCTTATCTGCCCTGGTGAAATCTTTACGGACATTTCTCAATTCCTCCCGGGGCGAAGAACAGTCTGTAATATCATCTTCATCTTCATCTCCCTGAATTCTTTGCCCATAAAATCCTGCTGTCATTCTCCTAAGGATCTCTTTAACCTGAGAACCACCTTTGCCAGCTGCTTTCCTAGCTTCATCTCTATCCTGCTTTGATCTCACTAGGTTAGCTAGATCTTTAAAACAAACCTTCTCTTCCTCCTGAGCAGGATCTTTTAGAGTAGAGGTTTCCTCACCAGGATCAGTCTCCTCCTCTTCTTCTCCATCTTTGGCCTTTCCAGCTCTAGTCTTTAAAGGAGCCACCTTAACTGGAGCTGTGTTTGAATTTACAGCCACCTTAATGGAAGCTGACAGGTCCTGAGATAAATCAGCTGCTGGGGCAGTGACTCCCGGTCCCACTGAGGGATTGGGTGGAAGTGACGTTGCTCCGTTAATGGCCGATGGAGAAGAAGAAGGAGAAGTAGTGGGAGAAGGAGTAGGTGCCATGTTGATACCAGCCGATGCCCTTGGCTGCTTGCTAGAATCAGCAAAGTCATTTAGAGCTGCTTTACCAATTAACTTTTTAGCCTTCTTTTTAACTGACACAGGTTCTCCACAGTCCTCGTCACTAGATGACTCTGGGACTGACCGAGAGCCACGGCGTTTTCTTTTTGATCTAGTTTTAATAACAAAACAAGCTCTGGATATCTTTCTCTCTCGCCGCAGAGAGAACAGTAAATATGCAATTACCATCACCAGCAACAGATTTATACACATCACATAAATCACCTTTGGATCCCAGGCATCACCTAAAGTTACTCTTTCCTCCGGTGGAATCTTAAAACCCTTTATCTCAATTGGGAGAGTGGTGGAGGTAACATTCCTGTATCTCACTGGCCATAGGAAATTAATACATTTTCCATACCATAATTTAACTCTATACATAACCCACATATAAATTGTCCGCACCAAATATTTACCCAGGTAATCCAAAATCAAACCCAAACAATATCTGTAAACCAGAGCCCCAAAAATTGAAAAGAATAATCGCTCCACAAACCACAATACCTTCATGTTTGCTAATTCAGCTGGAAAACACTAAATCAATCAGATAATAAATTAAACTAATTATCTGCCGCACGTTGGGTACGCCAATAAAAAAAATGTCGTGGGATGGAAGGGGTAAGGCCAAGAAGCCTCCTCCCTTCCCCCTTCTAAAGTAAAAGGGAAAAAAAAATTGAAGGGAAAGGAAAAAAAAACTCGCAAGCTGAATTAGCAAAGCAGTGGAGCTATATTTACAAAGCAATGTACGATTTGCAGGGGGAATATTTACAAATTTACAATATCTACAATATATACAAAGATATACAACAGAGTAACACAGAAATGAGAGTAAACCCCTCGGCAGAGAGGGGGTTCCCCACCTCCTCTTTCCCCTCTTTCCCCCCTTTCCCCAGATTAGGTTAGAAGAGAGAGAGAGCGAAAGAAAGAAGTTAAAAGCAGTTTTGTGTTAATTGGAAAAGAGTTAATATACAGGCCTGGTATCTTGTTTTCAAGGCCGAGGCCTTGGCAGAAAGCCCAGCACAGAGTTAGCTGCAGAGCTGCTGCACCATGGAAAGGCGGAAGCAAGACAGTCTGAGAAGTGCTGGAAATGTCCAGTATAGTCCCAGCTCAGAAGGTGCTTCCTCCCACTCGTCCAATGAAATTAGTTTAGACTATTCCTTCCGTTTACCAACTTCCGTCCACCATATTCCCTTTCTTAAGGGGGCAACGTCAACCGGCCACAGTACTGAATCGGGCTTTGCACCTTTTAATGAATAAAGTGGGAACCATTTATACAGACTCTAAGTATGCTTTTGGAATAGTTCATACATTTGGAAAAATTTGGGAAGAAAGGGAGATGTTAAATTCAAAAGGGAAAAATTTGATTCATGAAGCCCTAACCAAGGAAGTCTTAGAAGCATTGAAACTACCAGAAGAAATAGTGGTGGTTCATGTAGAAGGACATCAGAAGGGAACTTTGTTAATCATTAGAGGGAACAACTTAGCTGACAGTGAAGCTAAGCAAATAGCAGAAGGAGAGGAGAGCGTCCTCCATATACAGGTAACAGCATCAGATGAACAGGAGGAATCACCAGTATTCACTCCTGCAGAGGAACAGGCACTTGAAAAGATAGGAGGATCTGGAAATTGGAGGATGGGAGACAAGTGATTTCAAAAGCCTTAGCCCGAAAAATCCTTGAGTGATTACACCTTAACACCCATTGGGGAACAAGAGCTCTGTGCGATCATTTCCTAGGGGATTATGGCTGTATTGAAGTTTATGAGACAGATAGGCAGATAGCCAGCAAATGCCTAGTATGTCAAAAAGTAAACAAGAAAGTCATGAGGCAGGTTCCATCTGGGGGACGTACCATATCCTTACGCCCCTTCCAAACTATTCAAGTAGATTTTACTGAACTACCTCAGATTAACAGATGGAAATACCTCCTAGTTCTAGTGGATCATTTGACACATTGGGTAGAAGCTGTGCCGGTCTCCAGAGCAACCGCCAATGTAGTAACTAAAGTGATATTGGAAGACATAATTCCCAGGTATGGGTTGGTACACCAGATAGATTCTGATCAAGGCACTCATTTTACATCAAAGGTGGTCCAACAATTAATGGACAGTTTGGGCATACATTGGGAACTTCATACCCCCTGGCACCCACAGAGCTCGGGGAGAGTAGAAAGAATGAACCAAACACTGAAACAAACCCTTACCAAATTAATGATCAAGACCCAGATGACATGGGTTAAGTGCCTACCCTTGGCCCTGCTCCGGATCAGGACACAGCTGAGATCTGATGTTGGTGTATCACCTTATGAAATGATGTTTGGGTTACCTTATTTACAAGGTGGGAGGGAAATGGCTAATTATGAATTGGGGGACAAAAACATTAGAAATTATGTGATGGTAATTGGGAGAACATTACAACATTTACAGGCTCAAGGGATGTTATCTCAGTCAGTTCCTTTGGATTTCCAAATCCACGAATTTAAACCGGGAGATTGGGTTATGATAAAAATGTGGAAAGAACAAACACTTACACCTCAGTGGGAAGGACCCTTTCAGGTCTTCCTTACTACAGAGACTGCAGTGTGGATAGCCGAGAGAGGATGGACACACGCAACAAGAGTTAAAAGACCTGTGGATCCACCCACCGAATAGACTGTGGTACCCCAAATGGAGGACCTAAGGATGGTCATCAGACGACTTCCAGTATCACAGCAGGAGTGGTAATGGTCCTTGCCTGAAAACATAAAAATTCCCTGGACATGGTGTCCCGGGTTCAGGGAAAGCCTCAGCCTTCCTCCCCCCACAAAGTGAAGGGAAAAAAAAATGAAGGAAAAACCACAGCCGGATAAGCAAAGGAATGTGCTATATTTACAAGCGGTTTTTAGGGGCTACAGGATATATATACACACAATTTACAGTATTTACAATATATACACAGAAATATACAACAAAATTACACACCTCTCATATGAGGACAGACTGAAGGAGTTGGGGCTGTTCAGTCTGCAGAAGGGAAGGCTCCGAGGTGACCTAATTGTGGCCTTCCAGTATCTGAAGGGGGCCTACAGGAAGGCTGGCGAAGGACTTCTCAGGATCTCAGGTAGTGATAGGACTAGGGGGAATGGAATGAAGCTGGAGGTGGGGAGATTCAGGCTAGATATGAGGAGGAGGTTCTTCACCATGAGAGTGGTGAAACCCTGGAATGGGTTGTCCAGGGAGGTGGTCGAGGCCCCGTTCCTGGAGGTATTTAAGACCAGGCTGGATGAGGCTCTGGGCAGCCTAATCTAGTGTGGGGTGTCCCTGCCCATGGCAGGGGGGTTGGAATTAGATGATCCTTGTGGTCCCTTCCAACCCTGAATGACACTATGACACTACTATGAATGAGATTCCCCTCCCCCGCCAGGAGGAGGGTTTTCCCCCCTGTACCCCCTTCTCTCCCCCTTTTCTCCAGAGAGGGTTAGAAAGAGAGAAAAGGAATAATTGTTAATTAAAAGCAGTTATAATTAGAGCAAATGTGTTAGTAAGTTTCTGCAGGCCTCACGCTTTATCAGTTCCAAGGTCACCCTGGCAGAAAGCCCAGAAGCCGCAAGCTGCGAAACGAGGGGGAAAAAGTGCAAGACTGCACGAAATCTCTGTCGGACTCAGAACTTAAAGTTGCTTTCTACCAATCCACCAATGAAATTAGTTTAGACCTGCCCCTTGTTTATAAAACATTCAGTCACAGTGTCCCTTTCTTAAAGGCACAGCCTCAAACCGTCACAGTCCACCCCTTCTAAACAATTTCATTGGCTGTTCATATTGTCCATGCAATCCAACACAATATTCATAGTTCGTATGTAAAGTTCATAGTCCATTCCGGTGATACTCAGATGTAGATGATTCAAAAGTCCAAGAAAATCAGAAAATGAGAGAAACGGAAAGCAGTTTATTTCTTCGCCAACAAAGCGAAGAAAAGGGAAACAGGGATTCTCAGGGTCTCTTAGCTGACTCAGGGCTCTCAGAGTTCGTGAACCGTAGATTCCTCGTTGATTCTTCCTTTGTACACGATGTAGCTGTACAACAGTTTGAAATTAAACTCTTTCCGCTAAAGTTAAATTTCTTTGTGGAATACACTGAATTTCACCATTCTCTTTCATTACCCAATGAGTGTGAGCCGGACCTTCAGCTGAAACCACCCCTCGGACAGGTTTAGCCTCTCCTGAGGGTGAAAATACCCAAACAGTTTTACCTAACAGATTCTTTTCTCTAACAACAGGAATTCTATCACCTTCTACTTTCTGTAGCAGATCTGAATGTGCAGGTCCAGCTCGATTCGCCGAACCTCTACTATATACCAGCCAGGTTGCTTGTGCTAAATGTTTTTCCCAGTTTTTCAAAGATCCACCCCCCATGGCTTTAAGAGTGGTCTTCAACAAACCGTTGTAGCGTTCAATCTTCCCTGAAGCTGGTGCATAGTAGGGAATATGGAATATCCACTCAATACCGTGCTCTTTTGCCCAGTTCTTTACAAGGTTGTTTTTGAAATGGGTTCCGCTGTCTGATTCAATCCTCTCTGGAGTTCCGTGTCTCCACAGGATCTGTCTCTCCAGACCGAGAATGGTGTTGCGTGCAGTTGCATGTGGAACTGGATAAGTTTCCAACCATCCAGTGTTTACCTCTACCATAGTAAGCACATATTGCTTACCAGAACGAGAACGTGGTAGAGTGATGTAGTCAATCTGCCAAGCTTCACCATATTTGTACTTGGACCATCTGTCACCATACCACAAGGGCTTAAGTCGTTTTGCCTGCTTAATAGCAGCACAAATGTCACAGTCATGGATGACTTGTGTGATAGCATCCATGGAAATATCTATGGATCTGTCACGAGCCCATTGGTATGTTGCATCTCTGCCTTGATGTCCTGACGAATCATGAGCCCACCGAGCTAAGAATATCTCACCTCGGTGTTTCCAGTCGAGATCAAGATTAGAGTCCATGTCTACTTGAGAAACTCTTGCAGCTAGATCTGCCTGATGGTTGTGTTGCTGTTCCTCAGTAACTTTGCTCTTAGGAATGTGAGCATCAATGTGCCTCACTTTCACTGGAATTCTCTCGACTCAATCAGCGATGTACTGCCACAGGTCGGCTGCCCAAATGGGTTTTCCTTTCCTCTGCCAACCATTATTCTTCCAGTTCTTTAGCCAACTCCATAGAGCATTGGCTACCATCCATGAGTCAGCGTACAGATAAAGCTTGGGCCATCTCTCATGTTCAGCCACGTCAAGAGCTAGCTGGACAGCTTTTACCTCTGCAAACTGACTGGATTCTCCTTCTTCATCCTTCGCCTCTGCAACTCAGCGTGTTGGACTCCATACTGCAGACTTCCACCTTCGCTTGTTCCCAACAAGATGACAGGAACCATCTGTGAACAAAGCATATTTCTTTTCATCATCAGAAAGGTCATTGTAAGGAGGAGCTTCCTCAGCACGAGTTACTTTCTCCTCTGGAGGTTTAGCACAGTTGGCACCTTCAGGCCAACTTGAGATCACTTCCACTAGACCAGGTCTCTCATGATTTCCTGTTTGAGCTCTCTGTGTTATCAGAGCCATCCACTTAGACCATGTTCAGTCTGTGGCATGATGTGGTGTGGAGCCTTTGCCTTTGAACATCCAATTCAAAACTGGTAATCTGGGAGCTAAGAGAAGTTGTGATTCAGTTCCAATCACTTCAGAAGATGCTTTTACTCCTTCATAGGCAGCTAGAAACTCTTTCTCTGTTGGAGTATAATTGGACTCTGAACCTCTGTAACCTCGACTCCAGAAACCAAGAGGTCGTCCACGTGTCTCACCTGGAGCTTTTTGCCACAAGCACCAGGTTGGACCATTGTCACTTGCAGCCAAGTACAAAATGTCCTTAATGTCTGGACCATCTCGGACAGGTCCCAGACCCACTGCTTCAACTACCTCTTGCTTTATCTGGTCAAAGGCTGCTTGCTGTTCAGGTCCCCAGTGGAAACTGTTTCTCTTTCGAGTCACATCATAGAGAGGTTTCACAATCTGACTGTATCCAGGAATGTGCAGTCTCCAAAATCCCACTATCCCTCAGAAACATAGGGTCTCTTGCTCGTTTTTGGGATTTGCCATGGTAGAGTCACTATTTACCACATCCACTGGAATGTGCCGGCATCCATCCTGCCACTGCACTCTCAGAAACTGAATCGCTGTGGTAGGTCCTTTCACCTTGCCTCGCTTGATGGCAAAACCTGCATTCAGAACAATTTCAATGATTTTGTTACCTTTCTCGAAGACTTCCTCATCAGTTTTACCCCAGACGATGATATCATCGATGAACTGGATGTGTTCTGGAGCACCACCTTTCTCCAGAGCATCATGGATTACTGCATGACAGATACTTGAGCTGTGGATCCAGCCCATTGGCAATCTGTTGAAAGAGTACTGGATTCCTCTCCAGGTGAAAGAAAACTGAGGCCTGCATTCCTCTGCTATGGGAATAGAGAAAAATGCATTAGCAATGTCTATGGTAGCATACCATTTGGACTCTTTGGACACCAGCTCATATTGAAGTTCCATCATGTCTGGTACTGCTGCACTCATAGGTGGCGTTACTTCATTCAGGGCTCGGTAGTTGACCATGAGACTCCAGTCTCCATTCTGCTTCCGCACAGGCCACACTGGACTGTTGAAAGGTGAATGAGTTTTGCTGACGACTTTCTGACTCTCCAACTGACGAATCAGATTCTGAATGGGCAACAAAGAGTCACAGTTGGTTCTGTATTGTCTGTGATGCACAGTCTGAGAAGCAACCGGCAATTGAATGTCCTGTATCTTATGTTGTCCCACAACTGCAGATTCATCAGAAATTTCAGGCCTAACAGACAGCTTTAGTTTTTGTCCATCAATTTCTACAGAAGCTACTCCAAAAGCCCATTTGTAACCTCTAGGGTCTTTGAAACGCCCTTCTCTCAGAAAATCAATTCCCAAAATACAAGGTGCATCAGGTCCGGTCACAACTGTATGCTTCCTCCATTGTTTTCCAGTTAAACTTATATTAACCTCCACCTTACTTAACTCTTGAGATCCACCAGTGACTCCCAGAATAGTTATAGACTCTGATCCCTGATAATTTGATGGTATTATGGTGCACTGAGCTCCTGTGTCAATCAAGGCCCTGTACTTCCGAAATTGTGAAGTGCCAGGCCACTGGATGTACACATCCCAATAGATTCTATTATCTCTGTTATCCCTCTCCTCCCCCTGGCGGGAGGCAGGGCACCCCTAGGTATGGGGAACATGCCCACATGTGTGTTGAGCGCAGTGGGTAGTTTTAGAACTGGAGCCACTGTTGGAACTAGTAGAGTTGTTCTGGGGAACTGTGGAAGTAACAGCTACCCTTCTGGTATTGCTACCTCGGGTTCTGCCACTTTGCAGTTCCCTTAGTCTCCTGAAAACATTAGAAGTTGGTTGGCCATCCCATCTGTTCATGTTCTCACCAAACTGATCACGTAGAGTTATCCAAATAGTCCTACGTGATTGCCTTGGTGGTCTGTTTTGGAATGACCTGTTTTGGAATGACCTCCTTGGAGGACGTGTATTCCTCTCAGATGGAACTTGTATCCACCTGGAGGAAGAATTGAAATTATCCCTTTGTGCCAATTGGGATATGGAATTTTTAAATTCATCCTTTAACTCTCTCATGCAATTCTGTGTTTCACCAGTCAGAGTTTTGATGGCCGAAGCCAAAGAAACACGTGTCATGCTATCCTCCAATTGTCTCATTTGATCACTGAATTGGCCAACTGTAGGAGAAGCTCCACCATAATTTCTTGACACAATTCTGCTTGCCAGAATGTTTGCATAATTAGAAGGAGCAAGCTTGATGATCTTTTTAGCAAGACCAATACCCACAGGAATGTCATCAGGATTCAGAGTTTCATGTTCACCATAGAGTATCTCTCTAACAGCAAATTCTCTCAAGCGCTTAATTCCCTCATCTATGGTAGTCCAGGGTTTAGGATTCCATGGAAGATCATCTCGGGAAGGGTATCTCAGGGCAACCGCCATTAAAAGGCGCATCCACAGATTGACCTTACCGAGAACCCTGCCTAGATGTCTATCTATTCCATTATCCCTCGAGAGAGTTCCTAACTGAGCTGCTGACTTGTCTCCAACTGTTAGAGCTGGAGCACCTGTATCATAACACCTACTAAGCCAAGCTAGAACTGGCTCCTTATCTGCTCTGGTGAAATCTTTACAGACGTTTCTCAATTCTTCCCTAGGTGAAGAACATTTGGAAATATCATCTCCTTCCTCCTTTGCCTCGTCTTTCTCAACTTGTCGTCCAAATAATCCTGCTGTCACACTCCTAAGGATCTCTTTAAGCTGAGAACCACCACTGCTAGCTGCTGTCCTTGCTGCATCTCTATCCTGTTTTGATCTCACTAACTCTGCTAGATCTTTAAAACAAATCTTCTCTTCCTTCTCTGCAGGATCTTTTCTTGTATAGGGTCCCTCACTAGGATCAGTCTCCTGCTGTTCTCCCCCATTAGCTCCTGTATCATTGTTGGCCTTTCCACTTCTGGCCTTTAAAACTGCTGCTTGCTTAACTGGAGCTGTGTTTGAATTTACATCCACCTTAACAGAAGCTGACAGGTTTTGAGACAAATCAGCTGCTGTGGAAGGGACTTCCAGTCCTGCCGAGAGGGTGGGCGGAAATGACCTTGCCTCGTTAATGGTGGCTACAGCTGGAGCCGGGGGAGCCGCCATGTTGGGACCTGCCGCCGCTCCTGGCAGCTTGCCAGAATCAGCGGCAAAGCCATTCAAAACAGATTTTCTAATTAACTTTTTAGCCTTCTTTTTAACTGACACGGATTCTCCACACTCCTCATCACTAGACATCTCTGGGGCTGACCCAGAGCTACGCCGCTTTCTCTTTGATCTATTCTTAATAACAAAACACGTTTTTGACACCCTTCTCTCCCAAAGCAAGGAAAACAGCAAATATGCAATCACCATCACCAGCAGCAGATTTACACACATCAAATTAATCACCTTTGGATCCCAGCCATCACTTAAAGTTACTCTTTCTCCTACTGGGATCTTAAACTCTTTTATCTCAGTCGGGAGAGTGATAGAGGTCACATTCCTGTATCTCGCTGGCCAGAAGAAATTAACGCAGCGTGCATACAGGAGTCTGACTCGATACATAAACCACAAATAAATTGTCTGCATCAAATATTTACCCAGGTAATCTAGAATCAAACCCAAACAATATCTGTAGAACAGAGCCCCAAAAATTGAAGAAAAAACACGCTCCAAAATCCACAGCACCTTCATGTTTTGCTAATCCGGCTATAAAGCAATAAATCAATAAAGAAATAAATCAAGGTAATTATCTGCCGCACGTTGGGAAGCCAAGAAAAAAATGTCCCGGGTTGAGGGGAAGACCTCAGCCTTTTTCCCCCCCCACAAAGTGAAGGGAAAAAAAAATGAAAGAAAAACCACAGCCGGATAAGCTGTGCTATATTTACAAGCGTTTTTTAGGGGCTGCAGGATATATATATACACACACACACAATTTACAGTATTTACAATATATACACAGAAATATACAACAAAATGACACAGGATTGAGATTACCCTCCCCAGCCAGGAAAAGGGTTTTCCCCCCTGTGCCCCCTTCTCTCCCCCTTTTCTCCAGAGAGGGTTAGAAAGAGAGAAAAGGAATAATTGTTAATTAAAAGCAGTTATAATTAGAGCAAATGTGTTAGTAAGTTTTTGCAGGCCTCACACTTTATCAGTTCCAAGGTCACCCTGGCAGAAATCCCAGAAGCTGCAAGCTGCGAAACGAGGGGGAAAAAGTGCAAGACTGCACGAAATCTCTGCCGGACTCAGAACTTAAAGTTGCTTTCTACCAATCCACCAATGAAATTAGTTTAGACCTGCCCTTTGTTTATAAAACATTCAGTCACAGTGTCCCTTTCTTAAAGGCACAGCCTCAAACGGTCACACACGGGAATATAATCCAAGCAGAGTATTGGTGGGATTGAAGGAGGCAAGACGGGGTAGACCTCTGTAATTGCCAAGAAGAAGATCTAGAACCATGGTTGTGGGCAGCAACCCCATAGGCCATGTGAGTGGAGTTGCAAGTCAAACTGGTCTCCTAATTCCCAGGATTAGCCACTCGGAGGAAGAAAGTTCTCACCCAGACATTGGTATATATATCATGCCCACTCACTGTGTATGGTGTCTATTAAATTAGAAGAGGAAATATTTTCAGGGAAGAAACATCAGTTGTTATTCCATTCCTTTTACCAGGAAGTTGAAATTGGAATCCTTTTGCTTGTTATGGAATTGTTGCTAAGTTAGGTTATTATGGCTCAAGCCAAATGTAGTAGAAAGAAGGGGAGGGATTGTGAGAAACTGGTTATAATATTTGGCTTTCGCAAGGGGAATTACTGGGGACCATTGGGTTCAATCGTTGGGCTGATTGGTTGGTTATGGTCTGTCTTGTGTGGGGTATTGGGAGAGAAAGGTGTGGCGCCTACAGGTCTAAGGACTGGCCGGGTCAAAAGTGCAGGTTTTGTCTCGGTCCTGATGGAGAGGGGTGGGAGCGTGCTGGAGAATATATGAATATGTACATTTTAATATATTAATATGTATGTTTGCCGTCTATATAAGTTCAACTCGTGTTGTTAGGGTGTGCCTCTAGCAAACTTGCTATGTGCCCAGCGCTGTTTTGCCTTTATTGTATAATAAACTGTTTATAAATTTAAGCAGTGAGTTCGTTTCCCTCACCCGGACGCCACTGCACAGACCACACCTGGGATTTCTCTCTTTTGTCACGGTGCTTGTGGTTCTCTGTAAAACTTTCATTGTTGTTTTTTAGTTTTTTTTTCTATTTAAACTTTACATCACTTTTGCAATCCGTTTGAGTCGTTATTTCTGCCTGTGATGGGGAGGGGAGTCTGCCCCAACCCATTACATTTTGGCGCGCCAACGTGGGGCTAGTTGCTGTGGACACTGCAGATCGGATTGCAAAAGATGGAGAGTTTAAATTTAGTTCTGGGCGTTGGTTTGGGTTTGGAAGTTGAGGCTCAAGTTTTGTTGCCGGGGCGACTGTGTGAACTCCTGTGGACTGCAGAAGGACACCTGATGCATGGCTGATGGCATGGAAGTCCCTCCTGTTGCTTGGGAACAGCGAGGGGTGGCTCTTTCTGTGACTTTCTGCCCAGGGTGGCTTAAGAATGCTCGAGTAGCCTAAGAAGGCAAGACCTGCCTTCACTTCCTTGTTCTCTGCAGAGCGACGAGGGGCAGGGAGTGGAGAGGAGGAGGGGCAGCGGATCAGATGTGTTCTGTCAGTGTTTTGTTTACTCTTTAGATGAAGCAGTGATGTCTGAACTGCACAAATGAGGCTCACAAAAGTTTGTCAGCCTGTCATTGTGTTAGCTGGTGTTACCAGCCGCTGCTCTCATTTTCGGGCTGTGGGAATCGCCATCGCTGCCGAGGTTTCCCGCGAGGAAGGAGCAGCCGCCCTTTCACGTGGTCAGACTCGTGATCCCAGCGGCGGGAGCGGCTGAATTTAAAAGGCTCTGCTGCGGCTTGTGCGGGCTCTCTTCATCGGGCAGCCTGTATTCTCTTGTACTCTCACGCGCTGCCCCACTTTTTTTTTTTTTTTTCTTTTTTTTTAATTGGCAGTAGGTGCTGTGGCCAGGGACAGGCATGGTTGTAACTCGCAGCAAAATCTCCCTAAAAAATCAGTGTCGACCCAGACCGAGGTAGAACAGAAGCAGGTAGCTGTCCAGGTATCTGGCTGTAGAGAATGCTGGAGCCTGGCACTTGAGAAGCAGGGTTGTGGGGGCAACTCTTGTATAAGGTGTGAGCAGGTTGACTATCTGCTTAATATGGTGGCCAGACAGAAGGATAAGTTTGCTAGCCTTAGAAATGTAAGGGAGTGTAGGAAAGAGATGAACCAGAGGAGGAAGGAGATGGACCAAAGGAGGAAAGAGGTGAACCAGAGGAGGAAAGAGTTGAATCGGAGTAAGCAGGCTCTGCAGGCTCCCCCAGCAGAGGCTGGTTATTCAAAAAGCAGAGGGGAATGGACGCAGGTTACTCTCAAAAGACGCAAAGTTAAACCTCCTTCTCTCCCCTCACCTTCCCCGCTGCTCTTGGAAAACAGATATGGAGCACTGGAGATTGAGGGTGAGGTGGTCCTGATGCCGCAGGACACACCATCTGGGGTTCTCCCTAAGGCTAAGCAGCTAAGCAGCCTAAGGTTAAACAGCATAAGGCAAAGCAGCCTAAGGTTAAACAGCCTTCCCCTGGCATCAGGACCTGTTCCCTCAATAAAAAGAGGAGGGTAATTGTGGTGGGTGGAAGGGCAAGGCCAAGAAGCCTCCTCCCCTCCCCCTTTTAAGGTGAAGGGAAAAAAAAATTGAAGGGAAAGGAAAAAAAACTCGCAAGCTGAATTAGCAAAGCAGTGGAGCTATATTTACAAAGCAATGTAGGATTTGCAGGGGGAATATTTACAAATTTACAATATCTACAATATATACAAAGATATACAACAGAGTAACACAGAAATGAGAGCGGCCCCCCCCCCTCGGCAGAGGGGTCCCCCACCTCCGCTCTCCCCTCTCTTCCCCCCCTTTCCCCAGAATGGGATAGAAAGAGAAAGAAAAGAAAGGAAAAAAGTTAGAAGCAGTTCGTGTTAATTGGAAAGGAGTTAATACCGGCTGTTATCTGGTCTTCAAGGCCGAGGCCTTGGCAGAAAGCCCAGCACAGGCAGAGCTGCTGCACGAAGGAAAGGCGGAAGCAAGCCTGACAGAAAAGTCGTGCAAATGTCCACTTCACTCCCAGTTCAGAAGGTGCTTCCTCCCACTTTACCAATGAAATTGTTTAGACTATTCCTTCCGTTTACCAACTTCCGTCCACCATATTCCCTTTCTTAAGGGGGCAACGTCAACCGGCCACAGTCCACCCCTTCTAAACAATTTCATTGGCTGTTCATACTGTCCATCTAATCCAAAACGATATTTACAGTTCGTGAGTAAAGTTCATAGTCCATTCCGGCTATGCTCAGATGTAGATGATTCAAAAGTCCAAGAAAATCAGAAAATGAGAAAAATGGAAAACAGTTCATTTCTTCACCGACGAAGCGAAGAAAAAGGAAACAGGGATTTCTCAGGGTCTCTTAGTTGACTCAGGGCTCTCAGGGATCTCAGGGTTCGTGCACCGTAGATTCCTCGTTGGTTCTTCCTTTGGACGCGATGTAGCTGTACAACAGTTTGAAATTAACCTCTTTCAGCTAAAGTTAAATTTCTTTGTGGAATACACTGAATTTCACCATTCTCTTGCATTACCCAATAAGTGTGACCCGGACCTTCAGCTGAAACCACCCCTCGGACAGGTTTAGCCTCTCCTGAGGGCGAAAATACCCAAACAGTTTTACCTAACAGATTCTTTTCTCTAACAACAGGAACTCTATCACCTTCTACTTTTCGTAGCAAATCTGAATGTACAGGTCCAGCTCGGTTCACTGAACCTCTACTATTTACCAGCCAGGTTGCTTGTGCTAAATGTTTTTCCCAGTTTTTCAAAGATCCACCTCCCATGGCTTTGAGAGTGGTCTTCAACAAACCGTTGTAGCATTCAATCTTCCCTGAAGCTGGTGCATAGTAGGGAATGTGGAATATCCACTCAATACCGTGCTCTTTTGCCCAGTTCTTTACAAGGTTGTTCTTGAAATGAGTTCCATTGTCTGACTCAATCCTCTCTGGAGTTCCATGTCTCCACAGGATCTGTCTCTCCAGACCGAGAATGGTGTTGCGTGCAGTTGCATGTGCAACTGGATAAGTTTCCATCCATCCAGTGTTTGCCTCTACCATAGTAAGCACGTATTGCTTACCAGAACGAGAACGTGGTAGAGTGATGTAGTCAATCTGCCAAGCTTCACCATACTTGGACTTGGACCATCTGTCACCATACCACAAGGGCTTAAGTCGTTTTGCCTGCTTAATAGCAGCACAAATGTCACAGTCATGGATGACTTGTGTGATAGCATCCATGGAAATGTCTATGGATCTGTCACGAGCCCATTGGTATGTTGCATCTCTGCCTTGATGTCCTGACGAATCATGAGCCCACCGAGCTAAGAATATCTCACCTCGGTGTTTCCAGTCAAGATCAAGATTAGAGTCCATGTCTACTTGAGAAACTCTTGCAGCTAGATCTGCCTGATGGTTGTGTTGCTGTTCCTCAGTAGCTTTGCTCTTAGGAATGTGAGCATCGATGTGCCTCACTTTCACTGGAATTCTCTCGATTCAATCAGCAATGTCCTGCCACAGGTTGGCTGCCCAAATGGGTTTTCCTTTTCTCTGCCAACCACTCTTCTTCCAGTTCTTTAGCCAACCCCATAGAGCATTGGCTACCATCCATGAGTCTGCGTACAGATAAAGCTTGGGCCATCTCTCACGTTCAGCTACGTCGAGAGCTAGCTGGACAGCTTTTACCTCTGCGAACTGACTGGATTCTCCTTCTCCATCTTTCGCTTCTGCAACTCGGCGTGTTGGACTCCACACTGCAGACTTCCACCTTCGCTTGTTTCCAACAAGACGACAGGAACCGTCTGTGAACAAAGCATATTTCATTTCATCATCAGAGAGGTCATTGTAAGGAGCTTCCTCAGCACGAGCTACTTTCTCCTCTGGAGGTTTAGCACAGTTGATACCTTCAGGCCAACTTGAGATCACCTCCACTAGACCAGGTGTTTCAAGATTTCCCATTCGAGCTCTCTGTGTTATCAGAGCCATCCACTTAGACCATGTTGAGTCTGTGGCATGATGTGGTGTGGATCCTTTGCCTTTGAACATCCAAGTCAAAACTGGTAATCTGGGAGCTAAGAGAAGTTGTGATTCAGTTCCAATCACTTCAGAAGATGCTTTCACTCTTTCATAGGCAGCTAAAATTTCTTTCTCTGTTGGAGTATAATTAGCCTCTGAACCTCTGTAACCTCGACTCCAGAAACCAAGAGGTCGTCCACGTGTCTCACCTGGAGCTTTTTGCC
Organism: Melanerpes formicivorus; assembly: GCF_026170545.1. Taxonomy (NCBI): domain Eukaryota; kingdom Metazoa; phylum Chordata; class Aves; order Piciformes; family Picidae; genus Melanerpes; species Melanerpes formicivorus. The sequence continues at coordinate 1,472,772 of NW_027142409.1, forward strand.
ACAAGCACCAGGTTGGACCATTGTCACTCGCAGCCGTGTACAAAATGTTCTTAATGTCTGGACCATCTCGGACAGGTCCCAGACCCATTGCTTGAACTACCTCTTGCTTTATCTGGTCAAAGGCTGCTTGTTGTTCAGGTCCCCAGTGGAAATGGTTTCTCTTTCGAGTCACATCATACAGAGGTTTCACAATTTGACTGTATCCAGGAATGTGCAGTCTCCAAAATCCCACTATCCCCAAGAAACGTAGGGTCTCTTGCTTGTTTGTGGGACTTGCCATGGTAGAGACTCTATTTACCACATCCACTGGAATGTGTCGGCGTCCATCCTGCCACCGCACTCCCAGAAATTGAATCTCTGTGGTAGGTCCTTTCACCTTGTCTTGTTTGATGGCAAAACCTGCATTCAGAAGAATGTCAATGATTTTGTTACCTTTCTCAAAGACTTCCTCAGCAGTTTTACCCCAGACGATGATATCATCGATGAACTGGATGTGTTCTGGAGCACTGCCTTTCTCCAGAGCATCGTGGATCACTGCATGACAGATGCTTGAGCTGTGGATCCAGCCCATTGGCAGTCTGTTGAAAGTGTACTGGATTCCTCTCCAGGTGAAAGCAAACTGAGGTCTGCATTCCTCTGCTATGGGAATAGAGAAAAATGCATTAGCAATGTCTATGGTAGCATACCATTTGGCCTCTTTGGATTCCAGCTCATACTGTAGCTCCATCATGTCTGGCACTGCTGCACTCATAGGTGGTGTTACTTCATTCAGGGCTCGGTAGTCTACCGTCAGACGCCAGTCTCCATTCTGCTTCCGCACAGGCCACACTGGACTGTTGAAAGGTGAATGAGTTTTGCTGACGACTTTCTGACTCTCCAACTGACGAATCAGATTCTGAATGGGCAACAAAGAATCACGGTTGGTTCTGTATTGTCTGTGATGAACAGTCTGAGAAGCAACCGGCAATTTAATGTCCTGTATCTTATGTTGTCCCACAACTGCAGATTCATCAGAAAGCTCAGGTCTGGCAGACAGCTTCAATTTTTGTCCATCAATTTCTATAGAAGCTACTCCAAAAGCCCATTTGTAACCTCTAGGGTCTTTGAAACGCCCTTCTCTCAGAAAATCAATTCCCAAAATACAAGGTGCGTCAGGTCCGGTCACAACTGTATGCTTCCTCCATTGTTTTCCAGTTAAACTTATATTAACCTCTACCTTACTTAACTCTTGAGATCCACCAGTGACTCCCAGAATAGTTATAGACTCTGATCCCTGATAATTTGATGGTATTATGGTGCACTGAGCTCCTGTGTCAACCAAGGCCCTGTACTTCCGAAATTGTGAAGTGCCAGGCCACTGGATGTACACATCCCAATAGATTCTATTATCTCTGTTATCCCTCTCCTCCCCCTGGCGGGAGGCAGGGCACCCCTAGTTATGAGGAACATGCGCACATGTGCATTGCACATATTGTGCAGGGTTCTAACTTTGCATGTTATAACTGGAGCCACTGTTGGAGCCATAAGAGTCGTTCTGGGGAACTGTGGAAGTAACAGCTACCCTTCTGGTATTGCTACCTCGGGTTCTGCCACTTTGCAATTCCCTCAGTCTCCTGAAAAGATTAGAAGTTGGTTGGCCATCCCAGCGGTTCATGTTCTCACCAAACTGATCACGCAGAGTTATCCAAATAGTTCTACGTGATTGCCTTGGTGGTCTGTTTTGGAACGACCTGTTTTGGAATGACCTGTTTTGGAATGACCTCCTTGGAGGACGTGTATTCCTCACAGATGAAACTTGTACCCACCTGGAGGAAGAATTGAAATTATCCCTTTGTGCCAATTGGTATTTGGAATCTTTCAGATCCTTCATGCAATTCTCAATTTTTCCAGACAGAGTTTCAATGGCTGAAACCAAAGAACCACGTGTCATGCTATCCTCCAATTGTCTCATTTGATCGCTGAATTGGCCAACCGTAGGAGAAGCTCCACCATAATTTCTTGACACAATTCTGCTTGCCAGAATGTTTGCATAATTGGAAGGAGCAAGTTTGATGATCTTTTTAGCAAGACCAATACCCACAGGAATGTCATCAGGATTCAGAGTTTCATGTTCACCATAGAGTAGCTCTCTAACAGCAAATTCTCTCAAGCGCTTAATTCTCTCATCTATGGTAGTCCAGGGTTTAGGATTCCATGGAAGATCATCTCGGGAAGGGTATCTCAGGGCAACCGCCATTAAAAGGCGTATCCACAGATTAACCTTACAGAGAGCCCTTCCTAGATGTCTATCTATTCCATTGTCCCTTGAGAGAGTTACTAACTGAGCTGCTGACTTGTCTCCAACTGTCAGAGCCAGAGCACCTGTATCATAACACCTACTAAGCCAAGCTAGAACTGGCTCCTTATCTGCCCTGGTGAAATCTTTACGGACATTTCTCAATTCCTCCCGTGGTGACGAACAGTGTGTAATATCATCTTCATCTTCATCTCCCTGAATTCTTTGCCCATAAAATCCTGCTGTCATTCTCCTAAGGATCTCTTTAAGCTGAGAACCACCTTTGCCAGCGGCTTTCCTAACTTCATCTCTATCCTGCTTTGATCTCACTAGGTTAGCTAGATCTTTAAAACAAACCTTCTCTTCCTCCTGAGCAGGATCTTTTAGAGTAGAGGGCCCCTCACCAGGATCAGTCTCCTCCTCTTCTTCTCCATCCTTGGCCTTTCCAGCTCTAGTCTTTAAAGGAGCAACCTTAACTGGAGCTGTGTTTGAATTTACAGCCACCTTAATGGAAGCTGACAGGTCCTGAGATAAATCAGCTGCTGGGGCAGTGACTTCCAGTCCCACCAAGGGAGTGGGTGGAAGTGACGTTGCTCCGTTAATGGCCGATGGAGAAGAAGAAGAAGGAGAAGGAGTGGGAGAAGGAGTAGGTGCCATGTTGATACCAGCCGATGCCCTTGGCTGCTTGCCAGAATCAGCAAAGTCATTTAGAGCTGCCTTACCAATAAACTTTTTAGCCTGACACGGGTTCTCCACAGTCCTCGTCACTAGATGACTCTGGGACTGATCGAGAGCCACGGCGTTTTCTGTTTGATCTAGTTTTAATAACAAAACACGCCCTGGACACCTTTTTCTCTCGCCACAAGGAATACAGAGAAAACACATTAGTTATCACCAGCAGCAGGATTATACACATCACATAAATCACCTTTGGATCCCAGGCATCACCTAAAGTTACTCTCTCCTCAGGCGGAATCTTAAAACCCTTTATCTCAATTGGGAGAGTGGTGGAGGTAACATTCCTGTATCTCACTGGCCATAATAAATTAATACATTTTCCATACCATAATTTAACTCTATACATAACCCACATATAAATTGTCCGCACCAAATATTTACCCAGGTAATCCAAAATCAAACCCAAACAATACCTGTAAACCAGAGCCCCAAAAATTGAAAAGAACAATCGCTCCACAAACCACAATACCTTCATGTTTGCTAATTCAGCTGGAAAACACTAAATCAATCAAATAATAAATTGAACTAATTATCTGCCCCACGTTGGGCGCCAATAAAAAAAATGTGGTGGGTGGAAGGGCAAGGCCAAGAAGCCTCCTCCCTTCCCCCTTTTAAGGTGAAGGGAAAAAAAAATTGAAGGGAAAGGAAAAAAAACTCGCAAGCTGAATTAGCAAAGCAGTGGAGCTATATTTACAAAGCAATGTAGGATTTGCAGGGGGAATATTTACAAATTTACAATATCTACAATATATACAAAGATATACAACAGAGCAACACAGAAATGAGAGTGGCCCCCCCCCTCGGCAGAGGGGTCCCCCACCTCCGCTCTCCCCTCTCTTCCCCCCCTTTCCCCAGAATGGGATAGAAAGAGAAAGAAAAGAAAGGAAAAAAGTTAGAAGCAGTTCGTGTTAATTGGAAAGGAGTTAATACCGGCTGTTATCTGGTCTTCAAGGCCGAGGCCTTGGCAGAAAGCCCAGCACAGGCAGAGCTGCTGCACGAAGGAAAGGCGGAAGCAAGCCTGACAGAAAAGTCGTGCAAATGTCCACTTCACTCCCAGTTCAGAAGGTGCTTCCTCCCACTTTACCAATGAAATTGTTTAGACTATTCCTTCCATTTACCAACTTCCGTCCACCATATTCCCTTTCTTAAGGGGGCAACGTCAACCGGCCACAGTAATTGTTATTGGTGATTCCCTTCTGAGGGGAATGGAGGGCCCTATATGTCGGCCTGACACATCTCATAGGGAACTCTGTTGTCTGCCAGGAGCCCAAGTTAATGATGTTACCAGTAGGCTGCCTAGACTGGTGCAGCCCTCTGACTACTACCCTTTACTAGTTATGCAGTTAGGGAATGATGATGTTGCAACCAGAACTCCCAAGGCTATCAAAGATGACTTCAGGGCCCTGGGAGACCTGGTTGAGGGGTCAGGGGCACAAATAATTTTTTCATCAATACCCTTAACTGCAGGAGGGAATACCATAAGGAACAGGTCAGCAGCTATAGTTAAAAAGTGGCTTAGAGGCTGGTGCAGTCAAAAGAATTTTGGATTTTTTGATATTGGGAAAATTTCTACTGCACCAGGCCAGCTGGCAACAGATAGAGTACATCTGTCCCAGAGAAGGGGAAAGGTCACAGTATATTAGAACGGCCTGTCCCCCAAAGGTAAAAAGATCCTGGGTAGGGAATTGTCAGGTCTCATCGACAGGGCTTTAAACTAGTTTCAAAGGGGGAAGGGGCTGAAACTAGTGCCCTCAGACAAGAGTCTTGGGGCAACAAGCTAGAGTCAGAAGTGAAACCAGCAGCCCAGCTGAAGTGCATGTACACTAATGCACGAAGCATGGGTAACAAGCAAGAGGAGCTGGAAGCCTTGATGCAGCAGGAAAGTTATGATGTAGTTGCCATCACAGAGACGTGGTGGGACGACTCACATGACTGGAGCGCTGCAATTGACGGTTACAAGCTCTTCAGGAGAGACAGGCAAGGAAGAAGGGGTGGAGGGGTGGCCCTGCACATCAGGAAGGCACTAGATGCCATTGAGATGGAGATTAGGGACGATCGGGTAGAATGCTTGTGGATAAGAATTAGAGGGAAGACCAGCAGGGAAGACACCCTGGTTGGAATCTGTTATAGACTACCCAACCAGGAAGAAGATGTTGATGAAGCATTCTATAGGCAGCTTAAGGCTGTCTCAAGATCTCCGGACCTTGTTCTCATGGGCGCCTTCAACCTGCCCAACATCTGCTAGGATCTCAACACAGCAGAGAGGAGACAGTCTAGGAGGTTCTTAGAATGCATGGAGGACAGCTTCTTATCCCAGGTGCTGCGAGAGCCTACCAGGGGCAAGGCTATGCTTGACCTCCTCTTCAACAACAGGGAAGGGCTGGTGGGTGATGTGGTGGTTGGAGGGTGTTTGGGGTCCAGTGACCACGAGATAATTGAATTCTCGGTTTTTGGTCAAGCTAAGAGGGGCAGCAAGAAGACCTCCACTCTGGACTTCCGGAGGGCAGACTTCTAGTTACTCAAGGAACTAATTCAGAGGGTTCCTTGGGATAAAGCCCTTAATAATAAAGGGGGCCAGGAGGGCTGGAACTACTTCAAGGAAGAATTGTTGAAGGCATAGTAACAGGCTGTGCCAATGCGCCGGAAGATGAGCCGCCGGGGCAGACGGCCAGCCTGGATGGTTAATGAACTTTTAATGGAACTAAGGGAAAAAAAGAGGGTGTATCACCTTTGGAAGAGAGGGAAGGCAACCCACGGAATGTTTAAGGCCGTTGCTTGGTCTTGTAGGAAGAAAATTAGGGTGGCAAAAGCACATTTGGAGCTTAAACTGGCCTCTACTGTGAAGGACAACAAAAAGTCCTTCTATAATTCCAAGCTCACAACCCTAGACTTTAGGCGTGCAGATTTTAATCGCTTCAGGGATCTGCTAGCAAAAGTGTCATGGGACAAAGCCCTGGAGGGAAGAGGGACCCAGGACAGCTGGTCAGTATTCAAGGACCACCTCCTCTGTGTCCAGGAGCTCTGTATACCAACAAAGAGAAAAGCAGGTAAGAATGCTAGGAGGCCTGCCTGGATGGGCAAGGAGCTACTGGACACACTATTACTTCAAAGGAAACTCTACAGGAAGTGGAGAGAAGGACAGGTAGAACAGGGGGAATATAAGGAAGCTGCCCGAGCAGCAAGAGTCCTGGTTAGGAAAGCCAAAGCAGAGTTTGAATTGAATCTAGCCAGGGAGATTAAAGGGAACACTAAGAACTTCTACAGGTATATTAATGGGAAGAAGAAGACTAGGGAAGGTGTGGGCCCCCTCAGAAAGGAAAATGGTGACATGGTCACAAGTGATGAGGAAAAGGCTGAGGTACTTAATAACTTCTTTACCTCAGTCTTCACTGCAAGGGCCTCTAGCCACACTCCTGATGTTATGGAAGACAAAGCCAGGGACGGGGAGGAAGAACTGCCCATTGTAAGTGCAGATCAGGTTCGTGATCACCTGAAGAACCTGAAAGTGTTCAAGTCCATGGGACCTGACGGGATACACCCACGGGTACTGAGAGAACTGGCAGATGAGGTTGCTAAACCCCTCTCTATTATATTTCAAAAGTCCTGGCAATCTGGTGAAGTCCCCACGGACTGGAAAAGGGGAAACATTGCCCCCATCTTCAAAAAGGGTAAGAAGGAGGAACCAGGGAACTACAGGCCAGTCAGTCTCACCTCTGTGCCTGGAAAGATCATGGAACAGATCCTCCTGGAGTCACTACTCGCTCAAAAGAATAGTGAAGAGGTGATTTGGAACAGTCAGCATGGCTTTGCCAAGGGCAAATCCTGCCTGACCAACCTGGTGGCCTTCTATGAGCAGGTGACAAAATTAATAGATGAGGGGCGAGCAACTGATGTCGTTTACCTGGAAGTGAGCAAAGCCTTCGACACTGTCCCGCACCACATCCTGGTCTCCAAACTGGTGACACATGGGTTTGATGGGTGGACCACTAGATGGATAAGGAACTGGCTTGATGGCCGCACCCAAAGAGTGGCTGTCAATGGCTCCATGTCCCAGTGGAGGCCAGTGACAAGCGGAGTCCCTCAGGGATCAGTCCTGGGACCTGTCTTGTTCAACATCTTTGTGGGGGACATGGACAGTGGCATTGAGTGCACCCTCAGCAAGTTTGCTGATGACACCAAGCTGTGTGGTGCAGCAGACACGCTGGAGGGAAGGGAGGCCATCCAGAGGGACCTTGACAGGCTGGAGAGGTGGGCACAAGCCAACCTCATGAAGTTCAATAAGAGCAAGTGCAGGGTCCTGCATCTGGGTCAAGGCAATCGCAGGCACAAATACAGGCTGGGCAGTGACTGGCTGGAAAGTAGCCCTGAGGAGAGAGACTTGGGGGTGCTGGTGGACAAGAAGCTCAACATGAGCTCTCAGTGTGCACTTGCAGCCCGCAAAGCCAATCAGATCCTGGGCTGCATCAGGAGAAGTGTGGCTAGCAGGTCGAGGGAGGTGATCCTCCCCCTCTACTCAGCTCTGGTGAGACCCCCTCCACTCTGGAGCCCCTATTACAAGAGGGATGTGGAGGTGCTGGAACGTGTCCAGAGAAGGGCCACAAGGATGATCAGAGGGCTGGAGCACCTCTCCTATGAGGACAGACTGAAGGAGTTGGGGCTGTTCAGTCTGCAGAAGAGAAGGCTCCGAGGTGACCTAATTGTGGCCTTCCAGTATCTGAAGGGGGCCTACAGGAAGGCTGGCGAAGGACTTCTCAGGATCTCAGGTAGTGACAGGACTAGGGGGAATGGAATGAAGCTGGAGGTGGGGAGATTCAGGCTAGATGTGAGGAGGAGGTTCTTCACCATGAGAGTGGTGAAACCCTGGAATGTGTTGTCCAGGGAGGTGGTCGAGGCCCCGTCCCTGGGGGTGTTTAAGAGCAGGCTGGATGAGGCTCTGGGCAGCCTAATCTAGTGTGGGGTGTCCCTGCCCATGGCAGGGGGGTTGGAACTAGATGATCCTTGTGGTCCCTTCCAACCCTGAATGAAACTATGAAACTATGAAATACATTAATAGCAAGAGGAAGGGAAAGGACAACCTCCACTCCTTGGTTGACATGGAGGGAAATGTTGTATCAAGGGACGAGGAAAAGGCAGAGATACTTAACACCTTCTTTGCCTCAATTTTTACTAGAAGGACAGAACGTCTTCCTGACAGCTGTCCTGCAGAGCTGGCAGAAGGAGCCAGGGAGCTGCACAGTTTCCCTATGTTCCATGAGGAGGTGGTTGGAACTCTTCTCAGCAGCTTGGATCCCCACAAGTCCATGGGACCAGATGGGATTCATCCTAGGGTGCTGAGAGAGCTGGCAGATGAGCTGGCCAAGCCACTATCCATCATTTTCCAGCAGTCCTGCCTCACTGGAGACGTCCCAGAGGACTGGAAGCAGGCCAACGTTGTGCCCATCCATAAGAAGGGCCGGTTGGATGAGCCAGGGAATTATAGGCCTGTCAGCCTGACCTCAGTGCCAGGCAAGATCATGGAACAGGCCATCCTGAGTGCAATAACACAGCACTTACAGGATGGCCAAGGGATCAGGCCTAGCCAGCATGGATTTAGGAAGGGCAGGTCCTGCCTGACCAACCTGATCTCCTTGTACGATCTGGTGACCCGCCTGGTGGATGTGGGGAGGTCTGTGGATGTAGTCTACCTGGACCTCAGCAAGGCCTTTGACACCGTCCCCCACAGCAAACTGCTGGCCAAGCTGTCAGCCCATGGCTTGGACGGGAGCACACTGCGATGGGTTAGGAACTGGCTGGCTGGCCGAGCCCAGAGAGTGGTGGTGAATGGTGCCACATCCAGCTGGCGGCCAGTCACTAGTGGTGTGCCCCAAGGATCAGTGCTGGGCCCTGTGCTCTTTAACATCTTTTTTGATGATCTGGATGAGGGCATTGAGTCCATCATCAGTAAATTTGCTGACGACACCAAGCTGGGGGCAGGAGTTGATCTGCTGGAGGGGAGAGAGGCTCTGCAGAGGGACCTCGACAGGCTGGACAGATGGGCAGAGTCCAACGGCATGAGATTTAACACATCCAAGTGCTGGGTTCTGCACATTGGCCACAACAACCCCATGCAGTGCTACAGGCTGGGGTCAGAGTGGCTGGAGAGCAGCCAGGCAGAGAGGGACCTGGGGGTACTGGTCGATGTTAGGCTGAACATGAGCCTGCAGTGTGCCCAGGCAGCCAAGAGGGCCAATGGCATCCTGGCCTGCATCAGGAAGAGTGTGGCCAGCAGGAGCAGGGAGGTCATTCTGCCCCTGTACACTGCACTGGTTAGGCCACACCTCGAGTACTGTGTCCAGTTCTGGGCCCCTCAGTTTAGGAAGGATGTTGACTTGCTGGAACGAGTCCAGAGAAGAGCAATAAAGTTGGTGAGGGGTTTGGAACACAAGCCCTATGAGGAAAGACTGAGGGAGCTGAGGTTGCTCCGCCTGGAGAAGAGGAGACTCAGGGGTGACCTTATCACTCTCTACAACTACATGAAGGGAGGTTGTAGACAGGTGGATGTTGGTCTCTTCTCCCAGGCAGCCAGTACCAGAACAAGGGGACACAGTCTCAGGCTGCGCCAGGGGAGGTTCAGGTTGGATATTAGGAAGAAGTTCTATACAGAGAGAGTGATTGCCCATTGGAATGGGCTGCCCGGGGAGGTGTTGGAGTTGCCGTCATTGGAGGTGTTCAGGAGAAGACTTGATGGGGTACTTGGTGCCATAGGTTTGCTGTTTGGGTGGGTTGGATTGGTTGATGGGTTGGACACGATGATCTTGAAGGTCTCTTCCAACCTGGTTTGGTTTATTCTAAATAAATAAAGTTTTATTCTTAATACCTGAAACTCCTTTCTTCCTGGTAAGCTTCCTCTATGCAGATTAGCTATTTAAAGCAATCTTGCCTACACTAGGATTTTAATACTTCACCGTGCCTTCTGGAGTGTGTCTGAAAATTGAAATAGCTCCCAATCATCTAAAGATGCTTTCCTGGCCCTGACCCTCACAGGGGATGGATGGTCAGGTGGCAGTGAGAGGTGGCAGGAAAGGGTATGGTGAGAACTCGCCACATTTCAATGGTCATGATACCTCTGATACCTCACTGATTTTGCTCAAGTTGAGGAGCATGCCTTGGTCCTGATTCTCAATTCCCAGCACCCATTTTGTGTGCAGGGCACTCCTCTGGGGAGCTGCATTGTGGACTTAAGTCTTTGGAGCTGTGGCCGGTTGACGTTGCCCCCTTAAGAAAGAGAATATGGTGGACGGAAGTTGGTAAACGGAAGGAATAGTCTAAACTAATTTCATTGGTGAAGTGGGAGGAAGCACTTTTCGGAACTGGGAGTGAACTGGACATTTCCACGACTTCTCAGTCAGTCTTGCTTCCGCCTTTCTACGGTGTGGCTGCTCTCTGTCCCTGTGCTGGGCTTTCTGCCAAGGCTCCGGCCTTGAGAGAAAAACTGATAAGGCCTGTATTAACTCCTTTCCAATTAACACAAAACTGCTTTTAACTTCTTTCTTTTGCTCTCTCTCTCTTCTAACCTAATCTGGGGAAAGGGGGGAAAGAGGGGAAAGAGGAGGTGGGGAACCCCCCTCTCTGCCGAGAGGGGTTCACTCTCATTTCTGTGTTACTCTGTTGTATATTGTGATGAATATACTGGTGATTTGTGTTAAAATTGTAAGACTTAGAGTGCACTGGGATTAAGGGTCAGGATCTTGTGAGGCCTGTTTAGAGGGTAAAGGGAAAGAAACCTATCTTGCAGACTTGCAAGGACACTGTCTGGTTAATTGGAGACATCACGGCTGAGAAGGAGCTGTCTTAAAGATAAACATTCAGAACTGGGAATTTGTTTTCTTCAGATAAGAAGCCTGCACAATTGAGCATGCGTGCAAGTGGATACTTTGACCCTTACCACACTGAATGTAGGGAGAAGGGATTTGACCATCTATTCTAAGACTAATTATCATATGCCTGCCTTCTATTTAGCATAAGTTTGATTATGTAGATGATGTAACTATATAAGATGAAGAAAACTATTGTAAGGTTGCTTTTTGGGTGAAGTTTTGTACCCTCACATGCCCAACCGGTTGCTTTGCTTGCTTTTATTGCTTTTATTGCCTTTTTATGATCTTTTAGTGCCAATAAATCTGTTACCAAAAACTTTTACCTGGAGTCATCTATAACAAATGGTGCATTGGCCGGGAATCGTCTGAACCTTCACATCTTTTGAACTGCAAATGAAGGGGCGCCCCACAGCATTTTCTGTGGCTTCATTGTAGTCAAAAGACGGAATGGTCAGCACGATCAGAACTCAATAGAGGCAAGCAAAGAAATTTTTAATTTTTTTCTTTTAATTTTTTTTCTTTTATTCTATTTTCCTTTTTATTTTTTTTTCTTTTTATTTGGTGTTGTTTTGTTGTTTGACGTCCAATTGGAGGACGTGGACCCCGTAAAACTTCGTATACGAGATCCAAGCGACGACGACCATGGTGGTGAGAATACCGCTTGGGGGGGGAAGGATTCGGCTACATTTGTATTCGGCTACCGTAGTTTGAGTGTTTGAGTCTGCTGTTTCAGATTCCGCAAGGGGGGAGGTACGGTGGATCTGGTGCGGTGGCTCTGGCTGGTAAAGAAGAGGGGTATTCGTGAGTAGGAATTATTTTGATTATTCCACTTGCATGATTATTTGTGGTATTGTTCCACTTGAATGAGTATTTGTGGTTTATTCCACTTGCCTAAGTATTTGTGGTAGCCAGGAATTGTATTCGTGAGTAGGAATAGTTTAGGCTGTTCCACTCGCATGAGTTTTTGTAGTAGCCAGGAATTGTATTCGTGAGTAGGAATTGTTTAGACTGTTCCACTCGCATGAGTTTTTGGAATTCTTTGGATTTTTTTTAGTTTTTTATTTTAGTTTTATTTTATTTGTTTATTATTTGTAATATTTGTGGTAGTCAGGAGAAAATGGGACAAAAGAAGAGTAAGTCATCAAGGCAGGATGGAAAGAAGGCTTTACCTTCTATTCCTCCAGAGAGTCCGTTAGGAATGCTCATTCAATACTGGGAGGATGATGAACAGAGAAAAGGGAAATCTAAAGAAAGAATGATTCACTACTGTATGGAGGTATGGCCAAAAGAATCATTAAGACCACATGTGTTTTGGCCTATTTTTGGATCTTTTGAGGATTGGATTTGCCAAGCTTTGAACCATCATGTGAATTCTAAAAAGTGTTTTAGTAAGGAAGAAGCTGAATATGTTGCTATTTGGATTAGGGTCTCACGGCCCTCTCCTGTTCCAATATTAAGAACTGAGGATAAGGACAAAGACAAGGAGAAGGAGAAATGGGAACCCCTAGATAACCTACCACCACCTTTTCAGCAGAACAGGGGTCAAAGTCCCCTACATCAAATAGCCCTGCAACCAACTTCTCCTTCACCCACCCAAACAAGAAGCAGAGTGAGGAATGATAGGAATGAACAAGAGGGAGACAGTGTAGGATTCCATCCACTCAGGGAAGTGCCTATGGGGGGGCAGCAAGGAGGAATAGGGTTTGTGACTGTACCTCTCAGTACATCAGATGTCTGCAGTTTTAAGAAAGAGATGGGTACCTTGCTGAATGATCCCTTAGGTGTAGCTGAGAGACTGGACCAATTTTTGGGTCCCAATACATATACTTGGAAAGAGGTGCAGTCTATTTTGAGTATTCTATTCACTGCAGAGGAAAGAAACAGGATTAGACAGGCTGGTATGAGAATATGGGAAAGGCAGAACCAGGGGGGGCGACCAGGAGATCAAAAGTGGCCTAATCAAGACCCTGGGTGGGACCATCAGCAGCCCCAAGGGAGACAGAATATGAGTGACCTGAGAACTATAATAATACAAGGAATTAGGGAAGCTGTTCCTAGAGGACAGAATTTTGATAAAGCTTTTAGTGACCAACAGAGGAAAGATGAATTTCCCACGGAGTGGATGGGAAAATTAAAGAAAGATTTGCACATGTACTCTGGAATAGACCCCAATCCTGCAGTTGGAGTGATACTTCTCAGGACACAGTTTGTGGTAAAATCATGGGGAGATATTGGAAAGAAACTGGAAAAGATCGAGGATTGGCAAGACAGGGGATTAGAGGAGTTACTACGGGAAGCTCAGAAAGTATATGTAAGGCAGGATGAAGAGAAACAAAAAGCAGAGGCTAAACTGTTTGTAACTGCTGTAAGGGAAAGTCAGAAATCAGGTAGCTGCTCGGACCTTTGGGGTACTATCGATCATGGATAAAGGTGTCAGGGGCTGTATATTCTGGGGACAAGAATATCTAATGAGTCCCCAGAAGGAGGAGGTAATTTTTTTTGGTAGATATGGGAGCAGAAAATTGATTATACAAAAGACTCCTAAGACTCCTAAGAGGGTTGAAAAGGAAAAACCCCAGCAACAGTAATTGAAGCTAAAGGGGAACCTTTTAAGGTGCCCCTGCTTGAAAACTATAGAAATAGAATCTGGAAAAGGATTTGTTTAAATGATTTGTAAGTTGTTTCAGAGACTGAATACACTCTCTTGGGAGAGATCTTTTTTTGTTTTGTCAACAACAGATTGCAGCTGTCCGGACTGCAGAAAAAGGGTGGATGCATGTGTCGCGAGTGAAAGGACAGTAACCTCTGATCCTGGAGAGATTAGAGTGACTCTACAGACAAAGCAAAACTGACATCAGCATGAATTCCACACCACTTATACAGATGATTGGAAGCATCTCCGAGACTGCAGTTAGTGCTGACAGATAAGTACTCGATGCAATACTGTAACATCTCAGTCTGAAAGCTCCGGAACTTACAAGACAGACCCACCTCCTGAAATATATGCAATAGTGTGTGATATTGAATCTGTGTTGCAAGAGAACATTGAGGAATATCCCCATTACATTCTGTGTATAAAACATCATAGAACTCATGGGGGATGGGTAACTTGTAAATGTTTTAAATGCTGTAAGAAATGGTCTTGTATCTCTTATAATTGAGGAGTATTTTGTCCTGAATGCTGTAACTGTAAAACTGTAAAAGTAGGCCCAAAAATAGGCAGTTTGGATTGACAAATATAGAGATCTTATTTTGTGGTAACGAAAAAGGATTTAAATCCCCATGGAAAATTCTTGAAAGGGATTGGCATAAGTGGGAAATAAAGGCTAGAGAAATTTTTAGTTAGGGATACCAAGAACAATTAGAATAGAATAGAATGGAATGGAGTAGGCCAGGTTGGAGGAGGCCTTCGGGATCGTCGTGTCTGGCCTATCGACCAATCCAGCCCACCTGATCAACTGGGCCATGGCACCAAGCACCCTATCGGGTCTCCTCCTGGGCACCTCCAGTGGTGGTGACTCCACCACCTCCCCAGGCAGCCCATTCCAGTGGGCAGTCACTCTCTCTGTGTAGAACTTCTTCCTAACCTCCAGCCTAAACCTCCCCTGGTGCAGCCTGGGACTGTGTCCTCTTGTTCTGGTGCTGGCTGCCTGGGAGAAGAGACCAACCTCTGCCTGTCTACAACCTCCCTTCAGGTAGTTGTAGAGAGCAAGGAGGTCTTCCCTGAGTCTCCTCTTCCCCAGGCTAAGCAACCCAGCTCCCTCAGCCTCACCTCATAGGGCTGTGTTCCAAACCCCTTACCAACTTCATTGCCCTTCTTTGGACACGCTCCAGCAAGTCAACCTCCTTCCTAAACTGAGGGGCCCAGAACTGGACACAGGACTCAAGGTATGGCCCAACCAGTGCAGTGTACAGGGGCAGAATGACCTCCCTGCTCCTGCTGGCCACACTCTTCCTGATGCAGGCCAGGATGCCATTGGCCCTCTTGGCTGCCTGGGCACACTACAGGCTCATGTTCAGCCTACCATCAACCAGCACCCCCAGGTCCCTCTCTGCCTGGCCACTCTTCATCCACTCTGACCCCAGCCTGTAGCACTGCATGGGGTTACTGTGACCAATGTGCAGAACCCAGCACTTGGATGTGTTCAATCTCATGCCGTTGGATTCTGCCCATCTGTCCAGGTCCCTCTGCAGAGCCTCTCTACCCTCCAGCAGATCAACTCCTGCCCTAGCTTGGTGGTGTTCGCAAATTTACTGCTGATGGACTCAATGTCCTCATCCAGATCATCAATAAAGATGTTAAAGAGCATGGGGCCCAGCACTGATCCCTGGGGCACACCAATGGTGCCTGGCTGCCAGCTGGATGTGACACCATTCACCACCACTCTCTGGGCTCTGCCTCCAGCCAGTTCCTAACCCAACTCAGCGTGCTGCTGTCCAAGCCAGGGGCTGACAGCTTGGCCAGGAGTTTGCTGTGGGGGACAGTGTCAAAAGCCTTGCTGAGGTCCAGGTAGACTACATCCACCGGCTTCCCCACATCCACCAGGCAGTCACCTGATCATAGAAGGAGATCTGGGTTTTGAAATTGAAAGGGTTAGTAGAAGGAAAAAAAGTAAGGAAGACATAGGAAAAATTATTGTAGAGGATTTTGAGGGAAGAGGAATTGAAATAACAAAAGCACAATGGGAAATGGTAAACAAGCTAACTGAGGAAGCAGAGAAGAGACTCTGAATGAAATCTTAAAGTGGGTTAAGGAATCTGTGGGGCTCCTGAAGAATGTAACTGCTGCCAAGAAGACATAACACCTGGCTGCTGGTTGCACCCAGTAGGCTAAGGAGGCAGAGTTAACATATACTGGTGGAGCCTAATCTTGATCCTAACCCTATTTTTGTATAAGGAGTCCAATCAAAATCAAAGACCATGTTCCCATGTGTGGATAAATTCTCTTCTAATATTAGTAATGACAGCTAGGTTGAAAGGCCATTATGGAGCTAAGATTATAACATCACCTGAAGTAAAGGTATGAGAACAGAACACTGATCTGCAGTTGTTGAAAGGGAGCACAGTCAGCTCAGTCAGTGGAGCATGAGACTCTTAATCTCAGGGTTGTGGGTTCAAGCCTGCATCAGACAGGCAGTAGTGTCCTTTTACTGTTGGATATGTTCCCAGCTACCTGAGAATTCAGCATACAGGTTTCCTTTGATAGGGACAGTCTTTCCTGATGTAACAGAAATACAAAAAGCATTCCAAAAGCCCAGCAACTTGAGGATTGTACCAAGATTCCACAATTTCAGTTAAGGGGGAGATTACAATTTGAAGAACCCTTGGATGTAAATATACCTGTACCCTGGATGTGGGAATGTAATTTTTATAGGACAGTAATCAAAGTGTTCACAATTTATTAGTTAGGAAGAAGGAACTATGGGGAGCCATGATCAGACCAGAAAGAAAGAACACATACCTAAAGGATACCTATTGGGTCAGGATGGTATTGGATATGTGATAAAAATGCTTATAAGGTATTACCCTTAAGCTGGTAAGGAAGATGTGCTATAGGACTGGCCTATCCTCATATCTTTATAGTAAATCAGCCACAGGAATTACTCAGGAGCTTTGCAAGAACCACCAAAAAGGGAGCAAATCCACTACCAACAAGGCATAGCAAGTTTCATAGTTTTGCTAGGAGTTTTCTACCTTGGTTTGGGGTTAGTGAACTTGAAAAGCGATGGTAAATTTTTCTGCTACAGCTGAAATTATGATGAATGCAAGCATAGATGCAATAAAAGCTCAATAGCTTGAAGTCAATAGTCTCTCAAAACAGGTTAGCTTTGGATTTCTTACATGTTGTATGTGTAGACATAAATGTAAGCTGTTGTAGTTATGTTAATCTGTAGTTTTGTTAAGTGATTGTCCATCACAATCAAATATTACATCAAATTTCTTTGGATGATACTTCTTCTGGATTTAAAGAAATATGGGATAAGTTAACTTCTTGCTTATCGAATATAAGTTGCTTTAAAAAATTGTTTGCAATACCTGTCGGACTAATTGTAATACTGATCTGTGTAATTCATTGTAATTGTTGGTTTAAAATGGTAAGACCTTTAGGTAAAATTGTTTATGCCAATAAGTTACAAGCAGATGGTTATGATCCAATTAAGAAGGTTCTGAAATATTTGGAAATTTTAACACAAATCAATGGTGACAAAAAGAAAATGGGGGATTGTGATGAATATACTGGTGATTTGTGTTAAAATTGTAAGACTTAGAGTGCACTGGGATTAAGGGTCAGGATCTTGTGAGGCCTGTTTAGAGGGTAAAGGGAAAGAAACCTATCTTGCAGACTTGCAAGGACACTGTCTGGTTAATTGGAGACATCACGGCTGAGAAGGAGCTGTCTTAAAGATAAACATTCAGAACTGGGAATTTGTTTTCTTCAGATAAGAAGCCTGCACAATTGAGCATGCGTGCAAGTGGATACTTTGACCCTTACCACACTGAATGTAGGGAGAAGGGATTTGACCATCTATTCTAAGACTAATTATCATATGCCTGCCTTCTATTTAGCATAAGTTTGATTATGTAGATGATGTAACTATATAAGATGAAGAAAACTATTGTAAGGTTGCTTTTTGGGTGAAGTTTTGTACCCTCACATGCCCAACCGGTTGCTTTGCTTGCTTTTATTGCTTTTATTGCCTTTTTATGATCTTTTAGTGCCAATAAATCTGTTACCAAAAACTTTTACCTGGAGTCATCTATAACAATATCTTTGTATATATTGTAGATATTGTAAATTTGTAAATATCTCCCTGCAAACCCTACATCGCTTTGTAAATATAGCTCCACTGCTTTGCTAATTCAGCTTGCGAGTTTTTTTTCTTTTCCCTTCAATTTTTTTTCCCTTTTACTTTACAAGGGGGAAGGGAGGAGGCTTCTTGGCCTTGCCCTTCCACCCACCACATATTTTTTTTATTGGCGCCCAACGTGGGGCAGATAATTAGTTTAATTTATTATCTGATTGATTTAGTGTTTTCCAGCTGAATTAGCAAACATGAAGGTATTGTGGTTTGTGGAGCGATTATTCTTTTCAATTTTTGGGGCTCTGGTTTACAGGTATTGTTTGGGTTTGATTTTGGATTACCTGGGTAAATATTTGGTGCGGACAATTTATACGTGGGTTATGTATAAAGTTAAATTATGGTATGGAAAATGTATTAATATCTTATGGCCAGTGAGATACAGGAATGTTACCTCCACCACTCTCCCAATTGAGATAAAGGGTTTTAAGATTCCGCCTGAGGAGACAGTAACTTTAGGTGATGCCTGGGATCCAAAGGTGATTTATTTGGTGTGTATAATTCTGCTGCTGGTGATAACTAATGTGTATTCTCTGTATTCCTGGCGTCGGGAGAAAAAGGTGTCCAGGGCATGTTTTGTTATTAAAACTAGATCAAAAAGAAAACGCCGTGGCTCTCGATCAGTCCCAGAGTCATCTAGTGACGAGGACTGTGGAGAACCCGTGTCAGTTAAAAAGAAGGCTAAAAAGTTAATTGGTAAGGCAGCTCTAAATGACTTTGCTGATTCTAGCAAGCAGCCAAGGGCATCGGCTGGTATCAACATGGCGCCTACCCCTTCTCCCACTCCTTCTCCTTCTTCTTCTTCTCCGTCGGCCATTAATGGAGCAACGTCACTTCCACCCACTCCCTCAGTGGGACCGGAAGTCACTGCCCCAGCAGCTGATTTATCTCAGGACCTGTCAGCTTCCATTAAGGTGGCTGCAAATTCAAACACAGCTCCAGTTAAGGTGGCTTCTTTAAAGACTAGAGCTGGAAAGGGCAAAGATGGAGAAGAAGAGGAGGAGACTGATCCTGGTGAGGGGCCCTCTACTCTAAAAGATCCTGCTCAGGAGGAAGAGAAGGTTTGTTTTAAAGATCTAGCTAACCTAGTGAGATCAAAGCAGGATAGAGATGAAGCTAGGAAAGCAGCTGGCAAAGGTGGTTCTCAGCTTAAAGAGATCCTTAGGAGAATGACAGCAGGATTTTATGGGCAAAGAATTCAGGGAGATGAAGATGAAGATGATATTACGGACTGTTCGTCACCAAGGGAGGAATTGAGAAATGTCCGTAAAGATTTCACCAGGGCAGATAAGGAGCCAGTTCTAGCTTGGCTTAGTAGATGTTATGATACAGGTGCTTCAGCTCTAACAGTTGGAGACAAGTCAGCAGCTCAGTTAGGAACTCTCTCAAGGGACAATGGAATAGATAGACATCTAGGCGAAGCTCTCGGTAAGGTTAATCTGTGGATACGCCTTTTAATAGCGGTTGCCCTGAGATACCCTTCCCGAGATGATCTTCCCTGGAATCCTAAACCCTGGACTACCATAGATGAGGGAATTAAGCGCTTGAGAGAATTTGCTGTTAGAGAGCTACTCTATGGTGAACATGAAACTCTGAATCCTGATGACATTCCTGTGGGTATTGGTCTTGCTAAAAAGATCATCAAACTTGCTCCTTCTAATTATGCAAACATTCTGGCAAGCAGAATTGTGTCAAGAAGTTATGGTGGAGCTTCTCCCACGGTTGGCCAATTCAGTGATCAAATGAGACAATTGGAGGATAGCATGACACGTGGTTCTTTGGTGTCGGCCATTAAAACGATGTCTGGTGATATTCAGAATTGCATAAGAGAGTTAAAAGATTCCATAATGCCATCAAATTATCAGGGATCAGAGTCTATAACTATTCTAGGAGTCACTGGTGGATCTCAAGAGTTAAGTAAGGTAGAGGTTAATATAAGTCTAACTGGTAAACAATGGAGGAAGCATACAGTTGTGACCGGACCTGATGCACCTTGCATTTTGGGAATTGATTTTCTGAGAGAAGGGCGTTTCAAAGACCCTAGAGGTTACAAATGGGCTTTTGGAGTAGCTTCTATAGAAATTGATGGACAAAAATTGAAGCTGTCTGCCAGACCTGAACTTTCTGATGAATCTGCAGTTGTGGGACAACATAAGATACAGGACATTAAATTGCCGGTTGCTTCTCAGACTGTGCATCACAGACAATACAGAACGAACCGTGACTCTTTGTTGCCCATTCAGAATCTGATTCATCAGTTGGAGACTCAGAAAGTCGTCAGCAAAACTCATTCACCTTTCAACAGTCCAGTGTGGCCTGTGCGGAAGCAGAATGGAGACTGGCGTCTGACGGTAGACTACCGAGCCCTGAATGAGGTGACACCACCGATGAGTGCAGCAGTACCAGACATGATGGAGCTACAGTATGAGCTGGAATCCAAAGAGGCCAAATGGTATGCTACCATAGACATTGCTAATGCATTTTTCTCTATTCCCATAGCAGAGGAATGCAGGCCTCAGTTTGCTTTCACCTGGAGAGGAATCCAGTACACTTTCAACAGGCTGCCAATGGGCTGGATCCACAGCTCAAGCATCTGTCTTGCAGTGATCCACGATGCTCTGGAGAAAGGCAGTGCTCCAGAACACATCCAGTTCATCAATGATATCATCGTCTGGGGCAAAACTGCTGAGGAAGTCTTCAAGAAAGGTAACAAAATCATTGACATTCTTCTGAATGCAGGTTTTGCCATCAAGCGAGACAAAGTGAAAGGGCCTACCACAGAGATTCAGTTTCTGGGAGTGAAGTGGCAGGATGGACGCCGACACATTCCAGTGGATGTGGTAAATAGAGTCTCTACCATGGCAAGTCCCACAAACAAGAAAGAGACCCTACGTTTCTTAGGGATAGTGGGATTTTGGAGACTGCACATTCCTGGATACAGTCAGATTGTGAAACCTCTGTATGATGTGACTCGAAAGAGAAACCATTTCCACTGGGGACCTGAACAACAAGCAGCCTTTGACCAAATAAAGCAAGAGGTGATTCAAGCAATGGGTCTGGGACCTGTCCGAGATGGTCCAGACATTAAGAACATTTTGTACACGGCTGCAAGTGACAATGGTCCAACCTGGTGCTTGTGGCAAAAAGCTCCAGGTGAGACACGTGGACGACCTCTTGGTTTCTGGAGTCGAGGTTACAGAGGTTCAGAGGCTAACTATACTCCAACAGAGAAAGAAATTTTAGCTGCCTATGAAGGAGTAAAAGCATCTTCTGAAGTGATCGGAACTGAATCACAACTTCTCTTAGCTCCCAGATTACCAGTTTTGAATTGGATGTTCAAAGGCAAAGGATCCACACCACATCATGCCACAGACTCAACATGGTCTAAGTGGATGGCTCTGATAACACAGAGAGCTCGAATGGGAAATCTTGAAAGACCTGGTCTAGTGGAGGTGATCTCAAGTTGGCCTGAAGGTATCAACTGTGCTAAACCTCCAGAGGAGAAAGTGACTCGTGCTGAGGAAGCTCCTCCTTACAATGACCTTTCTGATGATGAAAAGAAATATGCTCTGTTCACAGACGGTTCCTGCCGTCTTGTTGGAAACAAGCGAAGGTGGAAGTCTGCAGTGTGGAGTCCAACACGCCGAGTTGCAGAGGCGAGAGATGGAGAAGGGGAATCCAGTCAGTTCGCAGAGGTAAAAGCTGTCCAGCTAGCTCTCGACGTAGCTGAACGTGAGAGATGGCCAAAGCTTTATCTCTACACCGACTCATGGATGGTAGCCAATGCTCTATGGGGTTGGCTAAAGAACTGGGAGAAGAATGGTTGGCAGAGGAAAGGAAAGCCCATTTGGGAAGCTGAACTGTGGCAGTACATTGCTGATCGAATCGAGAGAATTCCAGTGAAAGTGAGACACATCGATGCTCACATTCCTAAGAGCAAAGCTACTGAGGAACAGCAACACAACCATCAGGCAGATCTAGCTGCAAGAGTTTCTCAAGTAGACATGAACTCTAATCTTGATCTCGACTGGAAACACCGAGGTGAGATATTCTTAGCTCGGTGGGCTCACGATTCATCAGGACATCAAGGCAGAGATGCAACATACCAATGGGCTCGTGACAGATCCATAGACATTTCCATGGATGCTATCACACAAGTCATCCATGACTGTGACATTTGTGCTGCTATTAAGCAGGCAAAACGACTTAAGCCCTTGTGGTATGGTGACAGATGGTCCAAGTACAAGTATGGTGAAGCTTGGCAGATTGACTACATCACTCTACCACGTTCTCGTTCTGGTAAGCAATACGTGCTTACTATGGTAGAGGCAAACACTGGATGGTTGGAAACTTCTCCAGTTCCACATGCAACTGCACGCAACACCATTCTTGGTCTGGAGAGACAGATCCTGTGGAGACACGGAACTCCGGAGAGGATTGAGTCAGACAACGGAACTCATTTCAAGAACAACCTTGTAAAGAGCTGGGCAAAAGAGCACGGTATTGAGTGGATATTCCACATTCCCTACTATGCACCAGCTTCAGGGAAGATTGAACGCTACAACGGTTTGTTGAAGACCACTCTCAAAGCCATGGGAGGTGGATCTTTGAAAAACTGGGAAAAACATTTAGCACAAGCAACCTGGCTGGTAAATAGTAGAGGTTCAGTGAACCGAGCTGGACCTGCACATTCAGATTTGCTACGGAAAGTAGAAGGTGATAGAGTTCCTGTTGTTAGAGAAAAGAATCTGTTAGGTAAAACTGTTTGGGTATTTTCACCCTCAGGAGAGGCTAAACCTGTCCGAGGGGTGGTTTCAGCTGAAGGTCCGGGTCACACTTATTGGGTAATGCAAGAGAATGGTGAAATTCAGTGTATTCCACAAAGAAATTTAACTTTAGCTGAAAGAGGTTAATTTCAAACTGTTGTATAGCTACATCGCGTCCAAAGGAAGAATCAACGAGGAGTCTACGGTGCACGAACCCTGAGATCCCTGAGAGCCCTGAGTCAACTAAGAGACCCTGAGATTTCCCTGTTTCCCTTTTCTTCGCTTCATCGGTGAAGAAATGAACTGTTTTCCATTTTTCTCATTTTCTGATTTTCTTGGACTTTTGAATCATCTACATCTGAGCATAGCCGGAATGGACTATGAACTTTACTCACGAACTGTAAATATCGTTTTGGATTAGATAGACAGTATGAACAGCCAATGAAATTGTTTAGAAGGGGTGGACTGTGGCCGGTTGACGTTGCCCCCTTAAGAAAGAGAATATGGTGGACGGAAGTTGGTAAACGGAAGGAATAGTCTAAACTAATTTCATTGGTGAAGTGGGAGGAAGCACTTTTCGGAACTGGGAGTGAACTGGACATTTCCACGACTTCTCAGTCAGTCTTGCTTCCGCCTTTCTACGGTGCGGCTGCTCTCTGTCCCTGTGCTGGGCTTTCTGCCAAGGCTCCGGCCTTGAGAGAAAAACTGATAAGGCCTGTATTAACTCCTTTCCAATTAACACAAAACTGCTTTTAACTTCTTTCTTTCGCTCTCTCTCTCTTCTAACCTAATCTGGGGAAAGGGGGGAAAGAGGGGAAAGAGGAGGTGGGGAACCCCCCTCTCTGCCGAGAGGGGTTCACTCTCATTTCTGTGTTACTCTGTTGTATATCTTTGTATATATTGTAGATATTGTAAATTTGTAAATATCTCCCTGCAAACCCTACATCGCTTTGTAAATATAGCTCCACTGCTTTGCTAATTCAGCTTGCGAGTTTTTTTTCTTTTCCCTTCAATTTTTTTTCCCTTTTACTTTACAAGGGGGAAGGGAGGAGGCTTCTTGGCCTTGCCCTTCCACCCACCACAGGAGCACAGAGTCTGGGGCTACAAGTGCTTCTACACATGCTCTCAGCTGGCCGAAAGATGAGCTTCACCAGCTCACCATGGAGAGAGTGCAACTGCACTTGAGGTTAGCTGCTGAGTATTCTGGGTGCTTGAAAAATGTCATTGGATCCAGGTCTTGACAGAGTCAAGGGTATGGATGTGTAATTCCTGCCTTAGCCCTCCAAGACAGTTCCTGGACTATGGTGGTAAGGCAGGAGTTACACACCCATGTGCTTGACCTTTTTATCCAGACCCCTTTTAGATGTTGCTGAAACTCAGAAGCTAAAATACAAGGCCCTGGTGGAGTTCACAAGACCCAGGGCACGGCAGGAGTTGCACTTAGGGTCAGAGCATCACAGAGTATCCCTCAGCTAATGCCACAGCCCCTTATCATGCCAAAGTCCTCACCTGAGCCCTATGATTGAGTTTTTATCCTTTGCCTTGGGAAAGATGGGAAGATTCCTAGCTGGATCCTGCTCAGCTATGGATAGAAATCCTGGCTCATGGACATGCCCAAGCAGTGGAAAGAGAACCATCTCCTTGGCCCTCATCCAACCTTTCAAAGCAGCAAGAACAAGGGAGTCATGTGAAACCTAAGCACAGATCCAGCATTTAAAGGGCTTCAGCACTTAAATCATTGTCAGTTACTGTTTAAAGTGGGATAATTAATTGTCCTTGTGGATACCTACCTGATGTGCTCCACCAGAAATGTGCTTTCTTTTGTAATCTATGCAAGAAAGTAACAATTTAGGGGGAAAAAAGTCCATGAACAGCCTAACCCAGCAGAATAAAATGGCAGTTATTGTATAGTCAGACAGCATGGAGCCTGTGCTTTTAATGCAATTAACTCTGTCATGGCTTAGTAAATGCATTACAGTGGCATAGTCAAGACTTAAGTGTAACAAGCGCAACAATGAGGGCTCTGTTGTGTTTAAATATATTAGCATCCTATGGACAATGGAGATTGGAATCAATACGGCTGACCAATATGATCGAGTATTGTTCCTTTATTGTTCCCGTATTGCAGGCCTATGGTGCAGGCCTATGGTACAAGTATAGAACAGTAAAGCGTAGAAGAAGAAGAGAAAGGAAAGGCAGAAGTGCGTAGCAAGGGAACTTCTACAACTTATATAAACTTGGAGTGTCTTGTTGGCATGGCTTCATTGGTTCCCTATGAGTGACCACACATCGCACTATTATAGATTATTGTTCCAACTACTAACGACACGCGAAGTTTGTTGATGCAGGTGCATGTCCTGTTGTCCCAAGATAACTTTCCATGTTTATAGCTACCAGTGCCTTGTTTTAGTTACATGCTGCAGGCACAGCACTGTTTTGCTACACTGCTAGCTGGCTCTGCACTTATGCTGAACATGAACCATGTCAGGCTCTAGACCTGCACTGCCAGATTGCTCACACTGCTCATCGCTGGCATTGCCACATGCATGCAAATTGAAAATACTGTAGAAGAAAAGTCACTTGCATAATAATGGCCCAGCTCTAAAACAAAGCTGTGCTGTAAAATAAGCTATTTCTGGAAGACTGCATTTTACTTTTATACCTTCTATAAACTACATAAAAATATACTACTGACCTTTTGCAAATCGTCGCTGGCATTGCCACAAATCCCCCTTTTTGTTTTTGTGAGCAATCTGGTCATGGGAGTTGTTCTCATCCCATACAAGATGCTACTGCAAACACAGAAGCAAGCAAGGTAAAGCTAAGCTATATAGCAAGAGCAAGAGTTCTGTAGCGCAGCATGTCTAACAGACTGATGTAACCCATACAAGGCACAAAGCTTAAGTTAAACTAGTTACAATGCTCTAACAGAGTTGACATAATACATGGTCAAAAATAACAAACACTGTAAAGAAGAACTTAGATCTTAATAGTTCCGATCTTTACATTTCACTCCTCTTATTGACAGAGAAGACTTGATGTTGAGGTTTGAGGGGAAGGCCTCAAGCCTTCTTCCCCCCCCGTAAGTGAAGGGAAAGAAAAATGAAAGAAAAAAAAACAAACCACAGTCGGATTAGCAAAGGATTTGTGCTGTATTTAAAAGCGGTTTAGGAAATACAGGTTTATATACAGAATTTACAATATATATACAGAAATATACAACAAAGTAACACAGGAATGAGATTCCCTCCTCTGCTGAGGAGGGTTCCCCCCCCTGTACCCCCCTTCTCTCCCCCTTTTTCCCAGAAAGGGTTAGAAAGAGAGAAAAGGAATAATTGTTAATTAAAAGCAGTTATATGTTAGTAGAGGCCTTATCTGTTCAAGGTCAGTCTGGCCGAAAGCCCAGAAGCCGCAAGCTGCGAAAGGAGAAAGTGCAAGACTGAGACAAGTCTCTGCTGAACTCAGAGATTAAAGTTGCTTTCTACCAATCCACCAATGAAATTAGTTTAGACCTGTCCTTTGTTTATAAAACATTCAGCCATGGTGTCCCTTTGTTAAAGGCACTGCCTCAAACGGTCACACTTGATTATGCCTGAACACATTGCACACAGAAATTAAGGCACAAATGCAATCCTCAGCACTGTCTTTTACAATCTGCTTTTAGTGTTATATTGCATCTTTATTTTCTCTAGGATGGTCCAAAATAATGAATTGTTTAATGGTAGCAAAATTTCTTTAATCTGTAAAAGTAGATCTGGCCAGGCTCTAGCTTCACAGACAGAAAACTTGCAGGCAAACAGCAAGAGCAGAAGAGCTTCATTGCTTTGCAAATAATAATGTGGTTTTGCTCATCTCTTAATGTTCACACAACAGTTAAGCAGTCATGACACTCAGTCATAAGTTAGATGCTTTCTGCTGACATCTTGGTTTATCGTGACAGTCGTTGAGGTCAGTGCTAAGCAGGTTTGCTGATTGTCATTTTCATGACAGTTGTGCTGTGGTCGTGCTGTCTTGTGATGAGAGGGTTACAGCATTTTGCAAAGTTGATGTTTCTAGGGCTACAGCACTTTCTAGGATTGATGTTCCTAGGGTTACAGCATTTCTATGGTTGCCATGAGCTACTTTTTTTTGCTATGGGGGCATTCTCTCTTCCCCCCCCCCCTTTTTTTTTTTTTTTGTTAATAATCTCTACTAAGCAAAATGTAAAGATGAAACTTTATCCCCTAGGATGTCTACATTCAGAGGCACATTTAGTTAACAAAAGAGAATACAAAGTTATCAAACAACCACAATATTCAGTCCTAATTCACATGATGCTGTGGTACATTCTTCTGATTGATGCTGTTTGATCCCAGATTATCACAACAGTTATTGTGATCGATGTTCGACTGCATGGGAAATGCTGTGTCCTCATGGTCTTGATTCTTCTGCCGTTGTTTATTGCGATGATTGCAGTTAGCAGAAAAGAAGGCTCGAGGTGACCTGATTGTGGCCATCCAGTATCTGAAGGGAGCCTACAAGAATGTTGGGGAGGGACATCCTAGCATGTCAGGAAGTGACAGAACTAGGGAGAATGGAACAAAGCAGGAGATGGGAAGATTCAGGCTGGATGTGAGGAAGAAATTCTTCACCATGAAAGTGGTGAAGCCCTGGAATGGGTTGTCCAGGGAGGTGGCCGAGGCCCCATGCCTGGAAGTGTTTAAGACCAGGCTGGACGAGGCCCTAGCCTGCCCGATCCAGTGTGAGGTGTCCCTGCCCATGGCAGTGGTTGGAACTAAATGATCCTTGTGGTCCTTTCCAACCCTGACTCATTCCACGAGTCTATGATTCCACAGATTTTGTAACTAATTATTTCTGTTTGTTTTGAATGTAGACTATTTTTTATGTTGTTTTGAATTTCTTTTATTATTTATTATTTTTTCTTTTTTGTTATTATTTTCTATTCTGAATTTACTAATTATTTTTATATATTTAATAGTTTTACTTTTAATCTAGTTCTTTTGTTTAATCTTTAATTCATTCTTTATTTTTGTGTTTTAATTATTTTTTATACCATTTTAAAGTATAAATTTTTTTCTTCATTGCATTTTATGATGTTTTTTATCTGCACTTTTTAATTAGTTTTTGTTAACTTATTTTGTTTTGTTAATTTTAATCTAATTTTGTTTTTTTCTCTAATTTTTTTTTGTTATTTTTGTATTTTTTAATTTTTCTTTGTTCTTTAAAATTTTAGTATTATTAATTCTAAGTTACTTTTGTCATTTTTATTTTCTTTCTTTTTTGCCCTCTTTATTATCATGTTTATTTTGTTATTGCAATTTTTTAATCTGTATTTTAATTTGTTATTCTAATCAATTTTTTATTTTCAATTTTTTAATATACTTTTTAAAATTTATCTAGTTTTTAATATTTTATTTTTTTATCTTATATACTTTATTGTAATTAGTTTTTAATTTGCATGTTTATTTTGTTTAATCTATTTTCTATTTTACTTTTAATTTTTGCTTTTTTATTTTTTAACCTTCTTCTTTTCTATTAATTCGTTTTTATTATCATTTTTCATTTTAATTTTCTTGATTTTTTAAAATAGATTTTTTGTTTGTTTTAATCCAGTAGTCTTGATAACCCTTATTTTTATTTTTGCTAACAATTCTTATGCTTTTTGTTAATACCTATTTTTTATTAGTAATCCTTATGGTTTTTCAGTGTGTCATATTTTGGTTTTTATTGTTTTGGTTTTATTGTTGCTCTTCTTTTTTATTATTAGTCTGTTATTTAGTACTGTATGGTTTGTATCCAGAGTTTTTGTACTTTTGTTATATATTTCTATGTTTAAATTTTTTCTTTGCACTTGTTACCTTTTTGTTTACTTTTTTAAAAAATTTTTTGTATTTTTTCTAGTTTATGTCTAAGAAGGAAATATAAAGGTGCTACTTTAGCTAAGGAATACTTTTTTAAATTAATACCTATTTACTACAAACCTTAACTATATTACATGGAGCTCCTTTGAAATGCCTAGGCACACAACTAAGAAGGTTCAAACCAAAAGAAAATCTTGCTACAATTACTATGTACTAAGTATCTGTAAATACCAAATGCTTACCATTCATCATGCTTACCAGGAAAACTTTGCAAAACTCTAAATAACAAATCTCTTAAGGACATTGCAATCAGAAATGAAGAAATTAGCACTGTAGCTTTAAATTAGAGCAGAGCTTTGGTCAGCAAGATCCGTACCAGAAAATCCTCCTTTTTCTGGGGGTGGGGCTAGGGGTGGGTTGAGGGTGGATAGCAAGGTGTACCCTAGTTGCTATTGTTTCTGTATTAGGGTCTTAACGACTTGCAGCCTATCTAGTCTGAGAGACCATTGTTCCACCCATACTGCATTATGTGTTTTCCATTTTAATTTGAGGGTTGGTTGATGACTAATAGCCGCTACAGAAAAGGAACAGTAACGAGTTTTACTCCTAGCTGACTTAAGGCATATCAGCCCAATAGAGCAACTGGAAGGGTTAACATGTACGGTCTTACAGTGATTGATTTGCCATAGTTAAAAGCTAATTGCACTGGCTCTTTGCTAACCCAGGTTGTTTGGGTACCTTTGAAACCCATGACTTCAGCATTTGCCATAAGCAATGGCTAGTGACCATTCCATTTATGACTAGGTATAATGATGACATTGTCTCCAGTATCCACAATCATTGAAAATTGTATGAAAATTGTATAGTTTGTCCACAAGGGTGTCTGACAGTTACAGAAGAAGAGAAAGGATAGGCAGAAGTGCGTAGCAAGGGAATATAAACTTGGAGCGTCTTGTTGGCATGGCTTCATTGGTTCCCTATGAGTGACCACACATAGCACCATTATAGATTATTGGTCCAACTACTAACGACACGCAAGGTTTGCTGATGCAGGTGCATGTCCTGTTGTTCCAAGATAACTCTCTATGTTTCTAGCTACCAGTGCCTCGTTTTAGTTACATGCTGCAGGCACAGCAATGTTTTGCTAAACTGCTATCTGGCTCTGCACTTATGCTGAACATGGCCTACCACCATGTCAGGCTTTAGGCCAATACTGCCAGATTGCTCACACCGCTCGTTGCAGGCATTGCCACAGCATCCAGGTTCTTAAGGGGAAATTTTGCCTGCTTTGAGGCCTTGGCTGATGCATAACTGAAAATAGGCACCTACAAAAATACAGTTTTCACATGTTGGTTTTTTTGGGGTTGGGTTTTTTTTCCATGTGTGTTTTTGTTTGGGGTTTTTTTGTTAGTTTGTTTGGTTTGGGGTTTTGCTTTGCTTTACATTGGACAGAATTTTCAAAAGTATAAATGAAATTATCTGGTCGTTCAGATCTTTTATTCCTCTAGAAACAAAAATAACATGTGCTGCTTTGCTGTGCTTCTGTGCGTTGGAACAGCAGGTCTTTTGTGTGTGATCACTGCATCTTAAAGGGGGGAGCAAGATACTTGTATCCCTTGCAGGAATGTGCTGCCCGTTTTTCCAATAAGGGATAATAAGACTGTGGTGGGCTTGAGAGAGAAGGCCTAGCCTTCTCTCCCCCACAAAGTGGAAGAAAAACCAAAGCTAGCCCAACCGGAGAAGCAAAGAAAAAATGCTATATTTTACAAGCAATTTTGGAAAATGCAGGATATGTACACAATTTACAGTATTTACAACATATACATAGAAATATACAGAAAAGTAGAAAAATAACAATAATACAGGAACAAAATTCCCTCCCCCTGAGGAGGGTTCCCCCCCTGTACCCCCTTCTCTCCCCTTTCTCCACAAAGAGGGTTAGAAAGAGAGAAAAAGAGCAGTTATTAATTAAAGCAAAGTGTTAGTCGGCCTTAACTGTTCAGGGTCACTCTGGCAGGGAGCCCAGAAGCAGACGAGCTGGAAAGAGAAAATGAAAGGAGCGAACTGAGGAAAGTTCCAACTGCACCTAAACTTAAAACTGCATTCTACCAATCCACCAATGAAATTAGCTTAGAATATCTGATTGTTTTCGTTAATATTCCAAACCATTCAGCCAGAGTGTCCCAGCACTGTCTCTTTCTTAAAGGCACAGCCTCAAACGGCCACAGTCCACCCCTTCTAAAGGGCTCAGGTCCAGCCAACATGGATTTAGGAAGGGCAGGTCCTGCCTCTCCAACCTGATCTCCTTCTATGATCAGGTGACCCATCTGGTGGACGTGGGGAGGCCTGTGGATGTGGTCTACCTGGACTTCAGCAAGGCCTTTGACACTGTCTCCCACAGCAAACTGCTGGCTAAGCTGTCAGCCCGTGGATTGGACCATTACACTATGTGCTGGGTTAGGAACTGGCTGGAGGGCCGGGCCCAGAGAGTGGTAGTGAACGGTGCCACATCCAGCTGGTGGCCAGTCACCAGTGGCGTCCCCCAGGGATCAGTGCTGGGCCCTGTCCTCTTCAACATCTTCATTGATGATCTGAATGAGGGGTTGAGTCCATCATCAGCAAGTTTGCAGATGACACCAAGTTAGGGGCAGATGTTAGTCAGTTAGAGGGTAGAAAGGCTCTGCAGAGGGACCTCGACCGACTGGACAGATGGTCAGAGTCCAATGGGATGGCATTCAACAAGTCCAAGTGCTGAGTGCTGCACTTTGGCTATGCAATCCCATGCAGAACTATAGGCTGGGGTCGGAGTGGCTGGAGAGCTCCCAAACAGAGGGGGACCTGGGGGTACTGATTGACAGCTGCCTGAATATGAGCCAACAGTGTGCCCAGGTGGCCAAGAGGGCCAATAGCATCCTGGCCTGCATTAGGAATAGTGTGGCCAGCAGGAGCAGGGAAGTCATTGTGCCCCTGTGCTCTGCATTGGTTAGGCCGCACCTTGAGTCCTGTGTCCAGTTCTGGGCCCCTCAGTTTAAGAAGGACATTGAGACACTTGAACGTGTCCAGAGAAGGGCAACAAGGCTGGTGAGAGGCCTTGAACACAAGCCCTATGAGGAGAGGCTGAGGGAGCTGGGATTGTTTAGCCTGGAGAAGAGGAGGCTCAGGGGTGACCTCATTGCCCTCTACAACTCCCTGAAAGGTGGTTGTAGCCGGGAAGGGGTTGGCCTCTTCTCCCAGGCAACCAGCACCAGAACAAGGGAACACAGTCTCAAGCTGCGCCAGGGGAGGTTTAGACTCGAGGTGAGGAGGAAGTTCTTCACCGAGCGAGTCATTCATCATTGGAACGGTCTGGCAAGGAAGGTGGTGGAGTCACCGTCCCTGGAGGGGTTCAAGAGGAGATTGGACGTGGCACTTGGTGCCATGGTCTAGTCATGGTGTCTGTGTTGATAGGTTGGACTCAATGATCCTCGAGGTCTCTTCCAACCTTAGTTATACTGTGATGCTGTGATACTGTGATGTCCTGCTGCTGGGAGGTTGCAATACTGCAGTAAAACATCACAGACATAATTCTGATCTGTTTAGACTTGTTTTCCTGAGTTTCACCTCAAGGCTTTTATATCGGATCTGCAATGATTTTCAGCAACCAGGAAAGATGCACTGCAAATCTGAGTTATTTGAGTAAATCCTTTGCAGCTCCTGCTTTAATGACCTATTCATTAAAATATATTGGTGGATGACTGGCCCCCACCTCTGGAACAGAAAGGTTGTGGCTTTAATTAAACTTTTAAATTGGCATGGCCATCTCCTCCCACCCAGAGCAGACACTGGATAAACATAGGATATCACTGCATCCTTCTTGTGAACATACACAGATCCATTTCAGAAAATCAGTGACAATGATTAAGAGGGTTCTCATTCCTTGCTCCTGCTTACATTTTACTTTCCACAAAAAGTATATTGACTAAATGTCTCCTCTCAGATGTTTATGTTTACAGGCTCTCCGCAGACAGCACCATCAAAGTTTCTTGTTAAAGGCAGGCAATGCTACTCAAATTATTTGGAAGCATCTTCCATTAGTTCTGCAGTACAAGCCCTGTGGGGTCTGGGCACTATGTGAGCCTGGCAAGAGATACTCTGTGCTCAGAGATCATTTGGTCTCCAAGACAGACAAAAAGTGGGTGTGGATGAAAATTGATATGAATTTTTCCTGTGTGGGATGCCAGGTGGTAGGAGACAGTATATGGCTCCTGGTTGAGGATGGAAACCTCATAGTAAGGTCTCCCTTCACTGTGTTTTAAGCAGAAAACTTCCTCCCCTGAGAGGTCTGTGCAGCCACAGTTCAGTAAATATGGAATTTGAGAGCCCATCATTGTGGTATCTGAAGTGCAGCCACGAGAAACAGACAAAGAACAACCCTTGCAAGTGCATAAAACTCTTAAAAACTGATGAAGGCTTGTTGGACCAGCATTCCCATCTACTCCAGCTGCTCCACTTGGTCCCAGTGATACTCAGATTTGAACTTGCATCACAGCATGACACAAAGCAGATGGAGCTCAATGATGAAGTAAGGATCCCTACAGTCAACTGCTAAAGAGCAATATCCTTGAAGATTTCTTTGTTTCTGTAAGTCACTAGCTGACCTGATTAGGAGCTCTTACTGTTGTCAACAGTGCTTTGTGCATTACTGCATCATTATGTAGCCACATGGCTTTTGTATCTTTATATCTTCATCAGAGATTTATAGACGATTTTTCCCCATAAAGACCTAGGGAGAGGCATCACAAGAACTATTAGTGAAATGTTCCAGAAAGTAGTAAAACATAACTATGACTTGTTAAATGGATTTGAATTTGTATTGGGTTATGTTAACTAAAAGCTCACCACACCTCGAGTACTGTGTCCAGTTCTGGGCCCCTCAGTTTAGGAAAGAAGTTGAGTTGCTGGAATGTGTCCAGAGAAGGGCAACAAAGATGGGGAGAGGTCTGGAGCACAAGCCCTATGAGGAGAGGCTGAGGGAGCTGGGGTTGCTTAGCCTGGAGAAAAGGAGGCTCAGGGGAGACCTTATTGCTGTCTACAACTACCTGAAGTGAGGTTGTAGCCAGGTGGGGGTTGGTCTCTTCTCCCAGGCAACCAGCACCAGAACAAGAGGTCACAGTCTCAGGCCGTGCCAGGGGAGGTTTAGGCTGGATGTTAGGAAGAAGTTCTATACAGAGAGAGTGATTGCCCATTGGAATGGGCTGCCCGGGGAGGTGGTGGAGCCACCACCACTGGAGATGTTTAAGAAGAGACTGGATGGGGTGCTTGGTGCCCTGGTTTAGTTGATTAGTTAGTGTTGGATGATAGGTTGGACTCGATGATCTCAAAGGTCTTTTCCAACCAGGTTAATTCCTATTCTATTCTATTCTATTCTATTCTATTCTATTCTATTCTATTCTATTCTATTCTATTCACTTCTCCATTGACCTGTCCCTGTCTGAGACACTAGGCAGGGAAATGGTTCACTCTGCCTCTATTCCACAATTACCTGTA
Source organism: Melanerpes formicivorus (assembly GCF_026170545.1). NCBI lineage: Eukaryota > Metazoa > Chordata > Aves > Piciformes > Picidae > Melanerpes > Melanerpes formicivorus. Next base: position 1,506,654 of record NW_027142409.1, read on the forward strand.
TGCAATTGCCAGTTCAAAAGAAAGGGAAGTTGGCACGTGCACCTGGCTTCGAATTGTAAATATTAAAAATAGATTAAAGATCTTGGATATAAATAGCTCTGAATCTCTATGCAAACTGTGCAGCTGATGCCTCAAAACCAGGAGGAATTTGTAAATTGTCTCTCAAGGGACATCGCAGAGCTACTGACACTCCTGCTGGAGCATTTGAATGATGCTGCTGGTATTGCCTTTTGAGTCATTAGGTCATGGCTAAATAAGAGATAAAAATTCAACCACGCAAGGTTACGACTTTTGTGTATGGGGGCTGAATGACTTTGTGTCGAGGGTTAGAGAGAAAGGCTCAGCCTTCTCCCCCCACAAAGGGAAGGGAAAAAAAAATAACCACAGCTAGCCAGCTGGAGGAGCAAAAGGGAATGCTATATTTACAAGCAATTTCTAGGCAATGCAGGATATATACACAATTTACATTATTTACAATAATTAAACACAGAAATATACAGCAAAGTAAAAAGAACAATAATACAGTAACAAAATTACCACCACCTCAAGAGGAGTGTTCCACCCCTGTACCCCCTTCTCTCCCCTTTTTCCCCAAAGAGGGTTAGAAAGAGAGAAAAAGAGCAATTGTTAATAAAAGCAGTTATAAATTAAAGCAAAGTGTTAGTAGGCCACACGCTTATCTGTCCAAGGTCAGTCTGGCAGAGAGCCTAGAAGCAGACGAGCTGGAAAGGAGGAGGGAAGAGTGAACTGAGGAAAGTCCCAGCAGCACTCAAAACTTAAAATTGCGTTCCACCAATCTACCAATGAAATTCGTTTAGACCTGTCTTGTGTTTACAAAGCATTCAGCCAGAGTGCCCCAGTACTGTCCATTTCTTAAAGGCACAGCCTCAAATGGTCACAGTCCACCCCTTCTAAACAATTTCATTGGCTGTTCATACTTGTCGTGCATATGCCCTCAGAAATGCACGGCAGATCCATCAACGAAAAATATGAGTTTATTTATATATATACAAACTCTGTAACGGGGTATTTACAATCGCCCTTCACAGGTATCAATATTCGGTTAGTGGAACTATCTTTACAGAATGTTATGTATGGGCATTTAAACCAAAATGATTCACAGAACTTAGAATCTAAACTGAGTCAGAGAGTGGCGGGGGAGGGGTTGGTCAGTGACCGGCAACCCTCCACCCGGAGCAATATAAACGCTATCCTAAACGAAGCTCTACAAAGGGCTTGGCTTACTCACAAGCTGAGAACTTCATGGAGTCTTTCCTCAGTAATGTTTATAATCCAGACAACGTGGCATGGATGTGCCGTAATAAGGAGGCAGGAAATGGCGCTGGCCGCGTGGCCGCACCGCGTGGCTCTGCTGTTCTCTCCCAGGATACAAAATTCCTCGCTCAGAGGGGGGGTAGTGGCAGGTCAGCAACGCTGGTTCACACGGTCTACCAGGTTTTCTCCTACGATGGATCACGCAGCGGTTGATCCCACGGAGTGCTGTCCATGGCACTGCACACAGCTGGGTGACGGTGGCAAGAGGACCACGAGGCCTCCCGAAGCACTGGCTGGCACGCACGCACACACAGGCTCCAACACCGAGGTGGGGGCCTCATTTGCCAAACGACCCCTATTTACCATTTGCCCCAGTGAATACTGGCCCAATAAGCATCCGTTGCCAACGCAAACATTAACCAATGAACTACCAGCTACCAAATATGGCCTGAGTATATGCTATACTCGGGGAAACAAACATATAGCCTGCCTCTAGTACTGCAGGGGTGAGACCACGCCCAGGTAGGCTGTTTACCTGGACTCAGTGGCGCCAGGATTCCCCCTGCTGCCTCCAGAAAGGAGGGGGGACAAAGGAGGGTTAACACATACAGAAATGTATCCTACCCAAATGTTTGGGGCACAACCCTGATCATAAGCATCCTTCACTACATTCCACCCCCTGCTTATGGGCAAGTATATGTGGGCAAATATTACTCTATAATTAAACTCTACCAAAAATGAATTAACATTATATAGAAACATCACAAGAACATCATGCATATATATATATCCATATCTCAGAAGTGTACAACTGTACTCTAAACAAAGCATGCTACAACACAGTATAGAACTCGTTAAGTCTAAGGTCAGTATCGGTGACCTTAGTGTTTTCTAGTCTCCACCCCCTGACCGGTGGTAGATCCCTGTTACTCGCGAGACGGGTCTTCCTTTCCAGGATAATCTGTCCACTGGAACCGTTGTCATTCTGTGGAGAAACAAAACTGGCCACGGTGTTTAAAGCCGGGCTTGACAGTTAGTAATTTGGAACGACCCACCGAGCACTTATGCGATGAGTTTTTCCATTGATGTCAGTAGCCTCCCAAGCGTATAGACCCCTGGGCTTAGCCAGTATCATAAGTACAATCCCGATAGAAGGCAGTTTCACTAACACTGGTTGGCCCACCTGCATCTGTGTTACGGAATGTAGGTGTTCATCCTTTGCCTCCCCTGGCATGTGGCTGACATCCCTAACTGGGTCAGCAGGGCAAAATGCCTTGACTTTGGGGCTGCCATAATTCCCCCATCGGTTGTTTACAATGAAAACTGCAGAAGGCAGGCGTTTATCCCAATTACTCCTTGAAACATTTGCATGTTTCTTAATGAGGCCATTTGCCCTCTCCACTATGCCATTTGCCTGGGGATAATATGGAGTATGAAATGTCTATTTGACTCCTTCCCCTCGGGCCCAGTCTTGGACTGAGGTTGAGGTGAAATGTGAACCATTATCACTCTGAATATGTTCAGGCATAGGCAGAATGCTGAACCAATCCTTTAGAGTTTCAATGGTTTGAGCTCCTGAAGCAGTGCTAGTAGCAGTGGCCATGACTAAGCCTGAAACCACTTCTATCCCTACCAGTATGTATTTTTTCCCATGTGAGGGTCGGAGGGGACCAACATAATCAATCTGCCATGTGCTCCATAGCACTTTGTCTTTCTTGATATGCTGGGCTGGAGCCAGACCGGGATGGTTAGCTTTTAATCTGATCTGGCACTGAGGGCAGGCTGAAACAATGGTTTCGCATGTGGTCAAAGAAACTGGCCACCCCCTGGATCTGCATTCGTAGTAAAGGTCTGACTTACCTGAGTGACCTCTTTTAATATGTAGCCACTCAGCCAATCGCTCCCACTCCTTTTCCTCACGATCAACTACACTGATTTTTGCTAAGTGATCTACTTGTTGATTCCAAGTAGCAGCAGGGGTTTGCTTCCTGCAGTGTCCCTTTACCCATCCTACTTTGATGGTCCTGGCTCGACTTATCTCTAGTAGTCTTTGCCAGTCGGTTGCCCTCCAAACTGGGGTATTGCCAACTATCCACTGGTTTGCTTCCCACTGGCAAATCCATTCTGTGGCACCTTTGAAAGTAGCATATGAATCAGTGTATATGGTCTCTGCACCATTTTCCACAGCTAGCATAAGGGCACGCAGTTCTCCCACTTGGGCACTGCCTTCGCCCTCTTCAATGACAGTCCTGTCTGTGCCAATCTCTAGTGCTGCAGCCTTGTAATGCCACTGTGATTCTACCCTTTGGGCAGATGCATCTGTGAACCACACTCCCTCAGTATTGGCATCGGCAGTCAGTTCAGGTGCTACCTGAATAGGAGATGGCTTGTAGGGCTGGCACAGTGGGATAGTATGTGGGTTGATGGGCTGCTGCAATTTGGATACTTTTGTGGGCCCTTCTCTTAGAGGCATAAGCTGAGCCATCCCTTCCAGATAGGCATACCATTTTCTTACGGTAGCCTTCTGAGCAATTCCTTCTGGTGGTGGGGTTCCATTGAGGATTGCTTTGAGCAGAGAGAATGGACCTTGCACTACGATATCCTGCGTAGTGCGCAGCTTCTCTGCCTCTTTGACAGCTCGGGTCAGAGACAGGAGTCCCTTCTCCCATTCAGAGTATCTCCTTTCAGCATCTTTGAATGCTGTTGAAGAGAATAAAAGGGCTCTGTTCGGGCCTTTAGGTCCCCTTTGAAAAATCCCACAGTAGGAAGCATGTTCAGAGAAGTCCCATTCTGCCCTTAAGGGGTCATGTGGGTGCAAAGGGCCCAATTTCTGGTAAGCCTTTAATTCGTCCTTCAAAACCTTTAGGCTTTCAGTATGCCTTGGGGTCCAGTCCCAGACTCTGCTCTTTTTAAGCAGGTCATAGAGGGGACGAGCAATTACTGAGAAACCTGGAATATGTTTTCTCCAGTAACCCAAGGTACCCAAGAGCTGCTGAAGCTCCCTTTTGTTATTGGGAAGTTGGCCCTTTTCAATAGCCTCAAGAGCATCCTCTGGCACTGATACTGCTCCTGCTACCCACCAGGATCCAAGAAATTTAATTTCTTGGCTCGGGCCTTGACATTTAGCTTGTGGAACCTGTAACCCATTTTTGGTCAAAAGGTCCCAGATCGCTGCAGCTACTGAACCCACCTTACCTTCGTCATTTCCCCCGACAAAGATGTCATCTATGTACTGGTAGACACTTACATCTCTTGGGACTTCAATGGTGTCTAACAGTGCTGCTAAGGAGTTGTGTGCAATGGTTCCTGAGTGCTTGTACCCCTGGGGAAGACGATTGAAGGTGTATTGGGAACCTTGCCATGTGAAAGCAAACTGTGGTTTATCCTCCTCACGTAGAGGGATCATAAAGTACATGTCCTTAATGTCCAGTGAAGCCATCCAAGTATGTGACACAGCTTGGATTGCTGTCACGATGGATGTCAGGCTTGGGACTGCAGCGGTGAGAGGGGGCGTGTTGCTATTGAGCCTCCTGTAGTCAATGGTGAGTCTCCATCGTCCATCAGGTTTACGCACTGGCCACACTGGTGAGTTATAGGGTGAGTGTGTCCTGGTAATGATTTGTCTCTTTTCCAGGTCTGCAATCACCTCAGTGATGCCTTGTCTGGCTGCTGCTGGTAGGGAATACTGTGCAACACATGTGATACTTGATTTGGGTAAGGGTGGAGCAATTTGGAGAGTGCCTACCCGAGCGGTTTCAGTCCCTTTTGCTCCTACTCCATAGGAGCCAAAGCACCACAGGGTACCGTTAGGGAGATGCCACCGTTTGCCAGCTAAAACATCAAATCCAAGGATGTTCTCGGGGTACGGACTCAGGGCAACTTCTACCAGGGTACTCCGTTTGTCACCAGGAAGCCACAACCTTGTTTTGGCTAAATGGCACGTATGAGGCATTCCTGTAACACCCTGTATCTTAATCCTTTTCCGGGATGGCAGGATCTTCAAGCGTTTAGCTTGTTGCACATTCAAAACACTGATTTGCGCCCCAGTGTCAATAAGGAATTTTACAGCAGTTCGAGTAGGTCCAGTGGGAATCAAAATGAAAGGCTCTGGATCCTCAGACCATTGACAAGTATTAACAAAGCGATGAGTGAGGCCTGGAACAGTCACCGCTGTGCCTAGTTTTTTGGCTTTTTATCTGGGCTCTGGCGGCGAGGTATGAAGGGGTTAGCATCCTTGCTGGGTGAAACAGTTTTAGGACTGCTGCTTCCAGCTTCATTCTTCCCCTTGCCGCGGCGGTCACTTCAGTAGTCGTCCTCTTCCCAGCTACCGGATTTATTTTGTATTCTCAGCACTACTTCTTTTAACATTCCCGTTGATAATGGCGCTATTACAAATTCAGGTACATTCAAAGACAGTGCTAGTCGATACCATTTCTCTCTGGGTGAAAATGATCTATTAGAAGTACGCCGTTTATCTCTCCAGTGGTCGGAATTTCTCCCTCTGGGACTTCCCGAGTGACGGCGATCTGACTCTGGGCTGCTGCTTGAACCCGCAGAAGTCGCAGTAGGGGATGTCTTAGTGTGGCGCACTTCCTGCTTTTTTCCCCGCGGTGTCGCCGCGTGGTTGCCTTTGAAACCAGTATGGGGTCTGTCGCTGGGAGTCTTGGCCATGAGCGTATGATCAGAGTAGCCCAAGTCTCGGCCCTTGTGGGATAATGCCATCAGAAGCTCTTCCCAAGTTAATTGGTGTTCCCGGGAATTAGTAGAGGCCATATTCCTTTCGACTACTCGTTCAATTTCCTCCTTTGTGGCATCACATACATTTTTCAGACCCGGCAGCAGACCACGGATTAGGATTTTGAGTCGCACTGTGTTAATTGGGGCATCTAGTGGGGAAGGATATGCCCCGCGATCGTACATTGCTTGAACGCACGGCAACTTTTTAATCGCGGCAGTGAGTTCGGCCGAACTGGTAACCCTCACTTCTGTGGGTTCATCTCTATCTATAGGATCTAAACTTCCAGCCCAGTGAGCGACACGGGAAGTTAACGAGTGGTATCCCTCTGGACCCATGCCCAAAAATATTTCATGACCCCATGAACAGCCTTTTGCTTCATTACGGTCCAAAATAATTGTATCCCCACCCAATTCCATAACGCGATACAAAAAGTCTGTTACCAACTCGTCCGGTTCTCGTGCAAACGTCTCCTGCAGGTCCCGAAGCTTTGCTCCGCTGTACGGGCGAACAGAGGTAGTTGTTGTCCCTCGGCCACGGCGGCTGTCCGTGTATTGCTCTTTAAGAACGGGACGTAAATGCACGGCTTTCCTCCGTATGGGTTCATCTTCCGAACTGTAATCCATATCGTCCCGGTCAGATGGGTTTCTCTCTGTTCGGTAGCTATGGGATTTTTTCCGGGCTTCGCTTCTCGGAGCACTATTGTCAGGCGAATTTAATTCACGCGCTGCTGCTGACGTGCTGGGCTGAGCGAGTGAATCGGGACTCCTTCACTACAATACTGTCCATCCAATCCAAGATGATATTTACAGTTCGTAAGTAAAGTTCATAGTCCATTCTGGCTATACTCACACGTAGATGATTCAAAAGTCCAAGAAAATCAGGAAATGAGAAAAATGGAAAACAGTTTATTTCTTCGCTGACAAAGCAAGGAAAAGGAAATGGGGATTCTCAGGGTCTCTTAGTTGACTCAGGGCTCTCAGGGATCTCAGGGTTCGTGCACCATAGATTCCTTGCAGATTTTTCCTTTGGACATGATCTAGCTGTACAACAGTCTGAAATCAAACTCTTTCAGCTAAAGTTAAATTTCTTTGTGGAATACACTGAATTTCACCATTCTCTTGCATTACCCAATAAGTGTGACCAGGACCTTCAGCTGAAACCACCCAAACAGTCTGACCTAACAGATTCTTTTCTCTAACAACAGGAACTCTATCACCTTCTACTTTATGTAGCAAATCTGAATGTGCAGATCCAGCTCGATTCGCCGAACCTCTACTATTTACCAGCCAGGTTGCTTGTGCGAAATGTTTTTCCCAGTTTTTCAAAGATCCACCCCCCATGGCTTTAAGAGTGGTCTTCAACAAACCACTGTAGCGTTCAATCTTCCCTGAAGCTGGTGCATAGTAAGGAATATGAAAAATCCACTCAATGCCTTGCTCTTTTGCCCAGTTCTTTACAAGGTTGTTCTTGAAATGAGTTCCGTTGTCTGACTCAGTCCTCTCTGGAGTTTCGTGTCTCCACAGGATCTGTCTCTCCAGACCGAGAATGGTGTTGCGTGCAGTTGCATGTGCAACGGGATACGTTTCCAACCATCCAGTGTTTGCCTCTACCATAGTAAGCACATATTGCTTACCAGAACGAGAACGTGGTAGAGTGATGTAGTCAATCTGCCAAGCTTCACCATACTTGGACTTGGACCATCTGTCACCATACCACAAGGGCTTAAGTCGTTTTGCCTGCTTAATAGCAGCACAAATGTCACAATCAGGGATCACTTGCGTGGTAGCATCCATGGAAATGTCTATGGATCAGTCACGAGCCCATTGGTATGTTGCATCTCTGCCTTGATGTCCTGACGAATCATGAGCCCACCGAGCTAAGAATATCTCACCTCGGTGTTTCCAGTCGAGATCAAGATTAGAGTCCATGTCTACTTGAGAAACCCTTGCAGCTAGGTCTGCCTGATGGTTGTGTTGCTGGTCTTCAGTAGCTTTGCTCTTAGGAATGTGAGCATCAATGTGTCTCACTTTCACTGGAATTCTCTCGACTCGATCAGCAATGTCCTGCCACAGGTCGGCTGCCCAAATGGGTTTCCCTTTCCTCTGCCAACCATTCTTCTTCCAGTTCTTTAGCCAACCCCATAGAGCATTGGCTACCATCCACGAGTCGGTGTAGAAATAAAGCTTTGGCCATCTCTCATGTTCAGCTAAGTCGAGAGCTAGCTGGACAGCTTTTACCTCTGCAAACTGACTGGATTCTCCTTCTCCATCTTTCGCCTCTGCAACTCGACGTGATGGACTCCACACCGCAGACTTCTGCCTTCGCTTGTTTACAACAAGATGACAGGAATTGTCTGTGAATAAAGCACACTTCTTTTCATCATCAGAAAGGTCATTGTAAGGAGGAGCTTCCTCAGCACGAGTTACTTTCTCCTCTGGAGGTTTAGCACAGTTGATACCTTCAGGCGAACTTGAGATCACCTCCACTAGACCAGGCCTTTCAAGATTTCCCATTCGAGCTCTCTGTGTTATCAGAGCCATCCACTTAGACCATGTTCAGTCTGTGGCATGATGTGGTGTGGAGCCTTTGCCTTTGAACATCCAATTCAAGACGGGTAATCTGGGAGCTAAGAGAAGTTGTGATTCAGTTCCAGTTACTTCTGAAGCTGGTTTTACTGCTTCAGAGGCAGCTAAAATCTCTTTTTCTGTTGGAGTATAATTAGCCTCTGAACCTCTGTAACCTCGACTCCAGAAACCAAGAGGTCGTCCACGTGTCTCACCTGGAGCTTTTTGCCACAGGCACCAGATTGGACCATTGTCACTTGCAGCCATGTACAAAATATTCTTAATGCCTGGACCATCCCGGACAGGTCCCAGACCCATTGCTTGAACTACCCCTTGCTTTATCTGATCAAAGGCTGCTTGTTGTTCAGGTCCCCAGTGGAAATGGTTTCTCTTTCGAGTCACATCATACAGAGGTTTCACAATCTGACTGTATCCAGGAATGTGCAGACTCCAAATCCCACTATTCCCAAGAAACATAGGGTCTCTTGCTTGTTTGTGGGATTTGCCATGGTAGAGACGCTGTTTACCACATCCACTGGAATGTGTTGGTGTCCATCCTGCCACCGCACTCCCAGAAACTGAATCTCTGTGGTAGGTCCTTTCACCTTGTCTCGTTTGATGGCAAAACCTGCATTCAGAAGAATGTCAATGATTTTGTTACCTTTCTCGAAGAATTCCTCATCAGTTTTACCCCAGACAATGATAACATTGATTAACTGGATGTGTTCTGGAGCACTGCCTTTCTCCAGAGCATTGTGGATTACTGCATGACAGATGCTTGAGCTGTGGATCCAGCCCATTGGCAGTCTGTTGAAAGTGTACTAGGTTCTTCTCCAGGTGAAAGCAAACTGAGGCCTGCATTCCTCTGCTATGGGAATAGAGAAAAATGCATTAGCAATGTCTATGGTAGCATACCATTTGGCCTCTTTGGATTCCAGCTCATACTGCAGCTCCATCATGTCTGGCACTGCTGCACTCATAGGTGGTGTCTTGTCATTCAGGGCTTGGTAGTCTACCATCAGATGCCAGTCTCCATTCTGCTTCCGCACAGGCCACACTGGACTGTTGAAAGGTGAATGAGTTTTGCTGACGACTTTCTGACTCTCCAACTGACGGATCATATTCTGAATGGGCAACAAAGAGTCACGGTTGGTTCTGTATTGTCTGTGATGCACAGTCTGAGAAGCAACCGGCAATTTAATGTCCTGTATCTTATGTTGTCCCACAACCGCAGATTCATCAGAAAGCTCAGGTCTAACAGATAGCTTCAGTTTTTGTCCATCAATTTCTACTGAAGCTGCTCCAAAAGCCCATTTGTAACCTCTAGGGTCTTTGAAACGCCCTTCTCTCAGAAATTCAATTTCCAAAATACAAGGTGCGTCAGGTCCGGTCACAACTGTATGCTTCCTCCATTGTTTACCAGTTAAACTTATATTAACCTCCACCTTACTTAACTCTTGAGATCCACCAGTGACTCCCAGAATAGTTATAGACTCTGATCCCTGATAATTTGATGGCATTATGGTGCACTGAGCTGCTGTGTCAACCAAGGCCCTGTACTTCCGAAATTGTGAAGTGCCGGGCTACTGGATATACACATCCCAATAGATTCTGTTATCTCTGTTATCCCTCTCCTCCCCCTGGCGGGAGGCAGGGCACCCCTAGTTATGGGGAATACGCCCACATGTGCATTGCGCACAGTGTGTAGTTTTAGAACTGGAGCCACTGTTGGAGCTACTAGAATTGTTCTGGGGAACTGTGGAAGTAACAGCTACCCTTCTGGTATTGCTACCTCGGGTTCTGCCACTTTGCAGTTCCCTCAGTCTCCTGAAAAGATTAGAAGTTGGTTGGCCATCCCATCTGTTCATGTTCTCACCAAACTGATCATGCAGAGTTATCCAAATAATCCTACGTGACTGCCTTGGTGGTCTGTTTTGGATTGATCTGTTTTGGAATGACCTCCTTGGAGGACGTCTATTCCTCACAGATGAAACCTGTATCCACCTGGAGGAAGAATTGGAATTATCCTTTTGTGCCAATTTGATATATGGAATCTTTCAGCTCTTTCATGCAATTCCCAATTTTTCGAGACAGAGTTTCAATGGCTGAAATCAAAGAAACACGTGTCATGCTATCCTCCAATGGCTTCATTTGATCAGTAAATTGGCCAACCGTAGGAGGAGCTCCACCATAATTTCTTGACACAATTCTGCTTGCCAGAATGTTTGCATAATTAGAAGGAGCAAGTTTGATGATCTTTTTAGCAAGACCAATACCCACAGGAATGTCATCAGGATTCAGAGTTTCATGTTCACCATAGAGTAGCTCTCTAACAGCAAATTCTCTCAGGCGCTTAATTCCCTCATCTATAGTCGTCCAGGGCTTAGGATTCCATGGAAGATCATCTCGGGAAGGGTATCTCAGGGCAACTGCAAATAAAAGGCATACCCACAGATTAACCTTGCCGAGAATCTTGGCTAGATGTCTATCTATTCCATTATCCTTTGAGAGAGTTCCTAACTGAGCTGCTGACTTGTCTCCAACTATTAGAGCTGGAGCACCTGTATCATAACATCTACTAAGCCAAGTTAGAATTGGCTCCTTTTGTGCTCTGGTGTAATCTTTACGGACATTTCTCAGCTCTTCGTGTGGCAAAGGACATCCGGAAAGGTCATCTTCTTCTCCATGTCCATCTATCACATCTTCCTGAACATGTTGTCCCCATAATCCTGCTGTCACTCTCTTAAGGATCTCTCTAAGCTGAGAAGCACCCTTAACTGCTGTCCTAACTGCATCTCTTTCTGGTTTTGATCTCAATAATTCAGCTAGATCTTTAAAACAAATCTTCTCTTCCTCCTCAGCAGGATCTTTTCTAGTAGAGGGTCCCTCACCAGGATCAGTCTCCTGCTCTTCTCCTCCATTAGCTCCTGGATCAGCTTTGGCCTTTCCACTTCTAGTCTTTAAAACTGCTACTTGCTTAATTGGAGCTGTGTTTGAATTTGCAGCCACCTTGACAGAAGCTGATTGGTTTTGAGACAGATCAGCTGCTGTGGGAGTGGCTTCCGGTCCTGCCGTGCAAGGAGGCAGAAATGACCTTGCCTCGTTAATGGCCGAAGAAGAAGAAGGAAGGGGAGCCGCCATGTTGGCAGCTGCCACTGCCCCTGGCAGCTTGCCAGAATCAGCAACAGAGCCATTCAAAGCAGCTTTTCCAATAGACTTTTAAACTTTATGTTTAACTAACACGGATCTAGTTTTAATAACAAAACAAGCTCTGGACACCTTTTTCTCCCGACGCCAGGAATACAGAGAATACACATTAGTTATCACCAGCAGCAGAATTATACACACCAAATAAATCACCTTTGGATCCCAGGCATCACCTAAAGTTACTCTCTCCTCAGGCGGAATCTTAAAACCCTTTATCTCAATTGGGAGAGTGGTGGAGGTAACATTCCTGTATCTCACTGGCCATAGGAAATTAATACATTTTCCATACCATAATTTAACTCTATACATAACCCACATATAAATTGTCCACACCAAATATTTACCCAGGTAATCCAAAATCAAACCCAAACAATATCTGTAAACCAGAGCCCCAAAAATTGAAAAGAACAATCGCTCCACAAACCACAATACCTTCATGTTTGCTAATTCAGCTAGAAAACACTAAATCAATCAAATAATAAATTAAACTAATTATCTGCCGCACGTTGGGTACGCCAATAAAAAAAATGTGGTGGGTGGAAGGGCAAGGCCAAGAAACCTCCTCCCCTCCCCCTTGTAAAGTAAAAGGGAAAAAAAATTGAAGGGAAGGGAAAAAAAACTCGCAAGCTGAATTAGCAAAGCAGTGGAGCTATATTTACAAAGCAATGTAGGGAATGCAGGGGGAATATTTACAAATTTACAATATCTACAATATATACAAAGATATACAACAGAGTAACACAGAAATGAGAGTAAACCCCTCGGCAGAGGGGTCCCCCACCTCCGCTCTCCCCTCTCTCCCCCCCTTTCCCCAGAATGGGATAGAAAGAGAAAGAAAAGAAAGGAAAAAAAGTTAGAAGCAGTTTGTGTTAATTGGAAAGGAGTTAATACCGGCTGTTATCTGGTCTTCAAGGCCGAGGCCTTGGCAGAAAGCCCAGCACAGGCAGAGCTGCTGCACAAAGAAAAGGCGGAAGCAAGACTGATAGAAAAGTCGTGCAAATGTCCACTTCACTCCCAGTTCAGAGGGTGCTTCCTCCCACTTTACCAATGAAATAGTTTAGACTATTCCTTCCTTTTACCAACTTCCGTCCACCATATTCCCTTTCTTAAGGGGGCAACGTCAACCGGCCACACCTGGAGAGGAATCCAGTACACTTTCAACAGGCTGCCAATGGGCTGGATCCACAGCTCAAGCATCTGTCATGCAGTAATCCACGATGCTCTGGAGAAAGGCAGTGCTCCAGAACACATCCAGTTCATCGATGATATCATCGTCTGGGGTAAAACTGCTGAGGAAGTCTTCGAGAAAGGTAACAAAATCATTGACATTCTTCTGAATGCAGGTTTTGCCATCAAACGAGACAAAGTGAAAGGACCTACCACAGAGATTCAGTTTCTGGGAGTGCGATGGCAGGATGGACGCCGACACATTCCAGTGGATGTGGTAAATAGAGTCTCTACCATGGCAAGTCCCACACCACTGCATCAGTAGTGACAGATAATAATTCCAACCCGACCGAGGAAATGCCCACAGACAAGATGGAGGTCGTTGCGCGCCAAAAAATGCAGAAAGAAGACGCCACGTCCACCATCTTGGTGCACGCATTGCGTTCAGCAGACGCCACACCTGCCGTCCATCCAAAGCAGCAAAAAAGCAACAAAAAGGCAGTAAAGTCTGTGGCTCGGCGTGCTTGATCCTCATCATCGTCATCTTCCTCCAATGCTGCCAGCAACAGCTCGGATTCAGAAGACGAATGCACCGATAGCAGGAAGCTGAAAAGCGTCAGCGCCATTCTGCAGCTTCTCCTGGACAGGATGGATCGCTTGGAGGCTTGTGGTTGCGGCACTTCTGCGACCGCGCCCGTCCCGTCCCTGGCCTCGGCCCCCGCCGTAGTCCCGGCCTCGGCTTTGGCCCCGGCCCCAGCACCCGCCGCAGTCCCGGCCCCAGCGGTCCCGCCAGTCTCGGCTGCCCCCGCGACCCCAGCGGTCCCACCAGTCTCGGCTGCCCTCGCGGTCCCAGCGGTCCCGACCAACGCGACCTGGACTGACGCACCACCGATACCATCACCGACTGTGGCGGCGGCGGCGGTGGCGATTTCCGCCCCAGCAGCCCTGACGGCCATCCCCGCCCCGGTAGCAGTCACCGCATCAGCAACTTTGGCAGCCCCAGCAGCCCTGGCGGCGCTCCTTCCTGGAACGGCTCCTCCAGCAGCGGCCCCCCAGCGCCTTTGGCCGTTGTACCCTTCTCGCCTCGTTCATCTCAGTCGTTATCGGGGGATGACACCATCACGACCGAAAACCAGCTCGTATTACGACGGGCCGATAATGTATGGGATGGGGAGGTGGGAGGATTGGGAATCGACCCAATATTGGGTCAGTGGAGAGCTATTGTGCAAAATGCAGCTACAGAGGGATTGATTGTAGATTTTCCTGTATGTGCATATCCAGTAGCACTGCAAGGTCAAGACAGAGTATGGCAATCTCTGGATTGGAAATTACTAAAAGAAGCTAGGCAGGCTATAACTACTTATGGTCTGAAGTCAGGCTATACCTCTGCCATAATCGATCAGTTGTTCTCAACACATTTGCTAACGCCCTTCGATACACGTATGTTGGCAAATACCTTATTAACACCACATCAGCGCTTACAATTTCTCGATAAGTGGCAAACTGCCTGCACTGCCGCGGAAGCCACACCCCGGCAGCCAACAGACTCCTTACACGGTGTCACTCTTAATCAACTCATTGGGACAGGAGACTTCATTAGAACAGATCGGCAAATACGACTCCCTGATCAGGTCCTGCAGTTAAGCCAGGATCTAGCGATCAGAGCTTGGTGGAAAATCCAGGACGATAAGTCCGGCTCTACATTTTTCTCCATTCGGCAGGGCCCCACAGAGTCGTTCGGTTCCTTCATAGATAAGTTGCACACAGCAGTAAACTCTAATCCAGACTTGAGTGCCGACATGAAGGCTAAAATGATGGACATTCTGGCATTTGATAATGCTAACGACAAAACTAAGCAGGCTCTAAGCACTGTACCGAGAGGTGCTTCTACCGCACAGTTGCTGGATGCAGCAGAACGAATGATGCACCAGCACACGGCTACCTATTTGGCCACAGCCGTACAGGCAGTCGCAAAATCAGCACCAAAACCACTCAAAAAAGGCAAATACCACGTTGGTAAATGACATAATCCTGGGAAATTTTGGCAGCCTAAATCTAGTTACTCGACTGCTGTGCAGCCTCGAAGGTTCTGTGCTCATTGCCAAAGTCCTACTCGTTCTACCCAAGATTGTCACAGGCAGGGAAACTTCTCTCGCAGTGCGAATGCACCCCGCGCGACGACACCAAATCAGGGTGCTTGGACCACCACCCTGCGGCCACCTCCGGCAGCGGCGGAGTGGACCTGGCAACAGCAGTAGACGTTACCCTTGAGTCCACAGATGTTGCTGTCGTCGAGTCAGATCAACATGGTCCTTTGGGTCATGGACTTTGTGCTCTGTTAATTGGTAGATTGTCTACCTCTAGACAGGGTATCTTTATAGTTCCTGGCCTAATAGATTCTGACTATGAGGGTGTTATAAAAATCATGCTTTACACTATTGCCCCTCCTGTTAGTATTCCTGCTGGAACAAAAATTGCTCAACTAATTCCATTTGAATCTCGAGTGCCTGTAGCTTCAGACAGGGTTCGAGGACAAGGAGGCTTTGGTTCCACTGGCATGCCTAATATCTTATGGGCTTTAGATATCCAAAAGGGTAAACCTGAAGAGGTTGTAACCATCAGACACCCTTATGGGCAAACTGTACAGCTTTCCATGCTTGTGGATACTGGAGCTGATGTTACCATCATACCTCGTCATAGGTGGAATACTCAGTGGCCATTACTCATGGCAAATTCTGAAGTTATGGGTGTAGGAGGTGTGCAAACAACTTGGGTCAGCAAAGAGCCTCTGCAACTTACTTTTCAGGATGGCAAGTCAATCACTTTAAGACCATATGTGCTAACCCTACCAGTCGCTTTATTGGGCAGAGATGCCTTAAGTCAGCTGGGAGCATGACTTGTTACTGATCCTTTTTTGTAGCGGCCACTGGTCAGCAGCCAACCCTCAAATTAAAATGGAAAACAGATGAACCAGTATGGGTGGAGCAGTGGCCGCTCAGACAAGATAGGCTGCAAATTGTCAAGACCCTAGTGCAGGAACAATTGCAATTAGGGCACATAATTCCATCCACTAGTCCATGGAACACCCCAATTTTTACCATTCCAAAAAAATCTGGTAAATGGCATTTACTACATGATCTGAGAGCAATCAATTCGATCATGGAGGAGATGGGTGCCCTACAACCTGGCCTCCCTACTCCTACCATGATCCCCCAAAATTGGGATTTGATCATCATTGATCTAAAGGATTGCTTCTTCACAATTTATTTACATCCGGAGGATTCAGAAAGGTTTGCATTCACTGTTCCATCAGTTAATAAGGCAGAGCCCGCCCAACAATATCAATGGGTAACCTTGCCTCAAGGCATGAAGAATTCTCCCACCCTGTGCCAAATGTATGTGGCCTGGGCCTTGTCCCCATTTAGACAGATCCATCATGACCTTCTCGTTTACCACTACATGGATGACATCCCAATTGCAGGAAAAGAGTTAGATCCTAAGACAATATTGTCTGAGCTTCAACCCATGTTGGAAGCTAGAGGCTTGAAGATAGCACCTGAAAAAATTCAGCAATCAGCCACCTGGAAATATCTGGGGTGGATAATTAATCAAGCCACCATTCGGCCGCAAAAAGTTACACTAACTACTAAAATCTCTAGTCTAGCAGATGTTTAGAAACTGCTAGGCGACATTCAGTGGCTGCAACCTGTCTGTGGTATAACCAATGATGACATAGCACCTTTAATGCCTCTTTTAGGATCTTCAGTGCATGCAAATGACAGCAGACACCTTGATGAGTGTCAGCAAAATGCACTGCAAAAAATACTTGATAAAGTGCTTCATGCTTCTACTTGTCGTATCCTAGAAGACGAGGCATTATCCCTCTTAATAATTAACCGTAGCAATGGACAAAAACATATGGCAGGAGTTATTTGTCAACCCTGCAAGGAATCATTGAACATCATCGAACATCATCGAATGGATATTTTTGTCATATACACCAGACAAAACCGTACTTTCTCAAGATGAAATTTTTGCTCGGTTGGTTATTAAGGGCAGGCGTCGTATTATTGACATCAGTGGAAATGATCCTGATTCAATCTTCCTGCCAGTAGCTCAAGAATACCTTTGTTGGTTGTTGGAAACATCCACTCCCTTTCAAATGGCAATTTCTGATTATTTGGGTCGCATTAGTGTACACCCACCCGCTAGTAAGTTATTACCCTTTTTGCAGAACCAAGAAATTTCTTGCAAACTGCTAATATCTGCAAGACCTGTAGATGGTGATACAGTATTCACAGACGCGGGCCGGAAGTCTCATCGTGCCGCAATCACCAGGAATACATCAGGTCAATGGCATTCACGGCTTATACAAGGCCAGCCAGGAGATTCTCTCCAAACCTTAGAGTTAGCAGCTGTTGTTCAGGTATTTCATGACTGGAAATCACAACCAGTCAACATTGTTTCTGATTCTCTTTATGTGGTAGGGATTGTTACTAGGCTAGAAGGTGGTATGGTGAAATCCTTAAAAAACGAACGCCTGTATCACCTGTTAATACAACTCCTATCACTGTTGAATCATCGTGCGCACTCATATTTCATCATGCATATCCGTAGTCACCAGCAATGTGGTGGCTTAGCCATTGGGAATAATAGAGCGGATATGCTGGTGGCTCCGGCCTGGGCTGGTCCACCCATGAACATTTTTCAACAGGCAGCGTTATCTCATGGATTTTTTCATCAGTCCGCTAAGATGCTAGTGCGTCAATTTGGCATTCCTCATTCTGATGTGCAAGGCATTGTTCAATCTTGTTCGTCTTGCCAACAGGCCACCTGTGTTATGGGCCTTGGAGTGAATCCAAGAGGACTACAAGCCCTCGAATTATGGCAAATGGATGTCACTCATCTTTCAGAATTTGGTCGTCTACGCTTTGTGCATGTGGCTATAGATACCTTTTCTCATGCCATGTGGGCCACAGCACAGTCTGGGGAATCTGCTAAACATGTTATTAAGCATATGCATGCAGCTATTGCAGCCTTGGGGGTACCACAAACCCTTAAGACTGACAATGGTCCTGGCTACACCTCTCACCGCTTCAATCGTTTTTGTGCGAATTGGGGCATCCAGAGAATCGCAGGCATCCCACACTCCCCTACTGGACAGGCCATTGTTGAGCATGTTCATGGAGTGTTGAAATCGCTGTTGCAGAAACAGAAAGGTGGAGAGGAACTTGACAGCCCTCATGAACGCTTAGCAAAAGCAGTATATGTTATGAATTTCTTACGGCTCACACAAAACTGACAAGAGCCCCCCATAGTGATTCATAACAATTCCCTTCATTCAGGCCGTAAACCTTTATCATCAAAGGTTCTGGTTCGATACCGCAATCCAGCGACAGGAACCTGGGTAGGTCCAGTGGAACTCTTAACAATGGGCCGTGGTTATGCTTGTGTTCTGACAGATGCTGGTAGCCAGTGGATCCCCAGCAGGTGGATTCGACCATGGAAGGAGGAATTGCCAGAAGCAGCTCATACCTCTGCCACTTGAGTGCAATTATAGTATTAGCTGGTTCAAATTCATTTTTCCTTTTTATGTTTGTGTGGATTGATGTTTGGCTAATTTAGGCTGATTCATTAGACATTAGGATAATGACCTTAGGTCTTCCAAAGATTTTCCTTTGGTTTATGGTTTTCTTTTCCCTTATAGTCCTTTTCTGCGCGCCATGGCATTTTGGGAGATCTCCATAGAATATAGGACATAGATGAATATTGTGTTAAATGATTTTTTCATGTTAAGGATTTTGTTTTTAGTTAGCCTACCATTCCTTTTATTGTCCTTTTAGGTATTGAAGTTTTAAGGATTTTTGGTAGTAGCATAAGTTAAGAGGTTAATATAGGGATATCATAGAATATAAGTGTTCCTTTGTGTTCATAGTAATTAAAAAATAAGGATTACTAAGTATTATTTAAAAAACAACAAAGAAAAAGAGTTATTAATAGACATGTAAGGATTAGTAATATAAGAAATGTAGTTAACCATAAGGATTATTAGCAAACATAGATAAGATTGTTAAGATAATAAGATTGTTAAGATACGTATGATTAAGTAAAATATAACATAGATAAGGATTGTTAGAATAAGTATGACTAAGTAGAATACAAAAACAAACAAAAAAATTGAAAAAATAAAAGACAAATTAACAAAAATAAAGAAAAAAATAACAAAAAAAATAGATAAAGATAAGTTAACAAAACATGTATATAGTAGAGTTGACAGTAAAATGTATAGTGAAGTTTAGAAATGAACAAATATATGATAAAAAATACAAACAAAACAACAATGACAAAATGAATAATGAGTAACAAATAATATAGAAAATCTAATGAAGAAACATGATACAAATAAGCAGTTACAAAAATTGAAATAACAAGCAATTAAATAATACCAACGGATATAACTAAGTAACAACAAGATTATAATGAAACAAAAATACATGCAGCAAAACAACAAATATGCAACAGACAAACACAAAACCTTAACAGAGCCAATAACAAAATCAACTGCAAACTAAGTCCGAACATGAGAAATTATTAAAAAATAAAAAAAAAAAAAAAAAGGGAAAGGAGAGAATATCCCATAGCAAAAAAAAGATTTTGATGGTAACCCTAGAAATGTTCTAACCCTAGAAATGCTGTAACCCTAGAAACATCAATTCTCTCACCACAAGATAGCACAACCATCATGAAAATGACAAGCAATGACAAGCAGCAAACCTACCTAGCACTGACCTCAACAACTCCTACAATAATCCAAGATGTCAGCAGGAAGCATCTAGCTTAGAATTGAGTGTAACACCTAAGAGATTCATATCATCAGGATGAGTAGAAAGGCATCATTGTGGTTAGTTTAGCTTAAAATAATGAGTACTCAGAATGTCATCTACGACCCACTGATGGAGCCTTTTTCACTCTCACTGCTTGCCTGCAAAGCAGTTTTTCCCCTATCTGTGAAGAAGAAGTCTGGCCAACTTCATCTTCGTGGATTGAGGAGAGTCTTGCTAACCCTAAACAGCTTGTGACTCTCAAGCATCTTGGAAAAGTAAAGATGTGACTTGCCCATAAAGTAGATTGCAGAGGATCGTGCTGAGGATTAACATGCTGTATTTGTGAACCGCTTATGCCTTGATCTTTGTACACAATGTGCTCAGACCTGACTGGGTCTTTACTGCTGATGTTTCTTTTGTTTTCATTGCTTTTGTGCCTTATAGCTGACAATGCTGTTAATGCTGTTTCCTTTAATGTATGAAATGATTGACTTATGCTGTATGGGATGGGAATAGTTCCCGTGACCAGATTGCTCACAAAAACAAAAAGGGGGATTTGTGGTAATGGTTGTGACAGGCAGTGTGAGCAATCCGGCAGTGTAGGCCTAGAGCCTGACATGGTGGTAGGCCGTGCCCAGCATGAGTGCGGAAGTGGCTAGCAGTATAGCAGAACAGTGCTGTGCCCGCACTGTGTAACCAAAGCAGGGCACTGGTAGCCATAAACATAGAGAGTTATCTTTCAATGACAGGACACACACGTATATCAACAATCCCGCGTGTTAACCAATAATCCACAGTAGTACAGTGTGTGGTCACTCGTGAGGGGCCAATGAAGCCATGCCAGCAATGCCCCCCGAGCTTATATAAATTGTAAAGTTTTTCTTAATGCGCACTTCTTCTGCGCACTTCTTACTAGCCTGTCAGCTCTACTGTCTGCTTTGCACTATGCTTGCTTTATAACGGAACAACGATAAAGCAATAAAGGAACAATACTAGATCATATTGATCAGCCGTATTGACTCCAATCTCCGTCGTCCCCAGAACGCAAGACTGAACATTGCCACTCATCTCTCCCTCTAAGACAAAAGGCTGAATGTCATTAGGGGGTTGGGAACATGCAAGCGTAGGACACAACCTAGAAACAACTGCTGGCTTCTGTGCCAACCTACCTCCTCCTACAGCCAACCTGACTCTGTGTGACTTTGACAAGTCCAGGTCTGGATGCCTGACTGCTCCTTCCCTGCCAATCTGTTGCTCAAAGCCATAGACCACTTAATCTGCAGCCAGAAAAGGCCCAAAGTCCTTTAATAATCTCCTTACCAACTAAACCCAGCAGCAGCAAACCTCTGGCACCAGAGATCGTTGAGCTTGACCCCAGCAACAACTACATACAAAGCTTTGAAAAACTTGTGGCAGCAGGCCACCAAAAGGTCATCTCTCATCAGCTCCATCCCTTCCTAAGTATTGTCAGAACACAGCTCTATCTGTGTTTAAACACAATAGATACAAAGTTTCCACCTACCCACGTGTCTTTATTCCTCTAGCAAGACACAAATTGAATGAGGAGAAGCTACAAAGGGAAATCCTTTGAAACAATAAATAGCAAAGGTAGAGAATGGAGACAGGACCCACCAGGAGACAGAAGAGCTCCTGCCTGGGGAATACCCACCTCTAGGCTCTGTGCAGTTTGCCAGGAAAAACTTAGAGCTGAGGGAAGATATGCTGTCACTGAAAGATTTAGGGAGGCAAAGGAAAAACGACAGAAGGGAGGGAACTGCACGTGGAGGAGAGGCTTCTGTGAGGGCTGCAGAGAGCTGATGAGGACAGGAAAGGAAAGCACAGGAAAAGGTGGGTTCTCCCAAACTAGTGAATAAGTATTACCTCAGAAGTTAATTGTGGTTGAAGAACTGTATGAACTGAAAGAGCTGCTTTAACTCACAAAGTAGTCAAGCTGCTTTTGCAAACTTGTTGCAGAGGAGCAGGTTCTGGATCATTTTAATCAGCTGCAGTCTTGGGTTTATTAAACTGAATACAAGTACTGAATTAATTGAACTACAAAGTGAGAGGAGGGAGAGAGAGATGCTAAAGCTCTTGGCTTCAATGTGTGTGGTAGTTTTAGCCTGTGCCTTGAAAATTTTCCACAGACCTTGAACAGAAAGTAGTAGAATGTAAATAAATCATTATTGGATGAAAAAAGGAAAATAATGATAAAGTCTAAATAATCCCATTGGACAGATATCTGACATAAAAGCTACTTTTGTACACTTCTCTCTTTTCAACTCCTTCACTCTAGCAGATACTAGCTTCTGGCTTCTGCTGGCTTTGCTGACCTTGCCTGAATTGCTTTGTTGTGCCTAAGTATTAACAAACAGATCTCTCTGCTTTTCTCCTTTCTTCTCACGTCCCATGTACAAGGGGAGGGAAGGGAGCGGGAAGGAGGAAGCTGTATATTTTGTACATATGCATTGCATTTCATTTCTACATTGTAGTTTTGCTTGTAAATACAGCTTCATTTGCTTTCTAATTGAGCTGGTCTGGCAGTTTTATGTTGGGGGGAATTTTCAACCCACCACAATGTGCAAACAATAAAACTGCATAGTTCATCTACAGAGGGAGAAGACAAAGCCCAATTCTGTTACTGTGATGTGTTTTTAAAATTGTTTTGATTCAGAGCTATAAATGCCTAACTGCACCCTGTTAAGATCAAGTAAAAAAATATCAAACTGGTTGTTTTCTAGGGAATCCTTAGGGCAGACTCAGAGCAAACACAGCAGCAGGCAGGAAAACTAACACCTGTGGGCAGAAGAGCTCAGGGCCATAGTATTTTTTATTTTTTTGTAATTCTTTCATACCCTGGGCCTGAGCATGGGAGCTCAGTTCAATAATTCTGCTATTAGGACAGTCTGTGGTACTCTTCTGCCATGGGACGACCTGCATTCTCCTAAATCATCTTAATCACAGCTCAGGAGGCAGCACAAGCCATTTCCAGTGGGCATTCTGGATGTGACAAACCCAAATTGCAGGAAAGGAGAATATAATGGTATAGACCTGGCTACAAGCTGCCCAGTCAGCCTCAGTCAGCACGCCCTGACACAGCTGACCTGACTACTGCTTCACACAGCCATCTTCACTCCATCCAAATCTCTCAAATCACTGGAAAATGACACCTTCTTCTATTGCAGAATTTTCAGCAAGAATAACTCAGCTGCAACTGAATATCTTCTCCATCTTACTGCTGTATTCCATGCTTTTCCTTTCAGAGGATTAACCTCCAGGATCTCGTGTTCTTGCTTCTGTCATTTCTGAAGGCATTGCAGTTGGAGAAACCTCTCCAATTATGACTAGCCACAGGGTACTCTTTTACAATTTATGAGGAAAATCCTTAAAAAGGCAGACCTGTTAAAAGATACTGCACCTCTAAAACTCCAGATACACTGTCAAAGAACCATGGTATCCTACTAAGCACTTAGAAAAATTGTACCTGTAAATGTTGAGATTGATGGATTTAGAGTAGAGTGGTAAAGAGCAGTACCACACTCACTTTAATGAGAGCAAGAGACAAAGATTAAGTCAATATACCTAATATTGCCTCTACGATGTGGAATGAAATACATAACTGATTTCTCATTTATGAAAGAATGAAAACATTTCAACAAAGGGATATCTAATGCTCATGGCTTATCAGAAAACAACAACAAAACCAACCAATCAAAAAAATGCTATCTTCAAAAAATTAGTTACGCTATTGTGGTGGGATGGAAGGTAAGGCCGAGAAGCCTCCTCCCTTCCCCCTTTGTAAAGTAAAAGGGAAAAAAAAATTGAAGGGAAAGGAAAAAAAAACTCGCAAGCTGAATTAGCAAAGCAGTGGAGCTATATTTACAAAGCGATGTAGGGTTTGCAGGGGATTATTTACAAATTTACAATATCTACAATATATACAAAGATATACAACAGAGTAACACAGAAATGAGAGTGCCCCCCTCGGCAGAGAGGGGTCCCCCACCTCCGCTCTCCCCTCTCTTCCCCCCCTTTCCCCAGAACGGGATAGAAAGAGAAAGAGAGGAAAAAAAAAGTTAGAAAGAGTTTGTGTTAATTGGAAGGGAGTTAGTATACAGGCCTGTTATCTGGTTTTCAAGGCCGAGGCCTTGGCAGAAAGCCCAGCACAGAAAGCTGCTGCACGGAGAAGAGGCGGAAGCAAGACTGACTGAGAAGTGCTGGAAATGTCCAGTATAGTCCCAGCTCAGAAGTGCTTCCTCCCACTCATCCAATGAAATTAGTTTAGACTATTCCTTCCGTTTACCAACTTCCGTCCACCATATTCCCTTTCTTAAGGGGGCAACGTCAACCGGCCACAGCTATGACAGCCTTGTGACTTACAAGTCACTGTATACTTACAATGCCAAGAAAAAAGAAATAGAACTAGAAATGTGCCACTGCTACAAAAGTGGGTACACTATATTAATTCCTTGCTGCACAGTTAATGCCAAAGGATCATCTAACTCCACATTATGAGGAGACTGGAGCACAAGCCCTATGAGGAGAGGCTGAGGGAGCTGGGGTTGCTTAACTTGAAGAGGAAGCTCAGGGGAGACATTATTGCTCTTTACAACTACCTGAAGGGAGGTTGTAGCTGGGTGGGGGTTGGTCTTTTCTCCCAGGCAACCAGCACCAGAACAAGAGGACACAGTCTCAAGCTGTGCCAGGGGAGGTTTAGACTGGATGTTAGGAAGAAATTCTTCATAGAAAGAGTGATTTGCCATTGGAATGGGCTGCCCAGGGAGGTGGTGGAATCGCCGTCACTGGAGGTGTTTAGGAAGAGACTGGATGGGGTGCTAGGTGCCATGGTTTAGTTGATTAGATGGTGTTGGATGATAGGTTGGACTTGATGATCTCAAAGGTCTCTTCCGTTTCAGCGGTAAGCTCCATTGGGAACACACCGAGACCAGGAGCCTCGGAAAAGCACTAACTGCTCCCTTTTCAACCTGCGGGACCCGCGCGGAATCTCGACACTCGGCTAGGATTGGCTCTTGCCATTTCTCCACGTGCTCGGGATCACTTGGGCTTCCTGAGTGCCTCAGCACTTTAAAAAGCCGGTGGCAGCTCGCGGGCGGTTCTGTTTCAGCGGTAAGCTCCATTGGGAACACACCGAGACCAGGAGCCTCGGAAAAGCACTAACTGCTCCCTTTTCAACCTGCGGGACCTGCGCGGAATCTTGACACTCGGATAGGATTGGCTCTTGCCGCTTCTCCACGTGCTCGGGATCGCTTGGGCTCCCTTGCATGCTGCGTCAGTTTAAAAAGCCTGCAGCAGCTCGCAGCAGCTTCCGTCTCAGCGTCACCACACTTTTTCTAAAACTTTCTTCAGTAGGTCCCGTGGGCAGGGCTAGCCATGGTGGTAACTCACCTCAATAACTCCTTTAAAAAGTCAGTCTCAACTCAGACTGAGGGGGAATATAAGCAGGTAGGTAGGTGTCATAAGCAAGAGGTAGGTGCCCAGGCATCTGGCTGCAGACAGTGCTGGAGCCTGGCACTTGAGATGCAGGGTAGTGGAGACAACTCTTGCATAACATGTGAGCAGATAGACTATCTGCTTAGCCTGGTGGCCGGACTGAAGGACGAGGTTGCTAGACTTAGAGATGTAAAGGATTGAAGAAGGGTGACAAACCTGAGTAACCAGGCTCTGCAGGCCCCCCCAGCAGAGGCTGGTTATCCAAAAAGAAGAGGGGAATGGACACAGGTTCCTCTCACAAGATGCAAGGTTAAACCTCCTTGCCTCCCCTCACCTTCCCTACTGCCCTTGGAAAACAAGTACGGGGCATTGGAGGTCGAGGGTGAGGTGATTCTGATGCCGGAGGACACAGCATCTGGGGTTTTCCCTGTGGCAAAACAGCTTAAGGCAAAACAACCTACGGCAAAACAGCCTAAGGTTAAACAGCCTAAGGTTAAACAGCCTTCCCCCGGCATCAGGACTTGCTCCCTTAAAAAAAAAGAGCAGGGTAATTGTTATTGGCGATTCCCTCTTGAGGGGAACAGAGGGCCCTATATGTCGGCCAGACCCTACTCACAGGGAGGTTTGTTGCCTCCTGGGAGCTAGGGTTGGAGATATTACCAGAAGGCTGCCTGGTTTGGTACAGCCCTCTCAATACTATCCCTTAATAGTTATGCAGTTAGGGAATGATGATGTTGCAACCAGAACTCCCAGGGCTATCAAGAATGACTTTAGGGCCTTGGGGGATCTCGTTGAGGGGTCAGGTGCACAAATAATTTTTTCGTCTATACCCTTAGTTGCAGAAAGGAATACCATAAGGAACAGGTCAGCAGCTGTAGTCAACAAGTGGCTTAGAGGCTGGTGCAGTCAAAAGAATTTTGGGTTTTTCGATCTTGAAAAACTTTCTGCTGCACCAGGTCAGCTGGCAAAAGATGGAGTACATCTGTCCCAGAGGAGGGGTAAGATCAGAGTGTACAAGAATGGCCTATCCCTCAAAGGGAAAAAGATTCTAGGAAGGGAATTGGCTTTAAACTAGTTTTGAAGGGGGAAGGGGTTGAAACCAGTCCCCCCAGGCAGGAGTCTGGGGCTGATAAGCTAGAGTCAGAGATGAAACCAGCAGCCCGGCTGAAGTGCATGTACACTAATGCACGAAGCATGGGCAACAAACAAGAGGAGCTGGAAGCCTTGATGCAGCAGGAAAGTTATGATGCAGTTGCCATCACAGAGACATGGTGGGACGACTCACATGACTGGAGCGCTGCAATTGATGGCTACAGGCTCTTCAGGAGAGGCAGGCAAGGAAGAAGGGGTGGAGGGGTGGCCCTGTACATCAGGAAGGCACTAGATGCTATTGAGCCGGAGATCAGGGACCATCAGGTTGAGTGCCTGTGGGTGAGAATTAGAGGGAAGGCCAACAGGGCTGGCATCCTGGTTGGAGTCTGTTATAGATCACCCAACCAGGAGGAAGATGTTGATGAGTCATTCTAAAGGCAGCTTAAGGCTGTCTCAAGATCGCCTGACCTTGTTCTCATGGGCGACTATAACCAGCCTGATATCTGCAGGGATCTTAACATAGCAGAGAGGAGGCAATCTAGGAGGTTCTTAGAATGCATGGAGGACAGCGTCTTATCCCAGGTGCTGCGAGAGCCTACCAGGGGCAAGGCTATGCTTGACCTCCTCTTCACCAACAGGGAAGGGCTGGTGGGTGATGTGGTGGTTGGAGGGTGCTTAGGGGCCAGTGACCACGAGATAATTGAATTTTCAGTATTTGGTCAAGCTAAGAGGGGTAGCAAGAAGACCTGGACTTCCGGAGGGCGGACTTCAGGCTACTCAAGGAACTAATTCAGAGGGTTCCTTGGGATAAAGCCCTTAAAAACAAAGGGGTCCAGGAGAGCTGGGCCTACTTCAAGGAAGAACTGTTGAAGGCTCAGGGACAGGCTGTGCCAATGTGCCGGAAGATGAGCCGCCTGGGCACACAGCCAGCCTGGATAGGTAATGAACTTTTAATGGAACTAAGGGAAAAAAAGAGGGTGTATCACCTTTGAAAGAAGGTGAGGCAACCCATGAAAAGTTTAAGGATGTTGCTAGGTCTTGTAGGAAGAAAATTAGGGTGGCAAAAGCACATTTGGAGCTTAGACTGGCCTCTGCTGTGAAGGACAACAAAAAGTCCTTCTATAAATACATTAATAGCAAGAGGAAGGGCAAGAACAGCCTCCACTCCTTGGTGGACAAGGAGGGGAACGTTGTAACAAAGGATGAGGAAAAGGCAGAGGTACCTAACACCTTCTTTGCCTCAATTTTTACTAGCAGGACAGAATGTCTTCCAGACAGCTGGCCTGCAGAGCTGGCAGAAGGAGCCAGGGAGCAGCATAGTTTTCCACTGTTCCAGAATGGGGTAGTTGGTGATCTGCTCAGCCACTTGGATCCCCACAAGTCCATGGGACCAGATGGGATCCATCCTAGGGTGCTGAGAGAGCTGGCAGATGAGCTGGCCAAGCCGCTATCCATCATTTTCCAGCAGTCCTGGCTCACTGGAGATGTCCCAGAAGACTGGAAGCTGGCCAACGTTGTGCCCATCCACAAGAAGGGCCGGTTGGATGAGCGAGGGAATTATAGGCCCGTCAGCCTGACCTCAGTGCCAGGCAAGATTATGGAACAGGTCATCTTGAGTGCAATCACATAGCACTTACAGGATGGCCAAGGGATCAGGCCCAGCCAGCATGGATTTAGGAAGGGCAGGTCCTGCCTGACCAACCTGATCTCCTTCTATGATCAGGTGACCTGCCTGGTGGATGTGGGGAGGCCTGTGGATGTAGTCTACCTGGACTTCAGCAAGGCCTTTGACACTGTCCCCCACAGCAGACTCCTGGCCAAGCTGTCAGCCCATGGCTTGGACGGGAGCACACTGCACTGGGTTAGGAATTGGCTGGATGGCCGAGCCCAGAGAGTGGTGGTGAATGGTGCCACATCCAGCTGGCGGCCAGTCAGTAGTGGAGTCCCCCGGGGATCAGTGCTGGGCCCTGTGCTCTTTAACATCTTTATTGATGATCTGGATGAGGGAGGGGCATTGAGTCCATCATCAGTAAATTTGTTGAGACACCAAGCTGGGGGCAGGAGTTGATCTGCTGGAGGGTAGAGAGGCTCTGCAGAGTGACCTCGACAGGCTGGACAGATGGGCAGAGTCCAACGGCATGAGATTTAACACATCCAAGTGCCGGGTTCTGCACATTGGCCACGACAACCCCATGCAGTGCTACAGGCTGGGGTCAGAGTGGCTGGAGAGCGGCCAGGCATAGAGGGACCTGGGGGTGCTGGTTGATGGTAGGCTGAAAATGAGCCTGCAGTGTGCCCAGGCAGCCAGGAGGGCCAATGGCATCCTGGCCTGCATCAAGAACAGTGTGGCCAACAGGAGCAGGGAGGTCACTCTGCCCCTGTACTCTGCACTGGTTAGGCCACACCTCGAGTACTGTGTCCAGTTCTGGGCCCCTCAGTTTAGGAAGGATGTTGACTTGCTGGAGCGTGTCCAGAGAAGGGCAACAAAGTTGGTGAGGGGTTTGGAACACAAGCCCTATGAGGAGAGGCTGAGGGAGCTGGGATTGCTTAGCCTGGAGAAGAGGACACTCAGGGGTGACCTTATTGCTGTCTACAACTACTTGAAGGGAGGTTGTTGACAGGCAGAGGTTGGTCTCTTCTCCCAGGCAGCCAGCACCAGAACAAGAGGACACAGTCTCCGGCTGCACCAGGGGAGGTTTAGGCTGGATGTTAGGAAGAAGTTCTATACAGAAAGAGTGATTACCCATTGGAATGGGCTGCCCGGGGAGGTGGTGGAGCTGCCATCACTGGAGGTGTTCAGGAGGAGACTTGGCAGGGTGCTCGGTTGCATAGTTTAGTTGGTTGGGTGGTGTTGGATGATAGGTTGGACACGATGATCTTGAAGGTCTCTTCCAACCTGGTTTATTCTATTCTATTCTATTCCAACCTGTTTTATTCTATTCTATTCTATTAGAAGTGCTTTTCTTACAGGACATACATATTCTGTACAAAGCTGAAACGTTTTCTACAAATGTCAAGGAAAATTTGCAGAGTAACTGGTCATAATACACTGGAATAACAGTACTACTAACTATCAAGAAAGAGAGTAGAAATACAGCATTCTACAACATGTTTCAAAATTAATTCCAACACTGCATCTCAGAAATGAAGCCTAATTTTAAATACCTTTAATTCTAGGAAGAACCAGGCATGATAGTGTTAAAGGATGGAAACTTCATCAGAAATACATATTATGTTTCTTGAAATGTCCCTTATTTGGACAAGAAAAATACAACCATCTTTCTGCTGTTAAGAATCAGAGACAAGGTCCAAGATCACCCTGCCAACAAAGCAAGCAAGTTTTTGGGGATGAGAATCATATAGCAAAGAAACACAAAGTTTGTAGACCATCATTTATATCCACAGAAACTGAAAAGCAGAACTGGCAAGTTGAGTTGCCCACCAGACATGAAAGAACAACTCAGACATAGCCTTGAATGTGAGGAAAAGAATCAGCACAACTGAGATACTTCCTCCAGGGAAAAGGAAAAAGACCATTAGAAGCTTCCACCTGGATGATCACCAGCAGTACCGAACCATAAATATAGATATAGTTTACCAATTTAGCCCTAAAGCAAATATATTTAACTGGATATCTGGTTGTTCAGTAGCACAGCAGCAGTGCTGGGCCAAATCCAAGTCACAGCCTTTTGGCCCAGGAGGAAAAGTTACCAAATGAAGTGTGCTGACAACATATGGAGGCCTGTGCTACTGGAGCAGTTTCATCCCCATCGAGAAGGAAAAAAACATGC
This sequence comes from Melanerpes formicivorus, assembly GCF_026170545.1. Classification (NCBI taxonomy): domain Eukaryota; kingdom Metazoa; phylum Chordata; class Aves; order Piciformes; family Picidae; genus Melanerpes; species Melanerpes formicivorus. The sequence continues at coordinate 1,536,760 of NW_027142409.1, forward strand.
CAAACACACGATTTAATGTAGATCAGAGCTCTGCTGCTCAAAGCACCCTGGACACTGATACCTTTTGGAATAGACTGGCTTGTTTTGGTGCTGACTTTACATCTTTTCAAAGTTTTTTTCACAGGGGAAAGGATTGTGGCTTATAGTTTTTTAACCTGTAAGTCATTTGGGAGTCATTTACTACTTAACTCTTTTATCCATTCTGCATTACCTCCTTTGTTATTTATTTCCATTCCAAAGTAACTTCAAACACCTATGAAGGTAAAAAGCAGCAGGGCCTGCAAGAATGCTCTTTAAAGCACGTAACACCCAACATTTTGATGGGCATAGCAGACATCCTAAAATGGTCACCCAAGATATACTCATCTGCTGAGAACAAAGCTCCTGCCTTTGGCCTCTTACCTAGACACCTGTTACTAGCAAGCATAAAGCTGGGATAGAAAGCTTATGTCCAATTTGAGCTTCATTAATGTGAATTGAAAATATCTTCCATAGAAGAAGGGTGAGTTACAGGAGTACAGAGAAAATGTAACATTACCTTCAGGATTCTCATTTCCACTTTTCAATTTCTGCCTCAACACTGTACATGTGAGATTTACAAAAATAATACGTATATAGTCAACAAGACCAAGTACAGGGTCCTGCATCTGGGTCGAGGCAATCCCAGGCACAAATACAGGCTGGGCAGTGACTGGCTGGAAAGCAGCCCTGAGGAGAGAGACTTGGGGGTGCTGGTGGACAAAAAGCTCAACATGAGCTCTCAATGTGCACTTGCAGCCCGCAAAGCCAATCAGATCCTGGGCTGCATCAGGAGAAGTGTGGCCAGCAGGTCAAGGGAGGTGATCCTCCCCCTCTACTCAGCTCTGGTGAGACCCCCTCCACTCTGGAGCCCCTATTACAAGAGGGATATGGATGTGCTGGAACGTGTCCAGAGAAGGGCCACGAGGATGATAAGAGGGCTGGAGCACCTCTCCTATGAGGACAGACTGAAGGAGTTGGGGCTGTTCAGTCTGCAGAAGAGAAGGCTCCGAGGTGACCTACTTGTGGGTTTCCGGTATCTGTGGCCTTCCAGTATCTGAAGGGGGCCTACAGGAAGGCTGGCGAAGGACTTCTCAGTATCTCAGGTAGTGATAGGACTAGGGGGAATGGAATGAAGCTGGAGGTGGGGAGATTCAGGCTGGAGGTGAGGAGGAAGTTCTTTACGGTGAGAGTGGTGAAGCCCTGGAATGGGTTGTCCAGGGAGGTGGTTGAGGCCCCGTCCCTGGAGGTGTTTAAGACCAGGCTGGATGAGTGCTGATCTAGTGTGGGGTGTCCCTTCCCATGGCACGGGGGTTGGAACTATATGATCCTTGTGGTCCCTTCCAACCCTGACTGATACTATGATATATAAGATCTTTTTTTTTCTTAATATAGATAAACAGCCAATGATTTGTGAACATCATGATTGAAATGGTTCTTTTGGTCTTTATGCTACTGTAACTTTACCTCTTTGCAGACACAAGCGTGTTCAAAAGCAGTTCTATACTGTAGGCTCCAGACCAGCACATCCAATGGATTGTGGTGGCTTTATGTCATGTGGTACAGTGTTCAGTAAAGAGCCTGCTGTAGCGGAGACTGTTGTCAAGGCATTCACTATGTCCCTCTGTCACTTGGATTTTCTGAGGAATGCACTAAGGAGGTACTACAAAGTGTGTTCCCTCTATTGAGGCACATCCTTGGTGAACTGCAGTGGCCTCTGCACTGTGAAATGCAGTAGAGGTAGTCAAAAGTTGTAAAATGTTGAGATGAGGGCATAGTGACATAGAACAGCCCTATTTGTTCAGAAACTAGGCTAACAACTAAGTAACAAAGGCACTACCAGCCATACCTGATTATACCAAGTCGGTCTAAATCTTCTTCCTCCTCTTCCTCTTCTTTTTTTTCCCCTTTTCTGGCATTTTTGACTGATGAAAGTTGTGAGATTAAGTCAGATGACTTCTCCTCTTTGAAAAAATCAATTGCCTCATTTTCTTCATCGTTCTCCCTGTCATCAGGAATGTTTTTACCCTTGAAGTCAGTGGCACTAGCAGATTTTGTTCCTGCAAAATACAATAAACCAGAATAACCAGAATAAACCAAACCAGGTTGGAAGAGACCTTCAAGATCATTGCATCCAACCCATCAACCAATCCAACCCACCTAAACAACCAACCCATGGCACCAAGCATCCCTGCTCCTGCTGGCCACACTGTTCCTGATGCAGGCCAGGATGCCATTGGCCCTCCTGGCTGCCTGGGCACACTGCAGGCTCATGTTCAGCCTACCATCAACTAGCACCCCCAGGTCCCTCTCTACCTGGCCGCTCTCCAGCCACTCTGACCCCAGCCTGTAGCACTGCATGGGGTTGTTGTGGCCAATGTGCAGAACCCGGCACTTGGATGCGTTAAATCTCATGCCGTTGGACTCCGCCCATCTGTCCAGCCTGTCGAGGTCACTCTGCAGAGCCTCTCTACCCTCCAGCAGATCAACTCTTGCCCCCAGCTTGGTGTCGTCAACAAATTTACTGATGACGGACTCAATGCCCTCATCCAGATCATCAATAAAGATGTTAAAGAGCACAGGGCCCAGCACTGATCCTTGGGGCACACCACTAGTGACTGGTCACTGGCTGGATGTGGCACCATTCACCGCCACTCTCTGGGCTCGGCCCTCCAGACAGTTCCTAACCCAGTGCAGTGTGCTCCCGTCCAAGCCATGGGCTGACAGCTTGGCCAGGAGTATGCTATGGGGGTGTCACCGGCTGAGGCTGTCCCCTTAAGAAAGGGAATATGGTGGACGGAGGTTGGTAAATGAAAAGAACGATCTAAACTAATTTCATTGGTAGAGTGGGAGGAAGCACCTTCTGAACTGGGAGTGCAGGAGGGTATCCTGGGCATTCCGGCACTTTATCTTCAGTCTTGCTTCTGCTCCTCCGCAGGGCAGCAGCTCTCTGTGCTGGGCTTTCGGCCAAGGCTTTGGCCTTGAAAGCTGATAAGGCCTGTATTAACTGCTTTCCAATTAACACAACTGCTTATAACTTTTTTTCTCTTTCTCTCTCTTTCTAACCCGCTCTGGGGAAAAAGGGGAGAGCGGAGGTGGGGAACCCCCTCAGCAGAGGGGGGACTCTCCTTTCTGTGCTACTCTGTTGTATATCTTTGTATATATTGTAACTATTGTAAATTTGTATATATTCCCCTGCATATCCTACATTGCTTTGTAAATATACAGCTCCACTGCTTTGCTAATTCAGCTGTGAGGTTTTTTTTCCCCTTTCCTTTCAATTTTCCTTCCCTTTACTCTACTGGGGGGAGGGAGAAGGCTTTTTGGCCTTACCCTTCCAACCCTACCACAGGGGGATGGTGTCAAAGGCATTGCTGAGGTCCAGGTAGACCACATCCACAGGCTTCCCCACATCCACCAGGCGGGTCACGTGATCATAGAAGGAGATCAGGTTCGTCAGGCAGGACCTACCGTTCCTAAATCCATGCTGGCTAGGCCTGATCCCTTGGCCATCCTGAAAGTGCTGTGTGGTTGCACTCAAGATGACCTGTTCCATAATCTTGCCTGGCACTGAGGTCAAGCTGACAGGCCTATAATTCACTGGCTCATCCAACTGGCCCTTATTGTGGATGGGCACAACGTTGGCCAGCTTCCAGTCCTCTGGGACATCTCCAGTGAGCCAGGACTGCTGGAAAATCATGGAGAGTGACTTGGCCAGCTCATCTGCCAGCTCTCTCAGCACCCTAGGATGGATCCCATCTGGTCCCATGGACTTGTGGGGATCCAAGCTGCTGAGGAGAGTTCCAACCACCTCCTCATGGAACACAGGGAAACTGTGCAGCTCCCTGGCTCCTTCTGCCAGCTCTGCAGGCCAGCTGTCAGGAAGACGTTCTGTCCTGCTAGTAAAAATTGAGGCAAAGAAGGTGTTAAGTATCTCTGCCTTTTCCTCATCCTTTGATACAACATTTCCCTCCATGTCAACCATGGAGAGGAGGTTGTCCTTGCCCTTCCTCTTGCTATTAATATATTTATAGAAGGACTTTTTGTTGTCCTTCACAGTAGAGGCCAGACTAAGCTCCAAATGTGCTTTTGCCACCCTAATTTTCTTCCTACAAGACCTAGCAACATCCTTAAACTTTTCATGGGTTGCCTCACCTTTCTTCCAAAGGTAATACACCCTCTTTTTTCCCCTTAGTTCTATTAAAGCTCATTAACCTTCCAGGCTGGCCGTCTGCCCCGGTGGCTCATCTTCAGGCACATTGGCACAGCCTGTCCCTGCGCCTTCAACAATTCTTCCTTGAAACAGATCCAGCCCACCTGGACCCCTTTATTTTTAAGGGCTTTATCCCAAGGAACCCTCTGAATTAGTTCCTTGAGTAACCTGAAGTCTGCCCTCCGGAAGTCCAGAGTCGAGGTCTTCTTGCTACCCCTCTTAGCTTGACCAAATAATGAGAATTCAATTATCTCGTGGTCACTGGCCCCTAAACACCCTCCGACCACCACACCACCCACCAGCCCTTCCCTATTGGTGAAGAGGAGGTCAAGCATAGCCTTGCCCCTGGTAGGCTCTCGCAGCACCTGGGATAAGAAGCTGTCCTCCATGCATTCTAAGAACCTCCTAGACTGTCTCCTCTCTGCTGTGTTGAGATCCCAGCAGATGTCAGGCAGGTTGAAGTCGCCCATGAGAACAAGGTCCGGAGATCTTGAGACAGCCCTAAGCTGCCTATAGAATGCTTCGTCAACATCTTCCTCCTGATTGGGTGGTCTATACCAGACTCCAACCAGGGTGTCTGCCCTGCCGGTTTTCCCTCTAATTCTTACCCACAAGCACTCAACCCGATCGTCCCTAATCTCCTTCTCAATGGCATCTAGTGCCTTCCTGATGTACAGGGCCACCCCTCCACCCCTTCTTCCTTGCCTGTCTCTCCTGAAGAGCTTGTAGCCGTCAATTGCAGCGCTCTAGTCGTGTGAGTCGTCCCACCACGTCTCTGTGATGGCAACTACGTCATAACTTTCCTGCTGCATCAAGGCTTCCAGCTCCTCTTGTTTGTTACCCATGCTTCGTGCATTAGTGTACATGCACTTCAGCTGGGCTGCTGGTTTCACCTCCGACTCTAGCTTGTCGCCCCCAGACTCTTGTCTGAGGGGACTAATTTCAGCCCCTTCCCCCTTTGAAACTAGTTTAAAGCCCTGTCGATGAGACCTGCCAATTCCCTTCCCAGGATCTTTTTACCTTTGGGGGACAGGCCGTTCTCATATACAGTGATCTTTCCCCTTCTCTGGGACAGATGTACTCCGTCTGTTGCCAGCTGGCCTGGTGCAGTAGAAAGTTTCCCAATATCAAAAAATCCAAAACTCTTTTGACTACACCAGCCTCTAAGCCACTTGTTAACTATAGCTGCTGACCTGTTCCTTATGGTATTCCCTCCTGCAGTTAAGGGTATTGATGAAAAAATTATTTGTGCCCCTGACCCCTCAACCAGGTCTCCCAGGGCCCTGAAGTCATCTTTGATAGCCCTGGGAGTTCTGGTTGCAACATCATCATTCCCTAACTGCATAACTAGTAAAGGGTAGTAGTCAGAGGGCTGCACCAGTCTAGGCAGCCTACTGGTAACATCATTAACTTGGGCTCCTGGCAGACAACAGAGTTCCCTATGAGATGGGTCAGGCCGACATATAGGGCCCTCCATTCCCCTCAGAAGGGAATCACCAATAACAATTACCCTCCTCTTTTTTTTGAGGGAACAGGCCCTGATGCCAGGGGAAATCTGTTTAACCTTAGGCTGATTTGCCTTAGGCTGTTTAACCTTAGGCTGCTTAGCCTTAGGGAGAACCCCAGATGGTGTGTCCTCCGGCATCAGGACCACCTCACCCTCAATCTCCAGTGCTCCATATCTGTTTTCCAAGAGCAGCGGGGAAGGTGAGGGGAGGCAATGAGGTTTAACTTTGTGTCTTTTGAAAGGAACCTGCGTCCATTCCCCTCTGCTTTTTGAATAACCAGCCTCTGCTGGGGGAGCCTGCAGAGCCTGCTTACTCTGATTCAACTCTTTCCTCCTCTGGTTCATCTCTTTCCTCCTTTGGTCCATCTCTTTCCTCCTTTGGTCCATCTCCTTCCTCCTCTGGTTCATCTCTTTCCTACATTCCCTTACATTTCTAAGGCTAGCAACCTTATCCTTCCGTCTGGCCACCATATTAAGCAGATAGTCAACCTGCTCACACCTTATACAAGAGTTGCCCCCACAACCCTGCTTCTCAAGAGCCAGGCTCCAGCATTCTCTACAGCCAGATACCTGGACAGCTACGTGCTTCTGTTCTACCTCAGTCTGGGTCGACACTGATTTTTTTAGGGAGATTTTGCTGCGAGTTACAACCATGGCTGTCCCTGGCCACAGCACCTACTGCCAATTAAAAAAAAAAAAAAGTGGGGCGGCATGTGAGAGTACAAGAGAATACGGGCTGCCCGACGAAGAGAGCCCGCGTGAGCCGCAGCAGAGCCTTTTAAATTCAGCCGCTCCCGCCGCTAGGATCACGAGTCTGACCACGTGAAAGGACGGCTGCTTCTTCCTCGCGGCAAAACTTGGCAGTGATGGCGATTCCCGCAGCCAGAAAAGGAGAGCAGCGGCTGGTCCCCGGCGGTTGCTGGTCTTGGTGCTGTCCCGAGCAAGCTGCCCGATGAAGAGAGCCTGCGCGAGCCGCAGCTGAGCCTTTTAAACATCTTCCTCCTGGTTGGGTGGTCTATAACAGACTCCAATAACACATGCAAAACTGAGTACACAGGATAAAAACTGTTTTACTTAATACCTTGCACCTGTTCTTATTGGGTTTGCTTGGGGAATGAAGGACAGGATCAGCTTTTGTGAAACTATTTCAACATTCTCGACTGTCCCCAATATCATTACGTGTCATTATGGGCCTGATCTGTTTACCGATTTAAGGTAGTTAGGTAAGGAAATACAGAGGAAATTAACACCTCAGCACATGGCTGATCTACCTATTTATGCTCCTTCTATAATGAATAGAAACAACAGAATCTCCAGTAGTGATTCATCCCATCCAAATAAGCTTGTTTGAGGCAGAGTTTCCCTCTGAAGTGCCTATTTCTCTCCACTAACTTGAGGGTGTAAATGCACTGCTTAGATATAGACAGCTAACTTTCACACAGCTAGTGGAGAGAAGTCCACTTTCATAGAATCATAGAATTGCTAGGGTTGGAAGGGACCTCAAAGATCATCTAGTTGCAACCCCCCTGCCATGGGCAGGGACACCTCGCGCTACATCAGGTTGCTCACAGCCACATCCAGCCTGGCCTTAAAAACCTCCAGGGACAGGGCTTCTACCACCTCCCTGGGCAACCTGTTCCAGTGTCTCACCACACTCATGATGAAGAATTTCTTCCTAACATTCAATCAGAATCTACCCATGTCTATTTTTGTTCCATTCCCCCGAGTCCTGACACCCTAAAAAGTCTCTCACCAGCTTTCTTGTAGGCCCCCTTCAGATACTGTAATACCACAATTAGGTCTCCATGGAGCCTTCTCTTCTCCGGACTGAATTGTCCCAACTCTTTCAGTCTGTCCTCATAGGAGAGGTGCTGCAGCCCTCTGATCATCCTCGTGGCCTAGTTTTCTTTTTACCATTAATATACCTATAAAAAATTTTACTGTTCCCATTGATCTCCATGACTAGATTTAATTCCAACTGAGCTTTAGCTTTTCTAATCAGGTCTCTTTCTGCTCAGACAGCTTCCTTATATGCCCCCCATTCCAGCTGTCCTTTCTTCCACTCCTTGTACAGTTTCTTTTTGTGTGACAGCATGTCCTGGAGCTCCTTGCTCATCCAGGCAGGTCTCCTGGCATAGGTAAGCAGGTTTCAAAGCACTTTCCATTACTAATTTAATTCATTAAGGCTAAAATTAGAGCATTGGATGAAGAAATTTTCTCAACAGGTCTTCAATTTACACTCAGAAATGAAGCCTGAAGTTTTGACTCTCTGCAGTATGCAAGGCCCATCCAACTAAGCAGCAAACTGAAACATCTGCTTTGACCATCATCTCACCATACTTGTTACATGCAAAGCCCTTGAGAATGAAGAGAGAACTATTCCTTGCTGTGGAGTCTCTGGACATTCTGGAAAGCAATTTAAAGTGTTTTTAACTAGCTAAAAAACAGGCTAGTGAAAACCATGATGGATAAAACTCATGGTTTCATCCTTCTGGCTGTTAAAATTACATGTCATAGGAGACTAATCTCATCCAGCTTTTCACACTTGCATCTGCCACCTCATTCAGGGCAGACTTCATTGACTAAATGCAGGTGTCTACACTGAGCAAGTGGTCTTATGCTTCCCTTTTAGGGATGTAATGGGTTGGGGCAAACCCCCTCCCCACCACGCGCAGAAATAACGACTCAAACAAACAGATTGCAAAAGTGATGGAAAGCTTAAATAGAGAACAGTGAGTGCGTGCAGAAAGCTAGAAACACAGTGACAAGAGAGACCCCCAAAACAGACCCAGAAAGATCCCATCCCCACCTGAGGGTGCACCCAAACCCCCCCCTTGCTAGGCTAGTCTCAGCTGGCCAGATCTGAGACTGCCCATCCCCCCCGTGGCCCATGGCCAGGGGATCTCTCCCCCAGTTACCGGGTGTTGGAGAGGAAAGGAAAGAGGAAGTGCCAGACCTCGCCGTAAAATTTATAGTGGTGCAAGGGATTATGGTAGAAATACATAATTTCCTATGTCCACCCACTGGGCTGGACTTCTGGACACAGGAAACACCCCCGTAGCAGAGGGCACCCAGCCCAAACTATGACAAGGGAAAAGAGTGTTGGTCAGGGTAGCCAGTGAATGTTAGGATGGTGATTATCTTATTTCCACAGTAATTTGTGGTTTACCTTGTTGATTCTCCCTAAACACCACTGAGTATGTCTCCAGTATCTACATGAAAAGTGTACACTACTAGCTTGAGGATCTGCAGTGCATGTGCTGACATCCATCAGTTCACCAGGGTGAGACTTCTATTATTCTCAGGCAGATTTCAATGAACAGGTCACATCATTTGAACCCAATTTGTCTACAGTCCAGATGAGCACCATGGATAGGCTAATCAGCATGCAGAGGTTAATCAACATGAACTCTGAATTCCCTGTGAAAGGGGTCTGCTTTCAAGACAACACTGCTAAACAAACACCAACCAACCAACCAAACACAACACCAAAACACCATACATAAAAACCCTCCCAAACAACCCACTACAAAACCTTATTAGCAAAAAGATTTTGTCAAATATCACACAACTTTGCCCCCTTTGACTTTAGGAAGCTGCCTCACAGCTCACAGAACTTATAATGTGGCCACACTTGACACTTTTGTAAAATTGTCTGTTCACCCATGGTGACTTACTTGCACCATGCAGTTTCATATTCTTACAACTAACAATACACTGGGAACGCTGCACAGCACCTCGCTGGAGTATTCCCTGCTCATCAGCTCTTAGCTGAATTAAAAGCAGAGAGCCCATCTGTTCCATTCATGCAGTGACTCCCTGTTATGCCCAAGGAAGATAAGAAAGGAACTACATGAATCACTGTAAGAGGCAGCAAGAGCTGGACATGAGGCAAAGGAAAATTTAAAAAAATAAACCAAACCAAAAAAAACCAAAACCCAAAACAAAAAAACAACCAAAACCAAACCACCACCACCAAACCAAACACAACCAAACCAAAAATTAAAAAAATAAAGGGGCCAGAGAGTGAGTTTAATCAAGAATCTAGTCTTTTATCTAAATCTCTCTCAGGCTCAATAATTTACTTTAGGATACTCTTCAGCAAGGCCTAACAATTTTATTATAGTCAAAACATGGAACAGTTGATCACTGAGACCCTACACCGTCCCTTTAGGGTCCTCCTCTCTACTGACAAGATATAGAATCATAGAATCAGTCAGGGTTGGAAGGGACCACAAGGATCGTCTAGTTCCAACCCCCCTGCCATGGGCAGGGACACCCCACACTAGATCAGGCTGGCCAGAGTCTCATCCAGCCTGGTCTTAAACACCTCCAGGGACGGCGCCCCAACCACGTCCCTGGACAACCCGTCCCAGGGCTTCACCACTCTCATGGTGAAGAACTTCCTCCTCACCTCCAGCCTGAATCTCCCCACCTCCAGCTTCATTCCATTCCCCCTAGTCCTATCACTACCTGATATCCTGAGAAGTCCCTCCCCAGCCTTCTTGTAGGCCCCCTTCAGATACCGGAAACCCACAATTAGGTCACTCACCAGAGCTGAGTAGAGGGGGAGAATCACCTCCCTTGACCTGCTGGCCACATTGCTCTTGATGCAGCCCAGGATCTGACTGGCTTTCTGGGCTGCAAGTGCACATTGAGAGCTCATGTTGAACTTCTCTTCCACCATCACCCCCAAGTCTCTCTCCTCAGGGCTGCTTTCCAGCCAGTCACTGCCCAGCCTGTATTTGTGCCTGGGATTGCCTCAACCCAGATGCAGGACCCTGCACTTGGAATTTTGAACCTCTTATTTAGCCTTCTAAACATTAATGTTCTGAATCACATCTTAGGTATATGCTTAAGGGAAACAAGAGATGGTGAGACAGATACTTTCAGAGCACACATTGTGGTATCACTGCTTCCAAATGTGCTCACTGGGAGAAGCAGACACTAGCAAACACGACTATGCACTGTTAGATGCACAAGAGGGTATTTTCAGTGACAGCCTTCATTCTCATCTTCTCCAGTTTCTGACTACCTGAGTCAAGACCTTGATAACACTTGTATTAAGCACATTCATGGGAGAGGGGACACTCACATCTTTTAGTTACCTAAAAATTCCAGTAACTCAGGACTTCTTACTATATCCTCATCTTTTGAGATGAATTTCATGATATTGTTGGACATAGCTCTTTGTTCACAGATGTCAGATTCCCCCACAAAGAGAACTTTTTTAGGCAAGAGTGGAAGAGAAGCCTGTGGATATCGTGCTGCCAGTCTGTGGTAGAGCTCCTCTAGCTCACTGTACTTCTTGGAAACCTGCAATGACACATGCTCCAAGGTAAGTTTCATTACAGGAGAGATAGGAACAACAAAATAGCCGTTTAAGAGTTGTGAAACATTAACCCTGGAAACTGAAGTGGAAAACCATGAATTACCAAGGAGCTTTACATATAGTCAAATAAAATCCTGTTATCTACATAGTGAAGCCCCAAGCATTGTTGATGGTCTTCTAATAGTTCTGTAATTAAAATCTGCTCCCTAATGGAACTGAAGTTCATTGCCAGATACCTAGCATACAGTTATCTGACTCATCAGCTAAGGAAATACTGGATAGGTCACTGCTCCAGATGCTTTTCTCTGAGAGCAAATATTCTTGTCCACTGAAAATGACCTATAAAATGTGCAGCCCTGAGAAGCAAGAGAAGTCTGGACAGCTAGGTATCTAATGGAGAAAGCAGCCTGCACCTTTTCACCATTGTGACCGTTTGAGCCTGTGCCTTTAAGAAAGGGACAGTGCTGGGACACTCTGGCTGAATATTTTGTAAACAAAGACAGGTCTAAACTAATTTCATTGGTAGGTTGGTAGAACGCAGCTTTAAGTTATAGTGCAGCTAGAATATTTCTCAGTTCGTTCCTTTCCCTCTCCCTTCCAGGTTGCCTGCTTTGGAGCACCTAGCCAGAGCGACCTTCGACAAGATAAGCACTAATCCTGCATGAGGCCTACTAAAATAATTTTTCCTTAATAACTGCCTTTCTCTCTCTCTAACCCTTTTTGGGAAAAAAGGGAGGTAGGGGGAGAGAGTGGGGTACAGGGGGGGGGAACCCTCCTCTGTCCGGAGGAGGGAATTTCGTTCCTGTATTCTTACTTTCCTTGCTGTATATTTCTGTATATATATTGTAAATACTGTATATATTGTATATATATACAACCTGCATTTTTCACATTGCTTGTAAATATAGCATTCCTTTGCTTCTCTGACTGAGTTAGCTGTGGTTTTGTTTTCCTCTTTGTGGGGGAGGGAAAGCTAGGCCTTCCCTCTCAACCCACTACATTTTTAATTGGTGCTCAACGTGGGGCAAAATTAGCTTGATTTATTGCTTGCTTGAGTCGGACTAGCAAACATGAAGGTGTTTTGGATTTTAGAGCGTCTCTTCTTTTCAGTTTTTGAGGTTCTGATTTACAAATATTGTTTGGGCTTACTTATCGATCACATAGGTAAATATTTAATGCAGAAATTATATTTATGGTTCAAGTATAAGATTCAGCTTCTGTATGACCGCTGTCTGGGTTTCCTTTGGCTTACGAGATACAGAAATGTGACCTCTAGAACTCTCCAAATTGAGATAATGGAGTTTAAGATTCCAGTAGGTGAAAGAGTAATTTTAAGTGATGGCTGGGATCCAAAGGTGATTTATTTGATGTATGTGAATCTGCTGCTGATGATAGTGATTGCGTATTTGTTATGTTCTTTGTGCTGGGAGAGAAAAGTATCTAAGGCCTGCTTCATTATCAAGCATAGATCAAAGAAAAGGAGGCACACTTCTGGCTCAGCCCCAGAGACTTCTAGTGATGAGGAGAGTGGAGAATCTGTATCACTTAAAGATAAAGCTAAAAAGTCTATTGGAAAGGCTGCTTTGAACGGTACTGTTGCTGATTCTGGCAGGATGTCAGGGGCGGCGGCAGCTTCCAATATGGCGGCTCCCCTGTCTTCAGCAGCCATTACTGAGGCAAAGTCATTTCCGCCCTCCTTCTCAGCAGGACCGGAAGCATCCTCCAAAGCAGCTGATCTGTCTCAGAACCTGTCAGCTTCTGTTAAGGCGGCTGTAAATTCAAACACAGCTCCAATGAAGCAAGTAGCAGTTTTAAGAGCAAGAAGAGGAAAAGCCAAAGGTGATCCAGGAGCTGATGGGGGAGAGGAGCAAGATGCTGATGCGGGGGAGGGACCTTCTACTAGAAAAGACCCTGCTGAGAAGGAAGAGAAGGTTTGTTTTAAAGACCTAGCGGAGTTATTGAGATCAACACAGGATGGAGATGCAGCTAGGACAGCAGCTAGCAGGGGTGGTTCTCAGCTTAAAGAGATCCTTAGGAGAGTGACAGCAGGATTATGGGGACAGCATGTTCAGGAAGAGGGGGCAAAGGAGGAAGAATATGATAATTCTGAATGTTCTTCACCTCACGAAGAACTTAGAAATGTCCGCAAAGATTACACCAGAGCAGATAAGGAGACAGTTCTAGCTTGGCTTAGAAGATGTTATGAAATGGGTGCTCCAGCCCTAATGGTCAGAGACAAATCAGCAGCTCAGCTAGGAACTCTCTCGAAGGATAATGGAATAGATAGACATCTAGGAAGGGCTCTCGGTAAGGTTAATCTGTGGATATGCCTTTTAATGGCGGTTGCCCTGAGATATCCTTCCCAAGATGATCTTCCATGGAATCCTAAACCCTGGACTACCATAGATGAGGGAATTAAGCGCCTGAGAGAATTTGCTGTTAGAGAGATACTACATGGTGAACATGAAACTCTGAATCCTGATGACATTCCTGTAGGGACTGGTCTTGCTAAAAAGCTCATCAAGCTTGCTCCTTCTAATTATGCAAACACTCTGGCAAGCAGAATTGTGTCAAGAAATTATGGTGGAGCTCCTCCTACGGTTGGCCAATTCTCTGATCAAATGAGACAATTGGAGGATAGCATGACATGTGAGCCTGCAGTGTGCCCAGGCAGCCAAGAGGGCCAATGGCATCCTGGCCTGCATCAAGAACAGTGTGGCCAGCAGGAGCAGGGAGGTCATTCTGCCCCTGTATACTGCACTGGTTAGGCCGCACCTCGAGTACTGTGCCTAGTTCTGGGGCCCTCAGTTTAGGAAGGATGTTGACTTGCTGGAACGAGTCCAGAGAAGAGCAACAAAGTTGGTGAGGGGTTTGGAACACAAGCCCTATGAGGAGAGGCTGAGGGAGCTGGGGTTGCTCAGCCTGGAGAAGAGGAGACTCAGGGGTGACCTTATCACTCTCTACAACTACCTGAAGGGAGGTTGTAGACAGGCGGATGATGGTCTCTTCTCCCAGGCAGCCAGTACCAGAACAAGAGGACACAGTCTCAGGCTGCGCCAGGGGAGGTTCAGGTTGGATGTTAGGAAGAAGTTCTATACAGAAAGAGTGATTGCGCTATGGAATGGGCTGCCCAGGGAGGTGGTGGAGTCGCCGTCACTGGAGGTGTTCAGAAGGAGACTTGATGGGATGCTTGGTGCCATGGGTTAGCTGTTTGGGTGGGTTGGATTGGTTGATGGGTTGGACACGATGATCTTGAAGGTCTCTTCCAACCTGGTTTGGTTTATTCTAATAAAGGTTTATTCTAATAAAGGTTTCTTTGGTTTCAGCCATTGAAACTCTGTCTGGAAAAATTGAGAATTGCATGAAAGAGCTGAAAGGTTCCATATACCAATTGGCACAGAGAGATGATTCTAATTCTTCCTCCAGGTGGATACGAGTTTCATCTGTGAGGAATTAACGTCCTCCAAGGAGGTCATTCCAAAACAGATCAAATCAAAACAGACCACCAAGGCAATCACGTAGGACTATTTGGATAACTCTGCGTGATCAGTTTGGTAGAGAACATGAACAGATGGGATGGCCAACCAACTTCTAATCTTTTCTGGCAATTGAGAGAACTGCAAAGTGGCAGAACCCAAGGTAGCAATACCAGAAGGGTAGCTGTTACTTCCACAGTTCCCCAGAACAACTCTAGTAGCTTCAACAGTGGCTCCAGTTCTAACACTGCACACTGCGTTCAATGCACATGTGGGCATGTTCCCCATAACTAGGGGTGCCCTGACTCCTGCCAGGGGGAGGAGAGGGATTACAGAGATAATAGAATCTATTGCGATGTATACATCCAGTGGCCTGACACTTCATAATTTCAGAAGTACAGGGCCTTGGTTGACACAGGAGCTCAGTGCACCATAATACCATCAAATTATCAGGGATCAGAGTCTATAACTATTCTGGGAGTCACTGGTGGATCTCAAGCGTTAAGTAAGATGGAGGTTAATATAAGTTTAACTGGAAAACAATGGAGGAAGCATACAGTTGTGACCGGACCTGACGCACCATGTATTTCGGGAATTGATTTTCTGAGAGAAGGGTGTTTCAAAGACCCTAGAGGTTACAAAGGGGATTTTGGAGTAGCTTCTATAGAAATTGATGGACAAAAACTGAAGCTGTCTGCTAGACCTGAGCTTTCTGATGAATCTGCAGTTATGGGACAACACAAGATACAAGATATAAAATTGCCAGTTGCTTCTCAGACTGTGCATCACAGACAATACAGAACCAACCGTGACTCTTCGTTGCCCATTCAGAATCTGATTCTTCAGTTGGAGAGTCAGAAAGTCGTCAGCAAAACTCATTCACCTTTCAACAGTCCAGTGTGGCCTGTGTGAAAGCAGAATCGAGACTGGCGTCTGACAGTCGACTACCAAGCCCTGAATGAAGTAACACCACCTATGAGCGCAGCAGTACCAGACATGATGGAACTACAGTATGAGCTGGAATGCAAAGAGGCCAAATGGTATGCTACCATAGACATTGCTAATGCATTTTTCTCTATTCCCATAGCAGAGGAATGCAGGCCTCAGTTTGCTTTCACCTGGAGAGGAATCCAGTACACTTTCAACAGATTGCCAATGGGCTGGATCCACAGCTCAAGCATCTGTCATGCAGTGATCCATGATGCTCTGGGGAAAGCTGGCGCTCCACAACACATCCAGTTCATCGATGATATCATCGTCTGGGGTAAAATGGCTGAGGAAGTCTTCGAGAAAGGTAACAAAATCATTGACATTCCTCTGAATGCAGGTTTTGCCATCAAGCGAGACAAGGTGAAAGGACCTAGCACAGAGATTCAGTTTCTGGGAGTGCGGTGGCAGGATGGACGCCGACACGTTCCAGTGGATGTGGTAAACAGAGTCTCTACCATGGCAAATCCCACCAACAAGCAAGAAACTCTACGTTTCTTGGGGATTGTGGGATTTTGGAGACTGCACATTCCTGGATACAATCAGATTGTGAAACCTCTGTAGGATGTGACTCAAAAGAGAAACAGTTTCCACTGGGGACCTGAACAACAAGCAGCCTTTGACCAGATAAAGCAAGAGGTGATTCAAGCAATGGGTCTGGGACCTGTCCGAGATGGTCCAGACATTAAGAACATTTTGTACACGGCTGCAAGTGACAATGGTCCAAACTGGTGCTTGTGGCATAAAGCTCCAGGTGAGACACTGTGGTGGGTTAACACCTTTTTCTGAAAACAAAAGAAGAAAGCAGGGTGGAGGGCTTGCGGGTACTTTACACTCCCTGAAGGGCGTCTCCCCCTAGGAAAGCTGAGTCTGTTCCACTTCCCCCTCCCTGCCCAGCAAGGGTATAAAAAAGCAGGACCTCATAGCTGTTGGATCTCCTTTTTGGCTCCTGCCTCTGCTGGATGAGAGCTACTGCAGCTGCTCTCCTGATCCTCAGCCACGTGGCCGGACCTGATCCTTCTCCCTGCTGCCTCTGCGCCTTCTCAGAGACAGACTGGTTTTGTATTATTCTTTTTCTATCCCCCTCCCATCAATTTTTGTTCCTTGCCCTTGTGAACCTTTTTTCCCTGTTATTGCTATATATATATATATTTTGAAGGAAAAAAAAAATTACTTGCCTCTCTACTTCCAAGCTGACTCCAGATTGTTGCTTAGTGGGTTTGCTCCTTACCTTTTTTTTTCCCTCCTCTCCCTGTTTGGAGGGAGGAGGTGGGGGGGAAGTGGGGAAGAGATTCTCAGCCTTTTCCCCATTTGAGCTTTTAACTTTCAGTTAAGGCTCAAACCACTACAGACACGTGGACGACCTCTTGGTTTCTGGAGTTGAGGTTACAGAGGTTCAGAGGCTAATTATACACCAACAGAGAAAGAAATTTTAGCTGCCTATGAAGGAGTAAAAGCAGCTTCTGAAGGAATTGGAACTGAATCCCAACTTCTCTTAGCTCCCAGATTACCAGTTTTGAATTGGATGTTCAAAGGCAAAGGTTCCACACCACATCATGCCACAGATTCCACCTGGTCCAAGTGGATGGCTCTGATAACACAGAGAGCTCGAATGGGAAATCTTGAAAGACCTGGTCTAGTGGAGGTGATCTCAAGTTGGCCTGAAGGTACCAACTGTGCTAAACCTCCAGAGGAGAGAGTAACTCGTGCTGAGGAAGCTCCTTCTTACAATGACCTTTCTGATGATGAAAAGAAATATGCTTTGTTCACAGACGGTTCCTGTCATCTTGTTGGAAACAAGCAAAGGTGGAAGTCTGCAGTGTGGAGTCCAACAGGCCACTTGCAGAGGCAAAGGATGGAGAAGGAGAATCCAGTCAGTTCGCAGAGGTAAACGTTATCCAGTTAGCTCTCGACGTAGCTGAACGTGAGAGATGGCCAAAGATTTATCTCTACACCGACTCATGGATGGTAGCCAATGCTCTATGGGGTTGGCTAAAGAATTGGAAGAAGAGTGGTTGGCAGAGGAAAGGAAAACCCATTTGGGCAGCCGACTGAAGACGAGGTGACTGAAGACGAGGAGAAGGCTGATGTCCTGAACACCTTCTTTGCCTCAATTTTTAACAGCAAGGCAGGAGTTCAGGACGAGTGGCCTCCGGAGCTGGGCGATGGGGTCGGGGAGCAGTGTAATGCCCCGGAAATCCATGAGGAATTATTTCGGGACCTGCTGAGCCACTTGGATATTCACAAGTCCATGGGACTGGATGGGATCCATCCTAGGGTGCTGAGAGATCTGGCAGATGTGCTAGCTAGGCCACTCTCCATCATTTTCCTCCAGTCCTGGCTCACAGGTGAGGTCCCAGATGACTGGAAACTGGCCAACGTGGTCCCCATCCACAAGAAGGGTCGGATGGAGGAACCTGGAAACTACAGGCCGGTCAGCCTGACCTCAGTGCCAGGGAAAGTGATGGAGCAGATTATCCTGGCGGCAATAACTGCGCACCTGAAGGATGGCCAAGGGCTCAGGTCCAGCCAATATGGATTTAGGAAGGGCAGATCCTGCCTCTCCAACCTGATCTTTTTCTATGATCAGGTGACCCGTCTGGTGGATGTGGGGAGGCCTGTGGATGTGGTCTACCTGGACTTCAGCAAGGCCTTTGACACCGTCCCCCACAGAAAACTGCTGGCTAAGCTATCAGCTCGTGGCTTGGACCACTACACTCTGTGCTGGGTTAGGACCTGGCTGAATGGCCGGGCCCAGAGAGTGGTAGTGAACGGTGCCACATCCAGCTGGCGGCCAGTCACCAGTGGTGTCCCCCAGGGATCAGTGCTGGGCCCTGTCCTCTTCAACATATTCATTGATGATCTGGATGAAGGGGTAGAGTCAATCATCAGCAAGTTTGCAGATGACACAAAGTTAGGGGCAGATGTTAGTCAGTTAGAGGGTAGAAAGGCTCTGCAGAGGGACCTCGACTGACTGGACAGATGGGCAGAGTCCAATGGGATGGCATTCAACAAGTCCAAGTGCCGAGTGCTGCACTTTGGCTATGGCAATCCCATGCAGAGCTATAGGCTGGGGTCGGAGTGGCTGGAGAGCTCCCAAACAGAGAGGGACCTGGGGGTGCTGATCGACAGCCACCTGAATATGAGCCGGAAGCATCCTCCAAAGCAGCTGATCTGTCTCAGAACCTGTCAGCTTCTGTTAAGGCGGCTGTAAATTCAAACACATTGCTTGTAAATATATCATTCCTTTGCTTCTCTGACTGAGTTAGCTGTGGGGTTTTCTCCTCTTTGTGGGGGTGGGAAATCTAGGCCTTCTCTCTCAACCCACTACAACCATTGAGCCAGAAGACTCATTTATCAGCCCTGGTGGGCTTCAGTGCCCTCCTGGTTCTTAAGACCTAAAAAAAAGGCACATTGGCTGCCCTGCAGAGCACTTAATAAAGAAACTAAAGGGTAAAAACCTCATCTGACCCCTGACTATTTAGTTTATCCATGAGGAAATAGAACTCAACAGCTTGGCCATGTCCTACAGGGACAGGGAGAAGATGCCAACAGTAAACGAAGTCATTCCTTCTGCAAAGACAGGAAGCCTGAGGAGAATAAGACTCAAGACATTAAAAGGAAAGCAGTAACCATGGGAATGCTGGCTAGAAACAGTGAGGCTTCTATGTCACAATAAGTTTTCCATTCAGTACCTTAAAAAACAATACACAAAGTCCACACACAAACAAAACACTGACAATACAGGCACAATGGAGTGACTGTCATGCTCTGGAACTGTAGCATCTATACATCATGGCCCTCCATGGCCCCATAATCTATGAATGTGGTTCAATGAATACAGAGTTAGATTAAGAAAAAAAAAATAATCAAAAAACTAGTGACAGTGGAGTACATATGGCACAGATCCTCTACTATAGAGTCCAACGCTTACTCTCCTGTAACACACTGGTGAACTCTAGTGGAGTGAATTCTAATTAATATCGCAACATGAAAGACGGAAAGACTCAAGCACCACCTCTTGGGATGGAAGAAGGGAGAGTTCTTCCACCAACACAATGATAAAAGAAAGTCAACAAAAAACTCAGAATAAAAGGGAAATGACTTAGAGATTACCCCAGAATCCATAACTCACATCTCTACTGGCAAACTAAGCAGTATCAGATGTATTCCCAGGATCTGGAACCTCAAAGTGTCTGTCTGTTAGGAACTTTACAGCATCTACTGGAACCTGACACTGTCCATGACAGTTTTGTTTGGGCAGCTATCACTTCCTAGATTATTTTTCATCCCAAGATTTAGCCTGTAGCAGAGACCACACAGTAGCCAGTTTGGGTACTGACGCACACTGCAGACGGTAAGAAATTTTTGTGCAGCCAGCCTGTGCTAGCTGCCCTCCAGGCCAGAGAACAGGCCCTGATATTAACAGACACATCTTGACTAGTTTACTAAATTACATGCAGGCATAAAGAGCAATAACTACCTTATGCTTCATGTTTCCCTGCCTTTTGCAGTAATTACGAACAAGTTAAGTGATTTGAAAAATAGCTGCATTTCAGCTGTACAATGTTCACTAGGTGTTCAGCATCCAGTCACAAAAGGCAAGCAGCTCTGTAAAAAGTATCTGAAGCAAAAACCCAAGCCTGAGTAGACAGGGAAATAAAACCCAAGAATTTTAGATTTGTCTCCTGTAAATAATGCAGGTAAGTGTGAGCAACACTGTCCTCCACATGTTGGATCCAGCATGTAATTCAGCAGCCAAGCACTAAAGCGATGGTAATAAAAAGATGCACCCAGAATAAGACCATCCTCCCTTAGAAAGATACCCCAAAAACAGAGGAAAGCAATTCTGGAATTCCTGAATTGTTATATATTACTAGTTTGCTAGGTCCCAGTACTCTGAACTGGGTAAAATACTAGAGCCCCTCCCAAAAATATTGTGTAAGAGCAAACATAAAGGCAGTGAAAAATTCACTGGCACTTTTGCAAAAGAATAAACAATATTATCTTTCATTCAGAAAAAAAGAATCAAGTCTGATTTGTGAAAAATGTTCAACATCTCATTAATGCCAATAATAAATAACAAATTAATGTTTCAAAATATTACCAGACAGCAGTTAATCAACAAGACTATGTCAAAAACGGCTTTAAAATATTCAAAAACTGAGGCTGAAATAAGAATACATAAACTTACTACTTTCCCTACTTAATTTAAATTCCTCCTCTATCAAACTCTGTAAATTATTCATAAATCTCCATTTATGTCTAATTACACCACTGAACCCAAAGCAAATGCACACCCTCACAGCCTATGGCTAATTGAGCCTTTGTGAATCTGCATGAGTGTGGCGGGTTTGAGAGAAGGGCTCAGCCTTCCCCCCCCCCACAAAGAGGAAGGAAAAAAAAACACAGCTAGCCAGCCGGAGAAGCAAAAGGGAAAATGCTATATTTACAAGCAATTTTGGGGAATGCAGGATATATATACACAATTTACAGTATTTACAATATATACACAGAAATATACAGCAAAGTAAAAAGAAAAACAATAATACAGGAGCGAAATTCCCTCCTCTGGAGGAGGGTTCCCCCCTGTACCCCCTTCTCTCCCCTTTTTCCCCAAAGAGGGTTAGAAAGAGAGAAAAAGAGCAGTTATTAATTAAAGCAAAGTATATTAGTAGGCCTTAGTTGCTTATCTGTCCAAGGTCAGTCTGGCAGGGAGCCCAGAAGCAGACGAGCTGGGAAGGGAAAAGAAAAGGAGCGAACTGAGGAAAGTCCCAGCTGCACCTAAGCTTAAAACTGCATTTTTACTAATCCAGCAATGAAATTACTTTAGAATATCTGATTGTTTTCATTAATATTCCAAAACATTCAGCCATAGTGTCCCAGCACTGTCCCTTTCTTAAAGGGACAGCCTCAAACGGTCACAGTCCACACCTTCTAAATAATTTCATTGGCTGTTCAAATTATCCATCCAATCCAAAACAATATTTACAGTTCGTAAGTAAAGTTCATAGTCCATTCCGGCTATACACAGGTGTACATGATTCAGAAGTCCAAGAAAATCAGGAAATGAGAAAAATGGAAAACAGTTTATCTCTTCGCAGACGAAGGGAAGAAAAGAATAACAGGGATTCTCAGGGTCTCTTAGTTGACTCACGGATCTCAGGGTTCTCAGGGTTTGTGCACCGCAGATTCCTCGTAGATTATTCCTTTGGATGCGATATAGTTGCACAACAGTTTGAAATTAAACTCTTTCAGCTAAAGTTAAATTTCTTTGTGGAATACACTGAATTTCACCATTCTCTTGCATTACCCAATAAGCGTGACCCGGACCTTCAGCTGAAACCACCCCTCGGACAGGTTTAGCCTCTCCTGAGGGAGAAAATACCCAAACAGTTTTACCTAACAGATTCTTTTCTCTTACCACAGGAACTCTATCACCCTCTACTTTCTGTAGCAGATCTGAATGTGCAGGTCCAGCTCGGTTCACTGAACCTCTACTATTTACCATCCAGGTTGCTTGTGCTAAATGTTTCTCCCAGTTTTTCAAAGATCCACCTCCGATGGCTTTAACAGTGGTCTTCAACAAACCGTTGTAGCATTCAATCTTCCTGTCGAGGGTTGGAAGGGTAAGGCAAAACAGCCTCCTCCCTCCCCCCTGTAAAGTAAAGGGAAAGAAAGTTGGAAAGGAAAAAAAAACTCACAGCCGAATTAGCAAAGGAGGGTTGCTATATATTTACAAAGCAGTTTAGGGAATGCAGGTTTATGTACAGAATTTACAATATTTACAATATATACAAAGATATACAACAAAGTAGCACAGAAATGAGAGTTCCCCCCCTCTGCTGAGGGGGTTCCCTACCTCTGCTCCCCCTCCTCTCTCCCCCTTTCCCCAGAGAGGGATAGAAAGAGAGAAAAGAGAAAAAAGTTAGAAGCAGATATGTGTTAATTGGAAAGCAGTTAATACAGGCCTTGCAGCTTATCAGTTTCAAGGTCAAGCCTTGGCCGAAAGCCCAGAAAAAGCGAGCTGCTACCACCGAAGGAGGGGAAAGACAGACTGACCAGAAAAGTGCAGGAATGCCCAGGATACCCTCCTGCACTCCCAGTTCAGAAGGTGCTTCCTCGCAATCTACCAATGAAATTAGTTTAGACCTGTCTTTTCGTTTACAAACATCCGACTACAATATTCCCTTTCTTAAGGGGACAGCCTCAAACGGTCACAGTCCACCCCTTCTAAACAATTTCAATGGCTGTTCACACTGTCTATCCAATCCAAAACGATATTTACATTTTGTGAGTAAAGTTCATAGTCCATTTGGGCTATGCTCAGATGTAGATGACTCAAAAGTCCAAGAAAAACAGAATATGGGAAAAATGGAAAACAGTTCATATCTTCGCCGACGAAGCAAAGAAAAGGGAAACAGGGATTCTCAGGGTCTCTTAGTTTAAAATAAACCCCTTTCAGCTAAAGTTAAATTTCGTTGTGGTATACACTGAATTTCACCATTCTCTTGCATTACCCAATAAGTGTGACCAGGACCTTCAGCTGATACCACCCCTAGGACAGGTTTAGCCTCTCCTGAGGGAGAAAATACCCAAACAGTTTTACCTAACAGATTCTTTTCTCTAACAACAGGAACTCTATCACCTTCCACTTTCTGTAGCAGATCTGAATGTGCAGGTCCAGCTTGGTTCACTGAACCTCTACTATTTACCAGCCAGGTTGCTTGTGCTAAATGTTTTTCCCAGTTTTTCAAAGATCCACCTCCCATGGCTTTGAGAGTGGTCTTCAACAAACCATTATAGCGTTCAATCTTCCCTGAGGCTGGTGCATAGTAGGGAATGTGAAATATCCACTCAATACCGTGCTCTTTTGCCCAGTTCTTTACAAGGTTGTTCTTGAAATGAGTTCCGTTGTCTGACTCAATCCTCTCTGGAGTTCCGTGTCTCCACAGGATTTGTCTCTCCAGACCGAGAATGGTGTTGCGTGCAGTTGCATGTGGAACTGGATAAGTTTCCAACCATCCAGTGTTTGCCTCTACCATAGTAAGCACATATTGCTTACCAGAACGAGAACGTGGTAGAGTGATGTAGTCAATCTGCCAAGCTTCACCATACTTGTACTTGGACCATCTGTCACCATACCACAAGGGCTTAAGTCGTTTTGCCTGCTTAATAGCAGCACAAATGTCACAGTCATGGATGACTTGCGTGATAGCATCCATGGAAATGTCTATGGATCTGTCACGAGCCCATTGGTATGTTGCATCTCTGCCTTGATGTCCTGACGAATCGTGAGCCCACCGAGCTAAGAACATCTCACCTCGGTGTTTCCAGTCGAGATCAAGATTAGAGTCCATGTCTACTTGAGAAACTCTTGCAGCTAGATCTGCCTGATGGTTGTGTTGCTGTTCCTCAGTAGCTTTGCTCTTAGGAATGTGAGCATCGATGTGTCTCACTTTCACTGGAATTCTCTCGATTCGATCAGCAATGTCCTGCCATAGGTTGGCTGCCCAAATGGGTTTTCCTTTTCTCTGCCAACCACTCTTCTTCCAGTTCTTTAGCCAACCCCATAGAGCATTGGCTACCATCCATGAGTCGGTGTAGAGATAAAGCTTTGCCCATCTCTCACGTTCAGCCACGTCGAGAGCTAGCTGGACAGCTTTTACCTCTGCGAACTGACTGGATTCTCCTTCTCCATCTTTCGCCTCTGCAACTCGGCGTGTTGGACTCCACACTGCAGACTTCCACCTTCGCTTGTTTCCAACAAGACGACAGGAACCGTCTGTGAATAAAGCATATTTCTTTTCATCATCAGAAAGGTCACTGTAAGGAGGAGCTTGCTCAGCACGAGTTACTTTCTCCTCTGGAGGTTTGGCACAGTTGGTACCTTCAGGCCAACTTGAGATCACCTCCACTAGACCAGGTCTTTCAAGATTTCCCATTCGAGCTCTCTGTGTTATCAGAGCCATCCACTTAGACCACGTTGAGTCTGTGGCATGATGTGGTGTGGATCCCTTGCCTTTGAACATCCAATTCAAAACTGGTAATCTGGGAGCTAGAAGAAGTTGAGATTCAGTTCCAATCACTTCAGAAGATGCTTTCACTCCTTCATAGGCAGCTAAAATTTCTTTCTCTGTTGGAGTATAATTAGCCTCTGAACCTCTGTAACCTCGACTCCAGAAACCAAGAGGTCGTCCACGTGTCTCACCTGGAGCTTTTTGCCACAAGCACCAGGTTGGACCATTGTCACTTGCATCTGTGTACAAAATGTTCTTAATGTCTGGACCATCTCGGACAGGTCCCAGACCCATTGCTTGAATCACCTCTTGTTTTATCTGGTCAAAGGCTGCTTGTTGTTCAGGTCCCCAGTGGAAATGGTTTCTCTTTCGAGTCACATCATACAGAGGTTTCACAATCTGACTGTATCCAGGAATGTGCAGTCTCCAAAATCCCACTATCCCTAAGAAACGTAGGGTCTCTTGCTTGTTTGTGGGACTTGCCATGGTAGAGACTCTATTTACCACATCCACTGGAATGTGTCGGCGTCCATCCTGCCACCGCACTCCCAGAAACTGAATTTCTGTGGTAGGTCCTCTCACCTTGTCTCGTTTGATGGCAAAACCTGCATTCAGAAGAATGTCAATGATTTTGTTACCTTTCTCGAAGACTTCCTCAGCAGTTTTACCCCAGACGATGATGTCATCGATGAACTGGATGTGTTCTGGAGCACCGCCTTTCTCCAGAGCATCGTGGATCACTGCATGACAGATGCTTGAGCTGTGGATCCAGCCCATTGGCAGCCTGTTGAAAGTGTACTGGATTCCGCTCCAGGTGAAAGCAAACTGAGGCCTGCATTCCTCTGCTATGGGAATAGAGAAAAATGCATTAGCAATGTCTATGGTAGCATACCATTTGGCCTCTTTGGATTCCAGCTCATACTGTAGCTCCATCATGTCTGGCACTGCTGCACTCATAGGTGGTGTCACTTCATTTAGGGCTCGGTAGTCTACTGTCAGACGCCAGTCTCCATTCTGCTTCTGTACAGGCTACACTGGACTGTTGAAAGGTGAATGAGTTTTGCTGACGACTTTCTGACTCTCCAACTGACGAATCAGATTCTGAATGGGCAACAAAGAGTCACGGTTGGTTCTGTATTGTCTGTGATGCACAGTCTGAGAAGCAACCGGCAATTGAATGTCCTGTATCTTATGTTGTCCCACAACTGCAGATTCATCAGAAAGCTCAGGTCTAGCAGACAGCTTCAATTTTTGTCCATCAATTTCTATAGAAGCTACTCCAAAAGCCCATTTGTAACCTCTAGGGTCTTTGAAACGCCCTTCTCTCAGAAAATCAATTCCCAAAATACAAGGTGCGTCAGGTCCGGTCACAACTGTATGCTTCCTCCATTGTTTACCAGTTAGACTTATATTAACCTCTACCTTACTTAACTCTTGAGATTCACCAGTGACTCCCAGAATAGTTATAGACTCTGATCCCTGATAATTTGATGGTATTATGGTGCACTGAGCTCCTGTGTCAACCAAGGCCCTGTACTTCCGAAACTGTGAAGTGCCAGGCCACTGGATGTACACATCCCAATAGATTCTATTATCTCTGTTATCCCTCTCCTCCCTCTGGCGGGAGGCAGGGCACCCCTAGTTATGGGGAACATGCGCACATGTGCATTGCACATAGTTTGCAGGGTTATAACTTTGCATGTTATAACTGGAGCCACTGTTGGAGCCATAAGAGTCATACTGGGGAACTGTGGAAGTAACAGCTACCCTTCTGGTACTGCTACCTCGGGTTCTGCCACTTTGCAATTCCCTCAGTCTCCTGAAAAGATTAGAAGTTGGTTGGCCATCCCAGCGGTTCATGTTCTCACCAAACTGATCACACAGAGTTATCCAAATAGTTCTACGTGATTGCCTTGGTGATCTGTTTTGGAATGACCTGTTTTGGAATGACCTCCTTTGGAATGACCTCCTTGGAGGACGTGTATTCCTCACAGATGAGACTTGTACCCACCTGGAGGAAGAATTGAAATTATCCCTTTGTGCCAATTGGGATATGGAATTTCTAAATTCATCTTTTAACTTTATCATGCAATTCTCAATTTTTCCAGACAGAGTTTCAATGGCTGAAACCAAAGAACCACGTGTCATGCTATCCTCCAATTGTCTCATTTGATCACTGAATTGGCCAACCGTAGGAGAAGCTCCACCATAACTTCTTGACACAATTCTGCTTGCCAGAATGTTTGCATAATTAGAAGGAGCAAGTTTGATGATCTTTTTAGCAAGACCAATACCCACAGGAATGTCATCAGGATTCAGAGTTTCATGTTCACCATAGAGTAGCTCTCTAACAGCAAATTCTCGCAAGCGCTTAATTCCCTCATCTATGGTAGTCCAGGGTTTAGGATTCCATGGAAGATCATCTCGGGAAGGGTATCTCAGGGCAACCGCCATTAAAAGGCGTATCCACAGATTAACCTTACCGAGAGCTTCACCTAGATGTCTATCTATTCCATTGTCCCTTGAGAGAGTTCCTAACTGAGCTGCTGACTTGTCTCCAACTGTTAGAGCTGAAGCACCTGTATCATAACACCTACTAAGCCAAGCTAGAACTGGCTCCTTATCTGCCCTGGTGAAATCTTTACGGACATTTCGCAATTCCTCGCGGGGCAAAGAACATTCTGAAATATCATCTTCATCTTCATCTCCCTGAATTCTTTGCCCATAAAATCCTGCTGTCACTCTCCTAAGGATCTCTTTAAGCTGAGAACCACCTTTGCCAGCTGCCTTCCTAACCTCATCTCTATCCTGCTTTGATCTCACTAGGTTAGCTAGATCTTTAAAACAAACCTTCTCTTCCTCCTGAGCAGGATCTTTTAGAGTAGAGGGCCCCTCACCAGGATCAGTCTCCAACTCCTCTTCTTCTCCATCTTTGCCCTTTGCACCTCTAGTCTTTAAAGGAGCCACCTTAACAGGAGCTGTGTTTGAATTTACAGCCACCTTAATGGAAGCTGACAGGTCCTGAGATAAATCAGCTGCTGGGGCAGTGGCTTCCAGTCCCACTGAGGGAGTGGGTGGAAGTGACATTGCTCCATTACTGCCCGACGGAGAGGAAGAAGAAGAAGAAGGAGAAGGAGTAGGCGCCATGTTGATACCAGCCGATGCCCTTGGCTGCTTGCTAGAATCAGCAAAGTCATTTAGAGCTGCCTTACCAATTAACTTTTTAGCCTTCTTTTTAACTGACACGGGTTCTCCACAGTCCTCGTCACTAGATGACTCTGGGACTGATCGAGAGCCACGGCGTTTTCTTTTTGATCTAGTTTTAATAACAAAACAAGCTCTGGACACCTTTCTCTCTCGCCGCAAAGAAATCAGGAGATACACCTTAATTATCACCATCAGCAGAATTATAGACACCAAATAAATCACCTTTGGATCCCAGGTATCACCTAAAGTTACTGTCTCCTCAGGCGGAATCTTAAAACCTTTTATCTCAATTGGGAGAGTGGTGGAGGTAACATTCCTGTATCTCACTGGCCATAATAAATTAATACATTTTCCATACCATAATTTAACTCTATACATAACCCACATATAAATTGACCGCACCAAATATTTACCCAGGTAATCCAAAATCAAACCCAAACAATATCTGTAAACCAGAGCCCCAAAAATTGAAAAGAATAATCGCTCCACAAACCACAATACCTTCATGTTTGCTAATTCAGCTAGAAAACACTAAATCAATCAAATAATAAGTTGAACTAATTATCTGCCCCACGTTGGGCGCCAATAAAAAAAAATGTGGTGGGTTTGGAAGGGTAAGGCCGAGAAGCCTCCTCCCTTCTCCCTTGTAAGGTAAAAGGGAAAAATAATTGAAGGGAAAGGAAAAAAACTCACAAGCTGAATTAGCAAAGCAGTGGAGCTATATTTACAAAGCAATGTAGGGAATGCAGGGGAATATTTATAAATTTACAATATCTACAATATATACAAAGATATACAACAGAGCAACACAGAAATGAGAGTGACCCCCCTCGGCAGAGGGGTCCCCCACCTCCGCTCTCCCCTCTCTTCCCCCCCCCTTCCCCAGAGTGGGATAGAAAGAGAAAAAGAGGAAAAAAAATTAGAAGCAGTTTGTGTTAATTGGAAAGGAGTTAATACAGGCCTTATCAAGTTTGTCAGTTTGAAGGCCGGATCCTTGGCAGAAAGCCCAGCACAGAAAGCTGCTGCACGAAGAAGAGGCGGAAGCAAGACTGAAGATAGGGTGCTGGAAAAACCCAGTATAGTCCCAGCTCAGAAGGTGCTTCCTCCCACTTCACCAATGAAATTAGTTTAGACTATTCCTTCCGTTTACCAACTTCCGTCCACCATATTCCCTTTCTTAAGGGGGCAACGTCAACCGGACACAGCTGCCCAAATGGGTTTTCCTTTCCTCTGCCAACCACTCTTCTTCCAGTTCTTTAGCCACCCCACAGAGCATTGGCTACCATCCATGAGTTGGTGTAGAGATAAAGCTTTGACCATCTCTCACGTTAAGCTACGTCGAGAGCTAGCTGAACAGCTTTTACCTCTGCAAACTGACTGGATTCAGTTTTTGTCCATCAATTTCTACAGAAGCTACTCCAAAAGCTCATTTGTAACCTCTAGGGTCTTTGAAAGGCTCTTCTCTCAGAAAATCAATTCCCAAAATACAAGGCGCGTCAGGTCCGGTCACAACTGTATGCTTCCTCCATTGTTTACCAGTTAGACTTATATTAACCTCCACCTTACTTGACTCTTGGGATCCACCAGTGACTCCCAGAATAGTTATAGACTCTGATCCCTGATAATTTGATGGCATTATGGTGCACTGAGTTCCAGTGTTAACCAAGGCCCTGTACTTCCGAAATTGTGAAGTGCCAGGCCACTGGATGTACACATCCCAATAGATTCTGTTATCTCTATTATCCCTCTCCTCCCCCTGGCGGGAGGCAGGGCACCCCTAGTTATGGGGAACATGCCCACATGTGCATTGAACACAGTGTGCAGTGTTATAACTGGAGCCACTGTTGAAGCTACTAGAGTTGTTCTGGGGAACTGTGGAAGTAACAGCTACCCTTCTGGTATTGCTACCTCGGGTTCTGCCACTTTGCAGTTCCCTCAGTCTCCTGAGTTATCCAAATAGTCCTACGTGATTGCCTTGGTGGTCTGTTTTGATTTGATCTGTTTTGGAATGACCTCTTTGGAGGACGTGTATTCCTCACAGATGAAACCTGTATCCACCTGGAGGAAGAATTAGAATTATCTCTCTGTCCCAATTCGGATATGGAATTTCTAAATTCATCCTTTAACTCTCTCATGCAATTCTCAATTTTTCCAGACAGAGTTTCAATGGCTGAAACCAAAGAAACATGTGTCATGCTATCCTCCAATTGTCTCATTTGATCAGTGAATTGGCCAACCGTAGGAGGAGCTCCACCATAATTTCTTGACACAATTCTGCTTGCCAGAATGTTTGCATAATTAGAAGGAGCAAGCTTGATGAGCTTTTTAGCAAGACCAGTCCCTACAGGAATATCATCAGGATTCAGAGTTTCATGTTCACCATAGAGTATCTCTCTAACAGCAAATTCTCTCAGGCGCTTAATTCCTTCATCTATGGTAGTCCCGGGCTTAGGATTCCATGGAAGATCATCTCGGGAAGGGTATCTCAGGAAAACTGCAAATAAAAGGCGTGTCCACAGATTAACCTTACCGAGAATCTTGCCTAGATACCTATCTATTCCATTATCCCTCGAGAGAGTTCCTAACAGAGCTGTTGACTTGTCTCCAACCATTAGAGGTGGAGCACCTGTATCATAACATCTACCTAGCCAAGCTAGAATTGGCTCCTTATCTGCTCTGGTGTAATCTTTACGGACATTTCTTAACTCTTCCTGGGGTGAAGAACACCCAGAAAGGTCATCTTCCTCTCCATCTATCACATCTTCCTGAACATGTTGTCCCCATAATCCTGCTGTCACTCTCTTAAGGATCTCTCTAAGCTGAGAAGCACCACTAGCTGCTGTCCTAGCTGTATCTCTTTCTGGTGTTGATCTCAATATTTCAGCTAGATCTTTAAAACAAATCTTCTCTTCCTCCTCAGCAGGATCTTTTCTAGAAGAGGGTCCCTCACCTGGATCAGTCTCCTGCTCTTCTCCACCACTAGCTCCTGGATCATCTTTGGTCTTTCCACTTCTGGTCTTTAAAACTGCTACTTGCTTAATTGGAGCTGTGTTTGAATTTACAGCCACCTTGACAGAAGCTGACAGGTTTCAAGACAGATCAGCTGCTGCTGAAGTGGCATCCGGTCCTGCCGAGAGGGTGGGCGGAAATGACCTTGCCTGAAGAAGAAGAAGGGGGAGCCGCCATGTTGGAAGCTGCCGCCGCCCCTGGTATCTTGCCAGAATCAGCAACAGAACTGTTCAAAGCAGCTTTTCCAATAGACTTTTGTAGTGGTTTGAGCCTTAACTGAGAGTTAAAAGCTCAAATGGGGAAAAGGCTGAGAATTGATTCCCCACTCCCCCCCTCCTCCTTCCAAACAGGGAGAGGGAAAAAAAAAGGGTAAGGAGCAAATCCACTAAACAGCAATCTGGAGTCAGCTTAGAAGTAGAGAGCCTAATAATTTTTTTCTTCAAATTAT
This sequence comes from Melanerpes formicivorus, assembly GCF_026170545.1. Taxonomy (NCBI): domain Eukaryota; kingdom Metazoa; phylum Chordata; class Aves; order Piciformes; family Picidae; genus Melanerpes; species Melanerpes formicivorus. Next base: position 1,567,977 of record NW_027142409.1, read on the forward strand.
ATATATAACAGTAACAGGGAAAAAAAAGGTTCACAAGGGCAAGGAACAAGAATGGATGGGAGTGGGACAGGAAAAAAAAATAATACAAAACCAGTCTTTCTCTGAGGAGGTGCAGAGGCAGCAGGGAGAAGGATCAGGTCCGGCCACATGGCTGAGGAGCAGGAGGGCAGCTGCAGTAGCTCTCATCCAGCAGAGGCAGGAGCCAAAAAGGAGACCCCACAGCTATGATGTCCTGTTTTCTATACCCTAGCTGGGCAGGGAGGGGAAGGTGGAACAGACTCAGCTTTCCCAGGGGAAACGCCCTTCAGGGAGTGTAAAGTACCCACAAGCCCTCCACCCTGCTTTCTTCTTTTGTTTTCAGAAAAAGGCGTTAACCCACCACAATCCACCCCTCTGTTCCACTTCTTCTTTCCTGCCACAGCCCCTCCATGCGATTTTGACATGTGGTATTTGAATCCTTGGTGCAAGTCTCTTGCTATCCCGGCTCGCTCTTTCCCAGGGCAGTCTCTCTCTCTCTCTGGTGATGGTCACTGTAGGTGGTGCTTGAACTGGGCAGGCATGTGGAGAAGAATCAGGAATCAGTCTGTCTTTGAAAGGGAAAGAAAAAAATCAGGAACAGTCCGTTGCTGTAGGGGCATCAGGAACGGGTGCAGGTGAGATGATGCAGGAGCTCTTTGGGTTGGTGTGCAGTGGGTATGTTGAGTCCTGGATGCCAGGCTGGTATTAAGCTAGGATGGAGAAACTTAGAACAACTTATAACTATTCACATAATTACATTGATGAGGGTTGCCTCCTCTGAGTTCATCCTCTTTCAGTCAGAGTCACATTCTGCTGTGGGATACACTGAATGTCCCCAGTTTCTAACATAACCCAGTACGTGTGACCAGGCCCCTCAGCCGAGACCACCCCTCGGGTTGGTTTGCCCTCACCAGCAGCAGGGAAAACCCACACTGACTTCCCCAGCAGGTTCTTCTCAGCAATCACAGGAACTCCATCTCCATCCACTGTTTGCAGCAGGTCGGACTGGGCAGGACCAGCTGGGTTCACAGATCCTCTGCTGTTCACTAACCAAGTGGCTTGAGCTAGGTGCTTTTCCCAGTTCCTGAAGGTTCCACCCCCCATGGCTTTTAGGGTGGTCTTTAGCAAGCCATTGTAGCGCTCGACCTTCCCTGCAGCTGGTGCATGGTATGGGATGTGGTAAATCCACTCAATCCCATGTTCCTTTGCCCAATCCCTTATGAGATGGTTCCTGAAGTGGGTTCCATTGTCTGATTCAATCCTCCCGGGGGTGCCGTGTCTCCACAGGATATGTCTCTCTAGGCCCAGGATGGTGTTGCGAGCAGTGGCATGAGGTACTGGGTAGGTCTCCAGCCACCCTGTACTTGCCTCCACCATGGTCAGTACGTACTGCTTGCCACTGTGAGACCGAGGAAGGGTGATGTAGTCGATCTGCCAGGCCTCTCCATATTTATATTTCGACCATCTCCCCCCATACCACAGAGGCTTCATGCGCTTGGCCTGCTTGATGGCAGCACAGATGTCACACTCATGGATGACCTGTGAGATGGCCTCCATAGAGATGTCCACGGATCTGTCCCGAGCCCACCGGTATGTGGCGTCTCTCCCTTGGTGGCCAGAAGTGTCATGGGCCCAGCGAGCTAAGAACAGCTCACCCTTGTGTTCCCAGTCCAAGTCTATTTGGGAGATCTTAGCAGCCAGGTCTGCTTGGTGGTTGTGCTTGTGCTCCTCTGTGGCTCTGCTCTTGGGGATGTGTGCATCGATGTGCCGTACCTTGGTTGGCAGCCTGTCCAGGCGGGCAGCGATGTCTTGCCACAGGTCAGCGGCCCAAACAGGCTTCCCTTTTCTCTGCCACCCATTCCTCCTCCATTCCTTCAGCCACCCCCACAAGGTGTTGGCTACCATCCAGGAGTCAGTGTAGAGGTACAGCACTGGCCAGTTCTCTCGTTCGGCTATATCCAGGGCCAGCTGGACAGCTTTCACCTCTGCGTACTGACTGGATTCACCTTCTCCATCCCTTGCTTCTGCCACTTGCCTTGTTGGGCTCCAGACAGCTGCCTTCCATCTCTGCTTGCTTCCTACAAGCCGTCAGGACCCATCTGTAAATAGAGCATAGCTCTTCTCGTTGTCAGGGAGATCGTTATATGGGGGAGCCTCCTCAGCACGGGTCACTGTCTGCTCTGGTGGCATTCCAAAGTCAGCACCCTCTGGCCAGTTGGTGATCACTTCCACTATGCCAGGGCGTTCGAAATTCCCCATCCGAGCTCACTGAGTTATCAGGGCCATCCACTTACTCCAGGTAGCATCTGTGGCATGATGTGGGGTTGAGCCTCTCCCTTTGAACATCCAGGTCAGGACTGGAAGCCTTGGAGCTAGAAATAGAGGTGACTCAGTCCCAATTACCTCAGAGGCAGCCCAGACACCCTCATAGGCAGCTAGGATTTCCTTCTCTGTCGCGGTGTAGTTGGCCTCAGAGCCTTTGTACCCCTTACTCCAGAAACCTAGGGGCCTGCCCCTGGTTTCACCAGGAGCCTTCTGCCACAAGCTCCATGTAGGACCATTCTCACCAGCCGCAGTGTACAGCACATTCTTGATCTCTGGCCCAGTTCGAACAGGTCCCAGAGCCATAGCATGGACCACCTCTCGTTTGATCTGGTCAAACGCCACCTGCTGCTCAGGTCCCCACACATAATCATTTTTCTTCCTTGTTACATGGAAGAGAGGCTTCACAATTTGACTGTACCCGGGAATGTGCAATTTCCAGAAGCCCACAAGCCCCAAAAAGGACTGTGTCTCTTTCTTGTTCGTGGGCTGCACCATAGTGGCTACCCTGTTCACCACCTCCTGAGGGATGTGGCGACGGCCATCCTGCCATTGAACACCCAGGAACTGGATCTCCCTGGCAGGCCCTTTCACCTTGCTTCTCTTGATGGCAAAGCCAGCCTCCAGCAGGATGTCAATTATCCTCTTACCCTTCTGGTAAACTTCCTCTGCTGTCTCACCCCATATGATGATGTCATCGATGAACTGCAGATGCTCAGGGGCTCCACCTTTCTCCAAGGCAGTCTGGATCACCTCATGGCAGATGGTTGAGCTATGGACCCAGCCCTGAGGCAACCAATTCCATTGATACTGTACTCCCCTCCAGGTGAAAGCAAACTGTGGCCTGCATTCTTCTGCAATGGGAATGGAGAAAAAGGCATTAGCAATGTCAATTGTGGCATACCACTTGGCCGCCTTCGATTCCAGCTCGTACTCCAGCATGTCCGGCACCGCAGCGCTGATTGGAGGAGTCACTTCATTCAGGCCACGGTAGTCCATGGTCAGTCTCCATTCCCCATTTGCCTTCCGCACTGGCCATATCGGGCTGTTGAAGGGGGAGTGAGCCTTGCTGATCACCCTCTGGCTCTCCAGTCGTTGAATCAGTTGGTGTATGGGGTGCAGAGAGTCTCTGTTGGTCCTGTATTGCCTGCGATGTACTATGCGAGAGGCAATAGGTAACTTCAAATCCTGCACCTTATGGCTGCCCACTACGGAGGGGTCATCCAACAGCTCGGGCATGGTGGACAGCTGTTCTTTGCCTACAGTCTCCACAGCTGCCACCCCAAACGCCCACTTGTGCCCCCTAGGGTCCTTGAAGCATCCCTCCCACAGAAAGTCAATGCCAAGAATGCAAGGTGCATCTGGACCAGTCACTATGTCGTGCTTTCCCCATTCATTCCCGGTCAGGCTTATCTCAGCTTGCAGTACAGTCAAGTCTTGTGAGCCTCCTGTGACTCCTTGAATGCTTATGGACTCAGCCCCTTTGTACCCTGATGGTATCAGGGTGCATTGGGCCCCTGTGTCCACCAGAGCTCGGTACTTCAGGGCTTCTGAAGTGCCAGGCCATTTCACGTACACATCCCAGTATACTCTGTTGTCCCTGGCCTCCACCTGGCTGGAGGTAGGGCACCTCTAATGCTGGCGGCAATGTCCACACTTGTCACACGGTCCTGTGTTACTAGGGGAAAGGTCTCTTGAGCAAGAGGGACCACTCCGGGAAACTGGGGCAGCTCTTCTCCTGGATGAGTTATCCCCGTGGTGCCCATCTTGCAGTTCCTGCACCCTGTTCCAGAGGGCAGAGGTGGGTTGGCCATGCCAGGTGTCCATGTCCTCTCCATGGTCACAGAGGAACCTCCACAGAGACCCCCTTGACATTCCCCGATTGTCTTGGGGTGATCTCCTAGGGGAAGGTCGCCTGTTCCGGATTGCTGACACCTGGACCCATTCTGAAGGAGAAAGGGAAAAGGAAGCATTGCTTCCCTTTTTCAGTTCAGACATGGAGGTCTTGATCTCTTTGACAATGTCTTTAGCCATAGTTTCTATGGCTGAGATCAGGGGTTTCTGATTCACGCTGTCCTCATATTTCCTTAAATCATTGGCAAACTCACAAACAGTTTTAGGACTTCCATCCTGTCCAGTCAAGAGTATCCCTCCTAATGTGTGAGCATATTTCTGAGGAGCACCCTGGGTGAGTTTCTTTACGAAGGGCCGTCTCATGGGCACCTCATCTGGGTCCAAAGGGAGCTGGCCATCCCCATAAATTATTTCCATCACGGCCATCTGCCTCAGATACCGAATGCCCTGTTCCATAGTTGTCCATCTAACTGGGGCCCAGGGCAGGTCATCTCTTGAGCGGTACCGGCTCTTGATGGCGTTCAGAATCCGGGCCCAGAGAGTGTGTATTCCATCAAGTTTGGCTAACTCTTTGTCCAGACCAGCATCACGAGTCAGGGAGCCTAAAAGCTTCGCCTCCTTCTTATCCAGGTCCACTGTGTCCACCCCCTCATCCCAGCATCTCAGGGCCCAGCTTAGTATTGGCTCACCCTCTTTCCTTGCGTAGTCCAGACGAGTTTGCCTTAGTTCCTTTCTGGGCAGCGATGTAACAGTTATTTCCTGATCTGAATCATCTTCATCCACCGATGGGTTCTGTGAGGTGCTGGGGCCTGCTGAGGTTCCTTCCTCACCATCTGTGCTTGGCGATGATTTTTGACTTCTTTTCCTGCGTGTGGTGACCGGTGCTAGAGAGACTGCATTGGCAGGAGCATCAGGGGTCAACTGTGGAACTGCTGGTGGTGGGGCAAACCCTTGTGCCTGGGGCTCAGGCTGAGAACTGGCACAGTCATTACAACCCGACCCCTCCCTCTTTGTGTCTACAGAGTGCTTACAATGCCCACAGCAGACACGCCCCCAGTCATTAAAGAGCACAAAGGAGTGTGTTATCACCCTCCAAAGAGCTCTTAATGGGTTAGCTAGTCCTCCACCCAACACGGTCCCAGCAAATGCCACTATAAGGATTACATTTAGGCATATGGAGCATGTTGCAACGTAGAGCAATTTTCCATCACAGGCACTTTTATCTACACCATTGGTTTCATAACTTGCTTCAGGAAAGTTTCCTATGTTAGAAAAGTTACCACTGACAGTGAAATTCAATGAATTCAAGAGATACATGCCTAACTTAATTGGTAAAGTTTTTATCCACTTGATCAGCATCTCTATCATTAACCACACCAAGTGGTAAGTTATTAATTTGTAGATGTGGGTCCAAAAGATCCAGCCAAAAGCCCATGCAAAGGCTTGGACCATCAGGTTCTTTAAAATTGCCATTTCTACTTCTAGCTCCTTTTTCAGAAAAAAGTATTGCTTTCCCAATACAAGATTAATTTCCAAGCCCCACGTTGGAGGTGCCAAAAATTGTAGTGGTTTGAGCCTTAACTGAGAGTTAAAAGCTCAAATGGGGAAAAGGCTGAGAATCGATTCCCCACTCCCCCCCCCTCCTTCCAAACAGGGAGAGGGAAAAAAAAAGGGTAAGGAGCAAATCCACTAAACAGCAATCTGGAGTCAGCTTAGAAGTAGAGAGGCTAATAATTTTTTTCTTCAAATTATATATATAACAGTAACAGGGAAAAAAAAGGTTCACAAGGGCAAGGAACAGGAATGGATGGAAGTGGGACAGGAAAAAAAAAATAATACAAAACCAGTCTTTCTCTGAGGAGGTGCAGAGGCAGCAGGGAGAAGGATCAGGTCCGGCCACGTGGCTGAGGAGCAGGAGGGCAGCTGCAGTAGCTCTCATCCAGCAGAGGCAGGAGCCAAAAAGGAGACCCCACAGCTATGATGTCCTGTTTTTTATACCCTAGCTGGGCAGGGAGAGGAAGGTGGAACAGACTCAGCTTTCCCAGGGGAAACGCCCTTCAGGGAGTGTAAAGTACCCGCAAGCCCTCCACCCTGCTTTCTTCTTTTGTTTTCAGAAAAAGGCGTTAACCCACCACAACTTTTTAACTTTATCTTTAGCTGACACAGATTCTCCATTCTCCTCATCGCTGGACGTCTCTGGGGCTGACCCAGAGGTACGCCGCCTTCTCTTTGATCTATGCTTAATAATGAAACATGCCCTGGACACCTTTTTCTCCCGACGCAAGGAAAACAGCAGATTCACATTAGTTATCACCAGCAGCAGGATTACACACATAAAATAAATTACCTTTGGATCCCAGCCATCACTTAAAGTTACTCTTTCCCCTCCTGGGATCTTAAACTCTTTTATCTCAATCGGGAGAGTGCTAGAGGTCACATTCCTGTATCTGGCAGGCCAGAAGAATCCGAGACAGTGGACATATAAAAGCCGGATTTTATGCATAAACCACAATTATAACTTCTGCATCAAATATTTACCTAGGTGATCGATAAGGAGGCCCAGATAATACTTGTAGATCAGAACCCCAAAAATTGAGAAAAACAGATGCTCCAAAATCCAAAACACCTTCATGTTTGCTAGTCCAGCTCGAGCAAGCAATAAATCAAGCTAATTATCCTCAAGCCCCGAGCTGGGTGGCCAAAAAAGAAATGTGGTGGGTTTGTGTTAGAAGGTGTGACCGTTTGAGGCTGTCCCCTTAAGAAAGGGAATATTGTAGTCGGATGTTTGTAAACGAAAAAACGGATCTAAACTAATTTCATTGGTAGATTGGGAGGAAGCACCTTCTGAACTGGGAGTGCAGGAGGGTATCCTGGGCATTCCTGCACTTTTCTAGTCAGTTCTATCTTCCCCTCCTTCGGCAGCAGCAGCTCGCTGTTTCTGGGCTTTCGGCCAAGGCTTGACCTTGAAACTGATAAGCTGCAAGGCCTGTATTAACTGCTTTCCAATTAACACATAACTGCTGCTAACTGTTTCCTCTTTTCTCTCTTTTCTAACCCTCTCTGGGGAAAGGGGGAGAGAGAAGGAGGAGCAGAGGTGGGGAACCCCCTCAGCAGAGGGGGGAACTCTCATTTCTGTGCTACTTTGTTGTATATTTATGTATATACTGTAAATATTGTAAATTTTGTATATATTTCCCTGTGTTTCCCTGCTTTGTAAATATACAGCACCCATTGCTTTGCTAATTCAGCTGTGAGGTTTTTTTTTCCTTTCCCTTAAATTTTCTTTACTTTACAGGGGGGAGGGAGGAGGCTTTTCGGCCTTACCCTTCCAACCCTATGACAGAAGGGACCCGCTCCGCTTGAACTGTGAGTTTCTCTCGGGGTTTTTTTGCCTTCCTTTCAGGGTTTCGCGGGTTGGGAGGACTCCTGGTAAGGGGGAGCCAGCAGGATTGTGCTCTTGCGAGCCTGCACGGGAACGGGAGCCTGACGTCAGCCGCGGCACTTTTAAATACCCCCCGGGCTGTGCGCGCAGCACCATTTTGGTTCAATAGCTAGCCTATCGGCTGGTTGCAAAAAAAAAAAAAAAAACCCCACAAAAAAACACCCAAAAAAACCCTAAAACGCTCCAGCATGGTTGTCACTCGAATGAAGGGTAGAAAAGCAGCATCTGCCCAGACAGAGCTGTTTTACCAGCATGCTGGAGTCCAGGCTGCCAGCTGCAGAGAGTGCTTCAGCTTGGCACTTGGAATAGACGGGGAGGGAGAGGACACCTGTGTCAGGTGTGACCAGGTGAATTTTCTCCTCAGCCTGGTGGCAGAGCTAAAGGACGAAGTGGCCGAGCTGAAGGAGGAGGTAGCTAGGCTAAGGACAATAAGGGAAAGTGAAAGGGAGTTAGATTTGTGGGAGAAGGCTCTGCAGATCTCCCCTGCTGAGGGAAGGGTCCCTGGAAACGAAGAGGGATGGATACAGGTCCCTGCCAGGGGTGGCAAGAGAAATCCACCCCGACCCTCTCCTCCTCCTCCGCTGCCCTTGCATAATAAGTATGAGGCCCATCAGGCTGAGGGCAGTGGGAATGAGAGGGCTAAGGCTGAGAAGCAGCCATCCAGAGGGGAGCCTATGGCCAAGCGGTCCCCACCAGCTGTAACGACCAGCTCCAGGAAGGAGCCTAAGCCCAAGCGGTCCCCATCAGCTATAATGACCAGCTCCACAAAGAAAAGGAGAAGGGTTATAGTTGTTGGGGACTCTCTCCTGGGGGGTACTGTGGGACCCATATGTCGTCCCGACCCATCCCACAGGGAGGTCTCCGCCCTACCAGGGGCACGGGTTAGGGACATTGCAAAGAGACTCCCTAAATTAATCCAGCCCACTGACTATTACCCTCTGCTGGTAATACAGGCTGGGAGTGATGAGATTAACAAGAAGGGCACCAGGGCGATTAAGAAGGAATTCAGGGCCCTCGGACAATTGATTGATGGGGCAGGAGCTCAAGTGGTGTTCTGCTCAGTTCCCTCAGTGGCAGGGGTGTACACTGAGAGGACTGGGAGAACCCACACCATCAACAATTGGCTCAGGGGATGGTGCCAGCGGCAGAACTTTGGGTTCTTTGATCATGGGACAACTTTCGCTGCACCTGACCTGCTGGGTCCTGATGGGGTGCATTTATCTAGAAGGGGTAAGAGAGTCCTGCCACTGGAGTTGGCAGGGCTCATTAGGAGGGCTTTAAACTAGGTCTGAATGAGGTGGGTGAGGCAATCGGTCCCTCTGCAGAGGAAAGAGTAGGGCACAAGGTAGGGTCAATTGAGAAGTCAGGAACCCAGCTGTGATGCATGTACACCAATGCACACAGCCTGGGCAATAAGCAAGAGGAGCTGGAGGTCCTGATCCATCAGGGCGACTATGATATAGTCGCCATCTCAGAAACTTGGTGGGACAACACCCACGATTGGAGTGCTACAATGGGGGGTTACAGGCTCCTTAGGAGAGACAGGTGAGGGAGAAGAGGAGGAGGGGTGGCTCTGTATATTAGGCAGTCACTCTCTGCCACACAACTTGAGGTGGAAGATGAGGTAGTTGAGAGCCTGTGGGTTAAAATCAGAGGGCAGCCTAACAAATCTGACATCCTGGTTGGAATCTGTTACAGACCACGCAACCAAGATGAGGCGGCTGATGAACTGTTCTACAAGCAACTGGAGGCTGTCTCAAGATCATCAGATCTTGTCCTTGTTGGCGACTTCAACCTCCCAGATATCTGCCGGGAACTTAATTCAGCAGAGAGGAGGCAGTCCAGAAGATTCCTGGAGCGAATGGAGGACTGCTTCCTGACATAGCTGTTAAGCGAGCCTACCAGGGGACAGGCTCTGCTTGACCTGCTGTCCTCCAATAGGGAAGGGCTGGTGGGAGACGTGATCGTGGGAGGCTGCCTAGGGTGCAGTGACCACGAGATAGTGAAGTTTTCAATATGCAGGGAGATAGGGAGGAGCACCAACAGAACCTTCACCTTGGACTTCCAAAGGGCGAACTTCAGCCTATTTAAAAAACTTGTCTGAAAAGTCCCCTGGGTACCAGCCCTCATGAACCAAGGGGTCCAGGAGGGTTGGACCTACTTCAAACAGGAGCTCTTGAAGGCACAGGAACTGGCAGTTCCCATGTGCAGAAAGGTGAGTTTGTGGGGAAGGCAACCAGCCTAGATGAGCAAGCAGCTCCTGGAGGATTTAAGGGGAGAAAAGAGGCTGTATCACCTTTGGAAGGAGGGGAAGGCTTCTCGAGGTATGTTCAAGGAAGCTGTTAGATTATGTAGGAATAAAATTTGGGAGGCAAAGGCCCAGCTGGAACTGAAGCTGGCCACCTCTGTCAAAGACAATAAAAAGCATTTTTATAAATATATTAACAATAAGAAGAAGGGCAGGAAGAACCTCCACTCCTTATTGGACCTGGAGGGGAACACGGTGACTGAAGACGAGGAAAAGGCTGAGGTCCTGAACTCCTTCTCCGCCTCAATTTTTAACAGCAAGGCAGGAGTTCAGGACGAGTGGCCTCCTGAGCTGGGTGATGGGGTCGGGGAGCAGTGTAGTGCCCCGGTAATCCATGAGGAATTAGTTCAGGACCTGCTGAGCCACTTGGACACTCACAAGTCCATGGGACCGGATGGGATCCATCCTAGGGTGCTGAGAGAGCTGGCAGATGAGCTGGCCAAGCCGCTCTCCATCATTTTCCTCCAGTCCTGGCTCACCAGTGAGGTCCCAGACGACTGGAAACTGGCCAATGTGGTCCCCATCCATAAGAAAGGTCGGATGGAGGAACCTGGAAAATACAGGCCAGTCAACCTGACCTCAGTGCCAGGGAAAGTGATGGAGCAGATTATCCTGGCGGCAATAACCTGAAGAATGGCCAAGGGCTCAGGTCCAGCCAACATGGATTTAGGAAGGGCAGGTCCTGCCTCTCCAACCTGATCTCCTTCTATGATCAGGTGACCCATCTGGTGGACGTGGGGAGGCCTGTGGATGCAGTCTACCTGGACTTCAGCAAGGCCTTTGACACCGTCCCCCAGAGCAAACTGCTGGCTAAGCTGTCAGCTCGTGGCTTGGACCACTACACTTTGTGCTGGGTTAGGAACTGGCTGGAGGGCCATGCAGAGAGAGTGGTGGTGAATGGTGCCACATCCAGCTGGCGGCCAGTCAGTAGTGGAGTCCCCCAGGGATCAGTGCTGGGCCCCGTCCTCTTTAACATCTTCACTGATGATCTGGATGAGGGGGTCGAGTGTGGTGAAGGCATATTACGCCCAGATACTGAATCTTGTCCCAGCATGTGGACAAGTTCCCCCTCCTCCACGAGGAAGACAAAAGCCAAGGCATTAGCCAGGCTTGCACGCACCCAGCGCATGCAGTGCTCGTGCTGACACCAAGTATGGGCATAATTCTAGCTTCACGCTTTCTATAGGCTGAAGCCAGTTGTTTATGAGAGTGCCCATTGGTCAAGCCCAGCCTCGAGGAATCTATAAGTATCACCCCAGTTGGTAAATAAGTTGCCCCCTCATTCACTTTGTCTCTGTGCTTGCTCGAGAGAGCAACTCTCGAGCTGCAGCTTTTGCCATTGAGCTTATTGTTGTTAGCTTCTGTTATACATGCACGCATACTGAAAGTCTCTGCATCGTTAGAAGCACAGAGGGAGGACCTTAGCATTGCTACAGCCAGCCGTACCGTCCGGGAGAGCCCACTGCGCCACTGGAGGACTGGACTGACCCCCGAGGGTAAGATCTGCCCAGTTACCGGGGAGAAGGGACTTGATCGATACCGAGTCCACATATGCCTAGCCCCCCGTAGCGGGAGAGGAGCTGGCGAATGCTGCTCTGAGCCCTGTGAATCTCAGGGAAGACTAAGGCATTGTTCGTGCCTATACTGCACCGAACCCGGGACCACACCGAGAGTCCCGCTGCTCCTTTAAGCTCAGTAAATGAGAATCTGCCGCCTAACGCAGCCGCATTCTCTCCCCGAGGCTGTTCGCATCAGCCCCGAGAATCGCCGTGGTTGGGCCTACCCCCGTAGCTTTGCCTGCTGCCACGTCATCCGAGCCCACCTACCGGCCACCGTCATCCCGCCCTGCCGCGCGAGCCGACTTTGAGGGCCGATCCCACGGGCCGACCCCGACCAGGACCGATCCCTGTTGTCTGGAGGGAATCGAATATCTTCCACGCGTTTTCCATACACTAGCACTCAGTTCAAAGTATCCGCGTCCAGCAGAGTAAGCACTGACGCATAGAAAGATTGTAATATTGCTGTGTATAGCCAGAAGCCGCCCGTGTCCCGCCGAGTCGCCATCTAGTGGCCAAGCCGCGGAACCACACCCTTCGTTATATAAATATAGAAATAGTCTGTGACTAGTTCAATTAAGTTCTAATCATAACACTAAGCCGCTTGTGGAATGTATTTCATGAACGTGCACTAGAACATGTATATAAGTTGGTGATTCATCAGTTATTAATAGCTTGATAATTAATAAAAATAATATTTTCATAATTCATGTTTCATATTCATAATTTTAATAACCTCTTCACCACATCAAGTCAGTCATCAGCAGGTTTGCAGATGACACCAAGTTAGGAGCAGATGTTAGTCAGTTAGAGAGTAGAAAGGCTCTGCAGAGGGACCTCGACCGACTGGACTGATGGGCAGAGCCCAATGGGATGGCATTCAACAAGTCCAAGTGCCGAGTGCTGCACTTTGGCTACGGCAATCCCATGCAGAGCTACAGGCTGGGGTCGGAGTGGCTGGAGAGCTCCCAAACAGAGAGGGACCTGGGGGTGCTGATCGACAGCTGCCTAAACATGAGCCAGCAGTGTGCTCAGTGGCCAGGAGGGCCAATGGCATCCTGGCCTGCATTAGGAATAGTGTGGCCAGCAGGAGCAGGGAAGTCATTGTGCCCCTGTACACTGCTTTGGTTAGGCCACACCTTGAGTACTGTGTCCAGTTCTGGGCCCCTCAGTTTAAGAAGAACATCGAGACACTTGAATGTGTCCAGAGAAGGGCAACAAGGCTGGTGAGAGGCCTTGAGCACAAGCCCTATGAGGAGAGGCTGAGGGAGCTGGGATTGTTTAGCCTGGAGAAGAGGAGGCTCAGGGGTGACCTCATTGCCCTCTACAACTACCTGAAAGGTGGTTGTAGCCAGGAAGGGGTTGGCCTCTTCTCCCAGGCAACCAGCACCAGAACAAGGGAACACAGTCTCAAGCTGCGCCAGGGGAGGTTTAGACTCGAGGTGAGGAGGAAGTTCTTCACTGAGCGAGTCATTCGTCATTGGAATGGGCTGGCAAGGAAGGTGGTGGAGTCGCCGTCCCTGGAGGCGTTCAAGAGGAGATTGAACGTGGCACTTGGTGCCATGGTCTAGTCATGGGGTCTGTGTTGATAGGTTGGACTCGATGATCCTCGAGGTCCTTTCCAACCTAAGTTATACTGTGATACTGTGATCTTTAAAGGTCCAACCCCACTACCATGGTGAGTGACATCTTCCACTATAACAGGCTGCTCAAAGCCCCATTCAACCTGGTCTTGAACACTTCCAGGGATGGTGCATCCATAACTTCTCTGGGCAACCTGTTCCAGTATCTCATCACCCTTATGGTAAAAGATTTCTTTATCGTATCTAATCTAAATTTACCTTTTTTCAGTTATAAATGGTTGCCCCTTGTTCTGTCACTACAGGTCCTGGTAAAAACTCTCTCTCCACCATTTTTATAGGCCCTATATTGAAAAGCCACAATAAGGTTTCCCTGGAGCTTTCTCTTCTCCCGGCTGAACAACTCCAACACTCTCAGCTCTTCTTTATAAAAGAGTTTTTCCAGTCCTATCACCATTTTCATGCCCCTCCTCTGGACCCACTCCAGTAGGTCCACGTATTTCTTGTACCCCAGGTGTAGGTGCATCAGCACAGAGGAAAATCTGGGTCCTTACAAAACACCATCCAGACCCCATAGAGTGTATTATCTCCAGTCAAGCCCCATGCATCACACAGAGCACTCTCACACCTTTCCAGCCAGGAAGTGCTGCTCTGCCATGACAATTTTGGACCCCTTTAATTTAGTGTCCTCTGACAATTTTGCAAGTGTACCAGCATGTAACAAAATTAAATCTTGCTTTTCCTAGTTGCCACTCACAACACTCTGAAAACAGTTGATGTATCCTACAGCCCAAAATGTCAAGATAAAAATTACATGTGGTTCTAAACCCCATTTATCAATCCTATTAAGTGAACAAAGTCCCATTTGATTAATATTCAAGTATTTTCCCTCTGTTGCCCCTAATTCTTCTAGGTCTGGATCCTGCAATTAAACCTTTCCCCCTCCATGCCTCTAATTGAAATCTGTGAATACTGTGAAGCTGAACCTCTGCCACCTGTAAGTCAGCCTGAGTGCATGCACTTCAAGGAGTTCTGTCAAGTCACAATATCAAAGGCTTAATCTACTTCACTTCAAAAGAGTTAATCATGCAAATACAGCAAAGCATGTGCGTATCTGCCAGGTCAAGACTCTATTTTTTCCTGTAACAATTAACATCCAACACAGAACGTAAAATGAGACACAAATGGGATGAATATTTTTTGCACCAGGAACAAGTAAGTTGAATATGAGCAAATATAGCTAGAAGGTTAAGAAAACCACCAGGAAGTTCAAATTGAAAGTTTGCTGCTAATCCCTTCAATCTCATTCATGTGTCTTGCCCCCTTCATGAGAACCTCATGCATGAAAGTACACACCAGAATGCCTGTAGGATATGAGCCTGGGACTCTCAGATGTGCGTAGGAGAAATTGATCCCACTCGGTATTAATGGGATTTAACGACTCCTTTCCCTTTCATACTCCTTTTAATGCCCCATTTCTGACCTCAAGCTTGTCTTCATATGCTTTATATCTACTGCAAGGTTCTCAGTGAAATGGAAGTCTCAGAGTCAACTCAAGTCCTTTGACCAGCCAATGCACACTAGTGAAGAGCACGCTTGATTTTATAGTATTTCATGAAAAAATCATGGCTACTGTGACTTTCTTCTAACAAAGCTCACTTCTTAACACTGTAAGAAAATGGAGATACAGCAGCACTGTCCTTTAAAACAACCACCAACTTTAGACATAGGAAGCAAAAGCATTCCCTCTAGCAGATGGCACAAACTAAACTATCACTTGTATGCTCCCAATTCAAGCTACACTAGAACTAATGTTGCTTGGTGACCTCGTGGGTATGCATTATGGTAGATTTTAATTACATGACTACATGCTGCTCTCCCCATCTGTTTTGCCCAATAGAAAAGCAAGCACTCTTAATATTTCTTTTTAATCAACATGAATTCTTAACAGCTCCTGAACCTATTGCTGCACTGAGCAGGGATTTTCCCCCCTCCCTCTCACATCACAAGAGGTTATAATGTGAAGGAATTTATCTTTACAACACACCTGTGTGGTCAGGAAATAACAACTCCAATGCACAGATTTTGAGGCCCACAGGAAGAAAGACAACATATGCAAACAGGCAATGATGAAAACATAGATGAATACACACCCACATACTTATACTCCCTCATTTTATGAGAGGAAGACAGTTCTACAGCAAATTCCTGCCAAAAATGTGCTGTGCCTGTCAAACACCAGTAGGTATTTGTTCAGCTCTGAAAAAGAAAGAACCTGACTAATAAATATACTTCTGAAAGAGGAGCAATTAAACTGGGGCAGACAGAAAGAGAAGGCACTATAGGCTGGGTGGATTTTTCCTAATGCCAGGAAGAGAGTAGTTGATAAAAAAGGTAAGGGGAAATGCATTTAAGCAAAACCAAGTTTTTCTTTTTCTCACAGAAAATGGCAGATCTACAGGCAATAATTAAGCATCACCTGTGAAGCAGTACCTCTGATGCAGCACCAAAGATATAACCAATTTCACCTTTCAAGAGAAGAAGAGCATTCTGAGACTCTTTTATCAAATACAACCTCAAGGTTAAGCAGCTCTATAACCCATTTGCCAAATTTACAAATGGCATTTAATAACAATTTTTAAATCCCTCCAGTTTCTAAGAATTTTGATCTGAAAGTCATCACAGAAGTTTAATCCTTCTGCTAATGCCTCACAAATGTTTCAATTCAAAATGTTATGATACTGATTTTGGGTAGTCCCATTAAGGCTTGGAAATGGGAAACTCTGGATTGTTTACATTCAGTACAGGCTAGTAACTCCACAGGTCAGATCTGAAATACCTTTTTGATGTTCATATGGTTTTGGTCAAAGGCCCTCACCATCTCTCAACCCAGTGTGGTCTAAATCACAGCTAGCTTAGGAAATGCTTTTGTCCTACTCACCATCTTCTTCCAAAAGACACAGAGAAGCTATTTGAACAACAAATGCTGCACATTCATGTTGCTGCCTGCAGTTGTTCACAGTCTAACACACAGAAAGCGAGTTTTATTGCTGCCACCTAGGGCACCAGAGTGTGGGGGCAGTCACTTCAACTGGAAGCAGGTGGAGGAACAGCTAATATTTCAGGGAAAGAGGGAAGAGAGGAGGAAGAAAAAGAAAGGCAAAGTGCCTAAAAAAACACAGACCTGGCTTCTGAGGCAGCCAAAATTGGATTATGATATTCAGAGCCAATGGAAATCCTACCATGTCTACCTGCCTTCTTTAACCTACCTGTTACCTCAACAAAGTGACATTGCGTCTTCCCTCCAGCCTCTCAGATTTGAACACTTCAATGCCAGCAAAAAAAATGTTCCTTCTCCTATCCCATTCCCATACTAGGGAAGGCAGAACAGGCACAAAGCTACTTCTTTATCCTCTTTCCGATGTCTCATCTTACTCTACCTTGTGATACAAATTTGTATCTGCTGCCCAATGCAACCTCATTCTTCTCTGCTTTTCCCAGCCACCTGGTTCTCTTACATTTCACTTGTAAACTCTCTGGGGAAGAGTTGTGGTACTTATTTGTGCTGATACATGACACTTACTTGTGCTGATACATCATCCAGCAAAACTGGATGATGTACCAGCAAAACTAGGGTACTACACAGATGCTACAGGTGCAACCTAGCTCACCTGTCAGCAACAGAATTGGGACTTGCCTCTGGGTTAAGACAACTGCCTACAACATTTATGTGCAGGTGTCTTATTTCTCATGACAGTCAGATATAGTCACAAAATTCTGGCAAGATGTGGCTGAAACTTGACACACATGACTGCCAGTGGCACCTTGAGTGGTGTGCTGCATCTCACCTCACTGTGTTCCAGGGCAGTGCCAATGTCACACCTGACAGCCCGTGTAGACATCTAGGATAACTTTATAAAAAATGCCATTTGTAAAATATGGCAAATGGGTTGTAGAGCTGCCTAACCCTGAGGTTATATTTGGTAACTGAAGGAAGAGTCTCAAGATGCTTATGTCCTTTTGAAAGGTGAAATTGGCACCAGCTGTGTGTGTTGTACAAAGTGGATTCCCCAAAACCATAGATGCCCAGCTATATTTTCCTCAACACTACTGCACTGACTGGGATGGGAGCTTAGAAGTTCACAGCATCTAGTCCAATCCCCCCGCTAATGCCAGTACACCCAGATCAGGTTGAACAGGAATGTGTCCAGGTGGGTTTTAAAAGTCTCCAGAGAAGGAGACTCCACTACCTGTCCAGGCAGCCTATTCCAGTGCTCCATCACCCTCAAAGAAAAGAATCATTTCCTTAAGTTCAAGCGAAAACTCCTATGTTCTAGTTTGCACCTGTTGTCCCTTGTCCTAATCATGGAGAGGACATCGGTCTGCCTAAAGAGAGGCATCTTATATCATCCGACATGCTCTGGGGTAACAAAGGGCCCTAGGGCACCTCTGGTGGTATAGACAATGAATTACATGCAACTCATTGGGCCTTAGGCATTTTAGCCTGAAGTTAAAACCCTCTGCAGACTAAAATGTAGACTGCTTTCCCTTTAAGGAGAGGCATCTCCAAAGGATGAGTCACCTCATTCCCCTTCTACTCACTGACCACAAAAGCAAAGACAAGCTCAGATTAAAATATCCAATTTACAGAGAGATAAATTAGGACAGGTGAATCCCTGTGTTCTTTCCAGTAATACATACAGAAAAAACTCACTGGAATGAACTGATGCAAAACCTCTCATCATGGTTTTAAATTACTCTAACACACCAACTATTTTATATACCAGACTTAGCTGAAGAAAATGTGTCTGATGTTATTCCCATGAGAGTACAGCAGTTTTCTCCTTCAAGAATGAAATTTCAGGAGCTCTGACCCAAGGAGAAACCAGAAAGGTTCATTTCACTTAAGAAGAGCAACTAGGTGCTGAAAATGAGAGAGCAGACATGGTGACAGACAACTTTGGTAAGCAGGGGGACCACAGTAGGAAGTCTGTTTCTCATATTTATAGATAAGCTGATTTTACCTACTTTTTCTTAAATGAAGCAAAGTGTTAGATGACAATAGCCCAGTTCAACACCTCAGGTTTAGTCAGATTCTTTCTTGCACAGAGTGATATGGAAGTATTACATAATACAAGCAGGCATTGCTACTGAAAAAAAAGAAACTCCTTATCTCTTATCTGCCCATGCTGGACTTTTCTCCTAAACAAACTTTAATGGGTCTGTGCCACTTACAAGCTCAATAAACAGGTGTAAATTAGTACTAAATAACAAACCCCTAAATATTAATTTTTAGACAGAACCAGTTTCTCAGCTGATGTTACAATACAGCCACATGACACTGCCACGCAGAAGGAAACAACACAAGAGCAGGAACAAGGAAGGAAACACTGCAGGGACATGGAGGGAGAACACAACAAATTCTAACACTAGCATTGCTGCTTTCACCTTAAATTTATATATAGTATAAGTGTGCAGTAAATGTATGACATCCCTTCACTATGCACCTCTTGAAAACAATGACAGATGTGCCTTTATCTAAAGATGAGACTGTGTAAATATGGATTTATCAGCTATCTTCTGGGATTCATAAGTTATACTAGGGCTAATGGTCTACCAGGTAACTAGGCACTCACATCACTTTGACACTACAGTTACCCTCAGAACAGAGCAGATGTTCATGGCATGCCACAGAGTGCATCCCCTTACAGTCCCTTTAACAAATATATATTTTCCCATCAACCCTATATGTATCTGTGCTGAGTTAACATAGCCTGCTCTCACCCACCCCCCTCTGCACACACAGACAGGGGGGGAATTAACACAAAAAACTTCTGGGTTGAGACAAAGAGTTTAATGACATGATGATGACAATTACCTTAGCCTACTTGTAGGAAAGGGCAGCACAATGCAGAAGCAGCAGCACAAGCCAGAGACCTCCCTGACCCTGCAACCCACAATCTACCCAGAGGAAAAGGACCAACACTCAACCCAGAAACCAAAAGCAGCAATCAGAACACAAAGCCTCTCATGTTGCCATCTGAACTTCAAGCCTGATGACACTTTGTTTCAGCCAGTTCTTTCACTTTGAAGTTGGCTTGACAGCAGCATGGTATCAGCAGCAGATTCAACTCAACCCATGACAGTACCTCAACTGTACCCCAAACCTGTTTTTTTTCCCATTGACTGAGTAGATAGTCCCAGGTGAAATAGCTCAAGTGGATGTGATATATGTCTATAAATATCTGAGAGGTGGGAGTCAAGATGAAGGTGACAGTCTCTTTTTTGTAATGTCCAGTGATAGGACAAGGAACAGCAGGTATAAGCTGGAACACAGGAGGTTCCACCTCAACATGACTAAAAAGTTCTTTACAGTGAGGGTGGTGGAGCACTGGAACAGGCTGCCCTGAGAGCTTGTGAAATCTCCTTCCCTGAAGCATTTCAAAACCCACCTGGACACATTCCTGTGCAACCTGATATGATGTACCTGCATTAGCAGGGGGGTTGAACTAAATGTTTTCTAGAGGTCCCTTCCAACCCCTAATATTCTGTGATTTTGTGATCTGCACATGCTATAGATGATTTTAAACAGGTAAAATCTCATGTGTTATGTTTTGAAACATAACCTGCCCTTCCTAAATCCATGCTGGCTGGGCCTGATCCCTTGGCCATCCTGTAAGTTCTGTGTGATTGCACTCAGGATGACCTGTTCCATAATCTTGCCTGGCACTGAGGTCAGGCTGACAGGCCTATAATTCCCTGGCTCATCCAACCGGCCCTTCTTGTGGATGGGCACCACGTTGGCCAGCTTCCAGTCCTCTGGGACATCTCCAGTGAGGCAGGACTGCTGAAAAATGATGGAGAGCGGCTTGGCCAGCTCCTCTGACAGCTCTCTCAGCACCCTAGGATGAATCCCATCTGGTCCCATGGACTTGTGGGGATCCAAGCGGCTGAGCAGATCACCAACTACCCCATTCTGGAACAGTGGAAAACTATGCTGCTCCCTGGCTCCTTCTGCCAGCTCTGGAGGCCAGCTGTCTGGAAGACATTCTGTCCTGCTAGTAAAAATTGAGGCAAAGGCGGCTCTTGCATCTTTCTGCAGGGCCACAATTCTATCAGCCACACTCTGGAAATTATGCCAATTTTCACGGGCCCAGTCAGGTACCTGTACAGATGGGTGGGCACCATGTGCTTCTAAAAGGTTAAAAAGCCTCTCACTCCGGGCCATCTCTTTTGTTTCACAAAGCATTTCTTAATAGGGCACTAAGTTTCATGGGGAATTCAGATCAAAACACTGTTTGTACCAACAAAATCTTGCCCGAAAAAACATACACTTTTAAAAGGCTTACTCCAAAATAATCTTCTCCAGGAAAAATACACAATAGATTTTTCAGGAGAGGTCACACACAAGAAAAAACAACCAACCTGGGCTTCTCAAGGAAGTCACACTATTTCCCTGAGAGAACCCACACTTGCAAAAGCTTCTCAGCTTTTGTTCCTTGAATTTTCTGTTACAACAGGACAAGAACCCTGTGTTTCTTAGGGAAGAGTCACTCTGTTTCCCTGAGAGAACACACACCTGCAAAAGTTACTCAACTTTTGTTTCAATACTGGGCTTCTCAGGAAAGCCACACTTTCCCCGAGAGAATACACGCTTTACAAATATCACCAAAACTAGGTTTCCCAAAACAGGGTACTGAGAATTCTCGGGGAGGTCACACTATAAAATCAATGTTTGTACCCCAGATAATCTTCCCCAGGAAAGCACACACATTTAAAGCAGGGTACAGAGGATTCTCGAGGAGGTCACACTATAAAGTCAACATTTGTACCCCAGATAATCTCCCCCAAGAAAGCACACATATTTAAAGCTTTTGAGAACTCCCACACAGTCTCTCTGAACATTTCGCTTCATCTTTCTCCGGCCACTTCCTTCTCAGGAGACTGAAAACACGAATCTGGACTCGGCACTCACTTCGTACTCAGAGTACGTCTCAGACACACACACACATTTCGGGATTCTCAGAAATGCAATAGTCTTGCTGTGATACTTTCACTGCACGGGAATCCTGCCGATTACGCCAAATTAATGTCTTGGTCCGGAGAGGGAAAGAGACTCAGTTCTTTTGAATATTCCCGTGTTGTGAAATTAGAGGCATAAACGAGGCCAAAATATCAACAGCTAGACTATTTATTACATAAACAAAGTGGAAATAAGAAGGGGAGAGGGAGAAAATAGAGAGGGGGGGAGAGAGAGAGAAGAGGGAAGGAATTAGAGAGTGAGAGAGAGAGGGAATAGGGAGAAGAAGGAGAAAGTAGGAAAGAGATTATATTACCAACAGTCAGAGGTGGAGAGAGAGTTTCAGAGTCCAAGATCCATTGTGTTGCCCCGTGACATTTCCAGCGTGTGGTGCCGTTTTCTTTCTTCAACTTTGACAGTGTCGCTCAGGTCTTTTTATACAGTTTTTTAGTCCTCAGGCAAGTGCCCAGGTGTTGGTTCCCAGGACATCGTCCTGGGAAATCATCCTTAGGTAAGTATCCAGGTATTGTCCCCCATGAAATCTTTCCAGGAAATCATAAGTATCCAGGTATCGTTTCCCAGGAAGTTTTTGTGTAGTTTGGGCAGTGGTCTGGATGATGGGGGGGGGCCTCCGCCTCCTCCCACTCCATCTACCTGCCCACACCCTCATTACACATCAGGAAACAGGTGGTGAGTCTATTGTGTCACCATCCTCCATTCCTGGGGGCTATCTGATAGCTGGAGATGATTTTGTCCTGAAGGCGTGATGGCTGGGTCCTTTAGGCCATTGTGGTAGGCCAGCTGCAGTCCAGTTATCCTTTGTTGGGGCACATCTTGATTCATGATGTAATCACAAGGTGATTTGCATCCAGGATTGGTAAACAGGATTCCTACCCAGCCCCACATGGTTCCCTCTCTATTTAAGTAAACAATGACATATTTATTTTGTGTTTACACACCAAGTCCCAGTACTGATACATGTATCAGAGAAACTAATTCTGTAGCAGGACTTGCAAAAGGCTGAATTAACTGCTTTCTATTTTTGACCCATAATGCAAAAAGCCTTAAATCCAACAATAAATAGTTGTTGCTTTGAGCTTCTGGAATGCAAAGGTCAATCAACATATGTATAACACTCCTAGTGCATAAATGGTACAGACTGTGTTGCTCTAACCAAGGACCTTGACCCAGGGAGATGACGATGATGATAAAGTATCTGCTACATCAGGACCAAAATAATCACAGTTGGTTAAGAAAGTGATCACTAACAAGCACTGATCATGCATTTACCATAAATTGAACTACATCTTCAGGCTTGTGTTTTGCTCATTTGAAGGCAGCCAGTCAAGTAACAACGACAATGTGATATTCCACATGGCCAGACATCATCTTCCCCCAGATTTCCTGGTACTCCAGCACGGACAAATCCAGCCCCATGTGCGTATTCTGAATTTGCCTAGGAAAGAAAGTGTGCAGAGATCAGGCATTTTGTTCAAAGCTCCAGAAAACTGGTGCAAAATTTCCCATTTCAACAGGACACCAGAGAGATGCTACCCCAACATCATTCCTACTCTGCAGCAATACCGTTTCAGCGGTAAGCTCCA
This sequence comes from Melanerpes formicivorus, assembly GCF_026170545.1. Lineage (NCBI taxonomy): Eukaryota > Metazoa > Chordata > Aves > Piciformes > Picidae > Melanerpes > Melanerpes formicivorus. The sequence goes on from NW_027142409.1 coordinate 1,590,681, forward strand.
TCGGGAACACACATCGAGACCAGGAGCCTCGGAAAGGCACGGACTGCTGCTGTTTTTGACCTGAAGGACCTGCACAGAGTCTCTGCGCTTGGCAGGAATCGGCTTTCACCGATTCTCCATGTGTTCGGGATCGTTCGGGCTCCCCTGCGTGCCGCGGCAGTTTCAAAGCCCGCGGCAGCTCACAGCAGCTTCCGTTTCAGCCCGGGTTCTCGTTCGGATGCGCGCGCCGCCACACTTTTTTAAAAAAAAACATTCTCCAGTAGGTTCCGTGGGCAGGGCTAGCCATGGTGGTAACTCGCCACAATAACTCCTTTAAAAAGTCAGTCTCGACTCAGACTGAGGGGGAATATAAGCAGATAGGTAGGTGTCATAAGCAAGAGGTAGGTGTCCAGGCATCTAGCTGCAGACAGTGCTGGAGCCTGGCACTTGAGATGCAGGGTAGAGGGGACGGCTCCTGCTTTAGGTGTGAGCAGATCGACTGTCTGCTTAGCCTGGTGGCTGGACTGAAGGACGAGGTTGCTAGATTTAGAGATGTATGCAATTGCAGAAGGGTGACGAACCTGAGTAACCAGGCTCTGCAGGCCCCCCCAGCAGAGGCCAGTTATCCAAAAAGAAGAGGGGAATGGATGCAGGTTCCTATCAAAAGATGCAAGGTTAAACCTCCTTGCCCCCACTCACCCCCCCCCACTGCCCTTGGAAAACAAGTACGGGGCATTGGAGGTTGAGGGTGAGGTGATTCTGATCTCGGAGGGCACGCCATCTGGGGTTTTCCCTGTGGCAAAAAAGCCTAAGGTGAAACGACCTAAGGTGAAACAGCCTAAGCTTAAACAGCCTTCCCCCGGCATCAGGACTTGCTCCCTTAAAAAAAAGAGGAGGGTAATTGTTATTGGCGATTCCCTCCTGAGGGGAACAGAGGGCCCCATATGTCGGCCAGACCCTACTCTCAGGGAGGTTTGTTGCCTTCCAGGAGCCATGGTTGGAGATGTTACCAGAAGACTGCCTGGTATGGTGCAGCCCTCTGACTATTATCCCTTGACAGTTATGCAGTTAGGGAATGATGATGTTGCAACCAGAACTCCCAGGGCTATCAAAGATGACTTCAGGGCCCTGGGAGATCTGGTTGAGGGACCAGGGGCACAAATAATTTTTTTGTCTATACCCTTAGTTGCAGGTGGGAATACCATAAGGAACAGGTCAGCAGCTGAAGTCAACAAGTGGCTTAGAGGCTGGTGCAGGCAAAAGAATTTTGGGTTTTTTGATCTTGAAAAACTTTCTGCTGCACCAGGCCAGCTGGCAACAGATGGAGCACATCTGTCCCAGAGGAGGGGTAAGATCAGAGTGTACAAGAATGGCCTATCCATCAAAGGGAAAAAGATTTTGGGGAGGGAATTGGCAGGTCTCATCGACAGGGCTTTAAACTAGTTTCGAAGGGGGAAGGGGTTGAAACCAGTCCCCCCAGGATGGGGTCTGGGGGTGATAAGCCAGAGCCAGAGGTGAAACCAGCAACCCGGCTGAAGTGCATGTACACTAATGCACGAAGCATGGGCAACAAACAAGAGGAGCTGGAAGCCTTGCTGCGGCAGGAAAGTTATGATGTAGTTGCCATCACAGAGATGTGGTGGGACGACTCACATAACTGGAGTGCTGCAATTGATGGCTACAGGCTCTTCAGGAGAGACAGGCAAGGAAGAAGGGGTGGAGGGGTGGCCCTGTACATCAGGGAGGCACTAGATGCCATTGAGACGGAGATTAGGGACGATAGGGTTGAGTTCCTGTGGGTAAGAATTAGAGGGAAGGCCAACAGGGCTGACATCCTGGTTGGAGCCTGTTATAGACCACCCAACCAGGAGGAGGATGTTGATGAGTCATTCTATAGGCAGCTTAAGGCTGTCTCAAGATCGCCTGACCTTGTTCTCATGGGTGACTTCAACTTGCCTGATATCTGCTGGGATCTTAACATAGCAGAGAAGTGGCAATCTAGGAGGTTCTTAGAATGCATGGAGGACAGCTTCTTATCCCAGGTGCTGCGAGAGCCTACCAGGGGCAAGGCTATGCTTGATCTCCTCTTCACCAATAGGGAAGGGTTGGTGGGTGATGTGGTGGTTGGAGGGTGCTTAGGGGCCAGTGACCACGAGATAATTGAATTCTCATTATTTGGTCAAGCTAAGAGGGGTAGCAAGAAGACCTCCACTCTGGATTTCCGGAGGGCGGACTTCAGGCTACTCAAGGAACTAATTCAGAGGGTTCCTTGGGATAAAGCCCTTAAAAACAAAGGGGTCCAGGAGAGCTGGGCCTACTTCAAGGAAGAACTGTTGAAGGCTCAGGGACAGGCTGTGCCAATGTGCCGGAAGATGAGCCGCCGGGGCAGACGGCCAGCCTGGATGGTTAAAGAACTTTTAATGGAACTAAGGGAAAAAAAGAGGGTGTATCACCTTTGGAAGAGAGGGGAGGCAACCCGTGAAAAATTTAAGGATGTTGCTAGGTCTTGCAGGAAGAAAATTAGGGAGGCAAAAGCGCATTTGGAGCTTAGTCTGGCCACTGCTGTGAAGGACAACAAAAAGTCCTTCTATAAATACATTAATAGCAAGAGGAAGGGCAGAGACAACCTCCACTCCTTGGTGGACACGGAGGGGAACGTTGTGATAAGGGATGAGGAAAAGGCAGAGATACTTAACACCTTCTTTGCCTCAATTTTTACTAGCAGGACAGAATGTCTTCCAGACAGCTGGCCTGCAGAGCTAGCAGAAGGAGCCAGGGAGCAGCATAGTTTTCCACTGTTCCAAAATGGGGTAGTTGGTGATCTGCTCAGGCGCCTGGATCCCCACAAGTCCATGGGACCAGATGGGATCCATCCTAGGGTGCTGAGGGAGCTGTCAGAGGAGCTGACCAAGCCGCTCTCCATCATTTTTCAGCAGTCCTGGCTCACTGGAGATGTCCCAGAGGACTGGAAGCTGGCCAACGTGGTGCCCATCCACAAGAAGGGCCGGTTGGATGAGCCAGGGAATTATAGGCCTGTCAGCCTGACCTCAGTGCCAGGCAAGATCATGGAACAGGTCATCCTGAGTGCATTAACACAGCACTTAGAGGATGGCCAAGGGATCAGGCTCAGCCAACATGGATTTAGGAAGGGCAGGTCCTGCCTGACCAACCTGATCTCCTTCTATGATCAGGTGACCCGCCTGGTGGATGTGGGGAGGCCTGTGGATGTAGTTTACCTGGACCTCAGCAAGGCCTTTGACACCGTCCCCCATAGCAAACTCCTGGCCAAGCTGTCAGCCCATGGCTTGGACAGCAGCACTCTGAGCTGGGTTAGGAACTGGCTGGATGGCCGAACCCAGAGAGTGGTGGTGAATGGTGTCACATCTAGCTGGCGGCCAGTCAGTAGTCCCCCTGGGATCATTGCTGGGCCCCATCCTCTTTAACATCTTTATTGATGATCTGGATGAGGGCATTGAGTCTATCATCAGTAAATTTGCTGATGACACCAAGCTGGGGACAGGAGTTGACCTGCTAGAGGGTAGAGAGGCTTTGCAGAGAGACCTCGACAGGCTGGACAGATGGGCAGAGTCCAACGGCCTTGATCTCGACTGCAAACATCGAGGTGAGATATTCTTAGCTCGGTGGGCTCATGATTCGTCAGGACATCAAGGCAGAGATGCAACATACCAATGGGCTCGTGACAGATCCATAGACATTTCCATGGATGCTATCACACAAGTCATCCATGACTGTGACATTTGTGCTGCTATTAAGCAGGCAAAACGACTTAAGCCCTTGTGGTATGGTGACAGATGGTCCAAGTACAAGTATGGTGAAGCTTGGCAGATTGACTACATCACTCTACCACGTTCTCGTTCTGGTAAGCAATACGTGCTTACTATGGTAGAGGCAAACACTGGATGGTTGGAAACTTATCCAGTTCCACATGCAACTGCCCGCAACACCATTCTCGGTCTGGAGAGACAGATCCTGTGGAGACACGGAACTCCAGATAGGATTGAGTCAGACAACGGAACTCATTTCAAGAACAACCTTGTAAAGAACTGGGCAAAAGAGCACGGTATTGAGTGGATATTCCATATTCCCTACTATGCACCAGCTTCAGGGAAGATTGAACGCTACAACGGTTTGTTGAAGACCACTCTCAAAACCATGGGAGGTGGATCTTTGAAAAACTGGGAAAAGCATTTAGCACAAGCAACCTGGCTGGTATATAGTAGAGGTTCAGTGAGCAGAGCTGGACCTGCACATTCAGATTTGCTACGGAAAGTTGAAGGTGATAGAGTTCCTGTTGTTAGAGAAAAGAATCTGTTAGGTAAAACTGTTTGGGTATTTTCACCCTCAGGAGAGGCTAAACCTGTCCGAGGGGTGGTTTCAGCTGAAGGTCTGGGTCACACTTATTGGGTAATGCAAGAGAATGGTGAAATTCAGTGTATTCCACAAAGAAATTTAACTTTAGCTGAAAGAGGTTAATTTCGAACTGTTGTACAGCTACATCGCGTCCAAAGGAAGAATCAACGAGACATCTACGGTGCACGAACCCTGAGATCCCTGAGAGCCCTGAGTCAACTAAGAGACCCTGAGATTCCCTGTTTCCCTTTTCTTCGCTTCGTCGGTGAAGAAATGAACTGGTTTCCATTTTTCTCATTTTCTGATTTTCTTGGACTTTTGAATCATCTACATCTGAGCATAGCCGGAATGGACTATGAACTTTGCTCACGAACTGTAAATATCGTTTTGGATTGGATGGACAGTATGAACAGCCAATGAAATTGTTTAGAAGGGGTGGACTGTGGCCGGTTGACGCTGTCCCCTTTAAGAAAGGGAATATGGTGGACGGAAGTTGGTAAACGGAAAAGAATAATCTAAACTATTTCATTGGTAAAGTGGGAGGAAGCACCTTCTGAACTGGGAGTGAGCTGGGACTATCCTGGGCACTCCGGCACCCTATCTTCAGTCTTGCTTCCGCCTCTCCACAGTGCAGCAGCTTTCTGTGCTGGGCTTTCTGCCAAGGCTCTGGCCTTCAAACTGACAAACTTGATAAGGCCTGTATTAACTGCTTTTCCAATTAACACGAACTGCTTCTAACATTTTTTTTTCCTCTCTTTTCTCTCTCTTTCTATCCCACTCTGGGAAAAGGGGGGGGGGTTCAGAGGGGAGAGCGGAGGTGGGGAACCCCCTCTCTGCCGAGGGGGGTTACTCTCATTTCTGTGTTACTCTGTTGTATATCTTTGTATATATTATAGATATTGTAAATTTGTAAATATTCCCCTGCATACCCTACATTGCTTTGTAAATATAGCTCCACTGCCTTGCTAATTCAGCTTGTGAGTTTTTTTTCCTTTCCCTTCAATTTTTTTTTTCCCTTTTACTTCACAGGGGGGAGAGAAGAGGCTTCCTGGCCTTACCCTTTCCATCCCACGACATTGAGTATTGTTCCTTTATTGTTCCAGTGTTGCAGGCCTATGGTGCAGGCCTGTAGTGGAAGTATAGCACAGTAAAGTGTAGAAGAAGAAGAGACAGGAAAGGCGGAAGTGCGTAGCAAGGGAACTTCTACAATTTATATAAACTCGGAGTGCCTTGTTGGCATGGCGCCATTGGTTCCCTATGAGTGACCAAACATCTCACTATTATAGATTATTGGTCCAACTACTAACGACACGCAAGGTTTTTTGATGCAGCTGCATGTCCTGTTGTCCCAAGATAACTGTCCATGTTTATAGCTACCAGTGCCTTGTTTTAGTTACATGCTGCAGGCACAGCACTGTTTTGCTCCACTGCTAGCTGGCTCTGCACTTATGCTGAGCATGGCCTACCACCATGTCAGGCTCTAGGCTTGCACTGCCAGATTGCTCACACTGCTTGTCGCTGGCATTGCCACAAATCCCCCTTTTTGTTTTTGTGAGCAATCTGGTCATGGGAGTTGTTCTCATCCCATACAAGATGCTACTGCAAACACAGAAGCAAGCAAGGTAAAGCTAAGCTGTGTAGCAAAAGCAAAAGTTCTGTAGCATAGCACGTCTAACAGACTGATGTAACCCATACAAGGCACGAGGCTTAAGTTGAACTAGTTACAATGCTTTAACAGAGTTGGCATAATACATGGTCAAAGATAACAAACATTGTAAATAAGAACTTAGATCTTAACAGTTCCTATCTTTACATTTCACTCCTCTTACTGGCAGAGAAGACTTGATTATGCCTGAACGCATTGCACACAGAGATTGGGGCACAAATGCAATCCTTAGTACTGTCTCTTACAATCTGCTTTAGGATTATGTTGCATCTCTGTTTTCTCTAGGATGGTCCAAAATCATGAATTGTTTAATGGTAGCAAGATTTCTTTAATCTGTAAAGGTACATGTGGCCAGGCTCTAGCTTCACAGACAGAAAACTTGCAGGCAAACAGCAAGAGCAAAAAGAGCTTCACTGCTTTGCCCAATATAAAATTACACAGAATAATGTGGTTTTGCTCATCCTAGCAATTCTAATCTCTTAATGTTCACACAACAGTTAAGCAGTCACGACACTCAGTTATAAGTTAGATGCTTTCTGTTGACATCTTGGTTTATCGTGACCGTTGTTGAGGTCAGTGCTAAGCAGGTTTGCTGATTGTCATTTTCATGACAGTTGTGCCGTGTTCATGCTGTCTTGTGATGAGAGGGTTCAAATCCCTTCAGACAACAGGGATCGGTCCTGGTCGGGTTCGGCCCGTGGCTCGCACGGCAGGGCGGGACGATGGTGGCCGGTAGGCGGGCTCGAACGACGGGCAGCGGGCAAAGCTACGGGGGTCGGCCCAATCACGGCGGTTCTCAGGGCTGATGCAAACAGCCTCGGGGAGAGAATGCGGCTGCGTTAGGCGGCGGATTCTCATTTACTGAGCTTAAAGGAGCAGCGGGACTCTCGAAGTGGTCCCGGGTTCGGTGCAGTATAGGCACGAACAATGCTTTAGTCTTCCCTGAGGTTCACAGGGCTCAGAGCGGCACTCGACGGCTCCTCTCCCGCTACGGGGGGCTAGGCATACGTGGACTCGGTATTGATTAAGTCCCTTCTCCCCGGTAACTGGGCAGATCTTACCCTCGGATGTCAGTCCAGTCCTCCGGTGGCAGGGTGGGCTCTCCCAGTCGGCACGACTAGCTGTAGCAACGCTGGATTCCTCAGAAACAGCAAAGGTCCTCCCTCTGGGCTTCTTAACGATGCAGACGTTTCTAGTATGCTGATACTGAATCTTGTCCCAGCATGTGGGCAAGTTCCCCCTCCTCCACGAGGAAGACAAAAGCCAAGGCATTAGCCAGGCTTGCACGCACCCAGCGCATGCAGTGCTCGTGCTGACACCAAGTATGGGCATAATTCTAGCTTCATGCTTTCTATAGGCTGAAGCCAGTTGTTTATGAGAGTGCCCATTGGTCAAGCCCAGCCTCGAGGAATCTATAAATATCACCCCAGTTGGTAAACAAGTGGCCCCCTCATTCACTTTGTCTCTGTGCTTGCTCGAGAGAGTAACTCTCGAGCTGCAGCCTTTGCCATTGAGCTTATTGTTGTTAGCTTCTGTTATACCTGCACGCATACTAGAAGCGTCTGCATCGTTAAGAAGCCCAGAGGGAGGACCTTCGCTGTTTCTGAGGAATCCAGTGTTGCTACAGCTAGTCGTGCCGACCGGGAGAGCCCACCGTGCCACCGGAGGACTGGACCAACCCCCGAGGGTAAGATCTGCCCAGTTACCGGGGAGAAGGGACTTGATCAATACCGAGTCCACGTATGCCTAGCCCCGCCATAGCGGGAGAGGAGCCGCCGAGTGCCGCTCTGAGGAGCTGCCGAGTGCCGCTCTGAGCCCTGTGAATCTCAGGGAAGACTAAAGCATTGTTCGTGCCTATACTGCACCGAACCCAGGACCACTCTGAGAGTCCCGCTGCTCCTTTAAGCTCGGTAAATGAGAATCCGCCGCCTAACGCAGCCGCATTCTCTCCCCGAGGCTGTTTGCATCAGCCCCGAGAACCGACACCACGGGCCGACCCCGACCAGGACCGATCCTTGTTGTCTGCAGGGATTTGAATATTTTCCACGTGCTTTTCATCCACTAGCACTCAGTTCAAAGTATCCACGTCTAGCAGAGTAAGCGCTGACGCATAGAAAGATTGTAATATTGCTGTGTATAGCCAGAAGCCGCCCGTGTCCCGCCGATTCGCCATCTAGTGGCCAAGCGGCAGAACTGCACCCTTCATTATATAAATATAGTGATAGTCTGTAACTAGTTCAATTAAGTTATAATCATAACACTAAGCCACTTGTGGAATGTATTTCACGAACGTGCACTAGAACACGTATATAAGTTGGTGATTTATCCGTTATTAATAATTTGATAATTAATAAAAATAATTTTTTCATAATTCATATTTCATATTCATAAATAAGAACCCAGTGCGTGGCTGAAGAGAGAGGAGGCAGCTTGAGGAGCGCAGCTCTGGAAGTTTGGCTTTTGGCTTTACTTCCCTCACTTTTCAGGCAGTAAGGGGCTGGTGGCTCGGGACTTCCCGAAGAGAGGAGGAGGGCAGGGGGCTCGGATTGCCTACCTGCCGGAGGCAGTGACATAGCTGGGGGAGGGGTTGCCGCGGAGACCGCGTGCAAACCAAACAGAACCCAGTGCGTGGCTGAAGAGAGAGGAGGCAGCTTGAGGAGCGCAGCTCGCCTTCTTACTGACAGGGCAAAAAAAAAAAAAAAAAAAAAAGGAAAAAGAAGAAAAAACACCACAGGTGGAGAGGGTGGTTACTGCAAGATGGTCACTACTAGAGCAAAGGCTAACAGAAGGACAGTGGGCACCCAAACAGAGACCACTCACAAGCATGCAGATGTTCAGGTAGGTGGCTGCAGTGAGTGCTGGAACCTGGCACTCGATACGGAAGATGGAGGGAGCAGCTCCTGTGTCAGGTGTGAGCAGGTCAGTGATCTGATGAGCATGGTAGTCAAACTAAAAGAAGAGGTGGAAAGGCTAAAAGCTAGAAGAGATGGCGAGCAGAAAATTGACGATTCCCATAATGTAATCTCTTCTAAACCAGAACATGGGGTAACACTTAGTGGAACAGGGAGTTTGATACCTTCCCAGCAGCAAGCCTCTCAACCTCCCTGTAGTAACCCACATGAGCAGGGCCAATGGGAACAGGTCTCTGCCTGACGGAAGAAATGCAAACGAAGGAAGTCTGCTACTTTAAGCAGCACGCTGCCTCCAGTGCAGTTACAGAACAGGTATGAGGCTCTGCAGGAGGAACAGGTCATTGGTAAGGTCGAGGACTCAAGAAGGTCAGAAGCTGCACCAATGACAGGTTGCCTCAGGCCAGCCATCAAAACTTACCCAGAAAAGAAACCTCGTAGGGTCATCGTCATAGGAGACTCCCTACTGAGGGGAACAGAGGGCCCAATATGCAGACCAGACCCATTTCATAGAGCAGTCAGCTGCCTCCCTGGTGCCCAAGTAAAAGACATTGTAGATAAAATTCCCAACCTCGTGAGTCCTTCGGACTACTACCCACTGCTGGTCTTTCAGGTGGGCAGTGACGATGTAACAATGAGAGGCTCACAATCTATTAAAAAAGACTTCAGAACCTTAGGGCAACTGCTAAAGGCATCAGGGGCTCAAGTCGTGTTCTCTGCCATCCCTCTAACGTCAGCAATGGATGAGAAAACACTGAGGAAGGGCCGACAGATCAATTCATGGCTCAGGAGCTGGTACCATCGACAGGGCTTTGGGTTCCACAATCATGGATTGGTTTTCAAGGCACCAGAGCTGAAAACAACCTATGGGACACACTTGTCCCAGAGGGGGATAAGAGTCCTGGGGCAGGAATTGGCAGGGCTCATTGATAGGGCTTTAAACTAGATTTGAAGGGGGAAGGGGTTAATAATCTCTTGCTGGCTGGTGACAAACAGAGGGGCAGCTCACCAGCAGTAGAGAGAAGGAGAGCTGGTAAGGGCTCTCAACTTGCTGCCCTGAGGCAAGCCACGAATGATACACCAGGACATTCTGTGGAAACCGAGGGGAATTGGCACAAGAGGAGGACAGGGCCAGCCCAGATGAAGTGCTTCTATGCGAATGCACGCAGCTTGGGTGTGGTGGGTTAACGCCTCTTTCTGAAAACAAAAGAAGAAAGCAGGGTGGAGGGCTGGCGGGTACTTTACACTCCCTGAAGGGCGTTTCCCCCCTGGGAAAGCTGAGTCTGTTCCACTTCCCCCTCCCTGCCCAACTAGGGTATAAAAAGCAGGACATCATAGCAGTTGGATCTCCTTTTTGGCTCCTGCCTCTGCTGGATGAGAGCTACTGCAGCTGCCCTCCTGCTCCTCAGCCATGTGGCCGGACCTGATCCTTTTGCCTGCTGCCTCTGCACCTCCTCAGAGAAAGACTGGTTTTGTATTATTTTTTTTCTGTCCTACTCCCATCCATTCGTGTTCCTTGCCCTTGTGAACCTTGTTTTTCCCTGTTATTGTTATATATATATATAATTTGAAGGAAAAAAATTATTTGCCTTTCTACTTCCAAGCTGACTCCAGATTGTTGCTTAGTGGATTTGCTCCTTACCCCTTTTTTTTCCCTCCTCTCCCTGTTTGGAGGGAGGAGGTGGGAGGGGAGTGGGGAAGAGATTCTCAGCCTTTTCCCATTTAAGCTTTTAACTCTCAGCTAAGGCTCAAACCACTACATTGGGCAACAAACAGGATGAGTTAAGGGCTACTGTGCTGCTGGGATGCCACGACATAGTGGCTGTTACTGAAACTTGGTGGGATGAATCCCAGGACTGGAATGTAGGGATAGATGGGTATAAACTCTTTAGGAAGGATAGGCAGGGAAGGAGAGGAGGAGGTGTTGCCCTCTATGTCAATAGCCAGTTGGAATCAGTGGAGCTCCAACTGGGGAGGGATGATGAGCTAGTTGAGAGCGTATGGGTTAAAATTAAAGGCAGGACAGGGGAAGGAGATATTACTGTGGGGGTCTCCTACAGGCCACCTGACCAGCAGATCCAAGCAGATAAGGCCTTCCATAGGCAAATAGAAGCAGCTTCCAGGTCACAAGCCCTGATCCTCATGGGTGATTTCAACCACCTGGACATCTGCTGGAGGGACAACACAGCAAGGCACCAGCAATCCAGGATGTTCCTGGACTGCATAGAAGACAACTTCCTCCTCCAAATAGTAGAGGAACCAACAAGAAATGGTGCTATGCTGGACCTTGTTCTCACCAACAGGGAAGGGCTGGTAAACAATGTGAGGCTCAGATACGGCCTTGGCTGCAGTGACCATGAAGCAGTTGAATTTAATATCCTCAGGGCAATCAGGAGGAAGTATTCCAAGCTTACGACCCTAGACTTTAGGCGTGCAGATTTTGATCGCTTCAGGGATCTGCTAGCCAAAGTGTCGTGGGACAAAGCCCTGGAGGGAAGAGGGACCCAGGACAGCTGGTCAGTATTCAAGGACCACCTCCTCTGTGTCCAGGAGCTCTGTATACCAACAAAGAGAAAAGCAGGTAAGAATGCTAGGAGGCCTGCCTGGATGGGCAAGGAGCTACTGGACACACTATTACTTAAAAGGAAACTCTACAGGAAGTGGAGAGAAGGACAGGTAGAACAGGGGGTATATAAGGAAGCTGCCCGAGCAGCAAGAGTCCTGGTTAGGAATGCCAAAGCAGAGTTTGAATTGAATCTAGCCAGGGAGATTAAAGGGAACACTAAGAACTTCTACAGGTATATTAATGGGAAGAAGAAGACTAGGGAAGGAGTGGGCCCCCTCAGAAAGGAAAATGGTGACATGGTCACAAGTGATGAGGAAAAGGCTGAGGTACTTAATAACTTCTTTACCTCAGTCTTCACTGCAAGGGCCTCTAGCCACACTCCTGATGTTATGCAAGACAATGCCAGGGACGGGGAGGAAGAACTGCCCATGGTAAGTGAAGATCAGGTTCGTGATCACCTGAAGAACCTGAAAGTGTTCAAGTCCATGGGACCCGACGGGATACACCCACGGGTGCTGAGAGAACTGGCAGATGAGGTTGCTGAACCCCTCTCTCTGGTGAAGTCCCCACGGACTGGAAAAGGGAAACATTACCCCCATCTTCAAAAAGGGTAAGAAGGAGGAACCAGGGAACTACAGGCCAGTCAGTCTCACCTCTGTGCCTGGAAAGATCATGGAGCAGATCCTCCTGGAGTCACTACTCGCTCAAAAGAATAGTGAAGAGGTGATTGGGAACAGTCAGCATGGCTTGGCCAAGGGCAAATCCTGCCTGACCAACCCGGTGGCCTTCTATGAGCAGGTGACAAAATTAATAGATGAGGGGCAAGCAACTGATGTCGTTTACCTGGACCTGAGCAAAGCCTTCAACACTGTCCCGCACCACATCCTGGTCTCCAAACTGGTGACACATGGGTTTGATGGGTGGACCACTAGATGGATAAGGAACTGGCTTGATGGCTGCACCCAAAGAGTGGCTGTCAATGGGTCCATGTCCCAGTGGAGGCCAGTGACAAGCGGAGTCCCTCAGGGATCAGTCCTGGGACCTGTCTTGTTCAACATCTTTGTGGGTGACATGGACAGTGGCATTGAGTGCACCCTCAGCAAGTTTGCTGATGACACCAAGCTGTGTGGTGCAGCAGACACGCTGGAGGGAAGGGAGGCCATCCAGAGGGACCTTGACAGGTTGGAGAGATGGGCACAAGCCAACCTCATGAAGTTCAATAAGAGCAAGTGCAGGGTCCTGCATCTGGGTCGAGGCAATCCTAGGCACAAATACAGGCTGGGCAGTGACTGGCTGGAAAGTAGCCCTGAGGAGAGAGACTTGGGGGTGCTGGTGGACAAAGAGCTCAACATGAGCTCTCAATGTGCACTTGCAGCCTGCAAAGCCAATGAGATCCTGGGCTGCATCAGGAGAAGTGTGGCTAGCAGGTCGAGGGAGGTGACCCTCCCCCTCTACTCCACCTGGAGTACTGTGTCCAGTTCTGGAGCCCCTATTACAAGAGGGATGTGGAGGTGCTGGAACGTGTCCAGAGAAGGGCCACGAGGATGATCAGAGGGCTGGAGCACCTCTCCTATGAGGACAGACTGAAGGAGTTGGGGCTGTTCAGTCTGCAGAAGAGAAGGCTCCGAGGTGACCTAATTGTGGCCTTCCAGTATCTGAAGGGGGCCTACAGGAAGGCTGGGGAAGGACTTCTCAGGATCTCAGGTAGTGATAGGACTAGGGGGAATGGAATGAAGCTGGAGGTGGGGAGATTCAGGGTAGATGTGAGGAGGAGGTTCTTCACCATGAGAGTGGTGAGACCCTGGAATGTGTTGTCCAGGGAGGTGGTCGAGGCCCTGTCCCTGGGGGTGTTTAAGAGCAGGCTGGATGAGGCTCTGGCCAGCCTGATCTAGTGTAGGGTGTACCTGCCCATGGCAGGGGCGTTGGAACTAGATGATCCTTGTGGTCCCTTCCAACCCTGAATGAAACTATGAAACTATGAAATGTAATAACCTCTTCACCACAGAGTGGTAACGAGTTTTGCTCCTAGCTGACTTAAGGCATCTCAGCCCATTAGAGCAACTGGAAGGGTTAACACGTATGGTCTTAGAGTGATTGATTTGCCGTAGTTAAAAGCTAATTGCACTGGCTCTTTGCTAACCCAGGTTGTTTGGATACCTTTTAAACACATGACTTCAGCATTTGCCATGAGCAATGGCTAGTGACCATTCCATTTATGACTAGGTATAATGATGACATTGTCTCCAGTATCCACAATCATTGAAGATTGCACAATTTGTCCACAAGGGTGTCTGACAGTTACAATCTGTTCCAGTTTTCCCTTTTGGATTTCTAGGGCTAATAAGGTATTAGGCATATCGGTGGAACCCGAGCCTTCTTGCCCTTGGATCCTGTTAGAAGTTTTAGGCACTCGGGACTCAGATGGTATTAGGTGAGCAATTTCTGTCCCAACAGGAGTGCTAACAGGAGGGGCAATGGTATAGACCATAATTTTCATAGCCCAGTCATAATCAGAATGTATTGAACCAGGAATTATAAGGATGCCCTGTCTAGAGGTAAGACAATCTGCCAATTAACAGAGCACAGGGTCTGTGACCCAAAGGACCATGCCAATTGAACACGACAACGCTTTGTGGATTCAAAAGTGATATGCGGCTGTTGTCAGGTCCGCTGTGCACTGCCAGAGGGGGCTGCGGGGGGGACGGACGGGGGATGCGGTCCAAGCATCCTGGTTTGGTGTCGTCACGCGGGCCGTACTTGTGGTGCGGGAGCAACTTCTGCGACACTCTGGAGTAAAATGATTAGGTCTGTGACACTTTCGAGTCTGTCCAGCAGTCTGGCACTTTGATTTAATGTACTTAGGTTGCACAGAAGCACGATAATTTCCACCAAGGTTTGTTCCTTTGTGCAGTGGTCATACTGGTGGTTTCAGGATTGCGTCTATGGCCATGGCTAGATACATTGCTGTTTGTCGATGCTTCATTCGTTGTTGCATCCAGCAGTCATGAGACAGTGGCACCTGTTGATAAAATGCTGAGAACCTGTTTAGTTTTATTAGCATTTTCAAATGCCAAAATATCCAGCATTTCTACCTTCATACCGTGAGTCAGGTCTGAATTTACTAATTGATGCCATATGTAAGTTGTGGTATTGACAAAGGAACCAAGTGGCCCTGTTAGACCCTGCTGAGTAATGAGAAACACAGGATCAGAGTTATTGTCCTGGATTCTGGACCACTCTTTGATCACTAAATCCTGACTTAATTGCAAAGCCTTATCAGGAAGCTGCAATTGCTGATATGATCTGGAAAAGGTCTTGCCCCAACAAGATGGTTAGCAGTGACACCTTGTAAAGAGTCTGCTGGCTGCCGGGGCGTGGCTTCCGAGGCATTTGCAAGTGAATTGCCACTTAATTGAGAAGTTGCAAGGTCTGAGGCGGTGTGACTTTCAAGTCTCTGCTTGCTGACAGGGGCTGAAACTCAGAGAGCACTGTCTTAGGATGTAACTTTTTGTTGCAATCAGAATATCATCCATAGACTTACAGATGAGAAAGTCACAATGAGTCTATCTAAGTGGGAAGAGAATGCCAGAGAATTCTGGCATGCCTTGAGGCTACCCATTGATATTGGTGGGTGGAGTCTGCCTTAATCGATGACTCAGTAGATGCAGACTTTGTTGAATCCTCCGGGTGTGAGCAAATTGTAAAGAAAACAATCCTTCAAATGAATAAAAATCAGGTCCCAATTTGTGGGGACTGGGAGTTGGGAGGCCAGGTTGTAAGGCACCCATCTCCTCCATGATCGATTGCTCTCAGACCATGTAATAAACACCATTTGCTAACATGTGTGTGTCAAAAGGGATTAACAAATGTGTTGAAAACAACTCATTGATTACAGCAGTTGTATATCCTGACTGTAGCCCATAGGTAGCTATGGCTTGTCTAGCTTCCCTTAACATTTTCAGTCCAGAGATTACCATAGTAATTTTTAACCTTCTACAGATTCTCCATCTGTGTCTACATTTCCTACAATACCTTTCCACCAGTGCAGCGGGACAGTTCCCTGTCCCTCCCACCTGCCGATCGCCCTATCGGGCCTCGATTGGAACCTCCTTCGGAGTGCTATACTCTGCTGATAATGTCTGGAATGTAGGAGGCGGGGGGGGGCGTATAGCGCAGCTGAAACCGCTGGGGGGAAGGGGACGTTTCTACCGCCGCCATGGGGGCAGCGGCTGCTGGTGTCAGTGCTGGTATCGGCAGTGCGTCAGTCGATGCCGCTGGTACTCGTGGGGGCCATGGGGGCTCATGGGAGGCGCCGCCAGGAGAGCTGCCGGGGTGTGGGGCGCTGCTGGCGTGGGTGTCGCCGGGCTGAGGGTTGCCGGGATGAGCGCTGCTGGGAGGGGAACCACGGGAGGGGTGCAGTTGCAAGAATGCCACAATCGCGAGCATGCAAGCGCTCCATTTTTTTTTTTCTAAGAGGAGTTATAGGGCAGAGTCGGCACTGTCCAGCCTCCCAGCATCGGTCCTCTCCTCTTCTAAGTCCAAGCCGTCGCTGGCGGTATCAGAGGAAGATGCTGATGAGGGGATCGAAAACGCCGAGCCACAGGTTTCGCCGCTTTTTTATGGGTTTCTCTGCTGGGTGCAGACAGCTGTGGTGGTGTCTAATAAACACGGTGTTCTCGCCAAGATGGCGGACATGGTGTGTTCTTTGTGCAATTCTTAATGCGTAGCAGCCTCCATTTGGATTTTGCGTGCCTTATCAGTTTGATCGGGATTCGCTTCTGCCGCTATTGATGTGGCAGGAGCAGATTTTTCCGCGCAAAAGGACGGTAATAAGAGAGCCGCGATTTGTGTAGAAGGAGTAGCAGGCAAGTGAAATTGTGAGGAGGATGCTGACGGAGCGGCAGACAATGTGCAGGGAGAGAGGAGGGGGGCGGAGGGCGGGGCGTGCCTTCCGAGTCTCCCTTTTTCATCTCGGTTAGAACCAAACGCTGCAGCAGCTGAATCGGGAGTAGACTGCTCTGCTTTTTTTGATTGCAATGTCCGTGACAATCCGTCACACGGTGCTATAGCGAAAAGCTTCTTTTTTAAGTATGTAGCACCTCATCCCACAGCTGGGCTGTAATTTCGTCCCGTGCTTCGGAATTAAAAGCTTATTTGCCGTGGGGATGACTCCGGGCCCAGGCTAGTAGCCTTTTTAAGATCCCAGAATCACCAGTAATACCTCTCATGGAGAGGATAGGTGGAGGGCGTTTAGAACAGCCTCTTCTATTTCGTGGCGTGCTTCCCCTTGCCCGTCCCCGGTCGCTCACCGGGCCAAGGTGAGAATCACTTCCTTTTTGAGCATGCGCTGATAATTTTTTCAGCACCAGGGCAGTGCTATTCTGACCGGCTTTCCGTATCGCTCGGACGTACCTCTTTATGCTGAGCTGATCAGTATCGTAGTCCGAGGATCCCTTGTCCACGAGTTCAGGTGTATTCGGGCACCAGATATGGTCGACGGAGATTGGAATCAGTATGGCTGACCAATATGATCGAGTATTGTTCCTTTATTGTTCCAGTGTTGCAGGCCTATGGTGCAGGCCTGTAGTGCGAGTATAGCACAGTAAAGTGTAGAAGAAGAAGAGACAGGAAAGGCAGAAGTGCGTAGCAAGGGAACTTCTACAACTTATATAAACTCGGAGTGCCTTGTTGGCATGGCTTCATTGGTTCCCTATGAGTGACCACACATCGCACTATTATAGATTATTGGTCCAACTACTAACGACACCCAAGGTTTGTTGATGCAGCTGCATGTCCTGTTGCCCCAAGA
Source organism: Melanerpes formicivorus (assembly GCF_026170545.1). Classification (NCBI taxonomy): domain Eukaryota; kingdom Metazoa; phylum Chordata; class Aves; order Piciformes; family Picidae; genus Melanerpes; species Melanerpes formicivorus. The sequence continues at coordinate 1,607,981 of NW_027142409.1, forward strand.
TAACTGTCCATGTTTATAGCTACCAGTGCCTTGTTTTAGTTACATGCTGCAGGCACAGCACTGTTTTGCTCCACTGCTAGCTGGCTCTGCACTTATGCTGAGCATGGCCTACCACCATGTCAGGCTCTAGGCCTGCACTGCTAGATTGCTCACACTGCTCATCACTGGCATTGCCACATTCCTGTGGATTGCAGGCATGTCTTGTGGAATTCTTGTCTCTTTATTTTCAGAGTTTAGATTCATTAACACAGGTGCCTTTTCACCTAAGGATATGTATCTTAGTATCTTAATATCAGTCAGGGTTGAAAGGGACCACAAGGATCATCTAGTTCCAACCCCCCTGCCATGGGCAGGGATACCCCATACTAGACCAGGCTGGACAGACCCTCAGCCAGCCTGGTCTTAAACACCTCCAGGGATGGGGCCTCAACCACCTCCCTGGACAACCCATTCCAGGGTTTCACCACTCTCATGGTGAAGAACCTCCTCCTCACATCCAGCCTGAATCTCCCTACCTCCAGCTTCATTCCATTCCCCCTAGTCCTACATCACTTAAATCACACTTTAAGGAGGTTTAAACAATCGAATTTCAAGTAAATATTCAAAAGACTCCTCTCATCATGTCAAAACTTGACAAGTCCTTTTGATAGTTGAGTTTTATCAAGAAAGCAACCTCTAAATATCTGAATGCAAAATGGAATAAAAAGCTTTTTAAAGACAGGATCTTGAGCATTCTTTTCAAATCAGATAAACAAGGGCACAGGCCCACCTTCATACCCAATTTTATTTGCAAGCCATGTTTAAAACATTAGGGCTATGATGTTATACTAGGTACCTAAATGCCGTTCTATTTGCTCTGATTCTGTTCTCAGTCAAGGACCTGACTTTACACTATCACACAAAATGTTCTCAGTTATACGCTGTTGGGCTTTAAACACAAAATCAATAGTGTTTATGTATAAATACATAGGTGCCTTGCTTTCCACAGCAGTCTGTCAAATCTGTTAAGTTACAGTCATTATCTGGAGTATTGTCTCTATCAGTGGCAGACAAAATACTGACTCAAAGTACACCTGCCAGTAACCTGAGTTTTTTAGAATGTACCAATAGCAGAGGAAATGCTTTTCAGATATGCAGTCACTCAAAAGCTGTGACTGCAGCTACAACTGTGAACAGTTCTGTCAGACGGTAGTCAGGAGTGACTTACTTCTAGCTGTTAACATGGTCACAGATAGAATAAATCACAATTGGCCTGGTTTTCACCTCTGATGCAGATAAAAGGAAAAATACAGTAAGCCTTTCCTCCTGAACAGCCTTATTTAGCTTACAGCATCATCCACCTACAGATGTGCTGAGATGACACAACTACACTGTAAGAGCTGGATATATCACAGTATCACACAGTATCACAGTATCACTTAGGTTGGAAAGGACCTCGAGGATCATTGAGTCCAACCTATCAACACAGACCCCATGACTAGACCATGGCACCAAGTGCCACATCCAATCTCCCCTTGAACGCCTCCAGGGTCGATGACTCAACCACCTCCCTGGGCAACCCGTTCCAATGACGAATGACTCGCTCGGTGAAGAACTTCCTCCTCACCTCGAGTCTAAACCTCCCCTGGGGCAGCTTGAGACTGTGTCCCCTTGTTCTGGTGCTGGTTGCCTGGGAGAAGAGGCCAACCCCTTCCTGGCTACAACCACCTTTCAGGTAGTTGTAGAGGGCAATCAGAGTTCAGAGTTCTGAAAATGTCATGAAGTTACTAAGCACCTTACCTAAACCACAGGTTTTTCTTTTGAAGTTGTTAAAAGTCTGAGCTAAAATGACTGTAATAGAAAGCAATTAGAGGGAAGGGAAATTGCTACATTTTTGTTTGTTTGTTTTAGGCTTTGTGATCACTTTCATTGTCATCTTTTACAATAGGTCTACCCCTATTATCTCTTCCATAACCACAGGATTATGTGGATTTTTAAATATACAAATTATTCTAAAGGAGCAGAAATCAATGGGGAGGCTGAGACTGACAGAGTGTAATAGCCAAAGTGCACACTAGTTTTTGTAACACCTTCATTTCAAAATAAGCAGCCTCCTGTGTTTTAGTTCATTTAATATTGTTACTGTTGTTATTCAAGCAGAAGCAGCGCCTACAAACCCCAAGAAAGAATATAGTTTCATTGCATTTTCCACAAGAAACAATTGCTTTTACATTAGTAGCTTTAAAAAGGAAACTAAAGCAGAAAGTTGGTTGTTTAAATCAGACGCATGGGTTTAATGCTTCTATTCTATATTTAAATCTAGCTTGAGTATCTGTAAGCTACACTTCTTCCTACAACACAGATAGTTCCAGGGAGACTTGGGCACATGGTTAACTTTCCTAACATGAATCACTCCACCTGAATACAGTGAGACCATTCATAACAGTTAACACTGTGGTTGCACAATCAGATTATGCAGGACTGACATGGGACAGAGGAATGGCAGCCCATATAAAGGTCAGCTGAACAAAACAGTTTCCACAGTTCATGGAAGAGCTGCAGTGTTTTGATTTGCTATAATATAGAGGATTTGTATTTTAATTAATCTGCTTTCTGTGCTGAAAGACCAAGATGGGAAAGAAGATAAAGTAGCCATGATAAGCAGGTAAGCAAAGTAAGGGATCTAAGTGCTGTGACCAGAGAAACTTTATTCCAGTTTCTGTGTGGTCAATAGAATGGACTCTGCACCTTCTGCACACAATCAGCAGCACCCAGCTCCAACCTCTGCCCAAAGGTAACTAAATTGTGACAACCCAGGTGTGACAGTTTTAGGCTGTGCCTTTAAGAAAAGACAAGCTACAGAATTCTCTAGCTGAAATGTTTAGGTGTAAAAAACAAAGATAATTCTAAACTAATTTCATTGGCAGATCAGTAGAATGTAGCTTTAAGAACTTACAGTCTGAGTTCAGTCTCTTCTTTCTGTTCTTGGCCAGAGTGCATACTGCTGACCTTGGACTGATGAGATAAGAACCTAACTTCTCTAACAAAGCTTTACACTAATGAAATTTCCCTTAATATCCATTTCTCTTTTAATCCTTTTCCCGTCCAATTAGACTTGAACAAGAAAAGGGCAAGAGAGGGGTTTTGGGGGAACCTGGGGGGGATTCTCCTTGGGAGGGTGTTTCTGTGTTACGTTCTTTCTTGTATATTTTGTATATACTGTAAATACTGTATATTTTGTATGTATTCATTGCATTTCATTCTGCTTGTAAAATACAGCTTTTCATTTGCTTCTCCAACTGAGTCTAGCTGTGCTTTATGTGGTGGGAGGATTAAATTTTCACACTACCACACCAGGTCACAGTAAGAAAAACAACTTGTACAACTAGTTTATTCACAGAATCTAATCATAGAATCATACAGTTGTTTGGGTTGAAGGGACCTTAAAGGTCATCTACATCCAACCCACTGCCACAGGCAGGAATACCTTCCATTAGTCCAGGTTGCTCAAAGCCCCATACAACCTGGCCTCGCACAATTCCAGGAAGGAAGAGTTTTGTTAAGTGAAAGCAAAATATCAGACACAAATTAGTCAGCAAACATTTTTAATTCTCTATATAATCTAACTACAGGTATGCAGATTATTATGTTTGTATTACTATAACAACTAAGAATGCTGTTGCCCATTCCAGTATGCATAGAATGAAAAAGCTCACAACTCTACAGCTACCTTATCTCACAAACTAGAAAATAAATTCACTTGGTAAAGCCTTAACCCCACATATACACATATAACCAATTTTGTCGCTGAGTGTATTCCTCTATCAGTGGGACAACTTGCAAGTGGAAGTCCATTGACTGCAAAATAACTCCATGTGTTCAGATTTCCATTTCCAAGGCTAACCCTAATATAAAGTCAGTCCTAAAAAACACGTATGCAAGTTCAGTCTAATACATTTGAAGCTTCAAGGCCACTCCTCCAAGGGAAGTCAAGCACTGATACAACCAAATATTTAAGGATTAAAAGTCTTTGAAGTTAATGTGACTAAAATAGTTGTTATTTGTGTCCTGGGAGGTAGGTGTGAGAGTCAGGATCTTGCTGAATCAACACTTCTATTTCTCCTGTCACATCTGGGGGAAGGGGAAGGGGGAGGGGGAGGGGGAGGGGAGGAGAGGAGACAAAAAAGAACGATATCACTATAATTTCTCTATAAAGATTGCCACAAGCAATCTTGAGGCATTTTCTCTTGAAGTTTCATTCGCCTCATCTAAGAAAATACAGATTAAAAAACGTTAATGCAACTAAAACCAGTGCCTCTGCACCTGCCTAGGGCAATATTTTCAAGAGGGTGGGAACAGAAAATAGATTTTTTTGCCTGGCCCAACTTCATTGCTGGCCTAACTTCAATGCAGACAAGCTCCCTGCGGCCCGATGGACATCAGAGACCCAGAGAATAGTGGTGAGGAATTAGAGTCAACCAAAAGCATTGACACCATGCATCAAAAAAGCCGTTGTACACTCCAGAACGAGTTTTAATTCCTTCTGACCCACTTCAAAATATTGACAAAGAAACAACGTTTCCGGAGGGTGGGAGGACACACTGCCTGCCCGGTAGCGTCAATGTGGACGAGAAACGACTCTAAGTTACTACAGGAGGGCTGGACCAAACAGCCGGTCTTTAACAGCCTCGACCAGACAACAGTGATCTCCCCAGGCTGAGAAATGCCAAAGAACTCAAGTCACTGCACATATCCGAAGTGTCCCGGGAGCAAATCTACAACAGCAACAGCAACGTCCTGCCCACCTCGGCCTCGCCTCAGCCTCTGCGCTCACTGCTGCTCGGCCTCCCCTCAGCCCCGCGGCCTCCGTGAGGCGTCGCTCATCCCCTTCCCGTCCCTCGCCTTCCCGGGCGGGTGCGCGGGCCCTGCCCCGTCATGGAGTCTCCGCGGCGGCAGCGCCCGCCCATCGCGCCTGGCAAAGTTGAGGCGGGCGGCAGGGCCCTCGCTCTCGGTCCCTCCACCCCGGTACCTGGTGGTGACCAGCACGGCGGGCGCTGGGTTGTGCTGCATAGCGGGGGGAAGAGGCGTCGCCCTGGATCGGCGCCCGCCCCGGCAGAGAGGCCGCGTCCGGATGCCACAGGATCCCGCCTCCCTTCCCTTGGGTTGGCCTTCGGCCACCCTGCCGGATGTTTGCCGGCGGGCGCCTTTGGTGCAAAATGGTCGGTGGGAAAAATGGATGAGGTTTTTCAGTCCGGGGGCGAAAATAATATCCCGGCTCGTAGTCGGCAGGATTCGAACCTGCGCGGGGAGACCCCAATGGATTTCTAGTCCATCGCCTTAACCACTCGGCCACGACTACACCGACAGGCAGCAGTTTTGGCACGGTAGCTTCACTAATTCATCTTCCACTGTTTTCTGTTCCATGGACCTAAAATATTTACCCCAAGCCTCGGTGGCATCTGTGCACCCTCGGTCTACAAGTACAAACATTTCGCACGCATCCATCGGCATTGAAACGATGGGCACCACGCTGCTGGTTTTGAAATACAGCCGCCGGTGGGGCTGGGAGCTTCCTCCGCGGCCGGCTGGCGCTGCAAACCCACACGGGCCTAGCCTCAGAATTGTTCGGAGGTGCTGTTCACTCCAGCCTTTATTTTGCACAGAAAGCAGCCATCAGCTGCTTATTCTATTCTATTCTATTCTATTCTATTCTATTCTATTCTATTCTATTCTATTCTATTCTATTCTATTCTATTCTATTCTATTCCCCCTCACCGGCACCCACAGCAGACTGGCACAGCCCAGCTTTGTTTTCTCGCTTCTGATTGCACCTAGGTGCCTTTTTTTTAACCCCTCAGTGGTTCTCTGCAGAAGCTCTGCCCACCCGTGCACAGAAGCTCTGAGAAAACAATGCTTCGCACTGGGCACAGCTTTTTGCCTTCTGCTGCTCACCCCTCAGTGACACTGCAGTCACCCCCTGAACAGGTTCTTCACCCCAACTGGGTATGCAGAAGGGTCTGGGAGTGTTCCCAGAGAGAAGCAGCTCTTGAAAGAGGACTTGATGAGCAAATTAGGACTTTTCGTCCTATAAAGAAATAGCTGGAAGAATGGTGGATGTGATGGAAGTCTGTAAAAATTAAGAGATCCAAAGGTGGCAGGTACAGAATGAGCTTTTGATGCTTCTGGTAAAAGTCTGGAATGTGAAACTTGTGAGACAAAACAGACAAAAAAGACAGACTTCATAAGTAGAGTTCCTTCTTAAATGCTGTTTTCTCTTCTTGGCTATTGCCACTGGGAGCCTTTTGTTAAGTAGAGTGTAAAAGCAACCACGAGGCTGCAGGTTTCCTGGCACAGGAATTGTATTTGCCAGAAGTTCTGTAAGCCACTGGAAAATGCCCTTGAAACGTGAATTGTTCTCATGTAGCCTCCGAAGGGTTAAAAAGCTGTGGGCTAGAGTTCCTGAAAGCGTAAGTATATCCTAAATGGTTATATGTCTGAACGAATTACTTCTCTAATGGCATTTTTATCCCTGATTGACTTCCTGGGTAATCAAATTTGTTCAGATAGTAACAAGGAGTAAGCAGCTGACAGTGTGCCACCTGAGACAGCAAAACCAGAGCAGGATCTGAGCTGTGAGCCCCTCTGAGGTACTGCTTGTCTCACTCACTGAGTTGTGTCTGTCCAAATGCCACTGAGTGCCTGTGAAGATGCTTCAAAAGCTGAGGGTTTTCTCCCCAGACCTAAGTGTCAGTTCAGCCCCAGTATGCCGTTGGGCTCTGCCCTGGAGAGGTTGTGTGCACTGTATCAGTATGCCCATGAAGAAGTCCAATCTGATTTCTTAGCAAGTCCCATCATACGTGGCATTTTTATAACTCCACAGCCCATAACATCAAAATCAGGAAAATAAAAGAAATGCTTCAGTGTTGCTGTGGGAAGAATCTGCTGACTAACCTGTGCATTTAGGGTATCATGGTGGTTTAAAACCCATCTAGGAACCCAACACTCCCTCTCCTCTGCCCTGGGAAATGATGGAGAGAATTGGAAGAGTAAAGGTAAAGATACTCATAGATTGAGAGAAAACCAAGTTAATAATTAAAATAAAATAAAATTAATAATTATAGTAATAGTAATAATAGGCTATACAAATGGGTAATGTGCAATGCAATTGCTCACCACCTCCAGGCCAAGGCCCAGCCTGTTCCCAGCTAGTGACCTCAGAGGAGAAAATCCTGAAACCACGATCCCAGAAGTGAGAGACACAGCTTCCCAGATAATGTTTATCTATATACCGAGCATGACGTTGTGTAATATGGAATATTCCACTGCCCAGCTGGGGCCTTTGATCTGGCTGTATTCCCTCCCAGCTTCTGATGTGCCTGCACACTAGCAAGCCACAGGAAGGTGAGAAGTCCTTGATTTCTTAGCAACAACTGAAAACACAGTGTATTATCAGCATTCTTCTCATACCAAATCCCATACTGAATGCAAAACATTGCACTATTCTAGCTACTAAGATGAAAAATCAGCTCTGTGCCAGCTGAAACCAGGACAGATAGGGTCTTTCATCAAGTAATGACTGTGAATCTCGGAATAAAAGGAGCACAAAAGTCAAACCTGCCAGGAGAAAACTGTAATACACCAAAAGAGCTGGCTGCCAGAGCTGAGCAGCGATCTTCCCTTTATGGAAATAATCTCACAGAATGTTCAAAATTTGATGCCCATAGTGTTTTGGATGCTAAATAGAAAATTTGTTCCACTGGACTTTTTTTGTTGTTGTTTGTTTGTTTGTTTTTTTCTTTTTCCTGACAGAAAAAACAGTGCTTTGGTGAGTGTTGCTCAGATCTCACACCCAAGCCATCAGGCGCAGTGGCACTGGGACTCATTAGTGTAGGCGATGGTTAACTGGAAACCTGCATGAGATGGCCTATGGGAAAAAGTGCAGTGAATCTGAGAACCAATACCAGCAATAATCATCAATAATAAAGTTATGATTTCCCACAAATATTTGGGTTACCCTCAGCTGATATGCTTACTTCTGTGGGACTCCCTTGCCTCAGTTCAGTTGTGTTTAAGTGAAGGAAAGAGGAAGAACCTCTCTTGAAAGAACCTCTCCTTTTTGGGGGGCTACTGACCTTTTTTATGCCTCTTAACTCTCTAGTGCTGACTTGTTTGTTAGGTTGCTTGATTTATTTTTATCCTTCCCCCCCCCCCCTTACTTTCCAGTCCATCAAGAAACTGAATAAAAATATTTATGTAGCCAGTGTTCAGTAGCCTAAAATATGCATAGCTGCAGCACCTCTGTAGCAAAACTGTTCAAGAATTTGCATAGAATAACTGCCCAGGCACAAGCCCATTTTGATACTACAGGTATGCATGGTACTGTATTAGAACTTCAGCGGTTTCTGACTAGGTAAGGCAAGGTCAAAAATGGTTGCTGCAAGTGGAAGAAGATGCTCAAAGAAAAGGAAACTAGTCTAGTTTCAATTAACAGCCTCTGGAAATTGAAGGAAAAGAATGAATGGGAGGCAAGTAATCAAGCTCAGTAAGAGGCTGAAGGAGTTCCATTTGTGTTCAAGTTGTCTGAGTATTGGGAGGTGTCCATATGAGGGACTCTTGCTAACAGATGTTGTTATCCTGAAAAACCTAAAATACTATCCCTGTAACACAGGGATAATGGAGAATCCAGGTTTAAAACAAAGAATGTAAGGAGTGGTGCATGTAACCGCTATAGAAATAAAAGGAAAATGTGATGAGTTGTTCTCATTTAGATAACTAAATCCTGACTGCAATATTGTGTCCTTATAAAGCTCTTGATATGGGGACACATTTTGAACATTTGGGTTCAGTAATATGGTTCTGCTGATCCAAGAGCACTGATTACATAATGACTTTATGACCTGCATCTGAATCTGACTTCCATAAAAACCTTTTTGTCACACTGAAGTAGTATAAGTGAGCTATCACTTTGTACTAGGGAACAAGAACTATCCCCCCTCAGAGCAACTATGTCCAGCACTGGAAGGCATCTCAGATCAGAGGGCTCCTGGAGGCTCAGCAATGGCTGATAAATGAATATCATAATTTTTCCCCACCTCTTCATGAAATACCTTTTATGACCAAAAAGTGTTTCTACTCTCCTTCCACAATACCAGTCTTCTTTTCTACCTTTTGACTGCACACACAGGAGCAAGTCTTGCAGGTGTTTCCTTCAACAAAAGCAGTAGCATGAAAAGTCTGGAGAATGGAGATGGGGTGGAATTTTATCTTGTGCTCCTTTCATAAACCTTTATCTGATGAGTTGTGCATCCCCTATGACCCTGCGCTGCTCCTGCATCAAACTTCTGCCCTTCAAGGTCATACATCAAGAAGAAATCTGCTTTGAACTTCCCTCCCAGACCCTGCTTGCAGACACTCAACACAGGCCTATGTTGTGTAGGTATTACAGACCCAGTCCCTCAGACACGCTGGTGAGAATGACCAGCCCAAGCAGAGAGCAGAGTGTGAGCATCTGCTGTATTTGCCTCTGCACTTTCGTCTTCTCTTTTTTTTTTTTTTCTTTCCACTAGAGGGCAATCAAACACAACCTATGATCCAGGGACGGGTTGCTGGTGCTAACTGCAGTCCCCATCCATGTCTCAACCCTGGGAAGCCAACTGCCCGTCTTCTGTCTGGCACAGTTATCTTGAACAGTCAATCCTGCTGATACCAGGCGAACCCACAGCTCATGATCAAAAATCTAACTCTGGTACCAGTTACACCGGCATTTTCTACAGCACTGAAACCAGTCACTGGTATGACCACATTTGCAGTTAGGGATGAAGTTTGTATTTACTTTTCATACACAGTTTTATTCCCAATAGCGAAACTAAGACCCTTTCATCAACTCATAAGTCAGAGGAGTTTTCTTAGCCACCTACCTGAACACAGAGGGTTGTGGGGAACCAAATGTTAGGTTTACACTTTGACTCCATATTTTTAAAGGCCTTTTCCTACCTAAATGATTCTGATTCTATGATTCTGTTCTTAGTAGGAGTGGGATTAAATAGAACAGAGGAATGCTTAAAGTTAGAAACCATCAGCCTACAGCTCCCATTCTCCTTATGATCTCCCCCTGTACTAGCATAGGGCTTTTTTGGCAGAGATTAGATCATTCACCATACACCAGACTAGAACAGGGCAGGCAAGGAAATACAGAGAAATTATAGAGAGGCACTCAAAAAGGGACACAAAGATGTTTGCCATCTGTTGCCAGACATGACTCAGAAGCTCTCGCCTTGGGCCTCACTGTGGCTACCTAAAGAATACATGAAAGGTTTTTCCAAGAACTTGGGCAAACTCAGATGGCTTAGGGGCTGGCAGGCATCTGCAGAACATACAGTCTAACACCTGTAAAATAGCCTGGTCCTTTTCAAAGCTTATCATCTGATGCCTGTGAGATAACTGACAGCAAGGTCCTGGTCTCCTTGGTGAACAGTTTGGTGCTGAATCAGGGACCCATCTGATGCGCAGCAAATGGAAACCCTGGGCAGCAAGGACTACACTGGAAGACAACCACTGGCCATCTTCTGCAGGTCCTGAGTTCCCAAAAAAGGTTAAAGTGAGTAAGAAAAACCTCCCAAAGCCTGTTAAACATTGGATGATTTGTGGCTGGGGTCTGTTAATTCAGTTTGATGCAGACAAACTGCAGCCCTACAGTTTAATCTCTCTCTGTTCCTCATAAAGGCACAAGGTAATAGGGTCTCCATCAGGGCCAAGCTGTGACCCCATGAACTCATCCTGTCTGTCTTCTGGCTGCTAATTAGGGACCAGCTCCCACAGTACTGCATACCTGCCTGGGTGTGATTCTTGGCCACTCGTTGATTTGCTTTTCATCTCCCCCAGGACAGCAGGCAGACAACAGTGAGTTTATAAGCCCGGGGAGAACTGTTCACTAATTTTCTAATCCCTTGTAGAGGACTCTGTCTATAAGCATGGCAGGATGAGGAGAAATCAGAACTCTGCATAGGGTATAGTAAATAAAATGGGGAGGAAGGTAGGAAGCAAGAGTAGAGGAACATGTTTTAACTAGCTATATAAACAAAGGGGCAGAGGGGTGGCCCTGTACGTCAGGGAGGCACTAGATGCCATTGAGACGGAGATTAGGGACGATCGGGTTGAGTGCCTGTGGGTAAGAATTAGAGGGAAGGCCAACAGGGCTGACATCCTGGTTGGAGCCTGTTATAGACCACCCAACCAGGAGGAGGATGTTGATGAGTCATTCTATAGGCAGCTTAAGGCTGTCTCAAGATCGCCTGACCTTGTTCTCATGGGTGACTTCAACTTGCCTGATATCTGCTGGGATCTTAACATAGCAGAGAAGTGGCAATCTAGGAGGTTCTTAGAATGCATGGAGGACAGCTTCTTATCCCAGGTGCTGCGAGAGCCTACCAGGGGCAAGGCTATGCTTGACCTCCTCTTCACCAATAGGGAAGGGTTGGTGGGTGATGTGGTGGTCGGAGGGTGCTTAGGGGCCAGTGACCACGAGATAAACAACCCCATGCAGTGCTACAGGCTGGGGTCAGAGTGGCTAGAGAGCAGCCAGGCAGAGAGGGATCTGGGGGTGCTGGTTGATGGTAGGCTTAACATGAGCCTGCAGTGTGCCCAGGCAGCCAAGAGGGCCAATGGCATCCTGGCCTGCATCAAGAACAGTGTGGCCAGCAGGAGCAGGGAGGTCATTCTGCCCCTGTACACTGCACTGGTTAGGCCACACCTCGAGTACTGTGTCCAGTTCTGGGCCCCTCAGTTTAGGAAGGATGTTGACTTGCTGGAACGAGTCCAGAGAAGAGCAACAAAGTTGGTGAGGGGTTTGGAACACAAGCCCTATGAGGAGAGGCTGAGGGAGCTGGGGCTGCTTAGCCTGGAGAAGAGGAGACTTAGGGGTGACCTTATCACTCTCTACAACTACCTGAAGGGAGGTTGTAGACAGGCGGATGATGGTCTCTTCTCCCAGGCACCCAGTACCAGAACAAGAGGACACAGTCTCAAGCTGCGCCAGGGGAGGTTCAGGTTGGATGTTAGGAAGAAGTTCTATACAGAAAGAGTGATTGCGCTATGGAACGGGTTGCCCGGGGAGGTGGTGGAGTCGCCGTCATTGAAGGTGTTCAGAAGGAGACTTGACGGGGTGCTTGGTGCCATGGGTTAGCTGTTTGGGTGGGTTGGATTGGTTGATGGGTTGGACACGATGATCTTGAAGGTCTCTTCCAACCTGGTTTGGTTTATTCTAATAAAGTTTTTATTCTATTCTAATAATTGAATTCTCATTATTTGGTCAAGCTAAGAGGGGTAGCAAGAAGACCTCCACTCTGGATTTCCGGAGGGCAGACTTCAGGCTACTCAAGGAACTAATTCAGAGGGTTCCTTGGGATAAAGCCCTTAAAAACAAAGGGGTCCAGGAGAGCTGGGCCTACTTCAAGGAAGAACTGTTGAAGGCTCAGGGACAGGCTGTGCCAATGTGCCGGAAGATGAGCCGCCGGGGCAGACGGCCAGCCTGGATGGTTAAAGAACTTTTAATGGAACTAAGGGAAAAAAAGAGGGTGTATCACCTTTGGAAGAGAGGGGAGGCAACCCGTGAAAAATTTAAGGATGTTGCTAGGTCTTGCAGGAAGAAAATTAGGGAGGCAAAAGCGCATTTGGAGCTTAGTCTGGCCTCTGCTGTGAAGGACAACAAAAAGTCCTTCTATAAATACATTAATAGTAAGAGGAAGGGCAGAGACAACCTCCACTCCTTGGTGGACACAGAGGGGAACGTTGTGATAAGGGATGAGGAAAAGGCAGAGATACTTAACACCTTCTTTGCCTCAATTTTTACTAGCAGGACAGAATGTCTTCCAGACAGCTGGCCTGCAGAGCTGGCAGAAGGAGCCAGGGAGCAGCATAGTTTTCCACTGTTCCAAAATGGGGTAGTTGGTGATCTGCTCAGGCGCCTGGATCCCCACAAGTCCATGGGACCAGATGGGATCCATCCTAGGGTGTTGAGGGAGCTGTCAGAGGAGCTGACCAAGCCGCTCTCCATCATTTTTCAGCAGTCCTGGCTCACTGGAGATGTCCCAGAGGACTGGAAGCTGGCCAACGTGGTGCCCATCCACAAGAAGGGCCGGTTGGATGAGCCAGGGAATTATAGGCCTGTCAGCCTGACCTCAGTGCCAGGCAAGATCATGGAACAGGTCATCCTGAGTGCATTAACACAGCACTTAGAGGATGGCCAAGGGATCAGGCTCAGCCAACATGGATTTAGGAAGGGCAGGTCCTGCCTGACCAACCTGATCTCCTTCTATGATCAGGTGACCCGCCTGGTGGATGTGGGGAGGCCTGTGGATGTAGTTTACCTGGACTTCAACAAGGCCTTTGACACCGTCCCCCATAGCAAACTCCTGGCCAAGCTGTCAGCCCATGGCTTGGACAGCAGCACTCTGAGCTGGGTTAGGAACTGGCTGGATGGCCGAACCCAGAGAGTGGTGGTGAATGGTGTCACATCCAGCTGGCAGCCAGTGAGTAGTGGAGTCCCCCAGGGATCAGTGCTGGGCCCCATTCTCTTTAACATCTTTATTGATGATCTGGATGAGGGCATTGAGTCTATCATCAGTAAATTTGCTGATGACACCAAGCTGGGGACAGGAGTTGATCTGCTAGAGGGTAGAGAGACTTTGCAGAGAGACCTCGACAGGCTGGACAGATGGGCAGAGTCCAACGGCATGAGATTTAACGCATCCAAGTGCCAGGTTCTGCACATTGGCCACAACAACCCCATGCAGTGCTACAGGCTGGGGTCAGAGTGGCTGGAAAGCAGCCAGGCAGAGAGGGACCTGGGGGTGCTGGTTGATGGTAGGATGAACATGAGCCTGCAGTGTGCCCAGGCAGCCAAGAGGGCCCATGGCATCCTGGCCTGCATCAAGAACAGTGTGGCCAGCAGGAGCAGGGAGGTCATTCTGCCCCTGTACACTGCACTGGTTAGGCCACACCTCGAGTACTGTGTCCAGTTCTGGGCCCCTCAGTTTAGGAAGGATGTTGACTTGCTCAAACGAGTCCAGAGAAGGGCAACGAAGTTAGTGAGGGGCTTGGAACACAAGCCCTATGAGGAGAGGCTGAGGGAGCTGGGGCTGCTTAGCCTGGAGAGGAGGAGACTTAGGGGTGACCTTATTGCTCTCTACAACTACCTGAAGGGGGGTTGTAAACAGGCAGAGATTGGTCTCTTCTCCCAGGCAGCCAGCACCAGAACAAGAGGACACAGTCTCAGGCTGCGCCAGGGGAAGTTCAAGCTGGAGGTCAGGAGGAAGTTTTACACAGAGTGATTGCCCATTGGAATGGACTGCCTGGGGAGGTGGTGGAGTCGCCGTCACTGGAGGTGTTCAGGAGGAGACTTGACAGGGTGCTTGGTTAGATGGGTTAGTTGATTAGGTGGTGTTGGGTGATAGGTTGGACGTGATGATCTTGAAGGTCTCTTCCAACCTGGTTTATTCTATTCTATTCTATTCTATTCTATTCTATTCTATTCTATTCTATTCTATTCTATTCTATTCTACTCTACTCTACTCTACTCTACTCTACTCGATTCTAATTTTACAAAGTTGGGAAATTGCCCATTTGGAACACAAGCCCTATGAGGAGAGGCTGAGGGAGCTGGGGTTGCTCAGCCTGGAGAAGAGGAGACTCAGGGGTGACCTTATCACTCTCTACAACTACCTGAAGGGAGGTTGTAGACAGGCAGAGGTTGGTCTCTTCTCCCAGGCACCCAGTACCAGAACAAGAGGACACAGTCTCAGGCTGCGCCAGGGGAGGTTCAGGTTGGATGTTAGGAAGAAGTTCTATACAGAAAGAGTGATTGCGCTATAGAATGGGTTGCCCGGGGAGGTGGTGGAGTCACCGTCATTGAAGGTGTTCAGAAGGAGACTTGATGGGGTGCTTGGTGCCATGGGTTAGCTGTTTGGGTGGGTTGGATTGTTTGATGGGTTGGACACGATGATCTTGAAGGTCTCTTCCAACCTGGTTTGGTTTATTCTAATAAAGTTTGAAAGCTGAGCATGAAACATTTTTTCAGCCTTGATTTGTATTGGGAGAAATACAATAATATTTAATTCCTGGAAAAGGCTGAACTAGAGTAATAGGATTCCAGCGAGATGACCAATCACTTATCACTTCTACCACTATTTGGTTTCAGATGACAATTACAAAACCCAGATGTGAACCACTAGGAGATTTTATGTTAGGACTGGGTTTCTCTGTGAGTTTCAAAGGTAACCAAAATGGTAGATTTAAAGTTCACTCTTATTATATGATGTGGTAAGGTTGTTGATAGCCTGTCAAGGCAGTCTTTTAATCTGCACACCTCTTAAACCTGAATTTATTCTGGGGAGAAGGGAAGAGAGTAATATAGCTGTTCTTCATTATACCTTATGCTTTCTCCCACCTTTAAACAGTTTACCTGTAATACGATGAGCCACATATCAGTAATAATCTAGTAGAAACCATAGGTAATCCCTGCTGAAAGATAAACCTGGTTCTTGATTTGCTGTGGCCCTGGAAATAAAATTCCACTTCTCTTAAGTTTTGAGAGTCCTAGGTAAATCATGCCTTAATTTCTTGGTACCTAGTAAGGAAGAAATGGTGAGATTTCCTGATTTGGCCCAGTTTAATAAAATAAAGCCTTGAAATACAGAAAGTTGTCTATATTATTTAAAAAAACCCAAACACCTACAGTAAGTAGATAGACACTTTAGTTTTTTTCCAAAAGATAGTTTTTGCATAGTTGATTCTTTTTACATAGGTGTAATGGAAAATGCATTTTCCCAGATCAAGGAATGGTGAAGGACCACTTAGTAACTGCACAAGTTTCCAGGTAGAATCCCAAATATGTTGCCATTTTTTCCAAATGTAGCTTCACCATGCATAATCTGTTGCCCAAGGACTTTAAGTTGATTTCCCCTTACTCCCACCACATAAGCTCTGGAAATGTTTATGTCCATGCTAATTTATCTGGTTGGAGATAAACAAGATGCCAAGGTCTGCTTTGCTTAGGTGCTGACTCCTATATGCTCATTACCTGCGTGAAATGTGGAGACAATTCCTTTTATGAAGATCCTGCCTGCAAGAGTAAGAAAAGAGGCTCCTGAGGGAGTTCTGCAGTTCATGGAGATGCATATTCATCTGCTGAACTATCTGTTGCAGCACAGTTCAAGCCAGTCAGGTTAGACTGACCAAAGCCTCCGGAGCTAAAAAAAAACTAATTGGGATGATACATGTGTAGCAGATCTCACATTTACATTGTAGATGAAATAAAATTAATTATTCCTATATGATTTCTTATCTCACTCTTCCAAAACAGTAGCTACCAAAATGATGTTACATGGCTATCAGAAATTTTATAAAAATGGATGATTGCCTTTCTGAAAGACAGAGGAAAATACATCTTTAGACATAAATGTAGCCATTTATGGTACAATGCCTTAGCACACAGTTTGGACATTTTTCTCATGAGTCAAGTTTTCAGCTTTCTGTGATGCAAGGAGAAGCGACCACCACCTGATGAGAGAAACAATCTGACCGAGGAGTAAAAATGACATCTCCTTGAGAGATCACATTGTTCTAGCTGGTCCTACAACAAGCTGCATCTGTTCCTTCCTCGTGAGTGGAGGCTTTGCTGAAATCAGTCACTCAGGTATTCACAGCTACAATTACAAAACCAGTCTGAAAAGTCTACCCAACCATTATGCTGCCAGATGAATTATTGGTCTGGGCTGTGCTGAGCTAGGGAGTAGAAAGGAAGACCCACGAATCGTGGGAAAACTGATTGCATGGAAGGTGCTTTTCCTTTCTGAGACTTCAGCAGGAACATCTATATCAATCCTGTGAAAGGCTGGAAACACACCTATAGTATTTCCTTAATCCTCTGCAAGAGCAGACAGGGACTCAGGGACTACTACAGAGAGGGAAAAATTAAGATGTGAGGGAGTGTGGCTGTCCCAGGGTCCCAGCCAGCACTGTCTGAGATCTATCTTGAGGGTAGTGCTCTTTGTTGTTGCCAAGTTCACAGTATCACAGTATCACAGTATAACTTAGGTTGGAAAGGACCTCGAGGATCATCGAGTCCAACCTATCAACACAGACCCCATGACTAGACCATGGCACCAAGTGCCACGTCCAATCTCCTCTTGAACGCCTCCAGGGACGATGACTCAACCACCTCCCTGGGCAACCCGTTCCAATGACGAATGACTCGCTCAGTGAAGAATTTCCTCCTCACCTCGAGTCTAAACATCCCCTGGGGCAGCTTGAGACTGTGTCCCCTTGTTCTGGTGCTGGTTGCCTGGGAGAAGAGGCCAACCCCTTCCTGGCTACAACCACCTTTCAGGTAGTTGTAGAGGGCAATGAGGTCACCCCTGAGCCTCCTCTTCTCCAGGCTAAACAATCCCAGCTCCCTCAGCCTCTCCTCATAGGCCTTGTGTTCAAGGCCTCTCACCAGCCTTGTTGCCCTTCTCTGGACACGTTCAAGTGTTTCGATGTCCTTCTTAAACTGAGGGGCCCAGAACCGGACACAGTACTCAAGGTGCGGCCTAACCAAAGCAGAGTACAGGGGCACTATGACCTCCCTGCTCCTGCTGGCCACACTATTCCTAATGCAGGCCAGGATGCCATTGGCCCTCCTGGCCACCTGGGCACACTGCTGGCTCATATTCAGGTGGCTGTCGATCAGCACACCCAGGTCCCTCTCTGTTTGGGAGCTCTCCAGCCACTCTGACCCCAGCCTGTAGCTCTGCATGGGATTGCCGTAGCCAAAGTGCAGCACTTGGACTTGTTGAATGCCATCCCATTGGACTCTGCCCATCTGTCCAGTCGGTCGAGGTCCCTCTGCAGAGCCTTTCTACTCTCTAACTGACTAACATCTGCTCCTAACTTGGTGTCATCTGCAAACTTGCTGATGACTGACTCAACCCCCTCATCCAGATCATCAATGAAGATGTTAAAGAGGACAGGGCCCAGCACTGATCCCTGGGGGACGCCACTGGTGACTGGCCGCCAGCTGGATGTGGCACCATTCTCCACCACTCTCTGGGCTCGGCCCTCCAGCCAATTCCTAACCCAGCACAGAGTGTAGTGGTCCAAGCCACGAGCTGACAGCTTAGACAGCAGTTTGCTTTGGGGGACGGTGTCAAAGGCCTTGCTGAAGTCCAGGTAGACCACATCCACAGGCCTCCCCACATCCACCAGACGGGTCACCTGATCATAGAAGGAGATCAGGTTGGAGAGGCAGGACCTGCCCTTCCTAAATCCATGCTGGCTGGACCTGAGCCCTTGGCTGTCCTTCAGGTTATTGCCGCCAGGATAATCTGCTCCATCACTTTCCCTGGCACTGAGGTCAGGCTGACTGGCCTGTAGTTTCCAGGTTCCTCCATCCGACCCTTCTTGTGGATGGGGACCACATTGGCCAGTTTCCAGTCATCTGGGACCTCACCGGTGAGCCAGGACTGGAGGAAAATGATGGAGAGCGGCTTGGCCAGCTCATCTGCCAGCTCTCTCAGCACCCTAGGATGGATCCCATCCGGTCCCATGGACTTGTGAGTGTCCAAGTGGCTCAGCAGGTCCCGAACTAATTCCTCATGGATTACCGGGGCACTACACTATATGAGGACAAAACAGGACTAGGGGGAGTGGGTTTAGAAATTGTCAGAGTAGGTTTAGACTAGATTTTAGGAAGAAGTTCTTCAGTACAAGAATGGTGAGACTCTGGAATAGGTTGCCTAGAGTGGTTGTAGCTGCCCCCTCCCTGGAGGTGTATAAGGTCAGAATGGATGAGGCCTTGGGCAACCAAATTAAGGTGAGAGGTGTCCCTGCCCATGACAGGGTGGTTGGAGTAGATGATCTCTGAGGTCGCTTCAAACATAAACCATTCTATGATTCTATCACAGTATCATAGTATCAACAAGGTTGGAAGGGACCTCAAAGATCATCAAGTCCAACCTGTCACCACAGACCTCATGACTAGACCATGGCACCAAGTGCCACGTTCTGTGACCCTTAAGCAAGATCTGGTTTGCTCATTTTATTAACTTGAGGTCTCTTTGGGACAGAGATGGAGCAATGTGTAATAAAGATGGAGCTTCACTTAACATACTTATAGTAAACATTCTGTAACAGCTGATCCTGTGACACACCCTGAGCTCCCTCTGACAGAATGACATGGGGAAAAAAGGATGCGCCCACACAATATATTCCTGTTCACAACTAGTTTTCCCTCTCCCTCTCTTTTATATATATGGTGCATACTTTTATTGCCCTGCTTTACATATGTTCCGCTGCCTATGAACAGAGAAACCGTAGTGTCTTCCAGACCACTAGTGCTCTTCACATCTAAGTGCATCGGAAACGTTTCTCCCGGGGACTTGCTGCTACAAATCTTTCTACCGGCAGATGGTGCTCCTGTCCCGGGAGTGATCCTTTCCTGCAAGCCTGGGCACCCCTCGATACTCCACTTCTGCTGATGCTCTATCCCACTGCAGCCCGGGCAATCCCTCAGCTGAGGTGGGTCTGGATGGTCCTGTGGGATGGTTTCTCCAAGCTGCCTCTTCTATCTTGCACGTCCTTTCTGTTGTGCAAAGACATACTTCCCAGGTAAGGTCATAAAGACCTTGGAGATAAGTGATCCAGGTCACACATAATTGCCATAAAACAGGTCTTTGGACCACATCCTTTTCCTGAACCAGACATCCACCTCCTCCACACCTCCTCCTCCCTGCAGCATAGCAGCAGACACAGAGGAGTGAAGAGAGGAGGACTGGGCTGAAGCAGAGAGGGTGATGGGTCTGCTTTGGCTCTTTGCACACCTCAGCTGACCCCTGTGGTCTCAAGGTAACTGCCAAGGAAATCAAAGTTGATACTTCCAACTAGGTACCTTGTGTTGTTAACTGCATTTAGGTAGGATGGATCTACCTGTTGATTCCTGCTCAAGGTGATGTTTCTAAAAGGGAATAAAATCCATTCTTGGGGACAGGACTTTCTTTGCCAGTCCCCTGTCACTGTGGAGAACTATTGGGTTGACTTAAGGACTTCTGACTTTAGCTCATTTGGCTGGTCTACAGCAAAAAATGAAAACATGGGAATTAAAGCATTGATGTGAATAAGAGAGTAAAAACAGCTTTCTGACAAGGAATAAATAAAACCAAAGGATGGGAAGATAACCTAAAGGGGAAAAAATACCCTCCATCTTCCTCCCAAGTTCACAGCAGTGAACACCTGTGTCTGTAAAGTTATGAATGAGACGAAACTGAGGTTATTGGTCAGACTTCACATTGGGATATAGAGCAAAGGGCTTGTCATTATGTGGTGGTTTAGGCTGGGTGCTGGCCTGGATGCCACCGCACAGAACACACCTGGGAGGTCCCTACGGGTGGACCCAGCCCAGGGGGTGGTCACAGGCAGGTATTCCATTTCCCATAATGCCCTGCTCCCCTATAAAATGCCCATGCGGGGTCTTCACTTCCTCTTTCGTCCCCTGCTGCAGCCTAGGTAAAATGGCGTGAGCCGCCTCCCTTGGGCCTGCCCAGGCCCAAGGCTGGGTTGGGGGGGAGGAAAGAGCCCTGGGGGGGGGGACAGAAAAGAATAATACAAAACCAGTCTTTCTCTGAGGAGGTGCAGAGCCAGCAGGGAGGAGGACCATGTGGCTCAGTTGGTAGGGCATGAGACTCTGAGTGTTGAGATTGTGGGTTCGAGCCTGCAATGGGCAGTGATGTCCTTTTTTATACCCTAGCTGGGCAGGGAGGGGGGAGTGGAACAGACTCAGCTTTCCCAGGGGGGAAACGCCCTTCAGGGAGTGTAAAGTACCCACAAGCCCTCCACCCTGCTTTCTTCTTTTGTTTTCAGAAAAAGGCGTTAACCCACCATACATCAGTATGGAGAAAATTTGTCTCAGGTGGCAGAAAAGTGAGAATGACAAAACAGCCATGAGTAGTGCTGGCTGTGGGGAGGGCAGAGAAGTCTCCTGGGAATATCTGGGAACTGGAAAAATCAAGATGAAGTACTGTGTGTTATCTTCCCTTTCTGATGCTCCATTGAATGTCCACTGGGACACACTCTCCCAGGCAAGTCTACACTTCAGGAGTGATTGATCCCTCAAAGTATGAGGAGCCTTTGCAAAGGGGCTGCGAGCTGGAGGACAAGAAGCTGGGGAGAATCATCTGGAAGGTAGATGAGGGAAAAATGGACCAAGTGGAAGTAGAAGGGTGAAATACATAAAAATAAGCAAGCATGGAGCAGAGTTTGAGGAGAGCTGTAGGAGAGCACTTTCCTCAGTGAGATCTCACATGGAGGCAGCTGATGCCTTTCTGCATGGGCAGACCAAAACTGCAGTAACATCTGTCTGAGCTGGGCTTTTTGGTTAACACTGTCAGAATCACTTTCTGGAGGTACAGCTCTCCTTCCAGTAACTGTTAATGAGAGGAAGGTGATTAGATAGACTGAGAAAGAAACCAGAATGAAACAAGATGAGTCCCACCCCTTCTGTCCAGATGCTAGCCTAGACTACTATCATAAGGACACTTGGGTTGAGTCATCTTCCTTATTCAATGTTTGTGGCTTGGTGCATTGACAAATCACCTGCTGACTCTGCACTTTTCAAAAAGAAAACATGCTTTATTTTAAATTGACTGAGCATTTAAGTGTGTTTTGACTTTCTATCTTCATGTGGCTTATGCCAGATCCTGTCGACCACATGCTGAATAGGACAATTTTCTCTGACAGGAATAGAAAATCTAATCCAAAAAAACTTTAATGTTTCCAGAAGGACTGAACTATCAGCAAAGCATTTCCATAAGTCTCCAGTCCCCTGGCTAGAGTATAGTGTTCAAATAGAAAGTGATATGAGACAAGCATAGCTTTAGACATCCAGATTGTGGTGATGTAAGGTCTCTGGGCCTGAAAGAAAGCAGCCCTACAGGGTCTTTGAATCCATCTGATGTTTCATGCACAGATTTTGTACCTGATTTGTCTTATCTTCCCTGGCTATCCCTGTGCAGACAATCAGGAAGAATTCATCTTGGCTTCAGTTTAAGTAAGTTTTGGAAGTTGCTGGAAGATTTGGAATGAAAATTATGCTGTTGCTTGGTTGCTTGCTGAGCTGGCCTTGCTGTCATTTGTATCTGTCTTGCTAAAAGACATATATGAAGTGAAGCCATAAAAGTCTTCTTGTGTGGTCACTACATGAAAACATTCTTTCAAATAACCACTAGCATCAGTCCTCTGACCACTCTGAACTTGCTCAAGACTTGTAAATTTAGTTGAGCCCCACTGCTTAGGTAATGGAAACAGCCATGAACACCTCCAGTTCTGAAGCCTGAAGGGCATTTGTCACTGCACGTGCTGATGACATGAATGGTGAACATCTGTGGAGGTACAGGGCTGTGGGAACATGTCTATGACACCAGGTACATGGTTATTGCTTGAAGATTTCCTATCCACCTTAGTTTTCTCCTTTGAGAAGTGGTCTTCCACAGCTGATAGGCTTCTGGTTAAATCAAATACCCACTTATTTTCTTTGCTGAAGAGCATCAATAGAGCAACCCCACTCTGGTAGCAAGATTCCCAGTCTGAGACCTTGCCCACACTTGCTAAAGTGGATGAAGCCATGGTAGGAGAGTTCATCCTGCCTGGGACTCGACCTTATGCATAGAGATGAATCAGTGTTCCATACATAAATGTCCCAAATTTCTGCAGATGATGTAGAACGGCAAGGAGGGCAGTGCTGAAAAGCAGGAGAGGGAGTGGAAGGAGTGAGACTGTAACAGAGTCCAAGTGTCATCCAGGCAGGAATTGTTCCTTCTTGATCCTGAAGGAAGCAGCATCTTCAGAATGTTCCTAGTGAAAAACAAAACCAAAAAACAGGCTTAATGAGCTGACTTTCCAAAAACTGTACTGGAAGGGCCTATTGGAGAACAGAGAGACTGTGGTTGGACATGGTGCAAGCTGTTGAGGCACAGGAGTGAGAATCCCCTGTGGCATATAGCCATTGGCTTCATGTTATTCATAAAAGGTCCCTAGGAGCAAATGTGGCCCTCTATCTTCATTTTAACTTTTGGCAATCTTCTGATTCATTTAGTTGGCTGAGGCCCACCATGGGCAGGAGCACATAACTGTACCCACAGCAATGGGGAGTGCCCTCAAGAGGAACAAGTCTATTTGCTAATGAAGCCAACAGATATAAAACCTCCCTTGGCTATATGGGTGTTTTTTTTCTATATAAACTTGCTAATTGAGTTGTAAAATAAAACTACAGCCTTTCCTCTCCAATTTCTGCTGCTGCAGCAGCATGCTAATTTGGTTTTGGAAGGGGGCTGGTAGAAAGTGGCTCTTTGCCAGTGCGAAATTATAAACAAAAGATTTGCACTGGGAGAGATGGGAGCCCATCCTCAGACCTGAGAAGGGCTGGGGGCAGGAGGTGCTCTGCTGCTGCGTGGGGTTGGAGCAGCTTGGGAAGGTCCTGCAGCTGGGCTGGGCTAATGGAAATTCAAGAAAGCCCAAAAGGGTTTAGAAGAAGCTGCAATGGAGAACAGATGGGAAACTCAGTGTTTGTGCACCTCAGTGGATGCTGTGTGATTGAAAGGATGGGCTGTGAGATTCCACATCTCCCCTCCAGCATGGTCAGGCAGGATTTGTCCCTTGGGTCCACCTGTGTGCCACCTGGCATGGGCATGTATGCTTGGTGTGTGCAGATGTGTACAAGTCACTTGGGCTTGTGTGGGTATGTGCACACCTGGGTTTAGGTCTCCATATAAACAATGAGGACAGGGATCTGGCTGTCATTGCCCAGCAGCAAATAGTTCCACCATGCAGATGGCTGTCCACAGGAACATGGATGGTGCAGGGCAAACTGCCACAGAGGAACCTGTTACTCAGCCATATCAGCTTACACCAAGAAGAGATTTGGCCCTGCTGTCCACACTGGGGGCTGAGAACAGTAATGATCTGGGGGTAAAGAAGTTTGGGGAAAGAAAACCAGAGCAGAGGGCACAGCCTCTCTGTCTTGTTGTCGTAGTTTGGGCTGGGTGCCCTCTGCTACAGGGGTGTTTCCTGTGTCCAGAAGTCCAGCCCAGTGGGTGGACACAGGAAATTAGGTTATTTCCTACCATGATCCCTTGCACCACTATGAGTTTCACGGCGGGGTCTGGCACTTCCTCTTTCCTTCCTCTTCGCCACCCAGTAACTGGGGGAGAGATCTCCCGGCCATGGGCCTGGTTAGGCCCCAGGCCACGGGGGGATGGACAGTCTCAGATCTGGCCAGCTGAGACTAGCCTAGCAGTGGGGGGGGGGGGGGGAAGGAGGAGCCCTGGGGGTTTTGGGTGCACCCTCAGGTGGGGATGGGATCTCTCTGGGTCTGTTTTGGGGTTCTTCTTGTCACTGTGTTTCTAGTTCTCTGCACGCACTCACTATTTTCTATTTAAATTTTCCATCACTTTTGCAATCTGTTTGTTTGAGTCGTTATTTCTGTGCGTGGTGGGGAGGGGGGTTGCCCCAACCCATTACATTTTGGCGCACCAACGTGGGGCTGGCTGTTGTGCCCACTCTGCAGATTGATTGCAAAGGATGGAGAGTTTAAATTTAGTTCTGGACGTTGGTTTGGGTTTGGCAGTTGGGGGCTCAAGTGATGTTGCCGGGGCGATCGTGTGAGTTCTTGTGGATCGCGGGGGGATAACTGGTGCGCGGCTGATGTCACGGAGCCTCTCCTATTCCAAACAGGGGTGGTTCTCAACCATCGGCATCGGGGGTACCGCTTGAGAACGCGGAACCTGCCCTTCCTCCAAGGCGGGGAGCGAAGTGGGGGAGGGGCAGCGGCGAGCAGATCAAAGTCAGGTCCGTTCTCACTGCAGGGATAGAGCCAGCCTCTGCGAGCGTGCGAGCCAGCTCCTGAAACCCTGGGGGGCTGACGGGGACTCCAGCTGGAAAGCTGTCGTGGGGTGGAAGGGTAAGGCCAAGAAGCCTCCTCCCTTCCCCCTTGTAAGGTAAAAGGGAAAAAAAATTGAAGGGAAAGGGAAAAAAAAACTCACAAGCTGAATTAGCAAGGCAGTGGAGCTATATTTACAAAGCAATGTAGGGTATGCAGGGGAATATTTACAAATTTACAATATCTACAATATATACAAAGATATACAACAGAGTAACACAGAAATGAGAGTGACCCCCCTCGGCAGAGAGGTGGTTCCCCACCTCCGCTCTCCCCTCTCTCCCCCCCCTTTCCCAGAATGGGATAGAAAGAGAAAGAAAAGAGAGGAATAAAAGTTAGAAGCAGTTTGTGTTAATTGGAAAGGAGTTAATACAGGCCTTTATCTGGTTTTTCCAGGCCGAGGCCTTGGCAGAAAGCCCAGCATAGACAGAGAGCTGCTGCACCGTGGAGAGGCGGAAGCAAGACTGAAAATAAAGTGCTGGAAAAACCCAGTATACCCTCCTGCTGTCCCAGTTCAGAAGGTGCTTCCTCCCACTCTTCCAATGAAATTAGTTTAGATTATTCCTTCCGTTTACCAACTTCCGTCCACCATATTCCCTTTCTTAAGGGGGCAACGTCAACCGGTCACAAAAGCCGTTTTCAAGGGCTCTGAGAACGCGTGTATGGCTTTCGCTGGAGAAGCCGTTTGAGTGTCCGAGGGGTGGAGGTGATTTTGATTCTGTGCTGCGGCGGTAGAGGTGGGCGGAGCCCTTCTGTGCGCCGAGCGGCGGCGGCAGCGGGCCCAGCCGTGCGCTCGGAGGAGCGGCGGCGGTGTCCCCGGCCGTGCACTCGGGCTGCAGTAGGGCCGGCTCCAATCTCTTTCCCCGATCTTCGGATGAGTTCCGAAAGTGGCGCCGAGCGCCTGGTTCCACCTCCCTTCTTCTCAGTGAGCTGTGGTGCAGCCCTTCCCTTTTCGGGGGGGGGGGGGGGGGGTGTGCATCCGGATACTGTCATGCCTCGGTACGCCTAGTGGGAAGGTGGAGTGCCTCAGACATGCATCCGTCTAGTTTTGGACCGCGGATGGAAGCGGTTGGTTGCGGCACCCTGGATGGATTGAAAAAGGCAGTCGTGGAGTTGGATTGTTTCGACTGGCCAGCCCCAGGGGTGGAGAATATGCCGCTGAGTGAACATAGGTGAGAATAAAGGCTTGGCTGAGAAGTTGTGAGGCTTTTGCAGGTGACCAGGATGTCCAACGAATCCATGGAGAACTTGCACTGCAAGAGAATGAGCTCCGCATCACTGGGAGGTTCCATTGGATGAAGGAAGAAGAACTGGAATGGATAGACACTTGAGCCTGAATGAGATACTGTTTGGGTGGACGCCCAGATGAAGACACGGACTTCGCCGGACATGTCATCAGAAGTTTTCTGATTTGATGATGTGTTTGGGTGCAGGGATTATGGTATGAAATAAGGGGTGGCTCCTGTCGTAGTTTGGGCTGGGTGCCCTCTGCTACAGGGGTGTTTCCTGTGTCCAGAAGTCCAGCCCAGTGGGTGGACACAGGAAATTAGGTTATTTCCTACCATGATCCCTTGCACCACTATAAGTTTCACGGCGGGGTCTGGCACTTCCTCTTTCCTTCCTCTCCGCCACCCAGTAACTGGGGGAGAGATCTCCCGGCCATGGGCCTGGTTAGGCCCCAGGCCACGGGGGGATGGACAGTCTCAGATCTGGCCAGCTGAGACTAGCCTAGCAGTGGGGGGGGGGGGGGGAAGGAGGAGCCCTGGGGGTTTTGGGTGCACCCTCAGGTGGGGATGGGATCTCTCTGGGTCTGTTTTGGGGTTCTTCTTGTCACTGTGTTTCTAGTTTTCTGCACGCACTCACTATTTTCTATTTAAACTTTCCATCACTTTTGCAATCTGTTTGAGTCGTTATTTCTGCGCGTGGTGGGGAGGGGGTTTGCCCCAACCCATTACACTTGTGTATCAGTCTAATTTTAATTTTTAGAAGATATATAGAAAGGATGTTCCAGTCCCTAGGAATTTGTCAAAACCTGGGGTCCTTCATGTGTGGCAGGTACACACACTGCAGCACATGGGAACATGTACAGGCTCAGGTGGCCCAGAGTACGGCCTACACTCACCATTTTTGTACCTTTCACTATTTCCCATTAAACTGGCTGCATGAAAGGATTCCAGACAGGAGGTTCCAGAAACCATTGCAAGAAGCCCAGGAGTTTAAGGACAGAATTTTCTGACCATTTTCTAAAGCTCATCAGTCCTTCTTGTCACATCATCCTTCCATCCTTCTGTTGTCCTTTCCAGTCTCTTCCCTGGGCAGCACTGGGAAGGGAGTGCTGCCATACACTGAGGGAGGGGCATCAGGAACACAGTCTGTGGGTCTGGGGCTGCTGGTGGAGGTGGGATAGAGAGGTGCAGGACACAACAGGACAGTGTTTTTCAGCCTTCCTGTCTTCAGGAAGGGCTGCCCTGAGCACTTGTCCCCACTACCACCTGCTACAGTGCTGTGAGGGCACCCAACCAGGGTCCTAGTACCCTGTCAAGGGGGTACTGAGGCATCAGCAGGTAGAAGGTCTTATCGGATGCTTTTTGAAGTGACCTTTAGTGTCTGAACAGCATCAGACTGCATTTAATAAGGGGCTGACGGAAGAAAAAAAGAGTTATCAAAGCCTTCCTCTGCTTCCTGCCCCAGCTGGATTGGAGCTTCTGGTGGTCATTAACTACTGGGCACCATGCAAGATCCCACACAAACCTCCAAAGTGCAAGACATGCACAAACGCTACATGAACGGCCGTTTGAGGTGTGTAAATGGCTTCAGGCCAGGTCATCCCACACTGTGCAAGATACAAAGATTGCTCAGGATGTTGTCACAGAAGCTGCCTCATGCTGTGTATCAGTACTGAGCCAATCCACTGGCCAGCATTAGAAACTGGCTCGTGTTGATGTGACATGGCACCTGTAAAATCACAGACAGAAGAAATCTGGGAGGCTGTGGTGACAAACGTTCATGAGAAGCAATTGTTTTGGGGGGGAGAGGAAAAAAAAAAAGAAAAAAAAGCCATGTTTGTTTTGGCAAAACACCTACATTCCTTCCAATAAATCATGGCAGCACTTGTTTTTGTATTTGCAGAGAAATCGCAACAGACATAACCAGGGACTTAAGAGACTTGAAATAACATCCTAGTAAATACCCCAGTTTGTTATTTTAATCGAGACCCAAGGAAACATCTGAATTTTACCAAGGAAACCCTCCGTGCGAGGAAAAACATTAGCCCGCAGCCTGACCGGGATTGTTTTGCTCCGGTGTCAGTCTCCCGAGGCGGAATTAGCGGGGTTGGTGGAGAAGGTACGGGACAGAACGGAGCCCGAGTCCCCGGGGCCGCCCCGCAGCAGGTCGCTCCTCTCTCCCCCGGCTGCTAGTCCAGGCCCACCACCCAACACCGGGGTGAGAGGGTGCCCCGTCGTAAATGGCGCTGAGCTGTCCCTGTGCAATCGTGGGGAGGGGGGCGGGGGTTTCCCATCCAAAATCTGGGGTGGCGTTTCTGTGTCCAGAAGCAGAGCCGGGGCTGCCCGGTCTGCGGTGAAGAGCCAGGGTTTCTCGGCCCAGCACGGAGTGATGACTGGGTGACTATGACTCCACGGGGGTGGCGAGTGAAAACTCCCCAAATACAGGGTGAAGGCTCCCCCCCTCCAGTATGAAGATTCCCTCGCGGAAATATGCCCTCGCCCCTTCCAAGAGAGGTGGCGGTGTTTCCCTTCCAACTCTGAATCGAGGGACGCCTTCCAAAGTATGGATCGCCTGCCAAAATCAAGCGGAGGTGACCTCTGCAGCACAGGCGGATGCCCTGCACCGGCGCTGCAGGTGCTCCCTGCGAGGCGGGGCGGGGGTAAGCCTGGGAGGGGAGTCTCACCTGCAAGCGGAGGCGGAGGCTCGGGCGGCGCCTCGGCGGGGCGGGGCGGATGGCCGGCAGGGGGCGCTTCCGCAGCGGCGGGCGGCGGCGGCGGCGGGCGAAGACGATGTTCAAAAACGGGCGGGAAGTGGCGGCGGCGGCGGCGGCACCACAGCGCCGAGCAGCGGGCCGCCGCCATGCGCCTCCGCGTCGCCGCTGCTGCCCTCTGCCTCTGCCTGCTGGGTGCCTGCCGCCTCCGCCGAGGGCTGGAGGCTGCCGCCGTGCGAAGCCCGTCGGCGGCCGCTCCCCAGGGACCCTCGGCAGCCGCGCCTTCCTCCGCCTCCTCCTCCACCTCCCCCTTCTCTACCCCGACGCGGAGGGATAGGGCTCTTCGCAACGGCACCGTGGTGCCGCACCACTACATGGTGGCCCTCTACCAGCGCTTGGCCGCCCGCCGCACCCCCGGCCGCCACGCCGACACGGTGACGGGCTTCGCGGAGCGGGCGCGCAGCGGTGAGTGCGGGGCGCGCATCCCTCTGTGCAGCGCAGAGCACCGCGACGCCCGCAGTAGGGCGGCAGGGCTGGGGTGGGCTGTCCCGCCAGGACCCCGCCGTCGGGCAGGAAGATGGAGCTTGGGAATTTGGGGATATGGATGGATCTTGTGGATGGGCTTGAGGATGAAGATACGATTGTGCGTGGGTGCGGGCATCGGGCTTCTGCATGAGCGTGGGGACGGGTTGGGATGATTATGGGGTTTTGATGGGATGGAAACAGGGCTGTGCATTACTTTAAGCGTGGATTTGGGGACGTGGTTGCATACGGAGATAGAGCTTGCACATTGGTTTGAGCGCGAGGTCGTTCTTGGAATGGAAACGTGCGTTGGTCGAGAATAGGTTGTGAGTTGGTTTGAGCACAGGAACGCCTGGAGATGCAGATGGAGCTGAACGGCGTAGGGACTGTGCATTAGTTCTTTAATGGGAATGGAGCTATGCGTGAGTTTGAGGGTGGGAATGGAGATGAGGAGAGGGGTGGGAATGGGGCTGTGTGAGGGCATAGGAATAGCAATTGCTTGTGCCTGCAGTTGGGGAAGAAGGCTGCCGATGGATGTGAGGTACGAGGCTGTGCATGAGCGTGGGTTCGGGGATGGCGATGGGGTTGCACATGCAGTTGGGGATCAAGGATGATTCTCGGTGTTGGAGATGCGGTTAGGGATAGGGTGAGAAGTGCCGGGAGAGGTTGAGTAGGGGTAAGGGCATCTCTCGAGACCTCCCGACAGCCGAAATTCAGCCTGGCAGCGGGGCCGGGGCGTGCGGCGCAGTTTGGGGCCAGCTTCTCCGCACAGCATCCCCAGGACCGGGAGGGAGAAAAAGACCCTTTGCAGCCCGAAGCTTACTCTCTGCGCGCTCCCGAGCTGGCTGAGCTCAGCAGTGTTGGCGCATTCTGCCTCTTCGCCCTCTTTTCCCCTCTACAAATCCGTGGATCTAATGACAATAATCAAATAAACACATACACGCATTTCACGATATGTATTTTTTATATATGTATGTGTATAATACGTTGCGCCTTGCCAGCGAAGTTCGCTCAAACGGGGAAAAGATTAAAATCGCTATCGAATAAAATCAAAAGGCAAACTCAAAAGCTGCCTTAGCATTCCCCTGCTCATGCCGCCAGCTGTCCCTGGGTAAGAGAGCTGCGGCTGGTGATGCCGGGCTCCCCGCAGCCCTCCAAACCCAGCCGCAAACCCGTCCTCAAACACAGGGGCCGTATCCTGCCGGCAACCTTTGCAGGGAGATTTTTGCTGGAAGCTGTTGAGGAGACCGCGGGGAAGTGAGGCGGGAGGCAGGGCTTGATGCTCCCATTGGAAGATGGCAGTGCCAGGTTAGGAAGAGCCGGGGGAAAACTGCGCACAGGTCCTGGGAAGTTTCAGCGCAAAACGAAACCAGATGAACTCTTCAAAGGGGTCTCCTTATCTGCTTCTCCCAGGAATTTTAGATCTGCTTTTAAATTAATAATAATGAAGGTAATTATAATAATGGTGATAATAATAATAACAAACGACAGGGAGAAGACTCGTTCCCACCCGGAGGGCGGTGCAGGATGCAGCACCGAAGTGATGCCCACGGGAGGAGGCTGCTCCTCCGGTAGTGGGGCGGGGGGCTCGAGCAGAACAGCAACGTGTGAAGCGTGTCCAGCTCAGGTTCCTAGATAGAAAGGGAGAAATAAGAGGCAACCCTCCCAGAACTCATGTATCTCGTCTCCCGAACCTCATAGTTTGATTTTTGTTTGTTTGTGGTTTTTGCTTGTTTTGTTGTGGTGTTTTTTTTTTCTTTTTGGTTTAGGGGTTTTGTTGTGTTGTTTTGTTTGTTTTTTGCGGTTTCAGTTGGGATTTGTTTGTATGTTGT
This sequence comes from Melanerpes formicivorus, assembly GCF_026170545.1. Lineage (NCBI taxonomy): Eukaryota > Metazoa > Chordata > Aves > Piciformes > Picidae > Melanerpes > Melanerpes formicivorus. The sequence goes on from NW_027142409.1 coordinate 1,639,212, forward strand.
TTTGTGTTTTTTTTTTTTTTTATGTGTGTGTGGTTGTTTTGTGTGTTTGGGGGGTTTTTTTGTGTGTTTTTTTTTTCTTTTTGTTTTTTAATTCACATTGAGTATGTTTAATCAGTGCCAGAAACTGCAAAATTCATGCTGGACTATCTTTCACCTTTTGATACAAGAGAAAATGAAATTTTCATACAGCATTTTACTTGGCATTGCTGTGGCTGGGGTGTGTGGGCATGTGACACTTAGGGCAGAAGGAGTGGGTGACAATGTGCTGATTTGGGATGGGACTGGGTTGTACAGGTTCAGATGGAGCTTCTGAGCCAAACCTGGGTCGTAAGGCAGGTGGAGGCACTGAAACACCCAGGAGGAGGCAGAGATGCCATCTCGGGGTGTGAAGACTCCTGATAAGAAGCCACTTGTTTAAAGTGATTCCTCCCTCCCTCTCTGCCTTCTCCCTTTCCCTGCTTCCAATCAGGGTGATGCTCCCAGATGTAGGGCACAGGCTATGCACAGCATTCCACTTGGATGCTCAGCAAGCCTTGCTGCAAGGCAATGATCTCCTTCAGTAACTCTGTGTCCCGTATGCCTCTACAACGAGAGTTTGGCTTCAGCTTGCTGGGATTTAGGCTCTTTAGGAGAGACAGGCGAGGGAGAAGAGGAGGAGGGGTGGCTCTGTATATTAGAGAGTCAATCTCTGCCACACAACTTGAGGTGGAAGATGAGGTAGTTGAGAGCCTGTGGGTCAAAATCAGAGGACAGCCTAACAAGTCTGACATCCTGATTGGAATCTGTTACAGACCACCCAACCAGGATGAGGCGGCTGATGAGTTGTTCTACAAGCAACTGGAGGCTGTCTCAAGATCATCAGATCTTGTCCTTGTTGGTGACTTCAACCTCCCAGATATCTGCTGGGAACTTAATTCAGCAGGGAGGAGGCAGTCCAGAAGATTCCTGGAGCGAATGGAGGACTGCTTCCTGACACAGCTGTTAAGCGAGCCTACCAGGGGACAGGCTCTGCTTGACCTGCTGTCTTCCAATAGGGAAGGGCTGGTGGGAGGCGTGATCGTGGGAGGCTGCCTAGGGTGCAGTGACCACGAGATAGTGAAGTTTTCAATATGCAGGGAGATAGGGAGGAGCACCAACAGAACCTTCACCTTGGACTTCCGAAGGGCGAACTTCAGCCTATTTAAAAAACTTGTCTGCAAAGTCCCCTGGGTACCAGCCAAGGGGTTCAGGAGGGTTGGACCTACTTCAAACAGGAGCTCTTGAAGGCACAGGAATTGGCGGTTCCCACGTGGCGGAAGGCAAGCCGGCGGGGAAGGCGACCAGCCTGGATGAGCAAGCAGCTCCTGGAGGATTTAAGGGGGAAGAGGAGGCTGTATCACCTTTGGAAGGAGGGGAAGGCTTCTCGAGGTATGTTCAAGGAAGCTGTTAGATTATGTAGGAATAAAATTAGGGAGGCTAAGGCCCAGCTGGAACTGAAGCTGGCCACCTCAGTCAAAGACAATAAAAAGCATTTTTATAAATATATTAACAATAAGAAGAAGGGCAGGAAGAACCTGCACTCCCTAGTGGACCTGGAGGGGAACGCGGTGACTGAGGATGAGGAGAAAGCTGAGGTCCTGAACACCTTCTTTGCCTCAATTTTTAACAGCAAGGCAGGAGTTCAGGACGAGTGGCCTCTGGAGCTGGGTGATGGGGTCGGGGAGCAGTGTAATACCCTGGAAATCCATGAGGAATTAGTTCGGGACCTGCTGAGCCACTTGGATATTCACAAGTCCATGGGACCGGATGGGATCCATCCTAGGGTGCTGAGAGAGTTGGCAGATGTGCTAGCTAGGTCACTCTCCATCATTTTCCTCCAGTCCTGGCTCACCGGTGAGGTCCCAGATGACTGGAAACTGGCCAACGTGGTTCCCATCCACAAGAAGGGTTGGATGGAGGAACCTGGAAACTACAGGCCGGTCAGCCAGACCTCAGTGCCAGGGAAAGTGATGGAGCAGATTATCCTGGCGGCAATAACTGCGCACCTGAAGGATGGCCAAGGGCTCAGGTCCAGCCAACATGCATTTAGGAAGGGCAGGTCCTGCCTCTCCAACCTGATCTCCTTCTATGATCAGGTGACCCGCCTGGTGGATGTGGGGAGGCCTGTGGATGTGGTCTACCTGGACTTCAGCAAGGCCTTTGACACCGTCCCCCACAGCAAACTGCTGACTAAGCTGTCAGCCCGTGGATTGGACCATTACACTCTGTGCTGGGTTAGGAACTGGCTGGAGGGCCGGGCCCAGAGAGTGGTAGTGAACGGTGCCACATCCAGCTGGAGGCCAGTCACTGGTGGTGTCCCCCAGGGATCAGTGCTGGGCCCTGTCCTCTTCAACATATTCATCGATGATCTGGATGAAGGGGTAGAGTCAGTCATCAGCAAGTTTGCAGATGACACAAAGTTAGGGGCAGATGTTAGTCAGTTAGAGGGTAGAAAGGCTCTGCAGAGGGACCTCGACCGACTGGACAGATGGGCAGAGTCCAATGGGATGGCTTTCAACAAGTCCAAGTGCCGAGTGCTGCACTTTGGCTACGGCAATCCCATGCAGAGCTATAGGCTGGGGTTGGAGTGGCTGGAGAGCTCCTAAACAGAGAGGGACCTGGGTGTGCTGATCGACAGCCACCTGAATATGAGCCAGCAGTGTGCCCAGGTGGCCAGGAGGGCCAATAGCATCCTGGCCTGCATTAGGAATAGTGTGGCCAGCAGGAGCAGGGAGGTCATAGTGCCCCTGTACTCTGCTCTGGTTAGGCCGCACCTTGAGTACTGTGTCCAGTTCTGGGCCCCTCAGTTTAAGAAGGACATCGAAACACTTGAGCGTGTCCAGAGAAGGGCAACAAGGCTGGTGAGAGGCCTTGAACACAAGGCCTATGGGGAGAGGCTGAGGGAGCTGGGATTGTTTAGCCTGGAGAAGAGGAGGCTCAGGGGTGACCTCATTGCCCTCTACAACTACCTGAAGGGTGGTTGTAGCCAGGAGGGGGTTGGCCTCTTCTCCCAGGCAACCAGCACCAGAACGAGGGGACACAGTCTCAAGCTGCCCCAGGGGATGTTTAGACTCGAGGTGAGGAGGAAGTTCTTCACCGAGCGAGTCATTGGGCATTGGAACGGGTTGCCCAGGGAGGTGGTTGAGTCATCGACCCTGGAGGCGTTCAAGGGGAGATTGGATGTGGCACTTGGTGCCATGGTCTAGTCATGGGGTCTGTGTTGATAGGTTGGACTCGATGATCCCTGAGGTCCTTTCCAACGTAAGTGATACTGTGATACTGTGATTTTACAATTTTTTCCTTTTTCTTCTTCTTTTTTTTTTTTTTTTTCTTCTTTTTAATTTATGTCATCCAGATGCCTCTGCATCCGCCCCCGAGCAGCAATACCTCTTTGACATCTCCAGCCTGCCCAAGGTGGAGGAGGTGACGGGTGCAGAGCTAAGGATCCTGCATGCCCTCCCTGAAAATCGGAGCTTGGCCTTCTCCCATGAAAGCACCTTCCACCACCTCCTCCTCTCAACCTGCCCAAGTCAGGATGGCGAGGAGCCCCAGCTGCTGGAATCCAGGGCTGCAGGCATTTTGGATGCAAGCTCCTCCAGATGGGAGGTGTTTGATGTCTGGGAAGCACTTCGGGACTGGAGGGAGAGATCTCTCTCGGGTAAGCTGCTGTGCTTCCTGCTAAGGATTGTCTCAGATCAGTTGGGGTGGCTCCTCCCCCCCCCGGCAGCTGGGGTTCAGCAAGCCTCGGCCACAGCCCCATGAGCGAGCTCTGCTTGTGGCCTTTTCCTGCACACAGAGGAAGGAGAACCTGTTCAAGGAGATCCGGGATAAGATCAAGTCTCTGGGCAGCCCCCACTTCCTGGAGCCCCCTGATCCTGCCCAGGAGGTGTACTCCAAGCGGAGGAAGAAATGGACCACTATTGCTGCCCGGTCTGGCAGCAGAGGCCATGGGAAGAAGGCGAAGACTTGCTGCAGCAGGAAGCCCCTGCATGTGAGCTTCAAGGAGCTGGGCTGGGATGACTGGATAATCGCCCCCCTGGATTATGAGGCATATCATTGTGAGGGGGTCTGATTTCCCTTTGCATTCCCACTTAGAGCCCACCAACCATGCCATTATCCAGACCCTGATGAACTCCATGGACCCAGAGTCCACACCCCCCATCTGCTGCGTGCCCTCCAAGCTTAGCCCCATCAGCATCCTCTACATAGACTCTGGGAACAATGTAGTTTACAAACAGTATGAGGACATGGTTGTGGAGACTTGTGGCTGCAGGTAGCAGTTTCTGCAGCCCTCGCCCTTCCCACTCCACTCAGCAGCCCTGTCCCATTTTATATATATATATATAAAAAATATTTTTAATACACATACCCACACATATACACATTTTAGTGTGTGCCTTTCCAAAAAAACAAGCTCACAGCAGGTGTCCCCATGCCTTCATGGGACTGATCTGACCATGAATCTGAGAAGGATAGGGGATGCCTCCAAAGACAGCAATGCGGTAGATGTTTCCCTCCACCCCTTCTCCTGACCCTTTCAAAGAAAGACTGACCCCCACCACCCACTGTAAGTTTTCTGGGGCTCAGCCAGGGGTGATGCACTGTGACAGATGGCCAGGCTCCTGCTTAGAGCTGCCCCCATCTCTATGCCTTGTCTGCTCCCCTCCAGGGAAGGGCAGTATGCAGCCTGGAAGAGTCCTTGAGGGATGCCTACTCAGCCTCCAAGCTTTGTCTGATCCATTTGGTTTGCCCAAGCTGAGCTGACACCTTCTTTCCAAAGGGCTTTAGAATATGTCTAGCCAAAATTGTCTTGGTGATGCGGACAGCCTAGTGGGGACAGAATGGTGTCTGCAGCAGAGACATCAGGCCAGTCACTTCTTCAGCTGCAGTGGTGGGGTGGAGGGGAGTTGGGAATGCTCTTTTCTTTGAGTTAAAGGAGTTTTTCTGGCTGACTTCAAATCGCTGCTCTGGGTTTGACAGAGGAAAACTGAGGGATCCCTGACAGAAGGCAGGGGGTGGAGAACCTGTGGCCATGGGAGGCTGAAAACATTTAGTCCAGGTGTGTTTGCAGTGTGGAGAGATTTGTGAGTCTGTTGTTGGTTACAGGAAAGATAGTCTCCATAACTGGAGGCTAAAGCGAGAGTCAGGTCTGAAGCAGAGCTCATGCTCTCAACAGAGATGGGAAGGCATTAATTTCCCTGACAGGTGTGTTAGCTGGGGATGCTCTGGCTCCCAGTGGTCCCTGTTGCTGATGTCCTTCTTGCAGGAGGTGCTAACTGGCCAGTCCCTTCCCTTTCCTGCACCAAACCTCATTTTCAAGGTACACTGGACATCTTGCAACAGGCACATGAGTCACACAGCTGGCCTCCGTATGTCTGGAGAGAAGCAAAGGTCTGAAGTTCCTGGAGGAGAAGCCATCTCATTCTTCCAAATGATCTTTCTAGAAGGGCTAAGCTCCACCCTGCCTTCCTTTGGCATCAGTTTCCCAGTGGGCTCTGTCCCTCCCAGGAGTGCATGCCTCTTCCTGCTCCATTAAGGGCACCTGGATCCTCCAGGAACAGATATTTCCCATGGAAACAGCTGAACACGACCCTCAGACACTGCTGTGAGGTGCTACATGCGTACTACAGCATGTTAGTAACTCAGGAGCTGAGTATAAATTATGCCTTTAAATCACAAAAGCCTTGCATCCACGGCTAGGTGTGCTTTGGATGCTGGGAAGCATTTCTGCTGCACCTTAGTGGCTCTTGGTACAGACTTTGGCTTTATGACTGGGTTGGCTTAAAACAAAGATGTATTTGCACAGATTTTGCTTTTGGTGGTTTATGTTTTACTGACAGTCAAGGTGGTGGCATGTTAATGTCAGTTCTTGTTAGCAATGGTAGTTTGCTCTTAGGAAAGATGGAAAATGTGGGGTTTTTTTTTGCTTTTTTTTTCTATATAAAGCCAGATGTCCTCCATTACAGGGGTGTTCTGCTAGGGAGGGCTGAGTCAAACCAGGGCAAAGATGGGGTCACTTCAAAGGACTCTACCAAGATCTGAATGGTTTCAAAGGTCAGAAGAGCCTAGGTGAGGGTCCAACAGCCCCTCCCCCCCAAGAAAATAAATAGTATACATCAATAATGTTGACATACCTGCTGGGCTAAACCTACACCCCAGCCTCCCTCCTTGCCCCAGTAAGATCTGCACTGCATTCTCAGGCTATGGCTGGTGACATGTGGCAGGTCCATGTGGCAGGTTTTCTCAGTGTTGGCATTTGGGGAGGCAAAGTGCAGTAAGTGGGTGAGGAGGGGTCAGCAGAAGGGCGCATGGCTTTCCTCTGGCCTTTGGCTTAACATAGATAGAAATGGGAGCAGGGGGTTGAGGGAAGGAGGCTGACAGGAGCGGTACAAGATCGGTTTGGTCTGGAAACAGCTTGTCACTTACAGAGTTGCCAGGCATTTAAAGTTCCTAATTTCTCAACCACTGTGGGTTGCTTGATAGTTTTTCTCAATGCTGAAACAATTAATTTCTACCTCCCCCCCCCCCGGTTTCTTTTACTCCCTTCCCTTCCTCCAAGTGATTGTGGTGGAAGTTTGTGGGCAGTTCAAATTCAAGCAAGACATATATAGCTCCTGGCAGGGCTGGCTTTTGTGAGCCTTGGTCAGATGGGTGGCCTGAGACCTGCTCCTTTGAGATTATGTCTGAGGGGGTGCTGATGCCAGTGACCCTTGGTCCTTTTGGCTCTTGTTCGGCCATGGCTACCAGGAATAGACAGACAGATAGATGTCATCCACCTTGTGTCTGGAGGTGGCTGATGGAGAACAGGGCGACAGGTTGGATCCCACAATGCTTTACCCTAACCCCCATGCTGGGACACTGTGCTGCTGAATGTCTGTCCTGAACTCCACAATAGCTTCTGTGGCCCTGGTGAGAAGAGCAGTGACTCAGTCATTGTAGTTGTGGCCTGGTTCACTATGATAAATCCTCAGGAGGATTTGGGGAGAGCACAGAGGCCACTGCTGGCAGTGATGCTGTCCGTGTGGGAACCAGTCCTGGCTCTCCTGGCTGCAGGTACCTCTCCCTAAATAGGCATGTTTGATGGGAGAACAAACATGAGCCACCTGGGATGAGCCCAGTAGTGATGTGGCCCCTTGTGTTCATGCCCACGGTGGCACTGCCATGCCAGCTGCTCTTTTAAGAAACCATCTGCTCCTTTCCTGTGCAAACAACCTCTGGAGCACAACAGAAGGGTGAAGGATGGCATCAGACCCTCTTTCTCGCATGTCTGAGCAGAAAGAGGAGGGCAGCTCCTGCCTGGGGTTATTCCACAGAACTGGAGAGGAGCAAGGCTAGGGTTCTAGCAAGTGTATTGGCTGCAGCACTTAACTCACAAAAGCCACCAGTCCTCCTTTATAAGGAAGGACTCGCAACCTCATGTACTGGCAGCAACAACTGCCTCTCCATTCCCCTGTGCCCAAATAGTGGGATGAGGCTTGAGATGCAGTTATTGGAGCCATTGCAAATGGAGGTTCTGAGCCTCTGGAGAGGTGTGAAAGCATTTTACAGGCAGGAAGGTTCTCATAGTCGAGAAGCTGCAGCCCTGCTGTGTTGAGGACCGATGCAGGGATGTGTCTGCGAAAGGCAGAGGAGTAAACCCTGCCTTTGGAGGCACATAAGTGGAGCATGGGTTGCAGGATGGTGGTTGCCCAGCTCAGCACCCCAACCCTGGAGCTGATCCTCTGCAGAGCATCAACCTCCAATGCTACAGGAAAAATGTATTTCTGATCAATCCTTGCCTGAGCTGAGTTTTGTGCATATGTAAACATTATAAATGGGAGACTTGAGGCTGAACATGGACAAATACTAATTCAGTAGACAGAGTGATTTTAATGGATAATTATAGGTTCTCAGTCTGCAGTATTTATACAACCTTTCCAGTTAAATATCCCATAGTTTCCATGTAGAATATGTTCTCCTGGAGGATTTGTTTGACCTTCAGCACCATATTTATCTGCAGGATATAGTTACAATTAAGCTGGAAATATTAAGCATTGGGAAAGGACTATGTATCTGTGCATAAATGGCTCTCCTTCCTCTTACATGGGAACATAATCATGCAGGAGCAGGGAAACTTGCAGAGCAATCCCATGTGACTTGAAAGTGCTGGGGCTGCAGTCCAGGGAAGCACATGTAACTGGGACAGGAGTGGTGCATGTACCTTGCCTTGGGGCTCCTTGAACTCTATAACTAGGGCCTGTGCTTAAGTCGCTGCCTGCACTGTCCTGAATCCTGCCTTGTCCAGTGTGATCCCATAGGAGGGAGAGTCAGGAGCAAATGGCTTTATGCCCAGTTCAACTGCCTGATGACCATGAGCACTTCTGGCCTAGAAATAATTCCCAGGAAACACAGATTTCCCCCTTTTTATTTCCTTTTTTTTTTTTTTTTTTTTTTTTTTCCTAGTAATAATTTAATTCTTAGGAGAATTGGACAACATATCTTGTGGGTTTTTTGTTTGTTTGGTTGGTTTTTTAAATAATAGTTTGAACCAATGCTAGTAGGGAAATGAGTAGGCTCTGCAGGGAGAAGGATGCTCATATGGAAAAACACTTGATTCGGGGTTGCATGTCCTCCATGCAAACACATCAAGGAGAGGCAATCCCAGGCACAAATACAGGCTGGGCAGTGACTGGCTGGAAAGTAGCCCTGAAGAGAGAGACTTGGGGGTGCTGGTGGACAAAAAGCTCAACATGAGCTCTCAGTGTGCACTTGCAGCCCGCAAAGCCAATCAGATCCTGGGCTGCATCAGGAGAAGTGTGGCTAGCAGGTCGAGGGAGGTGATCCTCCCCTTCTACTCAGCCCTGGTGAGACCCCACCTGGAGTACTGTGTCCAGTTCTGGAGCCCCTATTACAAGAGGGATGTGGAGGTGCTGGAACGTGTCCAGAGGAGGGCCACAAGGATGATCAGAGGGCTGGAGCACCTCTCCTATGAGGACAGACTGAAGGAGTTGGGGCTGTTCAGTCTGCAGAAGAGAAGGCTCCGAGGTGACCTAATTGTCGCCTTCCAGTATCTGAAGGGGGCCTACAGGAAGGCTGGGGAAGGACTTCTCAGGATCTCAGGTAGTGATAGGACTAGGGGGAATGGAATGAAGCTGGAGGTGGGGAGATTCAGGCTAGATGTGAGGAGGAGGTTCTTCACCATGAGAGTGGTGAGACCCTGGAATGGGTTGTCCAGGGAGGTGGTCGAGGCCCCGTCCCTGGGGGTGTTTAAGAGCAGGCTGGATGAGGCTCTGTCCAGCCTGATCTAGTGTGGGGTGTCCCTGCCCATGGCAGGGGGGTTGGAACTAGATGATCCTTGTGGTCCCTTCCAACCCTGAATGAAACTATGAAACTAGGAGATGGGGAGTAACTGTCCCATGGATATAGTGTTGCTGCTGGTCAGGAGCCTGTGATTTTGTGTGATGGGGGAAGAGCATTTCTGCCTCTCCTGTCTTTAAATGACTGACCAGTAAAAGAGAGAAATGTTCCATCAGGCTGGTGTATGTGACACCTTGAATTTTGTTATATCTTCCATGGAAAAATCAGCTGCATTCAGTCTTTTAAGGCTCTTTTTTTCCTAGTACAGTGTGTTGTGGGGTACACAGAGTTGCAAAGACTCATCGGTCATGCCCTGTCAGCAAGTGTCCTGGACCTTTGAAAAGTTACCAAAATTGAAAACTTCTGCTGATGTAAGCCACTGACCAAGGACCTTACTCTGCATCTTAAGGGATGTGTTGCAGCCTTGCACCTCAAGACATGTAGCTGCTTTTTCCTTTTACTGGCACCAGTATCCTGAATTTACTTTGTTAGAGGACCGTTATTTAGATGTTGGTGGGAAGGAGCACACCAGCAGGCTGGCTGATGCACTCTGTTTAGCTTTTTGCTCTGCAGACTAGGGTAGGAAGCATGGGGCAGCAGAGCATTTTTCATGTGGATTGGTATTAAACAATCTTAAACTGAACCTTGATTCTTTCCCAGAAATGGCTGAAAGCAAAACCCAGCCATTCTTCAGTGGCTTTTCAGCAGGTTTTGCTCCTCATTTTTCTGTCACCACCACTTCTGAGTTCATTCGCACAGTCTGTGCCTTCGAGCAGGAGATGGTGAGGAGACAGATCTGGCTGGGTTGAAGCCAGTAGGAAGAGAGGACCCATGCATGATGGGTCACATGCTCAAGTGTTTTCCTGATGGAAGGTGGGAGTGCTTGAGTGTCTCCTTTGCTTTGCCATGGCATCAGCCTACACTAGTGCCACCCAGGTTCTCCACCATCAGATGTGTAATGAGATTGAGAGGCTGGATCAAGCCCAGCCTTCTTATAAGCTGTGGCATTGGTTTTGTTCTTGTTTTTTGAGGAGACCATAGCATTCCCCACTCTTTCACTCATTTTCTCCATTCTGTCTTGATGAAGAGAGAGGAGAGGAGCAGGAGGGAAAAAAACAAGAGGCAAAGTTTAGGGCTCTCTTGTTCCCTAGCTCATCATGCCAAGTAGCTGCATGCCAGCCAGGCACTGCTGAGTGCCAAGGGTCTCACAGGAGCCCAGCCATCAGTATCAGCCTCAAATAATATCCACAGGCCAGGAAAAGGGATGGTTGCACATGGAGAGATTGGGATTTAGGCTTGAAGGGGTGCCAAAGTTAAGTGCTCATGTAGGCAGAGATCACCTGGATTTGGGGCACTTTGTGAGGGCAACTTATCCCCTCCTTGGCCAGAGTGAGGGGTGATCATATTGACTATATTCACCTCATGTGCTGTGAATAATTAAGCTTTTAAACAGTGCCAGAATGAAGGGTCTGAGTTTCTGAGGTGCTGAGCATCTAGTGTTCCCACATCTTTCAGTCAAAGCCACGTTTGTGCAGTACCTTTACAAACCAATCTCTTACAGCCTGAGGAGTAGTTAGGGGCTTTGCCCACGTAGAATCAGTGGAACCATTTCACACTGTGGCTGTTTGCTGGAAAAATTGGTGGAGATGCTGCTCCCAAGACTTCAACACATTTGCACCCGAAAGACCTGCTCCACTCCAGGTGCTCCCTACTTTAGATGCTGGCAGGAGCAACGTCAGCCTTTCTTGTTGATCCAGTTTGCTAGGTCACTTCTTATCCCATCACTGTGTGCTCCTGTTCTGAAGTCAAGTTCACACTATCTGGAGCTCCTTTGATAAAATGAGCCTCTCTGCTGGTCAGTTGTGGTTTCATTTATATATTCTTTTCTTTGAATAGAAAGGAAAATATAAAAAACAAACAAACAACAACAACAAAAAAGAAGACAAAAGAACTCATGTTTCCAGTAGCCAGATTTGTAGTAGTTGTACTTTTTGAAGCAATACTCATATCATTGTGTGTGCCTTTAAACTATCCATGTATTTATTCTGCTTTTTTCAGGTCTGAGTGTGTGAAATATCTCTGAAGAAGAGATCTCTGTAAGTGATGGTGTAAATGCATTGTTTGTATGTATTCTAAAGTTTAAATAGATTGCACATATGGGATTGTAAATGAACTGTAAACAGCAATCTATATTTTTTTGAATGTAATATATAGCAGTATATATTTGTTAAATAAGTATTCTTGTATACTCTTCAATAACCTTTTTAATATTTTGTACAGATAAGTTTATTAAATATTTTATTGATAAACAGATCTCTGCCAAGATTTTTTTCTTTTTTCTTAGGCTGGAGGTTAGGAAGAAGTTCTACACAGAGAGAGTGATTGCCCATTGGAATGGGCTGCCCGGGGAGGTGGTGGTGTCACCATCATTAGAGGTGTTCAGGAGGAGACTTGATAGGGTGCTTGGTTGCATGGTTTAGTTGATTAGGTGGTGTTGGATGATAGGTTGGATGCGATGATCTTGAAGGTCTCTTCCAACCTGGTCTATTTCTATTCTATTCTATTCTATTCTATTCTATTCTATTCTATTCTATTCTATTCTATTCTTTTGAGAATTTCTGTCTGCATCCCCAAACCAGGCAACTCATTTCACAGAAGCCTTTGTAAGTGACCTTTAATTCCTGGGCTAGTTAAGATGTTAAAACAAAAAATTACAATGCCATTAATTTTGCAATGCCTTCCTTGGCAATGTCGAGGGTTGAGGGGAAGGCCTCAAGTATTCTTCCCCTCCCCGTAAATGAAGGGAAAGAAAAATGAAAGAAAGGAAAAAGAAACCACAGCCGGATTAGCAAAGGATTTGTGCTGTATTTACAAGCGGTTTAGGAAATGCAGGTTTATATACAGAATTTACACTATTTACAATATATATACAGGAAAATACAACAAAGTAACACAGGAATGAGATTCCCCTCTCCCGCCAGGAGGAAGGGTTTCCCCCTGTACCCCCTCCTCTCCCCTTGTGACCGGTTGAGCCTGTCCCCTTAAGAAAGGGAATATGGTGGACGGAAGTTGGCAAACGAAAAGAAGGATCTAAACTAATTTCATTGGTAGAGTGGGAGGAAGCACCTTCTGAACTGGGAGTGCAGGAGGGTATCCTGGGCACTCCGGCACTTTTATCTTTAGTCTTTCTTCCGCTTCTCCTTCGGGCAGCAGCTTGCAGCTCCTGGGCTTTCAGCCAAGGCTTTGGCCTTGAAAATTGAAACTGATAAGGCCTGTATTAACTGCTTTCCAATTAACACAACTGCTTCTAACCTTTTTTCTCTTTCTCTCTCTTTCTAACCCGCTCTGGGGAAAAGGGGGAGAGAGGGGGAGAGCGGAGGTGGGGAGCCCCCTCAGCAGAGGGGGGAACTCTCATTTCTGTGCTACTTTATTGTATATCTTTGTATATATTGTAAATATTGTAAATTTGTATATATTTCCCTGCATATCCTATATTGCTTTGTAAATATACAGCTCCACTGCTTTGCTAATTCAGCTGTGAGTTTTTTTTTCCCTTTCCCTTCAATTTTCTTTCCCTTTACTTTACAGGGGGGAGGGAGGAGGCTTCTTGGCCTTACCCTTCCAACCCTCGACACCCCTTTTTCCCCAAAGAGGGTTAGAAAGAGAGAAAAGGAATAATTGTTAATTAAAAGCAGTTATATGTTAGTAGAGGCCTTATCTGCTCAAGGTCAGTCTGGCCGAAAGCCCAGAAGCTGTGAGCTGCAGAACGAGAAAGTGCAAGACTGAGTGAGACCAGTCTCACTGGGAATCAAAACTTAAGGCAGTGCTCTGCTTCTCCACCAATGAAATTAGTTTAGACCTGTCTTGTTTATAAAATATTTGGCCATGGTGTCCCTTTGTTAAAGGCACCGCCTCAAACGGTCACAGTCCACCCCTTCTAAACAATTTCATTGGCTGTTCATACTGGGCGTCATTTTGGTTTTTTGGCAGTTGGGGGCTCAAGTGGCATTGTTGGGGCAATTGTGTGAGTTCTTGTGGATTGCAGGGGGACACCTGGTGCGTGGCCGGTGGCACAGAGGCCCTCCTGCTGTTTCAAGCAGGGGCGGTTCTTAACCATCGGAATTGGGACACCGCTTGAGAATGCAGGACCTGCCCTTCCTCCACCTTTATTCTCTGTGGAGCGGCAGAAGCAGCAGGGAGTGAAGTGGGGGAGGCGCAGCAGCGAGCAGATCAAAGTCAGGTCCGTTCTCGCTGCGTGGTAGGGCCAGCTACGGCGGAGCGGGCGAGCCCGGCTCCCTATGGGCGAACGGGGACTCCAGCTGGAAAGCAGCTGTCCCCAGTTCCATAGTAAAAAATCAGCTAGAAATCAAAGCATACCAAATCATTAAACCGAAAGTTACCGATGAAGCAACCCATATCCAAACAAAAAGCACTAAAGTATTTGGAAACAAGCGATGCCTCATGACCCAAGATATACTGAGAGGAATAGCAAGTTGGTAGTTCTTGGTTGTTTCCAAGTCTGCAATTATAATGAAGCCAATTAAATGCTCTGTGACTCAGTTTGCTCATCTGTAAAACTACAGAACATAATACAGGCTTAACTCTGAAAACAGATCTGCTGATGAAAGTCTGGCTGTCTTAAGAAATGCGTTGTTATCAATCAAAACATCTAGTTGTTCATGGAGTCCACCTCTAACCAGGCAAGATACTGTGTTTTCCCTATTAGATATATTCTGTGGCAGCTTTTTAGCTATTGAATTAAATAACGAAATTACCACTAAACTTGATGCTGTGTCCTAGCTGAAAGGACTAACCATTACAGATTTATTCATGACATAAGAGAATGCAGGAGGTTACTCCACATTTGGGAGTAGCTCAGTCTTACTGGTATCTGTTAGGTGTGATAGACTCGAGCTGAGGAGAAAGCTCTTCACAGAGGGAGTTGTTAGGCATTGGAATGGGCTGCCAAGAGAGGTGGTGGAGTCACTGTCCCTGGAGGTGTTCAAGAGGGGATTGGATGTAGCACTTGGTGCCATGGTCTAGTAGGCATGAGGCCTTGGGTGACAGGTTGGATTTGATGATCTTTGAGGTCTTTTCAACCTTATTGATTCTATGATCCAAACACTCTGCCCAGCTGGGGCCTTAGGTAGAGAAGTACTTGTTTTTCTTAACCCCAGTGCTAGATGTGAACTAGAGGTGATTCACTCAGCCATGTCTGAGTAAGAGCAATTACAGTCATTCACAGAAGTAAAACTTTTATTTACTTGGAGAATTTTATAATCACAGAATCTTAGAATCATAGACCTGTAGAACAGTTTGGGTTGGAAGGGACCTTTAAAGGTTATCTAGTCCAATGCCCCAACAATGAATACAGACATCTTCAACGAGATCAGAGCCCTCAAATATTTCCAGAGATGGGGCATCTACCACCTCTCTGGGTAACTGATTCCAGTGTTTTGAATGACTCTGTTGTAAAACTTTTTGTTTGGTTGGTTTTTTGTATCTAGTCTGAATCTACCCTCTTTATTTTAAAACCATTACCCATTCAGCAAGACCTGCTGAAAAAAGTCTATCCCCTCCTTTCTTATAGATCCCTATTAAGTACTGAAAGGCAGCAGTAAGGTCTCCCTGGAGCCTTCTTTTCTTCAGGCTGATTAATCCCAGCTTGTTATCCTATCTTTGTTAAGTGCTTTCTATATAGAGAAGCAGGCATGTCCCAGAGACCCATAAACAACTTTCATAGTTTCATAGTTTCATTCAGGGTTGGAAGGGACGACAAGGATCATCTAGTTCCAACCCCCCTGCCATGGGCAGGGACACCCCACACTAGATCAGGCTGGCCAGAGCCTCATCCAGCCTGCTCTTAAACACCCCCAGGGACGGGGCCTCGACCACCTCCCTGGACAACACATTCCAGGGTTTCACCACTCTCATGGTGAAGAACCTCCTCCTCACATCTAGCCTGAATCTCCCCACCTCCAGCTTCATTCCATTCCCCCTAGTCCTATCACTACCTGAGATCTTGAGAAGTCCTTCCCCAGCCTTCCTGTAGGCCCCCTTCAGATACTGGAAAGCCACAATTAGGTCACCTCGGAGCCTTCTCTTCTGCAGACTGAACAGCCCCAACTCCTTCAGTCTGTCCTCATAGGAGAGGTGCTCCAGCCCTCTGATCATCCTTGTGGCCCTTCTCTGGACACGTTCCAGCACCTCCACATCCCTCTTGTAATAGGGGCTCCAGAACTGGACACAGTACTCCAGGTGGGGTCTCACCAGGGCTGAGTAGAGGGGGAGGATCACCTCCCTCGACCTGCTAGCCACACTTCTCCTGATGCAGCCCAGGATCTGATTGGCTTTGCGGGCTGCAAGTGCACATTGAGAGCTCATGTTGAGCTCTTTGTCCACCAGCACCCCCAAGTCTCTCTCCTCAGGGCTACTTTCCAGCCAGTCACTGCCCAGCCTGTATTTGTGCCTGGGATTGCCTCGACCCAGATGCAGGACCCTGCACTTGCTCTTATTGAACTTCATGAGGTTGGCTTGTGCCCACCTCTCCAGCCTGTCAAGGTCCCTCTGGATGGCCTCCCTTCCCTCCAGCGTGTCTGCTGCACCACACAGCTTGGTGTCATCAGCAAACTTGCTGAGGGTGCACTCAATGCCACTGTCCATGTCACTGACAAAGATGTTGAATAAGACAGGTCCCAGGAATGATCCCTGAGGGACTCCGCTTGTCACTGGCCTCCACTGGGACATGGAGCCATTGACAGCCACTCTTTGGGTGCGGCCATCAAGCCAGTTCCTTATCCATCTAGTGGTCCACCCATCAAACCCATGTGTCACCAGTTTGGAGACCAGGATGTGGTGTGGGACAGTGTCGAAGGCTTTGCTCAGGTCCAGGTAAATTACATCAGTTGCTCGCCCCTCATCTATTAATTTTGTCACCTGCTCATAGAAGGCCACCAGGTTGGTCAGGCAGGATTTGCCCTTGGCGAAGCCATGCTGACTGTTCCAAATCACCTCCTCACTATTCTTTTGAGCGAGTAGTGACTCCAGGAGGATCTGCTCCATGATCTTTCCAGGCACAGAGGTGAGACTGACTGGCCTGTAGTTCCCTGGTTCCTCCTTCTTACCCCTTTTGAAGATGGGGGCAATGTTTCCCCTTTTCCAGTCTGTGGGGACTTCCCCAGACTGCCATGACTTTTGAAATATAATAGAGAGGGGTTTAGCAACCTCATCTGCCAGTTCTCTCAGTACCCGTGGGTGTATCCCGTTGGGTCCCATGGACTTGAACACTTTCAGGTTCTTCAGATGATCACGAACCTGATCTGCACTTACAATGGGCAGTTCTTCCTCCCCGTCCCTGGCATTGACTTCCATAACATCAGGAGTGTGGCTAGAGGCCCTTGCAGTGAAGACTGAGGTAAAGAAGTTATTAAGTACCTCAGCCTTTTCCTCATCACTTTCTTTGGGGTTGTAATATGGAAGTAAAATTCTGCCCAAGTCCACGTTGCTTTGATCTTACCCTAATAACCTTGTTCACTGACATACATGAAGCAGGTGCTAGAGGGCTCACCTAAACACAAAAATCCTAAATTCCAGTCCAATACCATATTCAGTGAACTATCTTTTTCCTATTAGAAACACTGAATGACATTCTTTCACAAGCCATTATTTCCCCCCTCAGCTTTTCATGTTATAGCCATGGTTTTACATTTCTAGAAAGTATTTGAAGGGAGAGTTGTTGCCTGGGAGAGAGTAAAAACCTATGGATTTAAAACTATACAGGAATAAGATTAATGACAAGGACTCTTTATACTAAAATGTTTGAATGCAGGTACCTGAAAGATGGTGATTGCTCAACATATCACACGCAGAGCTTGGCCTAATTCCATTACTCTCATTTGTTTCATATTTCATTTTTGTACTGGAGTGAATAACTGAGCAATGCTAATATAAATTAGGGGACAAGAAGTTTTCCTTTCATCACAAAAATCTTCAGTTCCATCATATCTGTAGCCATGTGGGAGATGAACAAATGTACCCGTCGGGGCAGAGCTGGGCTAAGAGCCCAGACTGCATTTCACAAAATGTTACAAGATTTTGTCTAGCTCACTTTTCTCTCATTGAAGCATACCCAGAGCTTAAGACATTACTGACTGTTGGCTGTATCCAAAATACAGTTGCACAAACACTAACCTAAGTTACACTTCTACATACATGTAAAACATAGAACATAAACCATCCCACATTAACAAACATTACTGTTTTCCTTTGTCAGTCACTAATTGCTGGAAACAAGGTACACCCTTTGCTTTAGCAGAAAACTTTTTTTGATGGTGCCTTCAATTCTGAATCATAGGATGTCACAGTAGCAAAAATTCTTCAGAAAAGCCAATGTAAAATTGCCAGCTGCATTCAGGCCTTTTGAAAGCCAAACATCTGACTGAATTATTTTTAACCCTGGGCTCAGTTACCAACAGATACAAAAACAAAGATTATGAAACCGAGAAAAAAAGAAATGATGGAGTGACTCCAGTTTAATCAAATAGTCCTTGGAATTACTAGACATTTTGATAGGCTAGTTGTAGAGTCTCATCAAATGATCATTTAGGGAAAAAAAAACACAAAAGGAAAGTTTTAAATGTATGCTTACAAAGGTGGCTAAAATACTTGGCTTAGTCTGCATGAACTGTGAAATGGGCTGTTCTCCAGGTAGGATTGTAAAGTTGAGAACTCACAGATTTGGTAATGCCTAAACAAAAGATTTATGTGCATTCTTAGCTTGACTCTCATATATTTGCATTCTGGTTTAATTTTTCACTGCATGGTCCAAAGCATCCTTGACACATTCAATCCACTGACAGGATGACATTCATCTGATGAGCTGCTATTTGATAGTATTTTTTTTTTTTAAATTGTGTGTGTGGTCTGAGGATTTATTTACCATGTACTTCATGGTTTACAGAGAGAATTTATTTCCTTATGTGCATTCCTCTGGCACACATCACTACAGGATTTTCATGCTCACATTTATTGATTTAGTTTTGCAGCACCTTAGTGACCATTTTTTTCCCCTCAGTTTTGCAGATGGAGAGCACAGAAATTAATGCCAAACTACATACATTAATTTGGAATTATGTAGTGTAACCTTAAACACCTAGAGCTGGTCTTCCGGTGCATGTAGCATTACACAGCATTGACTATGCTCAAAGGACAGCACTGATGGACATCATTTATGGGCAAAACATTGTCTGTCTGTAAAACAGATTTCAAGGTCTTAAATGAAATACTCAGAAATGTGAGTGCAAACTGTGCCTATCTATGAAAAATATTAACGACTTCACCACAGCCTGTTCCGGATGGGAAGTTTAGGTGCCTTCACCGTGAAGCTATCCGTGGGTTATTTCATATAGTTCCCTGTTTCTTTCAACACACATTTTACAGCTTCTGCTACAAATGAGGCAGGAGTTCTAGTCCTGCATTCTTGCCCTGCCAACTCCAAATTTCAGTCTTCTGATATCTCCATCCCATTATGAGTCTCAATTCCAACCCTAGCTGCCTTTTGTCCAGGCAATTTTCCACATCATTATCACTCAAAGACCTCTCAAACTGTCAGTTGTTCCTAGTGTCAAAGTTGAGTTCAGTTCAGCATAAAAATATTTAAATAGAGGTAACTGCATTGTGATGTTTACATGCATACCAAGGATCCAAATTCCTACAACACACTCAGGAAAGATACACTCAATAAAGCCATCAATGCTTAGAAAGCTATGCTGAATTAGGTATCTAATGCGAGGTAGGTGAAGCTGCACTTCAGATTCCACTAAGAACTCCACTGCCTAACTGTAGGTACCTACTGCCATTTGTGATGCTCTAAATAAGTACCTGAAGCATCTGCATGAGATTGGCAGATATGACAGATTTTATAGGAGACCCACAGACTTCTGGTGTACAGATGGAGCTATGTCACAGTGCCCAAAATTAAACCAGATGTCCATGTTTACAGGCCAAATTCTACCTTGACTTCTTAGATAGATTCCTAGTGACTCTAATGGGGTCATCTGCACCTCTAATGCCTACTGCTTCTGTAGATTCCTACAAGTAAATTCATAAAGCACAATTCAGGTGCTCATACATAAATACCTGACAGTGGTAGGTTAACAGTTGGACTAAATGATCTTAAGAGTCTTCTCCAATCTGCACGATTCTATGATCTTATGCAACTTATGATATATATGCTAGGATGTTCTGTTTGGTCTCCACTGCTGCTACAGGCAGCTCATGTGTCTCATATGCCTGACTTGACTGGATAGCTCAAATCCACCAACTCATAGCCTACCTTTTTTCCAAAGAAACAGAACCCTTGTTTCTTCCTCTCTTCTCTACTCTGTTTACCCCTTACTTAATAGTTCCCCATATACTAGATCAGCACATATCTCCTTAGTACTGGAAGGAATAGCTTCCTTCTTCAAGCCAGGTTTTTTTGCCATGAGAAAAAAAACAACAACAACATTTTCCCCTGAGACTTATTTGTAGACATTATAGAACCCTTTGGAGTGAAATAAAAAATAAACAATCAAGATAGGAAAGACACTTGTCTCATGTTTGGGTACATTATAACCCACTGTCTAAGAACAATTTTATAACAGGAAGACTTAACAAACTCCTATGTGATGCAGCAGTTATTTTGGCTGCTTATTTTGAGTGCAGATGTTGGTGTGTGCATTCTGTACATCTATGTGCATATGCCTGCTGAAACTTTATGTATTTGTTTCTTAATTAGAAACTGCCAACAGAATTCAGAGCTGTTTTCAAAATGCTTCCCTATTGCTGGATTATGCAATAAAAATCTAAAAGCAGGATTGCAGTTAAGGTGTACATTTTTGGTGATCCAGATGGTGGTACAGGGCCTATAAAATGTGACAGATACTTGACTGTCATTCATGGTGTCCCTTTGGATTAAAAAATGTCTGAGCTCCTCACCTATGCCACACAGGCACAAAATAGACAAATCATACAATCATAGAATGGCTCTGGTTGGGAGAGACCATAGAGACCATCTATTCCAGCCTCCCCGATATGGGTAGAGACATCTCTCAACTGGACTCAAGGCTTCATTCAACCTGGCCTTGAACACTCCCAGGAAGGAGGCGTCCACAATGTCTGCTGACTGCAGGGAAGTCAGTCTACATAACCTTTGAAGGTCTCATCCAGCCTGGACCATTACTATAATTCTATAGTCTCCCTTGGCAGCCTATTACAGAATCACACCACCATTATACTCAAGATTTTCTTCCTAAGATCTAGTCTAAACCTGCTTTCCCTCATCTTAAAACCCTTCCCCCTTGCCCTGGAGCTAGATACCCTTATGAAAAGATGTTTGGATGTTGCCAATTTTCTGAAATATATTAAGACAGATTAATTTTAGACATATTCATCAACAATTTCCAGAATTCAAAATGTTCTCTTCTTCATTTTAACATCAGGAGTTTTGCTACTGCAGCATGCTGGCAGGAGTTATTAATGCACTGTGCATATCCAGAGGCGTGTGGGATCTTCATTAATGGCAGGAGACGCTGGTGTGCACTGTGCGATTTGCATGGGTCTACAGTATGTACTTTCCTATGGACTGTGCATGGCTGCACAGATGGCTGAGTCAACACAACCCCTGTACCAGCAATGGAAAACTGCTGCCAACCTAAGCATTCAAAAATGGTGAGTCAGGCCCCCAAAACACTGAGACTAGATTAAAAATAAGCAGATTTACAAAACAATAAATAGAAGATCCTTTCTGTTTTTCTCTAGGCTTAAACTTTTCAATATTTGTGTTTTTTTTTAAACCTTTGTGCCATGAAGATGGGAGTATTTTTGTTCTTTTGCAATACAGAACGTCAAGACTTTGAGGTATCCATGACTCAGACGGGAAGGGCAGCTACCACTGGACAAGACTTTATATGGTTCCTGATGCAATTCCCTGCTTGTCACAAGTGACTAAAACATGCCCTCTTTCAGAATCTGATTATTAAGACAGAGTAAAGGTGTTGTGGGATACCTTTGCCAGTCAATACCATGTTTGAAATAGCCATGCAAGTTATAAGTTTCAATTAGTTTTACAATAACAACAATGTTCTCTTAAGCTGTTGAACCATTAAATTGCTCAAAAGTATTTTCAACCTTAGCATCTGTGAAATAATACAAGAGGCAGACTAGGGCTCTCTTGGTCTAGTACCCTGGAATATGATATGTGTACTCAGACACTGCACAATGATGGCAGCTGCTAAGTAAACATCAGAAGAATCTGAGATTCATATCAACAGGATGTTTACATTTTAAAGAGTTTCTAAGAAAATAAAAGATTTCCTGCAGTTGGCTCCACTGGCACTTGTTTTAGTGTGTATGACAGTTCACATAAGTATAAATTACAGAATGATTTCTTTTATGTCTCTTCGGCAGCTATCAGAGGTCAGCACTGAAAAACAAATCCAAAAAGTTAAAAAATATTGAGTTTCCTCTATCTCTCTGGAATTTTGTATGTACTATAATAACTTCAGGATCCTATTACATGGGCAGGCACCACTCCAGCTGACAGCAAAGAGCAAAGGACTGATCTCTGTGGATATAAACTAGCAGCACACATGCAATGACAAGCACGACTGTGCCAGTGTCCTTGTTGAAATCCTTGTCTCAGATACATTCATGTTTTATCAGTATTACTCCCACTTGCATTCACTAGTTGAGACAGCAACTTCTCTCTGGGTGACATCTCTCTACAGTAATCAGCAAACAGTTTCATTTGCTGTTGGATGAAAACTGGTTCAAAAGGCATTAGCCCAGAATTAATTTTAGTTTCAATCAAGGTTTATAGAAAATGACTTAGCTTCTCTGGAATTATGACAGTGTCTCCACCTTATCCTGCCAAAAGAATAGGATAAATGACATGGGAACAGACTGGTTTGGGACACACTTTTGTTTTGGATTGCTTCAGTTGTACTTTGGCTTTACTAATCAGTTTGAGAAGAATTCAAAGAGCTGGTGTTGCCCTAGGAAGCCCTAAATGCTTCAGGATCTGGTTCTCCAAGATACCATCTTTCTCCCCCTGTGATCCTGCAGAGGCTGAGATCAGTCCATTTGATGGCAAAGTCTTTGGAACTTGCATCTCAGCTTATTTTATTAGAACTGGGATTTATCAACTTTCCAAGGGCAGTATGAAGCCTTTTTTTTTTTTCCTGCTGGACTGTTCAAAGAGGCAGTTGACAATCTGGAGTGTGCAATGCTATTTTTGAATACTAACCTGTAGGGGTTGTAGTAAAAGCGTAGTGGATGATTCAAGTATTTGTGGTGACTTTATTTAACATAAGGAACACAGCCAATTTTGTTAAACCAACATAAATAATAAACAGAACTAGCCTTCCTGTCTGGAAAGGGAATAGGGAAGCTTTTTCTTTTCAGATAAATCAGGGCACTAAACCCTGAGGCGCAGCCAGATGTAGTATCTACTTTGCCTGTGATCCAAGATGCGTTACTCCTCTCCAGTGGGTCAGGTACAGTGTTCTACCAAACAGGCAGAATAGGACACAAGCTCTGTTTTCATGCCTTTGTCAGTGTTAACTGGAAATCAAGGAAAGGGAAAGAGCTTCTCTTTAACTTCACTGTAAGTTTATTAACAATGCTACTGGCTTCTCTGGACATAGAAGTGGCCTTTCTTGATGCAGTAGGGTTGGAAGGGTAAGGCCAAAAAGCCTCCTCCCTCCCCCCTGTAAAGTAAAGGGAAAGAAAATTGAAGGGAGAGGGAAAAAAAACCTCACAGCTGAATTAGCAAAGCAATGGATGCTCTATATTTACAAAGCAGGGAAACGCAGGGAAATATATACAAATTTACAATATTCACAATATATACAAAAATATACAACAAAGTAGCACAGAAATGAGAGTTCCCCCCTCTGCTGAGGGGGTTCCCCACCTCTGCTCTCCCCTCTCTCCCCCTTTCCCCAGATAGGGTTAGAAAAGAGAGAAAAGAGGAAAAAGTTAGAAGCAGTTATGTGTTAATTGGAAAGCAGTTAATACAGGCCTTGCAGTTTATCAGTTTCAAGGTCAAGCCTTGGCCGAAAGCCCAGAAACAGCGAGCTGCTGCAGAAGGAAGGGAGACAGAACTGAACTGACTGAAAAAGTGCCGGAATGCCCAGGATACCTGTGACCATTTGAGGCTGTGCCTTTAAGAAAGGGAATATGGTGGACGGAAGTTGGTAAATGAAAAGAACTATCTAAACTAATTTCATTGGTAAAGTGGGAGGAAGCACCTTCTGAACTGGGAGTGCAGGAAGGTATACTGGGCTTTCCAGCACTTTTCTGCAGTCTTGCTTCCGCTTCTCCTTCGGGCAGCCGCTTGCAGCTCCTGGGCTTTCTGCCAAGGCTTTGGCCTTGAAAAACTGATAAAGGCCTGTATTAACTCCTTTCCCATTAACACAAACTGCTTCTAACATTTTTTTTCTCTTTCTCTCTCTTTTCTAACCCACTCTGGGGAATAGAGGGAGAGAGGGGGAGAGCGGAGGTGGGGAACCCCCTCAGCAAGGGGGGGGAAACTCTCATTTCTGTGTTACTTTATTGTATATCTTCGTATATATTGTAAATATTGTAAATTTGTATATATTCCCCTGCATAACCTACATTGCTTTCTGGATATACAGCTCCACTGCTTTGCTAATTCAGCTGTGAGGTTTTTTTCCTTTCCCTTCAATTTTCTTTCCCTTTACTTTACAGGGGGGAGGGAGGAGGCTTCTGGGCCTTACCCTTCCAACCCTACGACATTTTTTTTTCTTGGCGTACCCAACGTGCGACAGATAATTAGTTTAATTTATTATTTGATTGATTTAGTGTTTTCTAGCTGAATTAGCAAACATGAAGGTGTTGTGGTTTGTGGAGCGATTATTCTTTTCAATTTTTGGGGCTCTGGTTTACAGATATTATTTGGGTTTGAGTTTGGATTACCTGGGTAAATATTTGGTGCGGACAATTTATATGTGGGTTATGTATAGAGTTAGACTATGGTATAGCGAATGCATGGATTTCTTATGGCCAGCGAGATACAGGAATGTTACCTCCACCACTCTCCCAATCGAGATAAAGGGTTTTAGGATTCCACCTGAGGAGAGAGTAACTTTAGGTGATGCCTGGGACCCAAAGGTGATTTATGTGATGTGTATAATTCTGCTGCTGGTGATAACTAATGTGTTTTCTCTGTATTCCTTGTGGCGAGAGAGAAAGGTGTCCAGAGCTTGTTTTGTTATTAAAACTAGATCAGAAAGAAAACGCCGTGGCTCTGGATCAGTCCCAGAATCATCTAGTGATGAGGAATGTGCAGAATATGTGTCAGTTAAAAAGAGGGCTAAAAAGTTAATTGGTAAAGCAGCTCTAAATGACTTTCCTGCTGATTCTGGCAAGCTGCCAAGGGCGTCGGCTGGTATCAACATGGCGTCTGCTCCTTCTCCTACTCCTTCTCCTCCTTCTTCTTCTCCGTCGGCCATTAACGGACCAACGTCATTTCCGC
The DNA here is from genome assembly GCF_026170545.1 of Melanerpes formicivorus. Classification (NCBI taxonomy): domain Eukaryota; kingdom Metazoa; phylum Chordata; class Aves; order Piciformes; family Picidae; genus Melanerpes; species Melanerpes formicivorus. Next base: position 1,664,104 of record NW_027142409.1, read on the forward strand.
CCACTCCTTCGGTGGGACCGAAAGTCACTGCCCCAGCAGCTGATTTATCTCAGGAACTGTCAGCTTCCATTAAGGTGGCTGTAAATTCATACACAGCTCCAGTTAAGGTGGCTGTTTTAAAGAAAGAGGTGGAAAGGCCAAAGATGGAGAAGAAGAGCTGGAGACTGATCCTGGTGAGGGGCCCTCCACTCTAAAAGACCCTGCTGAGGAGGAAGAGAAGGTTTGTTTTAAAGATCTAGCTAACCTGGTGAGATCAAAGCAGGATAGAGATGAAGTTAGGAAAGCAGCTGGCAAAGGTGGTTCTCAGCTTAAAGAGATCCTTAGGAGAATGACAGCAGGATTATACGGGAAAAAAGTTCAGGGAGACGAAGAAGAAGATGATATTTTAGAGTATTCGTCACCCCGTGAGGAATTGTGAAATGTCCGTAAAGATTTCACCAGGGCAGATAAGGAGCCAGTTCTAGCTTGGCTTAGTAGGTGTTATGATACAGGTGCTCTGGCTCTAACAGTTGGAGACAAGTCAGCAGCTCAGTTAGGAACTCTCTCAAGGGATAATGGAATGGATAGACATCTAGGCAGGGTTCTCAGTAAGGTTAATCTGTGGATACGCCTTTTAATGGCGGTTGCCCTGAGATACCCTTCCCAAGATGATCTTCCACGGAATCCTAAACCCTGGACTGAACATGAAACTCTGAATCCTGATGACATTCCTGTGGGTATTGGTCTTGCTAAAAAGCTCATCAAACTTGCTCCTTCTAATTATGCAAACATTCTGGCAAGCAGAATTGTGTCAAGAAGTTATGGTGGAGCTTCTCTTACGGTTGGCCAATTCAGTGATCAAATGAGACAATTGGGGGATAGCATGACACATGTTTCTTTGGTTTCGGCCATTAAAACTATGTCTGGAGATATACAGAATTGCATAACAGAGTCAAAAGATGAATTTAGAAATTCCATATACCAACTGGCACAAAGAGATAATTTCAATTCTCCCTCCAGGTGGATACAAGTTTCATCTGTGAGGAACACACGTCCTCCAAGGAGGTCATTCCAAAACAGGTCATTCCAAAACAGACCACCAAGGCAATCACGTAGAACTATTTGGATAACACTGCGTGATCAGTTTGGTAAGAACATGAACCGCTGGGATGGCCAACCAACTTCTAATCTTTTCAGGAGACTGAGGGAATTACAAAGTGGCAGAACCCGAGGTAGCAATACCAGAAGGGTAGCTGTTACTTCCACAGTTCCCCAGAACAACTCTGGTAGCTCCAACAGTGGCTCCAGTTATAACATGCAAAGTTATAACCCTGCAAACTATGTGCAATGCACATGTGCGCATGTTCCCCATAACTAGGGGTGCCCTGCCTCCCGCCAGGGGGAGGAGAGGGATAACAGAGATAATAGAATCTATTGGGATGTGTACATCCAGTGGCCTGGCACTTCACAATTTCGGAAGTACCGGGCCTTGGTTGACACAGGAGCTCAGTGCACCATAATACCATCAAATTATCAGGGATCAGAGTCTATAACTATTCTGGGAGTCACTGGTGGATCTCAAGAGTTAACTAAGGCAGAGGTTAATATAAGTTTAACTGGTAGACAATGGAGGAAGCATACAGTTGTGATCGGACCTGATGCACCTTGTATTTTGGGAATTGATTTTCTGAGAGAAGGGCGTTTCAAAGACCCTAGAGGTTACAAATGGGCTTTTGGAGTAGCTTCTATAGAAATTGATGGACAAAAATTGAAGCTATCTACCAGACCTGAGCTTTCTGATGAATCTGCAGTTGTGGGACAACATAAGATACAGGACATTAAATTGCCGGTTGCTTCTCAGACGGTGCATCACAGACAATACAGAACCAACCGTGACTCTTTGTTGCCCGTTCCAAATGTGATTCGTCAGTTGGAGAGTCAGAAAGTCGTCAGCAAAACTCATTCACCTTTCAACAGTCCAGTGTGGCCTGTGCGGAAGCAGAATGGAGACTGGCGTCTGACGGTAGACTACCGAGCCCTAAATGAAGTGACACCACCTATGAGTGCAGCAGTGCCAGACATGATGGAGCTACAGTATGAGCTGGAATCCAAAGAGGCCAAATGGTATGCTACCATAGACCTTGCTAATGCATTTTTCTCTATTCCCGTAGCAGAGGAATGCAGGCCTCAGTTTGCTTTCTCGTGGAGAGGAATCCAGTACACCTTCAACAGATTGCCAATGGGCTGGATCCACAGCTCAAGCATCTGTCATGCAGTGATCCACGATGCTCTGGAGAAAGGTGGTACTCCAGAACACATCCAGTTCATCGATGACATCATCGCCTGGGGTAAAGCTGCTGAAGAAGTCTTCGAGAAAGGTAACAAAATCATTGACATTCTTCTGAATGCAGGTTTTGCCATCAAGCGAGACAAGGTGAAAGGACCTACCACAGAGATTCAGTTTCAGGGAGTGCGGTGGCAGGATGGACGCCGACACATTCCAGTGGATGTGGTAAATAGAGTCTCCACCATGGCAAATCCCACCAACAAGCAAGAGACCCTACGTTTCTTGGGGATAGTGGGATTTTGGAGACTGCACATTCCTGGATACAGTCAGATTGTGAAACCTCTGTATGATCTGACTCGAAAGAGAAACCATTTCTACTGGGGACCTGAACAACAAGCAGCCTTTGACCAGATAAAGCAAGAGGTGATTCAAGCAATGGGTCTGGGACCTGTCCGAGATGGTCCAGACATTAAGAACATTTTGTACACGGCTGCAAGTGACAATGGTCCAACCTGGTGCTTGTGGCAAAAAGCTCCAGGTGAGACACATGGACGTCCTCTTGGTTTCTGGAGACGAGGTTACAGAGGTTCAGAGGCTAATTACACTCCAACAGAGAAAGAAATTTTAGCTGCCTATGAGGGAGTAAAAGGAGCTTCTGAAGTGATTGGAACTGAATCACAACTTCTCTTAGCTCCCACACGACCAGTTTTGAATTGGATGTTCAAAGGCAAAGGCTCCACACCACATCATGCCACAGACTCAACATGATCTAAGTGGATGGCTCTGATAACACACAGAGCTCGAATGGGAAATCTTGAAAGACCTGGTCTAGTGGAGGTGATCTCAAGTTGGCCTGAAGGCATCAACTGTGCTAAACCTCCAGAGGAGAAAGTAACTCGTGCTGAGGAAGCTCCTCCTTACAATGACCTTTCTGATGATGAAAAGAAATATGCTTTGTTCACAGACGGTTCCTGCCGTCTTGTTGGAAACAAGCGAAGGTGGAAGTCTGCAGTGTGGAGTCCAACATGCCGAGTTGCAGAGGCGAAAGATGGAGAAGGAGAATCCAGTCAGTTCGCAGAGGTAAAAGCTGTCCAGCTAGCTCTCGACATAGCTGAACATGAGAGATGGCCAAAGCTTTATCGCTACACCGACTCATGGATGCTAGCCAATGCTCTATGGGGTTGGCTAAAGAACTGGAAGAAGAGTGGTTGGCAGAGGATAGGAAAACCCATTTGGGCAGCAGACCTGTGGCAGGACATTGCTGATCGAATCGAGAGAATTCCAGTGAAGGTGAGACACATCTATGCTCACATTCCTAAGAGCAAAGCTACTGAGGAACAGCAACACAACCATCAGGCAGATCTAGCTGCAAGAGTTTCTCAAGTAGACATGGACTCTAATCTCAATCTCGACTGGAAACACCGAGGTGAGATATTCTTAGCTCGGTGGGCTCATGATTCGTCAGGACATCAAGGCAGAGATGCAACATACCAATGGGCTCGTGACAGATCCCTTTTCTTCGCTTCGTCGGTGAAGAAACGAACTGTTTTCCATTTTTCTCATTTTCTGATTTTCTTGGACTTTTGAATCATCTACATCTGAGCATAGCCAGAATGGACTATGAACTTTACTCATGAACTGTAAATATTGTTTTGGATTGGATGGACAGTATGAACGGCCAATGAAATTGTTCAGAAGGGGTGGACTGTGACCGGTTGAGGCTGTGCCTTTAAGAAAGGGAATATGGTGGACGGAAGTTGGTAAATGAAAAGAACTATCTAAACTAATTTCATTGGTAAAGTGGGAGGAAGCACCTTCTGAACTGGGAGTGCAGGAAGGTATACTGGGCTTTCCAGCACTTTTCTGCAGTCTTGCTTCTGCTTCTCCTTCGGGCAGCCGCTTGCAGCTCCTGGGCTTTCTGCCAAGGCTTTGGCCTTGAAAAACTGATAAAGGCCTGTATTAACTCCTTTCCCATTAACACAAACTGCTTCTAACTTTTTTTTTCTCTTTCTCTCTCTTTTCTAACCCACTCTGGGGAATAGAGGGAGAGAGGGGGAGAGCGGAGGTGGGGAACCCCCTCAGCAAGGGGGGGGAAACTCTCATTTCTGTGTTACTTTATTGTATATCTTCGTATATATTGTAAATATTGTAAATTTGTATATATCCCCCTGCATATCCTACATTGCTTTGTAAATATACAGGTCCACTGCTTTGCTAATTCAGCTGTGAGGTTTTTTTCCTTTCCCTTCAATTTTCTTTCCCTTTACTTTACAGGGGGGAGGGAGGAGGCTTCTGGGCCTTACCCTTCCAACCCTACGACAGTACCCTCCTGCACTCCCAGTTCAGAAGGTGCTTCCTCACAATCTACCAATGAAATTAATTTAGATTCATCTTTTCGTTTACAAACATCCGTCTACCATATTCCCTTTCTTAAGGGGACAGTGTCAACCGGTCACAGTCCACCCCTTCTAAACAATTTCATTGGCAGTTCACACTGTCCATCCAATCCAAAACGATATTTACAGTTCGTAAGTAAAGTTCATAGTCCATTCCGGCTATGCTCAGATGTAGATGATTCAAAAGTCCAAGAAAATCAGAAAATGAGAAAAATGGAAAACAGTTCATTTCTTCGCCGACGAAGCAAAGAAAAGGGAAACAGGGATTCTCAGGGTCTCTTAGTTGACTCAGGGCTCTCAGGGTTCTCAGGGTTCGTGCACTGTAGATTCCTCGTTGATTCTTCCTTTGGACATGATGTAGCTATACAACAGTTTGAAATTAACCTCTTTCAGCTAAAGTTAAATTTCTTTGTGGAATACACTGAATTTCACCATTGTTACAGTTTGAGCTGGGTGCCCCCCTGCAATGTTTACTTCCTGTGTCCAAAAGTCCAGCCCAGAGGGGTGGACACAGGAAATTATGTAGTATTTCCTACCACAATCCTTTGCACCACTATAAGATCCAGTGCAGAGTCTAGCATGCTCTCTTTTCTTCCTCCTCCGTCAGCCGGTAACTGGGGGAGATGCCTCCTGGCTTTGGGCCTGGCTAGGCCCAAGGCCATGGGGGGATGGGCAGTCTCAGATCTGGCCAGCTGAGACTAGCCTAGCAGTGGGAGGGGGAAGAAGGAGCCCTGGGGGTCTTGGGTGTAGCCTCAGGTGGGGATGGGATCTCTCTGGGTCTGTTTTGGGATCTTTCTTTGTCACTGTGCTTTGGTTTTCTGTAAAAGTTCACTGCTTTCTATTTAAACTTTCCATCACTTTTGCTATCCGTTTGTCTGAGTGTTTATTGTTGCCAGGGGTGGGGAAGGGGGCTGCGTCAACCCAGCATATTCTTGGTAGCAGAGGATGGTTAAGGTGGGCAGAGGATTTGCCCCCAACCCCTTTACATTCTTGGCGAGCCAAGCAGGAGTAGGAGTTGGTTATTGTGGCTACTCTGCAGATCGGATTGCAAAAGATAAGAGAGTTTAAATTTAGTTCTGGGCGTCGTTTTGGTCTTCTGGCAGTTGGGGGCTCGTGTTGTTGTTGGGGCGACTGTGTCAGTTCTTGTGGATTGCAGGGGGATACCTGGTGCATGACCGGTGGCACAGAGTCCCTCCTGCTATTTCAAGCAGGGGTGGTTCTTAACCATCGGAATTGGAGCACCGCTTGAGAATGCGGGCCCTGCCTTCCTCCACCTTTATTCTCTGCGGAGCGGTAGAAGCGGCAGCGAGTGAAGTGGGGGAGGGGCAGCGGCGAGCAGATCAAAGTCAGGTTCGTTCTCGTTGCGGGGTAGGGCCAGCCGCGGCGAGCAGGCAAGCTCGACTCCCTATGGGCGAACAGGGACTCCAGCTGAAAGCTGTTCTCAAGGGCCCTGAGGACGTGCTCAGGGCTTTTGCTGGAGGAGGCGTTTGAATGCCCGATGGGTGGAGGCAATTTTGATTCTGTACCGTGGCGGCAGAGGTGGCCGGAGCCCTCCTGTATCCTCGGAGCGGCGCCGGTGGCCCCCGGCTGTCCACTTGAGCTGCGGTGGCGGCGGGACCGGCCGTGCGCTCGGAGCGGTGACAGCGGTCCTGGCTGTGCGCTCGGGCTGCGGCGGAGGGTCAGGCCATGCGATCGGAGCGGCGACAGTGGTCCCCGGCCCTTACACCTGGGCTGTGGCAGCGGGTCCGGTCATGTGCTCGGAGTGGCGCCGGTGGCCGCTGAGTAAATAGAGATGGAAATAATGGTTTGATTGAGAAGTTGTGAGGTTCTTTCCAGGTGACCCGGATGTCCAACGGATCCATGAAGAGCTTGCACCGCAGAAGAGTGAACTCTGCATCGACGAGAGGCTCCATTAGATGAGGGAAGAAGAACGGGAATGGACTGACAATTGATGCCTAGATAAGAGACTGTTTGGTTGGACGCCCAGATGAAGATATGGACTTCGCCGATGTGACCGGTTGACGCTGTCCCCTTAAGAAAGGGAATATGGTGGACGGAAGTTGGTAAATGAAAAGAACAATCTAAACTAATTTCATTGGTAAAGTGGGAGGAAACACCTTCTGAACTGGGAGTGCAGGAGGGTATCCTGGGCATTCCAGCACTTTATCTTCAGTCTTGCTTCCGCTCCTCCACAGGGCAGCAGCTTTCTGTGCTGGGCTTTCTGCCAAGGCTTCGGCCTTGAAACTGATAAAGGCCTGTATTAACACCTTTCCAATTAACACAAACTGCTTCTAACATTTTTTTTCCTCTTTCTCTCTCTTTCTAACCCAATCTGGGGAATAGAGGGAGAGAGGGGGAGAGCGGAGGTGGGGAACCCCCTCAGCAAGGGGGGGGAAACTCTCATTTCTGTGTTACTTTATTGTATATCTTTGTATATATTGTAAATATTGTAAATTTGTATATATTCCCCTGCATATCCTACATTGCTTTGTAAATATACAGCTCCACTGCTTTGCTAATTCAGCTGTGAGTTTTTTTTCCCCTTTCCCTTCAATTTTTCTTCCCTTTACTTTACAGGGGGGAGGGAGGAGGCTTCTTGGCCTTACCCTTCCAACCCTACGACAGCCAAACACGTCAGCAGAAGATTTCTGATTTAATAATGTGTTTGGGTGCAAAGATTGTGTTATGAAATAAGGGGTGGCATGTTACAGTTTGAGCTGGGTGCCCCCCTGCAATGTTTACTTCCTGTGTCCAAAAGTCCAGCCCAGAGGGGTGGACACAGGAAATTATGTAGTATTTCCTACCACAATCCTTTGCACCACTATAAGATCCAGTGCAGAGTCTAGCATGCTCTCTTTTCTTCCTCCTCCGTCAGCCGGTAACTGGGGGAGATGCCTCCTGGCTTTGGGCCTGGCTAGGCCCAAGGCCATGGGGGGATGGGCAGTCTCAGATCTGGCCAGCTGAGACTAGCCTAGCAGTGGGAGGGGGAAGAAGGAGCCCTGGGGGTTTTGGGTGTAGCCTCAGGTGGGGATGGGATCTCTCTGGGTCTGTTTTGGGATCTTTCTTTGTCACTGTGCTTTTGGTTTTCTGTAAAAGTTCACTGCTTTCTATTCAAACTTTCCATCACTTTTGCAATCCGTTTGTCTGAGTGTTTATTGTTGCCAGGGGTGGGGAAGGGGGCTGCCTCAACCCAGCACAACCATTCTCTTGCATTACCCAATAAGTGTGACCCAGATCTTCAGGTGAAACCACCCCTCGGACAGGTTTAGCCTCTCCTGAGGGAGAAAATACCCAAACAGTTTTACCCAACAGATTCTTTTCTCTAACAACAGGAACTCTATCACCCTCTACTTTCTGTAGCAAATCTGAATATGCAGGTCCAGCTGGGTTCACTGAACCTCTACTATTTACCAGCCAGGTTGCTTGTGCTAAATGTTTTTTCCAGTTTTTCAAGATCTACCCACCCATGGCTTTAAGAGTTGTAGCGTTCAATCTTCCCTGAAGCTGGTGCATGGTAGGGAATATGGAATATCCACTCAATACCGTGCTCTTTTGCCCAGTTCTTTACAAGGTTGTTCTTGAAATGAGTTCCGTTGTCTGACTCAATTCTCTCTGGAGTTCCGTGTCTCCACAGGATTTGTCTCTCCAGACCAAGAATGGTATTGCACGCAGTTGCATGTGGAACTGGATAAGTTTCCAACCATCCAGTGTTTGCCTCTACCATAGTAAGCACATACTGCTTACCAGAACGAGAACGTGGTAGAGTGATGTAGTCAATCTGCCAAGCTTCACCATACTTGTACTTGGACCATCTGTCACCATACCACAAGGGCTTAATTCGTTTTGCCTGCTTAATAGCAGCACAAATATCACAGTCATGGATGACTTGTGTGATAGCATCCATGGAAATGTCTATGGATCTGTCACGAGCCCATTGGTATGTTGCATCTCTGCCTTGATGTCCTGACGAATCATGAGCCCACCGAGCTAAGAATATCTCACCTCGGTGTTTCCAGTCGAGATCAAGATTAGAGTCCATGTCTACTTGAGAAAATCTTGCAGCTAGATCTGCCTGATGGTTGTGTTGCTGTTCCTCAGTAGCTTTGCTCTTAGGAATGTGAGCATCGATGTGTCTCACTTTCACTGGAATTCTCTTGATTTGATCAGCAATGTCCTGCCACAGGTCGGCTGCCCAAATGGGTTTTCCTTTCCTCTGCCAACCATTCTTCTTCCAGTTCTTTAGCCAACCCCATAGAGCATTGGCTACCATCCATGAGTCGGTGTAGAGATAAAGCTTTGGCCATCTCTCACGTTCAGCCACGTCGAGAGCTAGCTGGACAGCTTTTACCTCTGCGAACTGACTGGATTCTCCTTCTCCATCCTTCGCCTCTGCAACTCGGCGTGTTGGACTCCACACTGCAGACTTCCACCTTCGCTTGTTCCCAACAAGACAACAGGAACCGTCTGTGAACAAAGCATCCTTCTTTTCATCATCAGAAAGGCCATTGTAAGGAGGAGCTTCCTCAGCACGAGTTACAGCCTCAAACGGTCACACTTGATCTCTTGGGTCTATTTCCAATTTCTCAGAGACACTGAAGGGTCAAACTGAATGCAAAATAAAAACACGTTTCCAAAAAAGGATGCATAGGATTTATCAACAAATCAGGGCAATTAACTTATATCATCGACGCTACTTTAGAAAACCTTTTAAAGCATTTCAAGGGTATATATTTAGACATGTCAAGAACATGACTATTTCAGAAGTCAGGGTTGTATAAATACCAATATAAAAACAAACAGACCTGAAACCACTATTTTATCAATGCTATTACCAGGTCAGATTCTTCCATTGGTATTTACTGAAAGTGGTATTTCCCTCCAAATGTCAGCCTGGCAGTCTTCATTCAGTGGGACTTGACCAATGATGAACCAGTCATATGTCTCTTGTAATAGCACTATCAACATCTGGATATAAATGGCAAATTCGGTTACTGCTGCGTAATAAATTCCACAGCAAACAGGGAAGGTGAGTGATTTAAGAGGTAGTAAGAGTGGGATGGTAACTTCAGCATTTTTCAGAAGGCTAGGGAAATACTACTCTCTTTACTCACTTAACCTGAAAATCCTGGAAATTCATGTTGTCACTTCTTTATTAGAATACTACACAGCATGGATGATGGCAACATTAGCTCAGTTACAGAAACTGTCAACTATCATGGGTCTATATTTTGTGGTACATTGAACTTTTTGAATCCTTACTGAGATCCTTTTCCACGGAAGAAACTGCTTATCCCCGATTAGGCATTCTGTGTGCTTCAAAGAAAAAATTGTTCTTGTGATTAAATTACACAGGCACTAAAATCCCCAAGCACATGTGAAACTTCCCTAACTTCAACTCTGCACCTCCAGGGAGCATAGACCAAAAAGGATGTGAGACTAGACAAAAACGAGGTGCTCTTGGCTCAAGAGAGCACTTTGCACCTATTCAGAAAAAGGTGTTGCAAAGGTTTTTCACAAATGTAATCAAGCAATTCACTCAGACTGTGGGCAGACAAGGTATTTGTATTATTCTTTTAACCACTTATCTAAAGATCATGCTCCTCTCACTGGAAATAATTACTAAACCCCTGGGGGTATCTACAGAGACTCAAACAAAAACACTGGGCAACATCAAAAAGCTGTTTCAGGGGTCAAAATATTTCTTGGTTGCTTAGCTTAAAATCTCTCTAGCAAAGACAATTTTTCAAATTAAAAACCTAGCACTTTTCTGTGGAAAGGAAATACTTCACACTTGCAACAGTCTCTAAATCTTTGCATACATACCATTATTCATTTGGCATTCTCTTGCAGAACACTTTGGTGTGATACAAATTTGTGTTACATTGAATTCTAAATTGTGACCGTTTGAGGTGGTACCTTTAACAAAGGGATACTATGGCCGAATGTTTGTAAACGAAAGACGGATCTAAACTAATTTCATTGGTGGAGAGGCAGAAGCACTGCCTTAAGTTTGATTCCCAGTGGGACTAGTCTCAGTTGTTGTTCTTTTTCCTTCCTTGCGGCAGCTTGCAGCTTTCTGGGCTTTCAGCCAAACTGAGCTTGAAACTGATAAACTGCAAGGCCTGTATTAACTGCTTTCCAATTAACAACTGTTTTTTTTTCTGTCTCTTTCTAACCCTCTCTGGGGAAAAGGGGAGAGAAGGGGGATACAGGGGTGGGGAAACTCCCTCAGCAGATGAGGGAACTCTCATTTCTGCGCCACTTTGTTGTATATTTCTGTATATATTGTAAATACTGTAAATTCTGTATATATTCCCCTGCGTTCCCAGTTCATCGATATCATCGTCACGGGAAAAACTGATGAGGAAGTCTTCGAGAAAGGTAACAAAATCATTGACATTCTTCTGAATGCAGGTTTTGCCATCAAGCGAGACAAGGTGAAAGGACCTACCACAGAGATTCAGTTTCTGGGAGTGCGGTGGCAGGATGGACGCCGACACATTCCAGTGGATGTGGTAAATAGAGTCTCCACCATGGCAAATCCCACCAACAAGCAAGAGACCCTACGTTTCTTGGGGATAGTGGGATTTTGGAGACTGCACATTCCTGGATACAGTCAGATTGTGAAACCTCTGTATGTGGGGGACATGGACAGTGGCATTGAGTGCACCCTCAGCAAGTTTGCTGATGACACCAAGCTGTGTGGTGCAGCAGACACGCTGGAGGGAAGGGAGGCCATCCAGAGGGACCTTGACAGGCTGGAGAGGTGGGCACAGGCCAACCTCATGAAGTTCAATAAGAGCAAGTGCAGGGTCCTGCATCTGGGTCGAGGCAATCCCAGGCACAAATACAGGCTGGGCAGTGACTGGCTGGAGGATAGCCCTGAGGAGAGAGACTTGGGGGTGCTGGTGGACAAAAAGCTCAACATGAGCTCTCAGTGTGCACTTGCAGCCCGCAAAGCCAATCAGATCCTGGGCTGCATCAGGAGAAGTGTGGCTAGCAGGTCGAGGGAGGTGATCCTCCCCCTCTACTCAGCCCTGGTGAGACCCCACCTGGAGTACTGTGTCCAGTTCTGGAGCCCCTATTACAAGAGGGATGTGGAGGTGCTGGAACGTGTCCAGAGAAGGGCCACGAGGATGATCAGAGGGCTGGAGCACCTCTCCTATGAGGACAGACTGAAGGAGTTGGGGCTGTACAGTCTGCAGAAGAGAAGGCTCCGAGGTGACCTAATTGTCGCCTTCCAGTATCTGAAGGGGGCCTACAGGAAGGCAGGGGAAGGACTTCTCAGGATATCAGGTAGTGATAGGACTAGGGGGAATGGAATGAAGCTGGAGGTGGGGAGATTCAGGCTGGATGTGAGGAGGAGGTTCTTCACCATGAGAGTGGTGAAACCCTGGAATGGGTTGTCCAGGGAGGTGGTCGAGGCCCCGTCCCTGGGGGTGTTTAAGAGCAGGCTGGATGAGGCTCTGTCCAGCCTGATCTAGTGTGGGGTGTCCCTGCCCATGGCAGGGGGGTTGGAACTAGATGATCCTTGTGGTCCCTTCCAACCCTGAATGAAACTATGAAACTATGTGACTCGAAAGAGAAACCATTTCCACTGGGGACCTGAACAACAAGCAGCCTTTGACCAGATAAAGCAAGAGGTAGTTCAAGCAGTGGGTCTGGGACCTGTCCGAGATGGTCCAGACATTAAGAACATTTTGTACACGGCTGCAAGCGACAATGGTCCAACCTGGTGCTTGTGGCAAAAAGCTCCAGGTGAGACACGTGGACGACCTCTTGGTTTCTGGAGTCGAGGTTACAGAGGTTCAGAGGCTAATTATACTCCAACAGAGAAAGAAATTTTAGCAGCCTATGAAGGAGTAAAAGCAGCTTCTGAAGTAATTGGAACTGAATCACAACTTCTCTTAGCTCCCAGATAACCAGTTTCGAATTGGATGCTCAAAGGCAAAGGCGCCACACCACATCATGCTACAGACTCAACATGGTCGAAGTGGATGGCTCTGATAACACAGAGAGCTCGAATGGGAAATCTTGAAAGACCTGGTCTGGTGGAGGTGATCTCAAGTTGGCCTGAAGGTATCAACTGTGCTAAACCTCCAGAGGAGAAAGTAACTCGTGCTGAGGAAGCTCCTCCTTGCAATGACCTTTCTGATGATGAAAAGAAGGATGCTTTGTTCACAGACGGTTCCTGTCGTCTTGTTGGAAACAAGTGAAGGTGGAAGTCTGCAGTGTGGAGTCCAACACGCCGAGTTGCAGAAGCGAAGGATGGAGAAGGAGAATCCAGTCAGTTCACAGAGGTAAAAGCTGTCCAGCTAGCTCTCGACATAGCTGAATGTGAGATATGGCCAAAGCTTTATCTCTACACCGACTCATGGATGGTAGCCAATGCTCTATGGGGTTGGCTAAAGAACTGGAAGAAGAGTGGTTGGCAGAGAAAAGGAAAACCCATTTGGGCAGCCGACCTGTGGCAGGACATTGCTGATCGAATCGAGAGAATTCCAGTGAAAGTGAGACACATCGATGCTCACATTCCTAAGAGTAAAGCTACTGAGGAACAGCAACACAACCATCAGGCAGATCTAGCTGCAAGAGTTTCTCAAGTAGACATGGACTCTAATCTTGATCTCGACTGGAAACACCGAGGTGAGATATTCTTAGCTCGGTGGGCTCATGATTCGTCAGGACATCAAGGCAGAGATGCAACATACCAATGGGCTCGTGACAGATCCATAGACATTTCCATGGATACTATCACACAAGTCATCCATGACTGTGATATTTGTGCTGCTATTAAGCAGGCAAAACGACTTAAGCCCTTGTGGTATGGTGACAGATGGTCCAAGTACAAGTATGGTGAAGCTTGGCAGATTGACTACATCACTCTACCACGTTCTCGTTCTGGTAAGCAATATGTGCTTACTATGGTAGAGGCAAACACTGGATGGTTGGAAACTTATCCAGTTCCACATGCAACTGCACGCAACACCATTCTCGGTCTGGAGAGACAAGTCCTGTGGAGACACGGAACTCCGGAGAGGATTGAGTCAGACAACGGAACTCATTTCAAGAACAACCTTGTAAAGAACTGGGCAAAAGAGCACGGTATTGAGTGGATATTCCATATTCCTTACTATGCACCAGATGCAGGGAAGACTGAACGCTACAACGGTTTGTTGAAGACCACTACTTAAAGCCATGGGGGGTGGATCTTTGAAAAACTGGGGAAAACATTTAGCACAAGCAACCTGGCTGGTAAATAGCAGAGCTTCAGTGAACCAAGCTGGACCTGCATATTCAGATTTGCTACGGAAAGTAGAAGGTGATAGAGTTCCTGTTGTTAGAGAAAAGAATCTGTTAGGTAAAACTGTTTGGGTGTTTTCACCCTCAGGAGAGGCTAAACCTGTCCGAGGGGTGGTTTCAGCTGAAGGTCCGGGTCACACATATTGGGTAATGCAAGAGAATGGTGAAATTCAGTGTATTCCACAAAGAAATTTAACTTTAGCTGAAAGAGTTTAATTTCAAACTGTTGTACAGCTACATCACGTCCAAAAGAAGAGTCCATGAGGAATCTACGGTGCACGAACCCTGAGAGTCCTGAGTCAAGTAAGAGACCCTGAGAATCCTTGTTTCCCTTTTCTTCGCTTCATCGGCAAAGAAACAAACTGTTTTCCATTTTTCTCATTTTCAGATTTTCTTGGACTTTTTGAATCATCTACATCTGAGCATAGCCGGAATGGACTATGAACTTTACTCACAAGCTGTAAATGTCATCTTGGATTGGATGGACTGTATGAACAGCCAATGAAAATTGTTTAGAAGGGGTGGACTGTGACCGTTTGAGGCGGTGCCTTTAACAAGGGGATACTATGGCCGAATGTTTGTAAACGAAAGATGGATCTAAACTAATTTCATTGGTGGAGAGGCAGAAGCACTGCCTTGAGTTTGATTCCCAGTGGGACTAGTCTCAATTGTTGTTCTTTTTCCTGCCTTGCGGCAGCTTGCAGCTTTCTGGGCTTTCAGCCAAACTGACCTTGAAACTGATAAACTGCAAGGCCTGTATTAACTGCTTTCCAATTAACAACTGTTTTTTTTTCTGTCTCTTTCTAACCCTCTCTGGGGAAAAGGGGAGAGAAGGGGGATACAGGGGTGGGGAACTCTCATTTCTGTGCCACTTTGTTGTATATTTCTGTATATATTGTAAATACTGTAAATTCTGTATATATTTCCCTGCGTTCCCTAAACTGCTTTGTAAATATACAGCACACACTCCTTTGCTAATCCGGCTGTGCATTTTTTTTTTTTTCCTTTCAATTTTCTTCCTTCTGCTCACAGCAGGGGGAAAGGGCCTGGCCTTTCCCCCAACCCTACGACATAAATGCAACAGTGAAATAAGCAGGAAGTGGTACATATACCCTTCATGTACCTCCCCCCCTCCAAAAAAAAAACAACCCTGAAATTCTTCTCCACCTAACTATATATTTGAGCAACCCATAATACTTCCTCAACCTGAGTGAAAATATGTTCATGTGTCCATAAACGTCCAGTGTCCCAATTTGATTAAAAACTATTTCCCAAAGAATAGAGGTTTTTATCTTAACATTTGTAAGTCTATTTCATATGTTTCTGTCCTTTTCCCTGCACAAATTGATGTGTCTGCTACATCAGACCACTGGCAAAGCAAAACTCAAAGAGCATACAAACCTTTCTTGGTTTATCATACTAACCAATAGAATCAGAAAGTTCACTGCCAAACTGATTCAAGGCTTCCTGGTGACCATGGTAGCTCTTTTATTGATTTATATGGGCTTTGGAACAGATGTTACACTTAAAAATAGAACTACTGTGTATTATACTTGGAGTAATAAACAAAATATATTGCAGTAAATATAAAATCTGAGGGTGATTTTTTTAAAACCAAATTTCCTCTGTAAGCACCCTAGTTTTACTCTTCAATGCAGTTTCTTCTTGATTACAACAGGTTTGTAAGATTACTTGACAGAAGAAGAGTCGATAAGACTAAGACTAAATGTGGCATGATGCAACTTAAAAAGTTAACTTCCGTATCAAGACTCTAAATGGAAAGGCTTTGTCCATTACAGACACACTAGTGAACACAATAACCATTCCCCCTTTCCTTTTAAAACTTTTATTGCATTTGTAAATGCTCTGTGATGCTTAATGCTGATCCATCTTTTAAAAATACAGAATTACACCCACTTCCTTCTGTGCAAGAATTACAATAAACTTCCTCTAGAACAGTAGTATTGTTGCCTCCAGTTTCTGTTAGGAAAGGGAGTTGGTGTTATTTCAGTGAAAAAACATAGCTTATCTGGCTTAGACACAATCAACTAATTAACTATCAAAGCTCAAAGCTTTTATTAGCATCCCCTACCTTATTTGTTTGGATTTTGTTATTTGTCACAACTCCCTATGTCATTGCAGTAAGAAGCCTGCGTTCATATACTGCTTGATCCAGACAAATAGCTTTAGAGGCTATATTTTAAATGCTCTATCATTCTGTTATACACTGTTAGAATGCAGGTCTCCATCCTCCTTATACAGTTCCACTGCTATTTACCGAGCACACTGTCTGTCTTTAGTATATTGTAAAGAGAAGTACCTCACTTCATTGTCCAAACAATATTCCAGCTCCCATTCTTTCAACATAAGTTTGAGTAATTAGCTTTGCTGGACTAAGAATCTGAGGTCTGGAGATAGAATTTCTCCTGGTCCTCAAATAGTATTACAGTTAAATCTGGGCATGGAAAGATCGGAATAATTTAGTGTCTCTTCTTCAGATCACAGAATGCAAGTAAGATCCAGAAATAACTTCGCTATTCCACAGCAGCTGGCAAAGTCAGGTGTTAAGATTGGCTTTTAGAATATGATCACAGCAACTACTAAACAGCAAAATTTTTTAGAAGTGACAGCTTGACAGTTCTACAGCAACTTGGACTGTAGTTCCTGTTTTCATAAACTTCCAACCTTCATAAGTTAAGCTCATTTTTATTGTCAATACACTTCTAATTTAACACAATGCTAACTCATTTTTTCCTTCTTACATTCCCAGAAGATTAAAAAGAGGAGCATTTAGCTTGATTTTTAGACCAGCTTTTTATCTGTAGTTTGCCACCTGCTTGGAAGCTCATTTCAGCTTTTTGTTTTCTTGAGTAGGTTTGCTATTTTAGAAGTATGAGGACATAGAAGAATCAATAAAAGAAAGTTAACACAGGCTTAAAAAAAGCTCCTGCCTGCCAAGGGCATGCTTAGACTGACTGAGTCAACAAAAGCAGAGGTGAAGCAGACTAGGACACCTGCAAACTCTTAGTGTTGGCTATGGGCCTTCATTCAGTACAAGTAGTAAGTATTTTTGTAATGCGAAACATCTGAGTAGACCACCTGAAGTCATTGGAACTGCAGCTGACTGTCACCTCTATTATCCTCATCCAAGAAAGCTTTTGTGCTTGACTTCAAGCACATACGCTTGTGATTAAAATTTCCAAAAGCACCTGAAGTCCTGCTCCTGCCAACTTTTCACTTTTGTACCTTTACACAGTAGCCTGCAGTCTTACCCTCAGTTTGAGGTCACTAAGAGCCTCTCCTGGGATGCCAACTCACATTCCCTGCCTACAGGTCTAATGTCTCCATCTGTCTTTTACCTTTAATCTTTGCTTCTCAAGCTACATTTTAGGAATACCTGCCTTCAGCCCTGGCACTGGTCCTGTGTCATAGACTGACACTGGAGCTACAATGTACATGGTTTGTCCTGTGTGGGATTCTGGATGGACTGCAGCTTGCCATCTGTCATGTCTTTGGCCATGCCTCCTGGGTGGACTTTGGACCCTTGTTTGAGGCTTGCCTATAGTCCTGTCTCTGGCCCTTTTGCTCCAGGCTGGACTCTGCTTGCTACTTTGCCCTGCTTGTGTGCTGTGAGACTAGACCCTGCTTGGTGAGGGCACTCCCTATGCTGAGGTCACCCTTGGCTCACAGCTCCTTTTCCTTTGGGGAACAGGCAGATCCTGCATCTGACACCTGAGAGGTGATTCAGTCAGCAATATCAATCATTTTCCTTGAATTCATTAATCCATGGGAAGTTTTGTTTAAAACAATATTTGCAGTCTGTGAGATCAGCCCTTTAGTTTCTTCACTGAGATTTCTCTCAAAGCGCTGGAGAACTTTGAATGTTCTGCCACAAAACAGAAAACCCAAACATGTGCAGTGTTCCTTGTTCACCTGTGCTATTTCAAACCCTTAAAGGAGCTAGAACTGAAACATCTGGACATATCTATCAAGGTACAGAGAAGGCAAATGGGATAAGTAAAAAAAATATATAAACCCATTTTGAGCCAAAAAAAGGAAGACTGATTTATGAAGTGAACCTTGTACCATATCTATTTATAAGACACAAAATAATCATAAGATCTAGGACCTCTGTCGTAGAAAATTCCATTCTCCAAGGAAAAAATCTCTGCCAGTGCAAAGTGCTGGAACCATTCTTCCAGCAAAAAGACAGGGGTGATAAAAAAAAGGAGGGAAGGAAGGGGACACATTAGAATACTATGTTATACTGATTATCTGCTTACACAGAGGCTACACCAGTAGGTGATTACTACATGTTTTGATGTGGTTGCCCTGACAACTCACTCCAGCTACAAACAGTTGCTGCACTGTGCTGAGCCCTGAACTGACTAGGAGAATGCTATCAGTCCAGACCAAAACTGTACCAGGATCTCTTTCAACAACAAATCTGTAGAGACAAGAAAGCTCAGTGCAGGAGAAAGGTCCCTGAAAACTACTTTATTTATTTGTGTAGCAGTAGCTCCTGTCTCTGAGGAACATACTTTCTGTATTCTTCTCTTACACTACAGTTGAATGGCTGAAACTCTGGAGCCGTAATAGTTTTGCTGACTTCTGTTTTGCTGCCATGGAGAAATCAAGCCTGCAGAATCCCATGATATTAACTGAAATGACACAACACAGATGGTGCATGTTCTGCTTGACCTGTCCAGCAGCAAAGTCAGAGGATTTGGCCCATCAGCCTGCACTCATGTCCTGGCTGGCCATCTGCTTGTCTGGTCAGAATCCAGGTAACTACTGGCCTAACCGGAAACCATGTCTCAGGCTTAGCCAGAAAAACTCTTTCCCCTCCACCAAGGAAAAACATATTGGATGGGATACTAAATCTGACAGTGGTGAATGCTTACATCCAAAGTTGTGGATCCATGACATTTTAATGATTAATGACCCCTTTAATGAGTCCTCCAAAGTCAACAGAATGACATTAACATAAAAGCAGTATCAAGCCTACTGAAATTTTGGTTTTACAGGAATATAACTGGATGCAACATTTCCTCTTGCAAGGGGGCTTCTCAAAAAAAATAAATCTAACAAATAGTTACCTTCTTTAAATTTTGCTTTATAGTTGTACTGTCTCTCTCTACGACCTTCATCATTTCTTGGCTTGCCATATACAATATGTTGGCTGCAGAAAAAGAAACATGTAATAATGTAAGTAACAGACCAAATCCTCCAGAAAAAAAAACAGTATGAGCACAAATATGCAAAAATGCAAAGCAGCTAGAGCAGTCATCATCCTGACAATCCCAATGAGAAGAATCCCACTGGTAAAAAAGGTAAAATTTATCTCACTTAACTGAGTCTTTGAAAAGGTATATAAACCAAATTAAATCATCTTCCATTAATCAATTCCATAATTATTGGAGAGGAAAAAACACCCTGGAATGTAATTCTGCTCATCCATCTTACAGAATTCTGAATCAGCCCATGGTGATGACTGTCTTCCCTGACCAGAGAAGGAACTTAGATGACAAGCTTCCACTACATAATTTTAGAAAGGGAAAGGTAAGTATGAGAAATCCCCTATAAAGTGTTTGAAAGAATGGGCTTTTAAATACAAGGCATACATTTAAAAACATTATTAATAAATATATTAAGTTATTGACATTTTAATATGCAATTAATTAAAATATTCAGCATTATAATAAAATATAATGACAATAAAGGCAAAACTGAGTATCACTGAAAATCACAGTCTTGCATAATATTGATGTTACTTACCCAGACAGGACACCAAATGTCTAAGCCTTACCTTACTGGAATGTAGAGTATTAAAAACGGCTCAGTGTAATTTATTGTGAGTTGGTCTGAAAGATACTGTCTCAGAGACATAAATGATTGAGTCTAATGTTTGGACATCTAATTAAACAGCTTAATCTTATGAAGTGTTGAGTTCTGGCAGGTCGCACGTATGTTAAACAGCTGTGGGAGCTAAGCACTTTGGCACAGAAGGATCATCTAGCCTGGCTTTTGCTACAACAGAACCTACAGAAGCTCAGCAGGAAGTTTCAGTGCACAGTCCAAACCCTGGCTTTGAACAGACATACCTGCTAAGAGTGCTGCTGCTAGAATAAACTATTTACTCACCTGCAGAATCAAGCCCTGATAGAGGACCATCAATACTGCAGATGAGGTTTTCCAAATGGTGTTCACTTACCCAGTTTTAATAGACACTACCCATTTCTAACATCAGTACTGTACTGAAGAAATGTGCAGATATGACTATGCCAAGAATCCACACTTCATTTACCCTTTTTTTCTCCCAGTCATCTTAACTGTGCTAGTAAGTTGACCATTCTGTACTCTCAATCTGAGGCTTCTATGCTTGCTGGATCACAGAGACATGTATAGCCTATAAGTGGGAATGAAAGGAAATATTCTTCTCCGTTCTCAGCAGTTCACAAAACAGAAGACGCCAAGTGGTTGAATTACCTTAAAACAATTCAGTTTTCAGGTCCTAAAATGACTGAATGTGCTCTAAGTTCTCTCTCAAAGAACAAGATAAAAGGCAAAGACTGACAGTTTCAAAAATTTGAACAAATGAAGTTTTGTGCACAAATAGTTAATGACAGTGTTGGATCTGATACCACTCTGAGACAGGTCCAGCCAACATGGATTTAGGAAGGGCAGGTCCTGCCTCTCCAACCTGATCTCTTTCTATGATCAGGTGACCCGTCTGGTGGATGTGGGGAGGCCTGTGGATGTGGTCTACCTGGACTTCAGCAAGGCCTTTAACACCGTCCCCCACAGCAAACTGCTGGCTAAGCTGTCAGCCTGTGGATTGGACCATTACACTCTGTGCTGGGTTAGGAATTGGCTGGAGGGCCGGGCCCAGAGAGTGGTAGTGAATGGTGCCACATCCAGCTGGCAGCCAGTCACCAGTGGCGTCCCCCAGGGATCAGTGCTGGGCCCTGTCCTCTTCAACATATTCATCGATGATCTGGATGAAGGGGCAGTCAGTCATCAGCAAGTTTGCAGATGACACAAAGTTAGGGGCAGATGTTAGTCAGTTAGAGGGTGGAAAGGCTCTGCAGAGGGACCTCGACCGACTGGACAGATGGGCAGAGTCCAATGGGATGGCATTCAACAAGTCCAAGTGCCGAGTGCTGCACTTTGGCTACGGCAATCCCATGCAGAGCTACAGGCTGGGGTCGGAGTGGCTGGAGAGCTCCCAAACAGAGAGGGACCTGGGGGTGCTGATCGACAGCCACCTGAATGTGAGCCTGCAGTGTGTCCAGGTGGCCAGGAGGGCCAATGGCATCCTGGCCTGCATTAGGAATAGTGTGGCCAGCAGGAGCAGGGAGGTCATAGTGCCCCTGTACTCTGCTTTGGTTAGGCCGCACCTTGAGTACTGTGTCCGGTTCTGGGCCCCTCAGTTTAAGAAGGACATCGAAACACTTGAACGTGTCCAGAGAAGGGCAACAAGGCTGGTGAGAGGCCTTGAACACAAGGCCTATGGGGAGAGGCTGAGGGAGCTGGGATTGTTTAGCCTGGAGAAGAGGAGGCTCAGGGGTGACCTCATTGCCCTCTACAACTACCTGAAAGGTGGTTGTAGCCTGGAGGGGGTTGGCCTCTTCTCCCAGGCAACCAGCACCAGAACAAGGGGACACAGTCTCAAGCTGCGCCAGGGGAGGTTTAGACTCGAGGTGAGGAGGAAGTTCTTCACCGAGCGAGTCATTCGTCATTGGAACGGGTTGCCCAGGGAGGTGGTTGAGTCATTGACCCTGGAGGCGTTCAAGGGAAGACTGGACGTGGCACTTGGTGCCATGGTCTAGTCATGGGGTCTGTGTTGATAGGTTGGACTTGATGATCCTCGAGGTCCTTTCCAACCTAAGTGATACTGTGATACTGTAATACAGTTCCACAATGTGCAATAGGGAAGAAATGGCAATCACAGGTCTTTGGTGGTGACCAAAACATGGAGTTGGCTGAATTCCAGCAGAGCCTTAAGGAAACAGGATGCCACCAGAGAGATGAGTGATGGTTCCAGAGATCAAATGTTAAAAGACAAAGCCAATACTCTCATGTAAAAAAGAATTCTAGAAAGGAGTACCTACTCCTAAGCCAGCCAAAGAAGATGCAATTCAGTTATGCCTGCAGAGCTCTGTCTTTTTTCAATTAAATATTGAACACACTCAAATGTTGAGTGCAAGTCCTTCCTTTCCCATCTTTACTGTACTAGGCAAAGGAGTCTCTGTTCAGCTTTGTATCTAGCAACCCACCCATCTGCTCCCATGGGGCAGCCAGCCAAAGTCTGTCCACCTACAGCATTGTCATGTTTGTGCCCTGACATCACTCTTTGTCTTCATTCAGCTCCAAACACCAGTGCATTACACACCTTTGTTTTTAGAACACACATCTTAGAATGCACCTTCAAAAATTATCTAGCAAAGCTTTAAATGAGAGGTATGAAAGCCAGTGAGGAATTCCATAGGCATTTAATTCATTTCAGATTGGTTCTAACATGACAAGTATGACTAATGTTCAAAACACCTATTCATAAATGAAGCCATTTGCCTGTCAAAAACACTGTTCTGTGTCAGAAGAAAAGGCAGAACACAGACAGCAGCTGTTGCTAGCCTAGGTGCTGGTCCTTCAGGTGATGGATGTGGATTAATATGAATTTACAAGATATCAGTACAAAGTCCAAAAGCCAGGATTTGGCAGGGTATCTGTAGCAATAGCTACTTATTGGCCCATGAGGATTTTAGTGTATCATAGATTAAATTTTCAGGTCCAGAATAAGATTTGACACAGTGGGTGGCCTACCCAGTCAGAACTTCTGTGACTACATTGCAGCATCAGCAGTGGATAGTAAGCAGGGATGAAAATACTAGTAGCCATCAGTGCAGAACCTGACATGTACCAGCTCATTTGACATTACTGGGATTCTACAGGCAGCTCTGTACCTCCAGTTTAGCCACACAGCAAAAGTGGGAACAGTAAGTACTTCCCTGTTCACCTTCTCCCACCTTAATGTTTTTTCTGTTCTACCTCTTGTTCTTTTTGAGTTCCATTCGTATTTCTGAGGAGCTTTTTGCAGTAAAAATTAAGAAATTAAGTGGAATTCATACACTTAGTAAACTTAGATTAGTCATAAAGATCCTACAAGTAAAACTGTAAGACAACAAAGGCTGTAATGACACTACTTTGAAAGGAATCATCTCTGAAGGCTTGTGTACTGTGCAAGAAAGGAACCAGGAAGGCAGGATTAAGCTAAACCAGATGAATGGCAAGGTTCAAAAGTCTATTTCAACCAAACAGAAATCCTTCAAATTTTGGAAACATGATCCTAGGGAAGCCAATAAACAGGAACTTAAACTTCAGCAGGTGTTAAGTAAGAGGAAATTGCAAAAAGCAAAAAGTAGGTTTCCAAGAACAAACATGAAAAGATTTAAAAATAAACAAAATATTCCTTGGGTATATCAGAAACAAGAGGCTTATAACAAAATTTGTACAGGCTAAGGGAATAACTAAACAAGCTAAATAACTTTCCTCTTTTTTTCCCTCCATCCAAATTGTTCAATACATTCAGAAACTTTCTGCTCTTTATGTTCTTTTTCTGGCAATAAGATTTTTTCTTTGAGTAATGATGTACCAAGAAATAGTAACAGTGGACAATACATAATATATTAGGACTAAAAGGTACATTTAAGAGTTTTAAGGAAACTGAAATACAGAACTGCTGAGTTGATAACAATCCTGCTATGTAAGAATCACCTAGTCCTGTGTCTTGGGGAGTACAAAATACTAATTATTACTGATTTTACAAAGGAAACCAGCATTTTATTGATCTATAATTTCTTTAGCATTTCAATAAACACAACCAGATGGCAAAAATTACTGGTCTTCTAAAACCTCTGTTACATTTCACACAGTAAACTTTGTTTGAAATTAAATAGTTGCAGAATGAGCGTGTTAAGAAATAGTCTGGAAGCAAAGAAAAAAGATTAGATTGAATTATCTGGTTTTCATCACAGTATGGAATAAGGTTTAGATTCATTGCAAACAGGAAAAAATATAGCGATTACTAAAAGTCTGTAAATAATCACTGAATAATAAACACAATCAATTGATTTGGCAATTTCTGGGGTGGATTGAATCATATCTCAAGGTGACTGTCTTTCCAGTGATAAGGCTTTTAGACCTTAAGTGACTGAAATGAGGTGGGATGAATCCCTGACCAAGATTCTTGTCCAGCTTTGTATTAAAATCATGGACAGATCACAATCTGGTCAATAAGTGAACAGTTTATTTATAGCATTTGCTCAGGACACAATGCTAGTCAGTTTGTGAGGACCAAGTAGTGACAAATGTGAGAGGCAGCCAAATGGCAAGACAAAAAATCAACTCAATAGCAAATGAAATCCAAATTGAAGAAATGGTAAGCAACATACATGAAGAAAAAAAAGTAAAATTGAAAACACTCTTTTCCCTTTTAAGCTTCTAAATGAACTGAAAGAAAGGAATCACAAACCAGAAGCTGCTAATAGGACTGTTGTTCACTGTGCACATTCACTCAATTTCAATAAAATTTCAATAAAATCAGATTATCCTGGCGGCAATAACTGCGCACCTGAAGGATGGCCAAGGGCTCAGGTCCAGCCAGCATGGATTTAGGAAGGGCAGGTCCTGCCTCTCCAACCTGGACCTTTTAGTCCTAATATATTATGTGGGGAGGCCTGTGGATGTGGTCTACTTGGACTTCAGCAAGGCCTTTGACACCGTCCCCCACAGCAAACTGCTGACTAAGCTGTCAGCTCATGGCTTGGACCACTACACTCTGTGCTGGGTTAGGAATTGGCTGGAGGGCCGGGCCCAGAGAGTGGTAGTGAACGGTGCCACATCCAGCTGGCAGCCAGTCACCAGTGGCGTCCCCCAGGGATCAGTGCTGGGCCCTGTCCTCTTCAACATATTCATCGATGATCTGGATGAAGGGGCAGTCAGTCATCAGCAAGTTTGCAGATGACACAAAGTTAGGGGCAGATGTTAGTCAGTTAGAGGGTAGAAAGGCTCTGCAGAGGGACCTCGACCGACTGGACAGATGGGCAGAGTCCAATGGGATGGCATTCAACAAGTCCAAGTGCCGAGTGCTGCACTTTGGCTACGGCAATCCCATGCAGAGCTACAGGCTGGGGTCGGAGTGGCTGGAGAGCTCCCAAACAGAGAGGGACCTGGGGGTGCTGATCGACAGCCACCTGAATGTGAGCCTGCAGTGTGTCCAGGTGGCCAGGAGGGCCAATGGCATCCTGGCCTGCATTAGGAATAGTGTGGCCAGCAGGAGCAGGGAGGTCATAGTGCCCCTGTACTCTGCTTTGGTTAGGCCGCACCTTGAGTACTGTGTCCGGTTCTGGGCCCCTCAGTTTAAGAAGGACATCGAAACACTTGAACGTGTCCAGAGAAGGGCAACAAGGCTGGTGAGAGGCCTTGAACACAAGGCCTATGGGGAGAGGCTGAGGGAGCTGGGATTGTTTAGCCTGGAGAAGAGGAGGCTCAGGGGTGACCTCATTGCCCTCTACAACTACCTGAGGGGTGGTTGTGGCCGGGAGGGGGTTGGTCTCTTCTCCCAGGCAACCAGCACCAGAACGAGGGGACACAGTCTCAAGCTGCGCCAGGGGAGGTTTAGACTCGAGGTGAGGAGGAAGTTCTTCACTGAGCGAGTCATTCGTCATTGGAACGGGTTGCCCAGGGAGGTGGTTGAGTCATTGTCCCTGGAGGCGTTCAAGAGGAGATTGGACGTGGCACTTGGTGCCATGGTCTAGTCATGGGGTCTGTGTTGATAGGTTGGACTCGATGATCCTCGAGGTCCTTTCCAACCTAAGTTATACTGTGATATTGTGTTTCATAAATAGGAGGATGATGATACAGAAATCTGCAGTACCATTATAGAACTCGTATATCATGACCACACCTGAAGAACTGTATATGCTGACAGTCATAAACTCTGTAAGGCACTGCAAAAAGTAGTGAAAAGAGTTGAATAACTAAAATTAAAGAGGGGTGTCTGTGGCAATGCCAGCGACGAGCAGTGTGAGCAATCTGGCAGTGCAGGCCTAGAGCCTGACATGATGGTAGGCCATGCTCAGCATAAATGCAGAGTCAGCTAGCAGGGAAGCAAAACAGTGCTGTGCCTGCAGCATGTAACTAAAACAAGACACTGGTAGCTATAAACATGGACAGTTATCTTGGGACAACAGGACATGCACCTGCATCAACAACCTCGTTGTGTCATTAGTAGTTGGACCAATAATCTGTAATAGTGCAATGTGTGGTCACTCATAGGGAACCAATGGAGCTATGCCAACAGGGCACTCCGAGTTTATATAAGTTGTAGCAGTTGCCTTGCTACGCACTTCTGCCTTTCCTGTCTCCTGTTTCTTCTACACTTTACAGTGCTATACTTGCACTGCAGGCCTACTCCATAGGCCTGCACCACTGGAACAATAAAGGAACAATACTCAATCACATTGGTCAGCCGTATTGATTCCTATCTCCGTCGTCTACATCTGGCGCCCGAATAAACCTGAACTCATGGACAAGGGATCCTCGGACTACAATACTGATCGACTCAGCACACAGAGGTACGTCCGAGCGATACGGAAAGCCGGTCGAACAGCACTGCCCCGGTGCTGGAAAAATTAGCAGCGCGCGCGCTCAAAAAGGAAGTGAATTTCACCCTGGCCCGGTGAGCGACCGGAGGAGGGGCAAGGGGAAGCACGCCACCACAGAAGAGGCTGTGCTAAACGCTGTCCACCTATCCTCTCCGTGAGAGGTATTACTGGCAATTCTGGGATCGTAAAAGGGCTATTAGCCTGTGCCCAGAGTCATCCCCACGGCAATAAGCTTTTACTTCCGAAGCACAGGACGAAATTGCAGCCCAGCTGTGGGATGAGGTGCTAAATGCTTAAAAAAGCAGCTTTTCGCTATAGCACCGTGTGACGGATCGTCACGGACATTGCAATCGAGAAAAGCAGAGCAGGCTACTCCCGATCCGGCTGCTGCGGCGTTTGGTTCTAACCGAGACGAGAAAGGGAGACTCGGAAGGCACTCCCCGCCCTCCGCCCCCCTCCCCTCTCCTTGCACATCGTCTGCCGCTCCGTCAGCATCCTCCTCAATTTCAATTGCCCGCTACTCCTTCTACACGAATCGCGGCTCTCTATTACCGTCCTTTTGCGCGGAAAAATCTGCTCCTGCCACGTCAATAGCGGCAGAAGCGAATCCTGATCGAACTGACAAGGCGCCCGAAATCAAAATGGAGGTCGCTAGGCATTAAGAATTAGACAAAGGAGACACCACCTCTGCCATCTTGGCAAGCACACTGTGTTTATTAACACACCGCCACAGCCGCCCGCGCCCAGCGGAGAAACCCATTAAAAAAAAAAAAGGCGGCAAAACCTGCGGCTCGGCGTTTTCGATCCCCTTCATGAACATCTTCCTGATACCGCCAGCGATGGCTTGGGCTTGGAAGCCGGACAGCGCGAACTCTGCCCTAGAACTCCTGAAGCGCTTGCAGGCTCGCGATCACGGCATTTTTGCACCCCCGCCCCGCCGCGAGCCCCGGCCGCCCCGATGGTGGCCCCCACTACCCCGGCAGCGCTCACCTCGGCAGCCCTCAGCCCGGCGGCGCCCATCCCAACGGCGCCCCACCCTCCAGCAGTTCCCCTGGCGACGCCTCCCGCGACCCCCCATGGCCCCCGCAAGTACCGACGGCTCCGATCAAGCGGCATCGATCGACGCACCGCCGACAACAGCGGCCCCGGCAACAGCCACCCCCACAGCAGCGGCAGGAACGGCCCCAGCGGCCCCTTCCCCCCAGCGGTTTCAGCTGCGCTACACCCCCCCACCTCCTACATTCCACACGTTATTAGCACTCGGACGGAGATTTCAATTGAGTCCCGATGGGGCGATCGGGAGGTGGGAGGGACACGGAACTGTCCTGCTGAGCTGGTGGAAAGGTATTGTGGGAAATGTAGTCACAGATGGAGAAGGTTAACAATGACTATGGTAATCTGAACTGACTAATGTTCTTTAACAGAAGCTAGACAAGCCATAGCTACCTATGGGCTACAGTCAGGATACACAACTGCTGTAATCAATCAGTTGTTTTCAACACATTTGTTAATCCCTTTTGACACACATATGTCAGCAAATGGTGTTTATTACGAGGTCTGAGAGTGATCATGGAGGAGATGGGTGCCTTACAACCTGGCCTCCCAACTCCCAGTCCCCACAAATTGGGACCTGATTATTATTCATTTGAAGGATCGTTTTCTTTACAATTTGCTCACACTCGGAGGACTTAACAAAGTCTGCATCTACTGAGTCATCGATTAAGGCAGACTCCACCCACCGATATCAATGGGTAGCCTGAAGGCATGCTTGAATCCTCAAGGCACTCTCTTCCCACTTAAATAGATTCATTGTGACATAGACTTGTGACATCTATAAGTCTACGGATGGTATTCTGATTGCAACAAAAAAGTTACATCGTAAGACGATGCTGTCTAAGTTTCAGCAGCAAGCAGACTTGAAAGTCACACCGTCTTAGCCCTTGCAACTCCTCAATTAACTGACAATTCACTTGCAAATGCCTGAGAAGCCATGCTTCGGCAGCCAGCAGACTCTACGAGGTGTCACCATCAGCCATCTCATTGGGGCGAGATCTTTGCCAGATCTTATCAGCAAATGCAGCTTCCTGAGAAGGCTTTGCAATTAAGTCAGGATGTAGTGATCAAAGGGTGGTCCACCATCCAGGACAATAACTCTGATCCTGTGTTTCTTATTACTGAGCAGGGTCTAACAGGGACACTTGGTTTCTTTGTCAATACCATCCCTTACATACGGCATTCAATACTAATTAAGACCTGACTCACGATATGAAGGTAGAAATGTGGATATTTTGGCATTTGACAATGCTAATGAAGAAACTAAACAGGTCCTCAGCATGTTATCAACAGGTGCCACTGCCTCATGACTGCAGGACCACAACGAATGAAGGCATCGACAAGCAGCAATGTATCTAGCCACGGCCATAGAAGCAGTCTTGAAATCATCATGCCTCCGAGAAACCTAGGTACCTTAAAGTGTCTGACTGCTGGACAGACTCGAAAGGGTCACAGATCTAATCATTTTACTCGAGATCGTCACAGAAGCTGCTCCTGCAGCGTGAATATACCCCGCACGACAACACCAAACCAGGGTCCTTGGACCGTGCCTCCCACATCCCCTCCCCCCCCCCCCGGCAGCGCACAGCGGACCTGACAACAGCCACATATCACCTTTTGAATCCACAAAGTGTTGTCGAGTTTAACTGGCATGGTCCTTTGGGTCACAGACCCTGTGCTCTGTTAATTGGCAGACGACAGTCTATCTTTAGACAGGGCATCCTTATAATTCCTGGTTCAATACATTCTGATTATGACTGGGCTATGAAAATTATGCTCTATACCATTGCCTCTCCTGTTAGCACTCTTGTTGGGACAGAAATTGCTTAGTTAATACCATCTGAGTTCCGAGTGCCTAAAACTTCTAACAGGATCCAAGGGCAAAAAGGCTCGGGTTCCACCGATATGCCTATTACCTTATTAGCCCTAAAAATCCAAAAGAGAAAACTGGAACAGATTTTATCTGTCAGACACCCTTGTGGACAAATTATACAATTTTCAATTATTATGGATACTGGAGACGATGTCATCATTATACCTAGTCATAAACGGAATGGTCACTAGCCATTGCTCATGGCAAATGTTGAAGTCATGTGTTTAAAAGGTATCCAAACGACCTGGGTTAGCAAAGAGCCAGTGCAATTAGCTTTTAACTACAGCAAATCAATCACTGTAAGACCGTACATGTTAACCCTTCCAGTTGCTCTATTGGGCTGATATGCCTTAAGTCAACTAGGAGCAAAACTTGTTACCGTTCGTTCTTTGTAGTGGCTACTAATCAGCAACCAACCCTCAAATTAAAATGGAAAACACATAATCCAGTATGGGTGGAACAATGGTCGTTCAGACACGATAGGCTGCAAGTCGTTAAGACCCTAATACAGAAACAATAGCAATTAGAGTACACCTTGCTAGCCACCCACCCCTACCCCCACCCCCAGAAAAGGGAGGATTTTCTAGTACTACTCTTGCCAACCAAAGCTCTGCTCTGATTTAAAGTTACAGTGATAATTTCTTCATTTCTGATTGCAATGTCCTTAAGAGATTTGTTATTTAGAGTTTTGCTAAGTTTTCCTGGTAAGCATAATGAATGGTAAGCATTTGGTATTTACAGATACCTAGTACATAGTAATTGCAGTAAGGTGTAAGTACTTAGTAATGAGTTCACATGGTAAGATTTCTTTTGGTTCGAACCTTCTTAGTTGTGTGCCATGGCATTTCAAAGGAGCTCCATGTAATATAGTTAAGACTTGTAGTAAATAGGTATTAATTTTAAAAAGTATTCCTTAGCTAAGGTAATGTCTTTATATTTCTTTCTTAGACATAGACTAGAAAAAAATGCAAAAAATACAAAAAAATGCAAAAAAAAAAGGTAAACAAAAAAACATAGAAATATAAAATATATAACAAAAGCACAAAAGCTCTGGATACAAAACATAGAGTGCTAAATAACAGAATAGTAATAAAAAAAAGAACAACAACAAAAATAAAATATTAAAAACAAATATGACACATTGAAAAATCATAAAGATTACTAACACAGAATAGCTATTAACAAAAAAAAAGACATAAGAATTGTTAGCAAAAAAATGAAAATAAGGATTATTAAGACTACTTGATTAAAACAAACAAAAAATTATACAAAGAAAAAGTTGAGAAAATTAAAATGAAAAATTATAATAAAAAAGAATTAATAGAAAAGGTTAAGAAATATAATAAAAAATAAAAAATTAAAATTAAAATAGAAAATAGATTAAATAAAACAAACATGCAAACTAAAAAATAATTACAATAAAGAATATGAGATAAAAAATAAAATATTAAACTCTAGATAAAAAGAAAAAAATAGAAATTATAAAAATAAAAGTAATTAAAAGAAAAAATTGATTAGAATAACAAGATAAAATACAGATTAAAAAATTACAATAAGTAAAAAAATAATAAAAATTTAAAGAACAAAGAAAAATTAAAATACAAAAATAACAAAAATTAATTGAATAAAATATATATAAAAATTAGATTAAAATTAACAAACAAAAAAGATAACAAAAAATAATTAAAAAGTGTAGAAAAAAAATATAATAAAATGCAATAAAAAAACCCAAAACATTAAAATAGTATAAAAATAATTTAAAACAGAAATTAAAATTAATTAAAGATTTTAAAAAAAGAACTAGATTAAAAGTCAAAATATTAAACATTTAAAAATAATAAATTCACAATAGAAAACAATAACTAAAAATGAAATAAAATAACAAAATGAAACAAAAAATAAATAATAAAAGAGATACTGGATGGCCACGATCAGGTCACCTCGAGCCTTCTTTTCTGCTAACTGCAATCATCGCAACAAACAATGGTGGAAGAATCAAGACCATGAGGACACAGCATTTCCCATGCAGTCGAACATCGATCACAATAACTGCTATGATCATCTGGGATCAAACAGCATCACTCAGAAGAATGTACCACAGCATCATGTGAATTAGGACTGAATATTGTGGTTGCTTGATAACTGTATTCTCTCTTGTTAACTAAGTGTGCCTCTGAATGTAGACATCCTAGAGGATAAAGTTTCATTTTTACATTTTGCTTAGTAGAGATTATTAACAAAAAAAAAAAAAAAAAAAAAGGGGGAAAAGAGAGAATACCCCATAGCAAAAAATTAGCTCATGGCAACCCTAGAAATGCTGTAACCCTAGAAACATCAACTTTGCAAAGTGCTGTAACCCTCTCACTGCAAGACAGCATGAACACGGCACAACTGTCATGAAAATGACAATCAGCAAACCTACTTAGCACTGACCAGAATGACAGTCACAATAAACCAAGATGTCAACAGAAAGCATCTAACTTATAACTGAGTGTCGTGACTGCTTTACTGTTGTGTGAACATTAAGAGATCAGAATTACTAGGATGAGCAAAAACACATTATTCAGTGTAATTTTATATTGGGCAATGCAATGAAGCTTTTTTTGGTCTTGCTGCTTGCCTGCAAGTTTTCTGTCTGTGAAGCTAGAGCCTGGCCAGATCTACCTTTACAGATTAAAGAAATCTTGCTACCATTAAACAATTCATGATTTTTGACCATCCTAGAGAAAATAAAGATGCAACATAATCCTAAAGCAGATCGCAAAAGACAGTGCTAAGGATTGCATTTGTGCCTCAATCTCTGTGTGCAATGCATTCAGGCATAATCAAGTCTTCTCTGTCAATAAGAGGAGTGAAATGTAAAGATCGTAACTGTTAAGATCTAAGTCCTTCTTTACAATGTCTGTTATCTTTGACCATGTATTATGCCAGCTCTGTAGAGCATTGTAACTAGTTCAACTTAAGCTTTGTGCCTTGTATGGGTTACATCAGTCTGTTAGACATGCTGCACTACAGAACTCTTGCTTTTGCTACACAGCTTAGCTTTACCTTGCTTGCTTCTGTGTTTGCAGTAGCATCTTGTATGGGATGAGAACAACTCCCATGACCAGACTGCTCACAAAAACAAAAAGGGGGATTTGTGGCAATACCAGCGACGAGCAGTGTGAGCAATCTGGCAGTGCAGGCCTAGAGCCTGACATGATGGTAGGCCATGCTCAGCATAAGTGCAGAGTCAGCTAGCAGTGGAGCAAAACAGTGCTGTGCCTGCAGCATGTAACTAAAACAAGACACTGGTAGCTATAAACATGGACAGTTATCTTGGGACAACAGGACATGCACCTGCATCAACAACCTCGTTGTGTCATTAGTAGTTGGACCAATAATCTGTAATAGTGCAATGTGTGGTCACTCATAGGGAACCAATGGAGCTATGCCAACAGGGCACTCCGAGTTTATATAAGTTGTAGCAGTTGCCTTGCTACGCACTTCTGCCTTTCCTGTCTCCTGTTTCTTCTACACTTTACAGTGCTATACTTGCACTACAGGCCTACTCCATAGGCCTGCACCTCAGGCCTGCACCATCGGCCTGCACCACTGGAACAATAAAGGAACAATACTCGATCACATTGGTCAGCCGTATTGATTCCTATCTCCGTCATCTACAGGTGTCACCATCATGTCCATGGGACTTCAGGACATCACGATACGACACAATACATTAACATGCAAAACAATAAAAGGAAGTACTTTTAAATGTGATATGCAATTAACTATGAACCTTACTGCCACAGGAAACTGATAAGCATACATATTTGCCACATTAACATCTAAGAATGTTTCCCTGAGCTCCTCTGACTGTAAATACAGATCATACAATTAATCTTAGAGAAAATACCTACAAAGGCCAAATAACTTACACTTTCAGGTACTACTCTCTAGGTCTGCTATCATTCATTCTTGCTTGGCTTCCTCTGGATATATCCAGTGGCTCATCTTCCTAATTTTACTGACACAGTATTTCAGTTCACGCTAGTGTGCCTCCCTCTTCAACACTTGAGCTGCAGCTCTTTCCGCCCTCGTTCCTCTTAGAATCATAAAATCAATAAGGTTGGAAACGGTCTCGAAGATCATCAAGTCCAACTTGTAAAGGACTTTCATATGTATGAAAATCATGTCTCAACATCACATGTGAACCCACATCAGCTTGTGATTCCCAGGGTTGTTTCCTGCAGAACTATTGCTTAACCAGTGATTTACCATCCTTGTACTGAATTTATATTCAGAAAAACTTTATCTTTAGAAGGAATGACAGCATTCTCTTCTTGCCTCCCAACCACTTCTCTCAGCTTGTGCAGAGTGTTTCAATCCAGTCCCTCTCCAGTGTATCTGTAGTATACTCTAGTGTGGTGCAATCTGTAAACTCAGTAAAGGCACACTGTATTCCATCAGTCACATCCTTAACACAACTACTGAACAGTAATGGAGTGAAGATAAGACTGTTGCAGAACTCTATTAGCTACTTATTTCTGACTTCAAAAACTCTCCTGAATCCCATTTTCTAGTCATGTACCTGTCTAGCACTTGCTTCAGGTCATACTAACATCAAAATATCCTGAAGCTAGAGCTTCCCTCAAATCCAGATTACTCCATGAGATGTTTAATGGTTACAGAAAGCTATATGGAAGAGACACCACTATAGAGCAGGCATAGTAAACTCCTCTCTTGCTGATGTGCAATGTCAAACTGGGCTTCAGAAAAAGCCATTTTTCTCAAAAGCTAAGTCACTGGTTCAGGCAGAAATCTCTCTGCTATTTCCTAATGCTCTACTCTTTTAACCTTGGCATTTTTCGAATGCCAAAATCCCAAAATTGCTTCTAATGGCAATGCTTAAAGTGATCATGTTAAATACCTGAAGCCTAAGAACTAGTCT
Source organism: Melanerpes formicivorus (assembly GCF_026170545.1). Classification (NCBI taxonomy): domain Eukaryota; kingdom Metazoa; phylum Chordata; class Aves; order Piciformes; family Picidae; genus Melanerpes; species Melanerpes formicivorus. The sequence continues at coordinate 1,698,593 of NW_027142409.1, forward strand.
GTAGTTTGAACTAGGAATGCCTTCCACTAATCACTGAGATATGGTTGTATTGTAATGTGACTGTTTGAAGCGGTGCCTTTAACAAAGGGACACCATGGCCGAATGTTTTATAAACAAAAGACAGATCTAAACTAATTTCATTGGTGGAGAAGCAGAGCACTGCCTTAAGTTTTGATTCCCAGTGAGGTTAGTCTCAGTCTTGCACTTTCTCCTTAGGCAGCTTGCGGCTTCTGGGCTTTTGGCCAGACTGACCTTGAGCAGATAAGGCCTCTACTAACATATAACTGCTTTTAATTAACAATTGCTCTTTTTTTCTCTCTTTCTAACCCTCTTTGGGGAAAAAGGGGAGAGAAGGGGGTACAGGAGGAAACCCTTCCTCCTGGCGGGGGAGGGGAATCTCATTCCTGTGTTACTTTGTTGTATATTTCTGTATATATATTGTAAATATTGTAAATTCTGTATATAAACCTGCATTTCCTAAACCGCTTGTAAATACAGCACAAAATCCTTTGCTAATCCGGCTGTGGTTTTTTTTTTTTCCTTTCAATTTTCTTCCCTTTACTTACGAGGGGGGAAGAAGGCTTGAGGCCTTCCCCTCAACCCTCGACATTTTTTTTCTTGGCTTCCCAACGTGTGGCAGATAATTAGATTAATTTATTGCTTTATTGCTTTATTGCTTTAGTGTTTTATAGCCAAATTAGCAAACATGAAGGTGCTGTGGATATTGGAGCATTTAATTTTTTCAATTTTTGGGGCTCTGGTTTACAGATATTGTTTGGGTTTGATTCTGGATTACCTGGGTAAATATTTGACGCAGAAAATATATTTGTGGTTTATTTATAGAGTCAAACTTTTCTATGCATGCTGTGTGGATTTCTTCTGGCCAGCGAGATACAGAAATGTGACCTCTAGCACTCTTCCGATTGAGATAAAAGACTTTAAGATCCCAGTGGAAGAAAGAGTGACTTTGGGTGATGGCTTGGATCCAAAGGTGATTTGTCTTATGTGTGTAATCCTGCAGCTGGTGATAATTAACGTGTATCTGCTAATTTTGTTGCGTCGGGAGAGGAAGGTGTCCAGACCGTGTTTTGTTATTAAAACTAGATCAAAGAGAAAGCAACGTGGCTCTGGGTCAGTCCCAGAGACGTCTAGTGATGAGGAGTGTGGAGAATCTGTGTCAGTTAAAAACAAAGCTAAAAAGTTAATTGGAAAAGCTGCTCTGAACGGTTTGCCGCTGATTCTGGCAAGCTGCCAGGGGTGGCGGCAGCTCCCAACATGGCGTCTCCTCCATCTCCTTCTCCCGCTTCTTTTTCGGCCATTAATGGGGCAGGGTCATTTCTGTCTTCTTGCACAGTGGGACCGGAAGCCACAGCCCCAGCAGCTGATTTATCTCAGGACCTGTCAGCTTCTGTTAAGGAGGCTGTAAATTCAAACACAGCTCCAGTTAAGGTGGCTGTTTTAAAGACTAGAAGTGGAAAGACAAAAGCTGATCCGGGAGCTAATGGAGGAGAAGAGCAGGAGACTGATCCTGGTGAGGGGCCCTCTACTAGAAAAGATCCTGCTGAGGAGGAAGAGAAGATTTGTTTTAAAGATCTAGCTGACTTAGTGAGAGCAAAACAGGATAGAGATGCAGCTAGGACAGGAGCTGGCAAAGGTTGTTCTCGGCTTAAAGAGGTCCTTGAAAAATGCCAGCAGGATTATTAGGACAACAAGTTGAGAAAGAAGGGGATGATATTTCCGAGTGTTCCTCTCCAAGGGAAGAATTATGAAATGTCCGTAAAGATTATACCAGAGCAGATAAGGAGCCAGTTCTAGCTTGGCTTAGTAGGTGTGTGGCCGGTTGACGTTGCCCCCTTAAGAAAGGGAATATGGTGGACGGAAGTTGGTAAACGGAAGGAATAGTCTAAACTATTTCATTGGTAAAGTGGGAGGAAGCACCTTCTGAACTGGGAGTGAGCTGGGAATACCCTGGGCACTCCGGCATTTTATTTTCAGTCTTGCTTCCGCCTCTTCTTCGTGCAGCAGCTTTCTGTGCTGGGCTTTCTGCCAAGGCTCCGGCCTTCAAACTGACTAACTTGATAAGGCCTGTATTAACTCCTTTCCAATTAACACAAACTGCTTCTAACATTTTTTTTTCCTCTCTTTTTCTTTCTCTTTCTATCCCATTCTGGGGAAAGGGGGGGAGAGAGAGGGGAGAGCGGAGGTGGGGAACCCCTCTCTGTCCGAGGGGGGTCACTCTCATTTCTGTGTTACTCTGTTGTATATCTTTGTATATATTGTAGATACTGTATATTTGTAAATATTCCCCTGCAAACCCTACATTGCTTTGTAAATATAGCTCCACTGCTTTGCTAATTCAGCTTGTGAGTTTTTTTTCCTTTCCCTTCAATTTTTTTTTTCCTTTTACTTCACGGGGGGAGGGAAGAGGCTTCTTGGCCTTACCCTTTCCAAACCCACCACATTTTTTTTATTGGCGTACCCAATGTGCGGCAGATAATTAGTTCAATTTATTATTTGATTGATTTAGTGTTTTCCAGCTGAATTAGCAAACATGAAGGTATTGTGGTTTGTGGAGCGATTATTCTTTTCAATTTTTGGGGCTCTGGTTTACAGGTATTGTTTGGGTTTGATTTTGGATTACCTGGGTAAATATTTGGTGCGGACAATTTATATGTGGGTTATGTATAGAGTTAAATTATGGTATGGAAAATGTATTAATTTCCTATGGCCAGTGAGATACAGGAATGTTACCTCCACCACTCTCCCAATTGAGATAAAGGGTTTTAAGATTCCGCCTGAGGAGAGAGTAACTTTAGGTGATGCCTGGGATCCAAAGGTGATTTATTTCATGTGTATAATCCTGCTCTCAGTGATAATTAACGTGTATCTCCTGACTTCTTTGCGGCGAGAGAGAAAGGTGTCCAGAGCTTGTTTTGTTATTAAAACTAGATCAAAAAGAAAACGCCGTGGCTCTGGATCACTCCCAGAGTCATCTAGTGACGAGAACTGTGGAGAACCCGTGTCAGTTAAAAAGAAGGCTAAAAAGTTAATTGGTAAGGCAGCTCTAAATGACTTTGCTGATTCTGGCAAGCAGCCAAGGGCATCAGCTGGTATCAACATGGCGCCTACTCCTTCTCCTACTCCTTCTCCTTCTTCTTCTTCTCCATTGGCCAGTAATGGAGCAACGTCACTTCCGCCCACTCCCTCGGTGGGACCGGAAGTCACTGCCCCAGCAGCTGATTTATCTCAGGACCTGTCAGCTTCCATTAAGGTGGCTGTAAATTCAAACACAGCTCCAGTCAAGATGGCTCCTTTAAAGACTAGAGGTGCAAAGGCCCAAGATGGAGAAGAAGAGGTGGAGACTGATCCTGGTGAGGGGCCCTCTACTCTAAAAGATCCTGCTCAGGAGGAAGAGAAGGTTTGTTTTAAAGATCTAGCTAACCTAGTGAGATCAAAGCAGGATAGAGATGAAGTTAGTAAGGCAGCTGGCAAAGGTGGTTCTCAGCTTAAAGAGATCCTTAGGAGAATGACAGAAGGATTTTACGGGCAAAGAATTCAGGGAGACGAGGAGGAAGATGATATTACAGACTGTTCGTCGCCCCACGAGGAATTGAGAAATGTCCGTAAAGATTTCACCAGGGCAGATAAGGAGCCAGTTCTAGCTTGGCTTAGTAGGTGTTATGATACAGGTGCTTCAGCTCTAACAGTTGGAGACAATTCAGCAGCTCAGTTAGGAACTCTCTCAAGGGACAATGGAATAGATAGACATCTAGGCGAAGCTCTCGGTAAGGTTAATCTGTGGATACGCCTTTTAATAGCGGTTGCCCTGAGATACCCTTCCCGAGATGATCTTCCCTGGAATCCTAAACCCTGGACTACCATAGATGAGGGAATTAAGCGCTTGAGAGAATTCGCTGTTAGAGAGCTACTCTATGGTGAACATGAAACTCTGAATCCTGATGATATTCCTGTGGGTATTGGTCTTGCTAAAAAGATCATCAAACTTGCTCCTTCCAATTATGCAAACATTCTGGCAAGCAGAATTGTGTCAAGAAGTTATGGTGGAGCTTCTCCTACGGTTGGCCAATTCAGTGATCAAATGAGACAATTGGAGGATAGCATGACACGTGGTTCTTTGGTTTCGGCCATTAAAACGATGTCTGGTGATATTCAGAATTGCATAAGAGAGTTAAAGGATGAATTTAGAAATTCCTTATCCCAATTGGCACAAAGGGATAATTTCAATTCTTCCTCCAGGTGGGTGCAAGTTTCATCTGTGAGGAATACACATCCTCCAAGGAGGTCATTCCAAAACAGGACATTCCAAAACAGGTCATTCCAAAACAGACCACCAAGGCAATCACGTAGAACTATTTGGATAACTCTGCATGATCAGTTTGGTGAGAACATGAACCGCTGGGATGGCCAACCAACTTCTAATCTTTTCAGGAGACTGAGGGAATTGCAGAGTGGCAGAACCCAAGGTAGTAATACCAGAAGGGTAGCTGTTACTTCCACAGTTCCCCAGAACGACTCTTATGGCTCCAACAGTGGCTCCAGTTATAACCCTGCATACTATGTGCAATGCACATGTGCGCATGTTCCCCATAACTAGGGGTGCCCTGCCTCCCGCCAGGGGGAGGAGAGGGATAACAGAGATAACAGAATCTATTGGGATGTGTACATCCAGTGGCCTGGCACTTCACAATTTCGGAAGTACAGGGCCTTGGTTGACACAGGAGCTCAGTGCACCATAATACCATCAAATTATCAGGGATCAGAGTCTATAACTATTCTGGGAGTCACTGGTGGATCTCAAGAGTTAAGTAAGGTAGAGGTTAATATAAGTTTAACTGGTAAACAATGGAGGAAGCATACAGTTGTGACCGGACCTGATGCACCTTGTATTTTGGGAATTGATTTTCCGAGAGAAGGGCATTTCAAAGACCCTAGAGGTTACTTATGGGCTTTTGGAGTAGCTTCTATAGAAATTGATGGACAAAAATTGAAGCTGTCTGCTAGACCTGAGCTTTCTGATGAATCTGCAGTTGTGGGACAACATAAGATACAGGACATGAAATTGCCGGTTGCTTCTCAGACTGTGTATCACAGGCAATACAGAACCAACTGTGACTCTTTGTTGCCCATTCAGAATCTGATTTGTCAAGTGTAGAGTCAGAAAGTCGTCAGCAAAACTTTGCAGTATCATGGCCTCTGTAAATATTTTCATGTGAGTTTTTCGCACAGCTACTAGGAAAGGAATAGCCCTCTCAAGAGAAAAAAAAAAAAAAGAAAAGAAAAAGGTTGCAAACATACAGAAAGTGGCCAACATACCTGGCAACAGCTGTAGAATCCCAAAGCATTTTATTCCCTCTCAAGTTGCTGATGCCCCTTGTAATAAATTACCAGGTCAATAGTGTTCAATAATGAAAGAAATCTATTTTCAATTATGTAATTATCATTAAAAAAAGACCTTAGATTTTTAAAGTTAATTCAAAGTTTTAACAGACAAATAGAATGTTTATAATGCATAAATACTTTCTTAAATATCCTAACTTTTTATATGCAGATGTTTAATCTACACAAATTACCCTGAAAATAGAAGCCCTTCACTTATTCCCAGGTCAGGCTTATGAAATTAACTGCTAACTTAGTTTCTCTTCATGATCCTGCCAATGACCTTTTACCTGCCCCAGTAAAATCATTCCCTCTCCATGGATTAGAGGTGATTAAGGATCAGTGTCAGTTTAGTCTCATACATTTGCTAAGCAGAGACAACAAACTGTGCCAAAATGTGTTTGATTTATTTGTGGTGGTTTTGTGATAGACAAACCCTTACTGGGCTCAAATCAAGGATCAGAAAAGAGTGCTTTATGTCATTGGCAGCTCTTTAACCCAAAGTGTCACAGCAAGGACTTAGTGTCCTTCAGCTAAATTATTAGTTTTCAGAAACAATAATGACTGAAATCAATCAAGCTTTTCAGTGCTTATATAACTACCAATTCAATTAGCCAGTTGCTAGATGAATACCTGTATCTATTGAGCTGAACCTCAAACACATTGATATCTCCACAGTGCAGTCAAGCAAATAAAATATTAAATAGAAGTTTCCTGTTTTTGAAGAAACATATCTAGCAGTGTTATTAATTTCTAAAGATTTTAGAGCTATATGCAGCTATGCAACCAGTAGGTTGTCAGTTGACTATGAATATCAACAGATCTATGCTGGAGCATAGGAAGGAAGAAACATGATCTGAACTTTCTCTTGAAGCAGTATAGAGATTTCTTGGACTAAAATATGTGGGTTTTTTCCTCAAGTCTTTAAACTTCTTCCTAGATTATTGAACATGCAAAGATCATTTGCTTGCTTATTTACAAGAAAAAGAATAGATTAGGGCTAGATTAATCATAAACTCACATTGGAAACTGAGAAATCATGTTACCTGTGGAAATTCAAAATCAGTTGTAACTGTGTCTATATGGAAAGAAATCTTACAAAAAGAGACTTACACATTGTACACATAACCATAAAATATAAGAGTTTCAAGTATTTCAAACTAAACCTGATAAACTTTGAGTTATTTACATGCCCTTGACTAATAAAAACAATAATCTCTGTGTTGTGGTGTCATGACTAGGTTCTGTGTGGTTTTGCTCGGCAGTCAGTATCTTAATTACCTAAAACCAATGTTTAATTCTTTGTTGGGCTAAGGAGATGAATTTACTGTGACAGAAAGAACAGACAGAAAGACACAGCATACTAATGAAGCAACAGTGACAATAAGAGAGAGAAAAAAATCATTTCAACTTCATTGGCTAATGAATTTCAGGAAATAATTCAGAATAGTTCCTTTTCCAACAAAAATGAATGATAGTGAAGATAGTCCCAGTTTAGACACTTTAATGGATGCACTCACATTCTTTAATATTTTGTTCATCAGACTAAAACAAATATAAGACTACAAATGGTTACCTGAGCTCACTTAATTTCTCTACTGCTGTTGGCCTCAGATTATGTTGACTCAATCAACAAGATTGTGTCTGTAGATGTAATTTATTAAGTCCCACACATCAAAATATTGCTCTGTTTTTTAAGTTAGTAGGAGCTATGCTCTGGAATGGGTAGGGGTTGAAACATGAAGCCAGATTTTTACTTCAGGGTCCAGATTCCACTATTTCTACAGGATTAATCTTGGAAGAGTATACTATATGATTTTCCAGAGTAGACAAATTCAGAGGAAAAAGGAGAAAACTGTCCTACCCTCATCATGCTTCCCAAATGCAACTCCAGTGCTGCTACTTTTAGCATATTTGACCAACTGATCCCTAGAGCAGCTGAATACAGTGAGCAGAGAGATTTCTTATGCTGCTTTACTAAGGCCCCCATACACTAAGGTGTTGTCTTTTTTCAACAAGAAACAAATAAACTTTCTTTAGCTGTAACTGGAGGAGTTTGTATAAGAGCAGTGGTTCCCTTGTGATAGTGCTGTAGGCTGTGGGTATTCCCTGTACTTTACAGGGTATTCTGAGACCCTGCAGCATGGCAAGTTTTTATCACCCTACCTAACCTCCTTCATCTGTCCACTACTTCTGGCTTACTTGATTCTACTCCCTGCTTACTAAGTGTTTCAACCTTAATCACCTTTTCATGGTTAAGAAAGCCAAAGCCCCCATGACTCTCGTCTGACTGTGCTCCAATCTGTACAGCCATACATACTTGCAAATACTATTTTGAGGAGTACAGTGGGTTTCAGTAACAATGTCTTATGTCCTGTGAGAAATAAGCAAACTCATTACACTGTCATTAGTCTCTCACTCTCTACAGTTTGTTTCCATACATCTTCCATTCCCACACTGACATTGCAGTTTCCCAGGACAGTTCTGATGCTCTGCCTTGCAGAACTATCATTTTCTGTCAAATTTTTCACAGAACACATCTGCTATTTCTCCATTTGCCTTTTAACTGTGATTGTTGCTAATACTTTAGACTGTTGTTTGTGTTGGCTAAGGACCACGGAAGACACTGGGGACACATTTTGTCAGGTACTGGCAGCACTGCATATAGAAATGCCTGAAATGATGCTTTCTTCTGCCACATAAGGGATTCCCACAGAAACTCCTCAGATTCGTGGTCTGCTTCTCCCAAAAGGCTTCACTGATGCTTCCCTTCATAAATCTGCCTGGCAGCAGGATAATTTTACAATAATCTGGTGTTATGAAATGTTTGAGAAGTATTTTAAAATATGCAAAACATTAGCAAGTTTTCATTCCCATTCTTGGCCTCTGTAAAGCTAAGCTGGATAATGTACTAGTAAATTGATAATTTGATGTAATTTTAGTAAAAGAGGAGTCCTAGCTGACTGCCTGATTGGATCTTTTTATTTTCTGACTAAGAAGGAGGTACAGTACATGGACTGCTAAAGCTCCTAGTCAGGAGTTGGCTTCAGTATGTCAGAAGCTATTCAGAGAAACATAATTTCTGCTCCACAGATTTTACAGTCTATTTCTAAATCCATGGCTGTTCAACACTGTATTGCAGATATGCAGGCAGAGTTTTGCTCAATCTTCTGAGGGACTACAAGCAGAGGGCAGAAGAAAATTTTACTTCAATGGGATAATTATTGCCAGAGACTATTATTTTCATGTGCAGCAGAGCTCATCTCTACTTTGACATGCTGTAATAAGACTTTCTCAAAAGTCCTCTAATCTCTAAAGCAAAATTGCTTAAATTAGAAAGTGACAAAATAATTCAACAATTCAAACAATTCAAACAATTCATTCCCATGACAAATCAAAGTAGATTGATAGGAATGTATTCCTATCTGGTCACTTTTTTTCTTGGTAAGGCTGTCCTTTATTTAGAATAAACCTTTATTTAGAATAAACCAAACCAGGTTGGAAGAGACCTTCAAGATCATTGCATCCAACCCATCAACCAATCCAACCCACCCAAACAGCTAACCCATGGCACCAAGCACCCCATCAAGTCACCTCCTGAACACCTCCAATGACGGCGACTCCACCACCTCCTTGGGCAGCCCATTCCAATGGGCAATCACTCTCTCTGTATAGAACTTCTTCCTAACATCCAACCTGAACCTCCCCTGGCGCAGCCTGAGACTGTGTCCTCTTGTTCTGGTACTGGCTACCTGGGAGAAGAGACCATCATCCGCCTGTCTACAACCTCCCTTCAGGTAGTTGTAGAGAGTGATAAGGTCACCCCTGAGTCTCCTCTTCTCCAGGCTGAGCAACCCCAGCTCCCTCAGTCTTTCCTCATAGGGCTTGTGTTCCAAACCCCTCACCAACTTTGTTGCTCTTCTCTGGACTCGTTCCAGCAAGTCAACATCCTTCCTAAACTGAGGGGCCCAGAACTGGACACAGTTCCTTAAGTTCCTTAAGTTGAACCCTATTGAACATACTGTAAGGTTCTTCAGAGTTTCCATTCCAGTTTATCTGCTCTTGAGGAAGTAATTTCTGTCATCAGAAAGAGTCAGAGAACAGTGGTAAGAACTAATAATACCAAACAGTAGTGTAATTTCCTATGGGGAAAACACATTTTCTACCACTAATTATTACCAACAGCAATCTTGGAAATATCACATAACTTGTTTAAAACATCAAACAGAAGGAACTGCTTAGTATCAAGGATGACTAATGTAGGAACATGTGCTTCCACACATGCACACACATATTAGATAAAATGTTGATATTTAGAGGTTTACAAGATGTAAACATTGACTTTGGATTCTGCTTAAGTTTACACTTGAATAAAGAATGAAAACATACCAGTTTATATATAATCATGATCACCATAAAGAGGCAGAAATAGCTGCAATTGTTATAACGGACCTCTTCAATCTGCTTAGTGCTATAGTTGCAGGAAGATCAGAATTATGCAATAAAATCAGTCAGCTGCACTTGAGAAAGCATAGCAGAGGCTGAAGGCAAAAATAAAACAACCTAAAAATGTATTCAACAATTATATCCAATAGCTGCTTTGCTGGTAAGTGTGAAAACCCCTCATTTAGTTTGTGTGATGAAGCATGTGCAGATGAAGTGTGGTGTGTGCTGAAAACCAAAATGTGTGATTCACCTGTCCTGCCTTAAATGCCAGCTCTTGGAGAGTGATCAGATGAAGACCACCCATAATATCATATTTTAAAATCTCTCTGATTAAGAAAAAAGAATTGGAATAGAAAAGGATCTTACAACATGACAACTTCCAAGACTGGGATAATTCAAACTAAAACAGTTGGCTCTTTGGAGGTAAAGTTATAAAACAACTTAGTCAATGTAAAAGTTTATGTTCCATTTTCATACCCACTGGAAGGGCAACTGGAAGGCTATGTTTCACCAGCTTTTGATACAAATTTCTCTCTCTGATGCTGTTTGGCAGTTCTGCCCATTTTATCCTACAAGAAAGGTTTTGACTCTACGGCGCTAAAGGGATGTAATTTTGCCATCCTATACAGCCAGAGAGAGAGGTAGCTCCTGCTCTGAGACAAACCTCAATACCACAGTTGGGACTCTCTTGATTCCTGTGTAGTCCTGCGAGCATAGGATTAGAGTGCCTGAAACTGCCTTAGCTCTTTCTTCTCTCTAAAATGAGAGAAATGTAAACACACCAGAGGAAATCTCAATGTCTCCACGCTTTGAAGAATATAAAATTTTAATCCAGACTGATTTTTAATCTTAGTTCCTTAGTTCCTTTTTACATCTCTTGGATGCTTAAAATAAACTGGAAATCTACGGCCTCCAGCTTGCATTCATGTGACAGCCTAAACCCATCTGAAACTCTCCTTGCAGGTTTCTTAAGTTCCCTTCTTGCCAACCTGCCTGAACTTCACAAAGAAGACCTCCCCTGCCCTGGACCACAGCGCTCCTGTGCTCCCAGAACAGGTTAAAACAACACAGAGATTCCTCCAGGGAAGTCACAGGTTCAAGATCACAAAGGACATACCATGTTTGGGCCAGCTGGAGGTTTTTCTTGCTATTGTGCTTATCTGTATCTTCACTGTCATCCAGGCATTAACCTCTGACCTGCAAGCCTGCTTCTCGCAAAAGCCTTGCGGTGTTTACCCATTATGTAATGTCTGTGCTTTTGTGGAAATTTCACAGAAACAAATGGAGGAAGTTTGCCAGTCAAATGGCTTGACAATAAATCCCGTGGCATGTAGATAGAATGGTTTACTGTCACTGTAAGTCTGCTACTGGGATCTGTCACTGAAAAGATGTTTACAGATCTCAATGTGCTGGAGAGCCAAAGTATTCCAGCATTGCAGGACTGTACATGATTCGTAGAACAACCACCACTGCGCCTGATAGGGGTAGCCTTGTTTTGCCAGCCTGAATAAACAGAGTGACAATGTTTCAGATAAGTCAAGGTCACTAATGTCAACATTTCTGTCTATTCTTGTCCTAGGTTCATGAATACGAGAACCTACATTTTAGTTTGTTCATTGTAATGCTGCTTCTGCCCCAAAACATCTTTGCTTGAAGTTTGATCCAGGTAGGTAAATTGCCTTCAGATCCCTTTGCTTATTTCTAAAGGGTCTTTTATTATTTATACACAATGTTTTCCAATCCTTCCTTACCATGCCTGCTGCGTCACCACAATACCTTCTGTTGTATTATGTATCATCTATGTATGTATCATCAATCTTCTATGTACCATCAAAAGATGAGTTTGGCTAAGAAGCAGGAACAAACATAATTTCAAACAGTGGGACAGATAGGTAATACAATTCTTCCTTCACTGACCCTTTCAACCAAGGGCCTGATTCTGCTGCCACTGAATGGAGGTTTTCAGTCTCCATGTCACCAGGAGCAGCACTCAGTCTTAAGAGTTCTGCTATGATTAAGTTTTCAAATCTCATTTCCTTTCAGAGGAGAGAAAACACTGTTGTGACTAAGCTTTGGATGTGGTAACAAATCCCTGGCAGGTCGGTTTGTTTGAACGGACGTATTAGTTTTAAGGAAACTTTTACCATCTTCTCTGCCCTTAATCACAGCTTTTATTACAGTTACAATAATGTAACAGATGTACCTGCCAAAGGCAATATGTGTATTTTTAATGAGTTTCATAGTTTCATAGTTTCATTCAGGGTTGGAAGGGACCACAAGGATCATTTAGTTCCAACCCCCCTGCCATGGGCAGGGACACCCCACACTAGACCAGGCTGGACAGAGCCTCATCCAGCTTGCTCTTAAACACCTCCAGGGACGGGGCCTCGACCACCTCCCTGGACAACCCATTCCAGGGTCTCACCACTCTCATGGTGAAGAACCTCCTCCTCACATCTAGCCTGAATCTCCCTACCTCCAGCTTCATTCCATTCCCCCTAGTCCTGTCACTACCTGAGATCCTGAGAAGTCCTTCCCCAGCCTTCCTGTAGGCCCCCTTCAGATACTGGAAGGCCACAATGAGGTCACCTCGGAGCCTTCTCTTCTGCAGACTGAACAGCCCCAACTCCTTCAGTCTGTCCTCATAGGAGAGGTGCTCCAGCCCTCTGATCATCCTTGTGGCCCTTCTCTGGACACGCTCCAGCACCTCCACATCCCTCTTGGAATAGGGGCTCCAGAACTGGACACAGTACTCCAGGTGGGGTCTCACCAGGGCTGAGTAGAGGGGGAGGATCACCTCCCTCGACCTGCTAGCCACACTTCTCCTGATGCAGCTCAGGATCTGATTGGCTTTGCGGGCTGCAAGTGCACATTGAGAGCTCATGTTGAGCTCTTTGTCCACCAGCACCCCCAAGTCTCTCTCTTCAGGGCTACTTTCCAGCCAGTCACTGCCCAGCCTGTATTTGTGCCTGGGATTGCCTCGACCCAGATGCAGGACCCTGCACTTGCTCTTATTGAACTTCATGAGGTTGGCTTGTGCCCACCTCTCCAGCCTGTCAAGGTCCCTCTGGATGGCCTCCCTTCCCTCCAGTGTGTCTGCTGCACCACACAGCTTGGTGTCATCAGCAAACTTGCTGAGGGTGCACTCAATGCCACTGTCCATGTCACTGACAAAGATGTTGAATAAGACAGGTCCCAGGACTGATCCCTGAGGGACTCCGCTTGTCACTGGCCTCCACTGGGACATGGAGCCATTGACAGCCACTCTTTGGGTGCAGCCATCAAGCCAGTTCCTTATCCATCTAGTGGTCCACCCATCAAACCCATGTGTCACCAGTTTGGAGACCAGGATGTGGTGCGGGACAGTGTCGAAGGCTTTGCTCAGGTCCAGGTAGACAACATCAGTTGCTCGCCCCTCATCTATTAATTTTGTCACCTGCTCATAGAAGGCCACCAGGTTGGTCTGGCAGGATTTGCCCTTGGCAAAGCCATGCTGACTGTTCCCAATCACCTCTTCACTATTCTTTTGAGCGAGTAGTGACTCCAGGAGGATCTGCTCCATGATCTTTCCAGGCACAGAGGTGAGACTGACTGGCCTGTAGTTCCCTGGTTCCTCCTTCTTACCCCTTTTGAAGATGGGGGCAATGTTTCCCCTTTTCCAGTCTGTGGGGACTTCCCCAGATTGCCATGACTTTTGAAATATAATAGAGAAGGGTTTCGCAACCTCATCTGCCAGTTCTCTCAGTACCCGTGGGTGTATCCCGTTGGGTCCCATGGACTTGAACACTTTCAGGTTCTTCAGATGATCACGAACCTGATCTGCACTTACAATGGGCAGTTCTTCCTCCCCGTCCCTGGCATTGACTTCCATAACATCAGGAGTGTGGCTAGAGGCCCTTGCAGTGAAGACTGAGGTAAAGAAGTTATTAAGTACCTCAGCCTTTTCCTCATCACTTGTGACCATGTCACCATTTTCCTTTCTGAGGGGGCCCACACCTTCCCTAGTCGTCTTCTTCCCATTAGTATACCTGTAAAAGTTCTTAGTGTTCCCTTTAATCTCCCTGGCTAGATTCAATTCAAACTCTGCTTTGGCTTTCCTAACCAGGACTCTTGCTGCTCGGGCAGCTTCCTTGTATACCCCCTGTTCTACCTGTCCTTCTCTCCACTTCCTGTAGAGTTTCCTTTTAAGTAATAGTGTGTCCAGTAGCTCCTTGCCCATCCAGGCAGGCCTCCTAGCATTCTTACCTGCTTTTCTCTTTGTTGGTATACAGAGCTCCTGGACACAGAGGAGGTGGCCCTTGAATACTGACCAGCTGTCCTGGGTCCCTCTTCCCTCCAGGGCTTTGTCCCACGACACTTTGGCTAGCAGATCCCTGAAGCGATCAAAATCTGCACGCCTAAAGTCTAGGGTCTACTTTAGTTTTAGACAAAGAAAAATACCTTCTCAGGGAAATCAATCCTGGGCCTCTTTTTATTAAAGGCAACCAGCAGCTGAAGTACCGGAATGCAAGACTTGTACTAAATTATATGGTAGTTTCGTGATATTTCAGCTAGGAGCTGAATTCAAACTGTTGTGATCTAAAGCAGATTTGACCTACGTTCCCAGGCATGCATTAATCCGTCGATGCTACAGTTTACAGACACAGGATTAGTTCTTGGAGTGCTGTGCTAAGCACTGAGAGAAGTTGCTAAATCCTGGAGGAAAAAGGAGAAACCTAGAAAGCTGCTACAATGTCCTGCATTTTTAATGTAGTTCCTTCCGAATTCCTTCCTTCCGAATTCCTTCCCAATGCCTTCCTTCCGAATTCTTTCCCAATGCTTTCCTGCCTTCCTACCTTCCTTCCTTCCTTCCTTCCTTCCTTCCTTCCTTCCTTCCTTCCTTCCTTCCTTCCTTCCTTCCTTCCTTCCTTCCTTCTACCTTCCATCTTTCCAAATACCTATCTTCCGAATTCCCTCCTTCTGAATTCCTTTCGAATTCTTTCCTTCCTTCCTGCCGAATTCCCTCCTTCCTTCCTTCCTTCCCTCCTTCCTTCCTTCCTTCCTTCCTAATTCTATCCTTCCTTCAGAATTCGTTCCATCCTTCCGAATTCCTTCCTTCCGAATTCCTTCCTTCCATCCGAATCACTCACTCACTCACTCACTCCCTTCCTTCCTTCCCTCCTTCCTTCCTTCCTTCCGAATCCTACCGAATTCCTTCCGAACTCCCTCCTTCCGAATTCCTTCCTTCCTTCCTTGCTTCCTTCCTTTTGAATTCGTTCCATCCGAATTCCTTCCTTCCGAATTCCTTCCTTCCTAATTCCTTCCTTCCTTCAGAATTCCATCCTTCCTTCAGAATTCCATCCTTGCTTTGTTCCTAATGCGTTCCTTCCTTCCTTCCTTCCATCATTCCTTCCTTCCTTCTTTCCTTCCTCCCTCCCTCCCTTCCTTCCTCCCTCCCTTCCTTCCTTCATTTTTACCTTCCTTCCTTCCTTCCTACCTGCCGAAATCCATCCTTCCTTCTGAATTCATTCAATCCTTCCGAATTCCTTCCTTCCTTCCTTCCCTCCGAATTACTTCCTTCTGAATTCCTTCCCAATGCCTGCCTTCCTTCCTTCCTTCCTTCCTTGCAAATACCTGCCTTCCGAATTCCTTCCATCCGAATTCCTTCCTTCCTTCCTTCCGAATTCCCTCCTTCCAAATTCCTTCCTTCCGAATTCCTTCCTTCCTTCCTTCCTTCCGAATTCCTTCCGAATTCTTTCCTTCCTTCCTAACTCCTTCCTTCTTTCAGAATCCCTTCCTTCCTTCGTTCCTAATGCGTTCCTTCCTTCCCTCCGTCCTTCCTTCCTTCCTCCCTTTCTTTCTTCCTTCCTTCCAAATTCCTTCCTTCCTTCCTTCCTTCCTTCCTTCCTTCCTTCCTTCCTTCCTTCCTTCCTAATTCCATCCTTCCATCTGAATTCGTTCCATCCTTCTGAATTCGATCCTTCCGAATTCCTTCCTTCCAGATATCTTCCTTTCTTCCGAATTCCCTCCTTCCTCCCTAATTCCTGCCGTCCTTCCGAATTCCTCCCTTATTTAATTCCTTCCTTCCGAATTCCTTCTCTCCAAATTCCTTCCTTCCTTAATTCCATCCTTCCAAATCTGGTCCTTCCGAATTCCGAATTCCTACCTTCCGAATACCTTCCTTCTTGCCGAATTCCTACCTTCCTTCCGAATTCCTTCCTTCCTTCCTTCCGAATTCCTACCTTCCTTCGTACCTAATGCCTGCCTGCCTGCCTTCCTTCCAAATTCCTTAATTCCTTACAAATTCCATCCATCCTTCTGAATTAATTCCTTCCTTCCTTCCTTCCTTTCTTATTTCCTTCCGAATTCCTTCCATCCGAATTCCTTCCTTTCTTCCTAATTCCTTCCTTCCTTCAGAATTCCTTCCTTCCTTCGTTCCTAATGCATTCCTTCCTTCCTTCCTTCCTTCCTTCCTTCCTTCCTTCCTTCCTTCCTTCCTTCCTTCCTTCCTTCCTTCCGAATTCCTTCCTTCCGAATTCCTTCCTTCCTTCCTTCCGAATTCCTTCCTTCCGAATTCCTTCCCAATGCCTTCCTTCAGAATTTCTTCCTTCCTTCCTTCCTTCCTTCCTTCCTTCCTTCCTTCCTTCCTTCCTTCCTTCCTTCCTTCCTTCCTTCCTTCCTTCCGAATTCCTTCCCAATGCCTTCCTTCAGAATTTCTTCCTTCCTTCCTTCCTTCCTTCCTTCCTTCCTTCCTTCCTTCCTTCCTTCCTTCCTTCCTTCCTTCCTTCCTTCCTTCCTTCCTTCCTTCCTTCCTAATTCCTTCCTTCCAAATTCTTTCCAAATTCATTCCTTCTTTCCTGTCGAATTCCCTCCTTCCTTCCTTTCTTATTTCCTTCCTTCTTTCCTTCCTTCCTTCCTTCCTTCCTTCCTTCCTTCCTTCCTTCCTTCCTTCCTTCCTTCCTTCCGAATTCCATCCTTCTGAATTCCTTCCTTCCTTAATTCCACCCTTCCGAATTCCTTCCTTCCTTTGTTCCGAATTATTTTTTTCCGAATATCTTCCTTCCTTCAGAATTCCTTCCTTCCTTCCTTCCTTCAGAATTCTGAATTCTGAATTCCTTCCAAATTCCTTCCTTCCGAATTCCTTCCTACCTTCCTTCCGAATTCCTTCCGAATTCCTTCCGAATTCCTTGCATCCTTCCGAATTCCTTCCTTCTTTCAGAATCCCTTCCTTCCTTCGTTCCTAATGCGTTCCTTCCTTCCTTCCATACTTACTTCCTTCCTTCCTCCCTTTTTTTCTTCCTTCCTTCCAAACTCCTTCCTTCCTTCCAAATTCCTTCCTTCCTTCCTTCCGAATTCCATCGTTCCTTCTGAATTCGTTCCATCCTTCTGAATTCCTTCCTTCCTTCCTTCCGAATTCCGAATTCTGAATTCCTTCCAAATTCCTTCCTTCCGAATTCCTTCCTACCTTCCTTCCGAATTCCTTCTGAATTCCTTCCGAATTCCTTCCATCCTTCCGAATTCCTTCCTTCTTTCAGAATCCCTTCCTTCCTTCGTTCCTAATGCGTTCCTTTCTTCCTTCCATACTTACTTCCTTCCTTCCTCCCTTTTTTTCTTCCTTCCTTCCAAACTCCTTCCTTCCTTCCAAATTCCTTCCTTCCTTCCTTCCAAATTCCATCGTTCCTACTGAATTCGTTCCATCCTTCTGAATTCCTTCCTTCCTTCCGAATCACTCCCTTCCTTCCTTCCTTCCTTCCTTCTGAATTCTATCCTTCCAAATTCCTTCCTTCCAGATATCTTCCTTCCTTCCGAATTCCCTCCTTCTGCCCTAATTCCTGCCTTCCTTCTGAATTCCTCCCGTATTTAATTCCTTCCTTCCGAAATCCTTCTCTCCGAATTCCTTCCGTTCTTAATTCTATAATTCCGAATCCCTTCCTGCTGAATTCCTTCCTTCCTTCCTAATTCCTTCCTTCCTTCCAGCTTCCTACCTTCCTTCGTACCTAATGCCTGCCTGCCTTCCTTCCTTCCTTCATTTTTTCCTTCCTTCCTTCCTTTTTTCCTTCCTTCCTTCCTTCCAAATTCCTTCCTTCCAAATTCCTTCCTTCCTTCCTTCTGTATTCCATCCTTCCGAATTCCTTCCTTCCGAATATCTTCCTTCCTTCCGAATTCCTTCTCTCCGAATTCCTTCCTTCCTTAATTCCATCCTTCCGAATCCCTTCCTTCCTTTCTTCTGAATTCCTACCTTCTGAATATCTTACTTCCTTCTGAATTCCTACCTTTCCTCCTAATTCCTTCCTTCCTTCAGAATTCATTCCTTCCTTCGTTTCTAATGCCTGCCTGCCTTCCTTTCTTCCTTCCTCCCTTCCTTCCTGACGAATTCCTTCCTTCCTTCCTTCCTTCCTAATTCCATCCTTCCGAATTCCATCCTCCCGGATATCTTCCTGCCTTCCGAATTCCTTCCTTCCTTAATTCCTTCCTTCCGAATTCCTTCTTTACGAATTCCTTCCTTCCTTAATTCCACCCTTCCGAATTACTTCCTTCCTTTGTTCCAAATTCCTTCCTTCCGAATATCTTCCTTCCTTCCGAATTCCTGCCTACCTTCCTAATTCAATCCTTCCCTCAGAATTCTTTCCTTCCTTCATTCCTAATGCTTTCCTTCCTTCCGAATTCCTTCCTTCCTTGCAAATCACTCCCTCCCTTCCTTCCTTCCTTCCTTACTTCCTTAGTTCCTTCCGAATTCCTTCCTTCCGAATTCCTTCCTTCTGAATTACTTCCTTCCGAATTCCTTCCCAATGCCTTCCTCCCAAATTTCTTCCTTCCGAATTCCTTCCTTCCTTCCTTCCTTCCTTCCTTCCTTCCTTCCTTCCTTCCTTCCTTCCTTCCTTCCTTCCTTCTATCATTCCGTATTCCATCCTTCCGAATTCCATCCGCCGAATTCCTTCCTTCCGAATATCTTCCTTCCTTCCGAATTCCTTCCTGCCTTAATTCCTTCCTTCCGAATTCCTTCTCACCGAATTCCTTCCTTCCTTAATTCCACCCATCCAAATTCCTTCCTTCCGTTATTCCTAATTCCTTCCTTCCGAATATCTTCCTTCCTTCAGAATTCCTTCCTTCCAACTTTCCTAATGCGTTCCTTCCTTCCGAATTCCTTCCTTCCTTACGAATTCCATCTTTCCTTCTGAATTCCTTCCTGCCTTCATTCCGAATTCCTCCCTTCCGAATTCATTCCTTCCTTCCAAATCACTCACTTCCTGCCTACCTTCCTTCCTTCCTTCCTTAGTTCCTTCCAAATTTCTTCCTTCCAAATTCCTTCCGAATTCCTTCCCAATGCCTGCCTGCATTCCTTCCTTCCTTCCTTCCGAATCACTCCCTTCCTTCCTTCCTTCCTTCCTTCCTTCCTTCCTTCCTTCCTTCCTTCCTTCCTTCCTTCCTTCCTTCCTTCCTTCCTTCCTTCCTTCCTTCCTTCCTTCCTTCCTTCCTTCCTGCCTTCCTTCCTGCCTTCCTTCCTGCCTTCCTTCTTTCCGAATTCCATCCTTCCTTGGGAATTCCTTCCATTCTTCTGAATTCCTTCCTTCTTTCTGAATCACTCCCTTCCGTCCTTCATTCCTTCCTTCCTTCCTTCCTTCCAAATTACTTCCTTCCGAATTCCTTCCCAATGCCTGCCTTCCTTCCTTCCTTCCTTCCTTCCTTCTGAATTTCATCCTTCCGAATTCCTTCCTTCCGAATATTTTCCTTCCTTCCGATTTCCCCCCTTATTTAATTCCTTCCTTCCGAATTCCTTCTCTCTGAATTCCTTCTTTCCTTAATTCCATCCTTCCGAATCCCTTCCTTACTTCCTTCAGAATTCCTTCCTTCTTTCGTACCTAATGCCTGCCGGCCTGCCTTCCTTCCTTCCTTCACTCCTTCCTTCCTTCCGAATTCCTTCCTTCCTTCCTTCAGAATTCCTTCCTTCCTTCATTCATAATGCCTCCCTGCCTGCTTTCCTTCCTTCCTTCCTTCCTTCCTTCCTTCCTTCCTTCCTTCCTTCCTTCCTTCCTTCCTTCCTTCCTTCCTTCCTTCCTTCCTTCCTTCCTTCCTTCCAAATACATTCCTTCCTTCCTTCTTTCCGTATTCCTTCCTTCCAAATCACTCCCTTCCTTCCTACCTTCCTTCCTTCCTTCCTTCCTTCCTTCCTTCCTTCCTTCCTTCCTTCCTTCCTTCCTAATTCCTTCCTTTTGAATTCCTTCCCAATGCCTGCCTTCCTTCCTTCCTTCCTTCCTTCCTTCCTTCCTTCCTTCCTTCCTTCCTTCCTTCCTTCCTTCCTTCCTTCCTTCCTTCCTTCCTTCCTTCCTTCCTTCCTTCCTTCTTTCCAAATACCTACCTTCCGAATTCCTTCCTTCAGAATTCCTTTCGAATTCCTTCCTTCCTTCCAAAATCTCTCCATCCTTCCGAATTCCTTCCCAATGCCTTCCTGCCTTCCTTCCTTCCTTCTTTCCTTCCTTCTTTCCAAATACCTACCTTCCGAATTCCTTCCTTCAGAATTCCTTTCGAATTCCTTCCTTCCCGCCGAATTCCCTCCTTCCTTCCTTCCCTCCTTCCTTCCTTCCTTCCTTCCTTCCTTCCTTCCTTCCTTCCTTCCAAAATCGTTCCATCCTTCCGAATTCCTTCCCAATGCCTGCCTGCCTTCCTTCCTTCCTTCCTTCTTTCCGAATTTCTTCCTTCCGAATCCCTTCCCAATGCCTGCCTTCCTTCCTTCCGAATTCCGAATTCTGAATTCCTTCCTTCCTTCAGAATTCCTTCCTTCCTTCATTCCTAATGCCTGCCTGCCTGCCTGCCTTCCTTCCTACCTTCCTTCCTTCCTTCCAAATTCATTCCTTCCTACCTTCCGTCCAAATTCCTTCCTTCTGAATTCCTTCCTTCTGAATTCCTTCCTTCCTGCCGAATTCCTTCCTTCCTTCCTTTCGTCCTTCCTTCCTTCCAAATACCTACCTTCTAATTCCATCCTTCTTTCCTGGCGAATTCCTTCCTTCTTTCCTGACGAATTCCTTCCTTCCTTCCTTCCTTCCTTCCTTCCTTCCTTCCTTCCTTCCTTCCTTCCTTCCTTCCTTCCTTCCTTCCTTCCTTCCTTCCTTCTCTCCTTCCTTCCTTCCTTCCTTCCTTCCGTATTCCATCCTTCTGAATTCCATCCTGCGAATTCCTTCCTTCCTTAATTCCACCCTTCCGAATTCCTTCCTTCCGTTGTTCCTAATTCCTTCCTTCCGAATATCTTCCTTCCTGCAGAATTCCTTCCTTCCTTACGAATTCCATCTTTCCTTCTGAATTCCTTCCTGCCTTCATTCCGAATTCCTCCCTTCCGAATTCATTCCTTCCTTCCAAATCACTCACATCCTTCCTTCCTTCCTTCCTTCCTTCCTTCCTTCCTTCCTTCCTTAGTTCCTTCCAAACTTCTTCCTTCTGAATTCCTTCCTTCCGAATTCCTTCCCAATGCCTTCCTTCCGAATTTCTTCCTTCCGAATTCCTTCCCAATGCCTGCCTGCCTGCCTTCCTTCCTTCCTTCCTTCCTTCCTTCCTTCCTTCCTTCCGAATTCCTTCCTTCAGAAATCCTTCCGAATTCCTTCCTTCCGAATTCCTTCTCTCTGAATTCCTTCCTTCCTTAATTCCATCCTTCCAAATCCCTTCCTTCCTTCCTTCAGAATTCCTTCCTTCCTTCGTACCTAATGCCTGCCGGCCTTCCTTCCTTCCTTCCTTCCTGCAGAATTCCTTTCTTCCTTCTTTCCTAATGCTTTCCTTCCTTCCGAATCCCTTCCTTCCTTACGAATTCCATCTTTCCTTCTGAATTCCTTCCTGCCTTCATTCCGAATTCCTTCCTTCCGAATTCCTTCCTTTTGAATTTCCTCCCAATTTCTTCCTTCCTTCCTTCCTTCCTTCCTTCCTTCCTTCCTTCCTTCCTTCCTTCCTTCCTTCCTTCCTTCCTTCCTTCCTTCCTTCCTTCCTTCCTTCCTTCCTTCCTTCCTTCCTTCCTTCCTTCCTTCCTTTCTTCCTTCCTTCCTTCCTTCCGAATTCCTTCCTTCCGAAATCCTTCCTTCCAAATTCTTTCCAAATTCATTCCTTCTTTCCTGTCGAATTCCCTCCTTCCTTCCTTTCTTATTTCCTTCCTTCCAAATTCTTTCCAAATTCATTCCTTCTTTCCTGTCGAATTCCCTCCTTCCTTCCTTTCTTATTTCCTTCCTTCCTTCCTTCCTTCCTTCCTTCCTTCCTTCCTTCCTTCCTTCCTTCCTTCCTTCCTTCCTTCCTTCCTTCCTTCCTTCCTTCCTTCCTTCCTTCCTTCCTTCCTTCCTCCCGAATTCCATCCTTCTGAATTCCTTCCTTCCTTAATTCCACCCTTCCGAATTCCTTCGAAATTCTTTCCTTCAGAATTTATTCAGAATTCCTTCCTTCCAAATTCCTTCCTTCCTTCCTTCCTTACGAATTCGTTCCATCCTTCCGAATTCGTTCCATCCTTCCGAATTCCTTCCCAATGCCTGCCTGCCTTCCTTCCTTCCTTCCGAATTCCTTCCTTCCTTCCTTCCTTCCTTCCTTCCTTCCTTCCTTCCTTCCTTCCTTCCTTCCTTCCGAATGTTTTCCTTCCTCCAGAATTCCTCCCTTATTTAATTCCTTCCTTCCGAATTCCTTCTCTCTGAATTCCTTCCTTCCTTAATTCCATCCCTCCGAATCCCTTCCTTCCTTCCTTCAGAATTCCTTCCTTCCTTCGTACCTAATGCCTTTCGGCCGGCCTTCCTTCCTTCCTTCCTTCCTTCCTTCCTTCCTTCCTTCCTTCCTTCCTTCCTTCCTTCCTTCCTTCGTTCCGAATTACTTCCTTCCAAATTCCTTCCCAATGCCTCCTTCCTTCCTTCCTTCCTGCACAATTCCTACCTTCCTTCTTTTCTAATGCGTTCCTTCCTTCCGACTTCCTTCCTTCAGAATTCCCTCGAATTTCTTTCCTTCAGAATTCTTTCAGAATTCCTTCCTTCCGAATTCCTTCCTTCCGAACTCCTTCCCAATTCCTTCCTTCCTTCCTTCCTTCCTTCCTTCCTTCCTTCCTTCCTTCCTTCCTTCCTTCCTTCCTTCCTTCCTTCCTTCCTTCCTTCCTTCCAAATTCATTCCATCCTTCCGAATTCCTTCCCAATGCCTGCCTGCCTGCCTTCCTTCCTTCCTTCCTTTTTTCCGAATTCCATCCTTCCTTCTGAATTCATTCCATCTTTCTGAATTCCTTCCTTCTTTCTGAATCACTCCCTTCCTTCCTTCCTTCCTTCCTTCCTTCCTTCCTTCCTTCCTTCCTTCCTTCCTTCCTTCCTTCCTTCCTTCCTTCCTTCCTTCCTTCCTTCCTTCCTTCCTTCCAGATTACTTCCTTCCGAATTCCTTCCCAATGCCTGCCTGCCTGCCTTCCATACTTCCTTCCTTCATTCTGAATTTCATCCTTCCGAATTCCTTCCTTCCGAATATTTTCCTTCCTTCCGAATTCCTCCCTAATTTAATTCCTTCCTTACGAATTCCTTCTCTCTGAATTCCTTCCTTCCTTAATTCCATCCTTCCGAATCCGTTCCTTCCTTCCTTCAGAATTCCTTCCTTCCTTCGTACCTAATGCCTGCCGGCCTTCCTTCCTTCCTTCCTTCCTTCCTTCCTTCCTTCCTTCCTTCCTTCCGAATTACTTCCTTCCTTCCTTCCGAATTACTTCCTTCCAAATTCCTTCCCAATGCCTCCTTCCTTCCTTCCTTCCTTCCAGATTCCTTCCTTCCTTCTTTCCTAATGCGTTCCTTCCTTCCAAATTCCTTCCTTCCTTCTTTCCTAATGCGTTCCTTCCTTCCAAATTCCTTCCTTCCTTACGAATTCCATCTTTCCTTCTGAATTACTTCCTGCCTTCATTCCGAATTCCTTCCGAATTCCTTCCTTCCGAATTCCTTCCCAATTCCTCCCTTCCTTCCTTCCTTCCTTCCTTCCTTCCTTCCTTCCTTCCTTCCTTCCTTCCTTCCTTCCTTCCTTCCTTCCTTCCTTCCTTCCGAATTCCATCCGAATTCCTTCCTTCAGTATTCCTTCGAAATTCTTTCCTTCAGAATTCCTTCCTTCCAAACTAATTCCTCCCTTCCTTCCTCCCTTCCGTCCTTCCTTCCCAATTCCATCCTTCCTTCCGAATTTGTTCCATCCTTCCAAATTCCATCCTTCCTTCCGAATCACTCCCTTCCTTCCTTCCTTCCTTCCTTCTTTCCTTCCTTCCTTCCTTCCTTCCTTCCTTCCTTCCTTCCTTCCTTCCTTCCTTCCTTCCTTCCTTCCTTCCTTCCTTCCTTCCTTCCTTCCTTCTTTCCTTCCTTCCTTCCTTCTTTCCGAATTCCATCCTTCCTTGGGAATTCCTTCCATTCTTCTGAATTCCTTCCTTCTTTCTGAATCACTCCCTTCCGTCCTTCATTCCTTCCTTCCTTCCTTCCAAATTACTTCCTTCCGAATTCCTTCCCAATGCCTGCCTTCCTTCCTTCCTTCCTTCCTTCCTTCTGAATTTCATCCTTCCGAATTCCTTCCTTCCGAATATTTTCCTTCCTTCCGATTTCCCCCCTTATTTAATTCCTTCCTTCCGAATTCCTTCTCTCTGAATTCCTTCTTTCCTTAATTCCATCCTTCCGAATCCCTTCCTTACTTCCTTCAGAATTCCTTCCTTCTTTCGTACCTAATGCCTGCCGGCCTGCCTTCCTTCCTTCCTTCACTCCTTCCTTCCTTCCGAATTCCTTCCTTCCTTCCTTCAGAATTCCTTCCTTCCTTCATTCATAATGCCTCCCTGCCTGCTTTCCTTCCTTCCTTCCTTCCTTCCTTCCTTCCTTCCTTCCTTCCTTCCTTCCTTCCTTCCTTCCTTCCTTCCTTCCAAATACATTCCTTCCTTCCTTCTTTCTGTATTCCTTCCTTCCAAATCACTCCCTTCCTTCCTACCTTTCTTCCTTCCTTCCTTCCTTCCTTCCTTCCTTCCTTCCTTCCTTCCTTCCTTCCTTCCTTCCTTCCTTCCTTCCTTCCTTCCTAATTCCTTCCTTTTGAATTCCTTCCCAATGCCTGCCTGCCTTCCTTCCTTCCTTCCTTCCTTCCTTCCTTCCTTCCTTCCTTCCTTCCTTCCTTCCTTCCTTCTTTCCAAATACCTACCTTCCGAATTCCTTCCTTCAGAATTCCTTTCGAATTCCTTCCTTCCTTCCAAAATCTCTCCATCCTTCCGAATTCCTTCCCAATGCCTTCCTGCCTTCCTTCCTTCCTTCTTTCCTTCCTTCTTTCCAAATACCTACCTTCCGAATTCCTTCCTTCAGAATTCCTTTCGAATTCCTTCCTTCCCGCCGAATTCCCTCCTTCCTTCCTTCCCTCCTTCCTTCCTTCCTTCCTTCCTTCCTTCCTTCCTTCCTTCCTTCCAAAATCGTTCCATCCTTCCAAATTCCTTCCCAATGCCTGCCTGCCTTCCTTCCTTCCTTCCTTCTTTCCGAATTTCTTCCTTCCGAATCCCTTCCCAATGCCTGCCTTCCTTCCTTCCGAATTCCGAATTCTGAATTCCTTCCTTCCTTCAGAATTCCTTCCTTCCTTCATTCCTAATGCCTGCCTGCCTGCCTGCCTTCCTTCCTTCCTTCCTTCCTTCCTTCCAAATTCATTCCTTCCTACCTTCCGTCCAAATTCCTTCCTTCTGAATTCCTTCCTTCTGAATTCCTTCCTTCCTGCCGAATTCCTTCCTTCCTTCCTTTCGTCCTTCCTTCCTTCCAAATACCTACCTTCTAATTCCTTCCTTCTTTCCTGGCGAATTCCTTCCTTCTTTCCTGACGAATTCCTTCCTTCTTTCCTGATGAATTCCTTCCTTCCTTCCTTCCTTCCTTCCTTCCTTCCTTCCTTCCTTCCTTCCTTCCTTCCTTCCTTCCTTCCTTCCTTCCTAATTCCTTCCTTTTGAATTCCTTCCCAATGCCTGCCTTCCTTCCTTCCTTCCTTCCTTCCTTCCTTCCTTCCTTCCTTCCTTCCTTCCTTCCTTCCTTCCTTCCTTCCTTCCTTCTTTCCAAATACCTACCTTCCGAATTCCTTCCTTCAGAATTCCTTTCGAATTCCTTCCTTCCTTCCAAAATCTCTCCATCCTTCCGAATTCCTTCCCAATGCCTTCCTGCCTTCCTTCCTTCCTTCTTTCCTTCCTTCTTTCCAAATACCTACCTTCCGAATTCCTTCCTTCAGAATTCCTTTCGAATTCCTTCCTTCCCGCCGAATTCCCTCCTTCCTTCCTTCCCTCCTTCCTTCCTTCCTTCCTTCCTTCCTTCCTTCCTTCCTTCCTTCCTTCCTTCCTTCCAAAATCGTTCCATCCTTCCAAATTCCTTCCCAATGCCTGCCTGCCTTCCTTCCTTCCTTCCTTCTTTCCGAATTTCTTCCTTCCGAATCCCTTCCCAATGCCTGCCTTCCTTCCTTCCGAATTCCGAATTCTGAATTCCTTCCTTCCTTCAGAATTCCTTCCTTCCAAATTCCTTCCTTCCTTCCTTCCAAATTCGTTCCATCCTTCCGAATTCCTTCCTAATGCCTGCCTACCTTCCTTCCTTCCTTCTTTCCGAATTACTTCCTTCCGAATTCCTTCCCAATGCCTGCCTTCCTTCCTTCCTTCCTTCCGAATTCCTTCCTTCCGAATTCCTTCCTTCCTAATTCCTTCCTTTTGAATTCCTTCCCAATGCCTGCCTGCCTTCCTTCCTTCCTGCCTTCCTTCCTTCCTTCCTTCCTTCCTTCTTTCCAAATACCTACCTTCCGAATTCCTTCCTTCAGAATTCCTTTCGAATTCTTTCCTTCCCGCCAAATTTCGTCCTTCCTTCCCTCCTTCCTTCCTTCCTTCCTTCCTTCCTTCCAAAATCGTTCCATCCTTCCGAATTCCTTCCCAATGCCTGCCTGCCTTCCTTCCTTCCTTCCTTCTTTCCGAATTTCTTCCTTCCGAATTCCTTCCCAATGCCTGCCTTCCTTCCTTCCTTCCGAATTCCGAATTCCTTCCTTCTGAATTCCTTCCTTCCTTCCTTTCGTCCTTCCTTCCTTCCAAATACCTACCTTTGAATTCCTTCCTTCTTTCCTGACGAATTCCTTCCTTCTTTCCTGACGAATTACTTCCTTCCTTCCTTCCTTCCTTCCTTCCTTCCTTCCTTCCTTCCTTCCTTCCGTATTCCATCCTTCCGAATTCCATCCTGCAAATTCCTTCCTTCCTTAATTCCACCCTTCCGAATTCCTTCCTTCCATTGTTCCTAATTCCTTCCTTTCGAATATCTTCCTTCCTGCAGAATTCCTTCCTTCCTTCTTTCCTAATGCGTTCCTTCCTTCTGAATTCCTTCCTTCCGAATTCCTTCCTTCCTTCCTTCCTTTCGTCCTTCCTTCCTTCCAAATACCTACCTTTGAATTCCTTCCTTCTTTCCTGACGAATTCCTTCCTTCTTTCCTGACGAATTCCTTCCTTCTTTCCTGACGAATTACTTCCTTCCTTCCTTCCTTCCTTCCTTCCTTCCTTCCTTCCTTCCTTCCTTCCTTCCTTCCTTCCTTCCTTCCTTTCGTCCTTCCTTCCTTCCAAATACCTACCTTTGAATTCCTTCCTTCTTTCCTGACGAATTCCTTCCTTCTTTCCTGACGAATTCCTTCCTTCTTTCCTGACGAATTACTTCCTTCCTTCCTTCCTTCCTTCCTTCCTTCCTTCCTTCCTTCCTTCCTTCCTTCCTTCCTTCCTTCTTCCATACTTCTGAATTCCATCCTGCAAATTCCTTCCTTCCTTAATTCCACCCTTCCGAATTCCTTCCTTCCGTTGTTCCTAATTCCTTCCTTCCGAATATCTTCCTTCCTGCAGAATTCCTTCCTTCCTTCTTTCCTAATGCGTTCCTTCCTTCTGAATTCCTTCCTTCCTTACGAATTCCATCTTTCCTTCTGAATTCCTTCCTGCCTTCATTCCGAATTCCTCCCTTCTGAATTCATTCCTTCCTTCCAAATCCCTCACATCCTTCCTTCCAAATCGCTCACATCCTTCCTTCCTTCCTTCCTTCCTTCCTTAGTTCCTTCCAAATTTCTTCCTTCTGAATTCCTTCCTTCCGAATTCCTTCCCAATGCCTTCCTTCCGAATTTCTTCCTTCCGAATTCCTTCCCAATGCCTGCCTGTCTGCCTTCCTTCCTTCCTTCCTTCCTTCCTTCCGAATTCCATTTTTCCTTCTGAATTCATTCCATCCTTCTGAATTCCTTCCTTCTTTCCGAATCACTTCCTTCCTTCCTTCCTTCCTTCCTTCCTTCCTTCCTTCCTTCCTTCCTTCCTTCCTTCCTTCCAAATTACTTCCTTCCTTCCTTCCTTCCCAATGCCTGCCTTCCTTCCTTCCTTCCTTCCTTCCTTCCTTCCATCCTTCCAAATTCCTTCCTTCCTTCCTTCCTTCCTTCTGAATTTCATCGTTCCGAATTCCTTCCTTCCGAATATTTTCCTTCCTTCCGAATTTCTCCCTTATTTAATTCCTTCCTTCCAAATTCCTTCTCTCTGAATTCCTTCCTTCCTTCGTACCTAATGCCTGCCGGCCTTCCTTCCTTCCTTCCTTCCTTCCTTCCTTCCTTCCTTCCGAATTACTTCCTTCCAAATTCCTTCCCAATGCCTCCTTCCTTCCCTCCTTCCCTCCTTCCTTCCTTCATTCCTTCCTGCGGGATTCCTTCCTTCCTTCTTTCCTAATGCGTTCCTTCCTTCCAAATTCCTTCCTTCCTTACGAATTCCATCTTTCCTTCTGAATTCCTTCCTGCCTTCATTCCGGATTCCTTCCTTCCGAATTCCTTCCTTCCGAATTCCTTCCCAATTCCTTCCTTCCTTCCTTCCTTTGTTCCTTCCTTCCTTCCGAATTCCTTCCTTCAGAATTCCTTTGAAATTCTTTCCTTCAGAATTCCTTCAGAATTCCTTCCTTCCAAATTCCTTCCTTCCTTCCTTCCTTCCTTCCTTCCTTCCTTCCTTCCTTCCTTCCTTCCTTCCTTCCTTCCTTCCGAATTCGTTCCATCCTTCCGAATTCCTTCCTAATGCCTGCCTCCCTTCCTTCCTTCCTTCTTTCCGAATTACTTCCTTCCGAATTCCTTTCCAATGCCTGCCTTCCTTCCTTCCTTCCAAATACCTACCTTTGAATTCCTTCCTTCTTTCCTGACGAATTCCTTCCTTCTTTCCTGACGAATTCCTTCCTTCCTTCCTTCCTTCCTTCCTTCCTTCCTTCCTTCCTTCCTTCCTTCCTTCCTTCCGTATTCCATACTTCTGAATTCCATCCTGCAAATTCCTTCCTTCCTTAATTCCACCCTTCCGAATTCCTTCCTTCCGTTGTTCCTAATTCCTTCCTTCCGAATATCTTCCTTCCTGCAGAATTCCTTCCTTCCTTCTTTCCTAATGCGTTCCTTCCTTCTGAATTCCTTCCTTCCTTACGAATTCCATCTTTCCTTCTGAATTCCTTCCTGCCTTCATTCCGAATTCCTCCCTTCTGAATTCATTCCTTCCTTCCAAATCCCTCACATCCTTCCTTCCTTCCTTCCTTCCTTAGTTCCTTCCAAATTTCTTCCTTCTGAATTCCTTCCTTCCGAATTCCTTCCCAATGCCTTCCTTCCGAATTTCTTCCTTCCGAATTCCTTCCCAATGCCTGCCTGTCTGCCTTCCTTCCTTCCTTCCTTCCTTCCGAATTCCATTTTTCCTTCTGAATTCATTCCATCCTTCTGAATTCCTTCCTTCTTTCCGAATCACTCCCTTCCTTCCTTCCTTCCTTCCTTCCTTCCTTCCTTCCTTCCTTCCTTCCTTCCTTCCTTCCTTCCTTCCTTCCTTCCAAATTACTTCCTTCCGAATTCCTTCCCAATGCCTGCCTGCCTTCCTTCCTTCCTTCCTTCCTTCCTTCCTTCCTTCCTTCCTTCCTTCCTTCCAAATTCCTTCCTTCCTTCCTTCCTTCCTTCTGAATTTCATCCTTCCGAATTCCTTCCTTCCGAATATTTTCCTTCCTTCCGAATTCCTCCCTTATTTAATCCCTTCCTTCCAAATTCCTTCTCTCTGAATTCCTTCCTTCCTTCGTACCTAATGCCTGCCGGCCTGCCTTCCTTCCTTCCTTCCTTCCTTCCGAATTACTTCCTTCCAAATTCCTTCCCAATGCCTCCTTCCTTCCTTCCTTCCCTCCTTCCTTCCTTCATTCCTTCCTGCGGGATTCCTTCCTTCCTTCTTTCCTAATGCGTTCCTTCCTTCCAAATTCCTTCCTTCCTTACGAATTCCATCTTTCCTTATGAATTCCTTCCTGCCTTCATTCCGAATTCCTTCCTTCCGAATTCCTTCCTTCCGAATTCCTTCCCAATTCCTTCCTTCCTTCCTTCCTTTGTTCCTTCCTTCCTTCCGAATTCCTTCCTTCAGAATTCCTTCGAAATTCTTTCCTTCAGAATTCCTTCAGAATTCCTTCCTTCCAAATTCCTTCCTTCCTTCCTTCCTTCCTTCCGAATTCGTTCCATCCTTCCGAATTCCTTCCTAATGCCTGCCTGCCTTCCTTCCTTCCTTCTTTCCGAATTACTTCCTTCCGAATTCCTTTCCAATGCCTGCCTTCCTTCCTTCCTTCCTTCCGAATTTTGAATTCCTTCCTTCCTTCCTTCCTTCCTTCCTTCCTTCCTTCCTTCCTTCCTTCCTTCCTTCCTTCCTTCCTTCCTTCCTTCCTTCCTTCCTTCCTTCCTTTCTAATTCCTTCCCAATGCCTGCCTTCCTTCCTTCCATGCTTCTTTCCGAATTCCATCCTTCCTTCTGAATTTGTTCCATCCTTCCAAATTCCTTCCTTCCTTCCGAATCACTTCCTTCCTTCCTTCCTTCCTTCCTTCCTTCCTTCCTTCCTTCCTTCCTTCCTTCCTTCCTTCCTTCCTTCCTTCCTTCCTTCCTTCCTTCCTTCCTTCCTTCGAAGGGGGTAGGGGTTGAAACCAGTCCCCCCAAGCTGGGGTCTGGTGGTGATAAGCCAGAGCCAGAGGTGAAACCAGCAGCCCGGCTGAAGTGCATGTACACTAATGCACGAAGCATGGGTAACAAACAAGAGGAGCTGGAAGCCTTGCTGCAGCAGGAAAGTTATGATGTAGTTGCCATCACAGAGACGTGGTGGGATGACTCACATGACTGGAGTGCTGCAATTGATGGATGCAGGCTCTTCAGGAGAGACAGGCAAGGAAGAAGGGGTGGAGGGGTGGCCCTGTACGTCAGGGAGGCACTAGATGCCATTGAGAAGGAGATTAGGGACGATAGGGTTGAGTGCCTGTGGGTAAGAATTAGAGGGAAGGCCAACAGGGCTGACATCCTGGTTGCAGCCTGTTATAGACCACCCAACCAGGAGGAGGATGTTGATGAGTCATTCTATAGGCAGCTTAAGGCTGTCTCAAGATAGCCTGACCTTGTTCTCATGGGTGACTTCAACTTGCCTGATATCTGCTGGGATCTTAACATAGCAGAGAAGTGGCAATCTAGGAGGTTCTTAGAATGCATGGAGGACAGCTTCTTATCCCAGGTGCTGCGAGAGCCTACCAGGGGCAAGGCTATGCTTGACCTCCTCTTCACCAATAGGGAAGGGTTGGTGGGTGATGTGGTGGTCGGAGGGTGCTTAGGGGCCAGTGACCACGAGATAATTGAATTCTCATTATTTGGTCAAGCTAAGAGGGGTAGCAAGAAGACCTCCACTCTGGATTTCCGGAGGGCGGACTTCAGGCTACTCAAGGAACTAATTCAGAGGGTTCCTTGGGATAAAGCCCTTAAAAACAAAGGGGTCCAGGAGAGCTGGGCCTACTTCAAGGAAGAACTGTTGAAGGCTCAGGGACAGGCTGTGCCAATGTGCCGGAAGATGAGCCGCCGGGGCAGACGGCCAGCCTGGATGGTTAAAGAACTTTTAATGGAACTAAGGGAAAAAAAGAGGGTGTATCACCTTTGGAAGAGAGGGGAGGCAACCCATGAAAAATTTAAGGATGTTGCTAGGTCTTGCAGGAAGAAAATTAGGGAGGCAAAAGCGCATTTGGAGCTTAGTCTGGCCTCTGCTGTGAAGGACAACAAAAAGTCCTTCTATAAATACATTAATAGCAAGAGGAAGGGCAGAGACAACCTCCACTCCTTGGTGGACACAGAGGGGAACGTTGTGATAAGGGATGAGGAAAAGGCAGAGATACTTAACACCTTCTTTGCCTCAATTTTTACTAGCAGGACAGAATGTCTTCCAGACAGCTGGCCTGCAGAGCTGGCAGAAGGAGCCAGGGAGCAGCATAGTTTTCCACTGTTCCAAAATGGGGTAGTTGGTGATCTGCTCAACCGCCTGGGACCAGATGGGATCCATCCTAGGGTGCTGAGGCAGCTGTCAGAGGAGCTGGCCAAGCCACTCTCCATCATTTTTCAGCAGTCCTGGCTCACTGGCGAGGTCCCAGAGGACTGGAAGCTGGGCAACGTGGTGCCCATCCACAAGAAGGGCTGGTTGGATGAGCCAGGGAATTACAGGCCTGTCTGCCTGACCTCAGTGCCAGGCAAGATCATGGAACAGGTCATCCTGAGTGCAATCACACAGCACTTAGAGGATGGCCAAGGGATCAGGCCCAGCCAGCATGGATTTAGGAAGGGCAGGTCCTGCCTGACCAACCTGATCTCCTTCTATGATCAGGTGACCCGCCTGGTGGATGTGGGGAGGCCTGTGGATGTAGTTTACCTGGACCTCAGCAAGGCCTTTGACACCATCCCCCATAGCAAACTCCTGGCCAAGCTGTCAGCCCATGGCTTGGACAGCAGCACTCTGAGCTGGGTTAGGAACTGGCTGGATGGCCGAACCCAGAGAGTGGTGGTGAATAGTGTCACATCCAGCTGGCCGCCAGTCAGTAGAGGAGTCCCCCAGGGATCAGTGCTGGGCCCCATCCTCTTTAACATCTTTATTGATGATCTGGATGAGGGCATTGAGTCTATCATCAGTAAATTTGCTGATGACACCAAGCTGGGGACAGGAGTTGATCTGCTAGAGGGTTGAGAGGCTTTGCAGAGAGACCTCGACAGGCTGGACAGATGGGCAGAGTCCAACAGCATGAGATTTAACGCATCCAAGTGCTGGGTTCTGCACATTGGCCACAACAACCCCATGCAGTGCTACAGGCTGGGGTCAGAGTGGCTGGAGAGCAGCCAGGCAGAGAGGGACCTGGGGGTGCTGGTTGATGGTAGGATGAACATGAGCCTGCAGTGTGCCCAGGCAGCCAAGAGGGCCAATGGCATCCTGGCCTGCATTAAGAACAGTGGCCAGCAGGAGCAGGGAGGTCATTCTGCCCCTGTACACTGCACTGGTTAGGCCACACCTCGAGTACTGTGTCCAGTTCTGGGCCCCTCAGTTTAGGAAGGATGTTGACTTGCTGGAACGAGTCCAGAGAAGGGCAACGAAGTTAGTGAGGGGCTTGGAACACAAGCCCTATGAGGAGAGACTGAGGGAGCTGGGGCTGCTTAGCCTGGAGAGGAGGAGACTCAGGGGTGACCTTATTGCTCTCTACAACTACCTGAAGGGGGGTTGTAAACAGGCAGAGGTTGGTCTCTTCTCCCAGGCAGCCAGCACCAGAACAAGAGGACACAGTCTCAGGCTGCACCAGGGGAAGTTCAGGCTGGAGGTCAGGAGGAAGTTTTACACGGAGAGAGTGATTGCCCATTGGAATGGGCTGCCTGGGGAGGTGGTGGAGTCGCCGTCGCTGGAGGTGTTCAGGAGGGGACTTGACAGGGTGCTTGGTGCCATGGGTTAGTTGATTGGGTGGTGTTGGGTGATAGGTTGGATGTGATGATCTTGAAGGTCTCTTCCAACCTGGTTTATTCTATTCTATTCTATTCTATTCTATTCTATTCTATTCTATTCTATTCTATTCTATTCTATTCTATTCTATTCTATTCTTCCGAATTCTTTCCTTCCTAATATCTTCCCTCCTTCCGAATTCCTTCCTTCCTTCCTAATTCCTTCCTTCCTTACGAATTCCTTCCTTCCTTCGTTCCGAATGCGTGCGTTCCTTCCTTCCTTCCTTCCTTCCTTCCGAATTTGATCCTTCCTTCCTTCCTTTCAAATACCTACCTTCATTCCTTCCTTCCTTCCTTCCATCCTTCCTTCCGAATTCCATCCTTCCTTCTGAATTCCTTCCTTCCTTCCTTCCTACCAAATTCCTTCCTTCCAAATTCCTTCCTTCCTTCCGAATTCCTTCCGTCCAAATTCCTTCCCAGTGTCTTTCTTCCGAATTTCTTCCTTCCTTCCTTCCGAATTCCTTCCTTCCAAAAGAATCACTCACTTTGTTCCTTCCTTCCTTCCCTCATTCCTTCCTTCCTTCCTTCCTTCCTTTCATCATTCCTCCCTTTTTCCTTCCGAATTCCATCCGTCTGAATTCGTTCCTTCCGAATTCCTTACTTCCGAATATCTCCCTTCCTTCCGAATTCCTTCCTTCTTTAATTCCTTCATTCCGAATTCCTTCTCTCCGAATTCCTCCCATCCTTAATTCCATCCTTCTGAATTCCTTCCTTCCTTCCTTCCTAATGCGTGCGTTCCTTCCTTCCTTCCTTCCTTCCTTCCTGCCTTCCTCCCTTCTTTCCTTCCTTCCTTCCATCCTTCCTTCCGAATTCCATCCTTCCTTCCGAATCCCTTCCTTCCGAATTCCTTTCTTCATTCAGAATCAATCACTCCCTTCCTTCCTTCCATCCTTCCTTCCTTCCTTCCTTCCTTCCTTCCTTCCTTCCTTCCTTCCTTCCTTCCTTCCTTCCTTCCTTCCTTCCTTCCTTCCGAATTCCTTCCTTCCGAATTCCTTCCTTCCGAATTCCTTCCTTCCTTCCGAATTCCTTCCGAATTCCTTCCTTCCTTCCAAATACCTACCTTCCGAATTCCTTCCTTCCGAATTCCTTCCGAATTCCTTCCTTCTTTCCTGACGTATTCCTTCCTTCCTTCCTTCCTTCCTTCCTTCCATCCTTCCTTTCGAATTCCTTCCTTCCTTCCTTCCTTACGAATTCCTTCCTTCCTTCCTTCCTTCCTTCCTTCCTTCCTTCCTTCCTTCCTTCCTTCCTTCCTTCCTTCCTTCCAAATACCTACCTTCCGAATTCCTTCCTTCCGAATTCCTTCCGAATTCCTTCCTTCTTTCCTGACGTATTCCTTCCTTCCTTCCTTCCTTCCTTCCATCCTTCCTTTCGAATTCCTTCCTTCCTTCCTTCCTTACGAATTCCTTCCTTCCTTACGAATTCCTTCCTTCCTTCCGAATTCCTTCCTTCCTTCCTTCCGAATGCGTTCCTTCCTTCCTTCCTTCCTTCCTTCCTTCCTTCCTTCCTTCCTTCCTTCCTTCCTTCCTTCCTTCCTTCCTTCCTTCCTTCCTTCCTTCCTTCCGAATTTGATCCTTCCTTCCTTCCTTTCAAATACCTACCTTCATTCCTTCCTTCCTTCCTTCCATCCTTCCTTCCGAATTCCATCCTTCCTTCTGAATTCCTTCCTTCCTTCCTTCCTACCGAATTCCTTCCTTCCAAATTCCTTCCTTCCTTCCGAATTCCTTCCGTCCAAATTCCTTCCCAGAGCCTTTCTTCCGAATTTCTTCCTTCCTTCCTTCCGAATTCCTTCCTTCCAAAAGAATCACTCACTTTGTTCCTTCCTTCCTTCCCTCATTCCTTCCTTCCTTCCTTCCTTTCATCATCCCTCCCTTCTTTCCTTCTGAATTCCATCCGTCCGAATTCGTTCCTTCCGAATTCCTTACTTCTGAATATCTCCCTTCCTTCCGAATACCTTCCTTCTTTAATTCCTTCATTCAGAATTCCTTCTCTCCGAATTCCTTCCATCTTTAATTCCATCCTTCTGAATTCCTTCCTTCCTTCGTTCCTAATGCGTGCGTTTCTTCCTTCCTTCCTTCCTGCCTGCCTTCCTTCCTTCCATCCCTCCTTCCGAATTCCATCCTTCCTTCCTTCCTTTCAAATACCTTCCTTCCTTCCTTCCTTCCTTCCTTCCTTCCTTCCTTCCTTCCTTCCTTCCTTCCTTCCTTCCTTCCGAATTCCATCCTTCCTTCCCAATTCCTTCCTTCCTTCCGAATTCCTTCCTTCCGAATTCCTTCCTTCCGAATTCCTTCCGTCCAAATTCCCTCCCCGTGTCTTCCTTCCGAATTCCTTCCTTCCTTCCTTCCTTCCTTCCTTCCTTCCTTCCTTCCTTCCTTCCAAATACCTACCTTCCGAATTCCTTCCTTCCGAATTCCTTCCGAATTCCTTCCTTCTTTCCTTCCTTCCTTCCTTCCTTCCTTCCTTCCTTCCTTCCTTCCTTCCTTCCTTCCTTCCTTCCTTGCTTCCTTCCTAATTCCATCCTTCCTTCCGAATTCCATCCTTCCTTCTGAATTCCTTCCTTCCTCCCTTCCTTCCTTCCTTCCGAATTCCATCCTTCCTTCCTTCCTTTCAAATACCTTCCTTCCTTCCGAAATTCTTCCTTCCGAATTCCTTCCCAATGCCTGCCTACCTTCCTTCCTTCCTTCCTTCCTTCCTTCCTTCCTTCCTTCCTTCCTTCCTTCCTTCCTTCCTTCCTTCCTTCCTTCCTTCCTTCCTTCCTTCCTTCCTTCCTTCCTTCCAAATACCTACCTTCCGAATTCCCTCCCCGTGTCTTTCTTCCTTCCTTCCTTCCTTCCTTCCTTCCTTCCTTCCTTCCTTCCTTCCTTCCTTCCTTCCTTCCTTCCTTCCTTCCTTCCTTCCTTCCTTCCTTCCTTCCTTCCTTCCTTCCTTTCAAATACCTGCCTTCCTTCCTTCCTTCCTTCCTTCCTTCCTTCCTTCCTTCCTTCCTTGCTTCCTTCCTAATTCCATCCTTCCTTCCGAATTCCATCCTTCCTTCTGAATTCCTTCCTTCCTCCCTTCCTTCCTTCCTTCCGAATTCCATCCCTCCTTCCTTTCAAATACCTTCCTTCCTTCCGAATTCCATCCTTCCTTCCTTCCTTTCAAATTCCTTCCTTCCTTCCGAAATTCTTCCTTCCGAATTCCTTCCCAATGCCTGCCTACCTTCCTTCCTTCCTTCCTTCCTTCCTTCCTTCCTTCCTTCCTTCCTTCCTTCCTTCCTTACTTCCTTCCAAATACCTACCTTCCAAATTCCTTCCTTCCGAATTCCTTCCGAATTACTTCCTTCTTTCCTGACGAATTCCTTCCTTCCTTCCTTCCTTTCAAATACCTTCCTTCCTTCCTTCCTTCCTTCCTTCCTTCCTTCCTTCCTTCCTTCCTTCCTTCCTTCCTTCCTTCCTTCCTTCCTTCTTTCCTTCCTTCCTTCCTTCCTTCCTTCCTTCCTTCCTTCCTTCCTTCCTTCCTTCCTTCCTTCCTTCCTTCCTTCCTTCCTTCCTTCATTCCTCTCTTCCTTCCTTCCGAATTCCATCCCTCCTTCCTTTCAAATACCTTCCTTCCTTCCGAATTCCATCCTTCCTTCCTTCCTTTCAAATACCTTCCTTCCTTCCGAAATTCTTCCTTCCGAATTCCTTCCCAATGCCTGCCTACCTTCCTTCCTTCCTTCCTTCCTTCCTTCCTTCCTTCCTTCCTTCCTTCCTTCCTTCCAAATACCTACCTTCCAAATTCCTTCCTTCCGAATTCCTTCCGAATTACTTCCTTCTTTCCTGACGAATTCCTTCCTTCCTTCCTTCCTTCCGAATTCCTTCCTTCCTTCCTTCCGAATTCCTTCCTTCCGAATTCCTTCCCAATGCCTTCCTTCAGAATTTCTTCCTTCCTTCCTTCCTTCTTTCCTTCCTTCCTTCCTTCCTTCCTTCCTTCCTTCCTTCCTTCCTTCCTTCCTTCCTTCCTTCCTTCCTTCCTTCCTTCTTTCCTTCCTTCATTCCTTCCTTCCAAATACCTACCTTCTGAATTCCTTCCTTCCTAATTCCTTCCGAATTCCTTCCTTCCTTCCTTCTTTCCTTCCTTCCTTCTGAATTCCATCCTTCCAAATTCCTTCCTTCCGAATATCTTCCTTCCTACAGAATTCCTTCCTTCCTTCGTACCTAATACGTTCCTTCCTTCCTTCCTTCCTTCCTTCCTTCCTTCCTTCCTTCCTTCCTTCCTTCCTTCCTTCCTTCCGAATTCCTTAATTCCTTACAAATTCCATCCTTCCTTCTGAATTCCTTGCTTCTTTCCTAACGAAATTCCTTCCTTCTGAATTCCTTCCTTCTTTCCGAATCACTTCCTTCCGAATCACTTCCTTCCTTCCTTCCTTCCTTCCTTCCTTCCTTCCTTCCTAATCCATTCCTTATGAATTCCTTCCTTCCGAATATCTTCCTTCTTTCCGAATTCCTTCCTTCCTAATTCCTTCCTTCGGAATTCCTCCCTTCCTTAAGTCCTTCCTTCCGAATTCCTTCTCTCCGAATTCCTTCCTTCCTTAATTCCATCCTTCTGAATTCTTTGCTTCCTTTCTTCCGAATTCCTTCCTTTCGAAAATCTTCCTTCCTTCCGAATTCCTTCCTTCCTCCCTAATTCCTGCCTTCCATGAGAATTCCTACCTTCCTTCCTTCCTTCCTTCCTTCCTTCCTTCCTTCCTTCCTTCCTTCCTTCCTAATACCTTCCTTCCTTCCTTCCTTCCTACCTTTCTTCACAATTCCTTACTTCCAAATATTACCCTTCCTTACGAATGCCTTCCTTCATTCTTAATTCCTTCCTTCCTTCCGAATTCCTTCCTTCCTTAATTCCCTCCTTCCGAATTCCTTCTCTCCGAATTCCTTCCATCCTTAATTCCATCCTTCTGATTTCCTTCCTTCCTTCCTTCCGAATTCCTTCCTTCCTCCCTAATTCCTGCCTTCCATGAGAATTCCTACCTTCCTTCCTTCCTTCCTTCCTTTCCTTCCTTCCTTCCAAATTCCTTCCTTCCTTCCTTCCTTTCCTTCCTTCCTTCCAAATTCCTTCCTTCCTTCTCTTTAAATTCTTCCCTTCGAATTCCTTCCTTCCTTCCTTCCTTCCTTCCTTCCTTCCTTCCTTCCTTCCTTCCTTCCTTCCTTTCCTTCCTTCCTTCCAAATTCCTTCCTTCCTTCTCTTTAAATTCTTCCCTTCGAATTCCTTCCTTCCTTCCTTCCTTCCTTCCTTCCTTCCTTCCTTCCTTCCTTCCTTCCTTCCTTCCTTCCTTCCTTCCTTCCTTCCTTCCTTCCTTCCTTCCTTCCTTTCCTTCCTTCCTTCCAAATTCCTCCTTTCCTTCTCTTTAAATTCTTCCCTTCGAATTCCTTCCTTCCTTCCTTCCTTCCCAATTCGATCCTTCCTTCTGAATTCCTTCCTTCCTTCCGAATTCCTTCCTTCCGAATTCCTTCCTTCTGAATTCCTTCCTTCATTCAGAATCACCCACTCACTTCCTTCCTTCCTTCCTTCCTTCCTTCCTTCCTTCCTTCCTTCCTTCCTTCCTTCCTTCCTTCCTTCCTTCCTTCCTTCCTTCCTTCCTTCCTTCCTTCCTTCCTTCCTTCCCTCCTTCCTTCCTTCCCTCCTTCCTTCCTTCCAAATTCCTTCCTTCCTTCTCTTTAAATTCTTCCCTTCTAATTCCTTCCTTCCTTCCTTCCTTCCTTCCTTCCTTCCTTCCTTCCTTCCTTCCTTCCTTCCTTCCTTCCTTCCTTCCTTCCTTCCTTCCTTCCTTCCTTCCGAATTCCTTTCCTTCCTTCCTTCCAAATTCCTTCCTTCCTTCCTTCCTTTCCTTCCTTCCTTCCAAATTCCTTCCTTCCTTCTCTTTAAATTCTTCCCTTCGAATTCCTTCCTTCCTTCTCTTTAAATTCTTCCCTTCTAATTCCTTCCTTCCTTCCTTCCTTCCCTCCTTCCTTCCTTCCTTCCTTCCTTCCCTCCTTCCTTCCTTCCTTCCTTCCTTCCTTCCTTCCTTCCTTCCTTCCTTCCTTCCTTCCTTCCTTCCTTCCTTCCTTCCTCCCTTCTTTCCTTCCTTCCTTCCTTCCTTCCTTTCCTTCCTTCCTTCCAAATTCCTTCCTTCCTTCTCTTTAAATTCTTCCCTTCGAATTCCTTCCTTCCTTCCTTCCCTCCTTCCTTCCTTCCTTCATTCCTTCCTTCCTTACTTCCTTCCTTCCATCCTTCCTTCCGAATTCCCTCCTTCCTTCCTTCCTTCCTTCCTTCCTTCCTTCCTTCCTTCCTTCCTTCCTTCCTTCCTTCCTTCCTTCCTTCCTTCCTTCCTTCCTTCCTTCCTTCCTTCCTTCCTTCCTTCCTTCCTTCCTTCCTCCCTTCTTTCCTTCCTTCCCTCCTTCCTTCCTTTCCTTCCTTCCTTCCAAATTCCTTCCTTCCTTCTCTTTAAATTCTTCCCTTCGAATTCCTTCCTTCCTTCCTTCCCTCCTTCCTTCCTTCCTTCATTCCTTCCTTCCTTACTTCCTTCCTTCCAT
The DNA here is from genome assembly GCF_026170545.1 of Melanerpes formicivorus. Classification (NCBI taxonomy): domain Eukaryota; kingdom Metazoa; phylum Chordata; class Aves; order Piciformes; family Picidae; genus Melanerpes; species Melanerpes formicivorus. The sequence goes on from NW_027142409.1 coordinate 1,738,695, forward strand.
CCTTCCTTCCGAATTCCATACTTCCTTCCGAATTCCTTCCTTCTGAATTCCTTCCGAATTCCTTCCTTCCGACTTCCTTCCTTTCTACCTTCCTTCCTTTCTTCCTTCCTAGTATCACAGCATAACTTAGGTTGGAAAGTACCTCGAGGATCATCGAGTCTAACCTATCAACACAGGCCCCATGACTAGACCATGGCACCAAGTGCCACGTCCAATCTCCTCTTGAACGCCCCCAGGGATGGTGACTCAACCATCTTTCTGGGCAATTTATTCCAATGACGAATGACTCGCTCGGTGAAGAACTTCCTCCTCACCTCGAGTCTAAACCTCCCCTGGCGCAGCTTGAGACTGTGTCCCCTTGTTCTGGTGCTGGTTGCTTGGGAGAAGAGACCAACCCCGTCCCAGCTACAACCACCCTTCAGGTAGTTGTAGAGGGCAATGAGGTCACCCCTGAGCCTCCTCTTCTCCAGGCTAAACAATCCCAGCTCCCTAAGCCTCTCCTCATAGGCCTTGTGTTCAAGGCCTCTCACCAGCCTTGTTGCCCTTCTCTGGACGCGCTCAAGTGTTTCGATGTCTTTCTTAAACTGCAGGGCCCAGAACTGGACACAGTACTCAAGGTGCGGCCTAACCAAAGCAGAGTACAGGGACACAATGACTTCCCTGCTCCTGCTGGCCACACTATTCCTAATGCAGGCCAGGATGCCATTGGCCCTTTTGGCCTCCTGGGCACACTGATGGCTCATGTTTAGGCAGCTATCAATCAGCACAACAGGTCCTCTCTGTTTGGGAACTTTCCAGCCACTCCGACCCAAGCCTGTAGCTCTGCATGGGATTGCCATAGCCAAAGTGCAGCACTCGGCACTTGGACTTGTTGAATGACATCCCATTGGACTCTGCCCATCTGTCCAGTCGGTCAAGGTCCCTCTGCAGAGCCTTTCTAGCCTCTAACTGACTAACATCTGCTCCTAACTTGGTGTCATCTGCAAACTTGCTGATGACTGACTCGCCCCCCCTCATCCAGATGATCAATGAAGATGTTGAAGAGGTCGAGGCCCAGCACTGATCCCTGGGGGACGCCACTGGTGACTGGCCGCCAGCTGGATGTGGCACCGTTCACCACCACTCTCTGGGCCCGGCCCTCCAGCCAATTCCTAACCCATGACAGAGTGTATCACAGTATTACACACAGTAGAAGTTAGGTTGGTGTGGTAGGGTTGGAAGGGTAAGGCCCAAAAGCCTTCTCCCTCCCCCCTGTAAAGTAAAGGGAAAGAAAATTGAAGGGAAAGGAAAAAAAAACCACACAGCTGAATTAGCAAAGCAGTGCAGCTGTATATTTACAAAGCAATATAGGATATGCAGGGGAATATATACAAATTTACAATATTTACAATATATACAAAGATATACAATAAAGTAGCACAGAAATGAGAGTTCCCCCCTCTGCTGAGGGGGTTCCCCACCTCCGCTCTCCCCTCTCTCCCCCCTTTCCCCAGAGTAGGTTAGAAGAGAGAGAGAAAGAGAAAAAAAAGTTAGAAGCAGTTTGTGTTAATTGGAAAGGAGTTAATACAGGCCTTGGTAGCTTATCGGTTTCAAGGCCGAAGCCTTGGCAGAAAGCCCAGCACAGAAAGCTGCTGCCCTGCGGAGGAGCGGAAGCAAGACTGAAGATAAAGTGCTGGAATGCCCAGTATACCCTCCTGCACTCCCAGTTCAGAAGGCGCTTACTCCCACTCTACCAATGAAATTAGTTTAGATCCTTCTTTTCATTTATCAACTTCCGTCCACCATATTCCCTTTCTTAAGGGGACAGCGTCAACCGGTCGAGGTTGGAAAGGACCTCGAGGATCATCGAGTCCAACCTATAAACACAGACCCCATGATTAGACAATGGCACCATGTGCCACGTCCAATCTCCTCTTGAACGCCTCCAGGGACGACGATTCAACCACCTCCCTGGGCAACCCGTTCCAATGACGAATGACTTGCTCGGTGAAGAACTTCCTCCTCACCTTGAGTCTAAACCTCCCCTGGCGCAGCTTGAGACTGTGTCCCCCTGTTCTGGTGCTGGTTGCCTGGGAGAAGAGACCAACCCCTTCCTGGCTACAACCACCTTTCAGGTAGTTGTAGAGGGCAATGAGGTCACCCCTGAGCCTCCTCTTCTCCAGGCTAAACAATCCCAGCTCCCTCAGCCTCTCCTCATAGGGCTTGTGTTCAAGGCCTCTCACCAGCCTTGTTGCCCTTCTCTGGACACATTCAAGTGTTTCGATGTCCTTCTTAAACTGAGGGGCCCAGAACTGGACACAGTACTCAAGGTGCAGCCTACCCAAAGCAGAGTACAGGGGCACAATGACCTCCCTGCTCCTGCTGGCCACACTATTCCTAATGCAGACCAGGATGCCATTGGCCCTCCTGGACACCTGGGCACACTGCTTTCTAAGGGGACAGCCTCAAACGGTCACACAAATTCCTTCCTTCCTTCCTTCCTTCCTTCCTTCCTTCCTTCCTTCCTTCCTTCCTTCCTTCCTTCCTTCCTTCCTTCCTTCCTTCCTTCCTTCCTTCCTTCCTTCCTTCCTTCCTTCCTTCCTTCCTTCCTTCCTTCCTTCCTTCTTTCCTTCCTTCCTTCCGAATTTCTTCCTTCCGAAATCCTTCCTTCGTTCGGAATTCCTTCTGATTTCCTTCCTTCCGAATTCCTTTTTTCCTTCTGAATACCTTCCTTCCTTCCGAATTCCTTCTGATTTCCTTCCTTCCGAATTCCTTCCTTCCAAATTCCATCCTTCCTTCTGAATTCCTTCCTTCCTTCCTTCCTTCCTTCCTTCCTTCCTTCCTTCCTTCCTTCCTTCCTTCCTTCCTTCCTTCCGAATTCCTTCTGAATTCTTTCCTTCCTTCACAATTCCTTCCCAATTCCTTCCTTCCTTCCTTTTTCTTTTAACTTTAATTTCTTGTGTTTCAGGGCTTCTCACCCTATCAGTGATTGGCACTGAAAAGAGTCTGGGTCCATCTTTTTTACCCTTTCCCATTCCGTGTTTTTGAAGTAATGAATGGAATAAGTTTTAGTACCATCAATGTCACAGCACACTTTTAGATATTAAGCTTATTAAAAATTATTGTAATTCTGCACAAATCGAAACACTTAACTTTTGAAAAAGGCACAACCAAATGTTTTAGAAAAATCTTAAATTTTTACAAAAAATCTTACCTTGTCCCAAATTTGAGTAAAAACTGCTGAAGAATCCTCAAATGGAAAATATCACTGATTCCTTACTTTTGATAGACTTGAATATATGAATCTGTATGCTCTGATGTCAAGCCACTGTTCAAGGGTTGGGGGAAAGGCCAGGCCCTTCCTCCCCCACTGTGAATATAGGGAAGAAAATTGAAGGGAAAGGAAAAAAAAACTCACAGCTGAATTAGCAAAGCAGTGGGTGCTGTATATTTACAAAGCAGTTTAGGGAAACGCAGGGAAATATATACAGAATTTACAGTATTTACAATATATACAGAAACATACAACAAAGTAGCACAGAAATGAGAGTTCCCCCCTCTGCTGAGGCGGTTGCCCACCTCTGCTCCCCCTTCTCTCCCCCTTTCCCCAGAGAGGGTTAGAAAGAGAGAAAAGCGAAAAAATATAAAAGCAGTTATGTGTTAATTGGAAAGCGGTTAATACAGGCCTTGCAGTTTATCAGTTTCAAGGTCAAGCCTGGCCAAAAGCCCAGAAGCTGCGAGCTGCAAGCCACCGAGGGAGGGGAAGACAGACTGACCAGAAAAGTGCAGGAATGTCCAGGATGCTCTGCTGCACTCCCGGTTCAGAAGGTGCTTCCTCCCAATCTACCAATGAAATTAGTTTAGATCCGTCTTTTGTTTACAAACATCCGACAGCTTCAAACGGTCACAGCCACACATGTAAGATAGACTGTTATAATGGTTTATAAAGAGAGGTAATATCTTTCAGTTTTTTGTGACCAAAGTTGCAGTGTTTGTTTGTATCCAGAAGGCACTACCTTCTGTTTCTTCCAGAAACAATAATAAAAAAAAGAGAAAATTAAAAGAGAAAAAAAAAAAGAAAAAATAAAAGAAAAAAAAGAAAGAAAAAAGAGGCAAAACCAAACTAAACTCTAACCAAACCCAACCAAAAAAAACCCCAAAGAAACAAAAAACAAAGAAACAAAACAACACAACACAGAACAAAACAAAAACAAACACCCCAAACTAAAAAAAAAAAAACAAAACCCAGAAAGATTGTATTTTCTCTTGACTAAATGGACTCCCAAGGGAAAAATATCCATTAGTACAGAAAAAGAATTGATTGACATTTCCAATAAAATCCACACACATGGAAAATCAGAATATGACTATCTTAGACTGAGTGTTAGAAATAGACCCATGCTCTTTGCAGCCTGCAAGGTTTCAGGTAGTTTGGGCAAATAAATTTACCCTTTCTGTTACAGATTTTAAAAAGTTTATGTATGGAATTTGTCATATGCAACCTGTGCCAATTAGTGACTGGTTGGGGTTACCCCGGATGTTCTTTAAGCCCTGGAGCCTCAAAAGGTGTGAGATGAGTTCATGACAAGGAACTTGAATTTGAAAGTGATCTGCTGGTGAGAAACAGAAATTTCATTTCTAGATGACAAATTTGCATAAATGTGGATAATCCTGAATTTAGATAAATAGTCAGAAAAGTCTTGCAAAGGGCAGAAATAGTTTATTACTATCACCTCTTGCATCAGTCAGGATCCTACAGACTTTGATCCTCAGAAAGAATGATGTAGAGGTAACTGTTTTGATGGAAGAAATTGTAGTCATTAATGATTAAAGATGGTCAAGATTTTCCAGATTAATATGTTTGTTCTAAATCCTGTGTGGAGATCTTCGAAGATATTCAATCTATGTTTTTTCATGGTGAAAGATGATTACAATCCCAAACTTAATTACATTTAATTTAAAAGCAAAAGCAGAAAAATCCTTAAAAAATTAAATAAATCTATTATTATTCAGCAAGCATAATGCCTGATTTTTATTGTTTTTTTGTGGGTGTATGATATGACATTGTTAATTTTCCACTCATGGCTCATCTGAAAGCATAATAGTTGTGTTCTGTCTCCTATTATCTAGGTCATTAATGAAAGTATACAATGCGGTGTGGTGCTCATGGGCTTAAAATTAATTGAGTGCATAAATGTTTGCAAGACAGATTCCTTTGTGGTGCTGTGACCGGTTGACGTTGTCCCCTTAAGAAAGGGAATATGGTGGACGGAAGTTGGTAAACGGAAAGAATAATCTAAACTATTTCATTGGTGAAGTGGGAGGAAGCACCTTCTGAACTGGGACAGCAGGAAGGTGTACTGGGCTTTCCAGCACTTTTCTGCAGTCTTGCTTCCGCCTCTTCTTTGGGCAGCATCTTTCTGTGCTGGGCTTTCTGCCAAGACTTCGACCTTGAAAACGATAAGATAGAAGGCCTGTGCTAACTGCTTTCCAATTAACACAAAACTGCTTTTAACTTCTTTCTTTCTCTTTCTCTCTCTCTTTTCTGACCTACTCTGGGGAAAGGGGGTGAGAGAGGGGAGAGCGGAGGTGGGGAACCCCCACTGCCGAGGGGGGTTACTCTCATTTCTGCGTTACTTTATTGTATATCTTTGTATATATTGTAAATATTGTAAATTTGTATATATTCCCCCGCATACCCTACATTGCTTTGTAAATATAAAGCTCCACTGATTTGCTAATTCAGCTTGTGAGGTTTTTTTTTCCCTTTCCCTTCAATTTTTTTTCCCTTTACCTTACAAGGGGGAAGGGAGGAGGCTTCTTGGCCTTACCCTTCCAACCCACCACATTTTTTTTTTCTTGGCGTACCCAACGTGCGGCAGATAATTAGTTTAATTTATTACTTGATTGATTTAGTGTTTTCTAGCTGAATTAGCAAACATGAAGGTATTGTGGTTTGTGGAGTGATTATTCTTTTCAATTTTTGGGGCTCTGGTTTACAGATATTGTTTGGGTTTGAGTTTGGATTACCTGGGTAAATATTTGGTGCGGACAATTTATATGTGGGTTATGTATAGAGTTAGACTATGGTATGGAAAATGCGCGGATTTCTTATGGCCAGTGAGATACAGAAATGTTACCTCCACCACTCTCCCAATTGAGATAAAGGGTTTTAGGATTCTGCCTGAGGAGAGAGTAACTTTAGGTGATGCCTGGGACCCAAAGGTGATTTATGTGATGTGTATAATTCTGCTGCTGGTGATAACTAATGTGTATTCTCTGTATTCCTGGCGTCGGGAGAAGAAGGTGTCCAGGGCGTGTTTTGTTATTAAAACTAGATCAAAGAGAAAACGCCGTGGCTCTGGGTCAGTCCCAGAGTCATCAAGTGATGAGGAAGGTGGAGACACTCTGTCAGTTAAAAAGAAGGCTAAAAAGTTAATTGGTAAAGCAGCTCTAAATGACTTTGCTGATTCTGGCAAGCAGCCAAGGGCGTCGGCTGGTATCAACATGGCGCCTACTCCTTCTCCTCCTTCTTCTTCTCCGTCGGCCTGTGGCCGGTTGACGTTGCCCCCTTAAGAAAGGGAATATGGTGGACGGAAGTTGGTAAACGGAAGGAATAGTCTAAACTATTTCATTGGTAAAGTGGGAGGAAGCACCTTCTGAGCTGGGACTATACTGGGTTTTTCCAGCTCTTTATCTTCAGTCTTGCTTCCGCCTCTTCTCCGTGCAGCAGCTTTCTGTGCTGGGCTTTCTGCCAAGGCCTCGGCCTTGAAAACAAGATACCAGGCCTGTATATTAACTCCTTTCCAATTAACACAAACTGCTTCTAACATTTTTTTTCCTCTCTTTTCTTTCTCTTTCTATCCCATTCTGGGGAAAGGGGGGGAAGAGAGGGGAGAGCGGAGGTGGGGAACCCCTCTCTGCCGAGGGGGTCGCTCTCATTTCTGTGTTACTCTGTTGTATATCTTTGTATATATTGTAGATATTGTAAATTTGTAAATATTCCCCTGCATTCCCTACATTGCTTTGTAAATATAGCTCCACTGCTTTGCTAATTCAGCTTGCGAGTTTTTTTTTCCTATCCCTTCAATTTTTTTTTCCCTTTTACCTTACAAGGGGGAAGGGAGGAGGCTTCTTGGCCTTACCCTTTCCAAACTCACCACATTTTTTTATTGGCGTACCCAACGTGCGGCAGATAATTAGTTCAATTTATTATTTGATTGATTTAGTGTTTTCTAGCTGAATTAGCAAACATGAAGGTATTGTGGTTTGTGGAGCGATTATTCTTTTCAATTTTTGGGGCTCTGATTTACAGGTATTGTTTGGGTTTGATTTTGGATTACCTGGGTAAATATTTGGTGCGGACAATTTATATGTGGGTTATGTATAGAGTTAAATTATGGTATGGAAAATGTATTAATTTCCTATGGCCAGTGAGATACAGGAATGTTACCTCCACCACTCTCCCAATTGAGATAAAGGGTTTTAAGATTCCGCCTGAGGAGACAGTAACTTTAGGTGATGCCTGGGATCCAAAAGTGATTTATTTGATGTGTATAAATCTGTTGCTGGTGATGGTAATTGCATATTTACTGTTCTCTCTGCGGCGAGAGAGAAAGATATCCAGAGCTTGTTTTGTTATTAAAACTAGATCAAAAAGAAAACGCCGTGGCTCTCGATCAGTCCCAGAGACATCTAGTGATGAGGACTGTGGAGAACCCGTGTCAGTTAAAAAGAAGGCTAAAAAGTTAATTGGTAAAGCAGCTCTAAATGACTTTGCTGATTCAGGCAAGCAGCCAAGGGCATCAGCTGGTATCAACATGGCACCTACTCCTTCTCCCACTCCTTCTCCTTCTTCTTCTTCTCCGTTGGCCATTAACGGAGCAACGTCACTTCCACCCACTCCCTCGGTGGGACCGGAAGTCACTGCCCCAGCAGCTGATTTATCTCAGGACTTGTCAGCTTCCATTAAGGTGGCTGTAAATTCAAACACAGCTCCAGTTAAGGTGGCTCCTTTAAAGACTAGAGGTGCAAAGGGCAAAGATGGAGAAGAAGAGGAGTTGGAGACTGATCCTGGTGAGGGGCCCTCTACTCTAAAAGATCCTGCTCAGGAGGAAGAGAAGGTTTGTTTTAAAGATCTAGCTAACCTAGTGAGATCAAAGCAGGATAGAGATGAAGCTAGGAAGGCAGCTGGCAAAGGTGGTTCTCAGCTTAAAGAGATCCTTAGGAGGATGACAGCAGGATTTTATGGGCAAAGAATTCAGGGAGATGAAGATGAAGATGATATTACGGACTGTTCTTCGCCCCGGGAGGAATTGCGAAATGTCCGTAAAGATTTCACTAGGGCAGATAAGGAGCCGGTTCTAGCTTGGCTTAGTAGGTGTTATGATACAGGTGCTTCAGCTCTAACAGTTGGAGACAAGTCAGCAGCTCAGTTAGGAACTCTCTCAAGGGACAATGGAATAGATAGACATCTAGGCGAAGCTCTCGGTAAGGTTAATCTGTGGATACGCCTTTTAATAGCGGTTGCCCTGAGATACCCTTCCCGAGATGACCTTCCATGGAATCCTAAACCCTGGACTACCATAGATGAGGGAATTAAGCGCTTGAGAGAATTTGCTGTTAGAGAGCTACTCTATGGTGAACATGAAACTCTGAATCCTGATGACATTCCTGTGGGTATTGGTCTTGCTAAGAAGATCATCAAACTTGCTCCTTCTAATTATGCAAACATTCTGGCAAGCAGAATTGTGTCAAGAAGTTATGGTGGAACTTCTCCTACAGTTGGCCAATTCAGTGATCAAATGAGACAATTGGAGGATAGCATGACATGTGGTTCTTTGGTTTCAGCCATTGAAACTCTGTCTGGAAAAATTGAGAATTGCATGAGAGAGTTAAAAGATGAATTTAGAAATTCCATATCCCAATTGGCACAAAGGGATAGTTTCAATTCTTCCTCCAGGTGGGTACAAGTCTCATCTGTGAGGAATACACGTTCTCCAAGGAGGTCATTCCAAAACAGGACATTCCAAAACAGGTCATTCCAAAACAGACCACCAAGGCAATCACGTAGAACTATTTGGATAACTCTGCGTGATCAGTTTGGTGAGAACATGAACCGCTGGGATGGCCAACCAACTTCTAATCGTTTCAGGAGACTGAGGGAATTGCAAAGTGGCAGAACCCGAGGTGGCAATACCAGAAGGGTAGCTGTTACTTCTACAGTTCCCCAGAACGACTCTTATGGCTCCAACAGTGGCTCCAGTTATAACACGCAAAGTTATAACCCTGCAAACTATGTGCAATGCACATGTGCGCATGTTCCCCATAACTAGGGGTGCCCTGCCTCCCGCCAGGGGGAGGAGAGGGATAACAGAGATAATAGAATCTATTGGGATGTGTACATCCAGTGGCCTGGCACTTCACAATTTCAGAAGTACAGGGCCTTGGTTGACACAGGAGCTCAGTGCACCATAATACCATCAAATTATCAGGGATCAGAGTCTATAACTATTCTGGGAGTCACTGGTGGATCTCAAGAGTTAAGTAAGGTAGAGGTTAATATAAGTTTAACTGGTAAACAATGGAGGAAGCATACAGTTGTGACCGGACCTGACGCACCTTGTATTTTGGGAATTGATTTTCTGAGAGAAGGGCGTTTCAAAGACCCTAGAGGTTACAAATGGGCTTTTGGAGTAGCTTCAATAGAAATTGATGGACAAAAATTGAAGCTATCTGCCAGACCTGAACTTTCTGATGAATCTGCAGCTGTGGGACAACATAAGATACAGGACATTAAATTGCCGGTTGCTTCTCAGACTGTGCATCACAGACAATACAGAACCAACCGTGACTCTTTGTTGCCCATTCAGAATCTGATTCGTCAGTTGGAGAGTCAGAAACTCGTCAGCAAAACTCATTCACCTTTCAACAGTCCAGTGTGGCCTGTGTGGAAGCAGAATGGAGACTGGCGTCTGACAGTCGACTACCGAGCCCTGAATGAAGTGACACCACCTATGAGTGCAGCAGTACCAGACATGATGGAACGACAGTATGAGCTGGAATCCAAAGAGGCCAAATGGTATGCTACCATAGACATTGCTAATGCATTTTTCTCTATTCCCATAGCAGAGGGATGCAGGCCTCAGTTTGCTTTCACCTGGAGAGGAATCCAGTACACTTTCAACAGATTGCAAATGGGCTGGATCCACAGCTCAAGCATCTGTCATGCAGTGATCCACGATGCTCTGGAGAAAGGCGGTGCTCCAGAACACAGCCAGTTCATCGATGATATCATCGTCTGGGGTAAAACTGCTGAGGAAGTCTTCGAGAAAGGTAACAAAATCATTGACATTCTTCTGAATGCAGGTTTTGCCATCAAGCGAGACAAGGTGAAAGGACCTACCACAGGGATTCAGTTTCTGGGAGTGCGGTGGCAGGATGGACGCCGACACATTCCAGTGGATGTGGTAAATAGAGTCTCCACCATGGCAAATCCCACCAACAAGCAAGAGACCCTACGTTTCTTGGGGATAGTGGGATTTTGGAGACTGCACATTCCTGGATACAGTCAGATTGTGAAACCTCTGTATGATGTGACTCGAAAGAGAAACCATTTCCACTGGGGACCTGAACAACAAGCAGCCTTTGACCAGATAAAGCAAGAGGTGATTCAAGCAATGGGTCTGGGACCTGTCCGAGATGGTCCAGACATCAAGGACATTTTGTACACGGCTGCAAGTGACAATGGTCCAACCTGGTGCTTGTGGCAAAAAGCTCCAGGTGAGACATGTGGACGACCTCTTGGTTTCTGGAGTCGAGGTTACAGAGGTTCAGAGGCTAATTATACTCCAACAGAGAAAGAAATTTTAGCTGCCTATGAAGGAGTAAAAGCATCTTCTGAAGTGATTGGAACTGAATCACAACTTCTTCTAGCTCCCAGATTACCAGTTTTGAATTGGATGTTCAAAGGCAAAGGCTCCGCACCACATCATGCTACACACTCAACATGGTCTAAGTGGACGGCTCTGATAACACAGAGAGCTCGAATGGGAAATCTTGAAAGACCTGGTCTAGTGGAGGTGATCTCAAGTTGGCCTGAAGGCACCAACTGTGCTAAACCTCCAGAGGCAAAAGTAACTCGTGCTGAGGAAGCTCCTCCTTACAATGACCTTTCTGATGATGAAAAGAAATATGCTTTGTTCACAGACGGTTCCTGTCGTCTTGTTGGAAACAAGCGAAGGTGGAAGTCTGCAGTGTGGAGTCCAACACGCCGAGTTGCAGAGGCGAAAGATGGAGAAGGAGAATCCAGTCAGTTCGCAGAGGTAAAGGCTGTCCAGCTAGCTCTCGACATGGCTGAACGTGAGAGATGGCCAAAGCTTTATCTCTACACCGACTCATGGATGGTAGCCAATGCTCTATGGGGTTGGCTAAAGAACTGGAAGAAGAGTGGTTGGCAGAGGAAAGGAAAACCCATTTGGGCAGCCAACCTGTGGCAGGACATTGCTGATCGAATCGAGAGAATTCCAGTGAAAGTGAGACACATCGATGCTCACATTCCTAAGAGCAAAGCTACTGAGGAACAGCAACACAACCATCAGGCAGATCTAGCTGCAAGAGTTTCTCAAGTAGACATGGACTCTAATCTTGATCTCGACTGGAAACACCGAGGTGAGATATTCTTAGCTCGGTGGGCTCATGATTCGTCAGGACATCAAGGCAGAGTTGCAACCTACCAGTGGGCTCGTGACAGATCCATAGACATTTCCATGGATGCTACCACTCAAGTCATCCAGGACTGTGACATTTGTGCTGCTATTAAGCAGGCAAAATGACTTAAGCCCTTGTGGTATGGTGACAGATGGTCCAAGTACAAGTATGGTGAAGCTTGGCAGATTGACTACATCGCTCTACCACGTTCTCATTCTGGTAAGCAATACGTGCTTACTATGGTAGAGGCAAACACTGGATGGTTGGAAACTTCTCCAGTTCCACATGCAACTGCACGCAACACCATTCTCGGTCTGGAGAGACAGATCCTGTGGAGACACGGAACTCCAGAGAGGATTGGGTCAGACAACGGAACTCATTTCAAGAACAACCTTGTAAAGAACTGGGCAAAAGAGCACGGTATTAAGTGGATATTCCACATTCCCTACTATGCACCAGCTTCAGGGAAGATTGAACGCTACAACAGTTTGTTGAAGACCACTCTCAAAGCCATGGGAGGTGGATCTTTGAAAAACTGGGAAAAACATTGAGCACAAGCAACCTGGCTGGTAAATAGTAGAGGTTCAGTGAACCGAGCTGGACCTGCACATTCAGATTTGCTACGGAAAGTAGAAGGTGATAGAGTTCCTGTTGTTAGAGAGAAGAATCTGTTAGGTAAAACTGTTTGGGTATTTTCACCCTCAGGAGAGGCTAAGCCTGTCCGAGGGGGGGGGTTTCAGCTGAAGGTCCGGGTCATACTTATTGGGTAATGCAAGAGAATGGTGAGATTCAGTGTATTCCACAAAGAAATTTAACTTTAGCTGAAAGAGGTTAATTTCAAACTATTGTACAGCTACATCACGTCCAAAGGAAGAATCAACGAAGAATCTACGGTGCACGAACCCTGAGATCCCTGAGAGCCCTGAGTCAACTAAGAGACCCTGAGATTACCTGTTTCCCTTTTCTTTGCTTCGTCGGTGAAGAAATGAACTGTTTTCCATTTTTCTCATTTTCTGATTTTCTTGGACTTTTGAATCATCTACATCTGAGCATAGCCGGAATGGACTATGAACTTTACTCACGAACTGTAAATATCGTTTTGGATTGGATGGACAGTATGAACAGCCAATGAAATTGTTTAGAAGGGGTGGACTGTGGCCGGTTGACACTGTCCCCTTAAGAAAGGGAATATGGTGGACGGAAGTTGGTAAACGGAAAGAATTATCTAAACTAATTTCATTGGTAAAGTGGGAGGAAGCACCTTCTGAAGTGGGAGTGAACTGGGCATTCCAGCACTTCTCTGTCAGTCTTGCTCCCGCCTCTTCTTTGGGTAGTAGCTCTCTCTGTGCTGGGCTTTCTGCCAAGACTTCGGCCTTGAAACCGATAAGATAGAACGCCTGTATTGACTCCTTTCCAATTAACACGAAACTGCTTTTAACTTCTTTCTTTCTCTTTCTCTCTCTCTGTTTTGACCTACTCTGGGGAAAGGGGGGGAGAGAGGGGAGAGCGGAGGTGGGGAACCCCCTCTACCACTAAGGGGTTACTCTCATTTCTGTGTTACTCTGTTGTATATCTTTGTATATATTGTAAATATTGTAAATTTGTATATATTCCCCTGCATATCCTGCATTGCTTTGTAAATATAAAGCTCCACTGCTTTACTAATTCAGCTTGTGAGTTTTTTTTTCCTTTCCCTTCAATTTTTTTTTTTCCCTTTTCCTTTACAGGGGGGAGGGAAGAGGCTTCTTGGCCTTACCCTTCCAACCCACCACAATTCCATATTCCCTACTATGCACTAGCTGCTGGGAAGATTGAACGCTACAACGGTTTGTTGAAGACCACTCATAAAGCCATGGTAGGTGGATCTTTGCAAAACTGGGAAAAACATTTAGCACAAGCAACCTGGCTGTAAATAGTAGAGGTTCAGGGAACCGAGCTGGACCTGCACATTCAGATTTGCTACGGAAAGTAGAAGGTGATAGAGTTCCTGTTGTTAGAGAAAAGAATCTGTTAGGTAAAACTGTTTGGGTGTTTTCACCCTCAGGAGAGGCTAAACCTGTCCGAGGGGTGGTTTCAGCTGAAGGTCCGGGTCACACGTATTGGGTAATGCAAGAGAATGGTGAAATTCAGTGTATTCCACAAAGAAATTTAACTTTAGCTGAAAGAGCTTAATTTCAAACTGTTGTACAGCTACATCACGTCCAAAAGAAGAGTCCATGAGGAATCTACGGTGCACGAACCCTGAGAGTCCTGAGTCAAGTAAGAGACCCTGAGAATCCTTGTTTCCCTTTTCTTCGCTTCATCGGCAAAGAAACAACTGTTTTCCAGTACCAGTATTTCACCATGCTCATTGTAAAGAATGTCCTCCTTATCCAGACAGCTGGCCTGCAGAGCTGGCAGAAGGAACCAGGGAGCTGCACAGTTTCCCAATGTTCCATGAGGAGGTGGTTGGAACTCTCCTCAGCAGCTTGGATCCCCACAAGTCCATTGGACCAGATGGGATCCATCCTAGGGTGCTGAGAGAGCTGTCAGAGGAGCTGGCCAAGCCACTACCCATCATTTTCCAGCAGTCCTGGCTCACTGGAGAGGTCCCAGTGGACTGGAAGCTGGCCAACGTTGTGCCTATCCACAAGAAAAGCCGGTTGGATGAGCCAGGGAATTATAGGCCTGTCAGCCTGACCCCAGAGCCAGGCAAGATCATGGAACAGGTCATCCTGAGTGCAATCACACAGCACTTAGAGGATGGCCAAGGGATCAGGCCTAGCCAGCATGGATTTAGGAAGGGCAGGTCCTGCCTGACCAACTTGATCTCCTTCTATGATCAGGTGACCCGCCTGGTGGATGTGGGGAGGCCTGTGGATGTAGTCCACCTGAACCTCAGCAAGGCATTTGACACCGTCCCCCACAGCAAACTCCTGGCCTAGCTGCCAGCCCATGGCTTGGATGGGAGCACACTGCACTGAGTTAGGAACTGGCGGGAGGGCTGAGCCCAGAGAGTGGTGGTGAATGGTGCCATATCCAGCTGGTGACCAGTCACTAGTGGTGTGCCCCAAGGATCAGTGCTGGGCCCTGTGCTCTTTAACATCTTTATTGATGATCTGGATGAGGGCATTGAGTCCATCATCAGTAAATTTGCTGACGACACCAAGCTGGGGGCAGGAGTTGATCTCCTGGAGGGTAGAGAGGCTCTGCAGAGGGACCTCGACAGGCTGGACAGATGGGCAGAGTCCAATGGCGTGAGATTTAACACATCCAAGTGCCGGGTTCTGCACATTGGCCACAACAACCCCATGCAGTGCTACAGGCTGGGGTCAGAGTGGCTGGAGAGCAGCCAGGTGGAGAGGGACCTGGGGGTACTGGTCGATGGTAGGCTGAACATGAGCCTGCAGTGTGCCCAGGCAGCCAAGAGGGGCAATGGCATCAGGAACAGTGTGGCCAGCAGGAGCAGGGAGGTCATTCTGCCCCTGTACACAGCACTGGTTAGGCCGCACCTCGATTACTGTGTCCAGTTCTGGGCCCCTCAGTTTAGGAAGGATGTGGACTTGCTTGAACGAGTCCAGAGAAGGGCAATGAAGTTGGTGAGGGGGCTGGAACACAAGCCCTATGAAGAGAGGCTGAGGGAGCTGGGATTGCTTAGCCTGGAGAGGAGGAGACTCAGGGGTGACCTTATCACTCTCTACAACTACCTGAAGGGAGGTTGTAGACAGGCGGATGATGGTCTCTTCTCCCAGGCAGCCAGCACCAGAACAAGAGGACACAGTCTCAGGTTGCGCCAGGGGAGATTCAGGTTGGATGTTAGGAAGAAGTTCTATACAGAGAGAGTGATTGCCCTTTGGAATGGGCTTCCTGGGGAGGTGGTGGATTTGCCGTCATTGGAGGTTTTCAGGAGGAGACTTGATGGGGTGCTTGGTGCCATGGGTTAATTGTTTAGGTGGGTTGGATTGGTTGATGGGTTGGACGCGATGATCTTGAAGGTCTCTTCCAACCTGGTTTGGTTTATTTTACATGCATATAATAATTATTTTATTTTTTTTATTGTAAAATCCACCCTGATTCAGTTTACAACCAGCACCTCTCCTGCTATTACCACATAAATATGGTGGTACTTTATATTGGCATAAGCAAATCTTCCTTTTGGCTACCATCTCTGGATCCAACACAGCAACTGTTAACTGTTAAATCTTTGAACAAGCATTGTGTGATGCAACTAAACATAATGGAGTGATTTGCCATATTATGATGTGCCAAACTTCTTATCATTTTTTGACATACATATGGAGCTTGTTAGATGAATAGCCTGAAAATTCTGGAAGTTTTATCTTAGTTTTTCTAAACTGTTTTATTTGCAGTACCTCCCACTGAAACATCCATGAGAGTTTGCTTCCATCATTCTATAATAAAAATAATGTAACTTTTAATGACAATTGACATTTTAGGTCTATATAATCAGAGAGTTAGTAGAGGCCAACTATAAAGGGACTGCAGACCCTGGGGATCAGTTGCACTTGCTTGAAAAATACTTGCACCAAAACTACTGACAGTAATTTAGGGAGCAAGTGTAAGAACACAACCTTTGGCACTATTCTGTCCACTATTATTTCAACACATCTGAAATCTCAAAGAGGTTTACATCCTCAGAGAGGATGCAAATATTCCTTCATACGATGTCCTACTCTTATTAAATTTTGGGATACCTTGCACCTATGCTTGCCTTTTTCCCCTCTGTTTTCTCAGGGAGTGTAGATCATAGAATCAATAAGGTTGGAAGAGACCTCAAAGTTTATCAAGCACAACCTGTCACCCAAGACCTCTGTGGTAGGGTTGGAAGGGTAAGGCCAAGAAGCCTCCTCCCTCCCACCCGTAAAGTAAAGGGAAGGAAAAATTGAAGGGAAAGGAAAAAAAACTCACAGCTGAATTAGCAAAGCAGTGGAGCTGTATATTTACAAAGCAATACAGGATATGCAGGGAAATATATACAAATTTACAATATTTACAATATACACAAAGATATGCAATAAAGTAGCACAGAAATTAAAGTTCCCCACCTCCGCTCTCCCCTCTCTCCCCCCTTTGCCCAGAGCGGGTTAGAAAGAGAGAGAAAAGAGAAAAGAAAAAAAAATTAGAAACAGTTACGTGTTAATTGGAAAGGAGTTAATACAGGCCATGGTAGCTTATCGGTTTCAAGGCCGAAGCCTGTGAGAGCCTAATGTCTCTCTCTATGTGAGTCAACAAAGATAAAGTGATAGCAGAGCCACTGGAAAGAAGGTGGAAAGAATCCTGTCCACCAATCCTGGATGCAAATCAGCTTGTGATTGCATTGTGATAACACGGGACTACAACAATGGACCCAAGGACCCAGCCATCACACCTTTAGGGCAAGATAATCTCCACCTGTTTCCTGAGCCTTGTCTGGATGGAGATGGGGTAGACGGAGATTCCCCCCCCTCCAGCCAGGATCTTGCCCAAACACACAGCAATACACAGAACCTAAGGATTATTTCCTGCCACTGGAATTCCTGAGGGACAATATTTGAATGCATACTTAAGGACTAAAAACTGTATAAAAGACTGGAGCAACTACTGGTTTGTAGAGAGAAACAGGAGAGAGAAACAGAGGAGAAAAACGGGGAGAAAAACGGAGATGAAGGAAAACACAGGAGACGGGCCAGGCCGCTGAGAAGAGAAAGCCGGGACAATGCTGCTCTGGAGAAAAGAAGCTGCCCGGAGGACCACAGCTCCAGCCAAATCCTCAGCACCCTTTCTCTACAGACCCAGGCTGCCCAGAGGAGCCTCAGCACCGTTCCTGTATCAAACCAACATCTCCCCAGAGGACCACAGCTGTTCTCCAGCAAAAGCCTCACCACCGTTTCTCTACAAACCCAACATCTCTTGCAGCACCTTTCCTCCACAGACATTAACTGTCTTGGGGGGAATGAGGGGTGTGGTAATATAATTCCTTTCCTCTTCTATCTCTCGTCCCTCTCTCTCTCTCTCTCTTTTCTCTCTCTCCCTCTTTACTTTCTCTATTTTCTCCCTCTCCCTTTCTTATGTCCACTTTATTTATGTAATAAATAGTCTAGCTGTTGATACTTTGGCCTCGTTTGTGCCTTTAATTTCACAACACGGGAATATTTAAAAGAACTGTGTCTCTGGACCGAGACATCTAATGTCTCCGGACCTTGACATTAGTTGGCGTAGTCGGCAGGATTCCCGTGCAGTGAAAAGTATCACAGCAAAGTTATTGCATTTCTGAGAACCCCGAAATGTGTGTGTGTGCCTGAGACGTACTCTTTAGTACGAAGCGAGAGTGGAGTCCAGATTCACGTTTTCACTCGCCCGAGAGGGAAGTGGCTGGAGAAGGACGAAGCGAAATTTTCAGAGAGACTGTGTGGGAGTTCTCAAAAGCTTTAAATGTGTGTGCTTTCTCGGGGAAGATTATCTGGGGTACAACTGTTGGTTTTATAGTGTGACCTCCTCGAGAATCCTCTGTACCCTGCTTTAAATTTGTGTGCTTTACCGGGGAAGATTGTCTGGGGTACAAATGTTGACTTTATAGTGTGACCTCCCCAAAAATTCTCAGTACCCTCTTTTAGGAAACCCAGTTTTGGTGATATTTGTAAAGTGTGGCTTTCCCGAGAAGCCCAGTATTGAAGCAAAAGTTGAGAAACTTCTGCTGGTGTGTGTTCTCTCAGGGAAACAGAGTGGCTCTTCCCTAAGAATCACAGGGTTGTTGTCCTAGTGTAACAGAAAATTTGAGGTACAAAAGCTGAGAAGCTTTTGCAAGTGTGGGTTCTCTCAGGGAAATAGTGTGACTTCCTTGAGAAGCCCAGGTTGCTGTTGTTTTTTCTTGTGTGTGACCTCTCCTGAGAAATCTATTGTGCATTTTTCCTGGAGAAGATTATTTTGGAATAAGCCTTTTAAAAGTGTACGTTTTTCCAGGGAAGATTTTGCTGGTACAAACAGTGTTTTGATCTGACTTCCCCGTGAAACTTAGTGCCCTATTAAGAAATGCTTTGTGAAACAAAAGAGATGACCAGGAGTGAGCGGCTTTTTAACCTTTTAGAACTTCACGGTGCCCACCCATCTGTACAGGTACTTGACTGGGCCCATGAAAATTGGCATAATTTCCAGAGTGTGGCTGATAGAATTGTGGCCCTGCAGAAAGATGCAAGAGCAAAAGCCGGAAAAGGCAAAGCTTTTATTTGTGCGGTTTTAGGTGCCTGTTTAGCCGCCTCAGTGAAGGAGAAAGAGGAATGGCATGAGCAGGAGAATAAAACTATTTCCTCTTTGCAGGACTTAGTTCCGTCACTACAAAGCCACGTTGCCACTTTGAAAGACGTAGTGGCAGATCTTAAAATTCAATTGGAAAAGGAGAGGAGGCAAAATTCGTATTTGGACTCAAAAGAGGGTGTGAATTACTTGGAGTCTGCCCCTATGTGCCCTCGGGCAGAATTGACAGCGGCTAAGGAAGCTGCTGCGCATATCAGACCACTCATTAAAACTGAAGTTTTATATGAGGATGGGGAGGTTACCCCCACTATCACAACCAAAGAAACGCCTTTCTCCTACACTGAATTGGCCAAAATTCGTAAAGAATTTGCACGCTCTGCTGGGGAATCTGAGGTGGACTATGTCTGGCGAGTTTCAAAAACTGGAGGTGATTAGATTCTGTTAACAGAAGCTGAAGCCATGGGCTATTGGGGTGATAATGTTTTTCTAACTACAAAAACCAGAAGTGGACCCCTAAGCCTTACTCAGAGGGCTGCCTATTAGGCAGGGGGTTTGATCCAAAGGAGAGGGGTGAACCCCTAACTCTGCAGGGAGGGATGAATCAGATAATGGAGAATGTGCAAAAGGCTGCATGCCTGCAGATGATTTATGAAAGGGAACTAAGACATCATTTTGAATCTTCCCTTTCTCTCCTGGTGGATGCAAACAGAATGACTCCTTTGATCAGGGGTCTCCCTGACTTGCTTAAAATAAGAGGTATCCAGCTTCAAAAAGAAATAGCTAATACCCCACTTTCTTCCAGGACATGGCAAGACGTGGGGAGGGAGTTATTAGATTATGCTAGGCAGTATAGTGTACCTGAGGAAATTAAAAAACCTCAAACTAGAGGCTTGAGACATGTGAAAATGACTCACCCACAAAGCCCCCAGGGCCAGATGCACCGTATTCCTAGTAGGCACCTGGCTAGGGGCAGGGAACACTTGAATACCCGGCAATATTGGTGGGGGATGGGTCAGAAAAAAGGTATTCCAAAAGAAGTGGTTGATGGGGTAGCCACGAGACAATTACAAATCATTGTGCAATGTTGGCCCGAGCCTAAAAAGAGGGTTGAGGTCACTGCTCCCCTCTTGATGGGACCATTTGGTGAGGGGACGGATATGGCCCCCAGGGCAACTAAGGGCTTCACTTCCCAGTGGTGAATTGGGGGGTGAAGCATGAGTCAGGAGATCACCAAAAAAATTGTACTTGGTTTGGAAAAAGGCTTTGGTTTGTGTTTAGCTTGGCTTTGAGAGAACCTGAAACAATCAACGATACTTACAGGCCCATTCAAAGTAATTATCACCTGAGAGGGTGGCTCTGAATGGTAACCTGGAAATACCAGTTTTGTATGTTTCAAGGCTGTGTTTCTTATTTAAGTTCTAATGCTAAATTCAAGTTCTAATGCTAAAGACTACCTGATGTATTGTCACAAGTGTGGCAATGCCAGCGACGAGCAGTGTGAGCAATCTGGCAGTGCAGGCTTAGAGCCTGACATGGTGGTAGGCCATGTTCAGCATAAATGCAGAGTTAGCTAGCAGTGGAGCAAAACAGTGCTGTGCCTGCAGTATGTAACTAAAACAAGACACTGGTAGCTATAAACATGGACAGTTATCTTGGGACAACAGGACATGCACCTGCATCAACAACCTCGTTGTGTCATTAGTAGTTGGACCAATAATCTGTAATAGTGCAATGTGTGGTCACTCATAGGGAACCAATGGAGCTATGCCAACGAGGCTCTCCGAGTTTATATAAGTTGTAGCAGTTGCCTTGCTACGCACTTCTGCCTTTCCTGTCTCCTGTTTCTTCTACACTTTACCGTGCTATACTTGCACTACAGGCCTGCTCCATAGGCCTGCACCTCAGGCCTGCACCATAGGCCTGCAACACTGGAACAGTAAAGGAACAATACTCGATCACATTGGTCAGCCGTATTGATTCCTATCTCCATCGCCCCATTAACTGGCGCCCGAATAAACCTGAACTTGTGGACAAGGGATCCTCGGACTACAATACTGATCGACTCAGCACAGAGAGGTACGTCCGAGCAATACGGAAAGCCGGTCGGACAGCACTGCCCCGGTGCTGGAAAAATTAGCAGCGCGCGCTCAAAAAGGAAGTAAATCTCACCCTGGCCCCGTGAGCGACCGGAGGAGGGGCAAGGGGAAGCACGCCACCACAGAAGAGGCTGTGCTAAACGCCTTCCACCTATCCTCTCTGTGAGAGGTATTACTGGCAATTCTGGGATCGTAAAAGGGCTATTAGCCTGTGCCCAGAGTCATCCCCACGGCAATTAAGCTTTTACTTCCGAATCGCGGGACGAAATTGCAGCCCAGCTGTGGGATGAGGTGCTAGATGCTTAAAAAAGCAGCTTTTCGCTATAGCACCGTGTGACGGATCGTCACGGACATTGCAATCGAAAAAAGCAGAGCAGTCTACTCCCGATTCAGCTGCTGCGGCGTTTGGTTCTAACCGAGATGAGAGACACTCGGAAGGCACTCTCCGCCCTCCGCCCCCCCTGTCTCTCCTTGCACATCATCTGCTGCTCCGTCAGCATCCTCCTCAATTTCAATTGCCCGCTACTCCTTCTACACGAATTGCGGCTTTCTATTACCGTCCTTTTGCGTGGAAAAATCTGCTCCTGCCACGTCAATAGCGGCAGAAGCGAATCCTGATCGAACTGATAAGGCGGCAAAATAAAAATGGAGGTCGCTACGCATTAAGAATTAGACAAAGGAGACGCCACCTCTGCCATCTTGGCCAGCACACCGTGTTTATTAACATAATGCCACAGCTGCCCGCGCCCAGCGGAGAAACCCATTAAAAAAAAAAAAAAAAAAAAAAAAAAAAAGGCGGCGAAACCTGCGGCGTTTTCCATCCCCTTCATCAACATCTTCCTGATACCGCCAGCGATGGCTTGGGCTTGGAAGCCGGACAGCGCGAACTCTGCCCTAGAACTCCTGGAGTGCTTGCAGGCTCGAGATCACGGCATTTTTGCACCCCCGCCCTGCCGTGAGCCCCGGCCGCCCCGATGGTGGCCCCCACCACCCCGGCAGCGCTCAGCCCGGCAGCCCTCAGCCGGGCGGCGCCCACCTCAACGGTGCCCCACACTCTGGCAGTTCTCTTGGCGACGCCTCCCGCGACCCCCATGGTCCCCGCGAGTACCGGCGGCTCCGATCAAGCGGCATCGACCAACGCACCGCCGGCAACAGCCACCCCCACAGCAGCGGCAGGAACGGCCCCAGTGGCCCCTTCCCCCCAGCGGTTTCAGCTGCGCTACACCCCCCCGCCTCCTACATTCCAGTCATTATCAGCAGAGTATAGCCTCGGACGGATATTTCAATTGAGTCCCGATGGGGCAATCGGGAGGTGGGAGGGACACGGAACTGTCCCGCTGAGCTGGTGGAAAGGTATTGTGGGAAATGTAGTCACAGATGGAGAAGGCTAACAATGACTATGGTCATCTGAACTGACTAATGTTAAAGGAAGCTAGACAAGCCATAGCTACCTATGGGCTACAGTCAGGATACACAACTGCTGTAATCAATTAGTTGTTTTCAACACATTTGTTAATCCCTTTTGACACACATATGTCAGCAAATGGTGTTTATTACGAGGTCTGAGAGCGATCATGGAGGAGATGGGTGCCTTACAACCTGGCCTCCCAACTCCCAGTCCCCACAAATTGGGACCTGATTATTATTCATTTGAAGGATCGTTTTCTTTACAATTTGCTCACACTCGGAGGACTTAACAAAGTCTGCATCTACTGAGTCATCGATTAAGGCAGACTCCACCCACCGATATCAATGGGTAGCCTGAAGGCATGCTTGAATCCTCAAGGCACTCTCTTCCCACTTATACAGACTCATTGTGACATAGACTTGTGACATCTATAAGTCTATGGATGGTATTCTGATTGCAACAAAAAAGTTACATCGTAAGACAGTGCTGTCTAAGTTTCAGCAGCAAGCAGACTTGAAAGTCACACCGTCTTAGCCCTTGCAACTCCTCAATTAACTGACAATTCACATGCAAATGCCTGAGAAGCCATGCTTCGGCAGCCAGCAGACTCTACGAGGTGTCACCATCAGCCATCTCATTGGGGCAAGATCTTTGCCAGGTCTTATCAGCAATTGCAGCTTCCTGAGAAGGCTTTGCAATTAAGTCAGGATGTAGTGATCAAAGGGTGGTCCACCATCCAGGACAATAACTCTGATCCTGTGTTTCTTATTACTGAGCAGGGTCTAACAGGGACACTTGGTTTCTTTGTTAATACCATCCCTTACATACAGCATTCAATACTAATTAAGACCTGACTCACGATATGAAGGTAGAAATGTGGATATTTTGGCATTTGACAATGCTAATGAAGAAACTAAACAGGTTCTCAGCATTTTTATCAACAGGTGCCACTGCCTCATGACTGCAGGACCACAACGAATGAAGGCATCAACAAGCAGCAATGTATCTAGCCACGGCCATAGAAGCAGTCCTGAAATCATCGTGCCTCTGAGAAACCTAGGTACCTTAAAGTGTCTGACTGCTGGACAGACTCGAAAGGGTCACAGATCTAATCATTTTACTCGAGATCGTCACAGAAGCTGCTCCTGCAGCGTGAATATACCCCACACGACGACACCAAACCAGGGTCCTTGGACCGCGCCCCCCCCCCCTTCCCTCCCCCTCCCCCAGCCCCCTCTGGCAGCGCACAGCGGACCTGACAACAGCCGCATATCACCTTTTGAATCCACAAAGCGTTGTCGAGTTTAACTGGCATGGTCCTTTGGGTCACAAACCCTGTGCTCTGTTAATTGGCAGACGACAGTCTATCTTTAGACAGGGCATCCTTATAATTCCTGGTTCAATACATTCTGATTATGACTGGGCTATGAAAATTATGCTCTATACCATTGCCTCTCCTGTTAGCACTCTTGTTGGGACAGAAATTGCTTAGCTAATACCATCTCAGTCCCAAGTGCCTAAAACTTCTAACAGAATCCAAGGGCAAGAAGGCTCAGGTTCCGCCGATATGCCTAATACCTTATTAGCCCTAGAAATCCAAAAGGGAAAACTGGAACAGATTTTATCTGTCAGACACCCTTGTAGACAAATTCTACAATTTTCAATTGTTATGGATACTGGAGACGATGCCATCATTATACCTAGTCATAAACGGAATGGTCACTAGCCATTGCTCATGGCAAATTTTGAAGTCATGTGTTTAAAAGGTATCCAAACAACCTGGGTTAGCTAAGAGCCAGTGCAATTAGCTTTTAACTATGGCAAATCAATCACTGTAAGACCGTACATGTTAACCCTTCCAGTTGCTCTAATGGGCTGAGATGCCTTAAGTCAACTAGAAGCAAAACTTGTTACCGTTCCTTCTTTGTAGTGGCTACTAGTCAGCAACCAACCCACAAATTAAAATGGAAAACACATAATCCAGTATGGGTGGAACAATGGTCGTTCAGACACGATAGGCTGCAAGTCGTTAAGACCCTAATACAGAAACAATAGCAACTGGGTCACACCTTGCTAGCCACCCACCCCTACCCCCACCCCCAGAAAAGGGAGGATTTTCTAGTACTGCTCTTGCCAACCAAAGCTCTGCTCTGATTTAAAGTTACAGTGATAATTTCTTCATTTCTGATTGCAATGTCCTTAAGAGATTTGTTATTTAGATATTTGCTAAGTTTTCCTGGTAAGCATAATGAATGGTAAGCATTTGGTTTTTACAGATACCTAGTACATAGTAATTGTAGTAAGGTGTAAGTACTTAGTAATGAGTTCACATTGTAAGATTTCTTTTGGTTCGAACCTTCTTAGTTGTGTGCCATGGCATTTCAAAGGAGCTCCATGTAATATAGTTAAGACTTGTAGTAAATAGGTATTCATTTAAAAAAAAAAAAGTATTCCTTAGCTAAGGTAATGTCTTTATATTTCCTTCTTAGACATAGACTAGAAAAAAAAATAAAAAAAAATGTAAAAAAAAAAAGGGTACACAAAAAAACCCCATAGAAATATATAACAAAAGCACAAAAACTCTGGATACAAAACATAGAGTGCTAAATAACAGAATAGTAATTAAAAAAAAAGAACAACAACAAAAATAAAATATTAAAACCAAATATGACACATTGAAAAATCATAAAGATTACTAACACAGAATAGCTATTAACAAAAAAAGACATAAGAATTGTTAGCAAAAAAATGAAAATAAGGATTATCAAGACTACTAGATTAAAACAAATAAAAATTATACAAAGAAAAAATTGAGAAAACTAGAATGAAAAATGACAATAAAAAAGAATTGATAGAAAAGGTTAAAAAATATAATAAAAAAGTAAAAATCAAAATTAAAATAGAAAATAGATTAAATAAAACAAACATGCAAAATAAAAAATAATTACAATAAAGAATATAAGATAAAAAATAAAAGATTAAGCACCAGATAAAAAGAAAAATATAGAAATTACAAAAATTAAATACATTGAAAGAAATTCTTCGTCGGGCAGCTTCCTCGAGACAGCACCCAGACCAGCAACCGCCGGGGACCAGCCGCTGCTCTCCTTTTCGGGCTGCGGGAATCGCCATCGCTGCCGAGTTTTTGCCGCGGGGAAGGAGCAGCCGCTCTTTCACGTGGTCAGACTCGTGGTCCCAGCGGCGGGAGCGGCTGAATTTAAAAGGCTCTGCTGCGGCTCGGGGGGTTCACTTCGTCGGGCAGCCCGTATTCTCCTGTACGCTCACGCGCCGCCCATTTTTTTTTTGTTTTTTTTTGTTTGTTTGTTTTTTTTGTTTTTGTTTTTGTTTTTAAATTGGCAGTAGGTGCTGTGGCCAGGGACAGCCATGGTTGTAACTCGCAGCAAAATCTCCCTTAAAAAATCAGTGTCGACCCAGACGGAGGTAGAACAGAAGCAGGTAGCTGTCCAGGTATCTGGCTGTAGAGAATGCTGGAGCCTGGCCCTTGAGACGCAGGGTAGTGGGGGCAACTCTTGTATAAGGTGTGAGCAGGTTGACTATCTGCTTAATATGGTGGCCAGACTGAGGGATAAGTTTGCTAGCCTTAGAAATGTAAGGAAATGTAGGAAAGAGATGAACCAGAGGAGGAAAGAGATGAACCAGAGGAGGAAGGAGATGGACCAAAGGAGGAAAGAGGTGAATCAGAATCAGAAGAGGAAAGAGTTGAATCGGAGTAAGCAGGCTCTGCAGGCTCCCCCAGCAGAGGCTGGTTATTCAAAAAGCAGAGGTGAATGGACGCAGGTTACTCTCAAAAGACGCAAAGTTAAACCTCCTTGCCTCCCCTCACCTTCCCCGCTGCTCTTAGAAAACAGATATGGAGCACTGGAAATTGAGGGTGAGGTGGTCCTGATGCCGGAGGACACACCATCTGGGGTTCTCCCTAAAGCTAAGCAGCCTAAGATTAAACAGCCTAAGGCAAAGCAGCCTAAGGTCAAACAGTCTTCTGCTGGCATCAGGACCTGTTCCCTCAATAAAAAGAGGAGGGTAGTTTTTATTGGTGATTCCCTTCTGAGGGGAATGGAGGGCCCTATATGTCGGCCCGACCCATCTCATAGGGAACTCTGTTGTCTGCCAGGAGCCCAAGTTAATGATGTTACCAGTAGGCTGCCTAAACTGGTACAGCCCTCTGACTACTACCCCTTACTAGTTATGCAGTTAGGGAATGATGATGTTGCAACCAGAACTCCCAGGGCTATCAAAGATGACTTCAGGGCCCTGGGAGACCTGGTTGAGGGGTCAGGGGCACAAATAATTTTTTCATCAATACCTTTAACTGCAGGAGGGAATACAGTAAGGAACAGGTCAGCAGCTATAGTTAACAAGTGGCTTAGAGGCTGGTGCAGTCAACAGAATTTTGGGTTTTTTGATATTGGGAAACTTTCCACTGCACCAGGCCAGCTGGCAACAGATAGAGTACATCTGTCCCAGAGAAGGGGAAAGATCACTGTATATGAGAACGGACTGTCCCCCAAAGATAAAAAAATCCTGGGTAGGGAATTGGCGGGTCTCATAGACAGGGCTTTAAACTAGTTTCGAAGGGGGAAGGGGCTGAAGAGAGTCCTCTCAGACAAGAGTCTGGGGGCGACAAGCTAGAGTTGGAGGTGAAACCAGCAGCCCAGCTGAAGTGCATGTACACTAATGCACGAAGCATGGGTAACAAACAGGAGGAGCTGGAAGCCTTGATGCAGCAGGAAAATTATGATATAGTTGCCATCACAGAGACGTGGTGGGACGACTCACACGACTGGAGCGCTGCAATTGACGGTTACAAGCTCTTCAGGAGAGACAGGCGAGGAAGAAGGGGTGGAGGGGTGGCCCTTTACATCAGGAAGGCACTAGATGCCATTGAGATGGAGGCTAGGGATGATCGGGTTGAATGCTTGTGGATAAGAATTAGAGGGAAGACCAGCAGGGCAGACACCCTGGTTGGAGTCTGTTATAGACCACCCAACCAGGAGGAAGATGTTGACGAAGCATTCTATAGGCAGCTTAGGGCTGTCTCAAGATCTCCGGACCTTGTTCTCATGGGTGACTTCAACCTGCCTGACATCTGCTGGGAACTCAACACAGCAGAGAGGAGACAGTCTAGAAGGTTTTTAGAATGCATGGAGGACAGCTTCTTATCCCAGGTGCTGCGAGAGCCTACCAGGGGCAAGGCTATGCTTGACCTCCTCTTCACCAACAGGGAAGGACTGGTGGGCGATGTGGTGGTTGGAGGGTGTTTGGGGTCCAGTGACCATGAGATAATTGAATTCTCGGTTTTTGGTCAAGCCAAGAGGGGCGGCAAGAAGACCTCCACTCTGGACTTCCGGAGGGCAGACTTTGGGTTACTCAAGGAACTAATTCAGAGGGTTCCTTGGGATAAAGCCCTTAAAAACAAAGGGGTCCAGGAGAGCTGGGCCTACTTCAATGAAGAATTGTTGAAGGCTCAGGGACAGGCTGTGCCAATGTGCCAGAAGATGAGCCGCCGGGGCAGACGGCCAGCCTGGATGGTTCATGAACTTTTAATGGAACTGAGGGAAAAAAAGAGGGTGTATCACCTTTGGAAGCGAGGGGAGGCAACCCACAGAATGTTTAAGGATGTTGCTAGGTCTTGTAGGAAGAGAATTAGGGAGGCAAAAGCACACTTGGAGCTTAAACTGGCGTCTACTGTGAAGGACAACAAAAAGTCCTTCTATAAATACATTAATAGTAAGAGGAAGGGGAAGGAAAACCTCCACTCCTTGGTGGATACGGAGGGGAACATTGTAACCAAGGATAAGGAAAAGGCAGAGATACTTAACACCTTCTTTGCCTCAATTTTTACTAGAAGGGCAGAACGTCTTCCTGACAGCTGGCCTGCAGAGCTAGCAGAAGGAGCCAGGGAGCTGCACAGTTTCCCTATGTTCCATGAGGCGGTAGTTGGAACTCTCCTTAGCAGCTTGGATCCCCACAAGTCCATGGGACCAGATGGGATTCATCCTAGGGTGCTGAGAGAGCTGGCAGATGAGCTGGCCAAGCCACTCTCCATAATTTTCCAGCAGTCCTGGCTCACTGGCGAGGTCCCAGAGGACTGGAAGCTGGCCAACGTGGTGCCCATCCATAAGAAGGGCCGGTTGGATGAGCCAGGATGAGCCTGTCAGCCTGACCTCAGTGCCAGGCAAGATCATGGAACAGGTCATCCTGAGTTCAATAACACAACACTTACAGGATGGCCAAGGGATCAGGCCTAGCCAGCATGGATTTAGGAAGGGCAGGTCCTGCCTGACCAACCTGATCTCCTTCTATGATCAGGTGACCCGCCTGGTGGATGTGGGGAGGCCTGTTGATGTAGTCTACCTGGACCTCAGCAAGGCCTTTGACACCGTCCCCCATAGCAAACTGCTGGCCAAGCTGTCAGCCCATGGCTTGGACGGGAGCACACTGCGATGGGTTAGGAACTGGCTGGAGGGCCGAGCCCAGAGAGTGGTGGTGAATGGTGCCACATCCAGCTGGCAGCCAGTCACTAGTGGTGTGCCCCAAGGATCAGTGCTGGGGCTGCTTAGCCTGGAGAAGAGGAGACTTAGGGGTGACCTTATCACTCTCTACAACTACCTGAAGGGAGGTTGTAGACAGGCTGATGATGGTCTCTTCTCCCAGGCACCCAGTACCAGAACAAGAGGACACAGTCTCAAGCTGCACCAGGGGAGGTTCAGGTTGGATGTTAGGAAGAAGTTCTATACAGAAAGAGTGATTGCGCTATGGAATGGGTTGCCCGGGGAGGTGGTGGAGTCGCCGTCATTGAAGGTGTTCAGAAGGAGACTTGACGGGGTGCTTGGTGCCATGGGTTAGCTGTTTGGGTGGGTTGGATTGGTTGATGGGTTGGACACGATGATCTTGAAGGTCTCTTCCAACCTGGTTTGGTTTATTCTAAAGGTTATTCTAATTCTAATTCTTCTGAGTGATGCTGTTTGATCCCAGATGATCATAGCAGTTGTTGTGATCGATGTTCGACTGCATGGGAAATGCTGTGTCCTTGTGGTCTTGATTCTTCTGCCGTTGTTTGTTGCGATGATTGCAGTTAGCAGAAAAGAAGGCTCGAGGTGACCTGATCGTGGCCCTCCAGTATCTGAAGAGAGCCTACAAGAATGCTGGGGAGGGACATCCTAGCATGTCAGGAAATTACAGGACTAGGGAGAATGGAACAAGGCTGGGGATGGGAAGATTCAGGCTGGATGTGAAGAAGAAATTCTTCACCGTGAAAGTGGTGAAGCCCTAGAATGGGTTGCCCAAGGAGATGGCCGAGGCCCCATGCCTGGAGGTGTTTAAGACCAGGCTGGACGAGGCTCTAGCCTGCCTGATCCAGTGTGAGATGTCCCTGCCCATGGCAGTGGTTGGAACTAAATGATCCTTGTGGTCCTTTCCAACCTTGACTCATTCCACGAGTCTATGATTCCACAGATTTTCGAACTAATTTTGAGTGTTTTTTGTTTGTTTTTAATGTGAGCTATTTTTAAATTTGTAATTCATTTTTTGCTTCATTTCTTTAATATTTTGAAATCTACTTTCAATAAATCTATTTCATTTTTGTTTGATTTCATTATATGGATTTATGGGGTTTTTTATTTTTTTTTACATGTTTGCAATTGTTTTTATTTAATTTTTTAATTTATTTTCATTTCAATTTTGATTTTGTAAATTATTTTTATAGTTTTTTCTTTTTAATTCTAACTTGAGTTGTTTCACGCTTTATGTTGAATGTATTTCTTTTATTATTTATTTTGTTTCTTTTTGTTATTTTATTTAATTTTTATTTATTATTTTCTATTGTGAATTTATTATTTTGATATGTTTAATATTTTGACTTTTAATCTAGTTCTTTTGTTTAATCTTTAATTAATTTCAATTTTTGTTTTTAAATTTATTTCTATACTGTTTTAATGTGGTATTTTCTTCATTGCATTTTATTATATATATATATATATTTTTTGTCAGCACTTTTTAATTATTTTTTGTTAACTTTTTTGTTTGTTAATTTTAATCTAATTTTGATATAATTTTATTCAATTAATTTTTGTTATTTTGTATTTTAATTTTTCTTTGTTCTTTAAATTTTTATTATTATAACTTACTTTTTGTCATTTTTAATTTATTTCTTTTTTACCTTCTTTATTATAATTTTTATTTTCTTATTGTAATTTTTTAATCTGTATTTTAATTTGTTATTCCAATCAATTTTTTATTAGAATTAGAATAACCTTTAGAATAAACCAAACCAGGTTGGAAGAGACCTTCAAGGTCATCGTGTCCAACCCATCAACCAATCCAACCCACCCAAACAGCTAACCCATGGCACCAAGCACCCCGTCAAGTCTCCTTCTGAACACCTTCAATGACGGCGACTCCACCACCTCCCCGGGCAACCCATTCCATAGCGCAATCACTCTTTCTGTATAGAACTTCTTCCTAACATCCAACCTGAACCTCCCCTGGCGCAGCTTGAGACTGTGTCCTCTTGTTCTGGTACTGGGTGCCTGGGAGAAGAGACCATCATCAGCCTGTCTACAACCTCCCTTCAGGTAGTTGTAGAGAGTGATAAGGTCACCCCTAAGTCTCCTCTTCTCCAGGCTAAGCAGCCCCAGCTCCCTCAGCCTCTCCTCATAGGGTTTGTGTTCCAAACCCCTCACCAACTTTGTTGCTCTTCTCTGGACTCGTTCCAGCAAGTCAACATCCTTCCTAAACTGAGGGGCCCAGAACTGGACACAGTACTCGAGGTGTGGCCTAACCAGTGCAGTGTACAGGGGCAGAATGACCTCCCTGCTCCTGCTGGCCACACTGTTCTTGATGCAGGCCAGGATGCCATTGGCCCTCTTGGCTGCCTGGGCACACTGCAGGCTCATGTTCATCCTACCATCAACCAGCACCCCCAGGTCCCTCTCTGCCTGGCTGCTCTCTAGCCACTCTGACCCCAGCCTGTAGCACTGCATGGGGTTGTTGTGGCCAATGTGCAGAACCCGGCATTTGGATGTGTTAAATCTCATGCCGTTGGATTCTGCCCATCTGTCCAGCCTGTCGAGGTCTCTCTGCAGAGCCTCTCTCCCCTCCAGCAGATCAACTCTTGCCCCCAGCTTGGTGTCGTCAGCAAATTTACTGATGATGGACTCAATGCCCTCATCCAGATCATCAATAAAGATGTTAAAGAGCACAGGGCCCAGCACTGATCCTTGGGGCACACCACTAGTGACTGGCTGCCAGCTGGATGTGGCACCATTCACCACCACTCTCTGGGCTCGGCCCTCCAGCCAGTTCCTAACCCATCGCAGTGTGCTCCCGTCCAAGCCATGGGCTGACAGCTTGGCCAGCAGTTTGCTATGGGGGACGGTGTCAAAGGCCTTGCTGAGGTCCAGGTAGACTACATCAACAGGCCTCCCCACATCCACCAGGCGGGTCACCTGATCATAGAAGGAGATCAGGTTGGTCAGGCAGGACCTGCCCTTCCTAAATCCATGCTGGCTAGGCCTGATCCCTTGGCCATCCTGTAAGTGTTGTGTTATTGAATGTACCACAGCATCATGTGAATTAGGACTGAATATTGTGGTTGCTTGATAACTTTGTATTCTCTCTTGTTTACTAAGTGTGCCTCTGAATGTAGACATCCTAGAGGATGCAGTTTCATCTTTACATTTTGCTCAGTAGAGATTATTAACAAAAAAAAAAAAAAAAAAAAAAAAAAAAAGAAAGGGGGAAAAGAGAGAATACCCCATAGCAAAAAATTAGCTCATGGCAACCCTAGAAATGCTGTAAAACTAGAAACATCAACCCTAGAAATGCTGTAACCCTAGAAAATGTTGTAACCCTAGAAACATCAACTTTGCAATGTGCTGTAACCCCCTCACCACAAGACAGCACGAACATGGCACAACAGTCATGAAAATGACAATCAGCAAACCTGCTTAGCACTGACCTCAACGACTGTCACGATAAACCAAGATGTCAACAGAACGCATCTAACTTATAACTGAGTGTCGTGACTGCTTTACTGTTGTGTGAACATTAAGAGATCAGAATTACTAGGATGAGCAAAAACACATTATTCAGTGTAATTTTATATTGGGCAATGCAATGAAGCTCTTTTTGGTCTTGCTGCTTGCCTGCAAGTTTTCTGTCTGTGAAGCTAGAGCCTGGCCAGATCTACCTTTACAGATTAAAGAAATCTTGCTACCATTAAACAATTCATGATTTTTGACCATCCTAGAGAAAATAAAGATGCAACATAATCCTAAAGCAGATCGCAAAAGACAGTGCTAAGGATTGCATTTGTGCCTCAATCTCTGTGTGCAATGCATTCAGGCATAATCAAGTCTTCTCTGTCAATAAGAGGAGTGAAATGTAAAGATTGGAACTGTTAAGATCTAAGTCCTTCTTTACAATGTTTGTTATCTTTGACCATGTATTATGCCAACTCTGTAGAGCATTGTAACTAGTTCAACTTAAGCTTTGTGCCTTGTGTGGGTTACATCAGTCTGTTAGACATGTTGCACTACAGAACTCTTGCTTTTGCTACACAGCTTAGCTTTACCTTGCTTGCTTCTGTGTTTGCAGTAGCATCTTGTATGGGATGAGAACAACTCCCATGACCAGATTGCTCACAAAAACAAAAAGGGGGATTTGTGGCAATGCCAGCGACGAGCAGTGTGAGCAATCTGGCAGTGCAGGCTTAGAGCCTGACATGGTGGTAGGCCATGTTCAGCATAAATGCAGAGTTAGCTAGCAGTGGAGCAAAACAGTGCTGTGCCTGCAGCATGTAACTAAAACAAGACACTGGTAGCTATAAACATGGACAGTTATCTTGGGACAACAGGACATGCACCTGCATCAACAACCTCGTTGTGTCATTAGTAGTTGGACCAATAATCTGTAATAGTGCAATGTGTGGTCACTCATAGGGAACCAATGGAGCTGTGCCAACGAGGCTCTCCGAGTTTATATAAGTTGTAGCAGTTGCCTTGCTACGCACTTCTGCCTTTCCTGTCTCCTGTTTCTTCTACACTTTACCGTGCTATACTTGCACTACAGGCCTGCTCCATTGGCCTGCAACACTGGAACAATAAAGGAACAATACTCGATCACATTGGTCAGCCGTATTGATTCCTATCTCTGTCGCCCCATTACACAAGGACTTATCTTGCTACAATATGGAAGACTTCTCAAGTTATGCATCACAGAACACATCTCTTCAAGGACTGTACTTTTCATAACCCCGCAGACATTCAGATCTGGACGGAAGCACTCACTTCAATTCCAAACTGAAGGACTGACGGGGTGGGGGGGGTATGGGTTTGTTTGTTCTCCTGGCTTCCAGGAGGAACAAGGACGCTTTCACCTTGTGTAATTACCTGGTTTAATTTTGTTATATTTTGTTAGCATTGTCAATCTTGTATAAATCCCTGTTGTATACAGTGATTCAACATGTAGTGTCCAATATGCAGTTTGTGTCTAATGATGGTGTACAACAGATTTGTGCTGTTAGCCAATCAAAACTTGTCCATTTTAAAAATTGTTTAAAACTTCTTTCCTTTCCTTTCTTTTCTTTCTTCCTTTTATCTTTGATTGACAGGGTGGTGTGAGAGTCTAATGTCTCTCTCTATGTGAGTCAACAAAGATAAAGTGATAGCAGAGCCACTGGAAAGAAGGTGGAAAGAATCCTGTCCACCAATCCTGGATGCAAATCAGCTTGTGATTGCATCGTGATAACACGGGACTACAACAATGGACCCAAGGACCCAGCCATCACACCTTTAGGGCAAGATAATCTCCACCTGTTTCCTGAGCCTTGTCTGGATGGAGACGGGGTAGACGGAGATTCCCCCCCCTCCAGCCAGGATCTTGCCCAAACACACAGCAATACACAGAACCTAAGGATTATTTCCTGCCACTGGAATTCCTGAGGGACAATATTTGAATACATACTTAAGGACTAAAAACTGTATAAAAGACTGGAGCAACTACTGGTTTGTAGAGAGAAACAGGAGAGAGAAACAGAGGAGAAAAACGGGGAGAAAAACGGAGATGAAGGAAAACACAGGAGACGGGCCAGGCCGCTGAGAAGAGAAAGCCGGGACAATGCTGCTCCGGAGAAAAGAAGCTGCCCGGAGGACCACAGCTCCAGCCAAATCCTCAGCACCCTTTCACTACAGACCCAGGCTGCCCAGAGGAGCCTCAGCACCGTTCCTGTATCAAACCAACATCTCCCCAGAGGACCACAGCTGTTCTCCAGCAAAAGCCTCACCACCGTTTCTCTACAAACCCAACATCTCCTGCAGCACCTTTCCTCCACAGACATTAACTGTCTTGGGGGGGATGAGGGGTGTGGTAATATAATTCCTTTCCTCTTCTATCTCTCATCCCTCTCTCTCTCTCTCTCTTTTCTCTCTCTCCCTCTTTACTTTCTCTATTTTCTCCCTCTCCCTTTCTTATGTCCACTTTATTTATGTAATAAATAGTCTAGCTGTTGATACTTTGGCCTCGTTTGTGCCTTTAATTTCACAACACGGGAATATTTAAAAGAACTGTGTCTCTGGACCGAGACATCTAATGTCTCCGGACCTTGACAAAGCCTTGGCAGAAAGCCCAGCACAGAGTGCTGCTGCCCTGCGGAGGAGCGGAAGAAGGACTGATAGAAAAGTGCTGGAATGCCCAGGATACCCTCCTGCACTCCCAGTTCAGAAGGTGCTTCCTCCCACTTTACCAATGAAATTAGTTTAGATCCTTCTTTCCGTTTACCAACTTCCGTCCACCATATTCCTTTTCTTAAGGGGATAGTGTCAACCAGTCACAACCTCATGACTACTAAACCATGGCACCAAGTGCCACATCCAATCCCCTCTTGAACACCTCCAGGGCTGGTGACTCCACCACCTCCCTGGGCAGCTCATTCCAATGGCTAACAACTCTCTCTGTGAAGAACTTTCTCCTCACCTACAGCCTAAACTTCCCCTAGCACAACTTGAGACTGTCTTCTTGTGCTGGTGCTGAGTGCCTGGGAGAAGAGACCAGCCCCCTCCTGGCTACAACCACCCTTCAGGTAGTTGTAGAGGGCAATGAGGTGTTCCCTGAGCCTCCTCTTCTCCAGGCTAAACAATCCCAGCTCCTTCGGCCTCTCCTCGTAGGGCTTGTGCTCGAGGCCTCTCCCCAGCCTCGTTGCCCTTCTCTGGACACATTCAAGTGTCTCAATGTCCTTCTTAAACTGAGGGGCCCAGAACTGGACACAGGACTCAAGGTGTGGCCTAAGCATTGCTGAGTACAGGGGCACAATGACTTCCCTGCTCCTGCTGCCCACACTATTCTTGATGCAGGCCAGGATGCCATTGGCCTTCTTGGCCACCTGGGCACACTGCTGATGTGATAGATGCCACTGCACTGAAAGCAGAACAGAAAAGTTCCAGTAATCCTTTTATTCATTAAATATTATATCATAAACTGCAACAGTCATCACCTTCTTACCATGCCTCATCTCTGATCTTGAACAGCCACTCCCAGCAATGATCTAATCATGCTTGTGGAGTAGTTTATTTCCCCAAACATGCTACCTGAGATGCACACGTGGCCTCAGACTGACACTTCAGAAAGGCATGGATCTCCTCTCACTCCTCAGATGTATCTGCTGTTTCCAGGTGGGTATTTCAGAAACTTCTGGCCATCTCATATGTATAAGTTTAGGCAAGAGACTTGAACCCCACGAGCTTACAAAGTAGTACCTGGCATAGCAATAGCTAAAGTTCTGGCATTACAAAACAGTGTTCTTTCTATGTGATGTAGATGCTGCATAATAACATGAAGACCATGATGGTCCTCTGTAATTTGGGGATTAAAATTCATCTTTAAATTCAGAACTGTATTTCAGTATTTAAACATCTGCATGTGAGTTGGGTATCTAAGATTCCCTGGTACTTGGTAAAGATGTTGGCAACTATTCAGTTGCCTAAGTATAGGTGCTGATGACCAAATACTACAAGACTAATTATACACTATATACTGTATACTATGAAATGGCATGGGACTCCTTTATATTCACAACTGCCATTGAGCGATGGAGCTTGGTAACACAAGCCACACTTGTAGTTCTGATCGAGAGAGTATATAGCACAAAAGGCATTATTAGAGCCTGCAGTCCAAAGGAGGTAGCTAAGACTACCTTTCTGTTTTACACAGGATGTAATAAAACTGTCAAATGGTACTAACCACAAGCCAGAAATTACTCAGTTTATGGTCTCAGATGTCCTTAGCTCTGGTGAAATGATCCTATTGGATTTTTTTAAAAAAAGAATGAGAAATTTAACTGTATATTGACATTTTATAATAGCTTCTCCCATTGCTGTTACATTCATACATTTCCTTCCTGATTCGGTTTCTTCAGCATAAGTGTATCTTCTCTGTTGCAGCAGCAAGTGGGTGGCTTGCCTCAGATTACCTTTTGAATGCTGACCCAGTCCATTTCTTGTTATGCATTGTGTGCTTGGTAATCACCATGGTGGACATAAGTCTAGGAGGTTTCTATCATCTGGAACTTGCAGTAAACAAGACTAAGGTTATAGAAACAATTTTGTGTGGTTGCTCACTTCAGTTATGTCATGGGATGGAAGGTAAGGCCGAGAAGCCTCCTCCCTTCCCCCTTTGTAAAGTAAAAGGGAAAAAAAATTGAAGGGAAAGGAAAAAAAAACTCGCAAGCTGAATTAGCAAAGCAGTGGAGATATATTTACAAAGCGATGTAGGGTTTGCAGGGAGATATTTACAAATTTACAATATCTACAATATATACAAAGATATACAACAGAGTAACACAGAAATGAGAGTGAACCCCTCTCGGCAGAGAGGGGGGTTCCCCACCTCCTCTTTCCCCTCTTTCCCCCCTTTCCCCAGATAAGGTTAGAAGAGAGAGAGAGCGAAAGAAAGAAGTTAAAAGCAGTTTTGTGTTAATTGGAAAGGAGTTAATACAGGCCTTATCAGTTTTTCTCTCAAGGCCGGAGCCTTGGCAGAAAGCCCAGCACAGGGACAGAGAGCAGCCGCACCGTAGAAAGGCGGAAGCAAGACTGACTGAGAAGTGCTGGAAATGTCCACTTCACTCCCACTTCAGAAGGTGCTTCCTCCCACTCGTCCAATGAAATTAGTTTAGACTATTCCTTCCATTTACCAACTTCCGTCCACCATGTTCCCTTTCTTAAGGGGGCAACGTCAACCGGCCACAGTCCACCCCTTCTAAACAATTTCATTGGCTGTTCACACTGTCCATCCAATCCAAAACGATATTTACAGTTCGTGAGTAAAGTTCATAGTCCATTCCGGCTATGCTCAGATGTAGAGGATTCAAAAGTCCAAGAAAATCAGAAAATGAGAAAAATGGAAAACAGTTCATTTCTTCACCGACGAAGCGAAGAAAAGGGAAACAGGGATTCTCAGGGTCTCTTAGTTGACTCAGGGCTCTCAGGGATCTCAGGGTTCGTGCACCGTAGATTCCTCGTTGATTCTTCCTCTGGACGCGATGTAGCTGTACAGCAGTCCAAAATTAACCTCTTTCAGCTAAAGTTAAATTTCTTTGTGGAATACACTGAATTTCACCATTCTCTTGCATTACCCAATAAGTGTGACCCGGACCTTCAGCTGAAACCACCCCTCGGACAGGTTTAGCCTCTCCTGAGGGTGAAAATACCCAAACAGTTTTACCTAACAGATTCTTTTCTCTAACAACAGGAACTCTATCACCTTCTACTTTCCGTAGCAAATCTGAATGTGCAGGTCCAGCTCGGTTCACTGAACCTCTACTATTTACCAGCCAGGTTGCTTGTGCTAAATGTTTTTCCCAGTTTTTCAAAGATCCACCTCCCATGGCTTTGAGAGTGGTCTTCAACAAACCGTTGTAGCGTTCAATCTTCCCTGAAGCTGGTGCATAGTAGGGAATGTGGAATATCCACTCAATACCATGCTCTTTTGCCCAGTTCTTTACAAGGTTGTTCTTGAAATGAGTTCCGTTGTCTGACTCAATCCTCTCTGGAGTTCCGTGTCTCCACAGGATTTGTCTCTCCAGACCGAGAATGGTGTTGCGTGCAGTTGCATGTGGAACTGGATAAGTTTCCAACCACCCAGTGTTTGCCTCTACCATAGTAAGCACGTATTGCTTACCAGAACGAGAACGTGGTAGAGTGATGTAGTCAATCTGCCAAGCTTCACCATACTTGTACTTGGACCATCTGTCACCATACCACAAGGGCTTAAGTCGTTTTGCCTGCTTAATAGCAGCACAAATGTCACAGTCATGGATGACTTGCGTGATAGCATCCATGGAAATGTCTATGGATCTGTCACGAGCCCATTGGTATGTTGCATCTCTGCCTTGATGTCCTGATGAATCATGAGCCCACCGAGCTAAGAATATCTCACCTCGGTGTTTCCAGTCGAGATCAAGATTAGAGTCCATGTCTACTTGAGAAACTCTTGCAGCTAGATCTGCCTGATGGTTGTGTTGCTGTTCCTCAGTAGCTTTGCTCTTAGGAATGTGAGCATCGATGTGTCTCACTTTCACTGGAATTCTCTCGATTCGGTCAGCAATGTCCTGCCATAGGTTGGCTGCCCAAATGGGTTTTCCTTTTCTCTGCCAACCACTCTTCTTCCAGTTCTTTAGCCAACCCCATAGAGCATTGGCTACCATCCATGAGTCGGTGTAGAGATAAAGCTTTGGCCATCTCTCACGTTCAGCTACATCGAGAGCTAGCTGGACAGCTTTTACCTCTGCGAACTGACTGGATTCTCCTTCTCCATCTTTTGCCTCTGCAACTCGGCGTGTTGGACTCCACACTGCAGACTTCCACCTTCGCTTGTTTCCAACAAGACGACAGGAACCGTCTGTGAACAAAGCATATTTCTTTTCATCATCAGAGAGGTCATTGTAAGGAGGAGCTTCCTCAGCACGAGTTACTTTCTCCTCTGGAGGTTTGGCACAGTTGATACCTTCAGGCCAACTTGAGATCACCTCCACTAGACCAGGTCTTTCAAGATTTCCCATTCGAGCTCTCTGTGTTATCAGAGCCATCCACTTAGACCACGTTGAGTCTGTGGCATGATGTGGTGTGGATCCTTTGCCTTTGAACATCCAATTCAAAACTGGTAATCTGGGAGCTAAGAGAAGTTGTGATTCAGTTCCAATCACTTCAGAAGATGCTTTTACTCCTTCATAGGCAGCTAAAATTTCTTTCTCTGTTGGAGTATAATTAGCCTCCGAACCTCTGTAACCTCGACTCCAGAAACCAAGAGGTCGTCCACGTGTCTCACCTGGAGCTTTTTGCCACAAGCACCAGGTTGGACCATTGTCACTTGCAGCCGTGTACAAAATGTTCTTAATGTCTGGACCATCTCGGACAGGTCCCAGACCCATTGCTTGAATCACCTCTTGTTTTATCTGGTCAAAGGCTGCTTGTTGTTCAGGTCCCCAGTGGAAATGGTTTCTCTTTCGAGTCACATCATACAGAGGTTTCACAATCTGACTGTATCCAGGAATGTGCAGTCTCCAAAATCCCACTATCCCCAAGAAACGTAGGGTCTCTTGCTTGTTTGTGGGACTTGCCATGGTAGAGACTCTATTTACCACATCCACTGGAATGTGTCGGCGTCCATCCTGCCACTTCACTCCCAGAAACTGAATCTCTGTGGTAGGTCCTTTCACCTTGTCTCGCTTGATGGCAAAACCTGCATTCAGAAGAATGTCAATGATTTTGTTACCTTTCTCGAAGACTTCCTCAGCAGTTTTACCCCAGACGATGATATCATCGATGAACTGGATGTGTTCTGGAGCACCTCCTTTCTCCAGAGCATCGTGGATCACTGCATGACAGATGCTTGAGCTGTGGATCCAGCCCATTGGCAGCCTGTTGAAAGTGTACTGGATTCCTCTCCAGGTGAAAGCAAACTGAGGCCTGCATTCCTCTGCTATGGGAATAGAGAAAAATGCATTAGCAATGTCTATGGTAGCATACCATTTGGCCTCTTTGGATTCCAGCTCATACTGCAGTTCCATCATGTCTGGTACTGCTGCACTCATAGGTGGTGTCACTTCATTTAGGGCTCGGTAGTCTACCGTCAGACGCCAGTCTCCATTCTGCTTCCGCACAGGCCACACTGGACTGTTGAAAGGTGAATGAGTTTTGCTGACGACTTTCTGACTTTCCAACTGATGAATCAGATTCTGAATGGGCAACAAAGAGTCACGGTTGGTTCTGTATTGTCTGTGATGCACAGTCTGAGAAGCAACCGGCAATTTAATGTCCTGTATCTTATGTTGTCCCACAACTGCAGATTCATCAGAAAGTTCAGGTCTGGCAGACAGCTTCAATTTTTGTCCATCAATTTCTATAGAAGCTACTCCAAAAGCCCATTTGTAACCTCTAGGGTCTTTGAAATGCCCTTCTCTCAGAAAATCAATTCCCAAAATACAAGGTGCATCAGGTCCGGTCACAACTGTATGCTTCCTCCATTGTTTACCAGTTAAACTTATATT
This sequence comes from Melanerpes formicivorus, assembly GCF_026170545.1. Taxonomy (NCBI): domain Eukaryota; kingdom Metazoa; phylum Chordata; class Aves; order Piciformes; family Picidae; genus Melanerpes; species Melanerpes formicivorus. The sequence continues at coordinate 1,779,676 of NW_027142409.1, forward strand.
AACCTCTACCTTACTTAACTCTTGAGATCCACCAGTGACTCCCAGAATAGTTATAGACTCTGATCCCTGATAATTTGATGGTATTATGGTGCACTGAGCTCCTGTGTCAACCAAGGCCCTGTACTTCCGAAATTGTGAAGTGCCAGGCCACTGGATGTACACATCCCAATAGATTCTGTTATCTCTGTTATCCCTCTCCTCCCCCTGGCGGGAGGCAGGGCACCCCTAGTTATGGGGAACATGCGCACATGTGCATTGCACATATTGTGCAGGGTTATAACTTTGCGTGTTATAACTGGAGCCACTGTTGGAGCCATAAGAGTCGTTCTGGGGAACTGTGGAAGTAACAGCTACCCTTCTGGTATTGCTACCTCGGGTTCTGCCACTTTGCAATTCCCTCAGTCTCCTGAAAAGATTAGAAGTTGGTTGGCCGTCCCAGCGGTTCATGTTCTCACCAAACTGATCACGCAGAGTTATCCAAATAGTTCTACGTGATTGCCTTGGTGGTCTGTTTTGGAATGACCTGTTTTGGAATGTCCTGTTTTGGAATGACCTGTTTTGGAATGACCTCCTCGGAGGACGTGTATTCCTCACAGATGAGACTTGTACCCACCTGGAGGAAGAATTGAAATTATCCCTTTGTGCCAATTGGGATATGGAATCTTTTAACTCTCTTATGCAATTCTGAATATCACCAGACATCGTTTTAATGGCTGAAACCAAAGAACCACGTGTCATGCTATCCTCCAATTGTCTCATTTGATCACTGAATTGGCCAACCGTAGGAGAAGCTCCACCATAACTTCTTGACACAATTCTGCTTGCCAGAATGTTTGCATAATTAGAAGGAGCAAGTTTGATGATCTTTTTAGCAAGACCAATACCCACAGGAACGTCATCAGGATTCAGAGTTTCATGTTCACCATAGAGTAGCTCTCTAACAGCAAATTCTCTCAAGCGCTTAATTCCCTCATCTATGGTAGTCCAGGGTTTAGGATTCCAGGGAAGATCATCTCGGGAAGGGTATCTCAGGGCAACCGCTATTAAAAGGCGTATCCACAGATTAACCTTACCGAGAGCTTCGCCTAGATGTCTATCTATTCCATTGTCCCTTGAGAGAGTTCCTAACTGAGCTGCTGACTTGTCTCCAACTGTTAGAGCTGAAGCACCTGTATCATAACACCTACTAAGCCAAGCTAGAACTGGCTCCTTATCTGCCCTGGTGAAATCTTTACGGACATTTCGCAATTCCTCCCGTGGTGACGAACAGTCTGTAATATCATCTTGATCTTCATCTCCCTGAATTCTTTGCCCGTAAAATCCTGCTGTCATCCTCCTAAGGATCTCTTTAAGCTGAGAACCACCTTTGCCAGCTGCCTTCCTAGCTTCATCTCTATCCTGCTTTGATCTCACTAGGTTAGCTAGATCTTTAAAACAAACCTTCTCTTCCTCCTGAGCAGGATCTTTTAGAGTAGAGGGCCCCTCACCAGGATCAGTCTCCTCCTCTTCTTCTCCATCTTTGCCCTTTCCAGCTCTAGTCTTTAAAGGAGCCACCTTAACTGGAGCTGTGTTTGAATTTACAGCCACCTTAATGGAAGCTGACAAGTCCTGAGATAAATCAGCTGCTGGGGCAGTGACTTCCGGTCCCATTGAGGGAGTGGGTGGAAGTGATGTTGCTCCGTTAATGGCCGATGGAGAAGAAGAAGGAGAAGGAGTGGGAGAAGGAGTAGGTGCCATGTTGATACCAGCCGATGCCCTTGGCTGCTTGCTAGAATCAGCAAAGTCATTTAGAGCTGCTTTACCAATTAACTTTTTAGCCTTCTTTTTGACTGACACGGGTTCTCCACAGTCCTCATCACTAGATGACTCTGGGACTGATCGAGAGCCACGGCGTTTTCTTTTTGATCTAGTTTTAATAACAAAACACGCCCTGGACACCTTCCTCTCTCGCCGCAAAGAAATCAGGAGATACACGATAATTATCACCAGCAGCAGAATTATAGACATGAAATAAATCACCTTTGGATCCCAGGCATCACCTAAAGTTACTGTCTCCTCAGGCGGAATCTTAAAACTCTTTATCTCAATTGGGAGAGTGGTGGAGGTAACATTCCTGTATCTCACTGGCCATAATAAATTAATACATTTTCCATACCATAATTTAACTCTATACATAACCCACATATAAATTGTCCGCACCAAATATTTACCCAGGTAATCCAAAATCAAACCCAAACAATATCTGTAAACCAGAGCCCCAAAAATTGAAAAGAATAATCGCTCCACAAACCACAATACCTTCATGTTTGCTAATTCAGCTGGAAAACACTAAATCAATCAAATAATAAATTAAACTAATTATCTGCCGCACGTTGGGTACGCCAATAAAAAAATGTCGTGGGATGGAAGGTAAGGCCGAGAAGCCTCCTCCCTTCCCCCTTTGTAAAGTAAAAGGGAAAAAAAATTGAAGGGAAAGGAAAAAAAAACTCGCAAGCTGAATTAGCAAAGCAGTGGAGATATATTTACAAAGCGATGTAGGGTTTGCAGGGAGATATTTACAAATTTACAATATCTACAATATATACAAAGATATACAACAGAGTAACACAGAAGTGAGAGTGAACCCCTCTTGGCAGAGAGGGGGATTCCCCACCTCCTCTTTCCCCTCTTTCCCCCCTTTCCCCAGATTAGGTTAGAAGAGAGAGAGAGCGAAAGAAAGAAGTTAAAAGCAGTTTTGTGTTAATTGGAAAGGAGTTAATACAGGCCTTATCAGTTTTTCTCTCAAGGCCGGAGCCTTGGCAGAAAGCCCAGCACAGGGACAGAGAGCAGCCGCACCGTAGAAAGGCGGAAGCAAGACTGACTGAGAAGTGCTGGAAATGTCCACTTCACTCCCACTTCAGAAGGTGCTTCCTCCCACTCGTCCAATGAAATTAGTTTAGACTATTCCTTCCGTTTACCAACTTCCGTCCACCATGTTCCCTTTCTTAAGGGGGCAACGTCAACCGGCCACAAGTTAGTACAGCTCTAGGTAACTTATCTACAGAAATTCAAAAAGATGATGCACTGGAAAGTATGATGTACTGATTATGATGCTTTATTTACTTCTTTTCTTACTGCTGCTTGACTCCTTATTTTTAGAAAAGAAAAAATAATACTGTGACCTAAAAAAATCTCATTGCAAAGTTATGATACAGCTGCATTCTCTGACTATGAATCTTGACAGTATCTCTTGGCTTCTGCTCATCACATAATCTGGATGTATCCATAAACATCTTAAAACCCAAGACCCATTAAAGTGTTCATTGCTGCAGAGGAAAATATTTTTTTTATGTTTAAATGAGTAGTATCTAATGCTTCTTTTTGTTTGTTTCTTTGTTTGGATGTTTTTTTTTCTTTTCCACAGCTACCGGTAGACGTTACACTTAGGCACAGAAACAGAGAAACAGTGCTGTTTCTAGCATCTCTAGAAGCAGCCAAGTGCAGAAACAAACTTCCCTGACTAGAAACCTAGGAACAAGTAGCAGTGACTCTTTACTACAGATTCTGCTTTTTGTTTTGTAGATATTGGTAATATTCCTTCTTATATTCTTAAAATATTTTGTAAAGATTCTGCTCTGAATCATTGACAGTGAATTATCCTAATGTATTTAATATCCTTCTATATTCTGCAGCTTCTTTGAAGGAGATAGAATGCTTACTTGCATTAGAAAAAAGGTTATAAAAAAGATATTCATGGCTACTATGAGTTATCAAAATATCCATACTTGACATAAATGTTACAGAGTTGTCTGAAATGGCAAAATGCAAAAAATATTTTAAAAAACCATAGATTCTTCCAATTAAATGCTAGGGCATCCTGACCACAGATGTAGAACTGCAAGAAACAAGTCATAAACCGCTGAACCTTGGAATTAAGAAATCTGGCAGAAAAAGACAAAAACTATTTGTTCATCCATAGTTAATAGTTGTGCCTTTCCCACAACTGCAGATGCAAAAGTAAAACTCTTTTTGTTGAATAGGCAGGGCTTACCTCAAGCAAAAATAACTGATAAGTGTGAAGGACATTGAGAAATGAAATTATCATAAAGCAGGGGCTAAATACAGAAAAGAAATGCATAAGAGACAACCAGATTCCCAATGCTTTGACCAGCAAAGGAAGTGTAAGAAAGATGGTGAAAAGTTGACACAATCTGTAAAAGACAAAATCAGATAATGAGAAGATAGTTAGATTTTAATTTTCTAGGATATAAAGAAAAAAAACCCCAAAACAACCCAACCCAACACATAAAGCAGAAGTTAGGTAGGTGCCACTAAAAAAAAGAAATGGAATGTCAAAATACAAAAGAGAAAAGAATAATTGACTACTTGAACTAGAACCTGCTTGTAGACCTGCAAGTGGAGTGAATAGACAAGAGTATCAAAATGCCCAAATACCTGAAAAGGACCATGCTTGATAAGTATCAGTCCTTTTTGATAATGCAGCCATCCTTACTCCTACACAAGAAATGTAACATGTGAAATGAATTTTCATATGTACAACCTTGTAATTATTCCTTCTCATTACCAGAGGCTGTATCAAATTATCTGTCAGTGCCCTGTCATGCAAGTAAGATACTCAGGTTTCAATAAGCTTTCCAGGTTCTCTGCTTTCTCAGATTATCTGTGCCTAATGCAGAGAGGTGCTGAACTGAAGATGACTAATAAAAAGGGGAAAAAGTATGCCAGTGTGTGGTGGTTTGGCTCTGGCCTGGAGGCCAGATACCCACCAAGCCGCTCTATCACTCCCCCTCTTAAGTGAACAGGGGAAGAAGGGAAAAAAAAATATAACAGAAGCCGGGGAATAAGATAGGAGCAATTTAATAACACTAATAAGCAAACAGCAAATAGACTGCGCGGAAGCAAAAGAAAGCAGAGAGAGAGATGTTAGTCTCTACTTCCCATCAGCAGGACAGTGGTCGGTCTCGGGAAGTAGGGCTCTCTAAGCTTGGTGGTTCCTTGGGAGGATAAACGCCATGGACGAATCCCCAGCACTTCCTTCTTTCACTTCCTTCTAATACCTGAGCTGACGTCATATGATATGGAATACCTCTTTGGCCAGTCTGAGTCAGCTGGCTCAGTTGTGTCCCCTCCCAAGATCTTGCCCACCCCTCAATGTACTCTTGGGGCAGGGAAATGTTGAAAGGACACAGCTCAGATACTGGATTCAGCCGTAGCCAAAACACTGCTGTGTTATCAACTACTGCTGCAAAAAACCACAGCACTAGAATGATGCTGTGAGGAGAATTAACTCCACCTAAGATCAACCCAATACAATCTCCACCCCTTATTCCATACCATTTGCATCAAGCTCAGGTTCTACACATTTCAATACATTTAACCATCTCATTTGATTCTTACACCAAAATAACAAAAGAACAAAAAAAATTTCTTGCTTACATTCACAATCTGATCTACATACTTAAACTATCTCAATACTCCAACATATAGAGACTTATATCAATGTCTCAGTCCTCTCTTAAAGAAATTTTTTTCTGCTCTTGCAGATGTCACTTGGGAATATTCAAGACAGGAGAAGCAGAATATTCTGTTCTTGGACACCAACTCCAGCTGGTCTCAACCACTGTGTCGTTCTTGATCCTTGCAAAACTTCATCAGTCTGGGTTCTTCTTACTTCATTACTTTCTGCAACATGCAACTCACATTATTCACATTCCAAATTACCTTTCCCCCAGTGTTAGGTCTCTTTGAGGCACACACTGAGTCTCCCCATTTCTTTTCATTACCCACCATGTACATCCAGGCCCCTGAGCAAAGACAATCCCACGAATGGGTTTGCCTTTCCCCATGGGAGGAGCAACCCACACTGCCTTTCCTAGCCACTTTCCCATGTGTACTACAGGGACTTTATCTCCCCCCACAGTGTGCAAGGGTTCTGTTTGGGCAGGACTAGGACGGTTAGCAGATCCTCGAGAATTAACCAGCCAAGTGGCTTCTGCTAAATTTACATCCCAGTGCCTCCATGCTCCATTACCCAATGCTTTCAGCATAGTCTTTAACAGTCCATTATATCTTTCAACCTTCCCAGAGGCTTGTGGGTGATAGGGAATGTGATACACCCATTCGATGCCATGTTTCTTGGCCCAGGAGCTGATGGCATTGTTCCTGAAGTGAGTCCCGTTGTCAGACTCGATCCGTTCAGGGGTACCGTGCCGCCACAGGATTTGCCTTTCAAGGCCTAAGATGGTGTTCCAGGCAGTAGCATGATTTACAGGGTATGTTTCTAACCAGCCTGTAGTTGCTTCTACCATGGTGAGGATGTAGCGCTTGCCTTGGCATGTTCGTGGCAGTGGTCCAATATAGTCAATTTGCCAGGCTTCACCATAGCGAAAACCCAGCCACCGCCCTCTGTTCCAGGGAGACTTGGCTCTGGTGGCCCTCTTGATGGCAGCACAGGTTTCACAGTCATGTGTGACCTGTGTGATGGCTTCCATGGTCAAGTCCACCCTTCAGTCACGAGCCCACCTGTACGTAGCATCTCTCCTTAGATGTCCTGATGTTTCATGGGCCCATCGAGCTACAAACAGTTCACCTTTTCGCTCCCAGTCTAGATCCACTTGAGCTATATCAATCCTGGCAGCCTTGTCTGCATGCTCATTGTTTTGATGTTCTTCATTAGCATAACTCTTAGGTACATGAGCATCAACATGACGTACCCTCAGAGGCATGTTCTCCACCCGAGCAGCAATGTCCTGCCACAGTGAGGCAGCCCAAATAGGCTTGCCCCTGCGTTGCCAATTGGTCTTCTTCCACTGCTGTAGCCATCCCCACAAGGCATTAGCCACCATCCAAGAATCTGTGTAAAGATAAAGTACTGGCCACTTTTCTCTTTCAGCAATTTCTAGAGCAAGTTGGATGGCTTTCACCTCTGCATATTGACTTGATTCACCTTCTCCTTCAGTAGTCTCAACAACTTGTTGTGTAGGACTCCATACAGCAGCTTTCCACTTCCAATGGTTTCCTACTACACGACACGATCCATCAGTAAACAGAGCATAAGGCCTCTCATCTTCAGGTAACTCGTTGTATGGTGGTGCCTCTTGGGCACGAACCACTTCCTCAGGCGATGCTCCAAAATCCCTGCCTTCTGGCCAGTCCATAATCTCTTCCAGAATTCCTGGGTGGTTTGGTTTTCCCAGTCGAGCTCGCTGTGTAATCAGTGCAACCCACTTACTCCATGTAGCACTGGTGGCATGATGAGTAGAAGGGATGTTTCTTCTGAACATCCAATTGTGCTGGGTTGAGGCAGCCCCCTTCCCCACCACTGGCAACAATAAACACTCAGACAAATGGATTGCAAAACTGATGGAAAGTTTAAATAGAAAGCAGTGAACTTTTACAGAAAAGCCAAAAGCACAGTGAAAAAGAAAAATCCCAAAACAGACCCAGAGAGATCCCATCCCCACCTGAGGGTACACCCGAGACCCCCAGGGCTCCTTCTTCCCCCTCCCACTGCTAGGCTAGTCTCAGCTGGCCAGATCTGAGACTGCCCTTTCCCCCGTGGCCTTGGGCCTAGCCAGGCCCAAAGCCAGGAGACATCTCCCCAGTTACCGGCTGACGGAGGAGGAAGAAAAAGAGAGTGCTAGACTCCGCACTGGATCTTATAGTGGTGCAAAGGATTGTGGTATGAAATACTACATAATTTCCTGTGTCCACCCCTCTGGGCTGGACCTCTGGACACAGGAAGTAAACATTACAGGGGGGCACCCAGCTCAAACTGTAACACGCCAACCCTTATTTCATACCACAATCTTTGCACCCAAACACATCATTTAATCAGAAATCTTCCGATGACATGTTTGGCAAAGTCCATATCTTCATCTGGGCGTCCACCCAAACAGTCTCTCATTCAGGCTCTAGTGTCCGTCCATTCCAGTTCTTCTTCCCTCATCTAATAGAACCTCTCAGCAATGCAGAGTTCACTCTTCTGCGGTGCAAGCTCTTCATGGATCCGTTGGACATCCGGGTCACCTGGAAAGAACCTCACAACTTCTCAACCAAACCATTATTTCCATCTCTATTTACTCAGCGGCATGTTTCCACCCCTGGGGCAAGCCAGTCAGAACAATCAGGCTCTAACTGCTTCTCCACCCCTCCAGGAAAACAGCACGCTGAGCCTTTCACAACCCTGCACGGACCTATCCCAAGCCCAGTGCTGACCGCTTCCAGCCGCGGCCCAAGGCTCTACAGATGCATATCCCAGTACACCGCCTTCCTGCTAGGCGTTCGCGTACCAAGACGTGACAGCACCCAACAACTTAACCCTCCCCTGGCGGAGGGAGGGGCTGCACCACAACCTAGTGAGAAGAAGGGAGGTGGAGCCAGGTGCTCGGCGCCATTTTCGGAACTCGTCCGAAAAAGTCGGGGAAGAGACTAGGGCCGGCCCCGCCGCAACCCGAGCGCACAGCCAGGACCGCCGCCGCCGCTCCGAGAGCACAGCCGGACCTGCCGCTGCAGCCCGAGCGCACGGCCAGGACCACCGGCGCCGCTCCAAGCGAACGGCCGGACCCGCCACCGCCCGAGCACACAGCAGGGCTCCGCCCACCTCTGCCGCCGCGGTACAGAATCAAAATCGCCTCCACCCCTCGGGCATTCAAACGCCTCCTCCAGCAAAAGCCATAAGCACGTCCTCAGGGCCCTTGAGAACAGCTTTCAGCTGGAGTCCCCGTTCGCCCATAGGGAGCCGAGCTCGCCCGCTCGCCGCGGCTGGCCCTACCCCGCAGCGAGAACGGACCTGACTTTGACCTGCTCGCCACTGCTCCTCCCCCACTTCACTCCCTGCCGCTTCTACCGCTCCGCAGAGAGTAAAGGTGGGGTAAGGCAGGTCCCGCATTCTCAAGCGGTGTCCCCATTCCAATGGTTAAGAACCACCCCTGCTTAAAAATAGCAGGAGGGACTCTCTGCCACCGGTCGCGCACCAGGTATCCCCCTGCAATCCACGAGAACTTAACACAATCACCCCAACAAAACACATGAGCCCCCAACTGCCAAAAACCAAAACGACGCCCAGAACTAAATTTAAACTCCCTTATCTTTTGCAATCCGATCTGCAGAGTAGCCACAATAACCAACTCCTACTCCTGCTTGGCTCGCCAAGAATGTAAAGGGGTTGGGGGCAAATCCTCTGCCCACCTTAACCATCCTCTGCTACCAAGAATGTGCTGGGTTGAGGCAGCCCCCTTCCCCACCCCTGGCAACAAACACTCAGACAAACGGATTGCAAAAGTGATGGAAAGTTTAAATAGAAAGCAGTGAACTTTTACAGAAAAGCCAAAAGCACAGTGACAAAGAAAAATCCCAAAGCAGATCCAGAGAGATCCCATCCCCACCTGAGGGTACACCCGAGACCCCCAGGGCTCCTTCTTCCCCCTCCCACTGCTAGGCTAGTCTCAGCTGGCCAGATCTGAGACTGCCCTTTCCCCCGTGGCCTTGGGCCAAGCCAGGCCCAAAGCCAGGAGACATCTCCCCAGTTACCGGCTGACGGAGGAGGAAGAAAAAGAGAGTGCTAGACTCCGCACTGGATCTTATAGTGGTGCAAAGGATTGTGGTAGGAAATACTACATAATTTCCTGTGTCCACCCCTCTGGGCTGGACCTCTGGACACAGGAAGTAAACATTACAGGGGGGCATCCAGCTCAAACTGTAACACCAATGCAGCACAGGCAGCCTGGGTGCTAAGAGGAGAGTTGCTTCTGTACCCACTACTTCTGATGCAGCTCAGACTCCCTCATAGGCTGATAAGATCTCCTTCTCAGTTGGTGTATAGTGGGCTTCTGATCCTCAATATCCTCTACTCCAAAATCCCAACGGCCGACCTCAGGTTTCACCTGGTGTCTTCTGCCAGAGACTCCAAGTGAGACCATGCTCCCCAGCTGCAGTGTAAAGGATATTCTGCACCGACGGTCCTGTGCGAATGGGCCCAAGTGCCACTGCACGAGCTATCTCTTGTTTGATCTGTTCGAAAGCTCACTACCCCATTCAAATTGATTCTTCTTTCGAGTTACTCGATAGAGATGGCTGACAAGCTGACTGTAGCCTGGAACATGCATTTTCCAGAACCCCACAAGGCCTAGAAAGGATTGTGTCTCTTTCTTGTTGGACGGTGGAGACATGGCTGTTATCTTGTTGACCACGTCCATAGGTACATGATGGCGTCCATCCTGCCACTTTATTCCCAAGAACTGAATTTCTTGTGCAGGTCCTTTGACTTTGCTTTTCTTTATAGCAAACCCAGCCTTTAAGAGTATTTGAATGATTTTTTCTCCCTTCTTGAACACTTCCTTTGCTTTATCGCCCCACACAATGATGTCATCAATGTACTGGAGATGTTCAGGGGCCTCACCCTTTTCCAGTTCACTCTGAATTAGTCCATGACAAATGGTGGAGCTATGCTTCCACCCCTGGGGCAATCGATTCCACGTGTATTGAACACCCCTCCAGGTGAAAGCAAATTGTGGTCTGCACTCTGCTGCCAATGGGATTGAGAAGAACGCATTGGCGATGTCAATAGTAGCATACCATTTAGCTGCCTTTGATTCCAGCTCATACTGGAGCTCTAGCATGTCTGGAACAGCAGCACTCAGTGGTGGCGTCACTTTGTTCAGGCCACGATAGTCCACAGTTAACCTCCATCCGATTTTGGCACTGGCATATATGGGGCTGTTAAAAGGTGAATGTGTTTTGCTGATCACTCCCTGGATCTCCAGCTGGTGAATCAGTTCATGAATGGGACCCAGGGAGTCTCAGTTTGTACGATACTGCCGTCGGTGCACTGTTCTAGTAGCAATTGGCACCTGTTGTTCTTCAACCTGCAGCAATCCCACAATGAAAGGACTTTCTGAAAGGCCAGGCAGGGTAGACAGCTGTCTGATCTTCTCTGTATTCACTGTGGCCACACCAAAAACCCATCTATAACCCTTTGAATCCTTGAAATACCCTCTCTTGAGGTAATCAATACCAAGAATGCAAGGGGCTTCTGGTCCAGTCACAATGGGATGTCTTTCCCACTTGTCCCCTGTTAGGCTCACGTCAGCTTCTAATACAGAAAGCTCCTGGCAGCCTCCTGTCACTCCAGAAATCCAAAGAGATTCAGCACCTCTATGCCCTGATGGCATCAATGTACACTGTGCCCCTGTGTCTACCAGCGCCTTGTATTTCTGTGGCTTTGATGTGCCAGGCCATCGAATCCACACAGTCCAATATACTCTGTCATCCCTCTCCTCCTCCTGGCCGAAGGCAGGGACCCTCTACTCCTGGTCCTCATCAGAGCATTCAGTGTCTGATCTGGGTAGTACCTGGCCAGAGGTCCCCTCATCGGGATCAAGGGGTGTAACCTCAATTCTTTTCCTCCTGAGAGATCGTTGATTACTTCCTTGGCTTTTTACAGCAGATACCTTTGCTGATTTCTTACATGATCCCTTTTTAGTTGTTTTCCCTTTTGTCGTAGGGTTAGAAGGGTAAGGCCAAGAAGCCTCCTCCCTCCCCCCTGTAAAGTAAAGGGAAAGAAAATTGAAGGGAAAGGGAAAAAAAAAACTCACAGCTGAATTAGCAAAGCAGTGGAGCTGTATATTTACAAAGCAATGTAGGATATGCAGGCAAATATATACAAATTTACAGTATTTACAATATATACAAAGATATACAATAAAGTAACACAGAAATGAGAGTTACCCCCTCTGCTGAGGGGGTTGCCCACCTCCGCTCTCCCCTCTCTACCCCCTTTTCCCCAGAGTGTGTTAGAAAGAGGAAAACAAAATAAGAAGCAGTTTGTGTTAATTGGAAAGGAGTTAATACAGGCCTTGGTAGCTTATCGGTTTCAAGGTCAAGCCTTGGCCGAAAACCCAGGAGCTGCAAGCTGCTGCCCGAAGGAGAAGCGGAAGCAAGACTGATAGCAAAGTGCTGGAATGCCCAGGATACCCTCCTGCACTCCCAGTTCAGAAGGTGCTTCCTCCCACTTCACCAATGAAATTAGTTTAGATCCTTCTTTCCGTTTACCAACTTCCCTCCACCATATTCCCTTTCTTAAGGGGACAGTGTCAACTGGTCACAGTCCACCCCTTCTAAACAATTTCATTGGCCGTTCACACTGTCCATCCAATCCAAGACGTCATTTACAGTTCGTAAGTAAAGTTCACAGTCCATTCTGGCTATGCTCAGATGTAGATGATTCAAAAGTTCAAGAAAATCAGAAAATGAGAAAAATGGAAAACAGTTCGTTTCTTCGCCAAAGAAGCAAAGAAAAGGGAAACAGGGAATCTCAGGGTCTCTTAGTTGACTCAGGGCTCTCAGGGATCTCAGGGTTCGTGCACCATAGATTCCTCGTTGATTCTTCCTTTGGACGCGATGTAGCTGTACAGCAGTTCAAAATTAACCTCTTTCAGCTAAAGTTAAATTTCTTTGAGGTATACACTGAATTTCACCATCCCCTTGCATTACCCAATAAGTGTGACCCGGACCTTCAGCTGATACCACCCCTCGGACAGGTTTAGCCTCTCCTGAGGGTGAAAATACCCAAACAGTTTTACCTAACAGATTCTTTTCTCTAACAACAGGAACTCTATCACCTTCTATTTTCCGTAGCAAATCTGAATGTGCAGGTCCAGCTCGGTTCACTGAACCTCTACTATTTACCAGCCAGGTTGCTTGTGCTAAATGTTTTTCACAGTTTTTCAAAGATCCACCTCCCATGGCTTTAAGAGTGGTCTTCAACAAACCATTGTAGTGTTCAATCTTCCCTGAAGCTGGTGCATAGTAGGGAATATGGAATATCCACTCAATACCGTGCTCTTTTGCCCAGTTCTTCACAAGGTTGTTCTTGAAATGAGTTCCGTTGTCTGACTCAATCCTCTCTGGAGTTCCGTGTCTCCACAGGATTTGTCTCTCCAGACCGAGAATGGTGTTGCGTGCAGTTGCATGTGGAACTGGATAAGTTTCCAACCATCCAGTGTTTGCCTCTACCATAGTAAGCACGTATTGCTTACCAGAATGTGGTGGGTGGAAGGGCAAGGCCAAGAAGCCTCCTCCCTTCCCCCTTTGTAAAGTAAAAGGGAAAAAAAAATTGAAGGGAAAGGAAAAAAAAACTCGCAATCTGAATTAGCAAAGCAGTGGAGCTATATTTACAAAGCGATGTAGGGTTTGCAGGGAGATATTTACAAATTTACAATATCTACAATATATACAAAGATATACAACAGAGTAACACAGAAGTGAGAGTAAACCCCTCGGCAGAGGGGTTCCCCACCTCCGCTCTCCCCCCTCTCCCCCCCTTTCCCCAGAATGGGATAGAAAGAGAAAGGAAAGAGAGGAAAAAAAAGTTAGAAGCAGTTCGTGTTAATTGGAAGGGAGTTAGTATACAGGCCTGGTGTCTGGATTTCAAGGCCGGGGCCTTGGCAGAAAGCCCAGCACAGGCAAAGCTGCTGCACGAAGCAAAGACGGAAGCAAGACTGACTGAGAAGTGCTGGAAATGTCCACTTCACTCCCACTTCAGAAGGTGCTTCCTCCCACTCGTCCAATGAAATTAGTTTAGACTATTCCTTCCGTTTACCAACTTCCGTCCACCATATTCCCTTTCTTAAGGGGGCAACGTCAACCGGCCACAGTCCACCCCTTCTAAACAATTTCATTGGCTGTTCACACTGTCCATCCAATCCAAAATGATATTTGCAGTTCGTGAGTAAAGTTTATAGTCCATTCCGGCTATGCTCAGATGTAGATGATTCAAAAGTCCAAGAAAATCAGAAAATGAGAAAAATGGAAAACAGTTCATTTCTTCACTGACAAAGCGAAGAAAAGGGAAACAGGGATTCTCAGGGTCTCTTAGTTGACTCAGGGCTCTCAGGGATCTCAGGGTTCGTGCACCGTAGATTCCTTGTTGATTCTTCCTCTGGACGCGATGTAGCTGTACAGCAGTTTGAAATTAACCTCTTTCAGCTAAAGTTAAATTTCTTTGTGGAATACACTGAATTTCACCATTCTCTTGCATTACCCAATAAGTGTGACCCGGACCTTCAGCTGAAACCACCCCTCGGACAGGTTTAGCCTCTCCTGAGGGTGAAAATACCCAAACAGTTTTACCTAACAGATTCTTTTCTTTAACAACAGGAACTCTATCACCTTCTACTTTCCGTAGCAAATCTGAATGTGCAGGTCCAGCTCGGTTCACTGAACCTCTACTATTTACCAGCCAGGTTGCTTGTGCTAAATGTTTTTCCCAGTTTTTCAAAGATCCACCTCCCATGGCTTTGAGAGTGGTCTTCAGCAAACCGTTGTAGCGTTCAATCTTCCCTGAAGCTGGTGCATAGTAGGGAATGTGGAATATCCACTCAATACCGTGCTCTTTTGCCCAGCTCTTTACAAGGTTGTTCTTGAAATGAGTTCCGTTGTCTGGCTCAATCCTCTCTGGAGTTCCGTGTCTCCACAGGATCTGTCTCTCCAGACCGAGAATGGTGTTGCGTGCAGTTGCATGTGGAACTGGATAAGTTTCTAACCATCCAGTGTTTGCCTCTACCATAGTAAGCACGTATTGCTTACCAGAACGAGAACGTGGTAGAGTGATGTAGTCAATCTGCCAAGCTTCACCATACTTGTACTTGGACCATCTGTCACCATACCACAAGGGCTTAAGTCATTTTGCCTGCTTAATAGCAGCACAAATGTCACAGTCATGGATGACTTGTGTGATGGCATCCATGGAAATGTCTATGGATCTGTCACGAGCCCATTGGTATGTTGCGTCTCTGCCTTGATGTCCTGACGAATCGTGAGCCCACCGAGCTAAGAATATCTCGCCTCGGTGTTTCCAGTCGAGATCAAGATTAGAGTCCATGTCTACTTGAGAAACTCTTGCAGCTAGATCTGCCTGATGGTTGTGTTGCTGTTCCTCAGTAGCTTTGCTCTTAGGAATGTGAGCATCGATGTGTCTCACTTTCACTGGAATTCTCTCGATTCGATCAGCAATGTCCTGCCATAGGTTGGCTGCCCAAATGGGTTTTCCTTTTCTCTGCCAACCACTCTTTTTCCAGTTCTTTAGCCAGCCCCATAGAGCATTGACTACCATCCATGAGTCGGTGTAGAGATAAAGCTTTGGCCATCTCTCACGTTCAGCTACGTCGAGAGCTAGCTGGACAGCTTTTACCTCTGCGAACTGACTGGATTCTCCTTCTCCATCTTTCGCTTCTGCAACTCGGCGTGTTGGACTCCACACTGCAGACTTCCACCTTCGCTTGTTTCCAACAAGACGACAGGAACCGTCTGTGAACAAAGCATATTTCTTTTCATCATCAGAAAGGTCATTGTAAGGAGGAGCTTCCTCAGCACGAGTTACTTTCTCCTCTGGAGGTTTGGCACAGTTGGTACCTTCAGGCCAACTTGAGATCACCTCCACTAGACCAGGTCTTTCAAGATTTCCCATTCGAGCTCTCTGTGTTATCAGAGCCATCCACTTAGACCAGGTTGAGTCTGTGGCATGATGTGGTGTGGAGCCTTTGCCTTTGAACATCCAATTCAAAACTGGTAATCTGGGAGCTAAGAGAAGTTGTGATTCAGTTCCAATCACTTCAGAAGATGCTTTTACTCCTTCATAGGCAGCTAAAATTTCTTTCTCTGTTGGAGTATAATTAGCCTCTGAACCTCTGTAACCTCGACTCCAGAAACCAAGAGGTCGTCCACGTGTCTCACCTGGAGCTTTTTGCCACAAGCACCAGGTTGGACCATTGTCACTTGCAGCCGTGTACAAAATGTTCTTAATGTCTGGACCATCTCGGACAGGTCCCAGACCCATTGCTTGAACTACCTCTTGCTTTATCTGGTCAAAGGCTGCTTGTTGTTCAGGTCCCCAGTGGAAATGGTTTCTCTTTCGAGTCACATCATACAGAGGTTTCACAATCTGACTGTATCCAGGAATGTGCAGTCTCCAAAATCCCACTATCCCCAAGAAACGTAGGGTCTCTTGCTTATTGGTGGGATTTGCCATGGTAGAGACTCTATTTACCACATCCACTGGAATGTGTCGGCGTCCATCCTGCCACCGCACTCCCAGAAACTGAATCTCTGTGGTAGGACTTTTTACCTTGTCTCGTCTGATGGCAAAACCTGCATTCAGAAGAATGTCAATGATTTTGTTACCTTTCTTGAAGACTTCCTCAGCAGTTTTACCCCAGACGATGATATCATCGATGAACTGGATGTGTTCTGGAGCACCGCCTTTCTCCAGAGCATCGTGGATCACTGCATGACAGATGCTTGAGCTGTGGATCCAGCCCATTGGCAGCCTGTTGAAAGTGTACTGGATTCCTCTCCAGGTGAAAGCAAACTGAGGCCTGCATTCCTCTGCTATGGGAATAGAGAAAAATGCATTAGCAATGTCTATGGTAGCATACCATTTGGCCTCTTTGGATTCCAGCACATACTGTAGCTCCATCATGTCTGGTACTGCTGCACTCATAGGTGGTGTCACTTCATTCAGGGCTCGGTAGTCTACCGTCAGACGCCAGTCTCCATTCTGCTTCCGCACAGGCCACACTGGGCTGTTGAAAGGTGAA
This sequence comes from Melanerpes formicivorus, assembly GCF_026170545.1. Classification (NCBI taxonomy): domain Eukaryota; kingdom Metazoa; phylum Chordata; class Aves; order Piciformes; family Picidae; genus Melanerpes; species Melanerpes formicivorus. Next base: position 1,796,271 of record NW_027142409.1, read on the forward strand.
TGAGTTTTGCTGACGACTTTCTGACTTTCCAACTGACGAATCAGATTCTGAATGGGCAACAAAGAGTCACGGTTGGTTCTGTATTGTCTGTGATGCACAGTCTGAGAAGCAACCGGCAATTTAATGTCCTGTATTTTATGTTGTCCCACAACTGCAGATTCATCAGAAAGTTCAGGCCTGGCAGACAGCTTCAACTTTTGTTCATCAATTTCTATAGAAGCTACTCCAAAAGCCCATTTGTAACCTCTAGGGTCTTTGAAACGCCCTTCTCTCAGAAAATCAATTCCCAAAATACAAGGTGCATCAGGTCCGGTCACAACTGTATGCTTCCTCCATTGTTTACCAGTTAAACTTATATTAACCTCTACCTTACTTAACTCTTGAGATCCACCAGTGACTCCCAGAATAGTTATAGACTCTGATCCCTGATAATTTGATGGTATTATGGTGCACTGAGCTCCTGTGTCAACCAAGGCCCTGTACTTCCGAAATTGTGAAGTGCCAGGCCACTGGATGTACACATCCCAATAGATTCTATTATCTCTGTTATCCCTCTCCTCCCCCTGGCGGGAGGCAGGGCACCCCTAGTTATGGGGAACATGCGCACATGTGCATTGCACATAGTGTGCAGGGTTATAACTTTGCATGTTATAACTGGAGCCACTGTTGGAGCCATAAGAGTCGTTCTGGGGAACTGTGGAAGTAATAGCTACCCTTCTGGTATTGCTACCTCGGGTTCTGCCACTTTGCAATTCCCTCAGTCTCCTGAAAAGATTAGAAGTTGGTTGGCCATCCCAGCGGTTCATGTTCTCACCAAACTGATCACGCAGAGTTATCCAAATAGTTCTACGTGATTGCCTTGGCGGTCTGTTTTGGAATGTCCTGTTTTGGAATGACCTCCTTGGAGGACGTGTATTCCTCACAGATGAGACTTGTACCCACCTGGAGGAAGAATTGAAATTATCCCTTTGTGCCAATTGGGATATGGAATTTCTAAATTCATCCTTTAACTCTCTTATGCAATTCTGAATATCACCAGACATAGTTTTGATGGCCGAAACCAAAGAACCACGTGTCATGCTATCCTCCAATTGTCTCATTTGATCACTGAATTGGCCAACCGTAGGAGAAGCTCCACCATAACTTCTTGACACAATTCTGCTTGCCAGAATGTTTGCATAATTAGAAGGAGCAAGTTTGATGATCTTTTTAGCAAGACCAATACCCACAGGAATGTCATCAGGATTCAGAGTTTCATGTTCACCATAGAGTAGCTCTCTAACAGCAAATTCTCTCAAGCGCTTAATTCCCTCATCTATGGTAGTCCAGGGTTTAGGATTCCAGGGAAGATCATCTCGGGAAGGGTATCTCAGGGCAACCGCTATTAAGAGGCGTATCCACAGATTAACCTTACCGAGAGCTTCGCCTAGATGTCTATCTATTCCATTGTCCCTTGAGAGAGTTCCTAACTGAGCTGCTGACTTGTCTCCAACTGTTAGAGCTGAAGCACCTGTATCATAACACCTACTAAGCCAAGCTAGAACTGGCTCCCTATCTGCCCTGGTGAAATCTTTACGGACATTTCGCAATTCCTCCCGTGGTGACGAACAGTCTGTAATATCATCTTGATCTTCATCTCCCTGAATTCTTTGCCCGTAAAATCCTGCTGTCATCCTCCTAAGGATCTCTTTAAGGTGAGAACCACCTTTGCCAGCTGCCTTCCTAGCTTCATCTCTATCCTGCTTTGATCTCACTAGGTTAGCTAGATCTTTAAAACAAACCTTCTCTTCCTCCTGAGCAGGATCTTTTAGAGTAGAGGGCCCCTCACCAGGATCAGTCTCCACCTCTTCTTCTCCATCTTGGGCCTTTCCACTTCTAGTCTTTAAAGGAGCCATCTTGACTGGAGCTGTGTTTGCATTTACAGCCACCTTAATGGAAGCTGACAGGTCCTGAGATAAATCAGCTGCTGGGGCAGTGACTTCCGGTCCCACCGAGGGAGTGGGTGGAAGTGATGTTGCTCCGTTAATGGCCGACGGAGAAGAAGAAGAAGGAGAAGGAGTGGGAGAAGGAGTAGGTGCCATGTTGATACCAGCCGATGCCCTTGGCTGCTTGCTAGAATCAGCAAAGTCATTTAGAGCTGCCTTACCAATTAACTTTTTAGCCTTCTTTTTGACTGACACGGGTTCTCCACAGTCCTCGTCACTAGATGACTCTGGGACTGATCGAGAGCCACGGCGTTTTCTTTTTGATCTAGTTTTAATAACAAAACAAGCTCTGGATATCTTTCTCTCTCGCCGCAAAGAAATCAGGAGATACACGATAATTATCACCAGCAGCAGAATTATACACATGAAATAAATCACCTTTGGATCCCAGGCATCACCTAAAGTTACTGTCTCCTCAGGCGGAATCTTAAAACCCTTTATCTCAATTGGGAGAGTGGTGGAGGTAACATTCCTGTATCTCACTGGCCATAACAAATTAATACATTTTCCATACCATAATTTAACTTTATACATAACCCACATATAAATTGTCCGCACCAAATATTTACCCAGGTAATCCAAAATCAAACCCAAACAATACCTGTAAATCAGAGCCCCAAAAATTGAAAAGAATAATCGCTCCACAAACCACAATACCTTCATATTTGCTAATTCAGCTGGAAAACACTAAATCAATCAGATAATAAATTAAACTAATTATCTGCCGCACGTTGGGTACGCCAATAAAAAAAAATGTGGTGGGTGGAAGGGCAAGGCCAAGAAGCCTCCTCCCTTCCCCCTTTGTAAAGTAAAAGGGAAAAAAAAATTGAAGGGAAAGGAAAAAAAAACTCGCAAGCTGAATTAGCAAAGCAGTGGAGCTATATTTACAAAGCGATGTAGGGTTTGCAGGGAGATATTTACAAATTTACAATATCTACAATATATACAAAGATATACAACAGAGTAACACAGAAGTGAGAGTAAACCCCTCGGCAGAGGGGTTCCCCACCTCCGCTCTCCCCCCTCTCCCCCCCTTTCCCCAGAATGGGATAGAAAGAGAAAGGAAAGAGAGGAAAAAAAAGTTAGAAGCAGTTCGTGTTAATTGGAAGGGAGTTAGTATACAGGCCTGGTGTCTGGATTTCAAGGCCGGGGCCTTGGCAGAAAGCCCAGCACAGGCAAAGCTGCTGCACGAAGCAAAGACGGAAGCAAGACTGACTGAGAAGTGCTGGAAATGTCCACTTCACTCCCACTTCAGAAGGTGCTTCCTCCCACTCGTCCAATGAAATTAGTTTAGACTATTCCTTCCGTTTACCAACTTCCGTCCACCATATTCCCTTTCTTAAGGGGGCAACGTCAACCGGCCACACAGAACGAGAACGTGGCAGAGTGATGTAGTCAATCTGCCAAGCTTCACCATATTTGTACTTGGACCATCTGTCACCATACCACAAGGGCTTAAGTCATTTTGCCTGCTTAATAGCAGCACAAATGTCACAGTCATGGATGACTTCTGTGATAGCATCCATGGAAATGTCTATGGATCTGTCACGAGCCCATTGGAATGTTGCATCTCTGCCTTGATGTCCTGAAGAATCATGAGCCCACCGAACTAAGAATATCTCACCTCGGTGTTTCCAGTCGAGATCGAGATTAGAGTCCATGTCTACTTGAGAAACTCTTGCAGCTAGATCTGCCTGATGGTTGTGTTGCTGTTCCTCAGTAGCTTTGCTCTTAGGAATGTGAGCATCGATGTGTCTCACTTTCACTGGAATTCTCTCGATTCGATCAGCAATGTCCTGCCACAGGTCTGCTGCCCAAATGGGTTTTCCTATCCTCTGCCAACCACTCTTCTTCCAGTTCTTTAGCCAACCCCATAGAGCATTGGCTACCATCCATGAGTCGGTGTAGAGATAAAGCTTTGGCTATCTCTCACGTTCAGCCACGTCGAGAGCTAGCTGGACAGCTTTTACCTCTGCGAACTGACTGGATTCTCTTTCTCCATCCTTTGCCTCTGCAACTCGGCGTGTTGGACTCCACACTGCAGACTTCCACCTTCGCTTGTTTCCAACAAGACGACAGGAACCATCTGTGAACAAAGCATATTTCTTTTCATCATCAGAAAGGTCATTGTAAGGAGGAGCTTCCTCAGCATGAGTTACTTCCTCCTCTGGAGGTTTAGCACAGTTGATGCCTTCAGGCCAACTTGAGATCACCTCCACTAGACCAGGTCTTTCAAGATTTCCCATTCGAGCTCTCTGTGTTATCAGAGCCATCCACTTAGACCAGGTTGAGTCTGTGGCATGATGTGGTGTGGAGCCTTTGCCTTTGAACATCCAATTCAAAACTGGTAATCTGGGAGCTAAGAGAAGTTGTGATTCAGTTCCAATCACTTCAGAAGATGCTTTTACTCCTCCATAGGCAGCTAAAATTTCTTTCTCTGTTGGAGTATAATTAGCCTCTGAACCTCTGTAACCTCGACTCCAGAAACCAAGAGGTCGTCCACGTGTCTCACCTGGAGCTTTTTGCCACAAGCACCAGGTTGGACCATTGTCACTTGCAGCCGTGTACAAAATGTTCTTGATGTCTGGACCATCTCGGACAGGTCCCAGACCCATTGCTTGAATCACCTCTTGCTTTATCTGGTCTAAGGCTGCTTGTTGTTCAGGTCCCCAGTGGAAATGGTTTCTCTTTCGAGTCACATCATACAGAGGTTTCACAATCTGACTGTATCCAGGAATGTGCAGTCTCCAAAATCCCACTATCCCCAAGAAACGTAGGGTCTCTTGCTTGTTTGTGGGATTTGCCATGGTAGAGACTCTATTTACCACATCCACTGGAATGTGTCGGCGTCCATCCTGCCACCGCACTCCCAGAAACTGAATCTCTGTGGTAGGTCCTTTCACCTTGTCTCGCTTGATGGCAAAACCTGCATTCAAAAGAATGTCAATGATTTTGTTACCTTTCTCGAAGACTTCTTCAGCAGTTTTACCCCAGACGATGATATCATCGATGAACTGGCTGTGTTCTGGAGCACTGCCTTTCTCCAGAGCATCGTGGCCTTACCCTTCCAACCCTACGACACCTTTCAGTTCACGTACCCGAGCTTCCAATTTATAAGTGGGTTCACCATCCCTCTTCCTCATGTCCTCCCCCTGGTCACGAAGGAAAAACCAGAGTATTCCACGTGGTGTGCGTCTGGGGCTCCCTTTCCCTCCGACTGAGGCAGGAGGGGACAGATTTCTTGGAGTAGACCTGGTCAATGAGGCACTGGCGCGTGGAAATGAGTTAGTACAGAGGTTATCTTCAAAATTCTGGAGCCAGGCTGACACAATCTCCACAGACCGTGCGTCGTCATCCAAATAGTACATCATTGCTAGGCTGTTAGAATACGATGCTGGAGCACCTTGGATCACTTTCCTCCACATGGCCCGTGTGCATGGGACATCTTCTGGATCTGTGGAGACATTTTGATCATCTAAATCACTATAGATAACTTCCAACACCACTAATTCTCTTAGGTATTGGATCCCTTCATCTGCAGTATTCCACTTCCCTGGAGAACTCATAAGGTCCTCCTTGCATGGGTACCTGGCCCTCACACTTAGCAGGAGTCGTCTCCAGAGGCTGCATATGCCTGTCTCCTTTGCAATGCCTTTCTCAATACCTCTGTTTCTAGCAATGGGTCCCAATTGTTGGGCCTCTTTGCCTTCCAGCAGTTGGCTGTCAGCCCCATGATCCCAGCACCAGAGCAGCCAAGCAGCAATTCCCTTTCCTGGCTGGCGACTATAATCCTTGCATATGTCTCTCAGTTCTGCTGAGGTCAAGGACCGAGTAGTCTCTGCTTCTTGTTTAATCTCACTCACATCCTCTGATTTCCCACTTGATGGACCAGCCTCTTGATCATAATCTTTCTCATCCCTTACCAATCGATGAGAGGGACCTGTTGACCTCCTTGTCCACTGCTTATTTTTTACAACTGGGGCAATCTCTCTGGTTGCTGTCTGGGTCCCCATCTCCACCATGCTGTCCTCAGATAATGTTTGGGTGCCTGCCTCAGCCATAGTCCTCATAGAGTATTGAACTGTGGTTCGGTAAGCACAGGCCAGGCCCCAGTAGAGTGCAAGAAGTTGTTTGTTCTCATTGGGATAAGCGAGGCACCCTTCTATCAGATGGCAAGTTAGTTTAGTAGGATCGCTCGCCTCTTCTGGGGTAAAGTCCCAGGCTATGGGAGGTGATAACCGTCCTAGGAACCTGCCCAAGTCCTTCCACACACCCTGCCACCCAGGGACTGACTGCTTCAAGTCACACTTCAATATATCCCCACCCAAAGACTGTCTCTTTTCATGCCATGATGGAATCAAACTCCACAAAACCCGCAACATGCCAGTAATGTTGATTAGCAATACTAGAGAGCTCACGTAAGGATAGATCAGAATTTTGGCGGCCTGCATAATAAAATTCTTTACACTCATTTCAGGTGGGGAGACAGAAATTATGACCTCTCTAGCATAGCTCCCACAAAGCAGCAGCCCTACAAGCAGGAGGAAGAGACACATAGCCATTATTTGTTTTGCATTGTTCCTAAACAAATGAAGTATTTCCAAAACAAAGCAGAAGTAATCAGCAAGCCACGTGACCAGCACAGAAGCCTGTATCATAAGCAAGCTTATAAAAAAAAAAAACCCTGCAGAAATTACAGCTATGTTATATTTTCGTTTCCCGGCCAATGCACCAAAAAGGACTGTGGTGGTTTGGCTCTGGCCTGGAGGCCAGATACCCACCAAGCCGCTCTATCACTCCCCCTCTTAAGTGAACAGGGGAAGAAGGGAAAGAAAATATAACAGAAGCCGGGGAATAAGATAGGAGCAATTTAATAACACGAATAAGCAAACAGCAAATAGACCGCGCGGAAGCAAAAGAAAGCAGAGTGTGGCAGGTTGGAAGGGTAAGGCCAAGAAGCCTCCTCCCCTCCCCCTTGTAAGGTAAAAGGGAAAAAAAAATTGAGAGGAAAGGAAAAAAAACTCACAAGCTGAATTAGCAAAGCAGAAGGAGTGGGAGAAGGAGTAGGCGCCATGTTGATACCAGCCGAGGCCCTTGGCAGCTTGCCAGAATCAGCAAAGTCATTTAGAGCTGCTTTACCAATTAACTTTTTAGCCTTCTTTTTAACTGACACAGATTCTGCACATTCCTCATCACTAGATGATTCTGGGACTGATCCAGAGCCACGGCGTTTTCTTTTTGATCTAGTTTTAATAACAAAACAAGCTCTGGACACCTTTCTCTCTCGCCACAAGGAATACAGAGAATACACATTAGTTATCACCAGCAGCAGAATTATACACATCACATAAATCACCTTTGGGTCCCAGGCATCACCTAAAGTTACTCTCTCCTCCGGTGGAATCTTAAAACCCTTTATCTCAATTGGGAGAGTGGTGGAGGTAACATTCCTGTATCTCACTGGCCATAACAAATTAATACATTTTCCATACTATAATCTAACTCTATACATAACCCACATATAAATTGTCCGCACCAAATATTTACCCAGGTAATCCAAAATCAAACCCAAACAATACCTGTAAACCAGAGCCCCAAAAATTGAAAAGAATAATCGCTCCACAAACCACAATACCTTCATGTTTGCTAATTCAGCTAGAAAACACTAAATCAATCAAGTAATAAATTAAACTAATTATCTGCCGCACGTTGGGTACGCCAATAAAAAAAATGTGGTAGGTTGGAAGGGTAAGGCCAAGAAGCCTCCTCCCTTCCCCCTTGTAAGGTAAAAGGGAAAAAAAATTGAGGGGAAAGGAAAAAAAACTCACAAGCTGAATTAGCAAAGCAGTGGAGCTTTATATTTACAAAGCAATGTAGGATATGCAGGGGAATATTTACAAATTTACAATATCTACAATATATACAAAGATATACAACAGAGTAACACAGAAATGAGAGTAACCCCCCTCGGCAGAGGGGGTTCCCCACCTCCGCTCTCCCCTCTCTCCCCCCCTTTCCCCAGAATGGGATAGAAAGAGAAAGAAAAGAGAGGAAAAAAAAATGTTAGAAGCAGTTCGTGTTAATTGGAAGGGAGTTAATACCGGCTTTTATCTGGTCTTCAAGGCCGAGGCCTTGGCAGAAAGCCGAGCAGAGAAAGAGAGCTGCTGCACCGTGGAGAGGCGGAAGCAAGACTAAAGATAGAAGTACCAGAGTGCCCAGTTCACTCCCAGTTCACTCCCAGTTCAGAAGGTGCTTCCTCCCACTTTTCCAATGAAATTAGTTTAGATTATTGCTTCCGTTTACCAACTTCCGTCCACCATATTCCCTTTCTTAAAGGCACAGCCTCAAACGGTCACACAGAGAGAGAGATGTTAGTCTCTACTTCCCATCAGCAGGACAGTGGTCGGTCTCGGGAAGTAGGGCTCTCTAAGCTTGGTGGTTCCTTGGGAGGATAAACGCCATGGACGAATCCCCAGCACTTCCTTCTTTCACTTCCTTCTAATACCTGAGCTGACGTCATATGATATGGAATACCTCTTTGGCCAGTCTGAGTCAGCTGGCTCAGTTGTGTCCCCTCCCAAGATCTTGCCCACCCCTCAATGTACTCTTGGGGCAGGGAAATGTTGAAAGGACACAGCTCGGATACTGGATTCAGCTGTAGCCAAAACACTGCTGTGTTATCAACTACTGCTGCAAAAAACCACAGCACTAGAATGATGCTGTGAGGAGAATTAACTCCACCTCAGCTCAACCCAATACACAGTGCTAAATTCACTACATATACTTCCCACTTCACCTCCTAGGAGGCTGGCTAGGATCTGAAATGTAATTCTGGGGCCTTGTTGGTGGTTTATGCCAAAAAAAAAAAAATCCAACAAAAAACCCCAACACAGTAATTAGTATCAGGCTGCACTAGGCAAGTGATAAAACAGATCAGTAGGTAAAAAGAGCAAAAATTAATTGCAGTGTGGAAAGCAATTCCTCTAAACAGGAAATCCTGTGTGTAATGGGTTGGGGCAAACCCCCTCCCCACCACAGGGCAGAAACAACGACTCAGACAAACGGATTGCAAAAGTGATGGAAAGTTTAAATAGAAAAACAATTTAAAAACAAACCACAATGAAATCTTTACAGACAACCACAAGCACCGTGACAAAGAGAGAAATCCCAGAACATGCCCAAGAACATCCCATCCCCACCTGTGGGTACACCCAAACCCCCCAGGGCTCTTTCCTCCCCCCCCAATCCTGCCTCGGGCCTGGGCAGGCCCAAGGGAGGCGGCTCACGCCATTTTACCTAGGCTGCAGCTGGGGACGGAAGAGGAAGTGAAGACCCCGCATGGACATTTTATAGGGGAGCAGGGCATACGTGCCTGTGACCACCCCCTGGGCTGGGCCCACCCCTTGGGACCTCCCAGGTGTGGTCTATGCAGTGGCATCCGGGCCAGCACCCAGCCTAAACCACCACACTGTGGAGAGAAGTACCATTGTTCATAAATTATTTTACTTTCTTTGCTAATTAAAAAGTATTTTTTGTAGCGTGGTTAGGCCTTAGTTGGCTGGGATACAAAATCCAGTCATGTGAGACTTGATGAATTAAAGTCACAATTTTTCTTGTCTTTTTGGCTTGCAAAATTTCTCCCATGTTTCTCTTATTAAAAAAAAAAAGGAGGGGGTGGGGGGGAAGCAGCTTGGTTTTTGTAATATTTTGTGTTACTTTAATAGCAATGAAATGTTTTGGTAAGTCTCTATGCTGTCTTTTATCACTGATTCCAGCCAATAAACTATGTATGACTTCAACAGATGTTTCTTCTACGGCAGACAATAAGATGTTTTGAAGTCCTCAAATTAAAGTAAGGAGAAGTTTAGAGAGTCACATGGAAATGAGAGACCTTTTTCCAAGCAGATTTTAAAAGAATAAACTTTGATGTCCTATGTTGGGGTTTGTTTTGAGCAAGAGGGGACATGGGTCCCAGGAACACCTGTGCAATTCAGGCCTTGAAGAATTTTCTGTTGATTATATAGTGGTGGAGTAGGAGGTGTGAGAAAGTGCTGATTGCTTGGTATGCTGAAGTCCAGCTGCCCCTGAGAAGGGAGGCAAGCAAGATAAGGAGGAGGCGAGATATGGGAAAGAGAGCAATTAGACCGAATAGAAGAATTCCACAGAGTTGTGAAAACAATGATGTAACCTTTTAGAGAGTAACCAATAGTATGTTGCCAAGTGGGCATAACTATAGTAAACTGTATATAAGATGTGTCTGATGCTCAATAAAGTTGGATTTCGCTGATCACATTGATCGTATAGCGGCCCCTTCTTGCAACAGTCCTATTTAAGCCTAATAATAAAAAGTGGACAGATATTCAGGTAAAGACATAACCGTGCATAGGAAGGAAACATCTACAAGATTCCCAATTAGTTACATTTAATATTATATCTGCAGTTTAGATGCACCATGCCAGATTTCCCTTTGGTGGGACTGTAACTTCTTTGACTTTGATAAAGCTGGACTGAGTGTTTTATATCAGGTGAGGATCTGCCCCTCTGAGTCATGTTGTGAACAAGAAAAGAAGGGACAAACCTTGAGGAGAGATTAAAATATGTCTGTTTTTTATCTCATTTAAATTCTGGTTCCTTTTCCAAAGCATCACAAAGGATTTTGTATTTTGTGATGTCTTACACTGTATGCAGTATTATTAAAAGTACCTATAATGCAGTTCTCCTTTAAGTAGAAATTGTTTCTATTCAAATGTTAGATACATACTCAAATATTCAGTAATGTCCCTTCAGGTAGTTGTAGACAGCAATAAGGTCTCCCCTGCACATGTCCTTCTAGTTCTGGAACACATAATGAATAATATTTCTATGAGATATTATTTATGGTCCTCAATAACTGCAGCCACTACTGTTTCTTGGTTGCCATAATTCTTGTTAATATATAACATTATAATAACTAAATATAACACTGATCACAGAGGTTATTTGATAAACATATCACATTACAGGAACAAGTAGGGCGGTATGGAATAGTTTTTAAATAGTTGACAAAAAAATAAGTCAATACCTATAACAAAGACATTTCAAGGAGGAGAATTCATAAAATGTAGTTATAATTGAACTATAATTGATTGAAATTAAAACACATATAGAATTTTTTATCACCACACTATTTCAGAATTATTTTGGTTGACACTGGAACAACGTCACTGAATGTTTTTAATAGGAAAACTTCTCAGAAGATTATATAAAAGACTAATTTTACAATCATCACATGACATGAAAATTACTCATTAAGCAAATAGAGTTCAGAAGAACTGGAATGAAAAATAGTGGGACTAGGGCTGGATTATTTTTATTTATTTACTTTTCACACAAAGCTGTTACTTTATGCAAATGTAGACTTTAAGTGAATGAAATTTTTATAAGTGTATTTTTTAGTGAATTGTAGAAATACCATTAAGGCAGAAATTGTTACCGCTCTTTTTATCATGTCTTCCAAAGAAGGTCTTATTACTATATTACTATTATACTACTAAGTGCTACTACTAAATTATTGCCATCAGTGTTATTCACAGAATTACACAGAATCACCAAGGTTGGAAGAGACCTTAAAGATCATCGAGTCCAACCCATCACCACAGACCTCATGACTAAACCATGCCACCAAGTGCCATGTCCAATCCTCTCTTGAACACCTCCAGGGATGTTGACTCCACCACCTCCCTGGGCAGCCCATTCCAATGGCTAACAACTCTCTCAGTGAAGAACTTTCTCCTCACCTCGAGCCTAAACTTTTATTATTATTATCATTATTATTGCACTTTTTTGGGGGGGTTGGCATTAAAAGCAGCAATCAAAATTGCGGAAGGAAATGAAGCCTGACTCTTCAGGCTGACTGAATCAGTTTTCTTCAACCAGAAGCAAAGGTCAAGATTTTGAATACAGTAAAATATTCTGAGGAAATACATATAGAGTTAATCTGATGTTTTGGTTTTATTTGTTCATTGAGCTAAATTAATCATGTACCCTCAAAGCACCAGCACAGATCCCTGTTTCTAAATGACAGTTTATGAGAATCCATCCACTATTTCTCTTATAAATGTTTTTTATCTGTTGGTGGATATATCTCTAACATAGTATAAAAACCTATAGCTTATAAATTTTCAGAACTTTATACCAGTCCAAATCAAACAGCATTAGTTAATTTTCAGTTGCAGCGAAATGTTGCTAAACTGATACGCAGGTGTACTGTCTGGAAAGAGGCCAGAAAAAAACACTTGAAACATTGCACAGTGAAATCATAAGACTTTGCAAATGATGATGGGTCATGCTTTTAATTACACAGAGAGGCATGCATGTAAGCAGGCAAAAGGGGGTTTAATCATGGCTGAGTGCGTTTGAGGAAATGCCATCTTGTTTTCAATGGTGGGTGGATGGGGGGATGTGGTGTTTTGGTTTTGGTGTTTTTTTTTCTTTTAATAACTCAAGATTGTTATTGACATTCTTTTAACAAATAACAGTTGCTGCCTTTAAGGTAGAACTTTTCCTGATGCAGGAAAAGTACTGTCTGAGGACTGAACAGGTGTAGGACTCTGAAGAAGTTTGACTGTTCACTGAATTGATTTGAATAACTTTGTCTCATAAATTTGGCTTATATAGAAAGACATATGGGTTTAATCCTCCACTTCAGTACAACAGCTTTGCACTGGTGTAACTTTGTTAGAGTTGCCACAGTGTACAGCTGAAATAACAAAGTGGCAAATGAGACCCATATATGTTTCATATCCCTTGAGAGTTGTATATTACGTGCTTCTCAGATCTGGTGCATATGGAGTGGCATGTAATATCTGTAGGACAGATACTATATCATGTTATTTCATGTGAGCCAGTATATTATCACGTATATTGTGCTGAATAAAATACATACCCTGCAGTTTCAGCCTCTGAAAGGGGAGGAAATGTACTATAAAGCTATGCAAAATCGGCTTTTGGAATAAGTTGTAAATGCTTGCAGCTCTTTACATGTTCAGGTATCTGAGATACAGAGTGAAAGCATGGTCCAGTGTTTAGGGATGGTTTACTTCTATAAGCACAATGGTGACTGAACCCCATACTAGTTTTCAGTGAGTACAGAGAAGTGAAGGATTTTGCTTATGGAAGGCCATAACTACTTCTAAAAAACATCTGAATGGACTTTTGAGGATTTGTATTGTTTTGTTTTGTTAAAATCCCAACCAAGCCATGACCCAGCCCAAGCCTGTTTATGTTATGAGATCTGATGGGTCTGTAGCACAAAGCAGCAACACTTGACTAACACTGCAGAGTCCTGATCTGTGTACAAGATTCACAGCATATGTTAAATAGTTATTGTGTACAGTGGAATGAATTTAATTGTATTTAGCTATGCTGTAATTTGCAAACCAATTGTTAAAACATGCTGCAGGATGTCAAACTCATATTTTTAATAAACTGGGCAAACTATCAAGTGGTCAGTGTTCTTGTGCTTCAGCCTTTTTTGATTAGTTGCCTTGCAGGCGGATTTGGACAGTTATATGGAAACAATACAGGGATGAACAAAGAAGGAACTGGAGTGATAATTTGAGAGAGTAACTGGGAAATTGGTCAAAGGAGAAAAAAGCATGATGTAGATGGTTCACGGCATGGTGCTTTTTATCCTGTTCACTTAAAAACAATGTGCTGTAATTTATGAGTAGACAGACCTAGTTAATCCTTGCTTGGTTTATGTAGATGCTTGGGTGTCCAAAACCCCTAAATCAGTTTTATAGTATGCATTACATGTACTGTTAACTGGCTGACCTGAATAAAATGAAGTTTACAAACTGGTTTTGATTAACCATGCCTGAATGTAGACATTTAGCCTATTATTAAATTTAGAAGCTATTGGTTTATATTTTGTTTTATTGCTAATCGTATTTTACATTACTGTCAGAGTTTCCATAATGTCCGATTAAAAATCAAACATTGTGTACAGATAAATAAAAGCTTTCCAGGCTTGTGAGAAAAGTGTAGACTGTGTTTGGAAAGGACCCATTCAACTGCATGGTATTACTATGGAAGAATTACTGCCAGGGACAAAAGATACTCCAGCCTCTTTTCTCTACAGCAGACTGGATGGATGGTCTGTTTGACCAATACAGCTCCACTGGGTTTACTTAGGACAACAAAAACTACTGGAAGTACAGCTGCCCTGGCCATTCATCCTTAGAAATGATCATCATCCTAGACATTGTTTATGTGTTCATTGCATTATTCCTGCGTGGAGGCTTAGAGGATAAGGTATTCAAAAGCAGCACTGAAGGTATCCCAGTCTAGGCTCTCACGGCTACCAAACACTTTGAAATTAAATAATTAGAGCTAGATGCATTGAATCCACACCTAATAATAGGGTAGCACATAACTGTCCACAGTCTGCAGAGTCTCATGTGTGCTTTTCACTTGGGCCAAGAAGCTGTCTTCCAGGTGAACTGAGATTGAAGGGTGGTGTATACCAGAGTTGGCATATACCAGAAAAGAGTTTGGAGGTATCACCTGAGTGGGGGAGTAAGGTGGTTTGGTTGCATGGATGAAAGCTCTACCATGTCAGCTGGGCAGAGAATAATTTGTTGTTCATTTTCATTACTGTTGTAAATCAGGCCATTAAGATGCTTTCCACAGAGAGGCACAACTGAAATTCCTGAGGTATGTACTGCCTCAGAGGAGGCCCTAAAAGATCCATTTGCATGTGTCCCTCTCTGAAAGGGGAACGTACAGTCTGAACAGCTTCAGGATGCTTACAAGTGGCTTAGCTTCCATCTGAAATCTATTTTTCCAGAATATGGCAGCTCATTAAGATATAAAATATCTTCATGTGTGTTACCAGCAAAAATGCAAACTGCAGATTAAAGTAAGTTTTGCATTGAACCTGTGGGACTGAAGTACTCCACTCCAATTCCAGCATCTATTTTGACTAAGTGAAAGGGCTGGAAGGGATTATCTGCTGACAGAGATTCACCTCACCATACCTCAGATTGATTTCCACCTTCCATTTCAGGAGAAATACCAGGATATTTTCCCAGTAAAAGGAGTCAAAAGAGATAGAAAACAAAGAGTGATGTGCTAATGGTTAAGGAAACATTCAGCTAGTATTGTGAGGGGAAGATAATGGCACATCACATGTACCTTTCACACCACATGAAAGGAACAAGTCTTATGGCATGTACCTTCAAAGCCACACTCTGGCTTGGTTTCAAGTCTGTAATTGTGGAACAGGATGTACTTATATTTGGAGAAAAGTGGTAAAAAATCATTAATCGTGACACAGGGCCCCTGCTTGTTGAAATTTATCAGACCTTGCTGAGTTTTGTTAGCAGTTCCTTTGAGACCTATGTAAGAATGCAGCCCTTATTGCCTCCAGCCTTTGCTCCTCTTCAGCTGAGATTCTATTTCAGTATCTTAGCATAAACCTCTGTTAACAAACCACACTCTCCAGGTTCTTGACATCCATAAAATAGATGTTGCATCTCACAAGAAAGACCCCCAAAGCTCCTCCTTCGAGCAATTGCAATGAGTCTCTGCAGCCTGAGGTCTGCAGAACTTAAAATGTCATGGGAGCTGTGAACAAGTTTGTTCACTAACAGGTCAGGAGAGAGTTGCTATTTCTGTATCACCACACCTGTTGAATGCAAACAGAACCTACTCCTACAAGCAGGAGAAACATGACTGCTGCAGAAGTAAAAGTCCTGTTTTCCATCTGACCATCCAGTACAATAGACCTACCCTTCCATCCATCTACATTCTATCCATCTGTGGTGGGTTGAATAATTTGTTTTCCTTTTTGCACCCAAGAGTGATTTATTTATATTTTTCTACTTTTCTGCTCAAAATCTGTAACTAAATTTTAAAGGCATAGCCTAAAACCACCACACCATCAAACCAGTACCTCACGGGAGGCCATAGGGAAAACTGAGTTCCCACATTCCTGTTTCTCTGAGGAACAGTTGAGCAGTTCAGTAATCTGAGCAGAATGCTGGATAGAAAATGTGCAAATAGGTATGGGGGGGCAGAAGAAAAGTCTATATTGAATGGATTTTACAACATTTAGAAAATTGGGAAAGTTTTATTTTTATAGAAGGGTCAAAAAGTGGAGCTGGTGAATTCTCTTACTGTCATAGAAGCGAGTTATCTCCTGAGAGCGCTTCATGCACCTCTGCCCAGCTGAAAAACTTTTTTTTTTAATCTTACCAGAACATCATTGGACTGTGTCAAGTTCAACTATTTTGTGTAGAAATATATTTGCCCCAAAATCCAAAGATTAAGTTTTACTGAGTTTGCCTTTCTGACATGTGAATCTCAAAATAAATTGATTGTTATTATCATTGACTGCAATAAGTACAGCCTATACAGTTCATGGCCAGAATAATGTTATATTATTCCATATAATTTTATTATACAATATGTCATGGTAATTTTCAAACAATTACTCTTTCTTATGTGTGATATCTTGTGGTTGGTTAACCTGTAGCTGCAGGAAGTGTCTTGATCTGAAGATACTAAGAGGAAAAATAGATACCATACTGCTATGTAATTTGTTCCAGTCAGTTCTTTTCAAAATCAATACTTCTTTCTACTTGTATTTTCTGCCTTAAGCTTATAGCTATGTGTAGGTAGGTATGCTGTCAAGCAAGAGCTTGCCTATTTAAAGTTTCAAGTGTGCCTTTTTGACTTTAGGACTTGGCAATTATCAAAATACTTAATGTTGAGACATAATGATATCTAATAAAATGAAAGTTCTAAAACTCATTAAAACAGTGTGATCCTTCTCATAAGTTCAATTGTAGCCCAGTTATGGCAGATATTCATCTGGCCAAATTAAAATCTACTTGTTTGTGAATCTCAGATAGGGCAAGTCTCTTTTCCATTTATGAAAGTACAGGCAACAGTGGGAAAAAGTGCATCATCTGACAGACTTTATTATCATGGAGTAGGCCTGAAAATCATAAATATATTCCAGAGAGCTGCATGTGATGAGGTTATGTCAAAACACCTGGGTAAAACTCTGTCAGCTACTTGTCTTCTGTTTGTCTGATTCCTGTGTGGCTGTCAAAGAGGCTGCACAGTGTGTCGGTTTTAATAACAGCAATGAGGAATGAATGAAGCAATTGCAGAGCCATTCAGTTGAAAGAGGGTCCTTCACAAATGATTGGGTAATTAAAAATATGAATGTAGCTAATCCATGCTGACATTTTTATAGCCTTTACATGAAACAACCTTTACGGGCATGGTGGAGTAGAGAGATAAAGTTCCATGGGAGGACCACTGGCAGTTGATCACAGAAAAAGAAGTCATCATATGCAGAAAATGCCGATTTAAACAGAGCATGAGAAAATAAACTGGATACCTAAAAATAAACATCAGTGAGAATCTCCTATATGAAAAATCACTGCTAAAGTGGTTGCATGCATAATGGGTCCATAGGAACAAATAGCATGTTGTCCTAAGGATGACTACAGTGCACAGTTGCACACCCTTAGGTGACTGGCAAATAGTGGGCAGAAATGAGGACAGTATTCTGTCATTCTACCAGTAGCTCATACAACTTCTATACTTAATATGGCCACTTCTGGCATACCCTGAACATCCCCCATGTCCATATTTTATGAAACAAAATTTGGAAAATAAAGCATAAAGGAGTTCAGTGATACAGAAACCAAATTAACAGATTTATTAAAACACATTTGTGTATAGAGAGAACAAAATATTTACTATTCCAGAAGTTTTCAGGGTACCAAAGGGTTTAACACAGTAACACAGAATTCATAGTATCATAGTATCAGTCAGGGTTGGAAGGGACCACAAGGATCACCTAGTTCCAACCCCCCTGCCATGGACAGGGACACCCCACACTAGATCAGGCTGGCCAGAGCCTCATCCAGCCTGGCCTTAAACACCTCCAGGGATGGGGCCCCAACCACCTCCCTGGACAACCCATTCCAGGGCTTCACCACTCTCATGGGGAAGAACTTCCTCCCCACCTCCAGCTTCATTCCATTCCCCCTAGTCCTGAGATCCTGAGCAGTCCCTCCCCAGCCTTCCTGTAGGCCCCCTTCAGATACTGGAAGGCCACAATTAGGTCACCTCGGAGCCTTCTCTTCTGCAGACTGAACAGCCCCAACTCCTTCAGTCTGTCCTCATAGGAGAGGTGCTCCAGCCCTCTGATCATCCTCGTGGCCCTTCTCTGGACACGTTCCAGCACCTCCACATCCCTCTTGTAATAGGGGCTCCAGAACTGGACACAGTACTCCAGGTGGGGTCTCACCAGGGCTGAGTAGAGGGGGAGGATCACCTCCCTCGACCTGCTGGCCACACTTCTCCTGATGCAGCCCAGGATCTGATTGGCTTTGCGGGCTGCAAGTGCACATTGAGAGCTCATGTTGAGCCTTTTGTCCACCAGCACCCCCAAGTCTCTCTCCTCAGGGCTACTTTCCAGCCAGTCACTGCCCAGCCTGGATTTGTGCCTGGGATTGCCTCGACCCAAATGCAGGACCCTGCACTTGCTCTTATTGAACTTCATGAGGTTGGCTTGTGCCCACCTCTCCAGCCTGTCAAGGTCCCTCTGGATGGCCTCCCTTCCCTCCAGCGTGTCTGCTGCACCACACAGCTTGGTGTCATCAGCAAACTTGCTGAGGGTGCACTCAATGCCACTGTCCATGTCACCCACAAAGATGTTGAATAAGACAGGTCCCAGGACTGATCCCTGAGGGACTACACTTGTCACTGGCCTCCACTGGGACATGGACGCATTGACAGCCACTCTTTGGGTGCAGCCATCAAGCCAGTTCCTTATCCATCTAGTGGTCCACCCATCAAACCCATGTGTCACCAGTTTGGAGACCAGGATGTGGTGCGGGACAGTGTCGAAGGCTTTGCTCAGGTCCAGGTAAACGACATCAGTTGCTCGCCCCTCATCTATTAAATTTGTCACCTGCTCATAGAAGGCAACCAGGTTGGTCAGGCAGGATTTGCCCTTGGCAAAGCCATGCTGACTGTTCCCAATCACCTCTTCACTATTCTTCTGAGCCAGTAGTGCCTCCAGGAGGATCTGCTCCATGATCTTTCCGGGCACAGAGGTGAGACTGACTGGCCTGTAGTTCCCTGGTTCCTCCTTCTTACCCTTTTTGAAAATGGGGGCAATGTTTCCCCTTTTCCAGTCTGTGGGGACTTCACCATATTGCCATGACTTTTGAAATATAATAGAGAGGGGTTCAGCAACTTCATCTGCCAGTTCTCTCAGCACCTGTGGGTGTATCCCGTCGGGTCCCATGGACTTGAACACTTTCAGGTTCTTCAGATGATCACGAACCTGATCTGCACTTACCATGGGCAGTTCTTCCTCCCCGTCCCTGGCTTTGACTTCCATAACATCAGGAGTGTGGCTAGAGGCCCTTGCAGTGAAGACTGAGGTAAAGAAGTTATTAAGTACCTCAGCCTTTTCCTCATCACTTGTGACCATGTCACCAGTTTCCTTTCTGAGGGGGCCCACACCTTCCCTAGTCTTCTTCTTCCCATTAATATACCTGTAAAAGTTCTTAGTGTTCCCTTTAATCTCCCTGGCTAGATTCAATTCAAACTCTGCTTTGGCTTTCCTAACCAGGACTCTTGCTGCTCAGGCAGCTTCCTTATATACCCCCTGTTCTAGCTGTCCTTCTCTCCACTTCCTGTAGAGTTTCTTCTTAAGTAATAGTGTGTCCAGTAGCTCCTTGCCACTTCAGCTGGGCTGGCCCTGTCCTCCTCTTGTGCCAAAACCCCTCATGAATGATACTGAAAGAAAGTAGAAAAGCTGTAGAGGCAATTCTTCTATTTTCCTATCTCTACAGATTTACACGTATATCCTTGGGATCCTGTTATGCTAAGTGCTGTGAAAACAAAGAAAACAAAGTTACCTGGAAGGGTTTACAGTCTGGTTGTAAGACAAGAGACAACAGACAGCTATAGGAGAATGGGGAACACAGGGAAACTGTAAAATAATTTTGGTCATCATGACAAACAGTGATCTCAGCACTCTGACATTCTCACTGGTGTTAAGTGTTTTGTAGACATAATGGAAAATATTAAGTGGAAACAAAACTTCTGTTTGTTAATTATAAACAGAGTGTTCAGAAATCTTTTTGTGGTCTGTTACAATTGTAGAGAAATCCATTTAAAACTGACTGATACCAAGTTTCCTCATCATGTAACAAGGAGACGAGTAACTTAATACAGATAAGTAGAGCACTAGAGTTGTGACCTTTGTCTTGCACACAAAGTTCCAAGTGAGGTAGAGAGCAGAATGAGTCTTACTGAGCAAAATGCAGCTTTGCTGATACATAATTCTTGGAAAAGAACTGCAGTGAGTTGGTATGGTCTTAAAGAAGGATGTGTCATTAGTATGGTCTTATAGAAAGAAATGTATTTTACAATATAAAATTGTAGCTCTAGATAATTCTCTAGAAACTAAAATGTGTGTGCTCTTTTAAATGCCTGGGACTACAGACTTTGGCTGTGGGCTTTAGGTCCATGCAGAGGGGAAAGGGACCTGGTTGAGTCAGAAAGTTAGAAGAAACCTTGCTGCTTCTACCACATCACAGTGGTATTGAAGTGGCCAAGGTGGCAAATTTCTGAAAAGTCAGTCATGTTATCACTAGTTTCTGCTGAGGCTACTCTCTTTACCCTGCTAATATGGGTCTTGTTCCTTCATTAGGTGTCTTAAGTAAGAAAAGTGTGCCCAGGCGGCCAGGAGGGCCAATGGCATCCTGGCCTGCATTAAGAACAGTGTGGCCAGCAGGAGCAGGGAGGTCATTCTGCCCCTCTACACAGAACTGGTTGGGCCACACCTCAAGTACTGTGTCCAGTTCTGGGCCCCTCAGTTTAGGAAGGATGTTGACTTGCTGGAACGAGTCCAGAGAAGGGCAACTAAGTTGGTGAGGGGCTTGGAACACAAGCCCTATGAGGAGAGGCTGAGGGAGCTGGGGTTGCTTAGCCTGGAGAGGAGGAGACTCAGGGGTGACCTTATTGCTCTCTACAACTACATGAAGGGGGGTTGTAAACAGGCAGAAGTTGGTCTCTTCTCCCAGGCAGCCAGCACCAGAACAAGAGGACACAGTCTCAGGCTGCACCAGGGGAGGTTCAGGCTGGAGGTCAGGAGGAAGTTTTACACAGAGAGAGTGATTGCCCATTGGAATGGGCTGCCCAGGGAGGTGGTGGAATCGCCATCACTGGAGGTGTTCAGGAGGAGACTTGACAGGGTGCTTGGTTGCATGGGTTAGTTGATTGGGTGGTGTTGGATGATAGGTTGGACGCGATGACAATTAACAGGAAAAACCCAACCCAAGCCTGAGCCACGTGGGCAGAAAGGATAAAGGATGGGCAGCAGGGAGAGACTGCAGCATCCCCCAGCCCTGGAGGAGACCAGGAGAAAAATAGAAGTATGCAACTTGATTTTCACTGTGTTGTAATTCGTAATGAGTGTTCTGTAGTGGAGACTGTAATGAGTTTGAGATAATGTAACATAAATAAATTATGGAAGTTTTCATAACAGACAACTCTAGCTATCATTTGATAAACTATGGGCTTGGTAAACAAGCTCTAGTGCTCCATGATGCTTGGTATAAGGTTTTTGGCCTGTGCTATTCAACAGATGAAATCTTAATACCATGCTGCAGAAGATGATGGATTCTTTGTCTTTTAGTATTGTTCATGTTTGAAGGATATTAAGACATTTGGAATCACTCAGACAAAGTCTAGAATAGGATGTACATGCATGTTGTTTCTACCTAGTGTTCTGGCATATGAGCTGGTAATGTCTGCAAAGTCCCCTGGGTACCAGCCCTCATGAACCAAGGGGTTCAGGAGGGTTGGACCTACTTCAAACAGGAGCTCTTGAAGGCACAGGAATTGGCGGTTCCCATGTGCCGGAAGGCAAGCCGGCGGGGAAGGCGACCAGCCTGGATGAGCAAGCAGCTCCTGGAGGATTTAAGGGGGAAGAGGAGGCTGTATCACCTTTGGAAGGAGGGGAAGGCTTCTCGAGGTATGTTCAAGGAAGCTGTTAGATTATGTAGGAATAAAATTAGGGAGGCTAAGGCCCAGCTGGAACTGAAGCTGGCCACCTCAGTCAAAGATAATAAAAAGCATTTTTATAAATATATTAACAATAAGAAGAAGGGCAGGAAGAACCTGAACTCCCTAGTGGACCTGGAGGGGAACACAGTTACTGAGGATGAGGATAAAGCTGAGGTCCTGAACACCTTCTTTACCTCAATGTTTAACAGCAAGGCAGGAGTTCAGGACGAGTGGTCTCCGGAGCTGGGCGTTGGGGTCGGGGAGCAGAGTAATACCCTGGAAATCCATGAGGAGTTAGTTCGGGACCTGCTGAGCCACTTGGATATCCACAAGTCCATGGGACCAGATGGGATCCATCCTAGGGTGCTGAGAGAGCTGGCGGATGTGCTAGCTAGGCCACTCTCCATCATTTTCCTCCAGTCCTGGCTCACTGGTGAGGTCCCAGATGACTGGAAACTGGCCAACGTGGTCCCCATCCACAAGAAGGGTCGGATGGAGGAACCTGGAAACTACAGGCCAGTCAGCCTGACCTCAGTGCCAGGGAAAGTGATGGAGCAGATTATCCTGGCAGCAATAACTGCGCACCTGAAGGATGGCCAAGGGCTCAGGTCCAGCCAACATGGATTCAGGAAGGGCAGATCCTGCCTCTCCAACCTGATCTCTTTCTATGATCAGGTGACCCGCCTGGTGGATGTGGGGAGGCCTGTGGATGTGGTCTACCTAGACTTCAGCAAGGCCTTTGACACCGTCCCCCACAGCAAACTGCTGACAAAGCTGTCAGCCTGTGGATTGGACCACTACACTCTGTGCTGGGTTAGGAACTGGCTGGAGGGCCGGGCCCAGAGAGTGGTCATGAACGGTGCCGCATCCAGCTGGAGGCCAGTCACCAGTGGTGTCCCCCAGGGATCAGTGCTGGGCCCTGTCCTCTTCAACATATTCGTTGATGATCTGGATGAAGGGGTAGAGTCAGTCATCAGCAAGTTTGCAGATGACACAAAGTTAGGGGCAGATGTTAGTCAATTAGAGGGTAGAAAGGCTCTGCAGAGGGACCTCGACCGACTGGAAAGATGGGCAGAGTCCAATGGGATGGCTTTCAACAAGTCCAAGTGCCGAGTGCTGCACTTTGGCTATGGCAATCCCATGCAGAGGTATAGGCTGGGGTCGGAGTGGCTGGAGAGCTCCCAGACAGAGAGGGACCTGGGTGTGCTGATCGACAGCCACCTGAATATGAGCCAGCAGTGTGCTCAGGTGGCCAGGAGGGCCAATAGCATTCTGGCCTGCATTAGGAATAGTGTGGCCAGCAGGAGCAGGGAGGTCATAGTGCCCCTGTACTCTGCTCTGGTTAGGCCGCACCTTGAGTACTGTGTCCAGTTCTGGGCTCCTCAGTTTAAGAAGGACATTGAGACACTTGAGCGTGTCCAGAGAAGGGCAACAAGGCTGGTGAGAGGCCTTGAACACAAGCCCTATGAGGAGAGGCTGAGGGAGCTGGGATTGTTTAGCCTGGAGAAGAGGAGGCTCAGGGGTGACCTTATTGCCCTCTACAACTACCTGAAGGGTGGTTGTAGCCAGGAGGGAGTTGGCCTCTTCTCCCAGGCAACCAGCACCAGAACAAGGGGACACAGTCTCAAGCTGCGCCAGGGGAGGTTCAGACTCGAGGTGAGGAGGAAGTTCTTCACCGAGCGAGTCATTCGGCATTGGAATGGGTTGCCCAGGGAGGTGGTTGAGTCATCGACCCTGGAGGCGTTCAAGGGGAGATTGGACGTGGCACTTGGTGCCATGGTCTAGTCATGGGGTCTGCGGTGTCAGGTTGGACTCGATGATCCTCGAGGTCCTTTCCAACCTAAGTGATACTGTGATACTGTGATACTGTGATTGGGGGACCATTGGGTTAGAACAGCAGAAAATCTTTAGTGGTATCATCGAGAACTCTATGAAAATGTAAGTGACTGGAGAAACATGCTCAAATTCAGGAGCTTTGTCTTTCTTTGACCCTAGCCATACATTAAACTAGTCTTTGAGAATAATGTATCAAGAGATGTCTTCAGTTGTCCATGACCTCTTCGTTCATGGTACCTGAAGTGTGTGCTACTGTGATTACATCTTTGCCCTTTTACTTCTTCCTGAAAACTGGGCCAAGCTCTCCTTCCAGCCATGGAATTTGTTGTCACTACAAAATTAAAAGCAAAAAAGGCCATAGTCTGTCTTGGCTGAATTGGGTCAGATAATTCATAACAGCAGTCAGTGAGAATTTGGCATATAGAGAATCTGAACTGTTGCAAGACATAATAATGAAAAAAGGGAAAAGAGACCAGAAAAAAAACTTATGCTTTATAAAAGAGGTAATGAAATTCTGAAATGTGCTGCCCCAGGATGTTGTGAAGGCAGTGTCAGCAGGTCAGAATGGGATTAGTCAAATTATTGGAGAACAGTTCACTAACAGATAGAAAGACCAGACAGGTATGCATTCTCTGGCATCCTTCATACAATGGCTATGGGAGTTTTTGAAGGGCAAGTACTACAAGGAGTATCCATGATCATGTGGGGAGGCCTGTGGATGTAGTCTACCTGAACCTCAGCAAGGCCTTTGACACCGTCCCCCACAGCAAACTCCTGGCTCCGAGGTCAGTCTGCAGAAGAGAAGGCTCCGAGGTGACCTAATTGTGGCCTTCCAGTATCTGAAAGGGGCCTACAGGAAGGCTGGGGAAGGACTTCTCAGGATATCAGGTAGTGATAGGACTAGGGGGAATGGAATGAAGCTGGAGGTGGGGAGATTCAGGCTAGATGTGAGAAGGAGGTTCTTCACCATGAGAGTGGTGAAACCCTGGAATGTGTTGCCCAGGGAGGTGGTCGAGGCCCCGTCCCTGGGGGTGTTTAAGAGCAGGCTGGATGAGGCTCTGTCCAGCCTGATCTAGTGTGGGGTGTCCCTGCCCATGGCAGGGGGGTTGGAACTAGATGATCCTTGTGGTCCCTTCCAACCCTGAATGAAACTATGAAACTATGAAACTATGTCAGCCCATGGCTTGGATGGGAGCACACTGCATTGGGTTAGGAACTGGCTGGATGGCCGAGCCCAGAGAGTGGTGGTGAATGGTGCCACATCCAGCTGGCAGCCAGTCACTAGTGGTGTGCCCCAAGGATCAGTGCTGGGTCCCATGCTCTTTAACATCTTTATTGATCTGGATGAGGGCATTGAGTCCATCATCAGTAAATTTGCTGACGACACCAAGCTGGGGGCAGGAGTTGATCTGCTGGAGGGTAGAGAGGCTCTGAAGAGGGACCTCAACAGGCTGGACAGATGGGCAGAGTCCAACAGCATGAGATTGAACACATCCAAGTGCCGAGTTCTGCACATGGGCCACAACAACCCCATGCAGTGATACAGGCTGGGGTCAGAGTGGCTGGAGAGCAGCCAGGTAGAGAGGGACCTGGGGGTACTGGTCGATGGTAGGCTGAACATGAGCCTGCAGTGTGCCCAGGCAGCCAAGAGGGCCAATGGCATCCTGGCCTGCATCAGGAACACTGTGACCAGCAGGAGCAGGGAGGTAATTCTGCCCCTGTACACTGCGCTGGTTATGCTGCACCTCGAGTACTGTGCCCAGTTCTGGGCCCCTCGGTGTAGGAAGGATGTTGACTTGCTGGAACGAGTCCAGAGAAGGGCAACAAAGTTGGTGAGGGGTTTGGAACACAAGCCCTATGAGGAGAGGCTGAGGGAGCTGGGGTTGCTCAGCCTGGAGAGGAGGAGACTCAGGGGTGACCTTATTGCTCTCTACAACTACCTGAAGGGAAGTTGTAGACAGGCGGATGATGGTCTCTTCTCCCAGGCAGCCAGCACCAGAACAAGAGGACACAGTCTCAGGCTGCGCCAGGGGAGGTTTAGGCTGGATGTTAGGAAGAAGTTCTATACAGAGAGAGTGATTGCCCATTGGAATGGGCTGCCCAGGGAGGTGGTGGAGTCGCCATCATTGGAGGTATCACAGTATCACAGTATCACTAAGGTTGGAAGAGACCTCAAGGATCATCGAGTCCAACCTCTCACCACAGACCTCATGACTAGACCATGGCACCAAGTGCCACGTCCAGTCTCCTCTTGAACACCTCCAGGGATGGTGACTCCACCACCTCCCTGGGCAGCCCATTCCAATGACTAATGTCTAATGTTCTCCTGCCAAAGCTTTTGACCAGGTGCTGGCTACTTTAGTGGTATAAATTCCTGTGTAGATGAGTTGCAGCATGGAGATCAGTTTTAACCAACAGCAAAACAGCCCTAATTGCTCTTCAGTGGTGTTGTTTAGGTTGGACGCGATGATCTTGAAGGTCTCTTCCAACCTGGTTTATTCTATTCTATTCTAAAACTCCATGACTAAGGTCCCACTGCAACTGAATAGCAATTTTCTGCTATTCACTTTGGAAATGAAATTGTTTGCAGGTTCTCTTTTTCACTTCTGCATTAAAAAAAAAAGCATCAGTTTTTAGCATAAAATTGCTTTTCAATCTACATATAGCAAGTGGTAAAATATTCAACATGATCAAAAGGCAAGCAAAATATTTCAACATACCAAATTTTTCCATTGGTGTTTGAATTCAAGTGGCACAGAAATAAAACTAGTACTCAGTTCAGACCTCTCTGCTCAGCTCAATAGAAAATATAAAGCACTGGGGCTCTGCAGGAGTTAATGGCAGGAGCTGAAGGTCTGTTAAGGACTGGATATCTAAGATGAGATCCAGAATAACATGAAGTTGCCTGGAACACAACTGGTGTGAAACATCTAAATCCAAGAATAATAACCAGGACTGTTACAGGGTCCTAAGTATTCTGGTAAAAGCTACAGTTTGTCTGCAGCATGTGTTTTAAGCCACCTTTTGCTGCAGCTGAATGCTTTGAAGCCATGTCCTCAGAAGGCCACATAGCTTTTACTTGAGAAAACAACACATGGCACCCAAGCTACCTGATGCATAGGCAATGTTAAATCCAATGTTGGGCATAACAGCCACAGCTACACTTAAAATACAAAGCCAAGGGAGAAGATGGGGAATTCAGATCAGCAGCTTCTACTTCTGCTTCCCAGGACTGTGGGTTGCCCAGCACATTACACAATTGGACTTGGTTAAGTGTCTGTCTGGCCCCATGAATCTTGGATTCTTGGCTGTGGCACAGAACAGATTTCAACACCTTCCTCCCTTCCTCCTCATGTATATGTGGTCACATGCTTGCACAAAGTGTGGCGTATAGCCTGCTGTTCAGACCACAGAGAAATGGGAGCTGAGAATTCAGGATCTCTAGCTGAAGGAGTAATTGAACACCAGGTGTGTTCTTCCTTACAAGGTTATGGTGTTGTAACAATGAACTCTTCTCCAAGGTTTCAAGGTGGTCACACTTCTATTTGCGTGATCAGGATATCAGGAGCAGGTGAACCTGTATTTGAAGGAAAATTTAGAGTGACACCACAGTTGAATTAATAGTTTCAAAATAAATTGTCTAGAAAAGAAAGCTAATGTTGAACTGCCTATTTGTCCCATGGAGCTTGGCACATATCTGAGTAGTGTAGTGCAGAATGTGAATACAGTCATTGACTGATAAAATTCTGATTAGTGCAGCTGACATCAACCTATGGCTGAACTGGTTCTTCAAACATTGTCAAAGTAGCCCTAGTCTGGATTGTGAAGTGTGTCTCCAGGATCCAACAAAAGCAGGAACAAAGCACCAATAATTGTTACCATGTTTATCTGATGTTTCTTAGTTTCACAAAATAATTAGGTTCCAATGAAAAAATGCATCCATAAAATACGTGAACTCAGGATTAAAATAGGAGTGTTGTCAGTGTAGCTCTCACAAGGTAAGACAGATACACAATCCAAATGCAAATCCTAAACAGATGGCAACTGTTTTTGCTGTTTGGTTCCTGCCTTTTTTTCTGCCCTCAACTTCCTATTCTTCTCTCTCCCTTCTCATTCCTCTGGTTAGGGATATGTTTTCTAAAATGGCTGGAAAGGGGCAAATACTGGGCTAAGTGAGATGACTAATTTATTCCAATCAAATTCAATATATGCAATTAATGAAAAATTCAGATTACAGAAGTCAGCCAAGTCTCTGTTTCTGTTGGAACCTTCGCACCCAGATTTCTTTGCTCTTTATGATTTTTAACTGTACAAGCCCATCAGAAAAAATATCCTTCCTTTCTGTTTCTTGTTTTGCCCCCTAGATAGAAAGACTAGGGCTTTGGGGGCAGGGGAGGGATGGAAAAATTTAACTAGGGAAGTTCATTGCCTCTTTGTTAAGGACCTAGAAATAGAATAGCCATTGTTGGCCATTAGTATCACCTCCCTTGGAGGAGCAAATTGTGTCAGTCATACACCTACACCCAGGAAAAGTTCTTACAGTGGACAGAAGCACTGTAAATTCAAACTGCCTGTGTTTACATTCTCCAGTGTAGCATTCAGCGCTGAATCAGAAGACTGACATGGGTGAGCCTGATTTGCTTAAATGAATAATCATCTACTTTTCCTAACAAACAAACAAACAAAAAATCAGAAGTAAGAACAAGAGCTGTAACAGAGCACCTTCTTCCTCTACAGCTGCAGACTTCTCTGAATGATCTGTTCTTTGAGAAGGTCTCGTAGGTTGTTCCTGTCCACCGCTCCTGCCTAACTGCTGTAGTTGGTTCCATCTAGATGGCTTTCAATGATCACCAGGCAATTAGGCTTTTTCTGTGGAGCTAATATCAGTGCAACCCACCTGGATCTTTTTGACAGGTGTCGTAGGGTTGGAAGGGTAAGGCGAAAAAGCCTCCTCCCTCCCCCCTGTAAAGTAAAGGGAAAGAAAATTTGAATGGAAAGGTAAAAAAACTCACAGCTGAATTAGCAAAGCAAGGGGTGCTGTATATTTACAAAGCAGGGAAATGCAGGGAAATATATACAAATTTACAATATTTACAATATATACAATAAAGTAGCACAGAAATGAGAGTTCCTCCCCCTGCTGAGGGGGTGCCCCACCTCCGCTCTCCCCTGTCTCCCCCTTTCCCCAGAGCGGGTTAGAAAGAGAGAAAGAGAAAAAAGTTAGAAGCAGTTATGTGTTAATTGGAAAGCAGTTAATACAGGCCTTGCAGTTTATCAATTTTCAAGGTCAAGCCTTGGCCGAAAGCCCAGAACAGAGAGAGCTGCTGCTTCCGAGGGAGGGGGAAGCAAGACTGACCAGGAAAGTGCAGGAATTCCCAGGAAACTTTGCTGCACTCCCAGTTCAGAAGGTGCTTCCTCCCAATCTATCAATGAAATTAGTTTAGATCCATCTTTTCATTTACAAACATCCGACTACCATATTCCCTTTCTTAAGGGGACAGCCTCAACCGGTCACAATAGTAAGCACATACTGCTTACCAGAATGAGAACGTGGTAGAGTGATGTAGTCCATCTGCCAAGCTTCACCATACTTGTACTTGGACCATCTGTCACCATACCACAAGGGCTTAAGTCGTTTTGCCTGCTTAATAGCAGCACAAATGTCACAGTCATGGATGACTTTTGTGATAGCATCCATGGAAATGTCTATGGATCTGTCACGAGCCCACTGGTATGTTGCATCTCAGCCTTGATGTCCTGACGAATCATGAGCCCACCGAGCTAAGAATATCTCACCTTGGTGTTTCCAGTCGAGATCAAGATTAGAGTCCATGTCTACTTGAGAAACTCTTGCAGCTAGGTCTGCCTGATGGTTGTGTTGCTGTTCCTCAGTAGCTTTGCTCTAGGGAATGTGAGCATCGATGTGTCTCACTTTCACTGGAATTCTCTCGATTCGATCAGCAATGTCCTGCCAGAGGTCGGCTGCCCAAATGGGCTTTCCTTTTCTCTGCCAACCACTCTTCTTCCAGTTCTTTAGCCAACCCCATAGAGCATTGGCTACCATCCATGAGTCGGTGTAGAGATAAAGCTTTGGCCATCTCTCACGTTCAGCCACGTCGAGAGCTAGCTGGACAGCTTTTACCTCTGCGTACTGACTGGATTCTCATTCTCCATCTTTCGCTTCTGCAACTCAGCGTGTTGGACTCCACACCGCAGACTTCCACCTTCGCTTGTTCCCAACAAGATGACAGGAACCGTCTGTGAACGAAGCATATTTCTTTTCATCATCAGAAAGGTCATTGTAAGGAGGAGCTTCCTCAGCACGAGTTACTTACTCCTCTGGAGGTTTAGCACAGTTGACCCCTTCAGTCCAACTTGAGATCACCTCCACTAGACCAGGTCTTTCAAGATTTCCCATTCGAGCTCTCTGTGTTATCAGAGCCATCCACTTCGACCATGTTGAGTCTGTGGCATGATGCGGTGTGGAGCCCTTGCCTTTGAACATCCAATTCAAAACTGGTAATCTGGGAGCTAAGAGAAGTTGTGATTCAGTTCCAATTACTTCAGAAGATGCTTTTACTCCTTCATAGGCAGCTAAAATTTCTTTCCCTGTTGGAGTATAATTAGCTTCCGAACCTCTGTAAACTCGACTCCAGAAACCAAGAGGTCGTCCACATGTCTCACCTGGAGTTTTTTTCCACAAGCACCAGGTTGGACCATTGTCACTTGCAGCCGTGTACAAAATGTTCTTACTGTCTGGACCATCTCGGACAGGTCCCAGACCCATTGCTTGAATCACTTCTTGCTTTATCTGGTCAAAGGCTGCTTGTTGTTCAGGTCCCCAGTGGAAATGGTTTCTCTTTCGAGTCACATCATACAGAGGTTTCACAATCTGACTGTATCCAGGAATGTGCAGTCTCCAAAATCCCACTATCCCCAAGAAACGTAGGGTCTCTTGCTTGTTTGTGGGATTTGCCATGGTAGAGACTCTGTTTACCACATCCACTGGAATGTGTCGGCGTCCATCCTGCCACCGCACTCCCAGAAACTGAATCTCTGTGGTAGGTCCTTTCAACTTGTCTCGCTTGATGGCAAAACCTGCATTCAGAAGAATGTCAATGATTTTGTTACCTTTCTCGAAGACTTCCTCAGCAGTTTTACCCCAGACGATGATATCATCGATGAACTGGATGTGTTCTGGAGCACCGCCTTTCTCCAGAGCATCGTGGATCACTGCATGACAGATGCTTGAGCTGTGGATCCAGCCCATTGGCAATCTGTTGAAAGTGTACTGGATTCCTCTCCAGGTGAAAGCAAACTGAGGCCTGCATTCCTCTGCTATGGGAAGAGAGAAAAATGCATTAGCAATGTCTATGGTAGCATACCATTTGGCCTCTTTGGATTCCAGCTCATACTGTAGCTCCATCATGTCTGGCACTGCTGCACTCATAGGTGGTGTCACTTCATTTAGGGCTCGGTAGTCTACCATCAGACGCCAGTCTCCATTCTGCTTCCGCATAGGCCACACTGGACTGTTGAAAGGGGAATGAGTTTTGCTGACGACTTTCTGACTCTCCAACTGACGAATCAGTTTCTGAATGGGCAACAAAGAGTCACGGTTGGTTCTGTATGGTCTGTGATGCACAGTCTGAGAAGCAACTGGCAATTTAATGTCCTGTATCTTATGTTGTCCCACAACTGCAGATTCATCAGAAAGCTCAGGTCTAGCAGACAGCTTCAATTTTTGTCCATCAATTTCTATAGAAGCTTCTCCAAAAGCCCATTTGTAACCTCTAGGGTCTTTGAAACGCCCTTCCCTCAAAAAATCAATTCCCAAAATACAAGGTGCGTCAGGTCCGGTCACAACTGTATGCTTCCTCCATTGTTTACCAGTTAAACTTATATTAACCTCTACCTTACTTAACTCTTGAGATCCACCAGTGACTCCCAGAATAGTTATAGACTCTGATCCCTGATAATTTGATGGCATTATGGTGCACTGAGCTCCTGTGTCAACCAAGGCCCTGTACTTCCGAAATTGTGAAGTGCCAGGCCACTGGATGTACACATCCCAATAGATTCTGTTATCTCTGTTATCCCTCTCCTCCCCCTGGCGGGAGGCAGGGCACCCCTAGTTATGGGGAACATGCGCACATGTGCATTGCACATAGTTTGCAGGGTTATAACTTTGCATGTGTGGTGGCTTGGAATGGTAAGGCCAGGAAGACTCCTCCCTTCCCCCTTGTAAGGTAAAAGGGAAAAAAAATTGAAGGGAAAGGAAAAAAAAAGTCACAAGCTGAATTAGCAAAGCAGTGGAGCTTTATATTTACAAAGCAATGTAGGATTTGCAGGGGAATATTTACAAATTTACAACATCTACAATATATACAAAGATATACAATAAAGTAACACAGAAATGAGAGTTCCCCCCCTCGGCTGAGGGGGGTTTCACACCTCCGCTCTCCCCTCGTTCCCTCTTTCCCCAAAGTGGGATAGAAAGAGAGGGAAAAGAGAGAAAAAAAAATGTTAGAAGCAGTTTGTGTTAATTGGAAGGGAGTTAATACCGGCCTTTATCTGGTCTTCAAGGCCGAGGCCTTGGCAGAAAGCCCAGCACAGAAAGAGAGCTGCAGCACGAAGAAGAGGCGGAAGCAAGACTGACAGAGAAGTGCTGGAAATGCCCAGTTCACTCCCAGTTCAGAAGGTGCTTCCTCCCACTTCACCAATGAAATTAGTTTAGATTATTCCTTCCGTTTACCAACTTCTGTCCACCATATTCCCTTTCTTAAGGGGACAGCGTCAACCGGCCACAGCATGTTATAACTGTAGCCATTGTTGGAGCCACAAGAGTCATTCTGGGGTACTGTGGAAGTAACAGCTACCCTTCTGGTATTGCTACCTCGGGTTCTGCCACTTTGCAATTCCCTCAGTCTCCTGAAAAGATTAGAAGTTGGTTGGCCATCCCAGCAGTTCAGCTTCTCCCCAAACTGATCACGCAGAGTTATCCAAATAGTTCTAGGTGATTGCCTTGGTGGTCTGTTTTGGAACGACCTGTTTTGGAATGACCTGTTTTGGAATGACCTCCTTGGAGGACGCGTATTCCTCAGAGATGAAACTTTTATCCACCTGGAGGGAGAATTGAAATTATCCCTTTGTGCCAATTGGGATATGGAATTTTTAAATTCATCTTTTAACTCTCTCATGCAATTCCCAATTTTTCCAGACAGAGTTTCAATGGCTGAAACCAAAGAACCACGTGTCATGCTATCCTCCAATTGTCTCATTTGATCACTGAATTGGCCAACCGTAGGAGAAGCTCCACCATAATTTCTTGACACAATTCTGCTTGCCAGAATGTTTGCATAATTAGAAGGAGCAAGTTTGATGAGCTTTTTAGCAAGACCAATACCCACAGGAATGTCATCAGGATTCAGAGTTTCATGTTCACCATAGAGTAGCTCTCTAACAGCAAATTCTCTCAAGCGCTTAATTCCCTCATCTATGGTAGTCCAGGGTTTAGGATTCCAGGGAAGATCATCTCGGGAAGGGTATCTCAGGGCAAACGCCATTAAAAGGTGTATCCACAGATTAACCTTACCGAGAGCTCTGCCTAGATGTCTATCTATTCCATTATCCCTTGAGAGAGTTCCTAACTGAGCTGCTGACTTGTCTCCAACTGTTAGAGCTGGAGCACCTGTATCATAACACCTACTAAGCCAAGCTAGAACTGGCTCCTTATCTGCCCTGGTGAAATCTTTACGGACATTTCGCAATTCCTCACGGGGTGACGAACACTCTGAAATATCATCTTGCTCTTTGTCACCCTGAATTTTTTGCCATATAATCCTGCTGTCACTCTCCTAAGGGTCTCTTTAAGCTGAGAACCACCTTTGCCAGCTGCTTTCCTAACTTCATCTGTATCCTGCTTTGATCTCACTAGGTTAGCTAGATCTTTAAAACAAACCTTCTCTTCCTCCTCAGCAGGATTTCTTAGAGTGGAGGGCCCCTCACCAGGATCAGTCTCCAGCTCTTCTTCTCCATCATCTTTGGTCTTTGTACTTCTAGTCTTTCAAACAGCCACCTTAACTGGAGCTGTGTTTGAATTTACAGCCACCTTAATGGAAGCTGACAGGTCCTGAGATAAATCAGCTGCTGGGGCAGTGACTTTTGGTCCCACCGACGGAGTGGGCGGAAATGACGTTGCTCCGTTAATGGCCGACGGAGAAGAAGAAGGAGGAGAAGGAGTAGGCGCCATGTTGATACCAGCCGAGGCCCTTGGCAGCTTGCCAGAATCAGCAAAGTCATTTAGAGCTGCTTTACCAATTAACTTTTTAGCCGTCTTTTTAACTGACACAGATTCTGCACATTCCTCATCACTAGATGATTCTGGGACTGATCCAGAGCCACGGCGTTTTCTTTTTGATCTAGTTTTAATAACAAAACAAGCTCTGGATACCTTTCTCTCTCGCCACAAGGAATACAGAGAATACACATTAGTTATCACCAGCAGCAGAATTATACACATCACATAAATCACCTTTGGGTCCCAGGCATCACCTAAAGTTACTCTCTCCTCAGGCGGAATCCTAAAACCCTTTATCTCAATTGGGAGAGTGGTGGAGGTAACATTCCTGTATCTCACTGGCCATAAGAAATTAATACATTTTCCATACCATAATCTAACTCTATACATAACCCACATATAAATTGTCCGCACCAAATATTTACCCAGGTAATCCAAAATCAAACCGAAACAATATCTGTAAACCAGAGCCCCAAAAATTGAAAAGAATAATCGCTCCACAAACCACAATACCTTCATGTTTGCTAATTCAGTTAGAAAACACTAAATCAATCAAGTAATAAATTAAACTAATTATTTGCCGCACGTTGGGCACGCCAAGAAAAAAAGCTCTCGAGGGGTTGGAAGGGTAAGGCCCAAAAGCCTCCTCCCTCCCCCCTGTAAAGTAAAGGGAAAGAAAATTGAAGGGAAAGGAAAAAAAACTCACAAGCTGAATTAGCAAATCAGTGGAGCTGTATATTTACAAAGCAATGTAGGATATGCAGGGGAATATTTACAAATTTACAATATTTACAATATATACAAAGATATACAATAAAGTAGCACAGATATGAGAGTTCCCCCCTTCTGCTGAGGGGGTTCCCCACCTCCGCTCTCCCCCTCTCTCCCCCTTTTCCCCCGAGTAGGTTAGAAGAGAGAGAGAAAGAGAAAAAAAAGTTAGAAGCAGTTTGTGTTAATTGGAAGGGAGTTAATACAGGCCTTTATCAGTTTCAAGGCCGAAGCCTTGGCAGAAAGCCCAGGAGCTGCAAGCTGCTGCCCGAAGGAAAAGCGGAAGCAAGACTGCAGAAAAGTGCTGGAAAGCCCAGTATACCTTCCTGCACTCCCAGTTCAGAAGGTGCTTCCTCCCACTTCACCAATGAAATTAGTTTAGATTCTTCTTTCTGTTTACCAACATCCGTCCACCATATTCCCTTTCTTAAAGGCACAGCCTCAAACAGTCACAGGCATTTTACTTTTTGACATTTAAAAAAAGTATATATCTGAAATACATTTCGAAGCTAATAGTCACTTCAAATGGAAAACCAGAAATCTTTCAACTTCTAGGGCGTTTTCCATTTTTTTTCTGTTAATGAACAATTTGTTGAATTTGATTAGAAGTCATAAAATAGCCGGTCTTGCTGGACCAACATTTTCCACAGTAAAAAAAGAAAATAGCATAAGCTATTAATTTATCTACCCAGAGGAAAAAAAGGAAAATTAAGAAAACCAAAACCCAAACCAAAGTGGAGGCCGTGTAAGCAGCTCTTGTGGACTTTCTTGCCCTTAGTTTCACATTTTTCTTCCCCTGCTGATAGACCCCTCTCACCCACTAATTTTATAGAGAGGGAATGAAGTGGTAGATGTTCCTTTCCAAATTGGCTGTCAACTGGTTGGTCACATATTTGCTACTTGGTTAGATTTGCAGAGAACTAGTAATATTTTTTTCCTTTTTTTTTTTCTTTCTTTCTTTTTTCTTTCTTTCTTTTTTCTTTTTTCTTTTTTCTTTTTTCTTTTTTTTTTTTTTTCTTTTCCAAATGTGTATTTCAGCTCCTGAATTTCTGACAGGTCTTGCCATAATTTGTTAAGTCTCTTCAGACATGGCAATATAAAATAACACACTGCCGGTAGCCAGTCATAACTTGAAATGTTATATAGCTAGGTGAAAGAGACTTCCACATCTCCTTTTAAAGTTTGTTGCATAGCAAAAAGTAAAGGCAGTGTGACACAAAAATACAAATCCAGTAATCTTATTATACAATGACTTTGAACAAGGTGATTTTGCAGAATAAAAGAAAGACCTGTTCAGATTTATATGCAGCTACAGTGATAAATTTGACAGTTTTGATGATTTCAGCAGAATCCAGTCCAAAATCAGTTTTGTGTTAATATAGTATGTTTCAAAATTAAGCAGATCATCATAATTTCCACTGACATCCTTCAATGATGTCGTAGGGTTGGAAGGGTAAGGCCCAAAAGCCTCCTCCCTCCCACCTGTAAAGTAAAGGGAAGGAAAAATTGAAGGGAAAGGAAAAAAAAACTCACAGCTGAATTAGCAAAGCAATGGAGCTGTATATTTACAAAGCAGGGAAACGCAGGGAAATATATACAAATTTACAATATTTACAATATATACAAAGATATACAATAAAGTAGCATAGAAATGAGAGTTCCCCCCTCTGCTGAGGGGATTCCCCACCTCCGCTCTCCCCCTCTCTCCCCCTTTTCCCCAGAGCGGGTTAGAAAGAGAGAGAAAGAGAAAAAAGGTTAGAAGCAGTTGTGTTAATTGGAAAGCAGTTAATACAGGCCTTATCAGTTTCAAGGCCAAAGCCTTGGCCGAAAGCCCAGCACAGAGAGCTGCTGCTGCTCGGCGGAGGAGCAGAAGCAAGACTAAAGATAAAAGTGACGGAGTGCCCAGGATACCCTCCTGCACTCCCAGTTCAGAAGGTGCTTCCTCCCACTCTACCAATAAAATTAGTTTAGATCCTTCTTTTTGTTTATCAACTTCCGTCCACCATATACCCTTTCTTAAGGGGACAGCCTCAGCCGGTGACAGTCCACCCCTTCTAAACAATTTCATTGGCTGTTCACACTGTCCATCCAATCCAAGACGACATTTACAGTTCGTGAGTAAAGTTCATAGTCCATTCCGGCTATGCTCAGATGTAGATGATTCAAAAGTCCAAGAAAAATCAGAAAATGAGAAAAATGGAAAAAACCTTTATTAGAATAAACCTTTATTAGAATAAACCTTTATTAGAATAAACTAATAAAAGCAGTTCGAAGTTAACCTCTTTCAGCTAAAGTTAAATTTCTTTGTGGAATACACTGAATTTCACTATTCTCTTGCATTACCCAATAAGTGTGACCCGGACCTTCAGCTGAAACCACCCCTTGGACAGGTTTAGCCTCTCCTGAGGGTGAAAATACCCAAACAGTTTTACCTAACAGATTCTTTTCTCTAACAACAGGAACTCTGTCACCTTCCACTTTCCGTAGCAAATCTGAATGTGCAGGTCCAGCTCGGTTCACTGAACCTCTTCTATTTACCAGCCAGGTTGCTTGTGCTAAATGCTTTTCCCAGTTTTTCAAAGATCCACCCCCCATGGCTTTAAGAGTGGTCTTCAACAAACCGTTGTAGCGTTCAATCTTCCTTGAAGCTGGTGCATAGTAGGGAATATGGAATATCCACTCAATACCGTGCTCTTTTGCCCAGCTCTTTACAAGGTTGTTCTTGAAATGAGTTCCGTTGTCTGACTCAATTCTCTCTGGAGTTCCGTGTCTCCACAGGATTTGTCTCTCCAGACCGAGAATGGTGTTGCGTGTATATATTTACAATATATACAAAGATATACAATAAAGTAGCACAGAAATGAGAGTTCCTCCCTCTGCTGAGGGGGTTCCCCACCTCCGCTCTCCCCCTCTCTCCCCCTTTTCCCCAGAGCGGGTTAGAAAGAGAGAGAAAGAGAAAAAAGGTTAGAAGCAGTTGTGTTAATTGGAAAGCAGTTAATACAGGCCTTATCAGTTTCAAGGCCAAAGCCTTGGCCGAAAGCCCAGCACAGAGAGCTGCTGCTGCTCGGCGGAGGAGCGGAAGCAAGACTAAAGATAAAAGTGCCGGAGTGCCCAGGATACCCTCCTGCACTCCCAGCTCAGAAGGTGCTTCCTCCCACTCTACCAATGAAATTAGTTTAGATCCTTCTTTTTGTTTATCAACTTCCATCCACCATATTCCCTTTCTTAAGGGGACAGCCTCAGCCGGTGACAAATGAAGAAATGTGTCAATTTATTAATTTGGTTTCCAAATTGTATCCTACACCTCATATTTGCTTTATTATTAAAAGGAGTTAGATCCATGAGCTAAATCAATACTTTTTAAGAGATAGTTGTTAATGGGTTACAAATCTAGGTGTTAGAAGTTTTCCCCTACAATTTTGGGAAAATCTGAGTAAAGTAAAAGGCCATGGCATCTGTAACTGGAGCCTGGCTACCCTGCCTTCCTGCACTCTACCAGCGTGCCTGCAGCCACAGCACCATGGGTATCACATCTGACTTCTTTGAGATAGCCACAAGTGGATTCAGGCCAGAGGTACCTGGTCATAGAAGCAAGAGCGTTCAGAATTAAAGTCCAGCATCTGGTCAGTAGGCAGCTGCTTTGCTGGCATGTTGTTTCTGTGAAAGCTGTATGAATTTTCAGTACTGCACAATTCATATTATGCATGTTTTTTCAGATCAAAAGGTAGAGTTTCACATTTCACTACTTAGTAGTTTGAATTTCAGTACTCACCAGTTAACAATTCAACACTTCCTAGTTAATTATACATTTCATAGTATAACGCAGTGTGATTATACAATGCGTAATATTTCAGTATGGAAGACACTCCTACACATGAATTGCATCTGTATGAACTTTCTATTCATGAGCAGATAAACACACATGTGATAAATTGATCACTCTGAGTACAAAGGCACATGAATTTCCTGAATCAAGACAATGCTTCTTATGCACCTACGCAGATTTCATAGAATAAAGCTCTGCTGGAATTTGCCTGAAAATAACAGGGGGCGAATTAAATTTTCAAGTGGAATTCAGAACAATAGTAATATTTCCTGAAAGGCTACTAATTCTAGGGAAGCAATTTCAAAGTCCACATTCTTTGCAGGTTGCTATGGAAGGCTAGCTCGTGTTATAACATGATAGCACCCTTTTGTAGTCTGAGCTCTCAGTTACACCTGCTGTGTCCACTTCTTTTCCCTCTCACTTTCAGTTCTGCTTGGTCTAGCACAGACTGGTGCTGATGAATAGAAAGCAGTAATATAAAGAAATCTCCTCCATATCTCAGGGATATGTTTTTTTTCCTTTTTGACTGTGTCTAAGATGCAATTAACTTTTCATAAGACATAAAATAACAACATTCAAAGCCAAAATTACTAGTCAGTATTATTTCATGTGTTAAATTACCAGAACATTGAAGTTAAAGGTGGGAAACACCCTATAAAAGAACTCATTATGAACAATGCTGGTTTTCTCTTCTTGTTATTTTGGATTTGTACATCCTTTTGATAAATTTAGTTGAGGGACAATGCATCCACTCTACTGCAGAGGGATTAAAAAAACCCACCTCTGTTCAAATCAAAAAATATTTTCAGATGAACCAGTAGGGAGTAGGCTCTAGAGCTATCTTCTTTTCATTTGGGTTTCTCTGGAGATACCAATACACGTCAGTCACATTTTAAAATAAGCTCATTTACAGCCTGAATAGAGTATATCCTGTGACTGTTTGGGGCTCAGCCTGCTTTTGCAAAATCTGTTCATAATCATAGAATTGGAAGGGTTGGAAGGGGCCTCAAAGATTATCCAGTTCCAATCCCCCTGCCATGGGCAGGGACACCACACACTAGACCAAGTTGCTTCAGTCTGAGTATGGATTGAAGCTAATCTCCATGGCCTGTGATTAAACTAGTGTCAGAAGTGTCACAGCAATACACCTGCTAGTGTTTAATACCTTCCCCCAGTATTTTTTCCACAGAAGCTTCCTCATTCTCAGTAAATCAAAACCTTGTTGATTTTTTCTTGCAGTAAGACTTGTCTGGTCTCTCAAGTCATACTTCGTCCATCTAAAAGACTGCCATATCCCTTAATGATATATATTCATGCATCACAATCCATGGTGAGTGTATTCCTACAAACACAAATGGAGAGAAGGGAAATAATTGAGGAGAAACACAGTTCAGATGTGAGAGCCTTCTCACATTAGAAGAAAGAAAAGCAACCAGAAAAGCAGAAATTGATATTTTCAAGGCACATGAGAGACAGTTTTGAATACCAACATTATAAAATCAAGAAAAAACACATGGCAGAAAATAATATCGAAATTGCCTGAGGCAGACAGGGATGCCTATGAAGAGTCAGTGCTGAAAGATACATAAAATTAGTTTCAGACTCAAAAAGGAGAAAAGTAGCAGATCTTTGCACAGCTCTCTTTCTCCTCTGTGCTGCTCAGTTCTGAAAACAGCATCATCAGGAAAACACGGCCAATCTCCAGAAAAATAGTGTGAGTGGTTCTGGGAAAAACTACATTTCCTCCCAAACCCACAATAAGTGTCTCATCACCCATCCACTGCAATTATCTCAGATTCTTTCTTCATTTTGTCTGTGATTGCCTTCCCCCTCTGTGTCATTGGAGCACCTCCAATTCCCTACCTCACATCTGCCGGACTCTTTCCCAAACTAACAAGAAAACATCACGACTGTTCTCATTCTGAAGACTTGCCCACACTGGGAAGAGTAGCTTCATCCCTCTCCTCTACTCAGCCCCTGGTTTTACTAAAACTCCTAAACAGTGAATTTGGCCATTTGTTTAAACATAAGAGTGAGAGATAAATAGACAAATCCTGCATTCATGTAACTTTCATTTGTATATAGGAAAGCAGACTGAAAAATAGTTAGAAGCCTCGAAGGATTGATTTATGAGGGAAATTGATCATGGTGATATTTATTATTATGAGATAGATCTTTCTTCGTCTCTGCAGTTTTGACCAAAAATTCTATTTGACTCAAAAAATTTTCCCAACAGTAGTTTGTTAAAGCTTGCATATTCCCATGAAACATGTCAGTTTTTAGGATAGGCATTTTTCTAATGAAAAAATATTTTCTTGAAACACTTGACCAGCTCCAGAAGAATATAATATATTTAAAGATTGGGAAGAAAATGTTAAACCAGATAGCACAAATGTTAAACCAAGTTAGAACAACTAAAGTGGATTCTCAATCTTTATCTCACAACTTTCTATCGTCTGGCAGTAGGAAAGCTTTCCTCCACTCACAGAAATTTATACCTTCAGGTTTCTATCCAATAAATAAACTTATTTGCATTACTTCAGGATAGAAACCCTGGAAAGCCCACATTTACCTTGAGGAAAAGTCTTACCACTTTCCTTGGATGAAACCTCTTTAAACTGTGAGATGTCTGTTCTATTCTTTGGTAGCATCTCTTTGCTCCTAAGAACCATGTTCTACAGCACAAGTGATGGCATTTGTATTTATCCCTGAATGGGTTGTTCAGCATTTCTTATTAGTGACTCCCCTACCAGGAATGTTCCCTGGGGAAGCAAGATAAGCTTTTGGTTGTAGAAGGTGATGGGATATAATTTAACAAAATAAATCCTTTCAATTTATGTCCTGTTTGTTTGTTTGTTCTAGAAAAAAATGTCAAGAGATGAGCTAAAACCCTGTGCTTAGCTTTTTCAGATTGTTTGCCTTACTAAAAGGTTGCAGTCCAACCCCTGCAAAGCATTAAGTAGAGAACTTTGCTTTTTATTGCAGTTAAGTGTTCCTGGAGCAGTGGCTGCTCTGCTGGAGGAGAGGGAGCAGATGATAAACATTTTGTTTCTTTGTACTCTGTCATCCAGCATCTCTATTACTCCAACAGTGGGCTTCCTGACTTTACTCATTGTTTTTAAATTAACTGTTAAAAAATGCTTTTTAAAGGTGAAAGCATAAAGAATTACAAGCAGTCCAATCAACTTTTCTACATCCTTTAGAATCATAGAATTGTAGAATCATAGAATCATAGAATCAACAAGGTTGGAAAAGACTTCAGAGATCATCAAGTCCAACCTGTCACCCAGCACCTCATGGCTACTAAACCATGGCTCCAAGTGCCACATCCAATCCCCTCTTGAACACCTCCAGGGATGGTGACTCCACCACCTCCCTGGGCAGCACATTCCAAGGGCCAATCTCTCTTGCAGGGAAGAACTTTCTCCTCACCTCCAGCCTAACCCTCCCCTGGCACAGCTTGAGACTGTGTCCTCTTGTTCTGGTGTTGGTTGCCTGGGAGAAGAGACCAACCCCCCTGTGGTTACAACCTCCCTTCAGATAAACTCTGAGCAATCATGATGGAAACCTCTCCTGCTAAAGGAACAGTTCTGGCTTGATGAGCCAGGACTAAGCCTTCATGTTAGCAGCTGCAGTGCTTTTCCTGTCAGTGCTGGCTGGCTCCTGGCTGCTTTGCTCTGGCAACCAGACTGGAGGTACAGAGGTAGGGAGGCAGGTACCTACTTTAGTCTCCTACTGCTTGCTAGTAGTCCTAAATCATTGTCTGGGAGAAACTAGCCATGTTGGAGTACTTGTGCATTGTACGCTGCCTCTGCTATGTGAGCCTGGAGGGTTTTCTTTCCTTTGTCTCTTTCCCTTTGGCTCCTTTGCAAGTGGAGCCTCTACTGACATCCACTGGTAGCCACAGGACAGCTGCAGTCCTGCAAACTGCTTGTAACCCACCCGTGCTAATCCTGTCTCCTGTGCCAAGTCATTTAGTACTGTGCTAGATGTCAGCTCAAATGTAAGGTCAAAATAATGTAATCCTTCCAGTTTCTCCTTCCTTCCCAGAGGAACGGTCCCATTCCCCTTCCATGGTTGTAAATAAATTCAAGAGATGAAAACCTGCTAGGAACTTCTTCGGCTGCGCTCACCCACTCACCAATTAGCAATACAGAAAATCAAACCACAGCTTCCTAGGTGTAGTGGGAATTTATAGGAGAGCTACCAGGAACATGAGCCTTGTATGTTACTCATTATATTATTTTGTTTAAATGGCAATAAATTAAGACTTAATGATCAAGAGTGCAGGAATGAGGATTAAAGACCATATGGGATGAGTTGAGGGCCCTTTGCTCTACATGCTGTGCCACTGACTCTAGTCATTAACCCCAGAGCCTGTCCTATACATAAGCACTGCAAGTACTGCAGTATGAGTGTGAAGATAATTAAGACTACGCCTAGCAGTATTAGCTTCTTTTGGCTCTATGTGACTCTCTCCAGGTCGTGTGGGAATGTCTGCAATACAATAAAATTCTTGGAGGGGTGGGACTTTGGGTTGGGTCCTTGTGAATTGACATGGCTTTGCACAAAGGAAGTGGAGAAGAAACTGTGTTATAGACATGAGAATTAGTGAGTGAATCAGGAGCCAGAAGAGGACGCTCATTAAGATTTGGGCAAGTATGTTACTTTCTATATACTCTCACCCAGTTCTTTGCATGCAGACTTAGTTATCTCTTAGTTAACTTACTTGGTAGTTATATTGGGTGATAAAATATTCAGTCTTTTACTTTCAATCTCCGTTAATTCCTTGTGTTTTTTTTTTTTATTTAATTTTTTTTCTTTTTAAACCCTTTTATGGTCACCCTAATCACATACTGTTGTTTCTCATTCCTAATTTGATAAATGTGATCAGTAAGGAGAGAAAATAAAGAACAAGAGGCCACAGATCAAGCCATTCGCTGTTTAGTTTTGAAGAAGGAGTAGCAGCCATTTTAAGGATTAGAAAAGTATGGCAGAAATTATCACAGTATCACAGTATAACTTATGTTGGAAAGGACCTCGAGGATCATCGAGTCCAACCTATCAACACAGACCCCATGACTAGACCATGGCGCCAAGTGCCACGTCCAATCCCCTCTTGAACGCCTCCAGGGTCGATGACTCAACCACCTCCCTGGGCAACCCGTTCCAATGACGAATGACTCACTCGGTGAAGAACTTCCTCCTCACCTCGAGTCTAAACCTCCCCTGGCGCAGCTTGAGACTGTGTCCCCTTGTTCTGGTGCTGGTTGCCTGGGAGAAGAGGCCAACCCCTTCCCAGCTAGAACCACCCTTCAGGGAGTTGTAGAGGGCAATGAGGTCACCCCTGAGCCTCCTCTTCTCCAGGCTAAACAATCCCAGCTCCCTCAGCCCCTCCTCATAGGCCTTGTGTTCAAGGCCTCTCACCAGCCTTGTTGCCCTTCTCTGGACACGTTCAAGTGTTTCGATGTCCTTCTTAAACTGAGGGGCCCAGAACTGGACACAGTACTCAAGGTGCGGCCTAACCAGATGTGGCCGGTTGACGTTGCCCCCTTAAGAAAGGGAATATGGTGGACGGAAGTTGGTAAACGGAAGGAATAGTCTAAACTACTTTCATTGGACAAGTGGGAGGAAGCACCTTCTGAAGTGGGAGTGAAGTGGACATTTCCAGCACTTCTCAGTCAGTCTTGCTTCCGTCTTTGCTTCGTGCAGCAGCTTTGCCTGTGCTGGGCTTTCTGCCAAGGCCTCGGCCTTGAAAACCAGATAACAGGCCTGTATACTAACTCCCTTGCAATTAACACGAACTGCTTCTAACTTTTTTTTCCTCTCTTTCCTTTCTCTTTCTATCCCATTCTGGGGAAAGGGGGGGAGAGAGGGGAGAGCGGAGGTGGGGGACCCCTCTCTGCCGAGGGGTTTACTCTCATTTC
This sequence comes from Melanerpes formicivorus, assembly GCF_026170545.1. Taxonomy (NCBI): domain Eukaryota; kingdom Metazoa; phylum Chordata; class Aves; order Piciformes; family Picidae; genus Melanerpes; species Melanerpes formicivorus. The sequence continues at coordinate 1,841,004 of NW_027142409.1, forward strand.
TGTGTTACTCTGTTGTATATCTTTGTATATATTGTAGATATTGTAAATTTGTAAATATCCCCCTGCAAATCCTACATTTGCTTTGTAAATATAGCTCCACTGCTTTGCTAATTCAGTTTGCGAGTTTTTTTTTTTCTTCCCCTTCAATTTTTTTTCCCTTTTACTTCACAGGGGGGAAGGGAGGAGGCTTCTCAGCCTTATCCTTCCAAACCCACCACATTTTTTTTTATTGGCGCCCAACGTGGGGCAGATAATTAGTTTAATTTATTATCTGATTGATTTAGTGTTTTCCAGCTGAATTAGCAAACATGAAGGTATTGTGGTTTGTGGAGCGATTATTCTTTTCAATTTTTGGGGCTCTGGTTTACAGGTATTGTTTGGGTTTGATCTTGGATTACCTGGGTAAATATTTGGTGCGGACAATTTATATGTGGGTTATGTATAGAGTTAAATTATGGTATGGAAAATGTATTAATTTATTATGGCCAGTGAGATACAGGAATGTTACATCCACCACTCTCCCAATTGAGATAAAGAGTTTTAAGATTCCACCTGAGGAGACAGTAACTTTAGGTGATGCCTGGGATCCAAAGATGATTTATGTGATGTGTATAATTCTGCTGCTGGTGATAACTAATGTGTTTTCTCTGTATTCCTTGTGGCGAGAGAGAAAGGTGTCCAGAACTTGTTTTGTTATTAAAACTAGATCAAAAAGAAAACGCCGTGGCTCTCGATCAGTCCCAGAGTCATCTAGTGATGAGGACTGTGGAGAACCCATGTTAGTTAAAAAGAAGGCTAAAAAGTTAATTGGTAAGGCAGCTCTAAATGACTTTGCTGATTCTAGCAAGCAGCCAAGGGCATCGGCTTGTATCAACATGGCGCCTACTCCTTCTCCCACTCCTTCTCCTTCTTCTTCTTCTCCGTCGGCCAGTAATGGAGCAACGTCACTTCCACCCACTCCCTCGGTGGGACCGGAAGTCACTGCCCCAGCAGCTGATTTATCTCAGGACCTGTCAGCTTCCATTAAGGTGGCTGTAAATTCAAACACAGCTCCAGTTAAGGAGGCTCCTTTAAAGACTAGAGCTGGAAAGGCCAAAGATGGAGAAGAAGAGGAGGAGACTGATCCTGGTGAGGGGCCCTCTACTCTAAAAGATCCTGCTCAGGAGGAAGAGAAGGTTTGTTTTAAAGATCTAGCTAACCTAGTGAGATCAAAGCAGGATAGAGATGAAGCTAGGAAAGCAGCTGGCAAAGGTGGTTCTCAGCTTAAAGAGATCCTTAGGAGAATGACAGCAGGATTTTATGGGCAAAGAATTCAGGGAGATGAAGAGGAAGATGATATTACGGACTGTTCTTCTCCAAGGGAGGAATTGAGAAATGTCCGTAAAGATTTCACCAGGGCAGATAAGGAGCCAGTTCTAGCTTGGCTTAGTAGGTGTTATGATACAGGTGCTTCAGCTCTAACAGTTGGAGACAAGTCAGCAGCTCAGTTAGGAACTCTCTCAAGGGACAATGGAATAGATAGACATCTAGGCGAAGCTCTCGGTAAGGTTAATCTGTGGATACGCCTTTTAATAGCCGTTGCCCTGAGATATCCTTCCCGAGATGATCTTCCCTGGAATCCTAAACCCTGGACTACCATAGATGAGGGAATTAAGCGCTTGAGGGAATTTGCTGTTAGAGAGCTACTCTATGGTGAACATGAAACTCTGAATCCTGATGATATTCCTGTGGGTATTGGTCTTGCTAAAAAGATCATCAAACTTGCTCCTTCTAATTATGCAAACATTCTGGCAAGCAGAATTGTGTCAAGAAGTTATGGTGGAGCTTCTCCCACGGTTGGCCAATTCAGTGATCAAATGAGACAATTGGAGGATAGCATGACACGTGGTTCTTTGGTTTCAGCCATTAAAATGATGTCTGGTGATATTCAGAATTGCATAAGAGAGTTAAAAGATTCCATATACCAATTGGCACAAAGGGATAATTTCAATTCTTCCTCCAGGTGGGTACAAGTTTCATCTGTGAGGAATACACGTCCTCCAAGGAGGTCATTCCAAAACAGGACATTCCAAAACAGGTCATTCCAAAACAGACCACCAAGGCAATCACGTAGAACTATTTGGATAACTCTGCGTGATCAGTTTGGTGAGAAGATGAACCGCTGGGATGGCCAACCAACTTCTAATCTTTTCAGGAGACTGAGGGAACTGCAAAGTGGCAGAACCCGAGGTAGCAATACCAGAAGGGTAGCTGTTGCTTCCACAGTTCCCCAGAACGACTCTTATGGCTCCAACAGTGGCTCCAGTTATAACATGCAAAGTTATAACCCTGCACAATATGTGCAATGCACATGTGCGCATGTTCCCCATAACTAGGGGTGCCCTGCCTCCCGCCAGGGGAAGGAGAGGGGTAACAGAGATAACAGAATCTATTGGGATGTGTACATCCAGTGGCCTGGCACTTCACAATTTCGGAAGTACAGGGCCTTGGTTGACACAGGAGCTCAGTGCACCATAATACCATCAAATTATCAGGGATCAGAGTCTATAACTATTCTGGGAGTCACTGGTGGATCTCAAGAGTTAAGTAAGGTAGAGGTTAATATAAGTTTAACTGGTAAACAATGGAGGAAGCATACAGTTGTGACCGGACCTGACGCACCTTGTATTTTGGGAATTGATTTTCTGAGAGAAGGGCGTTTCAAAGACCCTAGAGGTTACAAATGGGCTTTTGGAGTGGCTTCAATAGAAATTGATGGACAAAAATTGAAGCTATCTGCCAGACCTGAGCTTTCTGATGAATCTGCAGTTGTGGGACAACATAAGATACAGGACATTAAATTGCCGGTTGCTTCTCAGACTGTGCATCACAGACAATACAGAACCAACCGTGACTCTTTGTTGCCCATTCAGAATCTGATTCGTCAGTTGGAGAGTCAGAAAGTCGTCAGCAAAACTCATTCACCTTTCAACAGTCCAGTGTGGCCTGTGCGGAAGCAGAATGGAGACTGGCGTCTGACGGTCGACTACCGAGCCCTAAATGAAGTAACACCACCTATGAGTGCAGCAGTACCAGACATGATGGAACTACAGTATGAGCTGGAATCCAAAGAGGCCAAATGGTATGCTACCATAGACATTGCTAATGCATTTTTCTCTATTCCCATAGCAGAGGAATGCAGGCCTCAGTTTGCTTTCACCTGGAGAGGAATCCAGTACACTTTCAACAGGCTGCCAATGGGCTGGATCCACAGCTCAAGCATCTGTCATGCAGTGATCCACGATGCTCTGGAGAAAGGCGGTGCTCCAGAACACATCCAGTTCATCGATGATATCATCGTCTGGGGTAAAACTGCTGAGGAAGTCTTCAAGAAAGGTAACAAAATCATTGACATTCTTCTGAATGCAGGTTTTGCCATCAAACGAGACAAGGTGAAAGGACCTACCACAGAGATTCAGTTTCTGGGAGTGCAGTGGCAGGATGGACGCCGACACATTCCAGTGGATGTGGTAAATAGAGTCTCTACCATGGCAAGTCCCACAAACAAGCAAGAGACCCTACGTTTCTTGGGGATAGTGGGATTTTGGAGACTACACATTCCTGGATACAGTCAGATTGTGAAACCTCTGTATGATGTGACTCGAAAGAGAAACCATTTCCACTGGGGACCTGAACAACAAGCAGCCTTTGACCAGATAAAGCAAGAGGTGATTCAAGCAATGGGTCTGGGACCTGTCCGAGATGGTCCAGACATTAAGAACATTTTGTACACGGCTGCAAGTGACAATGGTCCAACCTGGTGCTTATGGCAAAAAGCTCCAGGTGAGACACGTGGACGACCTCTTGGTTTCTGGAGTCGAGGTTACAGAGGTTCAGAGGCTAACTATACTCCAACAGAGAAAGAAATCTTAGCTGCCTATGAAGGAGTAAAAGCATCTTCTGAAGTGATTGGAACTGAATCACAACTTCTTCTAGCTCCCAGATTACCAGTTTTGAATTGGATGTTCAAAGGCAAAGGATCCACACCACATCATGCCACAGACTCAACCTGGTCCAAGTGGATGGCTCTGATAACACAGAGAGCTCGAATGGGAAATCTTGAAAGACCTGGTCTAGTGGAGGTGATCTCAAGTTGGACTGAAGGCATCAACTGTGCTAAACCTCCAGAGGAGAAAGTAACTCGTGCTGAGGAAGCTCCTCCTTACAATGACCTTTCTGATGATGAAAAGAAATATGCTTTGTTCACAGACGGTTCCTGTCGTCTTGTTGGGAACAAGCGAAGGTGGAAGTCTGCAGTGTGGAGTCCAACACGCCGAGTTGCAGAGGCGAAGGATGGAGAAGGAGAATCCAGTCAGTTCGCAGAGGTAAAAGCTGTCCAGTTAGCTCTCGACGTGGCTGAACGTGAGAGATGGCCAAAGCTTTATCTCTACACCGACTCATGGATGGTAGCCAATGCTCTATGGGGTTGGCTAAAGAACTGGAAGAAGAGTGGTTGGCAGAGGAAAGGAAAACTCATTTGGGCAGCCAACCTGTGGCAGGACATTGCTGATCGAATCGAGAGAATTCCAGTGAAAGTGAGACACATGGATGCTCACATTCCTAAGAGCAAAGCTACTGAGGAACAGCAACACAACCATCAGGCAGATCTAGCTGCAAGAGTTTCTCAAGTAGACATGGACTCTAATCTTGATCTCGACTGGAAACACCGGGGTGAGATATTCTTAACTCGGTGGGCTCATGATTCGTCAGGACATCAAGGCAGAGATGCAACATACCAATGGGCTCGTGACAGATCCATAGACATTTCCATGGATGCTGTCACACAAGTCATCCATGACTGTGACATTTGTGCTGCTATTAAGCAGGCAAAACAACTTAAGCCCTTGTGGTATGGTGACAGATGGTCCAAGTACAAGTATGGTGAAGCTTGGCAGATTGACTACATCACTCTACCACGTTCTCGTTCTGGTAAGCAATATGTGCTTACTATGGTAGAGGCAAACACTGGATGGTTGGAAACTTATCCAGTTCCACATGCAACTGCACGCAACACCATTCTTGGTCTGGAGAGACAAATCCTGTGGAGACACGGAACTCCAGAGAGGATTGAGTCAGACAACGGAACTCATTTCAAGAACAACCTTGTAAAGAACTGGGCAAAAGAGCACGGTATTGAGTGGATATTCCACATTCCCTACTATGCACCAGCTTCAGGGAAGATTGAACGCTACAACGGTTTGTTGAAGACCACTCTCAAAGCCATGGGAGGTGGATCTTTGAAAAACTGGGAAAGACATTTAGCACAAGCAACCTGGCTGGTAAATAGTAGAGGTTCAGTGAACCGAGCTGGACCTGCACATTCAGATTTGCTACGGAAAGTAGAAGGTGATAGAGTTCCTGTTGTTAAAGAAAAGAATCTGTTAGGTAAAACTGTTTGGGTATTTTCACCCTCAGGAGAGGCTAAACCTGTCCGAGGGGTGGTTTCAGCTGAAGGTCCGGGTCACACTTATTGGGTAATGCAAGAGAGTGGTGAAATTCAGTGTATTCCACAAAGAAATTTAACTTTAGCTGAAAGAGGTTAATTTCAAACTGTTGTACAGCTACATCGCGTCCAAAGGAAGAATCAACGAGGAATCTACGGTGCACGAACCCTGAGATCCCTGAGAGCCCTGAGTCAACTAAGAGACCCTGAGAATCCCTGTTTCCCTTTTCTTCGCTTCATCAGTGAAGAAATGAACTGTTTTCCATTTTTCTCATTTTCTGATTTTCTTGGACTTTTGAATCATCTACATCTGAGCATAGCCAGAATGGACTATGAACTTTACTCACGAACTGTAAATATCGTTTTGGATTGGATGGACAGTATGAACAGCCAATGAAATTGTTTAGAAGGGGTGGACTGTGGCCGGTTGACGTTGCCCCCTTAAGAAAGGGAATATGGTGGACGGAAGTTGGTAAACGGAAGGAATAGTCTAAACTAATTTCATTGGACGAGTGGGCGGAAGCACCTTCTGAAGTGGGAGTGAAGTGGACATTTCCAGCACTTCTCAGTCAGTCTTGCTTCCGTCTTTGCTTCGTGCAGCAGCTTTGCCTGTGCTGGGCTTTCTGCCAAGGCCTCGGCCTTGAAAACCAGATAACAGGCCTGTATACTAACTCCCTTGCAATTAACACGAACTGCTTCTAACTTTTTTTTCCTCTCTTCCTTTCTCTTTCTATCCCATTCTGGGGAAAGGGGGGGAGAGAGGGGAGAGCGGAGGTGAGGGACCCCTCTCTGCCGAGGGGTTTACTCTCATTTCTGTGTTACTCTGTTGTATATCTTTGTATATATTGTAGATATTGTAAATTTGTAAATATCCCCCTGCAAATCCTACATTTGCTTTGTAAATATAGCTCCACTGCTTTGCTAATTCAGTTTGCGAGTTTTTTTTTTCTTCCCCTTCAATTTTTTTTCCCTTTTACTTTACAGGGGGGAAGGGAGGAGGCTTCTCAGCCTTATCCTTCCAAACCCACCACACCAGAGCAGAGTACAGGGGCACTATGACCTCCCTGCTCCTGCTGGCCACACTGTTCCTGATCCAGGCCAGGATGCCATTGGCCCTCCTGGCCACCTGGGCACACTGCTGGCTCATATTCAGGTGGCTGTCGATCAGCACACCCAGGTCCCTCTCTGTTTGGGAGCTCTCCAGCCACTCTGACCCCAGCCTGTAGCTCTGCATGGGATTGCCGTAGCCAAAGTGCGGCACTCGGCACTTGGACTTGTTGAATGCCATCCCATTGGACTCTGCCCATCTGTCCAGTTGGTCGAGGTCCCTCTGCAGAGCCTTTCTACCCTCTAACTGACTAACATCTGCCCCTCACTTGGTGTCATCTGCAAACTTGCTGATGACTGACTCGACCCCCTCATCCAGATCATCGATGAAGATGTTGAAGAGGACGGGGCCCAGCACTGATCCCTGGGGGACACCACTGGTGACTGGCCACCAGCTGGATGTGGCACCGTTCACTATCACTCTCTGGGCCCGGCCTTCCAGCCAGTTCCTAACCCAGCACATAGTGTAGTGGTCCAATCCACGAGCTGACAGCTTAGCCAGCAGTTTGCTGTGGGGGACGGTGTCAAATTGTGAAAGTCTTCCCTTTTTTTTTAATCATGCCATCAGTGCCAACCTGCATCACTGTAGCTGGAACACAGAACTGAGTAAGCTTGTGGAGGATGAGCAAAATATTTTCCTGATTCCAAATATAGAGATCTGCTTTTTTTGTCCCACCAAATCCAAGGAATCCCAACATCCAAGGGCAGTAACGCTTATCCCTCACAGTGTATTAAAATTTCTAGAATGGGACTGACTTGGTATTTTCTGGAGAAAAGTACCGACTTTCTGATCACTAGTGGTGTTGATTCTAAGCCACAGTATTTCTAGAACCATATAAAATTCTCTCTTGTGGTATGTTAGAAACAGATGAGTGGCTGAAAGCAGCAGTACGTTTGATGAGCACATGTAAATCTGAGGTCCTGATTGTCTTCACATAGTAACATTGCAATCATGCAGTCAGTTTTGATCTGTGCTGTTTGCTGTCTGCTTCTTCTTATGAGGAGCCTTGCAAAGCTCCTAGAAGAGACAGACTTTCCAATTTGGTGACATTTGGCATCTACCTAACTGTGGCTAATGATCACAGAATACATCTGGTTGGAAGAGGCCTCAAAGATCATCCAGTCCAACCCTCAACCCAGCACTGAAGCATCAATGCTAAACCATGTACCAAAGCACCAGGTCCACATGTCTCTTTAACACCTCCAGGGATGATGACTCCACCATTGCCCTGGGCAGACCATTCCAATGTTTTATAACCCTTTCAGTGAAGAAATATTTCCTAAACATTCAACTTGGGCCTCCCCTGGCGCATCTTGAAACCGTTTCCTCTAGTCCTGTCACTTGACATCAAGGAAGGAGGCTGGCACCCTCCTCACTCCAACCTGTCTTCAGGTAGTTAGAGAGTGATGATATCTCCCCTCATCCTCCTCTTCTCCAGATTGAACAACCCCAGCTCCTTCAGATGCTCCTCATAGGTCATGTCTTCCAGACCTTTCAAGAGCCTCATTGCCCTTCTCTGGACATGCTCCAGCATCTCAGTGTCCTTCTTGTAGTGAGGGGCACATACCTGAACATAGTACTCTAGGTGTGGCCTCATAAGTGCTGAGTAGACAGGGATGTGGTCATCCCTGTGAAATATGAAGAGAAAGTATTCTTATGATCAGAATCCCCAAGCTCCCTTATCACTGCCCTACAGCCTGACTGGTTCCCAGTCTTCTTACAGAAGGGTCATCCTCAGCTGCCGCAACGTCGGGATTGTGTCTGTTTTGCCATAGAGCTTCAAATGAGTCCAGCAGCAAATGGACAGTAGGTTTTGTGTCCAATGATGTGTGGAAAAACCTTCTTCCTTCAATTTCTGTAGACATTTAAGATTTATATATTTTAAAAACCACAAATGGCTCATCTGCAAGAAAGTGAAGCTGAATAGATGAGTGGTGGGGTTCCCAGGGATGTGAAAGGAGTTGTCCAAACAGGCTGTTAGTGGAACCTAACTATTTGGCTTGGTCTTTGAGCTTCTCTGTTTCACCAATCTATTTTCCACTGTGCTTATGCATCTGTTCATGTAATTTAGAAATTAATAGTTTAAAAGCACTCCAGAAAATTACTTAGTATGTTTCAGCTACTATTAAAATAAAACCTGTAAATTCTCTGTGAATGAAACTTGAGGGAGAACAGAGCATACCTTCTTCATTACCCAGGCTTTGGGGAGCTGACTGGGCCATCATCTGCCTAATATCATAAGCATAAGCATTAGTGTTTTCTTCTGGACCCCAAGCAGTATTTAAATTGGAAGTTGGAATGTCAAAGGCGAGAGATCTGAGTGTGCGTTTTCCTTATGGAAAGTTCAGTGCTTGGGAGTTCTTAATCAAGATTGTCAGACGTTTCCTGCTCATTTTCAGCCACCAATGGCAGGCATAGGTGACTCCCTCCTTGCTGTTGAAGGGCAGACAGAGCAGTACTGTGTGATCTGTTGCCCACTGAGCCACCTGCAAGTCATTTCACTCCAGCTGTGGTAGACCTCATGCAGAAACACAGCCTCGAAAGAGCCGGCTCCTGGCCAACAACACTGTTAGGGGTTTTTAGCTTAATTCTTTCACTGACCTCCTCCTCAGGAGCATAATTCATTAAGTACAGTATCATAAAGGCCACGGCAATTAGAAACAGAAAAAACTGCCACCAGTGTAGCCCATAAAGGAGAGACAGAAAATACAACTTGTGTGTATATATATCTATATATCTATCTTTAAAAAGTCCATGTTAGTTTATTGTAGAAGATGAGAAGGAAATGTCTCCAGCTTTGCTTGCTGGAGATCTCTAGGTATAAGTTTGTCGAGGGTTGAGGGGAAGGCCTCAAGCCTTCTTCCCCACCCCCCCCGTAAGTAAAGGGAAGAAAATTGAAAGAAAAAAAAAACACAGCCGGATTAGCAAAGGATATGTGCTGTATTTACAAGCAGTTTAGGAGATGCAGGGGAATATATACACAATTTACATTATTTACAATATATACAGAAATATACAACAAAGTAACACAGGAATGAGATTCCCTTCCCCCGCCAGGAGGAAGGGTTTCCCCCTGTACCCCCTTCTCTCCCCTTTTTCCCCACAGAGGGTTAGAAAGAGAGAAAAAAGAGCAACTGTTAATTAAAAGCAGTTTTATGTTAGTATGTTAGTAGAGGCCTTATCTGCTCAAGGTCAGTCTGGCCGAAAGCCCAGAAGCCGCAAGCTGCGAAAGGAGAAAGTGCAAGACTGCCCGAAGTCTCTGCTGGACGCAGAGTTATAAATTTGCTTTTTACCAATCCACCAATGAAATTAGTTTAGACCTGTCCCTTGTTTATAAAACATTTGGCCATGGTGTCCCTTTCTTAAAGGCACAGCCTCAAACGGTCAAAGTCCACGCCTTCTAAACAATTTCATTGGCTGTTCATACTGTCCATCCAATCCAAGACGATATTTACAGTTCGTGAGTAAAGTTCATAGTCCATTCCGGCTATGCTCAGATGCAGATGATTCAAAAGTCCAAGAAAATCAGAAAATGAGAAAAAAGGAAAACAGTTTATTTCTTCGCCGATGAAGCGAAGAAAAGGGAAACAGGGATTCTCAGGGTCTCTTAGTTGACTCAGGGCTCTTAGGGTTCGTGCACCATAGATTCCTCGTTGATCCATCTTTTGGACGCGATGTAGATGTATAACAGTTTGAAATTACACTCTTTCAGCTAAAGTTAAATTTCTTTGTGGAATACACTGAATTTCACCATTCTCCTGCATTACCCAATAAGTGTGACGCGGACCTTCAGCTGAAACCACCCCTCGGACAGGTTTAGCCTCTCCTGAGGGAGAAAATACCCAGTTTTACCCAACAGATACTTTTCTCTAACGACAGGAACTCTATCACCTTCCACTTCCTGTACCAGATCTGAATGTGCAGGTCCAGCTCGGTTCACTGAACCTCTACTATTTACCAGCCAGGTTGCTTGTGCTAAATGTTTTTCCCAGTTTTTCAAAGATCCACCCCCCCATGGCTTTAAGAGTGGTCTTCAACAAACCGTAGTAGTGTTCAATCTTCCCTGAATCTGGTGCATAGTAGGGAATATGGAATATCCACTCAATACCGTGCTCTTTTGCCCAGTTCTTGACAAGGTTGTTCTTGACATGAGTTCCATTGTCTGACTCAATCCTCTCTGGAGTTCCGTGTCTCCACAGGATCTGTCTCTCCAGACCGAGAATGGTGTTGCGTGCAGTTGCATGTGGAACTGGATAAGTTTCCAACCATCCAGTGTTTGCCTCTACCATAGTAAGCACGTATTGCTTACCAGAACGAGAACGTGGTAGGGTGATGTAGGCAATCTGCCAAGCTTAACCATACTTGTACTTGGACCACCTGTCACCATACCACAAGGGCTTAAGTCGTTTTGCCTCCTTAATAGCAGCACAAATGTCACAGTCCTGGATGACTTCTGTGATAGCATCCATGGAAACGTCTATGGATCTGTCACGAGCCCATTGGTATGTTGCATCTCTGCCTTGATGTCCTGACGAATCATGAGCCCACCGAGCTAAGAATATCTCACCTCGGTGTTTCCAGTCGAGATCAAGATTATATTAGAGTCCATGTCTACTTGAGAAACTCTTGCAGCTAGGTCTGCCTGATGGTTGTGTTGCTGTTCCTCAGTAGCTTTGCTCTTAGGAATGTGAGCGTCAATGTGTCTCGCTTTCACTGGAATTCTCTCGATTCGATCAGCAATGTCCTGCCACAGGTCTGCTGCCCAAATGGGTTTTCCTTTTCTCTGCCAACCATTCTTCTTCCAGTTCTTTAGCCAACCCCATAGAGCATTGGCTACCATCCATGAGTCGGTGTAGATAAAGCTTTGGCCATCTCTCACGTTCAGCCACGTCGAGCGCTTGCTGGACAGCTTTTACCTCTGCGAACTGACTGGATTCTCCTTCTCCATCCTTTGCCTCTGCAACTCGACGTGTTGGACTCCACACTGCAGACTTCCACCTTTGCTTGTTTCCAACAAGATGACAGGAACCGTCTGTGGACAAAGCATATTTCTTTTCATCATCAGAAAGGTCATTGTAAGGAGGAGCTTCCTCAGCACGAGTTACTTTCTCCTCTGGAGGTTTAGCACAGTTGGTACCTTCAGTCCAACTTGAGATCACCTCCACTAGACCAGGTCTTTCAAGATTTCCCATTCGAGCTCTCTGTGTTATCAGAGCCATCCACTTAGACCAGGTTGAGTCTGTGGCATGATGCGGTGTGGAACCTTTGCCTTTGAACACCCAATTCAAAACTGGTAATTTGGGAGCTAAGAGAAGTTGTGATTCAGTTCCAATTACTTCTGAAGCTGCTTTTACTCCATCATAGGCAGCTAGAAACTCTTTCTCTGTTGGAATATAATTAGCCTCTGAACCTCTGTAACCTCGACTCCAGAAACCAAGAGGTCGTCCACGTGTCTCACCTGGAACTTTTTGCCACAAGCACCAGATTGGACCATTGTCACTTGCAGCCATGTGCAAAATGTTCTTACTGTCTGGACCATCTCGGACAGGTCCCAGACCCATTGCTTGAACTACCTCTTGCTTTATCTGGTCAAAGGCTGCTTGTTGTTCAGGTCCCCAGTGGAAATGGTTTCTCTTTCGAGTCACATCATACAGAGGTTTCACAATCTGATTGTATCCAGGAATGTGCAGTCTCCAAAATCCCACTATCCCCAAGAAACGTAGGGTCTCTTGCTTGCTTGTGGGATTCACCATGGTAGAGACTCTATTTACCACATCCACTGGAATGTGTCCGTGTCCATCCTGCCACTGCACTCCCAGAAATTGTATCTCTGTGGTAGGTCCTTTCACCTTGTCTCGCTTGATGGCAAAACCTGCATTCAGAAGAATGTCAATGATTTTGTTACCTTTCTCGAAGACTTCCTCAGCAGTTTTACCCCAGACGATGATATCATCGATGAAATGGATGTTTTCTGGAGCACCACCTTTCTCCAGAGCATCGTGGATTACTGCATGACAGATGCTTGAGCTGTGGATCCAGCCCATTTGCAATCTGTTGAAAGTGTACTGGATTCCTCTCCAGGTGAAAGCAAACTGAGGCCTGCATTCCTCTGCTATGGGAAGAGAGAAAAAGGCATTAGCAATGTCTATGGTAGCATACCATTTGGCCTCTTTGGATTCCAGCTCATACTGCAGCTCCATCATGTCTGGTGCTGCTGCACTCATAGGTGGTGTTGCTTCATTTAGGGCTCGGTAGTCGACTGTCAGACGCCAGTCTCCATTCTGCTTCCGCACAGGCCACACTGGACTGTTGAAAGGTGAATGAGTTTTGCTGACGACTTTCTGACTCTCCAACTGACGAATCAGATTCTGAATGGGCAACAAAGAGTCACGGTTGGTTCTGTATTGTCTGTGATGCACAGTCTGAGAAGCAACCGGCAATTTAATGTCCTGTATCTTGTGTTGTCCCACAACTGCACATTCATCAGAAAGCTCAGGTCTAGCAGACAGCTTCAATTTTTGTCCGTCAATTTCTACAGAAGCTACTCCAAAAGCCCATTTGTAACCTCTAGGGTATTTGAAACGCCCTTCCCTCAGAAAATCAATTCCCAAAATACAAGGTGCATCAGGTCCGGTCACAACTGTATGCTTCCTCCATTGTTTACCAGTTAAACTTATTTTATCTTCCACCTTACTTAACTCTTGAGATCCACCAGTGACTCCCAGAATAGTTATAGACTCTGATCCCTGGTAATTTGATGGCATTATGGTGCACTGAGCTCCTGTGTCAACCAAGGCCCTGTACTTCCGAAATTGTGAAGTGCCAGGCCACTGGATGTACACATCCCAATAGATTCAGTTATCTCTATTATCCCTCTCCTCCCCCTGGCAGGAGGCAGGGCACCCCTAGTTATGGGGAACATGCCCACATGTGCATTGAGCCCAGTGCGCAGTGTTAGAACTGGGGCCACTGTTGGCGCAATTATAGTTGTTCTGGGGAACTGTGGAAGCAACAGCTACGCTTCTGGTATTGCTACCTTGGGTTCTGCCGCTTTGTAATTCCCTCAGTCTCTTGAAAAGATTAGAAGCTGGTTGGCCATCCCACCTGTTCATGTTCTCACCAAACTGATCACGCAGATTTATCCAAATGGTCCTGCATGACTGCCTTGGTGGTCTGTTTTGGTTTGATCTGTTTTGGAATGACTTCCTTGGAGGACGTGTATTCCTCACAGATGAAACTTGTATCCACCTGGAGGAAGAATTGGAATTATCCCTTTGTGCCAATTGGTGTATGCAATCCTTCAGCTCTTTCATGCAATTCTCAATTTTTCCAGACAGAGTTTCAATGGCTGAAACCAAAGAACCACGTGTCATGCTATCCTCCAATTGTCTCATTTGATCACTGAATTGGCCAACCATAGGAGGAGCTCCACCATAATTTCTTGACACAATTATGCTTGCCATAGTGTTTGCATAATTAGAAGGAGCAAGCTTGATGAGGTTTTTAGCAAGACCAGTCCCTACAGGAATGTCATCAGGATTCAGAGTTTCATGTTCACCATAGAGTATCTCTCTAACAGCAAATTCTCTCAGGCGCTTAATTCCCTCATCTATGGTAGTCCAGGGTTTAGGATTCCATGGAAGATCATCTCAGGAAGGGTATCTCAGGAAAACTGCCATTAAAAGGCGTATCCACAGATTAACCTTACCGAGAACCTTGCCTAGATATCTATCTATTCCACTATCCCTCGAGAGAGTTCCTAATTGAGCTGCTGACTTGTCTGCAACCATTAGAGCTGGAGCACTTGTATCATAACACCTACTAAGCCAAGCTAGAACTGGCTCCTTATCTGCTCTGGTGTAATTTTACGGACATTTCTTAACTCTTCCCGAGGAGGAGAACATTTGGAAATATCATATGCCTCCTCCTTTGCCTCCTCTTCCTCAACTTTTTGTCCAAATAATCCTGCTGTCACTCTCTTTAAGCTGAGAACCACCTCTGGTAGCTGCTGTCATAGCTGCATCTCTATCCTGTTTTGATCTCACTAATTCAGCTAGATCTTTAAAACAAATCTTCTCTTCCTCCTCAGCAGGATCTTTTCTAGTAGAGGGTCCCTCACCAGGATCAGTCTCCTGCTCTTCTCCCCCATTAGCTCCTGGATCATATTTGGTCTTTCTACTTCTAGTCTTTAAAACTGCTACTTGCTTTATTGGAGCTGTGTTTGAATTTACAGCCACCTTGACAGAAGCTGACAGGTTTTGAGACAGATCAGCTGCTGTGGGAGTGGCTTCTGATCCCGCTGAGATAGTGGGCGGAAGTGACTGTCTCGTTAATGGCCGAAGAAGACGGAGGGGGAACCGCCATGTTGGGAGCTGACGCCACCCCTGGCAGCTTGCCAGAATCAGCAACAGAGCCGTTCAAAGCAGCTTTTCCAATAGACTTTTTAACTTTAAGTGACACAGATTCTCCCTTCTCCTCATCACTAGACGTCTCTGGGGCTGACCCAGAGGAACGCCGCTTCTTCTTTGATCTATGCTTAATAATAAAACACGCTCTGGACACCTTTTTCTCCTGACGCAAGGAAAATAGCAAATACACATTAATTATCACCGAGAGCAGGATTACACACATCAAATAAATCACCTTTGGATCCCAGCCATCACTTAAAGTTACTCTTTCCCCTTCTGGGATCTTAAACTCCTTTATGTCAATTGGGAGAGTGCTAGAGGTCACATTCCTGTATCTCGCAGGCCAGAAAAAATCCAGGCAGCGACCATACAGAAGCCTCATTGTGTACATAAACCACAAATAAATTTTGTGCATCAAATATTTACCCAGCTGATTGATAAGGAGGACCAGATAATACTTGTAGATCAGAACCCCAAAAACTGAGAAAAACATGCGCTCCAAAATCCAAAACACCTTCATGTTTGCTAGTCTGGCTCGAGCAAGCAATAAATCAAGCTAATTATCTGCCCCACGTTGGGTGCCAAAAAAAATGTGGCAGGTTAGAGAGAAAGGCCTAGCCTCCTCTCCCCCACAAAGAGGAAGAAAAACCACAGCTAGCCAGCTGGAGAAGCAAAAGGGAACGCTATATTTACAAGCAATTTTTAGGGAATGCAGGATATATACACAATTTACAGTATTTACAATATATACACAGAAATATACAGCAAAGTAAAAAGAAAAACGATAGTACAGGAATGAAATTCCCTCCTCTGCTGAGTAGGGTTCCCCCCCTTTACCCCCTTTTCTCCCCTTTTTCCCCAAAGAGGGTTAGAAAGAGAGAAAGAGAGCAATTGTTAATAAAAGCAGTTATAAATTAAAGCAAAGTGTTAGTAGGCCACATGCTTATCTGTCCAAGGTCAGTCTGGCAGAGAGCCTAGAAGCAGAAGAGCTGGAAAGGGAGGAGGGAAGAGTGAACTGAGGAAAGTCTCAGCTGCACTCAAAACTTAAAGTTGCTATCTACCAATCTACCAATGAAATTCGTTTAGACCTGTCTTTTGTTTACAAAACATTCAGCCAGAGTGTCCCAGTACTGTCCTTTTCTTAAAGGCACAGCCTCAAATGGTCACAAACAGCCATACTGACAGAGAATTGAGTGGCATAATTCATAAGAGGTAATCAGAATAAAAGCTTAAGTTTGAGAGTTTAACTCGTTTTATTATATGGTGTTCTGAGTTTGAGAAGCAACAGAACAGGTTTTGATCAGGGGTGTAGTTTTTAAACTTGAAAATGAACATAGTTGAATATTTCACATGTATAGAGGGTTATACCTGTTCAAGACCTTTGTATGTCCCCGGTCTGTTGTGGACATGCTGTTAACTGCGAAACTAAACGTTTCATATCACCAAGACCAGCTGGCATGGTGTAGTGGTTTGAGCCTTAACTGAGAGTTAAAAACTCAAATGGGGAAAAGGCTGAGAATCTCTTCCCCACTCCCCCCCTTCCTCCCTCCAAACAGGGAGAGGAAAAAATAAAGGGTAAGGAGCAAATCCACTAAACAACAATCTGGAGTCAGCTTAGAAGTAGAGAGGCAAATAATTTTTTTTCTTCAAATTATATATATAACAATAACAGGGGGGGAAAAAAAGGATTCACAAGGGCAAGGAACAAGAATGGATGGGAGGAGGACAGAAAAGAATAATACAAAACCAGTCTTTCTCTGAGGAGGTGCAGAGGCAGCAGGGAGAAGGATCAGGTCCGGCCACATCGCTGAGGAGCAGGAGGGCAGCTGCAGTAGCTCTCATCCAGCAGAGGCAGGAGCCAAAAAGGAGATCCAACAGCTATGATGTCCTGCTTTTTATACCCTAGCTGGGCAGGGAGGGGGGAGTGGAACAGACTCAGCTTTCCCAGGTGGGAAACGCCCTTCAGGGAGTGTAAAGTACCCGCAAGCCCTCCACCCTGCTTTCTTCTTTTGTTTTCAGAAAAAAGGTGTTAACCCACCACACATATACTACAAGATGGCACACACACAGCCTTTACAACTGTATTAGTCTATGACTTACTTTGTTCTGCCAGCTGTGCTGCAAGACCTTTGGCAAAACATTAACAAGAAAAACAGAATAACAATGTTATCTTAAATCATTGGCAAACTCACAGACAGTTTTAGGACTTACATCCTGTCCAGTCAAGAGTATCCCTCCAAATGTGTGAGCATATTTCTGAGGAGCACCCCGGGTGAGTTTCTTTACGAAGGGCCGTCTCATGGGCACCTCATCTGGGTCCAAAGGGAGCTGGCCATCCCCATAAATTATTTCCATCACGGTCATCTGTCTCAGATACCAAATGCCCTGTTCCATAGTTGTCCATCTAACTGGGGCCCAGGGCAGGTCATCTCTTGAGCGGTACCGGCTCTTGATGGCATTGAGAATACGGGCCCAGAGAGTGTGTATTCCATCAGGTTTGGCTAACTCTTTGTCCAGACCAGCATCATGAGTCAGGGAGCCTAAAAGCTTCGCCTCCCTCTTATCCAGGTCCACTGTGTCCACCCCCTCGTCCCAGCATCTCAGGGCCCAGCTTAGTATTGGCTCACCCTCTTTCCTTGCGTAATCCAGACAAGTTTGCCTTAGTTCGTTTCTGGGTAGTGATGTAACAGTTATTTCCTGGTCTGAATCATCTTCATCCACCGCTGGGTTCTGTGAGGTGCTGGGGCCTGCTGAGGTTCCTTCCTCACCATCTGTGCTTGGCGATGATTTTTGATTTCTTTTCCTGCGTGTGGTGACCGGTGCTAGAGAGACTGCATTGGCAGGAGCATCAGGGGTTAACTGTGGAACTGCGGGTGGTGGGGTAAACCCTTGAGCCTGGGGCTCAGGCTGAGATCTGGCACACTCCTTACAATCTGACCCCTCTCTCTTTGTGTTTACAGAGTGCTTACAATGCCCACAGCAGACACGCCCCCAGTCGTTAAAGAGCGCAAAGGAGTGTGTTATCACCCTCCAAAGAGCTCTTAATGGATTAGCTCATCCCCCACCCAACACGGTCTCAGCAAATGCCCCATAGGGATTACATTTAAGCATATGGTGCATATTGCAATGTAAAGCAATTTTCCATCACAGGCACTTTTATCTACACCATTGGTTTCATAGCCTGCTTCAGGAAAATTTCCTATGCCAGAAAAGTTACCACTGACAGCGAAATTCAATGAATTCAAGAGATACATGCCTAACTGTGGCAATGCCAGCGACAAGCAGTGTGAGCAATCTGTCAGTGCAGGCCTAGAGCCCGACATGGTGGTAGGCCATGCTCAGCATAAATGCAGAGTTAGCTAGCAGTGGAGCAAAACAGTGCTGTGCCTGCAGCATGTAACTAAAACAAGACACTGGTAGCTATAAACATGGACAGTTATCTTGGGACAACAGGACATGCACCTGCATCAACAACCTCGTTGTGTCATTAGTAGTTGGACCAATAATCTGTAATAGTGCAATGTGTGGTCACTCATAGGGAACCAATGGAGCTATGCCAACAGGGCACTCCAAGTTTATATAAGTTGTAGCAGTTGCCTTGCTACGCACTTCTGCCTTTCCTGTCTCCTGTTTCTTCTACACTTTACAGTGCTATACTTGCACTACAGGCCTGCTCCATAGGCCTGCACCTCAGGCCTGCACCATAGGCCTGCAACACTGGAACAATAAAGGAACAATACTTGATCACATTGGTCAGCCGTATTGATTCCCAATCTCCGTCGTCTACACCTAACTTCATTGGTAAAGTTTTTATCCAGTTGATCAGCATCTCTATCATTAACAACACCACATGGTAAGTTATTAATTTGTAGATGTAGGCCCAAAAGATCCAGCCAAACACCCATGCAAAGGCTTGGACAGTCAGGTTCTTTAAAATTGCCATTTCTACTTCTAGTTCCTTTTTCAGAAAAAGTATTGCTTTCCCAATACAAGATTAATTTCCAAGCCCCACGTTGGAGGTGCCAAAAATTGTAGTGGTTTGAGCCTTAACTGGGAGTTAAAAGCCCAGATGGAGGAAAGGCTGAGAATCTCTCCCCCACTCCCTCCTCCTCCCTCCAAACAGAGAGGGGAAAAAAAAAGGGTAAGGAGCAAATCCACTAAACAATAATCTGGAGTCGGCTTGGAAGTAGAGAGGTGAAGAATTTTCTTTAAACAATATATATATATATAACAATAACAGGAAAGATTCACAAGGGCAAGGAACAAAGATGGATGGGAGGGGGACAGAAAAGAACAATACAAAACCAGTCTTTCTCTGAGGAGGCGCGGAGGCAGCAGGGAAAAGGATCAGGTCCAGCCACGTGGCTGAGGAGCAGGAGGGCAGCTGCAGTAGCTCTCATCCAGCAGAGGCAGGAGCCAAAAGGAGAGCCAACAGCTACAATGTCCTGCTTTTTATACCCTAGCTGGGCAGGGAGGAGGGAGTGGAACAGACTCAGCTTCCCAGGGGGAAACACCCTGCAGGGAGGGTAAAGTACCCGCAAGCCCTCCACCCTGCTTTGTTTTTTTTTGTTTTCAGAAAAAGGACGTTAACCTACCACATTTACAGAGAAAAATGAGCCTTAAACCATTTGCTGCAGTTTTGCTAAAATTTTTCATAAGTGACTTTACTTAACTGTTTGTTTTCATTTCTTCACAGAAGTCATGCAGCATGCGAGATGTTTGGTTTCCAGCAGAGAACTCTGATTATCAAAGACAGTGCCACTGCAGAGTACAAATGTACATTTGTATGGCATTTGTCTCAATTTCTTCCAGAAGCAGATAAGTGAGCAATTCTCCTTGGGCTAGCCATTACAATGGAATCCCCAAATAAACTCAGCAATGAACAAGGCCAGCACTTTTCTTTCTTTTTTTCTTCTTTTTTTTTTTTTTTAATTCTTGTTAGATGGTCAAAACCCTAGAGCAAATACCAGGAAGGGAAGCAGACATGGATGGAACTGGACTGTATAAGCTTCTAGCCCATCAAATACTTCACACTTTGGGTAACCACAGGAAAAAGGGACAATGAGTGCTTACTAATTTTTCAATCTACACTTCATTTCCATTTCTTTCTGCTCCCTTTCAGGTATTGTATATGTGATACTCTGAAAGTTTCGTCTCCAAACTGGTGAAACATGGGTTTGATGGGTGGACCACTAGATGGATAAGGAACTGGCTTGATGGCTGCACCCAAAGAGTGGCTGTCAATGGCTCCATGTCCCAGTGGAGGCCAGTGACAAGCGGAGTCCCTCAGGGATCAGTCCTGGGACCCGTCTTGTTCAACATCTTTGTGGGTGACATGGACAGTGGCATTGAGTGCACCCTCAGCAAGTTTGCTGATGACACCAAGCTGTGTGGTGCAGCAGACACGCTGGAGGGAAGGGAGGCCATCCAGAGGGACCTTGACAGGCTGGAGAGGTGGACACAAGCCAACCTCATGAACTTCAATAAGAGCAAGTGCAAGGTCCTGCATCTGGGTCGAGGCAATCCCAGGCACAAATCCAGGACGGGCAGTGACTGGCTGGAGAGCAGCCCTGAAGAGACTTGGGGGTGCCGGTGGACAAAAAGCTCAACATGAGCTCTCAATGTGCACTTGCAGCCCGCAAAGCCAATCAGATCCTGGGCTGCATCAGGAGAAGTGTGGCCAGCAGGTCGAGGGAGGTGATTTGCCCCCTCTACTCAGCTCTGGTGAGACCCCACCTGGAGTACTGTGTCCAGTTCTGGAGCCCCTATTACAAGAGGGATATGGACGTGCTGGAGCATGTCCAGAGAAGGGCCACGAGGATGATCAGAGGGCTGGAGCACCTCTCCTACGAGGACAGACTGAAGGAGTTGGGGCTGTTCAGTCTGGGGAAGGGAAGGCTCCGAGGTGACCTAATTGTGGCCTTCCAGTATCTGAAGGGGGCCTACAGGAAGGCTGGGGAGGGACTTCTCAGGATCTCAGGTAGTGATAGGACTAGGGGGAATGGAATGAAGCTGGAGGTGGGGAGATTCAGGCTGGATGTGAGGAGGAAGTTCTTCACCATGAGAGTGGTTGTGACCGTTTGAGGCTGTGCCTTTAAGAAAGAGACAGTGCTGGGACACTATGGCTGAATGTTTTGGAATATTAACGAAAACAATCAGATATTCTAAATTAATTTCATTGGTAGATTGGCAGAATGCAACTTTAAGTTTTGAGTTCAGTTGGAACTTTTCTCAGTTCGCTCCTTTCCTTCTCCGTTTCCAGCCCATCTGCTTCTGGGCTACCTGCCAGAGCGACCCTGAACAGATAAGCAACTAAGGCCTACTAAGATTCTGCTTCATTAATAATTAATTTTTCTCTCTTTCTAACCCTTTTTGGGGAAAAAAGGGAGGTAGGGGGAGAGAAGGGGGTACAGGGGGGAACCCTCCTCTGCCACGGAGGAGGGAATTTTCATTCCTGTATCCTTGGTTTTTTTACTTTGCTGTATATTTCTGTATATATTGTAAATACTGAATATTTTGTGTACATATCCTGCATTTTCCACATTGCTTGTAAAATATAGCATTTGCCTTTTGCTTCTCCGGTTGAATTAGCTGTGGGGTTTTTTTTTCCTCTTTGTGGGGGAGAAGAGGCTAGGCCTTCTCTCTCAAACCCACCACATTTCTTTTTTTTGACTGTCCCAACGTGCGGCAGATAATTAGCTTGATTTATTGCTTGCTCGAGCCAGACTAGCAAACATGAAGGTGTTTTGGATTTTGGAGCGTCTGTTTGTCTCAATTTTTGGGGTTCTGATCCACAGATATTGTTTGGGTTTGATTCTGGATTACCTTGGTTAATATTTAATGCAGAAAATTTATTTGTAGTTTGTGTACAAGATCCGGCTTCTATATGATCGCTGTCTGGGATTCTTTTGGCTTACCAGATTCAGGAATGTGACCTCTAGCACTCTCCCAATTGAGATAAGGCAGTTTAAGATTCCAGTAGGTGAAAGAGTAATTTTAAGTGATGTCTGGGTTCCAAAGGTGATTTATTTAATGTGTGTAATCCTGCTATCGGTGATCATAAAAGCCCCAGAGACGTCCAGTGATGAGGAGAATGGAGAATCTGTGCCAGTTGAAGAAAAGGTAAAATGTCTATTGGAAAGGCTGCTTTGAACGGTTCTGTTGCTGATTCTGGCAAGCAGCCAGGGGCGGCGGCAGCTCCCAACATGGCGGCTCCCCCGTCTTCAGCCGCCATTAACGAGGCAAAGTCATTTCCACCCGCCTTCTTGGAAAGACTGGAAGCCCCTTCCACAGCAGCTGATCTGTCTCAAAACCTGTCAGCTTTTGTTCAGGAGGCTGTAAATTCAAACACAGCTCCTCTGGGGACGACGGAGATTGGAATCAATATGGCTGATCAATATGATCTAGTATTGTTCCTTTATTGCTTCATCATTGTTTCGTTATAAAGCAAGCATAGTGCAAAGCAGACAGTAGAGCTGACAGGCTAATAAGAAGTGCGCAGAAGAAGTGCGTATTAAGAAAAACTTTACAACTTATATAAGCTCGGGGGGCATTGCTGGCATGGCTTCATTGGCCCCTCACGAGTGACCACACACTGCACTACTGTGGATTATTGGTTAACACGCGGGATTGTTGATATACGTGTGCGTCCTGTTATTCCAAGATAACTCTCTATGTTTATGGCTACCAGTGCCCTGCTTTGGTTACACAGTGCGGGCACAGCACTGTTCTGCTATACTGCTAGCCACTTCCGCACTCATGCTGGGCACAGCCTACCACCATGTCAGGCTCTAGGCCTACACTGCCAGATTGCTCACACTGCCTGTCACAACCATTACCACAAGCTCCAATTAAGCAAGTAGCAGTTTTAAAGACTGCGCCAGGGGAGGTTCAGGCTGGAGGTCAGGAGGAAGTTTTACACAGAGAGAGTGATTGCCCATTGGAATGGGCTGCCCGGGGAGGTGGTGGAATCACCATCACTGGAGGTGTTCAGGAGGAGACTTGATAGGATGCTTGGTTGCATGGGTTAGTTGATTAGGTGGTGTTGGATGATAGGTTGGACGCGATGTTCTTGAAGGTCTCCTCCAACCTGGTTTATTGTAATTCCAATTCTAAGTGGAAAAGACAAAGATGATCCAGGAGCTAATGGGGAAGAAGAGCAGGAGACTGATCCTGGTGAGGGACCCTCTACTAGAAAAGATCCTGCTGAGGAGGAAGAGAAGATTTGTTTTAAAGACCTAGCGGAGTTAGTGAGATCAAAACAGGATAGAGATGCAGCTAGGACAGCAGCTACCAGTGGTGGTCCTCATCTAAAAGAGATCCTTACTAGAGCGACAGCAGGATTATTTGGACAAAAAGTTGAGGAAGAGGAGGCAAAGGAAGAGGGAGATGATATTTCCGAATGTTCTTCACACCGGGAAGAGTTAAGAAATGTCCATAAAGATTACACCAGGGCAGACAAGAAGCCAGTTCTAGCTTGGCTTAGTAGATGTTATGATACAAGTGCTCCAGCTCTAATGGTTGGAGACAAGTCAGCAGCTCAGTTAGGAACTCTCTCGAGGGATAATGGAATAGATAGACATCTAGGCAAGGTTCTCGGTAAGGTTAATCTGTGGATACGCCTTTTAATGGCAGTTTTTTTGAGATACCATTCCTGAGATGATCTTCCATGGAATCCTAAACCCTGGACTACCATAGATGAGGGAATTAAGCGCCTGAGAGAATTTGCTGTTAGAGAGATACTCTATGGTGAACATGAAACTCTGAATCCTGATGACATTCCTGTGGGAATTGGTCTTGCTAAAAAGCTCATCAAGCTTGCTCCTTCTAATTATGCAAACATTCTGGCAAGCAGGATTGTGTCAAGAAATTATGGTGGAGCTTCTCCTATGGTTGGCCAATTCACTGATCAAATGTGACAATTGGAGGATAGCATGACACGTGTTTCTTTGGTTTCAGCCATTGAAAGGCTGTCTGGAAAAATTGAGAATTGCATGAAAGAGCGGAAAGATTCCATATACCAATTGGCACAAAGGGATAATTCCAATTCTTCCTCCAGGTGGATACAAGTTTCATCTGTGAGGAATACACGTCCTCCAAGGAGGTCATTCCAAAGCAGATCAAACCAAAACAGACCACCAAGGCAGTCACGTAGGATTATTTGGATAATTCTGCGTGATAAGTTTGGTGAGAACATGAACAGGTGGGATGGCCAACCAACTTCAAGTCTTTTCAGGAGACTGAGGGAACTGCAAAGAGGCAGAATCTGAGGTAGCAATACCAGAAGAGTAGCTGTTACTTCCACAGTTCCCCAGAACAACTCTAGTAGCTCCAACAGTGGCTCCAGTTCTAACACTGCACACTGTGCTCAATGCACATGCGGGCATGTTCCCCATAACTAGGGGTGCCCTGCCTCCTGCCAGGGGGAGGAGAGGGATAATAGAGATAACAGAATCTATTGGGATGTGTACATCCAGTGGCCTGGCACTTCACAATTTCGGAAGTACAGGGCCTTGGTTGACACAAGAGCTCAGTGCACCATAATGCCATCAAATTACCAGGGATCAGAGTCTATAACTATTCTGGGAGTCACTGGTGGATCTCAAGAGTTAAGTAAGGTGGAGGTTAATATAAGTTTAGCTGGTAAACAATGGAAGAAGCATACAGTTGTGACCGGACCTGATGCGCCTTGTATTTTGGGAATTCATTTTCTGAGGGAAGGGCGTTTCAAAGACCCTAGAGGTTACAAATGAGCTTTTGGAGTGCCTTCTGTAGAAATTGATGGACAAAAATTGAAGCTGTCTGCTAGACCTGAGCTTTCTGATGAACCTGCAGTTGTGGGACAACACAAGATACAGGATGTTTAACTTTAGCTGAAAGAATAAACTTTATTTAGAATAAACTTCATTTAGAATAAACCAAACCAGGTTGGAAGACACCTTCAAGATCATCCCGTCCAACCCATCAACACATCCAACCCACCCAAACAGCTAACCCATGGCACCAGGTACCCCATCAAGTCTCCTCCTGAACACCTCCAATGACGGCGACTCCACCACCTCCCTGGGCAGCCCATTCCATAATCTTTCTGTATGGAACTTCTTCCTAATATCCAACCTGAACCTCCCCTGGTGCTGCCTGGGACTGTGTCCTCTTGTTCTGGTACTGGCTGCCTGGGAGAAGAGACCATCATCCGCCTGTCTACAACCTCCCTACAGGTAGTTGTAGAGAGCAATAAGGTCACCCCTGAGTCTCCTCTTCTCCAAGCTGAGCAACCCCAGCTCCCTCAGTCTTTCCTCATAGGGCTTGTGTTCCAAACCCCACACAAACTTTGTTGCTCCTCTCTGGTCTCGTTCCAGCAAGTCAACATCCTCCCTGAACTGAGGGGCCCAGAACTGGACACAGTACTCGAGGTGTGGCCTAACCAGTGCAGTGTACAGGGGCAGAATGACCTCCCTGCTCCTGCTGGCCACACTGTTCCTGATGCAGGCCAGGATGCCATTGGCCCTCTTGGCTGCCTGGGCACACTGCAGGCTCATGTTCAGCCTGCCATCGACCAGAACCCCCAGGTCCCTCTCTGTTTGGGAGCTCTCCAGCCACTCTGACCCCAGCCTGTATCACTGCATGGGGTTGTTGTGGCCAATGTGCAGAACCCGGCACTTGGATCTGTTAAATCTCATGCCGTTGGATGCTGCCCATCTGTCCAGCCTGTCGAGGTCCCTCTGCAGAGCCTTTCTACCCTCCAGCATATCAACTCCTGCCCCCAGCTTGGTATCATCAGCAAATTTGCTGATCCTTGGGGCACACCACTAGTGACTGGCCACCAGCTGGATGTGGCACCATTCACCACCACTCTCTGGGCTCGGCCATCCAGCCAGTTCCTAACCCAGTGCAGTGTGCTCCTGTCCAAGCCATGGGCTGACAGCTTGGCCAGGAGTTTGCTATGGGGGACGGTGTCAAAGGCCTTGCTGAGGTCCAGGTAGACTACATCCACAGGCCTCCCCACATCCGCCAGGTGGGTCACCTGATCATAGAAGGAGATCAGGTTGGTCAGGCAGGACCTGCCCTTCCTAAATCCATGCTGGCTAGGCCTGATCCCTTGGCCATCCTGTAAGTGCTGTGTGATTGCACAGCTACATCGCGTCCAAAGGAAGAATCTACGAGGCATCTATGGTGCACTGTGACCGGTTGACGTTGTCCCCTTAAGAAAGGGAATATGGTGGACGGAAGTTGGTAAACGGAAAGAATAATCTAAACTAATTTCATTGGAAGAGTGGGAGGAAGCACCTTCTGAACTGGGAGTGAACTGGGAGTGAACTGGGCACTCCGGCACTTCTATCTTTAGTCTTGCTTCCGCCTCTTCTTTGGGCAGCAGCTCTCTCTGTGCTGGGCTTTCTGCCAAGACTTCGGCCTTGAAACCGATAAGATAGAAGGCCTGTATTAACTGCTTCCAATTAACACAAAACTGCTTTTAACTTCTTTCTTTCTCTTTCTCTCTTTTCTGACCTACTCTGGGGAAAGGGGGGGAGAGAGGGGAGAGCGGAGGTGGGGAACCCCTCGGCAAGGGGGGTTACTCTCATTTCTGTGTTACTTTATTGTATATCTTTGTATATATTGTAAATATTGTAAATTTGTATATATTCCCCCGCATACCCTACATTGCTGTGTAAATATAAAGCTCCACTGCTTTGCTAATTCAGCTTGTGAGTTTTTTTTCCCTTTCCCTTCAATTTTCTTTCCCTTTACCTTACAAGGGGGAAGGGAGGAGGCTTCTTGGCCTTACCCTTCCACCCTCGACATTTTTTTTCTTGGCGTACCCAACGTGCGGCAGATAATTAGTTGTGGCCGGTTGACGTTGTCCCCTTAAGAAAGGGAATATGGTGGACGGAAGTTGGTAAACGGAAAGAATAATCTAAACTATTTTATTGGTGAAGTGGGAGGAAGCACCTTCTGAACTGGGAGTGAACTGGGCATTTCCAGCACTTCTCTGTCAGTCTTGCTTCCGCCTCTCCACGGTGCAGCAGCTCTCTCTCTGCTCGGCTTTCTGCCAAGGCCTCGGCCTTGAAGACCAGATAAAGGCCGGTATTAACTCCCTTCCAATTAACACGAACTGCTTCTAACATTTTTTTTTCTCTCTTTTCTCTCTCTTTCTATCCCACTCTGGGGAAAGGGGGAGAGAGGGGAGAGCGGAGGTGGGGAACCCCCTCGGCAAGGGGGGCTACTCTCATTTCTGTGTTACTTTATTGTATATCTTTGTATATATTGTAGATATTGTAAATTTGTAAATATTCCCCTGCAAATCCTACACTGCTTTGTACATATAGCTCCACTGCCTTGCTAATTCAGCTTGTGAGTTTTTTTTCCTTTCCCTTCAAATTTTTTTCCCTTTTACCTTACAAGAGGGAAGGGAGGAGGCTTCTTGGCCTTACCCTTCCAACCCTCTACATTAGTTTAATTTATTATTTGATTGATTTAGTATTTTCCAGCTGAATTAGCAAACATGAAGGTATTGTGGTTTGTGGAGCGATTATTCATTTCAATTTTTGGGGCTCTGGTTTACAGATATTGTTTGGGTTTGATTTTGGATTACCTGGGTAAATATTTGTTGCGGACAATTTATATGTGGGTTATGTATAGAGTTAAATTATGGTATGGAAAATGTATTAATTTCTTATGGCCAGTGAGATACAGAAATGTTACCTCCACCACTCTCCCAATTGAGATAAAGGGTTTTAAGATTCCGCCTGAGGAGAGGGTAACTTTAGGTGATGCCTGGGATCCAAAGGTGATTTATTTGGTGTGTATAATTCTGCTGCTGGTGATAACTAATGTGTATTCTCTATATTCCTGGCATCGGGAGAAAAAGGTGTCCAGGGCATATTTTGTTATTAAAACTAGATCAAAAAGAAAACGCCGTGGCTCTTGATCAGTCCCAGAGTCATCTAGTGACGAGGACTGTGGAGAACCCGTGTCAGTTAAAAAGAAGGCTAAAAAGTCAATTGGTAAAGCAGCTCTAAATGATTTTGCTGCTGATTCTGGCAAGCTGCCAAGGGCGTCGGCTGGTATCAACATGGTGCCTACTCTTTCTCCTACTCCTTCTCCTCGTTCTTCTTCTCCGTCGGCTATTAACGGAGCAACGTCATTTCCGCCCACTCCCTCGGTGGGACCAAAAGTCACTGCCCCAGCAGCTGATTTATCTCAATACCTGTCAGCTTCCATTAAGGTGGCTGTAAATTCAAACACAGCTCCAGTTAAGGTGGCTACTTTAAAGACTAGAAGTGGAAAGGCCAAAGATGGAGAAGAAGAGCTGGAGACTGATCCTGGCGAGGGGCCCTCTGCTCTAAAAGATCCTGCTCAGGAGGAAGAGAAGGTTTGTTTTAAAGATCTAGCTAACCTAGTGAGATCAAAGCAGGATAGAGATGAAGTTAGGAAAGCAGCTGGCAAAGGTGGTTCTCAGCTTAAAGAGATCCTTAGGAGAATGACAGCAGGATTATAGGGACAAAGAATTCAGGGAGACGAAGACGAAAATGATATTTCAGTATGTTCGTCACCACGCGAGGAATTGCGTGATGTCCGTCAAGATTTCACCAGGGCAGATAAGGAGCCAGTTCTAGCTTGGCTTAGTAGGCGTTATGATACAGGTGCTCTGGCTCTAACAGTTGGAGACAACTCAGCAGCTCAGTTAGGAACTCTCACGAGGGATAATGTAATAGATAGACAACTAGGCAGAGCTCTCGGTAAGGTTATCTGTGGATACGCCTTTTAATGGCGGTTGCCCTGAGATACCCTTCCCGAGATGATCTTCCATGGAATCCTAAACCCTGGACTACCATAGATGAAGGAATTAAGCGCTTGAGAGAATTTGCTGTTGGAGAGCTACTCTATGGAGAACATGAAACTCTGAATCCTGATGACATTCCTGTGGGTATTGGTCTTGCTAAAAAGATCATCAAACTTGCTCCTTCTAATTATGCAAACATTCTGGCAAGCAGAATTGTGTCAAGAAGTTATGGTGGAGCTTCTCCTACGGTTGGCCAATTCAGTGAACAAATGAGACAATTGGAGGATAGCATGACACGTGGTTCTTTGGTTTCAGCCATTGAAACTCTGTCTGGAAAGATTGAGAATTGCATGAAGGACATGAAAGATTCCATATACCAATTGACACAGAAGGATAATTTGAATTCTCCCTCCTGGTGGGTACAAGTTTCATCTGTGAGGAATACACGTCCTCCAAGGAGGTCATTCCAAAACAGGTCATTCCAAAACAGACCACCAAGGCAATCACGTAGGATTATTTGGATAACTCTGCGTGATCAGTTTGGTGAGAACATGAACCGCTGGGATGGCCAACCAACTTCTAATCTTTTCAGGAGACTGAGGGGATTGCAAAGTGGCAGAACCTGAGGTAGCGATACCAGAAGGCTAGCTGTTACTTCCACAGTTCCCCAGAACGACTCTTATGGCTCCAACAGTGGCTCCAGTTATAACATGCAAAGTTATAACCCTGCAAACTATGTGCAATGCACATGTGCGCATGTTCCCCATAAGTAGGGGTGCCCTGCCTCCTGCCAGGGGGAGGAGAGGGATAACAGAGATAATAGAATCTATTGGGATGTTTACATCCAGTGGCCTGGCACTTCACAATTTCGGAAGTACAGGGCCTTGGTTGACACAGGAGCTCAGTGCACCATAATACCATAATATCAGGGATCGAAGTCTATAACTATTCTAGGAGTCACTGGTGGATCTCAAGAGTTAAGTAAGGTAGGGGTTAATATAAGTCTAATTGTTAAGCAATGGAGGAAGCATACAGTTGTGACCGGACCTGACGCACCTTGTATTTTGGGAATTGATTTTCTGAGAGAAGGGCGTTTCAAATACCCTAGAGGTTACAAATGGGCTTTTGGAGTAGCTTCTATAGAAGTTGATGGACAAAAATTGAAGCTGTCTGCTAGACCTGAGCTTTCTGATGAATCTGCAGTTGTGGGACAACATAAGATACAGGACATTAAATTGCCGGTTGCTTCTCAGACTGTGCATCACAGACAATACAGAACCAACCGTGACTCTTTGTTGCCCATTCAGAATCTGATTTGTCAGTTGGAGAGTCAGAAAGTCATCAGCAAAACTCATTCACCTTTCAACAGTCCAGTGTGGCCTGTGCGGAAGCAGAATGGAGACTGGCGTCTGACGGTAGACTACCGAGCCCTGAATGAAGTGACACCACCTATGAGTGCAGCAGTACCAGACATGATGGAACTACAGTATGAGCTGGAATCCAAAGAGGCCAAATGGTATGCTACCATAGACATTGCTAATGCATTTTTCTCTCTTCCCATAGCAGAGGAATGCAGGCCTCAGTTTGCTTTCACCTGGAGAGGAATCCAGTACACTTTCAACAGACTGCCAATGGGCTGGATCCACAGCTCAAGCATCTGTCATGCAGTGATCCACGATGCTCTGGAGAAAGGCGGTGCTCCAGAACACATCCAGTTCATCGATGACATCATTGTCTGGGGTAAAACTGCAGAGGAAATCTTCGAGAAAGGTAACAGAATCATTGACATTCTTCTGGATGCAGGTTTTGCCATCAAGTGAGACAAGGTGAAAGGACCTACCACAGAGATTCAGTTTCTGGGAGTGCGGTGGCAGGATGGACGCTGACACATTCCAGTGGATGTGGTAAATAGAGTCTCTACCATGGCAAATCCCACAAACAAGCAAGAGACCCTACGTTTCTTGGGGATAGTGGGATTTTGGAGACTCCACATAAATGGATACAGTCAGATTGTGAAACCTCTGTATGATGTGACTAGAAAGAGAAACCATTTCCACTGGGGACCTGAACAACAAGCAGCCTTTGGCCAAATAAAGCAAGAGGTGATTCAAGCAATGGGTCTGGGACCTGTCCGAGATGGTCCAGACATTAAGAACATTTTGTACACGGCTGCAAGTGACAATGGTCCAACCTGGTGCTTGTGGCAAAAAGCTCCAGGTGAGACATGTGGACGACCTCTTGGTTTCTGGAGTCGAGGTTATAGAGGTTCAGAGGCTAATTATACTCCCACAGAGAAAGAAATCTTAGCTGCCTATGAAGGAGTAAACGCATCTTCTGAAGTAACTGGAACGGAATCACAACTTTTCTTAGCTCCCAGATTTCCAGTTTTGAATTGGATGTTCAAAGGCAAGGGCTCCGCACGGCATCATGCCACAGACTCAACATGGTCTAAGTGGATGGCTCTGATAACACAGAGAGCTCGAATGGGAAATCTTGAAAGACCTGGTCTAGTGGAGGTGATCTCAAGTTGGACTGAAGGGGTCAACTGTGCCAAACCTCCAGAGGAGAAAGTAACTCGTGCTGAGGAAGCTCCTCCTTACAATGACCTTTCTGATGATGAAAAGAAATATGCTTTGTTCACAGACGGTTCCTGTCGTCTTGTTGGATACAAGCGGAGGTGGAAGTCTGCAGTGTGGAGTCCAACATGACGAGTTGCAGAGGCGAAAGATGGAGAAGGTGAATCCAGTCAGTTCGCAGAGGTAAAAGCTGTCCAGCAAGCTCTCGCCGTAGCCGAACGTCAGAGATGGCCAAAGCTTTATCTATACACCGACTCATGGATGGTAGCCAATGCTCTATGGGGTTGGCTAAAGAACTGGAAGATGAATGGTTGGCAGAGGAAAGGAAAACTCATTTGGGCAGCCAACCTGTGGCAGGACATTGCTGATCGAATCGAGAGAATTCCAGTGAAAGTGAGACACATCGATGCTCACATTCCCTAGAGCAAAGCTACTGAGGAACAGCAACACAACCATCAGGCAGATCTAGCTGCAAGAGTTTCTCAAGTAGACATGGACTCTAATCTTGATCTCGACTGGAAACACCGAGGCGAGATATTCTTAGCTTGGTGGGCTCATGATTCGTCAGGACATCAAGGCAGAGTTGCAACCTACCAGTGGGCTCGTGACAGATCCATAGACATTTCCATGGATGCTACCACTCAAGTCATCCAGGACTGTGACATTTGTGCTGCTATTAAGGAGGCAAAACGACTTAAGGCCTTGTGGTATGGTGACAGATGGTCCAAGTACAAGTATGGTGAAGCTTGGCAGATTGACTACATCACTCTACCACGTTCTCTTTCTGGAAAGCAATACGTGCTTACTATGGTAGAGGCAAACACTGGATGGTTGGAAACTTATCCAGTTCCACATGCAACTGCACGCAACACAATTCTCGGTCTGGAGAGACAGATCCTGTGGAGACATGGAACTCCAGAGAGGATTGAGTCAGACAACGGAACTCATGTCAAGAACAACCTTGTCAAGAGCTGGGCAAAAGAGCACGGTATTGAGTGGATATTCCACATTCCCTTCTATGCACCAGCTTCAGGGAAGATTGAACGCTACAACGGTTTGTTGAAGACCACTCTTAAAGCCATGGGAGGTGGATCTTTGAAAAACTGGGAAAAACATTTAGCACAAGCAACCTGGCTGGTAAATCGTAGAGGTTCAGTGAACTGAGCTGGACCTGCACATTCAGATTTGCTACGGAAAGTAGAAGGTGATAGAGTTCCTGTTGTTAGAGAAAAGAATCTGTTAGGTAAAACTGTTTGGGTATTTTCACCCTCAGGAGAGGCTAAACCTGTCCGAGGGGTGGTTGCAGCTGAAGGTCCGGGTCACACTTATTGGGTAATGCAAGAGAATGGTGAAATTCAGTGTATTCCACAAAGAAATTTAACTTTAGCTGAAAGAGGTTAATTTCAAACTGTTGTACAGCTACATCGCGTCCAAGAGAGGAATCAACGAAGAATCTACGGTGCACGAACCCTGAGAGCCCTGAGAGCCCTGAGTCAACTAAGAGACCCTGGGAATCCCTGTTTCCCTTTTCTTCGCTTCGTCGGTGAAGAAATGAACTGTTTTCCATTTTTCTCATTTTCTGATTTTCTTGGACTTTTGAATCATCTACACCTGAGCATAGCCGGAATGGACTATGAACTTTACTAACGAACTGTAAATATCATTTTGGATTGGATGGACATTATGACAGCCAATGAAATTGTTTAGAAGGGGTGGACTGTGACCGGTTGACGTTGTCCCCTTAAGAAAGGGAATATGGTGGACGGAAGTTGGTAAACGGAAAGAATAATCTAAACTAATTTCATTGGAAGAGTGGGAGGAAGCACCTTCTGAACTGGGAGTGAACTGGGAGTGAACTGGGCACTCCGGCACTTCTATCTTTAGTCTTGCTTCCTCCTCTTCTTTGGGCAGCAGCTGTCTCTGTGCTGGGCTTTCTGCCAAGACTTCGGCCTTGAAACCGATAAGATAGAAGGCCTGTATTAACTGCTTCCAATTAACACAAAACTGCTTTTAACTTCTTTCTTTCTCTTTCTCTCTTTTCTGACCTACTCTGGGGAAAGGGGGGGAGAGAGGGGAGAGCGGAGGTGGGGAACCCCTCGGCAAGGGGGGTTACTCTCATTTCTGTGTTACTTTATTGTATATCTTTGTATATATTGTAAATATTGTAAATTTGTATATATTCCCCCGCATACCCTACATTGCTTTGTAAATATAAAGCTCCACTGCTTTGCTAATTCAGCTTGTGAGTTTTTTTTTTCCCTTTCCCTTCAATTTTCTTTCCCTTTACCTTACAAGGGGGAAGGGAGGAGGCTTCTTGGCCTTACCCTTCCACCCTCGACATGCACGAACCCTGAGAGCCCTGAGAATCCCTGTTTTCCTTTTCTTCGCTTCATCGGCGAAGAAACAAACTGTTTTCCATTTTTCTAATTTCCTGATTTTCTTGGACTTCTGAATCATCTACATCTGTGTATAGCCGGAACGGACTAAGAACTTTACTTACAAACTGTAAATATTTTTTTGAGTTGGATGGACAGTATGAACAACCAGTGAAATCCTTTAGAAGGGGTCGACTGTGACCGCTTGAGGCTGTTGCTTTAAGAAAAGAGACAGTGCTGGGACACTATGGCTGAATGTTTTGGAATATTAATGAAAACAATCAGGTATTCTAAATTAATTTCATTGGTAGATTGGCAGAATGCAACTTTAAGTTTTGAGTTCAGTTGGAACTTTTCTCAGTTCGCTCCTTTCCTTCTCCCTTTCCAGCTCATCTGCTTCTGGGCTACCTGCCAGAGCGACCCTGAACAGATAAGCAACTAAGGCCTACTAAGATTCTGCTTTATTATTAATTACCTTTTCTCTCTTTCTAACCCTTTTTGGGAAAAAAGGGAGGTAGGGGGAGAGAAGGGGGTACAGGGGGGAACCCTCCTCTGCCACGGAGGAGGGAATTTTCCTTCCTGTATTCTTGTTTTTTTTACTTTGCTGTATATTTCTGTATATATTGTAAATACTGAATATTTTGTGTACATATCCTGCATTTTCCACATATCTTGTAAAATATAGCATTTGCCTTTTGCTTCTCCGGTTGAATTAGCTGTGGGTTTTCTTTTTCCTCTTTGTGGGGGAGAGGAGGCTAGGCCTTCTCTCTCAAACCCACCACAGTGGTGAAGCCCTGGATTGGGTTGTCTAGGGAGGCGGTCGAGGCCCCGTCCCTGGAGGTGTTTAAGACCAGGCTGGACGAGGCTCTGGCCAACCTGATCTAGTATGGGGTGTCCCTGCCCATGGCACGGGGGTTGGAACTAGATGATCCTTGTGTTCCCTTCCAACCCTGATGGATACTATGATGCTATGACACAAAAATTTCTTAAGGGTGAACAATAGGACGCCAAGTTGTATGCCTAAGTATAGATATCTTGTGATCTCCTTAGAAGTCAGGGTGTGATGAGTTGTCTCAACCAACAGCCAAATGCCCACCCACTCACTCATGCTCCCTCCACAAGATGGAAAGCAGAAGGCAAAAATCCTCACAGATCAATATAAGTATGAGTTAATAGGAAAGCAAAAGCTGTGTGCACAAGTAAAGCTAAAAGAGGAATTTGCTCACTATTTCCTATAGGCAAGCAGATGTTCAGCCATTCTGAAGAACGCAGGGCTTGGTCACATGTAAGAGCTACTCAGGAAGACAAATGACACAAGCACAAAATTCTGTCTCCCCTTCCTTCTGCTTTCTCTGAGCATCTATTGCTGAGCAAAACATGATGTGGTATGGGATATCTCTTTGGTCATATGTGCCAACTGTGTTCTCTCCCACCTTGCTTTGCAGCCCCAGCCTACTCACTGAGGTTAGAGTGGGAGAGAAAGCCTTGATGCTGTGCAAGTTATGCTCACAACCATTAAAAAGACCAGTGTGCTGTCTGCACTGTTTCAGGCACCAATTCAAAACATAGCACTGTAAAGCTGGCTGTGAAGAAATTTACCTCCATCCCAGTCAGTTTCAGTACACCAAGTCACCCACAGGAGGTTAGCGTGTAAGACACAGGACCTGCAAAGCCTGCAGCCTCCTGAGGCGGCAGGAAAATGCCATGTAGGATGTCCTGAAACAGCCAAGGCAAAAATAGATGCCTATTTTAGGCATACCTGTGTTATGTATCCCTTTAAGGTCTTGCCTTTATGTCATTCCTGTCAGATTTTTGCCTCCTACGAAGCCATATTACTACATTGTGGTGTTCCCTGATTCATACCACTAGTGAGTGAAAAAAACACCCAGCTTCAGAACATAACAAGCACTTGTCAGGAAAATGCACATGATGGTATGTACATGTGTATATTTATGTATATACCCACTCATAATCATGTTTTAACTCAGTTGAGCCTTTTCTAACCTTGACAGAGGGCATCACACACTGTAGAGAACTTATTGAGGTTATGCATTGTCTGCAGCAAATTCTACCTAGGTACAAGGCACACAGGC
The DNA here is from genome assembly GCF_026170545.1 of Melanerpes formicivorus. NCBI lineage: Eukaryota > Metazoa > Chordata > Aves > Piciformes > Picidae > Melanerpes > Melanerpes formicivorus. Next base: position 1,876,826 of record NW_027142409.1, read on the forward strand.
AAAAAAGCATAAAGCGGTAACTCCTTTTAGTACCTCTGAAACGTGTGCTAGCAGGCAGATAAGAATTTGGATGCTGAAGTACTTTTGGTGTTCTTAATTTAAACTTTAAATCCACATAAACATTATTTCTAGTGGAGAATGCACTTGCTATAAGTTAAGGAGGTGAATATAATATACACAGTCCAGAAGAATTATAACTCTTGACATCCTTTTACCGGCTGGCAGGTAGCATTTCTGGCTTAATATTGCTTCAGAAAATATTTCAGTAAGTTGTACTTAAGGATCATTTAATAGTGAGAGGACAAGTGGAATTTACCTGTCTAGACGACTGCATCTGCATGGGGTAATCCCATCTGGTAGTATAAAAATTCTGGGCACACAAGAGGTGCAAGATAGAATTTAATCCCACAAATAAGTTACCTTTCCATTTCAAGAAAAGGTATTTGGAATGTCAGACTGTCGAGGGTTGGGGGAAAGGCCGGGCCTTCTCCCCCCCCCTCTAAGTAAAGGGAAGAAAATTGAAAGGGAAAAGAAAAACACAGCTGGATTAGCAAGAGGAATGTGCTATATTTACAAAGCAGTTTAGGGAACGCAGGGAAATATATACAGAATTTATAGTATTTACAATATATACAGAAATATACAACAGAGTGACACAGAAATGAGATTTCACTCCTCTGATGAGGAGGGCTCCCCACCCCTGTATCCCCCTTCTCTCCCCTTTTCCCCAGAGAGGGTTAGAAAGAGAGAGAAAAAAAAGAGCAGTTGTTAATTGGAAAGCAGTTAATACAGGCCTTGCAGTTTATCAGTTTCAAGGTCCGTCTGGCCGAAAGCCCAGAAAGCTGCAAGCTGCCACAAGGAAGAAAAAGAAAAACTGAGACTAGTCCCACTGGGAATCAAAACTTAAGGCAGTGCTTCTGCTTCTCCACCAATTAAATTAGTTTAGACCTGTCCTTTGTTTATAAACATTCGGCCACAGTGTCCCTTTGTTAAAGGCACCACCTCAAACGGTCACACAGACAGTCACCCTTGACTTGTCCAATGATGCTTCTGCTGCTGTAGTAACATCAGCTTCAGTAACAAACCTGTCCCAGCCTTCCCTAGATGAGGTGGCTCTGGTTTCTGTAGGTCAGGGAGATCACTTCCCATGGACTCAGAGGTTAAATTCTCTCATTTAGGCTGGCCCTTGCTTTCAGATTGTTAGATAATTTATTAGCACCAAAATGATGTTGAAAAATGCATCACTCAGAGCTTTAGCACCAGAATAAGTGTTAAATGCTTGGCAGGAGGGCTATCTGCAGGAACATGGCTGGTGTTTAACACCCTAATTATCACTTTCCTGTGTCCTCTGGCTAGATAATTGAGAACTGCAATATGGAAAGGTTTCAGAAATATTTTTGAAATGTAGTTACCTAGCAAATAGAAAATCAAGCTGTAATAAAGTCTCTTTTCTGTCCTTTTGAAAGCATTCTCTGTTTTCCTATTGGAGACACAAATTGGCAGAGGCAGTCAGGTTTTTTTTACACTAGTCAGTGACAATTGTGTCCCAGATTCCTTTCTGTAAAAAAAGTCTTGACATATTTACTGCAAACTATGACCAAAATTCAAGTCAATAAGAAGAGCTACTCATCAATGGCATGTTTCAAGTAAGTGGCAAAAGAGTATGAAAAGAATTGTGAAACTTCTTTCTTGTCATCAGCTCTGTCCTTTCTGGGCTGCATGGGGGTTTTGGCTGATTGATAGCTGTAGAAGGTAGGGGATCCAGATGAAGTAATATGAAAAATGCACTGAAAGAGACCCTACCAAGCCCACTGTTGCCATAGACAATCCCATCAGAGAGCTCTGTTGTGGTGGGTTGAGAGAGGGCCTAGCTATCCCTCCCCAACAAAAGAAAGAAACCACAGCTAGCCCAGTCGGAAAAGCAAAAGGATATGCTATATTTACAAGCAAAAATGAAATGCAGGTTATATATATACACAATATACAGTATTTACAATATATATACAGAAATACACAGCAAAGAAAAATTCCAGAACAAAACTCCCTCCTCCTCTCCCCCTACCTCCTTTTTTTCCCAAAAAGGGTTAGAGAGAAAAAAGGCAGTTATTAAGGAAAAGAATTCGTATTAGGCCTCCAAGCGCATGCAGGATTAGAGCTTATCTGTTATCCAAGGTCATTCCAGCTACTTGCTCAGAAGAAGACAGGCTGGAAAGGGAGAACAGAGAGGAACTGAGAAAAATTCCAACTGAACTAAAACTTAAAGTTGCATTCTACCAATCTACCAATGAAATTCGTTTAGAATATCTGATTATTTTTTGTTATTATTCCAAAACATGCAGCCAGAGTGTCCCAGCACTGTCTCTCTCTTAAAGGCACAGCCTAAAACGGTCACAATCCACCCCTTTTAAACAATTTTGTTGGCTGTTCGTACTGTCCATCCAATCTAAAACAATATTTACAGTTTGTGAGTAAAGTTCATAGTCCATTCTGGCTATACTCAGATGTACATGATTCAAAAGTCTGAGAAAATCAGGAAACAAGAAAATGGAAAACAGCTTGTCTCTTCGCAGACGAAGCGAAGAAAAGGAAAACAGGGATTCTCAGTTGACTCAGAGCTCTCAGGGTTCTCAGGGTTCGTGCACCAAAGATTCCCCATGGATTTTTCCTTTGGGCGCGATGGATCTGTACAACAGTTTGAAATTAAACTCTTTCAGCTAAAGTTAGATTTCTTTGTGGAATACACGGAATTTCACCATTCTCTTGCATTACCCAATAAGTGTGACCCGGACCTTCAGCTGCAACCACACCTCGGACAGGTTTAGCCTCTCCTGAGGGAGAAAATACCCAAATAGTTTTACCTAACAGATTCTTTTCTCTAACAACAGGAACTCTATCACCTTCTACTTTCTGTAGCAGATCTGAATGTGCTGGTCCAGCTCGATTCACTGAACCTCTACGATTTACCAGCCAGGTTGCTTGTGCTAAATGTTTCTCCCAGTTTTCCAAAGATCCACCCCCCATGGCTTTAAGAGTGGTCTTCAACAAACCGTTGTAGCGTTCAATCTTCCCTGAAGCTGGTGCATAGTAGGGAATGTGGAATATCCACTGAATACTGTCCTCTTTTGCTCAGTTCTTGACAAGGTTGTTCTTGAAATGAGTTCCGTTGTCTGACTCAATCCTCTCTGGAGTTCCGTGTCTCCACAGGATGTGTCTCTCCAGACCGAGAATGGTGTTGCGTGCAGTTGCATGTGGAACTGGATAAGTTTCCAACCATCCAGTGTTTGCCTCTACCATAGTAAGCACATATTGATTACCAGAACGTGAATGTGGTAGAGTGATATAGTCAATTTGCCAAGATTCACCATATTTGTACTTGGACCATGTTATGAATATACTAGTGATCCAGTGATTTGTGTTACAGGTAGAGAATTCAGAGTGCACTGGGACTGAGGGTCAGAAGCTTGCAGGAGCCTGTTTTGAGGACAAAAGGGGAGCTGCATATTTTACAGACTTAAACAGAGACAGTGTGTTTGGCTAATTGGAGACACCAGGGCTGAGGAGAAGAACTAGGAATTTGTTTTCTTTAGATAAGAAGCCTGGACAATTGAGCATGCGTGAAAGTGGATGCTTTGACCCTTACCACACTGAATGTAGGGAGAAGGGATTTGACCACCTATCCTAAGACTCATTATCATATGCCTGCCTTCTATTTAGCATAAGTTTGCTTATGTAGATGATGTAACTATATAAGATGAAGAAAACTATTGTAAGGCTGCTGTGGAGGTGGAGTATTGTCCCCTCCCAAGCCCTGCGCGCTGCTTTGCTTGCTTTTATTGCTTTTATTGCCTTTTTACGATCTTTTAGTGCTAATAAATCTATTACCAAAAACTTTTACCTGGAGTCATCTATAACAAATGGTGCATTGGCCGGGAATCGTCTGAACCTCCACTTCTTTTGAACTGCAAATGAAGGGACGCCCCACAGCATTTTCTGTGGCTTCATTGTAGTCAAAAGACGGAAAGGTCAGCACGATCAGAACTCAATAAAGGCAAGCAAAGAAATTTTTATTTTTTTAAAATTATTTTCTTTTCTTTTCTTTTCTTTTCTTTTCTTTTCTTTTCTTTTCTTTTCTTTTCTTTTCTTTTCTTTTCTTTTCTTTTCTTTTCTTTTCTTTTCTTTTCTTTTCTTTTCTTTTCTTTTCTTTTCTTTTCTTTTCTTTTCCTTTTTTATGTTTTTTGGTGTTGTTTTGTTGTTTGACATCCAGTTGGAGAACGTGGACCCCGTAAAACTTCGTATATGAGATCCAAGCAACGACGACCACAGTGGTGAGAATATCGCTTGGGGGGGAAAGGATTCGGCTACATTTGTATTCGGCTACCTTAGTTTGAGTGTTTGAGTCCGCTGTTTCAGGTTCTGCAAGGGGGAGGTACGGTGGATCTGGCGCGGTGGCTCTGGCTGGTGAAGAAGAGGGGTATTTGCGAGTAGGAATTAATTGGATTATTCCACTTGCATGATTATTTGTGGTATTGTTCCACTTGCATGAATATTTGTGGTTTATTCCACTTGCATGAGTTTTTGTGGTAGCCAGGAATAGTATTCGTGAGTAGGAATTGTTTAGACTGTTCCACTCGCATGAGTATTTGTGGTAGCCAGGAATGGTATTCCTGAGCAGGAATTGTTTGGGGTTTTTTTTTTATTATTTTAGTTTTATTTTATTTTTATTTTATTTATTTATTATTTGTAATATTTGTGGTAGTCAGGAGAAAATGGGACAAAAGAAGAGTAAGTCTTCAAAGCAGGATGGAAAGAAGGCTTTACCTTCTATTCCTCCAGAGAGTCCGTTAGGGTTGCTCATTCAATACTGGGAGGATGATGGACAGAGAAAAGGGAAATCAAAAGAAAGAATGATTCACTACTGTATGGAGGTATGGCCAAAAGAACCATTAAGACCACATGTGTTTTGGCCTATTTTTGGATCTTTTGAGGATTGGATTTGCCAAGCTTTGAACCATTATGTGAATTCTAAAAAGTGTTTTAGTAAGGAAGAAGCTGAATATGCTGCTATTTGGATTAGGGTCTCACGTCCCTCTCCTGTTCCAATATTAAGAACTGAGGATAAGGACAAAGACAAGGAGAAGGAGAAATGGGAACCCCTGGATAACCTACCACCACCTTTTCACCAGAACAGGGGTCAAGGTCCCCTAAATCAAATAGCCCTGCAACCAACTTCTCCTTCACCCACCCAAACAAGAAGCAGAGTGAGGAATGACAGGAATGAACAAGAGGGAGACAGTGTAGGATTACACCCACTCAGGGAAATGCCTATGGGGGGGCAGCAAGGAGGAATAGGGTTTGTGACTGTACCTCTCAGTACCTCAGATGTCTGCAGTTTTAAGAAAGAGATGGGTACCTTGCTGGATGATATCTTAGGTGTAGCTGAGAGACTGGACCAATTTTTGGGTCCCAATACATATACTTGGAAAGAGATGCAGTCTATTTTGAGTATTCTATTCACTGCAGAGGAAAGAAACATGATTAGACAGGCTGGCATGAGAATATGGGAAAGGCAGAATCAGGGGGGGCCACCAGGAGATCAGAAGTGGCCTAATCAAGATCCTGGGTGGGATCAGCAGCAGCCCCAAGGGAGACAGAATATGGGAGACCTGAGGACTATAATAATAGAAGGAATCAAAGAAGCTGTACCAAGGGGCCAGAATTTTGATAAAGCTTTTAGAGAGCAACAGAGGAAGGATGAATCTCCCACGGAGTGGATGGGAAGATTAAAGAAAGATTTGCAGATGTACTCTGGAATAGACCCCAATCCTGCAGTTGGAGTGATACTTCTCAGGGGACAGTTTGTGGTGAAATCATGGGGAGATATTAGAAAGAAACTGGAAAAGATCGAGGATTGGCAAGACAGGGGATTAGAGGAGTTACTACGGGAAGCTCAGAAAATATATGTAAGGTGGGATGAAGAGAAACAAAAAGCAGAGGCTAAACTGTTTGCAACTGCTGTAAGGGAAAGTCAGAAATCAGGCAGCTGCTCGGACCTTTGGGGTGCTATCGATCATGGATAGAGGTGTCAGGGGCTGTATATTTTGGGGACAAGAATATCAAATGAGTCCCCAGAAGGAGGAGGTAATCTTTTTTTGGTAGATATGTGTCAAGGTCCGGAGACATTAAATGTCTCGGTCCGGAGACACAGTTCTTTTAAATATTCCCATGGTGTGAAATTAGAGGCACAAACGAGGCCAAAGTATCAACAGCTAGACTATTTATTACACAAATAAAGTGGACATAATAAGGGGAGAGGGAGAGAGAGAAGAGAGAGAGAAGAGGAAAGGAATTATATTACCACACCCCTCATCCCCCCCAAGACAGTTAAAGTCTGTGGAGGAAAGGTGCTGCAGGAGATGTTGGGTCTGTAGAGAAATGGTGCTGAGGCTTTTGCTGAAGAGCTGTGGTCCTCTGGGGAGATGTTGGGTTGGTACAGGAATGGTGCTGAGGCTCCTCTGGGCAGCCTGGGTCTGTAAAGGGTGCTGAGGCTTTGGCTGGAGAAGAGCTGTGGTCATCCGGGCAGCCTCTTTTCTCCGGAGCAGCATTGTCCCAGCTTTCCCTTCTCAGCGGCCTGGCCCGTCTCCTGTGTTTTCATTCATCTCCATTTTTCTCCCCATTTTTCTCCTCTGTTTCTCTCCACAAACCAGCAGTTGCTCAAGTCTTTTATACAGTTTTTAGTCCTTAGGTATGTATTCAAATATTGTCCCTCAGGAATTCCAGTGGCAGGAAATAATCCTTAGGTTCTGTGTATTGCTGTGTGTTTGGGCAAGATTTTGGATGGAGGGGGGGGGAATCTCCGTCTCCCCCGTCTCCAATCAGGACATGCCCCCCCCCCATTCCTTACACATCAGGAAACAGGTGGTAAAAAACCATCGTGTCACCCTACCCAGGGTACTTGATGGGTGGAGATTATCTTGTCCTAAAGGCGTGATGGCTGGGTCCCTGGGTCCACTGTTGTAGTCCCGTGTTATCACGATGCAATCACAAGCTGATTTGCATCCAGGATTGGTAGACAGGATTCTTTCCACCTTCTTTCCAGTGGCTCTGCTATCAGTTTATCTTTGTTGACTCACACCAAGAGAGACAAACTTATTAGTCTCTCACAATATGGGAGCAGAAAAATCAATTATATAAAAGACTCCCAAGAGGGCTGAGAAGGAAAAACCCCAGCAACAGTAATTGAAGCTAAAGGGGAACCTTTTAAGGTGCCCCTGCTTGAAAATATAGAAATAGAATCTGGAAAAGGATTTGTTTAAATGATTTGTTAGCTGTTTCAGAAACTGAATACACTCTCTTGGGAGAGGTTTAATCAACAACAGATTACAGCTGTCCGGACTGCAGAAAAAGGGTGTATGCATGTGTCACAAGTCAAAGGACAGTAACCTCTGAGCCTGGAGAGATTAGAATGACTCTACAGAGAAAGCAAAACCGACATCAGCACGAATTCCACGACACTTATACAGATGATTGGAAGCATCTCCGAGACTGCATGACCTGGAGTCATCTATAACAGACCATCTCTCACCATACCACAAGGGCTTACTTCGCTTTGCCTGCTTAATAGCAGCACAAATGTCACAGTCATGGATGACTTGTGTGATAGCATCCATGGAAATGTCTATGGATCTGTCACAAGTCTGTCACAGAGATGTTGCATCTCTGCCTTGATGTCCTGACAAATCATGAGCCCACCGAGTTAAGAATATCTCACCTCGGTGTTTCCAGTCGAGATCAAGATTATATTAGAGTCCATGTCTACTTGAGAAACTCTTGCAGCTAGATCTGCCTGATGGTTGTGTTGCTGTTCCTCAGTAGCTTTGCTCTTAGGAATGTGAGCATCGATGTGTCTCGCTTTCACTGGAATTCTCTCGATTAGATCAGCAATGTCTTGCCACAGTTCACCTGCCCAAATAGGTTTTCCTTTCCTCTGCCAAACATTCTCTTTCCAGTTCTTTAGCCAACCCCATAGAGCATTGGCTACCATCCATGAGTCGGTGTAGAGATAAAGCTTTGGCCATCTCTCACGTTCAGCCACGTCGAGAGCTAGCTGGACAGCTTTTACCACTGCAAACTGACTGGATTCTCCTTCTCCGTCCTTTTCCTCTGCAACTCGGCGTGTTGGACTCCACTCTGCAGACTTCCACCTTCGCTTGTTTCCAACAAGATGACAGGAACTGTCCGTAAACAAAGCATATTTCTTTTCATCATCAGAAAGGTCATTGTAAGGACGAGCTTCCTCAGCACGAGGTACTTTCTCCTCGGCATGTTTACTACAGTTGGTACCTTCAGGCCAACTTGAAATCACCTCCACTAGACGAGGTCTTTCAAGATTTCCAATTCGAGTTCTCTGTGTTATCAGAGCCATCCACTTAGATCAGGTTGAGTCTGTGGCATGATGTGGTGTGGAACCTTCGCCTTTGAACATCCAATTCAAAACTGGTAATCTGGGAGCTAAGAGAAGTTGTGATTCAGTTCCAATTGCTTCTGAAGCTGCTTTTACTCCATCATAGGCAGCTAGAAACTCTTTCTCTGTTGGAATATAATTAGCCTCTGAACCTCTATAACCTCGACTCCAGAAAACAAGAGGTCATCCACGTGTCTCACCTGGAGCTTTTTGCCACAAGCACCAGGTTGGACCATTGTCACTTGCAGCCATGTACAAAATGTTCTTACTGTCCGGACCATCTCGGACGGGTCCCAGACCCACTGCTTGAACTACCTCTTGATTTATCTGGTCAAAGGCTGCTTGGTGTTCAGGTCCCCAGTGGAAACGGTTTCTCTTTCGAGTCACATCATGCAGAGGTTTCACAATCTGACTATATCCAGGAATGTCCAGTCTCCTAAATCCCACTATCCCCAAGAAACGTAGGGTTTCTTGCTTGTTCATGGGATTCACCATGGTAGAGACTCTATTTACCACATCCACTGGAATGTGTCGGCGTCCATCCTGCCGCCGCACTCCCAGAAACTGAATCCCTGTGGTAGGTCCTTTCACCTTGTCTCGCTTGATGGCAAAACCTGCATCCAGAAGAACGTCAATGATTTTGCTACCTTTCTCGAAGACTTCCTCAGCAGTTTTGCCCCAGACGATGATGTCATCGATGAACTGGATGTGTTCTGGAGCACCACCTTTCTCCGGAGCATCAAGGATCACTGCATGACAGATGCCTGAGCTGTGGATCCAGCCCATTTGCAATCTGCTGAAAGTGTACTGGATTCCTCTCCCGGTGAAAGCAAACTGAGGCCTGCATTCCTCTGCTATGGGAAGAGAGAAACATGCATTAGCAATGTCTATGGTAGCATACCATTTGGCCTCTTTGGATTCAAGCTAATACTGGAGTTCCATCATGTCTGGTACTGCTGCACTCATAGGTGGTGTCACTTCATTCAGGGCTCAGTAGTCGACTGTCAGACGCCAGTCTCCATTCTACTTTCGCACAGGCCACACTGGACTGTTGAAAGGTGAATGAGTTTTGCTGACGACTTTCTGACTCTCCAACTGACAAATCAGATTCTGAATGGGCAACAAAGAGTCACGGTTGGTTCTGTATTGTCTGTGATGCACAGTCTGAGAAGCAACCGGCACTTTAATGTCCTGTATCTTGTGTTGTCCCACAACTGCAGGTTCATCAGAAAGCTCAGGTCTAACAGACAGCTTTAATTTTTGTCCATAAATTTCTACAGAAGCTACTCCAAAAGCCCATTTGTATCCTCTAGGGTTTTTGAAATGCCCTTCTCTCAGAAAATCAATTCCCAAAATACAAGGTGCTTCAGGTCCGGTCACAACTGTATGCTTCCTCCATTGTTTACCAGTTAAACTTATAGTAACCTCCACCTTACTTAACTCTTGAGATCCACCAGTGACTCCCAGAATAGTTACAGACTCTGATCCCTGATAATTTGATGGCATTATGGTGCACTGAGCTCCTGTGTCAACCAAGGCCCTGTACTTCCGAAATTGTGAAGTGCCAGGCCACTGGATGTACACATCCCAATAGATTCTATTATCTCTGTTATCCCTCTCCTCCCCCTGGCGGGAGGCAGGGCACCCCTAGTTATGGGGAACATGCCCACATGTGCATTGCACACAGTGTGCATTGTTATAGCTGGAGCCACTGTTGGAGCTACTAGAGTTGCTCTGGGGAACTGTGGAAGTAACAGCTACTCTTCTGGTATTGCTACCTCGGATTCTGCCTCTTTGCAGTTCCCTCAGTCTCCTGAAAAGACTTGAAGTTGGTTGGCCATCCCACCTGTTCATGTTCTCACCAAACTGATCACGCAGAATTATCCAAATAGTTCTACACGACTGCCTTGGTGGTCTGTTTTGGTTTGATCTGCTTTGGAATGACCTCCTTGGAGGACGTGTATTCCTCATAGATGAAACTTGTATCCACCTGGAGGAAGAATTGGAATTATCTCATTTTGCCAATTGGGATATGGTGTTTTTAAATTCATCCTTCAGCTCTTTCATGCAATAATTATTTCACCATAGTTTCAATGGCTGAAACCAAAGAAACACGTGTCATGCTATCATCTGATTGCCTCATTTGATCACTGAATTGGCCAACCGTAGGAGGAGCTCCACCATAATTTCTTGACACAATTCTGCTTGCCAGAATGTTTGCATAATTAGAAGGAGCAAGCTTGATGAGCTTTTCAGCAAGACCAGTTCCTACAGGAATTTCATCAGGATTCAGATTTTTATGTTCACCATAGAGTATCTCTCTAACAGCAAATTCTCTCAGGTGCTTAATTCCCTCATCTATGGTAGTCCAGGGTTTAGGATTCCATGGAAGATCATCTCAGGAATGGTATCTCAGGAAAACTGCCATTAAAAGGCGTATCCACAGATTAACCTTACCGAGAACCTTGCCTAGATGTCTATCTATTCCATTATCCCTTGAGAGAGTTCCTAACTGAGCTGCTGACTTGTCTGCAACCATTAGAGCTGGAGCACCTGTATCATAACATCTACCAAGCCAAGCTAGAACTGGCTCCTTATCTGCTCTGATGTAATACTTGCGCACGTTTCTAAGCTCTTCACGAGGGGAAGAACATCCCTGAAGGTCATCTCCTTCCTCCTTCTCCTCCTCTACCTCTACTTGTTGTCCAAATAATCTTTCTGTCACTCTCAAGGATCTCTTTAAGCTGAGAACCACCACTGCTAGCTGCTGTCCTACCAAAAGCTGCATCTTGATCCTCTGATGATCTCAATAACTCAGCTATGTTTTTAAGACAAATTTTCTCTTCCTCCCCAGCAGAAGTACCTTGCTGTCCTCCCCCATCAGCTCCTGGATCATCTTTGGCCTTTCCACTCCTTGTTGTTAAAACTGCTACTTGCTTAATTGGAGCCGTATTTGAATTTACAGCTGCCTTAACAGAAGCTGACAGGTTTTGAGATGGATCAGCTGCTGTGGAGGACACTTCCCGTCCTGCTGTAGGAGAAGGAAATTACTTTGCCTCGTTAATGGCTGCTGAAGACGGGGGAGCTGCCATGTTGGGTGCTGCCACAGCCCCTGGCTGCTTGCCAGAGTCAGCAACAGCACCATTCAAAGCAGCCTTTCCGATAGACATTTTAGCTTTATCTTTAACTGATACAGATTCTCCACTCTCCTCATCACTAGAAGTCTCTGGAACAGAGCCAGAGCTGTGCTTCTTTCTTTTTGATCTATGCTTTATAATGAAACAGGCCTTAGATACCTTCTTCTCCCAGTGCAGGGCATATAACAAATACACATTAATTATCACCACCAGCAGGATTACACACATCGAAAAATTCAGGTTTGGAGCCCAGACATCATTTAAAATTGCTCTTTCACCTACTGGAATCTTAAACTCCCTTATCTCAATTGGCAGAGTGGTCAAAGTCATATTTCCGTATCTACTAAGCCGAAAGAACCCCAGACAGCGGTCATAGAGAAGCTGAATTTTATACTTAAACCATAAATAATATTTATGCATCAGATATTTGCCTATTTGATCGAGAAGTAAACCTAAACAATATTTGTAGATCTAGACCCCAAAAATTGAAAAGAACAGATGCTCCAAAATCCAAAACACCTTCATGTTTGCTAGTCCGACTCAAGTAGGCAATAAATCAAGCTAATTATATCACAGGCCCCATGTTGATGTGCCAGATATGTGGTGGGTTGAGACAGGGCCTAGCTCTCCCTCCCCCACAAAAGAAAGAAACCGCAGCTAGCCCAGTCGGAAAAGCAAAAGGATATGCTATATTGTGACCGTTTGAGGCTGCCCCTTTAAGGAAGGGGACATTGGGGTTGAATGTTTATAAACGAAAGACCTGCACTTTTTTTTTCCTCTCTCTTTCTAACCCTCTCTGGGGAAAAGGGGAGAGAGGGGGGATACAGGGGTGGGGAGCCCTCCTCATCAGAGGAGGGAAATCTCATTTCTGTGTCACTCTGTTGTATATTTCTGTATATATTGTAAATACTGTAAATTCTGTATATATTTCCCTGCGTTCCCTAAACTGCTTTGTAAATATATAGCACATTCCTCTTGCTAATCCAGCTGTGGTTTGTTTTTTTTCCTTTCAATTTTCTTCCCTTTACTTACGGGGGGGGGGGAGAAGGCCCGGCCTTTCCCCCAACCCTGCGACATATATTTACAAGCAAAAATGAAATACAGGTCATATATATACACATATATTCCCTTGCTTTTCAGGCGGTAAGGGGCTGGTGGCTCGGGACTTCCTGAAGAGAGGAGGAGGGGCAGCGGGCTCGGGTTGCCTACGTACCTGAGGGCAGTGATGTAGCTGGGGGAGGGATTGCCACGGAGACCGTGCGCAAACCAAACAGAACCCAGAACGTGTCTGAAGAGAGGAGGCAGCTTGAGGAGCGCAGCTCGCCTTCTTACTGACAGGGGAAGAAAAAAAAAAAAAAAAGAAAAAGAAAAAAACCACAACAAAGGGTGGTTACTGGAAGATGGTTACTACTAGAGCAAAGGCTAACAGAAGGACAGTGGGCACCCAAACAGAGACCACTCACAAGCATGCAGATGTTCAGGTAGGTGGCTGCAGTGAGTGCTGCAACCTGGCACTCGATATGGAGGATGGAAGGAACAACTTCTGCCTCTAGGTGTGAGCAGATCAGTGATCTGATGAGCATGGTGGTCGAACTAAAAGAAGAGGTGGAAAGGCTAAGAGCTATAAGAGATGGCGAACAGAAAATTGACGATTCCCATAAGGTAACCTCTTCAAAACCAGAACAGGGGGTAACTCTTAGCGGAACAGGGAATTTGATACCTTCCCAGCAGCAAGCCTCTCAACCTCCCTGTAGTAACCCACATGAGCAGGGCCAATGGGAACATGTCTCTGCCCAATGGAAGAAATGCAAACGGAGAAAGTCTGCTACTTTGAGCAGCACGCTGCCTACAGTGCAATTACAGAAGAGGTATGAGGCTCTGCAGGAGGAACAGGTCATTGGTAAGGTCGAGGACCCAAGAAGGTCAGAAGCTGCACCAATGACAGGTTGCCTCAGGCCAGCCATCAAAACTTACCCAGAAAAGAAACCTCGTAGGGTCATCATTATAGGAGACTCCCTACTGAAGGGAACAGAGGGCCCAATATGCAGAGCAGACCCATTTCATAGAGAGGTCAGCAGCCTCCCTGGTGCCCAAGAAAAAGACATTGTAGATAAAATTCCTAACCTCGTGAGTCCTTCAGACAACAATCCACTTCTGGTCTTTCAGGTGGGTAGTGATGATGTAACAATGAGAGGCTCACAATCTATAAAAAAGATTTCAGAACCTTAGGGCAACTGCTAAAGGGATCAGGGGCTCAAGTTGTGTTCTCAACTATCCCTCTAACGTCAGCAATGGATGAGGAAACACTGAGGAAGGGCCGACAGATCAATTCATGGCTCGGGCTGGTGCCATCGACAGGGCTTTGGGTTCCACAATCATGGATTGGTTTTCAAGGCACCAGAACTGAAAACAACTTATGGGACACACTTGTCCCAGAGGGGGAAAAGAATATCCTGGGGCAGGAATTGGCAGGGCTCATTGATAGGGCTTTAAACTAGATGTGAAGGGGGAAGGGGTTAATAGTCTCCTGCTGGCCGGTGACAAACAGAGGGGCAGCTCACCAGCAGCAGAGAGAAGGAGAGCTGGTAAGGGCTCTCAACTTGCTGCCCTGAGGCAAGCCACGAATGATCCACCAGGACATTCTGTGGAAACCGAGGGGAATTGTCACAAGAGGAGGACAGGGCCAGCCCAGCTGAAGTGCTTCTATGCGAATGTGCACAGCTTGGGCAACAAAGAGGATGAGTTAAGGGCCACTGTGCTGCTGGGATGCCACAACATAGTGGCTGTTACTGAAACTTGGTGGGATGAATCCCATGACTGGAATGTAGGGATAGATGGGTATAAACTCTTTAGGAAGGATAGGCAGGGAAGGAGAGGAGGAGGTGTTGCCCTCTATGTCAGTAACCAGTTGGAATCCGTGGAGCTCCACATGGGGCGGGATGATGAGCTGGTTGAGAGTGTATGGGTTAAAATGAAAGGCAGGACAGGGGAAGGAGATATTACTGTGGGGGTCTCCTACGGGCCACCTGACCAGCAGATCCAAGCAGATGAGGCCCTCCACAGGCAAATAGAAGCGGCTTCCAGGTCACAAGCCCTGGTCCTCATGGGTGATTTCAACCACCCGGACATCTGCTGGAGGGACAACACAGCAAGGCACCAGCAATCCAGGATGTTCCTGGACTGCATAGAAGACAACTTCCTCCTCCAAATAGTAGAGGAACCAACAAGAAATGGTGCTATGCTGGACCTCGTTCTCACCAACAGGGAAGGGCTGGTAAGCAATGTGAGGCTCAGAGACAGCCTTGGCTGCAGTGACCATGTAGCAGTTGAATTTAATATCCTCAGGGCAATCAGGAGGAAGTATTCCAAGCTTACAACCCTAGACTTTAGGCGTGTAGACGTTGATCACTTCAGGGATCTGATGGCCAAAGTGTCGTGGGACAAAGCCCTGGAGGGAAGAGGGACCCAGGACAGCTGGTCAGTATTCAAGGACCACCTCCTCTGTGTCCAGGAGCGCTGTATACCAACAAAGAGAAAAGCAGATAAGAATGCTAGGAGGCCTGCCTGGATGAGCAAGGAGCTACTGGACACACTATTACTTAAAAAGAAATTCTACAGGAAGTGGAGAGAAGGACAGGTAGAACAGTGGGTATATAAGGAAGCTGCCCGAGCAGCAAGAGTCCTGGTTAGGAAAGCCAAAGCAGAGTTTGAATTGAATCTAGCCAGGGAGATTAAAGGGAACACTAAGAACTTCTACAGGTATATTAATGGGAAGAAGACGACTAGGGAAGGTGTGGGCCCCCTCAGAAAGGAAAATGGTGACATGGTCACAAGTGATGAGGAAAAGGCTGAGGTACTTAATAACTTCTTTACCTCAGTCTTCACTGCAAGGGCCTCTAGCCGCACTCCTGATGTTATGGAAGACAATGCCAGGGACGGAGAGGAAGAACTGCCCATTGTAAGTGAAGATCAGGTTTGTGATCACCTGAAGAACTGGAAAATGTTCAAGTCTATGGGACCCGACGGGATACACCCACGGGTACTGAGAGAACTGGCAGATGAGGTTGCGAAACACCTCTCTATTATATTTCAAAAGTCATGGCAGTCTGGGGAAGTCCCCACAGACTGGAAAAGGGGAAACATTGCCCCCATTTTCAAAACGGGTAAGAAGGAGGAACCAGGGAACTACAGGCCAGTCAGTCTCACCTCTGTGCCCAGAAAGATCATGGAGCAGATCCTCCTGGAGGCACTACTGGCTCAGAAGAATAGTGAAGAGGTGATTGGGAACAGTCAGCATGGCTTTGCCAAGGGCAAATCCTGCCTGACCAACCTGGTGGCCTTCTATGAGCAGGTGACAAAATTAATAGATGAGGGGCGGGCAACTGATGTCATTTACCTGGACCTGAGCAAAGCCTTCGACACTGTCCCGCACCACATCCTGGTCTCCAAACTGGTGACACATGGGTTTGATGGGTGGACCACTAGATGGATAAGGAATTGGCTTGATGGCCGCACCCAAAGAGTGGCTGTCAATGGGTCCATGTCCCAGTGGAGGCCAGTGACAAGCGGAGTCCCTCAGGGATCAGTCCTGGGACCTGTCTTGTTCAACATCTTTGTGGGTGACATGGACAGTGGCATTGAGTGCACCCTCAGCAAGTTTGCTGATGACACCAAGCTGTGTGGTGCTGTTCTGGGTTGAGGCAGCCCCCTTCCCCACCCCGGCAACAATAAACACTCAGACAAACGGATTGCAAAAGTGATGGAAAGTTTAAATAGAAAGCAGTGAACTTTTGCAGAAAAGCAAAAGCACAGTGACAAAGAAAAATTCCCAAACAGACCCAGAGAGATCCCATCCCTACCTAAGGGTACACCCAAGACCCCCAGGGCTCTTTCTTCCCCCTCCCACTGCTAGGCTAGTCTCAGCTGGCCAGATCTGAGACTGCCCATCCCCCCGTGGCCTTGGGCCTAGCCAGGCCCAAAGCCAGGAGACATCTCCCCCAGTTACCGGCAGACAGAGGAAGAAGAAAAGAGATAGTGCTAGACTCCGCACTGGATCTTATAGTGGGTGCAAAGGATTGTGGTATGAAATACTACATAATTTCCTGTGTCCACCCCTCTGGGCTGGACCTCTGGACACAGGAAGTAAACATTACAGGGGGGCACCCAGCTCAAACTGTAACACGCCACCCCTTATTTCATACCACAATCTTTGCACCCAAACACATCATTTAATCAGAAATCTTCCGATGACATGTTCGGCAAAGTCCATATCTTCATCTGGGCGTCCACCCAAACAGTCTCTCATTCAGGCTCTAGTGTCCGTCCATTCCAGTTCTTCTTCCCTCATCTAATAGAACCTCTCAGCAATGCAGAGTTCACTCTTCTGCGGTGCAAGCTCTTCATGGATCCGTTGGACATCCTGGTCACCTGGAAGGAACCTCACAACTTCTCAACCAAACCTTTATTTCCATCTCTATTTACTCAGCGGCATGTTTCCACCCCTGGGGCAAGCCAGTCAGAACAATCAGGCTCTAACTGCTTCTCCACCCCTCCAGGAAAACAGCACGCTGAGCCTTTCATAACCCTGCACGGACCTATCCCAAGCCCAGGGCTGACCGCTTCCAGCCGCGGCCCGAGGCTCTACAGATGCATGTCAGGATACACCGCCTTCCCACTAGGCGTTCACGTACCAAAACGTGCCAGCATCCAACAACTTAACCCTCCCCTGGCGGAGGGAGGGGCTGCACCACAACCTAGAGAGAAGAAGGGAGGTGGAGCCAGGTGCTCGGCGCCATTTTCAGAACTCGTCCGAAAAAGTCGGGGAAGAGACTAGGGCCGGCCCCGCCGCAACCCGAGCGCACGGCCAGGACCGCCGCCGCCGCTCCGAGCGCACGGCCGGTCCCGCCGCCACCGCAGCTCGAGTGGACGGCCGGGGGGCCACCAGCGCCGCTCCGAGCGCACAGCCGGACCCACCACCGCAACCCGAGCGCACGGCCATGCTCACCGCCGCCGCAGCCCGAGCGCACGGCCGGGGACCGCCGTCGCCGCTCCGAGCGCATGGCCGGTCCCGCCGCCACCGCAGCTCAAGTGGATGGCCGGGGACCGCTGTCGCCGCTACGAGCGCACGGCCGGACCCGCCGCCGCCCGAGCACACAGCAGGGCTCCACCCACCTCTGCCGCCGCGGTACAGAATCAAAATCGCCTCCACCCCTCGGGCATTCAAACGCCTCCTCCAGCGAAAGCCATCAGCACGTCCTCAGGGCCCTTGGGAACAGCTTTCAGCTGGAGTCCCCGTTCGTCCATAAGGAGTCGAGCTCGCCCGCTCGCCGTGGCTGGCCCTACCCCGCAGCGAGAGCGGACTTGACTTTGACCTGCTCGCCACTGCTCCTCCCCCACTTCACTCCCTGCCGCTTCTACCGCTCCGCAGAGAATAAATGTGGGGTAAGGCAGGTCCCGCATTCTCAAGCGGTGCCCCCATTCCGATGGTTAAGAACCACCCCTGCTTGAAATAGCAGGAGGGACTCTCTGCCACCGGCCACGCACCAGGAGTCCCCCTGCAATCCACAAGTACTGACACATTCGCCCCAACAACAACACGAGCCCCCAACTGCCAAAAAACCAAAACGACGCCCAGAACTAAATTTAAACTCTCTTATCTTTTGCAATACAATCTGCAGAGTAGCCACAATAACCAACTCCTACTCCTGCCTGGCTCGCCAAGAATGTAAAGGGGTTGGGGGCAGATCCTCTGCCCACCTTAACCATCCTCTGCTACCAAGAATGTGCTGGGTTGAGGCAGCCCCCTTCCCCACCCCGGCAACAATAAACACTCAGACAAACGGATTGCAAAAGTGATGGAAAGTTTAAATAGAAAGCAGTGAACTTTTACAGAAAAGCAAAAGCACAGTGACAAAGAAAAATTCCCAAACAGACCCAGAGAGATCCCATCCCTACCTGAGGGTACACCCGAGACCCCCAGGGCTCCTTCTTCCCCCTCCCACTGCTAGGCTAGTCTCAGCTGGCCAGATCTGAGACTGCCCATCCCCCCGTGGCCTTGGGCCTAGCCAGGCCCAAAGCCAGGAGACATCTCCCCCAGTTACCGGCAGAAAGAGGAGGAAGGAAAGAGATAGTGCTAGACTCCGCACTGGATCTTATAGTGGGTGCAAAGGATTATGGTATGAAATACTACATAATTTCCTGTGTCCACCCCTCTGGGCTGGACCTCTGGACACAGGAAGTAAACATTACAGGGGGGCACCCAGCTCAAACTGTAACAGGTGCAGCAGACACGCTGGAGGGAAGGGAGGCCATCCAGAGGGACCTTGACAGGCTGGAGAGGTGGGCACAAGCCAACCTCATGAGGTTCAATAAGAGCAAGTGCAGGGTCCTGCATCTGGGTCGAGGCAATCCCAGGCACAAATCCAGGCTGGGCAGTGACTGGCTGGAAAGCAGCCCCGAGGAGAGAGACTTGGGGGTGCTGATGGACAAAAAGCTCAACATGAGCTCTCAGTGTGCACTTGCAGCCCGCAAAGCCAATCAGATCCTGGGCTGCATCAGGAGAAGTGTGGCCAGCAGGTCAAGGGAGGTGATTTGCCCCCTCTACTCAGCTCTGGTGAGACCCCACCTGGAGTACTGTGTCCAGTTCTGGAGCCCCTATTACAAGAGGGATATGGATGTGCTGGAGCATGTCCAGAGAAGGGCCACGAGGATGATCAGAGGGCTGGAGCACCTCTCCTACGAGGACAGACTGAAGGCGTTGGGGCTGTTCAGTCTGGGGAAGGGAAGGCTCCGAGGTGACCTAATTGTGGCCTTCCAGTATCTGAAGGGGGCCTACAGGAAGGCTGGGGAAGGACTTCTCAGGATCTCAGGTAGTGATAGGACTAGGGGAAATGGATTGAAGCTGGAGGTGGGGAGATTCAGGCTGGATGTGAGGAGGAGGTTCTTCACCATGAGAGTGGTGAAACCCTGGAATGGGTTGTCCAGGGAGGCGGTCGAGGCCCCGTCCCTGGAGGTGTTTCAGTCCAGGCTGGATGGGGCTCTGGCCAGCCTGATCTAGTGTGGGGTGTCCCTGCCCATGGCAGGGGGGTTGGAACTAGATGATCCTTGTGATCCCTTCCAACCCTGACGGATACTATGATACTATGATGCAATATACAGTATTTACAATATATATACAGAAATACACAGCAAAGAAAAATACCAGAACAAAACTTCCTCCTCCGGACAGAGGAGGGCTCCCTCCCTATACCCCCCTCTCTCCCCCTTCCTCCTTTTTTTCCCAAAAAGGGTTAGAGAGAGAAAAGGCAGTTATTAAGGAAAAGAATTCGTATTAGGCCTCCAAGAGCATGCAGGATTAGTGCTTATCTGTTATCCAGGGTCGTTCCGACTACTTGCTCCGAAGAAGACAGGCTGGAAAGGGAGAACAGAGAGGAACTGAGAAAAATTCCAACTGAACTAAAACTTACAGTTGCATTCTACCAATCTACCAATGAAATTAGTTTAGAATATCTGATTGTTTTTGTTATTATTCCAAAACATTCAGCCAGAGTGTTCCAGCACTGTCTCTCTCTTAAAGGCACAGCCTAAAATGGTCACACTCTGTTCATAAAATTAGAAACTCTTGAGTAGAGGTGGAAATTATTTTTATTCCACTCTTCTCATTTTAACATTGCTCCACTCCAAAGATTAAAATGTTGTTTGGTTGTTTTCAGTTTGCTCTCTGAGTTTATTTATAGAGTGTTTCTATACATTTATTCTTCTGTCAAAATTTTCTTTGGGTTCAAGCAGATTTAGTTTCCTGATGCTTCTTTTGCTCCTGTAAATTTAAAGAATAATTACATCTTTGCTACTTGTTTTTACAGTTAGATCAACAAGTTCTAGACTGAACAGGTGCTGAATCCATCTCCCTTTAAATAAAGACCTTTTTCCTGTCACAGCTTAAATTCATCTTTACTGAATATGGAGATTCAGTAAGGTCGTAAAATAATCCAGTCACACATCTCCCAGCAAAATCATAGCTATTCTCTGCAGGTCTGCTGGAGCTATTCCTTGTTGTCTAGTAAGATATGTCAGGAAAAAGTTGCTATAAGAAATTACCAAGAGAAATCAGAGGAAGAAGCTCCTGGAAGGACTGGTGGTCCACTGGGATCCAGAGGAAATGAGTTGTGAGCTGGAAGGTTGGATGGTTCCTCTCTCATAGAGAAGATGAATGGGATAATCCAGCTACTGATTAAAGGCAGCTGAAAAGAGGATTATCAGTGGTAAGGGAGCAGCTCTTATATTTGGTGTTTTCAGCAAGAGACTTTCTGAAGGTAAGGAGCGAAATATGCAGTATAGAAAGCCATTGTGTTGGTGAAAGAGGAGCTGCAGCATGGAAAAGACAGATGTATTTCGCCACCATGCTATCTGAGTGTGACTGTTTGAGGCTGTCCCCTTAAGAAAGGGAATATTGTGGTCGGATGTTTGTTAACGAAAGACGGATCTAAACTAATTTCATTGGTAGATTGGGGGGAAGCACCTTTTGAACTCTAGGTACAGCAGAGACTGGTCTTTCTCAGTCCGGCAGTCTCACCTTCTTTTTCCTTCCTGGCAGCAGCTCGCAGCTTTCTGGGCTTTCGGCCAGACTCGGCCTTGGGAAGAGATAAGAACTTTCTAACACGTAACGGCCTAACTGCTTCTAATTAATCACTGCTCTTTTTTCTCTTTTCTCTCTTTCTAACCCTCTCTGGGGAAAGGGGGAGAGAAGGGGGAGCAGAGGTGGGGAACCCCCTCAGCAGAGGGGGAAACTCTCATCTCTGTGCTACTTTATTGCATATTTTTGTATATATTGTAAATATTGTGAATTCTGTATATTCCCCTGCATATCCTATATTGCTTTGTAAATATACAGCACCCACTGCTTTGCTAATTCAGCTGTGAGTTTTATTTCTTCACTTTCCGGGGGTAGGAGAAGGCACGGCCTTTCCCTTCCAACCCTGCGACATTCTTTTTTCTTGGCTTACCCAACGTGCGGCAAATAATTACCTTAATTTATTACTTGATTGATTTAGTGTTTTCTAGCTGAATTAGCAAACATGAAGGTGTTGTGGTTCGTAGAACGACTGTTCTTTTCAATTTTTGGGGCTCTGGTTTACAGATATTTTTTGGGTTTGATTTTGGATTACCTGGGTAAATATTTGGTGCGGACAATTTATCTGTGGTTTATGTATAGAGTTAGATTATGGTATGGAAAATGTATTGATTTAT
This sequence comes from Melanerpes formicivorus, assembly GCF_026170545.1. Lineage (NCBI taxonomy): Eukaryota > Metazoa > Chordata > Aves > Piciformes > Picidae > Melanerpes > Melanerpes formicivorus. Next base: position 1,898,669 of record NW_027142409.1, read on the forward strand.
TATGGCCAGCGAGATACAGAAATGTTACCTCCACCACTCTCCCAATTGAGATAAAGGGTTTTAAGATTCCGCCGGAGGAGAGAGTAACTTTAGGTGATGGCTGGGATCCAAAGGTGATTTATTTCATGTGTATAATCCTGCTCTCAGTGATAATTAACATGTATCTCCTGATTTCTTTGCGACAGGAGAGTAAGTTATCCAGACCGTGTTTTGTTATTAAAACTAGATCAAAGAGAAAACGGCGTAGTTCTGGGTCAGTCCCAGAGACATCTAGTGACGAGGAGTGTGGAGAATCTGTGTCAGATAAAAAGAAAGCTAAGAAGTTAATTGGAAAGGCTGCTCTAAATGACTTTGCTGCTGATTCTGGCAAGCTGCCAAGGGCGGCGGCTGGTATCAACATGGCGTCTCCTCCTTCTTCTCCTCCTTCTTCTCCGTCGGCCATTAACGGAGCAACGTCACTTCCGCCCACTCTCTCGGTGGGACCAGAAGTCACTGCCCCAGCAGCTGATTTATCTCAGGACCTGTCAGCTTCTATTAAGGTGGCTGTAAATTCAAACACAGCTCCAGTTAAGGTGGCAGTTTTAAAGACTAGAAGTGGAAAGATCAAAGCTGATGGAGAAGAAGAACAGGAGACTGATCCTGGTGAGGGGCCCTCTACTCTAAGAAATCCTGCTGAGGATGAAGAGAAGATTTGTTTTAAAGATCTAGCTAACCTAGTGAGAGCAAAGCAGGATAGAGATGAAGCTAGGCAAAGGTGGTTCTCAGCTTAAAGAGATCCTTGAGAAAATGACAGGAGGATTATTAGGGCAACCAGTTGGGAAAGAAGAGGAACAAGATAACATAACCGACTGTTCCTCGCCGTGTGAGGAATTGAGAAATGTCCGTAAAGATTATACCAGGGAAGATAAGGAGCCAGTTCTAGCTTGGCTTAGTAGGTGTTATGATACAGGTGCTCCAGCTCTAACAGTTGGAGACAAGTCAGCAGCTCAGTTAGGAACTCTCTCGAGGGATATGGGAATAGATAGGCATCTGGGCAGGGTTCTCGGTAAGGTTAATCTGTGGATACACCTTTTAATGGCGGTTGCCCTGAGATACCCTTCCCGAGATGATCTTCCATGGAATCCTAAACCCTGGGCTACCATAGATGAGGGAATTAAGCGCTTGAGAGAATTTGCTGTTAGAGAGCTACTCTATGGTGAACATGAAACTCTGAATCCTGATGACATTCCTGTGGGTATTGGTCTTGCTAAAAAGATCATCAAACTTGCTCCTTCTAATTATGCAAACATTCTGGCATTTCTTGTGTCAAGAAATTATGGTGGAGCTTCTCCTATGGTTGGCCAATTCAGTGATCAAATGAGACAACTGGAGGATAGCATGACACATGTTTCTTTGGTTTCAGCCATTGAAACTATGTCTGGTGATATACAGAATTGCATAAGAGAGTTAAAGGATGAATTTAGAAATTCCATATCCCAATAGGTACAAAGGGATAATTTCAATTCTTCCTCGAGGTGGATACAAGTTTCATCTGTGAGGAACACGTGTCCTCCAAGGAGGTCATTCCAAAACAGATCAAATCAAAACAGAGCACCAAGGCAATCATGTAGGACTATTTGGAGGTAGCAATACCAGAAGGGTAGCTGTTACTTCCACAGTTCCCCTGAGCAACTCTAGTAGCTCCAACAGTGGCTCCAGTTATAACATGCAAAGTTATAACACGCAAAGTTGTAACACTGCACACTATGCTCAATGCACATGCAGGCATGTTCCCCATAACTAGGGGTGCCCTGCCTCCTGCCAGGGGGAGGAGAGGGATAACAGAGATAATAGAATCTATTGGGATGTGTACATCCAGTGGCCTGGCACTTCACAATTTCGGAAGTACAGGGCCTTGGTTGACACAGGAGCTCAGTGCACCATAATGCCATCAAATTATCAGGGATCAGAGACTGTAACTATTCTGGGAGTCACTGGTGGATCTCAAGAGTTAAGTAAGGTGGAGGTTAATATAAGTTTAACTGGTAAACAACGGAGGAAGCATACAGTTGTGACCGGACCTGACGCACCTTGTATTTTGGGAACTGATTTTCTGAGAGAAGGGCGTTTCAAAGACCTTAGAGGTTACAAATGGGCTTTTGGAGTAGCTTCTGTAGAAATTGATGGACACAAATTGAAGCTGTCTGCTAGACCTGAGCTTTCTGATGAATCTGCAGCTGTGGGACAACATAAGATACAGGACATTAAAGTGCCGGTTGCTTCTCAGACTGTGCATCACAGACAATACAGAACCAACCGTGACTCTTTGTTGCCCATTCAGAATCTGATTCGTCAGTTGGAGAGTCAGAAACTCGTCAGCAAAACTCATTCACCTTTCAACAGTCCAGTGTGGCCTGTGCGAAAGCACAATGCAGACTGGTGTCTGACAGTCGACTACTGAGCCCTAAATGAAGTGACAACACCTATGAGTGCAGCAGTACCAGACATGATGGAGCTACAGTATGAGCTTGAATCCAAAGAGGCCAAATGGTATGCTACCATAGTCATTGCTAATGCATTTTTCTCTATTCCCATAGCAGAGGAATGCAGGCCTCAGTTTGCTTTCACCAGGAGAGGAATCCAGTACACTTTCAGCAGATTGCAAATGGGCTGGATCCACAGCTCAAACATCTGTCATGCAGTGATCCACGATGCTCTGGAGAAAGGCGGTGCTCCAGAACATATTCAGTTCATCGATGATATCATCGTCTGGGGTAAAACTGCTGAGGAAGCCTTCGAGAAAGGTAACAAAATCATTGACATTCTTCTGAATGCAGGCTTTGCCATCAAGCGAGACAAGGTGAAAGGACCTACCACAGGGATTCAGTTTCTGGGAGTGCGATGGCAGGATGGATGCCGACACATTCCAGTGGATTTGGTAAATAGAGTCTCTACCATGGCGAATCCCACAAACATACAAGAGACCCTACGTTTCTTGGGGATAGTGGGATTTTGGAGACTGCACATTCCTGGATACAGTCATAGTATCATAGTATAGTATCATAGTATCATTCAGGGTTGGAAGGGACCACAAGGATCATCTAGTTCCAACCCCCCTGCCATGGGCAGGGACACCCCACACTAGATCAGGCTGGCCAGAGCCTCATCCAGCCTGGTCTTAAACAGTCAAAATGTGAAACCTCTGTATGATGTGACTCGAAAGAGAAACAACTTCCACTGGCGACTTGAACAACAAGCAGCCTTTGACCAAATAAAGCAAGAGGTTGTTCCAGCAGTGGGTCTGGGACCTGTCCGAGATGGTCCAGACATTAAGAACATTTTGTACACGGCTGCAAGTGACAATGGTCCCACCTGGTGCTTGTGGCAAAAAGCTCCAGGTGAGACACGTGGACGACCTCTTGGTTTCTGGAGTCAAGGTTACAGAGGTTCAGAGGCTAACTATACTCCAACAGAGAAAGAAATTTTAGCTGCCTATGAAGGAGTAAAAGCATCTTCTGAAGTAATTGGAACTGAATCACAACTTCTCTTAGCTCCCAGATTACCAGTTTTGAATTGGATGTTCAAAGGCAAAGGCTCCACACCATATCATACCACAGACTCAACATGGTCTAAGTGGATGGCTCTGATAACACAGAGAGCTCGAATGGGAAATCTTGAAAGGCCTGGTCTAGTGGAGGTGATCTCAAGTTGGCCTGAAGGTATCAACTGTGCCAAACCTCCAGAGGAAAAAGTAACTCGTGCTGAAGAAGCTCCTCCTTACAATGACCTTTCTGATGATGAAAAGAAATATGCTTTGTTCACAGACGGTTCCTGTTGTCTTGTTGGAAACAAGCGGAGGTGGAAGTCTGCAGTGTGGAGTCCAACACGCCGAGTTGCAGAGGCGAGGGATGGAGAAGGAGAATCCAGTCAGTTCACTGAGGTAAAAGCTGTCCAGCTAGCTCTCGACGTAGCTGAATGTGAGAGATGGCCAAAGCTTTATCTCTACACCGACTCATGGATAGTAGCCAATGCTCTATGGGGTTGGCTAAAGAACTGGAAGAAGAGTGGTTGGCAGAGAAAAGGAAAACCCATTTGGGCAGCCGACCTGTGGCAGGACATTGCTGATCGAATCGAGAGAATTCCAGTGAAAGTGAGACACATCGATGCTCACATTCCTAAGAGCAAAGCTACTGAGGAACAGCAACACAACCATCAGGCAGATCTAGCTGCAAAGGATTCTCACGTAGACATGGACTCTAATCTTGATCTCGACTGGAAACACCGAGGTGAGATGTTCTTAGCTCGGTGGGCTCATGATTTGTCAGGACATCAAGGCAGAGATGCAACATACCAATGGGCTTGTGACAGATCCATAGACATTTCCATGGATGCTATCACACAAGTCATCCATGACTGTGACATTTGTGCTGCTATTAAGCAGGCAAAACGACTTAAGGCCTTGTGGTATGGTAACAGATGGTCCAAGTACAAGTATGGTGAAGCTTGGCAGATTGACTACATCACTCTGCCACGTTCTCGTTCTGGTAAGCAGTACGTGCTTACTACGGTAGAGGCAAACACTGGATGGTTGGAAACTTATCCAGTTCCACATGCAACTGCACGCAACACCATTCTCGGTCTGGAGAGACAGATCCTGTGGAGACACGGAAATCCAGAGAGGATTGAGTCAGACAACGGAACTCATTTCAAGAACAACCTTGTAAAGAACTGGGCAAAAGAGGACAGTATTCAGTGGATATTCCACATTCCCTACTATGCACCAGCTTCAGGGAAGATTGAACGCTACAACGGTTTGTTGAAGACCACTCTTAAAGCCATGGGGGTTGGATCTTTGAAAAACTGGGAGAAACATTTAGCACAAGCAACCTGGCTGGTAAATCGTAGAGGTTCAGTGAACCGAGCTGGACCTGCACATTCAGATTTGCTACGGAAAGTAGAAGGTGATAGAGTTCCTGTTGTTAGAGAAAAGAATCTGTTAGGTAAAACTGTTTGGGTATTTTCACCCTCAGGAGAGGCTAGACCTGTCCGAGGGGTGGTTTTAGCTGAAGGTCCGGGTCACACTTATTGGGTAATGCAAGAGAATGGTGAGATTCAGTGTATTCCACAAAGAAATTTAACTTTAGCTGAAAGAGGTTAATGTCAAACTGTTGTACAGCTACATCGCGTCCAAAGGAAGAATCAACGAGGAAAATCTATGGTGCACGAACCCTGAGATCCCTGAGAGCCCTGAGTCAACTAAGAGACCCTGAGATTCCCTGTTTGCCTTTTCTTCTCTTTGTCGGCGAAGAAATGAACTGTTTTGCATTTTTCTCATTTTCTGATTTTCTTGGACTTTTGAATCATCTACATCTGAACATAGCTGGAATGGACTATGAACTTTACTTATAAACTGTAAATATCGTTTTGGATTGGATGGACAGTATGAACGGCCAATGAAATTGTTTAGAAGGGGTGGACTGTGACTGGTTGACGCTGTCCCCTTAAGAAAGGGAATATGGTGGACGGAAGTTGATAAACGAAAAGAAGGATCTAAACTAATTTCATTGGTAAAGTGGGAGGAAGCACCTTCTGAACTGGGAGTGCAGGAGGGTATCCTGGGCATTCCGGCACTTTATCTTCAGTCTTGCTTCCGCTCCTCCGCAGGGCAGCAGCTTTCTGTGCTGGGCTTTCGGCCATGGCTTTGGCCTTCAAACTGACAAACCTGATAAGACCTGTATTAACTGTTTTGCAATTAACACTGCTTCTAACCTTTTTTTCTCTTTCTCTCTCTTTCTAACCCGCTCTGGGGAAAGAGGGGAGAGAGGGGAGAGTGGAGGTGGGGAACCCCCTCAGCAGGGGGGGGGAACTCTCATTTCTGTGTTACTTTATTGTATATCTTTGTATATATTGTAAATATTGTAAATTTGTATATGTTCCCCTGCATATCCTACATTGCTTTGTAAATATACAGCTCCACTGCTTTGCTAATTCAGCTGTGAGGTTTTTTTTCCCTTTCCCTTCAATTTTCTTTCCCTTTACATTACAGGGGGGAGGGAGGAGGCTTTTGGGCCTTACCCTTCTAACCCTACGACACTGTATTTACAAGCAAAACTACAATGAAGTTCAATGAATATATACAAAATATACAATATTTACGAGTATTTACAATCAATAAACAGCACAAGGATCCCCCTGGTCAAAGACCAAGGGAAGCTAATAGCTTCTCCCTCCTTGCCTCTCCCTTTTGTTCCACCCAATAGTGATTTATTTACATTTTACTACTTTCTGTTCAAGATCTGTGAAAAATTTTTAAAGGCATTGCCTAAAACTTCCACAATGCACAAAGTTCTCATTCCACTTCAAAATGACCTGAAACCAGACTTTTCTGAAACTTGGATTTTTATGCCTTTCATTGCAAAGGTCACAGTACACCAATAACTCCTATATAAAACAGAACAACAGTTCAAATAGAAAGACAATGCTCCAACTAAATCTTACGGTCGCACTGACACAAGTCAGCAGGTCTGAGGCTGTGGTGCTGAATCCTAGCATTTCCATTTAGACTGATATTTGACAGCATTAGAAAAAAATGGTGAGGTCAAAAGGACTACTGTTCCTGGGACTGACAAGGAAACCATTTTACATATTTGTTTCAGCCTACAGAAGAGGGTAATTCTTTTGGACATTGCTGGGTTTTATTTTCATAAAGAATGAATAAATTATCTTAGTCCCCTGGATCACAGGATGTTAAGTTCAAATCCTGTCACTGGAATAATGACTACAAAATACTTCAGTGTTGATTCTGCAATTTGTGGGTAGTTTAGGTGGGAAAGGCATTTCTCCAAGCTTGCTCTCTTGATATGTTGAAATTACAGAAAAACCAAATTGTCAAAAGGGTGGCCAGGATAGTCAAAATGGCTATTGGCTGAAGTATGTACAAAAAAAAGTAGACTAAATTCTCTAAAATACTACCCTGTTGTTTGATTTTCATCTCTACAAAAAGCCTATGACAACTTAACTATATCTGGCTAATTTTTTTTGATTCTTCTCTTCAAAGTCCTAGGTAAAGATTCCTAAGGGTTAGGAAATCACAGAATGATAGGGATTGGAAGAGACCTCTGGAGATCATTTAGTTAAAGCCCCCTGACAGAACAGGTTCACCTACTTTAAGCTGCACAGGACTGTGTCCAGGCAGATTTTGAATGACTCCAGAGATGGAGACTCTTTCTGGGCACCTTTCTGGGTAGCCTGATCCAGTGCTCTGTCACCCTCAAAGTAAAGAAGTTCATCCTTATGTTTAGATGGAACTTACTATGTTCAAGTTTGTCCCCATTACCTCTTGTCCTGTCACTAGGCACCACTGCAAAAAGGCTGGCCCCATCTTTCTGGCACCCACCCTTTAAGTATTTATAAGCACTGATAAGATTCTCCCTCAGTCTTCTCTAGGCTAAAAAGCCCTAAGTCCCTCAGCCTTTCTTCATAAAGGAGACATTCTAATCCCCTAATCATCTTTGTAGGCTTTTGCTGTACCTTCTCAAGCAGTTCCCTGTCCTTGAACTGGGGAGCCCAGAACTGGACACAGCACTCCAGATGAGGCCTCACCAGGGCAGAGTAGAGGGGTAGGAAAACCTCCTGGAAAACCTCCCTCTACTTGTTTGCCACAGTCTTCTAGATGGACCCCAGGATGCTATTTAGTATTTTTTCATCTATTTAGTATTCCTAAGGTTGGAAGGGACCTCAAAGATCATCAAGTCCAACCTGTCACCCCAGACCTCATGACTAGAGTAGGGAGGACACTACTGCCCACTGCTGTTGGCCTTCTTGCCACAAGGGCATGTTGCTGGTTTATGGTCATCCTGTTGTTGTGCTTGTGTTGAACTCCATAAACTTACTCTCAACTCCTTTGCTTGTCACGGTCACACGGGCTGGCAGCACAGCCTTCTGTAAGTTTTGCATCATCAGTGAACTTGCTGAGGGAACACTCTATCCAGGTCACTGATGAATATATTGATCAGGGCTTAAATCTCACTTGGAGTTCCTCCAAAATTTAGAGGTGTTCTTGTATGAGGTTCTACCTCACTGAAGATTAGGGAATATAGTGGTCAGTCATATTAAAACATTTGATCCCTATTATTTTATTCACTATGGACATAATTTACTCAATTCACATTTCTATAGGGTTTACATTTCAGATTTGTTATGGTTTTGATCAGTCAGTTATTTGAAAAGTAAACAGCAGATTCTTGTTAGTTTACAAACAACATTATAGAGAAAATAACCAATAAAACAGAGCAAAAGTGTAGACGACGGAGATAGGAATCAATACGGCTGACCAATGTGATCGAGTATGGTTCCTTTATTGTTCCAGTGTTGCAGGCCAATGGTGCAGGCCTGAGGTGCAGGCCTATGGAGCAGGCCTGTAGTGCAAGTATAGCACTGTAAAGTGTAGAAGAAACAGGAGACAGGAAAGGCAGAAGTGCGTAGCAAGGCAACTGCTACAACTTATATAAACTCGGAGTGCCCTGTTGGCATAGCTCTGTTGGTTCCCTATGAGTGACCACACATTGCACTATTACAGATTATTGGTCCAACTACTAATGACACAACGAGGTTGTTGATGCAGGTGCATGTCCTGTTGTCCCAAGATAACTGTCCATGTTTATAGATACCAGTGTCTTGTTTTAGTTACATGCTGCAGGCACAGCACTGTTTTGCTCCACTGCTAGCTGGCTCTGCATTTATGCTGAGCATGGCCTACCATCATGTCAGGCTCTAGGCCTGCACTGCCAGATTGCTCACACTGCTCGTCGCTGGCATTGACACACAAAAGCACAGAAACAAGCAAACTCTACCTCTCTAATGACTAATTACTATTAATTACATAATTAATATAATGAAAATGTCTCTTCTCATGTTGTTCAAGTCTCTCCGTGTTTGTGTTTGAGCAACCAAAAAGGTAGTTCTGGGTTTTAAGAGGTTTTAAACGTTTTTCTCACATACTGTATTAGACATGTAACATTGCTGATCACAGCCAGTCTGGGATGACCAAATCTAAACCATCTATCTGCACTTTCTCAATCTAAGCAGAGTAAATGAAATGTCGGGTCTGTTAATATGCAAACAGAACTAATTCTGCTTAGTGATTTGTATTTTCAATTCAGTCTCTTCTAAGTAACTGTACTTTGTGAAGTTAATGGCATATTTTTTGAAGATTGGAGTGAGGTTTGCCTTCCTCCAGTCCCCAGGCACCTCTCCTATCTGCCATGACTTACCAGAGATGGTGGAGAGCGGTCTGGCAATGACCTTCGCCAGTTCCCTCAGCACTCGCAGGTGCATCCCATCAGGACCCATGGATATATGGATGTCCAGATAACATAACTCTTCCCTAACCCAGTCCTCATCAGCCCAGGAAAACCACTCTTTTGTCATGTCTTCTTCTGGCACCTCAAGGGTCTGGAACTCCTGAGGACAGCAGTATAGATGGAGACAAAGAAGGCATTTAGTAACTCCTTCTTTGTATCCTCTGTCACCAAGGCACCCACCTCATTCACCAGTGGGCCTACGTTGCCTCTAGTGTTAGTTTTTCCTGCAATGTATTTGAAGAAGTCCTTTCTGTTGTCCTTGACCTCCCTTGCAAGGTTAAATTCCAAGGAGGCCTTACCCCCTTGTGAGGAGAGACTGAGGGAGCTGGGTCTCTTTAGCTTGGAAAAGAGGAAACTATTTATAAATACATAAGGGCTAAGTGCCAAGAGGATAGAGCCAGGCTCTTTTTGGTGATGCCCAATGACAGGAAAAGGGGCAATGGGTGGAATTTGAGGCATAGGAAGTTCCATGGAAACATGAAGAAAAGATTTTTCACTGTGAGGGTGACAGAACAGTTCAACAGGCTGTCCAAGGGGGTTGTGGAGTCTCCTTCTCTGGAGATGTTCAAAACCCACTTTAGATGTGTTCCTGTGTGATTTGGGATAGGTGATCCTGCTCTGGCATGGGGAGTTGGACTAACCTCTAACATTCTGTGATTCTGTGGGTTTTGTGGACACTTCTAGAACTGATGTTTATAGTTATGACTGAGAACTGATGTGCAGAAAGGCTTATGCTTATGCTTGCTCCTGTGGAGACCATGGTCACTGCTAAATCTTGTATACCATGTTGGGGTGCAGTAAGTAAGAGGTAACACCTCTGGGGAGTAGCAAACAGGACAGGTGACCCTAAACTGATGAGGAGAGATTCAATTTCATTTACATCATACTCAGTATATATAAATTTGAGGGATACAAGTGTCAAGCTTTCTTCTTCAATGGCTGACATACTACAAAGACTATGTCAGTTCTGCCTTCGATCCCAATCTGTGTTTCTGAACCTGGTTCCAGAATCCATTTCCAGAATCTCTTTCCTGTCTGCTGCTGAGTCCAGTCTGGGACTTCCCTGTCTGCCCACAGCCATCAGTGGTGTTGGTGACATAATTACAATAATGGAGATTGGGTTTGATACCGGGTTTGTATCTATTTGTACCTATTTCATTTTAGTATTATTATTATTTTCGTTACAACTGTTTCAGGTTTCTTTCCAACATGTAAGTCTATCCCTTGTTTCCTTTCCCTTCCCCTTTGGAAAGGGGGAGGGGATAATAGAATGCATCTCTCACTCCTTCAGTGGCTGGCCCAGCCCTTTCCCTGGACAACTCTGCTAAGTAAGGTGTAAAAAATTGAGGAGAGAGTCTCTTTTGCCCAGCTAATGAGAATGCAGAAGGCCTTTAAATTAATTCTTGATGATGAAATGATAGCTGCTGGGACAGCCATGCCTGATGTTGTCTCCACCAGGATAAGTGGGATTGTATTTAGATTAATTTTATTGTAAGTCTTTAAAGGGTTCTAACACATAAAATTGTGCTCCGTAATGTTGGTGTTTGTTGTTTTGGTTTTTTGTTTCTTTTGTTTGTTGGCAATTTTTTTGTTTTTGTTTTTGTTTGGGGTTTTTTGGTATATCATAACAAATGACCTTTTTGCATCTTATTCATTGGCTAATTTTATGCTAAGCATGGGCAGTCTCTTCTCAGCAACCTGTAAGATCAATGTCAATTATAACAACAGAGAAGTTATAGAGATTTGAGTGGTGAGTAGCTCACAGTTTTGTTATGGTTGTGGCTAATTACTCTTCAAGCTCTGCTACTTCACAGAGATTTCACTCTCAGGGTCTCTAAGCAGAAATCTGTTAGTGTTGGCAGCCTTTGGTCTGCTGTGTAACATTCATCAGTGTCTTTCTCTGGAGTTCCAAAGGCAACACTTACATGTAATGGTTTCACTGTGAAACAAAACAGAGAAGGAGTATTGTGGTGTTGAAAACACATTTCACAGAGTTCTTACAGTTTTTTTGGAAGGATGCCCTTTATTTAATTAGTCTTTCTGCATTTTGTTTTTGCATTTTCCCTCACTGTCCTCTGAAGGACTTGATCCCCAAAGCCAGCTCCAGGGAAAGGTCTGCTGAATTAGACCATGGTGCCTTCTACCTGGTGTATTTCCATGAGTCCTTCATGATTTGCAGTGTGGCTTGTAGGCCTACTGTGAACGATCAAATGATATGTTTTCTCTTCCCTTGAGGTGAACCACATTCACTTGCATAAGAAAGCAAAACCTTCACAGTAGATCTGAAAAGCAGCCTACTGCTTTGGAGAGGCTCTAACAGGCATCAATGTAAAACCCTGACCCCTGTTAATGTGATTCTATTGCTATGAAGCCTCCTTCAGACATTTATTTATTAGACAGATATTTATTATGTAAGTTGGTGATGCCAGCATGCTCTGCTGGATTGAAGCTTGTTGAGCTAAATGATTATTCTATAAAGATTTATTTTCTTCTGAACGTAATTACAGCAGTCCAATGAAATGAGCACAGTGGAAAATCTCATTCCATTGCTTTGATGGACTAAGCTGGTGCCATCTACACTCTACAGACAAGAGCTAAAGAAACTGGGATGTTTTCATAGCATAGCTGCATGACAGCTTAGGTGTTAAGTAATTTTTGTGGTAGAAAAGCACCTGGAAACAAAGAAGAAGTTTGTCTTTGGCAGAGCTATGGCTGAACTCATTGTCCAGGCTGGGATCTATCCAGACATCGCATGGCTTTGGCTACATCTAAATAAACAGCTTTGAATGCTGATTTAGAAATATTAATGGGTTTCTTGCATCATTTATGTGTAGTGGTAATTGTGCTACAACAAATCCACCACATAAATCAGATGTGTATTTTTGCATGGTCAGCCCTGCATGGAAGACAGTTTTTAAGTAGGGAAAAAAAAAAAAGTTGCCTCATAAATGTCAATAAGGTACTCACTTCATCAGACTCCAGGAAAAAGAGAAAAACCCCTAGCAATAAAGTAAGGTCACCATCTATGAATGTTGATGAACTATCAGGAACTGAATGTGCATTCAAAATAATCTTTCACCACATTACTATACAGTCTGAGAGACTAAAAATCAAATTGGCATCACTTTCTTTTGTTATATATAAGGTTTATATACATCTATGTGTCCATACTTGTCACTTGGCAACCTAACTACAGTTTACTTAAATTGTTTGATGGATGATATATATTTAATATTTGGTTTAAGCTCTATTTCCAACCTAGCTACCGGCTGAATATAGTTGCAGAGTAAGACTGAAAGAAAGGTGAAAATCATGTGAAGGAGAAAGAATGCCCTCATTTTCATGCCTGATGGATGTGTATCCTCAGATACACCATATGCAGCCTAGATCCATCCTGCTTGTGCAGAGCCACCTAACAGTTAGGAATCTCTAGACTTCCAACAGCCAGTAAAAAAAACAATTCTTCCAGGGGACAATTTGGAAGCTTAGCCATGCTCTGAAATCTTCACTCCATCCACAGGACAGAGAAGGAACATAAAGACACCAGAGCTAAATGCCTGAAATTAGATGACTTGAATCTGAGATTAAGTAATAGGAAACAAGTAGGGAGGCATACTTTGTGAACAAACAAACAAAACCATTCCCCAAATCACACAAAACTCAACAAACCAATATATATATATAAACCAACTAAACAAAAAGACCCCAAAATAAAACCAACAACAACAAAAAAACCCCAAACACAAAAGCAACCAATAGAAAACAAAAAGACTTTCTCCTTCTTTCTTTATGCATCCCTCATCTTTCAAAAAGTCAGCCTTTCATAAAGGCCCCACCAAGAAACCAGTCCTTTGGGGAATCACAACAGTCTGTGGAAGTGTATAAAACACAGGATCTGTGATTTGGTGGCTTCATTTGAAAATGACTGACTTATGTTTCTTTCTCACTGAATGGTAAAGTAAACTGGAAATGCAGTGTGTCCACTTTGAAGGCTGCCTAGCTCTCTAGTGTCTTGCCAGTTCTCGTAAAAGCCAGGCTTGTGTTATGAATAGGGCACCCCTCTGCAGATCCCAGGGTAGCAGAAGCAGGTTTCTCTAAACTGTTTCAATCAGCAAGGGGTCTTTTCTCCCCATGAGGAGATTGAAACAGGTCTTAAGATGGAGTCACTTTTTGACCTCCCTCATTATTTATGAATTCTTCTGGGATTGCACTCTTTGTGTTTGTATTTCAAATGAGTAGGATGAGCAAATATGTTTGCTTAACATTTGGCTACAAGCAATCATTAGAAAGTAAACCTGTGGAAGGATGCAAGATGAATGTGGTAAAGACTGGAACAAGTCAGTTTGTGTGGGATACACCTTTATTTCTGGCTATAGTCACTTCAGATCCAGTTGATATGAATTTGGTGGCCATCTATGACCATGAAATAGATTCTGGTGTCCATGAGTCCAGTTGTCCATGATACAAGATGGAACAGTATCTAGTCTGAAAGAACACTTCTTGTGGAGGAAACCCTGTTTATAGTCTAGTGAAACACGGTGATGAATGGGTTGCTCTAATAAAAATTAAAGTGCTAACATAGTCTTGACTGCTCAGCAAATTGTGATTTCTGTTTTATGCTTTTTGGCAGCCTTGTCCTTTTTGCTTTCACCTATTTTACCAACATACATAAAACACGGGCTCCAAGATTCTGGCATAGTATCTATGTTCTGCTGAGGGTTAGCTTAAGTTGTTGAGGATGTGTTTATCTTCATCACAGCATCACCTGTCTCCCATGAAGACCCAAGGGGCTCATGTGTGTTCACTATCAGTGGGGATTGTTCCATGTTAGTATTGTAGTTCATCCCTAGCAACCAAACTAGAGCCATCCAATATCTTCAAACACCTTTGATTCTCTGTCTGTCTCCATGCTTCTCATGTGCTAATGATGGCAAGATTTGGCCAGGTAGATAGGGCCCTTGCCTTCCTCCAAGAAGTTTCTGTTCATGTGATCCTGTTTCTTCTCATGCAGAGATACAGTCTTTGTCATGGAGACTCCATTACCTCTGACAGGTTCCTTTTACAAAATAGGTTTGATATGGAAGTGTTATTAAAGTTTATACACTGTGTAATATGAATGCTGCTTCAAAATTTATTTTAATTATGATTTTGCCTTCTTTAGTTTTTTAAACACAAATATTCTAGGTATTTAAACACCATAAAAAAGATACTTTAAATCATATAAGTATGCCAAAATATTTCTATTTATGATCAGCATTTATGCTTTTTTTGTGTGTGTGGTTTTTGGTAAATTTTCTTATTTTCAATCATCTTCCTGTTAAGTCATTTTAGTTGACATTAACTGCATAAAATATTTTCCCAAATTTCCATTTCTCTGCCTTCCTCCAAATTAGCATCTTAAAAGCTCTAAGAAGAGTTTGGTTGCAATCAGAGTTGTACAGATAAAAATTCCACCTTGCAGAGATAAAGAACAAATCTTGTTCTTCTCTGTTCCATACCATTTGTCCGTGAGAACTAAGCCATTGCAAACTGGTGTCTTTGACCCGTTTCTTGTGTCTTTGACCCGTTTCTTGTGTCTTTGTTCTTTTTTCTCCCATGCTAGCTCATATTTGCAGGGAGTCAGAAAAGACCATCACAATGTTCTCTTTTTGTCCATAAATTCAATGAATTTATGACATTGTTAGTAGTAGTATTAGTATTATTTTGCCTTGGTTTCTGTCATATTTGATTAGGTAAGTGAATTTATGCCAAAGCAGTGTTGGAAAATTACTCTTTCAAATAATGCAGCAATATCCAGTTCAAATCCACTTGGAAGCCCATTATTCCAATGAGTTACTGAATAAGTTATCATTCAGTTCTGAACAGGATGTCTCAGATGTAAGACAAAAACTTGAGTGCTGAGCACAGCACAGTTCTGTGGTAATTCTTAATATTTTAGTCTTTCACTATGCTGAAATACAAGAAATTAAAATCACAGACCTTTTTTTTTTAAACTCAATTGAAATCTTGCACTAAATTACAAAAGCCTAAGTTTGGGTATAAAGCAATTAAAATTTTCTGATTAAAACAATTGTTGCAAAGCCTGGTCATGGAGGATGATTTAACAAACTTTGGGAAACAATAAATTACTAAACTTCACATCCTTGGCTAGTTTTGGGTTGCAGGGTTGCACAATTGCAGGCAAACTCCTCTGTAGTTCCAGAGGAGTTGGCATCTCTTCCCCCCCCCCCCCGCTTCCTGTTTACTTGCTTGCGGTGTCACCATGAGCTATATTTCATTAATACCTGGGTATGATCTTGTATTGCAGGGCCTATTTGAGCACGAAAGGCAGTAAATTATCAGTATCACCCTTTTTCTTACTCAGAAAAGACAGACAAACCTTATCAGCATTCTTTGCTGTGCAAGGCATAGAGTCAGGACCTTATAATCTTCCTGAACATGGAAGAAGCTCCTTTGCTAGAGGATTTCCTGCTATGTAATTGAAATGTTTGCCTCAGACAAGGAATTTACTTCCACCAGGCACCAATCTATCCTTACATGCCAGACTGGCAGCTTCCTTTGTTGTTTTGAAGAGACTGGAAATTCTTTCAGGAATTCTTTCAGACCTGTGGGACTAAGCCTACTATTTAGTCACTTTCAACTGTATCTTTGTGGGATACTGAAGGTTGAACAATGCCATTTGAAGAGAGCAATTCTCATTCTTCTTTTCTTCATTATTTCTTACATACTGCCAAGTCCTAATTGTGAGCCTCTTGCAGTAAGTGTTCTGTAAACATTTGCACAGTCTCTTCTAAAGACCTTGTGATTAGCACAAGAAGTCAGTCAAGGCAGGGTTAAAGGAAAAAAGGCAAATGTAAATCACTTGGATAGGGTTGGTATACATTATGTCAGGCAGCACCATTTACTGTAATGCTTTCAGTTCTTCTTCCAAACTTCTTCCTGATTTCATAGTATCATAGTATCAGTCAGGGTTGGAAGGGATCACAAGGATCATCTAGTTCCAACCCCCCTGCCATGGGCAGGGACACCCCACACTAGATCAGGCTGGCCAGAGCCCCATCCAGCCTGGTCTTAAAGACCTCCAGGGACGGGGCCTCGACCGCCTCCCTGGACAACCCATTCCACGGTTTCACCACTCTCATGGTGAAGAACCTCCTCCTCACATCCAGCCTGAATCTCCCCACCTCCAGCTTCAATCCATTTCCCCTAGTCCTATCACTACCTGAGATCCTGAGAAGTCCTTCCCCAGCCTTCCTGTAGGCCCCCTTCAGATACTGGAAGGCCACAATTAGGTCGCCTCGGAGCCTTCTCTTCTCCAGACTGAACAGCCCCAACGCCTTCAGTCTGTCCCCGTAGGAGAGGTGCTCCAGCCCTCTGATCATCCTCGTGGCCCTTCTCTGGACATGCTCATAGAAGGCCACCAGGTTGTTCAGGCAGGATTTGCCCTTGGCGAAGCCATGCTGACTGTTCCCAATCACCTCTTCACTATTCTTCTGAGCCAGTAGTGCCTCCAGGAGGATCTGCTCCATGATCTTTCTGGGCACAGAGGTGAGACTGACTGGCCTGTAGTTCCCTGGTTCCTCCCTCTTACCCATTTTGAAACTGGGGGCAATGTTTCCCCTTTTCCAGTCTGTGGGGACTTCCCCAGACTGCCATGACTTTTGAAATATAATAGAGAGGGGTTTAGCAACCTCATCTGCCAGTTCTATCAGTACCCGTGGGTGTATCCCGTCGGGTCCCATGGACTTGAACACTTTCAGGTTCTTCAGGTGATCACGAACCTGATCTTCACTTACAATGGGCAGTTCTTCCTCTCCGTCCCTGGCATTGTCTTCCATAACATCAGGAGTGTGGCTAGAGGCCCTTGCAGTGAAGACTGAGGTAAAGAAGTTATTAAGTATCTCAGCCTTTTCCTCATCACTTGTGACCATGTCACCATTTTCCTTTCTGAGGGGGCCCACACCTTCCCTCATCTTCTTCTTCCCATTAATGTACCTGTAGAAGTTCTTAGTGTTCCCTTTAATCTCCCTGGCTAGATTCAATTCAAACTCTGCTTTGGCTTTCCTAACCAGGACTCTTGCTGCTCGGGCAGCTTCCTTATATACCCCCTGTTCTACCTGTCCTTCTCTCCACTTCCTGTAGAGCTTCTTTTTAAGTAATAGTGTGTCCAGTAGCTCCTTGCTCATCCAGGCAGGCCTCCTAGCATTCTTATCTGCTTTTCTCTTTGTTGGTATACAGCGCTCCTGGACACAGAGGAGGTGGTCCTTGAATACTGACCAGCTGTCCTGGGTCCCTCTTCCCTCCAGGGCTTTGTCCCACGACACTTTGGCTATCAGATCCCTGAAGCGATCAAAATCTGCACGCCTAAAGTCTAGGGTCGTAAGCTTGGAATACTTCCTCCTGATTGCCCTGAGGATGTTAAATTCAACTGCTTCATGGTCACTGCAGCCAAGGCCGTCTCTGAGCCTCACATTGCTTACCAGCCCTTCCCTGTTGGTGAGAACAAGGTCCAGCATAACATCATTTCTTGTTGGTTCCTCTACCATTTGGAGGAGGAAGTTGTCTTCTATGCTGTGAACGTTTGAGGCTGTACCCTTAAGAAAGGGAATATGGTGGACGGAAGTTGGTAAACGGAAGGAATAATCTAAACTAATTTCATTGGGAGAGTGGGAGGAAGCACCTTCGGAACTGGGAGTGAACTGGACATTTCCAGCACTTCTCTGTCAGTCTTGCTTCTACCTTTCCACAGTGCAGCAGCTCTCTGTCTCTGTGCTGGGCTTTCTGCCAAGGCCTCGGCCTTGAAGACCAGATAATGGCCGGTATTAACTCCTTTCCAATTAACACGAACTGCTTCTAACATTTTTTTTTTTTCCTCTCTTTTCTTTCTCTTTCTATCCCATTCTGGGGAAAGGGGGGGAAGAGAGGGGAGAGCGGAGGTGGGGAACCCCCCTCTCTGCCGAGGGGGGTTACTCTCATTTCTGTGTTGCTCTGTTGTATATCTTTGTATATATTGTAGATATTGTAAATTTGTAAATATTCCCCTGCATTCCCTACATTGCTTTGTAAATATAGCTCCACTGCTTTGCTAATTCAGCTTGTGAGTTTTTTTTTCCTTTCCCTTCAATTTTTTTTCCCTTTTACCTTACAAGGGGGAAGGGAGGAGGCTTCTCGGCCTTACCCTTCCACCCACCACATATGCAGTCCAGGAACATCCTGGATTGCTGGTGCCTTGCTGTGTTGTCCCTCCAGCAGATGTCAGGGTGGTTGAAATCACCCATGAGGACCAGGGCTTGTGACCTGGAAGCCGCTTCTATTTGCCTGTGGAGGGCCTCATCTGCTTGGATCTGCTGGTCAGGTGGCCTGTAGGAGACCCCCACAGTAATATCTCCTTCCCCTGTATTGCCTTTCATTTTAACCCATACACTCTCAACCAGCTCATCATCCCGCCCCATGTGGAGCTCCACGGATTCCAACTGGTTATTGACATAG
Organism: Melanerpes formicivorus; assembly: GCF_026170545.1. Taxonomy (NCBI): domain Eukaryota; kingdom Metazoa; phylum Chordata; class Aves; order Piciformes; family Picidae; genus Melanerpes; species Melanerpes formicivorus. The sequence continues at coordinate 1,917,499 of NW_027142409.1, forward strand.
AGGGCAACACCTCCTCCTCTCCTTCCCTGCCTATCCTTCCTAAAGAGTTTATACCCATCTATCCCTACATCCCAGTCATGGGATTCATCCCACCAAGTTTCAGTAACAGCCACTATGTTGTGGCATCCCAGCAGCACAGTGGCCCTTAAACTCATCCTGTTTGTTGCCCAAGCTGCGCGCATTCGCATAGAAGCACTTCAGCTGGGCTGGCCCTGTCCTCCTCTTGTGACAATTCCCCTCGGTTTCCACAGAATGTCCTGGTGGATCATTCGTGGCTTGCCTCAGGGCAGCAAGTTGAGAGCCCTTACCAGCTCTCCTTCTCTCTGCTGCTGGTGAGCTGCCCCTCTGTTTGTCACCGGCCAGCAGGAGACTATTAACCCCTTCCCCCTTCAAATCTAGTTTAAAGCCCCATCAATGGGCCCTGCCAATTCCTGCCCCAGGATTCTTTTCCCCCCTCTGAGACAAGTGTGTCCCATAAGTTGTTTTCAGTTCTGGTGCCTTGAAAACCAATCCATGATTGTGGAACCCAAAGCCCTGTCGATGGTACCAGCCCCTGAGCCATGAATTGACCTGTCGGCCCTTCCTCAGTGTTTCCTCATCCATTGCTGACGTTAGAGGGATAGTTGAGAACGCGACTTGAGCCCCTGATCCCTTTAGCAGTTGCCCTAAGGTTCTGAAGTCTTTGTTAATAGATTGTGAGCCTCTCATTGTTACATCGTCACTACCCACCTGAAGGACCAGAATTAAAATTGTCTTATTCTTATGCATGTTCCATTTTTTGTCAGATGTTTTCAGATACAACAGACATCACACCGAATTAAATAATTTGTAATAAACAAGCAAAAATGCAACTTCTTGTAAAAAGAACTCACTCTGATGCCCTGCTGAGAGATTCATTCCCTTCTTTCAACACAAATTGTCAAGGCAATCATGAGTGACTTCACAGGGATGAAAACACTAAACCATATACCAATTGGCACAGAAAAATAATTCTAATTCTTCCTCCAGGTGGATACAAGTTTCGTCTGTGAGGAATAGACGTCCTCCAAGGAGGTCATTCCAAAACAGATCAAACCAAAACAGAGTACCAAGGCAGTCACGTAGCACTATTTGGATGACTCTGTGTGACCAATTTGGTGAGAACATGAATAGATAGGATGGTCAACCAACTTCTAGTCTTTTCAGGAGACTGAGGGAACTGCAAAGTGGCAGAACCTGAGATGGCCATACCAGAAGGGTAGCTGTTACTTCCACAGTTCCCCAGAACGACTCTTATGGCTCCAACAGTGGCTCCAGTTCTAACACTGCACATTGTGCTCAATGCACATGTGGGCATATTCCCCATAACTAGGGGTGCCCTGCTTCCCGCCAGGGGGAGGAGAGGGATAACAGAGATAACAGAATCTATTGGGATGCGTACATCCAGTGGCCTGGCACTTCACAATTTCGGAAGTACAGGGCCTTGGTTGACACAGGAGCTCAGTGCACCATAATGCCATCAAATTATCAGGGATCAGAGTCTGTAACTATTCTGGGAGTCACTGGTGGATCTCAAGAGTTAAGTAAGGTGGAGGTTAATATAAGTTAATATAAGTAAATAAGTTAATATAAGTAAACAATGGAGGAAGCATACAGTTGTGACCGGACCTGACACACCTTATATTTTGGGAATTGAGAGAAAAATAAAAAAAAGGGCATTTCAAGGACCCTCGAGGTTACAAATGGGCTTTTGGAGTAGCTTCTGTAGAAACTGACGGACAAAAATTGAAGCTGTCTGCTAGACCTGAGCTTTCTGATGAACCTGCAGTTGTGGGACAACACAAGATACAGGACATTAAAGTGCCGGTTGCTTCTCAGACTGTGCATCACAGGCAATACAGAACCAACCGTGACTCTTTGTTGCCCATTCAGAATCTGATTCATCAGTTGGAGAGTCAGAAAGTCGTCAGCAAAACTCATTCACCTTTCAACAGTCCAGTGTGGCCTGTGCGGGAGCAGAATGGAGACTGGCGTCTGATGGCCGACTACCGAGCCCTGAATGAAGCAACACCACCTATGAGTGCAGCAGTACCAGACATGATGGAGCTACAGTATGAGCTGGAATCCAAAGAGGCCAAATGGTATGCTACCATAGACATTGCTAATGCATTTTTCTCTATTCCCATAGCAGAGGAAGGCAGGCCTCAGTTTGCTTTCACCTGGAGAGGAATCCACTACACTTTCAACAGATTGCCAATGGGCTGGATCCACAGCTGAAGCATCTGTCATGCAGTAATCCAAAATGCTCTGGAGAAAGGTGGTGCTCCAGAACATATCCAGTTCATCGATGATATCATCGTCTGGGGTAAAACTGCACAGGAAGTCTTCGAGAAAGGTAACAAAATCATTGACATTGTTCTGGATGCAGGTTTTGCCATCAAGTGAGGCAAGGTGAAAGGACCTACCACAGAGATTCAATTTCTGGGAGCGCGGAGGCAGGAGGGATGCCGACACATTCCAGTGGATGTGGTAAACAGAGTCTCTACCATGGCAAATCCCATGAACAAGCAAGAGACCCTACGTTTCTTGGGGATAGTGGGATTTAGGAGACCTGACATTCCTGGATATAGTCAGATTGTGAAACCTCTGTATGATGTGACTCGAAAGAGAAACCATTTCCACTGGGGACCTGAACAACAAGCAGCCTTTGATCAGATAAAGCAAGAGGTAGTTCAAGCAGTGGGTCTGGGACCTGTCCGAGATGGTCCAGACATTAAGAACATTTTGTATACGGCTGCAAGTGGCAATGGTCCAACCTGGTGCTTGTGGCAAAAAGCTCCAGGTGAGACACGTGGATGACCTCTTGGTTTCTGGAGTTGAGGTTACAGAGGTTCAGAGGCTAATTATACTGCAACAGAAAAAAGATAATCTAGCTGCCTATGAAGGAGTAAAAGGAGCTTCTGAAGTAATTGGAACTGAATCACAACTTCTCTTAGCTCCCAGATTACCAGTTTTGAATTGGGTGTTCAAAGGCAAAGGCTCCACACCACATCATGCCACAGACTCAACCTGATCTAAGTGGATGGCTCTGATAACAGAGAGCTCCAATGGGAAATCTTGAAAGACCTGGTCTAGTGGAGGTGATCTCAAGTTGGCCTGAAGGTACCAACTGTGCTAAACCTCCAGAGGAGAAAGTAACTTGTGCTGAGGAAGCTCTTCCTTACAATGACCTTTCTGATGATGAAAAGAAATATGCTTTGTTCACAGACGGTTCCTGTCGTCTTGTTGGAAACAAGCGGAGGTGGAAGTCTGCAGTGTGGAGTCCAACACGCCGAGTTGCAGAGGCGAGGGATGGAGAAGGAGAATCCAGTCAGTTTGCAGTGGTAAAAGCTGTCCAGCTAGCTCTCGACGTAGCTGAACGTGAGAGATGGGCAAAGCTTTATCTCTACACCGACTCATGGATGGTAGCCAATGCTCTATGGGGTTGGCTAAAGAACTGGAAGAAGAATGGTTGGCAGAGAAAAGGAAAACCCATTTGGGCAGCCAACCTGTGGCAGGACATTGCTGATCGAGTCGAGAGAATTCCAGTGAAAGTGAGACACATTGATGCTCACATTCCTGACAGCAAAGCTACTGAGGAACAGCAACACAACCATCAGGCAGATCTAGCTGCAAGAGTTTCTCACGTAGACATGGACTCTAATCTTGATCTTGACTGGAAACACTGAGGTGAAATATTCTTAACTCGGTGGGTTCATGATTCATCAGGACATCAAGGCAGAGATGCAACATACCAATGGGCTTGTGACAGATCCATAAACATTTCCATGGATGCTATCACACAAGTCATCCATGACTGTGACTTTTGTGCTGCTATTAAGAAGGCAAAACGACTTAAGCCCTTGTGGTATGGTGACAGATGGTCCAAGTACAAGTATGGTGAAGCTTGGCAGATTGACTACATCACTCTACCACGTTCTCGTTCTGGTAAGCAATATGTACTTACCATGGTAGAGGCAAACACTGGATGGTTGGAAACTCATCCAGTTCCACATGCAACTGCACGCAACACCATTCTCGGTCTGGAGAGACAAATCCTGTGGAGGCACGGAACTCCAGAGAGGATTGAGTCAGACAATGGAACTCACTTCAAGAACAACCTTGTAAAGAACTGGGCAAAAGAGCACGGTATTGAGTGGATATTCCATATTCCCTACTATGCACCAGCTTCAGGGAAGATTGAACGCTACAACGGTTTGTTGAAGACCACTCTTAAAGCCATGGGGGGTGGATCTTTGAAAACCTGGGAAAAACATTTAGCACGTGCAACCTGGCTGGTAAATAGTAGAGGTTCTGTGAACCGAGCTGGACCGGCACATTCAGATTTGCTACAGAAAGTAGAAGGTGATAGAGTTCCTGTTGTTAGATAAAAGATTCTGTTAGGTAAAACTGTTTGGGTATTTTCGTCCTCAGGAGAGGCTAGACCTGTCCGAGGGGTGGTTTCAGCTGAAGGTCCGGGTCACACTTATTGGATAATGCAAGAGAATAGTGAAATTCAGTGTATTCCACAAAAAAATTTAACTTTAGCTAAAAGAGTTTGATTTCAGACTGTTGTACAGCTACATCGTGTCCAAAGGAAGGATCTACGAGGAATCTACGGTGCACGAACCCTGAGATCCCTGAGAGCCCTGAGTCAACTAAGAGACCCTGAGAATCCTTGTTTCCCTTTTCTTCGCTTTGTTGGCGAAGAGATGAGGCCTACTAACATATTCTGCTTTATTAACAATTGCTCTTTTTAACCCTCTTTGGGGAAAAAGGGGAGAGAAGGGAGTACAGGGGGGGAACCCTCCTCCAGAGGGGGGGGAATTTCGTTCCTGTATTATTGTTTTTCTTTTTTTTACCTTGCTGTATATTTCTTTGTATGTATTGTAAATACTGTAAATTGTGTATATATCCTGCATTCCCTAAAAATTGCTTGTAAATATAGCATTTCCCTTTTGCTCCTCTGGTTGGCTAGCTGTGGTTTCTTTCTTTCTCTTTGTGGGTGGGAGAGAGCTGAGCCTTTCTCTTAAACCCACCACAATCTATTACTGGCATATTACAAAAGGTTTAGTCCATTCAAGTTCACTGTTCTTCTTTGGCATGTCCAGCGGAACGTGGCAGACCCACTGTTGGCCAAGTTAGATACTTCCCAGAATGCAGAACCAAGTGACAGAAGTGGGTTTTCAGACTTTCTTAAAAGACGCTGTGGGATGGGCGATGAAATGCAAGTAGAGATTGGTGGGATATGGAAAAAACAAGCTTTTTGGGGTTTGGGGAAGGCTTGGGGCATTACTATAGCCTTTCATTATTTAAAGGGATTTTTTAGGGAAGATGGAGAGGGACTTTTTACCAAAGGTGTAGTGGCAGGACAAGGGGCAATGCTTTTAAATTGGGAGAGTATAGGTTTAGATTTGACATAAGGAAAAAATATTTTATTATTAAGTTTGTGAAACATCTTAACAAATTGCCCAGAGAAGGTGTGGATGTCTTATCACTGGAAATATGCAAGGCCAGATTGCATGGGGCTTCGAGCAATCTGATCTAATGAAAAATGTCCCTGCCCATGGCAGAGGAATTGGACTAGATGGCCTTTAAGGGTCCTTTCTGACCAAAATCATCTGTGATTCTGTGAATTCTGTGCTTCTGTATTTACACATCCATTCATAAATGTTCATCTTGAAGCTATTGACTATTTGTAACACCTATACATGATAGACATCCAGTCTAAAATGAAAGTCATGCTCATTTTTAATTTATGAGTTCATTTTGTCACAGCTTTCCTCCTGTGTTTGATCTCACAGGTGGCTGCAGAGGTCAAGCACAGGAAACAGTCTCTTGGTTCTTCCTCTTGCTCTGGAGCGCTCTGATTCCTTCTTTTCTTGCCCTTAGCTTGGAAGTAATTATTGATATGTCCTCTGGTGGATAAATATAAAAACTACTAAACTTTGTGGCTACGTGCCAGATGGTTTCCTATCTGAAGGGCAGAGCAACTTTCACCTTGTTCTGACTTTGGGCTACTTAAGGTTGATCTCAAATATCTCTGTTGACATTGCTTCTTTGTGCAGGTCCCTGTTTGTGTGGCCCACTGACAGTCATAGGAACATTGCAGTGTATATTGGAAAATACGTTAGATGTGGGGAGGAGACAATTTGACTTTTCATATTTGAGAAATAAGATTTATGTTGTTTCCTTTTCTTGCACTTTTAGAACAAGATAAATGCTAATGTTTTTTTCTTTATCACCTCATAAGCATTAAGTAATTCTCCAGCAATTTGCTAGGAAAAAAAATCAAAATGAACCATAACTGGGGGCAAAAAGTAATAAAAGGTTTTTAATCAAGGCATGGTTATTCTGATCCATAGAAGACAGAGTAGATAAACATTCACAAATATTCCTAGAAATGTAGGAATTAAAAGCATGCTATAAGTGTGCTGTTAAAAATGCAGAGAGGTCTGCTCATTTCTTGACACCATATATCTGTTTCTTGTATTAAAGGGTTCGCAAACATTGTTTATGGATATTGCATGACCATGAATGCCAAAAATAATAATCCTATTAAGTTTAGTCCAAATAGCATGTAATGAGATTCAAAATGATATGTTAAATACACATTCTAATAATGAAACTCAAATTGCTTTACAAATAGCATCGGGAGAACATTAGTCTATTTTGATTCTAATAATTACTTGCATCCTGTGTTCCAAATCTATTCAATATGCTTTTCGTAAGAACAAATATTTGTTCTACTAATTGTTCTGCAATTCTCCTGGTTACTTTTAAAAAGCTAAAGGGCTACACAAGACCAGCAGTTGTCTGTTAGAATAAGATCTGCTTGTTTTTTTAACTTTAATCATCTTACAGTATTTGAAGAAATTAGGTTCTCTAATACCTCTGTCTTTTGTCCAGATTTCATTTGTCTGTTTTGTATACTATCATTAAACCACTTTTCAAGTGAATCCTTGCCAGACTAAACATAATCTTTCCTCATAGAACATTCCATCCAAACCACATACAACCACCATAGCTCTTTCTGCATTGTTCTAAGATGTGGATTCTTATTTCTCAGGCTAGGTACTATTCTTAGTTTATATATTAATTCTTATCCAACTATTAAGATATTATCATCATATCATATTATCAGTTAATAGGAAACTATCTATACATTTTTGACTGCAGAAAAATGTAAACTATCTATAAAAAGACCATATGGTTTAAATGTTTTAAAATATTGTTTTTAAATAGAGACAGAGAAACTCTGAATGGGAAAGGATCTCAGCTATAGTTTACTTCTGGCTTCACACTGAAACAGCCAGGGATCTCAGTGGGTATTAGAAATGGACCAGAATTGTATAAATGCTACTTTATCCACCCCTTGAAATATTTATTCAGGTTTCTCTCCTTAAGTTTTCTACAGATGTGAAGTCGATTAGTCTTCAGTCTTACTGCCACAATCTCAAAGACTTAGTGTGTGGCCCCTATACACATGGAAAGATGACCAATGTGCAAGATGCACAGGGAACTTTTCAGATCTCAAGCCAACATTCTGAAAAATAAAGTACCTGGGGAAAGTGTGTCTTCTTTCCACTGACAATGAGATTGGGTTCAAGGAGAAGCTAAGCATGCAAATTACATAAAACAAAAGTCAGACAGAACCTCATTATCTTAAATTTTCACCACACTGTATTTTGTTCCTTCAAAAAGTATATTTATTTAATTTTGTACCATCCCAACTATGCTTTTCTGAAGGCCACTGTAAACTTATAACTTGTAAATAAATTCAGGTCTCTCTAAGTTCTCTGCAGTCCCCTTGAACGAAGGATGGGAAAACCTGTTAGATAACAAAAATGCCCACAGCAATATCTTCACCTTAAAAATATCTTATGTTTGAAGAGTGATTCCTATGTTTCTTAGCTGAATTGCGTATAATTCCTTTCATATGTATGGAATAGTCCTGGGTACCGAGTACAGCTGGGATTTCTGAATACAAATACAACCTCACTGCATACCATTGAAACAAGACTCAGTTGCTTGGAGAGTCTATGGGCGAATTCCTTAAGTCTCATTAATCACATATGTGGCGACACTGGAGGGGGGCGCTTTATGTTTTTATTTCTCATTTGTCTCTGATATTCCCTGTTTATTACAAAATTCCTTCCTTTACTGGGTTTATAATGTGACTCTTTTCCAATACAGTTGTATCTTTTAACTCCCAAGGGGAACCACCCATGTGTGAAAGCTAGGAACCTGGAGCTTCTTGATGAATATCCTTATTTACCACAGAGCAAAAAGACCATCACAGACCTTGGAGATGCTTGACAGTGTGGCCCACCAAGAAGATGGCAATTACAGATGGAGTTTACTAATGCCATTTGTACAATCTGATTCCAGTTCCCCTGTTACAGAATGTATCTGTCACTCTGCCCTTCTGTGACCGTTTGAGGCTGTCCCTTTAAGAAAGGGGACATTGTGGCTGAATGTTTATAAACGAAAGACAGATCTAAACTAATTTCATTGGTAGATTGGGAGAAAGCACCTTTGAACTTGGAGTACAGCAGAGACTTGTGGGCAGTCCTGCACTTTTTTCTCCCCCTTCGCAGCTCGCAGCTTCTGGGCTTTCGGCCAGACTGACCTTGGAACTGATAACCGCAAGGCCTGACTTAACTGCTTTTAATTAACAATTATTCCTTTTTCTCTCTTTCTAACCCTCTCTGGGGAAAAGGGGAGAGAAGGGGGGGTACAGGGGTGGGGAACCCTCCTCAGCAGAGGAGGGAATCTCATTTCTGTGTCGCTTTATTGTATATTTTCTGTATATATATTGTAAATACTGTAAATTCCGTATATATTTCCCTGCGTCTCCTAAACTGCTTTGTAAATATAGCACACAATCCCTTTGCTAATCCGGCTGCGTTTTTTTTCCCTTTCAATTTTCTTCCCTTTACTTACGGGGGGGGAAGAAGGCTTTGCGGCCTTCCCCTTCAACCCTCGACACCTTCTTCCCTAAGAAATGGATAATTTCTCTTTAGAAAGATGCATGTCCAATTAGGAAATTTATGAATTGAAATACAGATTCTGTCTTTTTATGTTGACAATGAGATCAAAATTTACAAAGTCATTTAGGCATCAGGATGTGTTTGAAGGTCAGGGCCAGGACTGCCTCACGGGATCCAGCTACTGATCTCTTGAAACCATCTTCTTTCATGCTTGTAATTTGCTCATGTCTGCTACCACATAAACAGATTGATAATTTAAGGCTGAAACTTCACCCTTAAAAGGCTGCCATCTGGGTTCCACTCTTGCTTCTGTGTACCAGTACATTGTGGTCAAATACTCTGAAGTGTAGTAATTCAAGGTGGCTTTATATTCAACGATGCCATACTAGGTACATGAATGGGTTTGCAGTGGGTTTTCATCTTGTGTTCCCAATGTGGTAATGAACACTACTCCAGAGGTCTGCAGTATTGCTATTGGCAGTGTGCAGTTAGCACACTGTAACTCCATTTGATTAGATGTGCAGGGGACAAATTTTGAAGTCTCCATGAAAAGTATCTCAATCACTTTCTGTATGTCTGATGTCCATGCTTCATTTGTTCAGAGAGATAAGAGCTGAACTTGAAAACATCATTATCTGTTACATGCCTGTATGGTTCTTTTGTGAGGTTCATTGCAAACATTCTTTGATTAGAAAAATGTGTCATTGCAGAAGAAAAACTGTGTGAGGTGTAGATATGCAAAAACTTACCCCATCTTGGAGAAAGGAAGGACCAAAGAGACATTTGAGTTCTGTTTTAAAACATGAAATGACATATATATGTGACCTCTAAGCATTACTTATGTAAAATTAACAGCTCAAATAAATTTATAACAGGATTCATGGAGTCTGACACCTTTCCCTCATTCTAAATGACGTTTAGATAGTGTTTCTTCTCCATTTTCAGGCTCTTGGTAGGAATTTGGCATAAACAAGAGCACCACTACTGTGATTTCTACTAATTGTCATGACAAGTAATTTGAAACTAAGAGCTACCATAGGTGTTAACCAAAAATTGTTTCTAGAACATAAATGTGTGTTGCCAGCAGAATTTAACCTCAGGTGTAATATTAACAGTGAGACAGTAGGAGGTTGTAGTGGAGTTCTGTCAGATTTTCTTGGGCAGATTATTCATGTTCTTCCCTAAAAAAAGAAGAGTTGATATAATGGCAATTTCTTCCCTCCAAAAGATAGCATAGACTAATAGAGTATTGCAATGAGTTTTGACCAGTCTCACCTTGTCTTTATTTGATAGTGGGTTTCTCCCCAAAGATCACTAGATGAAGTCACACCTTGGTAGAGAGTGCAGAACTATATATCCTATAAGGTTTGTGGTGGGTTAACGCCTTTTTCTGAAAACAAAAGAAGAAAGCAGGGTGGAGGGCTTGCGGGTACTTTACCCTCCCTGCAGGGCGTTTCCCACCTGGGAAAGCTGAGTCTGTTCCACTCCCTCCTCTCTGCCCAGCTAGGGTATAAAAACCAGGACATCATAGCTGTTGGATCTCCTTTTGGCTCCTGCCTCTGCTGGATGAGAGCTACTGCAGCTGCCCTCCTGCTCCTCAGCCACGTGGCCGGATCTGATCCTTTTCCCTGATGCCTCCACACCTCCTCAGAGAAAGACTGGTTTTGTATTATTCTTTTCTGTCCCCCTCCCATCCATTCTTGTTCCTTGCCCTTGTGAACTTTTCCTGTTATTGTCACATACACATATATATATATATATATATATATATATATAGTTTAAAGAAAAATTCTTTGCCTCTCTACTTCCAAGCCGACTCCAGATTGTTGTTTAGTGGATTTGCTCCTTACCCCTTTTTCTTTCCCTCTCTGTTTGGAGGGAGGAGGCGGGGGGGGAGTGGGGAAGAGATTGTCAGCCTTTTCCCCATTTGGGCTTTTAACTCCCAGTTAAGGCTCAAACCACTACAGGTTGCATCTTCACTCATTCATAATAGTATAAATCAGTTAAAGTCACTAGGGGTTTGAAAGTGAAATGGAAGTGAAAGAGAAAAATAAGGGTCTTTTGTCCATGAAAGCTGTCAAGTTTTACATGGACCTACATCAGACAGGATTACTTTTGCTGCCATTAATGGTTTCATACTCCCAGAAGTGCTAAGGGAGATCTTTGGATCAGGAAACAGCTAGTCTCTCTCCATTCCTCAGAATTTTGTCTGTGGTGGCCACCAGAATGTTCTGGATATGAGCTGGATTGTGATGTTGTATGCAGATATAGATTTAACTCTACAAGCATGTGGCTGTCAGGTGGCTGGACAATCTAATTAGTGGTGAAGTGACTGAGGCTTTGAGGGAATGGACAAATGCCTTCTGTGTTCATCACAAACTTTTCATCTTTCTGGCCAAAGAAGAGTTTGTATTGTCCTTAACATTCCAAAGGTGACCAGGAATACACAGAAAGAAACATAAATGGATAAAGGACAGAAGATTTCACGTGAAAAAAATAGAACAAAATACTGGCAGATGGGGACTGTGCTATTCCAGCAATAAAATCCTACAAAGTAGGTTATATATTGTGGCTGTTTGAGGCTGTGCCTTTAAGAAAAGGGACAGTGCTGGGACACTCTGGCTGAATGTTTTGGTGAAGACAAATGAAAACATCGATATTCTAAACGAATTTCATTGGTAGATTGGGTGAGTGCAGTTTTAAGTTTTGTGCAGCTGGGATTTTCTCTCAGTTCGCTCCTTTCCTTCTCCCTTTCCAGCTCGTCTGCTTCAAGGGCTCCCTGCCAGAGCGACCCTGAACAGATAAGCAACTAATTCGCATGAGGCCTACTAAGATTCTGCTTTATTAATAATTACCTTTTCTCTCTTTCTAACCCTCTTTGGGAAAAAGGGAGGTAGGGGGAGAGAAGGGGGTACAGGGGGGAACCGTCTTCTGTCACGGAGGAGGGAATTTCGTTCCTGTATTCTTGTTTTTTTACTTCGCTGTATATTTATGTATATATGTTGTAAATACTGTATAAATTGTATATCTAACCTGCTTTTTCCACATTCCTTGTAAATATAGCATTCCCTTTTGCTTCTCCGGCTGAGTTAGCTGTGGTTTTTCTTCCTCTTTGTGGGGGAGAGAAAGCTTAGGCCTTCTCTCCAATCCACCACATATATACATAAGAATGTAATTTTAGGCTGCATATTTCATATTTTGGCAAGGATTTAACCACTGGCAAGCAAGACATGGGTTACCATCTGAGAATCCTCACTCCATCACATGCATAAGTCCAAGGAAGAGTGAACCAAAATGTCTAGCATTTTTTTCAAGAGGCAAGGCAAAGTGAGTAGGAGTAACTTCTTTGGAAGGAGGGAGAAAAAGGTGAGAGAAGGGAAATAGAGTAATATATAGGAAGAAGAACCAAAATATGTCATCACCTCTACCATTTCAGGACTTCTCACAGCCACAGATGGCAATGGGATTGCAGGTAGCTGCCCTGAGCCGCCTGTCCTCTCCTGCTGGCCTCTGCACTTGGCTGTTTTTTTCACCTTGCAAGTATTGCCCAAAATACACCACAATTTAACTCCCATAAACCTGCTCAGTTCTCTCTGCCATCTTCATGCTTTCCTCTCCTCTGTGTTCCTGCATAGCTGCTTCTCTGCCTTTTAGCACAACTGCAATCCAGCCCATTCCCTCCTAAGGTGTCGCTATAAGGGAGGTGAGTAAGTAGCAGTCTTGGAAAGAAATTTCTTCACTTTGCATTACTTTTCCATTTCTTTTTTGTCCCCTTTTACAAAATAAAAACACATGCTCAAATTGATTCAAAGTGCAAGTCATGGGAGCAAGTCACAAGTCAAATCAGAGTATTTTTTTCTTTTTTTTCATTCTCTTGGATTTTTTCTTTCTTTTCTTTTTTTTTCCTTTTTTTTTTTTCCTCTCTGTTCTTTTTAATGATGAGCCCAATCAGGGAAGAATTACAAAATGAACAAATGATCCATCAGCAGAGAAAACAAACAAACTAATAATTAAGTCTCCAATCCAGGAGAAGTACATCAGCTTTCACCTGGCATCAAAATAGCTTAGTGTAATGAGATTGAAAAACAGATAGAAATTTCAGGTGAAGTCAAATAAAAGAGTGAAGATATATGTTAGCTTAGTTTTCCTCCCTTCCTGGTACCTGGGAAGCTGAGGATGTATTTCTGGCCTGTCCTTGACCTGCTCTGTGGGTGTGGTTAGCTCATCTCTGTGGCAACCTGACCTAGTGTAATGTGCCCCTGCCCATGGCAGGGTGGGTGGAGCTAGATGATCCTTGAGGTCCCTTCCAACCCTCACAATTCTATGATTCTGTGATTTTATATTTGTGCACACATATGTGTGAGCTTATGTGTGTTAGGAGTTGGTCTGTACCAGCTGCTGGAGTGGGTGGGGGCTGCTGCCTTTGGGGCTTGTACGCCCATATGTGAACAACTGAGGAGACTGGGATCACTACTGTGTTGACTGAGTGTCTGAGTCCAGCTGCTGGAGGGATAGGAATTGCAGATTTTTAGATACCCATTATGCATTTTCCACCAACAGACCTTTATCCCGATCAGTCAGAGAGGGAACTCTTTGTATTTGTGTGTGTTTTGAGTGTGTCTCTGTGTGTGTGTGTGTGTCTGTATATGTGTGCTCACTGAGAATACATGCTCAGATCCACCACTAATTGGATCTGGAGCTTGGAGCTACTGCAGTACCTCCTCTGTTGGCCTTCCAGATTCAGTTGTCCCTAACAGCCCAGAGTGTTCATGATGACAGAGCCAGGCAACTCAAAGTTGCCAAATTCAGCTGCTGAGGAGTTCAGTAAAACAATATTTAGTACTTTGCACTGACAGACACTGGGGGAGGGAAGCCATAGGGTAATATCTGGAGCAGGGTAAAACAGTTAAGTTTGGCAACTGAGTGATCTAAGGGAGCACAGATGTTGCCCGGCCAAAGTTAAACTTGGTTCCACATCCACCCATCCATATGCTCAGCTGTGGGCAGCCACTGCAGCCACAATAGACACCTGATTCCACTCAAGTTATCCTTATTGAAAAGAGTAAGATGTGGTCAAACCCCACGGCAGTTGCTCAGAAGGCTTTCCTATATGTGTATGATACAAGATGATGAATACAGAAACGGTCTGCTTTGGGAAATGGCATTACTGCATGAATGTATCCTGGAGTGAACCAGCTTGGGAAAAACAGCCTCACAGCAGTGACAGTCAAGTGGGATATTTCTCTGCACATCCCCAGCTATTCCCTTCCCTCCCCACTTCCTTATATATGTACTGTAGAAGACAATTGGACTCAGTGTTTAAAGCTTAGAAATATTGTGAGAAACGTTGTTCTTGGAACAGCATATGCATGTGCTGAGGGATGAGAGGGGAATGTGTGCCAGCGTGGGGTGGTTAAGGGAACTTTAACCACATTTATATTAAGGCCAGATTTAGGCTCAGCCCAGGAACTTGGATGGGTATCTATTTCCGGTTTTCCAAAGCTAAAAGCTGGGAGAGCTAAAAGAGGGAAAGAGATGTTATGATGTTAATCTATGTGGGGGTATGAATGAAGCAGGTTAAAAATGGTAGGGCATTATTGAAAAAAATATATGCATTGAATCATTTCCAATGTTTGCTGTAAACACAATCACAGTTTAACATCATTTGAGGAGTTATACTGCAAGATGTGCAGAGCAAAGGCAGGCCTGGAGCTCTTTTCTACAACTAGGTTTCATCCCATTTGTAATGGGACAGTAAATATTAAACTGTGGCAAAGCCAAGGCACAAACTCTTCTGATTCTTCAGTATAACCTTTCCACATCACCTGGCATCTGTCCATTTCACTGAAAACACTGCTTTAGGAATATGTTAACGAGGAAATTTAAAGGCCTTGCTCAGAAACCAAACATATCTCTTCTCTGTATAAATCCTAAGAAAAAGAGTAACTGCTAAATGGAGATGTAAATCCTTCTCACTATTTTGAATTAAAGTTTTAGTTTTGCACTAATATAGCAAATTTTATAGTCTCTCTCTTCAAAGTATCACAGAACTACTAGAAAAACATGATTTTTCTTTGCTCAAAGGAAATCTATTTGTTTTTTTTTTCAGATATTTCATTTACCTTTTTAAAAAGAAAATGGATCATTGTGTCTAGACTTTCAAGTTTTCAAATGTTCAATATGATATTTCAATGGAAAATGCTTTTCATGCATAAATATTGACCAGCTATAATAATGCAATTTTTGAAAAGTACCTTTTTTAAAAAGCAATGGCACTGGAGATGATAAAACAGTCACTGATATTCCAGGCTGCTCTTTGGTTTGCAGTGAGTGGCATAGGAAAGCAAACTTAAAATTCAGCTGATACTCTAGAAAGACTCCTGTGTCTAAGCTCCAGGAGCTGTGGAAAAGCAGAACTCTGTATACTGCTAAGAGACATTTAGCTTGAATTGTATCAAGCTAGGTAACTTCAGGAATTAAAAAGTAAATCTCTCAGGCTCTGCTGAAATGTTTTTGCCCTCCAATTTCCTCCACAAAAGAAAAGACAAAAATAGAGTGGAGTGGAGAATTTCAGCCATGCACAAGTTCAGCGAAAAGGTGCTTTTTAGCTATAAGAACCAGCTTGTTGCCGATTTCCGTCAAAGTAATTCCCCAGGTTAAATCGCGGTCTATTGAAGTCATTATCCAAATGCTCATTGGCTGTGAGGGGAGCTCAGGATTTGTCCTGTTCAATTCATTAGTGATGGTATGAACCCCAAGCAGTATTACGCTTATTTTAAAGAAGGAGAAGCTTCTACTTACTGTTTATATACTAACATTATTTCTCACACGTTTATTGTGTTACTCTCCTTAATTTGGTGCAATGCTGCGTCCCTGTGGGATGCCACTCAAACATTATGTCAATGATCTCAAAATTGAACTCCAGTGCTTTATTTTACAAATGGCTTCTAGTAGATGTGTGGCACACTTTATTAACTTAAGTATCCATTAGTTGAAAATTTCATTAGTTTGGGGGAAAGGGATCAGTTTTGTCAATAGATCTGGTATGGGTGGACCCTTTGTGTCAACCTGACCCATATCAAAAAGGATTATTGTTGTAAGTGAGACAAATGACCTAATGTTCTGCCTATTGTGCACACATGATCTATAACCTTTTAAAATACTAGTGTGGGAAAGGAGCACACTTCACTGCATCCCCAAACCATGGATTCTTAACAGGTGGCAGTCCCTCTCTTAGCAACGTTGCCATGGGCTGTCTGCACGAGTGTATGAATTATCAGGGGGTACAGTTTCCAACCAGGTAACCAGGGGAAAACCGGGATGGAGAATGAAACCAGAATAATGAACGGTGGAGCAGACATTTAATGAGCAGAGAAAGCAGCCAGTGGAGCTGGGTCTGTAGTGCCATCGTCTGACTGACCGATGCATTTCAACCAAGGTGTTTCTTGTATTGCCTCCATCACCTGAGCTACTACTAAAGTTGCAGAGGTAAAGCTGGATGCGACTACAGCAGTAACATATGGTACATTTTACTCCACAGTTTTAATCTTTTGATGCTATTTCCTTCTTAAATGATGGCAGCAGTAGTTTCCAATGTATTAACTTGACCTTGTTTTGGAAATCATGTTAGGGCAAATTTGAAAGTCCAGTGCAAAAGTATTCAGCGGGACCACCCACTAAAAACTTTTCCAGCTGTTTTTTGTTGTTTTTGTTGTTGTGGTGATTTTGGGGGTTTCTTTTGTTTTGTTTTGTTTTTTGCTTGTTTGTTTTGGTTTTCTGCTTTTGTTTTTTCCAGCAGGTCTCACACCTGCCCTAAACTCCTTGACCTCTTGAAATGGGAAAAGTAAATCTGTCTGCAAGTAATGAATCATTTTACACAGAAAAGGACAGTCCTTATTACTAAGTTATTACTCCATGTTACTTCTCACATTGTATTCCACACTGTAACACTGAGATATAAGCAATAATATTACAGTAGCACAGCAACCACTAGCCATGATGCATCCTGCAGCCTACCAACTGCTCTAACAATACACAAACAAAAGTTTTCTGTTCATTCCGTGCTGTGTAATAAGTGGAGATGAACACAAGAAAGAAATCTCAGATAGTCTGTGTGCTGGGTTGAGGCAGCCCCCTTCTCCACCCCTGGCAACAATAAACACTCAGACAAACGGATTGCAAAAGTGATTGAAAGTTTAAATAGAAAGCAGTGAACTTTTACAGAAAGCCAAAAGCGCAGTGACAAAGAAAAATCCCAAAACAGACCCAGAGAGATCCCATCCCCACCTGAGGGTACACCCAAGACCCCCAGGGCTCCTTCTTCCCCCTCCCACTGCTAGGCTAGTCTCAGCTGGCCAGATCTGAGACTGCCCATCCCCCCATGGCCTTGGGCCTAGCCAGGCCCAAAGCCAGGAGACATCTCCCCCAGTTACCGGCTGACGGAGGAAGAAGAGAAGAGGAAGTGCTAGACTCCGCACTGGATCTTATAGTGGTGCAAAGGATTGTGGTAGGAAATACTACATAATTTCCTGTGTCCACCCCTCTGGGCTGGACTTCTGGACACAGGAAGTAAACATTGCAGGGGGGCACCCAGCTCAAACTGCAACAGTCTGGTAAGTGGATTGGTAGAACAGGCTGTTGAAAGAGCTAGAGGGAAAAGGACAAACCTCCAGACTGCAAAATTGCTACCATGCTGCAGGTGCCCAAACATCTTGTTCTGGTGGCTGAGAGACTCCTCTGGAAGTACTGGGAGATGATCTTTCTCCAGTTTTCCATCATCATGCAGTGAGCAACGTGGGCATGTATGTATTAAAGCTGATCTGAGTCTGTGGCCTTAACCCAAAATAAAGAGATGTGTCATCCTTCATGCATATGCACTATGGACGTACACCTCCTGCACCTTCCTGCTTGGCTCTGATAGTGTCCGAGAAATCCCTGAGAGCAAGATGCTGTTACAGGGAAGCTCACATCTCCTGAGCCTGGCAAGCAGTGGGGGTGGGAAGAAAGGTTAGGCTGGATGAACAGCAGCCCACTTCAGCTGTCATCCTCATTGGGACTTCTCAGTCCTTCCCCTTCTATGTATTGCACACTAGCACATCAGTGAGATATGAGATAGCCAGGAAGATACCAGCTGGGATGCAATTAACCTGATTTGCAGGCAGTTCCCCACAGCAGTGTCTGGACAGCCCACAGATAAGACGGGCTACACAGGACCAACACAAAAAAAGCTCATTTTCAATGTCCTGACTTTGGGAGGCAAAGGGAGTGTTGGCTGTGTGTAGTGTTTGCAGAAAGAGAATCAGACCTGTTTACCTTTGATAAAAGAGGCATTTTCCTGAAACATATCTCCCTGCTGTTAATTAAAAGCTAAGGCAAAGCACGGATTCAGGGAACTCCAAAACTGAAAAAATCAATATGGGCAAACCTAGAGTTACCAGTTTAGTGAAGGGTTTCCTTACTCCTCCTGTTAGCTTTCGTTGATTCTCAAAGAGGTAAATTTGTTCCTTTTTCAACATCAATGGAGCAGAGAGAGACTGTCTAGGTTACTTCAGGAACAATGATTCATCTAAGGGATACAGGTTGGATACAGAAAAACATGGGTCAGGAAATCAAAAGGACATAGTACGTGCCTTGGCCCACACACTTCCAGTTGTATTTCTGGGCTTCTAACTGGTTGTGGGACGCTTAATTGCTCATGCCTCTTTCCAGCCTCTGAAATTAAGGTGCACACGCCTTCTACAGAGTTTTCAGGTAGACTGAAGAAAACTTTATGAGCAAATGATGTAAACTCTTATTACACAGTGTCACGCCATCATAAACTGTGTTGTGAAGCAAAACCATGTTAATGTTATTACACTTAATGTTCTGTCTAGCACTAAGCAGACAAAGAACTTATGGAGATTTAATTCTGGTCGTTGCTCCTGCTGACAAGCTGAGGACCTCCCTCTCTCAAGTCAGTAGGGAAACATGCACTCCAGTTGCTTCTTCAGCTCAGGTTCACTGCAGTAATTTTAGTATATTTTGCTGGAAAGTGCTTTCTCACAGCCAAGTCTCCCATGATACCAATATGGAGTGTACACTATATTCTTTCCTTGTTTCCTCCTGAGCCTAATATATCCTTTGCAGCACTTTCAGCTGGAAATAGAGTGTATGACCTAAAGTCCATAGAATAACATTAATCATTGAACTATAATTTATAGGGTCATCTCATAATTGCTATTAATTATAACATGACCATGTTTATTGGAACATATACAGCAGAAAGGTTAATTTTGAAATTATTCTTGTTTATTCAAGCCAAGATTACTCCAAATCTGAATTAATTATTTACACCACATTAAAAATAATTATTGTCAAAACAACTAAGGAGAAAAAAAAATCAGCTTTTTAAAATGGTAGAATCTTCCTGCTTGTGAAACTATCTTGAGGGAAGTTGGGAGTGGCATTTCTGCAAAAGGTGAATTTTCATGTGTAATGAACTGAGATCTTCTTAGAGATCTGGAGTAAGAATAAGCTAAGTAAATGTTAACAAAACATGTTGCATGCTGATGGTCAAAAAGCCACGTTGTATTTGGAAGGAAAGCAGGTAAGAATGAAGAAGAAACCAACAGCTTTAAGGGGAAAAGTTCTATTTGGGGCTTGTTTTGCAGATTCTCATGTTTGGGCATTTATTGCCCCTAAATTATAGCACCCCATGCTTTTCACCATGGATAAGTTAGAAACAGCGAAGGGTTGAATAGGCAGTGCTGAAATCACTGGTGGTTTTTGTAGTAAATACAAAAATCCATAGGCAAAAAAAATTTTGCATAATTTTGATTATCTGGAAAATTCTGAGGGTCTGAGGATGAATTTTCTTTTCCTGTAACCTTATACAATTTTCAGGGACAATGAGTCCTTGCATCTGAAGAAGCTTAATCTTGATGCTACACCCTCCCACAGAATTTCTGATGTTAGGATGGGTGACATTACCTGTTCTCAGGACCCTCCCTGGCCTGCAAGATAAATTCTCCCTACTTCCCAGGCTGAGGCAGGAAGCATGAGAAACAAGCTGGGGGTGGAAACGATATGGAATCCTGTTGCCTTTTCTTGCTTGGGCAACAGCTGCAGTAACAGAAGGGACCATGGTGTATATGACCTTGTGTGCTCTTAAAGTGCAGTGGTAGGTAGCTGAAATACCTGGCTGGTGTCTAAGTAGATCTGTGCATAAGCAGCCTGCTTGCGTGTGCATTTTAGGAGGTTTCTAAGAATGGTTTTGCATTTTGGGTGGTTGAAGGAAAGACTCCACTTTTCCAGAAGTGTTGTACGAGGAGTCTACCTTTGGAATGTGTTTGTGGGACCACAGCCAGAGATATGACTTTATTCTACCAAGATCTGATGGGTTAAAAGCACCAAGCACCAAAAACAAAGCGGTGAACCTAGAGGCCTGCCAACCAGAGAAAATCAAAGCCTGTGCAAGAAATATAGTCAATGCCACGGATCAGAAGCCCAATTTGTTTCTCTTCTGGTATTCAGGATCCCTTAACACCATCATACATTCCAGATGTACATTCCAGACTGATCCAGTTCTGAAAGTATGCTTGGCTTGACCAGACACAGGGGGGTTTATCCAAGTAGAGATGTATTCATTTGCAGTCATCAAAAAGTGTATATTTATGGAGGAAAGCTTGGACACAGCAAGCCAACACACCGATTATGAGTGTGTAAAGAGACGCTGTCAGGCTGCATATGTTTTAAATATCTCAGTTCAGAGGCTAAAATACATAGGGACAGCATTGGATACATGTATGCTGCTAAATTAAACAGTGTCAAAGCATGGGCACAGGCACTGGAACTTACTCATCCACATGGTTCAATTGTTAGATCAGTCCTTGGTGTAATTCTGGCACAGATCAGCCAACAATTGCCCAAACAATTCTTAGGTATGGTTTGTGAGTTAGTACAGGTCAGGGACCGCTGCCAGCAAACAACATGCAGACATCTGTCCTGATCTAGAGGTTAAAAGAGTTTAATATTATGGATGTGATCAGATTGTTCCAGATGGCTTGATGGCCCTGACGCTGTTTAGTTTACTAATATAGTTGTAACCTTTAGGTTTTTAGACTCATCCACTTGGACCTGTGACTCACATACACCAAACAAGCAGCTGTGGTGATTTAAGATGTTATTGCACCTGAGCTCGTTGTTACTGGCTCTTGCTGGAGGTTGCTGACCCCACTGTAGAGCTGCCAAAAGTAATGTACTTCAAGTGTTTTAGACCAGTGAAGGTCAAGACATAATGTGAGGTCTGTGCATGTACAGAATATGGGGAAAAGTCCAATTTAAGGAAATTCTTTCTCCTCCCATTACATTCACATATTTTTAAGGTGTTAGCTAAGGCCAGAGCTCTCACTGGAGACATTGCTGTCTCATTTTTCAGCACGAGATGCCTTTAATCAAGACTGACCTTTTGGATAATACTCCTTTCTTAAGGCTTGTTGCAGTTTGAGCTGGGTGCCCCCCTGCAATGTTTACTTCCTGTGTCCAGAAGTCCAGCCCAGAGGGGTGGACACAGGAAATTATGTAGTATTTCCTACCACAATCCTTTGCACCACTATAAGATCCAGTGCGGAGTCTAGCACTTCCTCTTCTCTTCCTCCTCCGTCATCCGGTAACTGGGGGAGATGTCTCCTGGCTTTGGGCCTGGCTAGGCCCAAGGCCATGGGGGGATGGGCAGTCTCAGATCTGGCCAGCTGAGACTAGCCTAGCAGTGGGAGGGGAAAGAAGGAGCCCTGGGGGTCTTGGGTGTACCCTCAGGTGGGGATGGGATCTCTCTGGGTCTGTTTGGGAATTTTTCTTTGTCACTGTGCTTTTGGCTTTCTGTAAATGTTCACTGCTTTCTATTTAAACTTTTGTGGAGGGTTTGAGAGAAGGGCTTAGCCTTCTCTCCCCCACAGAGAGGAAGGGAAAAAAACCACAGCTAGCCAGCCGGAGGAGCAAAAGGGAAATGCTATATTTTACAAGCAAATTTTGGGGAATGCAGGATATATACACAATTTACAGTATTTACAATATATACACAGAAATATACAGCAAAGAAAAAACCAACAATAATACAGGAACGAAATTCCCTCCTCTGGAGGAGGGTTCCCCCCTTGTACCCCCTTCTCTCCCCTTTTCCCCCAAAGAGGGTTAGAAAGAGAGAAAAAGAGCAGTTATTAATTAAAGCAAAGTATTAGTAGGCCTTAGTTGTTTATCTGTCCAAGGTCAGTCTGGCAGGGAGTCCAGAAGCAGACGAGCTGGAAAGGGAAAAGGAAAGGAGCGAACTGAGGAAAGTTCCAGCTGCACCTAAGCTTAAAACTGCATTCTACCAATCCACCAATGAAATTAGTTTAGAATATCTGATTGGTTTTGTTAACATTCAAAAACATTCAGCCATAGTGTCCCAGTGTCGTGGATATGCCCTCAGAAATGCACGGCAGATCCATCAACGAAAATAATAAGTTTATTTATATATATACAAACTCTGTAACGGGGTATTTACAATCGCCCTTCACAGGTATCAATATTCGGTTAGTGGAACTATCTTTACAGAATGTTACGTATGGGCATTTAAACCAAAATGATTCACAGAACTTAGAACCTAAACTGAGTCAGAGAGTGGCGGGGGAGGGGTTGGTCAGTGACCGGCAACCCTCCACCCGGAGCAATATAAACGCTATCCTAAACGAAGCTCTACAAAGGGCTCGGCTTACTCACAAGCTGAGAACTTCGTGGAGTCTTTCCTCAGTAATATTTATAATCCAGACAACGTGGCACGGATGTGCCGTAATAAGGAGGCAGGAAATGGTGCTGGCCGCGTGGCCGCACCGCGTGGCTCTGCTGTTCTCTCCCAGGATACAAAATTCCTCGCTCAGAGGGGGGGTAGTGGCAGGTCAGCAACGCTGGTTCACACGGTCTACCAGGTTTTCTCCTACGATGGATCACGCAGCGGTTGATCCCACGGAGTGCTGTCCACGGCACCGCACGCAGCTGGGTGACGGTGGCAAAAGGACCACGAGGCCTCCCGAAGCACTGGCTGGCACGCACGCACACACAGGCTCCAACACCGAGGTGGGGGGGCTCATTTGCCAAACGACCCCTATTTACCATTTGCCCCAGTGAATACTGGCCCAATAAGCATCTGTTGCCAACGCAAACATTAACCAATGAACTACCAGCTACCAAATGTGGCCTGAGTATATGCTATACTCAGGGAAACAAACATATAGCCTGCCTCTAGTACTGCAGGGGTGAGACCACGCCCAGGTAGGCTGTTTACCTGGACTCAGTGGCGCCAGGATCCCCCCTGCTGCCTCCAGAAAGGAGGGGGGGGACAAAGGAGGGTTAACACATACAGAAATATATTCTGATCATAAGCATCCTTCACTACATTCCACCCCCTGCTTATGGGCAAGTATATGTGGGCAAATATTACTCTATAATTAAACTCTACCAAGGATGAATTAAACATTATATAGAAACATCACAAGAACATCATGCATACATATATATATCTCAGAAGTGTACAACTGTACTCTAAACAAAGCATGCTACAACACAGTATAGAACTCCTTAAGTCTAAGGTCAGTATTGGTGACCTTAGTGTTTTCTAGTCTCCACCCCCTGACTGGCGGTGGATCCCTGTTACTCCCGAGACGGGTCTTCCTTTCCAGGATAATCTGTCCACTGGAACCGTTGTCATTCTGTGGAGAAACAAAACTGGCCACGGTGTTTAAAGCCGGGCTTGACAGTTAGTAATTTGGAACGACCCACCGAGCACTTATGCGATGAGTTTTTCCATTGATGTCAGTAGCCTCCCAAGCGTATAGACCCCTGGGCTTAGCCAGTGTCATGGGTACAATCCCGATAGAAGGCAGTTTCACTAACACTGGTTGGCCCACCTGCATCTGTGTTATGGAATGTGGGTGTTCATCCTTTGCCTCCCCTGGCATGTGGCTGACATCCCTAACTGGGTCAGCAGGGCAAAATGCCTTGACTTTGGGGCTGCCATAATTCCCCCATCGGTTGTTTACAATGAAAACTGCAGAAGGCAGGCGTTTATCCCAATTACTCCTTGAAACATTTGCATGTTTCTTAATGAGGCCATTTGCCCTCTCCACTATGCCATTTGCCTGGGGATAATATGGAGTATGAAATGTCCATTTGACTCCTTCCCCTCGGGCCCAGTCTTGGACTGAGGTTGAGGTGAAATGTGAACCATTATCACTCTGAATATGTTCAGGCATAGGCAGAATGCTGAACCAATCCTTTAGAGTTTCAATGGTTTGAGCTCCTGAAGCAGTGCTAGTAGCAGTGGCCATGACTAAGCCTGAAACCACTTCTACCCCTACCAGTATGTATTTTTTCCCATGTGAGGGTCGGAGGGGACCAACATAATCAATCTGCCATGTGCTCCATAGTACTTTGTCTTTCTTGATATGCTGGGCTGGAGCCAGACCGGGATGGTTAGCTTTTAATCTGATCTGGCACTGAGGGCAGGCTGAAACAATGGTTTCGCATGTGGTCAAAGAAACTGGCCACCCCCTGGATCTGCATTCGTAGTAAAGGTCTGACTTACCTGAGTGACCTCTTTTAATATGTAGCCACTCAGCCAATCGCTCCCACTCCTTTTCCTCACAATCAACTACGCTGATTTTTGCTAAGTGATCTACTTGTTGATTCCAAGTAGCAGCAGGGGTTTGCTTCCTGCAGTGTCCCTTTACCCATCCTACTTTGATGGTCCTGGCTCGACTTATCTCTAGTAGTCTTTGCCAGTCGGTTGCCCTCCAAACTGGGGTATTGCCAACTATCCACTGGTTTGCTTCCCACTGGCAAATCCATTCTGTGGCACCTTTGAAAGTAGCATATGAATCAGTGTATATGGTCTCTGCACCATTTTCCACAGCTAGCATAAGGGCACGCAGTTCTCCCACTTGGGCACTGCCTTCGCCCTCTTCAATGACAGTCCTGTCTGTGCCAATCTCCAGTGCTGCGGCCTTGTAATGCCACTGTGATTCTACCCTTTGGGCAGATGCATCTGTGAACCACACTCCCTCAGTATTGGCATCGGCAGTCAGTTCAGGTGCTACCTGAATAGGAGATGGCTTGTAGGGCTGGCACAGTGGGATAGTATGTGGGTTGATGGGCTGCTGCAATTTGGATACTTTTGTGGGCCCTTCTCTTAGAGGCGTAAGCTGAGCCATCCCTTCCAGATAGGCATACCATTTTCTTACGGTAGCCTTCTGAGCAATTCCTTCTGGTGGTGGGGTTCCATTGAGGATTGCTTTGAGCAGAGAGAATGGACCTTGCACTACGATATCCTGCGTAGTGCGCAGCTTCTCTGCCTCTTTGACAGCTCGGGTCAGAGACAAGAGTCCCTTCTCCCATTCAGAGTATCTCCTTTCAGCATCTTTGAATGCTGTTGAAGAGAATAAAAGGGCTCTGTTTGGGCCTTTAGGTCCCCTTTGAAAAATCCCACAGTAGGAAGCATGTTCAGAGAAGCCCCATTCTGCCCTTAAGGGGTCATGTGGGTGCAAAGGGCCCAATTTCTGGTAAGCCTTTAATTCGTCCTTCAAGACCTTTAGGCTTTCAGTATGCCTTGGGGTCCAGTCCCAGACTCTGCTCTTTTTAAGCAGGTCATAGAGGGGACGAGCAATTACTGAGAAACCTGGAATATGTTTTCTCCAGTAACCCAAGGTACCCAAGAGCCGCTGAAGCTCCCTTTTGTTATTGGGAAGTTGGCCCTTTTCAATAGCCTCAAGAGCATCCTCTGGCACTGATATTGCTCCTGCTACCCACCAGGATCCAAGAAATTTAATTTCTTGGCTCGGGCCTTGACATTTAGCTTGTGGAACCTGTAACCCATTTTTGGTCAAAAGGTCCCAGATCGCTGCAGCTACTGAACCCACCTTACCTTCGTCATTTCCCCCAACAAAGATGTCATCTATGTACTGGTAGACACTTACATCTCTTGGGACTTCAATGGTGTCTAACAGTGCTGCTAAGGAGTTGTGTGCAATGGTTCCTGAGTGCTTGTACCCCTGGGGAAGACGATTGAAGGTGTATTGGGAACCTTGCCATGTGAAAGCAAACTGTGGTTTATCCTCCTCACGTAGAGGGATCATAAAGTACATGTCCTTAATGTCCAGTGAAGCCATCCAAGTATGTGACGCAGCTTGGATTGCTGTCACGATGGATGTCAGGCTTGGGACTGCAGCGGTGAGAGGGGGCGTGTTGCTATTGAGCCTCCTGTAGTCAATGGTGAGTCTCCATCGTCCATCAGGTTTACGCACTGGCCACACTGGTGAGTTATAGGGCGAGTGTGTCCTGGTAATGATTTGTCTCTTTTCCAGGTCTGCAATCACCTCAGTGATGCCTTGTCTGGCTGCTGCTGGTAGGGAATACTGTGCAACACATGTGATACTTGATTTGGGTAAGGGTGGAGCAATTTGGAGAGTGCCTACCCGAGCGGTTTCAGTCCCTTTTGCTCCTACTCCATAGGAGCCAAAGCACCACAGGGTACCGTTAGGGAGATGCCACCGTTTGCCAGCTAAAACATCAAATCCAAGGATGTTCTCGGGGTACGGACTCAGGGCAACTTCTACCAGGGTACTCCGCTTGTCACCAGGAAGCCACAACCTTGTTTTGGCTAAATGGCACGTATGAGGCATTCCTGTAACACCCTGTATCTTAATCCTTTTCCGGGATGGCAGGATCTTCAAGCGTTTAGCTTGTTGCACATTCAAAACACTGATTTGCGCCCCAGTGTCAATAAGGAATTTTACAGCAGTTCGAGTAGGTCCAGTGGGAATCAAAATGAAAGGCTCTGGATCCTCAGACCATTGACAAGTATTAACAAAGCGATGAGTGAGGCCTGGAACAGTCACCGCTGTGCCTAGTTTTTTGGCTTTTTATCTGGGCTCTGGCGGCGAGGTATGAAGGGGTTAGCATCCTTGCTGGGTGAAACACTTCTAGGACTGCTGCTTCCAGCTTCATTCTTCCCCTTGCCGCGGCGGTCACTTGGGTAGTCGTCCTCTTCCCAGCTGCCAGATTTATTTTGTATGCTCAGCACTACGCCTTTTAACAGCCTCGTTGGTAATGTCGCTATTAAGGATTCAGGTACATTCAAAGACAGTGCTAGCCGATACCATTTCTCTCTGGGTGAAAATGATCTATTAGAAGTACGCCGTTTATCTCTCCAGCGGTCGGAATTTCTCCCTCTGGGACTTCCCGAGTGACGGCGATCTGTGTCCGGGCTGCTGCTTGAACCCGAAGAAGTTGCAGTAGGGGATGTCTTAGTGTGGCGCACTTCCTGCTTTTTCCCCCGCGGTGTCGCCGCGTGGTTGCCTTTGAAACCAGTATGGTGTCTGTCGCTGGGAGTCTTGGCCATGAGCGTATGATCAGAGTAGCCCAAGTCTCGGCCCTTGTGGGATAATGCCATCAGAAGCTCTTCCCAAGTTAATTGGTGTTCCCGGGAATTAGTAGAGGCCATATTCCTTTCGACCACTCGTTCAATTTCCTCCTTTTTGGCATCACATACATTTTTCAGACCCGGCGGCAGACCACGGATTAGGATTTTAAGTCGCACTGGGTTAATTGGGGCATCTAGTGGGGAAGGATATGCCCCGCGATCGTACATTGCTTGAACGCACGCCAACTTTTTAATCGCGGCAGTGAGTTCGGCCGAACTGGTAACCCTCACTTCGGTGGGTTCGTCTCTATCTATAGGATCCAAACTTCCAGCCCAGTGAGCGACACGGGAAGTTAACGAGTGGTATCCCTCTGGACCCATGCCCAAAAATACTTCATGACCCCATGAACAGCCTTTTGCTTCATTACGGTCCAAAATAATTGTATCCCCACCCAATTCCATAACGCGATACAAAAAGTCTGTTACCGACTCGTCCGGTTCTCGTGCAAACGTCTCCTGCAGGTCCCGAAGCTTTGCTCCGCTGTACGGGCGAACAGAGGTAGTTGTTGTCCCTCGGCCACGGCGGCCGTCCGTGTATTGCTCTTTAAGAACGGGACGTAAATGCACGGCTTTCCTCCGTATGGGTTCATCTTCCGAACTGTAATCCGTATCGTCCCGGTCAGATGGGTTTCTCTCCGTTCGGTAGCTACGGGATTTTTTCCGGGCTTCGCTTCTCGAAGCACTATTGTCAGGCGAATTTAATTCACGCGCTGCTGCTGACGTGCTGGGCTGAGCGAGTGAATCGGGACTCGGGCTTTGCAGTGTTCGGAGTCTCGGCAGGTCCAAGGGGACCGTGGGTCTAAAGTCTTGCGCTACGGTGGGATTCGCTACCTTTCTGTCCTTTCCGCGAGACTGCGGTGGGGGTAATTCGTAAAAGGACTGTACGGGAGAGCTGGCTCTGGGCGCGACATCGTGGTCGCGGGGCTGCTCGGGGCTAGGCGGTTGGGAGATCCCAGGAAGGCTCGAAACAGAGTCTCTGTCTGATCCCGCTAATACCTTCATAGTAGCGTTGCTTTCTTTAATTTGCAACGTTAACAAGTTATGAAGTTTATCATTTTGTGCCTCAGACTTTCCTAACTCTCTTTCCAGGAAGTTATTTTTTCCCTCAAGTTTTTTAATCTTTTCCTCTAATGCTGTAAATTCGTCTTGTGCTCGCATTATGCAAGCCCCGATCGCAGTAACTCTCTCCTCGGTTATTGCGGTTGGATCAGCGCATAGCTCGACCACGTATTCGGATAATTTCGTGGTGATTTGATCCGGATTTGTCAGGTTTTCTATAGCCCATTGCATATCGGATCGTTTTATTACGTATCCCATTCTGTAGAGATAGTCACTTATCGGATAACCCTTGCACTGCGCCATTAATGTCGTGGATATGCCCTCAGAAATGCACGGCAGATCCATCAACGAAAATAATAAGTTTATTTATATATATACAAACTCTGTAACGGGGTATTTACAATCGCCCTTCACAGGTATCAATATTCGGTTAGTGGAACTATCTTTACAGAATGTTACGTATGGGCATTTAAACCAAAATGATTCACAGAACTTAGAACCTAAACTGAGTCAGAGAGTGGCGGGGGAGGGGTTGGTCAGTGACCGGCAACCCTCCACCCGGAGCAATATAAACGCTATCCTAAACGAAGCTCTACAAAGGGCTCGGCTTACTCACAAGCTGAGAACTTCGTGGAGTCTTTCCTCAGTAATATTTATAATCCAGACAACGTGGCACGGATGTGCCGTAATAAGGAGGCAGGAAATGGTGCTGGCCGCGTGGCCGCACCGCGTGGCTCTGCTGTTCTCTCCCAGGATACAAAATTCCTCGCTCAGAGGGGGGGTAGTGGCAGGTCAGCAACGCTGGTTCACACGGTCTACCAGGTTTTCTCCTACGATGGATCACGCAGCGGTTGATCCCACGGAGTGCTGTCCACGGCACCGCACGCAGCTGGGTGACGGTGGCAAAAGGACCACGAGGCCTCCCGAAGCACTGGCTGGCACGCACGCACACACAGGCTCCAACACCGAGGTGGGGGGGCTCATTTGCCAAACGACCCCTATTTACCATTTGCCCCAGTGAATACTGGCCCAATAAGCATCTGTTGCCAACGCAAACATTAACCAATGAACTACCAGCTACCAAATGTGGCCTGAGTATATGCTATACTCAGGGAAACAAACATATAGCCTGCCTCTAGTACTGCAGGGGTGAGACCACGCCCAGGTAGGCTGTTTACCTGGACTCAGTGGCGCCAGGATCCCCCCTGCTGCCTCCAGAAAGGAGGGGGGGGACAAAGGAGGGTTAACACATACAGAAATATATTCTGATCATAAGCATCCTTCACTACACCCAGTACTCAATGGCACAGCCTCAAACGGTCACAGCCTACCCCTTCTAAACGATTTAATTGGCTGTTCATTCTGTCCATCCAATCCAAAACAATATTTCCAGTTTCTAAGTAAAGTTCATAGTCCATTCCGGCTATACTCAGATGTAGATGATTCAGAAGTCCAAGAAAATCAGGAAATTAGAAAAATGGAAAACAGTTTATCTCTTCGCCAACAAAGTGAAGAAAAGGAAAATAGGGATTCTCAGGGTCTCTTAGTTGACTCAGGACTCTCAGGGTTCTCAGGGTTCGTGCACCGTAGATTCCTCATAGATTCTTCCTTTGGACGCGATGTAGCTGCACAACAGTTTGAAATTAAACTCTTTCAGCTAAAGTTAAATTTCTTTGTGGAATACACTGAATTTCACCATTCTCTTGCATTATCCAATAAGTGTGACCCGGACTGTCTCGGTCCAGAGAGGGAAAGAGACTCAAGTTCTTTTAGAACATTCTCGTGTTGTGAAATTAGAGGCACAAACGAGGCCAAAGTATCAACAGCTAGACTATTTATTACATAAATAAAGTGGACATAAGAAGGGGAGAGGGAGAAAAGAGAGAGGGAGCGAGAGAAGAGAGAAAGAAGAGGAAAGGAATTATATTACCACACCTCTCATCCCTCCCAAGACAGTTAAAGTCTGTGGAGGAAAGGTGCTGCAGGAGATGTTGGGTCTGTAGAGAAACGGTGCTGAGGCTTTTGCTGGAGAAGAGCTGTGGTCCTCTGGGGAGATGTTGGGTTGGTACAGGAACCGTGCTGAGGCTCTGGCTGGAGAAGAGCTGTGGTCCTCTGGGCAGCCTGGGTCTGTAGAGAAAGGGTGCTGAGGCTTTTGCTGGAGAAGAGCTGTGGTCCTCTGGGCAGCCTCTTTTCTCCGGAGCAGCATTATCCCAACTTTCCCTTCTCAGCGGCATGGTCCATCTCCTGTGTTTTCCTTCATCTCCGTTTTTCTCCCCGTTTTTCTCCTCTGTTTCTCTCTCAACAAACCAGTAGTTGCTCAAGTCTTTTATACAGTTTTTAGTCCTTAGGTATGTATTCAAATATTGTCCCTCAGGAATTCCAGGGGCAGGAAATAATCCTCAGGTCGTTTCCCCGGAAATCTTTCTGTGTATTGCTGTGTGTTTGGGCAAGATTTTGGATGGAGGGGGGGGGATCTCCGTCTCCCCCATCTCCAATCAGGACAAGCCCCCCCACATTCCTTACACATCAGGAAACAGGTGGTAAAAACCATTGTGTCACCCTGCCCAGGGCACTAGATGGGTGGAGATTGTCTTGCCCTGAAGGCGTGAATGGCTGGGTCATTGTTGTAGGCCAGCTGTGGCCCAGTGAGCAATGTTATCTTTGCACCTTCCAAGAGTCCTTAGTGGCTCTGCCCCACACCTAATGTCTGGGCAAACAGCAAGTGATTTTATCTTTGTTGAGTCACACCAAGAGAGACAAACTTATTAGTCTTTCACACGACCTTCAGCTGAAACCACCCCTCGGACAGGTTTAGCCTCTCCTGAGGGCAAAAATACCCAAACAGTTTTACCTCACAGATTCTTTTCTCTAACAACAGGAACTCTATCACCTTCTACTTTCTGTAGCAGATCTGAATGTGCCGGTCCAGCTCGGTTCACTGAACCTCTACTATTTACCAGCCAGGTTGCTTGTGCTAAATGTTTTTCCCAGTTTTTCAAAGATCCACCCCCCATGGCTTTAAGAGTGGTCTTCAACAAACCGTTGTAGTGTTCAATCTTCCCTGCACCTGGTGTTTTTGAAGTGAGTTCCATTATCTGACTCAATCCTCTCTGGAGTTCCGTGTCTCCACAGGATTTGTCTCTCCAGACCAAGAATGGTGTTTCGTGCAGTTGCATGTGGAACTGGATAAGTTTCCAACCACCCAGTGTTTGCCTCTACCATAGTAAGCACGTATTGCTTACCAGAATGAGAACGTGGTAGAGTGATGTAGTCAATCTGCCAAGCTTCACCATACTTGTACTTGGACCATCTGTCACCATACCACAAGGGCTTAAGTTGTTTTGCCTGCTTAATAGCAGCACAAATGTCACAGTCATGGATGACTTGTGTGACAGCATCCATGGAAATGTCTATGGATCTGTCACGAGCCCATTGGTATGTTGCATCTCTGCCTTGATGTCCTGACGAATCATGAGCCCACCGAGTTAAGAATATCTCACCCCGGTGTTTCCAGTCGAGATCAAGATTAGAGTCCATGTCTACTTGAGAAACTCTTGCAGCTAGATCTGCCTGATGGTTGTGTTGCTGTTCCTCAGTAGCTTTGCTCTCAAGAATGTGAGCATCCATGTGTCTCACCTTCATTGGAATACTCGATTCGATCAGCAATGTCCTGCCAGAGGTCGGCTGCCCAGATGGGTTTTCCTTTCCTCTGCCAAACACTCTTCTTCCAGTTCTTTAGCCAACCCCATAGAGCATTGGCTACCATCCATGAGTCGGTGTAGAGATAAAGCTTTGGCCATCTCTCACGTTCAGCCACGTCGAGAGCTAGCTGGACAGCTTTTGCCTCTGCGAACTGACTGGATTCTCCTTCTCCATCCTTAGCCTCTGCAACTCGGCGTGTTGGACTCCACACTGCAGACTTCCACCTTCGCTTGTTTCCAACAAGATGACAGGAACCGTCTGCGGACAGAGCATATTTCTTTTCATCATCAGAAAGGTCATTGTAAGGAGGAGCTTCCTCAGCACGAATTACTTTCTCCTCTGGAGGTTTAGCACAGTTGGTACCTTCAGGCCAACTTGAGATCACCTCCACTAGACCAGGCCTTTCAAGATTTCCCATTCGAGCTCTCTGTGTTATCAGAGCCATCCACTTAGACCATGTTGAGTCTGTGGCATGATGTGGTGTGGAGCCTTTGCCTTTGAACATCCAATTCAAAACCGGTAATCTGGGAGCTAAGAGAAGTTGTGATTCAGTTCCAATCACTTCAGAAGCTCCTTTTACTCCTTCATAGGCAGCTAGAAACTCTTTCTCTGTTGGAGTATAATTAGCCTCTGAACCTCTGTAACCTCGACTCCAGAAACCAAGAGGTCGTCCTCGTGTCTCACCTGGAGCTTTTTGCCACAGGCACCGGGTTGGACCATTGTCACTTGCAGCCGTGTACAAAATGTTCTTAATGTCTGGACCATCTCGGACAGGTCCCAGACCCATTGCTTGAATCACCTCTTGCTTTATCTGGTCAAAGGCTGCTTGTTGTTCAGGTCCCCAGTGGAAATGGTTTCTCTTTCGAGTCACATCATGCAGAGGTTTCACAATCTGACTGTATCCAGGAATGTGCAGTCTCCAAAATCCCACTATCCCCAAGAAACGTAGGGTCTCTTGCTTGTTGGTGGGACTTGCCATGGTGGAGACTCTATTTACCACATCCACTGGAATGTGTCGGCGTCCATCCTGCCATCGCACTCCCAGAAATTGAATTTCTGTGGTAGGTCCTTTCACCTTGTCTCGCTTGATGGCAAAATCTGCATTCAGAAGAATGTCATTGATATTGTTACCTTTCTCGAAGACTTCTTCAGCAGTTTTACCCCAGACGATGATATCATCGATGAACTGGATGTGTTCTGGAGCACCGCCTTTCTCCAGAGCATCGTGGATCACTGCATGACAAATGCTTGAGCTGTGGATCCAGCCCATTGGCAATCTGTTGAAAGTGTACTGGATTCCTCTCCAGGTGAAAGCAAACTGAGGCCTGCATTCCTCTGCTATGGGAATACAGAAAAATGCATTAGCAATGTCTATGGTAGCATACCATTTGGCCTCTTTGGGTGCCAGCTCATACTGTAGCTCCATCATGTCTGCTACTGCTGCACTCATAGGTGGTGTCACTTTATTTAGGGCTCGGTAGTCTACGGTCAGACGCCAGCCTCCATTCTGCTTCCGCACAGGCCACACTGGACTGTTGAAAGGTGAATGAGTTTTGCTGACGACTTTCTGACTCTCCAACTGACAAATCAGATTCTGAATGGGCAACAAAGAGTCACGGTTGGTTCTGTATTGTCTGTGATGCACAGTCTGAGAAGCAACGTGCAATTTAATGTCTTGTATCTTGTGTTGTCCCACAACTGCAGATTCATCAGAAAGCTCAGGTCTAGCAGACAGCTTTAATTTTTGTCCATCAATTTCTATTGAAGCTACTCCAAAAGCCCATTTGTAACCTCTAGGGTCTTTGAAACGCCCTTCTCTCAGAAAATCAGTTCCCAAAATACAAGGTGCGTCAGGTCCGGTCACAACTGTATGCTTCCTCCGTTGTTTACCAGTTAAACTTATATTAACCTCCACCTTACTTAACTCTTGAGATCCACCAGTGACTCCCAGAATAGTTACAGTCTCTGATCCCTGATAATTTGATGGCATTATGGTGCACTGAGCTCCTGTGTCAACCAAGGCCCTGTACTTCCGAAATTGTGAAGTGCCAGGCCACTGGATGTACACATCCCAATAGATTCTATTATCTCTGTTATCCCTCTCCTCCCCCTGGCAGGAGGCAGGGCACCCCTAGTTATGGGGAACATGCGCACATGTGCATTGGACATAGTTTGCAGGGTTATAACTTTGCATGTTATAACTGGAGCCACTGTTGGAGCTACTAGAGTTGTTCTGGGGAACTGTGGAAGTAACAGCTACCCTTCTGGTATTGCTACCTCGGGTTCTGCCACTTTGCAATTCCCTCATTCTCCTGAAAAGATTAGAAGTTGGTTGGCCATCCCAGCGGTTCATGTTCTCACCAAACTGATCATGCAGAGTTATCCAAATAGTTCTACACGACTGCCTTGGTGGTCTGTTTTGGAACGACCTGTTTTGGAATGACCTCCTTGGAGGACGTGTATTCCTCACAGATGAAACTTGTACCCACCTGGAGGAAGAATTGAAATTATCCCTTTGTGCCAATTGGGATATGGAATTTCTAAATTCATCCTTTAACTCTCTTATGCAATTCTGTATATCACCAGACATAGTTGCAATGGCTGAAACCAAAGAAACACGTGCCATGCTATCCTCCAATTGTCTCATTTGTTCACTGAATTGGCCAACCATAGGAGAAGCTCCACCATAATTTCTTGACACAATTCTGCTTGCCAGAATGTTTGCACAATTAGAAGGAGCAAGTTTGATGATCTTTTTAGCAAGACCAATACCCACAGGAATGTCATCAGGATTCAGAGTTTCATGTTCTCCATAGAGTAGCTCTCTAACAGCAAATTCTCTCAAGCGCTTAATTCCCTCATCTATGGTAATCCAGGGTTTAGGATTCCATGGAAGATCATCTCGGGAAGGATATCTCAGGGCAACTGCCATTAAAAGGCGTATCCACAGATTAACCTTACCGAGAGCCCTTCCTAGATGTCTATTTATTCAATTATCCCTTGAGAGAGTTCCTAACTGAGCTGCTGACTTGTCTGCAACCATTAGAGCTGGAGCACCTGTATCATAACACCTACTAAGCCAAGCTAGAACTGGCTCGTTATCTGCCCTGGTGAAATCTTTACGGACATTTCGCAATTCACTCTGAAATATCATCTTGCTCCTCGTCTCCCTGAACTTTTTGTCCATATAATCCTGCTGTCATTCTCCCAAGGATCTCTTTAAGCTGAGAACCACCTTTGCCAGCTGCTTTACTAACTTCATCTCAATCCTGCTTTGATCTCACTAGGTTAGCTAGATCTTTAAAACAAACCTTCTCTTCCTCCTCAGCAGGATTTCTTAGAGTAGAGGGCCCCTCACCAGGATCAGTCTTTAGCTCTTCTTCTCCATCAGCTTTGATCTTTCCACCTCTAGTCTTGAAAACAGCCACCTTAACTGGAGCTGTGTTTGAATTTACAGCTACCTTAATAGAAGCTGACAGGTCCTGAGATAAATCAGCTGCTGGGGCAGTGACTTCCGGTCCCACCGAGACAGTGGGCGGAACTGACGTTGCTCCATTGATGGCCGACGGAGAAGAAGGAGGAGAAGGAGGAGGCGCCATGTTGATACCAGCCGCCGCCCTTGGCAGCTTGCTAGAATCAGCAAAGTCATTTAGAGCTGCTTTACCAATTAACTTTTTAGCCCTCTTTTTAACTGACACGGATTCTGCACACTCCTCGTCACTAGATGTCTCTGGGACAGATCCAGAGCCACAGCGTTTTCTTTTTGATCTAGTTTTAATAACAAAACCAGCTTTGGATATCTTTCTCTCTCGCTGCAGAGAGAACAGTAAATATGCAATTACCATCACCAGCAACAGATTTATATACATCAAATAAATAACTTTTGGATCCCAGGCATCACCTAAAGTTACTCTCTCCTCCGGCGGAATCCTAAAACCCTTTATCTCAATTGGGAGAGTGGTGGAGGTAACATTCCTGTATCTCACTGGCCATAGGAAATCCACATATTTTCCATACCATAATCCAACTCTATACGTAACCCACAGATAAATTGTCCGCACCAAATATTTACTCAGGTAATCCAAAATCAAACCCAAACAATATCTGTAAACCAGAGCCCCAAAAATTGAAAAGAATAATCGCTCCACAAACCACAACACATTCATGTTTGCTATTTCAGCTAGAAAACACTAAATCAATCAAATAATAAATTAAACTAATTATCTGCCCCACGTTGGGCGCCAAGAGAAAAAAAAATGTAGTAGGGTTGGAAGGGTAAGGCCAAGAATCCTCCTCCCTTCCCCCTTGTAAAGTAAAGGGAAAGAAAATTGAAGGGAAAGGGAAAAAAAAACCTCACAGCTGAATTAGCAAAGCAGTGGAGCTGTATATTTACAAAGCAATGTAGGATATGCAGGGGAATATATACAGATTTACAATATTTACAATATATACAAAGATATACAACAGAGTAGTACAGAAATGAGAGTTCCCCCCTCTGCTGAGGGGGTTCCACACCTCCGCTCTCCCCCTCTCTCCCCCTTTTCCCCAGAGTGGGTTAGAAAAGAGAGAGAAAGAGAAAAAAGTTTAGAAGCAGTTTGTGTTAATTGGAAAGGAGTTAATACAGGCCTTAGTAGCTTATCGGTTTTCAAGGACGAAGCCTTGGCAGAAAGCCCAAGAGCTGCAAGCTGCTGCCCGAAGGAGAAGCGGAAGCAAGACTGAAGATAAAGTTCTGGCATGCCCAGGATACCCTCCTGCACTCCCAGTTCAGAAGGTGCTTCCTCCCACTTTACCAATGAAATTAGTTCAGATTATTCTTTTCATTTACGAACTTCCGTCCACTATATTCCCTTTCTTAAGGGGACAGCCCCAACCGGTGACACTTGGTTACATGGGTTAGTTGATTAGGTGGTGTTGGATGATAGGTTGGACGCGATGATCTTGAAGGTCTCTTCCAACCTGGTTTATTCTATTCTATGCTAAATTCAGTTTCTGGGAGTGCGGTGGCAGGATGGACGCCGACACATTCCAGTGGATGTGGTAAATAGAGTCTCCACCATGGCAAGTCCCACCAACAAGCAAGAGACCCTACGTTTCTTGGGGATAGTGGGATTTTGGAGACTGCACATTCCTGGATACAGTCAGATTGTGAAACCTCTGCATGATGTGACTCGAAAGAGAAACCATTTCCACTGGGGACCTGAACAACAAGCAGCCTTTGACCAGATAAAGCAAGAGGTGATTCAAGCAATGGGTCTGGGACCTGTCCGAGATGGTCCAGACATTAAGAACATTTTGTACACGGCTGCAAGTGACAATGGTCCAACCCGGTGCCTGTGGCAAAAAGCTCCAGGTGAGACACGAGGACGACCTCTTGGTTTCTGGAGTCGAGGTTACAGAGGTTCAGAGGCTAATTATACTCCAACAGAGAAAGAGTTTCTAGCTGCCTATGAAGGAGTAAAAGGAGCTTCTGAAGTGATTGGAACTGAATCACAACTTCTCTTAGCTCCCAGATTACCGGTTTTGAATTGGATGTTCAAAGGCAAAGGCTCCACACCACATCATGCCACAGACTCAACATGGTCTAAGTGGATGGCTCTGATAACACAGAGAGCTCGAATGGGAAATCTTGAAAGGCCTGGTCTAGTGGAGGTGATCTCAAGTTGGCCTGAAGGTACCAACTGTGCTAAACCTCCAGAGGAGAAAGTAATTCGTGCTGAGGAAGCTCCTCCTTACAATGACCTTTCTGATGATGAAAAGAAATATGCTCTGTCCGCAGACGGTTCCTGTCATCTTGTTGGAAACAAGCGAAGGTGGAAGTCTGCAGTGTGGAGTCCAACACGCCGAGTTGCAGAGGCTAAGGATGGAGAAGGAGAATCCAGTCAGTTCGCAGAGGCAAAAGCTGTCCAGCTAGCTCTCGACGTGGCTGAACGTGAGAGATGGCCAAAGCTTTATCTCTACACCGACTCATGGATGGTAGCCAATGCTCTATGGGGTTGGCTAAAGAACTGGAAGAAGAGTGTTTGGCAGAGGAAAGGAAAACCCATCTGGGCAGCCGACCTCTGGCAGGACATTGCTGATCGAATCGAGTATTCCAATGAAGGTGAGACACATGGATGCTCACATTCTTGAGAGCAAAGCTACTGAGGAACAGCAACACAACCATCAGGCAGATCTAGCTGCAAGAGTTTCTCAAGTAGACATGGACTCTAATCTTGATCTCGACTGGAAACACCGGGGTGAGATATTCTTAACTCGGTGGGCTCATGATTCGTCAGGACATCAAGGCAGAGATGCAACATACCAATGGGCTCGTGACAGATCCATAGACATTTCCATGGATGCTGTCACACAAGTCATCCATGACTGTGACATTTGTGCTGCTATTAAGCAGGCAAAACAACTTAAGCCCTTGTGGTATGGTGACAGATGGTCCAAGTACAAGTATGGTGAAGCTTGGCAGATTGACTACATCACTCTACCACGTTCTCATTCTGGTAAGCAATACGTGCTTACTATGGTAGAGGCAAACACTGGGTGGTTGGAAACTTATCCAGTTCCACATGCAACTGCACGAAACACCATTCTTGGTCTGGAGAGACAAATCCTGTGGAGACACGGAACTCCAGAGAGGATTGAGTCAGATAATGGAACTCACTTCAAAAACACCAGGTGCAGGGAAGATTGAACACTACAACGGTTTGTTGAAGACCACTCTTAAAGCCATGGGGGGTGGATCTTTGAAAAACTGGGAAAAACATTTAGCACAAGCAACCTGGCTGGTAAATAGTAGAGGTTCAGTGAACCGAGCTGGACCGGCACATTCAGATCTGCTACAGAAAGTAGAAGGTGATAGAGTTCCTGTTGTTAGAGAAAAGAATCTGTGAGGTAAAACTGTTTGGGTATTTTTGCCCTCAGGAGAGGCTAAACCTGTCCGAGGGGTGGTTTCAGCTGAAGGTCGTGTGAAAGACTAATAAGTTTGTCTCTCTTGGTGTGACTCAACAAAGATAAAATCACTTGCTGTTTGCCCAGACATTAGGTGTGGGGCAGAGCCACTAAGGACTCTTGGAAGGTGCAAAGATAACATTGCTCACTGGGCCACAGCTGGCCTACAACAATGACCCAGCCATTCACGCCTTCAGGGCAAGACAATCTCCACCCATCTAGTGCCCTGGGCAGGGTGACACAATGGTTTTTACCACCTGTTTCCTGATGTGTAAGGAATGTGGGGGGGCTTGTCCTGATTGGAGATGGGGGAGACGGAGATCCCCCCCCCTCCATCCAAAATCTTGCCCAAACACACAGCAATACACAGAAAGATTTCCGGGGAAACGACCTGAGGATTATTTCCTGCCCCTGGAATTCCTGAGGGACAATATTTGAATACATACCTAAGGACTAAAAACTGTATAAAAGACTTGAGCAACTACTGGTTTGTTGAGAGAGAAACAGAGGAGAAAAACGGGGAGAAAAACGGAGATGAAGGAAAACACAGGAGATGGACCATGCCGCTGAGAAGGGAAAGTTGGGATAATGCTGCTCCGGAGAAAAGAGGCTGCCCAGAGGACCACAGCTCTTCTCCAGCAAAAGCCTCAGCACCCTTTCTCTACAGACCCAGGCTGCCCAGAGGACCACAGCTCTTCTCCAGCCAGAGCCTCAGCACGGTTCCTGTACCAACCCAACATCTCCCCAGAGGACCACAGCTCTTCTCCAGCAAAAGCCTCAGCACCGTTTCTCTACAGACCCAACATCTCCTGCAGCACCTTTCCTCCACAGACTTTAACTGTCTTGGGAGGGATGAGAGGTGTGGTAATATAATTCCTTTCCTCTTCTTTCTCTCTTCTCTCGCTCCCTCTCTCTTTTCTCCCTCTCCCCTTCTTATGTCCACTTTATTTATGTAATAAATAGTCTAGCTGTTGATACTTTGGCCTCGTTTGTGCCTCTAATTTCACAACACGAGAATGTTCTAAAAGAACTTGAGTCTCTTTCCCTCTCTGGACCGAGACAGTCCGGGTCACACTTATTGGATAATGCAAGAGAATGGTGAAATTCAGTGTATTCCACAAAGAAATTTAACTTTAGCTGAAAGAGTTTAATTTCAAACTGTTGTGCAGCTACATCACGTCCAAAGGAAGAATCTATGAGGAATCTACGGTGCACGAACCCTGAGAACCCTGAGAGTCCTGAGTCAACTAAGAGACCCTGAGAATCCCTATTTTCCTTTTCTTCACTTTGTTGGCGAAGAGATAAACTGTTTTCCATTTTTCTAATTTCCTGATTTTCTTGGACTTCTGAATCATCTACATCTGAGTATAGCCGGAATGGACTATGAACTTTACTTAGAAACTGGAAATATTGTTTTGGATTGGATGGACAGAATGAACAGCCAATTAAATCGTTTAGAAGGGGTAGGCTGTGACCGTTTGAGGCTGTGCCATTGAGTACTGGGTGTAGTGAAGGATGCTTATGATCAGAATATATTTCTGTATGTGTTAACCCTCCTTTGTCCCCCCCCTCCTTTCTGGAGGCAGCAGGGGGGATCCTGGCGCCACTGAGTCCAGGTAAACAGCCTACCTGGGCGTGGTCTCACCCCTGCAGTACTAGAGGCAGGCTATATGTTTGTTTCCCTGAGTATAGCATATACTCAGGCCACATTTGGTAGCTGGTAGTTCATTGGTTAATGTTTGCGTTGGCAACAGATGCTTATTGGGCCAGTATTCACTGGGGCAAATGGTAAATAGGGGTCGTTTGGCAAATGAGCCCCCCCACCTCGGTGTTGGAGCCTGTGTGTGCGTGCGTGCCAGCCAGTGCTTCGGGAGGCCTCGTGGTCCTTTTGCCACCGTCACCCAGCTGCGTGCGGTGCCGTGGACAGCACTCCGTGGGATCAACCGCTGCGTGATCCATCGTAGGAGAAAACCTGGTAGACCGTGTGAACCAGCGTTGCTGACCTGCCACTACCCCCCCTCTGAGCGAGGAATTTTGTATCCTGGGAGAGAACAGCAGAGCCACGCGGTGCGGCCACGCGGCCAGCACCATTTCCTGCCTCCTTATTACGGCACATCCGTGCCACGTTGTCTGGATTATAAATATTACTGAGGAAAGACTCCACGAAGTTCTCAGCTTGTGAGTAAGCCGAGCCCTTTGTAGAGCTTCGTTTAGGATAGCGTTTATATTGCTCCGGGTGGAGGGTTGCCGGTCACTGACCAACCCCTCCCCCGCCACTCTCTGACTCAGTTTAGGTTCTAAGTTCTGTGAATCATTTTGGTTTAAATGCCCATACGTAACATTCTGTAAAGATAGTTCCACTAACCGAATATTGATACCTGTGAAGGGCGATTGTAAATACCCCGTTACAGAGTTTGTATATATATAAATAAACTTATTATTTTCGTTGATGGATCTGCCGTGCATTTCTGAGGGCATATCCACGACATTAATGGCGCAGTGCAAGGGTTATCCGATAAGTGACTATCTCTACAGAATGGGATACGTAATAAAACGATCCGATATGCAATGGGCTATAGAAAACCTGACAAATCCGGATCAAATCACCACGAAATTATCCGAATACGTGGTCGAGCTATGCGCTGATCCAACCGCAATAACCGAGGAGAGAGTTACTGCGATCGGGGCTTGCATAATGCGAGCACAAGACGAATTTACAGCATTAGAGGAAAAGATTAAAAAACTTGAGGGAAAAAATAACTTCCTGGAAAGAGAGTTAGGAAAGTCTGAGGCACAAAATGATAAACTTCATAACTTGTTAACGTTGCAAATTAAAGAAAGCAACGCTACTATGAAGGTATTAGCGGGATCAGACAGAGACTCTGTTTCGAGCCTTCCTGGGATCTCCCAACCGCCTAGCCCCGAGCAGCCCCGCGACCACGATGTCGCGCCCAGAGCCAGCTCTCCCGTACAGTCCTTTTACGAATTACCCCCACCGCAGTCTCGCGGAAAGGACAGAAAGGTAGCGAATCCCACCGTAGCGCAAGACTTTAGACCCACGGTCCCCTTGGACCTGCCGAGACTCCGAACACTGCAAAGCCCGAGTCCCGATTCACTCGCTCAGCCCAGCACGTCAGCAGCAGCGCGTGAATTAAATTCGCCTGACAATAGTGCTTCGAGAAGCGAAGCCCGGAAAAAATCCCGTAGCTACCGAACGGAGAGAAACCCATCTGACCGGGACGATACGGATTACAGTTCGGAAGATGAACCCATACGGAGGAAAGCCGTGCATTTACGTCCCGTTCTTAAAGAGCAATACACGGACGGCCGCCGTGGCCGAGGGACAACAACTACCTCTGTTCGCCCGTACAGCGGAGCAAAGCTTCGGGACCTGCAGGAGACGTTTGCACGAGAACCGGACGAGTCGGTAACAGACTTTTTGTATCGCGTTATGGAATTGGGTGGGGATACAATTATTTTGGACCGTAATGAAGCAAAAGGCTGTTCATGGGGTCATGAAGTATTTTTGGGCATGGGTCCAGAGGGATACCACTCGTTAACTTCCCGTGTCGCTCACTGGGCTGGAAGTTTGGATCCTATAGATAGAGACGAACCCACCGAAGTGAGGGTTACCAGTTCGGCCGAACTCACTGCCGCGATTAAAAAGTTGGCGTGCGTTCAAGCAATGTACGATCGCGGGGCATATCCTTCCCCACTAGATGCCCCAATTAACCCAGTGCGACTTAAAATCCTAATCCGTGGTCTGCCGCCGGGTCTGAAAAATGTATGTGATGCCAAAAAGGAGGAAATTGAACGAGTGGTCGAAAGGAATATGGCCTCTACTAATTCCCGGGAACACCAATTAACTTGGGAAGAGCTTCTGATGGCATTATCCCACAAGGGCCGAGACTTGGGCTACTCTGATCATACGCTCATGGCCAAGACTCCCAGCGACAGACACCATACTGGTTTCAAAGGCAACCACGCGGCGACACCGCGGGGGAAAAAGCAGGAAGTGCGCCACACTAAGACATCCCCTACTGCAACTTCTTCGGGTTCAAGCAGCAGCCCGGACACAGATCGCCGTCACTCGGGAAGTCCCAGAGGGAGAAATTCCGACCGCTGGAGAGATAAACGGCGTACTTCTAATAGATCATTTTCACCCAGAGAGAAATGGTATCGGCTAGCACTGTCTTTGAATGTACCTGAATCCTTAATAGCGACATTACCAACGAGGCTGTTAAAAGGCGTAGTGCTGAGCATACAAAATAAATCTGGCAGCTGGGAAGAGGACGACTACCCAAGTGACCGCCGCGGCAAGGGGAAGAATGAAGCTGGAAGCAGCAGTCCTAGAAGTGTTTCACCCAGCAAGGATGCTAACCCCTTCATACCTCGCCGCCAGAGCCCAGATAAAAAGCCAAAAAACTAGGCACAGCGGTGACTGTTCCAGGCCTCACTCATCGCTTTGTTAATACTTGTCAATGGTCTGAGGATCCAGAGCCTTTCATTTTGATTCCCACTGGACCTACTCGAACTGCTGTAAAATTCCTTATTGACACTGGGGCGCAAATCAGTGTTTTGAATGTGCAACAAGCTAAACGCTTGAAGATCCTGCCATCCCGGAAAAGGATTAAGATACAGGGTGTTACAGGAATGCCTCATACGTGCCATTTAGCCAAAACAAGGTTGTGGCTTCCTGGTGACAAGCGGAGTACCCTGGTAGAAGTTGCCCTGAGTCCGTACCCCGAGAACATCCTTGGATTTGATGTTTTAGCTGGCAAACGGTGGCATCTCCCTAACGGTACCCTGTGGTGCTTTGGCTCCTATGGAGTAGGAGCAAAAGGGACTGAAACCGCTCGGGTAGGCACTCTCCAAATTGCTCCACCCTTACCCAAATCAAGTATCACATGTGTTGCACAGTATTCCCTACCAGCAGCAGCCAGACAAGGCATCACTGAGGTGATTGCAGACCTGGAAAAGAGACAAATCATTACCAGGACACACTCGCCCTATAACTCACCAGTGTGGCCAGTGCGTAAACCTGATGGACGATGGAGACTCACCATTGACTACAGGAGGCTCAATAGCAACACGCCCCCTCTCACCGCTGCAGTCCCAAGCCTGACATCCATCGTGACAGCAATCCAAGCTGCGTCACATACTTGGATGGCTTCACTGGACATTAAGGACATGTACTTTATGATCCCTCTACGTGAGGAGGATAAACCACAGTTTGCTTTCACATGGCAAGGTTCCCAATACACCTTCAATCGTCTTCCCCAGGGGTACAAGCACTCAGGAACCATTGCACACAACTCCTTAGCAGCACTGTTAGA
This sequence comes from Melanerpes formicivorus, assembly GCF_026170545.1. Taxonomy (NCBI): domain Eukaryota; kingdom Metazoa; phylum Chordata; class Aves; order Piciformes; family Picidae; genus Melanerpes; species Melanerpes formicivorus. The sequence continues at coordinate 1,962,036 of NW_027142409.1, forward strand.
CACCATTGAAGTCCCAAGAGATGTAAGTGTCTACCAGTACATAGATGACATCTTTGTTGGGGGAAATGACGAAGGTAAGGTGGGTTCAGTAGCTGCAGCGATCTGGGACCTTTTGACCAAAAATGGGTTACAGGTTCCACAAGCTAAATGTCAAGGCCCGAGCCAAGAAATTAAATTTCTTGGATCCTGGTGGGTAGCAGGAGCAATATCAGTGCCAGAGGATGCTCTTGAGGCTATTGAAAAGGGCCAACTTCCCAATAACAAAAGGGAGCTTCAGCGGCTCTTGGGTACCTTGGGTTACTGGAGAAAACATATTCCAGGTTTCTCAGTAATTGCTCGTCCCCTCTATGACCTGCTTAAAAAGAGCAGAGTCTGGGACTGGACCCCAAGGCATACTGAAAGCCTAAAGGTCTTGAAGGACGAATTAAAGGCTTACCAGAAATTGGGCCCTTTGCACCCACATGACCCCTTAAGGGCAGAATGGGGCTTCTCTGAACATGCTTCCTACTGTGGGATTTTTCAAAGGGGACCTAAAGGCCCAAACAGAGCCCTTTTATTCTCTTCAACAGCATTCAAAGATGCTGAAAGGAGATACTCTGAATGGGAGAAGGGACTCTTGTCTCTGACCCGAGCTGTCAAAGAGGCAGAGAAGCTGCGCACTACGCAGGATATCGTAGTGCAAGGTCCATTCTCTCTGCTCAAAGCAATCCTCAATGGAACCCCACCACCAGAAGGAATTGCTCAGAAGGCTACCGTAAGAAAATGGTATGCCTATCTGGAAGGGATGGCTCAGCTTACGCCTCTAAGAGAAGGGCCCACAAAAGTATCCAAATTGCAGCAGCCCATCAACCCACATACTATCCCACTGTGCCAGCCCTACAAGCCATCTCCTATTCAGGTAGCACCTGAACTGACTGCCGATGCCAATACTGAGGGAGTGTGGTTCACAGATGCATCTGCCCAAAGGGTAGAATCACAGTGGCATTACAAGGCCGCAGCACTGGAGATTGGCACAGACAGGACTGTCATTGAAGAGGGCGAAGGCAGTGCCCAAGTGGGAGAACTGCGTGCCCTTATGCTAGCTGTGGAAAATGGTGCAGAGACCATATACACTGATTCATATGCTACTTTCAAAGGTGCCACAGAATGGATTTGCCAGTGGGAAGCAAACCAGTGGATAGTTGGCAATACCCCAGTTTGGAGGGCAACCGACTGGCAAAGACTACTAGAGATAAGTCGAGCCAGGACCATCAAAGTAGGATGGGTAAAGGGACACTGCAGGAAGCAAACCCCTGCTGCTACTTGGAATCAACAAGTAGATCACTTAGCAAAAATCAGCGTAGTTGATTGTGAGGAAAAGGAGTGGGAGCGATTGGCTGAGTGGCTACATATTAAAAGAGGTCACTCAGGTAAGTCAGACCTTTACTACGAATGCAGATCCAGGGGGTGGCCAGTTTCTTTGACCACATGCGAAACCATTGTTTCAGCCTGCCCTCAGTGCCAGATCAGATTAAAAGCTAACCATCCCGGTCTGGCTCCAGCCCAGCATATCAAGAAAGACAAAGTACTATGGAGCACATGGCAGATTGATTATGTTGGTCCCCTCCGACCCTCACATGGGAAAAAATACATACTGGTAGGGGTAGAAGTGGTTTCAGGCTTAGTCATGGCCACTGCTACTAGCACTGCTTCAGGAGCTCAAACCATTGAAACTCTAAAGGATTGGTTCAGCATTCTGCCTATGCCTGAACATATTCAGAGTGATAATGGTTCACATTTCACCTCAACCTCAGTCCAAGACTGGGCCCGAGGGGAAGGAGTCAAATGGACATTTCATACTCCATATTATCCCCAGGCAAATGGCATAGTGGAGAGGGCAAATGGCCTCATTAAGAAACATGCAAATGTTTCAAGGAGTAATTGGGATAAACGCCTGCCTTCTGCAGTTTTCATTGTAAACAACCGATGGGGGAATTATGGCAGCCCCAAAGTCAAGGCATTTTGCCCTGCTGACCCAGTTAGGGATGTCAGCCACATGCCAGGGGAGGCAAAGGATGAACACCCACATTCCATAACACAGATGCAGGTGGGCCAACCAGTGTTAGTGAAACTGCCTTCTATCGGGATTGTACCCATGACACTGGCTAAGCCCAGGGGTCTATACGCTTGGGAGGCTACTGACATCAATGGAAAAACTCATCGCATAAGTGCTCGGTGGGTCGTTCCAAATTACTAACTGTCAAGCCCGGCTTTAAACACCGTGGCCAGTTTTGTTTCTCCACAGAATGACAACGGTTCCAGTGGACAGATTATCCTGGAAAGGAAGACCCGTCTCGGGAGTAACAGGGATCCACCGCCGGTCAGGGGGTGGAGACTAGAAAACACTAAGGTCACCAATACTGACCTTAGACTTAAGGAGTTCTATACTGTGTTGTAGCATGCTTTGTTTAGAGTACAGTTGTACACTTCTGAGATATATATATGTATGCATGATGTTCTTGTGATGTTTCTATATAATGTTTAATTCATCCTTGGTAGAGTTTAATTATAGAGTAATATTTGCCCACATATACTTGCCCATAAGCAGGGGGTGGAATGTAGTGAAGGATGCTTATGATCAGAATATATTTCTGTATGTGTTAACCCTCCTTTGTCCCCCCCCTCCTTTCTGGAGGCAGCAGGGGGGATCCTGGCGCCACTGAGTCCAGGTAAACAGCCTACCTGGGCGTGGTCTCACCCCTGCAGTACTAGAGGCAGGCTATATGTTTGTTTCCCTGAGTATAGCATATACTCAGGCCACATTTGGTAGCTGGTAGTTCATTGGTTAATGTTTGCGTTGGCAACAGATGCTTATTGGGCCAGTATTCACTGGGGCAAATGGTAAATAGGGGTCGTTTGGCAAATGAGCCCCCCCACCTCGGTGTTGGAGCCTGTGTGTGCGTGCGTGCCAGCCAGTGCTTCGGGAGGCCTCGTGGTCCTTTTGCCACCGTCACCCAGCTGCGTGCGGTGCCGTGGACAGCACTCCGTGGGATCAACCGCTGCGTGATCCATCGTAGGAGAAAACCTGGTAGACCGTGTGAACCAGCGTTGCTGACCTGCCACTACCCCCCCTCTGAGCGAGGAATTTTGTATCCTGGGAGAGAACAGCAGAGCCACGCGGTGCGGCCACACGGCCAGCACCATTTCCTGCCTCCTTATTACGGCACATCCGTGCCACGTTGTCTGGATTATAAATATTACTGAGGAAAGACTCCACGAAGTTCTCAGCTTGTGAGTAAGCCGAGCCCTTTGTAGAGCTTCGTTTAGGATAGCGTTTATATTGCTCCGGGTGGAGGGTTGCCGGTCACTGACCAACCCCTCCCCCGCCACTCTCTGACTCAGTTTAGGTTCTAAGTTCTGTGAATCATTTTGGTTTAAATGCCCATACGTAACATTCTGTAAAGATAGTTCCACTAACCGAATATTGATACCTGTGAAGGGCGATTGTAAATACCCCGTTACAGAGTTTGTATATATATAAATAAACTTATTATTTTCGTTGATGGATCTGCCGTGCATTTCTGAGGGCATATCCACGACACTGGGACACTATGGCTGAATGTTTTTGAATGTTAACAAAACCAATCAGATATTCTAAACTAATTTCATTGGTGGATTGGTAGAATGCAGTTTTAAGCTTAGGTGCAGCTGGAACTTTCCTCAGTTCGCTCCTTTCCTTTTCCCTTTCCAGCTCGTCTGCTTCTGGACTCCCTGCCAGACTGACCTTGGACAGATAAACAACTAAGGCCTACTAATACTTTGCTTTAATTAATAACTGCTCTTTTTCTCTCTTTCTAACCCTCTTTGGGGGAAAAGGGGAGAGAAGGGGGTACAAGGGGGGAACCCTCCTCCAGAGGAGGGAATTTCGTTCCTGTATTATTGTTGGTTTTTTCTTTGCTGTATATTTCTGTGTATATATTGTAAATACTGTAAATTGTGTATATATCCTGCATTCCCCAAAATTTGCTTGTAAAATATAGCATTTCCCTTTTGCTCCTCCGGCTGGCTAGCTGTGGTTTTTTTCCCTTCCTCTCTGTGGGGGAGAGCAGGCTAAGCCCTTCTCTCAAACCCTCCACAAAAGTTTAAATAGAAAGCAGTGAACATTTACAGAAAGCCAAAAGCACAGTGACAAAGAAAAATTCCCAAACAGACCCAGAGAGATCCCATCCCCACCTGAGGGTACACCCAAGACCCCCAGGGCTCCTTCTTTCCCCTCCCACTGCTAGGCTAGTCTCAGCTGGCCAGATCTGAGACTGCCCATCCCCCCATGGCCTTGGGCCTAGCCAGGCCCAAAGCCAGGAGACATCTCCCCCAGTTACCGGATGACGGAGGAGGAAGAGAAGAGGAAGTGCTAGACTCCGCACTGGATCTTATAGTGGTGCAAAGGATTGTGGTAGGAAATACTACATAATTTCCTGTGTCCACCCCTCTGGGCTGGACTTCTGGACACAGGAAGTAAACATTGCAGGGGGGCACCCAGCTCAAACTGCAACAAGCCTTAAGAAAGGAGTATTATCCAAAAGGTCAGTCTTGATTAAAGGCATCTCGTGCTGAAAAATGAGACAGCAATGTCTCCAGTGAGAGCTCTGGCCTTAGCTAACACCTTAAAAATATGTGAATGTAATGGGAGGAGAAAGAATTTCCTTAAATTGGACTTTTCCCCATATTCTGTACATGCACAGACCTCACATTATGTCTTGACCTTCACTGGTCTAAAACACTTGAAGTACATTACTTTTGGCAGCTCTACAGTGGGGTCAGCAACCTCCAGCAAGAGCCAGTAACAACGAGCTCAGGTGCAATAACATCTTAAATCACCACAGCTGCTTGTTTGGTGTATGTGAGTCACAGGTCCAAGTGGATGAGTCTAAAAACCTAAAGGTTACAACTATATTAGTAAACTAAACAGCGTCAGGGCCATCAAGCCATCTGGAACAATCTGATCACATCCATAATATTAAACTCTTTTAACCTCTAGATCAGGACAGATGTCTGCATGTTGTTTGCTGGCAGCGGTCCCTGACCTGTACTAACTCACAAACCATACCTAAGAATTGTTTGGGCAATTGTTGGCTGATCTGTGCCAGAATTACACCAAGGACTGATCTAACAATTGAACCATGTGGATGAGTAAGTTCCAGTGCCTGTGCCCATGCTTTGACACTGTTTAATTTAGCAGCATACATGTATCCAATGCTGTCCCTATGTATTTTAGCCTCTGAACTGAGATATTTAAAACATATGCAGCCTGACAGCGTCTCTTTACACACTCATAATCGGTGTGTTGGCTTGCTGTGTCCAAGCTTTCCTCCATAAATATACACTTTTTGATGACTGCAAATGAATACATCTCTACTTGGATAAACCCCCCTGTGTCTGGTCAAGCCAAGCATACTTTCAGAACTGGATCAGTCTGGAATGTACATCTGGAATGTATGATGGTGTTAAGGGATCCTGAATACCAGAAGAGAAACAAATTGGGCTTCTGATCCGTGGCATTGACTATATTTCTTGCACAGGCTTTGATTTTCTCTGGTTGGCAGGCCTCTAGGTTCACCGCTTTGTTTTTGGTGCTTGGTGCTTTTAACCCATCAGATCTTGGTAGAATAAAGTCATATCTCTGGCTGTGGTCCCACAAACACATTCCAAAGGTAGACTCCTCGTACAACACTTCTGGAAAAGTGGAGTCTTTCCTTCAACCACCCAAAATGCAAAACCATTCTTAGAAACCTCCTAAAATGCACACGCAAGCAGGCTGCTTATGCACAGATCTACTTAGACACCAGCCAGGTATTTCAGCTACCTACCACTGCACTTTAAGAGCACACAAGGTCATATACACCATGGTCCCTTCTGTTACTGCAGCTGTTGCCCAAGCAAGAAAAGGCAACAGGATTCCATATCGTTTCCACCCCCAGCTTGTTTCTCATGCTTCCTGCCTCAGCCTGGGAAGTAGGGAGAATTTATCTTGCAGGCCAGGGAGGGTCCTGAGAACAGGTAATGTCACCCATCCTAACATCAGAAATTCTGTGGGAGGGTGTAGCATCAAGATTAAGCTTCTTCAGATGCAAGGACTCATTGTCCCTGAAAATTGTATAAGGTTACAGGAAAAGAAAATTCATCCTCAGACCCTCAGAATTTTCCAGATAATCAAAATTATGCAAAATTTTTTTTGCCTATGGATTTTTGTATTTACTACAAAAACCACCAGTGATTTCAGCACTGCCTATTCAACCCTTCGCTGTTTCTAACTTATCCATGGTGAAAAGCATGGGGTGCTATAATTTAGGGGCAATAAATGCCCAAACATGAGAATCTGCAAAACAAGCCCCAAATAGAACTTTTCCCCTTAAAGCTGTTGGTTTCTTCTTCATTCTTACCTGCTTTCCTTCCAAATACAACGTGGCTTTTTGACCATCAGCATGCAACATGTTTTGTTAACATTTACTTAGCTTATTCTTACTCCAGATCTCTAAGAAGATCTCAGTTCATTACACATGAAAATTCACCTTTTGCAGAAATGCCACTCCCAACTTCCCTCAAGATAGTTTCACAAGCAGGAAGATTCTACCATTTTAAAAAGCTGATTTTTTTTTCTCCTTAGTTGTTTTGACAATAATTATTTTTAATGTGGTGTAAATAATTAATTCAGATTTGGAGTAATCTTGGCTTGAATAAACAAGAATAATTTCAAAATTAACCTTTCTGCTGTATATGTTCCAATAAACATGGTCATGTTATAATTAATAGCAATTATGAGATGACCCTATAAATTATAGTTCAATGATTAATGTTATTCTATGGACTTTAGGTCATACACTCTATTTCCAGCTGAAAGTGCTGCAAAGGATATATTAGGCTCAGGAGGAAACAAGGAAAGAATATAGTGTACACTCCATATTGGTATCATGGGAGACTTGGCTGTGAGAAAGCACTTTCCAGCAAAATATACTAAAATTACTGCAGTGAACCTGAGCTGAAGAAGCAACTGGAGTGCATGTTTCCCTACTGACTTGAGAGAGGGAGGTCCTCAGCTTGTCAGCAGGAGCAACGACCAGAATTAAATCTCCATAAGTTCTTTGTCTGCTTAGTGCTAGACAGAACATTAAGTGTAATAACATTAACATGGTTTTGCTTCACAACACAGTTTATGATGGCGTGACACTGTGTAATAAGAGTTTACATCATTTGCTCATAAAGTTTTCTTCAGTCTACCTGAAAACTCTGTAGAAGGCGTGTGCACCTTAATTTCAGAGGCTGGAAAGAGGCATGAGCAATTAAGCGTCCCACAACCAGTTAGAAGCCCAGAAATACAACTGGAAGTGTGTGGGCCAAGGCACGTACTATGTCCTTTTGATTTCCTGACCCATGTTTTTCTGTATCCAACCTGTATCCCTTAGATGAATCATTGTTCCTGAAGTAACCTAGACAGTCTCTCTCTGCTCCATTGATGTTGAAAAAGGAACAAATTTACCTCTTTGAGAATCAACGAAAGCTAACAGGAGGAGTAAGGAAACCCTTCACTAAACTGGTAACTCTAGGTTTGCCCATATTGATTTTTTCAGTTTTGGAGTTCCCTGAATCCGTGCTTTGCCTTAGCTTTTAATTAACAGCAGGGAGATATGTTTCAGGAAAATGCCTCTTTTATCAAAGGTAAACAGGTCTGATTCTCTTTCTGCAAACACTACACACAGCCAACACTCCCTTTGCCTCCCAAAGTCAGGACATTGAAAATGAGCTTTTTTTGTGTTGGTCCTGTGTAGCCCGTCTTATCTGTGGGCTGTCCAGACACTGCTGTGGGGAACTGCCTGCAAATCAGGTTAATTGCATCCCAGCTGGTATCTTCCTGGCTATCTCATATCTCACTGATGTGCTAGTGTGCAATACATAGAAGGGGAAGGACTGAGAAGTCCCAATGAGGATGACAGCTGAAGTGGGCTGCTGTTCATCCAGCCTAACCTTTCTTCCCACCCCCACTGCTTGCCAGGCTCAGGAGATGTGAGCTTCCCTGTAACAGCATCTTGCTCTCAGGGATTTCTCGGACACTATCAGAGCCAAGCAGGAAGGTGCAGGAGGTGTACGTCCATAGTGCATATGCATGAAGGATGACACATCTCTTTATTTTGGGTTAAGGCCACAGACTCAGATCAGCTTTAATACATACATGCCCACGTTGCTCACTGCATGATGATGGAAAACTGGAGAAAGATCATCTCCCAGTACTTCCAGAGGAGTCTCTCAGCCACCAGAACAAGATGTTTGGGCACCTGCAGCATGGTAGCAATTTTGCAGTCTGGAGGTTTGTCCTTTTCCCTCTAGCTCTTTCAACAGCCTGTTCTACCAATCCACTTACCAGACTGTTGCAGTTTGAGCTGGGTGCCCCCCTGCAATGTTTACTTCCTGTGTCCAGAAGTCCAGCCCAGAGGGGTGGACACAGGAAATTATGTAGTATTTCCTACCACAATCCTTTGCACCACTATAAGATCCAGTGCGGAGTCTAGCACTTCCTCTTCTCTTCTTCCTCCGTCAGCCGGTAACTGGGGGAGATGTCTCCTGGCTTTGGGCCTGGCTAGGCCCAAGGCCATGGGGGGATGGGCAGTCTCAGATCTGGCCAGCTGAGACTAGCCTAGCAGTGGGAGGGGGAAGAAGGAGCCCTGGGGGTCTTGGGTGTACCCTCAGGTGGGGATGGGATCTCTCTGGGTCTGTTTTGGGATTTTTCTTTGTCACTGCGCTTTTGGCTTTCTGTAAAAGTTCACTGCTTTCTATTTAAACTTTCAATCACTTTTGCAATCCGTTTGTCTGAGTGTTTATTGTTGCCAGGGGTGGAGAAGGGGGCTGCCTCAACCCAGCACACAGACTATCTGAGATTTCTTTCTTGTGTTCATCTCCACTTATTACACAGCACGGAATGAACAGAAAACTTTTGTTTGTGTATTGTTAGAGCAGTTGGTAGGCTGCAGGATGCATCATGGCTAGTGGTTGCTGTGCTACTGTAATATTATTGCTTATATCTCAGTGTTACAGTGTGGAATACAATGTGAGAAGTAACATGGAGTAATAACTTAGTAATAAGGACTGTCCTTTTCTGTGTAAAATGATTCATTACTTGCAGACAGATTTACTTTTCCCATTTCAAGAGGTCAAGGAGTTTAGGGCAGGTGTGAGACCTGCTGGAAAAAACAAAAGCAGAAAACCAAAACAAACAAGCAAAAAACAAAACAAAACAAAAGAAACCCCCAAAATCACCACAACAACAAAAACAACAAAAAACAGCTGGAAAAGTTTTTAGTGGGTGGTCCCGCTGAATACTTTTGCACTGGACTTTCAAATTTGCCCTAACATGATTTCCAAAACAAGGTCAAGTTAATACATTGGAAACTACTGCTGCCATCATTTAAGAAGGAAATAGCATCAAAAGATTAAAACTGTGGAGTAAAATGTACCATATGTTACTGCTGTAGTCGCATCCAGCTTTACCTCTGCAACTTTAGTAGTAGCTCAGGTGATGGAGGCAATACAAGAAACACCTTGGTTGAAATGCATCGGTCAGTCAGACGATGGCACTACAGACCCAGCTCCACTGGCTGCTTTCTCTGCTCATTAAATGTCTGCTCCACCGTTCATTATTCTGGTTTCATTCTCCATCCCGGTTTTCCCCTGGTTACCTGGTTGGAAACTGTACCCCCTGATAATTCATACACTCGTGCAGACAGCCCATGGCAACGTTGCTAAGAGAGGGACTGCCACCTGTTAAGAATCCATGGTTTGGGGATGCAGTGAAGTGTGCTCCTTTCCCACACTAGTATTTTAAAAGGTTATAGATCATGTGTGCACAATAGGCAGAACATTAGGTCATTTGTCTCACTTACAACAATAATCCTTTTTGATATGGGTCAGGTTGACACAAAGGGTCCACCCATACCAGATCTATTGACAAAACTGATCCCTTTCCCCCAAACTAATGAAATTTTCAACTAATGGATACTTAAGTTAATAAAGTGTGCCACACATCTACTAGAAGCCATTTGTAAAATAAAGCACTGGAGTTCAATTTTGAGATCATTGACATAATGTTTGAGTGGCATCCCACAGGGACGCAGCATTGCACCAAATTAAGGAGAGTAACACAATAAACGTGTGAGAAATAATGTTAGTATATAAACAGTAAGTAGAAGCTTCTCCTTCTTTAAAATAAGCGTAATACTGCTTGGGGTTCATACCATCACTAATGAATTGAACAGGACAAATCCTGAGCTCCCCTCACAGCCAATGAGCATTTGGATAATGACTTCAATAGACCGCGATTTAACCTGGGGAATTACTTTGACGGAAATCGGCAACAAGCTGGTTCTTATAGCTAAAAAGCACCTTTTCGCTGAACTTGTGCATGGCTGAAATTCTCCACTCCACTCTATTTTTGTCTTTTCTTTTGTGGAGGAAATTGGAGGGCAAAAACATTTCAGCAGAGCCTGAGAGATTTACTTTTTAATTCCTGAAGTTACCTAGCTTGATACAATTCAAGCTAAATGTCTCTTAGCAGTATACAGAGTTCTGCTTTTCCACAGCTCCTGGAGCTTAGACACAGGAGTCTTTCTAGAGTATCAGCTGAATTTTAAGTTTGCTTTCCTATGCCACTCACTGCAAACCAAAGAGCAGCCTGGAATATCAGTGACTGTTTTATCATCTCCAGTGCCATTGCTTTTTAAAAAAGGTACTTTTCAAAAATTGCATTATTATAGCTGGTCAATATTTATGCATGAAAAGCATTTTCCATTGAAATATCATATTGAACATTTGAAAACTTGAAAGTCTAGACACAATGATCCATTTTCTTTTTAAAAAGGTAAATGAAATATCTGAAAAAAAAAACAAATAGATTTCCTTTGAGCAAAGAAAAATCATGTTTTTCTAGTAGTTCTGTGATACTTTGAAGAGAGAGACTATAAAATTTGCTATATTAGTGCAAAACTAAAACTTTAATTCAAAATAGTGAGAAGGATTTACATCTCCATTTAGCAGTTACTCTTTTTCTTAGGATTTATACAGAGAAGAGATATGTTTGGTTTCTGAGCAAGGCCTTTAAATTTCCTCGTTAACATATTCCTAAAGCAGTGTTTTCAGTGAAATGGACAGATGCCAGGTGATGTGGAAAGGTTATACTGAAGAATCAGAAGAGTTTGTGCCTTGGCTTTGCCACAGTTTAATATTTACTGTCCCATTACAAATGGGATGAAACCTAGTTGTAGAAAAGAGCTCCAGGCCTGCCTTTGCTCTGCACATCTTGCAGTATAACTCCTCAAATGATGTTAAACTGTGATTGTGTTTACAGCAAACATTGGAAATGATTCAATGCATATATTTTTTTCAATAATGCCCTACCATTTTTAACCTGCTTCATTCATACCCCCACATAGATTAACATCATAACATCTCTTTCCCTCTTTTAGCTCTCCCAGCTTTTAGCTTTGGAAAACCGGAAATAGATACCCATCCAAGTTCCTGGGCTGAGCCTAAATCTGGCCTTAATATAAATGTGGTTAAAGTTCCCTTAACCACCCCACGCTGGCACACATTCCCCTCTCATCCCTCAGCACATGCATATGCTGTTCCAAGAACAACGTTTCTCACAATATTTCTAAGCTTTAAACACTGAGTCCAATTGTCTTCTACAGTACATATATAAGGAAGTGGGGAGGGAAGGGAATAGCTGGGGATGTGCAGAGAAATATCCCACTTGACTGTCACTGCTGTGAGGCTGTTTTTCCCAAGCTGGTTCACTCCAGGATACATTCATGCAGTAATGCCATTTCCCAAAGCAGACCGTTTCTGTATTCATCATCTTGTATCATACACATATAGGAAAGCCTTCTGAGCAACTGCCGTGGGGTTTGACCACATCTTACTCTTTTCAATAAGGATAACTTGAGTGGAATCAGGTGTCTATTGTGGCTGCAGTGGCTGCCCACAGCTGAGCATATGGATGGGTGGATGTGGAACCAAGTTTAACTTTGGCCAGGCAACATCTGTGCTCCCTTAGATCACTCAGTTGCCAAACTTAACTGTTTTACCCTGCTCCAGATATTACCCTATGGCTTCCCTCCCCCAGTGTCTGTCAGTGCAAAGTACTAAATATTGTTTTACTGAACTCCTCAGCAGCTGAATTTGGCAACTTTGAGTTGCCTGGCTCTGTCATCATGAACACTCTGGGCTGTTAGGGACAACTGAATCTGGAAGGCCAACAGAGGAGGTACTGCAGTAGCTCCAAGCTCCAGATCCAATTAGTGGTGGATCTGAGCATGTATTCTCAGTGAGCACACATATACAGACACACACACACACACAGAGACACACTCAAAACACACACAAATACAAAGAGTTCCCTCTCTGACTGATCGGGATAAAGGTCTGTTGGTGGAAAATGCATAATGGGTATCTAAAAATCTGCAATTCCTATCCCTCCAGCAGCTGGACTCAGACACTCAGTCAACACAGTAGTGATCCCAGTCTCCTCAGTTGTTCACATATGGGCGTACAAGCCCCAAAGGCAGCAGCCCCCACCCACTCCAGCAGCTGGTACAGACCAACTCCTAACACACATAAGCTCACACATATGTGTGCACAAATATAAAATCACAGAATCATAGAATTGTGAGGGTTGGAAGGGACCTCAAGGATCATCTAGCTCCACCCACCCTGCCATGGGCAGGGGCACATTACACTAGGTCAGGTTGCCACAGAGATGAGCTAACCACACCCACAGAGCAGGTCAAGGACAGGCCAGAAATACATCCTCAGCTTCCCAGGTACCAGGAAGGGAGGAAAACTAAGCTAACATATATCTTCACTCTTTTATTTGACTTCACCTGAAATTTCTATCTGTTTTTCAATCTCATTACACTAAGCTATTTTGATGCCAGGTGAAAGCTGATGTACTTCTCCTGGATTGGAGACTTAATTATTAGTTTGTTTGTTTTCTCTGCTGATGGATCATTTGTTCATTTTGTAATTCTTCCCTGATTGGGCTCATCATTAAAAAGAACAGAGAGGAAAAAAAAAAAAGGAAAAAAAAAGAAAAGAAAGAAAAAATCCAAGAGAATGAAAAAAAAGAAAAAAATACTCTGATTTGACTTGTGACTTGCTCCCATGACTTGCACTTTGAATCAATTTGAGCATGTGTTTTTATTTTGTAAAAGGGGACAAAAAAGAAATGGAAAAGTAATGCAAAGTGAAGAAATTTCTTTCCAAGACTGCTACTTACTCACCTCCCTTATAGCGACACCTTAGGAGGGAATGGGCTGGATTGCAGTTGTGCTAAAAGGCAGAGAAGCAGCTATGCAGGAACACAGAGGAGAGGAAAGCATGAAGATGGCAGAGAGAACTGAGCAGGTTTATGGGAGTTAAATTGTGGTGTATTTTGGGCAATACTTGCAAGGTGAAAAAAACAGCCAAGTGCAGAGGCCAGCAGGAGAGGACAGGCGGCTCAGGGCAGCTACCTGCAATCCCATTGCCATCTGTGGCTGTGAGAAGTCCTGAAATGGTAGAGGTGATGACATATTTTGGTTCTTCTTCCTATATATTACTCTATTTCCCTTCTCTCACCTTTTTCTCCCTCCTTCCAAAGAAGTTACTCCTACTCACTTTGCCTTGCCTCTTGAAAAAAATGCTAGACATTTTGGTTCACTCTTCCTTGGACTTATGCATGTGATGGAGTGAGGATTCTCAGATGGTAACCCATGTCTTGCTTGCCAGTGGTTAAATCCTTGCCAAAATATGAAATATGCAGCCTAAAATTACATTCTTATGTATATATGTGGTGGATTGGAGAGAAGGCCTAAGCTTTCTCTCCCCCACAAAGAGGAAGAAAAACCACAGCTAACTCAGCCGGAGAAGCAAAAGGGAATGCTATATTTACAAGGAATGTGGAAAAAGCAGGTTAGATATACAATTTATACAGTATTTACAACATATATACATAAATATACAGCGAAGTAAAAAAACAAGAATACAGGAACGAAATTCCCTCCTCCGTGACAGAAGACGGTTCCCCCCTGTACCCCCTTCTCTCCCCCTACCTCCCTTTTTCCCAAAGAGGGTTAGAAAGAGAGAAAAGGTAATTATTAATAAAGCAGAATCTTAGTAGGCCTCATGCGAATTAGTTGCTTATCTGTTCAGGGTCGCTCTGGCAGGGAGCCCTTGAAGCAGACGAGCTGGAAAGGGAGAAGGAAAGGAGCGAACTGAGAGAAAATCCCAGCTGCACAAAACTTAAAACTGCACTCACCCAATCTACCAATGAAATTCGTTTAGAATATCGATGTTTTCATTTGTCTTCACCAAAACATTCAGCCAGAGTGTCCCAGCACTGTCCCTTTTCTTAAAGGCACAGCCTCAAACAGCCACAATATATAACCTACTTTGTAGGATTTTATTGCTGGAATAGCACAGTCCCCATCTGCCAGTATTTTGTTCTATTTTTTTCACGTGAAATCTTCTGTCCTTTATCCATTTATGTTTCTTTCTGTGTATTCCTGGTCACCTTTGGAATGTTAAGGACAATACAAACTCTTCTTTGGCCAGAAAGATGAAAAGTTTGTGATGAACACAGAAGGCATTTGTCCATTCCCTCAAAGCCTCAGTCACTTCACCACTAATTAGATTGTCCAGCCACCTGACAGCCACATGCTTGTAGAGTTAAATCTATATCTGCATACAACATCACAATCCAGCTCATATCCAGAACATTCTGGTGGCCACCACAGACAAAATTCTGAGGAATGGAGAGAGACTAGCTGTTTCCTGATCCAAAGATCTCCCTTAGCACTTCTGGGAGTATGAAACCATTAATGGCAGCAAAAGTAATCCTGTCTGATGTAGGTCCATGTAAAACTTGACAGCTTTCATGGACAAAAGACCCTTATTTTTCTCTTTCACTTCCATTTCACTTTCAAACCCCTAGTGACTTTAACTGATTTATACTATTATGAATGAGTGAAGATGCAACCTGTAGTGGTTTGAGCCTTAACTGGGAGTTAAAAGCCCAAATGGGGAAAAGGCTGACAATCTCTTCCCCACTCCCCCCCCGCCTCCTCCCTCCAAACAGAGAGGGAAAGAAAAAGGGGTAAGGAGCAAATCCACTAAACAACAATCTGGAGTCGGCTTGGAAGTAGAGAGGCAAAGAATTTTTCTTTAAACTATATATATATATATATATATATATATATATATATGTGTATGTGACAATAACAGGAAAAGTTCACAAGGGCAAGGAACAAGAATGGATGGGAGGGGGACAGAAAAGAATAATACAAAACCAGTCTTTCTCTGAGGAGGTGTGGAGGCATCAGGGAAAAGGATCAGATCCGGCCACGTGGCTGAGGAGCAGGAGGGCAGCTGCAGTAGCTCTCATCCAGCAGAGGCAGGAGCCAAAAGGAGATCCAACAGCTATGATGTCCTGGTTTTTATACCCTAGCTGGGCAGAGAGGAGGGAGTGGAACAGACTCAGCTTTCCCAGGTGGGAAACGCCCTGCAGGGAGGGTAAAGTACCCGCAAGCCCTCCACCCTGCTTTCTTCTTTTGTTTTCAGAAAAAGGCGTTAACCCACCACAAACCTTATAGGATATATAGTTCTGCACTCTCTACCAAGGTGTGACTTCATCTAGTGATCTTTGGGGAGAAACCCACTATCAAATAAAGACAAGGTGAGACTGGTCAAAACTCATTGCAATACTCTATTAGTCTATGCTATCTTTTGGAGGGAAGAAATTGCCATTATATCAACTCTTCTTTTTTTAGGGAAGAACATGAATAATCTGCCCAAGAAAATCTGACAGAACTCCACTACAACCTCCTACTGTCTCACTGTTAATATTACACCTGAGGTTAAATTCTGCTGGCAACACACATTTATGTTCTAGAAACAATTTTTGGTTAACACCTATGGTAGCTCTTAGTTTCAAATTACTTGTCATGACAATTAGTAGAAATCACAGTAGTGGTGCTCTTGTTTATGCCAAATTCCTACCAAGAGCCTGAAAATGGAGAAGAAACACTATCTAAACGTCATTTAGAATGAGGGAAAGGTGTCAGACTCCATGAATCCTGTTATAAATTTATTTGAGCTGTTAATTTTACATAAGTAATGCTTAGAGGTCACATATATATGTCATTTCATGTTTTAAAACAGAACTCAAATGTCTCTTTGGTCCTTCCTTTCTCCAAGATGGGGTAAGTTTTTGCATATCTACACCTCACACAGTTTTTCTTCTGCAATGACACATTTTTCTAATCAAAGAATGTTTGCAATGAACCTCACAAAAGAACCATACAGGCATGTAACAGATAATGATGTTTTCAAGTTCAGCTCTTATCTCTCTGAACAAATGAAGCATGGACATCAGACATACAGAAAGTGATTGAGATACTTTTCATGGAGACTTCAAAATTTGTCCCCTGCACATCTAATCAAATGGAGTTACAGTGTGCTAACTGCACACTGCCAATAGCAATACTGCAGACCTCTGGAGTAGTGTTCATTACCACATTGGGAACACAAGATGAAAACCCACTGCAAACCCATTCATGTACCTAGTATGGCATCGTTGAATATAAAGCCACCTTGAATTACTACACTTCAGAGTATTTGACCACAATGTACTGGTACACAGAAGCAAGAGTGGAACCCAGATGGCAGCCTTTTAAGGGTGAAGTTTCAGCCTTAAATTATCAATCTGTTTATGTGGTAGCAGACATGAGCAAATTACAAGCATGAAAGAAGATGGTTTCAAGAGATCAGTAGCTGGATCCCGTGAGGCAGTCCTGGCCCTGACCTTCAAACACATCCTGATGCCTAAATGACTTTGTAAATTTTGATCTCATTGTCAACATAAAAAGACAGAATCTGTATTTCAATTCATAAATTTCCTAATTGGACATGCATCTTTCTAAAGAGAAATTATCCATTTCTTAGGGAAGAAGGTGTCGAGGGTTGAAGGGGAAGGCCGCAAAGCCTTCTTCCCCCCCCGTAAGTAAAGGGAAGAAAATTGAAAGGGAAAAAAAACGCAGCCGGATTAGCAAAGGGATTGTGTGCTATATTTACAAAGCAGTTTAGGAGACGCAGGGAAATATATACGGAATTTACAGTATTTACAATATATATACAGAAAATATACAATAAAGCGACACAGAAATGAGATTCCCTCCTCTGCTGAGGAGGGTTCCCCACCCCTGTACCCCCCCTTCTCTCCCCTTTTCCCCAGAGAGGGTTAGAAAGAGAGAAAAAGGAATAATTGTTAATTAAAAGCAGTTAAGTCAGGCCTTGCGGTTATCAGTTCCAAGGTCAGTCTGGCCGAAAGCCCAGAAGCTGCGAGCTGCGAAGGGGGAGAAAAAAGTGCAGGACTGCCCACAAGTCTCTGCTGTACTCCAAGTTCAAAGGTGCTTTCTCCCAATCTACCAATGAAATTAGTTTAGATCTGTCTTTCGTTTATAAACATTCAGCCACAATGTCCCCTTTCTTAAAGGGACAGCCTCAAACGGTCACAGAAGGGCAGAGTGACAGATACATTCTGTAACAGGGGAACTGGAATCAGATTGTACAAATGGCATTAGTAAACTCCATCTGTAATTGCCATCTTCTTGGTGGGCCACACTGTCAAGCATCTCCAAGGTCTGTGATGGTCTTTTTGCTCTGTGGTAAATAAGGATATTCATCAAGAAGCTCCAGGTTCCTAGCTTTCACACATGGGTGGTTCCCCTTGGGAGTTAAAAGATACAACTGTATTGGAAAAGAGTCACATTATAAACCCAGTAAAGGAAGGAATTTTGTAATAAACAGGGAATATCAGAGACAAATGAGAAATAAAAACATAAAGCGCCCCCCTCCAGTGTCGCCACATATGTGATTAATGAGACTTAAGGAATTCGCCCATAGACTCTCCAAGCAACTGAGTCTTGTTTCAATGGTATGCAGTGAGGTTGTATTTGTATTCAGAAATCCCAGCTGTACTCGGTACCCAGGACTATTCCATACATATGAAAGGAATTATACGCAATTCAGCTAAGAAACATAGGAATCACTCTTCAAACATAAGATATTTTTAAGGTGAAGATATTGCTGTGGGCATTTTTGTTATCTAACAGGTTTTCCCATCCTTCGTTCAAGGGGACTGCAGAGAACTTAGAGAGACCTGAATTTATTTACAAGTTATAAGTTTACAGTGGCCTTCAGAAAAGCATAGTTGGGATGGTACAAAATTAAATAAATATACTTTTTGAAGGAACAAAATACAGTGTGGTGAAAATTTAAGATAATGAGGTTCTGTCTGACTTTTGTTTTATGTAATTTGCATGCTTAGCTTCTCCTTGAACCCAATCTCATTGTCAGTGGAAAGAAGACACACTTTCCCCAGGTACTTTATTTTTCAGAATGTTGGCTTGAGATCTGAAAAGTTCCCTGTGCATCTTGCACATTGGTCATCTTTCCATGTGTATAGGGGCCACACACTAAGTCTTTGAGATTGTGGCAGTAAGACTGAAGACTAATCGACTTCACATCTGTAGAAAACTTAAGGAGAGAAACCTGAATAAATATTTCAAGGGGTGGATAAAGTAGCATTTATACAATTCTGGTCCATTTCTAATACCCACTGAGATCCCTGGCTGTTTCAGTGTGAAGCCAGAAGTAAACTATAGCTGAGATCCTTTCCCATTCAGAGTTTCTCTGTCTCTATTTAAAAACAATATTTTAAAACATTTAAACCATATGGTCTTTTTATAGATAGTTTACATTTTTCTGCAGTCAAAAATGTATAGATAGTTTCCTATTAACTGATAATATGATATGATGATAATATCTTAATAGTTGGATAAGAATTAATATATAAACTAAGAATAGTACCTAGCCTGAGAAATAAGAATCCACATCTTAGAACAATGCAGAAAGAGCTATGGTGGTTGTATGTGGTTTGGATGGAATGTTCTATGAGGAAAGATTATGTTTAGTCTGGCAAGGATTCACTTGAAAAGTGGTTTAATGATAGTATACAAAACAGACAAATGAAATCTGGACAAAAGACAGAGGTATTAGAGAACCTAATTTCTTCAAATACTGTAAGATGATTAAAGTTAAAAAAACAAGCAGATCTTATTCTAACAGACAACTGCTGGTCTTGTGTAGCCCTTTAGCTTTTTAAAAGTAACCAGGAGAATTGCAGAACAATTAGTAGAACAAATATTTGTTCTTACGAAAAGCATATTGAATAGATTTGGAACACAGGATGCAAGTAATTATTAGAATCAAAATAGACTAATGTTCTCCCGATGCTATTTGTAAAGCAATTTGAGTTTCATTATTAGAATGTGTATTTAACATATCATTTTGAATCTCATTACATGCTATTTGGACTAAACTTAATAGGATTATTATTTTTGGCATTCATGGTCATGCAATATCCATAAACAATGTTTGCGAACCCTTTAATACAAGAAACAGATATATGGTGTCAAGAAATGAGCAGACCTCTCTGCATTTTTAACAGCACACTTATAGCATGCTTTTAATTCCTACATTTCTAGGAATATTTGTGAATGTTTATCTACTCTGTCTTCTATGGATCAGAATAACCATGCCTTGATTAAAAACCTTTTATTACTTTTTGCCCCCAGTTATGGTTCATTTTGATTTTTTTTCCTAGCAAATTGCTGGAGAATTACTTAATGCTTATGAGGTGATAAAGAAAAAAACATTAGCATTTATCTTGTTCTAAAAGTGCAAGAAAAGGAAACAACATAAATCTTATTTCTCAAATATGAAAAGTCAAATTGTCTCCTCCCCACATCTAACGTATTTTCCAATATACACTGCAATGTTCCTATGACTGTCAGTGGGCCACACAAACAGGGACCTGCACAAAGAAGCAATGTCAACAGAGATATTTGAGATCAACCTTAAGTAGCCCAAAGTCAGAACAAGGTGAAAGTTGCTCTGCCCTTCAGATAGGAAACCATCTGGCACGTAGCCACAAAGTTTAGTAGTTTTTATATTTATCCACCAGAGGACATATCAATAATTACTTCCAAGCTAAGGGCAAGAAAAGAAGGAATCAGAGCGCTCCAGAGCAAGAGGAAGAACCAAGAGACTGTTTCCTGTGCTTGACCTCTGCAGCCACCTGTGAGATCAAACACAGGAGGAAAGCTGTGACAAAATGAACTCATAAATTAAAAATGAGCATGACTTTCATTTTAGACTGGATGTCTATCATGTATAGGTGTTACAAATAGTCAATAGCTTCAAGATGAACATTTATGAATGGATGTGTAAATACAGAAGCACAGAATTCACAGAATCACAGATGATTTTGGTCAGAAAGGACCCTTAAAGGCCATCTAGTCCAATTCCTCTGCCATGGGCAGGGACATTTTTCATTAGATCAGATTGCTCGAAGCCCCATGCAATCTGGCCTTGCATATTTCCAGTGATAAGACATCCACACCTTCTCTGGGCAATTTGTTAAGATGTTTCACAAACTTAATAATAAAATATTTTTTCCTTATGTCAAATCTAAACCTATACTCTCCCAATTTAAAAGCATTGCCCCTTGTCCTGCCACTACACCTTTGGTAAAAAGTCCCTCTCCATCTTCCCTAAAAAATCCCTTTAAATAATGAAAGGCTATAGTAATGCCCCAAGCCTTCCCCAAACCCCAAAAAGCTTGTTTTTTCCATATCCCACCAATCTCTACTTGCATTTCATCGCCCATCCCACAGCGTCTTTTAAGAAAGTCTGAAAACCCACTTCTGTCACTTGGTTCTGCATTCTGGGAAGTATCTAACTTGGCCAACAGTGGGTCTGCCACGTTCCGCTGGACATGCCAAAGAAGAACAGTGAACTTGAATGGACTAAACCTTTTGTAATATGCCAGTAATAGATTGTGGTGGGTTTAAGAGAAAGGCTCAGCTCTCTCCCACCCACAAAGAGAAAGAAAGAAACCACAGCTAGCCAACCAGAGGAGCAAAAGGGAAATGCTATATTTACAAGCAATTTTTAGGGAATGCAGGATATATACACAATTTACAGTATTTACAATACATACAAAGAAATATACAGCAAGGTAAAAAAAAGAAAAACAATAATACAGGAACGAAATTCCCCCCCCTCTGGAGGAGGGTTCCCCCCCTGTACTCCCTTCTCTCCCCTTTTTCCCCAAAGAGGGTTAAAAAGAGCAATTGTTAATAAAGCAGAATATGTTAGTAGGCCTCATCTCTTCACCAACAAAGCGAAGAAAAGGGAAACAAGGATTCTCAGGGTCTCTTAGTTGACTCAGGGCTCTCAGGGATCTCAGGGTTCGTGCACCGTAGATTCCTCGTAGATCCTTCCTTTGGACACGATGTAGCTGTACAACAGTCTGAAATCAAACTCTTTTAGCTAAAGTTAAATTTTTTTGTGGAATACACTGAATTTCACTATTCTCTTGCATTATCCAATAAGTGTGACCCGGACCTTCAGCTGAAACCACCCCTCGGACAGGTCTAGCCTCTCCTGAGGACGAAAATACCCAAAGAGTTTTACCTAACAGAATCTTTTATCTAACAACAGGAACTCTATCACCTTCTACTTTCTGTAGCAAATCTGAATGTGCCGGTCCAGCTCGGTTCACAGAACCTCTACTATTTACCAGCCAGGTTGCACGTGCTAAATGTTTTTCCCAGGTTTTCAAAGATCCACCCCCCATGGCTTTAAGAGTGGTCTTCAACAAACCGTTGTAGCGTTCAATCTTCCCTGAAGCTGGTGCATAGTAGGGAATATGGAATATCCACTCAATACCGTGCTCTTTTGCCCAGTTCTTTACAAGGTTGTTCTTGAAGTGAGTTCCATTGTCTGACTCAATCCTCTCTGGAGTTCCGTGCCTCCACAGGATTTGTCTCTCCAGACCGAGAATGGTGTTGCGTGCAGTTGCATGTGGAACTGGATGAGTTTCCAACCATCCAGTGTTTGCCTCTACCATGGTAAGTACATATTGCTTACCAGAACGAGAACGTGGTAGAGTGATGTAGTCAATCTGCCAAGCTTCACCATACTTGTACTTGGACCATCTGTCACCATACCACAAGGGCTTAAGTCGTTTTGCCTTCTTAATAGCAGCACAAAAGTCACAGTCATGGATGACTTGTGTGATAGCATCCATGGAAATGTTTATGGATCTGTCACAAGCCCATTGGTATGTTGCATCTCTGCCTTGATGTCCTGATGAATCATGAACCCACCGAGTTAAGAATATTTCACCTCAGTGTTTCCAGTCAAGATCAAGATTAGAGTCCATGTCTACGTGAGAAACTCTTGCAGCTAGATCTGCCTGATGGTTGTGTTGCTGTTCCTCAGTAGCTTTGCTGTCAGGAATGTGAGCATCAATGTGTCTCACTTTCACTGGAATTCTCTCGACTCGATCAGCAATGTCCTGCCACAGGTTGGCTGCCCAAATGGGTTTTCCTTTTCTCTGCCAACCATTCTTCTTCCAGTTCTTTAGCCAACCCCATAGAGCATTGGCTACCATCCATGAGTCGGTGTAGAGATAAAGCTTTGCCCATCTCTCACGTTCAGCTACGTCGAGAGCTAGCTGGACAGCTTTTACCACTGCAAACTGACTGGATTCTCCTTCTCCATCCCTCGCCTCTGCAACTCGGCGTGTTGGACTCCACACTGCAGACTTCCACCTCCGCTTGTTTCCAACAAGACGACAGGAACCGTCTGTGAACAAAGCATATTTCTTTTCATCATCAGAAAGGTCATTGTAAGGAAGAGCTTCCTCAGCACAAGTTACTTTCTCCTCTGGAGGTTTAGCACAGTTGGTACCTTCAGGCCAACTTGAGATCACCTCCACTAGACCAGGTCTTTCAAGATTTCCCATTGGAGCTCTCTGTTATCAGAGCCATCCACTTAGATCAGGTTGAGTCTGTGGCATGATGTGGTGTGGAGCCTTTGCCTTTGAACACCCAATTCAAAACTGGTAATCTGGGAGCTAAGAGAAGTTGTGATTCAGTTCCAATTACTTCAGAAGCTCCTTTTACTCCTTCATAGGCAGCTAGAATATCTTTTTTCTGTTGCAGTATAATTAGCCTCTGAACCTCTGTAACCTCAACTCCAGAAACCAAGAGGTCATCCACGTGTCTCACCTGGAGCTTTTTGCCACAAGCACCAGGTTGGACCATTGCCACTTGCAGCCGTATACAAAATGTTCTTAATGTCTGGACCATCTCGGACAGGTCCCAGACCCACTGCTTGAACTACCTCTCGCTTTATCTGATCAAAGGCTGCTTGTTGTTCAGGTCCCCAGTGGAAATGGTTTCTCTTTCGAGTCACATCATACAGAGGTTTCACAATCTGACTATATCCAGGAATGTCCAGTCTCCTAAATCCCACTCTCCCCAAGAAACGTAGGGTCTCTTGCTTGTTCATGGGATTTGCCATGGTAGAGACTCTGTTTACCACATCCACTGGAATGTGTCGGCATCCCTCCTGCCTCCGCGCTCCCAGAAATTGAATCTCTGTGGTAGGTCCTTTCACCTTGCCTCACTTGATGGCAAAACCTGCATCCAGAACAATGTCAATGATTTTGTTACCTTTCTCGAAGACTTCCTGTGCAGTTTTACCCCAGACGATGATATCATCAATGAACTGGATATGTTCTGGAGCACCACCTTTCTCCAGAGCATTTTGGATTACTGCATGACAGATGCTTCAGCTGTGGATCCAGCCCATTGGCAATCTGTTGAAAGTGTAGTGGATTCCTCTCCAGGTGAAAGCAAACTGAGGCCTGCCTTCCTCTGCTATGGGAATAGAGAAAAATGCATTAGCAATGTCTATGGTAGCATACCATTTGGCCTCTTTGGATTCCAGCTCATACTGTAGCTCCATCATGTCTGGTACTGCTGCACTCATAGGTGGTGTTACTTCATTCAGGGCTCGGTAGTCGGCCATCAGACGCCAGTCTCCATTCTGCTCCCGCACAGGCCACACTGGACTGTTGAAAGGTGAATGAGTTTTGCTGACGACTTTCTGACTCTCCAACTGATGAATCAGATTCTGAATGGGCAACAAAGAGTCACGGTTGGTTCTGTATTGCCTGTGATGCACAGTCTGAGAAGCAACCGGCACTTTAATGTCCTGTATCTTGTGTTGTCCCACAACTGCAGGTTCATCAGAAAGCTCAGGTCTAGCAGACAGCTTCAATTTTTGTCCGTCAGTTTCTACAGAAGCTACTCCAAAAGCCCATTTGTAACCTCGAGGGTCCTTGAAATGCCCTTTTTTTTATTTTTCTCTCAATTCCCAAAATATAAGGTGTGTCAGGTCTGGTCACAACTGTATGCTTCCTCCATTGTTTACTTATATTAACTTATTTACTTATATTAACTTATATTAACCTCCACCTTACTTAACTCTTGAGATCCACCAGTGACTCCCAGAATAGTTATAGACTCTGATCCCTGATAATTTGATGGCATTATGGTGCACTGAGCTCCTGTGTCAACCAAGGCCCTGTACTTCCGAAATTGTGAAGTGCCAGGCCACTGGATGTACGCATCCCAATAGATTCTGTTATCTCTGTTATCCCTCTCCTCCCCCTGGCGGGAAGCAGGGCACCCCTAGTTATGGGGAATATGCCCACATGTGCATTGAGCACAATGTGCAGTGTTAGAACTGGAGCCACTGTTGGAGCCATAAGAGTCGTTCTGGGGAACTGTGGAAGTAACAGCTACCCTTCTGGTATGGCCATCTCAGGTTCTGCCACTTTGCAGTTCCCTCAGTCTCCTGAAAAGACTAGAAGTTGGTTGACCATCCTATCTATTCATGTTCTCACCAAATTGGTCACACAGAGTCATCCAAATAGTGCTACGTGACTGCCTTGGTACTCTGTTTTGGTTTGATCTGTTTTGGAATGACCTCCTTGGAGGACGTCTATTCCTCACAGACGAAACTTGTATCCACCTGGAGGAAGAATTAGAATTATTTTTCTGTGCCAATTGGTATATGGTTTAGTGTTTTCATCCCTGTGAAGTCACTCATGATTGCCTTGACAATTTGTGTTGAAAGAAGGGAATGAATCTCTCAGCAGGGCATCAGAGTGAGTTCTTTTTACAAGAAGTTGCATTTTTGCTTGTTTATTACAAATTATTTAATTCGGTGTGATGTCTGTTGTATCTGAAAACATCTGACAAAAAATGGAACATGCATAAGAATAAGACAATTTTAATTCTGGTCCTTCAGGTGGGTAGTGACGATGTAACAATGAGAGGCTCACAATCTATTAACAAAGACTTCAGAACCTTAGGGCAACTGCTAAAGGGATCAGGGGCTCAAGTCGCGTTCTCAACTATCCCTCTAACGTCAGCAATGGATGAGGAAACACTGAGGAAGGGCCGACAGGTCAATTCATGGCTCAGGGGCTGGTACCATCGACAGGGCTTTGGGTTCCACAATCATGGATTGGTTTTCAAGGCACCAGAACTGAAAACAACTTATGGGACACACTTGTCTCAGAGGGGGGAAAAGAATCCTGGGGCAGGAATTGGCAGGGCCCATTGATGGGGCTTTAAACTAGATTTGAAGGGGGAAGGGGTTAATAGTCTCCTGCTGGCCGGTGACAAACAGAGGGGCAGCTCACCAGCAGCAGAGAGAAGGAGAGCTGGTAAGGGCTCTCAACTTGCTGCCCTGAGGCAAGCCACGAATGATCCACCAGGACATTCTGTGGAAACCGAGGGGAATTGTCACAAGAGGAGGACAGGGCCAGCCCAGCTGAAGTGCTTCTATGCGAATGCGCGCAGCTTGGGCAACAAACAGGATGAGTTAAGGGCCACTGTGCTGCTGGGATGCCACAACATAGTGGCTGTTACTGAAACTTGGTGGGATGAATCCCATGACTGGGATGTAGGGATAGATGGGTATAAACTCTTTAGGAAGGATAGGCAGGGAAGGAGAGGAGGAGGTGTTGCCCTCTATGTCAATAACCAGTTGGAATCCGTGGAGCTCCACATGGGGCGGGATGATGAGCTGGTTGAGAGTGTATGGGTTAAAATGAAAGGCAATACAGGGGAAGGAGATATTACTGTGGGGGTCTCCTACAGGCCACCTGACCAGCAGATCCAAGCAGATGAGGCCCTCCACAGGCAAATAGAAGCGGCTTCCAGGTCACAAGCCCTGGTCCTCATGGGTGATTTCAACCACCCTGACATCTGCTGGAGGGACAACACAGCAAGGCACCAGCAATCCAGGATGTTCCTGGACTGCATATGTGGTGGGTGGAAGGGTAAGGCCGAGAAGCCTCCTCCCTTCCCCCTTGTAAGGTAAAAGGGAAAAAAAATTGAAGGGAAAGGAAAAAAAAACTCACAAGCTGAATTAGCAAAGCAGTGGAGCTATATTTACAAAGCAATGTAGGGAATGCAGGGGAATATTTACAAATTTACAATATCTACAATATATACAAAGATATACAACAGAGCAACACAGAAATGAGAGTAACCCCCCTCGGCAGAGAGGGGGGTTCCCCACCTCCGCTCTCCCCTCTCTTCCCCCCCTTTCCCCAGAATGGGATAGAAAGAGAAAGAAAAGAGAGGAAAAAAAAAAAATGTTAGAAGCAGTTCGTGTTAATTGGAAAGGAGTTAATACCGGCCGTTATCTGGTCTTCAAGGCCGAGGCCTTGGCAGAAAGCCCAGCACAGAGACAGAGAGCTGCTGCACTGTGGAAAGGCAGAAGCAAGACTGACAGAGAAGTGCTGGAAATGTCCAGTTCACTCCCAGTTCCGAAGGTGCTTCCTCCCACTCTCCCAATGAAATTAGTTTAGATTATTCCTTCCGTTTACCAACTTCCGTCCACCATATTCCCTTTCTTAAGGGTACAGCCTCAAACGTTCACAGCATAGAAGACAACTTCCTCCTCCAAATGGTAGAGGAACCAACAAGAAATGATGTTATGCTGGACCTTGTTCTCACCAACAGGGAAGGGCTGGTAAGCAATGTGAGGCTCAGAGACGGCCTTGGCTGCAGTGACCATGAAGCAGTTGAATTTAACATCCTCAGGGCAATCAGGAGGAAGTATTCCAAGCTTACGACCCTAGACTTTAGGCGTGCAGATTTTGATCGCTTCAGGGATCTGATAGCCAAAGTGTCGTGGGACAAAGCCCTGGAGGGAAGAGGGACCCAGGACAGCTGGTCAGTATTCAAGGACCACCTCCTCTGTGTCCAGGAGCGCTGTATACCAACAAAGAGAAAAGCAGATAAGAATGCTAGGAGGCCTGCCTGGATGAGCAAGGAGCTACTGGACACACTATTACTTAAAAAGAAGCTCTACAGGAAGTGGAGAGAAGGACAGGTAGAACAGGGGGTATATAAGGAAGCTGCCCGAGCAGCAAGAGTCCTGGTTAGGAAAGCCAAAGCAGAGTTTGAATTGAATCTAGCCAGGGAGATTAAAGGGAACACTAAGAACTTCTACAGGTACATTAATGGGAAGAAGAAGATGAGGGAAGGTGTGGGCCCCCTCAGAAAGGAAAATGGTGACATGGTCACAAGTGATGAGGAAAAGGCTGAGATACTTAATAACTTCTTTACCTCAGTCTTCACTGCAAGGGCCTCTAGCCACACTCCTGATGTTATGGAAGACAATGCCAGGGACGGAGAGGAAGAACTGCCCATTGTAAGTGAAGATCAGGTTCGTGATCACCTGAAGAACCTGAAAGTGTTCAAGTCCATGGGACCCGACGGGATACACCCACGGGTACTGATAGAACTGGCAGATGAGGTTGCTAAACCCCTCTCTATTATATTTCAAAAGTCATGGCAGTCTGGGGAAGTCCCCACAGACTGGAAAAGGGGAAACATTGCCCCCAGTTTCAAAATGGGTAAGAGGGAGGAACCAGGGAACTACAGGCCAGTCAGTCTCACCTCTGTGCCCAGAAAGATCATGGAGCAGATCCTCCTGGAGGCACTACTGGCTCAGAAGAATAGTGAAGAGGTGATTGGGAACAGTCAGCATGGCTTCGCCAAGGGCAAATCCTGCCTGAACAACCTGGTGGCCTTCTATGAGCATGTCCAGAGAAGGGCCACGAGGATGATCAGAGGGCTGGAGCACCTCTCCTACGAGGACAGACTGAAGGCGTTGGGGCTGTTCAGTCTGCAGAAGAGAAGGCTCCGAGGCGACCTAATTGTGGCCTTCCAGTATCTGAAGGGGGCCTACAGGAAGGCTGGGGAAGGACTTCTCAGGATCTCAGGTAGTGATAGGACTAGGGGAAATGGATTGAAGCTGGAGGTGGGGAGATTCAGGCTGGATGTGAGGAGGAGGTTCTTCACCATGAGAGTGGTGAAACCGTGGAATGGGTTGTCCAGGGAGGCGGTCGAGGCCCCGTCCCTGGAGGTCTTTAAGACCAGGCTGGATGGGGCTCTGGCCAGCCTGATCTAGTGTGGGGTGTCCCTGCCCATGGCAGGGGGGTTGGAACTAGATGATCCTTGTGATCCCTTCCAACCCTGACTGATACTATGATACTATGAAATCAGGAAGAAGTTTGGAAGAAGAACTGAAAGCATTACAGTAAATGGTGCTGCCTGACATAATGTATACCAACCCTATCCAAGTGATTTACATTTGCCTTTTTTCCTTTAACCCTGCCTTGACTGACTTCTTGTGCTAATCACAAGGTCTTTAGAAGAGACTGTGCAAATGTTTACAGAACACTTACTGCAAGAGGCTCACAATTAGGACTTGGCAGTATGTAAGAAATAATGAAGAAAAGAAGAATGAGAATTGCTCTCTTCAAATGGCATTGTTCAACCTTCAGTATCCCACAAAGATACAGTTGAAAGTGACTAAATAGTAGGCTTAGTCCCACAGGTCTGAAAGAATTCCTGAAAGAATTTCCAGTCTCTTCAAAACAACAAAGGAAGCTGCCAGTCTGGCATGTAAGGATAGATTGGTGCCTGGTGGAAGTAAATTCCTTGTCTGAGGCAAACATTTCAATTACATAGCAGGAAATCCTCTAGCAAAGGAGCTTCTTCCATGTTCAGGAAGATTATAAGGTCCTGACTCTATGCCTTGCACAGCAAAGAATGCTGATAAGGTTTGTCTGTCTTTTCTGAGTAAGAAAAAGGGTGATACTGATAATTTACTGCCTTTCGTGCTCAAATAGGCCCTGCAATACAAGATCATACCCAGGTATTAATGAAATATAGCTCATGGTGACACCGCAAGCAAGTAAACAGGAAGCGGGGGGGGGGGGAAGAGATGCCAACTCCTCTGGAACTACAGAGGAGTTTGCCTGCAATTGTGCAACCCTGCAACCCAAAACTAGCCAAGGATGTGAAGTTTAGTAATTTATTGTTTCCCAAAGTTTGTTAAATCATCCTCCATGACCAGGCTTTGCAACAATTGTTTTAATCAGAAAATTTTAATTGCTTTATACCCAAACTTAGGCTTTTGTAATTTAGTGCAAGATTTCAATTGAGTTTAAAAAAAAAAGGTCTGTGATTTTAATTTCTTGTATTTCAGCATAGTGAAAGACTAAAATATTAAGAATTACCACAGAACTGTGCTGTGCTCAGCACTCAAGTTTTTGTCTTACATCTGAGACATCCTGTTCAGAACTGAATGATAACTTATTCAGTAACTCATTGGAATAATGGGCTTCCAAGTGGATTTGAACTGGATATTGCTGCATTATTTGAAAGAGTAATTTTCCAACACTGCTTTGGCATAAATTCACTTACCTAATCAAATATGACAGAAACCAAGGCAAAATAATACTAATACTACTACTAACAATGTCATAAATTCATTGAATTTATGGACAAAAAGAGAACATTGTGATGGTCTTTTCTGACTCCCTGCAAATATGAGCTAGCATGGGAGAAAAAAGAACAAAGACACAAGAAACGGGTCAAAGACACAAGAAACGGGTCAAAGACACCAGTTTGCAATGGCTTAGTTCTCACGGACAAATGGTATGGAACAGAGAAGAACAAGATTTGTTCTTTATCTCTGCAAGGTGGAATTTTTATCTGTACAACTCTGATTGCAACCAAACTCTTCTTAGAGCTTTTAAGATGCTAATTTGGAGGAAGGCAGAGAAATGGAAATTTGGGAAAATATTTTATGCAGTTAATGTCAACTAAAATGACTTAACAGGAAGATGATTGAAAATAAGAAAATTTACCAAAAACCACACACACAAAAAAAGCATAAATGCTGATCATAAATAGAAATATTTTGGCATACTTATATGATTTAAAGTATCTTTTTTATGGTGTTTAAATACCTAGAATATTTGTGTTTAAAAAACTAAAGAAGGCAAAATCATAATTAAAATAAATTTTGAAGCAGCATTCATATTACACAGTGTATAAACTTTAATAACACTTCCATATCAAACCTATTTTGTAAAAGGAACCTGTCAGAGGTAATGGAGTCTCCATGACAAAGACTGTATCTCTGCATGAGAAGAAACAGGATCACATGAACAGAAACTTCTTGGAGGAAGGCAAGGGCCCTATCTACCTGGCCAAATCTTGCCATCATTAGCACATGAGAAGCATGGAGACAGACAGAGAATCAAAGGTGTTTGAAGATATTGGATGGCTCTAGTTTGGTTGCTAGGGATGAACTACAATACTAACATGGAACAATCCCCACTGATAGTGAACACACATGAGCCCCTTGGGTCTTCATGGGAGACAGGTGATGCTGTGATGAAGATAAACACATCCTCAACAACTTAAGCTAACCCTCAGCAGAACATAGATACTATGCCAGAATCTTGGAGCCCGTGTTTTATGTATGTTGGTAAAATAGGTGAAAGCAAAAAGGACAAGGCTGCCAAAAAGCATAAAACAGAAATCACAATTTGCTGAGCAGTCAAGACTATGTTAGCACTTTAATTTTTATTAGAGCAACCCATTCATCACCGTGTTTCACTAGACTATAAACAGGGTTTCCTCCACAAGAAGTGTTCTTTCAGACTAGATACTGTTCCATCTTGTATCATGGACAACTGGACTCATGGACACCAGAATCTATTTCATGGTCATAGATGGCCACCAAATTCATATCAACTGGATCTGAAGTGACTATAGCCAGAAATAAAGGTGTATCCCACACAAACTGACTTGTTCCAGTCTTTACCACATTCATCTTGCATCCTTCCACAGGTTTACTTTCTAATGATTGCTTGTAGCCAAATGTTAAGCAAACATATTTGCTCATCCTACTCATTTGAAATACAAACACAAAGAGTGCAATCCCAGAAGAATTCATAAATAATGAGGGAGGTCAAAAAGTGACTCCATCTTAAGACCTGTTTCAATCTCCTCATGGGGAGAAAAGACCCCTTGCTGATTGAAACAGTTTAGAGAAACCTGCTTCTGCTACCCTGGGATCTGCAGAGGGGTGCCCTATTCATAACACAAGCCTGGCTTTTACGAGAACTGGCAAGACACTAGAGAGCTAGGCAGCCTTCAAAGTGGACACACTGCATTTCCAGTTTACTTTACCATTCAGTGAGAAAGAAACATAAGTCAGTCATTTTCAAATGAAGCCACCAAATCACAGATCCTGTGTTTTATACACTTCCACAGACTGTTGTGATTCCCCAAAGGACTGGTTTCTTGGTGGGGCCTTTATGAAAGGCTGACTTTTTGAAAGATGAGGGATGCATAAAGAAAGAAGGAGAAAGTCTTTTTGTTTTCTATTGGTTGCTTTTGTGTTTGGGGTTTTTTTGTTGTTGTTGGTTTTATTTTGGGGTCTTTTTGTTTAGTTGGTTTATATATATATATTGGTTTGTTGAGTTTTGTGTGATTTGGGGAATGGTTTTGTTTGTTTGTTCACAAAGTATGCCTCCCTACTTGTTTCCTATTACTTAATCTCAGATTCAAGTCATCTAATTTCAGGCATTTAGCTCTGGTGTCTTTATGTTCCTTCTCTGTCCTGTGGATGGAGTGAAGATTTCAGAGCATGGCTAAGCTTCCAAATTGTCCCCTGGAAGAATTGTTTTTTTTACTGGCTGTTGGAAGTCTAGAGATTCCTAACTGTTAGGTGGCTCTGCACAAGCAGGATGGATCTAGGCTGCATATGGTGTATCTGAGGATACACATCCATCAGGCATGAAAATGAGGGCATTCTTTCTCCTTCACATGATTTTCACCTTTCTTTCAGTCTTACTCTGCAACTATATTCAGCCGGTAGCTAGGTTGGAAATAGAGCTTAAACCAAATATTAAATATATATCATCCATCAAACAATTTAAGTAAACTGTAGTTAGGTTGCCAAGTGACAAGTATGGACACATAGATGTATATAAACCTTATATATAACAAAAGAAAGTGATGCCAATTTGATTTTTAGTCTCTCAGACTGTATAGTAATGTGGTGAAAGATTATTTTGAATGCACATTCAGTTCCTGATAGTTCATCAACATTCATAGATGGTGACCTTACTTTATTGCTAGGGGTTTTTCTCTTTTTCCTGGAGTCTGATGAAGTGAGTACCTTATTGACATTTATGAGGCAACTTTTTTTTTTTTCCCTACTTAAAAACTGTCTTCCATGCAGGGCTGACCATGCAAAAATACACATCTGATTTATGTGGTGGATTTGTTGTAGCACAATTACCACTACACATAAATGATGCAAGAAACCCATTAATATTTCTAAATCAGCATTCAAAGCTGTTTATTTAGATGTAGCCAAAGCCATGCGATGTCTGGATAGATCCCAGCCTGGACAATGAGTTCAGCCATAGCTCTGCCAAAGACAAACTTCTTCTTTGTTTCCAGGTGCTTTTCTACCACAAAAATTACTTAACACCTAAGCTGTCATGCAGCTATGCTATGAAAACATCCCAGTTTCTTTAGCTCTTGTCTGTAGAGTGTAGATGGCACCAGCTTAGTCCATCAAAGCAATGGAATGAGATTTTCCACTGTGCTCATTTCATTGGACTGCTGTAATTACGTTCAGAAGAAAATAAATCTTTATAGAATAATCATTTAGCTCAACAAGCTTCAATCCAGCAGAGCATGCTGGCATCACCAACTTACATAATAAATATCTGTCTAATAAATAAATGTCTGAAGGAGGCTTCATAGCAATAGAATCACATTAACAGGGGTCAGGGTTTTACATTGATGCCTGTTAGAGCCTCTCCAAAGCAGTAGGCTGCTTTTCAGATCTACTGTGAAGGTTTTGCTTTCTTATGCAAGTGAATGTGGTTCACCTCAAGGGAAGAGAAAACATATCATTTGATCGTTCACAGTAGGCCTACAAGCCACACTGCAAATCATGAAGGACTCATGGAAATACACCAGGTAGAAGGCACCATGGTCTAATTCAGCAGACCTTTCCCTGGAGCTGGCTTTGGGGATCAAGTCCTTCAGAGGACAGTGAGGGAAAATGCAAAAACAAAATGCAGAAAGACTAATTAAATAAAGGGCATCCTTCCAAAAAAACTGTAAGAACTCTGTGAAATGTGTTTTCAACACCACAATACTCCTTCTCTGTTTTGTTTCACAGTGAAACCATTACATGTAAGTGTTGCCTTTGGAACTCCAGAGAAAGACACTGATGAATGTTACACAGCAGACCAAAGGCTGCCAACACTAACAGATTTCTGCTTAGAGACCCTGAGAGTGAAATCTCTGTGAAGTAGCAGAGCTTGAAGAGTAATTAGCCACAACCATAACAAAACTGTGAGCTACTCACCACTCAAATCTCTATAACTTCTCTGTTGTTATAATTGACATTGATCTTACAGGTTGCTGAGAAGAGACTGCCCATGCTTAGCATAAAATTAGCCAATGAATAAGATGCAAAAAGGTCATTTGTTATGATATACCAAAAAACCCCAAACAAAAACAAAAACAAAAAAATTGCCAACAAACAAAAGAAACAAAAAACCAAAACAACAAACACCAACATTACGGAGCACAATTTTATGTGTTAGAACCCTTTAAAGACTTACAATAAAATTAATCTAAATACAATCCCACTTATCCTGGTGGAGACAACATCAGGCATGGCTGTCCCAGCAGCTATCATTTCATCATCAAGAATTAATTTAAAGGCCTTCTGCATTCTCATTAGCTGGGCAAAAGAGACTCTCTCCTCAATTTTTTACACCTTACTTAGCAGAGTTGTCCAGGGAAAGGGCTGGGCCAGCCACTGAAGGAGTGAGAGATGCATTCTATTATCCCCTCCCCCTTTCCAAAGGGGAAGGGAAAGGAAACAAGGGATAGACTTACATGTTGGAAAGAAACCTGAAACAGTTGTAACGAAAATAATAATAATACTAAAATGAAATAGGTACAAATAGATACAAACCCGGTATCAAACCCAATCTCCATTATTGTAATTATGTCACCAACACCACTGATGGCTGTGGGCAGACAGGGAAGTCCCAGACTGGACTCAGCAGCAGACAGGAAAGAGATTCTGGAAATGGATTCTGGAACCAGGTTCAGAAACACAGATTGGGATCGAAGGCAGAACTGACATAGTCTTTGTAGTATGTCAGCCATTGAAGAAGAAAGCTTGACACTTGTATCCCTCAAATTTATATATACTGAGTATGATGTAAATGAAATTGAATCTCTCCTCATCAGTTTAGGGTCACCTGTCCTGTTTGCTACTCCCCAGAGGTGTTACCTCTTACTTACTGCACCCCAACATGGTATACAAGATTTAGCAGTGACCATGGTCTCCACAGGAGCAAGCATAAGCATAAGCCTTTCTGCACATCAGTTCTCAGTCATAACTATAAACATCAGTTCTAGAAGTGTCCACAAAACCCACAGAATCACAGAATGTTAGAGGTTAGTCCAACTCCCCATGCCAGAGCAGGATCACCTATCCCAAATCACACAGGAACACATCTAAAGTGGGTTTTGAACATCTCCAGAGAAGGAGACTCCACAACCCCCTTGGACAGCCTGTTGAACTGTTCTGTCACCCTCACAGTGAAAAATCTTTTCTTCATGTTTCCATGGAACTTCCTATGCCTCAAATTCCACCCATTGCCCCTTTTCCTGTCATTGGGCATCACCAAAAAGAGCCTGGCTCTATCCTCTTGGCACTTAGCCCTTATGTATTTATAAATAGTTTCCTCTTTTCCAAGCTAAAGAGACCCAGCTCCCTCAGTCTCTCCTCACAAGGGGGTAAGGCCTCCTTGGAATTTAACCTTGCAAGGGAGGTCAAGGACAACAGAAAGGACTTCTTCAAATACATTGCAGGAAAAACTAACACTAGAGGCAACGTAGGCCCACTGGTGAATGAGGTGGGTGCCTTGGTGACAGAGGATACAAAGAAGGAGTTACTAAATGCCTTCTTTGTCTCCATCTATACTGCTGTCCTCAGGAGTTCCAGACCCTTGAGGTGCCAGAAGAAGACATGACAAAAGAGTGGTTTTCCTGGGCTGATGAGGACTGGGTTAGGGAAGAGTTATGTTATCTGGACATCCATATATCCATGGGTCCTGATGGGATGCACCTGCGAGTGCTGAGGGAACTGGCGAAGGTCATTGCCAGACCGCTCTCCACCATCTCTGGTAAGTCATGGCAGATAGGAGAGGTGCCTGGGGACTGGAGGAAGGCAAACCTCACTCCAATCTTCAAAAAATATGCCATTAACTTCACAAAGTACAGTTACTTAGAAGAGACTGAATTGAAAATACAAATCACTAAGCAGAATTAGTTCTGTTTGCATATTAACAGACCCGACATTTCATTTACTCTGCTTAGATTGAGAAAGTGCAGATAGATGGTTTAGATTTGGTCATCCCAGACTGGCTGTGATCAGCAATGTTACATGTCTAATACAGTATGTGAGAAAAACGTTTAAAACCTCTTAAAACCCAGAACTACCTTTTTGGTTGCTCAAACACAAACACGGAGAGACTTGAACAACATGAGAAGAGACATTTTCATTATATTAATTATGTAATTAATAGTAATTAGTCATTAGAGAGGTAGAGTTTGCTTGTTTCTGTGCTTTTGTGTGTCAATGCCAGCGACGAGCAGTGTGAGCAATCTGGCAGTGCAGGCCTAGAGCCTGACATGATGGTAGGCCATGCTCAGCATAAATGCAGAGCCAGCTAGCAGTGGAGCAAAACAGTGCTGTGCCTGCAGCATGTAACTAAAACAAGACACTGGTATCTATAAACATGGACAGTTATCTTGGGACAACAGGACATGCACCTGCATCAACAACCTCGTTGTGTCATTAGTAGTTGGACCAATAATCTGTAATAGTGCAATGTGTGGTCACTCATAGGGAACCAACAGAGCTATGCCAACAGGGCACTCCGAGTTTATATAAGTTGTAGCAGTTGCCTTGCTACGCACTTCTGCCTTTCCTGTCTCCTGTTTCTTCTACACTTTACAGTGCTATACTTGCACTACAGGCCTGCTCCATAGGCCTGCACCTCAGGCCTGCACCATTGGCCTGCAACACTGGAACAATAAAGGAACCATACTCGATCACATTGGTCAGCCGTATTGATTCCTATCTCCGTCGTCTACACTTTTGCTCTGTTTTATTGGTTATTTTCTCTATAATGTTGTTTGTAAACTAACAAGAATCTGCTGTTTACTTTTCAAATAACTGACTGATCAAAACCATAACAAATCTGAAATGTAAACCCTATAGAAATGTGAATTGAGTAAATTATGTCCATAGTGAATAAAATAATAGGGATCAAATGTTTTAATATGACTGACCACTATATTCCCTAATCTTCAGTGAGGTAGAACCTCATACAAGAACACCTCTAAATTTTGGAGGAACTCCAAGTGAGATTTAAGCCCTGATCAATATATTCATCAGTGACCTGGATAGAGTGTTCCCTCAGCAAGTTCACTGATGATGCAAAACTTACAGAAGGCTGTGCTGCCAGCCCGTGTGACCGTGACAAGCAAAGGAGTTGAGAGTAAGTTTATGGAGTTCAACACAAGCACAACAACAGGATGACCATAAACCAGCAACATGCCCTTGTGGCAAGAAGGCCAACAGCAGTGGGCAGTAGTGTCCTCCCTACTCTAGTCATGAGGTCTGGGGTGACAGGTTGGACTTGATGATCTTTGAGGTCCCTTCCAACCTTAGGAATACTAAATAGATGAAAAAATACTAAATAGCATCCTGGGGTCCATCTAGAAGACTGTGGCAAACAAGTAGAGGGAGGTTTTCCAGGAGGTTTTCCTACCCCTCTACTCTGCCCTGGTGAGGCCTCATCTGGAGTGCTGTGTCCAGTTCTGGGCTCCCCAGTTCAAGGACAGGGAACTGCTTGAGAAGGTACAGCAAAAGCCTACAAAGATGATTAGGGGATTAGAATGTCTCCTTTATGAAGAAAGGCTGAGGGACTTAGGGCTTTTTAGCCTAGAGAAGACTGAGGGAGAATCTTATCAGTGCTTATAAATACTTAAAGGGTGGGTGCCAGAAAGATGGGGCCAGCCTTTTTGCAGTGGTGCCTAGTGACAGGACAAGAGGTAATGGGGACAAACTTGAACATAGTAAGTTCCATCTAAACATAAGGATGAACTTCTTTACTTTGAGGGTGACAGAGCACTGGATCAGGCTACCCAGAAAGGTGCCCAGAAAGAGTCTCCATCTCTGGAGTCATTCAAAATCTGCCTGGACACAGTCCTGTGCAGCTTAAAGTAGGTGAACCTGTTCTGTCAGGGGGCTTTAACTAAATGATCTCCAGAGGTCTCTTCCAATCCCTATCATTCTGTGATTTCCTAACCCTTAGGAATCTTTACTTAGGACTTTGAAGAGAAGAATCAAAAAAAATTAGCCAGATATAGTTAAGTTGTCATAGGCTTTTTGTAGAGATGAAAATCAAACAACAGGGTAGTATTTTAGAGAATTTAGTCTACTTTTTTTTGTACATACTTCAGCCAATAGCCATTTTGACTATCCTGGCCACCCTTTTGACAATTTGGTTTTTCTGTAATTTCAACATATCAAGAGAGCAAGCATGGAGAAATGCCTTTCCCACCTAAACTACCCACAAATTGCAGAATCAACACTGAAGTATTTTGTAGTCATTATTCCAGTGACAGGATTTGAACTTAACATCCTGTGATCCAGGGGACTAAGATAATTTATTCATTCTTTATGAAAATAAAACCCAGCAATGTCCAAAAGAATTACCCTCTTCTGTAGGCTGAAACAAATATGTAAAATGGTTTCCTTGTCAGTCCCAGGAACAGTAGTCCTTTTGACCTCACCATTTTTTTCTAATGCTGTCAAATATCAGTCTAAATGGAAATGCTAGGATTCAGCACCACAGCCTCAGACCTGCTGACTTGTGTCAGTGCGACCGTAAGATTTAGTTGGAGCATTGTCTTTCTATTTGAACTGTTGTTCTGTTTTATATAGGAGTTATTGGTGTACTGTGACCTTTGCAATGAAAGGCATAAAAATCCAAGTTTCAGAAAAGTCTGGTTTCAGGTCATTTTGAAGTGGAATGAGAACTTTGTGCATTGTGGAAGTTTTAGGCAATGCCTTTAAAAATTTTTCACAGATCTTGAACAGAAAGTAGTAAAATGTAAATAAATCACTATTGGGTGGAACAAAAGGGAGAGGCAAGGAGGGAGAAGCTATTAGCTTCCCTTGGTCTTTGACCAGGGGGATCCTTGTGCTGTTTATTGATTGTAAATACTCGTAAATATTGTATATTTTGTATATATTCATTGAACTTCATTGTAGTTTTGCTTGTAAATACAGTGTCGTAGGGTTGGAAGGGTAAGGCCCAAAAGCCTCCTCCCTCCCCCCTGTAATGTAAAGGGAAAGAAAATTGAAGGGAAAGGGAAAAAAAAACTCACAGCTGAATTAGCAAAGCAGTGGAGCTGTATATTTACAAAGCAATGTAGGATATGCAGGGGAATATATACAAATTTACAATATTTACAATATATACAAAGATATACAATAAAGTAACACAGAAATGAGAGTTCCCCCCCCCTGCTGAGGGGGTTCCCCACCTCCACTCTCCCCTCTCTCCCCTCTTTCCCCAGAGCGGGTTAGAAAGAGAGAGAAAGAGAAAAAAAGGTTAGAAGCAGTGTTAATTGCAAAACAGTTAATACAGGTATTATCAGGTTTGTCAGTTTGAAGGCCAAAGCCATGGCCGAAAGCCCAGCACAGAAAGCTGCTGCCCTGCGGAGGAGCGGAAGCAAGACTGAAGATAAAGTGCCGGAATGCCCAGGATACCCTCCTGCACTCCCAGTTCAGAAGGTGCTTCCTCCCACTTTACCAATGAAATTAGTTTAGATCCTTCTTTTCGTTTATCAACTTCCGTCCACCATATTCCCTTTCTTAAGGGGACAGCGTCAACCGGTCACAGTCCACCCCTTCTAAACAATTTCATTGGCCGTTCATACTGTCCATCCAATCCAAAACGATATTTACAGTTTATAAGTAAAGTTCATAGTCCATTCAAGCTATGTTCAGATGTAGATGATTCAAAAGTCCAAGAAAATCAGAAAATGAGAAAAATGCAAAACAGTTCATTTCTTCGCCGACAAAGCGAAGAAAAGGCAAACAGGGAATCTCAGGGTCTCTTAGTTGACTCAGGGCTCTCAGGGATCTCAGGGTTCGTGCACCATAGATTTTCCTCGTTGATTCTTCCTTTGGACGCGATGTAGCTGTACAACAGTTTGACATTAACCTCTTTCAGCTAAAGTTAAATTTCTTTGTGGAATACACTGAATCTCACCATTCTCTTGCATTACCCAATAAGTGTGACCCGGACCTTCAGCTAAAACCACCCCTCGGACAGGTCTAGCCTCTCCTGAGGGTGAAAATACCCAAACAGTTTTACCTAACAGATTCTTTTCTCTAACAACAGGAACTCTATCACCTTCTACTTTCCGTAGCAAATCTGAATGTGCAGGTCCAGCTCGGTTCACTGAACCTCTACGATTTACCAGCCAGGTTGCTTGTGCTAAATGTTTCTCCCAGTTTTTCAAAGATCCAACCCCCATGGCTTTAAGAGTGGTCTTCAACAAACCGTTGTAGCGTTCAATCTTCCCTGAAGCTGGTGCATAGTAGGGAATGTGGAATATCCACTGAATACTGTCCTCTTTTGCCCAGTTCTTTACAAGGTTGTTCTTGAAATGAGTTCCATTGTCTGACTCAATCCTCTCTGGATTTCCGTGTCTCCACAGGATCTGTCTCTCCAGACCGAGAATTGTGTTGCGTGCAGTTGCATGTGGAACTGGATAAGTTTCCAACCATCCAGTGTTTGCCTCTACCGTAGTAAGCACGTATTGCTTACCAGAACGAGAACGTGGCAGAGTGATGTAGTCAATCTGCCAAGCTTCACCATACTTGTACTTGGACCATCTGTTACCATACCACAAGGCCTTAAGTCGTTTTGCCTGCTTAATAGCAGCACAAATGTCACAGTCATGGATGACTTGTGTGATAGCATCCATGGAAATGTCTATGGATCTGTCACAAGCCCATTGGTATGTTGCATCTCTGCCTTGATGTCCTGACAAATCATGAGCCCACCGAGCTAAGAACATCTC
Organism: Melanerpes formicivorus; assembly: GCF_026170545.1. Classification (NCBI taxonomy): domain Eukaryota; kingdom Metazoa; phylum Chordata; class Aves; order Piciformes; family Picidae; genus Melanerpes; species Melanerpes formicivorus. The sequence continues at coordinate 2,002,616 of NW_027142409.1, forward strand.
ACCTCGGTGTTTCCAGTCGAGATCAAGATTAGAGTCCATGTCTACTTGAGAAACTCTTGCAGCTAGGTCTGCCTGATGGTTGTGTTGCTGTTCCTCAGTAGCTTTGCTCTTAGGAATGTGAGCATCGATGTGTCTCACTTTCACTGGAATTCTCTCGATTCGATCAGCAATGTCCTGCCACAGGTCTGCTGCCCAAATGGGTTTTCCTTTTCTCTGCCAACCACTCTTCTTCCAGTTCTTTAGCCAACCCCATAGAGCATTGGCTACTATCCATGAGTCGGTGTAGAGATAAAGCTTTGGCCATCTCTCACGTTCAGCCACGTCGAGAGCTAGCTGGACAGCTTTTACCTCAGTGAACTGACTGGATTCTCCTTCTCCATCTTTCGCCTCTGCAACTCGGCGTGTTGGACTCCACACTGCAGACTTCCACCTCCGCTTGTTTCCAACAAGACAACAGGAACCGTCTGTGAACAAAGCATATTTCTTTTCATCATCAGAAAGGTCATTGTAAGGAGGAGCTTCTTCAGCACGAGTTACTTTTTCCTCTGGAGGTTTGGCACAGTTGATACCTTCAGGCCAACTTGAGATCACCTCCACTAGACCAGGCCTTTCAAGATTTCCCATTCGAGCTCTCTGTGTTATCAGAGCCATCCACTTAGACCATGTTGAGTCTGTGGTATGATGTGGTGTGGAGCCTTTGCCTTTGAACATCCAATTCAAAACTGGTAATCTGGGAGCTAAGAGAAGTTGTGATTCAGTTCCAATTACTTCAGAAGATGCTTTTACTCCTTCATAGGCAGCTAAAATTTCTTTCTCTGTTGGAGTATAGTTAGCCTCTGAACCTCTGTAACCTTGACTCCAGAAACCAAGAGGTTGTCCACGTGTCTCACCTGGAGCTTTTTGCCACAAGCACCAGGTGGGACCATTGTCACTTGCAGCCGTGTACAAAATGTTCTTAATGTCTGGACCATCTCGGACAGGTCCCAGACCCACTGCTGGAACAACCTCTTGCTTTATTTGGTCAAAGGCTGCTTGTTGTTCAAGTCGCCAGTGGAAGTTGTTTCTCTTTCGAGTCACATCATACAGAGGTTTCACATTTTGACTGTTTAAGACCAGGCTGGATGAGGCTCTGGCCAGCCTGATCTAGTGTGGGGTGTCCCTGCCCATGGCAGGGGGGTTGGAACTAGATGATCCTTGTGGTCCCTTCCAACCCTGAATGATACTATGATACTATACTATGATACTATGACTGTATCCAGGAATGTGCAGTCTCCAAAATCCCACTATCCCCAAGAAACGTAGGGTCTCTTGCTTGTTCATGGGATTTGCCATGGTAGAGACTCTGTTTACCACATCCACTGGAATGTGTCGGCATCCATCCTGCCATCGCACTCCCAGAAACTGAATCCCTGTGGTAGGTCCTTTCACCTTGTCTCGCTTGATGGCAAAGCCTGCATTCAGAAGAATGTCAATGATTTTGTTACCTTTCTCGAAGGCTTCCTCAGCAGTTTTACCCCAGACGATGATATCATCGATGAACTGAATATGTTCTGGAGCACCGCCTTTCTCCAGAGCATCGTGGATCACTGCATGACAGATGTTTGAGCTGTGGATCCAGCCCATTTGCAATCTGCTGAAAGTGTACTGGATTCCTCTCCTGGTGAAAGCAAACTGAGGCCTGCATTCCTCTGCTATGGGAATAGAGAAAAATGCATTAGCAATGACTATGGTAGCATACCATTTGGCCTCTTTGGATTCAAGCTCATACTGTAGCTCCATCATGTCTGGTACTGCTGCACTCATAGGTGTTGTCACTTCATTTAGGGCTCAGTAGTCGACTGTCAGACACCAGTCTGCATTGTGCTTTCGCACAGGCCACACTGGACTGTTGAAAGGTGAATGAGTTTTGCTGACGAGTTTCTGACTCTCCAACTGACGAATCAGATTCTGAATGGGCAACAAAGAGTCACGGTTGGTTCTGTATTGTCTGTGATGCACAGTCTGAGAAGCAACCGGCAATTTAATGTCCTGTATCTTATGTTGTCCCACAGCTGCAGATTCATCAGAAAGCTCAGGTCTAGCAGACAGCTTCAATTTGTGTCCATCAATTTCTACAGAAGCTACTCCAAAAGCCCATTTGTAACCTCTAAGGTCTTTGAAACGCCCTTCTCTCAGAAAATCAGTTCCCAAAATACAAGGTGCGTCAGGTCCGGTCACAACTGTATGCTTCCTCCGTTGTTTACCAGTTAAACTTATATTAACCTCCACCTTACTTAACTCTTGAGATCCACCAGTGACTCCCAGAATAGTTACAGTCTCTGATCCCTGATAATTTGATGGCATTATGGTGCACTGAGCTCCTGTGTCAACCAAGGCCCTGTACTTCCGAAATTGTGAAGTGCCAGGCCACTGGATGTACACATCCCAATAGATTCTATTATCTCTGTTATCCCTCTCCTCCCCCTGGCAGGAGGCAGGGCACCCCTAGTTATGGGGAACATGCCCGCATGTGCATTGAGCATAGTGTGCAGTGTGTTAACTTTGCGTGTTATAACTTTGCATGTTATAACTGGAGCCACTGTTGGAGCTACTAGAGTTGCTCAGGGGAACTGTGGAAGTAACAGCTACCCTTCTGGTATTGCTACCTCCAAATAGTCCTACATGATTGCCTTGGTGCTCTGTTTTGATTTGATCTGTTTTGGAATGACCTCCTTGGAGGACACGTGTTCCTCACAGATGAAACTTGTATCCACCTCGAGGAAGAATTGAAATTATCCCTTTGTGCCTATTGGGATATGGAATTTCTAAATTCATCCTTTAACTCTCTTATGCAATTCTGTATATCACCAGACATAGTTTCAATGGCTGAAACCAAAGAAACATGTGTCATGCTATCCTCCAGTTGTCTCATTTGATCACTGAATTGGCCAACCGTAGGAGAAGCTCCACCATAATTTCTTGACACAAGAAATGCCAGAATGTTTGCATAATTAGAAGGAGCAAGTTTGATGATCTTTTTAGCAAGACCAATACCCACAGGAATGTCATCAGGATTCAGAGTTTCATGTTCACCATAGAGTAGCTCTCTAACAGCAAATTCTCTCAAGCGCTTAATTCCCTCATCTATGGTAGCCCAGGGTTTAGGATTCCATGGAAGATCATCTCGGGAAGGGTATCTCAGGGCAACCGCCATTAAAAGGTGTATCCACAGATTAACCTTACCGAGAACCCTGCCCAGATGCCTATCTATTCCCATATCCCTCGAGAGAGTTCCTAACTGAGCTGCTGACTTGTCTCCAACTGTTAGAGCTGGAGCACCTGTATCATAACACCTACTAAGCCAAGCTAGAACTGGCTCCTTATCTTCCCTGGTATAATCTTTACGGACATTTCTCAATTCCTCACACGGCGAGGAAAAGTCGGTTATGTTATCTTGTTCCTCTTCTTTCCCAACTGGTTGCCCTAATAATCCTCCTGTCATTTTCTCAAGGATCTCTTTAAGCTGAGAACCACCTTTGCCTAGCTTCATCTCTATCCTGCTTTGCTCTCACTAGGTTAGCTAGATCTTTAAAACAAATCTTCTCTTCATCCTCAGCAGGATTTCTTAGAGTAGAGGGCCCCTCACCAGGATCAGTCTCCTGTTCTTCTTCTCCATCAGCTTTGATCTTTCCACTTCTAGTCTTTAAAACTGCCACCTTAACTGGAGCTGTGTTTGAATTTACAGCCACCTTAATAGAAGCTGACAGGTCCTGAGATAAATCAGCTGCTGGGGCAGTGACTTCTGGTCCCACCGAGAGAGTGGGCGGAAGTGACGTTGCTCCGTTAATGGCCGACGGAGAAGAAGGAGGAGAAGAAGGAGGAGACGCCATGTTGATACCAGCCGCCGCCCTTGGCAGCTTGCCAGAATCAGCAGCAAAGTCATTTAGAGCAGCCTTTCCAATTAACTTCTTAGCTTTCTTTTTATCTGACACAGATTCTCCACACTCCTCGTCACTAGATGTCTCTGGGACTGACCCAGAACTACGCCGTTTTCTCTTTGATCTAGTTTTAATAACAAAACACGGTCTGGATAACTTACTCTCCTGTCGCAAAGAAATCAGGAGATACATGTTAATTATCACTGAGAGCAGGATTATACACATGAAATAAATCACCTTTGGATCCCAGCCATCACCTAAAGTTACTCTCTCCTCCGGCGGAATCTTAAAACCCTTTATCTCAATTGGGAGAGTGGTGGAGGTAACATTTCTGTATCTCGCTGGCCATAATAAATCAATACATTTTCCATACCATAATCTAACTCTATACATAAACCACAGATAAATTGTCCGCACCAAATATTTACCCAGGTAATCCAAAATCAAACCCAAAAAATATCTGTAAACCAGAGCCCCAAAAATTGAAAAGAACAGTCGTTCTACGAACCACAACACCTTCATGTTTGCTAATTCAGCTAGAAAACACTAAATCAATCAAGTAATAAATTAAGGTAATTATTTGCCGCACGTTGGGTAAGCCAAGAAAAAAGAATGTCGCAGGGTTGGAAGGGAAAGGCCGTGCCTTCTCCTACCCCCGGAAAGTGAAGAAATAAAACTCACAGCTGAATTAGCAAAGCAGTGGGTGCTGTATATTTACAAAGCAATATAGGATATGCAGGGGAATATACAGAATTCACAATATTTACAATATATACAAAAATATGCAATAAAGTAGCACAGAGATGAGAGTTTCCCCCTCTGCTGAGGGGGTTCCCCACCTCTGCTCCCCCTTCTCTCCCCCTTTCCCCAGAGAGGGTTAGAAAGAGAGAAAAGAGAAAAAAGAGCAGTGATTAATTAGAAGCAGTTAGGCCGTTACGTGTTAGAAAGTTCTTATCTCTTCCCAAGGCCGAGTCTGGCCGAAAGCCCAGAAAGCTGCGAGCTGCTGCCAGGAAGGAAAAAGAAGGTGAGACTGCCGGACTGAGAAAGACCAGTCTCTGCTGTACCTAGAGTTCAAAAGGTGCTTCCCCCCAATCTACCAATGAAATTAGTTTAGATCCGTCTTTCGTTAACAAACATCCGACCACAATATTCCCTTTCTTAAGGGGACAGCCTCAAACAGTCACACTCAGATAGCATGGTGGCGAAATACATCTGTCTTTTCCATGCTGCAGCTCCTCTTTCACCAACACAATGGCTTTCTATACTGCATATTTCGCTCCTTACCTTCAGAAAGTCTCTTGCTGAAAACACCAAATATAAGAGCTGCTCCCTTACCACTGATAATCCTCTTTTCAGCTGCCTTTAATCAGTAGCTGGATTATCCCATTCATCTTCTCTATGAGAGAGGAACCATCCAACCTTCCAGCTCACAACTCATTTCCTCTGGATCCCAGTGGACCACCAGTCCTTCCAGGAGCTTCTTCCTCTGATTTCTCTTGGTAATTTCTTATAGCAACTTTTTCCTGACATATCTTACTAGACAACAAGGAATAGCTCCAGCAGACCTGCAGAGAATAGCTATGATTTTGCTGGGAGATGTGTGACTGGATTATTTTACGACCTTACTGAATCTCCATATTCAGTAAAGATGAATTTAAGCTGTGACAGGAAAAAGGTCTTTATTTAAAGGGAGATGGATTCAGCACCTGTTCAGTCTAGAACTTGTTGATCTAACTGTAAAAACAAGTAGCAAAGATGTAATTATTCTTTAAATTTACAGGAGCAAAAGAAGCATCAGGAAACTAAATCTGCTTGAACCCAAAGAAAATTTTGACAGAAGAATAAATGTATAGAAACACTCTATAAATAAACTCAGAGAGCAAACTGAAAACAACCAAACAACATTTTAATCTTTGGAGTGGAGCAATGTTAAAATGAGAAGAGTGGAATAAAAATAATTTCCACCTCTACTCAAGAGTTTCTAATTTTATGAACAGAGTGTGACCATTTTAGGCTGTGCCTTTAAGAGAGAGACAGTGCTGGAACACTCTGGCTGAATGTTTTGGAATAATAACAAAAACAATCAGATATTCTAAACTAATTTCATTGGTAGATTGGTAGAATGCAACTGTAAGTTTTAGTTCAGTTGGAATTTTTCTCAGTTCCTCTCTGTTCTCCCTTTCCAGCCTGTCTTCTTCGGAGCAAGTAGTCGGAACGACCCTGGATAACAGATAAGCACTAATCCTGCATGCTCTTGGAGGCCTAATACGAATTCTTTTCCTTAATAACTGCCTTTTCTCTCTCTAACCCTTTTTGGGAAAAAAAGGAGGAAGGGGGAGAGAGGGGGGTATAGGGAGGGAGCCCTCCTCTGTCCGGAGGAGGAAGTTTTGTTCTGGTATTTTTCTTTGCTGTGTATTTCTGTATATATATTGTAAATACTGTATATTGCATCATAGTATCATAGTATCCGTCAGGGTTGGAAGGGATCACAAGGATCATCTAGTTCCAACCCCCCTGCCATGGGCAGGGACACCCCACACTAGATCAGGCTGGCCAGAGCCCCATCCAGCCTGGACTGAAACACCTCCAGGGACGGGGCCTCGACCGCCTCCCTGGACAACCCATTCCAGGGTTTCACCACTCTCATGGTGAAGAACCTCCTCCTCACATCCAGCCTGAATCTCCCCACCTCCAGCTTCAATCCATTTCCCCTAGTCCTATCACTACCTGAGATCCTGAGAAGTCCTTCCCCAGCCTTCCTGTAGGCCCCCTTCAGATACTGGAAGGCCACAATTAGGTCACCTCGGAGCCTTCCCTTCCCCAGACTGAACAGCCCCAACGCCTTCAGTCTGTCCTCGTAGGAGAGGTGCTCCAGCCCTCTGATCATCCTCGTGGCCCTTCTCTGGACATGCTCCAGCACATCCATATCCCTCTTGTAATAGGGGCTCCAGAACTGGACACAGTACTCCAGGTGGGGTCTCACCAGAGCTGAGTAGAGGGGGCAAATCACCTCCCTTGACCTGCTGGCCACACTTCTCCTGATGCAGCCCAGGATCTGATTGGCTTTGCGGGCTGCAAGTGCACACTGAGAGCTCATGTTGAGCTTTTTGTCCATCAGCACCCCCAAGTCTCTCTCCTCGGGGCTGCTTTCCAGCCAGTCACTGCCCAGCCTGGATTTGTGCCTGGGATTGCCTCGACCCAGATGCAGGACCCTGCACTTGCTCTTATTGAACCTCATGAGGTTGGCTTGTGCCCACCTCTCCAGCCTGTCAAGGTCCCTCTGGATGGCCTCCCTTCCCTCCAGCGTGTCTGCTGCACCTGTTACAGTTTGAGCTGGGTGCCCCCCTGTAATGTTTACTTCCTGTGTCCAGAGGTCCAGCCCAGAGGGGTGGACACAGGAAATTATGTAGTATTTCATACCATAATCCTTTGCACCCACTATAAGATCCAGTGCGGAGTCTAGCACTATCTCTTTCCTTCCTCCTCTTTCTGCCGGTAACTGGGGGAGATGTCTCCTGGCTTTGGGCCTGGCTAGGCCCAAGGCCACGGGGGGATGGGCAGTCTCAGATCTGGCCAGCTGAGACTAGCCTAGCAGTGGGAGGGGGAAGAAGGAGCCCTGGGGGTCTCGGGTGTACCCTCAGGTAGGGATGGGATCTCTCTGGGTCTGTTTGGGAATTTTTCTTTGTCACTGTGCTTTTGCTTTTCTGTAAAAGTTCACTGCTTTCTATTTAAACTTTCCATCACTTTTGCAATCCGTTTGTCTGAGTGTTTATTGTTGCCGGGGTGGGGAAGGAGGGCTGCCTCAACCCAGCACATTCTTGGTAGCAGAGGATGGTTAAGGTGGGCAGAGGATCTGCCCCCAACCCCTTTACATTCTTGGCGAGCCAGGCAGGAGTAGGAGTTGGTTATTGTGGCTACTCTGCAGATTGTATTGCAAAAGATAAGAGAGTTTAAATTTAGTTCTGGGCGTCGTTTTGTATTTTTGGCAGTTGGGGGCTCGTGTTGTTGTTGAGGCGAATGTGTCAGTACTTGTGGATTGCAGGGGGACTCCTGGTGCGTGACCGGTGGCAGAGAGTCCCTCCTGCTATTTCAAGCAGGGGTGGTTCTTAACCATCGGAATGGGGGCACTGCTTGAGAATGCGGGACCTGCCTTACCCCACATTTATTCTCTGCGGAGCGGTAGAAGCGGCAGGGAGTGAAGTGGGGGAGGAGCAGTGGCGAGCAGGTCAAAGTCAAGTCCGCTCTCGCTGCGGGGTAGGGCCAGCCACGGCGAGCGGGCGAGCTCGACTCCTTATGGACGAACGGGGACTCCAGCTGAAAGCTGTTCCCAAGGGCCCTGAGGACGTGCTGATGGCTTTCGCTGGAGGAGGCGTTTGAATGCCCGAGGGGTGGAGGCGATTTTGATTCTGTACCGCGGCGGCAGAGGTGGGCGGAGCCCTGCTGTGTGCTCGGGCGGCGGCGGGTCCGGCCGTGCGCTCGTAGCGGCGACAGCGGTCCCCGGCCATCCACTTGAGCTGCGGTGGCGGCGGGACCGGCCATGCGCTCGGAGCGGCGACGGCGGTCCCCGGCCGTGCGCTCGGGCTGCGGCGGCGGTGAGCATGGCCGTGCACTCGGGTTGCGGTGGTGGGTCCGGCTGTGCGCTCGGAGCGGCGCTGGTGGCCCCCCGGCCGTCCACTCGAGCTGCGGTGGCGGCGGGACCGGCCGTGCGCTCGGGTTGCGGCGGGGCCGGCCCTAGTCTCTTCCCCGACTTTTTCGGACGAGTTCTGAAAATGGCGCCGAGCACCTGGCTCCACCTCCCTTCTTCTCTCTAGGTTGTGGTGCAGCCCCTCCCTCCGCCAGGGGAGGGTTAAGTTGTTGGATGCTGGCACGTTTTGGTACGTGAACGCCTAGTGGGAAGGCGGTGTATCCTGACATGCATCTGTAGAGCCTCGGGCCGCGGCTGGAAGCGGTCAGCCCTGGGCTTGGGATAGGTCCGTGCAGGGTTATGAAAGGCTCAGCGTGCTGTTTTCCTGGAGGGGTGGAGAAGCAGTTAGAGCCTGATTGTTCTGACTGGCTTGCCCCAGGGGTGGAAACATGCCGCTGAGTAAATAGAGATGGAAATAAAGGTTTGGTTGAGAAGTTGTGAGGTTCCTTCCAGGTGACCAGGATGTCCAACGGATCCATGAAGAGCTTGCACCGCAGAAGAGTGAACTCTGCATTGCTGAGAGGTTCTATTAGATGAGGGAAGAAGAACTGGAATGGACGGACACTAGAGCCTGAATGAGAGACTGTTTGAGTGGACGCCCAGATGAAGATATGGACTTTGCCGAACATGTCATCGGAAGATTTCTGATTAAATGATGTGTTTGGGTGCAAAGATTGTGGTATGAAATAAGGGGTGGCGTGTTACAGTTTGAGCTGGGTGCCCCCCTGTAATGTTTACTTCCTGTGTCCAGAGGTCCAGCCCAGAGGGGTGGACACAGGAAATTATGTAGTATTTCATACCACAATCCTTTGCACCCACTATAAGATCCAGTGCGGAGTCTAGCACTATCTCTTTTCTTCTTCCTCTGTCTGCCGGTAACTGGGGGAGATATCTCCTGGCTTTGGGCCTGGCTAGGCCCAAGGCCACGGGGGGATGGGCAGTCTCAGATCTGGCCAGCTGAGACTAGCCTAGCAGTGGGAGGGGGAAGAAAGAGCCCTGGGGGTCTTGGGTGTACCCTTAGGTAGGGATGGGATCTCTCTGGGTCTGTTTGGGAATTTTTCTTTGTCACTGTGCTTTTGCTTTTCTGCAAAAGTTCACTGCTTTCTATTTAAACTTTCCATCACTTTTGCAATCCGTTTGTCTGAGTGTTTATTGTTGCCGGGGTGGGGAAGGGGGCTGCCTCAACCCAGAACAGCACCACACAGCTTGGTGTCATCAGCAAACTTGCTGAGGGTACACTCAATGCCACTGTCCATGTCACCCACAAAGATGTTGAACAAGACAGGTCCCAGGACTGATCCCTGAGGGACTCCGCTTGTCACTGGCCTCCACTGGGACATGGACCCATTGACAGCCACTCTTTGGGTGCGGCCATCAAGCCAATTCCTTATCCATCTAGTGGTCCACCCATCAAACCCATGTGTCACCAGTTTGGAGACCAGGATGTGGTGCGGGACAGTGTCAAAGGCTTTGCTCAGGTCCAGGTAAATGACATCAGTTGCTCGCCCCTCATCTATTAATTTTGTCACCTGCTCATAGAAGGCCACCAGGTTGGTCAGGCAGGATTTGCCCTTGGCAAAGCCATGCTGACTGTTCCCAATCACCTCTTCACTATTCTTCTGAGCCAGTAGTGCCTCCAGGAGGATCTGCTCCATGATCTTTCCGGGCACAGAGGTGAGACTGACTGGCCTGTAGTTCCCTGGTTCCTCCTTCTTACCCGTTTTGAAAATGGGGGCAATGTTTCCCCTTTTCCAGTCTGTGGGGACTTCCCCAGACTGCCATGACTTTTGAAATATAATAGAGAGGTGTTTCGCAACCTCATCTGCCAGTTCTCTCAGTACCCGTGGGTGTATCCCGTCGGGTCCCATAGACTTGAACATTTTCCAGTTCTTCAGGTGATCACAAACCTGATCTTCACTTACAATGGGCAGTTCTTCCTCTCCGTCCCTGGCATTGTCTTCCATAACATCAGGAGTGTGGCTAGAGGCCCTTGCAGTGAAGACTGAGGTAAAGAAGTTATTAAGTACCTCAGCCTTTTCCTCATCACTTGTGACCATGTCACCATTTTCCTTTCTGAGGGGGCCCACACCTTCCCTAGTCTTCTTCTTCCCATTAATATACCTGTAGAAGTTCTTAGTGTTCCCTTTAATCTCCCTGGCTAGATTCAATTCAAACTCTGCTTTGGCTTTCCTAACCAGGACTCTTGCTGCTCAGGCAGCTTCCTTATATACCCCCTGTTCTACCTGTCCTTCTCTCCACTTCCTGTAGAGTTTCTTCTTAGGTAATAGTGGTGATGAGGAGAGTGGAGAATCTGTATCAGTTAAAGATAAAGCTAAAATGTCTATCGGAAAGGCTGCTCTGAATGGTGCTGTTGCTGACTCTGGCAAGCAGCCAGGGGCTGTGGCAGCACCCAACATGACAGCTCCCCCATCTTCAGCAGCCATTAACGAGGCAAAGTAATTTCCTTCTCCTACAGCAGGACGGGAAGTGTCCTCCACAGCAGCTGATCCATCTCAAAACCTGTCAGCTTCTGTTAAGGCAGCTGTAAATTCAAATACGGCTCCAATTAAGCAAGTAGCAGTTTTAACAACAAGGAGTGGAAAGGCCAAAGCTGATCCAGGAGCTGATGGGGGAGGACAGCAAGGTACTTCTGCTGGGGAGGAAGAGAAAATTTGTCTTAAAAACATAGCTGAGTTATTGAGATCATCAGAGGATCAAGATGCAGCTTTTGGTAGGACAGCAGCTAGCAGTGGTGGTTCTCAGCTTAAAGAGATCCTTGAGAGTGACAGAAAGATTATTTGGACAACAAGTAGAGGTAGAGGAGGAGAAGGAGGAAGGAGATGACCTTCAGGGATGTTCTTCCCCTCGTGAAGAGCTTAGAAACGTGCGCAAGTATTACATGAGAGCAGATAAGGAGCCAGTTCCAGCTTGGCTTGGTAGATGTTATGATACAGGTGCTCCAGCTCTAATGGTTGCAGACAAGTCAGCAGCTCAGTTAGGAACTCTCTCAAGGGATAATGGAATAGATAGACATCTAGGCAAGGTTCTCGGTAAGGTTAATCTGTGGATACGCCTTTTAATGGCAGTTTTCCTGAGATACCATTCCTGAGATGATCTTCCATGGAATCCTAAACCCGGGACTACCATAGATGAGGGAATTAAGCACCTGAGAGAATTTGCTGTTAGAGAGATACTCTATGGTGAACATAAAAATCTGAATCCTGATGAAATTCCTGTAGGAACTGGTCTTGCTAAAAAGCTCATCAAGCTTGCTCCTTCTAATTATGCAAACATTCTGGCAAGCAGAATTGTGTCAAGAAATTATGGTGGAGCTCCTCCTACGGTTGGCCAACTCAGTGATCAAATGAGGCAATCGGATGATAGCATGACACGTGTTTCTTTGGTTTCAGCCATTGAAACTATGGTGAAATAATTATTGCATGAAAGAGCTGAAGGATGAATTTAAAAACACCATATCCCAATTGGCAAAATGAGATAATTCCAATTCTTCCTCCAGGTGGATACAAGTTTCATCTGTGAGGAATACACGTCCTCCAAGGAGGTCATTCCAAAGCAGATCAAACCAAAACAGACCACCAAGGCAGTCGTGTAGAACTATTTGGATAATTCTGCGTGATCAGTTCGGTGAGAACATGAACAGGTGGGATGGCCAACCAACTTCAAGTCTTTTCGGGAGACTGAGGGAACTGCAAAGAGGCAGATTCCGAGGTAGCAATACGAGAAGCGTAGCTGTTACTTCCACAGTTCCCCAGAGCAACTCTAGTAGCTCCAACAGTGGCTCCAGTTATAACACGGCACACTGTGCTCAATGCACATGCGGGCATGTTCCCCATAACTAGGGGTGCCCTGCCTCCTGCCAGGGGGAGGAGTGGGATAATAGAGATAACAGAATCTATTGGGATGTGTACATCCAGTGGCCTGGCACTTCACAATTTCGGAAGTACAGGGCCTTGGTTGACACAGGAGCTCAGTGCACCATAATGCCATCAAATTATCAGGGATCAGTCTGTAACTATTCTGGGAGTCAATGGTGGATCTCAAGAGTTAAGTAAGGTGGAGGTTAATATAAGTCTAACTGGTAAACAATGGAAGAAGCATACAGTTGTGACCGGACCTGATGCACCTTGTATTTTGGGAATTGATTTTCTGAGAGAAGAGCATTTCAAAGACCCTAGAGGTTACAAATGGGCTTTTGGAGTAGCTTCTGTAGAAATTTATGGACAAAAATTAAAGCTGTCTGCTAGACCTGAGCTTTCTGATGAATCTGCAGTTGTGGTACAACACAAGATACAGGACATTAAAGTGCCGGTTGCTTCTCAGACTGTGCATCACAGACAATACAGAACCAACCGTGACTCTTTGTTGCCCATTCAGAATCTGATTTGTCAGTTGGAGAGTCAGAAAGTCATCAGCAAAACTCATTCACCTTTCAACAGACCAGTGTGGCCTGTGCAAAAGCAGAATGGAGACTGGCGTCTGACAGTCGACTACTGAGCCCTGAATGAAGTGACACCACCTATGAGTGCAGCAGCACCAGACATGATGGAACTGCAGTATGAGCTGGAATCCAAAGAGGCCAAATGGTATGCTACCATAGACATTGCTAATGCATTTTTCTCTCTTCCCATAGCAGAGGAATGCAGGCCTCAGTTTGCTTTCACCTGGAGAGGAATCCAGTACACTTTCAGCAGATTGCAAATGGGCTGGATCCACAGCTCAAGCATCTTTCATGCAGTGATCCATGATGCTCCGGAGAAAGGTGGTGCTCCAGAACACATCCAGTTCATCGATGACATCATCGCCTGGGGTAAAACTGCTGAGGAAGTCTTCGAGAAAGGTAGCAAAATCATTGACGTTCTTCTGGATGCAGGTTTTGCCATCAAGCGAGACAAGGTGAAAGGACCTACCACAGGGATTCAGTTTCTGGGAGTGCGGCGGCAGGATGGACGCCGACACATTCCAGTGGATGTGGTAAATAGAGTCTCTACCATGGTGAATCCCATGAACAAGCAAGAAACCCTACGTTTCTTGGGGATAGTGGGATTTAGGAGACTGGACATTCCTGGATATAGTCAGATTGTGAAACCTCTGTATGATGTGACTCGAAAGAGAAACCGTTTCCACTGGGGACCTGAACACCAAGCAGCCTTTGACCAGATAAAGCAAGAGGTAGTTCAAGCAGTGGGTCTGGGACCCGTCCGAGATGGTCCGGACAGTAAGAACATTTTGTACATGGCTGCAAGTGACAATGGTCCAACCTGGTGCTTGTGGCAAAAAGCTCCAGGTGAGACACGTGGACGACCTCTTGTTTTCTGGAGTCGAGGTTACAGAGGTTCAGAGGCTAATTATATTCCAGCAGAGAAAGAGTTTCTAGCTGCCTATGATGGAGTAAAAGCAGCTTCAGAAGCAATTGGAACTGAATCACAACTTCTCTTAGCTCCCAGATTACCAGTTTTGAATTGGATGTTCAAAGGCAAAGGTTCCACACCACATCATGCCACAGACTCAACCTGATCTAAGTGGAGGCTCTGATAACACAGAGAACTCGAATTGGAAGTCTTGAAAGACCTGGTCTAGTGGAGGTGATTTCAAGTTGGCCTGAAGGTACCAACTGTACTAAACATGCCGAGGAGAAAGTACCTCTTGCTGAGGAAGCTCGTCCTTACAATGGCCTTTCTGATGATGAAAAGAAATATGCTTTGTTTACGGACAGTTCCTGTCATCTTGTTGGAAACAAGCGAAGGTGGAAGTCTGCAGAGTGGAGTCCAACACGCCGAGTTGCAGAGGAAAAGGATGGAGAAGGAGAATCCAGTCAGTTTGCAGTGGTAAAAGCTGTCGAGCTAGCTCTCGACGTGGCTGAACGTGAGAGATGGCCAAAGCTTTATCTCTACACCAACTCATGGATGGTAGCCAATGCTCTATGGGGTTGGCTAAAGAACTGGAAAGAGAATGTTTGGCAGAGGAAAGGAAAACCTATTTGGGCAGGTGAACTGTGGCAAGACATTGCTGATCTAATCGAGAGAATTCCAGTGAAAGCAAGACACATCGATGCTCACATTCCTAAGAGCAAAGCTACTGAGGAACAGCAACACAACCATCAGGCAGACCTAGCTGCAAGAGTTTCTCAAGTAGACATGGACTCTAATATAATCTTGATCTCGACTGGAAACACCGAGGTGAGATATTCTTAACTCGGTGGGCTCATGATTTGTCAGGACATCAAGGCAGAGATGCCACATCTCTGTGACAGACTTGTGACAGATCCATAGACATTTCCATGGATGCTATCACACAAGTCATCCATGACTGTGACATTTGTGCTGCTATTAAGCAGGCAAAGCGAATTAAGCCCTTGTGGTATGGTGAGAGATGGTCTGTTATAGATGACTCCAGGTAACTAACTGCAGTCTCGGAGATGCTTCCAATCATCTGTATAAGTGTCGTGGAATTCATGCTGATGTCGCTTTTGCTTTCTCTGTAGAGTCACTCTAATCTCTCCAGGCTCAGAGGTTACTGTCCTTTGACTTGTGACACATGCATACACCCTTTTTCTGCAGTCCGGACAGCTGTAATCTGTTGTTGATTAAACCTCTCCCAAGAGAGTGTATTCAGTTTCTGAAACAGCTAACAAATCATTTAAACAAATCCTTTTCCAGATTCTATTTCTATATTTTCAAGCAGGGGCACCTTAAAAGGTTCCCCTTTAGCTTCAATTACTGTTGCTGGGGTTTTTCCTTCTCAGCCCTCTTGGGAGTCTTTTATATAATTGATTTTTCTGCTCCCATATTGTGAGAGACTAATAAGTTTGTCTCTCTTGGTGTGAGTCAACAAAGATAAACTGATAGCAGAGCCACTGGAAAGAAGGTGGAAAGAATCCTGTCTACCAATCCTGGATGCAAATCAGCTTGTGATTGCATCGTGATAACACGGGACTACAACAGTGGACCCAGGGACCCAGCCATCACGCCTTTAGGACAAGATAATCTCCACCCATCAAGTACCCTGGGTAGGGTGACACGATGGTTTTTTACCACCTGTTTCCTGATGTGTAAGGAATGGGGGGGGGGCATGTCCTGATTGGAGACGGGGGAGACGGAGATTCCCCCCCCCTCCATCCAAAATCTTGCCCAAACACACAGCAATACACAGAACCTAAGGATTATTTCCTGCCACTGGAATTCCTGAGGGACAATATTTGAATACATACCTAAGGACTAAAAACTGTATAAAAGACTTGAGCAACTGCTGGTTTGTGGAGAGAAACAGAGGAGAAAAATGGGGAGAAAAATGGAGATGAATGAAAACACAGGAGACGGGCCAGGCCGCTGAGAAGGGAAAGCTGGGACAATGCTGCTCCGGAGAAAAGAGGCTGCCCGGATGACCACAGCTCTTCTCCAGCCAAAGCCTCAGCACCCTTTACAGACCCAGGCTGCCCAGAGGAGCCTCAGCACCATTCCTGTACCAACCCAACATCTCCCCAGAGGACCACAGCTCTTCAGCAAAAGCCTCAGCACCATTTCTCTACAGACCCAACATCTCCTGCAGCACCTTTCCTCCACAGACTTTAACTGTCTTGGGGGGGATGAGGGGTGTGGTAATATAATTCCTTTCCTCTTCTCTCTCTCTTCTCTCTCTCCCTCTCCCCTTATTATGTCCACTTTATTTGTGTAATAAATAGTCTAGCTGTTGATACTTTGGCCTCGTTTGTGCCTCTAATTTCACACCATGGGAATATTTAAAAGAACTGTGTCTCCGGACCGAGACATTTAATGTCTCCGGACCTTGACACATATCTACCAAAAAAAGATTACCTCCTCCTTCTGGGGACTCATTTGATATTCTTGTCCCCAAAATATACAGCCCCTGACACCTCTATCCATGATCGATAGCACCCTAAAGGTCCGAGCAGCTGCCTGATTTCTGACTTTCCCTTACAGCAGTTGCAAACAGTTTAGCCTCTGCTTTTTGTTTCTCTTCATCCCTCCTTACATATACTTTCTGAGCTTCCCGTAGTAACTCCTCTAATCCCCTGTCTTGCCAATCCTCGATCTTTTCCAGTTTCTTTCTAATATCTCCCCATGATTTCACCACAAACTGTCCCCTGAGAAGTATCACTCCAACTGCAGGATTGGGGTCTATTCCAGAGTACATCTGCAAATCTTTCTTTAATCTTCCCATCCACTCCGTGGGAGATTCATCCTTCCTCTGTTGCTCTCTAAAAGCTTTATCAAAATTCTGGCCCCTTGGTACAGCTTCTTTGATTCCTTCTATTATTATAGTCCTCAGGTCTCCCATATTCTGTCTCCCTTGGGGCTGCTGCTGATCCCACCCAGGATCTTGATTAGGCCACTTCTGATCTCCTGGTGGCCCCCCCTGATTCTGCCTTTCCCATATTCTCATGCCAGCCTGTCTAATCATGTTTCTTTCCTCTGCAGTGAATAGAATACTCAAAATAGACTGCATCTCTTTCCAAGTATATGTATTGGGACCCAAAAATTGGTCCAGTCTCTCAGCTACACCTAAGATATCATCCAGCAAGGTACCCATCTCTTTCTTAAAACTGCAGACATCTGAGGTACTGAGAGGTACAGTCACAAACCCTATTCCTCCTTGCTGCCCCCCCATAGGCATTTCCCTGAGTGGGTGTAATCCTACACTGTCTCCCTCTTGTTCATTCCTGTCATTCCTCACTCTGCTTCTTGTTTGGGTAGGTGAAGGAGAAGTTGGTTGCAGGGCTATTTGATTTAGGGGACCTTGACCCCTGTTCTGGTGAAAAGGTGGTGGTAGGTTATCCAGGGGTTCCCATTTCTCCTTCTCCTTGTCTTTGTCCTTATCCTCAGTTCTTAATATTGGAACAGGAGAGGGACGTGAGACCCTAATCCAAATAGCAGCATATTCAGCTTCTTCCTTACTAAAACACTTTTTAGAATTCACATAATGGTTCAAAGCTTGGCAAATCCAATCCTCAAAAGATCCAAAAATAGGCCAAAACACATGTGGTCTTAATGGTTCTTTTGGCCATACCTCCATACAGTAGTGAATCATTCTTTCTTTTGATTTCCCTTTTCTCTGTCCATCATCCTCCCAGTATTGAATGAGCAACCCTAACGGACTCTCTGGAGGAATAGAAGGTAAAGCCTTCTTTCCATCCTGCTTTGAAGACTTACTCTTCTTTTGTCCCATTTTCTCCTGACTACCACAAATATTACAAATAATAAATAAATAAAATAAAAATAAAATAAAACTAAAATAATAAAAAAAAAACCCCAAACAATTCCTGCTCAGGAATACCATTCCTGGCTACCACAAATACTCATGCGAGTGGAACAGTCTAAACAATTCCTACTCACGAATACTATTCCTGGCTACCACAAAAACTCATGCAAGTGGAATAAACCACAAATACTCATGCAAGTGGAACAATACCACAAATAATCATGCAAGTGGAATAATCCAATTAATTCCTACTCGCAAATACCCCTCTTCTTCACCAGCCAGAGCCACCGCGCCAGATCCACCGTACCTCCCCCTTGCAGAACCTGAAACAGCGGACTCAAACACTCAAACTAAGGTAGCTGAATACAAATGTAGCCGAATCCTTTCCCCCCCAAGCGATATTCTCACCACTGTGGTCGTTGTTGCTTGGATCTCATATACGAAGTTTTACGGGGTCCACGTTCTCCAACTGGATGTCAAACAACAAAACAACACCAAAAAACATAAAAAAGGAAAAGAAAAGAAAAGAAAAGAAAAGAAAAGAAAAGAAAAGAAAAGAAAAGAAAAGAAAAGAAAAGAAAAGAAAAGAAAAGAAAAGAAAAGAAAAGAAAAGAAAAGAAAAGAAAAGAAAAGAAAAGAAAAGAATTTTAAAAAAATAAAAATTTCTTTGCTTGCCTTTATTGAGTTCTGATCGTGCTGACCTTTCCGTCTTTTGACTACAATGAAGCCACAGAAAATGCTGTGGGGCGTCCCTTCATTTGCAGTTCAAAAGAAGTGGAGGTTCAGACGATTCCCGGCCAATGCACCATTTGTTATAGATGACTCCAGGTAAAAGTTTTTGGTAATAGATTTATTAGCACTAAAAGATCGTAAAAAGGCAATAAAAGCAATAAAAGCAGCGCGCTGGGCTTGGGAGGGGACAATACTCCACCTCCACAGCAGCCTTACAATAGTTTTCTTCATCTTATATAGTTACATCATCTACATAAGCAAACTTATGCTAAATAGAAGGCAGGCATATGATAATGAGTCTTAGAATAGGTGGTCAAATCCCTTCTCCCTACATTCAGTGTGGTAAGGGTCAAAGCATCCACTTTCACGCATGCTCAATTGTCCAGGCTTCTTATCTAAAGAAAACAAATTGCTAGTTCTTCTCCTCAGCCCTGGTGTCTCCAATTAGCCAAACACACTGTCTCTGTTTAAGTCTGTAAAATATGCAGCTCCCCTTTTGTCCTCAAAACAGGCTCCTGCAAGCTTCTGACCCTCAGTCCCAGTGCACTCTGAATTCTCTACCTGTAACACAAATCACTGGATCACTAGTATATTCATAACATGGTCCAAGTACAAATATGGTGAATCTTGGCAAATTGACTATATCACTCTACCACATTCACGTTCTGGTAATCAATATGTGCTTACTATGGTAGAGGCAAACACTGGATGGTTGGAAACTTATCCAGTTCCACATGCAACTGCACGCAACACCATTCTCGGTCTGGAGAGACAGATCCTGTGGAGACACGGAACTCCAGAGAGGATTGAGTCAGACAACGGAACTCATTTCAAGAACAACCTTGTAAAGAACTGGGCAAAAAAGGACAGTATTCAGTGGATATTCCACATTCCCTACTATGCACCAGCTTCAGGGAAGATTGAACGCTACAACGGTTTGTTGAAGACCACTCTTAAAGCCATGGGGGGTGGATCTTTGGAAAACTGGGAGAAACATTTAGCACAAGCAACCTGGCTGGTAAATCGTAGAGGTTCAGTGAATCGAGCTGGACCAGCACATTCAGATCTGCTACAGAAAGTAGAAGGTGATAGAGTTCCTGTTGTTAGAGAAAAGAATCTGTTAGGTAAAACTGTTTGGGAATTTTCTCCCTCAGAAGAGGCTAAACCTGTCCGAGGTGTGGTTGCAGCTGAAGGTCCGGGTCACACTTATTGGGTAATGCAAGAGAATGGTGAAATTCCGTGTATTCCACAAAGAAATCTAACTTTAGCTGAAAGAGTTTAATTTCAAACTGTTGTACAGATCCGTCGCGCCCAAAGGAAAAATCCATGGGGAATCTTTGGTGCACGAACCCTGAGAACCCTGAGAGCTCTGAGTCAACTGAGAATCCCTGTTTTCCTTTTCTTCGCTTCGTCTGCGAAGAGACAAGCTGTTTTCCATTTTCTTGTTTCCTGATTTTCTCAGACTTTTGAATCATGTACATCTGAGTATAGCCAGAATGGACTATGAACTTTACTCACAAACTGTAAATATTGTTTTAGATTGGATGGACAGTACGAACAGCCAACAAAATTGTTTAAAAGGGGTGGATTGTGACCGTTTTAGGCTGTGCCTTTAAGAGAGAGACAGTGCTGGGACACTCTGGCTGAATGTTTTGGAATAATAACAAAAAATAATCAGATATTCTAAACGAATTTCATTGGTAGATTGGTAGAATGCAACTTTAAGTTTTAGTTCAGTTGGAATTTTTCTCAGTTCCTCTCTGTTCTCCCTTTCCAGCCTGTCTTCTTCTGAGCAAGTAGCTGGAATGACCTTGGATAACAGATAAGCTCTAATCCTGCATGCGCTTGGAGGCCTAATACGAATTCTTTTCCTTAATAACTGCCTTTTTTCTCTCTAACCCTTTTTGGGAAAAAAAGGAGGTAGGGGGAGAGGAGGAGGGAGTTTTGTTCTGGAATTTTTCTTTGCTGTGTATTTCTGTATATATATTGTAAATACTGTATATTGTGTATATATATAACCTGCATTTCATTTTTGCTTGTAAATATAGCATATCCTTTTGCTTTTCTGACTGGGCTAGCTGTGGTTTCTTTCTTTTGTTGGGGAGGGATAGCTAGGCTGTGGCCGGTTGACGTTGCCCCCTTAAGAAAGGGAATATGGTGGACGGAAGTTGGTAAACGGAAGGAATAATCTAAACTATTTCATTGGTGAAGTGGGAGGAAGCACCTTCTGAGCTGGGACTATACTGGGTTTCTCCAGCACTTTATCTCAGTCTTGCTTCCGCCTCTTCTTGGTGCAGCAGCTCTGCAGCTCTCTCTGTGCTGGGCTTTCTGCCAAGGCCTCGGCCTTGAAAACAAGATACCAGGCCTGTATATTAACTCCTTTCCAATTAACACAAACTGCTTCTAACATTTTTTTTTTCCTCTCTTTTCTCTCTCTTCCTATCCCACTTTGGGGAAAGGGGGGAGAGAGGGGAGAGCGGAGGTGGGGAACCCCCTCTGTCCAGAGGGGGGTCACTCTCATTTCTGTGTTACTCTGTTGTATATCTTTGTATATATTGTAGATATTGTAAATTTGTAAATATCTCCCTGCAAACCCTACATCGCTTTGTAAATATAGCTCCACTGCTTTGCTAATTCAGCTTGCGAGTTTTTTTTCCTTTCCCTTCAATTTTTTTTCCCTTTTACTTTACAAAGGGGGAAGGGAGGAGGCTTCTTGGCCTTGCCCTTCCACCCACCACATGTTTTTATTGGCGTACCCAACGTGCGGCAGATAATTAGTTTAATTTATTACTTGATTGATTTATTGTTTTCTAGATGAATTAGCAAACATGAAGGTATTGTGGTTTGTGGAGCGATTGTTCTTTTCAATTTTTGGGGCTCTGGTTTACAGATATTGTTTGGGTTTGATTTTGGATTACCTGGGTAAATATTTGGTGCGGACAATTTATATGTGGGTTATGTATAGAGTTAAATTATGGTATGGAAAATGTATTAATTTCCTATGGCCAGTGAGATACAGGAATGTTACCTCCACCACTCTCCCAATTGAGATAAAGGGTTTTAAGATTCCGCCTGAGGAGACAGTAACTTTAGGTGATGGCTGGGATCCAAAGGTGATTTATGTGATGTGTATAATTCTGCTGCTGGTGATAACTAATGTGTATTCTCTGTATTCCTGGCATCGAGAGAGAAAGGTGTCCAGAGCTTGTTTTGTTATTAAAACTAGATCAAAAAGAAAACGCCGTGGCTCTTGATCAGTCCCAGAGTCATCTAGTGACGAGGACTGTGGAGAACCCGTGTCAGTTAAAAAGAAGGCTAAAAAGTTAATTGGTAAGGCAGCTCTAAATGACTTTTCTGCTGATTCTAGCAAGCAGCCAAGGGCATCGGCTGGTATCAACATGGCACCTACTCCTTCTCCCACTCCTTCTCCTTCTTCTTCTTCTCCGTCGGCCATTAATGGAGCAACGTCACTTCCACCCACTCCCTAGGTGGGACCGGAAGTCACTGCCCCAGCAGCTGATTTATCTCAGGACCTGTCAGCTTCCATTAAGGTGGCTGTAAATTCAAACACAGCTCCAGTTAAGGTGGCTCCTTTAAAGACTAGAGCTGGAAAGGGCAAAGATGGAGAAGAAGAGGAGGAGACTGATCCTGGTGAGGGGCCCTCTACTCTAAAAGATCCTGCTCAGGAGGAAGAGAAGGTTTGTTTTAAAGATCTAGCTAACCTAGTGAGATCAAAGCAGGATAGAGATGAAGCTAGGAAAGCAGCTGGCAAAGGTGGTTCTCAGCTTAAAGAGATCCTTAGGAGAATGACAGCAGGATTTTATGGGCAAAGAATTCAGGGAGACGAGGAGGAAGATGATATTACGGACTGTTCTTCGCCCCGGGAGGAATTGCGAAATGTCCGTAAAGATTTCACCAGGGCAGATAAGGAGCCAGTTCTAGCTTGGCTTAGTAGGTGTTATGATACAGGTGCTTCAGCTCTAACAGTTGGAGACAAGTCAGCAGCTCAGTTAGGAACTCTCTCAAGGGACAATGGAATAGATAGACATCTAGGCGAAGCTCTCGGTAAGGTTATCTGTGGATACGCCTTTTAATAGCGGTTGCGCTGAGATACCCTTCCCGAGATGATCTTCCATGGAATCCTAAACCCTGGACTACCATAGATGAGGGAATTAAGCGCTTGAGAGAATTTGCTGTTAGAGAGCTACTCTATGGTGAACATGAAACTCTGAATCCTGATGACATTCCTGTGGGTATTGGTCTTGCTAAAAAGCTCATCAAACTTGCTCCTTCTAATTATGCAAACATTCTGGCAAGCAGAATTGTGTCAAGAAGTTATGGTGGAGCTTCTCCCACGGTTGGCCAATTCAGTGATCAAATGAGACAATTGGAGGATAGCATGACACGTGGTTCTTTGGTTTCAGCCATTGAAACTCTGTCTGGAAAAATTGAAAATTGCATGAAGGATCTAAAAGATTCCATATACCAATTGGCACAGAAGGATAATTTCAATTCTTCCTCCAGGTGGGTACAAGTTTCATCTGTGAGGAATACACGTCCTCCAAGGAGGTCATTCCAAAACAGGACATTCCAAAACAGGTCATTCCAAAACAGACCACCAAGGCAATCACGTAGAACTATTTGGATAACTCTGCGTGATCAGTTTGGTGAGAACATGAACCGCTGGGATGGCCAACCAACTTCTAATCTGTTCAGGAGACTGAGGGAATTGCAAAGTGGTAGAACCCGAGGTAGCAATACCAGAAGGGTAGCTGTTACTTCCACAGTTCCCCAGAACGACTCTTATGGCTCCAACAGTGGCTCCAGTTATAACATGCAAAGTTATAACCCTGCAAACTATGTGCAATGCACATGTGCGCATGTTCCCCATAACTAGGGGTGCCCTGCCTCCTGCCAGGGGGAGGAGAGGGATAACAGAGATAATAGAATCTATTGGGATGTGTACATCCAGTGGCCTGTCACTTCACAATTTCGGAAGTACAGGGCCTTGGTTGACACAGGAGCTCAGTGCACCATAATACCATCAAATTATCAGGGATCAGAGTCTATAACTATTCTGGGAGTCACTGGTGGATCTCAAGAGTTAAGTAAGGTAGAGGTTAATATAAGTTTAACTGGTAAACAATGGAGGAAGCATACAGTTGTGACCGGACCTGACGCACCTTGTATTTTGGGAATTGATTTTCTGAGAGAAGGGCGTTTCAAAGACCCTAGAGGTTACAAATGGGCTTTTGGAGTAGCTTCTATAGAAATTGATGGACAAAAATTGAAGCTATCTGCCAGACCTGAACTTTCTGATGAATCTGCAGTTGTGGGACAACATAAGATACAGGACATTCAATTGCCGGTTGCTTCTCAGACTGTGCATCACAGACAATACAGAACCAACCGTGACTCTTTGTTGCCCATTCAGAATCTAATTCGTCAGTTGGAAAGTCAGAAAGTCGTCAGCAAAACTCATTCACCTTTCAACAGTCCAGTGTGGCCTGTGCGGAAGCAGAATGGAGACTGGCGTCTGACGGTAGACTACCGAGCCCTAAATGAAGTGACACCACCTATGAGTGCAGCAGTACCAGACATGATGGAACTACAGTATGAGCTGGAATCCAAAGAGGCCAAATGGTATGCTACCATAGACATTGCTAATGCATTTTTCTCTATTCCCATATCAGAGGAATGCAGGCCTCAGTTTGCTTTCACCTGGAGAGGAAACCAGTACACTTTCAACAGACTGCCAATGGGCTGGATCCACAGCTCAAGCATCTGTCATGCAGTGATCCACGATGCTCTGGAGAAAGGCGGTGCTCCAGAACACATCCAGTTCATCGATGATATCATCGCCTGGGGTAAAACTGCTGAGGAAGTCTTCGAGAAAGGTAACAAAATCATTGACATTCTTCTGAATGCAGGTTTTGCCATCAAACGAGACTGCACATTCCTGGATACAGCCAGATTGTGAAACCTCTGTATGATGTGACTCGAAAGAGAAACCATTTCCACTGGGGACCTGAACAACAAGCAGCCTTTGACCAGATAAAGCAAGAGGTAATTCAAGCAATGGGTCTGGGACCTGTCCGAGATGGTCCAGACATTAAGAACATTTTGTACACGGCTGCAAGTGACAATGGTCCAACCTGGTGCTTGTGGCAAAAAGCTCCAGGTGAGACACGTGGACGACCTCTTGGTTTCTGGAGTCGAGGTTACAGAGGTTCAGAGGCTAACTATACTCCAACAGAGAAAGAAATTTTAGCTGCCTATGAAGGAGTAAAAGCATCTTCTGAAGTGATTGGAACTGAATCACAACTTCTTCTAGCTCCCAGATTACCAGTTTTGAATTGGATGTTCAAAGGCAAAGGCTCCACACCACATCATGCCACAGACTCAACATGGTCCAAGTGGATGGCTCTGATAACACAGAGAGCTCGAATGGGAAATCTTGAAAGACCTGGTCTAGTGGAGGTGATCTCAAGTTGGCCTGAAGGTACCAACTGTGCTAAACCTCCAGAGGAGAAAGTAACTCGTGCTGAGGAAGCTCCTCCTTACAATGACCTTTCTGATGATGAAAAGAAATATGCTTTGTTCACAGACGGTTCCTGTCATCTTGTTGGGAACAAGCGAAGGTGGAAGTCTGCAGTGTGGAGTCCAACACGCCGAGTTGCAGAGGCGAGAGATGGAGAAGGAGAATCCAGTCAGTTCGCAGAGGTAAAAGCTGTCCAGCAAGCTCTCGACGTAGCTGAACGTGAGAGATGGCCAAAGCTTTATCTCTACACCGACTCATGGATGGTAGCCAATGCTCTATGGGGTTGGCTAAAGAACTGGAAGAAGAGTGGTTGGCAGAGAAAAGGAAAACCCATTTGGGCAGCCAACCTGTGGCAGGACATTGCTGATCGAATCGAGAGAATTCCAGTGAAAGTGAGACACATCGATGCTCACATTCCTAAGAGCAAAGCTACTGAGGAACAGCAACACAACCATCAGGCAGATCTAGCTGCAAGAGTTTCTCAAGTAGACATGGACTCTAATCTTGATCTCGACTGGAAACACCGAGAGGAGGAGGGAGTTTTGTTCTGGAATTTTTCTTTGCTGTGTATTTCTGTATATATATTGTAAATACTGTATATTGTGTATATATATAACCTGCATTTCATTTTTGCTTGTAAATATAGCATATCCTTTTGCTTTTCCGACTGGGCTAGCTGTGGTTTCTTTCTTTTGTTGGGGAGGGATAGCTAGGCCCTCTCTCAACCCACCACAACAGAGCTCTCTGATGGGATTGTCTATGGCAACAGTGGGCTTGGTAGGGTCTCTTTCAGTGCATTTTTCATATTACTTCATCTGGATCCCCTACCTTCTACAGCTATCAATCAGCCAAAACCCCCATGCAGCCCAGAAAGGACAGAGCTGATGACAAGAAAGAAGTTTCACAATTCTTTTCATACTCTTTTGCCACTTACTTGAAACATGCCATTGATGAGTAGCTCTTCTTATTGACTTGAATTTTGGTCATAGTTTGCAGTAAATATGTCAAGACTTTTTTTACAGAAAGGAATCTGGGACACAATTGTCACTGACTAGTGTAAAAAAAACCTGACTGCCTCTGCCAATTTGTGTCTCCAATAGGAAAACAGAGAATGCTTTCAAAAGGACAGAAAAGAGACTTTATTACAGCTTGATTTTCTATTTGCTAGGTAACTACATTTCAAAAATATTTCTGAAACCTTTCCATATTGCAGTTCTCAATTATCTAGCCAGAGGACACAGGAAAGTGATAATTAGGGTGTTAAACACCAGCCATGTTCCTGCAGATAGCCCTCCTGCCAAGCATTTAACACTTATTCTGGTGCTAAAGCTCTGAGTGATGCATTTTTCAACATCATTTTGGTGCTAATAAATTATCTAACAATCTGAAAGCAAGGGCCAGCCTAAATGAGAGAATTTAACCTCTGAGTCCATGGGAAGTGATCTCCCTGACCTACAGAAACCAGAGCCACCTCATCTAGGGAAGGCTGGGACAGGTTTGTTACTGAAGCTGATGTTACTACAGCAGCAGAAGCATCATTGGACAAGTCAAGGGTGACTGTCTGTGTGACCGTTTGAGGTGGTGCCTTTAACAAAGGGACACTGTGGCCGAATGTTTATAAACAAAGGACAGGTCTAAACTAATTTAATTGGTGGAGAAGCAGAAGCACTGCCTTAAGTTTTGATTCCCAGTGGGACTAGTCTCAGTTTTTCTTTTTCTTCCTTGTGGCAGCTTGCAGCTTTCTGGGCTTTCGGCCAGACGGACCTTGAAACTGATAAACTGCAAGGCCTGTATTAACTGCTTTCCAATTAACAACTGCTCTTTTTTTTCTCTCTCTTTCTAACCCTCTCTGGGGAAAAGGGGAGAGAAGGGGGATACAGGGGTGGGGAGCCCTCCTCATCAGAGGAGTGAAATCTCATTTCTGTGTCACTCTGTTGTATATTTCTGTATATATTGTAAATACTATAAATTCTGTATATATTTCCCTGCGTTCCCTAAACTGCTTTGTAAATATAGCACATTCCTCTTGCTAATCCAGCTGTGTTTTTCTTTTCCCTTTCAATTTTCTTCCCTTTACTTAGAGGGGGGGGGAGAAGGCCCGGCCTTTCCCCCAACCCTCGACAGTCTGACATTCCAAATACCTTTTCTTGAAATGGAAAGGTAACTTATTTGTGGGATTAAATTCTATCTTGCACCTCTTGTGTGCCCAGAATTTTTATACTACCAGATGGGATTACCCCATGCAGATGCAGTCGTCTAGACAGGTAAATTCCACTTGTCCTCTCACTATTAAATGATCCTTAAGTACAACTTACTGAAATATTTTCTGAAGCAATATTAAGCCAGAAATGCTACCTGCCAGCCGGTAAAAGGATGTCAAGAGTTATAATTCTTCTGGACTGTGTATATTATATTCACCTCCTTAACTTATAGCAAGTGCATTCTCCACTAGAAAGAGTGGCTGTCAATGGCTCCATGTCCCAGTGGAGGCCAGTGACAAGTGGAGTCCCTCAGGGATCAGTCCTGGGACCTATCTTATTCAACATCTTTGTGGGGGACATGGACAGTGGCATTGAGTGCACCCTCAGCAAGTTTGCTGATGACACCAAGCTGTGTGGTGCAGCAGACACGCTGGAGGGAAGGGAGGCCATCCAGAGGGACCTTGACAGGCTGGAGAGGTGGGCACAGGCCAACCTCATGAAGTTCAATAAGAGCAAGTGCAGGGTCCTGCATCTGGGTCGAGGCAATCCCAGGCACAAATACAGGCTAGGCAGTGACTGGCTGGAGGATAGCCCTGAGGAGAGAGACTTGGGGGTGCTGGTGGACAAAAAGCTCAACATGAGCTCTCAGTGTGCACTTGCAGCCCGCAAAGCCAATCAGATCCTGGGCTGCATCAGGAGAAGTGTGGCTAGCAGGTCGAGGGAGGTGACCCTCCCCCTCTACTCAGCCCTGGTGAGACCCCACCTGGAGTACTGTGTCCAGTTCTGGAGCCCCTATTACAAGAGGGATGTGGAGGTGCTGGAACGTGTCCAGAGAAGGGCCACAAGGATGATCAGAGGGCTGGAGCACCTCTCCTATGAGGACAGACTGAAGGAGTTGGGGCTGTTCAGTCTGCAGAAGAGAAGGCTCCGAGGTGACCTCATTGTCGCCTTCCAGTATCTGAAGGGGGCCTACAGGAAGGCTGGGGAAGGACTTCTCAGGATATCAGGTAGTGATAGGACTAGGGGGAATGGAATGAAGCTGGAGGTGGGGAGATTCAGGCTGGATGTGAGGAGGAGGTTCTTCACCATGAGAGTGGTGAAACCCTGGAATGGGTTGTCCAGGGAGGTGGTCGAGGCCCCGTCCCTGGGGGTGTTTAAGAGCAGGCTGGATGAGGCTCTGTCCAGCCTGATCTAGTGTGGGGTGTCCCTGCCCATGGCAGGGGGGTTGGAACTAGATGATCCTTGTGGTCCCTTCCAACCCTGAATGAAACTATGAAACTATGAAACTATGAAATAATGTTTATGTGGATTTAAAGTTTAAATTAAGAACACCAAAAGTACTTCAGCATCCAAATTCTTATCTGCCTGCTAGCACACGTTTCAGAGGTACTAAAAGGAGTTACCGCTTTATGCTTTTTTGCCTGTGTGCCTTGTACCTAGGTGGAATTTGCTGCAGACAATGCATAACCTCAATAAGTTCTCTACAGTGTGTGATGCCCTCTGTCAAGGTTAGAAAAGGCTCAACTGAGTTAAAACATGATTATGAGTGGGTATATACATAAATATACACATGTACATACCATCATGTGCATTTTCCTGACAAGTGCTTGTTATGTTCTGAAGCTGGGTGTTTTTTTCACTCACTAGTGGTATGAATCAGGGAACACCACAATGTAGTAATATGGCTTCGTAGGAGGCAAAAATCTGACAGGAATGACATAAAGGCAAGACCTTAAAGGGATACATAACACAGGTATGCCTAAAATAGGCATCTATTTTTGCCTTGGCTGTTTCAGGACATCCTACATGGCATTTTCCTGCCGCCTCAGGAGGCTGCAGGCTTTGCAGGTCCTGTGTCTTACACGCTAACCTCCTGTGGGTGACTTAGTGTACTGAAACTGACTGGGATGGAGGTAAATTTCTTCACAGCCAGCTTTACAGTGCTATGTTTTGAATTGGTGCCTGAAACAGTGCAGACAGCACACTGGTCTTTTTAATGGTTGTGAGCATAACTTGCACAGCATCAAGGCTTTCTCTCCCACTCTAACCTCAGTGAGTAGGCTGGGGCTGCAAAGCAAGGTGGGAGAGAACACAGTTGGCACATATGACCAAAGAGATATCCCATACCACATCATGTTTTGCTCAGCAATAGATGCTCAGAGAAAGCAGAAGGAAGGGGAGACAGAATTTTGTGCTTGTGTCATTTGTCTTCCTGAGTAGCTCTTACATGTGACCAAGCCCTGCGTTCTTCAGAATGGCTGAACATCTGCTTGCCTATAGGAAATAGTGAGCAAATTCCTCTTTTAGCTTTGCTTGTGCACACAGCTTTTGCTTTCCTATTAACTCATACTTATATTGATCTGTGAGGATTTTTGCCTTCTGCTTTCCATCTTGTGGAGGGAGCATGAGTGAGTGGGTGGGCATTTGGCTGTTGGTTGAGACAACTCATCACACCCTGACTTCTAAGGAGATCACAAGATATCTATACTTAGGCATACAACTTGGCGTCCTATTGTTCACCCTTAAGAAATTTTTGTGTCATAGCATCATAGTATCCATCAGGGTTGGAAGGGAACACAAGGATCATCTAGTTCCAACCCCCGTGCCATGGGCAGGGACACCCCATACTAGATCAGGTTGGCCAGAGCCTCGTCCAGCCTGGTCTTAAACACCTCCAGGGACGGGGCCTCGACCGCCTCCCTAGACAACCCATTCCAGGGCTTCACCACTGTGGTGGGTTTGAGAGAGAAGGCCTAGCCTCCTCTCCCCCACAAAGAGGAAAAAAAAAAACCCACAGCTAATTCAACCGGAGAAGCAAAAGGCAAATGCTATATTTTACAAGCAATGTGGAAAATGCAGGATATGTACACAAAATATTCAGTATTTACAATATATACAGAAATATACAGCAAAGTAAAAAAAACAAGAATACAGGAACGAAAATTCCCTCCTCCGTGGCAGAGGAGGGTTCCCCCCTGTATCCCCTTCTCTCCCCCTACCTCCCTTTTTTCCCAAAAAGGGTTAGAAAGAGAGAAAAGGTAATTAATAATAAAGCAGAATCTTAGTAGGCCTTAGTTGCTTATCTGTTCAGGGTCGCTCTGGCAGGTAGCCTAGAAGCAGATGAGCTGGAAAGGGAGAAGGAAAGGAGCGAACTGAGAAAAGTTCCAACTGAACTCAAAACTTAAAGTTGCATTCTGCCAATCTACCAATGAAATTAATTTAGAATATCTGATTGTTTTCATTAATATTCCAAAACATTCAGCCAGAGTGTCCCAGCACTGTCTCTTTTCTTAAAGCAACAGCCTCAAACGGTCACAGTCCACCCCTTCTAAAGGATTTCACTGGTTGTTCGTACTGTCCATCCAACTCAAAAAAATATTTACAGTTTGTAAGTAAAGTTCTTAGTCCGTTCCGGCTATACACAGATGTAGATGATTCAGAAGTCCAAGAAAATCAGGAAATCAGAAAAATGGAAAACAGTTTGTTTCTTCGCCGATGAAGCGAAGAAAAGGAAAACAGGGATTCTCAGGGCTCTCAGGGTTCGTGCATGTCGAGGGTGGAAGGGTAAGGCCAAGAAGCCTCCTCCCTTCCCCCTTGTAAGGTAAAGGGAAAGAAAATTGAAGGGAAAGGGAAAAAAAAACTCACAAGCTGAATTAGCAAAGCAGTGGAGCTTTATATTTACAAAGCAATGTAGGGTATGCGGGGGAATATATACAAATTTACAATATTTACAATATATACAAAGATATACAATAAAGTAACACAGAAATGAGAGTAACCCCCCTTGCCGAGGGGTTCCCCACCTCCGCTCTCCCCTCTCTCCCCCCCTTTCCCCAGAGTAGGTCAGAAAAGAGAGAAAGAGAAAGAAAGAAGTTAAAAGCAGTTTTGTGTTAATTGGAAAGGAGTTAATACAGGCCTTCTATCTTATCGGTTTCAAGGCCGAAGTCTTGGCAGAAAGCCCAGCACAGAGAGAGCTGCTGCCCAAAGAAGAGGCGGAAGGAAGACTAAAGATAGAAGTGCCGGAGTGCCCAGTTCACTCCCAGTTCACTCCCAGTTCAGAAGGTGCTTCCTCCCACTCTTCCAATGAAAATAGTTTAGATTATTCTTTCCGTTTACCAACTTCCGTCCACCATATTCCCTTTCTTAAGGGGACAACGTCAACCGGTCACAGTCCACCCCTTCTAAACAATTTCATTGGCTGTCATAATGTTCATCCAATCCACAATGATATTTACAGTTCGTTAGTAAAGTTCATAGTCCATTCCGGCTATGCTCAGGTGTAGATGATTCAAAAGTCCAAGAAAATCAGAAAATGAGAAAAATGGAAAACAGTTCATTTCTTCACCGACGAAGCAAAGAAAAAAGAAACAGGGATTCCCAGGGTCTCTTAGTTGACTCAGGGCTCTCAGGGATCTCAGGGTTCGTGCACCGTAGATTCCTCGTTGATTCTTCTCTTGGACGCGATGTAGCTGTACAACAGTTTGAAATTAACCTCTTTCAGCTAAAGTTAAATTTCTTTGTGGAATACACTGAATTTCACCATTCTCTTGCATTACCCAATAAGTGTGACCCGGACCTTCCGCTGCAACCACAGCTCAGACAGGTTTAGCCTCTCCTGAGGGTGAAAATACCCAAACAGTTTTACCTAACAGATTCTTTTCTCTAACAACAGGAACTCTATCACCTTCTACTTTCCGTAGCAAATCTGAATGTGCAGGTCCAGCTCGGTTCACTGAACCTCTACGATTTACCAGCCAGGTTGCTTGTGCTAAATGTTTTTCCCAATTTTTCAAAGATCCACCTCCCATGGCTTTGAGAGTGGTCTTCAACAAACCGTTGTAGCGTTCAATCTTCCCTGAAGCTGGTGCATAGTAGGGAATGTGGAATATCCACTCAATACCGTGCTCTTTTGGCCAGCTCTTTACAAGGTTGTTCTTGAAATGAGTTCCGTTGTCTGACTCAATCCTCTCTGGAGTTCCATGTCTCCACAGGATCTGTCTCTCCAGACCGAGAATTGTGTTGCGTGCAGTTGCATGTGGAACTGGATAAGTTTCCAACCATCCAGTGTTTGCCTCTACCATAGTAAGCACGTATTGCTTACCAGAACGAGAACGTGGTAGGGTGATGTAGGCAATCTGCTAAGCTTCACCATACTTGTACTTGGACCATCTGTCACCATACCACAAGGCCTTAAGTCGTTTTGCCTCCTTAATAGCAGTACAAATGTCACAGTCCTGGATGACTTGAGTGGTAGCATCCATGGAAATGTCTATGGATCTGTCACGAGCCCACTGGTAGGTAGCAACTCTGCCTTGATGTCCTGACGAATCATGAGCCCACCGAGCTAAGAATATCTCGCTTCGGTGTTTCCAGTCGAGATCAAGATTAGAGTCCATGTCTACTTGAGAAACTCTTGCAGCTAGATCTGCCTGATGGTTGTGTTGCTGTTCCTCAGTAGCTTTGCTCTTAGGAATGTGAGCATCGATGTGTCTCACTTTCACTGGAATTCTCTCGATTCGATCAGCAATGTCCTGCCACAGGTTGGCTGCCCAAATGAGTTTTCCTTTTCCTCTGCCAACCATTCTTCTTCCAGTTCTTTAGCCAACCCCATAGAGCATTGGCTACCATCCATGAGTCGGTGTAGAGATAAAGCTTTGGCCATCTCTGACGTTCGGCTACGGCGAGAGCTTGCTGGACAGCTTTTACCTCTGCGAACTGACTGGATTCTCCTTCTCCATCTTTCACCTCTGCAACTCGTCATGTTGGACTCCACACTGCAGACTTCCACCTTCGCTTGTTTCCAACAAGACGACAGGAACCGTCTGTGAACAAAGCATATTTCTTTTCATCATCAGAAAGGTCATTGTAAGGAGGCGCTTCCTCAGCACGAGTTACTTTCTCCTCTGGAGGTTTGGCACAGTTGATACCTTCAGGCCAACTTGAGATCACCTCCACTAGACCCGGTCTTTCAAGATTTCCCATTCGAGCTCTCTGTGTTATCAGAGCCATCCACTTAGACCAGGTTGAGTCTGTGGCATGATGTGGTGCGGAGCCTTTGCCTTTGAACATCCAATTCAAAACTGGTAATCTGGGAGCAAAGAGAAGTTGCGATTACGTTCCAGTTACTTCAGAAGATGCTTTTACTCCTTCATAGGCAGCTAAGATTTCTTTCTCTGTGGGAGTATAATTAGCCTCTGAACCTCTATAACCTCGACTCCAGAAAACAAGAGGTCGTCCACGTGTCTCACCTGGAGCTTTTTGCCACAAGCACCAGGTTGGACCATTGTCACTTGCAGCCGTGTACAAAATGTTCTTAATGTCTGGACCATCCCGGACAGGTCCCAGACCCATTGCTTGAATCACCTCTTGCTTTATTTGGCCAAAGGCTGCTTGTTGTTCAGGTCCCCAGTGGAAGTTGTTTCTCTTTCGAGTCACATCATACAGAGGTTTCACAATCTGACTGTATCGATTTATGTGGAGTCTCCAAAATCCCACTATCCCCAAGAAACGTAGGGTCTCTTGCTTGTTTGTGCGATTTGCCATGGTAGAGACTCTATTTACCACATCCACTGGAATGTGTCAGCGTCCATCCTGCCACCGCACTCCCAGAAACTGAATCTCTGTGGTAGGTCCTTTCACCTTGTCTCACTTGATGGCAAAACCTGCATCCAGAAGAATGTCAATGATTTTGTTACCTTTCTCGAAGACTTCCTCAGCAGTTTTACCCCAGACGATGATGTCATCGATGAACTGGATGTGTTCTGGAGCACCGCCTTTCTCCAAAGCATCGTGGATCACTGCATGACAGATGCTTGAGCTGTGGATCCAGCCCATTGGCAGTCTGTTGAAAGTGTACTGGATTCCTCTCCAGGTGAAAGCAAACTGAGGCCTGCATTCCTCTGCTATGGGAATAGAGAAAAAGGCATTAGCAATGTCTATGGTAGCATACCACTTGGCCTCTTTGGATTCCAGCTCATACTGTAGTTCCATCATGTCTGGTACTGCTGCACTCATAGGTGGTGTCACTTCATTCAGGGCTCGGTAGTCTACTGTCAGACGCCAGTCTCCATTCTGCTTCCGCACAGGCCACACTGGACTGTTGAAAGGTGAATGAGTTTTGCTGATGACTTTCTGACTCTCCAACTGACAAATCAGATTCTGAATGGGCAACAAAGAGTCATGGTTGGTTCTGTATTGTCTGTGATGCACAGTCTGAGAAGCAACCGGCAATTTAATGTCCTATATCTTATGTTGTCCCACAACTGCAGATTCATCAGAAAGCTCAGGTCTAGCAGACAGCTTCAATTTTTGTCCATCAACTTCTATAGAAGCTACTCCAAAAGCCCATTTGTAACCTCTAGGGTATTTGAAACGCCCTTCTCTCAGAAAATCAATTCCCAAAATACAAGGTGCGTCAGGTCCGGTCACAACTGTATGCTTCCTCCATTGTTTAACAATTAGACTTATATTAACCCCTACCTTACTTAACTCTTGAGATCCACCAGTGACTCCTAGAATAGTTATAGACTCTGATCCCTGATAATTCGATGGCATTATGGTGCACTGAGCTCCTGTGTCAACCAAGGCCCTGTACTTCCGAAATTGTGAAGTGCCAGGCCACTGGATGTACACATCCCAATAGATTCTATTATCTCTGTTATCCCTCTCCTCCCCCTGGCAGGAGGCAGGGCACCCCTAGTTATGGGGAACATGCGCACATGTGCATTGCACATAGTTTGCAGGGGTATAACTTTGCATGTTATAACTGGAGCCACTGTTGGAGCCATAAGAGTCGTTCTGGGGAACTGTGGAAGTAACAGCTAGCCTTCTGGTATCGCTACCTCGGGTTCTGCCACTTTGCAATCCCCTCAGTCTCCTGAAAAGATTAGAAGTTGGTTGGCCATCCCAGCGGTTCAGCTTCTCCCCAAACTGATCACGCAGAGTTATCCAAATAATCCTACGTGATTGCCTTGGTGGTCTGTTTTGGAATGACCTGTTTTGGAATGACCTCCTTGGAGGACGTGTATTCCTCACAGATGAAACTTGTACCCACCTGGAGGGAGAATTGAAATTATCCTTCTATGCCAATTGGTATATGGAATCTTTCATGTCCTTCATGCAATTCTCAATCTTTCCAGACAGAGTTTCAATGGCTGAAACCAAAGAACCACGTGTCATGCTATCCTCCAATTGTCTCATTTGTTCACTGAATTGGCCAACCGTAGGAGGAGCTCCACCATAACTTCTTGACACAATTCTGCTTGCCAGAATGTTTGCATAATTAGAAGGAGCAAGTTTGATGATCTTTTTAGCAAGACCAATACCCACAGGAATGTCATCAGGATTCAGAGTTTCATGTTCACCATAGAGTAGCTCTCTAACAGCAAATTCTCTCAAGCGCTTAATTCCCTCATCTATGGTAGTCCAGGGTTTAGGATTCCATGGAAGATCATCTCGGGAAGGGTATCTCAGGGCAACCGCCATTAAAAGGCGTATCCACAGATTAACCTTACCGAGAGCTCTGCCTAGTTGTCTATCTATTCCATTATCCCTCGTGAGAGTTCCTAACTGAGCTGCTGAGTTGTCTCCAACTGTTAGAGCCAGAGCACCTGTATCATAACACCTACTAAGCCTTGCTAGAACTGGCTCCTTATCTGCCCTGGTGAAATCTTGACGGACATCACGCAATTCCTCACGTGGTGATGAACATACTGAAATATCATCTTCGTCTTCGTCTCCCTGAATTCTTTGTCCATATAATCCTGCTGTCATTCTCCTAAGGATCTCTTTAAGCTGAGAACCACCTTTGCCAGCTGCTTTCCTAACTTCATCTGTATCCTGCTTTGTTCTCACTAGGTTAGCTAGATCTTTAAAACAAACCTTCTCTTCCTCCTGAGCAGGATCTTTTAGAGTAGAGGGCCCCTCGCCAGGATCAGTCTCCAGCTCTTCTTCTCCATCTTTGGCCTTTCCACTTCTAGTCTTTAAAACAGCCACCTTAACTGGAGCTGTGTTTGAATTTACAGCCACCTTAATGGAAGCTGACAGGTCCTGAGATAAATCAGCTGCTGGGGCAGTGACTTCCGGTCCCACCGAGGGAGTGGGCGGAAATGACGTTGCTCCGTTAATGGCCGACGGAGAAGAAGAACGAGGAGAAGGTGTAGGAGAAAGAGTAGGCGCCATGTTGATACCAGCCAACGCCCTTGGCAGCTTGCCAGAATCAGCAGCAAAATCATTTAGAGCTGCTTTACCAATTGACTTTTTAGCCTTCTTTTTAACTGACACGGGTTCTCCACAGTCCTCGTCACTAGATGACTCTGGGACTGATCAAGAGCCACGGCGTTTTCTTTTTGATCTAGTTTTAATAACAAAACATGCCCTGGACACCTTTTTCTCCCGATGCCAGGAATATAGAGAATACACGTTAGTTATCACCAGCAGCAGAATTATACACACCAAATAAATCACCTTTGGATCCCAGGCATCACCTAAAGTTACTCTCTCCTCAGGCGGAATCTTAAAACCCTTTATCTCAATTGGGAGAGTGGTGGAGGTAACATTTCTGTATCTCACTGGCCATAAGAAATGAATACATTTTCCATACCATAATTTAACTCTATACATAACCCACATATAAATTGTCCGCACCAAATATTTACCCAGGTAATCCAAAATCAAACCCAAACAATATCTGTAAACCAGAGCCCCAAAAATTGAAAAGAATAATCGCTCCACAAACCACAATACCTTCATGTTTGCTAATTCAGCTGGAAAATACTAAATCAATCAAATAATAAATTAAACAAATGCAGAGGGTTGGAAGGGTAAGGCCAAGAAGCCTCCTCCCTTCCCCCTTGTAAGGTAAAAGGGAAAAAAATTTGAAGGGAAAGGAAAAAAAACTCACAAGCTGAATTAGCAAGTCAGTGGAGCTATATGTACAAAGCAGTGTAGGATTTGCAGGGGAATATTTACAAATTTACGATATCTACAATATATACAAAGATATACAATAAAGTAACACAGAAATGAGAGTAGCCCCCCTTGCCGAGGGGGTTCCCCACCTCCGCTCTCCCCTCTCTCCCCCTTTCCCCAGAGCGGGATAGAAAGAGAGAGAAAAGAGAGAAAAAAAAATGTTAGAAGCAGTTCGTGTTAATTGGAAGGGAGTTAATACTGGCCTTTATCTGGTCGTCAAGGCCGAGGCCTTGGCAGAAAGCCGAGCAGAGAGAGAGCTGCTGCACCGTGGAGAGGCGGAAGCAAGACTGACAGAGAAGTGCTGGAAATGCCCAGTTCACTCCCAGTTCAGAAGGTGCTTCCTCCCACTTCACCAATGAAATAGTTTAGATTATTCTTTCCGTTTACCAACTTCCGTCCACCATATTCCCTTTCTTAAGGGGACAACGTCAACCGGCCACAACTAATAATCTGCCGCACGTTGGGTACGCCAAGAAAAAAAAATGTCGAGGGTGGAAGGGTAAGGCCAAGAAGCCTCCTCCCTTCCCCCTTGTAAGGTAAAGGGAAAGAAAATTGAAGGGAAAGGGAAAAAAAACTCACAAGCTGAATTAGCAAAGCAGTGGAGCTTTATATTTACACAGCAATATAGGGTATGCGGGGGAATATATACAAATTTACAATATTTACAATATATACAAAGATATACAATAAAGTAACACAGAAATGAGAGTAACCCCCGTTGCCGAGGGGTTCCCCACCTCCGCTCTCCCCTCTCTCCCCCCCTTTCCCCAGAGTAGGTCAGAAAAGAGAGAAAGAGAAAGAAAGAAGTTAAAAGCAGTTTTGTGTTAATTGGAAGCAGTTAATACAGGCCTTCTATCTTATCGGTTTCAAGGCCGAAGTCTTGGCAGAAAGCCCAGCACAGAGAGAGCTGCTGCCCAAAGAAGAGGCGGAAGCAAGACTAAAGATAGAAGTGCCGGAGTGCCCAGTTCACTCCCAGTTCACTCCCAGTTCAGAAGGTGCTTCCTCCCACTCTTCCAATGAAATTAGTTTAGATTATTCTTTCCGTTTACCAACTTCCGTCCACCATATTCCCTTTCTTAAGGGGACAACGTCAACCGGTCACAGTGCACCATAGATGCCTCGTAGATTCTTCCTTTGGACGCGATGTAGCTGTGCAATCACACAGCACTTACAGGATGGCCAAGGGATCAGGCCTAGCCAGCATGGATTTAGGAAGGGCAGGTCCTGCCTGACCAACCTGATCTCCTTCTATGATCAGGTGACCCACCTGGCGGATGTGGGGAGGCCTGTGGATGTAGTCTACCTGGACCTCAGCAAGGCCTTTGACACCGTCCCCCATAGCAAACTCCTGGCCAAGCTGTCAGCCCATGGCTTGGACGGGAGCACACTGCACTGGGTTAGGAACTGGCTGGATGGCCGAGCCCAGAGAGTGGTGGTGAATGGTGCCACATCCAGCTGGTGGCCAGTCACTAGTGGTGTGCCCCAAGGATCAGCAAATTTGCTGATGATACCAAGCTGGGGGCAGGAGTTGATCTGCTGGAGGGTAGAGAGGCTCTGCAGAGGGACCTCGACAGGCTGGACAGATGGGCAGAATCCAACGGCATGAGATTTAACAGATCCAAGTGCCGGGTTCTGCACATTGGCCACAACAACCCCATGCAGTGATACAGGCTGGGGTCAGAGTGGCTGGAGAGCTCCCAAACAGAGAGGGACCTGGGGGTTCTGGTCGATGGCAGGCTGAACATGAGCCTGCAGTGTGCCCAGGCAGCCAAGAGGGCCAATGGCATCCTGGCCTGCATCAGGAACAGTGTGGCCAGCAGGAGCAGGGAGGTCATTCTGCCCCTGTACACTGCACTGGTTAGGCCACACCTCGAGTACTGTGTCCAGTTCTGGGCCCCTCAGTTCAGGAAGGATGCTGACTTGCTGGAACGAGACCAGAGAAGAGCAACAAAGTTTGTGAGGGGTTTGGAACACAAGCCCTATGAGGAAAGACAGAGGGAGCTGGGGTTGCTCAGCCTGGAGAAGAGGAGACTCAGGGGTGACCTTATTGCTCTCTACAACTACCTGAAGGGAGGTTGTAGACAGGCGGATGATGGTCTCTTCTCCCAGGCAGCCAGTACCAGAACAAGAGGACACAGTCCCAGGCAGCACCAGGGGAGGTTCAGGTTGGATATTAGGAAGAAGTTCCATACAGAAAGATTATGGAATGGGCTGCCCAGGGAGGTGGTGGAGTCGCCGTCATTGGAAGTGTTCAGGAGGAGACTTGATGGGGTACCTGGTGCCATGGGTTAGCTGTTTGGGTGGGTTGGATATGTTGATGGGTTGGACGGGATGATCTTGAAGGTGTCTTCCAACCTGGTTTGGTTTATTCCAAATGAAGTTTATTCTAAATAAAGTTTATTCTTTCAGCTAAAGTTAAACATCCTGTATCTTGTGTTGTCCCACAACTGCAGGTTCATCAGAAAGCTCAGGTCTAGCAGACAGCTTCAATTTTTGTCCATCAATTTCTACAGAAGCTACTCCAAAAGCTCATTTGTAACCTCTAGGGTCTTTGAAACGCCCTTCCCTCAGAAAATGAATTCCCAAAATACAAGGCGCATCGGGTCCGGTCACAACTGTATGCTTCTTCCGTTGTTTACCAGCTAAACTTATATTAACCTCCACCTTACTTAACTCTTGAGATCCACCAGTGACTCCCAGAATAGTTATAGACTCTGATCCCTGGTAATTTGATGGCATTATGGTGCACTGTGCTCTTGTGTCAACCAAGGCCCTGTACTTCCGAAATTGTGAAGTGCCAGGCCACTGGATGTACACATCCCAATAGATTCTGTTATCTCTATTATCCCTCTCCTCCCCCTGGCAGGAGGCAGGGCACCCCTAGTTATGGGGAACATGCCCGCATGTGCATTGAGCACAGTGTGCAGTGTTAGAACTGGAGCCACTGTTGGAGCTACTAGAGTTGTTCTGGGGAACTGTGGAAGTAACAGCTACTCTTCTGGTATTGCTACCTCAGATTCTGCCTCTTTGCAGTTCCCTCAGTCTCCTGAAAAGACTTGAAGTTGGTTGGCCATCCCACCTGTTCATGTTCTCACCAAACTTATCACGCAGAATTATCCAAATAATCCTACGTGACTGCCTTGGTGGTCTGTTTTGGTTTGATCTGCTTTGGAATGACCTCCTTGGAGGACGTGTATTCCTCACAGATGAAACTTGTATCCACCTGGAGGAAGAATTGGAATTATCCCTTTGTGCCAATTGGTATATGGAATCTTTCCGCTCTTTCATGCAATTCTCAATTTTTCCAGACAGCCTTTCAATGGCTGAAACCAAAGAAACACGTGTCATGCTATCCTCCAATTGTCACATTTGATCAGTGAATTGGCCAACCATAGGAGAAGCTCCACCATAATTTCTTGACACAATCCTGCTTGCCAGAATGTTTGCATAATTAGAAGGAGCAAGCTTGATGAGCTTTTTAGCAAGACCAATTCCCACAGGAATGTCATCAGGATTCAGAGTTTCATGTTCACCATAGAGTATCTCTCTAACAGCAAATTCTCTCAGGCGCTTAATTCCCTCATCTATGGTAGTCCAGGGTTTAGGATTCCATGGAAGATCATCTCAGGAATGGTATCTCAAAAAAACTGCCATTAAAAGGCGTATCCACAGATTAACCTTACCGAGAACCTTGCCTAGATGTCTATCTATTCCATTATCCCTCGAGAGAGTTCCTAACTGAGCTGCTGACTTGTCTCCAACCATTAGAGCTGGAGCACT
Organism: Melanerpes formicivorus; assembly: GCF_026170545.1. Classification (NCBI taxonomy): domain Eukaryota; kingdom Metazoa; phylum Chordata; class Aves; order Piciformes; family Picidae; genus Melanerpes; species Melanerpes formicivorus. Next base: position 2,043,677 of record NW_027142409.1, read on the forward strand.
TGTATCATAACATCTACTAAGCCAAGCTAGAACTGGCTTCTTGTCTGCCCTGGTGTAATCTTTATGGACATTTCTTAACTCTTCCCGGTGTGAAGAACATTCGGAAATATCATCTCCCTCTTCCTTTGCCTCCTCTTCCTCAACTTTTTGTCCAAATAATCCTGCTGTCGCTCTAGTAAGGATCTCTTTTAGATGAGGACCACCACTGGTAGCTGCTGTCCTAGCTGCATCTCTATCCTGTTTTGATCTCACTAACTCCGCTAGGTCTTTAAAACAAATCTTCTCTTCCTCCTCAGCAGGATCTTTTCTAGTAGAGGGTCCCTCACCAGGATCAGTCTCCTGCTCTTCTTCCCCATTAGCTCCTGGATCATCTTTGTCTTTTCCACTTAGAATTGGAATTACAATAAACCAGGTTGGAGGAGACCTTCAAGAACATCGCGTCCAACCTATCATCCAACACCACCTAATCAACTAACCCATGCAACCAAGCATCCTATCAAGTCTCCTCCTGAACACCTCCAGTGATGGTGATTCCACCACCTCCCCGGGCAGCCCATTCCAATGGGCAATCACTCTCTCTGTGTAAAACTTCCTCCTGACCTCCAGCCTGAACCTCCCCTGGCGCAGTCTTTAAAACTGCTACTTGCTTAATTGGAGCTTGTGGTAATGGTTGTGACAGGCAGTGTGAGCAATCTGGCAGTGTAGGCCTAGAGCCTGACATGGTGGTAGGCTGTGCCCAGCATGAGTGCGGAAGTGGCTAGCAGTATAGCAGAACAGTGCTGTGCCCGCACTGTGTAACCAAAGCAGGGCACTGGTAGCCATAAACATAGAGAGTTATCTTGGAATAACAGGACGCACACGTATATCAACAATCCCGCGTGTTAACCAATAATCCACAGTAGTGCAGTGTGTGGTCACTCGTGAGGGGCCAATGAAGCCATGCCAGCAATGCCCCCCGAGCTTATATAAGTTGTAAAGTTTTTCTTAATACGCACTTCTTCTGCGCACTTCTTATTAGCCTGTCAGCTCTACTGTCTGCTTTGCACTATGCTTGCTTTATAACGAAACAATGATGAAGCAATAAAGGAACAATACTAGATCATATTGATCAGCCATATTGATTCCAATCTCCGTCGTCCCCAGAGGAGCTGTGTTTGAATTTACAGCCTCCTGAACAAAAGCTGACAGGTTTTGAGACAGATCAGCTGCTGTGGAAGGGGCTTCCAGTCTTTCCAAGAAGGCGGGTGGAAATGACTTTGCCTCGTTAATGGCGGCTGAAGACGGGGGAGCCGCCATGTTGGGAGCTGCCGCCGCCCCTGGCTGCTTGCCAGAATCAGCAACAGAACCGTTCAAAGCAGCCTTTCCAATAGACATTTTACCTTTTCTTCAACTGGCACAGATTCTCCATTCTCCTCATCACTGGACGTCTCTGGGGCTTTTATGATCACCGATAGCAGGATTACACACATTAAATAAATCACCTTTGGAACCCAGACATCACTTAAAATTACTCTTTCACCTACTGGAATCTTAAACTGCCTTATCTCAATTGGGAGAGTGCTAGAGGTCACATTCCTGAATCTGGTAAGCCAAAAGAATCCCAGACAGCGATCATATAGAAGCCGGATCTTGTACACAAACTACAAATAAATTTTCTGCATTAAATATTAACCAAGGTAATCCAGAATCAAACCCAAACAATATCTGTGGATCAGAACCCCAAAAATTGAGACAAACAGACGCTCCAAAATCCAAAACACCTTCATGTTTGCTAGTCTGGCTCGAGCAAGCAATAAATCAAGCTAATTATCTGCCGCACGTTGGGACAGTCAAAAAAAAGAAATGTGGTGGGTTTGAGAGAGAAGGCCTAGCCTCTTCTCCCCCACAAAGAGGAAAAAAAAACCCCACAGCTAATTCAACCGGAGAAGCAAAAGGCAAATGCTATATTTTACAAGCAATGTGGAAAATGCAGGATATGTACACAAAATATTCAGTATTTACAATATATACAGAAATATACAGCAAAGTAAAAAAACCAAGAATACAGGAATGAAAATTCCCTCCTCTGCCACGGAGAGGCAGGTTCCCCCCTGTACCCCCTTCTCTCCCCCTACCTCCCTTTTTTCCCCAAAAAGGGTTAGAAAGAGAGAAAAATTAATTATTAATGAAGCAGAATCTTAGTAGGCCTTAGTTGCTTATCTGTTCAGGGTCGCTCTGGCAGGTAGCCCAGAAGCAGATGGGCTGGAAACGGAGAAGGAAAGGAGCGAACTGAGAAAAGTTCCAACTGAACTCAAAACTTAAAGTTGCATTCTGCCAATCTACCAATGAAATTAATTTAGAATATCTGATTGTTTTCGTTAATATTCCAAAACATTCAGCCATAGTGTCCCAGCACTGTCTCTTTCTTAAAGGCACAGCCTCAAACGGTCACAACCACTCTCATGGTGAAGAACTTCCTCCTCACATCCAGCCTGAATCTCCCCACCTCCAGCTTCATTCCATTCCCCCTAGTCCTATCACTACCTGAGATCCTGAGAAGTCCCTCCCCAGCCTTCCTGTAGGCCCCCTTCAGATACTGGAAGGCCACAATTAGGTCACCTCGGAGCCTTCCCTTCCCCAGACTGAACAGCCCCAACTCCTTCAGTCTGTCCTCGTAGGAGAGGTGCTCCAGCCCTCTGATCATCCTCGTGGCCCTTCTCTGGACATGCTCCAGCACGTCCATATCCCTCTTGTAATAGGGGCTCCAGAACTGGACACAGTACTCCAGGTGGGGTCTCACCAGAGCTGAGTAGAGGGGGCAAATCACCTCCCTCGACCTGCTGGCCACACTTCTCCTGATGCAGCCCAGGATCTGATTGGCTTTGCGGGCTGCAAGTGCACATTGAGAGCTCATGTTGAGCTTTTTGTCCACCGGCACCCCCAAGTCTCTTCAGGGCTGCTCTCCAGCCAGTCACTGCCCGTCCTGGATTTGTGCCTGGGATTGCCTCGACCCAGATGCAGGACCTTGCACTTGCTCTTATTGAAGTTCATGAGGTTGGCTTGTGTCCACCTCTCCAGCCTGTCAAGGTCCCTCTGGATGGCCTCCCTTCCCTCCAGCGTGTCTGCTGCACCACACAGCTTGGTGTCATCAGCAAACTTGCTGAGGGTGCACTCAATGCCACTGTCCATGTCACCCACAAAGATGTTGAACAAGACGGGTCCCAGGACTGATCCCTGAGGGACTCCGCTTGTCACTGGCCTCCACTGGGACATGGAGCCATTGACAGCCACTCTTTGGGTGCAGCCATCAAGCCAGTTCCTTATCCATCTAGTGGTCCACCCATCAAACCCATGTTTCACCAGTTTGGAGACGAAACTTTCAGAGTATCACATATACAATACCTGAAAGGGAGCAGAAAGAAATGGAAATGAAGTGTAGATTGAAAAATTAGTAAGCACTCATTGTCCCTTTTTCCTGTGGTTACCCAAAGTGTGAAGTATTTGATGGGCTAGAAGCTTATACAGTCCAGTTCCATCCATGTCTGCTTCCCTTCCTGGTATTTGCTCTAGGGTTTTGACCATCTAACAAGAATTAAAAAAAAAAAAAAAGAAGAAAAAAAGAAAGAAAAGTGCTGGCCTTGTTCATTGCTGAGTTTATTTGGGGATTCCATTGTAATGGCTAGCCCAAGGAGAATTGCTCACTTATCTGCTTCTGGAAGAAATTGAGACAAATGCCATACAAATGTACATTTGTACTCTGCAGTGGCACTGTCTTTGATAATCAGAGTTCTCTGCTGGAAACCAAACATCTCGCATGCTGCATGACTTCTGTGAAGAAATGAAAACAAACAGTTAAGTAAAGTCACTTATGAAAAATTTTAGCAAAACTGCAGCAAATGGTTTAAGGCTCATTTTTCTCTGTAAATGTGGTAGGTTAACGTCCTTTTTCTGAAAACAAAAAAAAACAAAGCAGGGTGGAGGGCTTGCGGGTACTTTACCCTCCCTGCAGGGTGTTTCCCCCTGGGAAGCTGAGTCTGTTCCACTCCCTCCTCCCTGCCCAGCTAGGGTATAAAAAGCAGGACATTGTAGCTGTTGGCTCTCCTTTTGGCTCCTGCCTCTGCTGGATGAGAGCTACTGCAGCTGCCCTCCTGCTCCTCAGCCACGTGGCTGGACCTGATCCTTTTCCCTGCTGCCTCCGCGCCTCCTCAGAGAAAGACTGGTTTTGTATTGTTCTTTTCTGTCCCCCTCCCATCCATCTTTGTTCCTTGCCCTTGTGAATCTTTCCTGTTATTGTTATATATATATATATTGTTTAAAGAAAATTCTTCACCTCTCTACTTCCAAGCCGACTCCAGATTATTGTTTAGTGGATTTGCTCCTTACCCTTTTTTTTTCCCCTCTCTGTTTGGAGGGAGGAGGAGGGAGTGGGGGAGAGATTCTCAGCCTTTCCTCCATCTGGGCTTTTAACTCCCAGTTAAGGCTCAAACCACTACAATTTTTGGCACCTCCAACGTGGGGCTTGGAAATTAATCTTGTATTGGGAAAGCAATACTTTTTCTGAAAAAGGAACTAGAAGTAGAAATGGCAATTTTAAAGAACCTGACTGTCCAAGCCTTTGCATGGGTGTTTGGCTGGATCTTTTGGGCCTACATCTACAAATTAATAACTTACCATGTGGTGTTGTTAATGATAGAGATGCTGATCAACTGGATAAAAACTTTACCAATGAAGTTAGGTGTAGACGACGGAGATTGGGAATCAATACGGCTGACCAATGTGATCAAGTATTGTTCCTTTATTGTTCCAGTGTTGCAGGCCTATGGTGCAGGCCTGAGGTGCAGGCCTATGGAGCAGGCCTGTAGTGCAAGTATAGCACTGTAAAGTGTAGAAGAAACAGGAGACAGGAAAGGCAGAAGTGCGTAGCAAGGCAACTGCTACAACTTATATAAACTTGGAGTGCCCTGTTGGCATAGCTCCATTGGTTCCCTATGAGTGACCACACATTGCACTATTACAGATTATTGGTCCAACTACTAATGACACAACGAGGTTGTTGATGCAGGTGCATGTCCTGTTGTCCCAAGATAACTGTCCATGTTTATAGCTACCAGTGTCTTGTTTTAGTTACATGCTGCAGGCACAGCACTGTTTTGCTCCACTGCTAGCTAACTCTGCATTTATGCTGAGCATGGCCTACCACCATGTCGGGCTCTAGGCCTGCACTGACAGATTGCTCACACTGCTTGTCGCTGGCATTGCCACAGTTAGGCATGTATCTCTTGAATTCATTGAATTTCGCTGTCAGTGGTAACTTTTCTGGCATAGGAAATTTTCCTGAAGCAGGCTATGAAACCAATGGTGTAGATAAAAGTGCCTGTGATGGAAAATTGCTTTACATTGCAATATGCACCATATGCTTAAATGTAATCCCTATGGGGCATTTGCTGAGACCGTGTTGGGTGGGGGATGAGCTAATCCATTAAGAGCTCTTTGGAGGGTGATAACACACTCCTTTGCGCTCTTTAACGACTGGGGGCGTGTCTGCTGTGGGCATTGTAAGCACTCTGTAAACACAAAGAGAGAGGGGTCAGATTGTAAGGAGTGTGCCAGATCTCAGCCTGAGCCCCAGGCTCAAGGGTTTACCCCACCACCCGCAGTTCCACAGTTAACCCCTGATGCTCCTGCCAATGCAGTCTCTCTAGCACCGGTCACCACACGCAGGAAAAGAAATCAAAAATCATCGCCAAGCACAGATGGTGAGGAAGGAACCTCAGCAGGCCCCAGCACCTCACAGAACCCAGCGGTGGATGAAGATGATTCAGACCAGGAAATAACTGTTACATCACTACCCAGAAACGAACTAAGGCAAACTTGTCTGGATTACGCAAGGAAAGAGGGTGAGCCAATACTAAGCTGGGCCCTGAGATGCTGGGACGAGGGGGTGGACACAGTGGACCTGGATAAGAGGGAGGCGAAGCTTTTAGGCTCCCTGACTCATGATGCTGGTCTGGACAAAGAGTTAGCCAAACCTGATGGAATACACACTCTCTGGGCCCGTATTCTCAATGCCATCAAGAGCCGGTACCGCTCAAGAGATGACCTGCCCTGGGCCCCAGTTAGATGGACAACTATGGAACAGGGCATTTGGTATCTGAGACAGATGACCGTGATGGAAATAATTTATGGGGATGGCCAGCTCCCTTTGGACCCAGATGAGGTGCCCATGAGACGGCCCTTCGTAAAGAAACTCACCCGGGGTGCTCCTCAGAAATATGCTCACACATTTGGAGGGATACTCTTGACTGGACAGGATGTAAGTCCTAAAACTGTCTGTGAGTTTGCCAATGATTTAAGATAACATTGTTATTCTGTTTTTCTTGTTAATGTTTTGCCAAAGGTCTTGCAGCACAGCTGGCAGAACAAAGTAAGTCATAGACTAATACAGTTGTAAAGGCTGTGTGTGTGCCATCTTGTAGTATATGTGTGGTGGGTTAACACCTTTTTTCTGAAAACAAAAGAAGAAAGCAGGGTGGAGGGCTTGCGGGTACTTTACACTCCCTGAAGGGCGTTTCCCACCTGGGAAAGCTGAGTCTGTTCCACTCCCCCCTCCCTGCCCAGCTAGGGTATAAAAAGCAGGACATCATAGCTGTTGGATCTCCTTTTTGGCTCCTGCCTCTGCTGGATGAGAGCTACTGCAGCTGCCCTCCTGCTCCTCAGCGATGTGGCCGGACCTGATCCTTCTCCCTGCTGCCTCTGCACCTCCTCAGAGAAAGACTGGTTTTGTATTATTCTTTTCTGTCCTCCTCCCATCCATTCTTGTTCCTTGCCCTTGTGAATCCTTTTTTTCCCCCCCTGTTATTGTTATATATATAATTTGAAGAAAAAAAATTATTTGCCTCTCTACTTCTAAGCTGACTCCAGATTGTTGTTTAGTGGATTTGCTCCTTACCCTTTATTTTTTCCTCTCCCTGTTTGGAGGGAGGAAGGGGGGGAGTGGGGAAGAGATTCTCAGCCTTTTCCCCATTTGAGTTTTTAACTCTCAGTTAAGGCTCAAACCACTACACCATGCCAGCTGGTCTTGGTGATATGAAACGTTTAGTTTCGCAGTTAACAGCACGTCCACAACAGACCGGGGACATACAAAGGTCTTGAACAGGTATAACCCTCTATACATGTGAAATATTCAACTATGTTCATTTTCAAGTTTAAAAACTACACCCCTGATCAAAACCTGTTCTGTTGCTTCTCAAACTCAGAACACCATATAATAAAACGAGTTAAACTCTCAAACTTAAGCTTTTATTCTGATTACCTCTTATGAATTATGCCACTCAATTCTCTGTCAGTATGGCTGTTTGTGACCATTTGAGGCTGTGCCTTTAAGAAAAGGACAGTACTGGGACACTCTGGCTGAATGTTTTGTAAACAAAAGACAGGTCTAAACGAATTTCATTGGTAGATTGGTAGATAGCAACTTTAAGTTTTGAGTGCAGCTGAGACTTTCCTCAGTTCACTCTTCCCTCCTCCCTTTCCAGCTCGTCTGCTTCTAGGCTCTCTGCCAGACTGACCTTGGACAGATAAGCATGTGGCCTACTAACACTTTGCTTTAATTTATAACTGCTTTTATTAACAATTGCTCTCTTTCTCTCTTTCTAACCCTCTTTGGGGAAAAAGGGGAGAAAAGGGGGTAAAGGGGGGGAACCCTACTCAGCAGAGGAGGGAATTTCATTCCTGTATTATCGTTTTTCTTTTTACTTTGCTGTATATTTCTGTGTATATATTGTAAATACTGTAAATTGTGTATATATCCTGCATTCCCTAAAAATTGCTTGTAAATATAGCGTTCCCTTTTGCTTCTCCAGCTGGCTAGCTGTGGTTTTTCTTCCTCTTTGTGGGGGAGAGGAGGCTAGGCCTTTCTCTCTAACCTGCCACATTTTTTTTGGCACCCAACGTGGGGCAGATAATTAGCTTGATTTATTGCTTGCTCGAGCCAGACTAGCAAACATGAAGGTGTTTTGGATTTTGGAGCGCATGTTTTTCTCAGTTTTTGGGGTTCTGATCTACAAGTATTATCTGGTCCTCCTTATCAATCAGCTGGGTAAATATTTGATGCACAAAATTTATTTGTGGTTTATGTACACAATGAGGCTTCTGTATGGTCGCTGCCTGGATTTTTTCTGGCCTGCGAGATACAGGAATGTGACCTCTAGCACTCTCCCAATTGACATAAAGGAGTTTAAGATCCCAGAAGGGGAAAGAGTAACTTTAAGTGATGGCTGGGATCCTGTGGCCGGTTGACGTTGCCCCCTTAAGAAAGGGAATATGGTGGACGGAAGTTGGTAAACGGAAGGAATAGTCTAAACTAATTTCATTGGACGAGTGGGAGGAAGCACTTCTGAGCTGGGACTATACTGGACATTTCCAGCACTTCTCAGTCAGTCTTGCTTCCGCCTTTGCATGGTGCAGCGGCTCTGCAGCTAACTCTGTGCTGGGCTTTCTGCCAAGGCCCCGGCCTTGAAAACAAGATACCAGGCCTGTATATTAACTCTTTTCCAATTAACACAAAACTGCTTTTAACTTCTTTCTTTCGCTCTCTCTCTCTTCTAACCTAATCTGGGGAAAGGGGGGAAAGAGGGGAAAGAGGAGGTGGGGAACCCCCCTCTCTGCCGAGAGGGGTTCACTCTCATTTCTGTGTTACTCTGTTGTATATCTTTGTATATATTGTAGATATTGTAAATTTGTAAATATTCCCCCTGCAAACCCTACATCGCTTTGTAAATATAGCTCCACTGCTTTGCTAATTCAGCTTGCGAGTTTTTTTTTCCTTTCCCTTCAATTTTTTTTTCCCTTTTACTTTACAAGGGGGAAGGGAGGAGGCTTCTCGGCCTTACCCTTCCACCCACCACATTTTTTTTATTGGCGTACCCAACGTGCGGCAGATAATTAGTTTAATTTATTATTTGATTGATTTAGTGTTTTCCAGCTGAATTAGCAAACATGAAGGTACTGTGGTTTGTGGAGCGATTATTCTTTTCAATTTTTGGGGCTCTGGTTTACAGGTATTGTTTGGGTTTGATTTTGGATTACCTGGGTAAATATTTGGTGCGGACAATTTATATGTGGGTTATGTATAGAGTTAAATTATGGTATGGAAGATGTATTAATATCCTATGGCCAGTGAGATACAGGAATGTTACCTCCACCACTCTCCCAATTGAGATAAAGAGTTTTAAGATTCCGCCTGAGGAGACAGTAACTTTAGGTGATGGCTGGGATCCAAAGGTGATTTATTTCATGTGTATAATCCTGCTCTCAGTGATAATTAACGTGTATCTCCTGATTTCTTTACGGCGAGAGAGAAAGGTGTCCAGAGCGTGTTTTGTTATTAAAACTAGATCAAAAAGAAAACGCCGTGGCTCTCGATCAGTCCCAGAGTCATCTAGTGACGAGGACTGTGGAGAACCAGTGTCAGTTAAAAAGAAGGCTAAAAAGTTAATTGGTAAAGCAGCTCTAAATGACTTTGCTGATTCTGGCAAGCAGCCAAGGGCATCGGCTGGTATCAACATGGCACCTACTCCTTCTCCCACTCTTTCTCCTTTTTCTTCTCCGTCAGCCAGTAATGGAGCAACGTCACTTCCACCCACTCCCTCGGTGGGACCGGAAGTCACTGCCCCAGCAGCTGATTTATCTCAGGACCTGTCAGCTTCCATTAAGGTGGCTGTAAATTCAAACACAGCTCCAGTTAAGGTGGCTCCTTTAAAGACTAGAGCTGGAAAGGGCAAAGATGGAGAAGAAGAGGAGGAGACTGATCCTGGTGAGGGGCCCTCTACTCTAAAAGATCCTGCTCAGGAGGAAGAGAAGGTTTGTTTTAAAGATCTAGCTAACCTAGTGAGATCAAAGCAGGATAGAGATGAAGCTAGGAAGGCAGCTGGCAAAGGTGGTTCTCAGCTTAAAGAGATCCTTAGGAGAATGACAGCAGGATTTTACGGGCAAAGAATTCAGGGAGATGAAGATGAAGATGATATTACGGACTGTTCTTCGCCAAGGGAGGAATTGCGAAATGTCCGTAAAGATTTCACCAGGGCAGATAAGGAGCCAGTTCTAGCTTGGCTTAGTAGGTGTTATGATACAGGTGCTTCAGCTCTAACAGTTGGAGACAAGTCAGCAGCTCAGTTAGGAACTCTCTCAAGGGACAATGGAATAGATAGACATCTAGGCGAAGCTCTCGGTAAGGTTAATCTGTGGATACGCCTCTTGATAGCGGTTGCCCTGAGATACCCTTCCCGAGATGATCTTCCCTGGAATCCTAAACCCTGGACTACCATAGATGAGGGAATTAAGCGCTTGAGAGAATTTGCTGTTAGAGAGCTACTCTATGGTGCACATGAAACTCTGAATCCTGATGACATTCCTGTGGGTATTGGTCTTGCTAAAAAGATCATCAAACTTGCTCCTTCTAATTATGCAAACATTCTGGCAAGCAGAATTGTGTCAAGAAGTTATGGTGGAGCTTCTCCCACGGTTGGCCAATTCAGTGATCAAATGAGACAATTGGAGGATAGCATGACACGTGGTTCTTTGGTTTCAGCCATTGAAACTCTGTCTGGAAAAATTGAAAATTGCATGAAGGATCTAAAAGATTCCATATACCAATTGGCACAGAAGGATAATTTCAATTCTTCCTCCAGGTGGGTACAAGTTTCATCTGTGAGGAATACACGTCCTCCAAGGAGGTCATTCCAAAACAGGACATTCCAAAACAGGACATTCCAAAACAGGTCATTCCAAAACAGACCACCAAGGCAATCACGTAGAACTATTTGGATAACTCTGCGTGATCAGTTTGGTGAGAACATGAACCGCTGGGATGGCCAACCAACTTCTAATCTTTTCAGGAGACTGAGGGAATTGCAAAGTGGCAGAACCCGAGGTAGCAATACCAGAAGGGTAGCTGTTACTTCCACAGTTCCCCAGAACGACTCTTATGGCTCCAACAGTGGCTCCAGTTATAACACGCAAAGTTATAACCCTGCACAATATGTGCAATGCACATGTGCGCATGTTCCCCATAACTAGGGGTGCCCTGCCTCCCGCCAGGGGGAGGAGAGGGATAACAGAGATAACAGAATCTATTGGGATGTGTACATCCAGTGGCCTGGCACTTCACAATTTCAGAAGTACAGGGCCTTGGTTGACACAGGAGCTCAGTGCACCATAATACCATCAAATTATCAGGGATCGGAGTCTATAACTATTCTGGGAGTCACTGGTGGATCTCAAGAGTTAAGTAAGGTAGAGGTTAATATAAGTTTAACTGGTAAACAATGGAGGAAGCATACAGTTGTGACCGGACCTGACGCACCTTGTATTTTGGGAATTGATTTTCTGAGAGAAGGGCGTTTCAAAGACCCTAGAGGTTACAAATGGGCTTTTGGAGTAGCTTCAATAGAAATTGATGGACAAAAATTGAAGCTGTCTGCCAGACCTGAACTTTCTGATGAATCTGCAGTTGTGGGACAACATAAGATACAGGACATTAAATTGCCGGTTGCTTCTCAGACTGTGCATCACAGACAATACAGAACCAACCGTGACTCTTTGTTGCCCATTCAGAATCTGATTCGTCAGTTGGAGAGTCAGAAAGTCGTCAGCAAAACTCATTCACCTTTCAACAGTCCAGTGTGGCCTGTGCGGAAGCAGAATGGAGACTGGCGTCTGACGGTAGACTACCGAGCCCTAAATGAAGTGACACCACCTATGAGTGCAGCAGTACCAGACATGATGGAACTGCAGTATGAGCTGGAATCCAAAGAGGCCAAATGGTATGCTACCATAGACATTGCTAATGCCTTTTTCTCTATTCCCATAGCAGAGGAATGCAGGCCTCAGTTTGCTTTCACCTGGAGAGGAATCCAGTACACTTTCAACAGACTGCCAATGGGCTGGATCCACAGCTCAAGCATCTGTCATGCAGTGATCCACGATGCTCTGGAAAAAGGAGGTGCTCCAGAACACATCCAGTTCATCGATGATATCATCGTCTGGGGTAAAACTGCTGAGGAAGTCTTCAAGAAAGGTAACAAAATCATTGACATTCTTCTGAATGCAGGTTTTGCCATCAAGCGAGACAAGGTGAAAGGACCTACCACAGAAATTCAGTTTCTGGGAGTGCGGTGGCAGGATGGACGCCGACACATTCCAGTGGATGTGGTAAATAGAGTCTCTACCATGGCAAATCCCACAAACAAGCAAGAGACCCTACGTTTCTTGGGGATAGTGGGATTTTGGAGACTACACATTCCTGGATACAGTCAGATTGTGAAACCTCTGTATGATGTGACTCGAAAGAGAAACCATTTCCACTGGGGACCTGAACAACAAGCAGCCTTTGACCAGATAAAGCAAGAGGTAGTTCAAGCAATGGGTCTGGGACCTGTCCGAGATGGTCCAGACATTAAGAACATTTTGTACACGGCTGCAAGTGACAATGGTCCAACCTGGTGCTTGTGGCAAAAAGCTCCAGGTGAGACACGTGGACGACCTCTTGGTTTCTGGAGTCGAGGTTACAGAGGTTCAGAGGCTAACTATACTCCAACAGAGAAAGAAATTCTAGCTGCCTATGAAGGAGTAAAAGCATCTTCTGAAGTGATTGGAACTGAATCACAACTTCTTTTAGCTCCCAGATTACCAGTTTTGAATTGGATGTTCAAAGGCAAAGGTTCCACACCACATCATGCCACAGACTCAACCTGGTCCAAGTGGATGGCTCTGATAACACAGAGAGCTCGAATGGGAAATCTTGAAAGACCTGGTCTAGTGGAGGTGATCTCAAGTTGGCCTGAAGGCATCAACTGTGCCAAACCTCCAGAGGAGAAAGTGACTCGTGCTGAGGAAGCTCCTCCTTACAATGACCTTTCTGATGATGAAAAGAAGTATGCTTTGTTCACAGACAGTTCCTGTCGTCTTGTTGGAAACAAGCGAAGGTGGAAATCTGCAGTGTGGAGTCCAACACGCCGAGTTGCAGAAGCGAAGGATGGAGAAGGAGAATCCAGTCAGTTCGCAGAGGTAAAAGCTGTCCAGCTAGCTCTCGACGTAGCTGAACGTGAGAGATGGCCAAAGCTTTATCTCTACACCGACTCATGGATGGTAGCCAATGCTCTATGGGGTTGGCTAAAGAACTGGAAGAAGAGTGGTTGGCAGAGAAAAGGAAAACCCATTTGGGCAGCCAACCTGTGGCAGGACATTGCTGATCGAATCGAGAGAATTCCAGTGAAAGTGAGACACATTGATGCTCACATTCCTAAGAGCAAAGCTACTGAGGAACAGCAACACAACCATCAGGCAGATCTAGCTGCAAGAGTTTCTCAAGTAGACATGGACTCTAATCTTGATCTCGACTGGAAACACCGAGGTGAGATATTCTTAGCTCGGTGGGCTCACGATTCGTCAGGACATCAAGGCAGAGATGCAACATACCAATGGGCTCGTGACAGATCCATAGACATTTCCATGGATGCTATCACACAAGTCATCCATGACTGTGACATTTGTGCTGCTATTAAGCAGGCAAAACGACTTAAGCCCTTGTGGTATGGTGACAGATGGTCCAAGTACAAGTATGGTGAAGCTTGGCAGATTGACTACATCACTCTACCACGTTCTCGTTCTGGTAAGCAATACGTGCTTACTATGGTAGAGGCAAACACTGGATGGTTGGAAACTTATCCAGTTCCACATGCAACTGCACGCAACACCATTCTTGGTCTGGAGAGACAAATCCTGTGGAGACACGGAACTCCAGAGAGGATTGAGTCAGACAACGGAACTCATTTCAAGAACAACCTTGTAAAGAGCTGGGCAAAAGAGCACGGTATTGAGTGGATATTCCACATTCCCTACTATGCACCAGCTTCAGGGAAGATTGAACGCTACAATGGTTTGTTGAAGACCACTCTCAAAGCCATGGGGGGTGGATCTTTGAAAAACTGGGAAAAACATTTAGCACAAGCAACCTGGCTGGTAAATAGTAGAGGTTCAGTGAACCGAGCTGGACCTGCACATTCAGATTTGCTACGGAAAGTAGAGGGTGATAGAGTTCCTGTTGTTAGAGAAAAGAACCTGCTAGGTAAAACTGTTTGGGTATTTTCACCCTCAGGAGAGGCTAAGCCTGTCCGAGGGGTGGTTTCAGCTGAAGGTCCGGGTCACACTTATTGGGTAATGCAAGAGAATGGTGAAATTCAGTGTATCCCACAAAGAAATTTAACTTTAGCTGAAAGAGGTTAATTTCAAACTGTTGTACAGCTACATCGCGTCCAGAGGAAGAATCAACGAGGAATCTACGGTGCACGAACCCTGAGATCCCTGAGAGCCCTGAGTCAACTAAGAGACCCTGAGATTTCCCTGTTTCCCTTTTCTTTGCTTCGTCGGCGAAGAAATGAACTCTTTTCCATTTTTCTCGTTTTCTGATTTTCTTGGACTTTTGAATCATCTACTTCTGAGTATAGCCGGAATGGACTATGAACTTTACTCACGAACTGTAAATATCGTTTTGGATTGGATGGACAATATGAACAGCCAATGAAATTGTTTAGAAGGGGTGGATTGTGGCCGGTTGACGTTGCCCCCTTAAGAAAGGGAATATGGTGGACGGAAGTTGGTAAACGGAAGGAATAGTCTAAACTAATTTCATTGGACGAGTGGGAGGAAGCACTTCTGAGCTGGGACTATACTGGACATTTCCAGCACTTCTCAGTCAGTCTTGCTTCCGCCTTTGCATGGTGCAGCGGCTCTGCAGCTAACTCTGTGCTGGGCTTTCTGCCAAGGCCCCGGCCTTGAAAACAAGATACCAGGCCTGTATATTAACTCTTTTCCAATTAACACAAAACTGCTTTTAACTTCTTTCTTTCGCTCTCTCTCTCTTCTAACCTAATCTGGGGAAAGGGGGGAAAGAGGGGAAAGAGGAGGTGGGGAACCCCCCTCTCTGCCGAGAGGGGTTCACTCTCATTTCTGTGTTACTCTGTTGTATATCTTTGTATATATTGTAGATATTGTAAATTTGTAAATATTCCCCCTGCAAACCCTACATCGCTTTGTAAATATAGCTCCACTGCTTTGCTAATTCAGCTTGCGAGTTTTTTTTTCCTTTCCCTTCAATTTTTTTTTCCCTTTTACTTTACAAGGGGGAAGGGAGGAGGCTTCTCGGCCTTACCCTTCCACCCACCACAGATCCAAAGGTGATTTATTTGATGTGTGTAATCCTGCTCTCGGTGATAATTAATGTGTATTTGCTATTTTCCTTGCGTCAGGAGAAAAAGGTGTCCAGAGCGTGTTTTATTATTAAGCATAGATCAAAGAAGAAGCGGCGTTCCTCTGGGTCAGCCCCAGAGACGTCTAGTGATGAGGAGAAGGGAGAATCTGTGTCACTTAAAGTTAAAAAGTCTATTGGAAAAGCTGCTTTGAACGGCTCTGTTGCTGATTCTGGCAAGCTGCCAGGGGTGGCGTCAGCTCCCAACATGGCGGTTCCCCCTCCGTCTTCTTCGGCCATTAACGAGACAGTCACTTCCGCCCACTATCTCAGCGGGATCAGAAGCCACTCCCACAGCAGCTGATCTGTCTCAAAACCTGTCAGCTTCTGTCAAGGTGGCTGTAAATTCAAACACAGCTCCAATAAAGCAAGTAGCAGTTTTAAAGACTAGAAGTAGAAAGACCAAATATGATCCAGGAGCTAATGGGGGAGAAGAGCAGGAGACTGATCCTGGTGAGGGACCCTCTACTAGAAAAGATCCTGCTGAGGAGGAAGAGAAGATTTGTTTTAAAGATCTAGCTGAATTAGTGAGATCAAAACAGGATAGAGATGAAGCTAGGACAGGAGCTAGCAGGGGTGGTTCTCAGCTTAAAGAGAGTGACAGCAGGATTATTTGGACAAAAAGTTGAGGAAGAGGGGGCAAAGGAGAAGGCATATGATATTTCCGAATGTTCTCCTCCTCGGGAAGAGTTAAGAAATGTCCGTAAAATTACACCAGAGCAGATAAGGAGCCAGTTCTAGCTTGGCTTAGTAGGTGTTATGATACAAGTGCTCCAGCTCTAATGGTTGCAGACAAGTCAGCAGCTCAGTTAGGAACTCTCTCGAGGGATAGTGGAATAGATAGATATCTAGGCAAGGTTCTCGGTAAGGTTAATCTGTGGATACGCCTTTTAATGGCAGTTTTCCTGAGATACCCTTCCTGAGATGATCTTCCATGGAATCCTAAACCCTGGACTACCATAGATGAGGGAATTAAGCGCCTGAGAGAATTTGCTGTTAGAGAGATACCCTATGGTGAACATGAAACTCTGAATCCTGATGACATTCCTGTAGGGACTGGTCTTGCTAAAAACCTCATCAAGCTTGCTCCTTCTAATTATGCAAACACTATGGCAAGCATAATTGTGTCAAGAAATTATGGTGGAGCTCCTCCTATGGTTGGCCAATTCAGTGATCAAATGAGACAATTGGAGGATAGCATGACACGTGGTTCTTTGGTTTCAGCCAATGAAACTCTGTCTGGAAAAATTGAGAATTGCATGAAAGAGCTGAAGGATTTCATACACCAATTGGCACAAAAGGGATAATTCCAATTCTTCCTCCAGGTGGATACAAGTTTCATCTGTGAGGAATACACGTCCTCCAAGGAAGTCATTCCAAAACAGATCAAACCAAAACAGACCACCAAGGCAGTCATGTAGGACCATTTGGATAAATCTGCGTGATCAGTTTGGTGAGAACATGAACAGGTGGGATGGCCAACCAGCTTCTAATCTTTTCAAGAGACTGAGGGAATTGCAAAGCGGCAGAACCCAAGGTAGCAATACCAGAAGCGTAGCTGTTGCGTCCACAGTTCCCCAGAACAACTATAATTGCGCCAACAGTGGCCCCAGTTCTAACACTGCGCACTGGGCTCAATGCACATGTGGGCATGTTCCCCATAACTAGGGGTGCCCTGCCTCCTGCCAGGGGGAGGAGAGGGATAACAGAGATAACTGAATCTATTGGGATGTGTACATCCAGTGGCCTGGCACTTCACAATTTCGGAAGTACAGGGCCTTGGTTGACACAGGAGCTCAGTGCACCATAATGCCATCAAATTACCAGGGATCAGAGTCTATAACTATTCTGGGAGTCACTGGTGGATCTCAAGAGTTAAGTAAGGTGGAAGATAAAATAAGTTTAACTGGTAAACAATGGAGGAAGCATACAGTTGTGACCGGACCTGATGCACCTTGTATTTTGGGAATTGATTTTCTGAGAGAAGGGCGTTTCAAATACCCTAGAGGTTACAAATGGGCTTTTGGAGTAGCTTCTGTAGAAATTGACGGACAAAAATTGAAGCTGTCTGCTAGACCTGAGCTTTCTGATGA
Organism: Melanerpes formicivorus; assembly: GCF_026170545.1. Classification (NCBI taxonomy): domain Eukaryota; kingdom Metazoa; phylum Chordata; class Aves; order Piciformes; family Picidae; genus Melanerpes; species Melanerpes formicivorus. The sequence goes on from NW_027142409.1 coordinate 2,061,053, forward strand.
ATCTGCAGTTGTGGGACAACACAAGATACAGGACATTAAATTGCTGGTTGCTTCTCAGACTGTGCATCACAGACAATACAGAACCAACCGTGACTCTTTGTTGCCCATAAAGAATCTGATTCGTCAGTTGGAGAGTCAGAAAGTCATCAGCAAAACTCATTCACCTTTCAACAGTCCAGTGTGGCCTGTGCGGAAGCAGAATGGAGACTGGCGTCTGACAGTCGACTACCGAGCCCTAAATGAAGCAACACCACCTATGAGTGCAGCAGCACCAGACATGATGGAGCTGCAGTATGAGCTGGAATCCAAAGAGGCCAAATGGTATGCTACCATAGACATTGCTAATGCATTTTTCTCTATTCCCATAGCAGAGGAATGCAGGCCTCAGTTTGCTTTCACCTGGAGAGGAATCCAGTACACTTTCAACAGATTGCAAATGGGCTGGATCCACAGCTCAAGCATCTGTCATGCAGTAATCCACGATGCTCTGGAGAAAGGTGGTGCTCCAGAACACATCCAGTTCATCGATGATATCATCGTCTGGGGTAAAACTGCTGAGGAAGTCTTCGAGAAAGGTAACAAAATCATTGACATTCTTCTGAATGCAGGTTTTGCCATCAAGCGAGACAAGGTGAAAGGACCTACCACAGAGATACAATTTCTGGGAGTGAAGTGGCAGGATGGACGCCGACACATTCCAGTGGATGTGGTAAACAGAGTCTCTACCATGGTGAATCCCACAAGCAAGGAAGAAACTCTACATTTCATGGGGATAGTGGGATTTTGGAGACTGCACATTCCTGGATACAATCAGATTGTGAAACCTCTGTATGATGTGACTCGAAAGAGAAACCATTTCCACTGGGGACCTGAACAACAAGCAGCCTTTGACCAGATAAAGCAAGAGGTAGTTCAAGCAATGGGTCTGGGACCTGTCCGAGATGGTCCAGACATTAAGAACATTTTGTACACGGCTGCAAGTGACAATGGTCCAACCTGGTGCTTGTGGCAAAAAGCTCCAGGTGAGACACGTGGACGACCTCTTGGTTTCTGGAGTCGAGGTTACAGAGGTTCAGAGGCTAACTATACTCCAACAGAGAAAGAAATTCTAGCTGCCTATGAAGGAGTAAAAGCATCTTCTGAAGTGATTGGAACTGAATCACAACTTCTTTTAGCTCCCAGATTACCAGTTTTGAATTGGATGTTCAAAGGCAAAGGTTCCACACCACATCATGCCACAGACTCAACCTGGTCCAAGTGGATGGCTCTGATAACACAGAGAGCTCGAATGGGAAATCTTGAAAGACCTGGTCTAGTGGAGGTGATCTCAAGTTGGCCTGAAGGCATCAACTGTGCCAAACCTCCAGAGGAGAAAGTGACTCGTGCTGAGGAAGCTCCTCCTTACAATGACCTTTCTGATGATGAAAAGAAGTATGCTTTGTTCACAGACGGTTCCTGTCGTCTTGTTGGAAACAAGCGAAGGTGGAAATCTGCAGTGTGGAGTCCAACACGCCGAGTTGCAGAAGCGAAGGATGGAGAAGGAGAATCCAGTCAGTTCGCAGAGGTAAAAGCTGTCCAGCTAGCTCTCGACGTAGCTGAACGTGAGAGATGGCCAAAGCTTTATCTCTACACCGACTCATGGATGGTAGCCAATGCTCTATGGGGTTGGCTAAAGAACTGGAAGAAGAGTGGTTGGCAGAGAAAAGGAAAACCCATTTGGGCAGCCAACCTGTGGCAGGACATTGCTGATCGAATCGAGAGAATTCCAGTGAAAGTGAGACACATTGATGCTCACATTCCTAAGAGCAAAGCTACTGAGGAACAGCAACACAACCATCAGGCAGATCTAGCTGCAAGAGTTTCTCAAGTAGACATGGACTCTAATCTTGATCTCGACTGGAAACACCGAGGTGAGATATTCTTAGCTCGGTGGGCTCACGATTCGTCAGGACATCAAGGCAGAGATGCAACATACCAATGGGCTCGTGACAGATCCATAGACATTTCCATGGATGCTATCACACAAGTCATCCATGACTGTGACATTTGTGCTGCTATTAAGCAGGCAAAACGACTTAAGCCCTTGTGGTATGGTGACAGATGGTCCAAGTACAAGTATGGTGAAGCTTGGCAGATTGACTACATCACTCTACCACGTTCTCGTTCTGGTAAGCAATACGTGCTTACTATGGTAGAGGCAAACACTGGATGGTTGGAAACTTATCCAGTTCCACATGCAACTGCACGCAACACCATTCTTGGTCTGGAGAGACAAATCCTGTGGAGACACGGAACTCCAGAGAGGATTGAGTCAGACAACGGAACTCATTTCAAGAACAACCTTGTAAAGAGCTGGGCAAAAGAGCACGGTATTGAGTGGATATTCCACATTCCCTACTATGCACCAGCTTCAGGGAAGATTGAACGCTACAATGGTTTGTTGAAGACCACTCTCAAAGCCATGGGGGGTGGATCTTTGAAAAACTGGGAAAAACATTTAGCACAAGCAACCTGGCTGGTAAATAGTAGAGGTTCAGTGAACCGAGCTGGACCTGCACATTCAGATTTGCTACGGAAAGTAGAGGGTGATAGAGTTCCTGTTGTTAGAGAAAAGAACCTGCTAGGTAAAACTGTTTGGGTATTTTCACCCTCAGGAGAGGCTAAGCCTGTCCGAGGGGTGGTTTCAGCTGAAGGTCCGGGTCACACTTATTGGGTAATGCAAGAGAATGGTGAAATTCAGTGTATCCCACAAAGAAATTTAACTTTAGCTGAAAGAGGTTAATTTCAAACTGTTGTACAGCTACATCGCGTCCAGAGGAAGAATCAACGAGGAATCTACGGTGCACGAACCCTGAGATCCCTGAGAGCCCTGAGTCAACTAAGAGACCCTGAGATTTCCCTGTTTCCCTTTTCTTTGCTTCGTCGGCGAAGAAATGAACTCTTTTCCATTTTTCTCGTTTTCTGATTTTCTTGGACTTTTGAATCATCTACTTCTGAGTATAGCCGGAATGGACTATGAACTTTACTCACGAACTGTAAATATCGTTTTGGATTGGATGGACAATATGAACAGCCAATGAAATTGTTTAGAAGGGGTGGATTGTGGCCGGTTGACGTTGCCCCCTTAAGAAAGGGAATATGGTGGACGGAAGTTGGTAAACGGAAGGAATAGTCTAAACTAATTTCATTGGACGAGTGGGAGGAAGCACTTCTGAGCTGGGACTATACTGGACATTTCCAGCACTTCTCAGTCAGTCTTGCTTCCGCCTTTGCATGGTGCAGCGGCTCTGCAGCTAACTCTGTGCTGGGCTTTCTGCCAAGGCCCCGGCCTTGAAAACAAGATACCAGGCCTGTATATTAACTCTTTTCCAATTAACACAAAACTGCTTTTAACTTCTTTCTTTCGCTCTCTCTCTCTTCTAACCTAATCTGGGGAAAGGGGGGAAAGAGGGGAAAGAGGAGGTGGGGAACCCCCCTCTCTGCCGAGAGGGGTTCACTCTCATTTCTGTGTTACTCTGTTGTATATCTTTGTATATATTGTAGATATTGTAAATTTGTAAATATTCCCCCTGCAAACCCTACATCGCTTTGTAAATATAGCTCCACTGCTTTGCTAATTCAGCTTGCGAGTTTTTTTTTCCTTTCCCTTCAATTTTTTTTTCCCTTTTACTTTACAAGGGGGAAGGGAGGAGGCTTCTCGGCCTTACCCTTCCACCCACCACAGATCCAAAGGTGATTTATTTGATGTGTGTAATCCTGCTCTCGGTGATAATTAATGTGTATTTGCTATTTTCCTTGCGTCAGGAGAAAAAGGTGTCCAGAGCGTGTTTTATTATTAAGCATAGATCAAAGAAGAAGCGGCGTTCCTCTGGGTCAGCCCCAGAGACGTCTAGTGATGAGGAGAAGGGAGAATCTGTGTCACTTAAAGTTAAAAAGTCTATTGGAAAAGCTGCTTTGAACGGCTCTGTTGCTGATTCTGGCAAGCTGCCAGGGGTGGCGTCAGCTCCCAACATGGCGGTTCCCCCTCCGTCTTCTTCGGCCATTAACGAGACAGTCACTTCCGCCCACTATCTCAGCGGGATCAGAAGCCACTCCCACAGCAGCTGATCTGTCTCAAAACCTGTCAGCTTCTGTCAAGGTGGCTGTAAATTCAAACACAGCTCCAATAAAGCAAGTAGCAGTTTTAAAGACTAGAAGTAGAAAGACCAAATATGATCCAGGAGCTAATGGGGGAGAAGAGCAGGAGACTGATCCTGGTGAGGGACCCTCTACTAGAAAAGATCCTGCTGAGGAGGAAGAGAAGATTTGTTTTAAAGATCTAGCTGAATTAGTGAGATCAAAACAGGATAGAGATGAAGCTAGGACAGGAGCTAGCAGGGGTGGTTCTCAGCTTAAAGAGAGTGACAGCAGGATTATTTGGACAAAAAGTTGAGGAAGAGGGGGCAAAGGAGAAGGCATATGATATTTCCGAATGTTCTCCTCCTCGGGAAGAGTTAAGAAATGTCCGTAAAATTACACCAGAGCAGATAAGGAGCCAGTTCTAGCTTGGCTTAGTAGGTGTTATGATACAAGTGCTCCAGCTCTAATGGTTGCAGACAAGTCAGCAGCTCAGTTAGGAACTCTCTCGAGGGATAGTGGAATAGATAGATATCTAGGCAAGGTTCTCGGTAAGGTTAATCTGTGGATACGCCTTTTAATGGCAGTTTTCCTGAGATACCCTTCCTGAGATGATCTTCCATGGAATCCTAAACCCTGGACTACCATAGATGAGGGAATTAAGCGCCTGAGAGAATTTGCTGTTAGAGAGATACCCTATGGTGAACATGAAACTCTGAATCCTGATGACATTCCTGTAGGGACTGGTCTTGCTAAAAACCTCATCAAGCTTGCTCCTTCTAATTATGCAAACACTATGGCAAGCATAATTGTGTCAAGAAATTATGGTGGAGCTCCTCCTATGGTTGGCCAATTCAGTGATCAAATGAGACAATTGGAGGATAGCATGACACGTGGTTCTTTGGTTTCAGCCAATGAAACTCTGTCTGGAAAAATTGAGAATTGCATGAAAGAGCTGAAGGATTTCATACACCAATTGGCACAAAAGGGATAATTCCAATTCTTCCTCCAGGTGGATACAAGTTTCATCTGTGAGGAATACACGTCCTCCAAGGAAGTCATTCCAAAACAGATCAAACCAAAACAGACCACCAAGGCAGTCATGTAGGACCATTTGGATAAATCTGCGTGATCAGTTTGGTGAGAACATGAACAGGTGGGATGGCCAACCAGCTTCTAATCTTTTCAAGAGACTGAGGGAATTGCAAAGCGGCAGAACCCAAGGTAGCAATACCAGAAGCGTAGCTGTTGCGTCCACAGTTCCCCAGAACAACTATAATTGCGCCAACAGTGGCCCCAGTTCTAACACTGCGCACTGGGCTCAATGCACATGTGGGCATGTTCCCCATAACTAGGGGTGCCCTGCCTCCTGCCAGGGGGAGGAGAGGGATAATAGAGATAACTGAATCTATTGGGATGTGTACATCCAGTGGCCTGGCACTTCACAATTTCGGAAGTACAGGGCCTTGGTTGACACAGGAGCTCAGTGCACCATAATGCCATCAAATTACCAGGGATCAGAGTCTATAACTATTCTGGGAGTCACTGGTGGATCTCAAGAGTTAAGTAAGGTGGAAGATAAAATAAGTTTAACTGGTAAACAATGGAGGAAGCATACAGTTGTGACCGGACCTGATGCACCTTGTATTTTGGGAATTGATTTTCTGAGGGAAGGGCGTTTCAAATACCCTAGAGGTTACAAATGGGCTTTTGGAGTAGCTTCTGTAGAAATTGACGGACAAAAATTGAAGCTGTCTGCTAGACCTGAGCTTTCTGATGAATGTGCAGTTGTGGGACAACACAAGATACAGGACATTAAATTGCCGGTTGCTTCTCAGACTGTGCATCACAGACAATACAGAACCAACCGTGACTCTTTGTTGCCCATTCAGAATCTGATTCGTCAGTTGGAGAGTCAGAAAGTCGTCAGCAAAACTCATTCACCTTTCAACAGTCCAGTGTGGCCTGTGCGGAAGCAGAATGGAGACTGGCGTCTGACAGTCGACTACCGAGCCCTAAATGAAGCAACACCACCTATGAGTGCAGCAGCACCAGACATGATGGAGCTGCAGTATGAGCTGGAATCCAAAGAGGCCAAATGGTATGCTACCATAGACATTGCTAATGCCTTTTTCTCTCTTCCCATAGCAGAGGAATGCAGGCCTCAGTTTGCTTTCACCTGGAGAGGAATCCAGTACACTTTCAACAGATTGCAAATGGGCTGGATCCACAGCTCAAGCATCTGTCATGCAGTAATCCACGATGCTCTGGAGAAAGGTGGTGCTCCAGAACACATCCAGTTCATCGATGATATCATCGTCTGGGGTAAAACTGCTGAGGAAGTCTTCGAGAAAGGTAACAAAATCATTGACATTCTTCTGAATGCAGGTTTTGCCATCAAGCGAGACAAGGTGAAAGGACCTACCACAGAGATACAATTTCTGGGAGTGCAGTGGCAGGATGGACACCGACACATTCCAGTGGATGTGGTAAATAGAGTCTCTACCATGGTGAATCCCACAAGCAAGCAAGAGACCCTAGGTTTCTTGGGGATAGTGGGATTTTGGAGACTGCACATTCCTGGATACAATCAGATTGTGAAACCTCTGTATGATGTGACTCGAAAGAGAAACCATTTCCACTGGGGACCTGAACAACAAGCAGCCTTTGACCAGATAAAGCAAGAGGTAGTTCAAGCAATGGGTCTGGGACCTGTCCGAGATGGTCCAGACAGTAAGAACATTTTGCACATGGCTGCAAGTGACAATGGTCCAATCTGGTGCTTGTGGCAAAAAGTTCCAGGTGAGACACGTGGACGACCTCTTGGTTTCTGGAGTCGAGGTTACAGAGGTTCAGAGGCTAATTATATTCCAACAGAGAAAGAGTTTCTAGCTGCCTATGATGGAGTAAAAGCAGCTTCAGAAGTAATTGGAACTGAATCACAACTTCTCTTAGCTCCCAAATTACCAGTTTTGAATTGGGTGTTCAAAGGCAAAGGTTCCACACCGCATCATGCCACAGACTCAACCTGGTCTAAGTGGATGGCTCTGATAACACAGAGAGCTCGAATGGGAAATCTTGAAAGACCTGGTCTAGTGGAGGTGATCTCAAGTTGAACTGAAGGTACCAACTGTGCTAAACCTCCAGAGGAGAAAGTAACTCGTGCTGAGGAAGCTCCTCCTTACAATGACCTTTCTGATGATGAAAAGAAATATGCTTTGTCCACAGACGGTTCCTGTCATCTTGTTGGAAACAAGCAAAGGTGGAAGTCTGCAGTGTGGAGTCCAACACGTCGAGTTGCAGAGGCAAAGGATGGAGAAGGAGAATCCAGTCAGTTCGCAGAGGTAAAAGCTGTCCAGCAAGCGCTCGACGTGGCTGAACGTGAGAGATGGCCAAAGCTTTATCTACACCGACTCATGGATGGTAGCCAATGCTCTATGGGGTTGGCTAAAGAACTGGAAGAAGAATGGTTGGCAGAGAAAAGGAAAACCCATTTGGGCAGCAGACCTGTGGCAGGACATTGCTGATCGAATCGAGAGAATTCCAGTGAAAGCGAGACACATTGACGCTCACATTCCTAAGAGCAAAGCTACTGAGGAACAGCAACACAACCATCAGGCAGACCTAGCTGCAAGAGTTTCTCAAGTAGACATGGACTCTAATATAATCTTGATCTCGACTGGAAACACCGAGGTGAGATATTCTTAGCTCGGTGGGCTCATGATTCGTCAGGACATCAAGGCAGAGATGCAACATACCAATGGGCTCGTGACAGATCCATAGACGTTTCCATGGATGCTATCACAGAAGTCATCCAGGACTGTGACATTTGTGCTGCTATTAAGGAGGCAAAACGACTTAAGCCCTTGTGGTATGGTGACAGGTGGTCCAAGTACAAGTATGGTTAAGCTTGGCAGATTGCCTACATCACCCTACCACGTTCTCGTTCTGGTAAGCAATACGTGCTTACTATGGTAGAGGCAAACACTGGATGGTTGGAAACTTATCCAGTTCCACATGCAACTGCACGCAACACCATTCTCGGTCTGGAGAGACAGATCCTGTGGAGACACGGAACTCCAGAGAGGATTGAGTCAGACAATGGAACTCATGTCAAGAACAACCTTGTCAAGAACTGGGCAAAAGAGCACGGTATTGAGTGGATATTCCATATTCCCTACTATGCACCAGATTCAGGGAAGATTGAACACTACTACGGTTTGTTGAAGACCACTCTTAAAGCCATGGGGGGGTGGATCTTTGAAAAACTGGGAAAAACATTTAGCACAAGCAACCTGGCTGGTAAATAGTAGAGGTTCAGTGAACCGAGCTGGACCTGCACATTCAGATCTGCTACAGGAAGTGGAAGGTGATAGAGTTCCTGTCGTTAGAGAAAAGTATCTGTTGGGTAAAACTGGGTATTTTCTCCCTCAGGAGAGGCTAAACCTGTCCGAGGGGTGGTTTCAGCTGAAGGTCCGCGTCACACTTATTGGGTAATGCAGGAGAATGGTGAAATTCAGTGTATTCCACAAAGAAATTTAACTTTAGCTGAAAGAGTGTAATTTCAAACTGTTATACATCTACATCGCGTCCAAAAGATGGATCAACGAGGAATCTATGGTGCACGAACCCTAAGAGCCCTGAGTCAACTAAGAGACCCTGAGAATCCCTGTTTCCCTTTTCTTCGCTTCATCGGCGAAGAAATAAACTGTTTTCCTTTTTTCTCATTTTCTGATTTTCTTGGACTTTTGAATCATCTGCATCTGAGCATAGCCGGAATGGACTATGAACTTTACTCACGAACTGTAAATATCGTCTTGGATTGGATGGACAGTATGAACAGCCAATGAAATTGTTTAGAAGGCGTGGACTTTGACCGTTTGAGGCTGTGCCTTTAAGAAAGGGACACCATGGCCAAATGTTTTATAAACAAGGGACAGGTCTAAACTAATTTCATTGGTGGATTGGTAAAAAGCAAATTTATAACTCTGCGTCCAGCAGAGACTTCGGGCAGTCTTGCACTTTCTCCTTTCGCAGCTTGCGGCTTCTGGGCTTTCGGCCAGACTGACCTTGAGCAGATAAGGCCTCTACTAACATACTAACATAAAACTGCTTTTAATTAACAGTTGCTCTTTTTTCTCTCTTTCTAACCCTCTGTGGGGAAAAAGGGGAGAGAAGGGGGTACAGGGGGAAACCCTTCCTCCTGGCGGGGGAAGGGAATCTCATTCCTGTGTTACTTTGTTGTATATTTCTGTATATATTGTAAATAATGTAAATTGTGTATATATTCCCCTGCATCTCCTAAACTGCTTGTAAATACAGCACATATCCTTTGCTAATCCGGCTGTGTTTTTTTTTTCTTTCAATTTTCTTCCCTTTACTTACGGGGGGGGTGGGGAAGAAGGCTTGAGGCCTTCCCCTCAACCCTCGACAAACTTATACCTAGAGATCTCCAGCAAGCAAAGCTGGAGACATTTCCTTCTCATCTTCTACAATAAACTAACATGGACTTTTTAAAGATAGATATATAGATATATATACACACAAGTTGTATTTTCTGTCTCTCCTTTATGGGCTACACTGGTGGCAGTTTTTTCTGTTTCTAATTGCCGTGGCCTTTATGATACTGTACTTAATGAATTATGCTCCTGAGGAGGAGGTCAGTGAAAGAATTAAGCTAAAAACCCCTAACAGTGTTGTTGGCCAGGAGCCGGCTCTTTCGAGGCTGTGTTTCTGCATGAGGTCTACCACAGCTGGAGTGAAATGACTTGCAGGTGGCTCAGTGGGCAACAGATCACACAGTACTGCTCTGTCTGCCCTTCAACAGCAAGGAGGGAGTCACCTATGCCTGCCATTGGTGGCTGAAAATGAGCAGGAAACGTCTGACAATCTTGATTAAGAACTCCCAAGCACTGAACTTTCCATAAGGAAAACGCACACTCAGATCTCTCGCCTTTGACATTCCAACTTCCAATTTAAATACTGCTTGGGGTCCAGAAGAAAACACTAATGCTTATGCTTATGATATTAGGCAGATGATGGCCCAGTCAGCTCCCCAAAGCCTGGGTAATGAAGAAGGTATGCTCTGTTCTCCCTCAAGTTTCATTCACAGAGAATTTACAGGTTTTATTTTAATAGTAGCTGAAACATACTAAGTAATTTTCTGGAGTGCTTTTAAACTATTAATTTCTAAATTACATGAACAGATGCATAAGCACAGTGGAAAATAGATTGGTGAAACAGAGAAGCTCAAAGACCAAGCCAAATAGTTAGGTTCCACTAACAGCCTGTTTGGACAACTCCTTTCACATCCCTGGGAACCCCACCACTCATCTATTCAGCTTCACTTTCTTGCAGATGAGCCATTTGTGGTTTTTAAAATATATAAATCTTAAATGTCTACAGAAATTGAAGGAAGAAGGTTTTTCCACACATCATTGGACACAAAACCTACTGTCCATTTGCTGCTGGACTCATTTGAAGCTCTATGGCAAAACAGACACAATCCCGACGTTGCGGCAGCTGAGGATGACCCTTCTGTAAGAAGACTGGGAACCAGTCAGGCTGTAGGGCAGTGATAAGGGAGCTTGGGGATTCTGATCATAAGAATACTTTCTCTTCATATTTCACAGGGATGACCACATCCCTGTCTACTCAGCACTTATGAGGCCACACCTAGAGTACTATGTTCAGGTATGTGCCCCTCACTACAAGAAGGACACTGAGATGCTGGAGCATGTCCAGAGAAGGGCAATGAGGCTCTTGAAAGGTCTGGAAGACATGACCTATGAGGAGCATCTGAAGGAGCTGGGGTTGTTCAATCTGGAGAAGAGGAGGATGAGGGGAGATATCATCACTCTCTAACTACCTGAAGACAGGTTGGAGTGAGGAGGGTGCCAGCCTCCTTCCTTGATGTCAAGTGACAGGACTAGAGGAAACGGTTTCAAGATGCGCCAGGGGAGGCCCAAGTTGAATGTTTAGGAAATATTTCTTCACTGAAAGGGTTATAAAACATTGGAATGGTCTGCCCAGGGCAATGGTGGAGTCATCATCCCTGGAGGTGTTAAAGAGACATGTGGACCTGGTGCTTTGGTACATGGTTTAGCATTGATGCTTCAGTGCTGGGTTGAGGGTTGGACTGGATGATCTTTGAGGCCTCTTCCAACCAGATGTATTCTGTGATCATTAGCCACAGTTAGGTAGATGCCAAATGTCACCAAATTGGAAAGTCTGTCTCTTCTAGGAGCTTTGCAAGGCTCCTCATAAGAAGAAGCAGACAGCAAACAGCACAGATCAAAACTGACTGCATGATTGCAATGTTACTATGTGAAGACAATCAGGACCTCAGATTTACATGTGCTCATCAAACGTACTGCTGCTTTCAGCCACTCATCTGTTTCTAACATACCACAAGAGAGAATTTTATATGGTTCTAGAAATACTGTGGCTTAGAATCAACACCACTAGTGATCAGAAAGTCGGTACTTTTCTCCAGAAAATACCAAGTCAGTCCCATTCTAGAAATTTTAATACACTGTGAGGGATAAGCGTTACTGCCCTTGGATGTTGGGATTCCTTGGATTTGGTGGGACAAAAAAAGCAGATCTCTATATTTGGAATCAGGAAAATATTTTGCTCATCCTCCACAAGCTTACTCAGTTCTGTGTTCCAGCTACAGTGATGCAGGTTGGCACTGATGGCATGATTAAAAAAAAAGGGAAGACTTTCACAATTTGACACCGTCCCCCACAGCAAACTGCTGGCTAAGCTGTCAGCTCGTGGATTGGACCACTACACTATGTGCTGGGTTAGGAACTGGCTGGAAGGCCGGGCCCAGAGAGTGATAGTGAACGGTGCCACATCCAGCTGGTGGCCAGTCACCAGTGGTGTCCCCCAGGGATCAGTGCTGGGCCCCGTCCTCTTCAACATCTTCATCGATGATCTGGATGAGGGGGTCGAGTCAGTCATCAGCAAGTTTGCAGATGACACCAAGTGAGGGGCAGATGTTAGTCAGTTAGAGGGTAGAAAGGCTCTGCAGAGGGACCTCGACCAACTGGACAGATGGGCAGAGTCCAATGGGATGGCATTCAACAAGTCCAAGTGCCGAGTGCCGCACTTTGGCTACGGCAATCCCATGCAGAGCTACAGGCTGGGGTCAGAGTGGCTGGAGAGCTCCCAAACAGAGAGGGACCTGGGTGTGCTGATCGACAGCCACCTGAATATGAGCCAGCAGTGTGCCCAGGTGGCCAGGAGGGCCAATGGCATCCTGGCCTGGATCAGGAACAGTGTGGCCAGCAGGAGCAGGGAGGTCATAGTGCCCCTGTACTCTGCTCTGGTGTGGTGGGTTTGGAAGGATAAGGCTGAGAAGCCTCCTCCCTTCCCCCCTGTAAAGTAAAAGGGAAAAAAAATTGAAGGGGAAGAAAAAAAAAACTCGCAAACTGAATTAGCAAAGCAGTGGAGCTATATTTACAAAGCAAATGTAGGATTTGCAGGGGGATATTTACAAATTTACAATATCTACAATATATACAAAGATATACAACAGAGTAACACAGAAATGAGAGTAAACCCCTCGGCAGAGAGGGGTCCCCCACCTCCGCTCTCCCCTCTCTCCCCCCCTTTCCCCAGAATGGGATAGAAAGAGAAAGGAAAGAGAGGAAAAAAAAGTTAGAAGCAGTTCGTGTTAATTGCAAGGGAGTTAGTATACAGGCCTGTTATCTGGTTTTCAAGGCCGAGGCCTTGGCAGAAAGCCCAGCACAGGCAAAGCTGCTGCACGAAGCAAAGACGGAAGCAAGACTGACTGAGAAGTGCTGGAAATGTCCACTTCACTCCCACTTCAGAAGGTGCTTCCGCCCACTCGTCCAATGAAATTAGTTTAGACTATTCCTTCCGTTTACCAACTTCCGTCCACCATATTCCCTTTCTTAAGGGGGCAACGTCAACCGGCCACAGTCCACCCCTTCTAAACAATTTCATTGGCTGTTCATACTGTCCATCCAATCCAAAACGATATTTACAGTTCGTGAGTAAAGTTCATAGTCCATTCTGGCTATGCTCAGATGTAGATGATTCAAAAGTCCAAGAAAATCAGAAAATGAGAAAAATGGAAAACAGTTCATTTCTTCACTGATGAAGCGAAGAAAAGGGAAACAGGGATTCTCAGGGTCTCTTAGTTGACTCAGGGCTCTCAGGGATCTCAGGGTTCGTGCACCGTAGATTCCTCGTTGATTCTTCCTTTGGACGCGATGTAGCTGTACAACAGTTTGAAATTAACCTCTTTCAGCTAAAGTTAAATTTCTTTGTGGAATACACTGAATTTCACCACTCTCTTGCATTACCCAATAAGTGTGACCCGGACCTTCAGCTGAAACCACCCCTCGGACAGGTTTAGCCTCTCCTGAGGGTGAAAATACCCAAACAGTTTTACCTAACAGATTCTTTTCTTTAACAACAGGAACTCTATCACCTTCTACTTTCCGTAGCAAATCTGAATGTGCAGGTCCAGCTCGGTTCACTGAACCTCTACTATTTACCAGCCAGGTTGCTTGTGCTAAATGTCTTTCCCAGTTTTTCAAAGATCCACCTCCCATGGCTTTGAGAGTGGTCTTCAACAAACCGTTGTAGCGTTCAATCTTCCCTGAAGCTGGTGCATAGTAGGGAATGTGGAATATCCACTCAATACCGTGCTCTTTTGCCCAGTTCTTTACAAGGTTGTTCTTGAAATGAGTTCCGTTGTCTGACTCAATCCTCTCTGGAGTTCCGTGTCTCCACAGGATTTGTCTCTCCAGACCAAGAATGGTGTTGCGTGCAGTTGCATGTGGAACTGGATAAGTTTCCAACCATCCAGTGTTTGCCTCTACCATAGTAAGCACGTATTGCTTACCAGAACGAGAACGTGGTAGAGTGATGTAGTCAATCTGCCAAGCTTCACCATACTTGTACTTGGACCATCTGTCACCATACCACAAGGGCTTAAGTTGTTTTGCCTGCTTAATAGCAGCACAAATGTCACAGTCATGGATGACTTGTGTGACAGCATCCATGGAAATGTCTATGGATCTGTCACGAGCCCATTGGTATGTTGCATCTCTGCCTTGATGTCCTGACGAATCATGAGCCCACCGAGTTAAGAATATCTCACCCCGGTGTTTCCAGTCGAGATCAAGATTAGAGTCCATGTCTACTTGAGAAACTCTTGCAGCTAGATCTGCCTGATGGTTGTGTTGCTGTTCCTCAGTAGCTTTGCTCTTAGGAATGTGAGCATCCATGTGTCTCACTTTCACTGGAATTCTCTCGATTCGATCAGCAATGTCCTGCCACAGGTTGGCTGCCCAAATGAGTTTTCCTTTCCTCTGCCAACCACTCTTCTTCCAGTTCTTTAGCCAACCCCATAGAGCATTGGCTACCATCCATGAGTCGGTGTAGAGATAAAGCTTTGGCCATCTCTCACGTTCAGCCACGTCGAGAGCTAACTGGACAGCTTTTACCTCTGCGAACTGACTGGATTCTCCTTCTCCATCCTTCGCCTCTGCAACTCGGCGTGTTGGACTCCACACTGCAGACTTCCACCTTCGCTTGTTCCCAACAAGACGACAGGAACCGTCTGTGAACAAAGCATATTTCTTTTCATCATCAGAAAGGTCATTGTAAGGAGGAGCTTCCTCAGCACGAGTTACTTTCTCCTCTGGAGGTTTAGCACAGTTGATGCCTTCAGGCCAACTTGAGATCACCTCCACTAGACCAGGTCTTTCAAGATTTCCCATTCGAGCTCTCTGTGTTATCAGAGCCATCCACTTGGACCAGGTTGAGTCTGTGGCATGATGTGGTGTGGATCCTTTGCCTTTGAACATCCAATTAAAAACTGGTAATCTGGGAGCTAGAAGAAGTTGTGATTCAGTTCCAATCACTTCAGAAGATGCTTTTACTCCTTCATAGGCAGCTAAGATTTCTTTCTCTGTTGGAGTATAGTTAGCCTCTGAACCTCTGTAACCTCGACTCCAGAAACCAAGAGGTCGTCCACGTGTCTCACCTGGAGCTTTTTGCCATAAGCACCAGGTTGGACCATTGTCACTTGCAGCCGTGTACAAAATGTTCTTAATGTCTGGACCATCTCGGACAGGTCCCAGACCCATTGCTTGAATCACCTCTTGCTTTATCTGGTCAAAGGCTGCTTGTTGTTCAGGTCCCCAGTGGAAATGGTTTCTCTTTCGAGTCACATCATACAGAGGTTTCACAATCTGACTGTATCCAGGAATGTGTAGTCTCCAAAATCCCACTATCCCCAAGAAACGTAGGGTCTCTTGCTTGTTTGTGGGACTTGCCATGGTAGAGACTCTATTTACCACATCCACTGGAATGTGTCGGCGTCCATCCTGCCACTGCACTCCCAGAAACTGAATCTCTGTGGTAGGTCCTTTCACCTTGTCTCGTTTGATGGCAAAACCTGCATTCAGAAGAATGTCAATGATTTTGTTACCTTTCTTGAAGACTTCCTCAGCAGTTTTACCCCAGACGATGATATCATCGATGAACTGGATGTGTTCTGGAGCACCGCCTTTCTCCAGAGCATCGTGGATCACTGCATGACAGATGCTTGAGCTGTGGATCCAGCCCATTGGCAGCCTGTTGAAAGTGTACTGGATTCCTCTCCAGGTGAAAGCAAACTGAGGCCTGCATTCCTCTGCTATGGGAATAGAGAAAAATGCATTAGCAATGTCTATGGTAGCATACCATTTGGCCTCTTTGGATTCCAGCTCATACTGTAGTTCCATCATGTCTGGTACTGCTGCACTCATAGGTGGTGTTACTTCATTTAGGGCTCGGTAGTCGACCGTCAGACGCCAGTCTCCATTCTGCTTCCGCACAGGCCACACTGGACTGTTGAAAGGTGAATGAGTTTTGCTGACGACTTTCTGACTCTCCAACTGACGAATCAGATTCTGAATGGGCAACAAAGAGTCACGGTTGGTTCTGTATTGTCTGTGATGCACAGTCTGAGAAGCAACCGGCAATTTAATGTCCTGTATCTTATGTTGTCCCACAACTGCAGATTCATCAGAAAGCTCAGGTCTGGCAGATAGCTTCAATTTTTGTCCATCAATTTCTATTGAAGCCACTCCAAAAGCCCATTTGTAACCTCTAGGGTCTTTGAAACGCCCTTCTCTCAGAAAATCAATTCCCAAAATACAAGGTGCGTCAGGTCCGGTCACAACTGTATGCTTCCTCCATTGTTTACCAGTTAAACTTATATTAACCTCTACCTTACTTAACTCTTGAGATCCACCAGTGACTCCCAGAATAGTTATAGACTCTGATCCCTGATAATTTGATGGTATTATGGTGCACTGAGCTCCTGTGTCAACCAAGGCCCTGTACTTCCGAAATTGTGAAGTGCCAGGGCACTGGATGTACACATCCCAATAGATTCTGTTATCTCTGTTACCCCTCTCCTTCCCCTGGCGGGAGGCAGGGCACCCCTAGTTATGGGGAACATGCGCACATGTGCATTGCACATATTGTGCAGGGTTATAACTTTGCATGTTATAACTGGAGCCACTGTTGGAGCCATAAGAGTCGTTCTGGGGAACTGTGGAAGCAACAGCTACCCTTCTGGTATTGCTACCTTGGGTTCTGCCACTTTGCAGTTCCCTCAGTCTCCTGAAAAGATTAGAAGTTGGTTGGCCATCCCAGCGGTTCATCTTCTCACCAAACTGATCACGCAGAGTTATCCAAATAGTTCTACGTGATTGCCTTGGTGGTCTGTTTTGGAATGACCTGTTTTGGAATGTCCTGTTTTGGAATGACCTCCTTGGAGGACGTGTATTCCTCACAGATGAAACTTGTACCCACCTGGAGGGAGAATTGAAATTATCCCTTTGTGCCAGTTGGTATATGGAATCTTTTAACTCTCTTATGCAATTCTGAATATCACCAGACATCATTTTAATGGCTGAAACCAAAGAACCACGTGTCATGCTATCCTCCAATTGTCTCATTTGATCACTGAATTGGCCAACCGTGGGAGAAGCTCCACCATAACTTCTTGACACAATTCTGCTTGCCAGAATGTTTGCATAATTAGAAGGAGCAAGTTTGATGATCTTTTTAGCAAGACCAATACCCACAGGAATATCATCAGGATTCAGAGTTTCATGTTCACCATAGAGTAGCTCTCTAACAGCAAATTCCCTCAAGCGCTTAATTCCCTCATCTATGGTAGTCCAGGGTTTAGGATTCCAGGGAAGATCATCTCGGGAAGGATATCTCAGGGCAACGGCTATTAAAAGGCGTATCCACAGATTAACCTTACCGAGAGCTTCGCCTAGATGTCTATCTATTCCATTGTCCCTTGAGAGAGTTCCTAACTGAGCTGCTGACTTGTCTCCAACTGTTAGAGCTGAAGCACCTGTATCATAACACCTACTAAGCCAAGCTAGAACTGGCTCCTTATCTGCCCTGGTGAAATCTTTACGGACATTTCTCAATTCCTCCCTTGGAGAAGAACAGTCCGTAATATCATCTTCCTCTTCATCTCCCTGAATTCTTTGCCCATAAAATCCTGCTGTCATTCTCCTAAGGATCTCTTTAAGCTGAGAACCACCTTTGCCAGCTGCTTTCCTAGCTTCATCTCTATCCTGCTTTGATCTCACTAGGTTAGCTAGATCTTTAAAACAAACCTTCTCTTCCTCCTGAGCAGGATCTTTTAGAGTAGAGGGCCCCTCACCAGGATCAGTCTCCTCCTCTTCTTCTCCATCTTTGGCCTTTCCAGCTCTAGTCTTTAAAGGAGCCACCTTAACTGGAGCTGTGTTTGAATTTACAGCCACCTTAATGGAAGCTGACAGGTCCTGAGATAAATCAGCTGCTGGGGCAGTGACTTCCGGTCCCACCGAGGGAGTGGGTGGAAGTGACGTTGCTCCATTACTGGCCGACGGAGAAGAAGAAGAAGGAGAAGGAGTGGGAGAAGGAGTAGGCGCCATGTTGATACAAGCCGATGCCCTTGGCTGCTTGCTAGAATCAGCAAAGTCATTTAGAGCTGCCTTACCAATTAACTTTTTAGCCTTCTTTTTAACTAACATGGGTTCTCCACAGTCCTCATCACTAGATGACTCTGGGACTGATCGAGAGCCACGGCGTTTTCTTTTTGATCTAGTTTTAATAACAAAACAAGTTCTGGACACCTTTCTCTCTCGCCACAAGGAATACAGAGAAAACACATTAGTTATCACCAGCAGCAGAATTATACACATCACATAAATCATCTTTGGATCCCAGGCATCACCTAAAGTTACTGTCTCCTCAGGTGGAATCTTAAAACTCTTTATCTCAATTGGGAGAGTGGTGGATGTAACATTCCTGTATCTCACTGGCCATAATAAATTAATACATTTTCCATACCATAATTTAACTCTATACATAACCCACATATAAATTGTCCGCACCAAATATTTACCCAGGTAATCCAAGATCAAACCCAAACAATACCTGTAAACCAGAGCCCCAAAAATTGAAAAGAATAATCGCTCCACAAACCACAATACCTTCATGTTTGCTAATTCAGCTGGAAAACACTAAATCAATCAGATAATAAATTAAACTAATTATCTGCCCCACGTTGGGCGCCAATAAAAAAAAATGTGGTGGGTTTGGAAGGATAAGGCTGAGAAGCCTCCTCCCTTCCCCCCTGTAAAGTAAAAGGGAAAAAAAATTGAAGGGGAAGAAAAAAAAAAACTCGCAAACTGAATTAGCAAAGCAGTGGAGCTATATTTACAAAGCAAATGTAGGATTTGCAGGGGGATATTTACAAATTTACAATATCTACAATATATACAAAGATATACAACAGAGTAACACAGAAATGAGAGTAAACCCCTCGGCAGAGAGGGGTCCCCCACCTCCGCTCTCCCCTCTCTCCCCCCCTTTCCCCAGAATGGGATAGAAAGAGAAAGGAAAGAGAGGAAAAAAAAGTTAGAAGCAGTTCGTGTTAATTGCAAGGGAGTTAGTATACAGGCCTGTTATCTGGTTTTCAAGGCCGAGGCCTTGGCAGAAAGCCCAGCACAGGCAAAGCTGCTGCACGAAGCAAAGACGGAAGCAAGACTGACTGAGAAGTGCTGGAAATGTCCACTTCACTCCCACTTCAGAAGGTGCTTCCTCCCACTTGTCCAATGAAAGTAGTTTAGACTATTCCTTCCGTTTACCAACTTCCGTCCACCATATTCCCTTTCTTAAGGGGGCAACGTCAACCGGCCACATCTGGTTAGGCCGCACCTTGAGTACTGTGTCCAGTTCTGGGCCCCTCAGTTTAAGAAGGACATCGAAACACTTGAACGTGTCCAGAGAAGGGCAACAAGGCTGGTGAGAGGCCTTGAACACAAGGCCTATGAGGAGGGGCTGAGGGAGCTGGGATTGTTTAGCCTGGAGAAGAGGAGGCTCAGGGGTGACCTCATTGCCCTCTACAACTCCCTGAAGGGTGGTTCTAGCTGGGAAGGGGTTGGCCTCTTCTCCCAGGCAACCAGCACCAGAACAAGGGGACACAGTCTCAAGCTGCGCCAGGGGAGGTTTAGACTCGAGGTGAGGAGGAAGTTCTTCACCGAGTGAGTCATTCGTCATTGGAACGGGTTGCCCAGGGAGGTGGTTGAGTCATCGACCCTGGAGGCGTTCAAGAGGGGATTGGACGTGGCACTTGGCGCCATGGTCTAGTCATGGGGTCTGTGTTGATAGGTTGGACTCGATGATCCTCGAGGTCCTTTCCAACATAAGTTATACTGTGATACTGTGATAATTTCTGCCATACTTTTCTAATCCTTAAAATGGCTGCTACTCCTTCTTCAAAACTAAACAGCGAATGGCTTGATCTGTGGCCTCTTGTTCTTTATTTTCTCTCCTTACTGATCACATTTATCAAATTAGGAATGAGAAACAACAGTATGTGATTAGGGTGACCATAAAAGGGTTTAAAAAGAAAAAAAATTAAATAAAAAAAAAAAAAACACAAGGAATTAACAGAGATTGAAAGTAAAAGACTGAATATTTTATCACCCAATATAACTACCAAGTAAGTTAACTAAGAGATAACTAAGTCTGCATGCAAAGAACTGGGTGAGAGTATATAGAAAGTAACATACTTGCCCAAATCTTAATGAGCGTCCTCTTCTGGCTCCT
Source organism: Melanerpes formicivorus (assembly GCF_026170545.1). Lineage (NCBI taxonomy): Eukaryota > Metazoa > Chordata > Aves > Piciformes > Picidae > Melanerpes > Melanerpes formicivorus. Next base: position 2,081,327 of record NW_027142409.1, read on the forward strand.
GATTCACTCACTAATTCTCATGTCTATAACACAGTTTCTTCTCCACTTCCTTTGTGCAAAGCCATGTCAATTCACAAGGACCCAACCCAAAGTCCCACCCCTCCAAGAATTTTATTGTATTGCAGACATTCCCACACGACCTGGAGAGAGTCACATAGAGCCAAAAGAAGCTAATACTGCTAGGCGTAGTCTTAATTATCTTCACACTCATACTGCAGTACTTGCAGTGCTTATGTATAGGACAGGCTCTGGGGTTAATGACTAGAGTCAGTGGCACAGCATGTAGAGCAAAGGGCCCTCAACTCATCCCATATGGTCTTTAATCCTCATTCCTGCACTCTTGATCATTAAGTCTTAATTTATTGCCATTTAAACAAAATAATATAATGAGTAACATACAAGGCTCATGTTCCTGGTAGCTCTCCTATAAATTCCCACTACACCTAGGAAGCTGTGGTTTGATTTTCTGTATTGCTAATTGGTGAGTGGGTGAGCGCAGCCGAAGAAGTTCCTAGCAGGTTTTCATCTCTTGAATTTATTTACAACCATGGAAGGGGAATGGGACCGTTCCTCTGGGAAGGAAGGAGAAACTGGAAGGATTACATTATTTTGACCTTACATTTGAGCTGACATCTAGCACAGTACTAAATGACTTGGCACAGGAGACAGGATTAGCACGGGTGGGTTACAAGCAGTTTGCAGGACTGCAGCTGTCCTGTGGCTACCAGTGGATGTCAGTAGAGGCTCCACTTGCAAAGGAGCCAAAGGGAAAGAGACAAAGGAAAGAAAACCCTCCAGGCTCACATAGCAGAGGCAGCGTACAATGCACAAGTACTCCAACATGGCTAGTTTCTCCCAGACAATGATTTAGGACTACTAGCAAGCAGTAGGAGACTAAAGTAGGTACCTGCCTCCCTACCTCTGTACCTCCAGTCTGGTTGCCAGAGCAAAGCAGCCAGGAGCCAGCCAGCACTGACAGGAAAAGCACTGCAGCTGCTAACATGAAGGCTTAGTCCTGGCTCATCAAGCCAGAACTGTTCCTTTAGCAGGAGAGGTTTCCATCATGATTGCTCAGAGTTTATCTGAAGGGAGGTTGTAACCACAGGGGGGTTGGTCTCTTCTCCCAGGCAACCAACACCAGAACAAGAGGACACAGTCTCAAGCTGTGCCAGGGGAGGGTTAGGCTGGAGGTGAGGAGAAAGTTCTTCCCTGCAAGAGAGATTGGCCCTTGGAATGTGCTGCCCAGGGAGGTGGTGGAGTCACCATCCCTGGAGGTGTTCAAGAGGGGATTGGATGTGGCACTTGGAGCCATGGTTTAGTAGCCATGAGGTGCTGGGTGACAGGTTGGACTTGATGATCTCTGAGGTCTTTTCCAACCTTGTTGATTCTATGATTCTATGATTCTACAATTCTATGATTCTAAAGGATGTAGAAAAGTTGATTGGACTGCTTGTAATTCTTTATGCTTTCACCTTTAAAAAGCATTTTTTAACAGTTAATTTAAAAACAATGAGTAAAGTCAGGAAGCCCACTGTTGGAGTAATAGAGATGCTGGATGACAGAGTACAAAGAAACAAAATGTTTATCATCTGCTCCCTCTCCTCCAGCAGAGCAGCCACTGCTCCAGGAACACTTAACTGCAATAAAAAGCAAAGTTCTCTACTTAATGCTTTGCAGGGGTTGGACTGCAACCTTTTAGTAAGGCAAACAATCTGAAAAAGCTAAGCACAGGGTTTTAGCTCATCTCTTGACATTTTTTTCTAGAACAAACAAACAAACAGGACATAAATTGAAAGGATTTATTTTGTTAAATTATATCCCATCACCTTCTACAACCAAAAGCTTATCTTGCTTCCCCAGGGAACATTCCTGGTAGGGGAGTCACTAATAAGAAATGCTGAACAACCCATTCAGGGATAAATACAAATGCCATCACTTGTGCTGTAGAACATGGTTCTTAGGAGCAAAGAGATGCTACCAAAGAATAGAACAGACATCTCACAGTTTAAAGAGGTTTCATCCAAGGAAAGTGGTAAGACTTTTCCTCAAGGTAAATGTGGGCTTTCCAGGGTTTCTATCCTGAAGTAATGCAAATAAGTTTATTTATTGGATAGAAACCTGAAGGTATAAATTTCTGTGAGTGGAGGAAAGCTTTCCTACTGCCAGACGATAGAAAGTTGTGAGATAAAGATTGAGAATCCACTTTAGTTGTTCTAACTTGGTTTAACATTTGTGCTATCTGGTTTAACATTTTCTTCCCAATCTTTAAATATATTATATTCTTCTGGAGCTGGTCAAGTGTTTCAAGAAAATATTTTTTCATTAGAAAAATGCCTATCCTAAAAACTGACATGTTTCATGGGAATATGCAAGCTTTAACAAACTACTGTTGGGAAAATTTTTTGAGTCAAATAGAATTTTTGGTCAAAACTGCAGAGACGAAGAAAGATCTATCTCATAATAATAAATATCACCATGATCAATTTCCCTCATAAATCAATCCTTCGAGGCTTCTAACTATTTTTCAGTCTGCTTTCCTATATACAAATGAAAGTTACATGAATGCAGGATTTGTCTATTTATCTCTCACTCTTATGTTTAAACAAATGGCCAAATTCACTGTTTAGGAGTTTTAGTAAAACCAGGGGCTGAGTAGAGGAGAGGGATGAAGCTACTCTTCCCAGTGTGGGCAAGTCTTCAGAATGAGAACAGTCGTGATGTTTTCTTGTTAGTTTGGGAAAGAGTCCGGCAGATGTGAGGTAGGGAATTGGAGGTGCTCCAATGACACAGAGGGGGAAGGCAATCACAGACAAAATGAAGAAAGAATCTGAGATAATTGCAGTGGATGGGTGATGAGACACTTATTGTGGGTTTGGGAGGAAATGTAGTTTTTCCCAGAACCACTCACACTATTTTTCTGGAGATTGGCCGTGTTTTCCTGATGATGCTGTTTTCAGAACTGAGCAGCACAGAGGAGAAAGAGAGCTGTGCAAAGATCTGCTACTTTTCTCCTTTTTGAGTCTGAAACTAATTTTATGTATCTTTCAGCACTGACTCTTCATAGGCATCCCTGTCTGCCTCAGGCAATTTCGATATTATTTTCTGCCATGTGTTTTTTCTTGATTTTATAATGTTGGTATTCAAAACTGTCTCTCATGTGCCTTGAAAATATCAATTTCTGCTTTTCTGGTTGCTTTTCTTTCTTCTAATGTGAGAAGGCTCTCACATCTGAACTGTGTTTCTCCTCAATTATTTCCCTTCTCTCCATTTGTGTTTGTAGGAATACACTCACCATGGATTGTGATGCATGAATATATATCATTAAGGGATATGGCAGTCTTTTAGATGGACGAAGTATGACTTGAGAGACCAGACAAGTCTTACTGCAAGAAAAAATCAACAAGGTTTTGATTTACTGAGAATGAGGAAGCTTCTGTGGAAAAAATACTGGGGGAAGGTATTAAACACTAGCAGGTGTATTGCTGTGACACTTCTGACACTAGTTTAATCACAGGCCATGGAGATTAGCTTCAATCCATACTCAGACTGAAGCAACTTGGTCTAGTGTGTGGTGTCCCTGCCCATGGCAGGGGGATTGGAACTGGATAATCTTTGAGGCCCCTTCCAACCCTTCCAATTCTATGATTATGAACAGATTTTGCAAAAGCAGGCTGAGCCCCAAACAGTCACAGGATATACTCTATTCAGGCTGTAAATGAGCTTATTTTAAAATGTGACTGACGTGTATTGGTATCTCCAGAGAAACCCAAATGAAAAGAAGATAGCTCTAGAGCCTACTCCCTACTGGTTCATCTGAAAATATTTTTTGATTTGAACAGAGGTGGGTTTTTTTAATCCCTCTGCAGTAGAGTGGATGCATTGTCCCTCAACTAAATTTATCAAAAGGATGTACAAATCCAAAATAACAAGAAGAGAAAACCAGCATTGTTCATAATGAGTTCTTTTATAGGGTGTTTCCCACCTTTAACTTCAATGTTCTGGTAATTTAACACATGAAATAATACTGACTAGTAATTTTGGCTTTGAATGTTGTTATTTTATGTCTTATGAAAAGTTAATTGCATCTTAGACACAGTCAAAAAGGAAAAAAAACATATCCCTGAGATATGGAGGAGATTTCTTTATATTACTGCTTTCTATTCATCAGCACCAGTCTGTGCTAGACCAAGCAGAACTGAAAGTGAGAGGGAAAAGAAGTGGACACAGCAGGTGTAACTGAGAGCTCAGACTACAAAAGGGTGCTATCATGTTATAACACGAGCTAGCCTTCCATAGCAACCTGCAAAGAATGTGGACTTTGAAATTGCTTCCCTAGAATTAGTAGCCTTTCAGGAAATATTACTATTGTTCTGAATTCCACTTGAAAATTTAATTCGCCCCCTGTTATTTTCAGGCAAATTCCAGCAGAGCTTTATTCTATGAAATCTGCGTAGGTGCATAAGAAGCATTGTCTTGATTCAGGAAATTCATGTGCCTTTGTACTCAGAGTGATCAATTTATCACATGTGTGTTTATCTGCTCATGAATAGAAAGTTCATACAGATGCAATTCATGTGTAGGAGTGTCTTCCATACTGAAATATTACGCATTGTATAATCACACTGCGTTATACTATGAAATGTATAATTAACTAGGAAGTGTTGAATTGTTAACTGGTGAGTACTGAAATTCAAACTACTAAGTAGTGAAATGTGAAACTCTACCTTTTGATCTGAAAAAACATGCATAATATGAATTGTGCAGTACTGAAAATTCATACAGCTTTCACAGAAACAACATGCCAGCAAAGCAGCTGCCTACTGACCAGATGCTGGACTTTAATTCTGAACGCTCTTGCTTCTATGACCAGGTACCTCTGGCCTGAATCCACTTGTGGCTATCTCAAAGAAGTCAGATGTGATACCCATGGTGCTGTGGCTGCAGGCACGCTGGTAGAGTGCAGGAAGGCAGGGTAGCCAGGCTCCAGTTACAGATGCCATGGCCTTTTACTTTACTCAGATTTTCCCAAAATTGTAGGGGAAAACTTCTAACACCTAGATTTGTAACCCATTAACAACTATCTCTTAAAAAGTATTGATTTAGCTCATGGATCTAACTCCTTTTAATAATAAAGCAAATATGAGGTGTAGGATACAATTTGGAAACCAAATTAATAAATTGACACATTTCTTCATTTGTCACCGGCTGAGGCTGTCCCCTTAAGAAAGGGAATATGGTGGATGGAAGTTGATAAACAAAAAGAAGGATCTAAACTAATTTCATTGGTAGAGTGGGAGGAAGCACCTTCTGAGCTGGGAGTGCAGGAGGGTATCCTGGGCACTCCGGCACTTTTATCTTTAGTCTTGCTTCCGCTCCTCCGCCGAGCAGCAGCAGCTCTCTGTGCTGGGCTTTCGGCCAAGGCTTTGGCCTTGAAACTGATAAGGCCTGTATTAACTGCTTTCCAATTAACACAACTGCTTCTAACCTTTTTTCTCTTTCTCTCTCTTTCTAACCCGCTCTGGGGAAAAGGGGGAGAGAGGGGGAGAGCGGAGGTGGGGAACCCCCTCAGCAGAGGGAGGAACTCTCATTTCTGTGCTACTTTATTGTATATCTTTGTATATATTGTAAATATATACACGCAACACCATTCTCGGTCTGGAGAGACAAATCCTGTGGAGACACGGAACTCCAGAGAGAATTGAGTCAGACAACGGAACTCATTTCAAGAACAACCTTGTAAAGAGCTGGGCAAAAGAGCACGGTATTGAGTGGATATTCCATATTCCCTACTATGCACCAGCTTCAAGGAAGATTGAACGCTACAACGGTTTGTTGAAGACCACTCTTAAAGCCATGGGGGGTGGATCTTTGAAAAACTGGGAAAAGCATTTAGCACAAGCAACCTGGCTGGTAAATAGAAGAGGTTCAGTGAACCGAGCTGGACCTGCACATTCAGATTTGCTACGGAAAGTGGAAGGTGACAGAGTTCCTGTTGTTAGAGAAAAGAATCTGTTAGGTAAAACTGTTTGGGTATTTTCACCCTCAGGAGAGGCTAAACCTGTCCAAGGGGTGGTTTCAGCTGAAGGTCCGGGTCACACTTATTGGGTAATGCAAGAGAATAGTGAAATTCAGTGTATTCCACAAAGAAATTTAACTTTAGCTGAAAGAGGTTAACTTCGAACTGCTTTTATTAGTTTATTCTAATAAAGGTTTATTCTAATAAAGGTTTATTCTAATAAAGGTTTTTTCCATTTTTCTCATTTTCTGATTTTTCTTGGACTTTTGAATCATCTACATCTGAGCATAGCCGGAATGGACTATGAACTTTACTCACGAACTGTAAATGTCGTCTTGGATTGGATGGACAGTGTGAACAGCCAATGAAATTGTTTAGAAGGGGTGGACTGTCACCGGCTGAGGCTGTCCCCTTAAGAAAGGGTATATGGTGGACGGAAGTTGATAAACAAAAAGAAGGATCTAAACTAATTTTATTGGTAGAGTGGGAGGAAGCACCTTCTGAACTGGGAGTGCAGGAAGGTATCCTGGGCACTCCGTCACTTTTATCTTTAGTCTTGCTTCTGCTCCTCCGCCGAGCAGCAGCAGCTCTCTGTGCTGGGCTTTCGGCCAAGGCTTTGGCCTTGAAACTGATAAGGCCTGTATTAACTGCTTTCCAATTAACACAACTGCTTCTAACCTTTTTTCTCTTTCTCTCTCTTTCTAACCCGCTCTGGGGAAAAGGGGGAGAGAGGGGGAGAGCGGAGGTGGGGAATCCCCTCAGCAGAGGGGGGAACTCTCATTTCTGTGCTACTTTATTGTATATCTTTGTATATATTGTAAATATTGTAAATTTGTATATATTTCCCTGCGTTTCCCTGCTTTGTAAATATACAGCTCCATTGCTTTGCTAATTCAGCTGTGAGTTTTTTTTTCCTTTCCCTTCAATTTTTCCTTCCCTTTACTTTACAGGTGGGAGGGAGGAGGCTTTTGGGCCTTACCCTTCCAACCCTACGACATCATTGAAGGATGTCAGTGGAAATTATGATGATCTGCTTAATTTTGAAACATACTATATTAACACAAAACTGATTTTGGACTGGATTCTGCTGAAATCATCAAAACTGTCAAATTTATCACTGTAGCTGCATATAAATCTGAACAGGTCTTTCTTTTATTCTGCAAAATCACCTTGTTCAAAGTCATTGTATAATAAGATTACTGGATTTGTATTTTTGTGTCACACTGCCTTTACTTTTTGCTATGCAACAAACTTTAAAAGGAGATGTGGAAGTCTCTTTCACCTAGCTATATAACTTTTCAAGTTATGACTGGCTACCGGCAGTGTGTTATTTTATATTGCCATGTCTGAAGAGACTTAACAAATTATGGCAAGACCTGTCAGAAATTCAGGAGCTGAAATACACATTTGGAAAAGAAAAAAGAAAAAAGAAAAAAGAAAAAAGAAAAAAGAAAAAAGAAAAAAGAAAAAAGAAAGAAAGAAAAAAAAAAAGGAAAAAAATATTACTAGTTCTCTGCAAAATCTAACCAAGTAGCAAATATGTGACCAACCAGTTGACAGCCAATTTGGAAAGGAACATCTACCACTTCATTCCCTCTCTATACAATTAGTGGGTGAGAGGGGTCTATCAGCAGGGGATGAAAAATGTGAAACTAAGGGCAAGAAAGTCCACAAGAGCTGCTTACACGGCCTCCACTTTGGTTTGGGTTTTGGTTTTCTTTATTTTCCTTTTTTTCCTCTGGGTAGATAAATTAATAGCTTATGCTATTTTCTTTTTTTACTGTGGAAAATGTTGGTCCAGCAAGACCGGCTATTTTATGACTTCTAATCAAATTCAACAAATTGTTCATTAACAGAAAAAAAATGGAAAACGCCCTAGAAGTTGAAAGATTTCTGGTTTTCCATTTGAAGTGACTTTTAGCTTCGAAATGCATTTCAGATATATACTTTTTTTAAATGTCAAAAAGTAAAATGCCTGTGACCGTTTGAGGCTGTGCCTTTAAGAAAGGGAATATGGTGGATGGATGTTGGTAAACGAAAGAAGAATCTAAACTAATTTCATTGGTGAAGTGGGAGGAAGCACCTTCTGAACTGGGAGTGCAGGAAGGTATACTGGGCTTTCCAGCACTTTTCTGCAGTCTTGCTTCCGCTCCTCTGCAGGGCAGCAGCTTGCAGCTCCTGGGCTTTCTGCCAAGGCTTCGGCCTTGAAACTGATAAAGGCCTGTATTAACTCCCTTCCAATTAACACAAACTGCTTCTAACTTTTTTTTCTCTTTCTCTCTCTCTTCTAACCTACTCTGGGGAAAAGGGGGAGAGAGGGGGAGAGCGGAGGTGGGGAACCCCCTCAGCAGAAGGGGGGAACTCTCATATCTGTGCTACTTTATTGTATATCTTCGTATATATTGTAAATATTGTAAATTTGTATATATTCCCCTGCATATCCTACATTGCTTTGTAAATATACAGCTCCACTGCTTTGCTAATTCAGCTGTGAGTTTTTTTTCCTTTCCCTTCAATTTTCTTTCCCTTTACTTTACAGGGGGGAGGGAGGAGGCTTTTGGGCCTTACCCTTCCAACCCCTCGAGAGTTTTTTTTCTTGGCGTGCCCAACGTGCGACAAATAATTAGTTTAATTTATTACTTGATTGATTTAGTGTTTTCTAACTGAATTAGCAAACATGAAGGTATTGTGGTTTGTGGAGCGATTATTCTTTTCAATTTTTGGGGCTCTGGTTTACAGGTATTGTTTGGGTTTGATTTTGGATTACCTGGGTAAATATTTGGTGCGGACAATTTATATGTGGGTTATGTATAGAGTTAGATTATGGTATGGAAAATGTATTAATTTCTTATGGCCAGCGAGATACAGGAATGTTACCTCCACCACTCTCCCAATTGAGATAAAGGGTTTTAGGATTCCGCCTGAGGAGAGAGTAACTTTAGGTGATGCCTGGGATCCAAAGGTGATTTATGTGATGTGTATAATTCTGCTGCTGGTGATAACTAATGTGTATTCTCTGTATTCCTTGTGGCGAGAGAGAAAGGTGTCCAGAGCTTGTTTTGTTATTAAAACTAGATCAAAAAGAAAACGCCGTGGCTCTGGATCAGTCCCAGAATTATCTAGTGATGAGGAATGTGCAGAATCTGTGTCAGTTAAAAAGAGGGCTAAAAAGTTAATTGGTAAAGCAGCTCTAAATGACTTGGCTGATTCTGGCAAGCTGCCAAGGGCCTCGGCTGGTATCAACATGGCGCCTACTCCTTCTCCTCGTTCTTCTTCTCCGTCGGCCATTAACGGAGCAACGTCATTTCCGCCCACTCCCTCGGTGGGACCGGAAGTCACTGCCCCAGCAGCTGATTTATCTCAGGACCTGTCAGCTTCCATTAAGGTGGCTGTAAATTCAAACACAGCTCCAGTTAAGGTGGCTGTTTTAAAGACGAGAAGTACAAAGACCAAAGATGATGGAGAAGAAGAGCTGGAGACTGATCCTGGTGAGGGGCCTTCCACTCCAAAAAATCCTGCTGAGGAGGAAGAGAAAGTTTGTTTTAAAGATCTAGCTAATCTAGTGAGATCAAAGCAGGATACAGATGAAGTTAGGAAAGCAGCTGGCAAAGGTGGTTCTCAGCTTAAAAAGATCCTTAGGAGAGTGACAGCAGGATTATATGGGCAAAAAATTCAGGGAGACAAAGAGCAAGATGATATTTCAGAGTGTTCGTCACCCCGTGAGGAATTGCGAAATGCCTGTAAAGATTTCACCAGGGCAGATAACGAGCCAGTTCTAGCTTGGCTTAGTAGGTGTTATGATACAGGTGCTACGGCTCTAACAGTTGGAGACAAGTCAGCAGCTCAGTTAGGAACTCTCTCAAGGGATAATGGAATAGATAGACATCTAGGCAGACCACTCGGTAAGGTTAATCTGTGGATATGCCTTTTAATGGCGTTTGCCCTGAGATACCCTTCCTGAGATGATCTTCCATGGAATCCTAAACCCTGGACTACCATAGATGAGGGAATTAAGCGCTTGAGAGAATTTGCTCTTGGAGAGCTACTCTATGGTGAACATGAAACTCTGAATCCTGATGACATTCCTGTGGGTATTGGTCTTGCTAAAAAGATCATCAAACTTGCTCCTTCTAATTATGCAAACATTCTGGCATTTCTTGTGTCAAGAAATTATGGTGGAGCTTCTCCTAAGGTTGGCCAATTCAGTGATCAAATGAGACAATTGGAGGATAGCATGACACGTGGTTCTTTGGTTTCAGCCACTGAAACTCTGTCTGGAAAAATTGGGAATTGCATGAGAGAGTTAAAGGATGAATTTAAAAATTCCATATCCCAATTGGCACAAAGGGATAATTTCAATTCTCCCTCCAGGTGGATACAAGTTTCATCTGTGAGGAATACACGTCCTCCAAGGAGGTCATTCCAAAACAGGTCGTTCCAAAACAGACCACCAAGGCAGTCGTGTAGAACTATTTGGATAACTCTGCGTGATCAGTTTGGTGAGAACATGAACTGCTGGGATGGCCAACCAACTTCTAATTTTTTCAGGAGACTGAGGGAATTGCAAAGTGGCAGAACCCGAGGTAGCAATACCAGAAGGGTAGCTGTTACTTCCACAGTACCCCGGAACGGCTCTTGTGGCTCCAACAATGGCTACAGTTATCACATTGAAAGTTATAACACTGCAAACTATGTTCAATGCATATGCGGGCATGTTCCCCATAACTAGGGGTGCCCTGCCTCCCGCCAGGGGGAGGAGAGGGATAACAGAGATAATAGAATCTATTGGGATGTGTACATCCAGTGGCCTGGCACTTCACAATTTCGGAAGTACAGGGCCTTGGTTGACACAGGAGCTCAGTGCACCATAATGCCATCAAATTATCAGGGATCAGAGACTGTAACTATTCTGGGAGTCACTGGAGGATCTCAAGAGTTAAGTAAGGTAGAGGTTAATATAAGTGTAACTGGTAAACAATGGAGGAAGCATACAGCTGTGACAGGACCTGACGCACCTTGTATTTTGGGAATTGATTTTTTGAGGGAAGGGCGTTTCAAATCCCTAGAGGTTACAAATGGGCTTTCGGTGTAGCTTGTATAGAAATTGATGGAAAAAAATTGAAGCTGTCTGCTAGACCTGAGCTTTCTGATGAATCTGCAGTTGTGGGACAACACAAGATACAGGACATTAAATTGCCGGTTGCTTCTCAGACTGTGCATCACAGACAATACAGAACCAACCGTGACTCTTTGTTGCCCATTCAGAATCTGATTCGTCAGTTGGAGAGTCAGAAAGTCGTCAGCAAAACTCATTCCCCTTTCAACAGTCCAGTGTGGCCTATGCGGAAGCAGAATGGAGACTGGCGTCTGATGGTAGACTACCGAGCCCTAAATGAAGTGACACCACCTATGAGTGCAGCAGTGCCAGACATGATGGAGCTACAGTATGAGCTGGAATCCAAAGAGGCCAAATGGTATGCTACCATAGACATTGCTAATGCATTTTTCTCTATTCCCATAGCAGAGGAATGCAGGCCTCAGTTTGCTTTTACCTGGAGAGGAATCCACTACACTTTCAACAGATTGCCAGTGGGCTGGATCCACAGCTCAAGCATCTGTCATGCAGTAATCCACGATGCTCTGGAGAAAGGCGGTGCTCCAGAACACATCCAGTTCATCGATGATATCATCGTCTGGGGTAAAACTGCAGAGGAAGTCTTCGAGAAAGGTAACAAAATCAATGACATTCTTCTGAATGCAGGTTTTCCCATCAAGCGAGACAAGGTGAAAGGACCTACCACAGAGATTCAGTTTCTGGGAGTGCGGTGGCAGGATGGACGCCGACACATTCCAGTGGATGTGGTAAATAGACTCTCTACCATGGCAAATCCCACCAACAAGCAAGAGACCCTACGTTTCTTGGGGATAGTGGGATTTTGGAGACTACACATTCCTGGATACAGTCAGATTGTGAAACCTCTGTATGCTGTGACTCAAAAGAGAAACCATTTCCACTGGGGACCTGAACAACAAGCAGCCTTTGACCAGATAAAGCAAGAGGTGATTCAAGCAATGGGTCTGGGACCTGTCCGAGATGGTCCAGACATTAAGAACATTTTGTACACAGCTGCAAGTGACAATTGTCCAACCTGGTGCTTGTGGCAAAAAGCTCCAGGTGAGACATGTGGACGACCTCTTGGTTTCTGGTGTCGAGGTTACAGAGGTTCGGAAGCTAATTATACTCCAACAGAGAAAGACATTTTAGCTGCCTCTGAAGGAGTAAAAGCATCTTCTGAAGTAATTGGAACTGAATCACAACTTCTCTTAGCTCCCAGATTACCAGTTTTGAATTGGATGTTCAAAGGCAAGGGCTCCACACCGCATCATGCCACAGACTCAACCTGGTCTAAGTGGATGGCTCTGATAACACAGAGAGCTCGAATGGGAAATCTTGAAAGTCGTGGTCTAGTGGAGGTGATCTCAAGTTGGACTGAAGGGGTCAACTGTGCTAAACCTCCAGAGGAGAAAGTAACTCGTGCTGAGAAAGCTCCTCCTTACAATGACCTTTCTGATGATGAAAAGAAATATGCTTCGTTCACAGACGGTTCCTGTCATCTTGTTGGGAACAAGCGAAGGTGGAAGTCTGCGGTGTGGAGTTCAACACGCCGAGTTGCAGAAGCGAAAGATGGAGAAGGAGAATCCAGTCAGTACGCAGAGGTAAAAGCTGTCCAGCTAGCTCTCGACGTGGCTGAACGTGAGTGTGGTGGGTGGAAGGTAAGGCCACCATATTCCCTTTCTTAAGGGGGCAACGTCAAACGGCCACAGTGAGAGATGGCCAAAGCTTTATCTCTACACCGACTCATGGATGGTAGCCAATGCTCTATGGGGTTGGCTAAAGAACTGGAAGAAGAGTGGTTGGCAGAGAAAAGGAAAACCCATTTGGGCAGCCAACCTGTGGCAGGACATTGCTGATCGAATCGAGAGAATTCCAGTGAAAGTGAGACACATCGATGCTCACATTCCTAAGAGCAAAGCTACTGAGGAACAACAACACAACCATCAGGCAGATCTAGCTGCAAGAGTTTCTCAAGTAGACATGGACTCTAATCTTGATCTCGACTGGAAACACCGAGAGGAGATATTCTTAGCTCGGTGGGCTCATGATTCGTCAGGACATCAAGGCTGAGATGCAACATACCAGTGGGCTCGTGACAGATCCATAGACATTTCCATGGATGCTATCACACAAGTCATCCATGACTGTGACATTTGTGCTGCTATTAAGGAGGCAAAACGACTTAAGGCCTTGTGGTATGGTGACAGATGGTCCAAGTACAAGTATGGTGAAGCTTGGCAGATGGACTACATCACTCTACCACGTTCTCGTTCTGGTAAGCAGTATGTGCTTACTATGGTAGAGGCAAACAATGGATGGTTGGAAACTCATCCAGTTCCACATGCAACTGCACGCAACACCATTCTCGGTCTGGAGAGACAAATCCTGTGGAGACACGGAACTCCAGAGAGTATTGAATCAGACAATGGAACTCATTTCAAGAACAACCTTGTAAAGAACTGGGCAAAAGAGCACGGTATTGAGTGGATATTCCATATTCCCTACTATGCACCAGCTTCAGGGAAGATTGAATGCTTCAACGGTTTGTTGAAGACCACTCTTAAAGCCCTGGGGGGTGGATCTTTGAAAAACTGGGAAAAACATTTAGCACAAGCAACCTGGCTGGTAAATAGTAGAGGTTCAGCGAACCGAGCTGGACCTGCACATTCAGATCTGGTACAGGAAGTGGAAGGTGATAGAGTTCCTGTTGTTAGAGAAAAGAATCTGTTAGGTAAAGCTGTTTGGGTATTTTCACCCTCAGGAGAGGCTAAACCTGTCCGAGGGGTGGTATCAGCTGAAGGTCCGGGTCACACTTATTGGGTAATGCAGGAGAATGCTGTAATTCAGTGTATACCACAAAGAAATTTAACTTTAGCTGAAAGAGGTTGACTTCGAACTGCTGTACAGCTACACCGCGTCCAAAGGAAGAATGTACGAGGAATCTACGGTGCATGAACCCTGAGATCCCTGAGAGCCCTGAGTCAACTAAGAGACCCTGAGAATCCCTGTTTCCCTTTTCTTCGCTTCGTCGGCGAAGAAATGAACTGTTTTCCATTTTTCTCATTTTCTGATTTTCTTGGACTTTCGAATCATCCAGATCTGAGTATAGCCGGAATGGACTATGAACTTTACTCATGAACTGTAAATATCATTTTGGATTGGATGGACATTATGACAGCCAATGAAATTGTTTAGAAGGGGTGGACTGTGGCTGGTTGACGTTTTCCCCTTAAGAAAGGGAATATGGTGGACGGAAGTTGGTAAATGAAAAGAATAATCTAAACTAATTTCATTGGTAGAGTGGGAGGAAGCACCTTCTGAACTGGGAGTGCAGGAGGGTATCGTGGGCACTCCGGCACTTTTATCTTTAGTCTTTCTTCTGCTCCTCCACCGAGCAGCAGCTCTCTGTGCTGGGCTTTTCGCCAAGGCTTCGGCCTTGAAACTGATAAGCTCCCAGGCCTGTATTAACTGCTTTCCAATTAACACAAAACTGCTTCTAACTTTTTTTTCTCTTTTCTCTCTCTTTCTAACCCGCTCTGGGGAAAGGGGGGAGAGAGGGGAAGAGCGGAGGTGGGGAACCCCCTCAGCAGAGGGGGGGGAACTCTCATTTCTGTGCTACTCTGTTGTATATCTTTGTATATATTGTAAATATTGTAAATTTGTATATATTCCCTTGCATATTCTGCATTGCTTTGTAAATATGCAGCACCCATTGCTTTGCTAATTCAGCTGTGAGTTTTTTTTCTTTCCCTTCAATTTTCTTTCCCTTTACTTTACAGGGGGGAGGGAGGAGGCTTCTTGGCCTTACCCTTCCAACCCTACGACAAGAATGAAAACTCCTTATTTTATAGTTGACAGGGGACCACTCTATCTCTTTATCTGATAATGCTATTTTTGTGATGTCCGAAAGCTCTAAAGAGAAAAATGATTTACCTATTTTTTCCCTGAGAGTTGCCTCCTCCACAAACAGCTAGATTGGTGTGTGTGATTGTTGGATTCTAATTTTGGAGTTAATGTAGCTCATGTGATAAAAATAATTACTGGCAGATTTACTCAGGTAATTATATTATCTGGAAATAGGGATAACAAAGTTTAGTAGCCCAGCTTGCTCTGAGATCTTCCTAGATTGTTGTGGACCAGCTGTGTAGGTGGGAACATTATAAACTCATTGTGGGCACTGGCCAGATGTGGCAAATCATATCCTGGCTGCACCAAAAGAAGTGTGGCCAGCAGGTTAAGAGAGGTGATTCTGCCACTTTACTCAGCTCTGGTGAGACCTCACCTGGAGTACTGTTTCCAGCTCTGGGGCCCCCAACACAAGAGATACAGGGACTTGCTGGAGCAGATCCAGATGAGTGCCACCAAAATGGTCAGAGGTCTGGAGCACCTCTGCTGTGAAGACAAGATGAAAGGATTGGGGCTGTTCAGCCTGGAGAAGAAAAGGCTCTGGGGACACCTTATAGCTGCATTTCATCTCTGAAGAGGACCTACAGAAAGGCTAGGGAAGAATTGTCTAGAATGGCTTTTAGGAATAGGACGAAGGGCAATGTTTTTAAACTGGATCAGGGTAGATTTATGTTGGCCATAAGGAGGAATTTCTTTACAATGAGAGTGGTAAAATACTAGAACAGGTTGCCCAGGGATGTGATTGAGGCCCCGTCCCTGGAGACATTTAAGATCAGACTTGATGTGGCCTTGGGCAGCCTAATCTGCTTGGAGGTGTCCCTACTCATTGCAGGGGGGTTGGACAAGATGACCTTTGAGGGTCCCTTCCAACCCAATGCAATCTCTAAATCTGTTAATCTATGTAAACTGGAGCGCCTTTGTTTCATGTTTCTAATCAATCACACCATGGGATGAAAACAGAGACTCTGTTTGCCCATTAATGAACAAGTAACAATTGTATTACAGAGTGAATTAATTGTATCAAACAGACATATACACAACATTTCTAATATTGTTTGGTAAAGAGTTTATTCTCAAAAAGGCAACACTATTTCAGCCCGAGCATGCCTTTCTCAAGGACTATCTATATAGCATTCCAACAACTGAAAATAAACTGTAACAGGTCAACACATTTTTCCACTCAAAGGTAGTTCTATTTTGTGAATGAATTCTTCAACATTATTTTAATTCATTACTTAAATGGAAAATTCATTTAAATGAGCTCTAGCTTCAGTCTAGGAGACGAGGTGAAAACCTTTTGACTCCTAGCATACACAGTAATGTCAGTGAAAACTTGACAGTTAACTAAATTCATGGTAAGTTGAAGCTAGATAACTTGATGTAAATTCAGAAATATCATGGGTAAACAGGTAAGAAACCCCTGTATTTCTGAATTATAAATTAGCCAGTAGAAAGAAAACCCATCTACAATGCATAACATAATTTTATGCATTGGTTTTCAGAAAACTATTTTTCTTAACAGAACATTGGTATTATGATCTGCAGTTTCCCAGGACTCATATTTCTATATGAGTTTATATTTCTATGGGATTTTTTTTTTCCATTTTAATGTCATTTCAAAAATTCATTATTTTTTTCTTTGCATTTTTGTACATGCTCTTTTCTTTCAAACTTATCTATGAATGTAATAGATGTGTTTCCAAGTTGTTCTTCAGCTGGCTGATGAATGTGACCTTTATCTGAAAACCTGTTTGTTCTCTGTACTCCGTAGCTTTTGTAACTATTTACAATATGTATTGCACATTATTTGCTTGATCCAATATACAGTGAATTCAAAGCAAAGACTTCCCATTGACCTACACAATTGTTGGGTTAAGCCCTGTGGCCCAAGTAAAAGTAGCTGTAATGAATGACACAAAAATGTAATAAAGAACTCATTTATTGTCTTTATTAAGCTTATTAAAATAACCTAGCGTAGATTATTCAGTTTTCATTTACAAATTCTGATTCAAACAGGATCTACCTGAAGCTCCAGTACGCTGATTGCTGTTGTTTTAAATACATTGAGGTATGAACTTATTACCTCTCCTCTTCTATGTGTTCACTCAGGTTTTCACATGCTGCTGTATATTTTCCATAATCTGCTGAAGACTCAGTTGCTCAGAGGCAAGTTGTTCATTAATGATCTTTGCATTTCTTCCCATTTCTTGGAGCCTTGCTCAATGCCTTTCTGAATCAGTGTGCATGTTTGTTCCACTTTTCTCCTGAGTGCCTCTGGTTTTTTGGGATGTTTGGTAAATGGACTGCTAGTCAAATGGTTTGGGCACATCTATTCTAAGCTCTCCTTGACGAGTAGCTATATATGGCTTTATGCTTTCAGCTGTTATTTGTTCAAGCCAACGAAGAAGCTCTGAGATATACTGTAGGACTGCAGAGTAATTTTCTATAGTGAGATCAATTAACCTTTTGGCCTCACTGATTAGCTTTTCTTGGGAATTACTAAGCTGCCCACAGACCTCCTGCAGTTTTTCTTTGACTTGCTTGTTACATTCATTGATTATCCTTTTAACAGCTGCAGACCAATATTGGACTTTTTCCTGAGCAGCAGATGAGAGCTCCACAACCTTCTGTTTTCCTTTTCCTTCAACATCAGTTATCAGGTCATAATATTCCTGGCTGTAGATTTCCACCGTCTCTCTTACTTGTTCTGTTAGGCGTGTAACAGAGTCAGCAACATCTCCAACATATTTCCTGTGCCAGTCCACTAACGCATCTATGAGATTCTTCAGCCATCCTAGTACCTTGTCTTCCACCTCATAGTATTTCACTGACCATCCAGGTGTAGTTGAATCAAAATACTCTTCCCGCAATGCCTTTACATAAAGGAGCAGCTGGAGCAGATTTTCTGAAAGGTCCTGGAATGTCTTCTGGCTAAAATCTTTAAACTGAGAAATGTATTTTTTAACTTTTTCTGCCAAGGATCTCAGTTTCTGTGCATAATCTGAAGCCACTGCATCTTTGTACAGCTGTTGCACTTGGACTTTGATATCTTCACAATTTTTTGATTGCAAGCTTCTAACCATTTCTTCTGCCTTCTGGAAAACTTGTTGCTCTACTTGCTTCAGTTGCTTAAGCCTGCCTGCAAAGTCCACTTCCTGAAGAGTAGCAAATGTTTGCCTGATTTTTTCCTGCACATGTTTTAGCATTTCTTTAATTTGATCAAGTACATTACAACCTCTAAGAATTGTTTCAGAAGCGGGAACTCTGACTTCCAGATCACTGATAACTGCAATCAAGGCATCAAAGTACTCCTGAAGTTTTGAAAGGCATAAATCAGCACTTTTTGCTACCTTTTCTGTAGTTATACGGTATATTTTTTCACCAGTGTACTTGTCAGACAGCCCAGGGACCTGGAATTTTGTGGTCTTCAGGAATTCAATGGCTGAGTCAATTAAGTGTTTTATTTTCTTGTGATACTCTTCTATTATGTCAATTGTAGCAGCCAAAAGCTTTGATTTCATTCCTTGATAGTCAAAGTGTTCAGCTTGATCTGCTGCTTTTTGATACAGCTGTTTAGCTTTGTCCTTCATCTCTTGATATTTGCCAGAGGCTTCACTGGTAGCTGTGCAAAACTGAGCATCTATTTGATCTATTTGTTTTACAGCAAATGTGTATGCTTTGTCAGCATTATTCTGCATGATATTTTTCATCTTTAAGGTGGCAGCACTAATTTCCAATCCCGTATGCTCCTTATGATACCAATTAACATACCTATAGACTGTGTTCGTCATCTTGGGTAGTTTTTCTTTTAGACCCAACAGCAAGTCTTTGGCAGCATCATCTTTCCAGTTGAATTTTATTTGGATCTGGTCACCTTTCTTGAAAGATATCTCACCTTTTAGTATGTCAATGTCCTTTTGAGGAGCAGACTGAAAATATAGAAAAGGGGAAGAAAAAGGTAGCTTGCATGTAAAACAAATTCAATATTAGTTATGAATGTATTTAAACCTCATTCTGCATCTTAATTTCTGTTCTGTATTAGGACAGCTATACTATTGGGGTTTGTGTGTGTTTTTGGGTTGGCTTTTTTTTGTTTTGTGTGTCTTTTTTGTTTGTCTGTGTCTATTTTGTCTACTGCATGTTTGTTCTTATCTTGAAAGGTTATTTTGGAAGAAATTCTTTTGCATCAAGCTGCTTTTCCCCTCTTCAAACAATGAGATCAGAACATAACCTAGTCTGGTTTATTTTTCCTTCCTTTGTATTACATCCCTACCATGGCTCATAAGGCATGTGTGTTATGTGGGAAAATGAGCTTTCTACTCATTATTAAAGTGAATTCAAAAAGTGGATTCAAAAAGAGTATTTAATTTTGTAATAATTTAAATAAATGAGACTACTTAGAGTGTTACTCAAAGTAATTAAAGATCTTTGAATGAGAATGTTAACACAAATAAATTAATAAATAACATTTCCATCTTTCAGTAGTAAATTGTGAATTATGAATTGGTTGTGGTTTCTAAACTGAGTATAAAGTCTTTCAAGGTAAGATTTTAAATTTTAAATTGTTGTAGTATGCCAGTAATAACAGCATGTTGTGTCAGCAAATCTAGTAAGGTTTTTATTCTCTTGATGTATTATGATATATTAATGGTTTGAAAAAGGTATTCTGCAGACAGTCTGATGTCTTCCAGTGTCCTGATGCTTACAATGGTGAATCTTGTAGTAATTATATGTAGCCTGGTGGATGTACATTAAACCCTATGGGTGGCATATCTAAATGTGGCTTTGCACTTAACTGCCACTGGCTGTGTCTTCTTCATTATAGGAGAGTGCAAAATTAACCACGTGGAGGAGCTGAAACAGCCTTTTCACACAGACGCTACTTTTAGTACTGGAAAGGCCAGTGTAGGAAATAAACATTTTAATTCCTGATAATATACTTCTTTCTCTGTGGAGAAATGGATGGTTAATGTATATCTTAACATAAGCATACTAAATCTTTGAAAGGGATGTTTTTCTCCGACCATACTCAATTTTTTTGATTTTTATTGTTCATATCAAACTTACCTGAGTTCGGTAGTAAACTTTTGCTGTTAGAATGTCAGTGTCTGTTTCAATGACGTAGCCCAAGGTCCCAGAAGAGGGTGATGATATTGACATGGATATGCTCCTGCCAGTCTCTTGATAACTTATATGAACGTCTGTGAAAGCCGGGCTGATGACGTCTAGTGATGCAGTGTTGCTTATGACTCTACAATGACAATGAATACACAGCTATGAAGGAATGCACAAAGCACAGGCTCAATGCAGCATGTTTAGATACAATGTCACCTATTATCTATAGGTACATAAACAATGCTTTTGTCATCAAAAGAAAATGTAGGGCTTTCTTAGCCACATTTCTTAGGATTTAGTCTAACACTTTGAAACTGTCACGTCACTTCAATTTTCCAGTTGTAGATAAAATTGTATTGAGCTCTGTTGAGATTGTTCATTAAATTAGTGCAGCAAAACAAAACCTGTAGCTGTACCACTGTCAGCTTTCTACAGGCTTCTACAAGCTGACTGCATTTTTTTTCCACCAACACATGTACAGGTAGCATTTTTAATCTGCATTTGTTCTTGTGTTCACAGGCTCTGTCCCTTGGAAGTATCAGCACAACACTTAGAGATCAAAATACTCAGTTAGACCACCAACTCTGCCATCCCTAGTACCAATACTTGTGAATAAAATTTACTCTTTAATGGTTTGTGGTAACAAAGCGATCAACCGTTAAAAAACCCTATGTCAATGATCAGATCTAGAACTGTTCTGATTATAAAATACTTTGCTTATATCACAGCAGTTTTGTGAAAAGAGACTGCTTAGAAAAGGTATTCTAGACATTTTGAGAAGGAACAGATTTCCAGCTACTTCAAGAGGGAAGACTGCACAGCCAAAAATGACAGGGTAGCTTCATAGGTCTTTACTAATTACAGCAAAGCACTCTGGGGCATTAGAGATCAAAGCAACAATAGATAATTGACAATTTTGTCTGATATAAATTATATTATTAGAGCAAATATTTACCTAATTCCTGAAAGAGTAAGATCTTCCTTGTAGTTTGCACTCATGTCACGATGTGAAAAGCTGCCAGTTGTCTTCACAATGAAGTTGCCTTCTTCATATTTGTAGTTTGAAATAACTATGAAAAAGATTTCAAAGGTGTGTATTTCCAGAATTTAGCAGGAAACAATACAAAATACATATCCAGTTGTCAGTTAGATGGCCAGTTGTGTGGTGTTTCAGTAGTATGTAAAAATATGCATTAAGAAGCTCAATGCTCACAAAGCCCCAGATAAAAAGATATTAAAATACTTGTTCAAGTGGGGTATTTTAAAATTCAGATTTTCTCTGTATTTAGAGCAACATGACTGCATTTGTGCAGATCTTAAATGGGGATTCTAATTTCTTGAGAGCTTAGAATTTTATTCAGATGTGTACTTTTAGTATTATTAGAAAGTCTAGAACTCAATGCTATATAGGACTTCACAGTTTTCTGAGTTGAAACAATTTCTTAAATCAAATATTCTTAGTTTCTAAAGAAAGTTTTGGTATTTCTTTATCTGAATTGAGTAAGATAAAAATCCACCCTGCCATCATAAGTAACAGGGGAATGTTATGTTGTTCACAATTCAAAGTAAAACACTTCTACACAGAAAAGAGATATTTTCTATTTTTCCCCCACAATATTCCATTAGTATGCCATATATATAGACAACAGCCTTCAAGGCGACTGACTGAGACTCTGATAATAATTTATGAAATAAATGCTGGTGATAAAACTATAATCTAGCATTAATGTTAGACAGACAGCAGCACTACCACATGCAAAGTTCTTTGGGGAAGAAAATAAATTCTGAAAAGACCCAGTATTTGGTCTTCATCCCCAAATTATGGCATACAGAATTTCAATATCTTACCATTCAAGTCATATTCCAAGAATTGCAATGTTGAGCTGCAGGTTGAGTCAATGGACTGTTCAAAAGAGTCCTTTTTGTTTGTTAAGTCTGTTGCCCAGGTGACATTGTACAAAGGGGAAGCAACTTTGAAAGATCCAGCCAAAGCACCAAATGATGGGAAATAAATTCCAGCAGGCAAGGATATTTTGAGAGGGGGAATCTCAATTTTCTGTTCAGGAATTGCAATTGTAGGCAGATCAAAATCTGCAATCTTATTAGCTACTTCATCCAGATCTACCTGGAAATTGCCAAGAGAAATAATCTTTGGAAGAGTGAATTGAGACATAGTTATTTGATATTCAGGTATTGTCACCTCAAAATATGGTATTTTATATTCTTCTAATGTAATGTAATTGGCTCCTACATCCACTTTGGGGAATCTTAGTTTCAGCAGTGTTGGTAAGTTGACATCAAATGGCATTGTGTTTAGTGTCTGTGGAATTTTTATGTTGCGCAAGTCAATGGTGTAAGCTGGGACCTGGAGAGTGGTGAAAGGAACTCTGAACCCTGGAGTGCTGAGAACGGGGCTTGGAGCCTTTAGGTGTAGCTCAGGAATATTGAAAGTGAAGCCATCAGTCAGCTTATTCACAGGTATGGGGAAAAAGTAACCATCATCACTCTTTGTGTACACAAGGGTTGCTGAACCATTTAAGTACTGTTTTCTGTCAGGACTGGTAGTGACATCCAACTTCAAGATATCCCATAAGCTCTTCTCAGAAATGGGACACTTCACGTTTTTGAGGAAGTCCATGTACCCTTCAAAGGATCCAGAAATATCAAACTTTGCCTTTGATTCTTCATTTAATAACTGCATATCATGACTGAAAGATATTGACTGAATTTGGGCTGAACCCTTCCATGCAACTTTCTGGTTTATAGTGCTGATTTTTACTGCAACAACTTCATTAACTGAGGCTGCATCCAGGAAGGAATTTGGCTGGGTGGCCTGAATCTGAAGATCTGCTGATATAACCCAAGCAGCCAGCTCTAAGGTGGCCTTGCATCTCTGAGCTCCTGTTGTTGAGAAAGGTGTATAACGTGCATAGTTCTTCCCATTGTGCTCCCAGACCACATACACACGATGTGTAGATGCTTCAACTGCAAGGATTTCCTTCATTTCATTGTTCCAGAGTCCATCTGCTTTGGAGTGAGCCTCAAGCTTGAGAGATGACCGAGCTCCATTGGCATTCAAATAGCTGTTTGCCTCATGGTCTAGACTTCCAGAAAATGAATTTCCAGTGAAAAATACTCCATCAATATCTGCATTTGTAGAAGTTTCTACTGATACATAAGATGTAAAGCTCTCCAAAGCAAGTTTGTGAGCAACTCTTCCCTTAGCACTTGTGCCATATTTAGGAGTATTAAAGTCATAAGTTAATTTTAGCCCTGAGGAAAGAGTGGGTTTAGACTTAGTATTTCCAGAAAGTTCTTGGCTGAAATTAATTTTTAAAACTGGTAGGTTGATTTCAGCATTTGTTGCCACTGAAGCTTCCATGTTTCTCTTTGTGAGACTAATAGTGCTGTCATGATTTCCTCCTAGAAATTTGTTATTGCTCAGGGACAATGCTGTGGCCAACTTCAAACCCCTTTTTCTGGTCAAACTTGTTGAACCGTCCAGTTTAAATTGCAATGCATCAATAACAGAAGAGGATGAGACACCGAGGTGCCCAATGATATCTGACTGATTGAACAGTCCAGCATTTGCAGATAAAGTAATCACACTAGATTTAAATGCGAAGTCATAAGTGATGTTTCCCATGGCAGGAATTAAGATGTGATTTGATGGGCTGTTGATTCTGAATCTAGGGAGCTTTAGAGTGCGTAGATCCTGTGGAACATGAAGAACAGGAAGTTCCAGAGAAGGGAAGACTAGTGTGTAAGATGGTACTGAAAAGCCAAAAAATGGGACTGTGAAACCTTTTGTGCTTATTTCTTTTGGGAGCACATAACCGAAGGCTGGCATCTCAGCAGTAAAAGGAGAAACCTCAATATTGACAATTGGAATGGTGTATCCTGGAATCCTGAAGGTCCGTGGTAGTTTGTTTAGTGATGTCTGTATTTTGTATTTGTCAAATTTTGTTTTGGCTTCATTATACGACTTAGTGAGAAAATCTAAAGCAGTGTTTCTTCCTTTCTCAAAATACCTGTTAAAAAAAATGATGTATTTATTAAATGCTTCATGCACTGCTGCTAAAGGAAGTGGGATTACATGCATATCTTTGTTTTTGTCATATTGAGCATTTAAATTTAAATCAAAGGATTGTCTTGTTGTCTTCAGTAAATGTTTCAGGCCTACCTTTTCCCATAGCGAATAATCTTTTAGCTGAGGAGTTTTGATTCCAGTGTAGGGAACTTGAAGCTGAGCAATGGTTAGAGGAATATTTAGGAAGTCAAGGTTGGCATCTCCATTCATATCAAGGTGAACTTCAATTTTGTCATCATTGTTGCCAGCAGATATATTATGGGAGTATCTGTACTGATTGAACCTGCCAATAGCTTGCCAGCTGATCTGCTGAACAGAGGAGCTCAGTGCAAAACCATAGTTATTCAGGAAGTCAATTTTGCCAGTCAGTTTCATTGGGAAGCTGATTTTCACATTTCCATCATTGTTTGTTAATAAACGAATTTCAAAAGGCTGTGCCAAGAAGGATAACTCATTATTTACAGTTCCAGTAATCCGTCCATTGAGACGAGCATTGTGAGAGCCTGTTAATTCTACTTTCGTTCCTCCAAGCTGTCCTGTGCCTTTCACATTGAGAACGCTGTGTCCCACATGCTGTGACTCAATTTCAGATTGAATCTGAATTGTTGCATAATTTAGAAAACCACATTCATACTTGATAGCTTGGTTGACTTTCAGGTACTTATCATTTATTCTGTTGTTAGCAGAAAATGCAATAATGGGGCCTTCAACTCTGAAAGTGGCATGTGAATCATGAGTGCCTTCATCAGAGAAATTAGGAGAAGCCCATTTCCAATTCCCCTTACCAGTGGAGGTAAAAGATATATGTCCTGCTTCTACCTCTGTTGTCATATTATTGACCAGATCAGCCTGGCTGGAGAAATCAGCTTGTGGAATATTCAGTCTGTGGGAATATGCTGTTCCACTCTGCATCCAAATTTTTCTTTGCATCTTGACCATTAAATTGTTCTGTAGTTCTATTGAATATTTTGTTGTATAAAAGTTTGCTCTGGTTTCAGCTTCACCTTCTATCGACGTCCCTAAAAATACCACTTCATTGGTGTGATCAGCTTTAAGGAACTTGTGGTTGACCTTCATGGAATTTTTAAGGTTCAGCTGCCTCATCTCAGGAGCCAAGAGACGTGAATCTGCAATAACACTAAAAACTAGAAAGTCTAATTTGGATGTTGTTTGAGCTGAAAGGGAGGTTACAAACTCTGGACTGTTTGCTGATTTTGTAGTATTATGAACCTCAGCATGTGCAGATAGTGTAAAGAATGGAGAGTTGACTCTGAAAGCACCAGATAATTTGCCAAATGTAGGGAAAGTCACATCATGTGGGATATGTGGAAGCTCAAAATCTGGTATCTTCATGTTAGGAATCTCGAAGTCATTTAGATTTAGCTTTGGAACCAACAGTTCAGGTATTTGAAACTGAGGCATTTGTATTTCTGGAAAAGAAATGTCAGAAAAAGGCATATCCTTCATCTTCAGATCTTTAAAATATAAACCAATTGCAGGCAACTGAAATTCGCCAGAAACTACTTTGTCTATTATTGCCACTATCTGACGTTTAATCTCATTCAAGTCAATTTTCCAGGAAGGAACTTCAAAGCTATTTACAACTGTGAATTTTGGGGTAGTAAATTCCATTGGGATTTTCATGTCCTTAAGTTTCTTAAAATTTATCTCATAGGAGTGGATATGCAAATCAGTCATTGGAAGAATGAAGTCTGGTGTTCGAAATGTTGCTTCCCGAAGACTTCGGAGACTAACCTCAAAGGCAGGTATAGTAACTATAACAGTTCTGATTTCAGGGACTCTAAATCCTGTTTCTACAAACTGCTTTATATTTTCAGCCCAATTTTTTAGATCATACTTTTCAGCCAAAGCAATGATTTTCTTCAAAGCTATGTTCCACTGGTCAGAAATGTGTACAACAACAGAATTGTAGAACTGGCTTATCTTCTGAAGAAACCACTGGAATTCCTGGGAAATATCCATTTCAGAAATCCTCTCTCGCAGGTCTTCCAGATATTCATTTACCTTGGCTTTAAGATTTGCAAATGTTGTTGAGTTTATGAGCTCCCTGAACCAGTTAATTATTGCAGCAAGCTTGGTTTCCTTTAGCTGTTCCATGTATTTTGAAATCACAGCTCTAAAATCTCTCATATACTGTTTCAGTGTTTCTGCTTTCTGTGGAAGTTCTAGATTTCTGAGTTCTTCATTTATCTTGTGGGTAATTTCTTGGATTATTTTATTTGTGTCATCAACAAACTGGTTATAGTCAAATGATTTGAGTGTTTTAATAATCATGTCAAGGAACCTGTTGACTTCCTTTATCATCATTTCATAATCAAAGGTTTGCACTTTCTTGACAGCATCATCAATAAAAGCAACAACTTTATCAAAGCATGTTTTCACATCAATATTTTTCAAGTAGATGGTCAGTTTCTGGACAGTTTCTTTTATTCTGTACTGGTTAAGCAGTTCTACCATTCTGTCCATTAAAAAATGTGCCTGCTTATCTATTTCATATTTTACAATCAGATTGTGCACATGACTTCGAAAAGTGCTGATTTTCTCAGACACTTCATACTCCTCCATCCTGTTCAGAATGAAGTCTTTGATTTGTTCAAGAGCTTCACTAATTTTTTCAACTGGTAATGAACGCTTCAATTTTTCTAAAACTTTTTTAGCATCAAAGCTTTTAATCTGCTGTTTCAAATTTTCTGCAAAGCTCCTGACATCAATATTCTGAATCTGAATCTTGAGTTCTTCCAGATTTTCCTGCATCCTAGTTGTAATCTGGTATTCATCATCTACATTTTTAATCCAAGCCAAAGTGCTGCTTCCAATTTTGGTAGGGTGAAACTGGCGGAAAAAAAATTGCAGTTTTTGAATAGTGTCAACTACAATAATTTTTATCTTATATTTGTTATCTAAAGCTGCCATGGTTTCAACTATTTGGTCAAGAAGCTGTTCAATAAGTGCTTTAATGTCATACTTCTCATAATGATCCTTGATATATTGCTCAATTTGTATCAGATAGGCCTGCAGCTGAAATAGTATTTCTTGAAGATTGTCCATGGTTTTTTCCAGCATAATTTGGAGATCATCAGATGTTATTCTGTAGTCCTTTGTGAAAGCAACCAAATTATTTTTCATGCTTTTAACTCTGCCTTTCATATCTAATTTTTCCACATAATCATTAATGTGCTGGGGGAGTTTATCCAAAGTTGACTTGTATTTTCTCATATGTTGTTCTATGTTAATGCTTTTCAGGTAATTTTGTATGGCCTGCAGTGTGGATAGAATGGTGCCTCTGATTTGTTCAAGGTAAACTGGCAAATGTTTCAAGAATGGCAGGTTAATAACATGGATATCTTTATTTTTGTCATACTTCACAGAGCCAGAGATGCTGAACTCTTGAGGCTCTGACACACTGTTCCTGAGGCCAAATATGTCAATTAAATTAACTTTTTCAGATGTAAATGGTAATATGACTGATGTATCCATTACAGAGAGATCTGCTAAAGCTCTTCCACTAAGCTCCACACCAGCTTTTTCCGCATCGTTGTAAGCACTGAGATCTTGTGTATAAACATTATTGTTTATCTGACTTTTGAATTTCCAAGCACTTGACTGCTCGGATGGAGTAAAGAGCACATGAACTTTGTCATCAAGCAGGGTAGTGTATCGTCCTCTAGACTTCAAGCTATGACTGCTAGATCCTCTGTAATCATGGGAGAAAGTGAAAGCAAGAGGCTCTGCTTTAAGTAGGAATTTGCTGTAAACGTCTCCTGTGTGCTCACCCATAGCAATAAGCTTTCCATTACCGCTGGTATGAACGTCAGTAGTGATAGTAAATGGGGCCATGGTGGAACGCACGACATTGGCGAAATGGAGAAATTTGGAATCACAGTTTGTGTTCATAGTAACTGTGGAAGCAAGTCCTGCCACATTCAGATTAACCCTGTGAGTCACTGCTGCACCTTGAATATTTGCAACTGTATCTGATTTAAGGTTTGAGGTTAGATCAGCATATGTAATGGTGTAGGTATGCCTTATTTCATCTCCTCCATAGGCTCCTCTGATATTGCCACCCAAGTTCAGCTTCAGAAACTCAAGAAGCAGTTCTGCTTTGTTGGAAACTTCTGTTTTACTGTATTTAATATTATTGCTTAGTTTAGCTGTAAGTGAGGTAGGCTGCAGTTGCAGGTCAAAAGCATGCTTGTGGAACTTGTCAGAGCCGAAGCTGTTGTCTAACTTAGAAGCAAACGTTAAGGATAAGCCAGGAATATTCAAGTCATTTGTATAATCCAGCTTGACCTCTTTGAACAATCCTTGCAAATTATTTGAAAACTTGAGTCCTTCTCTATTAACTCTGAAATTTAAAACATGCTTGTTGTCCACACCTAGGACTGTACTCTGATATTCACTTCCCACTGTTATTTCCATTAGACTCACTCTTCCACCCAGGTTGAATTTTCCGCTGTTTTTACCATAGCGCCCAGAAGAGGATAGTGACATGGAGCCTCCAGCAGTATCAAGTTTGGCATTCACTTCACAATGCATTGTCAAGGGACTGAACTGCACATTTGTGGTTGCACTGCTAGCTAGACCGTATTGATTGACATTGAGCGATGATTTATGTGCAACTCGATTCCTTTGATCAGTCATAGAGATATCAACATTGAAAACAAGATCCTGGGAATTGAGAGAACCTGCAAACAAGGCATAGTACTGGGCTTGCTTGTAAGAGGCTTGGGACTCAGATCGGAGAGCTGCCAGCTTCTTTGACAAAATTAATTCAAGCTTGTTGACACCTGCAATATGTTGATATCTCCCATTTGTTTCAGATGTAATTTTCAGCTGGCACTTTTCATACTTCAGTGAAGCTGTGTTCTTCAGTAGTCCATTTTGTGCATCAGAAATGGAAGTAATGGAAAATGAATCATCACTGTATCTGCCAGATATCTGATTGGTAGTCTGAAGGTAAGAAGAATCCAACTTCAGATTTGATTTTCCTTCCCAAATCTGTCTCTTTTCACTGTATGAGCTTGAGAGAGTGTAAACACTTCTTGCAAAGACAGAAGCCACTTCCAGCTGTCCCTCCATGTTAACGTTATTGATGTTCACATTATTTGCCTTTTCACAAACAATATCACTGGAAAATGAAAGCTGAGCACCAAGAGTACTGGATGCTGTAAGTGATATGGTGTAGTTTGCAACTGGATTAGGTTCATGACTCTTTGTCCTGGCCAACTTAAAATCTGATGTTAAGAGTCTGTGCTTCAGGTGATTTTCATATGCACAAGTGAATCCAGTTCTACCATATGATGCTTCTCCAGCACCTGAAATAGGAGAAAGGAGAAAAATATGTCAATAAACTTTTATATTACTGCTTGAATTGCAGTTATTGATATTATACCATTTTACTCTAAAGGCCAAAATAGTTCAGTAAATCCTGAATATTTACAATGTTTTGAACTATGAATAAGCTAAATCACTATCCTACTCTACTAAATAAAATTATGTAAGGTTGCATAAACTTATATCATTATTAAAATGTAGATTAAGATAATGGACTCTCAAGAATAACCCATATCTAATATTCTTGGGTTTAAGGTTTTCTTTATCATGCTTCATTTAGAGTGGGGAGTTTAGAAAAAGACCAAAGTTAGCTTGTCCTTTTGCAATTTGAGAACTCAAACTGCAATTTTAGAGGAACTAACTTAAAAATACCAGTCTTAAGACCCATCCAGTCTGAGTCCAGGATAACTGCTATGTATTTATGGCAATATACAAACATATAGAAGTAATAAAAATAAAATAAAATGAAAAAAAAATTTAAAATACTGGTTTCTCCTTTAGTACCTGAATAGACAGTATCATGTAACATCTTTAAAAACAAGGAGAAAGTGATTTAAGAAGTATTTAAATAGGAAAATGAATGTACTATACTCGATACACAGGAAAGAGAGTAATTAAAACACTTTTTGCCAACATTACAGTATTAGCATACATGGTTACCTTTCATACTGTAGGAAAGTAGCTCAAAAACAGAATCAGTGTTTGTGGTATAAGTAGTTCTTACACTGGATGCTTTCTCTGTGGTGTTATTAGCCAATGTGTATGTTGCTGTCCAGTTGTAATAGTTGCTGTGCACATTAGCAGAGACCTCTAAAGATCCAAGTGAAGGCACATGGAGAGGATAGGATTTTGGAACAGTGAATGTTGGGATTCTGTATTCCTGAGATGGCACACTTATTCCCATTGACTCCATTACCAGAGGAGGTGTTTTAACAGTCTGTGGCACCCTCATGTCATGAGATGATCTTCCACCAAATGGCAATGGGATATTAATGAGAAAACTGTCTTTATTGAATCTGTATCTGATCCGGCCATCACTAGAAAAACAGAAGTGATTATTAGAAATAGTATGTTCAAGAAGCATATAAAGAAATTTCCATGATTCCTATTACTCCCATGATACTGAGCTTACTTACATGCTTGTATCAATGTCTTAACTTTAGGCTTAGAAAAAAATGTTATTATTGCTTATTATTATAATTTTTTAAGCACTCATCTATCAGGATTTACTAAAAGCACTTTCAGTATCAGTGAATCATGTCAATGTTTTTTCCTCTTATTTTGTAGTCAAGGAAACTCATAGGTCAAGTAGTCCAGAAACAGATTCTTTCTGGTAGGCCCTGAATTAGAATTCAAAGGCTCCTGACTCTTTTGTTCAGACCATGGCTAACTTTAGCTCACAGGTGGAAAGTGTCATTCAAGAGGCTAAATCCACAATGGTTGTGATTCTTGTGTTTTAATTTTTAGTCTGAGAATCCAAATCTGCTTTATGAACATGAATGAAAAGATGTATTGGCATGAGAATGATCCTTAAAATGAAAGAATGAGAATTAAATTAGCTGACATATAGGGGGGAAAAAAATCCTCCAAAAACACTGCTGTACTTGTTCAGCACAGCATGTTAAATACCAGAAAAAAGTAACTATATTCTTCTTAGAAAAAGGAATGGATTCTTATAGAAATTCATGACAAGACGTATGAGCATGTGACTGTTTGAGGCGGTGCCTTTAACAAAGGGACACTATGGCCGAATGTTTATAAATAAAGGACAGGTCTAAACTAATTTCATTGGTGGAGAGGCAGAAGCACTGCCTTAAGTTTTGATTCCCAGTGGGACTAGGTTCAGTTCTTCTTTTTCTTCCTTGCGGCAGCTTGCAGCTTTCTGGGCTTTCGGCCAAACTGACCTTGAAACTGATAAACTGCAAGGCCTGTATTAACTGCTTTCCAATTAACAACTGCTCCTTTTTTCTCTCTCTTTCTAACCCTCTCTGGGGAAAAGGGGAGAGAAGGGGGATACAGGGGTGGGGAACCCTCCTCAGCAGAGGAGGGAAATCTCATTTCTGTGTGACTTTGTTGTATATTTCTGTATATATTGTAAATACTGTAAATTCTGTATATATTTCCCTGCGTTCCCTAAACTGCTTTGTAAATATACAGCACACACTCCTTCGCTAATCTGGCTGTGTGTTTTTTTTTCCCTTTCAATTTTTTTTTTTCTTCCCTTTACTTACAGGGCGGGCCTTTCCCCCAACCCTACGACAGAGCATTATAGAATAATTGAATTATTAAGATTGGAAAAAACCTTTAAGATTATAGAGTCCAACCATAACCCAACTACCAGGACCACTAAATTATAGCCTGAACAGCCACATCTACATGCTGCTTGAACTGGTGGTGACTGCACCTCCTCCCTGGACAGGCTACTACAGTGCCTCACCACTCTCTTAGTGAAGTTTTTCCTAACATCCAGTCTAAACCTTCCCTGGCACAACTCATTGCCTCTCACCCTATTGCTAGTTACTTGGGAGAAGAGGCCAACACCAGCCTCACTAGAGCCTAAACCCATAAATTATATAGATTTTATCTTTCTTATCATGTGTTTCAAAAGTTTCATTCAAATATTCATTATTTATTTAATTCTAAAGAAAAATAAATAAAAGTGTAACCATTTGACCAGGATCTAGGAATGGAAAAAAATAGTTTGTCATATGAAAAGCTTGTGGGGGAAAAAGTGTAATTATGCAAATGCAAAACAGGAGGAAACTTGGCCTTAATTTGTGTATGAACAATAAGCTGGCAAAAATTATTTTCTTGTTTGCCTATCTGGTCTTTTATATTACAAAATCATCTTTTTTTGCCCTTAGAGCTACATCCTAAAATTAAAATTAAGCAAACACTTTTGAAATTTTCTCCCTTACATCAAATGGTTCAAAAAGCAACATCACACATCAGTAGAAATTCCTATTATTCTAATTATAATGTGCAATTCTGATGAAAATATAAAGAAAAAACATTGTTTTCCTTGCTTATCCTTAACTTAGGGACACAATGGAAGCAATAGATATGCGTATCATTAACATACAGTGTCATATGACTATAGTGAAAGATGGAAAAAAAGATTGGAAAAGATGGAAAAAATAGTGCTAAGAGAGATACAATGCAAGTCTGTTCTCCATCCAGATTTTGTATTCCAATCTTACACTAGCTTCTGGTGTCCTTCACATTCATTTCAGCCATCAATATTTCCCTAGCTCATGGGAAAACTAATACAGACATGATTTCTATTTATCACAGTGGTAGATGGGGGTTTATTCTGAAGAATCCTTGAATTCTTATACATATGCAGAGCAGCAATGCGTTATGAACACTAAATGGCAACAACAATATGTCCTAGGAACTGTAATGAAAGCAAATCCTGGCAGGTACATGAGCATTTTAAAGTCTGGATCAATTCTGGCTGACTTACAGTGTTATTTCTTAGGAAAAAAAAAAGAAAAATTGTATGGCTTATCTGCCTTCCAGTCTCCCTTTTTGCTTGTCAAAGACTTTTGTTTTGTATGTGAGGGAGAATGGGAAGAACTGTCCAATAGGACTGCACACGAAGAAGTAGAGGCACTAGGGTTATGGCCAAAGGCAAAGGATCTGTAGGGATGCAGAATGGGAAACCTGGTTTCATTAGCTCTGTGGCTTACAATATAGATTTCTGAATGCAGTATATTTGTTCAGTTCTCATTACTACATAACATAAATACTTAAGGATATATTCATATACTGTAGGACTGACCACTGTAAAGTCAACACTGTATTAAAGACATGCATAATTTTCTACATATAATTTAATCTCTGATCTTCAAATTTTTTTTTATGATTCCTATCTTATGCTAAAGCTTACAGCAATTCCACTCTGTTTTATAAAAGAAAGTAAAACAAAAGAACATAAAAATATGAAAAAAACCCAAACAAACACACAACTATTTTCATTTTCCTAAGTGACTATCCTAATTTCCATACCCTTTCAGGAAAATTTCTTCAGGAATGGTGATAACAGGCAGCTTCATTTTCTGAATGTTGAATTCCTGCAGTCCACTTAGTTTGTTTTGCAGAGTCTGGGCATAAGGGACATCTTTTGATGCCTTTTGCAGCCAGGTGTTGATTGCCTGTAATGAAGAGACAAGTTTTTCAAAGTAAATAAGTTTTAGGGCTTCCCAGGAAGTTATTCTAACTGTTCATCTAATGACCCCATGGCATCTGATAAAGTGACTAGTTAGGTAAAAAATTGAACTATACATTTTACTTTATCTGATGAGTACTTTTACAAGCAGTTCCCATTTTGATTTCTCTGAGGGAAGCAAGAATTCACAAGGGCTATGTGGTCAAGCTGTGATATCTACTATAGGTTGAAACATACCACAATGAATTGTGATGCAATATGTCGCAGTGTCATATCTGTATAAGTCACTTTCTGATCCAGTAGTTCATTGGCATGCTTTTGTAAAAGTTTTGGGTAGCCTGAAAAGTCAACTGGGAAGCCAGAAGACAATTTTTTTGCAGCAGCAGTGATACCTGAATTCCACTCTAGCTCAACTTTCTCAGAATCTGAAAATCACAAATTGAAAAAGAAAAGGGTAAAATTAATAATATTCTTATGCTGTCTGGGGATATACTATAAATGAATATAACAAGATGTTTAAATTTATAGATTGGACAAGTGGATCATTCTTTTGTCTTTACCATATCTGAAAACAACTCTTTTTGAAATGGAGTTTCCATGTGTTGTTGCAGCTGAGCTCAGCTGAAGGTATCCTTTAGCTGGTATATAATTAACCAGCGCTTCAGTTCTAAGTTCTGTTCGCAGGCGAGGAACTAAAATGGAACCTCTTAACACTGCCTCTTCCATTCCAGCATATCTACAAAGGTAAAAAGCAAATGTGAATATAAAACCTTTCCCTCTACTTTTTCACTTACATTTTAGGAGTACTTTCAATATGTAAAGGCATAATAGATGTTATTAAAACACAGATTGAATTAAACTTGTAAATTCTGGACCAACTCATTGAAAGTTTTTCAGCTTCTGCTTGTTACATTTGGAAATCTGTAGTAAATTATTACAATGTTACTGGGCAGAAACACACAATAATTGTTCTGTATTTATTTCATAATCCTAAAATGGATAGAAATCTGTACCTGTCTTGGTAAAGTTGTACTTGAACCAAGTTTTGAACTGCTTACTCAAGTTGAATTCTTTGCTAAGGATATAGACTGTGGCCCTGAATCACATAGAAACAAAACACTTGATGAAATATATTATGCCACTGGGCTTCATTTTTCTTTATCCACATTTATTTTATATCTTTGTAACTTTGTTGACTTGAGGAAACTTTGAATATTATGCTAGGGCAAATGAAAGGGAATTGAGGTCCCTGACATCTGTCCAAAGCTCCTACTGATATCAGAGGCAATTCTGCATGAACAGAAAAGACAAAGACTCCCTGGGGCACTGTGACCATTTGAGGCTGTGTCTTTAAGAAAGGGACAGTGCTGGAACACTCTCTGGCTGAATGTTTTAGTATCAAAATGAAAACATGATATTCTAAACGAATCTCATTGGTAGATTGGTAGAATGCAACTTTAAGTTTTAGTGCAGTTGGAATTTTCCTCAGTTTCTCTCTGTCCTGCTTTTCCAGCCTGTCTGCTTCTGAGCAGCCGGAGTTTGACCTTGAATGCCAGATAAGCAGAACTAATCCCTGCATGCACTTTGAGGCCTAACAAAATTTCATCCTTATTAATTACCTTTTCTCTCTCTCTAGCCCTTTTTGGGAAAAAAGGGAGGTAAGGGGAGAGAGGGAGGTACAGAGGGGAAACCCTCCTCTGTCCAGAGGAGGGAGTTTTGTTCTGATTATTTTTCTTTGCTGTGTATTTCTGTATATATATTGTAAATACTGTATATTGTGTATATATATAATCTGCATTTCATTTTGCTTGTAAATATAGCATATCCTTTTGCTTCTTCGACTGGGCTAGCTGTGGTTTCTTTCTTTGTGGGGGAGGGAAAGCTAGGCCTTCTCTCAACCCACCACAGGCACCATCAAGATCACAGAATTCCATGGAAGACTGAGGTTTATTAAAGAATGTGATCAGCTCATTTCACTATGGACTTGTGAGGCAGGCAATTTTAGAAACCCTGGCAGGCTGAACATTTCTGTTAGCTCTCCGGTAGATGTTCCCAGAAATATTCTCATTGTGAAGCGTGGGAATTTTTACAATAAGCTCTCAGTTATATTTGGTTTTGCTGCTTGTTGAGTGCCATTAGATTTCTTCACGGGGAGATGTAATAACTTTTTTTAGAGCCAAACATACTTGGTGAAAGAGAATACCTCTCTGAACAAACCTACCCTTATTTATATCTTAGATTATCACACCTGCAATAACACTAGTACAATGCTATGTATGTGCAGAAATGGAAGAATTAGCTCCAGGAACTTGTAATATAAATTATATATATACACATATAGTAGGAAAGATCAGTTGGAGTACTGGATGTATTTATTTGATTGTGCATACAATTCTTCCAGGATTTTCAAAGAAGTTTTGAATGAAAAGTGTATATGTTTCTCTACATAAGCAGTTTCACAGTATCACAGTATAACTAAGGTTGGAAGAGACCTCAAGGATCATCGAGTCCAACCTATCAACACAGACCCCATGACTAGACCATGGCACCAAGTGCCACGTCCAATCCCCTCTTGAACACCTCCAGGGACGGCAACTCCACCACCTCCCTGGGCATCCCATTCCAATGACGAACGACTCAGTGAAGAACTTTATCATCACCTTGAGTCTAAACCTCCCCTGGTGCAACTTGAGACTGTGTCCCCTTGTTCTGGTGCTGGTTGCCTGGGAGAAGAGACCAACCCCCTCCCGGCTACAACCACTTTTCAGGTAGTTGTAAAGGGCAATGAGGTCACCCCTGAGCCTCCTCTTCTCCAGGCTAAACAATCCCAGCTCCCTCAGCCTCTCCTCATAGGGCTTGTATTCAAGGCCTCTCACCAGCCTTGTTGCCCTTCTCCGGACATGTTCAAGTGTTTCGATGTCCTTCTTAAACTGAGGGGCCCAGAACTGGACACAGTACTCAAGGTGCGGCCTAACCCTGCTCCTGCTGGCCACACTATTCCTAATGCAGGCCTGCAGGCCAAGATGCCATTGTCCTTCTTGGCCACCTGGGCACACTGCTGGCTCATATTCAGGTGGCTGTCGATCAGTACCCCCAGGTCCCTCTCTGTTTGGGAGCTCTCCAGCCACTCTGACCCCGGCCTGTAGCTCTGCATGGGATTGCCATGGCCAAAGTGCAGCACTCGGCACTTGGACTTGTTGAAAGCCATCCCATTGGACTCTGCCCATCTGTCCAGTCAGTCGAGGTCCCTCTGCAGAGCCTTTCTACCCTCTAACTGACTAACATCTGCTCCTAACTTGGTGTCATCTGCAAACTTGCTGATGACTGACTCGAACCCCTCATCCAGATCATCAATGAAGATGTTAAAGAGCACAGGGCCCAGCACTGATACCTGGGGGACTCCACTGGTGACTTGGCTGCCAGCTGGATGTGGCACCATTCACCACCACTCTCTGGGCTCGGCCCTCCAGCCAGTTCCTAACCCAGCACAGAGTGTAGTGGTCCAATCCACGAGCTGACAGCTTAGACAGCAGTTTGCTGTGGGGGACGGTGTCAAAGGCCTTGCTGAAGTCCAGGTAGACCATATCCACAGGCCTCCCCATGTCCACCAGACGGGTCACCTGATCATAGAAGGAGATCAGGTTGGAGAGGCAGGACCTGCCCTTCCTAAATCCATGTTGGCTGGACCTGAGCCCTTGGCCGTCCTTCCGGTGCGCAGTGATTGCCTCCAGGATAATCTGCTCCATCACTTTCCCTGGCATTTCTCCCATATGACATAAAATTTCCCAGAATTTTCTGTCTTCAATAAAACCTTCCACTCTCTTAATCAAAGATATCTATAAAAGTCCAAGTGGTTTTCTGAGTTACC
Organism: Melanerpes formicivorus; assembly: GCF_026170545.1. Classification (NCBI taxonomy): domain Eukaryota; kingdom Metazoa; phylum Chordata; class Aves; order Piciformes; family Picidae; genus Melanerpes; species Melanerpes formicivorus. The sequence continues at coordinate 2,118,964 of NW_027142409.1, forward strand.
TTATCTGGCCAGTAAAAGTAACTTCAGAAATCTTCTTGTTGTTGAAGTCTAAGACAAAGGTGTATGCTTTCTTCCCAGGAATGGATTCATCAGTAATTCTGAAGCTTGTACCAAAGTCAACATCAATATCTGGAATGTGGACATTGCTGGTCAAAATCTTTCTGTCTCTGTTGTACCTGAGGGTCAGTGTGGCCTCATGGTGATTTACACCTGGAAAATATAGTGTACATTGGTTGTTTTTAACTATGGAATCTGTTTAGACTTTCTATGAAAGGAACATAAAAAAAAAAAAGATTAACTGGAAATTATATCACTCTGGAGATCCAATGCAATCTTTGATGAATTTGAAGCAGAAACTGGGAAATGTCTTTTTTCTTTATCTAGTACACACACCATACATTGATCCAATAGCCCTGTCACTGCTTTTGTTATGTAACCTCATAATCCCACATATTATCCCTTTGAACAATTTGCTGTTTATGCAGTTCTCAATTTGTATGTTTTGCTTCCACATTTTATCAGAAACAGTTTTTTTTTTCCCTTATATAGGACTTGTCAACTTTTCTTCCTTGATGCCATTCACCGATGTCACACTTTTATCTCAATCACAGGGAAGCATTCTGAGATACAAAATTAGCTACAGATAATGGAAATCTTGCACTGGGATTGCATACCTAGAAATGAAATGGAGTTAGTGTTGTCATGTTTGGTTGTGACAAAGTTCTATTTTATAATGTAAATAATTCTGTCATGGTTTATTCATCGAGAACTTTTTCCCATTAAATGACATAGTTCAAAAGTGAGCTAAAGCATTTTGGTTTTTCAGACTCTTACCTTCTGCCTGGACAGCAAACTTTAAGGTGTCTATCAGATCACTTCCTTTTCTCTGAAGATCATAGTTTGCACTTGCAGAGTACTCCTTCACTTCTCCTGTGGACACCAATTCAACTTCAAATCTAAAGAAGAAATAAGTAAGAATCTTGTAAATAACTACTTGTAAATAACTACTTTTACCATGATCACAAACAAAAGAAATCACACAGCTCTCAATAGCTGCTCTTGCTAGTCTGTTTTCTAAAGTAAGCTTTAAGTAAGAGGGTACTGTAGATACTAAGCCCTAAGAGAGAACATAAAAAAAATATAGTTAAAGCTGCTATGACTAACCTAGATTCTCCAGTCAAGGGAAAATATGGAGCTGCCTCTGTGGCACTGGCATTAGAATAGAGATATTTGGTGCAGAAATTTAGACCAACAATGAAAGGCTTGCAAGAAGTCCAGGTTTCTTGGTTCTCAATCAGAGGTGGAATCTCTTCAGTTTTGGCTGGAGACACCAAATGTAGTGTATTGCTGGAACACAAAAATGAGCCATTTATTCCCAAGACAGGTGTTCAAACATTGTCCTATTAACCATGCTGTTTTGTGAATAAAAATAACTATTGAAGGTGAGGGCTTAATGAAATAACATGTAGGGGTTAAACAATCAGGTGGTTTACTACTGTAGGTATTATTAAAACTATGTGTATTGAGACATTTACCCTCTATAAAATCAACACAAGTAGTTAATTTAAATTAAATTAAAAATATGCATTGCTATTATAACAATTTCCTTTGAAAAAAATCCCCAAATAATAGAAATTGTAAGAATCTTGATGCAAATTTCAGAAACTAGTGACAAATCAAAGAATCTAGGAGTCATGACTCCCACTTGCAATGTAATTGGGCTATTTGCTTAACTTACAAATTAAGTGATCCCAGTTTAACGATGTCTGGGATCTTTTTGAACTGAAAATTTCTCCATGCTTGCCCTAGCCTTTTAATTCCATTACAATAAACCCTAAAAGGGTAAGGGAAGAACACTGCCTTGAAAGTTCTCATTACCTGATACTGAGGAGCTTTGTTGGAGTCTTTGGAGCAGGAATGCTGAATTTCAGCTCTCCAGCTTTCATACTAATATATGCTTCAATTCCAGACTCATGGAATATATTAGAATTCACCTCCACGCCACTTCTGGCAAACTCAGGCACATTTACTCCCAGGTGTGTTACAAACTCAACTGCTACTGAAGGTTTAGCAATGAGTTCTGCTTGCATCTATTCAAGAAAAAGAAAAAGAAAAAGAAAAAGAAAAAGAAAAAGAAAAAGAAAAAGAAAAAGAAAAAGAAAAAGAAAAAGAAAAAGAAAAAGAAAAAGAAAAAGAAAAAGAAAAAGAAAAAGAAAAAGAAAAAGAGGTGTTTTATTTAACCACACTTCTCATTGGTTTTATAAAACAAATGTGATATTCTTAATAATCTAAAAGTAGATTTTATATAATCTGATGTTGCTAAACAAAAAACTTGATTCCAAATTCACGCAAGCAGAGAGACCACATTAGTGGAAGCTGTAATGTAACAAATTCAGCAAGATAACACCATGGAATCTTTCCTACTTTAACATGAAAATACTCATGCTCCAGAAAGATTTTGTACATGGAGTTATTTGAATGTAATAAATCTGAAGACAAGAGTCAGTTTTCCATTGTAAAAAACAAAGGGCAATTTTCAAAAACAATGAGCAAAGTATTTGACAAAAAAGAAACAGATCCAAGATTTGAATTTCTCTAAATAGAAAATGCCTTGCCTTATTTTCAAGCTTTTGGTTTGGCAATTACAGAAAGAAGGAGCAGAATGCAAAAATCTGGAAAATATTACCAAAGGTAACTAAAAGGCAATCAATATTAAATTTAAAGAATAATTTATTTTTATTATTATTATTACTATTATTTTTAATTAAATCATTGTGTGGTAGAACATTAAAAGTTAGGTGAACTGAAACTATTGAGCAATCAATACAAAATATTGACTAAATTAGAGCAAAAATAGCTATTAAAATAGCTATTAAAAGCATAAAAAGATTTAACAGGACAATTAATATTGTGTCACATGTTCTTTAATTGTTACAATTTAAAAGTGTTTCCTTTCAGATTAAAAAATAAGTTTCATTTAATTCAATTTTCAATATCAAAACTTTCACTTTGAGTTGGCCTCATTAAAACTCTTGAATATTTGTTTTGAAAAGGAAATTCAGATGCTGTAACTTTTGTACTATTCTCATTTGAGAGAAGAAAGAGAGACATAAACATATTGAAAGGATTATTTTTGCAAGAGTGATTAAAATACTTTTAATACATAAATCTGTTTTAGTCTCATAATTTATTATATCTACTGCTTTTTAATTTAACATGTGTCACCCACAAGTTAGCTGGAGAGGTTTTTTTTTTTTCATTTCAAAAGTATTAAAAAAAATTCTTCTACTGTTACAGTTTTGCCCATAAATGAGATTGCAGATTATTAGGAGGAGACAAAATATAGATGGCTTACGCTTTTTTGATGAATCTTCATAGCAACTTTGGCCCCAGGTGTTGCTATTCCAGACAAGGCAAACTTCAGTTGCATACCTGCTCCAGTTGGGAGCTCAAACTCATTGTCCATGAACATGTAGTGAACAAATAAATCCCTGTCAACATCTTTTGAGATGGCTTGTGCAATCTGTGAATCAAACAAAGAAATGAATACTAATAAGTGTACGCTTTGTAATATATACAGTTTGCACTTTAAAAATGGATCATGGAATTACTGAAACTGCATAATCCAAAAACTTACTTTCATTTAGAGTGCAGAATCTACAGTTTTCTTGCTTCAAAGAATTGGCTAAAGATTGTTTATCAAAATCTTCACTTTAAATGAATACAGGATTTTATCACCTGCCCTGATACACACAAATTGTCTACCTTGCATATACAAAGACAAATTAGTTTAGATAATGTCATATTCTGGCTTCCCAAAGTCAATTGCAAAGGGATTTTTTTACTTCAGTGAAAGAAAGACTTTACCAAATATTCCTACACTGTAATTATTAAGTTAATTATTAAAAATTAGTGGTATAGCATAATGACATACAGTAAGACACTGGGCACTGTTTCAGTATCATACAATCAGTTCTAAACCTTCCCTTTTTTCCTTCCTATCACCACTTTCCAGGAGGACTCCACTTGGTTACTGAAGAATCTTCATGGGTTTCTCAGAGTCCTTCATACTAAACCTGGATATTTCACTCAAAATAATTTTATTTTCATGTTCCTAATCAAATATCCATTCTTTACATAATAGATAAACCCAACATAAATCTTAAAAAAATCTTGTAGAAAACCCCCTTGTTAATAATACACATTGGTGCATCCAAAACATACCATCTCAGGAATACTCTGTAGAATTTTAGCACTCTTTAATATCATGCTTCCCAGTAATTTGAAATCATTGAGTTTCATGTACCCAAGTTCTTCTCCCATGATTCTCAGATATGCTCTTCCTTCAGGAGCTTCCTTTTTGCCCAATTCTTTTATCAGTTTTTCAAGGTTAAGCATTATTCCTTTCATGATGTCCTGAAAATTTAGTCAGAGCAGTAAAACAGATTCATGAGAAATCTGTTAGATCATACATTGAGAACAGTTGCATCTAGAACAGTTACTTCTAGAACAGTTGCTTAGTGAATGCTAGGTAATCTGCACATGCACTTTTTACAGATTTGTCTCCAGACACTGTTCCCACATAGAATAAGGAAAAACGTTGTTAAATGTAATTAAATGTAATTAAATGACATCCTGGTTGGAGCCTGTTATAGACCACCCAACCAGGAGGAGGATGTTGATGAGTCATTCTATAGGCAGCTTAAGGCTGTCTCAAGATCGCCTGACCTTGTTCTTATGGGTGACTTCAACTTGCCTGATATCTGCTGGGATCTTAACATAGCAGAGAAGTAGCAATCTAGGAGGTTTTTAGAATGCATGGAGGACAGCTTCTTATCCCAGGTGCTGCGAGAGCCTACCAGGGGCAAGGCTATGCTTGACCTCCTCTTCACCAATAGGGAAGGGTTGGTGGGTGATGTGGTGGTCGGAGGGTGCTTAGGGGCCAGTGACCACGAGATAATTGAATTCTCATTATTTGGTCAAGCTAAGAAGGGTAGCAAGAAGACCTCCACTCTGGATTTCCGGAGGGCGGACTACAGGCTACTCAAGGAACTAATTCAGAGGGTTCCTTGGGATAAAGCCCTTAAAAACAAAGGGGTCCAGGAGAGCTGGGCCTACTTCAAGGAAGAACTGTTGAAGGCTCAGGGACAGGCTGTGCCAATGTGCCGGAAGATGAGCCACCGGGGCAGACGGCCAGCCTGGATGGTTAAAGAACTTTTAATGGAACTAAGGGAAAAAAAGAGGGTGTATCACCTTTGGAAGAGAGGGGAGGCAACCCATGAAAAATTTAAGGATGTTGCTAGGTCTTGCAGGAAGAAAATTAGGGAGGCAAAAGCGCATTTGGAGCTTAGTCTGGCCTCTGCTGTGAAGGACAACAAAAAGTCCTTCTATAAATACATTAATAGGAAGAGGAAGGGCAGAGACAACCTCCACTCCTTGGTGGACACAGAGGGGAACGTTGTGATAAGGGATGAGGAAAAGGCAGAGATACTTAACACCTTCTTTGCCTCAATTTTTACTAGCAGGACAGAATGTCTTCCAGACAGCTGGCCTGCAGAGCTGGCAGAAGGAGCCAGGTAGCAGCATAGTTTTCCACTGTTCCAAAATGGGTAGTTGGTGATCTGCTCAGCTGCCTGGATCCCCACAAGTTCATGGGACCAGATGGGATCCATCCTAGGGTGCTGAGGGAGCTGTCAGAGGAGCTGGCCAAGCCGCTCTCCATCATTTTTCAGCAGTCCTGGCTCACTGGAGATGTCCCAGAGGACTGGAAGCTGGTCAACGTGGTGCCCATCCATAAGAAGGGCCGGTTGGATGAGCCAGGGAATTACAGGCCTGTCAGCCTGACCTCAGTGCCAGGCAAGATCATGGAACAGGTCATCCTGAGTGCAATAACACAGCACTTAGAGGATGGCCAAGGGATCAGGCCCAGCCAGCATAGATTTAGGAAGGGCAGGTCCTGCCTGACCAACCTGATCTCCTTCTATGATCAGGTGACCCGCCTGGTGGATGTGGGGAGGCCTGTGGATGTAGTCTACCTGGACCTCAGCAAGGCCTTTGACACCGTCCCCCATAGCAAACTCCTGGCCAAGCTGTCAGCCCATGGCTTGGACAGCAGCACTCTGAGCTGGGTTAGGAACTGGCTGGATGGCCGAACCCAGAGAGTGGTGGTGAATGGTGTCACATCCAGCTGGCAGCCAGTCAGTAGAGGAGTCCCCCAGGGATCAGTGCTGGGCCCCATGCTCTTTAACATCTTTATTGATGATCTGGATGAGGGCATTGAGTCTATCATCAGTAAATTTGCTGATGACACCAAGCTGGGGGCAGGAGTTGATCTGCTAGAGGGTAGAGAGGCTTTGCAGAGAGACCTCAAAAGGCTGGACAGATGGGCAGAGTCCAACGGCATGAGATTTAACGCATCCAAGTGCCGGGTTCTGCACATTGGCCACAACAACCCCATGCAGTGCTACAGGCTGGGGTCAGAGTGGCTGGAGAGCAGCCAGGCAGAGAGGGACCTGGGGGTGCTGGTTGATGGTAGGCTGAACATGAGCCTGCAGTGTGCCCAGGCAGCCAAGAGGGCCAATGGCATCCTGGCCTGCATTAAGAACAGTGTGGCCAGCAGGAGCAGGGAGGTCATTCTGCCCCTGTACACTGCACTGGTTAGGCCACACCTCGAGTACTGTGTCCAGTTCTGGGCCCCTCAGTTTAGGAAGGATGTTGACTTGCTGGAACGAGTCCAGAGAAGGGCAACGAAGTTAGTGAGGGGCTTGGAACACAAGCCCTATGAGGAGAGACTGAGGGAGCTGGGGCTGCTTAGCCTGGAGAGGAGGAGACTCAGAGGTGACCTTATTGCTCTCTACAACTACCTGAAGGGGGGTTGTAAACAGGCAGAGGTTGGTCTCTTCTCCCAGGCAGCCAGCACCAGAACAAGAGGACACAGTCTCAGGCTGCGCCAGGGGAAGTTCAGGCTGGAGGTCAGGAGGAAGTTTTACACGGAGAGAGTGATTGCCCATTGGAATGGGCTGCCTGGGGAGGTGGTGGAGTCGCCGTCACTGGAGGTGTTCAGGAGGAGACTTGACAGGGTGCTTGGTTACATGGGTTAGTTGATTGGGTGGTGTTGGGTGATAGGTTGGACGTGATGATCTTGAAGGTCTCTTCCAACCTGGTCTATTCTATTCTATTCTATTCTATTCTATTCTATTCTATTCTATTCTATTCTATTCTATTCTAATTATTTCTAGTTTAGCTTACCAGAAGAGGAGAAGGCTCATAAACAACGAAAGGAGGAGTACTGTAATTATTGTGTAAAGATAGGAATGCTGTGTTGTGCATAGAATGTTTTCAAGCTGTACCTGATCCTGCTTGCCATCCAGGGAATAGCCAAAGTAGTCAAACAACACCTTGGAAATTGGCTCCGGCACTTTTCCATGAACCCAGTACAGGGCCTTGCTTGCAGCATCTGGGAAAAATCCCTTCTCTCCAAACAGAGCTTCCAGTGTTGGTTCAAACCCCTTTCCATCTAGGCCAAGCTAAAATGAACAGGACAATGCAATAACTGAGACATTTTCCCCACTTCTTTGGGGAACAGACTTTTTGGGGAACAAACAACATGTATCCTACAAGTCTATTATTCTTAAGGTAAGATACAAAACACTAGGTTTTACAAGTAATTTTATCTTTGTGGTGAGGTCAAAAAAACCCTACATACAGGCTATTTCTTTGTGAGTACCTCACTGTGCCAGTAATGATTCATTTGCATGAAGTCAATTTGTTACAGATGGGTTCATTTTATCCTGGCTGAGGCCTTTAATAACTCCAACAGGGTTGTCCATCCAGTCAGTGGCAAGTGACATCACATAACAAAGGGCTTGCTCTAAAGCCCATTGAGATCAAACGAAAGTCCCCTTGTAAATAAGCACAATGATCTTAAGACTTCTCCCAAAGCTCGTAAAAACAATATATTATTCAGAGAAAGTTGTTATAAGAAAACAGAAATGAGAAAGAAAACAAATGAATACAAGCAAAAGGTTTTGATAATCATTGTACCTCAAAGATGTCACTTGGGCCAAATCCATACACATCCAGGGTGGTTTTTAGCATAGTCTCTTTAGGAACATAGCTGCTTGGATCAAATACCACATTGCCCTCTACTTTGGCAGAGATGGGATCAAGTCCAGGTACAGAAACTCTTTTGGAAATCTGATAATTTTGTGAGAATTTTCTGAAATCTTTGGCTGTGGGAACTTGGTTTCCTTTCAGAGCTTCTTCAACTCGGCTTTTTAGACTAGGAAAGGGGATTGAAATTCATATATGATTAGTATGAATTCCAGAAACTCATTTCATCTAAGGTAAGGGATTTCTTGTGTTGCTTGCAAACATTCATACAACGTAGGTGATTATAAATGGCTAGCTCTCTGCACATCTTAATGGTAAAAATAACTCTTAAGGGAAACACTGTAAGCTGTCACTACTCTGACGAAGCCAAACAAAGAAAACAAAAAAGCAAACAAATGGCAAGAAAAAATTGTTCTGATGAATAACTACCCCTGCAATCATGGTCACAACTTTGTTCTTCCTATGAGGCCAGTATGTAACTAAAGTTTACTTACTCTTCAATGCCTACTTCTTCAGAGTTAAGAATGTTGGAGATGTGTGAGGCAATAAAGCTTTTCACTTGCTCATTCTGCTCCTTTGTGAGGACTCTCAAAAGCTTTGCAAGCTCACTTGGGGAAGGATTTTTCATCAGTATGAGATATGCTGCTAGACGCTTGTCTGTAGGTGCATCCCCTTCTTGGAAGACTTTCAAAAATGTTGAATGGTCCTAAATAGAGAATAGAATAGAATAGAATAGAATAGAATAGAATAGAATAGAATAGAATAGAATAGAATAGAATAGAATAGAATAGACCAGACCAGACCAGACCAGACCAGGTTGGAAAAGACCTTTGAGATCATTGAGTCCAACCTATCATCCAACACTATCTAATCAACTAAACCATGGCACCAAGCACCCCATCCAAACTGTTCCTAAACACCTCCAGTGATGGTGACTCCACCACCTCCCTGGGCAGCCCATTCCAATGGCCAATCACTCTTTCCGTGAAGAACTTCCTCCAAACATCCAGCCTAAAACTCTCCTGGTACAGCTGATTTTCAGGATGCAATTTTTTTCAGGACTGCATAACTGCTTCTAGAACTTATTTCTATAACTGATCTAAAACATTTTATTGAAGCTATTTTGATAAAATTTATTTTTGTAGAAAAAGGCGTAGAAATTATGGCTTTATTGAAACTGATTTACTTCTATATTTGGCAGGTTACTTCCTTGTTTGGAATACTGATTTTTGATTGTTGGGTGTTCTGGTCTACAGAGAAACCCTCAGATCTTGGGGAAAAAAAGATAATTCAACTTAATTTTTGCTGTAGAAAAAGTAAAACTATAGTTTGAAAAATAATTCTTAAAAATAAATGTTTTAAATTCAATTGAATCTGAGGATGTGAGCTCCATGTGTTTCAGGATCCGGACTTTTTAAGCCTTGTCAGGAAATAAAAGAGCATGTCTCTTAGAGCAGAAACTTGTTGACATTGAAACTATTTTACTATACTAAGTTGAAGTGCTCTATAAAATGACATTCATTCTGAGGGAGGTGCTTTAATATCATTGTAATATAAACACAAACCTAACCAGTCATATTAATAACAATGATAACAAAAGGCCACTATAAAATAGGGACCTGTTTTTTTCTGAATTAAATCCATTTAAATCTGGAATAATTTGAAAAAATCACCCTTTAATTAGTAAAATTCCTTTTTAAGACATTCTAACAGGAAGAGATCCGAATATTCCATTTAAACTGAGACTACCTATAGAAAACAACTGCATCTCAAAGGAGCAACACCCACTAAATCAGAAATCTTCAGACCTCCTCAGATATGTGTATGGAAATTAAACTAAGAAAAGGGGTTCTAAAAATGCCGGAGACAGCTACAAGGGAGGTAGTAAAAATGTGAGATAATGAGGAATGATTTTACATATTCAATGATTTCTATGAAGAGTGAAGGTGAACTGAAGAGGTTTGCTTCTTGTGCCCCAATTTACCTCTTCAGTAACAGTCATTTTCCTGAATGCCTGGATAGCTGCCTTCTGAACTGAAAGCGATGCAGCTTCATTTCTGATACATGTCTTGAGAAAAGATTTCAGCTCGGGTTTAGCTTTCTCCATTACTGCACCCATGTTTCCAATAGCCTGTCAGCAATAAAAACAAAGAAAGATGATAAACATTTTTCTTTCTACCGAGAGAAGTAGACTAATACATGCATTGCCATTTAAACTAACAGTCTGCATAAGGAAAAAAGGAAATAAAGATACCCCAAGTGTGAGGTATGTGAGTTCATCTTCCCCAGAGCAATCAGCACCAAGCAGTGATATCATGAAGTCTGCAACATCTGTTATTTCCTCTGTCACAATCCTCTTCTCATTGTAGAACCTAAAGAAAGAAATATATTAGAAACAAAAGGAGAAAATAAATGTCTTTTTAATTTTTATTCCCTAAGAACAAATTAATGAAAATTTATAAAAATCTTCAAAAAAGTGACTACTTTTAGGATTTACTCTGAGCATTGTAATGTTATCTTGAGGTTATTTTGTACAGTTGCACACTATCATTACTTACTTAGTAACAGAATGACTCAAGCCATAAAAAGAAGCTCTGCTTGGCTGATACTGGGCCATGTTAAGAATTTCCTTTATTCTTTTTGGTGTTGGAGAAGGCAGCAGTCCCAGGGTATAAGTGATCAGGTCTACCACAAGTGGATTCACATTTCTAGTTCTTAGAATTTGAAGGACTGCACCATAGCACTCTGGAGTCCCACACTGAATAAGGCCCTGAACTGTGATGGAACTGAAAGGAAAAGGGATGAATTTAATTATTTCCCTGTTTGGAATTATTGCTGCATGTTGTATGTTTGAAATAAACATTTGACAGGTTTTATCAAGGTGTTTTAATATAAATGGCATATCCTTATGCATGACTAGAAGAAAATTGCTTGTCAAAAAGAAGCGTCTTAGTTTTACAAGTTATACTGATAATATGGTTAGTTATGAACAGCAAGAAAGTACTAACCATACTGTCACTACACAGATATATCTTTTCTCTACAACAGACTTCCTCACAATTGTAAGTATTATAATACAACATATTGAACCAGACTGAGGCTCTCGTCCCTCTACAGAATAAGGATACAAAGTATGTGTAATTTGAGTCGTGTCCAACCAGGACAGAAAAGTCAGGGAGGTGAGTGGACAGCAGGCTCAGACTAAAGAATTGTATCCTTCCATGCCTCCAAATTTTTCACCATCAAAACTGTGTTCTTTGCTATAAGTCAGACTTAGGAGTCTGAAATTACAGTCATTGCCCTTGAGCAAAACTGCATGAAAGATTTTTTGCTATCCTAATATACACAGGACTGCATCTGGCATATGCTCCTGGGAGGGAGAAAAGCCCTGTATTGGGCTGTATTATAACCTAATTTATAGTTCATCTTCTCCAGTAAGTTCAGAAGATTTGATGAAGGAATGATCAATACAATATTAGTTGTTCATAGAAGGCTAGAACTTTTAAATTAGATATTGGAATAGGTTGCTCAGGGAGGTGGTTGAGTCACCAGCCCTGGATGTGTCTAAAGGGGTAAACTTTGTATAGTAGGGTTAATAGTTGGACTCAATGATACTGGAGGTCTTTTCCAACCTGAATGATTCTGTGATTCTGTGAAATTCTTGTACTGCTCTCGTATATTTAATGTTCTGGTTCCAATTAACAACTGAGCATTTCTGATGGAAGAAATGTGAAATCCACAGGTCTCTGCTCTCTTCCTTACTTATCTCTCTAGATAATTCTGATGACACTTATCTTCTTGAAAAGCACCCTTTTTATCTAATTAACCTCTGACTTAAAGCTACATGCAGTAAATCAACTTTGGAATGGATTTTCTATGGCATTGGCATGTGGTACATTTGCACAATGAACTGTTATAACATACCTTGAAGTTTCCATCATCTTTGGTACAAGAGGGCTAAGGGTGCTGTTATGTAAACTTCTAAGTCCAGAAACAAATCTGTAAAAGAGTCTTGCTCTCTGCTGGTTGTCGTTGGAGGCTGTAAGTTTCTGCAGTTCCTGTAGGATTTTCAGAACAGCATCCCCCTGCTTGGGGAATTTGGTATCTGCACATTCCAGTGCAAGTCCCTTTTCTTCCAGAGAATCTATCAATTAAAAAAAAAAATGCATTCTTTATGCATTTATCAAGGAGCTAAGCTAATTTTTATATTCTGTCATACGTTCAGTGTTAACTCTGCAGATTTCATATAACTGTTGAACTTTAAACAATGTAACAGTTTCTAAAAATAATGGAGTGGAATTTAAATTGAATTCTCCCAAAAAGCAGAATAATATCTATTTGCATAAACTCTTCTAAAATTTTGTGAAAATGATTCCTGAACTAACACTTTTTGTACTAGCATAGTTTGTGCTTTCAACTTTTAATAAATATATCTTAGGAGAAATATGCTATGACTAGGAATAATAATTGCATGTCTCATAGTTTCATAGTTTCATAGTTTCATTCAGGGTTGGAAGGGACCACAAGGATCATCTAGTTCCAACCCCCCTGCCATGGGCAGGGACACCCCACACTAGATCAGGCTGGACAGAGCCTCATCCAGCCTGCTCTTAAACACCCCCAGGGACGGGGCCTCGACCACCTCCCTGGACAACCCATTCCAGGGTTTCACCACTCTCATGGTGAAGAACCTCCTCCTCACATCCAGCCTGAATCTCCCCACCTCCAGCTTCATTCCATTCCCCCTAGTCCTATCACTACCTGAAAGAAAGTGTCAAGAAAGTGTGTTCCAGAACCAAATATATAATAATCATGGACTTGGTGGCTGAAGCTAAAAGTTGCATAATAAAATGTTCAGGCTTTCCCATTTTATGCTCCATCCTTTTTCCTGCCTAAATTGATCAAATTTCATTAAAAATTATGAATTGTCATAGTCTCCTCAACTGCATCCTTAACTAGTAAATTGATTTAAAAATACAAATTGTTCTTTAATTTGGCCTGTATTTATATTTTGTCCCTGCATTTGTATGATTGGGGTTTGCAGCTATACCTTCATCAAAACTTTTGCTATTGATTTTTGGGGTGTCTTCAAGCTTCAGTGTCTGGTTGACCTCCGTCATCACACCATAGCGATTTCTAGCAAAGAAAAAGTCAGTGCTTTAGTTGAGTCTTAGTAACTTTGAGGGGTCTTATCATGACTCATCCCTTCTTGAGAAAAAATTATGCACATTTAGAGATGAAGTCAGGGCTGAATGTGATACATTTAAAATTAATATTTATAATGGGTAATGATAAATAGTAAGAGACCTACTTGTATGAGGAAGGCAGAAACAGATGTTTTTCACTGCAGACAGCATCTCTGATGTGCCTTTTCTTTGCATCAATATTGTAATGACAGAATTGAGTGCTCCTTAGAAGGGTAGATAGTGGGAAGTTCTGTAAAATAATTTGCCAGACATTTTACTGAATAGTATAGAGATAAGCATAGTTTTAAAGGCTGACACATTTTACTGTAGTATTAACAACTACAGCATATAGGAAACTGATGCATAACTGGAGTCATTCTCACACAAAGAAAAAATTGTGCCAGTATCAATCTTTAGTCTTATGTCTCCTCACAGACAAAAATCCCACTGAAATTTTCCCTCAGGCCTCTCTGAGGTGTTTGGCCTAGTAGTTACTTCATGACTGATCCCCTTTAGCATGTAACAAAGGACTCCTTCATAGAAATAAGTCTGTAACTTTTACAGTGGTTCAAGTACCTTGCAACAGCTGATGCTCTTCCTAATTTCACTGTTATATACATTTTAAAATTTCTTGCAACATGCTGTAGAAGTGGCAGAAATTATTAACTATGTTTTTAGTGGGATATGAAATCCTAATTATTATTTTTGTTTTGAGGGAAAACATTCACAAGCACAGAGGCTATGACATCAGGAAGAAATCAACACCATTCATGCAAGCAAGCCTTTTCCTCCCACACACCATAGACACATCAGTGGTTTGGTGGACTACACACTTAACATGAAATTGGAATGTTGAAAAGTTAGATCCACAAAACTAAAATCTGCATATAATTGGATAGATTAGAGTTCAATCAATACTACCAAATCCATCTATAAAAAGCTGTCCTTTAAAAAACACCGAGAAGAACATGAAAGAAGGTAATTTCTTTCTCTGCATCTTTTTTTCTCTATTGAGTGTTATAGTCTGACCTATTTCAAGGGTAAGAAAATCTATTTAAACTTTCAGAAGGTAAAGAGAGAAAAATAGTTCTTCTAGTAGTTGTTTATCGTTTAAAGTGATATAGAGAAGAATGTTACATACTGTTTATTGGTATACTTACTAGTCCCTTTGCAATGGCAATAGGGCTGACATAATTTCTGATGGGACTGAAGTTGTCACAGGCTTTCAGGTCTCTGTTAATTGAAATATCTTCTGCAACATTTCTTTTTCTAGATTTGAATTCAACTTCACTGTCACACTTTCCATATACAGTATTCTGCAAAGAAGAAAGAAATCAGTGTCTGTTCATGCTATTAGACATTTTCTGACCTAGGCATCCTTTCTCATCTGAATGTTGAGGTCTTCTGAAAACTCTGCTAGGTGAGCTTTCTTCCATTTCTTAAAGAACAAAGTGAGTGCATTCAAAACACCTACCATTGAAAGTGTTTTTACATCTTCTACTGTTTCTGCTGGCACAAGCAGAGCTGAGATGATCCCTCTCTTGAGATTTAGTACATTCAGAGGTTCATCCTCATCTGGATACAGCTTGACATTTGTTGCATCCTGAATGCTGAATTTTAGCTCATGCCTGTCCCAAAAAAATCCCAACATTAGTATGAAATTACATTAAAGTCACCTAGTGAAAAACATGTTTTCAATAAACTGTTGGGCTATAGATAAAGCATAATGCTTATCTTGGACTATCATTATTCACTACTCAATGTTGTTGATATTAGAAAGCATTACCCTTAAAGCAGAAAAACTCTAACCAAGGACATTCTGATATCACCAGACTACGTCACCTAAAGACAAGCAAATACCAGGAGCAATGGCTGGAAACCAGAATTGCACAAATTCAAAAGAGGAGATAATTACATTTTTAGAATGAGGTAATTATTAACTACTGAAGTAGGCTACACAATGATGAGAAGGATTCTCTACTAGTTGCAGTGTTTAAATAAAACCCTGCTCATTTTCTGCAAAACATATTTTAACAGTCTCAAGTTGTTTTGAGATCTATTACTTGCAAAACAAGACAGAATGGGTACTGAGACACTGAAACTTGAAGCATGAGTAAAACATACTCACAAGCAACAGAGAGCAGTTGGGTGGAGGGAGGAGTAGCAATAAGTTATGAAAGCAGATAAGTAAGGAAAAAATAACTTTTATAGGTCATTAAAGATTGGGATAGGAAATCTGGACTTCGGTCTCAAATTCCTTTCTATTGCACAGTCTTTGTCCTGCATCAGCAAAGCAAAATTATCTTAAGATGGCTGCCATTGGAGAATTTGCTAACAAGAAAACATTCCACTTGCAATAATCATTTAGGGGACTACCAAACAGTTCCCTGATGTAGATGATATAAATGACAAAAAGATTTCAGGTGAAAATTCTGGATGGGGGGAAAAAAAAAAAAGCCTTTCAGCTAGCAACTGAAAACTGCAAAAGTTTAGCCCTAAACTATATCAGGGAGAATTTTTCTGTGAACCAGATTATAAATCTACCATGTAATGATGGAATGTGTTCTATGCTTGGGAAAACATAGTCAGGGTGCACTGTAACACTGCATCATGTTCTATAATAAGGGTACAAGTACTGATGAT
The DNA here is from genome assembly GCF_026170545.1 of Melanerpes formicivorus. Lineage (NCBI taxonomy): Eukaryota > Metazoa > Chordata > Aves > Piciformes > Picidae > Melanerpes > Melanerpes formicivorus. Next base: position 2,134,905 of record NW_027142409.1, read on the forward strand.
AATTGATATTGCTTACTCGGACATGGCATTTGCAAAGTCCTCAGAGACCTTTGACTTTTTCAGAATGGTCTTTCCTTCAGTATCAACACCAAATGTCTCCCTCAGGGAGCAATGCATTGTCCTCAGGATGAAGTGGCACAGCTGTGGAACCTCCAGTTCAACCTGAAAACAGAAATATGATGTATTCATCCTTTTTTTTTTGTTATCACATATTATCCAGGATTATCTAGGTATAGTTTTGAAAGTGTTGGAATCACCCTACTAGCAGGTGTTGGGAAAGATTCCAAAATACTCCAAGTAGCTTAAGGTAACTTGAGGGAGAATATATGAATGTAGGTATTTGCTTGATTAATAGTACAGAGCATACTATATACACAGTAAACAATCACCTTAGGTTCTGAAAATTTATAGTACTAGAAGAAATGTATGAAAACTTGATTTATGATATGGATCACTGTTTGAACTCTGTCAGAACAGTATGTGTCAAATAAAAAATAGTTTTCCCAGTTGATCCATTTCAGGCCCTGATCCTGGCTTGATTATCAACAGGCTATCACATGGTTTTCATCCCATAAATGAGCTGGTGTAGTTTAACTTCCAGAGTTATTTGATGGACATTGGCAGACTCAAACTGAACTACCCAGTTTCCCCCCTCCCTCATGTAAAAGTACAGCCAGATCAGGGTTTTAAGTGCACTGGCACAGTGGTGTGAAGGACTTCTGCAATCCTCAGTGCCTTCTATCTAGGACAGGGAGGGCTTAGTCTTCAATGCCTTGCAAAAGAATGGTTTTAGTTTGGAAAAAAGATTGAAGGATGGTCCCCAGCTGCCAGCTCCCATGTTATTCACTTTACAGCTCCAATCAGTTGTATTTACTCCTCTTTCCCTACCTTGCAACTGATCTTTGAACCACTTTGGGAATCTGCTGTTCCCGTGATGCCGTTTGATGTTTCTGCTTCGTATGAGTAAACATATTTTCTGAGGGGTTTAAATCTGGTTGCATCTTCTGCAATTGCAAAACAAGAATGCTTTTATGACTTGGGTAAGATATGCATATGTAGATGCTTACAATACATGCTTTGTGTTGTGTAACCAAAATGAATGCCACATATAAAGGAAGCATAAGGACTCTCTCACTATTTCCTTTTATAGAATAGCTTTCAGAAGAAGTAATGCCTTCATGTTAGCTGGATGCTTTCTGAAGTGTAAGACAAAATGTGTGGGGGAAGCACAAGTTTTGAGGTCCACTGCTCTGACAATATGATGCCATCTGGCCTTCAAATCATAGAATCATATAATTCTTTAGGTTGGAAAAGACCTTTAAGATCCTCAAGTCATGCCCCATTAAAGGTAATGACAAAAAATGAGAGAAAATTTCAGATGTGGAACTGTTTTTAGAATGACCCTATTGCTGCTAAATTAAACCAATCATATGGTAGTTTTCAAGCTGGTAATGAAATTAGTCATTTCAGCTCAGTTTTCCCCACCATAATTCACATCTAAGCAATTGCTTGATCTAAGTCACATAACTGGGACTAAAAGGCAATAAACACAGAGACAGAACACCAAAACTAGCATTCCTCAACACCATTTCAGATGAATCTACAGAGTATCTCTCTGCCCCAGAGTCTCCCAAAACATGATCTTTAATTCACTTATTAAATGAGCAATTTTTACTAGATTTGTTTTAATGAAGAGAAACTTTAGTTACAAGAAGAAAATCCAGAGCAAGCTAAAAGCACTAAGTTATGAGCAAGAATAAAGCAGGAGGAAGCATTTACAGAGGTGTTTCTCTTTTTATCAAAGGAAGCCCCAAAACATAAGGGGCTTTCTCAAAGTGGTGATTTTCACCTGTGTTTAATCTAGCCCTGTTGCTTTCAGAGGAAACAAATTTGTAATTTTAAACCCTAAAAGCAGGAATTAATATGGTAATAGAGAAAGAAAAATAAATTTGTCTCAGTGTCAAACATTGGGATACAAGCTCTTCTTTTGGTGTCTGGAATGCATAACACTGTACTGAATTACAATCCACTCCCACTATAACTACAAGCATAATTTTAAACTAAATAATGATGATCAGGCATTTTAAGTGACTATGTTAGAGCAGTTTAGTTCTGTCTGAACCAGAAGTTACTGTTCCCTCTGTGTAGACTGAGCAACTCACTGTTCTGATGCTGAATGAAAAGCAAATTCTAAATTACTTCTCTGTGGCTATTTGTGACTGTCTGAATGTTTTTACAGGAAAAAATAAGGTAAAGTAATCTTGGTGTGATCCCACATGCCCACCATCAAATCTATATGATTTTGCCTGCCTACACTTGCCATGAAGGTATCTTATTCTTCCTCTTATGAAATATTTGTCATGTCAGAGGCTAATGGAAATATTATCTCTTCCTGTATGTCACAAAATTGCATATTTAGAGAGGAGAACAGAATAGTACTATAAAACTCAAATTTCTCACTTTTATCACTTGGCTCATTTTTATTGCTTTTATGAGCTTTACATACTTTAATAGTGTTTAACTGAGATTACTGTCACATAATTGCTAAATAGAGTGAATAAAATTAATACTACCTATTGTACAGTAATCAGCATCTTATAAATATTTGAAAACTGAATTAAATGATCTAATTAATCTTAATTAAAATTTACTTCTAAAAAAATAATCAAGACTACCCCCATGACTATTGGCTATAACATTGCTTAACTGTACATTCTCATAAGTTTTCACAAAGCCAGTATCTACTGTGCTAAAGAGAAAAGGCTAATTATTGCTTAATTTCCTGATTTTAAGCAGAAATAAATGGAAAAGGAATGGTATGATTAGAAATGCAAATACCAAAAAATTATTGTATCAAAAATATTCAAGAAACTGGCATCGAATCCCAGAAGTTGTTTCAGACAGCTGAAATAAACCAAATTGCCTGGAGATGGTGCTAAAGCAAGAAAAATGGGATTAAAAAACCCTGAAGACAAACAAGAAAACAACTGGCTTGGTACTTTGACCCAATTGTGGAACATTATGTATCTAACCAAGAAGTCAGGGCCAGTCAGAGTTCATTATAAAGATAGGGCATGAAGTCAGCACTTCCTGAGTCTTGACTTGTTTATAGAAATTGCTGTCCTTGCTGAAGGAGTTGATGATTTATTCTTCAGGTATTTAGTTAGATATTCAAGTGCAATTCTGTGGGTTTAGCAGCCACTGTGATAAGTGAGATTCAGCCCATGATAAAGTGTGATGTGAATAACCTCACTGCTAAAGCCTTACATCTGATAAATGGAGATTTCTAGATTAAGGAGTTTGCATATGGCACCTGTTGATTAAGAAAACAACAAAATGATTGAAAGTAGTTTTTTAATGGGAGCTTTTTAGAAGTTTAGAAACCCAATCTGAGCTTCTTCAGTCTCAAGAGACTTCTGAAACTATTTGAGCCAAACTTTATGGATAATTAAATACCTAAAATAAATGTAATGAAAGACTTCAGAATATTGCCATCACTTTTGCTTCAGTTTTTTTCTGAGGATTTACAGGAAAGATCAAGCTTTGAAAGATACATTCAGCTAATGCAGGAAAAACAAGGTAACAAAGCAGAGGCAAGAAATTACTTGAACATTCTGGATTTCCATTTTCAGGCACTTCTTCCTCTGTAAAGAATAAAAACAAGAATTATAAGCTGGAAAAGCACTTTAAAGCTATAAAACAAGGGTAATGGAAATTTACATGGAAATACTACATTTATTGTACAATTTTAAAATCTAAACAAACTTTTGATGTAGTTTGGCACACTGATGCAAATAACAAAGCTACTATTAACATTGACAGTACAGAGTCAAATATAAGGGAATTACAGTAGATGCCTTGTTATTGTGAACTAAGACTTCAGAATAGGATCTTTAATTGATGGAATGAAATTATTTTGATTTAAATTGAGAAGGATCAGCTTTTAGGTCAAAAGTATTTTTAAAAAAACATGTTATATGAAGTGGAAAGTTTATAAATGATGGGCACAAAATGTAGAGGTAGACACATTAAATGTACCATATAACATGGTTTATTTTAAAATTTTAAAGTATTTGAGCACACAAAAATACTGCATAATGGATGAATGGCTATGTTTTCCTTTTTGTACATTTAAAAAATTACAGCTATGATGATTTATACTACAATTCTCTGCTACTGATTTTTTTTTTGAATACTGAGAGCTCATTCTCTGGAGGAAAAGGACACATTTTGGAAGCCTATTCAATTTAAGAATACTTTGCACCTATCTGTCTTAAGTATGTCCCATATAACTCAATTTAAAATCAAATTAAATAAAATCTAGTAAATTTGTTGCATTCATGTGATGCTATGGCATTTTTTGGGATATCACACATGAATTGCATCACTTTTCACAGTATTTTCTACACACTTGCCAGGTTCTCACTCTGGGAATTCTAATGTAAGCCACTCTATAGAAATGGAGTGTAACATTACTTCCAGTAACAGTAATGACAACACTGACACCATTGCTATTACAATAGTAATAATAATATTATTATTAACAACCATTAGAAACTAGTCCATCCTTTAAAATTATAAAACCTCAGTTAACAACAGAATAGTAGTTCAACAAAAATGTATGTATAATGAATTTAAAACCAGACCTGCATAACTGGCCCAGACTAACTTTCCTCCTTAAAGTTCCTTAAGTCTTAAATAACACTACTGTGTTGTATTAAAAAAAAAACTTCTTGGATATCTCATAGTCCACAGCACCATAGTGATCTAGGTTGTCTTTTCTAATCTTAGGAAAAAAAAGCTTCTACTGGCCTAATTCTTAAATTACTACTAGTAATGACTATGTTCCTTCAGCAAAAAATTGTATTTCAAATGCCAGTATTGCTTGCCAGATATATTTTGCTTTATTGCTCTCTGTCTTTGCATTTGCCATATCTCCAAGCCATATCTCCATGGGGGCTTAAAAGGAACATCATTATAGAAAAACTATTAGACCAACATGAATTACATTAATTCCTTAGAAGTGCAAATTACACTAAATCTATTCAAAAGACATCAGGTGACATTTGTGACTTTTTTGGCATTGTGATCCTCATAGGACTGCGCAGTCCTAGAAAGGGAGAAAATGGTATCTTTGCCATACTTATCCATTCTAAATCTATAAGCCATTGTTCTGTTATCGTTACATTATTACTGTTTTAACAGTTTCATAAATAAAGCAGCAAAAAGTATTAATGTAAAGGCAGTACTTACGTGTGAGAACACCACTGCTGAGCAACAGCAAGAACAGCAAGAGCTGTACAGGGCCCATCGTGAGCCCTGAACCCTCTTGCTGATCTTTCTTTTCCACTCCCCTCTTCACCTCTTCTCTACCACCTCAGAGGGAGAGTGAGCCTTCTGATTTGGACCTTCATTTATATAGTCTGTGGCAAGCAGCTGAGGCAACAGTTTAGAAAGCTCAGAGCAATTGCCAAAGGTCCAAAGGTGATAGTCCCAGATCCCCCCTGTGCCCTGCTTTAGTTACTGGGAGTCCCAGAAGGCAAAAGATTGAGCATATACTGGAGAAGAATCACTCTTCTAGTTCATTGTTTGTTTTAAGGAGTTTTAAAACAAAAATTCATCAGCTACAACCTCTGACAACACAAGGAATGCATTTCCCATATCTACAGATGAACAATCAAACTACATAAATTATAGCTGGAAGAAATGAACACTGCAGTAACACTTTCAGTACAGATATAGAGAGGCTTAAGAGTACTAGTACTTGAGAAAATTAGAGTATTGTGCAGTTTAAACATCTCCCTTTTACAGGGCAGATAATGAAAGTCTGAGATATCATATACCATTTGAAAAGAAATTTTATATTTACTTGCAACATTTTGGTAGATCAGGTCATGTCCATGTTGAAAGTAAGCTCTGTATAATTCTTCTCTTTCCTTATTCTTAGATTAAATTTATTTTGCTTGCTAATAATAGCAAAAATATGAAAATAAATTACAGAATTTATCTCAATGAATACAAGCAAACAAAAATGTTTTTACAAATATGCATATTGGTAAAATAAAACACAAAACAGGCTCATGTAATGAGAAATTATGGTAGTTTGAATTCTTTACTTACATCTATCAGAACTAAACAAAAATGTTTTTATTAATATATTAGTTTTTTTAAAAAACAGGTTTATGTAATAAGAAATTACAGCAGTTTGCATTATTTCTCTACTTATATAGATCTGAGCTAACTACAATAAATAAACCTCACTACTACAGCAGCAAAGAACATTTTGTTCAGTAAATTTAACTTTTAAATACAGGATCAAATGGAAATGTTTTGATATGCCCAAATCAAAATATTTCCTCTTATTTTGTTGAGTCAGAAATAAAAATTTGGCTTAGCTAAGCAGTAATTTGTTTCCCTTGAAATTTTACCATGGTAGTTATCGTTAAAATCTCATTTATTCATACTCTTTCTCCTTGGTCTTCATAGTGGCTTACATTTTCCAACATGCACTCTGATTATGAAAATCCTAACATCAGTTCAACAACACAGAATCATAGAATGATTTGAGTTGGACAGGATCTTTAAATGATAAGCATTGACACACAGTAGGGTGTACATTCCAATAAGGGAGACATTTTCCTTGTAATTAGAATTTTGTCTCATGGCATTAACCAGAGCCTGCCATTTAAAAAATTTCTTGCAGAAATTTCTATTGTGGATTCAGCAATATTGGAGGCTTTTCTTAGTTTTTTTCTGTTTTGGCTTCTGTCCTTTACTTATACCAATCGTATACACAATAGAACAGCCAAGAGATTATCATCTTTTACTTCCAAAAAGATACACAGGGTTTTATTGAGGCGTATTGAGTTGCCTCAGTATGTGTTGTGGTACATAACAATAATTTTAGTTTGTAATATGATTCTACCAAAGGCACTGTACAAAAACATCTTATTTTTGCCCTTAGCATTTATTCTCATTCTGGTTTTGACTATTATTTAAAATGTATTTATTTATTCACTTTATTACTGCATATAAATAGAGCTCTGGAGTGCCCAGCATTCAGAGAGTTGTTGTCTATTTCCCTCTTTTGCCTATTACTCCTCACTGCCTTCAGATGCTTACTTGAGCACAAGCTGAGGCTGATTGATTATGTTAATATAACATCATATGGTCATAAACAGATTACAGAAGTTATGGCTTGTCTCATAAGCATGCAGGTAACATGGGTGAATCACTTTGCTATGACAGGTTTATATTGCTGTATTACCTAGTCAAGAAGCATAATTTTTTTTCATGGTGACACAAAATGCCACATACAATTTTATCTAGTCATCTAAAGTCACCTAGTCCAACCCCACACTCAAAACAGACCTTAGTAGAACAGGACACTCTGGGCCTTGTACAGTGGAGCCCTGTCAATTGATGAACACAAGATCACTGGATATTTTGTCTTTCATGGACTTTAGCCTACCTGTGGTATTAACAGGCTACTGTCTCCTCATATGTACATGAAGAAGTTATGTACTTAGGTGCGTTACTGTACTCCAAATGACTGGAACAGCTGCACTTCCCTTGGAACTACAGCACTTGTTTGAGATGTAGATGACCAAGTTTCCTGCTTTGCCATCATGAGGGTTGGATCCTATGCATGTGTACTATGTAAAAGGCTACATGTAATTCTGGTTGTGAGCAGTCTTTCTGATGAACCTGGGCTACTATGTAGCCACAGTTTGAAGTCTGTAGAGCTAGAAAATTGAAGAAGTAAAAATAAAAACAGCTTCTGTGCATGTTGGGACATGTACGTGAAAGTACTATGTCCTAGCTTCAGCTATGTATGTATTGTACATGTGGATTAAACACAAACATAATACACATAGCAGGGAGCAGGGCTCAGGACTGAGCACAGGTATTGCTTACTTTCAAACTGCTGAAACTGTCACTTGTAAGCCGTGAAACTTCATACACACGAAACTATGGAAAAATGGATTTGAAGGTCACAGTCACCTGTAGAATCTATAAAGGCTAGGGAAATTGAGTCAGTAAATGAATGCTAGAATACAGCTGGGACTCAGCAGGGAAAAGTAAACACAGGCTATAGTGTCCTATATTTATGCTACTTATGGCATGTCTTTATGGCCTTAACAGTACCACAGAGGTACATTCAGTGATCCCTTTCTTTTCTGTGTAAATGTCACAGTATCACAGTACCACAGTACATTAGAGGTTGGAAGGGACCTCAAGAGATCATCAAGTCCACCCCCCCCGGCCAAAGTAAGATAACTTAGGGTAGACTGCACAGGAATGCACCCAGGTGGGATTTGAAAGACTCCAGAGAAGGAGACTCCATGACCTCTTTGGGCAGCCTGTTCCAGTGCTCCGTCACCCTCACTGTAAAGAAGTTTCTCCTTATGTTGAGGTGAAATCTTTTATGTTCAAGCTTGCATCCGTTGTTTCTTGTCTTATTACTGTGTACCAGCAAAAAGAGATTGGCCCCCTCCACCTGACACATGCCTGTGGCAGTTTAGGCTGGGTGCCTCCTGTTCCTGACACATAAGCTACACCTCCGGTGTCCAGTGTCATAGTATCATAGTATCATTCAGGGTTGGAAGGGACCACAAGGATCATCTAGTTCCAACCCCCCTGCCATGGGCAGGGACACCCCACACTAGATCAGGCTGGCCAGAGCCTCATCCAGCCTGCTCTTAAACACCTCCAGGGATGGGGCCCCAACCACCTCCCTGGACAACCCATTCCAGGGCATCACCACTCTCATGGTGAAGAATCTCCTCCTCACATCCAGCCTGAATCTCCCCACCTCCAGCTTCATTCCATTCCCCCTAGTCCTATCACTACCTGAGATCCTGAGAAGTCCCTCCCCAGCCTTCCTGTAGGCCCCCTTCAGATACTGGAAGGCCACAATTAGGTCACCTTGGAGCCTTCTCTTCTGCAGACTGAACAGCCCCAACTCCTTCAGTCTGTCCTCATAGGAGGGGTGCTCCAGCCCTCTGATCATCCTCGTGGCCCTTCTCTGGACACGTTCCAGTACGTCCATATCCCTCTTGGAATAGAGGCTCCAGAACTGGACACAGTACTCCAGGTGGGGTCTCACCAGGGCTGAGTAGAGGGGGAGGATCATTTCCCTCAACCTGCTGGCCACACTTCTCCTGATGCAGCCCAGGATCTGATTGGCTTTGCGAGCTGCAAGTGCACGCTGAGAGCTCATGTTGAGCTTTTTGTCCACCAGCACCCCCAAGTCTCTCTCCTCAGGGCTGCTTTCCAGCCAGTCACTGCCCAGCCTGGATTTGTGCCTGGGATTGCCTCGACCCAGATGCAGGACCCTGCACTTGCTCTTATTGAACTTCATGAGGTTGGCTTGTGCCCACCTCTCCAGCCTGTCAAGGTCCCTCTGGATGGCCTCCCTTCCCTCCAGCGTGTCTGCTGCACCACACAGCTTGGTGTCATCAGCAAACTTGCTGAGGGTGCACTCAAATGCCACTGTCCATGTCCCCCACAAAGATGTTGAACAAGACAGGTCCCAGGACTGATCCCTGAGGGACTCCACTTGTCACTGGCCTCCACTGGGACATGGAGCCATTGACAGCCACTCTTTGGGTGCGGCCATCAAGCCAGTTCCTTATCCATCTAGTGGTCCACCCATCAAACCCATGTGTCACCAGTTTGGAGACCAGGATGTGGTGCGGGACAGTGTCGAAGGCGTTGCTCAGGTCCAGGTAAATGACATCAGTTGCTCGCCCCTCATCTATTAATTTTGTCACCTGCTCATAGAAGGCCACCAGGTTGTTCAGGCGGGATTTGCCTGTGGCGAAGCCATGCTGACTGTTCCAAATCACCTCTTCACTATTCTTCTGAGCCAGTAGTGCCAACCCAATAAGGTGGACTCAGGAAATAGCGTATTTCATACCCATAATATCCTGCACCCTATAAATCCATCTGCAAAGTCATTCTCTTCCTCTTCCCTCTCTGCTCCCGTGGGAGATGCTCCCTGTTGGTTAATGGTGGGGGAGATATCTCAAGGTCTCTTAGGCCTTTCTGGGCCTAATGCCAGGAGGAGAAAGGGGGGTGGGAGGGGGCAGTCTCAGACCTGGCCAGCCTGAGACTAGCCTAGCAGTGGGGGTGGTGTGGGAAGAAAGAGCCCTTGGGGCTTTGGGTATACCCTCAGGTGGGGAAAAGGGAAGTGTTGGGAGACCTTTGGGTGTGCTATAGGGCACTCTGTACGCTTTGGGATTCTTTTGCCACTATGTTTTGTAGCTTCTGTAAAACATTTACTGCTTTCTATTTAAAATTCCCATCACTTTTACAATCCATTTGTGTGAGTGTCACTCTTTTGCCCCTTTCAGGGGCAAGAGAGGATCTGCCTGGCCTCAAACCAGGACAACGCCCCTCAGGTATTTATACACATTGATGAGATTCCCTCTCAGTCTTCATGGAGAAACCGCTGTCCACCAGCACTCTAAGGTCTTTCTCCATGGAGCTGCTTTCCAGCAGGGCAGCCCCTAATGTATACTGGTGCATGGTATTATTCCTCCCCAGGTGCAGGACCCTGCACTTGTCCTTATTGAGCTTCATGAGGTTTGCCTGCACCCAGATCTCCAGCCTGTCCAGGTCACATTGGATAGCAGCACAGCCTGACAGTGTCAGCCACCCACCTACCCCCAGTTTTTTATCATCAGCGAATTTGTTGAGGGTAGTCTCAATCCTCTCATCCAGATTGTTGATAAAGATATTGAACAAAGCTGGACCTAATACTGATTCCTGGGGAACACCACTGACCACAGGCCTTCAAGCTGACTCTGTGCCACAGATGACAACCATTTAAACTCTGTTGTAGAGCCAGTTTGCAATCCATCTCACAGACCAGCCATCTATGCTGCATTTCTTGAGCTTTTCTATGAGGATACTATGGGAGACAGTATCAAAAGTTTTACTGAAGGTATATGACATCCACTGCTCTTCCCTTATCTACCCATTTGGTCATAGCTTCATATCACAGTATCACAGTATCACAGTATCACTTAGGTTGGAAAGGACCTCGAGGATCAGGCTATCAGATTGTCAGGCAGGATTTCCCCTCAGTAAATCCATGTTGGCTACTCCTGATAACCTTCTTGTCTTCCATGTGGTTAGAGGTGACCTCCAGAATGAGCTGCTCTATTGTTTTTCCAGGGATGGAAATGAGGCTGACTGTTCTGTAGTTACCTGGGTCCTCCTTCTTGCCTTTTTTGAAGACTAGAGTGACATTTCCTTTCATCCAGTCATCAGGCACCTCTCCTGTTCTCCATGACTTTTCAAAAATGATGGAGAGAGATGTGTGCATCTTTGTAGAATTTCTGTTATATTTAGGGATTGTCATATGAAATCCATCAAACATCAAACCCATCTAACACTTGAACTCTAACTGAGAACTATTAAACTGATGAGATTTAGGCTTCAAAATTATTTCTTAGCCATACTGTGCTTTAACACTATTTTTTGTAAAGTCTTAGCCATAGGATTTCTTCTGACATTCAGAGTCTGGATTTGAATCTGGAAAGAACAATTTAATTTATCAAATTTTATCTTTAGACTTTATTTCACTACACTTTTTTCCACAGCTACACAGAGGAAGCTGTTATCAAATTACTTGTTTGAAAATGGATCCCCTCCTTCCTACACTTGTGCTTTCCAGTGAGGGATTTTTTTTGCCATGCCTGTTCAGGCAATGCCAACAATGGCTTTCGTAATAGTAATACAAATATTAAAAATCCATTAACTATTAATTGGATATTTTATACTTTTTATATATATACACACACACACATGCATACTTGCATGCACATCACAGTATCACAGTATCACAGTATCACTTAGGTTGGAAAGGACCTCGAGGATCATCGAGTCCAACCTATCAACACAGACCCCATGACTAGACCATGGCACCAAGTGCCACGTCCAATCTCCCCTTGAACGCCTCCAGGGTCGATGACTCAACCACCTCCCTGGGCAGCCCGTTCCAATGCCAAATGACTCGCTCGGTGAAGAACTTTCTCCTCACCTCGAGTCTAAACCTCCCCTGGCGCAGCTTGAGACTGTGTCCCCTTGTTCTGGTGCTGGTTGCCCGGGAGAAGAGGCCAACCCCTTCCTAGCTACAACCACCTTTCAGGTAGTTGTAGAGGGCAATGAGGTCACCCCTGAGCCTCCTCTTCTCCAGGCTAAACAATCCCAGCTCCCTCAGCCTCTCCTCATAGGGCTTGTGTTCAAGGCCTCTCACCAGCCTTGTCGCCCTTCTCTGGACACGCTCAAGTGTTTCGATGTCCTTCTTAAACTGAGGGCCCCAGAACTGGACACAGTACTCAAGGTGCGGCCTAACCAAAGCAGAGTACAGGGGCACTATGACCTCCCTGCTCCTGCTGGCCACACTATTCCTAATGCAGGCCAGGATGCTATTGGCCCTCCTGGCCACCTGGGCACACCGCTGGCTCATATTCAGGTGGCTGTCGATCAGCACACCCAGGTCCCTCTCTGTTTGGGAGCTCTCCAGCCACTCCGACCCCAGCCTATAGCTCTGCATGGGATTGCTGTAGCCAAAGTGCAGCACCCGGCACTTGGACTTGTTGAATGCCATCCCATTGGACTCTGCCCATCTGTCCAGTCGGTCGAGGTCCCTCTGCAGAGCCTTTCTACCCTCTAACTGACTAACATCTGCCCCTAACTTTGTGTCATCTGCAAACTTGCTGATGACTGACTCTACCCCTTCATCCAGATCATCGATGAATATGTTGAAGAGGACAGGGCCCAGCACTGATCCCTGGGGGACACCACCAGTGACTGGCCACCAGCTGGATGTGGCACCGTTCGCTACCACTCTCTGGGCGCGGCCCTCCAGCCAGTTCCTAACCCAGCACAGAGTGTAATGGTCCAATCCACGGGCTGACAGCTTAGTCAGCAGTTTGCTGTGGGGGACGGTGTCAAAGGCCTTGCTGAAGTCCAGGTAGACCACATCCACAGGCCTCCCCACATCCACCAGACGGGTCACCTGATCATAGAAAGAGATCAGGTTAGAGAGGTAGGATCTGCGCTTCCTAAATCCATGTTGGCTGGACCTGAGCCCTTGGCCATCCTTCAGGTGCGCAGTTATTGCCGCCAGGATAATCTGCTCCATCACTTTCCCTGGCACTGAGGTCGGGCTGACCGGCCTGTAGTTTCCAGGTTCCTCCATCCGACCCTTCTTGTGGATGGGGACCACGTTGGCCAGTTTCCAGTCATCTGGGACCTCACCGGTGAGCCAGGACTGGAGGAAAATGAGGGAGAGTGGCCTAGCTAGCACATCTGCCAGCTCTCTCAGCACCCTAGGATGGATCCCATCCGGTCCCATGGACTTGTGAATATCCAAGTGGCTCAGCACGTCCCGAACTAATTCCTCATAGATTTCCAGGGCATTACACTGCTCCCCAACCCCATCGCCCAGCGCAGGAGGCCACTCGTCCTGAACTCCTGCCTTGCTGTTAAAAATTAAGGCAAAGAAGGTGTTCAGGACCTCAGCTTTCTCCTCGTCTTCAGTCACCGTGTTCCCCTCCAGGTCCAATAGGGAGTGCAGGTTCTTCCTGCCCTTCTTCTTATTGTTAATATATTTATAAAAATGCTTTTTATTGCCTTTGACTGAGGTGGCCAGCTTAAGTTCCAGCTGGGCCTTTGCCTCTCTAATTTTTTTCCTACATAATCTAACAGCTTCTTTGAACATTCCTCGAGAAGCCTTCCCCTCCTTCCAAAGGTGATACAGCCTTTTTTTCCCCCTTAAATCCTCCAGGAGCTGCTTGCTCATCCAAGTCGGTCGCCTTCCCTGCCAGCTTGCCTTCCGGCACATGGGGACCACCAATTCCCGTGCCTTCAAGAGCTCCTGTTTGAAGTAGGTCCAACCCTCCTGAACCCCTTTGTTCATGAGGGCTGGTACCCAGGGGACTTTACAAATAAGTTTCTTAAATAGGCTGAAGTTCGCCCTTCGGAAGTCCAAGGTGAAGGTTCTGTTGGTGCTCCTCCCTATCTCCCTGCATATTGAAAACTTCACTATCTCGTGGTCACTGCACCCTAGGCAGCCTCCCACGATCACATCTCCCACCAGCCCTTCCCTATTGCAGAACAGCAGGTCAAGCAGAGCCTGTCCCCTGGTAGGCTCTCTTAACAGCTGTGTCAGGAAGCAGTCCTCCATTTGCTCCAGGAATCTTCTGGACTGCCTCCTCCCTGCTGAATTAAGTTCCCAGCAGATATCTGGGAGGTTGAAGTCACCAACAAGGACAAGATCTGATGATCTTGAGACAGCCTCCAGTTGATTGTAGAACAACTCATCAGCCTCCTCATCCTGGTTGGGTGGTCTGTAACAGATTCCAACCAGGATGTCAGATTTGTTAGGCTGTCCTCTGATTTTAACCCACAGGCTCTCAACTACCTCATCTTCCACCTCAAGTTGTGTGGCAGAGAGTGACTCTCTAATATACAGAGCCACCCCTCCTCCTCTTCTCCCTCGCCTGTCTCTCCTAAAGAGCCTGTAACCCCCCATTGTAGCACTCCAATCATGGGTGCTGTCCCACCAAGTTTCTGAGATGGCGACTACATCATAGTCGCCCTGATGGATTAGGACCTCCAACTCCTCTTGCTTGTTGCCCAGGCTGCGTGCATTGGTGTACATGCATCGCAGCTGGGTTCCTGACTTCTCAGCTGACCCTACCTTGTGCCCTACTCTTACCTCTGCAGAGGGACTGATTGCCTCACCCACCCCCTTCAGACCTAGTTTAAAGCCCTCCTAATGAGCCCTGCCAACTCCAGTGCCAGGACTCTCTTACCCCTTCTAGATAGATGCACCCCATCAGGACCCAGCAGGTTAGGTGCAGTGAGAGTTGTCCCATGGTCATAGAACCCAAAGTTCTGCCTCTGGCACCATCCCCTGAGCCAATTGTTGATGGTGTGGGTTCTCCCATTCCTCTCAGTGTACACCCCTGCCACTGAGGGAACTGAGTAGAACACCACTTGAGCTCCTGCCCCATCAATCAATTGTCCAAGGGCCCTGAACTCCTTCTTAATCACATATCTAGATAAAATGTTTAAATTACACAGTATATTATACTTTAAACATTACACTCTATATTATGGACCATGGTCTTTTATTCTGCTTGATCATAATGAGAATTTTTTTTCTACTACTGGCGACTGGTCAAATGTTTTGACAGTACTGTTAAGAGAGGGATGTGGTAATAGCTTCACTAGAATCATCCATTAGAAATCTTATCTTGCGCTTGTTACTTCATTGTCTCAGGGTAAGGCCCTCTTTAATTAATTTAATTATATACTTTATTAGATTTTTAATCTAAATTTCAGTCAATGTCTTTGCAAGACAACAATACAGTTTATGGAAGCAATTATGCCAACTGCTAAGTTACCTATAGTTTTAAGAATCTTTGTGCACCTTCCCTTCCGTCTCTCTGTCCCTTCTCTTTCTCGTCCTTCTTTTTCTTCTTTTCTGCTGTTTTTCTTCTTTTCTTTGCTAAGAAACATGCCCACTACATGATTTTTTTTATTATATATATATATATATTTATTACTACTTATTCAGGTTGAGGCCCAGCACTTTTGGTTCTTTGGGAACTCCTTGGAAACAATGGTCTTAGTCTTCTGCTGTGTTTCCTATATCACAGTGTCACCTGTTTAGGTTTTAGCATGTCCCTCATCAGAGAAAAGTGGTTGTATTTTCTGGCGAAACACCTATGGTGCTAACTATAACCCAATGGCAATTGGAGGAAACGGTGTCTCCCAAAGGAGGTGTTGGAGGTGCATAAATATACACTTTGTTTGTCTGAGAATCACTGCCAGATGCCTGCTGAGGCATCAAGAGTAGAAAAATATTTGGCATAAGCCATCTCCTCCAGAACTTCTGTCCTTGAAGGTAGTGGAAAATGTTTCCTTTTTACATATTTATTTAGTTCTTTTGAGTTTATTCCTGGACAAATCATCTGTCTTCTTTTTGCACTAACACGAAAATGTACTGATTTTGCTGAACCATTCATTCACAGTCTCAAGTTCTAAATCGCTCCAGTTTCTTCATTTTGTTTATCCCTAGGCAAAGAAATGTGCTTTTGAACTGGGGTAGGCTGAGATTTCTAAATTCAGTTTTGAATTCTGCCAAGAGCGGGCACAAGCCAACCTCATGAAGTTCAATAAGAGCAAGTGCAGGGTCCTGCATCTGGGTCGAGGCAATCCCAGGCACAAATACAGGCTGGGCAGTGACTGGCTGGAAAGCAGCCCTGAGGAGAGAGACTTGGGGGTGCTGGTGGACAAGAAGCTCAACATGAGCTCTCAGTGTGCACTTGCAGCCCGCAAAGCCAATCAGATCCTGGGCTGCATCAGGAGAAGTGTGGCTAGCAGGTCGAGGGAGGTGATCCTCCCCCTCTACTCAGCCCTGGTGAGACCCCACCTGGAGTACTGTGTCCAGTTCTGGAGCCCCTATTCCAAGAGGGATATGGAGGCACTGGAACGTGTCCAGAGAAGGGCCACGAGGATGATCAGAGGGCTGGAGCACCTCTCCTATGAGGACAGACTGAAGGAGTTGTGGCTGTTCAGTCTGCAGAAGAGAAGGCTCCAAGGTGACCTAATTGTGGCCTTCCAGTATCTGAAGGGGGCCTACAGGAAGGCTGGGGAGGGACTTCTCAGGATCTCAGGTAGTGATAGGACTAGGGGGAATGGAATGAAGCTGGAGGTGGGGAGATTCAGGCTAGATGTGAGGAGGAGGTTCTTCACCATGAGAGTGGTGAAACCCTGGAATGGGTTGTCCAGGGAGGTGGTCGAGGCCCCATCCCTGGAGGTATTTAAGACCAGGCTGGATGGGGCTCTGGCCAGCCTGATCTAGTGTGGGGTGTCCCTGCCCATGGCAGGGGGGTTGGAACTAGATGATCCTTGTGGTCCCTTCCAACCCTGAATGATACTATGATACTATATACTATGAAAACATACTGCGAACATTCTCTCACCAACAAGATAACATGGTGAAGTACTTGATGTATTTCTAACCCAGCATGTTTCCCAGTTTTGTTGTTGTTGTTGTTTCTTCCCAATTTCTTATTCAGCCATTGTGACCATTTGAGGCTGTCCCTTTAAGAAAGGGGACATTGTGGCTGAATGTTTATAAACGAAAGACAGGTCTAAACTAATTTCATTGGTAGATTGGGAGAAAGCACCTTTGAACTTGGAGTACAGCAGAGACTTGTGGGCAGTCCTGCACTTGTTTCTCCCCCTTCGCAGCTTGCAGCTTCTGGGCTTTCAGCCAGACTGACCTTGGAACTGATAACCGCAAGGCCTGACTAACTGCTTTTAATTAACAATTATTCCTTTTTCTCTCTTTCTAACCCTCTCTGGGGAAAAGGGGAGAGAAGGGGGGTACAGGGGTGGGGAACCCTCCTCAGCAGAGGAGGGAATCTCATTTCTGTGTCGCTTTATTGTATATTTTCTGTATATATATTGTAAATACTGTAAATTCCGTATATATTTCCCTGCGTCTCCTAAACTGCTTTGTAAATATAGCGCACAATCCCTTTGCTAATCTGGCTGCATTTTTTTTCCCTTTCAATTTTCTTCCCTTTACTTACGGGGGGGGAAGAAGGCTTTGCGGCCTTCCCCTTCAACCCTCGACACCCATGCTTTCCATTCAGATGCTCCCTTCTAAGCTCACCACTGGAACATTGATCTGCTACTGTCTCTTTTTGTACTAACGACACCATTCCTGGTACAGATGTTCAGTGCATCTGCAAAAACGGTAACACTGAGAAATAATCTGCTTGCTTTTACAATGACAATCTAGGGATTTCCTATAGCAAAATTGCATGCTGCTGTTCTAGTAACTTCCACTGAACCACTGGCATGTTCTTCACCGGTTTTGTCTAGGTTGCAGTGTTCCAGTACAGCAAGCCCTGCCAAAATATTATATTTCAGTAGAGTGTTATGACACAAGTGGGTCAGTGAACCATGTTTTTGAGAACTCCAACTTGAAAATCTGTGCAGCTTTTGACTTCATTTCTCCCAGCGTTTCAGCTCTCCATCATCTTCATACTGCCAGAGCTCATGCTGTCTCCACAGGCTTTCATGTACACAGGATGCCATCTCTGCCTGCAAAATTCCAACTGCTTTCCCAAAATTAATTCACGCCACCACTGTGCTTTCTACGATGCTTTTCCTCATCTCCGCATCTGGCCACTTCTCAGAGAATCAATTTGTTTTCCAGACTTACAAGCTGAGTTCACTAACATAGAAATAGTTTCTTTCAATTTTCCTCCCCTTTCTCTTAAATATTTGTTTGTCACATATTAATTTTCTACACAATACCATGTTCCTCAAATAGGTACATACACTACAGTTAAATACTTATCCTTCATCACTTCAATTAAATGGAATCTTTGAGTGTAGGAATTACCATTTATAGTACTACTGCCTTGCTGTTTTTCTTTTTGCTGGCTTCTGCTGCTCACAAATACACTGAGGAGTAGTGTTTAAATCTTTCCCAGTTGTTCTGGGAGGTATTTTTTCCACTACTCTGAGCAGATCATTTTTCTTTCTGCTTTTGAGTGCTGTTTAATAATCACTCAAAATCAAGGAATCTGACAGGTCAGCTTCACTTGGTGTCTAAACTGATCAGTTTTAGCTGTTTGGTAATTTGCAACATGTATTTCTACACAATATTACATGGAATTTTGCTAGATCTTTTGTGAGCCTTTTCAAGGGAGTGTTCTCCCCTTAGGGAACAAAATTCTAACTTCACATTAACAGTTGGGAATAGAACCACTAGTGGGTTAACTTGCCTTACAGAGCATAGGAGGTCCTCACTACAAGATTTCTCTTAAAGTTATATAATTAATACTGCAGATGTCTGCTGTGACATACTAGCTCCTTGAAGATCACAAGGAAGGCTTTGTGCCTAAGATCACACATAATAGTTAAGGAAATAGGTTTATCCAGTGCCTTATCTGAGGAGGAGAAAAAGGTGGCTGTTGTTGTTTATTCTTTTCTTTTACTAAGGCAATGATATTATACAAGGAAGAAGGGGAAAAATGAGTCAGTACTTTTTGCTTGACATTGACAGAAACAATAATGAAACCTATGAGGCCACAAGTATGATAGTAGATATGGCTGTCAGGTGGGGATTGAACTTTAATCTATACATAGACCTGGTTATAAATTTCATTACTAGCTGATGAACTGCACCTAACAAGGCTTGAGGATCTGAAAAGTTAGAAAGGAAAGGGGGATGTCATTCATCTTATTCATACTGACCTCAAAGTCTTTTCACTTTCTGGTCACCTTTGTAAATATCACCTTAATGAGCAGTGGGGTTCAGTTTCCTTCCCAGGGTAAAAATGTTAAATTCTAGGACAGGCCATGAGTCAGAGAGTTTTGAGAAAAAGACATGCCTTTTATTTCTAAAGAGGCTTTGCATTGTATAAACAAAGTACCTTCAACTTGCTCTTCCATCTGAGTATTTTAGTGATTAAGCAGCATAATTCTAATTCTTGATTTTTAGAAAAGTCCTCTGAGAAGAAAAGTCTTTTTACCCTTCTGTCTGGGTTCTTTTCTAAACTCAATACAGCAGCCTAGATTAACACACAACTGATAAGAATCAAATGCATATCTTAAAGATAGACATTTAGGATATTTTAAAATTATTATATGTAGCATTTATATCTTTACTTATATGCAGCAATGTTGTGGTTCAGGAAAATACTACAGACTTCCTCCTCATAGGTAAGGCCTGTCTAAAATGTCCAGTCAAATCTTAAACATTTTTATTGTATTTTTTTTAAGTACAGCATTTTTGTATGTACCATGAATTTTTCAGTTTAATAGTATTCTCCTTCCTGTTCCTCATTAATTTTTTATTACACCTTTTCTGTCCAGCAAAATCACAGTGATAAATCCTCTTCCTATATTGCTTTAATTCCAGAAACTCCTCTCTGAAGACACCTTATTTTCAGTCTTTTTAAAGACTTTATATCTCTATAGCATAATTCTAGCTTATATGTATGAGCTTTTACTTATTTCTAAGTGCTCTTTCACTCCTGGATGGGGCTCTGAGCAATCTGATCTGGTTACAGATGTCTCTGCTCATTACAGGGGGGCTGGACTGGTCCCTTCCAACCCAAAACATTCTATGATTCTAGATACCTTTGTACTTGATATACCACTAACAGGTAATGGTAAAAATACAGTATTAATAAGCAAAAGGGAGGAAATGAGATGAAAAAGGAGGTAGGTCTGAGAGAATGGAGAACAGTATCCTAGTAATGCAAACAATAGCATGTTCTCAACAGTATCAATAATAATAATACAAGCAAACAGAGCTATTATTCAGCTCCTGTAGTTTCAGTTCAAAGAACATACAGTGGAAACTGAGAAGGATAAGAGACCATGGAAAATATTCCTGCCTGAGAGATTGAAGAGACTGTAATGTTTGCTCTGAACAGGAGATAAGAAGAGATAAGATAAAGTTAAGAAACCAATTACAAATGTAGAGGAAGATGAAAAGTACTGAGACTTTTTTGCAGCACTAGAAGACAGGAATCAGTTCCTGAAACATAGTATTGTCTATCAAGGACATCAGAATAGTGGTTGAACATAAGGCAGAGATCCTACAGGAGATTTACATTTTTACAGTTAGCAACTAAAGGTCTCAGAGGATGATCCATTGAGTAAAAAAAAAAAATAAGAACAACCAAAACCCCCAAACTAGATGCTCAAGTATATTTAGTCTTGCTTTCAGCGAATTTGAAAGTTGGCAATAAATCTGAATGTAAAACCTAAACAAACTAAATAAAAACAAGTATTAAACATGATACATGGGTAGCTTTGGAAACCTCTGTTTTAAGTTTATTAATTCAGTTTATCTCATGGATGTCTTATTCTACCTGAACTCTCACAGTAGTGTTTTACAAAGACAGAAAAAAAATACTTTTTTGCTTCAGTAAACTGGCAATCCAATTACAAACTGAAAAGAATTAAACAGGCAGGTTGAATAATACAAGAATACAGAAATTATGTAATTGTATGTATCTGCTAATACTTGGACAACTTAAGTAATTTCACTTACTAGTGGTTTCCAGTCACCTCTTCGAAGGGGCAAGGACCTGAACATGAAGAAGTCTGGAAGTCAATGAGATGCATTCCAGAGTCCTCAGGGCACTGGTTGATGTAGTTGCCAAGCCACTCTCTGTGATATTTGAAAAGTCATGGCAGTTAAGTGAAGTCCCTGGTGAGTGGAAAAATGGAAACAGGGCACCCATTTTAAAAAAAAGGGCAGAAAGGAGGACCCTTGGATCTACTGGGAAGTATTTCCTGGGAAGATCATGAAACAGATCCCTTTAAAACTATTCTAAGGAACATGGAGGATAGGGAGGTGATTCAAGACAGCCAGCATGGCTTTAATAAGGGCAAGTTCTGCCTGACCAACCAGGTGGCTTTCCATTATGGAACAACTATCTTGGTGGACAAGCGCAGAGTTACTGATGTCATCTACCTGGACTTCTGCAAGGTCCCCCAAAACATCCTTCTATGTATTTGATGGGTTGATTGTCCAGTGGATGAGGAACTGGTTGGATGGTTGCATCCAAAAAGTAGTGGTCAACAGCTCGGTGTCCAAACAGAGATTAGAGACAAGTGGTGTCCCTCAAGGGTACATAATGGGACCAGTGCTGTTTAGTATCTTCATTAATGACATAGTGCACCCTCAGTTTGCAGATAACACTAAGCTGAGTAGTGAGGTTGATATGCCCGAGGGACAGAATACGCTCCAGAGGGACCTAGTCAAGCTTGAGAAGTGGACCTGTGTGAACCCTACAAGGTTCAACAAGGCTAAGTGCAAGGTCCTGCATTTGGGTCAGGGCAATCTTCACAACCAATCCAGGCTGGAGGATGAAGGGATTAAGAGCAGCCCAGTAGAGAAGGATTTATGGGTACTTGTGGATGAAAAGCTAGACATGAGATGGCAATGTCTGCTTGCAGCTCAGAAGGGCAACTGTTTCCTAGGCTGCATCAAAAAAGGCATGACCAGCAGGCTGAGGAGGTGACTCTCCCTCAAATACCATAGTTCTCATTAGTTTACTAGTGTAGGTTTAGCCTGGGAAAGTAGAGTCCAGTGAGATGTGAAGATAATATTCAAAGAACTACAACATTAAATGGAATGCTATACTTAAGGATTGAAGAAAAGCTGGGAGGGAACCTGCTGGGACTCATACCAACTCCAGGAAAGGTCAGACCAAAAAAATAGAAAGCATCTTACCAAGCAATATTTAGTAATGCATTACATTTTGTCATCAAAGTGCATCCAGCGAATAGAAGTATGCAACACTTGTGAAAAGTAAGGATATGAGATACAGATCCAAGGAAGCTCGAAAAACACTCCATTTTTAGGTATGCTGGAAAGCAATGAGTATGCTGGTATCATACTAAAAAAGGGCTTAGGCAAAATAGACAGGAAAGTGGTGATATTTCTAGTGATTCTTCTAGTAGAATTTCAGAGAAATATTATCCCAAAAGAGGAATATAAAGATTTGACAATGGAAGGAAAATAGGTCGATTACTGATTGGTATTCCTAGGAAACAGAAATGTTCAGCCACCAATAAGCATTTATAAAAAGAGAAATATTCTCAGGGGAAAAAAAAAAATCAAATGAAGACCATGATCATAAGTATATAGAAGAAGAATGTGGCTTCTTTAATTCAATATCACTTTGGAATGTTCATATTAAGAAGAAAAAATTGAAATGGAGAACTTCAAGACTAAATAAATGTGTTAGAAAATGCTAATAAAATAAGAAGAAAATTAACCACTAATAAGAAAAAGGAGTAGATCAGCAAAAGATTGTATCTTAGAAGTTTAATAAAAAACTGTAAAAACTCCAGAGGGAAAGTGTGAGTGTTGTTAAAAAAAAAATATATATAATCAAAGGAAGACTAGGAAGAAAGGAATTGACAGAAAGATGCTTGCTTTGAAAATTAAGTTGACATCAACCTCAATTCTCACTGTCAAAGCTTGGGCCACATGCAGGAACACAACTGCAATGTTATTTTCTAGTGATACAGAGAGGTACTTAGAGATGACAATGCCATCAGACATAGTGAGCCACTCTGCAAAAAGAGCAAATCCAAAACTTGGTCTGAATCCTACTGTATCTTTCTGCATATCCAGCCTATAATCAACACAAAAGAGATTAGAAGGGCACCCGGCAATGAATTAAATGATCTGAAGAACTAGAACATTAGGAACAGGCTGCCCAGAGAGATTATGGAGTCTCCTTCTATGGAGACATTAAAAATCTGCTGGTATGTATTCCTGTGTGACCTGCTCTAGATGATCCTGCTCTGGCAGGGCCATTGGGCTAGAAGATCTTTCGAGGTCCTTTCCAATCCCTAATGTTTTGTGATTCTGTAATAATATGAATTTCAGTAGTATGGAGGAAAAGGTCATTCACTTAAGAACAGATAGGAGGAACTTCTGCTTCAAGCTAGAGATTTGTATATTGGGGAAAAAAGAGAGAATTTAGATATATAATTTCTGTGCAGGATAACCATGAATAATTAGCTGAGACATAAGTGGAGAGCAGTTGCCATATTCAACACATATCAGTTCAAACTAGATGAGAATGAACCAATATGGAAAAGAAAGTGCATTTTCAATACCAGACAAGGAAGAAACTTCTAGAAAGTCTGAGAGGGCTACAACTGAGCTCTTTAAATCCACAGGCCCAAAATAAAGCAATAAAAGGTACATCAAGGCTGAAGACAAAAAAATATGCATCAATCTACAAGCCTTTGGACAGAAATGGCGGTATCTAAGGGGCCAAAACTAAGCCTAGTATATTTACAGCATAGTATAATACGTATTTGACTAACGTCAGAAAACACAGTTGCTGTGACAGGAGGCAGGTCTTTGGTCCTAAGGATCTGAAGACTCTTTTCTAGCTTTATCCATCAGAAATGCTGCAGGACTTTGCTAAGCAAAAATGATTTGTGAGAACAATGAAAATGCACAGTGGTTACTTCTGTGATAAGATTAGTAGACTATATCTAGAGTTCTTAACGAAAAACTGTTCTGTTTGTGTACATTTACACCTAAGGTTAAACATTACCCTGAAGACCCTCATTGCAACATCAGATGGTATTTTTCCTCAAACACTAATGTTTTATTAAAAAACAAAATGACAAAAAATGCCACTAAAATCCTACACTGAAGACTTCAGGAATGTTGTTTATAAAATAAGAGCTGTGCCTGCTGTCAAGGTTTGACAACTATGCAGAAAACCCACAGATTATTAAACTGTTATGAAACAGAAATACTCCAGTTTAGTATTGTACTTTCTATGTTTCCTCATTAGATGCATGATTATGTTAGGGAATGCATAAACAGAGAGGAAAACAAAAAGCAAGATTTTTCAAAGGCACCGAGAACAGTTTATCAATGGAAATTAAGTACCTAAGAGCTATTACCCTTTTGAATACAGATTTGATAATTTTGGTAATCAATGATGTACATAGGACTAGCAGTATATGCAAAAATGCATGCAATCATAGTAATAAATCTGGGAGTTCTGCCAGAGAAACTGTTCTGCAGTTAGATACATTCTTTCTCTCAGAGATTCTTTCCCTTAAAATCTGTAGTCAATATTGCCTTAATTAAAGATATTGACTTCATTGCACCTCAGACAAAAATCAATACTTCTATATTGCAAAAGAATATTACAACAGACCTTCTTTTCCACAGTGTTGACCTGGTAAAAAACATCAGTTTTCAAGGAGGCATCTATTTTTATGTGATGTTATTTCTCTAAATTATCTCATAAATTCAAGTTAGGGGCAATTGAGAAATCGGGAGCCCAGCTGAAGTGCATATACACCAATGCACGCAGCATGGGCAATAAGCAAGAGCAGCTGGAGGTCCTGGTCCACCAGGGTGACTATGATGTAGTCGCCATCTCAGAAACATGGTGGGATAACATGCACGATTGGAGTGCCGCACTGGGGGGTTACAGGCTCTTTAGGAGAGACAGGCGAGGGAGAAGAGGAGGAGGGAAGGCTTTGTATATTAGGGAGACACTCTGCCACAGAACTTGAGGTGGAGAAAGAAGGGATTGAGAGCATGTGGGTTAAAATCGGAGGGCAGCCTAACAAATCTGACATCCTGGTTGGAGTCTGTTATAGACCACCCAACCAGGATGAGGAGGCTGATGAATTATTCTACAAGCAACTGGAGACTGTCTCAAGATCATCAGATCTTGTCCTTGCGGGTGACTTCAACCTGCCAGATATCTGCTGGAAACTTAATTCAGCAGAGAGGAGGCAGTCCAGAAGATTCCTGGAGCGCATGGAGGACTGCTTCCTGACACAGCTGTTAAGCGAGCCTACCAGGGGCCAGGCTCTGTTTGACCTGCTGTTCTCCAATAGAGAAGGGCTGGTGGGAGATGTGATCGTGGGAGGCTGCCTAGGGTGCAGTGACCACGAGATAGTGAAGTTTTCAATATGCAGGAAGATAGGGAGGAGCACCAACAGAACCTTCACCTTGGACTTCCGAAGGGTGAACTTCAGCCTATTAAAGAAACTTATTTGTAAAATTCCCTGGGTAGCAGCCCTCAAGAATCGAAGGGTCCAGGCTGGTTGGACCTACTTCAAACAGGAGCTCTTGAAAGCACAGGAACTGGCAGTTCCCATGTGCCGAAAGACGAGCCGTCAGGGAAGGCGACCGACTTGGATGAGCAAGCAGATCCTGGAGGATTTAAGGGGGAAAAAAAGGCTGTATCACCTTTGGAAGGAGCGGAAGGCTTCTCGAGGTATGTTTAAGGAAGCTGTTAGATTATGTAGGAAAAAAATTAGAGAGGCAAAGGCCCAGCTGGAACTTAAGCTGGCCACCTCTGTGAAAGATAAAAAGCATTTTTACAAATACATTAACCCTAAAAAGAAGGGCAGGAAGAACCTGCACTCCTTATTGGACCTGGAAGGGAACACTGTGACTGAAGATGAGGAAAAGGCTGAGGTCCTGAACACCTTCTTTGCCTCAATTTTTAATAGCAAGGCAGGAGGAGTTCAGGACGAGTGGCCTCCTGAGCTGGGCGATGGGGTCGGGGAGCAGTGTAATGCCCCGGAAATCCATGAGGAATTAGTTCGGGACCTGCTGAGCCACTTGGACACTCACAAGTCCATGGGACCGGATGGGATCCATCCTAGGGTGCTGAGAGAGCTGGCAGATGTGCTGGCCAGGCCACTCTCCCTCATTTTCCTCCAGTCCTGGCTCACCGGTGAGGTCCCAGATGACTGGAAACTGGCCAATGTAGTCCCCATCCACATGAAGGGTTTGATGGAGGAACTTGGAAACTACAGGCCGTTCAGCCTGACCTCAGTGCCAGGGAAAGTGATGGAGCAGATTATCCTGGCAGCAATAACTGTGCACCAGTTTAAGGATGATTTCCCAGGATGATGTCCCAGGGACCAACACCTGGACACTTGCCTGAGGACTAAAAAGCTGTATAAAAAGACCTGAGTGATACTGTCAAAGTAGAAGAAAGAAGACGGCACCACACGCTGGAAACATCACAGGGCAACACAACACATCTTGGACTCTCTCCACCCATGACCATTGGTAATATAATCTCTTTCCTACTTTCTCCTTTTTCTCCCTATTCCCTCACTCCTTCCCGCTCCTCTCTCTCTCTCCCTCTCTATTTTCTCCCTCTCCCCTTCTTATTTCCAGTTTGTTTATGTAGCTGTTGATATTTTGGCCTCGTTTGTGCCTCTAATTTCACAACACGGGAATATTCTTAAAGAACTGAGTTTCTTTCCCTCTCCGGACCGAGACATTAATTTGGCGTAGTCGGCAGGATTCCCATGCAGTGAAAGTATCACAGCAAGACTATTGCATTTCTGAGAACCCCAAAATGTGTGTGTGTGCCTGAGACGTACTTTGAGTATGAAGTGAGTGCGGAGTCCAGATTTGTGTTTTCACTCTCCCGAGAGGGAAGTGGCCAGAGAAGGACGAAGCGAAATTTTCAGAGAGAGTGTGTGGGACTTCTCAAAAGTTTTAAATGTGTGTGCTTTCTCAAGGAAGATATCTGGGGTACAAATGTTGATTTTATAGTTGTGGTGAAGGCACATTATGCCCAGATACTGAATCTTGTCCCAGCATGTGGGCAAGTTCCCCCTCCTCCAGGAGGAAGACAAAAGCCAAGGCATTAGCCAGGCCAGCACGCACCCAGCGCATGCAGTGCTCGTGCTGACACCAAGTATGGGCATAATTCTAGCTTCACGCTTTCTATAGGCTGAAGCCAGTTATTTATGAGAGTGCCCATTGGTCAAGCCCAGCCTCGAGGAATCTATAAGTATCACCCCAGTTGGTAAACAAGTTGCCCCCTCATTCACTTTGTCTCTGTGCTTGCTCGAGAGAGTAACTCTCGAGCTGCAGCCTTTGCCATTGAGCTTATTGTTGTTAGCTTCTGTTATACATGCACGCATACTGAAAGCCTCTGCATCGTTAGAAGCCCAGAGGGAGGACCTTCGCTGTTTCTGAGGAATCCAGCATTGCTACAGCCAGTCGTACCGACCGGGAGAGCCCACTGTGCTACCGGAGGACTGGACCAACCCCCGAGGGTAAGATCTGCCCAGTTGCTGGGGAGAAGGGACTTGATCAATACCGAGTCCACGTATGCCTATCCCCGCTGTAGCGGGAGAGGAGCCTCCACGTGTGCCGCTCTGAGCCCTGTGAATCTCAGGGAAGACTAAGGCATTGTTCATGCCTATACTGCACCGAACCCGGGACCACTCCGAGAGTCCCGCTGCTCCTTTAAGCTCAGTAAACGAGAATCCGCCGCCTAACGCAGCCGCATTCTCTCCCCGAGGCTGTTTGCATCAGCCCCAAGAACTGCTGTGGTTGGGCCAACCCCGGTAGCTTTGCCTGCTGCTGCGTCGTCCGAGCCCACCTACCGGCCACCGTCGTCCCGCCTGTCATGGATATGCCCTCAGAAATGCGCGGCAGATCCATCAACGAAAATATAAGTTTATTTATATATATACAAACTCTGTAACGGGGTATTTACAATCGCCCTTCACAGGTATCAATATTTAGTTAGTGGAACTGTCTTTACAGAATGTTATATATGGGCATTTAAATCAAAATGGTTCACAGAATTTATAATTAAAACTGAGTCAGAGAGTGGCGGGGGAGGGGTTGGTCAGTGACCGGCAACCCTCCGCCCGGAGCAATATAAATGCTATCCTAACTGAAGCTCTACAAAAGGGCTTGGCTTACTCACAAGCTGAGAACTTCATGGAGTCTTTCCTCAATAATGTTTATAATCCAGACAACGTGGCACGGATGTGCCATAATAAGGAGACAGGAAATGGCGCCGGCCGCGTGGCCGCACCGCGTGGCTCTGCTGTTCTCTCTCAGGATACAAAAGTTTCCTCGCTCGGAGGGGGGCAGTGGCAGGTCAGCAACGCTGGTTCACACGGGCTACCAGGTTTTCTCCTACGGTGGATCACGCAGTGGTTGATCCCACGGAGTGCTGTCCACGGCACCGCACGCATCTGGGTGATGGTGGCAAAAGGACCACAAGGCCTCCCGAAGCACTGGCTGGCACGCACGCACACACAGACTCCAACACCGAGGTGAGGGGGGCTCATTTGCCAAACGACCCCTATTTACCATTTGCCCCAGTGAATACTGGCCCAATAAGCATCTGTTGCCAACGCAAACATTAACCAATGAACTGCCACCTACCAAATATGGCCTAAGTATATGCTATACCCAGGGAAACAAACATATAGCCTGCCTCTAGTACTGCAGGGGTGAGACCACGCCCAGGTAGGCTGTTTACCTGGACTCAGTGGTGCCAGGATCCCCCCTGCTGCCCCCAGAAAGAAGGGGGAACAAAGGAAGGTTAACACATAGAGAAATATATCCTACCCAAATGTTTGGGGCACAACCCTGATCATAAGCATCCTTCACTACACCGCCCTGCCGTGCGAGCCTACTTTTGAGGGCTGACACCACAGGCCGACCCCGACCAGGACCGATCCCTGTTGTCTGGAGGGAACAGAATATCGTTCACGTGCTTTTCCATCCATTAGCACTCAGTTCAAAGTATCCACGTCTAGCAGAGTAAGCGCTGACGCATAGAAAGATTGTAATATTGCTGTGTATAGCCAGGAGCCACCCGCGTCCCGCCGAGTCGCCATCTAGTGGCCAAGCGGCAGAACTGCACCCTTCATTATATAAATATAGAGATAGTCTGTAACTAGTTCAATTAAGTTTTAATCATAACACTAAGCCACTTGTGGAATCTATTTCACGAGCGTGCTCCAGAACATGTATATAAGTTGGTGATTCATCGGTTATTAATAGTTTGGTAGTTATTAAAAATAATATTTTCATAATTCATATTTCATATTAATAAATTTAATAACCTCTTCACCACAATAGCGTGACCTCCTTGAGAATCCTCTGTACGCTGCTTTAAATGTGTATGCTTTCCCGGGGAAGATTAACTGGGGTACAAATGTTGATTTTATAGTGTGACCTCCCCGAGAATTCTCAGTACCCTGTTTTGGGAAATCCAGTTTTTTGTGATATTTTTAAAGTGTGTATTCTCTCAGGGAAATAGTGTGACTTCCTTGAGAAGCCCAGGTTATTGTTGTTTTTTCTTTTGTGTGACCTCTCCTGAAAAATCTATTGTGCATTTTTCCTGGAGAAGATTATTTTGGAGTAAGCCTTTTAAAAGTGTACATTTTTCCAGGGAAGATTTTGTTGGTACAAACAGTGTTTTTGATCTGATTTCCCCGTGAGACTTAGTGCCCTATTAAGAGATGCTTTGTGAAACAAAAGAGTCAGTCATCAGCAAGTTTGCAGATGACACAAAGTTAGGAGCAGATGTTAGTCAGTTAGAGGGTAGAAAGGCTCTGCAGAGGGACCTCGACCAACTGGACAGATGGGCAGAGTCCAATGGGATGGCATTCAACAAGTCCAAGTGCCAGGTGCTGCACTTTGGCCATGGCAACCCCATGCAGAGCTACAGGCTGGGGTCGGAGCGGCTGGAGAGCTCCCAAACGGAGAGGGACCTGGGTGTGCTGATCGACAGCCACCTGAATATGAGCCAGCAGTGTGCCCAGGTGGCCAGGAGGGCCAATGGCATCCTGGCCTACATTAGGAATAGTGTGGCCAGCA
This sequence comes from Melanerpes formicivorus, assembly GCF_026170545.1. Taxonomy (NCBI): domain Eukaryota; kingdom Metazoa; phylum Chordata; class Aves; order Piciformes; family Picidae; genus Melanerpes; species Melanerpes formicivorus. The sequence continues at coordinate 2,165,134 of NW_027142409.1, forward strand.
GGAGCAGGGAGGTCATTGTGCCCCTGTACTCTGCTTTGGTTAGGCCGCACCATGAGTACTGTGTCCAGTTCTGGGCCCCTCAGTTTAAGAAGGACATTGAAACACTTGAGCGTGTCCAGAGAAGGGCGACAAGGCTGGTGAGAGGCCTTGAACACAAGCCCTATGAGGAGAGGCTGAGGGAGCTGGGATTGTTTAGCCTGGAGAAGAGGAGGCTCAGCGGTGACCTCATTGCCCTCTACAACTACCTGAAGGGTGGTTGTAGCCAGGAGGGAGTTGGTCTCTTCTCCCAGGCAAACAGCACCAGAACAAGGGGACACAGTCTCAAGCTGCGCCAGGGGAGGTTTAGACTCGAGGTGAGGAGAAAGTTCTTCACCGAGAGAGTCATTAGTCATTGGAACGGGCTGCCCGGGGAGGTGGTGGAGTCACCATCCCTCAAGGTGTTCGAGAGGAGATAGGACGTGGCACTTGGTGCCATGGTCTAGTCGTGAGGTCTGTGGTTACAGGTTGGACTCGATGATCCTCGAGGTCTCTTCCAACCTTGGCGATACTGTGATACTGTTAGTCTGCTCTCAAGATCTCTACCTGTATAAAATACTGTTTTCATTAAACACTCTATTGTCTTAATTAAAGCAGAGGAATAATTAAAATAATTTCCTTCAGTGTAAATTAAGTCTGGAGTAAGTGGTGGACAGGATTTAAAGAGAATTACTTCCATGGATGCAGACTTCAGCCTTGTAAGAATACACCCATGGATCATTCCAACATTCTTTAGCAGGAGGGTTAAGCCACCTCTATTGACAATCACATCGTGCCAGGTTCCATTTCACCCTTCACCATTTTTCCTCTCAAAATGCTTATACGTTTTTTTTTCCTACAGAGAAGCTTTTTATTAAGGAAAACCAATGTTTTAGATTGCTGTTACTTAAAATATGCTTGATAATTTGTATCATCTTGTGGCAAGGAAAGAATTGTGAGCAATTGAAGGGAGTTCAATGAACTGATGAATGACAGCAGAACTCATCAAGCTCTCTATGAAGTTTATCTTTTTGCTAGCTATGTACAGAGCTTCATAAAGCACTAACAACTATTCTGATATTTGTGGGGGAGTCTATTAACCTATTAAGATGTCATAACCCATGATAATTCTTAATAGTATTTTAAAGATTTCTTTCCATTGGCTTACAGGTAGCTACTTATGTTAGCTAAGGAATGACTTCCAAGTAATGTGGGAGGACATGTATGCTATATTTCACCAGCACAGGCATAAATTCAGGAGTGCAAGACTCATTGTCATGAACATAGTTAAAGGAGGCATGTTGCTTATTTATTGGTGTTTGATATAGACAATCACAAAAGCTGGTGATCAAAAAAGACCTGAGCCAAAATTTAAGAAATGGAGGATGCTAACTGGGCTAAATATCAGCCAATTAAAATAAACACCACAGAGATGTTATCAGAATCTATCAGGCTACATTAAATTTTAAAAAAATGATTAAAAAGTAAACATTTGATCTTGTTAGACTAATAACTCATAGCCATTCACCTGTACCTTTTTTTTTTTTTTTTTTCCCCTGTGGTGGATTTTCAAAAGGACTAGTGAGATGCTTTGTGATCACTAATTGTAAGGGGGTTGCGGGCAGACCCCCTCCTCACAAGTAATCATCCCCTGCTACCAAGAATGTGCTGGGTTGAGGCAGCCCCCTTCCCCACCACTGGTAACAATAAACACTCAGACAAATGGATTGCAAAAGTGATAGAAAGTTTAAATAGAAAGCAGTGAAAATTTACAGAAAGCCAAAAGCACAGTGACAAAGAAAGATCCCAAAACAGGCCCAGAGAGATCCCATCCCCACCTGAGGGTACACCCAAGACCCCCAGGGCTCCTTCTTCCCCTTCCCACTGCTAGGCTAGTATCAGCTGGCCAGATCTGAGACTGCCCATCCCCCCATGGCCTTGGGCCTAGCCAGGCCCAAAGCCAGGAGACATCTCCCCCAGTTACCGGCTGACGGAGGAGGAAGAGAAGAGAAAGTGCTAGACTCCGCACTGGATCTTATAGTGGTGCAAAGAATTGTGGTAGGAAATACTACATAATTTCCTGTGTCCACCCCTCTGGGCTGGACTTCTGGACACAGCAAGTAAACATTGCAGGGGGCACCCAGCTCAAACTGCAACACTAATGTATCTGGAAAACTATGGCATAAATTAGTTCCCAGAGTCCATGGCCATAACAGCAGCATCTGAAATTGCTTAAAGGTAATAATTCTTGATATGCCATTTCACTGCATGTGAAAAGTGTGCCCTGTGTTGACTGGGAGTTCATGTGAAACCCTGGAGAGGGGCACATGCTCAAAACACTTGCTTCTTGGATAGAGCAGGAGCTGCTTCTATGGAGTGTCTCAAAAAAAATAAGCAGTGCCCTCCAAAATGCTGTTTGAATTTGCATTCATTTTAGCACAATGCACTTCTGCAATTACAGACATAAAAATGCAGAGCATCACTTACTTCTGCATCAGTAAAGCTGCTAAGATAATTTTGTAATGTCTTGCTATATAAAATTAACAATTTTTTGTTTTAACAGCAAATAGAAGGAAAGGCAATTTTAGGTTATTCTCAATCATAAAAACAAAGCTGAGAGGAAGTAGCAAAAACCATCTTAGAAACTGGGTGAATGACTGGGCAGTGAAGTTGTACTGAGCTTTGTCCTGCTATGGATCCGCTTGAGAACAGAACCCATGTTACCAAGGGTAAGGGCACTGTGGCCCTTATTACACAGATATATGCTGAGTAGAGCTAACTAAGGAAGGGGTCAAGGAGCAAAGCACATGAGATAAAAAGAAGAAAGATCAAAGTAAAGAAACTCAGCATAAACTTGTTAACCTAACAGATAAAGGTGGCATTAAAAAAAAAAAAAAAAGAAAAAAAAAGAGGGGGTTTGCCATGATATAATTGATTGACAATATCTTTTTTATTAGATAAAACCCAGCCAAACGTGACGGAAAGAACTTCAAGGGATATCAGGGTAGGCTCTGTTGCAGCTGATATGTTCTTATCACACTTACATGGCATGACCAGTATATTCCATACAAATAGATAAGGATGTTGCGTGTCCTAAAAATACATGGGTAGTTAAATGACTTATTATGGTTCTTTCTATAGTAATTTTTGTCAAGTGAGTTGCAAGCATTACTGAAACCTCTGGAATTTGTTTGCTTTATGAACTATAGGGTTCTTATTTTATAAAAACATAACTTGAGCACATTGACAAATCAAAGCCAAAAAATGTGATCACTGCTTCCATGCAGATTCTCTGGTATCCTAGCTAAAGACAGTAGATGCTGTGTCTGGAGTTGAGGAGTAAGCAAATAGTACATTGAGGAAATTATGTTCAGCATCCTGAAAATCAAGCACACAAAATTTCAAAGACTATAGCCTGTTTTTCAGAAGCATGTGTGAGTAGAAGGTGCTGCACTAGGTCCATAGTGAAATAACCTGACACAGAGCCAATGTATTCTTCATTGTTTAATTTGGTAAAATTGATGCAAGATTTCCATACCACACCTCTTCCACTAGGATGAAGAATGCAAACTGTATTTCCATTCTTTTTGTCTCTATACTAAATCAAATCTGCTAAAAACGTATTACTTGAGTTTTTTGTAAGCAACTAAGAAACTAGTCAATATGGGATACTCATCTCTAGCTCAAGCATATATGCAAATGCCAACTAATTTCTGGAGATAAGCATAAAATGGAAAGCAAGTTAATTAAAACCTTTATCTTCTTTCATGCTTTTAAAGCAGTTTCAAAATTTCCTGACACTTTCATATGCACTCTGTGAACTTCAGTTGTTAGTTTTTACTTTCTATTGGAAAAAAGGTGGAACAAGGACTGTACAAAAATAATCTAGCTCTCACTTACTTAAACATTAAAAAACAGCTCATAATCACTATAAAGTCCTGTGCCATTAGATATATAGCACCACTCTGCCACTTTTTATTTATTAATTATTTCCTTTTGAATAGCAATCAGTGAATCCAGATGTCTGAATATGAGAGATCTTAGCCATGGCATCTGGATCCTTTGCAGATTCCAAATGTAAGTCTGATATTGGCACTTAAACTGAATCACACTCTGTCTGCGTATTTATACTGTCTTTGGCTTGCTGTATTATTGTGCATTTATTATTAAGCCAGCATGCTTACATTTTGACTTGGGAATACTCTGTGCACTTTGGAAGAAATCCTATCCCCATTGAAGTCAGTGGGAGTTCTGCCATCAACTACGAGAGAGCCAGGATTTCATCCTTTGAGTTTTTGTTCACAGAGAGGAATAGCGCTCACCCTAGGCAGGCACTTCAAAAATCTTTCTGTCATGTAAGTCTTCATGACTTCCCCATTAAAAAAATCTGCTAAGGGAAGAGGTCAAGCTAAAAAATCCCAGTTGCTCTGTCTGTATTATCAGCACACTCATAGATCTCTGATTTGGACAAGGGTTGGCACAGAACGTAGTCAGACTGAGACTCTCAAGTTCCTTACAGGCACCATGTAAAGGCTACTGAAATACAAAGTTTTTTGCTCCAAGTTATAGTCAGGGTCTATTGGGTTCACAGCTCTACTAGATTCCTCTTGCTGAAAGCTATCATGTTCTACACGTCGTGGACCCTCCCAGTGGTGTATTTGCAGTTCTGCTCCCTTCCAACACTATGTGTAAGGCACAGATATTTACAGGTAAAGATGTAGCATTAAAAACAAAAATTATAAGTAATATATTTTATGAGTTTTTCAAACCCTTTTAAAGACAGAAAACATTTCCTATTAAACCCTCCACTGATTGAGGAAGAATTTCTCATGAAAAAAAAGAATAGAAAGCAAAGTATTTTGAGAAGAAATCTCTCTCTCTTTTAAAAAAAATATTTAATTTTAAACCAGTTTTCCACAAAAAGGGAATGAAAATTACTGGGAGGACTTCCGTGTACTTTTCAGTGTCCTGATTATTTTTCCAAATAAATCTAGGGCAAATTTATTTTAGTTAAACATTTATTTGGTGGCCACTCTTTCTTCAAAGGTTATTTTTCTATCCTCACCATTAACCATTTGTTTCTCTGAATGCCAGTAAATGCCATGCTACTCATGCACAGAGAGGTTTAAGGAAGTATTGTTTGTTAATGATAAATTAGAAAACTAGTTTTCACGATTCAAAATCTTGGATTTTTGCAGCTCAGTATAATTAAAGTCATGAACCATTTCCAGTGCTCTATTGTGACTTATTAAACATATAAGTCATTATTACTCCAAAGAAAAGAAGTAATAATATGAAAGGTACATAATATGAAAGGCTGTATTTTTTTGTCATATGGTTGACTGCTTATCCACTAGGAATAAAATGAAGTTTTAGCCAAAGAGCCAGGATACCAGAGTAATCCTCCATGTGCTCACTCCTAGCTTGCAGCAAATGAAACTGAATGTCAGGTTAAGTTCACATCTCCTTAGGGTTAAGCATAGGTATTTTGACAGCTAGATCAACTTAGCTGACGTGAAATAACTTCAGAAGCCAGAATAAACTGCATTTATATTTGAGTTGAAAGTTGAATGCTAATATTTATTTTTTATTTATTTTTATTTTATAAATACAGTATTTTGGTCATGGATTTCTGAAATGGATCAGCATATGGTTACAATCCTTCTGATCTGTCTGCACTTCACATCTACTGCTCCTCAAAGCCACATAAATTTTAACATTTTTAGACTACTGGTATTGTCCAAAGCTCTATCTGCTTATATATATTTTAGCTTTTTTTTCTAAGCTACATGGTATTCTGACTACAGAGGCACACATATATTTTACATTTCTGTTGCAAACTGCCTTTCATGTCAGTTCTGACATTGCTTCAAGTATCTTTTACAGAGCTTGTTTTTCTGTGCAGTGCCCACTGTCAGCAATTATCTGACACTGGTCTTCTATCTTATCATATGAGTTTACTATTTTGAGCTGGCATATTTAGTTCACTTTTGTATTCCCTTCTGCATATCTTGTCTTCTGATCAGTCTTCCTCTGGGGATTCACATGCAAACTGTGGGAGAGCTCAATACTGCTTATTGCTGTCTCTATTGACCCAGCAGAATGGATTCTAAGGAAAGCATGGAAGTGGTAATGAATGGTCCAGGAAAAAAAATAATAATGAATGCTGAGGAATGCAACAAATAAATATGGAGCAAATTTGAAACTGAACTCTGTATTTGCCACACATTGACAGTGAAGAGCTAGAGGCTTATGTGGTGGCTAATGCCCAAACTAAGGGAAGAAAAAAGAAAAAAAACAAAAGAGAAAAAGAAAGAAAGATATTCACTGAGCTTGCTCAGTCACCTAGGCACTGACCTGGCAAATCTTTTCATATTCACCTATAGACTTTCTGGGTATTAATCATGCTTTACCTTCACTAATGAGTACTACAGATCAAAAGGGGTGGACATGCAGAGCAAAACTGGTCATGCTGACGACCTAATAGCCATAGTATGGCCAGTCCATTTTTTGTGGACTTCAGACTAATTTGATCTGATCCTAAAGACAATACAAGTTAAGACTGGAGAGCTTATGATGCACACCTGGTTTAAGCTCTTTTGAAAGGAATCCAGTTTGTACTCTCCAAGTGTGATTCAAAGCAGAACAAACACGAAGTTGAAGGGATTCACACCTTTTTTTGAGTACCTACCTGCACCACAACCTACTTCTCATTCCCTTGTCTCTTCCTCATAACACAGATAGCTAGAATAATAACCTAAAAGAGTGTCTTGTATCACCTTTTACCCCTGCAACACTATCAGATATCCCTGGATAAGTTTATCTGTCTACTTTCTTGACTGTTCAATTAGCTCATTGCTTCTTTTTAATTACTTTGCTTTTATTTTGTGTACTTTGGAAAGCAAAATGGTTACAGTTTCTTTTCCACTAAAGAGAACATATGATAAAGCATCCCTTCTCAGAAAGCGATATTTTTAAGCTGAGGTTAATTCAAGGGATCAGTATTACTATTATTATCATTATCATATCCCTAGAAATAATAAAAGATGGTGCTATCCTGTCAATGTTATATTCGTAAGAAACAGAGCTTAGCCTTGTATTCTTTGCTTGCTCAGAACTTTTTATCCAGGCTGGAATTTTGACTGAGTATGAAATGCTGGGCTATGCTACACAGATAAACTTCTGAGTAAAAGTAAAAATAAAATGTTCTTCAAATTTACTAATTATGTAGTAAGAGGAGTGGTGACTCATTCACACTACATTTTTGTCTGTCAGCTAAGGGACAGAGCAATCACCTGAAAGCTGAGCAAAGTCAGAACATCTATGGACTGAGGAGCCTAGAAAGCCTGACTTCCATTTCCTGAACAATTGGTTTAACTCTCTAGACTGTTATACACAAGCTTGATGGTTCCTCCAGCTGTACTTTTGGATGATACTATCTGTGACTGTTGTACTTTGTGTTGAAATAAATGCTGTCCATGTGTGTTAGAGGTGCTCAGAGAGCACTGATTGAACTGACTTCTCAAAGGAGATGTTGAAATGCCTTCTTTGTAAATCATAAGCTACCTTAAAGAAGAAAGCAGCACTGAGGAGCAAAGATGGTGATTCTTCAGGGAGCATAAGATATTTGGGCACCAAATTAAATTTGCACTCATAATTAATATTACACACTCACAAAATTGTAGGTGCCCCAAAAAGATTCATATCAACAACTCTGATGAACTCATGGCCTAAAATCCTAATTGCACAGAATTTCATGTGTACAAAGGTCCTTTTTTTTTTTTATCTTGCCCTTTGAAAGCAAATGGATGATAAGCAGGCTTTCAGTATTCAGTATTCCTAAGGTTGGAAGGGACCTCAAAGATCATCAAGTCCAACCTGTCACCCCAGACCTCATGACTAGAGTAGGGAGGACACTACTGCCCACTGCAGGCTTTGAACTCACAACCTTCCCATTAAGGGTCTGATGCACTACCAACTGAGCCACTTGGTACCACAAGATCACCAGCCAGGCCTGGGCAGCAAGCTGCTGAGAGGAAGACTCAGTATTCAGTATCACTAAGGTTGGAAGAGACCTCAAAGATCATCGAGTCCAACCTGTCACCTCATGACTAGAGTAGGGAGGACACTACTGCCCACTTCAGGCTTGAACTCACGACCTTCCCATTAAGGGTCTGATGCACTACCAACTGAGCCACATCCTGACTTTGTGTTTCTTCAGATAATTTCCTACACTGTATTCTATACTATATCCCTGTAAAACACATGTTAAAAATAACCTGGTAAGTTTGAACACTGGGAAATAACAAAATATTCATATTTCTGAAATTTACATCTGGATTGCTTTTTTATAGATGAAAGAATAGTAATTTATGAAGAGCTTGCATTTCTTTTTCTAATCTAAAACAATTAAAACTAATGAAAAGAGAATAATGGCTAGAGCAAGCTTTCCAAAACCATTTAAGAATCTTGTAATACACAAAGGCATCTAATGTGAATACCAGCTCATGCCACTACTTCAAGCAATCCCATTTATATTACTTGTACTCTGCTGCCTGGATGTTTTAAGAAATGCTCTTCCAGGCACAATTCTCTTACAAATTCTGACTCTTAACACTGTCTGGAGTCTCTTAACTTGACTGAAAAATGCAAAGGGGAAATGTATGAAAATATCATGTGTATTTTCTCTGCTTTTCCTAGGGGCTAAAAAGTACATGAAAACAAATAGAATTTGAATTATCTGCTTTTAGTTTTCCAGGAAGTATATCAGAGTACATCTAGTATTACAGTTGGAACATGTTAAATTTTCTTGTGAAAAGGTACAATTTTTTGTTTCAGTAATTCAATTATCACTATAAAACTATGATTAATTAACAGTACTGATAGACAAAGACTTTTTTCCTCTATTAAGGTAATTTCTTTATTAAAATTAATTTAGAACATGTACTTGCTGTAAAGCAGTGGTTCCTTTTGCATTTAAGAGTATTTTTACATGACTCACTTCAAACTCTTTCTTTGTTTTTCTGTTACTAACTCCATGAGCTCACTGCCACGCAGCAGATGTATTTATTATGCTGTGCAAAGGTTGCAGCCAACAGAGATTTGCTATGTGCAAAGTCCAGGTATCTGGGATCTTAGTAATTAAAGCATGGTATTTCTTGCTGCTTCTTTATAATCCAAATGGCTTCAGATAGAACAACTTCTTTATAACTTCTGTGATAAGGACTGGGGTAAACAGAAGGTATGGGCAGACACTGGTTTCAGGCCTGAGTTCATTCACTCACTGACACCAGTTTTAACCTACATTCACAATACTGATAAACAGTAGTAGAGTCAGCATGACTGATAAGACTTGCTCCCTGCACAAATACCACACAGGTCCTGCAGCTGAAAAAATTCACAAGGGTGCCTGTCAAAATTGGTTTTGGCTAAGAACCTACTACACTGAACTTGCATCTATAGAGTCTAACTTACCTGAATTCCTCTGAGTCCATACAACAGACAAGTCCCTTCAATGAAATTGAATCTGAACCGTTGTATGTAGGACAGTTTCATTGTTCTACTATTAACTAGACATTACAAGTACACCTGACACCTCATTCTCCACTAGATCATAAAACTATAAAATCTATCCAGAAAAATGAGATAACCAAGTGAGCAAGTACACACTCATCAACAGCTGTCTAAATGCACACACTCCTGAGTATGACAGCACAGAAAACAACTGATTTAATTTCTACTCCAGGATAATAGTGTTACCTGGTTATAGTGTTATAGTCTTAGTGTTACCAGGAAACTGTACAAATGTATTAAAATTTCACCATTATTGTGCCCATTTTTCAGTTTTCAGAGCTGTCACTGTGATGTTTGCTATATAACCTGCAAGACTATCATGCATTATAAGTAATTGGTACTGAAAACTTTCTACTTCAGAGAATAAGTTCTCTTTAATTTATTTGACAGCTGGTGACACACTGGTGTTTCTTCCCACTGCTGTTTCATGGCTCATATGTGTGCTTATATAAAAGACTGACGGGGCCAAAATGGGTTTCAGTTCTGCTTCTGCCTCACTACCAGTTTTCTAGCAGTACATACAGATAGACTTAGCACATGTTTGGTTTCCCCCCATTCCCCTCCTCCCCCCCAGATGTGAAGCAAGTAAACAGGGAAAAAAAAAAAAGATCTACAAAACCTTGGCTCCACTTTAAAAAAGCATTAGACTGCTACTGGAAATGGCCAAAAGTAAATTACTGCCTCTTTGAGAAACTATTCCTGTGACAGGAAATTATTTATCATTTCTACATGGAACTGGCAGTTAAGAACAACTGATACCTGAAGCAAATACACTCTAAAGAGAGTAAAGATACACTATAAATATGTGGCATTGGATATTTTAGTTATTAACCACCAACAAGAATTACAATGCTGTTAGCAATACTTGAGTTACTGCCACTTAAAAATGAAATGAAAAAAGAAAAATGCTAATTAGAAGTTACCAAGGCTGAGGAAGGTAATGAATCTAATTAACAGAATCATTAATTGCCTGGTAATAATCTACAATCAACAGTAGCATAGAAATCTTCAAGATAAATTCAGGACTTGCATTTTCTAAATATGCACAATTTCTAGTTTGAGTTAAAAAGTATGTGTTTACTAAATTTAATGGACGGTCTCCCAAGCTTTAGGGTGATGTTTTGCAGATTGAACAACCTTCACTCACTATGCTTTATCAGTAGATCAGATATATTGTTTATCTTCAGTGATTTACTCCCTGAAATGACTATGACTCTTGCTTAATTTATTGATTCCTAAGAAAAGTTCCTATGAGAGATCACACAGATTAGCATCCTTACCCTTTAGACTATTTTCCATAGACCTGTTTGTGAAGTTTGTCTGTAAAATTGTTTTTTTCCTTCTTGCCTTTCAGGTTTCTTTGCAAAGACCCTTTTCTCAAATATTGCTTTATCAAGTCTTAGATCACTCTTGAAACATGGCCTCAGTCCATCTGGGCAAACAGACTTAATTCACAGAGTAAGTTTCACTATTTCCTATGAGGCAAAAATAAAGCAATCAGATAAATGTAAACTTCTAAAGCAGCTGTATATTTCTTATAAACTGAGACTTTCTTTCACATACTTGCAACATACCTATGTGACACAGATATAAGTATACTGATAATCAGGCATACTTAAGAGATACCAGTTATCAAGTATTCAATTCTGAGGTAGCTGGAAACAAAGATGTAGAGTTGGATCTGTCCACCCCAAGATTGTTTCTACTTGGATAGAAAATGATAGTCACCACTTTACATGGTACCTGTATCACCTGTGGTTATTCTAGTGGAATTTTTCTTATCCATGATGAAAAAAAATGCTTATGAGACACAAGTTCAATCCCGATGGAAGGTAGAAGCTTTGTGAGACAACCAGATCATAAGAAAACCATGGGTATCACAGCACTTCCCTACCCCTCGTTTAGGATTTACGTCAGATTTCTGATTCAAACTGATATCATTAGAGTTTTTTGATATATATTGAAACTATAAATTAAAAGAAATTAATCAGCACCGGGCTGTCTCCACACCTGTGATTTTGAAGGAATCTCTTTTGAATATTCTAAGCCAGAAGATGTGGTAAATAAATGTTAAGTTTGATGTATCACAGTATCACAGTATCCCTTAGGTTGGAAAGGACCTCGAGGATCATCGAGTCCAAGCTATCAACACAGACCCCATGACTAGACCATGGCACCAAGTGCCACGTCCTATCTCCTCTTGAACGCCTCCAGGGTCGATGACTCAACCACCTCCCTGGGCAACCCGTTCCAATGACGAATGACTTGCTTGGTGAAGAACATCCTCCTCACCTCGAGTCTAAACCTCCCCTGGCGCAGCTTGAGACTGTGTCCCCTTGTTCTGGTGCTGGTTGCCTGAGACAAGAGACCAACCCCTTCCCAGCTACAACCACCCTTCAGGTAGTTGTAGAGGGCAATGAGGTCACCCCTGAGCCTCCTCTTCTCCAGGCTAAACAATCCCAGCTCCCTCAGCCTCTCCTCATAGGCCTTGTGTTCAAGGCCTCTCACCAGCCTCGTTGCCCTTCTCTGGACACGTTCAACTGTTTCGATGTCCTTAAACTGAGGGGCCCAGAACTGGACACAGTACTCAAGGTGCAGCCTAACCAAAGCAGAGTACAGGGGCACAATGACCTCCCTGCTCCTGCTGGCCACACTATTCCTAATGCAGGCCAGGATGCCATTGGCCCTCTTGGCCACCTGGGCACACTGCTGGCTCATATTCAGGTGGCTGTCGATCAGCACACCCAGGTCCCTCTCTGTCTGGGAGCTCTCCAGCCACTCCGACCCCAGCCTGTAGCTCTGCATGGGATTGCCGTAGCCAAAGTGCAGCACCTGGCACTTGGACTTGTTGAATGCCATCCCATTGGACTCTGCCCATCTGTCCAGTCGGTCGAGGTCCCTCTGCAGAGCCTTTCTACCCTCTAACTGACTAACATCCGCTCCTAACTTGGTGTCATCTGCAAACTTGCTGATGACTGACTCGAACCCCTCATCCAGATCATCAATGAAGATGCTGAAGAGGACAGGGCCCAGCACTGATCCCTGGGGGACGCCACTGGTGACTGGCCGCCAGCTGGATGTGGCACCGTTCACTACCACTCTCTGGGCGTGGCCCTCCAGCCAGTTCCTAACCCAGCACATAGTGTAATGGTCCAATCCACGGGCTGACAGCTTAGACAGCAGTTCGCTGTGGGGGACGGTGTCAAAGGCCTTGCTGAAGTCCAGGTAGACCACATGCACAGGCCACCCCACATCCACCAAACGGGTCACCTGATCATAGAAAGAGATCAGGTTGGAGAGGCAGGACCTGCCCTTCCTAAATCCATGTTGGCTGGACCTGAGCCCTTGGCCATCCTCCAGGTGCGCAGTTATTGCCACCAGGATAATCTGCTCCATCACTTTCCCTGGCACTGAGGTCAGGCTGAGTGGCCTGTAGTTTCCAGGTTCCTCCATCCGACCCTTCTTGTGGATGGGGACCACGTTGGCCAGTTTCCAGTCATCTGGGACCTCACCGGTGAGCCAGGACTGGAGGAAAATGAGGGAGAGTGGCCTAGCTAGCACATCTGCCAGCTCTCTCAGCACCCTAGGATGGATCCCATCCGGTCCCATGGACTTGTGAGTGTCCAAGTGGCTCAGCAGGTCCCGAATTAATTCCTCATGGATTACCGGGGCATTACACTGCTCCCCGACCCCATCGCCCAGCTCTGGAGGCCACTCGTCCTGAACTCCTCCTGCCTTGCTGTTAAAAATTGAGGCAAAGAAGGTGTTCAGGACCTCACCCTTTTTCTCATCTTCGGTCACTATGTTCCCCTCCAGGTCCAAAAGGGAGTGCAGGTTCTTCTTGCCCTTCTTCTTATTGTTAATATATTTATAAAAATGCTTTTTATTATCTTTGACTGAGGTGGCCAGCTTAAGTTCCAACTGGGCCTTAGCCTCCCTAATTTTATTCCTACATAATCTAACAGCTTCCTTGAACATACCTCGAGAAGCCTTCCCCTCCTTCCAAAGGTGATACAGCCTCTTTTTTCCCCCTTAAATCCTCCAGGAGCTGCTTGCTCATCCAGGCCGGTCGCCTTCCCCGCCGTCTTGCCTTTTGGCACGTGGGAACCGCCAGTTCCAGTGCCTTCAAGAGCTCCTGTTCGAAGTAGGTCCAACCCTCCTGAAACCCTTGGTTCATGAGGGCTGGTACCCAGGGGACTTTAAAAACAAGTTTCTTAAATAGGCTGAAGTTCGCCCTTCGGAAGTCCAAGGTGAAGGTTCTGTTGGTGCTCCTCCCTATCTCCCTGCATATTGAAAACTTCACTATCTTGTGGTCACTGCACCCTAGGCAGCCTCCCATGATCACGTCCCCCACCAGCCCTTCCCTATTGGAGAAGAGCAGGTCAAGCAGGGCCTGTCCCCTGGTAGGCTCGCTGTGGTGGGGTGGAAGGGTAAGGCCAAGAAGCCTCCTCCCTTCCCCCTTGTAAGGTAAAGGGAAAGAAACTTGAAGGGAAAGGAAAAAAAAAACTCACAAGCTGAATTAGCAAAGCAGTGGAGCTATATTTACAAAGCAATGTAGGGTATGCAGGGGAATATTTACAAATTTACAATATCTACAATATATACAAAGATATACAACAGAGTAACACAGAAATGAGAGTGACCCCCCTCGGCAGAGGGGGTTCCCCACCTCCGCTCTCCCCTCTCTCCCCCCCTTTCCCAGAATGGGATAGAAAGAGAAAGAAAAGAGAGGAAAAAAAATGTTAGAAGCAGTTTGTGTTAATTGGAAGGGAGTTAATACCGGCTTTTATCTGGTCTTCAAGGCCGAGGCCTTGGCAGAAAGCTGAGCAGAGAAAAAGAGCTGCTGCACCGTGGAGAGGCGGAAGCAAGACTGATAGAAAAGTCCTGGAAATGCTCAGTTCACTCCCAGTTCAGAAGGTGCTTCCTCCCACTTCACCAATGAAATAGTTTAGATTATTCTTTCCGTTTACCAACTTCTGTCCACCATATTCCCTTTCTTAAGGGGGCAACGTCAACCAGCCACACTCGCTTAACAGCTGTGTCAGGAAACAGTCCTCCATTTGCTCCAGGAATCTTCTGGACTGCCTCCTCCCTGCTGAATTATGTTACCCGCAGATATCAGGCAGGTTGAAGTCGCCAACAAGGACAAGATCATCAGCCTCCTCATCCTGGTTGGGTGGTCTGTAACAGATTCCAATCAGGATGTCAGATTTGTTAGGCTGTCCTCTGATTTTGACCCACAGGCTCTCAACTACCTCATCTTCCACCTCAAGTTGTGTGGCAGAGAGTGACTCTCTAATATACAGAACCACCCCTGTCCCAGTTCAGAAGGTGCTTCCTCCCACTTCACCAATGAAATAGTTTAGATTATTCTTTCCGTTTACCAGCTTCTGTCCACCATATTCCCTTTCTTAAGCGGGCAATGTCAACCGGCCACAACCCCCCTCCTCTTCTCCCTCGCCTGTCTCTCCTAAAGGGCCTGTAGCCCCCCATTGTAGCACTCCAATCGTGGGTGTTGTCTCACCAAGTTTCTGAGATGGCGACTACATCATAGTCGCCCTGATGGATTAGGACCTCCAACTCCTCTTGCTTATTGCCCAGGCTGCGTGCATTGGTGTACATGCATCACAGCTGGGTTCCTGACTTCTCAACTGACCCTACCTTGTACCCTACTCTTACCTCTGCAGAGTGACCAATTGCCTCACCCACCCCCTTCAGACCTAGTTTAAAGCCCTCCTAATGAGCCCTGCCAACTCCAGTGCCAGGACTCTCTTACC
Source organism: Melanerpes formicivorus (assembly GCF_026170545.1). Lineage (NCBI taxonomy): Eukaryota > Metazoa > Chordata > Aves > Piciformes > Picidae > Melanerpes > Melanerpes formicivorus. Next base: position 2,180,499 of record NW_027142409.1, read on the forward strand.
CCTTCTAGATAGATGCACCCCATCAGGACCCAGCAGGTCAGGTGCGGTGAAAGTTGTCCCATGGTCAAAGAACCCAAAGTTCTGCCTCTGGCACCATCCCCTGAGCCAGTTGTTGATGGTGTGGGTTCTCCCATTCCTCTCAGTGTACACCCCTGCCACTGAGGGAACTGATCAGAACACCACTTGAGCTCCTGCCCCATCAATCAATTGTCCAAGGGCCCTGAACGCCTTCTTAATTGCCCTGGTGCCCTTCCTGTCAATCTCATCGCTTCCAGCCTGTATTACCAGCAGAGGGTAATAGTCAGAGGGCTGGATTATTTTAGGGAGTCTCTTTGCAATGTCCCTAACCCCTGCCCGTGGTAGGGAGCAGACCTTCCTGTGGGATGGGTCAGGACGACATATGGGTCCCTCGGTACCCCCCAGGAGAGAGTCCCCAACAACTATAACCCTTCTCCTTTTCTTAGTGGAGCTGGTCGTTATAACTGGCGGGGACCGCTTGGCCTTAGGCTCCCCTCTGGATGGCTGCTCCTCAGCCCTCTCATCCTTACTGCCCTCAGCCTGCAGGGCCTCATATTTATTATGCAAGGGCAGCGGAGGAGGAGGAGAGGGCTGGGGTGGATTTCTCCTGCCACCCCTGGCAGGGACCTGTATCCATCCCTCTCCGCTTCCAGGGACCCTTCCCTCAGCAGGGGAGATCTGCAGAGCCTTCTCCCACAAATCTAACTCCCTTTCACTTTCCCTTATTGTCCTTAGCCTAGATACCTCCTCCTTCAGTTCGGCCACTTCATCCTTCAGCTCTGTCACCAGACTGAGGAGAAAATTCACCTGCTCACACCTGATACAGGTGTCCTCTCCCACCCCCTCTATTCCAAGTGCCAGGCTGAAGCACTCTCTGCAGCTGGCAGCCTGGACTCCAGCATGTTGGTAAAACAGCTCTGTCTGGGCAGATGCTGCTTTTTTATGTGGCGTTAGTAAAGTTAGATAACTGAGAAAAGCTACCATAAAGAAATTTTTGGCATTTAAAATGCAGAATTTATTGCTTAAGAGAGGATTCTCTCAAAACCCATTGAGTTGTGAAGTTTTACGCACCTTCTAAACCTCTATCAGTGTGCTAGATACTTCTGGATGCTAAAATTTTCTAGTTTCATGGTAAGTATCAAAGCCAAGGATAAAGGCAGATTAGGAGAGAGCTCTGGATGAATTTCAGAAGTTCATAACTAACATTACAGAAATGTATTAATTAGTACTCATGAGAAATTTAGAATTGGCATAAAAAAATCATACCAGAGCTCTTTTTCTTTTATTTTTCAGAAAATTACCCCTATCTGCTAAAGTGCTTCACAAGTTTCTGGATTGTAAAGAGGAGAGGAGGGGTTTTTAAACTATTTTTTTTTTAATTTTCAATTTTAGTAATGTTTTAATTGATTCCATGTATGTACTTGTGGGGTTCTCTTCTCTTCAGGAAGGAAAGCCGCAAAAATGTCAAGCGTGTTAAGAAAGACATAAATCTTAAATCGTAAAATTAAATAATAAATTATATACTGAAACTGAAATCATAAATTATACACTGAAACAATATTTGGATCCAACTTATTTTGTGTGTGTGTGTGTGTGTGTATGTGTTTGCCTGTTTGGTGTTTTGTTTGCTTGGTTGGTTTGGTTTTTTACACATTTGTGAATACTGAAACTCAAAGGTCTTAGGGCACAGTTTCACTTTCAGTCTAGCTATTTTGTGAGAATCTCCACAGTTACTCTATGATGTACATTGACTCTGTACTTGAAGGTGTGACTACAGTGGAGAATGCTTTAAGTTAGTACAAAATATTCATGTTCTGACTTCTATTTTTCAGGATATGTACTCCCAATAGAATGTAGTTCTTGAATAATTTTATATTTTGTGAATTACTTATATTTTTGACTTTTAGCCATGGCAATTTTTGCTACAAAAGATTCCTGATAAGACCTTTTAGAGTTATTGCACATTGTGTAATTTTTTTTTTTCTGGGGGTAATGATAAGAATGATGCAAACCAAACACTTTAGTGCTTGAATCAACAGATAATGCTCCGTGTCAGACCACACTGACTTGTTTAGCTGAAAGATCACCCTGACACAGAACATATGAGAGAATGAATCACTTCCATGACCATTGAATGAATGTGATCCTCAGGAACCTCATACCTGTTCCAGTCCTCTACATTATCCCATGTGACGGTGAAAATTGCGGTGAGAAACAGCTAAGCTTCAAACTGATTTTGCTTGGACAAAACAGAAATTGCTTGCTTTCTTATAATGGGATGTACTCTCTGTAGAGGAGACAGAGAAATTTCTGCTTTTAATAATCCTTCTTTTACATTAGGGAAGTGACAATATAGTTTGTAGAAATATCTAGAAAAGTCACTGTGCATCCTGTTTGGTGGGAATGAAGTCAGGCTATTAGAAATGCACATATAGAGGCTACATATGTGCCCCAAACAGCACCTGGGATTATTCTCTCCCCCTTAACTCAGATAGTGTAATACAGTTGCTCCCTCAATATTAAACTAACTTACTTTTCAAAATAAAGTGACTGCATCCAAACTTTCTACTGTAGAATAGTCCCTGACTCAAATGGAATCTATAAACATGCTGAGAAAGTTTTTGAAAGTTTGCTGGCTTCTGAGAAAAACATAGCAATGAGTACTCTATCCATAAGAATTCTCACCCTTTCACTTACATAAAATAGACAAACTTGCCACTAAAAAATTCCAGACTTTTCCAGATTCAGTGGTAAATGCATCACTGTCTTTCATAAAGGTAAATTTTCTTCTTCATTTTGCAAATGATGTATGTGAAAATTTCATAAAATGTTACTTAAGTACAGCCTTTCAATAATGTATTAATATTACAATGTAATATAAGGAACAAAGTATTCCTTCTGTTTGTTTGTGTCTGGTTTTTAATTGACAATATCTATCCATAGATTATGTAGCTTAATATGTATAACAACTAATATTTTATGAAGATTGCCAGGGGTGAGCTGTGACTTGACTTATACACTGTAAACCTGCTAAGAATTTAACAATCATTTGCTTCACAAATACTAACATTTGATTAAACTCAAAACAGAAAAAGTGCACGAGAGCTTAATTTTTTTTTTTAAACTTCAATGATTTATTTGTTTTTTAGCCTACAACAACTCTCTGAAGCATAAACTTTAGTTTCACAGTAGCGTTCATTGGGAATAAGATATTTGGGAAAGATTCAGGATTATAAATAAGGACCTTCTTAAATACAATACATGTGGTCTTAAAGTTTCCATAGAAACATTATAATGTTACATTCATCTACAAAACCAGAAAATGTCACAGCACTTATCAACCATAACTTGAAGCAATTAGACCTGAAAATCTCTGTGACTGGTTGATGCTGTGCCTTTAAGAAAGGGAATATGGTGGACAGAAGTTGGTAAACGAAAAGAAGGATCTAAACTAATTTCATTGGTAGAGTGGGAGGAAGCACCTTCTGAACTGGGAGTGCAGAAGGGTATCCTGGGCATTCCGGCACTTTTATCTTCAGTCTTTCTTCCGCTCCTCCACCGAGCAGCAGCTCTCTCTGTGCTGGGCTTTCGGCCAAGGCTTTGACCTTGAAAAACTGATAAACTGCAAGGCCTGTATTAACTGCTTTCCAATTAACACATAACTGTTTCTAACTTTTTTCCCCTTCTCTCTCTATTTTTAACCCGCTCTGGGGAAAGGGGGAGAGAGGGGGGAGTGGAGGTGGGGAACCCCCCCCCCCAGCAAAAGGGGGGACTCTCATTTCTGTGCTACTTTATTGTATATCTTTGCATATATTGTAAATATTGTAAATTTGTATATATTTCCCTGCGTTTCCCTGCTTTGTAAATACACAGCTCCATTGCTTTGCTAATTCAGCTGTGAGTTTTTTTTCCCTTTCCCTTCAATTTTCTTTCCCCTTATTTTACAGGGGGGAGGGAGGAGGCTTTTTGGCCTTACCCTTCCAACCCTACGACAATCTCCACTTGAAATAAACACAGTCCTACCTTTCCTATGCAGAACAAGCATCATTAAGTGTGGTGGGGTGGAAGGGTAAGGCCAAGAAGCCTCCTCCCTTCCCCCTTGTGAAGTAAAAGGGAAAAAAAATGAAGGGAAAGGAAAAAAAAAAAACTAACAAGCTGAATTCGCAAAGCAGTGGAGCTGTATATTTACAAAGCAATGTACAATATGCAGTGGAATATATACAAATTTACAATATTTACAATATATACAAAGATATACAATAAAGTAACACAGAAATAAGAGTACCCCCCTCGGCAGAGGGGGTTTCCCACCTCCGCTCTCCCCCTCTCTCCCCCTCTTCCCCAGAGCAGGTTAGAAAAGAGAGAGAAAAAGAAAGAAAGAAGTTAAAAGCAGTTTTGTGTTAATTGGAAAGCAGTTAATACGGGCCTTATCAGGTTTGTCAGTTTGAAGGCCGAAGCCTTGGCAGAAAGCCCAGCACAGAGAGAGCTGCTGCACTGTGGAGAGACGGAAGCAAGACTGAAGATAGAGTGCCGGAGTGCGCAGGATACTCCTTCTGCACTCCCAGTTCAGAAGGTGTTTCCTCCCACTCTTCCAATGAAATTAGTTTAGATTATTCTTTTCGTTTACCAACTTCCGTCCACCATATTCCCTTTCTTAAGGGGACAACGTCAACCGGTCACAGTCCACCCCTTCTAAACAATTTCATCGGCCGTTCATACTGTCCATCCAATCCAAAAAGATATTTAAAGTTCATGAGTAAAGTTCATAGTCCATTCCAGCTATGCTCAGATGTAGATGATTCAAAAGTCCAAGAAAACCAGAAAATGAGAAAAATGGAAAACAGTTCATTTCTTCGCCGACGAAGCAAAGAAAAGGGAAACAGGGATTCTCAGGGTCTCTTAGCTGACTCAGGGCTCTCAGGGATCTCAGGGTTCGTGCACCGTAGATTCACTCATTGATTCTTCTCTTGGACGCGATGTAGCTGTACAACAGTTTGAAATTAACTTTTCTCAGCTAAAGTTAAATTTCTTTGTGGAATACACTGAATTTCACCATTCTCTTGCATTACCCAATAAGTGTGACCCGGACCTTCAGCTGAAACCACCCCTCGGACAGGCTTAGCCTCTCCTGAGGGTGAAAATACCCAAACAGTTTTACCTAACAGATTCTTTTCTCTAACAACAGGAACTCTGTCACGTTCTACTTTCCGTAGCAAGTCTGAATGTGCAGGTCCAGCTCGGTTCACTGAACCTCTACTATTTACCAGCCAGGTTGCTTGTGCCAAATGTTTTTCCCAGTTTTTCAAAGATCCACCCCCCAGGGCTTTAAGAGTGGTCTTCAACAAACCGTTGTAGCGTTCAATCTTCCCTGAAGCTGGTGCATAGTAGGGAATGTGGAATATCCACTCAATACTGTGCTCTTTTGCCCAGTTCTTTACAAGGTTGTTCTTGAAATGAGTTCCGTTGTCTGACTCAATCCTCTCTGGAGTTCCGTGTCTCCACAGGATTTGTCTCTCCAGACCGAGAATGGTGTTGCGTGCAGTTGCATGTGGAACTGGATAAGTTTCTAACAATCCAGTGTTTGCCTCTACCATAGTAAGCACGTATTGCTTACCAGAACGAGAACGTGGTAGAGTGATGTAGTCAATCTGCCAAGCTTCACCATACTTGTACTTGGACCATCTATCACCATACCAGAAGGGCTTAAGTCGTTTTGCCTGCTTAATAGCAGCACAAATGTCACAGTCATGGATGACTTGCGTGATAGCATCCATGGAAATGTCTATGGATCTGTCACGAGGCCATTGGTATGTTGCATCTCTGCCTTGACGTCCTGACGAATCACGAGCCCACTGAGCTAAGAATATCTCACCTCGGTGTTTCCAGTCGAGATCAAGATTAGAGTCCATGTCTACTTGAGAAACTCTTGCAGCTAGATCTGCCTGATGGTTGTGTTGCTGTTCCTCAGTAGCTTTGCTCTTAGGAATGTGAGCATCGATGTGTCTCACTTTCACTGGAATTCTCTCGATTCGATCAGCAATGTCCTGCCATAGGTTGGCTGCCCAAATGGGTTTTCCTTTTCTATGCCAACCACTCTTCTTCCAGTTCTTTAGCCAACCCCATAGAGCATTGGCTACCATCCATGAGTCGGTGTAGAGATAAAGCTTTGGCCATCTCTCACGATCAGCCACATCGAGAGCTAGCTGGACAGCTTTTACCTCTGCGAACTGACTGGATTCTCCTTCTCCATCTTTCGCCTCTGCAACTCGGCGTGTTGGACTCCACACTGCAGACTTCCACCTTCGCTTGTTCCCAACAAGACGACAGGAACCGTCTGTGAACAAAGCATATTTCTTTTCATCATCAGAAAGGTCATTGTAAGGAGGCGCTTCCTCAGCACGAGTTACTTTCTATTCTGGAGGCTTCGCACAGTTGATGCCTTCAGGCCAACTTGAGATCACCTCCACTAGACCAGGTCTTTCAAGATTTCCCATTCGAGCTCTCTGTGTTATCAGAGCCATCCACTTAGACCAGGTTGAGTCTGTGGCATGATGTGGTGTGGAGCCTTTGCCTTTGAACATCCAATTCAAAACTGGTAATCTGGGAGCTAAGAGAAGTTGTGATTCAGTTCCAATCACTTCAGAAGCTGCTTTTACTCCTTCATAGGCAGCTAAAATTTCTTTCTCTGTTGGAGTATAATTAGCCTCTGAACCTCTATAACCGCGACTCCAGAAACCAAGAGGTCGTCCACGTGTCTCACCTGGAGCTTTCTCCCACAAGCACCAGGTTGGACCATTGTCACTTGCAGCCGTGTCCAAAATGTTCTTACTGTCTGGACCATCTCGGACAGGTCCCAGACCCATCGCTTGAACTACCTCTTGCTTTATTTCGTCAAAGGCTGCTTGTTGTTCAGGTCCCCAGTGGAAACTGTTTCTCTTTCATAGTTTCATAGTTTCATAGTTTCATAGTTTCATTCAGGGTTGGAAGGGACCACAAGGATCATCTAGTTCCAACCCCCCTGCCATGGGCAGGGACACCCCACACTAGATCAGGCTGGACAGAGCCTCATCCAGCCTGCTCTTAAACACCCCCAGGGACGGGGCCTCGACCACCTCCCTGGACAACCCATTCCAGGGTTTCACCACTCTCATGGTGAAGAACCTCCTCCTCACATCCAGCCTGAATCTCCCCACCTCCAGCTTCATTCCATTCCCCCTAGTCCTATCACTACCTGATATCCTGAGAAGTCCTTCCCCTGCCTTCCTGTAGGCCCCCTTCAGATACTGGAAGGCGACAATTAGGTCACCTCGGAGCCTTCTCTTCTGCAGACTGTACAGCCCCAACTCCTTCAGTCTGTCCTCATAGGAGAGGTGCTCCAGCCCTCTGATCATCCTCGTGGCCCTTCTCTGGACACGTTCCAGCACCTCCACATCCCTCTTGTAATAGGGGCTCCAGAACTGGACACAGTACTCCAGGTGGGGTCTCACCAGGGCTGAGTAGAAGGGGAGGATCACCTCCCTCGACCTGCTAGCCACACTTCTCCTGATGCAGCCCAGGATCTGATTGGCTTTGCGGGCTGCAAGTGCACACTGAGAGCTCATGTTGAGCTTTTTGTCCACCAGCACCCCCAAGTCTCTCTCCTCAGGGCTATCCTCCAGCCAGTCACTGCCTAGCCTATATTTGTGCCTGGGATTGCCTCGACCCAGATGCAGGACCCTGCACTTGCTCTTATTGAACTTCATGAGGTTGGCCTGTGCCCACCTCTCCAGCCTGTCAAGGTCCCTCTGGATGGCCTCCCTTCCCTCCAGCGTGTCTGCTGCACCACACAGCTTGGTGTCATCAGCAAACTTGCTGAGGGTGCACTCAATGCCACTGTCCATGTCCCCCACAAAGATGTTGAATAAGATAGGTCCCAGGACTGATCCCTGAGGGACTCCACTTGTCACTGGCCTCCACTGGGACATGGAGCCATTGACAGCCACTCTTTGGGTGCGGCCATCAAGCCAGTTCCTTATCCATCTAGTGGTCCACCCATCAAACCCATGTGTCACCAGTTTGGAGACCAGGATGTGGTGCGGGACAGTGTCGAAGGCTTTGCTCAGGTCCAGGTAAACGACATCAGTTGCTCGCCCCTCATCTATTAATTTTGTCACCTGCTCATAGAAGGCCACCAGGTTGGTCAGGCAGGATTTGCCCTTGGCAAAGCCATGCTGACTGTTCCCAATCACCTCTTCACTATTCTTTTGAGCGAGTAGTGACTCCAGGAGGATCTGTTCCATGATCTTTCCAGGCACAGAGGTGAGACTGACTGGCCTGTAGTTCCCTGGTTCCTCCTTCTTGCCCTTTTTGAAGATGGGGGCAATGTTTCCCCTTTTCCAGTCTGTGGGGACTTCACCAGACTGCCAGGACTTTTGAAATATAATAGAGAGGGGTTTAGCAACATCATCTGCCAGTTCTCTCAGTACCCGTGGGTGTAACCCGTCGGGTCCCATGGACTTGAACACTTTCAGGTTCTTCAGATGATCACGAACCTGATCTGCACTTACAATGGGCAGTTCTTCCTCCCTGTCCCTGGCTTTGACTTCCATAACATCAGGAGTGTGGCTAGAGGCCCTTGCAGTGAAGACTGAGGTAAAGAAGTTATTAAGTACCTCAGCCTTTTCCTCATCACAGGTGACCATGTCACCATTTTCTTTTCTGAGGGGGCTCACACCTTCCCTAGTCTTCTTCTTCCCATTAATATACCTGTAAAAGTTCTTAGTATTCCCTTTAATCTCCCTGGCTAGATTCAACTCAAACTCTGCTTTGGCTTTCCTGACCAGGACTCTTGCTGCTCGGGCAGCTTCCTTGTATTCCCCCTGTTCTACCTGTCCTTCCCTCCACTTCCTGTAGAGTTTCCTTTTAAGTAATAGTGTGTCCAGTAGCTCCTTGCCCATCCAGGCAGGCCTCCTAGCATTCTTACCTGCTTTTCTCTTTGTTGGTACACAGAGCTCCTGGACACAGAGGAGGTGGTCCTTGAATACTGACCAGCTGTCCTGGGTCCCTCTTCCCTCCAGGGCTTTGTCCCATGACACTTTGGCTAGCAGATCCCTGAAGCGATCAAAATCTGCATGCCTAAAGTCTAGGGTCATGAGCTTGGAATACTTCCTCCTGATTGCCCTGAGGATGTTAAATTCAACTGCTTCATGGTCACTGCAGCCTAGGCCGTCTATGAGCCTCACATTGCTTACCAGCCCTTCCCTGTTGGTGAGAACAAGGTCCAGCATAGCACCATTTCTTGTTGGTTCCTCCACCATTTGGAGGAGGAAGTTGTCTTCTATGCAGTCCAGGAACATCCTGGATTGCTGGTGCCTTGCTGTGTTGTCCCTCCAGCAGATGTCCGGGTGGTTGAAATCACCCATGAGGACCAGGGCTTGTGACCTGGAAGCTGCTTCTATTTGCCTATGGAGGGCCTCATCTGCTTGGATCTGCTGGTCAGGTGGCCTGTAGGAGACTCCCACAGTAATATCTTCTTCCCCTGTCCTGCCTTTAATTTTGACCCATACACTCTCAACTAGCTTATCATCCCTCCCCAGTTGGAGCTCCACTGATTCCAACTGGCTATTGACATAGAGGGCAACACCTCCTCCCCTCCTTCCCTGCCTATCCTTCCTAAAGAGTTTATACCCATCTATGCCTACATCCCAGTCATGGGATTCATCCCACCAAGTTTCAGTAACAGCCACTATGTCGTGGCATCCCAGCAGCACAGTGGCACTTAACTCATCCTGTTTATTGCCCAAGCTGCGCGCATTCGCATAGAAGCACTTCAGCTGGGCTGGCCCTGTCCTCCTCTTGTGCCAAATCCCCTCGGTTTCCACAGAATGTCCTGGTGGATCATTCGTGGCTTGCCTCAGGGTAGCAAGTTGAGAGCCCTTACCAGCTCTCCTTCTCTCTACTGCTGGTGAGCTGCCCCTCTGTTTGTCACCAGCCAGCAGGAGACTATTAACCCCTTCCCCCTTCAAATCTAGTTTAAAGCCCTATCAATGAGCCCTGCCAATTCCTGCCCCAGGATTCTTATCCCACTCTGGGACAAGTGTGTCCCATGAGTTGTTTTCAGCTCAGGTGCCTTGAAAACCAATCCATGATTGTGGAACCCAAAGCCCTGTCGATGGCACCAGCCCCTGAGCCATGAATTGATCTGTCGGCCCTTCCTCAGTGTGTCCTCATCCATTGCTGACGTTAGAGGGATGGCAGAGAACACGACTTGAGCCCCTGATCCCTTTAGCATTTGCCCTAAGGTTCTGAAGTCTTTCTTAATAGATTGTGAGCCTCTCATTGTTACATCGTCACTGCCCACCTGAAAGACCAGCAGTGGGTAGTAGTCCGAAGGACTCACGAGGTTGGGAATTCTATCTACAACATCTTTTACTTGGGCACCAGGGAGGCAGCTGACCGCTCTATGAAATTGGTCTGGTCTGCATATTGGGCCCTCTGTTCCCCTCAGTAGGGAGTCTCCTATGACGATGACCCTGCGAGGTTTCTTTTCTGGGTAAGTTTTGATGGCTGGCCTGAGGCAACCTGTCATTGGTGCAGCTTCTGACCTTCTTGGGTCCTCGACCTTACCAATGACCTGTTCCTCCTGCAGAGCCTCATACCTGTTCTGTAACTGCACTGGAGGCAGCGTGCTGCTCACAGGAGCAGACTTCCTTTGTTTGCGTTTCTTCCTGTGGTGGGATGGAAGGTAAGGCCGAGAAGCCTCCTCCCTTCCCCCTTTGTAAAGTAAAAGAGAAAAAAAATTGAAGGGAAAGGAAAAAAAAACTCGCAAGCTGAATTAGCAAAGCAGTGGAGCTATATTTACAAAGCGATGTAGGGTTTGCAGGGGATTATTTACAAATTTACAATATCTACAATATATACAAAGATATACAACAGAGTAACACAGAAATGAGAGTGCCCCCCTCGGCAGAGAGGGGTCCCCCACCTCCGCTCTCCCCTCTCTCCCCCCCTTTCCCCAGAATGGGATAGAAAGAGAAAGAGAGGAAAAAAAAAGGTTAGAAGCAGTTTGTGTTAATTGGAAGGGAGTTAGTATACAGGCCTGTTATCAGTTTTTCTCTCAAGGCCGGAGCCTTGGCAGAAAGCCCAGCACAGAAAGCTGTTGCCTGAAGAAGAGGCGGAAGCAAGACTGACAGAAAAGTCGTGGAAATGTCCAGTTCACTCCCAGTTCCGAAAAGTGCTTCCTCCCACTTGTCCAATGAAATTAGTTTAGACTATTCCTTCCGTTTACCAACTTCCGTCCACCATATTCCCTTTCTTAAGGGGGCAACGTCAACCGGCCACAGTCCACCCCTTCTAAACAATTTCATTGGCTGTTCATACTGTCCATCCAATCCAAAACGACATTTACAGTTCGTGAGTAAAGTTCATAGTCCATTCCGGCTATGCTCAGATGTAGATGATTCAAAAGTCCAAGAAAATCAGAAAATGAGAAAAATGGAAAACAGTTCATTTCTTCACCGATGAAGCGAAGAAAAGGGAAACAGGGATTCTCAGGGTCTCTTAGTTGACTCAGGGCTCTCAGGGATCTCAGGGTTCGTGCACCGTAGATTCCTCGTTGATTCTTCCTTTGGACGCGATGTAGCTGTACAACAGTTTGAAATTAACCTCTTTCAGCTAAAGTTAAATTTCTTTGTGGAATACACTGAATTTCACCATTCTCTTGCATTACCCAATAAGTGTGACCCGGACCTTCAGCTGAAACCACCCCTCGGACAGGTTTAGCCTCTCCTGAGGGTGAAAATACCCAAACAGTTTTACCGAACAGATTCTTTTCTCTAACAACAGGAACTCTATCACCTTCTACCTTCCGTAGCAAATCTGAATGTGCAGGTCCAGCTCGGTTCACTGAACCTCTACTATTTACCAGCCAGGTTGCTTGTGCTAAATGTTTTTCCCAGTTTTTCAAAGATCCACCTCCCATGGCTTTGAGAGTGGTCTTCAACAAACCGTTGTAGCGTTCAATCTTCCCTGAAGCTGGTGCATAGTAGGGAATGTGGAATATCCACTCAATACCGTGCTCTTTTGCCCAGTTCTTTACAAGGTTGTTCTTGAAATGAGTTCCGTTGTCTGACTCAATCCTCTCTGGAGTTCCGTGTCTCCACAGGATTTGTCTCTCCAGACCAAGAATGGTGTTGCGTGCAGTTGCATGTGGAACTGGATAAGTTTCCAACCATCCGGTGTTTGCCTCTACCATAGTAAGCACGTATTGCTTACCAGAACGAGAACGTGGTAGAGTGATATAGTCAATCTGCCAAGCTTCACCATACTTGTACTTGGACCATCTGTCACCATACCACAAGGGCTTAAGTCGTTTTGCCTGCTTAATAGCAGCACAAATGTCACAGTCATGGATGACTTGTGTGATAGCATCCATGGAAATGTCTATGGATCTGTCACGAGCCCATTGGTATGTTGCATCTCTGCCTTGATGTCCTGACGAATCGTGAGCCCACCGAGCTAAGAATATCTCACCTCGGTGTTTCCAGTCGAGATCAAGATTAGAGTCCATGTCTACTTGAGAAACTCTTGCAGCTAGATCTGCCTGATGGTTGTGTTGCTGTTCCTCAGTAGCTTTGCTCTTAGGAATGTGAGCATCGATGTGTCTCACTTTCACTGGAATTCTCTCGATTCGATCAGCAATGTCCTGCCATAGGTTGGCTGCCCAAATGGGTTTTCCTTTTCTCTGCCAACCACTCTTTTTCCAGTTCTTTAGCCAACCCCATAGAGCATTGGCTACCATCCATGAGTCGGTGTAGAGATAAAGCTTTGGCCATCTCTCACGTTCAGCTACCTCGAGAGCTAGCTGGACAGCTTTTACCTCTGCGAACTGACTGGATTCTCCTTCTCCATCTTTCGCCTCTGCAACTCGGCGTGTTGGACTCCACACTGCAGACTTCCACCTTCGCTTGTTTCCAACAAGACGACAGGAACCATCTGTGAACAGAGCATATTTCTTTTCATCATCAGAAAGGTCATTGTAAGGAGGAGCTTCCTCAGCACGAGTCACTTTCTCCTCTGGAGGTTTAGCACAGTTGATGCCTTCAGGCCAACTTGAGATCACCTCCACTAGACCAGGTCTTTCAAGATTTCCCATTCGAGCTCTCTGTGTTATCAGAGCCATCCACTTAGACCAGGTTGAGTCTGTGGCATGATGTGGTGTGGATCCTTTGCCTTTGAACATCCAATTCAAAACTGGTAATCTGGGAGCTAAGAGAAGTTGTGATTCAGTTCCAATCACTTCAGAAGATGCTTTCACTCCTTCATAGGCAGCTAAAATTTCTTTCTCTGTTGGAGTATAGTTAGCCTCTGAACCTCTGTAACCTCGACTCCAGAAACCAAGAGGTCGTCCACGTGTCTCACCTGGAGCTTTTTGCCACAAGCACCAGGTTGGACCATTGTCACTCGCAGCCGTGTACAAAATGTTCTTAATGTCTGGACCATCTCGGACAGGTCCCAGACCCATTGCTTGAATTACCTCTTGTTTTATCTGGTCGAAGGCTGCTTGTTGTTCAGGTCCCCAGTGGAAATGGTTTCTCTTTCGAGTCACATCATACAGAGGTTTCACAATCTGACTATATCCAGGAATGTGCAGTCTCCAAAATCCCACTATCCCCAAGAAACGTAGGGTCTCTTGCTTGTTTGTGGGACTTGCCATGGTAGAGACTCTATTTACCACATCCACTGGAATGTGTCGGCGTCCATCCTGCCACTTCACTCCCAGAAACTGAATTTCTGTGGTAGGTCCTTTCACCTTGTCTCGCTTGATGGCAAAACCTGCATTCAGAAGAATGTCAATGATTTTGTTACCTTTCTCGAAGACTTCCTCAGCAGTTTTACCCCAGACGATGATATCATCGATGAACTGGATGTGTTCTGGAGCACCGCCTTTCTCCAGAGCATCATGGATTACTGCATGACAGATGCTTGAGCTGTGGATCCAGCCCATTGGCAGCCTGTTGAAAGTGTACTGGATTCCTCTCCAGGTGAAAGCAAACTGAGGCCTGCATTCCTCTGCTATGGGAATAGAGAAAAATGCATTAGCAATGTCTATGGTAGCATACCATTTGGCCTCTTTGGATTCCAGCTCATACTGTAGCTCCATTATGTCTGGTACTGCTGCACTCATAGGTGGTGTTACTTCATTCAGGGCTCGGTAGTCTACCGTCAGACGCCAGTCTCCATTCTGCTTCCGCACAGGCCACACTGGACTGTTGAAAGGTGAATGAGTTTTGCTGACGACTTTCTGACTTTCCAACTGACGAATCAGATTCTGAATGGGCAACAAAGAGTCACGGTTGGTTCTGTATTGTCTGTGATGCACAGTCTGAGAAGCAACCGGCAATTTAATGTCCTGTATCTTATGTTGTCCCACAACTGCAGATTCATCAGAAAGTTCAGGTCTGGCAGACAGCTTCAATTTTTGTCCATCAATTTCTATTGAAGCTACTCCAAAAGCCCATTTGTAACCTCTAGGGTCTTTGAAACGCCCTTCTCTCAGAAAATCAATTCCCAAAATACAAGGTGCATCAGGTCCGGTCACAACTGTATGCTTCCTCCATTGTTTACCAGTTAAACTTATATTAACTTCTACCTTACTTAACTCTTGAGATCCACCAGTGACTCCCAGAATAGTTATAGACTCTGATCCCTGATAATTTGATGGTATTATGGTGCACTGAGCTCCTGTGTCAACCAAGGCCCTGTACTTCTGAAATTGTGAAGTGCCAGGCCACTGGATGTACACATCCCAATAGATTCTATTATCTCTGTTATCCCTCTCCTCCCCCTGGCGGGAGGCAGGGCACCCCTAGTTATGGGGAACATGCGCACATGTGCATTGCACATATTGTGCAGGGTTGTAACTTTGCATGTTATAACTGGAGCCACTGTTGGAGCCATAAGAGTCGTTCTGGGGAACTGTGGAAGTAACAGCTACCCTTCTGGTATTGCTACCTTGGGTTCTGCCACTTTGCAATTCCCTCAGTCTCCTGAAAAGATTAGAAGTTGGTTGGCCATCCCAGCGGTTCATGTTCTCACCAAACTGATCACGCAGAGTTATCCAAATAGTTCTACGTGATTGCCTTGGTGGTCTGTTTTGGAATGACCTGTTCTGGAATGTCCTGTTTTGGAATGACCTCCTTGGAGGACGTGTATTCCTCACAGATGAAGCTTGTACCCATCTGGAGGAAGAATTGAAATTATCCCTTTGTGCCAATTGGGATATGGAATTTCTAAATTCATCTTTTAACTCTCTAATGCAATTCTGAATATCACCAGACATCGTTTTAATGGCCGAAACCAAAGAACCACGTGTCATGCTATCCTCCAATTGTCTCATTTGATCACTGAATTGGCCAACCGTGGGAGAAGCTCCACCATAACTTCTTGACACAATTCTGCTTGCCAGAATGTTTGCATAATTAGAAGGAGCAAGTTTGATGATCTTCTTAGCTAGACCAATACCCACAGGAATATCATCAGGATTCAGAGTTTCATGTTCACCATAGAGTAGCTCTCTAACAGCAAATTCTCTCAAGCGCTTAATTCCCTCATCTATGGTAGTCCAGGGTTTAGGATTCCAGGGAAGATCATCTCGGGAAGGGTATCTCAGGGCAACCGCTATTAAAAGGCGTATCCACAGATTAACCTTACCGAGAGCTTCGCCTAGATGTCTATCTATTCCATTGTCCCTTGAGAGAGTTCCTAACTGAGCTGCTGACTTGTCTCCAACTGTTAGAGCTGAAGCACCTGTATCATAACACCTACTAAGCCAAGCTAGAACTGGCTCCTTATCTGCCCTGGTGAAATCTTTACGGACATTTCTCAATTCCTCCCGTGGTGACGAACAGTCCGTAATATCATTTTCATCTTCATCTCCCTGAATTCTTTGCCCATAAAATCCTGCTGTCATTCTCCTAAGGATCTCTTTAAGCTGAGAACCACCTTTGCCAGCTGCTTTCCTAGCTTCATCTCTATCTTGCTTTGATCTCACTAGGTTAGCTAGATCTTTAAAACAAACCTTCTCTTCCTCCTGAGCAGGATCTTTTAGAGCAGAGGGCCCCTCACCAGGATCAGTCTCCTCCTCTTCTTCTCCATCTTTGCCCTTTCCAGCTCTAGTCTTTAAAGGAGCCACCTTAACTGGAGCTGTGTTTGAATTTACAGCCACCTTAATGGAAGCTGACAGGTCCTGAGATAAATCAGCTGCTGGGGCAGTGACTTCCGGTCCCACTGAGGGAGTGGACGGAAGTGACGTTGCTCCATTAATGGCCGACGGAGAAGAAGAAGAAGGAGAAGGAGTGGGAGAAGGAGTAGGCGCCATGTTGATACCAGCCGATGCCCTTGGCTGCTTGCTAGAATCAGCAAAGTCATTTAGAGCTGCCTTACCAATTAACTTTTTAGCCTTCTTTTTAACTGACACGGGTTCTCCACAGTCCTCGTCACTAGATGACTCTGGGACTGATCGAGAGCCACGGCGTTTTCTTTTTGATCTAGTTTTAATAACAAAACAAGCTCTGGATATCTTTCTCTCTCGCCGCAGAGAGAACAGTAAATATGCAATTACCATCACCAGCAACAGATTTATAGACATGAGATAAATCACCTTTGGATCCCAGGCATCACCTAAAGTTACTGTCTCCTCAGGCGGAATCTTAAAACTCTTTATCTCAATTGGGAGAGTGGTGGAGGTAACATTCCTGTATCTCACTGGCCATAATAAATTAATACATTTTCCATACCATAATTTAACTCTATACATAACCCACATATAAATTGTCCGCACCAAATATTTGCCCAGGTAATCCAGAATCAAACCCAAACAATACCGGTAAACCAGAGCCCCAAAAATTGAAAAGAACAATCGCTCCACAAACCACAATACCTTCATGTTTGCTAATTCAGCTAGAAAACACTAAATCAATCAAATAATAAATTAAACTAATTATCTGCCGCACGTTGGGTACGCCAGTAAAAAAAAATGTGGTGGGATGGAAGGTAAGGCCGAGAAGCCTCCTCCCTTCCCCCTTTGTAAAGTAAAAGAGAAAAAAAATTGAAGGGAAAGGAAAAAAAACTCGCAAGCTGAATTAGCAAAGCAGTGGAGCTATATTTACAAAGCGATGTAGGGTTTGCAGGGGATTATTTACAAATTTACAATATCTACAATATATACAAAGATATACAACAGAGTAACACAGAAATGAGAGTGCCCCCCTCGGCAGAGAGGGGTCCCCCACCTCCGCTCTCCCCTCTCTCCCCCCCTTTCCCCAGAATGGGATAGAAAGAGAAAGAGAGGAAAAAAAAAGGTTAGAAGCAGTTTGTGTTAATTGGAAGGGAGTTAGTATACAGGCCTGTTATCAGTTTTTCTCTCAAGGCCGGAGCCTTGGCAGAAAGCCCAGCACAGAAAGCTGTTGCCTGAAGAAGAGGCGGAAGCAAGACTGACAGAAAAGTCGTGGAAATGTCCAGTTCACTCCCAGTTCCGAAAAGTGCTTCCTCCCACTTGTCCAATGAAATTAGTTTAGACTATTCCTTCCGTTTACCAACTTCCGTCCACCATATTCCCTTTCTTAAGGGGGCAACGTCAACCGGCCACACTTCCGTCGGGCAGAGACCTGTTCCCATTGGCCCTGCTCATGGGGGTTACTACAGGGAGGTTGAGAGGCTTGCTGCTGGGAAGGTATCAAACTTCCTGTTCCCCTAAGTGTTACCCCCTGTTCTGGTTTAGAAGAGATTACCCCCTGTTCTGGTTTAGAAGAGATTACATTATGGGAATCGTCAATTTTCTGCTCACCATCTCTTCTATCTCTTAGCCTTTCTACCTCTTCTTTTAGTTTGACCACCATGCTCATCAGGTCACTGACCTGCTCACACCTAAAACAGGAGCTGCTCCCTCCAGCCTCCATGTCGAGTGCCAGGTTCCAGCACTCACTGCAGCCACCTACCTGAACATCTGCATGCTTGTGTGTGGTCTCTGTTTGGGTGCCCACTGTCCTTCTGCTAGCCTTTGCTCTAGTGGTGACCATCTTGCAGTAACCACCCTCTCCACACGGCTTTTTTTTTTTTTTTTTTTTTTTTTCCCTGTCAGTGAGAAGCCGAGCTGCGCTGCTCAAGCTGCCTCCTCACTCCTCAGCCACGCGCTGGGGTCTGTTTGGTTTGCGCACGGTCTCCGCGGCAACCCCTCCCCCAGCTACGTCACTGCCCTCCGGCAGGTAGGCAATCTGAGCCCGCTGCCCCTCCTCCTCTCTTTGGAAAGTCCCAAGCCACCAGCCCCTTACCGCCTGAAAAGCAAGGGAATCAAAGCCAAAAGCCAAACTCCCAGAGCTGCGCTGCTCAAGCTGCCTCCTCACTCCTCAGCCACGCGCTGGGGTCTGTTTGGTTTGCGCGCGGTCTCCGCGGCACCCCCTCCCCCAGCTACGTCACTGCCCTCCGGCAGGTAGGCAATCTGAGCCCGCTGCCCCTCCTCCTCTCTTTGGAAAGTCCCAAGCCACCAGCCCCTTACCGCCTGAAAAGCAAGGGAATCAAAGCCAAAAGCCAAACTCCCAGAGCTGCGCTGCTCAAGCTGCCTCCTCACTCCTCAGCCACGCGCTGGGGTCTGTTTGGTTTGCGCGCGGTCTCCGCGGCAACCCCTCCCCCAGCTACGTCACTGCCCTCCGGCAGGTAGGCAATCTGAGCCCGCTGCCCCTCCTCCTCTCTTTGGAAAGTCCCAAGCCACCAGCCCCTTACCGCCTGAAAAGCAAGGGAATCAAAGCCAAAAGCCAAACTCCCAGAGCTGCGCTGCTCAAGCTGCCTCCTCACTCCTCAGCCACGCGCTGGGGTCTTTCGAGTCACATCATACAGAGGTTTCACAATCTGACTGCATCCAGGAATGTGCAGTCTCCAAAATCCCACTATCCCCAAGAAACGTAGGGTCTCTTGCTTGTTGGTGGGATTTGCCATGGTAGAGAGTCTATTTACCACATCCACTGGAATGTGTCGGCGTCCATCCTGCCACCGCACTCCCAGAAACTGAATCTCTGTGGTAGGTCCTTTCACCTTGTCTCGCTTGATGGGAAAACCTGCATTCAGAAGAATGTCAATGATTTTGTTACCTTTCTCGAAGACTTCCTCAGCAGTTTTACCCCAGACGATGATATCATCGATGAACTGGATGTGTTCTGGAGCACCGTCTTTCTCCAGAGCATCGTGGATCACTGCATGATAAATGCTTGAGCTGTGGATCCAGCCCATTTGCAATCTGCTGAAAGTGAACTGGATTCCTCTCCAGGTGAAAGCAAACTGAGGCCTGCATTACTCTGCTATGGGAATAGAGAAAAATGCATTAGCAATGTCTATGGTAGCATACCATTTGGCCTCTTTGGATTCCAACTCATACTGTAGCTCCATCATGTCTGGTACTGCTGCACTCATAGGTGGTGTCACTTCATTCAGGGCCCGGTAGTCTACCGTCAGACGCCAGTCTCCATTCTGCTTCCGCACAGGCCACACTGGACTGTTGAAAGGTGAATGAGTTTTGCTGACGACTTTATGACTCTCCAACTGACGAATCAGATTCTGAATGGGCAACAAAGAGCCACAATTGCTTCTGTATTGTCTGTGATGCACAGTCTGAGAAGCAACCGGCAATTTAATGTCCTGTATCTTATGTTGTCCCACAACTGCAGATTCATCAGAAAGCTCAGGTCTGGCAGACAGCTTTAACTTTTGTCCATCAATTTCTACTGAAGCTACTCCAAAAGCCCATTTGTAACCTCTAGGGTCTTTGAAACGCCCTTCTCTCAGAAAATCAATTCCCAAAATGCAAGGTGCGTCAGGTCCTGTCACAACTGTATGCTTCCTCCATTGTTTACCAGTTAAACTTATATTAACCTCCACCTTACTTAACTCTTGAGATCCACCAGTGACTCCCAGAATAGTTATAGACTCTGATCCCTGATAATTTGATGGTATTATGGTGCACTGAGCTCCTGTGTCAACCAAGGCCCTGTACTTCCGAAATTGTGAAGTGCCAGGCCACTGGATGTACACATCCCAATAGATTCTATTATCTCTGTTATCCCTCTCCTCCCCCTGGCGGGAGGCAGGGCACCCCTAGTTATGGGGAACATGCGCACATGTGCATTGCACATAGTTTGCAGGGTTATAACTTTGCATGTTATAACTGGAGCCACTGTTGGAGCCATAAGAGTCGTTCTGGGGAACTGTGGAAGTAACAGCTAGCCTTCTGGTATTGCTACCTCGGGTTCTGCCACTTTGCAATTCCCTCAGTCTCCTGAAATGATTAGAAGTTGGTTGGCCATCTCAGCGGTTCATGTTCTCACCAAACTGATCACGCAGAGTTTTCCAAATAGTTCTACGTGATTGCCTTGGTGGTCTGTTCTGGAATGACCTGTTTTGGAATGACCTCCTCGGAGGACGTGTGTTCCTCACAGATGAAACTTGTATCCACCTGAAGGAAGAATTGAAATTATCCTTCTGTGCCAATTGGGATATGGAATCTTTCAGATCCTTCATGCAATTCTCAGTTTTTCCAGGCAGAGTTTCAATGGCTGAAACCAAAGAAACACGTGTCATGCTATCCTCCAATTGTCTCATTTGATCACTGAATTGGCCAACCGTGGGAGAAGCTCCACCATAACTTCTTGACACAATTCTGCTTGCCAGAATGTTTGCATAATTAGAAGGAGCAAGTTTGATGATCTTCTTAGCTAGACCAATACCCACAGGAATATCATCAGGATTCAGAGTTTCATGTTCACCATAGAGTAGCTCTCTAACAGCAAATTCTCTCAAGCGCTTAATTCCCTCATCTATGGTAGTCCAGGGTTTAGGATTCCATGGAAGATCATCTCGGGAAGGGTATCTCAGGGCAACCGCCATTAAAAGGCGTATCCACAGATGAACCTTACTGAGAGCCCTGCCTAGATGTCTACCTATTCCATTATCCCTTGAGAGAGTTCCTAACTGAGCTGCTGACTTGTCTCCTACTGTTAGAGCTGAAGCACCTGTATCATAACATCTACTAAGCCAAGCTAGAACTGGCTCCTTATCTGCCCTGGTGAAATCTTTACAGACATTTTTTAATTCCTCACGTGGTGACGAACACTCTGAAATATCATCTTCTTCCTCATCTCCCTGAATTTTTTGTACATATAATCCTGCTGTCATTCCCTTAAGGGTCTCTTTAAGCTGAGAACCACCTTTGCCAGCTGCTTTCCTAACTTCATCTCCATCCTGCTTTGATCTCACTAGGTTAGCTAGATCTTTAAAACAAACCTTCTCTTCCTCCTCAGCAGGATCTTTTAGAGTAGAGGGCCCCTCACCAGGATCAGTCTCCAGCTCTTCTTCTCCATCTTGGGCCTTTCCACCTCTAGTCTTGAAAACAGCCACCTTAACTGGAGCTGTGTTTGAATTTACAGCCACCTTAATGGAAGCTGACAGGTCTTGAGATAAATCACCTGCTGGGGCAGTGACTTCCGGTCCCACTGAGGGAGTGGGCGGAAGTGACGTTGCTCCATTAATGGCCGATGGAGAAGAAGGAGGAGAAGGAGTGGGCGCCATGTTGATACCAGCTGCTGCCCTTGGCAGCTTGCTAGAATCAGCAGAAAAGTCATTTAGAGCTACTTTACCAATTAACTTTTTCGCCCTCTTTTTAACTGACAGAGAGTCTCCACCTTCCTCATCACTAGATGACTCTGGGACTGATCCAGAGCCACGGAGTTTTCTTTCTGATCTAGTTTTAATAACAAAACAAGCTCTGGACACCTTCTTCTCCCGACACCAGGAATACAGAGAATACACATTAGTTATCACCAGCAGCAGAATTATACACATCACATAAATCACTTTTGGATCCCAGGCATTCCCTAAAGTTACTCTCTCCTCAGGCGGAATCTTAAAACCCTTTATCTCAGTTGGGAGAGTGGTGGAGGAAACATTCCTGTATCTCACTGGCCATAAGAAATTCATGCATTTTCCATACCATAATCTAACTCTATACATAACCCACATATAAATTGTCCGCACCAAATATTTACCCAGGTAATCCAAAATCAAACCCAAACAATATCTGTAAACTAGAGCCCCAAAAATTGAAAAGAATAATCGCTCCACAAACCACAACACCTTCATGTTTGCTAATTCAGCTGGAAAACACTAAATCAATCAAGTAATAAATTAAACTAATTATCTGCCCCACGTTGGGTGCCAAGAAAAAAAAATGTGGTGGGGTGGAAGGGTAAGGCCAAGAAGCCTCCGCCCTTCCCCCTTGTGAAGTAAAAGGGAAAAAAAATGAAGGGAAAGGAAAAAAAAACTCACAAGCTAAATTAGCAAAGCAGTGGAGCTGTATATTTACAAAGCAATGTACAATATGCAGTGGAATATATACAAATTTACAATATTTACAATATATACAAAGATATACAATAAAGTAACACAGAAATGAGAG
The DNA here is from genome assembly GCF_026170545.1 of Melanerpes formicivorus. NCBI lineage: Eukaryota > Metazoa > Chordata > Aves > Piciformes > Picidae > Melanerpes > Melanerpes formicivorus. The sequence continues at coordinate 2,202,994 of NW_027142409.1, forward strand.
TACCCCCCTCGGCTGAGGGGGTTTCCCACCTCCGCTCTCCCCCTCTCTCCCCCTCTTCCCCAGAGCAGGTTAGAAAAGAGAGAGAAAGAGAAAGAAAGAAGTTAAAAGCAGTTTTGTGTTAATTGGAAAGCAGTTAATACAGGCCTTATCAGGTTTGTCAGTTTGAAGGCCGAAGCCTTGGCAGAAAGCCCAGCACAGAGAGAGCTGCTGCACTGTGGAGAGACGGAAGCAAGACTGAAGATAGAGTGCCGGAGTGCGCAGGATACTCCTCCTGCACTCCCAGTTCAGAAGGTGTTTCCTCCCACTCTTCCAATGAAATTAGTTTAGATTATTCTTTCCGTTTACCAACTTCCGTCCACCATATTCCCTTTCTTAAGGGGACAACGTCAACCGGTCATATTAAGTTTTGTGCTAATTTAGAGATGCATTGACCAAGAGAACACATTCACATAGCTTCTGTTAACTGGGAGCTCTTAACAAAGTTCATCATATACTGTAATAAAAGGAAGGGAAAGACAATTTCCTTCTCATAAATCTCACCTAAAATCCAGACATAAAAGGTATACTAAAATATTATGGTTTTTTTCTGGTGGAGATATGTTCTGCAACAGTGCTATGAAAGTGTGAGTTTCCTTTAATCAATAAGTAATAGCAATTATATATTTCATTTGGTACACTTCATTTGCTGTGTTTTAAACAAAATAGAAGGTCATTGTTCTATACATGCAAATACCAAGAAGGGTAGAGATACTTTGTTTCCCACCAAAAAAATATTTGTATCTGAACATTTTAAAAAGGTCAGAAGAAGAGAAGAAAAATCCTCAAACCAAATAATCTTAGTATGAAGCAGGTAAACTAAGAACTAAGTCACATGTAAAACTGTGTGAGAAGCAACAGACTAGATTTGTAGATCAGGAGATGCCTGATCAGGCTGACCTTTGGGGGTTCCTTCCAACCAGATGCCTTTCTATTCAACCCTCAACACAGATTTACAGATGCATCTGGTTGGAAGGAACCCCCAAAGGTCAGCTTGTCCAACCCCCAACAGTCAGCATGGACACCTCCAACTAGATCAGTCTGCCCAGGGCCACATCGAGTTTGTTCATAGAGAGGTGTTCCAGACCTCTGACCATCTCAGTGGCCCTCATCTGGACTTTTCCAGCAGGTCCATGTTTCTCTTGTGTTGGGGGCCCCAGAGCTGGACACAGTAGTCCAGGTGAGGCCTTACCAGAGTTGAGTAAAGTGGCAAAATCACCTCTCCTAACCTGCTGTCCATGCTTCATTTCACATAGCCCAGGATGAGATTTGCCCTCTGGGCTGTAAGTGCACAATTGCTGCCTCACATCCAGCTTCTTATTCACCAGTACATTCAAGCTGTTTGCTGCAGGGCTGCTCTCAATTTCATCATTCCCCAGCCTGTATTGCTATTGAGGGTTGCAGGTGCAAAAAGCATCCAGGTTTTCGCTAATTATCAGTAATGCATTTTCTGCATATAAAAAGAAAGCAAAAACCTCTTCAGAATATGATGAAGGCAATTTATATGTGAGGTTTCTTTATTGACATTCTATACTTCTGTATGTTGCAGTTACAGCATGATCAATTCATCATTATTTATTGTGCAGGAGCACACCAGTTATCTTAAATGTTGGTCTCATCACATCAGGTATCTCAAAGCAAGACTGTGCATTATATAAAACATCAGTTACAAGCACTTTGGTGACATTTATGTTCAGCAGGATGTGGGAATCAGTTAACTTCGTAGTTTGGAACATTCCTTGTTACTGTATAAAGGAATCTATATGCAAAAAAAGTATTTATAAAAATATTTGGAATGATGTTCATTCAGCCTTATTTACTCACTATTTTAGAGTTTGCTGTTTTGAAACCAAGGTATGAAGCACTTGTGTGGTGGGTTTGGAAGGGGTAAGGCCAAGAAGCTTCCTCCCTTCCCCCTTGTAAAGTAAAAGGGAAAGAAAAATTGAAGGGAAGGGAAAAAAAAAACTCACAAGCTGAATTAGCAAAGCAGTGGAGCTACATTTACAAAGCAATGTAGGATTTGCAGGGAAATATTTACAAATTTACAATATCTACAATATATACAAAGATATATAACAGAGTAACACAGAAATGAGAGTAACCCCCTCTCTGCAGAGAGGGGGTTCCCCACCTCCGCTCTCCCCTCTCTCCCCCCCTTTCCCCAGAGTGGGATAGAAAGAGAAAGAAAAGAGAGGAAAAAAAGGTTAGAAGCAGTTCGTGTTAATTGGAAGGGAGTTAATATACAGGCCTGGTATCTTGTTTTCAAGGCCGAGGCCTTGGCAGAAAGCCCAGCACAGAGACAGAGCTGCTGCACAAAGAAAAGGCGGAAGCAAGACTAAAGATAGAAGTACCAGAGTGCCCAGTTCATTCCCAGTTCACTCCCAGTTCAGAAGGTGCTTCCTCCCACTCTTCCAATGAAATTAGTTTAGACTATTCCTTCCGTTTACCAACTTCCGTCCACCATATTCCCTTTCTTAAGGGGGCAACGTCAACCGGCCACAGTCCACCCCTTCTAAACAATTTCATTGGCTGTCCATACTGTCCATCCAATCCAAAACGATATTTACAGTTAGTGAGTAAAGCTCATAGTCCATTCCGGCTATGCTCAGATATAGATGATTCAAAAGTCCAAGAAAATCAGAAAATGAGAAAAATGGAAAACAGTTAATTTCTTCGCCGACGAAGTGAAGAAAAGGGAAACAGGGAATCTCAGGGTCTCTTAGTTGACTCAGGGCTCTCAGGGTCCGTGCACCGTAGATTCCTCGTTGACTCTTCCTCTGGACGCGATGTAGCTGTACAACAGTTTGAAATTAACCTCTTTCAGCTAAAGTTAAATTTCTTTGTGGAATACACTGAATTTCACCATTCTCTTGCATTACCCAATAAGTGTGACCCGGACCTTCAGCTAAAACCACCCCTCGGACAGGCTTAGCCTCTCCTGAGGGTGAAAATACCCAAACAGTTTTACCTAACAGATTCTTTTCTCTAACAACAGGAACTCTGTCACCTTCTACTTTCCGCAGCAAATCTGAATGTGCAGGTCCAGCTCGGTTCACTGAACCTCTACTATTTACCAGCCAGGTTGCTTGTGCTCAATGTTTTTCCCAGTTTTTCAAAGATCCACCTCCCATGGCTTTGAGAGTGGTCTTCAACAAACCGTTGTAGTGCTCAATCTTCCCTGAAGCTGGTGCATAGTAGGGAATGTGGAATATCCACTCAATACCGTGCTCTTTTGCCCAGCTCTTTACAAGGTTGTTCTTGAAATGAGTTCCGTTGTCTGACTCAATCCTCTCTGGAGTTCCGTGTCTCCACAGGATTTGTCTCTCCAGACCGAGAATGGTGTTGCGTGCAGTTGCATGTGGAACTGGATAAGTTTCCAACCATCCAGTGTTTGCCTCTACCATAGTAAGCACGTATTGCTTACCAGAACGAGAACGTGGTAGAGTGATGTAGTCAATCTGCCAAGCTTCACCATACTTGTACTTGGACCATCTGTCACCATACCACAAGGGCTTAAGTCGTTTTGCCTGCTTAATAGCAGCACAAATGTCACAGTCATGGATGACTTGCGTGATAGCATCCATGGAAATGTCCATGGATCTGTCACGAGCCCATTGGTATGTTGCATCTCTGCCTTGATGTCCTGACGAATCATGAGCCCACCGAGCTAAGAATATCTCACCTCAGTGTTTCCAGTCGAGATCAAGATTAGAGTCCATGCATACTTGAGAAACTCTTGCAGCTAGATCTGCCTGATGGTTGTGTTGCTGTTCCTCAGTAGCTTTGCTCTTAGGAATGTGAGCAATGTGTCTCACTTTCACTGGAATTCTCTCGATTCGATCAGCAATGTCCTGCCATAGGTTGGCTGCCCAAATGGGTTTTCCTTTTCTCTGCCAACCACTCTTCTTCCAGTTCTTTAGCCAACCCCATAGAGCATTGGCTACCATCCATGAGTCGGTGTAGAGATAAAGCTTTGTCCATCTCTCACGTTCAGCCACGTCGAGAGCTAGCTGGACAGCTTTTACCTCTGCGAACTGACTGGATTCTCCTTCTCCATCTTTCGCCTCTGCAACTCGGCGTGTTGGACTCCACACTGCAGACTTCCACCTTCGCTTGTTTCCAACAAGACGACAGGAACCGTCTGTGAACAGAGCATACTTCTTTTCATCATCAGAGAGGTCATTGTAAGGAGGAGCTTCCTCAGCACGAGTTACTTTCTCCTCTGGAGGCTTGGCACAGTTGATACCTTCACGCCAACTTGAGATCACCTCCACTAGACCAGGTCTTTCAAGATTTCCCATTCGAGCTCTCTGTGTTATCAGAGCCATCCACTTGGACCATGTTGAGTCTGTGGCATGATGTGGTGTGGAACCTTTGCCTTTGAACATCCAATTCAAAACTGGTAATCTGGGAGCTAGAAGAAGTTGTGATTCAGTTCCAATTACTTCAGAAGATGCTTTTACTCCTTCATAGGCAGCTAAGATTTCTTTCTCTGTTGGAGTATAATTAGCCTCTGAACCTCTATAACCTCGACTCCAGAAACCAAGAGGTCGTCCACGTGTTTCACCTGGAGCTTTTTGCCACAAGCACCAAGTTGGACCATTGTCACTTGCAGCCGTGTACAAAATGTTCTTAATGTCTGGACCATCTCGGACAGGTCCCAGACCCATTGCTTGAACTACCTCTTGCTTTATCTGGTCAAAGGCTGCTTGTTGTTCAGGTCCCCAGTGGAAATGGTTTCTCTTTCTAGTCACATCATACAGAGGTTTCACAATCTGACTGTATCTAGGAATGTGCAGTCTCCAAAATCCCACTATCCCCAAGAAACGTAGGGTCTCTTGCTTGTTTGTGGGACTTGCCATGGTAGAGACTCTATTTACCACATCCACTGGAATGTGTCGGCGTCCATCCTGCCACTTCACTCCCAGAAATTGAATCTCCGTGGTAGGCCCTTTCACCTTGTCTCGCTTGATGGCAAAACCTGCATTCAGAAGAATGTCAATGATTTTGTTACCTTTCTCGAAGACTTCCTCAGCAGTTTTACCCCAGACGATGATATCATCGATGAACTGGATGTGTTCTGGAGCACCGCCTTTCTCCAGAGCATCGTGGATCACTGCATGACAGATGCTTGAGCTGTGGATCCAGCCCATTTGCAATCTGCTGAAAGTGTACTGGATTCCTCTCCAGGTGAAAGCAAACTGAGGCCTGCATTCCTCTGCTATGGGAATAGAGAAAAATGCATTAGCAATGTCTATGGTAGCATACCATTTGGCCTCTTTAGATTCCAGCTCATACTGTAACTCCATCATGTCTGGTACTGCTGCACTCATAGGTGGTGTCACTTCATTTAGGGCTTGGTAGTCTACTGTCAGATGCCAGTCTCCATTCTGCTTCCGCACAGGCCACACTGGACTGTTGAAAGGTGAATGAGTTTTGCTGATGACTTTCTGACTCTCCAACTGACGAATCAGATTCTGAATGGGCAACAAAGAGTCACGGTTGGTTCTGTATTGTCTGTGATGCACAGTCTGAGAAGCAACCGGCAATTTAATGTCCTGTATCTTATGTTGTCCCACAACTGCAGATTCATCACAAAGTTCAGGTCTGGCAGACAGCTTCAATTTTTGTCCATCAATTTCTATAGAAGCTACTCCAAAAGCCCATTTGTAACCTCTAGGGTCTTTGAAACGCCCTTCTCTCAGAAAATCAATTCCCAAAATACAAGGTGCGTCAGGTCTGGTCACAACTGTATGCTTCCTCCATTGTTTACCAGTTAAACTTATATTAACCTCTACCTTACTTAACTCCACCAGTGACTCCCAGAATAGTTATAGACTCCGATCCCTGATAATTTGATGGTATTATGGTGCACTGAGCTCCTGTGTCAGCCAAGGCCCTGTACTTCCGAAATTGTGAAGTGCCAGGCCACTGGATGTACATGTGAGAGTCTAATAAGTTTGTCTCTCTCTATGTGAGTCAACAAAGATAAAGTGATAGCAGAGCCACTGGAAAGAAGGTGGAAAGAATCCTGTCCACCAATCCTGGATGCAAATCAGCTTGTGATTGCATCGTGATAACACGGGACTACAACAATGGACCCAAGGACCCAGCCATCACACCTTTAGGGCAAGATAATCTCCACCTGTTTCCTGAGCTTTGTCTGGATGGAGACAGGGTAGACGGAGATTCCCCCCTCCTCCAGCCAGGGTCTTGCCCAAACACACAGATTTCCTGCCACTGGAATTCCTGAGGGACAATATTTGACTACATACCTAAGGACTAAAAAACTGTATAAAAGACTTGAGCAACTGCTGGTTTGTAGAGAGAAACAGAGGAGACAAACAGAGGAGAAAAACGGGGAGAAAAACGGAGATGACGGAAAACACAGGAAATGGGCCAGGCCGCTGAGAAGCCGGGACAATGCTGCTCCAGAGAAAAGAAGCTGCCCGGAGGACCACAGCTCCAGCCAAATCCTCAGCACCGTTCCTGTATCAACCCAACATCTCCCCAGAGGACCACAGCTGTTCTCCAGCAAAAGCCTCACCACGGTGTCTCTACAAACCCAACATCTCCTGCAGCACCTTTCCTCCACAGACTTTATCTTGGGGGGGATGAGGGGTGTGGTAATATAATTCCTTTCCTTTTCTATCTCTCGTCTCTCTCTCTCTTTTCTCCCCTTCCCTTCTTATGTCCACTTTCCCTATTTTCTCCCTCTCCCTTTCTTATTTATCTAATAAATAGTCTAGCTGTTGATACTTTGGCCTCGTTTGTGCCCTTAATTTCACAACACGGGAATATTTAAAAGAACTGTGTCTCCGGACCGAGACATCTAATGTCTCCGGACCTTGACAGTACACATCCCAATAGATTCTATTATCTCTGTTATCCCTCTCCTCCCCCTGGCAGGAGGCAGGGCACCCCTACTTATGGGGAACATGCACACATGTGCATTGCACATAGTTTGCAGGGTTATAACTTTGCATGTTATAACTGGAGCCACTGTTGGAGCCATAAGAGTCATTCTGGGGAACTGTGGAAGTAACAGCTACCCTTCTGGTATTGCTACCTTGGGTTCTGCCACTTTGCAATTCCCTCAGTCTCCTGAAAAGATTAGAAGTTGGTTGGTCATCCCAGCGGTTCATGTTCTCACCAAACTGATCACGCAGAGTTATCCAAATAGTTCTACGTGATTGCCTTGGTGGTCTGTTTTGGAATGACCTGTTCTGGAATGTCCTGTTTTGGAATGACCTCCTTGGAGGACGTGTATTCCTCACAGATGAAACTTGTACCCATCTGGAGGGAGAATTGAAACTACCCCTTTGTGCCAATTGGGATATGGAATTTCTAAATTCATCTTTTAACTCCCTTATGCAATTCTGTATATCACCAGACATAGTTTTAATGGCCGAAACCAAAGAACCACGTGTCATGCTATCCTCCAATTGTCTCATTTGATCACTGAATTGGCCAACCGTGGGAGAAGCTCCACCATAACTTCTTGACACAATTCTGCTTGCCAGAATGTTTGCATAATTGGAAGGAGCAAGTTTGATGATCTTTTTAGCAAGACCAATACCCACAGGAATGTCATCAGGATTCAGAGTTTCATGTTCAGCATAGAGTAGCTCTCTAACAGCAAATTCTCTCAAGCGCTTAATTCCCTCATCTATGGTAGTCCAGGGTTTAGGATTCCATAGAAGGTCATCTCGGGAAGGGTATCTCAGGGCAACCGCTATTAAGAGGCGTATCCACAGATTAACCTTACCGAGAGCTTCGCCTAGATGTCTATCTATTCCATTGTCCCTTGAGAGAGTTCCTAACTGAGCTGCTGACTTGTCTCCAACTGTTAGAGCTGAAGCACCTGTATCATAACACCTACTAAGCCAAGCTAGAACTGGCTCCTTATCTGCCCTGGTGAAATCTTTACGGACATTTCGCAATTCCTCGCGGGGCGAAGAACGGTCTGAAATATCATCTTGTTCCTCATCTCCCTGAATTCTTTGTCCATATAATCCTGCTGTCATTCGCCTAAGGATCTCTTTAAGCTGAGAAACACCTTTGCCAGCTGCTTTCCTAACTTCATCTCTATCCTGCTTTGATCTCACTAGGTTAGCTAGATCTTTAAAACAAACCTTCTCTTCCTCCTGAGCAGGATCTTTTAGAGTAGAGGGCCCCTCACCAGGATCAGTCTCCACCTCTTCTTCTCCATCTTGGGCCTTTCCACTTCTAGTCTTTAAAGGAGCCACCTTAACTGGAGCTGTGTTTGAATTTACAGCCACCTTAATGGAAGCTGACAAGTCCTGAGATAAATCAGTTGCTGGGGCAGTGACTTCCGGTCCTACCGAGGGATTGGGCGGAAGTGACGTTGCTCCATTACTGGCCGACGGAGAAGAAGGAGTAGGTGCCATGTTGATACCAGCCGATGCCCTTGGCTGCTTGCCAGAATCAGCAAAGTCATTTAGAGCTGCTTTACCAATTAACTTTTTAGCCGTCTTTTTGACTGACACGGGTTCTCCACAGTCCTCGTCACTAGATGACTCTGGGACTGATCGAGAGCCACGGCGTTTTCTTTTTGATCTAGTTTTAATAACAAAACAAGCTCTGGATATCTTTCTCTCTCGCTGCAGAGAGAACAGTAAATATGCAATTACCATCACCAGCAACAGATTTATACACATCACATAAATCACCTTTGGATCCCAGGCATCACCTAAAGTTACTCTCTCCTCAGGCGGAATCTTAAAACCCTTTATCTCAATTGGGAGAGTGGTGGAGGTAACATTCCTGTATCTCACCTGCCATAATAAATTAATACATTTTCCATACCATAATTTAACTCTATACATAACCCACATATAAATTGTCCGCACCAAATATTTACCCAGGTAATCCAAAATCAAACCCAAACAATACCTATAAACCAGAGCCCCAAAAATTGAAAAGAATAATCGCTCCACAAACCGCAATACCTTCATGTTTGCTAATTCAGCTAGAAAACACTAAATCAATCAAGTAATAAATTAAACTAATTATCTGCCGCACGTTGGGTACGCCAATAAAAAAATGTGGTGGGTTTGGAAGGGGTAAGGCCAAGAAGCCTCCTCCCTTCCCCCTTGTAAAGTAAAAGGGAAAGAAAAATTGAAGGGAAGGGAAAAAAAAACTCACAAGCTGAATTAGCAAAGCAGTGGAGCTACATTTACAAAGCAATGTAGGATTTGCAGGGAAATATTTACAAATTTACAATATCTACAATATATACAAAGATATATAACAGAGTAACACAGAAATGAGAGTAACCCCACCTCCCCACCTCCGCTCTCCCCTCTCTCCCCCCCTTTCCCCAGAGTGGGATAGAAAGAGAAAGAAAAGAGAGGAAAAAAAGGTTAGAAGCAGTTCGTGTTAATTGGAAGGGAGTTAATATACAGGCCTGGTATCTTGTTTTCAAGGCCGAGGCCTTGGCAGAAAGCCCAGCACAGAGACAGAGCTGCTGCACAAAGAAAAGGCGGAAGCAAGACTGAAGATAGAAGTACCAGAGTGCCCAGTTCATTCCCAGTTCACTCCCAGTTCAGAAGGTGCTTCCTCCCACTCTTCCAATGAAATTAGTTTAGACTATTCCTTCCGTTTACCAACTTCCGTCCACCATATTCCCTTTCTTAAGGGGGCAACGTCAACCAGCCACAACTGGTAAACCTCTTAGCACATCTGTGTTGAGCACAAGGGGACTGACTACATTTTGCACTAAGGCATTTGAGCTGGTACCAAAACCCTACTATGTACAAGGACTGAATATGTTTTATGTAATGGGTTGGGGCAGACCCCCTCCCCACCACACACAGAAATAACGACTCAGACAGATTGCAAAAGTGATGGAAAGTTTAAATAGAACAGTGAGTGCGTGCAGAGAACTAGAAACACAGTGACAAGAAGAAACCCCAAAACAGACCCAGAGAGATCCCATCCCCACCTGAGGGTGCACCCAAAACCCCCAGGGCTCCTCCTTACCCCCCCCCCCACTGCTAGGCTAGTCTCAGCTGGCCAGATCTGAGACTGCCCATGCCCCCGTGGCTTTGGGCCTAGCCAGGCCCATGGCCGGGAGATTTTTCCCCCAGTTACCGGGTGGCGAGGAGGAAGGAAAGAGGAAATGCCAGACCCCACCGTGAAACTTATAGTGGTGCAAGGGATCATGGTAGGAAATAACCTAATTTCCTGTGTCCACCCACTGGGCTGGACTTCTGGACACAGGAAACACCCCTGTAGCAGAGGGCACCCAGCCCAAACTACGACATGGGCTTAGACTGCAAGTAAAAGTATATGAAGCAGAAATCTCTACTTGCTCAGAAATACCACTTTACATGACAGAGAAGGGAAAACTTGAGAGTAGACTGAATGCTGGGAAAAGAGCTTAACACAAAGTCTGGATCAGGTGGTGTGACTTACATAATTTCTCAAATACAGCCAAACTCTGGGTCAAGTGGGAGCGAATTTCAAATGAAAAGTTATGCTACCGAGTAAGTTCTGTTTTTCAGTTGTGGTACTGTCATCTTTGGAATCTTGATGCTACAATCAAATTTACAGATGAAAAACCTCAGTGAAACGCTCTCAGGTGCATGAGTACACTTGTGCAAGTTTGATTTTGCAAGCAGATACTTGAAAGTGAAAAGCTTGCTGTGTATCACTTTTGCTTTAGGGACTTGAAACCAAACAAATCTGCAGCACAAAGAGTGAAAAGCCAAACAGATACTGAAAATCTTTGGTTTTTTACTTTCCATACAGTATTAATAACACAGACTACTTCTCTTGTTGCTTAAATATATGGAGTGAAATCCTTGTCCCAGTGAATTCAGTGGGAGTTTTGCCATTGAGCAAAGTTTTCCCTCTGTGCTAGTGTGATTTTCAGCCTGTCATTCCCTTTTTAATAGATGTGATGACAAAATCCTGTACTTCAATTCCAAGGATGGATCAGCATCCTACAGCAATTAAAACCGCTGTAGTATATCATAAATTCCCAGTATATTATCTGGAAGATCATAGAACAGAAATATTTTTGCTTTGTTGTATAAACCAAAAAGCCAACCAAAAAAACCTAACCAACCAAAAAAAACCCCCAAAACCCCAATCAACCAAGAACCCCCCTCCCCCCAAAAAAAACAATCTCTAAATGGATAAAATTATTTATGCAGTTATTACTATACATAGCAAATAAACCTCTACCTACCTGAGGGTAGGATTTGGTAGTTAATTAAAATTAGAACTAAGGCTAAAGGTCATACACATATGTATGAACAACTGAGAGCACTAGGATGAAAGAACAGGTTGTGTTTGAAGTGTGAAAAGCAAACACATGTGGTAATGAACATTGCTATTGTTTGCACTGTAATTTTAAATTCCCTACAAATTGTCAATGACAAATGCCAGAAAAGAGTTTTAGAGAACTAATTCTGTTTGTAAACAGAGACAAGATGTAAAATATTTACGAGATGGACATAATGATTAACACTGAAGTCTAATATTGTAAGGCTTTTAAGAAAAAAACAAACAAACATGGGATTAAGTTAAACCATGGACTGGAAATCAGCTTGAAAAAGATGCTGAGCAGTGCTGCAGTGGGAAATAGAGGTAGATCTTCCACATTCCTATATAAAAGGACCTTTGACAGATTATAAACCTGAACAATGAAATGGAGGAACCTAAGCAAACAAAGCCACTGCCTTTTCTGACATATGTTTCTATGTTTAAATCAAAACTGTACCTAAGGATGCCAGGTGAGGCTATGTTCCTTAAATGTTATGTATCTAGTGGATACATAACTCAGTGTCTAAACAAAAAGAATTCTTTTGTTGAGAGTGTGAAGAGTTTCATTTTTACTTGAATGTGCAAAATTCACAAATGGTTCACAATTATGTGAATATGAATTAAGACAAAACAAGTGCTGTCAGATATGCAGAATCCAAAATGTATAACTCTGCAGACACCCATGGTGTTCATTAAACTCAGCAAGGGGCAGTAGCTCTTTCTTCATGTACAGCTTATAAGGTTAGGGCCAGAACTTACTTAATTGATATGGACCATAAAAATGAATAATGTTAAAAAACTATTAGATCATTCAGTTTATTTCTTCAGAGACATCTATTTGTTGTGATTTCATGACTCACAATCCAATTAGCTCACCCACCATCACTACATGCAAAGATTGTTTCGCCACTAATCAGAAACATTTCAGTATTCCTAATGACAGAATTGGCATTGCATAAGCAACTTTCTTTTCCTCCTCTGAACTAATCTTAGAATGAAAAAAAAAAAATCCAAACCAAAAAGTTTCAAACTTTTTGATCTACAGATCTTTAGAAATATAGTATTTGCTATACAAAATGGAATCATTTGAATCTAAATAACTGAAATGGTTAAAGTTGTATTACAAAGATGGTTACTCCTTTTCCTGTATGGTCATTTGTGACCACAGCACACAATTTATTATTTTTTTTTCTAAATGAAACTAACTTAAGAAATGCTTTTGAAATGCTAGTAGACATCCAGTCTGTGTGACTGCACCAGAGCTGGTCTTAAATAACCCTCCTTCCCTTAAAACATGTTGACTTGGATATTGGGTCATCAGCATCAATTATTTAACTTTACAGATCTACTCTGTGCCATAGGAACTGCTAACATAGATGGAACCAAACATTCTTTCATACCACACAGCAAATACAGATGTCCAGGGCAAAACAGCAGTGTAGGGTTTTCTTATACACAGTTCTGCATAACGGATGTTCGAGATGACACAGTGGTGTTGCCTTACCACACAGCACCATACAAATTGCAGAGAAACACAGCCTCAAGTGCTAAGGCTGTGTATCTGCACAGCTGTACTGTTACAGCATAGTCTGTATGGCACAGCTTACCTGTTCTAGGAGGGTCTTACTAACAGAAATCCTACCTTCTGTATCTTCTGTCTGTTTAACAAATATCGATTCGTTCTCTCACCTGTCAAACGGGCATATCTTCTCTTCTCTAATACTTATTGCCACCAAAATGTGCAATGTGCATTTGTGTATTTTAAGAAGCAATAGTAACTACTGTCAACTGTCAAGAGTATTTTTTAAAAGCTGTTTCTACCCTCTGCTTTTTCATATGTAAGCTGATGAGCTAATGCCTAATTTCACGTAAGTGATGATAGTATAAGTAAGTGATGATAGTATCATAATTGTGAAAAAGATAGCAGTGGTAAGATTGACGTGATCTAGGAAAATATTTGAAATTAAATTTTAACTGCTTATTAGTAGATACTGTTAACAGATTGAAAATACTTCAAGAGTTAGTTCAGCCTATCTGAAAACACTTAAAGTGGTTTCATACGGTGTGATAAATGTGATGATCCTTTTAGTGAAACTCCACAGCACATGCATCCTCATAATTCACTGGAGGTCAGTCTGAACTACCGCTCCCGTGATCCTTTCTACAAGCGCAACAGAAGCACATTTTCAAGCATCCAGCTAAACTTGTGGTTGCTCCTGCCACCTAGTGGCGATCACTCAAATTAACAGAAGTACAAACGAAGAACATTGAGGACACACTTTCCAGGATAAAATAGTAAAAGGTGCACAAAGGTTTGTTTGAGTCCCGCTTGTTTTTTGAGTTTGTTGACTACTACAAAAACCAGCAAAACTTTTTCACTGACCAGAAAAGAACCAACCAACCAAAAAAGATATTATGCTGATCTTGTATTGTGAAAGGTTCTGAAGAGACACTGTTTTTTTCTGTGAAAGCTAATAGAAAGATATTATTATTTCTAATGTAATTGTTTAAACAATAAATCTGGGCTTTCCTAAACTGGAAAAAAAAATATCCATTTATTGTGAGATTTATCTTAGGTGGAGGTGCTTTCATTCTTAAATTTTTAGAACTTTGAAGAGTCCTGTATTGCTGCTGTTGCCACTAACTTGTAACTCGTACCTCAGTGTTACATACAACTTCCCTGTCACAGCTATTTTTCTTAAAGGACAAATACAAATGCTATTACATGGAATGCTGTAGATCCTTTTAGAAAAGTAATTTGTTTACATGCAATAAAAATACCTTATTTTGGTTTTTGGTTTCTTCTCCCAGGCAACCAGCACCAGACAAGAGAGGACAGAGTCTCAATCACACATCATCTATGAATTTTCAGGTGTGCACAAGATTCAAGCTTGAGAGGGATTGACCTAAGCCACGAAGCCTAAGTTCCTCTGCTTCCTCCACTTCAGCATACCACGACCTAATAAAACCCTGTAAGAGACAACTTCAAAGTACTTTGTTATGACAGGCTGTCCCTCTTAAAAAAGAAGTAGAACAGTTATCTATTTTATTAACTGGTTTTATGATATTCCTGAAGTCTGCATCATCTCTAAGAGGTACTTGAGACTCCTTCTGCAGTAGTTACCTAAAGAAAAGCAGGTATGTCTAAACCCTGAAGCATATTGCTGTTATCTGGGCAGGGGGAAGAGGAGATGGTCTGAATACAAAATGGGAAGACTAGGGAACAGAAGGAGCACAGAGGACACTACTGCATTGCATTATGGAAAAAATTAAACAACTTCATAGTTCAGAATGAGTATGTATACTGTTATTTTCTGTTAAAAAAGTACTCAGACCAGGCAAAATTCAGTATTCCAGATTTGCTAGTAGTGGATTTATGTTGGCCAACATAAAGATGCAAGAATAAACTAGACATTTGGTCCAGAAATGTAAAGCTAAATGTGTATTGGTGATAGACTGGTACAATCTTTGTTCCAAGTAGTTCTTACAAAAAACGCTTGAGCAAGGCAAATATTCCTGCTTGCCTGCAAATTTAAATTAAGAACTGTAAATTCTAGGGCTAATTCAAGTAGCTATGATACTGCTTTAAACATACATTGTCCAAATTTCAGTACACTAGCTGTATTTTGAGACAACCATTATCTATAAGAACTGCAAGAGTAGTTTTTTGGGGTTTTTTTAACTTTACAAAGTAGAACTATGATACAGTAACTCCAACCATAAAAATGAGAAAGTAAATCCTTAGAAATCATTAGACACATCTGAACTTATTCTAAAAAGTTAAATTGGTAACAGGTAGCATCAGTTGGTATTTATTTGACTATACTTCATATCTATTTTCTGTATTGTTATTATATTAACTGTAAAAAAAAACCCAGAACGTCACAAAACGTCGCCCAACACCTCTCCCTAAAAAAATCCCAACGACCATCCTCCCAGAAAATTCAGACTTGCATGCAAAAGCAAGTGAGACATCTCTTTCCGCCGTGTTAAGATGTTCTCCTCCCACCCTGGAGAATTTTTCTCTGATAAGAGGGAATGAGTCAGAGCTCGCAAACCATCTTTTCATAGCTGGAGAAGACTCAGTGACCCAGTCACCTTTCTTATAAAGAGCCCATCTGAGAAATAACAGCCAGATACAAAGCACAAATTTATAAAAGGCAACAAAACCAAAGCAGACAACCAAACGAATCCCTAAAACAAACAAACAAACATGTGCACAACTCCAAAAGGAAAACTGACCAGCATAGGTTACCACCGCGCAAAGCGGCAGGACTCCACCCCTAACCGCGGCGCCGCAACGGCCTGCCCTGCTCGGGGCCCGGGGCGGGACCTCTGTCATCGGTGCGTGTCTCGATTGACTGAGCCCTGCCGCGGCGTTCCTCTCCATCAAACCTTAAATCCTGTCCTCCCCGTAAATCCCCGGCGGTGCAGCAGCGCATGCGCCCTGTCCACACGCGTGTCACAGCTACTTTCCGAGACGTCATTTTTTTTGACTGTGGAGGGTACCGCGGCAGCGGTGTTTTTTAGTTGATCTTGGGCTAGTGTAAAATAATCGTGTTCTGGCGGTGACGGTTCTCACGCCTGTGAGCGGTAAGGCAGCTGCTGGCTAGTGCTGCTGAGCGGTGGCAGGCTTCGTTTTCAGATTTCACCCTCTCGCCCTGCCGAGAGGAGCCCGGCGGACCGCCCCCTCCTTCGCTCTGGCGAGTGCCTCCTGGGGCATGTGACAGCCCGGGTCAAAGCTGCTCCTTTGCAGAGCAGCGCAGAAACCTGTCACATGTGTCCTCCGTTTTGTTGCATTTAAAGCCTTTTTATTATGCAGTGTTTGTTTGTATAGTAGTAATGCGCCATAAGAGTATAGATTTTGATGGCTGAAGCATTACAAGCGAAAATCAGGTGTGTAACCACCCTTGCTTAAAAGTAGGTGGTAGATTGCCGGTGTGGTGTTCTGACCATTGTGGGTTTTGAGTTGCAGTGAAGAACTGTGGTCGGTTGACGTTGCCCCCTTAAGAAAGGGAACATGGTGGACGGAAGTTGGTAAACGGAAGGAATAGTCTAAACTAATTTCATTGGACGAGTGGGAGGAAGCACCTTCTGAAGTGGGAGTGAAGTGGACATTTCCAGCACTTCTCAGTGAGTCTTGCTTCCGTCTTTGCTTCGTGCAGCAGCTTTGCCTGTGCTGGGCTTTCTGCCAAGGCCTCGGCCTTGAAAACCAGATAACAGGCCTGTATACTAACTCCCTTCCAATTAACACGAACTGCTTCTAACTTTTTTTTCCTCTCTTTCCTTTCTCTTTCTATCCCATTCTGGGGAAAGGGGGGGAGAGAGGGGAGAGCGGAGGTGGGGGACCCCTCTCTGCCGAGAGGGGTTACTCTCATTTCTGTGTTACTCTGTTGTATATCTTTGTATATATTGTAGATATTGTAAATTTGTAAATAATCCCCTGCAAACCCTACATCGCTTTGTAAATATAGCTCCACTGCTTTGCTAATTCAGCTTGCGAGTTTTTTTTCCTTTCCCTTCAATTTTTTTTCCCTTTTACTTTACAAAGGGGGAAGGGAGGAGGCTTCTTGGCCTTGCCCTTCCATCCCACCACATTTTTTTTTATTGGCGTACCCAACGTGCAGCAGATAATTAGTTCAATTTATTATTTGATTGATTTAGTGTTTTCTAGCTGAATTAGCAAACATGAAGGTATTGTGGTTTGTGGAGCGATTATTCTTTTCAATTTTTGGGGCTCTGATTTACAGATATTGTTTGGGTTTGATTTTGGATTACCTGGGCAAATATTTGGTGCGGACAATTTATATGTGGGTTATGTATAAAGTTAAATTATGGTATGGAAAATGTATTAATATCCTATGGCCAGTGAGATACAGGAATGTTACCTCCACCACTCTCCCAATTGAGATAAAGGGTTTTAAGATTCCGCCTGAGGAGAGAGTAACTTTAGGTGATGCCTGGGATCCAAAGGTGATTTATCTCATGTCTATAATTCTGCTGCTGGTGATAATTATCGTGTATCTCCTGATTTCTTTGCGGCGAGAGAGAAAGGTGTCCAGAGCTTGTTTTGTTATTAAAACTAGATCAAAAAGAAAACGCCGTGGCTCTCGATCAGTCCCAGAGTCATCTAGTGACGAGGACTGTGGAGAACCCGTGTCAGTTAAAAAGAAGGCTAAAAAGTTAATTGGTAAAGCAGCTCTAAATGACTTTGCTGATTCTGGCAAGCAGCCAAGGGCATCGGCTGGTATCAACATGGCACCTACTCCTTCTCCCACTCCTTCTTCTCCCTCTTCTTCTCCGTCGGCCATTAATGGAGCAACATCACTTCCACCCACTCCCTCGGTGGGACCGGAAGTCACTGCCCCAGCAGCTGATTTATCTCAGGACCTGTCAGCTTCTATTAAGGTGGCTGTAAATTCAAACACAGCTCCAGTTAAGGTGGCTCCTTTAAAGACTAGAAGTGGAAAGGCCCAAGATGGAGAAGAAGAGGTGGAGACTGATCCTGGTGAGGGGCCCTCTACTCTAAAAGATCCTGCTCAGGAGGAAGAGAAGGTTTGTTTTAAAGATCTAGCTAACCTAGTGAGATCAAAGCAGGATAGAGATGAAGCTAGGAAAGCAGCTGGCAAAGGTGGTTCTCAGCTTAAAGAGATCCTTAGGAGAATGACAGCAGGATTTTACGGGCAAAGAATTCAGGGAGATGAAGATCAAGATGATATTACAGACTGTTCGTCACCACGGGAGGAATTGCGAAATGTCCGTAAAGATTTCACCAGGGCAGATAAGGAGCCAGTTCTAGCTTGGCTTAGTAGGTGTTATGATACAGGTGCTCCAGCTCTAACAGTTGGAGACAAGTCAGCAGCTCAGTTAGGAACTCTCTCAAGGGACAATGGAATAGATAGACATCTAGGCGAAGCTCTCGGTAAGGTTAATCTGTGGATACGCCTTTTAATAGCGGTTGCCCTGAGATACCCTTCCCGAGACGATCTTCCCTGGAATCCTAAACCCTGGACTACCATAGATGAGGGAATTAAGCGCTTGAGAGAATTTGCTGTTAGAGAGCTACTCTATGCTGAACATGAAACTCTGAATCCTGATGATATTCCTGTGGGTATTGGTCTTGCTAAAAAGATCATCAAACTTGCTCCTTCTAATTATGCAAACATTCTGGCAAGCAGAATTGTGTCAAGAAGTTATGGTGGAGCTTCTCCTACGGTTGGCCAATTCAGTGATCAAATGAGACAATTGGAGGATAGCATGACACGTGGTTCTTTGATTTCGGCCATCAAAACTATGTCTGGTGATATTCAGAATTGCATAAGAGAGTTAAAAGATGAATTTAGAAATTCCATATCCCAATTGGCACAAGGGGATAGTTTCAATTCTTCCTCCAGGTGGGTACAAGTCTCATCTGTGAGGAATACACGTCCTCCAAGGAGGTCATTCCAAAACAGGACATTCCAGAACAGGTCATTCCAAAACAGGTCATTCCAAAACAGACCACCAAGGCAATCACGTAGAACTATTTGGATAACTCTGCGTGATCAGTTTGGTGAGAACATGAACCGCTGGGATGGCCAACCAACTTCTAATCTTTTCAGGAGACTGAGGGAATTGCAAAGTGGCAGAACCCAAGGTAGCAATACCAGAAGAGTAGCTGTTGCTTCCACAGTTCCCCAGAACAACTCTTATGGCTCCAACAGTGGCTCCAGTTATAACATGCAAAGTTATAACCCTGCACAATATGTGCAATGCACATGTGCGCATGTTCCCCATAACTAGGGGTGCCCTGCCTCCCGCCAGGGGGAGGAGAGGGATAACAGAGATAATAGAATCTATTGGGATGTGTACATCCAGTGGCCTGGCACTTCACAATTTCGGAAGTACAGGGCCTTGGTTGACACAGGAGCTCAGTGCACCATAATACCATCAAATTATCAGGGATCGGAGTCTATAACTATTCTGGGAATCACTGGTGGATCTCAAGAGTTAAGTAAGGTAGAGGTTAATATAAGTTTAACTGGTAAACAATGGAGGAAGCATACAGTTGTGACCGGACCTGATGCACCTTGTATTTTGGGAATTGATTTTCTGAGAGAAGGGCGTTTCAAAGACCCTAGAGGTTACAAATGGGCTTTTGGAGTAGCTTCAGTACTGCAAGAAGGGGGCCGCTTTAACGACCAATTTGATCAGCGGATTCCACTTTATTGAGCATCAGACACATCTTATATACAGTTTGCTATAATTATGCCCACTTGGCAACATACTATTGGTTGCTCTCTAACAGGTTACATCATTGTTTTCACAACTCTGTGGAATTCTTCTATCCGGCCTAATTGCTCTCTTTCCCAGATCTCGCCTCCTCCTTATCTTGCTTGCCTCCCATCTCAGGGGCAGCTGGACTTCAGCATACCAAGCAATCAGCACTTTCTCACATCTCCTCTCCGCCAGTATATTATCAACAGAGAATTCTTCAAGGCCTGAATTGCACAGGTGTTCCTGGGACCCATGTCCCCTCTTGTCCGACAACAATTCCCCCGTTTTTCTTTTGTGCAAGTAAGGCCTTGGAAGTTATTCTTTGAACACTTTGCATAATACAATTATAAACAAGTTTAACAATAATCAAAATGAGTACAATGATACCTAAGAACCTTAAAACTTACTACTATAATTAACAAACATATTTACATTAAGTCTGGGTATCCCTATCAGACATGTCTGAAAAAGTTCAATCAATTCATTATTACCTGTTATGTTGCATCTTTATTTTCTCTAGGATGGTCAAAAAGCATAATTTGTTTAATGGTAGCAAGATTTCTTTAATCTGTAAAGGTAGATCTGGCCAGGCTCTAGCTTCACAGACAGAAAACTTGCAGGCAATCAGCAAGAGCAAAAGAGCTTCATTGCTTTGCCCAATATAAAATTACCCATAATAATGTGTTTTTGGTCATCCTAGTAATACTAATCTCTTATTGGTACCAACTTCACCCAAAAAGCAACCTTACAATAGTTTTCTTCATCTTATATAGTTTCATCATCTATATAAGCAAACTTATGCTAAATAGAAGGGAGGCATATGATAGTCTTAGAATAGGTGGTCAAATCCCTTCTCCCTACATTCAGTGTGGTAAGGGTCAAAGCATCCACTTTCACACATGCTCAATTGTGCAGGCTTCTTATCTGAAGAAAACAAATTCCCAGTTCTGAATGTTTATCTTTAAGACAGCTCCTTCTCAGCCGTGATGTCTCCAATTAACCAGACAGTGTCCTTGCAAGTCTGCAAGAGAGGTTTCTTTCTCTTTATCCTCTAAACAGGCCTCACAAGATCCTGACCCTTAATCCCAGTGCACTCTAAGTCTTACAATTTTAACACAAATCACCAGTATATTCATCACAATTCCCCCTTTTTTTTTTTTTTTTTTTTTTTTTTTGGTCACCATTGATTTGTGTTAAAATTTCCAGATATTTCAGAACCTTCTTAATTGGATCATAATTAAGTTCATCTGTTCTGATCACATTCTGATCATAACCATTTGCTTGTAACTTATTGGCATAAACAATCTTACTTAAAGGTCTTAGTATTTTGTAACAACAATTGCAGAGTATTATGCATAGTAATATTACAATTATTCCAACAATATTACAAACAAATGTTTAAGCCAATTTAGATTTGGTAACCAGAAAGTTAACTTATCCCATATTTCTTTAAATCCACAAGAAGTATCATCTAAAGAAATCTGATGTAATATCTGATTGTGGTTTACAATCGCCTGTAAATCTGTTTTCACTCGCTTATCTAGATTAACATAACTACAACAACTTACATTTATGACTACACATACACCCTCTTCCTTAACATATAGAAAATCCAAAGCTAATCTATTCTGAGTAGATATTTTCGAGAGACTATTGATTTCAATTTGCTGCACTTTTATTGCATCTATGCTTGCATTCATCATGATTTCAACTGTAGCAGAAAAATTTACTATTGCTTTTTCAAGTCCAAGTCTTTTCTCTCCGGTCTGATCAAGATTCCACACATGGGAACATGGTTTTTGATTTCGATTGGACTACTTATGTACAAATAGGGTTAGGATCAAAATTAGGCTCCACCAAGTATATGTGAACTCTGCCTCCTCGGCCTGCTGGGGTGCAACCAGCAGCCGGGTGTATTTTCTTCTCGGCAGCAGTTACATTCTTCAGGAGCCCTACAGATTTTTTAACTCCTTAACCCACTTCAAAATTCCATTTGGAGTCTCTTCTCTATTTCCTTGGTTAGTTTGTTTACCATTTCCCATTGTGCTTTTGTTATTTCAATTCCTCTGCCTTCAAAATCTTATGTCTCTTACTTTTCCTTTTACTAATCCTTTTAATTATTCCTGAGATTTCCCAACTAAAATTTCTCTAGTCTTTATTTCCCACTTATGCCAATCCCTTTCAATAATTTTCCATGGGGATTTAAATCCTTTTTCTCACCACAAAATAGGTTTTCTGTATTTACCAGTCCAAACTGCCTATTTTCAAATTCAGCATTCAGGACAATTTTTTTTTTTTTTTTTTTTTTTTTTTTTTTTGATTGATGCTTTTGACCCCAGATTATCATAACAGTTATTGTGATCGATGTTCGACTTCATGGGAAATGCTGTTTCCTCTCAGTCTTGGTTCTTCTGCACATTAGTGAAGGAATAGTTGTTAAAATTAATACCTATTTACTACAAACCTTAACTTATGCTAATACCAAAAAATCCTTAAAACCTTAAAAAACTATGTTAAAATTAATCCATCAAATCAGTGTCTAAAAAGAAATAAAATTGTTACATTAACTAAAAAACACTTTCCAAAATTAAAACCTGTTTATACATTCCTTAACTATATTACATGGAGCTCCTTTGAAATGCCTAGGCAGACAACTAAGAAGGTTCGAACCAAAAGAAAATCTTACAATTTGAACTCTTAACTAAGTGCATACACCTTACTGCAATTACTATGTACTAAGTACTTATAAATACCAAATGCTTCCTTATTCATTATGCTTATTAGAAAGACTTAACAAAACTCTAAATAACAAATCTCTGAAAGACGTTACAATCAGAAATGACAAAATGAGTACTGTTGCTTTAAATCAAAACAGAGTAGTGCGGCTAAAGCCGCTGCGGGGGAAAGGGGTGGGGGCTGCTGCCGTGGCAGCTGCTCCGCTGCTACTGTCGGTGCTGTCGGTATCGGTGGTGCGTCAGCCGGTACCGCCTTGGTCGGAGCCGTCGGTATCCGCGGGGGCCGGCAGGGCTCGCGGGAGGAGAGCGGTGGCAGGAACGCTGTAACCGCGAGCCTCCAAGCGCTCCATTTTTTCTAAGAGGGGCCGTAAAGCAAAGTCGGCGCTGTTTGAATTCCTCGCTGCCGGTGTTATCTTCCGAGTCCGAGCCGTCGCTGGCGATGTCAGAGGAAGGTTCCCCGCTGTGTGCAAACGGCAGTGGTGACGGCTGGTAAACGCGGTGTGGTCGCCGCAAGATGTATCGGGGGCGGCCCCGGTCGATCGGTCGACAGTTCTCAGACACATCTTTCAGCTGCAACTCAGATACACCTGGCGCTGCATCTCGTCCTGACAAAGTTGCTCTAACTGCAGCAGCCATTCGCTGTTTCAGTTCGTAGGTTTTAACACAGTTCATGCATTCTCGCCACGACTCTTGCAGCTTTATAGCAGTTTTATCACCATCTATAACCAAGTCCCACAACTTGTTCCTGTATTCTCTCCAACAAGCTTCATCAAAATAACTATCTCCGCTAGGGAAATGCCCTAAAGCGGATCTATTGGCCAAAAGTCCAGGCATTACTTTAGATGATATCTCCGCCTTACGCTTTTCGATGACACTGTATTTCGTCTGATGACTGCTTATAGGGTCGGCCTTGCCCTTTCGAGTCTGTGCGCAAAGGTACTAAGGCTGCCATAACCTGTTGACTATGCTCAAGCTGTTTTGTCATTGTCATTGACAACACCTCAGCCTGTTTTTGTAATCCCTTATCAATCACCTCCGTCAGCATGGCCATCGGATTGCTTGGCAAGTCCTGAGCCCTCTGCAACAATTCGGCTACCGTCCATCAAGGATCTGCTGATGTAATAAGCTGCTGCGTCTGCTGGTTCCCATTCTGCATTAAACACTGCCTTAAAATTGCCTCTCGGATACCTTCTCCTACGCTTGCTGCTCTAAGTGTGGCAAGCAACTTATCCACAAATTCGCCAAGAGGTTCCTGTCTACCTTGCTTAATTCCCATATAGTGAGGATTTGCATTTCCATCCTTCTGCTTTTCAAAAGCCATCCTCACTATCTGGGCTGATGCTTGCAAAACAGGCAGCTGTAAAAGTGCCTGTAACTCTGGTCTCTCGTACTGTCCCGTTCCACACAACTGATCTACTGTTACATCAAATAGTGGGTCGTTTTGCTGTCTTTGTACTCCAGCTGATTGTCTAGCTAGGTGTTCCCACTCATTCAAAAATGTCATAAATTGAGATGCTGTTAGGATCAGCTTCATAACATTATAAGAATCTCTAGGTAACATATTATAGTTCATATAAATAAAATCAATCATCTGTCTACCTGGTTCAGATTGAACCCCAAATTGACTCGCAGTCTGTCTTAATTGAGATAACAATTTCCATGGCAATTGGGTTACATCAGCCTGAAAAACATTTTGCTCCCTAGGGACCTGTGTATACATTACTGGAAAAGCTTGATGTGAAACAGCCAGCTGGCTAAGCCCTTCCTGATCTCCTTCGGCGTTTAAGTGCTCTGCAACCTTTCGCCAATACTCTGTGTGCTTTCTTGCATGATCTTTAACAACACCTCCAGGATCTATCACCCTGTTTGTCTTCTCTCCCTCACCTACTTTCTTGTCCTGTACAATTTGCTCAGCTAAAAGAGACGGGGAAGGCTCCTCAGCAGAGTCCTGTGTTACAGATTGTAATTCAACTCTGCCACCTAACCCTTTTACACACGCAGCCTTCTCCTTTCTTAAATAATCCTGAACCTCTTCTGACAAAGGCAACCCAGCATGTGTAACACTTGCTCCATTTGGGTCCGTATAATCTAATCGTACCCTGGCTCGATAAGCTGTCATTTGCTCAGCACGATGCTGATCCAATGCTGTCATAACCATCTTCCACCATTTTCCACACTCCTTTGCTCGTTTTTCATCATCTAAGCCATGCAGCCACAAGTCTTGTCCAGACTTTTTCCACTGCAATTTTTCAAACACCTCATTTGGGTCCTTAAAATATCCTAACTCTTCTGCATAGCTTAACAGCGGCACCAACTCCTTTGTAAAATTTAACTTACACTGTCGCTTTTCTAAAAAGCATATAAATAAATCATACGCTGCCTGCCTATCCATGTCCGTATTTAAACGTTAATACCTGTGCGCACAGTCCTCGTTTAAGCAGTTTCCGGCTCTACAGCGTCTTCGGCTTCAAGGCTGTCTTCCCTTTTCTTGCAGCCTCCGGTACTGCTATCCCGGGCCGGCCGTCTTCTTGCCTCCCGGCTTACTGCGAATCTCCCAACGTCCCGAAGAACTTCTTAAACCCTAACGTTTGTCTTCATTAGGGTCCCTGTTCGGGCGCCACTTACTGCAAGAAGGGGGCCGCTTTAACGACCAATTTGATCAGCGGATTCCACTTTATTGAGCATCAGACACATCTTATATACAGTTTGCTATAATTATGCCCACTTGGCAACATACTATTGGTTGCTCTCTAACAGGTTACATCATTGTTTTCACAACTCTGTGGAATTCTTCTATCCGGCCTAATTGCTCTCTTTCCCAGATCTCGCCTCCTCCTTATCTTGCTTGCCTCCCATCTCAGGGGCAGCTGGACTTCAGCATACCAAGCAATCAGCACTTTCTCACATCTCCTCTCCGCCAGTATATTATCAACAGAGAATTCTTCAAGGCCTGAATTGCACAGGTGTTCCTGGGACCCATGTCCCCTCTTGTCCGACAACACTTCAGTAGAAATTGATGGACAAAAATTGAAGCTGTCTGCCAGACCTGAACTTTCTGATGAATCTGCAGTTGTGGGACAACATAAGATACAGGACATTAAATTGCCGGTTGCTTCTCAGACTGTGCATCACAGACAATACAGAACCAACCGTGACTCTTTGTTGCCCATTCAGAATCTGATTCGTCAGTTGGAGAGTCAGAAAGTCGTCAGCAAAACTCATTCACCTTTCAACAGTCCAGTGTGGCCTGTGCAGAAGCAGAATGGAGACTGGCGTCTGACAGTAGACTACCGAGCCCTAAATGAAGTGACACCACCTATGAGTGCAGCAGTACCAGACATGATGGAACTACAGTATGAGCTGGAATCCAAAGAGGCCAAATGGTATGCTACCATAGACATTGACAATGCATTTTTCTCTATTCCCATAGCAGAGGAATGCAGGCCTCAATTTGCTTTCACCAGGAGAGGAATCCAGTACACTTTCAACAGGCTGCCAATGGGCTGGATCCACAGCTCAAGCATCTGTCATGCAGTGATCCACGATGCTCTGGAGAAAGGAGGTGCTCCAGAACACATCCAGTTCATCGATGACATCATCGTCTGGGGCAAAACTGCTGAGGAAGTCTTCGAGAAAGGTAACAAAATCATTGACATTCTTCTGAATGCAGGTTTTGCCATCAAACGAGACAAAGTGAAAGGACCTACCACAGAGATTCAGTTTCTGGGAGTGCGGTGGCAGGATGGACGCCGACACATTCCAGTGGATGTGGTAAATAGACTCTCTACCATGGCAAGTCCCACCAACAAGCAAGAGACCCTACGTTTCTTGGGGATAGTGGGATTTTGGAGACTACACATTCCTGGATACAGTCAGATTGTGAAACCTCTGTATGATGTGACTCGAAAGAGAAACCATTTCCACTGGGGACCTGAACAACAAGCAGCCTTTGACCAGATAAAGCAAGAGGTAATTCAAGCAATGGGTCTGGGACCTGTCCGAGATAGTCCAGACATTAAGAACATTTTGTACACGGCTGCAAGTGACAATGGTCCAACCTGGTGCTTGTGGCAAAAAGCTCCAGGTGAGACACGTGGACGACCTCTTGGTTACAGAGGTTCAGAGGCTAATTATACTCCAACAGAGAAAGAAATCTTAGCTGCCTATGAAGGAGTGAAAGCATCTTCTGAAGTAATTGGAACTGAATCACAACTTCTTCTAGCTCCCAGATTACCAGTTTTGAATTGGATGTTCAAAAGCAAAGGATCCACACCACATCATGCCACAGACTCAACCTGGTCTAAGTGGATGGCTCTGATAACACAGAGAGCTCGAATGGGAAATCTTGAAAGACCTGGTCTAGTGGAGGTGATCGCAAGTTGGCCTGAAGGTATCGACTGTGCTAAACCTCCAGAGGAGAAAGTAACTCATGCTGAGGAAGCTCCTCCTTACAATGACCTTTCTGATGATGAAAAGAAATATGCTTTGTTCACAGACGGTTCCTGTCGTCTTGTTGGAAACAAGCGAAGGTGGAAGTCTGCAGTGTGGAGTCCAACACGCCGAGTTGCAGAGGCGAAAGATGGAGAAGGAGAATCCAGTCAGTTCGCAGAGGTAAAAGCTGTCCAGCTAGCTCTCGACGTGGCTGAACGTGAGAGATGGCCAAAGCTTTATCTCTACACCGACTCATGGATGGTAGCCAATGCTCTATGGGGTTGGCTAAAGAACTGGAAAAAGAGTGGTTGGCAGAGAAAAGGAAAACCCATTTGGGCAGCCAACCTATGGCAGGACATTGCTGATCGAATCGAGAGAATTCCAGTGAAAGTGAGACACATCGATGCTCACATTCCTAAGAGCAAAGCTACTGAGGAACAGCAACACAACCATCAGGCAGATCTAGCTGCAAGAGTTTCTCAAGTAGACATGGACTCTAATCTTGATCTCGACTGGAAACACCGAGGTGAGATATTCTTAGCTCGGTGGGCTCATGATTCGTCAGGACATCAAGGCAGAGATGCAACATACCAATGGGCTCGTGACAGATCCATGGACATTTCCATGGATGCTATCAAGCACGTCATCCATGACTGTGACATTTGTGCTGCTATTAAGCAGGCAAAACGACTTAAGCCCTTGTGGTATGGTGACAGATGGTCCAAGTACAAGTATGGTGAAGCTTGGCAGATTGACTACATCACTCTACCACGTTCTCGTTCTGGTAAGCAATACGTGCTTACTATGGTAGAGGCAAACACTGGATGGTTGGAAACTTATCCAGTTCCACATGCAACTGCACGCAACACCATTCTTGGTCTGGAGAGACAGATCCTGTGGAGACACGGAACTCCAGAAAGGATTGAGTCAGACAACGGAACTCATTTCAAGAACAACCTTGTAAAGAACTGGGCAAAAGAGCACGGTATTGAGTGGATATTCCACATTCCCTACTATGCACCAGCTTCAGGGAAGATTGAACGCTACAACGGTTTGTTGAAGACCACTCTCAAAGCCATGGGAGGTGGATCTTTGAAAAACTGGGAAAGACATTTAGCACAAGCAACCTGGCTGGTAAATAGTAGAGGTTCAGTGAACCGAGCTGGACCTGCACATTCAGATTTGCTACGGAAAGTAGAAGGCGATAGAGTTCCTGTTGTTAGAGAAAAGAATCTGTTAGGTAAAACTGTTTGGGTATTTTCACCCTCAGGAGAGGCTAAACCTGTCCGAGGGGTGGTTTCAGCTGAAGGTCCGGGTCACACTTATTGGGTAATGCAAGAGAATGGTGAAATTCAGTGTATTCAACAAAGAAATTTAACTTTAGCTGAAAGAGGTTAACTTTGAACTGTTGTACAGCTACATCGCGTCCAAAGGAAGAATCAACGAGGAATCTACGGTGCACGAACCCTGAGATCCCTGAGAGCTCTGAGTCAACTAAGAGACCCTGAGAATCCCTGTTTCCCTTTTTCTTCGCTTCGTCGGCGAAGAAATGAACTGTTTTCCATTTTTCTCATTTTCTGATTTTCTTGGACTTTTGAATCATCTACATCTGAGCATAGCCGGAATGGACTATGAACTTTACTCACGAACTGTAAATATCGTTTTGGATTGGATGGACAGTATGAACAGCCAATGAAATTGTTTAGAAGGGGTGGACTGTGGCCGGTTGACGTTGCCCCCTTAAGAAAGGGAACATGGTGGACGGAAGTTGGTAAACGGAAGGAATAGTCTAAACTAATTTCATTGGACGAGTGGGAGGAAGCACCTTCTGAAGTGGGAGTGAAGTGGACATTTCCCGCACTTCTCAGTGAGTCTTGCTTCCGTCTTTGCTTCGTGCAGCAGCTATGCCTGTGCTGGGCTTTCTGCCAAGGCCTCGGCCTTGAAAACCAGATAACAGGCCTGTATACTAACTCCCTTCCAATTAACACGAACTGCTTCTAACTTTTTTTTCCTCTCTTTCCTTTCTCTTTCTATCCCATTCTGGGGAAAGGGGGGGAGAGAGGGGAGAGCGGAGGTGGGGGACCCCTCTCTGCCGAGAGGGGTTGCTCTCATTTCTGTGTTACTCTGTTGTATATCTTTGTATATATTGTAGATATTGTAAATTTGTAAATAATCTCCTGCAAACCCTGCATCGCTTTGTAAATATAGCTCCACTGCTTTGCTAATTCAGCTTGCGAGTTTTTTTTCCTTTCCCTTCAATTTTTTTTCCCTTTTACTTTACAAAGGGGGAAGGGAGGAGGCTTCTTGGCCTTGCCCTTCCATCCCACGACAAGAACGAATGGGCTTACTGTGGCATTAAGTTTAGGGTTTCAGTTTTGTAATATTTTTTATTTTTTTAATTGTAGTATGGAGATTAAACTGGATATGAGGACCTCTTACAGGGTGTATTTGTTGTGCAGAAGAATGTAGAGAGGTGGTACAAGAAATGAATGTACAGATACTTTCCTCATTATTTTTTTTCTGTCATTTTTCCTTCTAGAGATGCTGAGTTGTTGATAAGAGGGCTGAGGTGTGGTCTGAATGAATCCGTCCATACTGGTATATAGGTGAGTAAAAAGCAAACCCGGTTGTTCAATAGATTGTGCAGTTGTGGCTTTGTCAGCGTAATGCTGTTATTTGGGCTGTGAGAACAGGCAAGCAAATGATGATGCACAGATTGTTTTTTATTTCTTACGTGTTTCTGCAACCAGGGCTCTGAGACTGATTTTATTTAGATTTTGGGGTTTTTTTGAGTGGCTGGTGGTTTTTTTTGGTGGTGGTGTTTTGTTTTGTTTTCATTTGGTGTTGCTTGGGCTCTTTGTTTGACTTTGTTTTGTTTTTGAGAACTCGCATAGTCTTCATTCTCTACCTTTCCTCTTTCTTGTGTAACATCTCCTCCTGAGATGTTCTGGTAAGCTTTACAGTTTAAGTGCAGGGTTTTTTTTTTCTGTTTGTTTTGTGGAACTGGAGTAATCAGGATCAATATTTATCTGCTCACTGCTTCACAGTTTTTTTTTTATCACAAGCATGTATTATGCCACTTCAGTTGAAGATTTTTATTTTTGCAGGCTGAGGAAGATCTTGCTTTAATAACTTTCAATTTCAGCTGTAAACTGAACTTTTAGCTTTATACATTTACATGTTTATGAAATTGTAATAATAAATCAGGCATATGCTTTGTCCAGTCTATCCTTTATATCCTCTGTCTTTGCATTTTACAGATATTGTCTGTTTCTAATTGCTGTGGTAGAACAGAAGTTTATTTCATAGAATTGCTTGATTAAGTTATGGGCATGTACAGCCTTTTAAAAGATGCGAAATCATAGAGCCTTTGACAAATCTGAATGAAACTGGAAGCTGATCTTGAACACCAGAATATAGATGAAGGTCAGAGAAGTATCTGAAGGGTTTGAAGATACTTCAACTGTCAGAATTGATGTGTTGAGACAATACAAAGCACCTAGCAGCATCATTAGCTGATGAGCAGTACAGGAATGTTGAAGGTAGATAATATGTTCTTATAAAAAACTTAGTGTGCTACATCTACACATTATAGTGTATGGACAGCCAAGTTAAGTAAACAGTAAAACAAAGAGCTATAACATGTCACTGATTTGAAGTGATGTACACAGAAAAATCAGGATG
Source organism: Melanerpes formicivorus (assembly GCF_026170545.1). Classification (NCBI taxonomy): domain Eukaryota; kingdom Metazoa; phylum Chordata; class Aves; order Piciformes; family Picidae; genus Melanerpes; species Melanerpes formicivorus. The sequence continues at coordinate 2,233,431 of NW_027142409.1, forward strand.
AGTAAGGGGAGAGTCCTTGGTCTTTCTCATAGCAAAAAGGAGAGAAACAGACTGGAAATAAGTCTGCAGGTAAACTCTCCTTCTAAGTACCAGGTCTGGTGCAATGAGTCACTGGATTGGATATCCTTTGGAGAGATTTGCAGTTAAATTTACTGGATGCCAGTATGTGCTGGGTTGAGGCAGCCCCCTTCCCCACCCCTGGCAACAATAAACACTCAGACAAACGGATTGCAAAAGTGATGGAAAGTTTAAATAGAAAGCAGTGAACTTTTACAGAAAAGCAAAAGCAGAGTGACAAAGAAAAATCCCAAAGCAGACCCAGAGAGACCCCATCCCCACCTGAGGGTACATCCGAGACCCCCAGGGCTCCTTCTTCCCCCTCCCACTGCTAGGCTAGTCTCAGCTGGCCAGATCTGAGACTGCCCATCCCCCCGTGGCCTTGGGCCTAGCCAGGCCCAAAGCCAGGAGACATCTCCCCAGTTACCGGCTGACGGAGGAGGAAGAAAAGAGATAGTGCTAGACTCCGCACTGGATCTTATAGTGGTGCAAAGGATTGTGGTATGAAATACTACATAATTTCCTGTGTCCACCCCTGGGCTGGATTTCTGGACACAGGAAGTAAACACTGCAGGGGGGCACCCAGCTCAAACTGTAACATACCACCCCTTATTTCATACCATAATCTTTGCACCCAAACACATCATTAAATCAGAAATCTTCCGATGATATGTTCGGCGAAGTCCCTATCTTCATCTGGGCGTCCACCCAAACGGTCTGTCATTCAGGCTCTAGTGTCCGTCCATTCCAGTTCTTCTTCCCTCATCTAGTAGAACCTCTCAGCGATGCAGAGTTCACTCTTCTGCGGTGCAAGCTCTTCTTGGATCCGTTGGACATCCTGGTCACCTGGAAGGAACCTCACAACTTCTCAACCAAACCTTTATTCCCATCTCTATTTACTCAGCGGCATGTTTCCACCCCTGGGGCAAGCCAGTCAGAACAATCAGGCTCTAACTGCTTCTCCACCCCTCCAGGAAAACAGCACGCTGAGCCTTTCACAACCCTGCACGGACCTATCCCAAACCCAGTGCTGACCGCTTCCAGCCGCGGCCCGAGGCTCTACAGATGCTTATCACAGTACACCGCCTTCCCGCTAGGCGTTCGCGTACCGAGACGTGACAGCATCCAAAACACAACCCTCCCCTGGCGGAGGGAGGGGCTGCACCACAACCTAGTGAGAAGAAGGGAGGTGGAGCCAGGTGCTCGGCGCCATTTTCGGAACTCGTCCGAAAAAGTCGGGGAAGAGACTAGGGCCGGCCCCGCCGCCGCTCCGAGCGCACGGCTGTGCTCACCGCCGCCGCAGCCCGAGCGAACGGCAGGTCCCGCCGCCACCGCAGTTCAAGTGGACGGCCGGGGACCGCCGCCGCCGCTCCGAGCGCACGGCCGGTCCCGCCGCCACCGCAGCTCAAGCGGACGGCCGGGGACCGCCGCCGCCGCTCCGAGCGCACAGCAGGGCTCCGCCCACCTCTGCCGCCGCGGTACAGAATCAAAATCGCCTCCACCCCTCGGGCATTCAAACGCCTCATCCAGCAAAAGCCATGAGCACGTCCTCAGGGCCCTTGAGAACAGCTTTCAGCTGGAGTCCCCGTTCGCCCATAGGGAGTCGAGCTCGCCCGCTCGCCGCGGCTGGCCCTACCCCGCAGCGAGAACGGACCTGACTTTGATCTGCTCGCCACTGCTCCTCCCCCCCTTCACTCCCTGCCGCTTTTACCGCTCCGCAAAGAATAAAGGTGGGGGAAGGCAGGTCCCGCATTCTCAAGCGGTGCCCCCATTCCGGTGGTTAAGAACCACCCCTGCTTGGAATAGCAGGAGAGACTCTCTGCCACCGGTCACGCACCAGGAGTCCCACTGCAATCCACAAGAACTTAACACAGTCGCCCCAACAACAACACGAGCCCCCAACTGCCAAAAAACCAAACCGACGCCCAGAACTAAATTTAAACTCTCTTATCTTTTGCAATCTGATCTGCAGAGTAGCCACAATAACCAACTCCTTCTCCTGGCTGGCTCGCCAAGAATGTAAAGGGGTTGGGGGGCAGATACTCTGCCCACCTCAACCATCCTCTGCTACCAAGAATGTGCTGGGTTGAGGCAGCCCCCTTCCCCACCCCTGGCAACAATAAACACTCAGACAAACGGATTGCAAAAGTGATGGAAAGTTTAAATAGAAAGCAGTGAACTTTTACAGAAAAGCAAAAGCAGAGTGACAAAGAAAAATCCCAAAGCAGACCCAGAGAGACCCCATCCCCACCTGAGGGTACATCCGAGACCCCCAGGGCTCCTTCTTCCCCCTCCCACTGCTAGGCTAGTCTCAGCTGGCCAGATCTGAGACTGCCCATCCCCCCGTGGCCTTGGGCCTAGCCAGGCCCAAAGCCAGGAGACATCTCCCCAGTTACCGGCTGACGGAGGAGGAAGAAAAGAGATAGTGCTAGACTCCGCACTGGATCTTATAGTGGTGCAAAGGATTGTGGTATGAAATACTACATAATTTCCTGTGTCCACCCCTGGGCTGGATTTCTGGACACAGGAAGTAAACACTGCAGGGGGGCACCCAGCTCAAACTGTAACACAGTAACTTTTGTGAGATGAGCAGTGATTGTATAAATTACATCAATTTGAAAAGAGTTACATTTGTCTTCCTGGTTGTCTGGCCTGTCCTGTTTAACATCCCTGCTTGTCTAACCCTCTGTCTTTTGTCTACCTTCTATCTGTTGTCTTCCCCATGTCATCTCTTTCATTATGTGTGTTACTCTGGGAATAGCTTTGTGATAATGAATCATTGTCAAGTGATAAAAATAGTCTGTAGCCACAAGAGCAAGTCTAAAGGTGGTTTGTTGTGTGGTTTTGTCCCCCCCACCACCCCAGACGTTACCTGAACGTGTCTTTACAAACAGTTGTGGAGTGTTATTCCACTTGCATAAAATAAGACATTGTTCAATGTTTGGTATGCATTTTATATAAGTGTAATTGTGTTTATTACAGCATTTTGAGAACAATTTTTATATATGGAATTAGTTCACAAAAACCATGGAAAATTATTAGGTTGATCTTGCTTCTTTTCATTGCAGACAGGATGGATTCTCTGACTTTCTCACCAAACAGAGTAAATACAAATCTGAAGATAACTGGTGTAGAATGCCATCCTGAATCTTTGGTTATAGTATTTCAGGGTCAATACAAGGCAAGATGTGAACTTGACTATTACATACTACAAAATTAAATACAACGTGTGTTCAGTCAGGGGTAATGTTTACATTGGTGAATCTTGTTTGGTGGAAGATGCAGAAGGAACATGGCATAGTTCTGGAAAAGAGTAAGAATGGCTATGAGGTTTATCTTATAGATACTGGACAAGCACTACTTGTTGAAGAAACACATCTTGCTTCTGCTAGTGATGAATTCTTTCAGCTGCCTCCAAAGGCGGTTCTGGGTGTTTTTGCAAGTGTACTTCCTCTTGGAGAAAAATGGGATCCAAAAGCTGTTAACTACTTTTCATCTCTGGTAGGATTACAGATTAGAGGTCATGTGAAAACTGTTATGTCATGCCAACTGTTTATTCTAGAAGTGCCAAAGATCATTAGTGACATTGTTGAACTGAAGCTAGGAAAGCATATTGATGGAGATTCATTTTGTCTTATTGTAGATATGTTAAGAGCATTTCCTCAATAAATGCTTTGTAAGAGAGTGCCACAGGTGTTGCAACAGAAGTATCCAGTCAAAAGATTGCTTGCTTTCAGAAATTTTGAGAAACCAACAGATTTTTGGCTAGTTCCACATAATCTCTTTCCACGTCTGCCTGTTGGCAGTGAAGAAAATGTAAAAATAACTGTTGAAATAAGCCAGAACAGATTTTACTGTCAGATTCAGAAATGGCAGAAAGAGCTGAAAGATTTGACAGGAGCTATGCATTTGTACTATGAAGCAATCAATACCAAAGATAAAAAATCTGTTGATAGTTTAGGGCTACTGTGTGCTGCCAAAAGGCAGACTGGACAATGGCACAGGGGAGTGATAAAAAAAGTTTTCTCTGATTATATGGAAGTCTGGTTCATGGATTTTGGCAGTAGTGAAGTTGTGCCATCTAGTTGTGTTCAGAAACTTAAAGCAGAGTTCACGGCATTACCGATTACTTCCTTTCCATGTTCACTGTCTTGCTTCAGTAGGTGAGATGAAAAAGTGATTAAAATTCAGCTGAAAGAACTCACACAGGCTTTGATAAGACAAACTTCTGTTTGTATCCGTATTGACATATTCAGTGATGTTAAGCATTTGTATTACATTACGCTGCAAAATCAAAAACTTGCAATTAAAGCTGAACATCCAAAAAACCTGGATGAGGTAGCTGTACCATGTGTCTCTCTTTCAGACAAAAAAATCACAAGTATTGCTGAAAGCAACAAACCCTGTCCTGAGCAGTGCAGTTCACTTAAGAATTGTAATGGAAATAAACATGTAGGAAACCGCTTACCTAAGCAGGATATTCCTTTGTCAAACTGTTGCAGAAGAGCTGAAATGCGAATGAATTCTTGATATACTGCTTCTGTGGTACATGTCATAAATCCGTCTGACTTCTTCATTCAAACATGCGAATATCAGAATGAATTTCAAGCTTTGATGAGAAATATTGCAGACACGTATACCCAATGTGGAGCTGATGAAATGATCCTTAAAAACCCCAAACCTGGAGTTCTGTGCTGTGCCAGGTATACCAAAGATATACTTTATTATTGAGCTGTTGTTATTGAAGTGCTTCATGTAAACATTATTGTTTATTTTTTGGATTTTGGAAATAGAGATAGAGTACCCTGTTACAAAGTGAAAACATTGCTTCCAGAGTTTTCTTGTTTACCAGCTTTAGCTACGCTATGTGTTGTACGCTTGCTCATGTATTTCCTGGTGATCATTGTTGTGGGTTTGGGAGGAAGGCCAAGCCTTCTCCCCCCCACAAAGTGAAGGAAAAAAATTACCACAGCTAACCACAGCCAGAGGAGCAAAAGAATACTGTATTTACAAGCAGTTTTAGGGACCGCAGGGTATATATACACAATTTACAGTATTTACAATATATACACAGAAATACAGAGCAAAGCAATACAGGAACGAAATTCCCCTCCCCCTGCTGGAAGAGGGTTCCCCCCCTGTACCCCCTTCTCTCCCCTTTTTCCCCAGAGAGGGTTAGAAAGAGAGGAAAGGAGCAGTTGTTAATTAAAAGTAGTTATAAATTAGAGCAAAATGTTAGTAGGTTTGCAGACCTCACGCTTATCAGTCCAAGGTCAGTCTGGCAGAGAGCCTAGAAGCGGGCAAGGAGGAGGAAAAGTGAGCTGAGGAAAGTCTCAGCTGGACTCAAAACTTAAAGTTGCTTTCTACCAATCTACAAATGAAATTCATTTAGACCTGTCTTTTGTTGATAAAACATTCAGCCATAGTGTCCCTTTCTTAAAGGAACAGCCTCAAACGGTCACAGTCCAGCCCTTCTAAACAATTTCATTGGCTGTTCATACTGTCCATCCAATCCAAGACAATATTTACAGTTTGTAAGTAAAGTTCATAGTCCATTCCGGCTATACTCAGATGTAGATGATTCAGAAGTCCAAGAAAATCAGAAAATGAGAAAAATGGAAAACAGTTTATCTCTTCGCCGACGAAGCGAAGAAAAGGGAAACAGGGATTCTCAGGGTCTCTTAGTTGACTCAGGGCTCTCAGGGATCACAGGGTTCGTGCACCGCAGATTCCTCGTACATTCTTCCTTTGGACGCGATGTAGCTGTACAACAGTTTGAAATTAGACTCTCTCGGCTAAAGTTAAATTTCTTTGTTGAATACACTGAATTTCACCATTCTCTTGCATTACCCAATAAGTGTGACCCGGACCTTCAGCTGAAACCACCCCTCGGACAGGTTTAAGCCTCTGCTGAGGGTGAAAATACCCAAACAGTTTTACCTAACAGATTCTTTTCTCTAACAACAGGAACTCTATCACCTTCTCCTTTCTGTAGCAGATCTGAATGTGCAGGTCCAGCTCGGTTCACTGAACCTCTGCTATTTACCAGCCAGGTTGCTTGTGCTAAATGTTTTTCCCAGTTTTTCAAAGATCTACCCCCCATGGCTTTAAGAGTGGTCTTCAACAAACCGTTGTAGCGTTCAATCTTCCCTGAAGCTGGTGCATAGTAAGGAATGTGGAATATCCACTCAATACTGTGCTCTTTTGCCCAGTTCTTTACAAGGTTGTTCTTGAAATGAGTCCCATTGTCTGACTCAATCCTCTCTGGAGTTCCGTGTCTCCACAGGATTTGTCTCTCCAGACCGAGAATGGTGTTGCGTGCAGTTGCATGTGGAACTGGATAAGTTTCTAACAATCCAGTGTTTGCCTCTACCATAGTAAGCACGTATTGCTTATCACAACGAGAACATGGTAGAGTGATGTAGTCAATCTGCCAAGCTTCACCATACTTGTACTTGGACCATCTATCACCATACCACAAGGGCTTAAGTCGTTTTGCCTGCTTAATAGCAGCACAAATGTCACAGTCATGGATGACTTGTGTGATAGCATCCATGGAAATGTCTATGGATCTGTCACAAGCCCATTGGTATGTTGCATCTCTGCCTTGATGTCCTGACGAATCATGAGCCCACCGAGCTAAGAATATCTCACCTCTGTGTTTCCAGTCGAGTCCATGTCTACTTGAGAAACTCTTGCAGCTAGATCGGCCTGATGGTTGTGTTGCTGTTCCTCAGTAGCTTTGCTCTTAGGAATGTGAGCATCAATGTGTCTCACTTTCACTGTGTGGCCGGTTGACGTTGCCCCCTTAAGAAAGGGAATATGGTGGACGGAAGTTGGTAAACGGAAGGAATAGTCTAAACTAATTTCATTGGACGAGTGGGAGGAAGCACTTTATGAGCTGGGACTATACTGAGTTTCTCCAGCACCTTATCTTCAGTCTTGCTTCCGCCTCTTCTTCAGGCAACAGCTTTCTGTCCTGGGCTTTCTGCCAAGGCTTCGGCCTAGAGGCTGATAAGATACCAGGCCTGTATATTAACTCCTTTCCAATTAACACAAAACTGCTTTTAACTTCTTTCTTTCGCTCTCTCTCTTCTAACCTAATCTGGGGAAAGGGGGGAAAGAGGGGAAAGAGGAGGTGGGGAACCCCCCTCTCTGCCGAGGGGGTCACTCTCATTTCTGTGTTACTCTGTTGTATATCTTTGTATATATTGTAGATATTGTAAATTTGTAAATATCTCCCTGCAAACCCTACATCGCTTTGTAAATATAGCTCCACTGCTTTGCTAATTCAGCTTGCGAGTTTTTTTTCTTTCCCTTCAATTTTTTTTTCCCTTTTACTTTACAAAGGGGGAAGGGAGGAGGCTTCTTGGCCTTACCCCTTCCATCCCACGACATTTTTTATTGGCGTACCCAACGTGCAGCAGATAATTAGTTTAATTTATTATTTGATTGATTTAGTGTTTTCTAGCTGAATTAGCAAACATGAAGGTATTGTGGTTTGTGGAGCGATTATTCTTTTCAATTTTTGGGGCTCTGATTTACAGGTATTGCTTGGGTTTGATTTTGGATTACCTGGGTAAATATTTGGTGCGGACAATTTATATGTGGGTTATGTATAGAGTTAAATTATGGTACGGAAAATGTATTAATTTCCTATGGCCAGTGAGATACAGGAATGTTACCTCCACCACTCTCCCAATTGAGATAAAGGGTTTTAAGATTCCGCCTGAGGAGAGAGTAACTTTAGGTGATGCCTGGGATCCAAAGGTGATTTATGTGATGTGTATAATTCTGCTGCTGGTGATAACTAATGTGTTTTCTCTGTATTCCTTGTGGCGAGAGAAAAAGGTGTCCAGAGCTTGTTTTGTTATTAAAACTAGATCAAAAAGAAAACGCCGTGGCTCTCGATCAGTCCCAGAGTCATCTAGTGACGAGGACTGTGGAGAGCCCGTGTCAGTTAAAAAGAAGGCTAAAAAGTTAATTGGTAAAGCAGCTCTAAATGACTTTGCTGATTCTGGCAAGCAGCCAAGGGCATCGGCTGGTATCAACATGGCACCTACTCCTTCTCCCACTCCTTCTCCTCCTTCTTCTTCTCCGTCGGCCATTAACGGAGCAACGTCACTTCCACCCACTCCCTCGGTGGGACCGGAAGTCACTGCCCCAGCAGCTGATTTATCTCAGGACCTGTCAGCTTCCATTAAGGTGGCTGTAAATTCAAACACAGCTCCAGTTAAGGTGGCTCCTTTAAAGACTAGAGCTGGAAAGGGCAAAGATGGAGAAGAAGAGGAGGAGACTGATCCTGGTGAGGGGCCCTCTACTCTAAAAGATCCTGCTCAGGAGGAAGAGAAGGTTTGTTTTAAAGATCTAGCTAACCTAGTGAGATCAAAGCAGGATAGAGATGAAGCTAGGAAAGCAGCTGGCAAAGGTGGTTCTCAGCTTAAAGAGATCCTTAGGAGAATGACAGCAGGATTATACGGGCAAAGAATTCAGGGAGATGAGGAGGAAGATGATATTACGGACTGTTCTTCTCCAAGGGAGGAATTGCGAAATGTCCGTAAAGATTTCACCAGGGCAGATAAGGAGCCAGTTCTAGCTTGGCTTAGTAGGTGTTATGATACAGGTGCTTCAGCTCTAACAGTTGGAGACAAGTCAGCAGCTCAGTTAGGAACTCTCTCAAGGGACAATGGAATAGATAGACATCTAGGCGAAGCTCTCGGTAAGGTTAATCTGTGGATACGCCTTTTAATAGCGGTTGCCCTGAGATACCCTTCCCGAGATGATCTTCCATGGAATCCTAAACCCTGGACTACCATAGATGAGGGAATTAAGCGCTTGAGAGAATTTGCTGTTAGAGAGCTACTCTATGGTGAACATGAAACTTTGAATCCTGATGACATTCCTGTGGGTATTGGTCTTGCTAAAAAGATCATCAAACTTGCTCCTTCCAATTATGCAAACATTCTGGCAAGCAGAATTGTGTCAAGAAGTTATGGTGGAGCTTCTCCTACGGTTGGCCAATTCAGTGATCAAATGAGACAATTGGAGGATAGCATGACACGTGGTTCTTTGGTTTCAGCCATTGAAACTCTGTCTGGAAAGATTGAGAATTGCATGAAGGATCTGAAAGATTCCATATACCAATTGGCACAGAGGGATAATTTCAATTCTTCCTCCAGGTGGGTACAAGTCTCATCTGTGAGGAATACACGTCCTCCAAGGAGGTCATTCCAAAACAGGACATTCCAAAACAGGTCATTCCAAAACAGACCACCAAGGCAATCACGTAGAACTATTTGGATAACTCTGCGTGATCAGTTTGGTGAGAATATGAACCGCTGGGATGGCCAACCAACTTCTAATCTTTTCAGGAGACTGAGGGAATTGCAAAGTGGCAGAACCCAAGGTAGCAATACCAGAAGGGTAGCTGTTACTTCCACAGTTCCCCAGAATGACTCTTATGGCTCCAACAGTGGCTCCAGTTATAACATGCAAAGTTATAACCCTGCACAATATGTGCAATGCACATGTGCGCATGTTCCCCATAACTAGGGGTGCCCTGCCTCCCGCCAGGGGGAGGAGAGGGATAACAGAGATAACAGAATCTATTGGGATGTGTACATCCAGTGGCCTGGCACTTCACAATTTCGGAAGTACAGGGCCTTGGTTGACACAGGAGCTCAGTGCACCATAATACCATCAAATTATCAGGGATCAGAGTCTATAACTATTCTGGGAGTCACTGGTGGATCTCAAGAATTAAGTAAGGTAGAGGTTAATATAAGTTTAACTGGTAAACAAAGGAGAAAGCATACAGTTGTGACCGGACCTGACGCACCTTGTATTTTGGGAATTGATTTTTTGAGAGAAGGGCGTTTCAAGGACCCTAGAGGTTACAAATGGGCTTTTGGAGTAGCTTCAATAGAAATTGATGGACAAAAATTGAAGCTATCTGCTAGACCTGAGCTTTCTGATGAATCTGCAGTTGTGGGACAACATAAGATACAGGACATTAAATTGCCAGTTGCTTCTCAGACTGTGCATCACAGACAATACAGAACCAACCGTGACTCTTTGTTGCCCATTCAGAATCTGATTCGTCAGTTGGAGAGTCAGAAAGTCGTCAGCAAAACTCATTCACCTTTCAACAGTCCAGTGTGGCCTGTGCGGAAGCAGAATGGAGACTGGCGTCTGACGGTAGACTACCGAGCCCTAAACGAAGTGACACCACCTATGAGTGCAGCAGTACCAGACATGATGGAACTGCAGTATGAGCTGGAATCCAAAGAGGCCAAATGGTATGCTACCATAGACATTGCTAATGCATTTTTCTCTATTCCCATAGCAGAGGAATGCAGGCCTCAGTTTGCTTTCACCTGGAGAGGAATCCAGTACACTTTCAACAGGCTGCCAATGGGCTGGATCCACAGCTCAAGCATCTCTAATGCGGTGATCCACGATGCTCTGGAGAAAGGCGGTGCTCCAGAAGACATCCAGTTCATCGATGATATCATCGTCTGGGGTAAAACTGCTGAGGAAGTCTTCGAGAAAGGTAACAAAATCATTGACATTCTTCTGAATGCAGGTTTTGCCATCAAACGAGACAAGGTGAAAGGACCTACCACAGAGATTCAATTTCTGGGAGTGCGATGGCAGGATGGACGCCGACACATTCCAGTGGATGTGGTAAATAGAGTCTCTACCATGGCAAGTCCCACAAACAAGCAAGAGACCCTACGTTTCTTGGGGATAGTGGGATTTTGGAGACTTCACATTCCTGGATACAGTCAGATTGTGAAACCTCTGTATGATGTGACTAGAAAGAGAAACCATTTCCACTGGGGACCTGAACAACAAGCAGCCTTTGACCAGATAAAGCAAGAGGTAGTTCAAGCAATGGGTCTGGGACCTGTCCGAGATGGTCCAGACATTAAGAACATTTTGTACACGGCTGCAAGTGACAATGGTCCAACCTGGTGCTTGTGGCAAAAAGCTTCAGGTGAGACACGTGGACGACCTCTTGGTTTCTGGAGCCGAGGTTACAGAGGTTCAGAGGCTAACTATACTCCAACAGAGAAAGAAATCTTAGCTGCCTATGAAGGAGTAAAAGCATCTTCTGAAGTGATTGGAACTGAATCACAACTTCTTCTAGCTCCCAGATTACCAGTTTTGAATTGGATGTTCAAAGGCAAGGGCTCCACACCACATCATGCCACAGACTCAACATGGTCTAAGTGGATGGCTCTGATAACACAGAGAGCTCGAATGGGAAATCTTGAAAGACCTGGTCTAGTGGAGGTGATCTCAAGTTGGCCTGAAGGCATCAACTGTGCCAAACCTCCAGAGGAGAAAGTAACTCGTGCTGAGGAAGCTCCTCCTTACAATGACCTTTCTGATGATGAAAAGAAATACGCTTTGTTCACAGACGGTTCCTGTCGTCTTGTTGGAAACAAGCGAAGATGGAAGTCTGCAGTGTGGAGTCCAACACGCCGAGTTGCAGAGGCGAAAGATGGAGAAGGAGAATCCAGTCAGTTTGCAGAGGTAAAAGCTGTCCAGCTAGCTCTCGACGTGGCTGAACGTGAGAGATGGCCAAAGCTTTATCTCTACACCGACTCATGGATGGTAGCCAATGCTCTATGGGGTTGACTAAAGAACTGGAAGAAGAGTGGTTGGCAGAGAAAAGGAAAACCCATTTGGGCAGCCAACCTGTGGCAGGACATTGCTGATCGAATCGAGAGAATTCCAGTGAAAGTGAGACACATCGATGCTCACATTCCTAAGAGCAAAGCTACTGAGGAACAACAACACAACCATCAGGCAGATCTAGCTGCAAGAGTTTCTCAAGTAGACATGGACTCTAATCTTGATCTCGACTGGAAACACCGAGGTGAGATATTCTTAGCTCGGTGGGCTCATGATTCGTCAGGACATCAAGGCAGAGATGCAACATACCAATGGGCTCGTGACAGATCCATAGACATTTCCATGGATGCTATCACACAAGTCATCCATGACTGTGACATTTGTGCTGCTATTAAGCAGGCAAAACGACTTAAGCCCTTGTGGTATGGTGACAGATGGTCCAAGTACAAGTATGGTGAAGCTTGGCAGATTGACTACATCACTCTACCACGTTCTCGTTCTGGTAAGCAATACGTGCTTACTATGGTAGAGGCAAACACTGGATGGTTGGAAACTTATCCAGTTCCACATGCAACTGCACGCAACACCATTCTCGGTCTGGAGAGACAGATCCTGTGGAGACACGGAACTCCGGAGAGGATCGAGTCAGACAACGGAACTCATTTTAAGAACAACCTTGTAAAGAACTGGGCAAAAGAGCACGGTATTGAGTGGATATTCCACATTCCCTACTATGCACCAGCTTCAGGGAAGATTGAACGCTACAACGGTTTGTTGAAGACCACTCTCAAAGCCATGGGAGGTGGATCTTTGAAAAACTGGGAAAAACATTTAGCACAAGCAACCTGGCTGGTAAATAGTAGAGGTTCAGTGAACCGAGCTGGACCTGCACATTCAGATCTGCTACGGAAAGTGGAAGGTGATAGAGTTCCTGTTGTTAGAGAAAAGAATCTGTTAGGTAAAACTGTTTGGGTATTTTCACCCTCAGGAGAGGCTAAACCTGTCCGAGGGGTGGTTTCAGCTGAAGGTCCGGGTCACACTTATTGGGTAATGCAAGAGAATGGTGAAATTCAGTGTATTCCACAAAGAAATTTAACTTTAGCTGAAAGAGGTTAATTTCAAACTGTTGTATAGCTACATCGCGTCCAAAGGAAGAATCAACGAGGAGTCTACGGTGCACGAACCCTGAGATCCCTGAGAGCCCTGAGTCAACTAAGAGACCCTGAGATTTCCCTGTTTCCCTTTTTCTTCGCTTCGTCAGCGAAGGAATGAACTGTTTTCCATTTTTCTCATTTTCTGATTTTCTTGGACTTTTGAATCATCTACATCTGAGCATAGCCGGAATGGACTATGAACTTTACTCACGAACTGTAAATATCGTTTTGGATTGGATGGACAGTATGAACAGCCAATGAAATTGTTTAGAAGGGGTGGACTGTGGCCGGTTGACGTTGCCCCCTTAAGAAAGGGAATATGGTGGACGGAAGTTGGTAAACGGAAGGAATAGTCTAAACTAATTTCATTGGACGAGTGGGAGGAAGCACTTTATGAGCTGGGACTATACTGAGTTTCTCCAGCACCTTATCTTCAGTCTTGCTTCCGCCTCTTCTTCAGGCAACAGCTTTCTGTCCTGGGCTTTCTGCCAAGGCTTCGGCCTTGAGGCCGATAAGATACCAGGCCTGTATATTAACTCCTTTCCAATTAACACAAAACTGCTTTTAACTTCTTTCTTTCGCTCTCTCTCTTCTAACCTAATCTGGGGAAAGGGGGGAAAGAGGGGAAAGAGGAGGTGGGGAACCCCCCTCTCTGCCGAGGGGGTCACTCTCATTTCTGTGTTACTCTGTTGTATATCTTTGTATATATTGTAGATATTGTAAATTTGTAAATATCTCCCTGCAAACCCTACATCGCTTTGTAAATATAGCTCCACTGCTTTGCTAATTCAGCTTGCGAGTTTTTTTTCTTTCCCTTCAATTTTTTTTTCCCTTTTACTTTACAAAGGGGGAAGGGAGGAGGCTTCTTGGCCTTACCCCTTCCATCCCACGACACACTGGAATTCTCTCGATTCGATCAGTAATGTCCTGCCACAGGTCGGCTGCCCCAATGGGCTTTCCTTACCTCTGCCAACCACCCTTCTTCCAGTTCTTTAGCCAACCCCATAGAGCATTGACTACCATCCATGAGTTGGTGTAGAGATAAAGCTTTGGCCATCTCTCACGTTCAGCTGCATTGAGAGCTAACTGGACAGCTTTTACCTTTGTGAACTGACTGGATTCTCCTTCTCCATCCTTTGCCTCTGCAACTCGGCATGTTGGACTCCACACTGCAGACTTCCACCTTCGCTTGTTCCCAACAAGAAGACAGGAACCGTCTGTGAACAAAGCATATTTCTTTTCATCATCAGAAAGGTCATTGTAAGGAGGAGCTTCCTCGGCACGAGTTACTTTCTCCTCTGGAGGTTTGGCACAGTTGATACCTTCAGGCCAACTTGAGATCACCTCCACTAGACCAGGCCTTTCAAGATTTCCCATTCGAGCTCTCTGTGTTATCGGAGCCATCCACTTAGACCAGGTTGAGTCTGTGGCATGATGTGGTGTGGAGCCTTTGCCTTTGAACATCCAATTCAAAACTGGTAATCTGGGAGCTAAGAGAAGTTGTGATTCAGTTCCAATTACTTCAGAAGATGCTTTTACTCCTTCATAGGCAGCTAGAAACTCTTTCTCTGTTGGAGTATAATTAGCCTCTGAACCTCTGTTACCTTGACTCCAGAAACCAAGAGGTCGTCCACATGTCTCACCTGGAGCTTTTTGCCACAGGCGCCAGGTTGGAGCATCGTCACTTGCAGCCATGTACAAAATGTTCTTAATGTCTGGACCATCTCGGACAGGTCCCAGACCCATTGCTTGAACTACCTCTTGCTTTATTTGGTCAAAGGCTGCTTGTTGTTCAGGTCCCCAGTGGAAATGGTTTCTCTTTCAAGTCACATCATACAGAGGTTTCACAATGTGACTATATCCAGGAATGTGCAGTCTCCAAATTCCCACTATCCCCAAGAAACGTAGGGTCTCTTGCTTGTTGGTGGGATTTGCCATGGTAGAGACTCTGTTTACCACATCCACTGGAATGTGTCAGCGTCCATCCTGCCACCGCACTCCCAGAAACTGAATCTCAGTGGTAGGTCCTTTCACCTTGTCTCGTTTGATGGCAAAACCTGCATCCAGAAGAATGTCAATGATTTTGTTACCTTTCTCGAAGACTTCTTTAGCAGTTTTACCCCAGACAATGATATCATCGATGAAATGGATGTGTTCTGGAGCACCACCTTTCTCCAGAGCATCGTGGATTACTGCATGACAGATGCTTGAGCTGTGGATCCAGCCCATTGGCAATCTGTTGAAGGTGTACTGGATTCCTCTCCAGGTGAAAGCAAACTGAGGCCTGCATTCCTCTGCTATGGGAATAGAGAAAAATGCATTAGCAATGTCTATGGTAGCATACCATTTGGCCTCGTTGGATTCCAGCTCATACTGTAGCTCCATCATGTCTGGTACTGCTGCACTCATAGGTGGTGTCACTTCATTTAGGGCTCGGTAGTCTACTGTCAGACGCCAGTCTCCATTCTGCTTTCGCACAGGCCACACTGGACTGTTGAAAGGTGAATGAGTTCTGCTGACGACTTTCTGACTCTCCAACTGACAAATCAGATTCTGAATGGGCAACAAAGAGTCACGGTTGGTTCTGTATTGTCTGTGATGCACAGTCTGAGAAGCAACCGGCACTTTAATGTCCTGTATCTTGTGTTGTCCCACAACTGCAGATTCATCAGAAAATTCAGGTCTAACAGACAGCTTCAATCTTTGTCCATCAATTTCTACAGAAGCTACTCCAAAAGCCCATTTGTAACCTTTAGGGTCTTTGAAACGCCCTTCTCTTAGAAAATCAATTCCCAAAATACAAGGTGCGTCAGGTCCGGTCACAACTGCATGCTTCCTCCATTGTTTACCAGTTAAATTTATATTAACCTCTACCTTACTTAACTTTTGAGATCCACCAGTGACTCCCAAACTAGTTATAGACTCTGATCCCTGATAATTTGGTGGTATTATGGTGCACTGAGCTCCTGTGTCAACCAAGGCCCTGTACTTCCAAAATTGTGAAGTGCCAGGCCACTGGATGTACACATCCCAATAGATTCTGTTATCTCTATTATCCCTTTCCTCCCCCTGGTGGGAGGCAGGGCACCCCTAGTTATGGGGAATATGCCCACATGTGCGTTGCGCACAGTGTGCAGTGTTCTAGCTGGAGCCATTGTTGGAGCTACCAGAGTTGTTCTGGGGAACTGTGGAAGTAACAGCTACGCTTCTGGTATTGCTACCTCGGGTTCTGCCACTTTGCAATTCCCTCAGTCTCCTGAAAAGATTAGAAGTTGGTTGGCCATCCCACCGGTTCATGTTCTCACCAAACTGATCACGCAGAGTTATCCAAATAGCCCTACGTGATTGTCTTGGTGGTCTGTTTTGGTTTGATCTGTTTTGGAATGACCTCCTTGGAGGACGTGTATTCCTCACAGATGAAACTTGTATCCACCTGGAGGAAGAATTAGAATTATCATTTTGTGCCAATTGGTATATGGAATCTTTCAGGTCCTTCATGCAAACTCTCAATTTTTCCGGACAGAGTTTCAATGGCTGCAACCAAAGAAACATGTGTCATGCTATCCTCCAATTGTCTCATTTGATCACTGAATTGGCCAACCATAGGAGGAGCTCCACCATAATTTCTTGACACAATTTTGCTTGCCAGAATGTTTGCATAATTAGAAGGAGCAAGCTTGATGAGCTTTTTAGCAAGAAATTCCCACAGGAATGTCATCAGGATTCAGAGTTTCATGTTCACCATAGAGTAGCTCTCTAACAGCAAATTCTCTCAGGCACTTAATTCCCTCCTCTATGGTAGCCCAGGGTTTAGGATTCCATGGAAGATCATCTCGGGAAGGGTATCTCAGGGCAACCGCCATTAAAAGGCATATCCACAGGTTAACCTTACCGAGAACCTTGCCTAGATTTCTATCTATTCCATTATCCCTTGAGAGAGTTCCTAGCTGAGCTGCTGACTTGTCTGCAACCATTAGAGCTGGAGCACCTGTATCATTACATGTACTAAGCCAAGCTAGAACTGGCTCCTTATCTGCTCTGGTGTAATGTTTACAGACATTTCTTAACTCTTCGTGTGGTGAAGGACATTTGGAAATGTCATCTGACTCCTTTTTTGCCTCCTCTTCCTCAACTGGTTGTCCAAATTATCCTGTTGCCTCTCTCCTAAGGATCTCTTTAAGTTGAGAAACACCACTGCTAGCTCCTGTCCTAGCTGCATCTTTATCCTGTTTTGATCTCACTAACTCAGCTACATCTTTAAAACAAACCTTCTCTTCATCCTCAGCAGGATCTTTTCTAGTAGAGGGTCCCTCACCAGGATCAGTCTCCTGCTCATCTCCTCCATTAGCTCTTGGATCCTCTTTTGCCTTTCCACTTCCTTAACTGGAGCTGTGTTTGAATTTACAGCCACCTTAACAGAAGCTGACAGGTTCTGAAACAGATCAGCTGCTGTTGGAGTGGCTTCCAGTCCCGTCGTGGAAGAAGGCGGAAATGACCTTGCCCCGTTAATGGCCAAAGAAGAAATAGGAGGAGGAGAAGGAGGAGCCGCCATGTTGGCAGGTGCTGCTGCCCCTGGTAGCTTGCCAGTATCAGCGGCAAAACTGTTCAAAGCAGCTTTTCCTATAGACTTTTTAGCTTTCTCTTTAACTGACACAGATTCTCCACACTCCTCATCACTGGACGTCTCTGGGACTGTCCCAGTGGTATGCGGCTTCTGTTTTAATCTATTCTTAGTAATAAAACATGCTCTGGACACCTTTCTGTCCCGAGGCAAGGAAAACAGCAGATACACATTAATTATCACCGAGAGCAGGATTACACACATCAAATAAATCACCTTTGGATCCCAGCCATCACTTAAAGTTACTCTTTCCCCTACTGGGATCTTAAACTCCTTTATCTCAATTGGGAGAGTGCTAGAGGTCACATTTCTGTATCTCGCTGGCCAGAAAAAATCCATGCAGCGTTCATACAGGAGCCTGACCCTGTACATAAACCACAAATAAATTTTGTGCATCAAATGTTTACCCAGATGATCGATAAGGAGTCCCAGACAATATTTGTAGACCAGAACCGAACATATTGAGAATAGCAATTGCTTAAAAATCCAAAGCATCTTCATGTTTGCTAGTCCGGCTAGAGCAAGCAATAAAGCAATAAAGCAATAAATCAAGCTAATTGTCTGCCCCACTTTGGGCGCCAAGAAAAAAAAATGTTGTGAGTTTGGGAGGAAGGCCAAGCCTTCTCCCCCCCGAAAGTGAAGAAAAAAAATGACCACAGCTAACCACAGCCAGAGGAGCAAAAAGGGAAAATGCTGTATTTACAAGCAGTTTTAGGGTATGCAGGGTATATATACACAATTTACAGTATTTGCAATATATACACAGAAATATACAGCAAAGTAATACAGGAACGAAACTCCCTTCCCCCTGCTGGAGGAGGGTTCCCCCCCTGTACCCCCTTCTCTCCCCTTTTTCCCCAGAGAGGGTTAGAAAGAGAGGAAAGGAGCAGTTGTTAATTAAAAGCAGTTATTAATTAGAGCAAAATGTTAGTAGGTTTGCAGACCTCACGCTTATCAGTCCAAGGTCAGTCTGGCAGAGAGCCTAGAAGCGGGCAAGGAGGAGGAAAAGTGAACTGAGGAAAGTCTCAGCTGGACTCAAAACTTAAAGTTGCTTTCTACCAATCTACCAATGAAATTCATTTAGACCTGTCTTTTGTTTATAAAACATTCAGCCATAGTGTCCCTTTCTTAAAGGCACAGCCTCAAACGGTCACAATCATGTGTGGGTTAAAAAGGCGATTGATTTCTTCAAAGAAATTGTGTTTAATAACCTTCTGCTACTTCATGTCATTGGAAAGGAAAACGGCAAGCATATTGTTAATGTATTATATAGGGATGGTTTACAGCAAGTGAATGTTGTTAAATGTATGGTTCAAGCTGGATATGCTGAATACTTGGGAGAGACACCAGACTGTGTTCTAAATTTAGGGGAAAAAAGGCAAAATCTTAATACCCACAAATATTAAAAAAAGAAAAAAGTAAATGTACAGAGCATATCTAATGTTCATAAAAATAAGATGCCTGGAAATACAGAAGTATTTCAGAAGCAAAAAACATTAAGCATGTCTTCAGTGCTGAAAGAACCTGTTGTACTGTCTTGTTTTGGCAAAGGTAGTATCTCTACAAGGCATAAATTGGTACCTGAGGAAAAATTATTTTACAAAGAGTTTGTTTTTAAACCAGGAGCAGTTCTTGAAGTGGTATGTTCTTGCTTTGTTTCTCCAGCAGATTTTTCACGTCAGTTGCAAAGCAAACTGCCAGAGCTAAATAACTTAATGGAACAAATTCAGACTTACTATAAAGAACATACCAGTCCTTATAAAAGTGGACAGGTTGCTTGTGTGGTTAAATATGCCAAAGATGGGAAGTGGTACAGTATCGGGACGGAGATTGGAGTCAATACAGCTGACCAATATGATCGAGTATTGTTACTTTATTGTTCCAGTATTGCAGGCCTATGGTGTAGGCCTATGGTGCGAGTATAGCACAGTAAAGCATAGAAGAAGAGAAAGGAAAGGCAGAAGTGCATAGCAAGGGAACTTCTACAATTTATATAAATTCAGAGTGCCTCGTTGGCATGGCTCCATTGGATCCCTATGAGTGACCACACATTGCACTATTACAGATTATTGGTCCAACTACTAACGACACGCAAGGTTTGTTGATGCAGGTGCATGTCCTGTTGTTCCAAGATAACTTTTTATGTTTATAGCTACCAGTGCCTTGTTTTAGTTACATGCTGCAGGCACAGCACTGTTTTGCTACACTGCTAGCTGGCTCTGCATTTATGCTGAGCATGGCCTACCACCATGTCAGGCTCTAGGCCTACACTGCCAGATTGCTCACACTGCTCATTGCTGGCATTGCCACAGTACAGAGCAACTGTTATGCAGCAAGTATCCACAGATGAAGCTGATGTGGTTTTTGTAGGCTATGGTTATCGAGAAAGAGTTTATCTCAAAGATCTTCAAGATTTCCTAACTCTGGAAAGTCAAGCATTTTGGTGTGGACTTAAAAATGTACACTTACAGACTAAGTAATTTCAGTGGTCTGAAGAAGCATGTAGAAATTTTGAAGACTTAATTTCTGCTTCCAGGGTACCACTGACTTGCATCATTTATGCTGTTGTTCGTGTGAACCCCAACTGTTTATGCTATATTGTTGACTTACAGACTCCCTCTGTTACAGCTGAGGAATTCCTTGAAGAATGTGGTCTCACGCAGTCTGTTTCTGTTGATCTGAGAAACCTTGCATCTTTGGGTTCTCTGTACAGTTTTTGCTACTCATCTTTTAATACAAAAATTGGAAGAGAAGAGGTGGTTTATATAACTCACCTATATAGTCCGTCAAAATTCTATTGTCAGCTGAATTGAAACAGTGAAACAATAGAGGCCTTGGTGAAAAAGGTTAATGTCGTATGTGAAATGTCAAAGAATGCAAAATATGATACCAGCAGTACATGGTTATGTATAGCCAGATATTTTGAAGATGGTCTCTTCTATAGAGCTTTGGCTTTTCCTGTGAAATCAACATCCTATCTATGTGTGTGGTGGGTGGAAGGGTAAGGCCAAGAAGCCTCCTCCCTTCCCCCTTGTAAAGTAAAGGGAAAGAAAAATTGAAGGGAAAGAAAAAAAAAACTCACAAGCTGAATTAGCAAAGCAGTGGAGCTATATTTACAAAGCAATGTAGGGTATGCAGGGGAATATTTACAAATTTACAATATCTACAATATATACAAAGATATACAACAGAGTAACACAGAAATGAGAGTAACCCCCCTCGGACAGAGAGGGGTTCCCCACCTCCGCTCTCCCCTCTCTTCCCCCCCTTTTCCCAGAATGGGATAGAAAGAGAAAGAAAAGAGAGGAAAAAAAAATTAGAAGCAGTTCGTGTTAATTGGAAAGGAGTCAATACAGGCCTTCTATCTTATCGGTTTCAAGGCCGAAGTCTTGGCAGAAAGCCCAGCACAGAGACAGAGCTGCACTGTGGAGGAGCGGAAGCAAGACTGAAGATAGGGTGCCGGAGTGCCCAGGATAGTCCCAGCTCACTCCCAGTTCAGAAGGTGCTTCCTCCCACTTTACCAATGAAATAGTTTAGATTATTCTTTTCCGTTTACCAACTTCCGTCCACCATATTCCCTTTCTTAAGGGGACAACGTCAACCGGCCACAATGTGCTAACTTTGTGGATTTTGGAAGTAAGAGTATGGCAGAGAGAGACCAGTTGATACCTATTCCTGACATTACCACTGACCTATTATTCACACCCATGCAGGCTATTAAGTGCTGTCAGTCAGGTCTTAGAGAGACAGAAATTTCAGCAAAAGTTACTAAATGGTTTGAGAAAACATTTCATGATAAACTGCTGAAGGCTGTAATTATAGTTTCATAGTTTCATAGTTTCATTCAGGGTTGGAAGGGACCACAAGGATCATCTAGTTCCAACCCCCCTGCCATGGGCAGGGAAAAGAAGGTGGTGGGGGCATTTGTCCATGGCATCTGTCCTCCTAAGGAGCCATCATGCTTAGACAGCCCTGCTTCCCAAGACTGGTCATCATCCTGCTGATGGGAAGTAAAGACTAACATCTCTCTCTCTGTGCTTTTGCTTCCATGAGGTTTATTGCTTTTACTTATTATTGTTATTAAATTGCTTTTATCTTATCGCTGGGTTTTGTTATATTTCTCCCCTCTCCCTTGTCCATTTAAGAAGGGGAGTGATAGAGCAGCTTTGGTGGGCATTTGGCCCCTAGGTCAGGGCCAAACCACCACAACATGGAAGACCCTTTCAAGCCTTTGACAAATTTAAATAGACCAGCTACAGCTACTCTAACAGAAGTTAATGGCATGATGAGGACTTCTGAGAGACATAGGCAAGACCAGAATATCTCCTTCTACTTGGTGAACTGAAAATTCTGAAGCTAGTAAGCTGCCCTTGCTACTTGTCAACGATGACAAAGTCCACTGACAACATTTGATTTGTAGATCAATAACTTGGAAGACTTTTACTACTCAGAATCTGATGCAGTCAGTGGATCAATAGAAGTATTGTTTACTGATAGGTTATAATAGTTAGACAATAGATATTTTTATCTGTTGTGACAGAGGAGATTGTACCACTGACTTCATAAAATCCTCTGAATTGTAACAAGTCAATGACAACTGAATCAGAATGTTGCTGTTATCCATATTTACATGCATCTTGCACAGAGTAAATAGTGTGCATTTTAAAGTCCTGATGTTACCCTGTGCTCCAGACAGTAGTATATATGCAAGTGCTTCCCAATGGGCTCTCTTTCTATTACTTTGCTCATTTTGACAGTATCCATTTGTATCCAAACATTTGTATCCAAAGAATCAGATGGACAGCTTGTTGTGGACTTGTATGATGGACAGGTCAGTGTAAGTCAGAAAACTGAAGAAAAAATATTGGAAGAATTTCCACTGAAGAAATATACAGGAAAACGTACTAGAAGTAACAAAGGAGTGATACGTCACATGAAAGATGACAAAGACCTTAGTAAAGTAGTTGAATTGAATGTAGCTGAAATAGTCCAATTGAAAACTGAAGTGAAATCCCAAGTGTATAAGTATTGTGAGACAAATTTTGAGCAGAATTTTGGAGGTGAAAAGCAAACTGCACTTAGTACACAAAATTTGTGTTGTGGGTTCTCAAAACTACTTACTTTACAGAACAGTGAAGAACCATGTTTTAGAAATACTGTCAATGTTCTACTGGAGCACAGAAAGGAATCTCCAGTTGGAAAGCCTGATTCATACTCACTCTGTCATCCTGCTTTGAAATCAAAGGAAGTAATTGGAAGGAAAATGAGTAACAAGACAGTGACTGGCAAGTTCTTACAGCAACATATAGAACAATTGGAAATAGATGTATATTGTGATGGAAAGTCTGTTTCTGATGACCTGCAGAAAAAAAGGCAGGACAAGGTGGCAAAACACACCAATGCATAATCGGAAAAATAGGCCCAAACAAATTCTGGTTAAAAATTATAATCCCCAAGTTAGGAAGTTTAGGAGTGTGTTAGGTGGTTGGAGTAAAACAGAGCTTATTGGGATGAAAACTACCTCCAAAATGCCCTTAAATGGCTTTCCTCGGGATATAAATTCTGGACAGGTAGAAGGAACAAAAGTAACCAGTATTTCAGAAAGTGGAGAATTTCATATACAGTTACATAGGAATTTGCAGATACTACAGGAGTTGTGATGCTTATTGAAGAAGCACAAAGAAGTGATTGTCTTAGAGTGGATGACATCAAAGAAGGGTTGGAATGCATGACAAAATCCGAAATGGGCTTGAAGTGGTACCGAACAAAAGTCCTGAAGACATTTATCAGGGAGGAGTTAATGCTAGTTTTTTTAGTGGATTACGGAAACTGTGAGATGGTGTGCTTAAATAATGCAAAGATGCTCAGCAATGAGATAAAAAATATTCCTAAACAAGCTGTGTTTTGCAGATGGGTTTGGTTTAAAAACCTGAAGAAAATTCAGTTTGTTCATGTGGTGAATGCACTCCAGAATTGTGAAATAAGGATCTTGTTTTTGAGATACTTGGAATCCTCTTGTATCTGGGAAGTAGATATTTTAATAGAGGAAATTCTGCTTCAGGAGTATTTGAACCAGCTCTTAAATGACTTTCAGACTATTGGGCCAGAAAAATCCAGTAATACAGACTGTAAGGAGTTTAATCCATCATTCAAGATAAATTCAATCGTGTGGATGCTACTGCACAATGACAGAAGGCATCCTGGGTTTCCGACTGCAGTTACTGATCCTTCAAACTTTTGCATCCAGTTTGAAATCTTATTTAATGTAATGCAAAACTTGTCTTTGCTGCTCTCTCACCTTCCTGACAATTTGCCAGCTTTGCCAAAAGACCTTATATCTCCCGGTACTAGCTGCTTGATCAAATTTGGACGGGAAGCAGAGCGGAAGGAACAAGTCAGTCTGTTGTTCTTAAATTTATTGATTATGGCTTTCTGAAGAGTATCCCTTACTCTGATATCCATAAACTTAAAGTTATTCCAGACAGTCTGTCTTATTTACCACACTTAGCACACCCTTGCTCTTTACATGGTATAGTTCCTGCCACAGGGGAATGCTGGAGTGATGAAGCTAAGGTGCTGTTTCACAGGCTTCTTAGTAAACCGGGTCTGATAATTAATTTTAAACACTATGGTCCTGGAATGAAATTAGATGTGGATGTTCTGTATGAGGAGTACAATGTAGCTCATGATTTAATTGCTGCTGGCCATGCAGTCTGCCCTAAAATTGGGTGCTGTCTCATTCTGCCTTTCAGAATGATATCCTAAAAACCCGATTTGCAGGTTAAGTGTCCAAATTATAGTTTCAGTCCTTCCCTTTATGAACCAGATTATAATTGTGACAGAAACTCTTTCTTGACTCCTCTGTCATTTTACTGACAGGAAAAAAGAAGTAAAACAGTATCTGAAGCATAGTACTATCTGTGATAAAGTTTCAACTAAGTCTGGTAAAGTGGCTTCTGGAATATCAGTAATAAAGCATCTGATTTCATATAGCACTGTAAGAAAAGTTGCAAAAGATGGACAATATTGTGAAGAAGTTGGTTTCTTCCAGCATTGTGCTAATATGAAAAGTAAAAGTGACTTAGAGTGAATCTCCTACCAGAAGCAGTGTAATCTCGTTGAAATAAATGGTGATTTAGAATGTGGAAATTTAGTGTGAGGGGTTGTATTTATTTTTTGGCAAACATAGTTCTGAGCAGTTTGATTTGGTAAAAGTTCATTGGAAACTAGTAGCTTTCATTTGGTTGTATTTCCAAAGTGTATTTCTGAATTTGTTTATACTGTGTCATCAGTTACTTTATAGAGAACCAGTTGCATCTGTTTGGAATGAAAGATGTTCCCATGTATGCTGATGTATTCAGTAATCTGCCTTTTTGTTATGAGCAATGAAATGCTTATCTTTTGTAACTTGCCTAAGTAATTCTGAATATTTTGAAGGTTTCTATAATCCTAAATAATTTTCACCACCATCCCAGTTCCCACCAAAAGCCTAGTTAAGAGTCTTCATTGTCTGCCAGGACCTTTTGCTTGTATCTGGTGATCCAGGTGACAGTCCTGATGATGGGAGAGAAGAGAATAAACGAGGAGCACTTTGGTCCTGCGCACTAATACCTGGTTACACAGCTGATCTTATCATCAGATATTTTGCTTCTATGACAGCAGGAACCTTCTTTTGAAAATTGAGAACTGCTGGGCAGAGACAGGGTCCACCTGACATAGTGATAAAAGAGCATCTATGCCAACAAGCTAGTTCATGCGATAAGGAAATATTAAAACCGGCAACAATTGCAGTAAGGCATGAGACTCAAGTTATGGGACAATAAGTTAATGTCACTAGCTATGGTAACTTCTGGACATGCCTTGTAACTCTGTTCCTGATCAAGGAACAGTAACAGCTTGGATGTGATAGGCTCTAACCAGGGTGTAGTATTTCAAGACTCCCACCTAATAGTGACAGTGCTGCACAAGATGATTTGCCTGCTTTCTAAACCCCACACAAGATTAATGGCTTCTGTATTTAAAAGTCAAGAAACTCTCTTTTGCTGCTCCTTCAGAAGGGAATACAGTCTATTCTTTCTCTAGTCTATGCTAAATCGGAATTTTGCCACCATTGCTAACCAATACCACAGATGAGAAACACTGGCTGAACAAAGTACAATATAGCAATAAATTTCAGAACTCCAGTTCTCAGTAAAAACAAGAATTGGAGTTTATTTTCAAATATTTTGAATAGCAACCAAACCTCACTCATTTTGACTTGGTTTTTAACATTGTGATCTAAAGTCTTTATACTTGAAGTGTAGACACACACATGCCACCTGTATTAGAGATACAGGAAAACAGCTTGCAATATGGGCATTTCATAGTTTTCTACTTTGTCTCCCCATCACTTTGGCAAACAGCAGTTGGAAGACCACGTATGAGTTGGGGTTTCTCACCATGAAAAGATCCTACATATCTTCCTCATATGCAGGGGAAGCTATCAAGCAGCTCAGCCAAAAGAGGCATTTCTAAAATTGTCATCTTCTGCCCCAAGTTAGTTTGAGATGCATTTAAATATCAGAACTGAAATAATCAAAATAAATAAATAATTGAGTTCAGTGATTCCCACAAAGCACGACTTTGCTGAATTACTTGAAAGGGAGCATGAATGGTGAGAGTGGAAACATAATCAGATGCTGCTTTTAAAAGCTGAGAAGCTCGCAGGAACAAGCTTCACTCGCTTCTGAGGCATTGTTTGAGCTGCACTGACACCTGGTGGCTTTGCACACCAGGCATGGCTCCTGGCAGGTGTTTGCAGGGTACTTACCCCTTTATTTCCTTTAAGTGATGGTCTTTCTGCTTTTGTTCTGAGAAAAGATGAAACGTCAGAATAAGCAGAGTAGCAGACAATGTTTGGGGATACTATTTTAGGACAGGCCTCACGTAAGCAGAAGTTTGGTGGCAGTAGATACAGTATTTGCAGATTAGGTTTTCAAAAGCACTCAGAAATGTACATTCCCATTAATGCTCAATAAACATCTATTATTTAGTTACGTTTGAAAATCACGGGTTTTTTTCTTTTTATCTTCCAGAATCATATTTTTTTTTAAATATAATTAACACTGTGAAAAAAAATCATGCAAATATTCAGCTCTGAACTGACTTTAGGGATAGCTTCCTTGATTCCTCTAGATTTAATAAGAATGTTTCTAGGATTATCACACCTAGGTCTGCATATTGGAGGAATTAAAACTGTGACTGCAGAATAATTTTCATTGAGTTTGAACATTAGGAATTCAGCTGGGTGTCACTGAACTATAAATAGACTTAGTTCTGTGAAATTTTTTTCGTACTTTAAATGAATACTAAGGTGTTAAGAGAGAAGACTCTTATTTGACAGACTTTGATTCTGATTAATTCTTTATCATTTAATCACCCTGATTTCTTAGGAGTTTGAACTTAGCACATGATATATGATTAAGCTATTTAATTATGTTCATTTTCTTTTAAGCTATGGAGCCACTTATCTGTGATCTGACATTCCATATAATGTGGAATTTCACTTAGTTTTACATTAAGCCAGTATTCCCCCTTCTGCCTCCAAGGGTTCAGGCCTTCATCTCTCACTCATTTCCCACCTTCAAGGTATAAGATTGCTACTTGTCCCCTTGAAGTTGTTTTACTGTACAAAAAGTATTAAAGAGCTGTGATATGTTTCTTTTTCTAGCCACAGGGGTCAAGTCAGTTTCTTAGGCATGAGGAAACCTATGCTCCAATTTCTCCTCCAAGGAATTGTTAAACATTTTTATATGAAACATCTCCTAATTAAACAACTTTGGGAGCAGACTTTCGGACTTTTGTCATCTAATCACGTTCCCTGCATTTTACACTTCTTATTTTCCCTCATTAATCTTGAGTCCTTTTCTGCAGGACACCTTCATCATGAGCGATCACATGACTGATAGCTCTGGCATTAAAGCACAGACCTAAAAGAAAAGAAAACAGAAATAAGAGAAAAAACCCCACCCAAACAATCTTGGTCTGAAAGAGAGAATTAGCTTTGTATTTTCTTCTCTTGGGTTGAATACACCAGTGTATTTCATAAAAGAGTGTATCCTCCTTTTGTGTTTTAAAGGATAAAGCACATAAGAGCATGAGGCAAATGAGGCTTCTAATTTTATGAGGAGCTACCGGGCTGTAAGTGAATGGATGGGAGAACATACCTGCTACATAAGTTGACTAAAGAAGGGTGGCACCTTGGGTACCTGTACTCGATGTTTGTGGCTTAGACATTTTTACCTTCAGACTTATGAGACATTTAGAGCTTATGCTGAAACATCTGCCTTGTGCTGTAGTGTGGGCTGTCGAGTTTGCTCTGATAGTCAGACTGGAAAGCTGACTGAAACTTTGTGCCTGATTTAAAGAGAAGTGATTCCCTACAAAACGTTTATGGCACTAGATCCAGCAAAGGCCTTGGGACACATACAGTCACTGGGTTTCCAGTGGGGAGTGCCAAGGCTTCCTGTAGATTGTATGGGGAATTGTCTTGCCTTCAGTGTGGGATTTAAAAATATCTATAGTTAATTCATAAAACAAATCCACCACTTCAGAACATAATGCTGATTTTTCATACACTATACACTGTTTAAATCACTTACTCAGCTTCTAGGAATTCCAGGAAAAAGTTTCTACTAAACCATAGCCACAACCCAGGGAAAGCATGCACAGGCTGTATGGCATTTTGAGAAAAGAGTTTCCCTTCTTTCCAAAGCCATGCAACAGTGCAGTAAGGCACTTGGGATTCCTTGTGCAAACGAGGAAATAGTACAATTTTGCAGCCTAATTGTTAGGGTACAGAACAAGAGGGATTAGGATATCTGTTCTAAAATCTTGCTTCAGTGACCTGTCCACTGTTTCATCCACAGTAGAACAGTTTCAAGAGGAGGGAATGAAAAGGTTCCTTGTGCTGTTGTAGCTTGGTGATAGCAGGAATTTTTTTTTACTCTCTCAAGTTGTAAACATCTCTCATTTTCTAGGTGAATGACTTAACCATTAACCTGTTTAGTAGTAAGTATCTGCTGTTGTCTTCTCTGGCAACTCATAAACAAAAACCAAAAAAAGCTAATAACATTGTCCCATGATTTATATAAAGTAGTCTCTCAGAGTAGCCTTTTCATAACGGGGGACCCTGAAGGGCTAGAAAATAGCAACATCTGCTTTTTTGGATTCATACTCCCTAAAAGATGTAGGCTGATAAAAGCCCATACTTGGATTTGAAGTGGGTTTATGTGAGAGAGAAGCCCTGATGTATTGAGACTGAAGTAGCTCAGGGTGTGCTCAGGAGCACAGTTCCTGGTGCCTGCGGAATCGGGAAATCAGACAGGGAGGCATCTAGTAATTGCAGGTGCCTGCAGGTACAGCAGCTGCTGAACAAGGTGTTTTCAATAAGTTTGAACCTGGACAGTAAAATTCTGCATAATGCTTGCTCTAGGATTTCATTACCTTTAGTCCATGCACTGTAATTCATGCTGTTAGTTTTTTTCAGAAATAATTTAATGTATTGGTAAAAAAGTTAATGCTGGTGTTTTGTTTTGTTTCTACTGAAAACTGACACTTTCTTATTTGAGGATGGATTAAGAAGAGTGAATTAGGGACCATTTTTGAGCAAACTGGACACGAAAGTCCAAGAGACAGATGCCTGGGGTGGAACAACCCTATACACATTTTCTGGTGTAACAGCTTTTTCCCAGCAAGTACCCTATGTGGGTATATATGACTAGGAGTGTAAATTTGGCTGAGCTAAAAGGGCATATTAATAAGTAGGTAGGTTATTTTGTTAATCCTGGCAGTAAGAATTTATGGTGATTTTTTTCCCACTTCCCTCTTACTCTTCCATTCCAAGTATATTTCAGAAAGGAGGTTTTTGATTTCAGGGAGTGGACACTTGCCTAAGTCCATGGTACTGGTAACCCTAATTTTGGAATGGCCTGCATTTGTAGGATATCTTAAAACATTACTATAGCTATAAGCAAGAAGAATTTTTACTCAGGTTTTTATTTACAACCTTCTAACAGAAATAAATTAATTTGTGTCGTAGTTTGGGCTGGGTGCCCTCTGCTACAGGGGTGTTTCCTGTGTCCAGAAGTCCAGCCCAGTGGGTGGACACAGGAAATTAGGTTATTTCCTACCATGATCCCTTGCACCACTATAAGTCTCATGGCGGGGTCTGGCACTTGCTCTTTCCTTCCTCCTCGCCACCTGGTAATTGGGGGGGGAGATCTCCCGGCCATGGGCCTGGTTAGGCCCAAGGCCACGGGGGGATGGGCAGTCTCAGATCTGGCCAGCTGAGACTAGCCTAGCAGTGGGGGGGGGAAGGAGGAGCCCTGGGGGTTTGGGTGCACCCCCAGGTGGGGATGGGATTTCTCTGGGTCTGTTTTTGGGTCTCTCTCTCTCATCACTGTATTTCTAGGTTTTTTTTTCTGCACGCACTCACCGTTCTATTTAAACTTTCCATCACCTTTGCAATCCGTTTGTTTGAGTCATTATTTCTGCGCGTGGTGGGGAGGGGGTCTGCCCCAACCCATTACATTTTGGCGCACCAACGTGGGGCTGGCTGTTGTGCCCACTCTGCAGATCGATTGCAAAGGATGGAGAGTTTAAATTCAGTTCTGGGCGTCGGTTTGGGTTTGGCAGTTGGGGGCTCAAGTGATGTTGCCGGGGCGACCGTGTGAGTTCTTGTGGACTGTGGGGGGATAACTGGTGCGCTGCCGGTGGCGCGGACCCTCTTCTGCTATTTCAGGCAGGGGTGGTTCTCAACCATCGGCATCGGGGTACCGCTTGAGAACGCGGAACCTGCCCCTCCTCCGCGGCGGGCAGTGAAGTGGGGGAGGGGCAGCGGCGAGCAGATCAGAGTCAGGTCCGTTCTCGCTGTGGGGATAGAGCCAGCCGCTGCGAGCGGGCGAGCCAGCTCCCGAAGCCCCGGGGGGCCGACGGGGACTCCAGCTGGAAAGCCGTTTTCAAGGGCTCTGAGAACGCGTGTATGGCTTTCGCTGGAGAAGCCGTTTGAGTGTCCGAGGGGTGGAGGTGATTTTGATTCTGTGCCGCGGCGGCAGAGGTGGGCGGAGCCCTGCTGCATGGCGAGCGGCGGCGGCAGACCCGGCCATGCGCTCGGGCTGCGGCAGGGCCGGCCCTAGTCTCTTCCCCGACTTTTTCGGACGAGTTCCGAAAATGGCGCCGAGCACCTGGCTCCACCTCCCTTCTTCTCAGTGAGCTGTGGTGCAGCCCCTCCCTTTCCGGGGGCGGGGTGTGCAGCCGGATGCTGTCTTGCTTTGGTACGGGTACGCCTAGTGGGGGGGCGGAGTACCTCGGACAAGCATCCGTGTAGTTGGACCACAGTTGGAAGCGGTTGATTGCGGCACCCTGGATGGATTGAAAAAGGCAGTCGTGGGTTGGATGGTTTCGACTGGCCTGCCTCAGGGGTGGAGAATATGCCGCCGAGTGATTATCTGTGAAAAGTAGAGGCTTGGCTGAGAAGTCGTGAGGCTGTTCCAGGTGACCAGGATGCCCAACGGATCCATGGAGAACTTGCACCGCAGGAGAATGAGCTCTGCATCGCCGGGAGGTTCCACTGGATGAAGGAGGAAGAACTGGAATGGACAGACACTTGAGCATGACTGAGAGACTGAGTGGACGCCCAGATGAAGACACGGACTTCGCCGGACATGTCATCAGTTTTCTGATTTGATGATGTGTTTGGGTGCAGGCATCATGATATGAAATCAGGGGTGGATCCTGTCCTAGTTTGGGCTGGGTGCCCTCTGCTACAGGGGTGTTTCCTGTGTCCAGAAGTCCAGCCCAGTGGGTGGACACAGGAAATTAGGTTATTTCCTACCATGATCCCTTGCACCACTATAAGTCTCACGGCGGGGTCTGGCACTTCCTCTTTCCTTCCTCCTCGCCACCTGGTAATTGGGGGGGGAGATCTCCCGGCCATGGGCCTGGTTAGGCCCAAGGCCACGGGGGGATGGGCAGTCTCAGATCTGGCCAGCTGAGACTAGCCTAGCAGTCAGGGGGGGAAGGAGGAGCCCTGGGGGTTTGGGTGCACCCCCAGGTGGGGATGGGATTTCTCTGGGTCTGTTTTTGGGTCTCTCTCTCTCGTCACTGTATTTCTAGTTTTTTTTTTCTGCACGCACTCACCGTTCTATTTAAACTTTCCATCACCTTTGCAATCCATTTGTTTGAGTCATTATTTCTGCGCGTGGTGGGGAGGGGGTCTGCCCCAACCCATTACAATTTGCAAAAGAAAGCCTTCTTGAAATTAGGAATCTTAATGATAGCAAGGGTTACTTTTTTACAAAGAGAAATTGCTATTTACTGTTTTTCAAAAAAGCTTATATATATATATAAAAAACTAGAAGTGATCAGAGAAAATTAAAAATAATTTAAACTTCCTGAAAATTACTTCTATTAGACTGTAGAATAACTTCCCAGAGGAAGCTGTAGAAGCCTCATTATGTGACTTATTTAAAACTAAATTAGATGAAGTGCCTGAAGGGAGCAAGTTTGGGCTGTTTCTTGTAAGGCTGAAGGATATGACCTCAGAGGTAGTTTTTTTCTTCTGAAATATTCTGTGATGTGGTGCATCTGGAAAGCTCTTGTTTATTCTTACATGGGAATGTTTTGTAGATTCTCCTCTTTCTACAATAGCTCTGTGTGATTTTTTTAAATTATTTTTTTCCATAGTAGGACTTTATAGGTCTTTGTATTGATCATGCTGAATGTGAGTAAAAGTAATCTCTTTTTTTACTACAACATCAGGAGCAACTTCACAGAAATTCTCTGTCCCATTCCCATGAAAACGTCAGTCACTGCTAAATCTTTATACTGCACTGGGGGTGCAGGCCGCATATTTGGGGAGGAGTGGACAGTTCAGATGACCCTAAACTGAACAGCAAGGTATTGCTGTTCAGTATAAAACTGAGGGATCACAAGAGCCTCTCTTCTTCAGTGGTTGGTATCCAAGGAGGAATTTGTTCATTCTGCCTTGAATCCTGATGCATGAGTTCCTGAATTTGATCATTAGATTCAAAGCTGTCCTGGTGATTATGACATGCTATTATTTTTGTTTGTGTCAAAATCAATGAACAGTTGTAATTGTGATGGGCTTAGCTGACCAGAGATGCTCAAAACAGAAGATTAATGAAGAGCTGGATCATGCACAATAATGTTTCAAGGGAGATTTAGAGAGAGGGGAAATTAAGTTGTTGTTTGAAATATATTTATGTAGTGTTTGCATTACCCTTGCAATATAGTTCCAATACTTTCATCAAGAAAAAACAAAACCAAAAAACCTATAGTTTCTGTATGTCTAAACAATTACTATAATTGCCAAAATTTTTATTGACAATTTTTTTTTGGCCAATAATTAGACAAGTTCAGTGTTACAGAAATATCTTCATCATCAGATGTTATATTGTTATCCACTGCAGCACTGCTAAGTGACCATTTAACCATCATGCATGGCAAGTGCACAAACATATTTTTTAAAAACTGTGATTAAATTTCACCACTGCCAGTGATACTGCATTTGTGTGTCAAAGTTTGGGTAGTGGTGGGGCTGTAGAAGTGGCTTCCCAAGGCTTCCCCTGTGTCTGATAGATCCAGTGCCAGCTCCAAGACAGATCTGCCACTGGCCAAGGCTGAGCTCATCAGCAAAGGTGGTAGCACCTCTGGAGTACCTGTGCAACAGCAGTTGCACATGGAGAGGAGAGAGGAGTGAGAGAACTCTGCAGACAAAAAGTCATTGAAGAAATGGGGAGAAGGTGATTCAGGTGCCAGGGCAGAGATTCCTCTGCAGCCTGTGGTGAAGACCATAGTGCCCTTGCAGCCCACAGAGGTTAAAGGGGGAGCATATATCCACCTGCAGCCTGTGGGTGACCCCATGCCAGAGCAGATAGATGCCCAAAGGAGGCTGTGACCCTGTGGGAAGCCTGCAGGGGAGCCTATGCTGGAGGTAGTTTGCTGATAGGACTTGTGGCCCAGTGGGGGATCCACGCTAGAGCAGTCTAATCCCTTCAAAGGGATTCCCTTCAAAGGGGGCAGGTGTTGATCTGCTAGAGGGTAGAGAGGCTCTGCAGAGAGACCTCGACAGGCTGGACAGATGGGCAGAGTCCAACGGCATGAGATTTAACGCATCCAAGTGCCGGGTTCTGCACATTGGCCACAACAACCCCATGCAGTGCTACAGGCTGGGGTCAGAGTGGCTGGAGAGCAGCCAGGCAGAGAGGGACCTGGGGGTGCTGGTTGATGGTAGGATGAACATGAGCCTGCAGTGTGCCCAGGCAGCCAAGAGGGCCAATGGCATCCTGGCCTGCATTAAGAACAGTGTGGCCAGCAGGAGCAGGGAGGTCATTCTGCCCCTGTACACTGCACTGGTTAGGCCACACCTCGAGTACTGTGTCCAGTTCTGGGCCCCTCAGTTTAGGAAGGATGTTGACTTGCTGGAGCGAGTCCAGAGAAGGGCAACGAAGTTAGTGAGGGGCTTGGAACACAAGCCCTATGAGGAGAGACTGAGGGAGCTGGGGCTGCTTAGCCTGGAGAGGAGGAGACTCAGGGGTGACCTTATTGCTCTCTACAACTACCTGAAGGGAGGTTGTAAACAGGCAGAGGTTGGTCTCTTCTCCCAGGCAGCCAGCACCAGAACAAGAGGACACAGTCTCAGGCTGTGCCAGGGGAAGTTCAGGCTGGAGGTCAGGAGGAAGTTTTACACGGAGAGAGTGATTGCCCATTGGAATGGGCTGCCTGGGGAGGTGGTGGAGTCGCCGTCACTGGAGGTGTTCAGGAGGAGACTTGACAGGGTGCTTGGTTACATGGGTTAGTTGATTGGGTGGTGTTGGGTGATAGGTTGGACGCGATGATCTTGAAGGTCTCTTCCAACCTGGTTTATTCTATTCTATTCTACCCTGTGGAAGGGACCCACAAGTTGAGCTCAAGAAGAAGGAAGAAATGGGTAGAAGGTGTTTTTAAGATTCAGTTTTACTTCTCGTTATCTTACTCTGATTAGTAATGAAATTAATTTTCCCCAAGCCCTGTTTTGCCCACAGCAGTAATTAGTGAGTGATCTTCCTGTTCATGTCTCAACCCACAAGCCTTTTATATTTTGTCTTCCATGTCCAGATGAGGGGGAATGGTAGAGCAGCTTTGGAGGGCACCTGGCTTCCAGACAGGGTCAACCCACCACAATGAACTGTGTTCTTTGACCAACTGTCTTCTTCCTCTAATTATCTTTCTGTTTGCTCAGTTTCCTTTAACTCAGAAAGTGTTCCATTCCTTATCTCCAAATCTGCCATGAAATTTTCAATTTCTGATAAGAAATACTTATAGAGGTTTTCAGTCAAACTCATCCCCACTTTTTTCTCCACCTGCCTGGGCTTCTTAGGGATTGTGTTTACCAGAACTGACTAATATGGGCTTGAAAGAGGTAGTTCTGCCACTCTGCTCTGCTCTGGTGAGGCCTCACCTAGAGTACTGTGTCCAGCTCTGGGGCTCCCAACGCAAGAGAGACAGGGACCTGTTGGAGCGGGTCCAGAAGAGGGCTACCGAGATGATCACAGGTCTGGAGCACCTTTGCTGTGAAGACAGGCTGAAAGAATTGGGGCTTTTCAGCCTGGAGGAGAGTAGGCTCTGGGGAGACCTTATAGGTCCATTTCAGTATCTGAAGGGGACCTACATGAAGGCTGGGAAGAGACTATTTTAGAAGGCCTTGTAGGGATAGGATGAAAAGGAACAGGGTAGATTTAGCTTGGCCATAAGGAAGAAGTTCTTTACAATGAGAGTGGTA
Source organism: Melanerpes formicivorus (assembly GCF_026170545.1). NCBI lineage: Eukaryota > Metazoa > Chordata > Aves > Piciformes > Picidae > Melanerpes > Melanerpes formicivorus. The sequence goes on from NW_027142409.1 coordinate 2,268,727, forward strand.
CAATACTGGAAAAGGTTGCCTAGGGATGTGGTTGAGACTTGATGTGGCCCAGGCAGCCTGTTCTAATTGGAAGTTTCCCTGCTGACTGCAGGTGGGTTGGTCAGGATGCATTAACTTTTCCTAAACTGCAGCTGCAAAAGACAAAAGAAGATATCAGCATAAGAAACCAACTGCACAAAAAAATGAAATAATCCCATTTATTTTTCAGGTCTTATTGTAGATAATCCTTGCAATGAAAAGTTTCCCAAACTGATCTGAGGACACAAAATCTTAATTATTTGGAAAAAGTGAAGCAAAGATTTTAGCCACACAATGCTGAATTGTTTCATGAAATGATAAAATTTGTTAAATCTGTTCCATCTGCTTGATTTTCCTTTTCAAATGGCAGAGAATTGACCAATCTTGAATTGTCATTAAAAATGACCTAGTTATGAAAACTCTTTTGCCTTTAGAATTTGCAGAAGGTTTAAATAATATTTATCTTTGTATAGCATGGTTAATAACAAAGACATAATTGCATGCTGTCGTAGGGTTGGAAGGGTAAGGTCAAAAAGCCTCCTCCCTCCCCCCTGTAAAGTAAAGGGAAGGAAAAGTTGAAGGGAAAGGAAAAAAAAAGACCTCACAGCTGAATTAGCAAAGCAATGGGTGCTGTATATTTACAAAGCAGGGAAACGCAGGGGAATTTACAGAATTTAAAATATTTACAATATATACAAAGATATACAATAAAGTAGCACAGAAATGAGAGTTCCCCCCTCTGCTGAGGGGGTTCCCCTCCTCCGCTCCCCCCTCTCTCCCCCTTTCCCCAGAGCGGGTTAGAAAGAGAGAGAAAGAGAAAAAAGTTAGAAGCAGTTATGTGTTAATTGGAAAGCAGATAATACAGGCCTTGCAGTTTATCAGTTTCAAGGTCAAGCCTTGGCCGAAAGCCCAGAACAGAGAGCTGCTGCTACCGAAGGTGCGTAAGACAAAAAATGACTGGAAAAGTGCAGGAATGCCCAGGAAACTCTGCTGCACTCCCAGTTCAGAAGGTGCTTCCTCCCAATCTATCAACGAAATTAGTTTTGATCCTTCTTTTCGTTTACAAACATCCGACCGCCATATTTCCTTTCTTAAGGGGACAGCCTCAAACGGTCACATTCCACCCCTTCTAAACAATTTCATTGGCTGTTCATACTGTCCATCCAATCCAAAATGATATTTACAGATTGTAAGTAAAGTTCATAGTCCACTCCGGCTATGCTCAGATGTAGATGATTCAAAAGTCCAAGAAAATCAGAAAATGAGAAAAATGGAAAACAGTTTGTCTCTTTGCCGACGAAGCAAAGAAAAGGGAAACAGGGATTCTCAGGGTCTCTTAGTTGACTCAGGGCTCTCAGGGATCTCAGGGTTCGTGCACCGTAGATTCCTCGTTGATTCTTCCTTTGGACGCGATGTAGCTGTACAACAGTTCGAAATTAACCTCTCTCAGCTAAAGTTAAATTTCTTTGTGGAATACACTGAATTTCACCATTCTCTTGCATTACCCAATAAGTGTGACCCGGACCTTCAGCTGAAACCACCCCTCGGACAGGCTTAGCCTCTCCTGAGGGTGAAAATACTCAGTTTTACCTAACAGATTCTTTTCTCTAACAACAGGAACTCTATCACCTTCTACTTTCTGTAGCAAATCTGAATGTGCAGGTCCAGCTCGGTTCACTGAATCTCTACTATTTACCAGCCAGGTTGCTTGTGCTAAATGTTTTTCTCAGTTTTTCAAAGATCCACCCCCCAGGGCTTTAAGAGTGGTCTTCAACAAACCGTTGTAGCGTTCAATTTTCCCTGAAGCTGGTGCATAGTAGGGAATGTGGAATATCCACTCAATACCGTGCTCTTTTGCCCAGTTTTTTACAAGGTTGTTCTTGAAATGAGTTCCGTTGTCTGATTCAATCCTCTCTGGAGTTCCGTGTCTCCACAGGATCTGTCTCTCCAGACCGAGAATGGTGTTGCGTGCAGTTGCATGTGGAACTGGATAAGTTTCCAACCATCCAGTGTTTGCCTCTACCATAGTAAGCACATATTGCTTACCAGAACGAGAACGTGGTAGAGTGATGTAGTCAATCTGCCAAGCTTCACCATACTTGTACTTGGACCACCTGTCACCATACCACAAGGCCTTAAGTTATTTTGCCTGCTTAATAGCAGCGCAAATGTCACAGTCATGGATGACTTGTGTGATAGCATCCATGGAAATGTCTATGGATCTGTCATGAGCCCATTGGTATGTTGCATCTCTGCCTTGATGTCCTGACGAATCATGAGCCCACCGAGCTAAGAATATCTCACCTCGGTGTTTCCAGTCGAGATCAAGATTAGAGTCCATGTCTACTTGAGAAACTCTTGCAGCTAGATCTGCCTGATGGTTGTGTTGCTGTTCCTCAGTAGCTTTGCTCTTAGGAATGTGAGCATCGATGTGTCTCACTTTCACTGGAATTCTCTTGATTCGATCAGCAATATCCTGCCACAGGTTGGCTACCCAAATGGGTTTTCCTTTCCTCTGCCAACCACTCTTCTTCCAGTTCTTTAGCCAACCCCAAAGAGCAGTGGCTACCATCCATGAGTCGGTGTAGAGATAAAGCTTTGGCCATCTCTCACGTTCAGCCACGTCGAGAGCCAGCTGGACAGCTTTTACCTCTGCGAACTGACTGGATTCTCCTTCTCCATCCTTCACCTCTGTAACTCGGCGTGTTGGACTCCACACTGCAGACTTCCACCTTCGCTTGTTCCCAACAAGACGACAGGAACCGTCTGTGAACAAAGCATATTTCTTTTCATCATCTGAGAGGTCATTGTAAGGAGGAGCTTCCTCAGCACGAGTTACTTTCTCCTCTGGAGGTTTGGCACAGTTGATACCTTCAGGCCAACTTGAGATCACCTCCACTAGACCAGGCCTTTCAAGATTTCCCATTTGAGCTCTCTTGTTATCAGAGCCATCCACTTAGACCATGTTGAGTCTGTGGCATGATGTGGTGTGGAGCCTTTGCCTTTGAACATCCAATTCAAAACTGGTAATCTGGGAGCTAAGAGAAGTTGTGATTCAGTTCCAATCACTTCAGAAGATGCTTTTACTCCTTCATAGGCAGCTAAAATTTCTTTCTCTGTTGGAGTATAGTTAGCCTCTGAACCTCTGTAACCTCGACTCCAGAAACCAAGAGGTCATCCACATGTCTCACCTGGAGCTTTTTGCCACAAGCACCAGGTTGGAGCATTGTCACTTGCAGCCGTGTACAAAATGTTCTTAAAATCTGGACCCTCTCGGACAGGTCCCAGACCCATTCCTTGAACTACCTCTTGTTTTATCTGGTCAAAGGCTGCTTGTTGTTCAGGTCCCCAGTGGAAATGGTTTCTTGTAGGACGACGGAGGTTGGGAATCAATACGGCTGACCAATGTGATCGAGTATTGTTCCTTTATTGTTCCAGTGTTGCAGGCCGATGGTGCAGGCCTGAGGTGCAGGCCTATGGAGCAGGCCTGTAGTGCAAGTATAGCACTGTAAAGTGTAGAAGAAACAGGAGACAGGAAAGGCAGAAGAAGAAGTGCGTAGCAGGGAACTAGTACGACTTATATAGACTCGGAGAGCCTCATTGGCATAGCTCCATTGGTTCCCTATGAGTGACCACACATTGCACTATTACAGATTATTGGTCCAACTACTAATGACACAACGAGGTTGTTGATGCAGGTGCATGTCCTGTTGTCCCAAGATAACTGTCCATGTTTATAGCTACCAGTGTCTTGTTTTAGTTACATGCTGCAGGCGCAGCACTGTTTTGCTGCACTGCTAGCTAACTCTGCATTTATGGACTACCACCATATCCGGCTCTAGGCCTGCACTGACAGATTGCTCACACTGCTCGTCGCTGGCATTGCCACAGTTTCACCTTCGAGTCACATCATGCAGAGGTTTCACAATCTGACTGTATCCAGGAATGTGCAGTCTCCAAAATCCCACTATCCCAAAGAAAGGAAGGGTCTCTTGCTTGTTTGTGGGATTTGCCATGGTAGAGACTCTATTTACCACATCCACTGGAATGTGTCGGCGTCCATCCTGCCACTGCACTCCCAGAAACTGAATTTCTGTGGTAGGTCCTTTCACCTTGTCTTGTTTGATGGCAAAACCTGCATTCAGAAGAATGTCAATGATTTTGTTACCTTTCTCAAAGACTTCCTTGGCAGTTTTACCCCAGATGATGATATCATCGATGAACTGGATGTGTTCTGGAGCACCACCTTTCTCCAGAGCATCGTGGATCACTTCATGACAGATGCTTGAGCTGTGGATCCAGCCCATTGGCAATCTGTTGAAAGTGTACTGGATTCCTCTCCAGGTGAAAGCGAACTGAGGCCTGCATTTCTCTGCTATGGGAATAGAGAAAAATGCATTAGCAATGTCTATGGTAGCATACCATTTGGCCTCTTTGGATTCCAGCTCATATTGTAGTTCCATCATGTCTGGTACTGCTGCACTCATAGGTGGTGTCACTTCGTTCAGGGCTCGGTAGTCTACCGTCAGATGCCAGTCTCCATTCTGCTTCCGCACAGGCCACACTGGACTGTTGAAAGGTGAATGAGTTTTGCTGACAACTTTCTGACTCTCCAACTGACGAATCGGATTCTGAATGGGCAACAAAGAGTCACAGTTGCTTCTGTATTGTCTGTGATGCACAGTCTGAGAAGCAACCGGCAATTTAATGTCCTGTATCTTATGTTGTCCCACAACTGCAGATTCATCAGAAAGCTCAGGTCTAGCAGACAGCTTCAATTTTTGTCCATCAATTTCTATAGAAGCTACTCCAAAAGCCCATTTGTAACCTCTAGGGTCTTTGAAACGCCCTTCTCTCAGAAAATCAATTCCCAAAATACAAGGTGCATCAGGTCCGGTCACAACTGTATGCTTCCTCCATTGTTTTCCAGTTAAACTTATATTAACCTCCACCTTACTTAACTTTTGAGATCCACCAGTGACTCCCAGAATAGTTATAGACTCCGATCCCTGATAATTTGATGGCATTATGGTGCACTGAGCTCCTGTGTCAACCAAGGCCCTGTACTTCCAAAATTGTGAAGTGCCAGGCCACCGGATGTACACATCCCAATAGATTCTGTTATCTCTGTTATCCTTCTCCTCCCCCTGGTGGGAGGCAGGGCACCCCTAGTTATGGGGAACATGCGCACATGTGCATTGCGCACAGTGTGCAGTGTTATGACTTTGCATGTTATAACTGGAGCCACTGTTGGAGCTACCAGAGTTGTTCTGGGGAACTGTGGAAGTAACAGCTACCCTTCTGGTATTGCTACCTCAGGTTCTGGCACTTTGCAGTTCTCACAGTCTCCTGAAAAGATTAGAAGTTGGTTGGCCATCCCAGCGGTTCATGTTCTCACCAAACTGACCACGCAGAGTTATCCAAATAGTTCTACGTGATTGCCTTGGTGGTCTGTTATGATTTGATCTGTTTTGGAATGACCTCCTTGGAGGACGTGTATTCCTCACAGATGAAACTTGTATCCACCTGGAGGGAGAATTGAAATAATCCCTTTGTGCCAATTGGGATATGGAATTTCTAAATTCATCCTTTAACTCTCTTATGCAATTCTGTATATCACCAGACATGGTTTCAATGGCTGAAACCAAAGAAACACATGTTATGCTATCCTCCAGTTGTCTCATTTGATCAGTGAATTGGCCAACCATAGGAGAAGCTCCACCATAATTTCTTGACACGATTCTGCTTGCCAGAATGTTTGCATAATTAGAAGGAGCAAGTTTGATGATCTTTATAGCAAGACCAATACCCACAGGAATGTCATCAGGATTCAGAGTTTCATGTTCACCATAGAGTAGCTCTCTAACAGCAAATTCTCTCAGGCGCTTAATTCCCTCATCTATGGTAGTCCAGGGTTTAGGGTTCCATGGAGGATGATCTCGGGAAGGGTATCTCAGGGCAACCGCCATTAAAAGGCGTATCCAGAGATTAACCTTACCGAGAACCCTGCCTAGATGTCTATCTATTCCATTATCCCTTGAGAGAGTTCCTAACTGAGCTGCTGACTTGTCTCCAACTGTTAGAGCTGGAGCACCTGTATCATAACACCTACTAAGCCAAGCTAGAACTGGCTCCTTATCTGCCCTGGTGATATCTTTATGGACATGTCTTAGCTCCTCCCTCGGAGACGAACAGTCAGTTATGACATCTTCCTCTTGTTCTCCCTGAACTTTTTGTCCTAATAATCCTCCTGTCATTTTCTCAAGGATCTCTTTAAGCTGAGAACCACCTTTGCCAGCTCCTTTCCTAGCTTCATGTCTATCCTGCTTTGCTCTCACTAGGTTAGCTAGATCTTTAAAACAAATCTTCTCTTCCTCCTCAGCAGGATTTCTTAGAGTGGAGGGCCCCTCACAAGAATCAGTCTCTAGCTCTTCTTCTCCGTCTTTGGTCTTTCCACCTCTAGTCTTTAAAACAGACACCTTAACTGGAGCTGTGTTTGAATTTACAGCCACCTTAATGGAAGCTGACAGGTCCTGAGATAAATCAGCTACTGGGGCAGTGGCTTCCGGTCCCACCGAGAGAGTGGGCAGATATGACGTTGCTCTGTTAATGGCCGACAGATAAGAAGGAGGAGGAGAAGGAGTAGGCACCATGTTGATACCCTTGGCAGCTTGCCAGAATCAGCAGCAAAGTCATTTAGAGCAGCCTTTCCAATTAACTTCTTAGCTTTCTTTTTAACTGACCGAGATTCTCCACACTCCTCATCACTAGATGACTCTGGGACTAATCCAGAGCCACGGCGTTTTCTTTTTGATCTAGTTTTAATAACAAAACATGGTCTGGACACCTTTCTCTCTCGCCGCAAAGAAATCAGGAGATATACGTTAATTATCACCGAGAGCCGGATCACAGACACCAAATAAATCACCTTTGGATCCCAGCCATCACCTAAAGTTACTCTCTCTTCAGGCGGAATCTTAAAACCCTTTATCTCAATTGGGAGAGTGGTGGAGGTAACATTTCTGTATCTCGCTGGCCATAATAAATCAATGCATTTTCCATACCATAATCTAACTCTATACATAACCCACATATAAATTGTCCGCTCCAAATATTTACCCAGGTAATCCAAAATCAAACCCAAACAATATCTGCAAACCAGAGCCCCAAAAATTGAAAAGAATAATTGCTCTACAAACCCCAACACCTTCATGTTTGCTAATTCAGCTAGAAATCACTAAATCAATCAAGTAATAAATTAAACTAATTATATGCCGCACGTTGTGTAAGCCAAGAAAAAAAATGTTGTAGGGTTGGAAGGATAAGTTCAAAAAGCCTCCTTCCTCCCCCCTGTAAAGTAAAGGGAAGGAAAAGTTGAAGGGAAAGGAAAAAAGAAAACTCACTGCTGAATTAGCAAAGCAATGGGTGCTGTATATTTACAAAGCAGGGAAACGCAGGGGAATTTACAGAATTTAAAATATTTACAATATATGCAAAGATATACAATAAAGTAGCACAGAAATGAGAGTTCCCCCCTCTGCTGAGGGGGTTCCCCACCTCCACTCCCCCCTCTCTCCCCCTTTCCCCAGAGCGGGTTAGAAAGAGAGAGAAAGAGAAAAAAGTTAGAAGCAGTTATTTGTTAATTGGAAAGCAGTTAATACAGGCCTTGCAGTTTATCAGTTTCAAGGTCAAGCCTTGGCCAAAAGCCCAGAACAGAGAGCTGCTGCTACCGAAGGTGCGTAAGGCAAAAACTGACTGGAAAAGTGCCGGAATGCCCAGGATACCCTCCTGCACTCCCAGTTCGGAAGGTGCTTCCTCCCAATCTACCAATGAAATTAGTTTAGATCCATCGTTTCATTTACAAACATCTGACTACCATATTCCATTTCTTAAGGGCACAGCCTCAAACGGTCACACATGCTTTTCTGTGAGTCAGAGTCCCTAAGTGCAAATACTAATAGGCAATATCATCTATAATAATCTTCACATTTATGGAGGAAATTTGTTTTCCAGGCTAGCTATTTATTTATATGGAGGAAAATAATGTTAAATTGTAGTGCCATCATCTTCCTTTGGATTTTTATGTAATGAAGGCGATGCAGATGGAGGTGAAGATGCAATGTAACTAGCCTGGCTGCAGAATTTCAATAATGGAGGAGAAAACATAAAACCAATTCTGTTCCTCTCTGATCAGCAATAATACCATTTTTCAGCTACAGACTAGTTAGTCATAAAGGGATGATAAGTAGGTAAATGTGGGTGCTGAGTTGCAAGTGAATAAAGGGAATTAAAGGCTGAAACAGTGAATCAGATAATTGAGTTTGTGCAGAAGCTTAGCCAAAAAAATCCTAAAGGTGAGCTGATCTTGGATGCGTAAAAAATCCATATAGACATGGTTTAAAAGGCCACGTGTGAGAGTATTGGGTGACAGTGATGAAAGCTGCAGGCAGGTGAGAAATGAGGGTGCAATGGAAATGAGGAGCAGAGAGCTCTCATAGGGGTTTGTAGTGAAGGCACATTATGCCCTGATACTGAATCTTGTCCCAGCATGTGGACAAGTTCCCCCTCCTCCAGGAGGAAGACAAAAGCCAAGGCATTAGCCAGGCTTGCACGCACCCAGCGCATGCAGTGCTCGTGCTGACACCAAGTATGGGCATAATTCTAGCTTCACACTTTCTATAGGCTGAAGCCAGTTGTTTATGAGAGTGCCCATTGGTCAAGCCTAGCCTTGAGGAATCTATAAAGTATCACCCCAGTTGGTAAACAAGTTGCCCCCTCATTCACTTTGTCTCTGTGCTTGCTCGAGAGAGCAACTCCCGAGCAACAGCCTTTGCCATTGAGCTTATTGTCGTTAGCTTCTGTTATACATGCACGCATACTGGAAGCCTCTGCATCATGAAGAAGCCCAGAGGGAGGATCTTAGCGACGCCTGAGCTCAGCGTCGCTACAGCCAGTCGTACCGACCGGGAGAGCCCACCGTGCCACCGGAGGAGTGGACCAACCCCCGAGGGTAAGATCTGCCCAGTTACCGGGGAGAAGGGACCGGATCGATACCGAGTCCACATATGCCTAGCCCCGCCGTAGTGGGAGAGGAACCACCACGTGTGCCGCTCTGAGCCCTGTGAATCTCAGGGAAGACTAAGGCATTGTTCATGCCTATACTGCAACGAACCCGGGACCACTCCGAGAGTCCTGCTGTTCCTTTAAGCTCACTAACGAGGATCGCCGTGGTTGGGCCAACCCCGTAGCTTTGCCTGCTGCCGCGTCCTCCGAGCCCACCTACCGGCAACTGTTGCCCCGCCCTGTCGTGCGAGCCGACTCTGAGGGCCGACCCCACGGGCTGACCCCGACCAGGACCAATCCCTGTTGTCTGGAGGGAATCGACCGAGTCTTGAAGGGAACCTGCTTCCGTGCTAAGCCCAGGTTCCATTATTCCCTCTTCCCTGCTGTGAAGAGAGAAGACAGTAACCCAATGCCACCGTCCAACTTGACTAGGAACCAGTCCAGCAGCAGTCGTCTGCAGGGTCCCCCACCTTGCTACAAACAACGGTTACAGAATATCTTCCACGTGCTTTCCATCCACTAGCACTCAGTTCAAAGTATCCGCGTCTAGCAGAGTAAGTGCTGACACATAGAAAGATTATAATATTGCTGTGTATAGCCAGAAGCCACCCGTGTCCCACCGAGTCGCTATCTATTGGCCAAGCGGCGGAACTGCACCCTTTGTTATGTAAATATAGAAAGGGTCCATAGATAGTTCAGTTAAGTCCTAATCATAACATTAAGCCACTTGTGGAATGTATTTCACGAACGTGCACTAGAACATGTATATAAGTTGGTGATTCATCGGTTATTAATAGTTTGATACTTAATAAAAATAATATTTTCATAATTCATATTTCATATTCATAAATTTAATAGCCTCTTGACCACAGTAGAACATATTAGAGTTTTCATATGTAGAGTGATGTATGATATAGTATTTCTTGCTATACACATCCATTAAAAATTGGAAAGGTAAGCAATTCTGTGACATATGATAGTTTTGAAAGACTGTGTTCTGACTTCCTGTAGAGATCTTGATTTGAATGGAGAGGAAGGAAATAGAGCTGCAGCATGGCCATTTAAATTTGTCACTGAGATAAAGTCATGTGCATCTGTGGCCGGTTGACGTTGTCCCCTTAAGAAAGGGAATATGGTGGATGGAAGTTGGTAAACGGAAAGAATAATCTAAACTAATTTCACTGGTGAAGTGGGAGGAAGCACCTTCTGAACTAGGAGTGAGCTGGGAGTGAACTGGGCACTCCGGCACTCTATTTTCAGTCTTGCTTCCGCCTCTCCACAGTGCAGCAGCTCTGTCTGTGCTGGGCTTTCTGCCAAGGCTTCGGCCTTCAAACTGACAAACTTGATAAGGCCTGTATTAACTGCTTTCCAATTAACACAAAACTGCTTTTAACTTCTTTCTTTCTCTCTCTCTCTCTTCTAACCTATTCTGGGGAAAGGGGGGAGAGAGGGGAGAGAGGAGGTGGGGAACCCCCTCGGCAAGGGGGGCTACTCTCATTTCTGTGTTACTTTATTGTATATCTTTGTATATATTGTAGATATTGTAAATTTGTAAATATTCCCCTGCATATCCTACATTGCTTTGTAAATATAAAGCTCCACTGCTTTGCTAATTCAGCCTGTGAGTTTTTTTTTCCTTTCCCTTCAATTTTTTTTTTCTTTCCCTTTACCTCACAAGGGGGAAGGGAGGAGGCTTTTTGGCCTTACCCTTCCAACCCACCACATTTTTTTTATTGGCGTACCCAACATGTGGCAGATAATTAGTTTAATTTATTACTTGATTGATTTAGTGATTTCTAGCTGAATTAGCAAACATGAAGGTATTGTGGCTTGTGGAGCGATTATTCTTTTCAATTTTTGGGGCTCTGGTTTACAGATATTGTTTGGGTTTGATTTTGGATTACCTGGGTAAATATTTGGTGCGGACAATTTACATGTGGGTTATGTATAGAGTTAAATTATGGTATGAAAAATGTATTAATTTATTATGGCCAGTGAGATACAGGAATGTTACCTCCACCACTCTCCCAATTGAGATAAAGGGTTTTAAGATTCCACCTGAGGAGAGAGTAACTTTAGGTGATGCCTGGGATCCAAAGGTGATTTATTTCATGTCTATAATTCTGCTGCTGGTGATAATTATCGTGTATCTCCTGATTTCTTTACGGCGAGAGAGAAAGGTGTCCAGAGCTTGTTTTGTTATTAAAACTAGATCAAAAAGAAAACGCCGTGGCTCTAGGTCAGTCCCAGAGTCATCTAGTGATGAGGAAGGTGCAGAATCTGTGTCAGTCAAAAAGAAGGCTAAAAAGTTAATTGGTAAGGCAGCTCTAAATGTCTTTGCTGATTCTGGCAAGCAGCCAAGGGCATCGGCTGGTATCAACATGGTGCCTACTCCTTCTCCCACTCCTTCTCCTTCTTCTTCTTCTCCGTCGGCCATTAACGGAGCAACGTCACTTCCACCCACTCCCTCAGTGGGACCGGAAGTCACTGCCCCAGCAGCTGATTTATCTCAGGACCTGTCAGCTTCCATTAAGGTGGCTGTAAATTCAAACACAGCTCCAGTTAAGGTGGCTCCTTTGAAGACTAGAAGTGGAAAGGCCAAAGATGGAGAAGAAGAGGTGGAGACTGATCCTGGTGAGGGGCCCTCTACTCTAAAAGATCCTGCTCAGGAGGAAGAGAAGGTTTGTTTTAAAGATCTAGCTAACCTAGTGATATCAAAGCAGGATGGAGATGAAGTTAGGAAAGGAGCTGGCAAAGGTGGTTCTCAGCTTAAAGAGATCCTTAGGAGAATGACAGCAGGATTATATGGACAAAGAATTCAGGGAGACGAGGAACAAGATGATGTTTCAGAATGCTCGTCACCACGGGAGGAATTGTGAAATGTCCGTAAAGATTTCACCAGGGCAGATAAGGAGCCAGTTCTAGCTTGGCTTAGTAGGTGTTATGATACAGGTGCTCCAGCTCTAACAGTTGGAGACAAGTCAGCAGCTCAGTTAGGAACTCTCTCAAGGGATAATGGAATAGATAGACATCTAGGCAGAGCTCTCGGTAAGGTTAATCTGTGGATACGCCTTTTAATGGCGGTTGCCCTGAGATACCCTTCCCGAGATGATCTTCCATGGAATCCTAAACCCTTGATGCCGAATTTTGCCCCAAAAGGCAAGAATAACTGCCTAAGAGACTCAGTTTAAGTCAGATAGACAGGAGGTATTTTATTAGCAACGCGTTGGAGAAATCACTAAATGGATTTCTGCCTTTCCCGTAACAAAAGCATGTCTTTTATACAGTTTTGGATGTGGTATTGCATCACATAATCATATCTCTGCATACATATTCATAAGAGGCGTGGTGTAGGCGGAGCGTGGGCGGGGACATCTCTTTTGAGGATCCTCTTGGTGGTCATTCCGGTGGCCTTCATCATGGGCAGGGGTCTTCTGATGAGTCTTCCTCTCTTGAACTTTTGAACCCTTTCCTAATTTGGTCAATTCCCGGTGTGCCTGGCTTAGTTTTACTGTCTGGACAAGGCTGTTAGGGTCAGTTTGACCTTTCTGGTTCTGAATCATGCTCACTTCGTCAGCCCTTATCACTTATCTCCTTTTTCTGTCACAGTGTCCCAGGCCTCAGCTGATTTATTACTCTATGTGGTTTGTGCTCCCTTCCATTGCTTCACATTCTCGAAAGCTATCTGTTTTGGGGCTTCATTTCCCCCCTTTTTTTCTTATAACTTACGAATTCTTTCGTCAAATTCTAATCCTATAGGGCTCTGATATGCTCGTACCATAGCCCAAACCATTTGGGTCCTTTTCATTATGATTCTTAGTCTCCACCACATACAAATATTTGTGAGAGTTAATAGTAACAGAACTACAATTACTATTAGTATTGGGTGTACCAGATAGTTGAAGACCTGTGTAGCTGTTGGGGAGTATCCTGTAAAGATGTCCCACCAATGATGCTGGCCTACTTGTTCTACTTTGGTCAGGACATCTGTTATTTTTTCTGAATTATGTTCTACCTGCCATACCATTCGTTTAGTCGTTTGATTCACCTGTTGCACCAATTTCTTCACTTTAGGATATGCGAGCATCGCTTTAAGAATTTTGACGTCCATCCCTATTTGTAATTTCGGTATCTTTTGATATAGATTAAAATCTGCGTGTAGTGGGTTTGGAAGGGGTAAGGCCAAGAAGCCTCCTCCCTTCCCCCTTGTAAAGTAAAAGGGAAAAAAAAAAAAATTGAAGGGAAAGGAAAAAAAACTCGCAAGCTGAATTAGCAAAGCAGTGGAGCTATATTTACAAAGCAATGTAGGGTTTGCAGGGAAATATTTACAAATTTACAATATCTACAATATATACAAAGATATACAGCAGAGTAACACAGAAATGAGAGTGACCCCCTCGGCAGAGAGGGGGTTCCCCACCTCCTCTTTCCCCTCTCTCCCCCCTTTCCCCAGATTAGGTTAGGAGAGAGAGAGAGAGCGAAAGAAAGAAGTTAAGAGCAGTTTTGTGTTAATTGGAAAGGAGTCAATACAGGCCTGGTATCTTATCGGCCTCAAGGCCGAAGCCTTGGCAGAAAGCCCAGCACAGAAAGCTGTTGCCTGAAGAAGAGGCGGAAGCAAGACTGAAGATAGGGTGCTGGAAAAACCCAGTATAGTCCCAGCTCAGAAGGTGCTTCCTCCCACTTCACCAATGAAATTAGTTTAGACTATTCCTTCCGTTTACCAACTTCCGTCCACCATATTCCCTTTCTTAAGGGGACAACGTCAACCGGCCACACTGCGTTAATTAGCTGTTGAGTAGTTATTGGGACAGTATAGTGAAAATCACAACCCACTATCTTGGTGAAGTTGCACACACAGAAGTTAGTATTGTTAGTCTCCTCTTGGCAATTATCTATAGTGACGTTGTCACAAGCTGTCCTCACGCAAGCACACCCATTCCCTATATAGTAAACTTGTGATTGTGTTCTATTATGTGAAAGCATTTCAAAGGTACATACACTATTTTCGACATCTAAGCATAAATCTTCTGCTTCTACTACAGCGTTTTCGCAAACATAGCCTAATTGTCCTCTAGGAATACATGCCTCTGTGCTAACTGATTGCCATCTATTTTTGGTATAATCATAACTGGCCCAGACATTGTGGTCTATTGGTCTGACAATGACATGTTGATGTATTGTCCCTAGAGTGAGGATAGGAAAGATAGCTCTTTCTTCTGCCGTACTGATGGTGAGGACATAGGCTTCAATGTGATCTCGTTGAGGCTCATAAGTGAAATTTACTAATTGCCACCAGGCTTGGTGGTCCTTCTCAAATTGTGTAGTATGATTGTCCTTTAATATTGTTTCCCTTATTTCTTGAGGTTATGTACTTGACATTCCCTCTAGGTGTAAAATTATAGCGAACTGGTGAGATAACATATAAATCCCTTCTCCCTACATTCAGTGTGGTAAGGGTCAAAGCATCCACTTTCACACATTCTCAATTGTGCAGGCTTCTTATCTGAAGAAAACAAATTCCTAGTTCTGAATGTTTATCTTTAAGACAGCTCCTTCTCAGCCGTGATGTCTCCAATTAACCAGACAGTGTCCTTGCAAGTCTGCAAGATAGGTTTCTTTCTCTTTACCCTCTAAACAGGCCTCACAAGATCCTGACCCTTAATCCCAATGCACTCTAAGTCTTACACAAATCACCAGTATATTCATCACAATTCCCCCCCTTTTTTTTTTTGTCACCATTGATTTACGTTAAAATTTCCAGATATTTCAGAACCTTCTTAATTGGATCATAATTAAGTTCCTCTGTTTTGATCACCTTCTGATCATAATCATTTGCTTGTAACTTATTGGCATAAACTATTTTACCTAAAGGTCTCACCATTTTAAAACAACAATTACAATGAATTACACAGATCAGTATTACAATTATTCCAACAGGTATTGCAAACAAATTTTTTTTTAAAGCAACTTATAGTCGATAAGCAAGAAGTTAACTTATCCCATATTTCCTTAAATCCACAAGAAGTATCATCCAAAGAAATCTGATGTAATATCTGATTGTGGTTTACAATCGCCTGTAAATCTGTTTCCACCCGTTTATCTAGATTAACATAACTACAATAACTTACATGTATGGCTACACATACACCCCCTTCCTTAACATATATAAAAAAATCCAATGCTAATCTATTCTGAGTAGATGTTTTCGAGAGACTATTGATTTCAATTTGCTGCGCTTTTATTGCATCTATGCTTGCATTCATCATGATTTCAACTGTAGCAGAAAAATTTACCACTGCTTTTTTTTTTTTTTTTTTTTTTTTTTTTTTTTCTCAAGTTCAAGTCTTTTCTCTCCAGTCTGATCAAGATTCCACACATGGGAACGTGGTTTTTTATTTCAATTGGACTACTTATGTACAAATAGGGTTAGGATCAAAATTAGGCTCCACTAGTATATGTGAACTCTGCCTCCTCAGCCTGCTGGGGTGCAACCAGCAGCCGGGTGTATTTTCTTCTCGGCAGCAGTTACATTCTTCAGGAGCCCTACAGATTTTTTTAACTCCTTAACCCACTTCAAAATTCCATTTGGAGTCTCTTCTTGTTAGCTTGAGACACTGCTGTCCAATACTACATGCATCACAGCAACGTTCTTTAGGCTTTGGACCATATTTAAGGAGTGTCTTTTTACTTATGCTTCCCCCTGGAATTCCTCCCAAGTCCTTCCAGTGCTTCAAGATACATCCTAATGGACTTTTTATATTTACGTCCTTACTCTGTCGCCCTCCCATGGCTGTTCCCGGAATAGTCTCTTTCTCCCACAAGCACTATATACCAATATATATATATCCTACCTTACCCGAGTACACTGCTTTACCACGAGATGTCGCTGGCCAACTGTATAGTACCGATACTAGTCAGCTTCAGGCTGTTGCAGATGATATCACAATAAATTCTTACACACAAAAGAGATTACAGTTAACACAAAATACCGAGTACCAAATTACGAGATTCTTGCAGACAACATAATAATGTTAGACAAACGTATAACACAAATGTATTCTCTCAGAAGCACAGTAACAACATTAAGATGAAAGAGAAACATACACCCGATTAACAAACACCCAGTGGGGACTCCAACCCCTATTTCCAGTGGGGACTCTGTGGTGAAGGCACATTATGCCCCGATACTGAATCTTGTCCCAGCATGTGGGCAAGTTCCCCCTCCCTCTAGGAGGGAGACAAAAGCCAAGGCATTAGCCAGGCTTGCACGCACCCAGCGCATGCAGTGCTTGTGCTGACACCAAGTATGGGCATAATTCTAGCTTCACGCTTTCTATAGGCTGAAGCCAGTTGCTTATGAGAGTGCCCATTGGTCAAGCCCAGCCTCGAGGAATCTATAAGTATCACCCCAGCTGGTGAACACGTTGCCCCCTCATTTACTTTGTCTCTGTGCTTGCTCGAGAGAGTAACTCTCGAGCTGCAGCCTTTGCCATTGAGCTTATTGTTGTTAGCTTCTGTTATACATGCACGCATACTGGAAGCCTCTGCATTGTTGAAGAAGCCCAGAGGGAGGACCTTCGCTGAGCCTGAGGAGCTCAGCATTACTACAACCAGTCGTGCCGATCGGAAGAGCCCATCGTGCCACCGGAGGACTGGACCAACCCCCGCGGGTAAGATCTGCCCAGTTGCCGGGGAGAAGGGACTTGATCAATACCGAGTGCCGCTCTCTCAAAGCCGCCGAGTGCCGCTCTGAGCCCTGTGAATTCCAGGGAAAACCAGAGCATTGTTCGTGCTTGTATTGCACCGGACCCGGGACCACTACGAGAGTCCTGTTGCTCCTTTAACCTCGGTAAAGAGAATCCGCCGCCTAACGCAGCCGCATTCTCCCCCGAGGCTGTTTGCATCAGCCCCGAGGACCGCCGTGGTTGGGCCGACCCCCGTAGCTTCGCTTGCTTCCGTCGTTCGAGCCCACCTACCGGCCACCGTCGTCCCGCCCTGCCGTGCGAGCCGACTGCTGAGGGCCGATCCCACGGACCGACCCCGACCAGGACCGATCCCTATTGTCTGAAGGGGATTGAATATTTTCCACGTGCTTTCCACCCACTAGCACTCAGTTCAAAGTATCCGCGTCTAGCAGAGTAAGCGCTGACGCATAGAAAGATTATAATATTGCTGTATATAGCCAGAAGCCGCCCGCGTCCCGCCGAGTCTCCATCTAGTGGCCAAGCGGCGGAACTGCACCCTTCGTTATATAAATATAGAAAGGGTTTATAGATAGTTCAATTACGTTATAATCATAACACTAAGCCAGTTGTGGAATGTATTTCACGAACGTGCACTAGAACATGTATATAAGTTGGTGATTCATCGGTTATTAATAGTTTGATAATTAATAAAATAATATTTTTTCATAATTCATATTTCATATTCAGAAATTTAATAACCTCTTCACCACAATATGGCGCAGCGAGCAGGGTGCACAGCTGTGAAATATTTCCATAACTTGGGATACAAAATTACAGCCCCAGACTTGGAATGGGCAAAATTAAATTGTAAAAATATAGATGGTATTTTCGCAAAGCTAAGCGAACCCAGCAGCGAACACGCTGTCCTGATGGCATCTTGTATTATACAGATGCAGGAGGAAATTAAATTCTTTGACAAAAAGGTTTCCCAATTGGAAAGGGAACTGGCGAAGTCAGAGGCACAAAGCCAGAGACTTCATGATTTATTTGAGCTGCACATAAAAGAGACCATGTCTGTTTTCAAGTCTCAATGGCAATCACAGTCTACCTATGAAGTAGCCAGGGCACATGACCCACGAGAGCCAGGCTCTCCTATTCTGTCTGTTCCAGCTGACAGGCAGAAGCTAGCTGATTTTGATTCAGCAGCTGCTCAGCATCAGCACATGAGCAATGTTAGCTCACCCACACCAGACAGGTCAGCAGCTACAGCACCGGTGCAGCAAGCCAATCCAGGCCCCACATCACCGGATGATGACAATGAAGCCACCAGCTTCAATCAGCAACGAATCCCCAAGAAGAAGGTGCGATTCAACTTAGCATCACTAGATGACCCCAAAGCCAGCAGCGGACCAAGTTTCCCACAGCATGGCAGACCAAGAGATAACCAGGGAAATAGAAGCTCCTGCAATAAGGTAGCCAAGCTGACTCGACAACAGCTTGCACAGTATCCCAGCAAGAGAGCTTACTGCGATCCCAGAGACACACTGAGCACCACATCAGACTCAGATTCTGGATGTGAGTCTAGCCCACAGCATCACCGCAAACTGTGGAAGAGCCAAGTTGCTGTAGAAGCCAATAAGGCTGAACCCCGCAGCATCCTGAAAGCTAAGCTCCAGGAAATGACCTCCGAAAGGGAGAGTTCCAGAAGGGACCACAGACCCAGCAAGGAGGGACACCGGCAAAAGGTATATACTGCCAGCCATAGAGCGATACCGCATGGCCAGAGAAGGGAAGAACAACGCTCTCAAGCATCCTCTTCCACCAACCCAGGCAGACATAAATACTGCACTGGAAAACAACACTCACGAGGTTCCTGCAACCCCAGTAGAGGGAAAGAAAACATGCAGGGTGACAGGGAATACTCTAATTCACGAGATTCACCTGACTCACTAGATCCATGGTGTTGGGTACTCCTCAAAATGGAATGTCCCGAGGAAGTTGTATTTGGCTTGGAACCAAGGATGAGAAAGAAAGTAGCAAAAACGGTACTCACTAAATTGATAAAAGAAGCAGTGGAAAGAGATTATTCCTCATTTCAATACTGAGGAAGTCCTGTCATAGTGACAGAGCCCATCCTATCAAGGGGGTGGGAAATTGACAAACTCCATAGACACTTTGATAGCTTCAGTGTCATATGGGAATCAAACCCCATCACTCAGTCAAGGGGGTGGTGGGAGATAATCGAGAGTACCAATATTGGTTTTGGAGCAAACATTTGTTCCACACTGCTAAGGCAGCACGCTCTGTTAAGAGTACAGTTTAAAGTTTGTATACTGTTCATATAGTGCTAAGGTATTGTAAGTCACTATGTTTGAAAGTGTAATCTACCAAACAGGTATGATATAGTTTAACCTATATGGGATAAACCTTGTTAAGGGTAATCCATACTCGAGGCTTATACATGCCCATGGGCAAGGGGGTGGTAATGTGGTGAAGGCACATTATGCCCCGATACTGAATCTTGTCCCAGCATGTGGGCAAGTTCCCCCTCCCTCTAGGAGGGAGACAAAAGCCAAGGCATTAGCCAGGCTTGCACGCACCCAGCGCATGCAGTGCTTGTGCTGACACCAAGTATGGGCATAATTCTAGCTTCACGCTTTCTATAGGCTGAAGCCAGTTGCTTATGAGAGTGCCCATTGGTCAAGCCCAGCCTCGAGGAATCTATAAGTATCACCCCAGCTGGTGAACACGTTGCCCCCTCATTTACTTTGTCTCTGTGCTTGCTCGAGAGAGTAACTCTCGAGCTGCAGCCTTTGCCATTGAGCTTATTGTTGTTAGCTTCTGTTATACATGCACGCATACTGGAAGCCTCTGCATTGTTGAAGAAGCCCAGAGGGAGGACCTTCGCTGAGCCTGAGGAGCTCAGCATTGCTACAACCAGTCGTGCCGATCGGAAGAGCCCATCGTGCCACCGGAGGACTGGACCAACCCCCGCGGGTAAGATCTGCCCAGTTGCCGGGGAGAAGGGACTTGATCAATACCGAGTGCCACTCTCTCAAAGCCGCCGAGTGCCGCTCTGAGCCCTGTGAATTCCAGGGAAAACCAGAGCATTGTTCGTGCTTGTATTGCACCGGACCCGGGACCACTACGAGAGTCCTGTTGCTCCTTTAACCTCGGTAAAGAGAATCCGCCGCCTAACGCAGCCGCATTCTCCCCCGAGGCTGTTTGCATCAGCCCCGAGGACCGCCGTGGTTGGGCCGACCCCCGTAGCTTCGCTTGCTTCCATCGTTCGAGCCCACCTACCGGCCACCGTCGTCCCGCCCTGCCGTGCGAGCTGACTGCTGAGGGCCGATCCCACGGACCGACCCCGACCAGGACCGATCCTATTGTCTGAAGGGGATTGAATATTTTCCACGTGCTTTCCACCCACTAGCACTCAGTTCAAAGTATCCGCGTCTAGCAGAGTAAGCGCTGACGCATAGAAAGATTATAATATTGCTGTATATAGCCAGAAGCCGCCCGCGTCCCGCCGAGTCTCCATCTAGTGGCCAAGCGGCGGAACTGCACCCTTCGTTATATAAATATAGAAAGGGTTTATAGATAGTTCAATTACGTTATAATCATAACACTAAGCCAGTTGTGGAATGTATTTCACGAACGTGCACTAGAACATGTATATAAGTTGGTGATTCATCGGTTATTAATAGTTTGATAATTAATAAAATAATATTTTTTCATAATTCATATTTCGTATTCAGAAATTTAATAACCTCTTCACCACAGACTCCAACCCCTGTTTCCAGTGGGGACTCCAACCCCTATTTCCAGTGGGGACTCCAACCCCAATTTCCAGTGGGGACTCCAACCCCTATATACGGGATTATGCCAGGGCGTCCCCGGGCCTTCCCATCAGGTGACAACGTCTGGTCCCCGTTTCCCAGTCAAAGCGCTTTTATCCCCAAACAAATAAACAGTTAAAATACCTCTTGATTGGAGCAGGAGATGCAGGTAACCCTTTGTCCACCAACGAGCGCTGGTCCGGGGGGGGTCTCTTCTGACAAAAAAGTCGTCAGGGGCGCCCAGAGGGTCCCGGCCCCGGACCCGGCTCGGGAGGACCCTTTAAGGTCTGCATCTCCTGTCTGCCCCCTGGCTGGCTCGCCAGAAAATGATGCCAAATTTTGCCCCAAAAGGCAAGAATAACTGCCTAAGAGACTCAGTTTAAGTCAGATAGACAGGAGGTATTTTATTAGCAACGCGTTGGAGAAATCACTAAATGGATTTCTGCCTTTCCCGTAACAAAAGCATGTCTTTTATACAGTTTTGGATGTGGTATTGCATCACATAATCATATCTCTGCATACATATTCATAAGAGGCGTGGTGTAGGCGGAGCGTGGGCGGGGACATCTCTTTTGAGGATCCTCTTGGTGGTCATTCCGGTGGCCTTCATCATGAACAGGGGTCTTCTGATGAGTCTTCCTCTCTTGAACTTTTGAACCCTTTCCTAATTTGGTCAATTCCCAGTGTGCCTGGCTTAGTTTTACTGACTGGACAAGGCTGTTAGGGTCAGTTTGACCTTTCTGGTTCTGAATCATGCTCACTTCGTCAGCCCTTATCACTTATCTCCTTTTTCTGTCACAGTGTCCCAGGCCTCAGCTGATTTATTACTCTATGTGGTTTGTGCTCCCTTCCATTGCTTCACATTCTCGAAAGCTATCTGTTTTGGGGCTTCACCCTGGACTACCATAGATAAGGGAATTAAGCGCTTGAGAGAATTTGCTGTTAGAGAGCTACTCTATGGTGAACATGAAACTCTGAATCCTGATGACATTCCTGTGGGTACTGGTCTTGCTAAAAAGCAAATCAAACTTGCTCCTTCTAATTATGAAAAAATTCTGGCAAGCAGAATTGTGTCAAGAAATTATGGTGGAGCTTCTCCTACGGTTGGCCAATTCAGTGATCAAATGAGACAATTGGAGGATAGCATGACACGTTTTTCTTTGGTTTCGGCCATTAAAACTATGTCTGATGATATACAGAATTGCATAAGAGAATTGAAGGATGAATTTAGAAATTCCATATCCCAATTGGCACAAAGGGATAATTTCAATTCTTCCTCCAGGTGGATACAAGTTTCATCTGTGAGGAATACACGTCCTCCAAGGAGGTCATTGCAAAACAGGACATTCCAAGACTGGTCATTCCAAAACAGACCACCAAGGCAATCACGTAGAACTATTTGGATAACTCTGCGTGCTCAGTTTGGTGAGAACATGAACTGCTGGGATGGCCAAGCAACCTCTGATCATTTCAGGAGACTTAGGGAATTGCAAAGTGGCAGGACCCAAGGTAGCAATACCAGAAGGGTAGCTGTTACTTCCACAGTTCCCCAGAACGACTCTTATGGCTCCAACAGTGGCTCCAGTTATAACATGCAAAGTTATAACCCTGCAAACTATGTGCAATGCACATGTGCGCATGTTCCCCATAACTAGGGGTGCCCTGCCTCCCGCCAGGGGGAGGAGAGGGATAACAGAGATAATAGAATCTATTGGGATGTGTACATCCAGTGGCCTGGCACTTCACAATTTCGGAAGTACAGGGCCTTGGTTGACACAGGAGCTCAGTGCACCATAATACCATCAAATTATCAGGGATCAGAGTCTATAACTATTCTGGGAGTCACTGGTGGATCTCAAGAGTTAAGTAAGGTGGAGGTTAATATAAGCTTAACTGGTAAACAATGGAGGAAGCATACAGTTGTGACCGGACCTGACGCACCTTGTGTTTTGGGAATTGATTTTCTGAGAGAAGGGCGTTTCAAGGACCCTAGAGGTTACAAATGGGCTTTTGGAGTAGCTTCTATAGAAATTGATGGACAAAAATTAAAGCTGTCTGCCAGACCTGAACTTTCTGATGAATCTGCAGTTGTGGGACAACATAAGATACAGGACATTAAATTGCCGGTTGCTTCTCAGACTGTGCATCACAGACAATACAGAACCAACCGTGACTCTTTGTTGCCCATTCAGAATCTGATTCGTCAGTTGGAAAGTCAGAAAGTCGTCAGCAAAACTCATTCACCTTTCAACAGTCCAGTGTAGCCTGTGCGGAAGCAGAATGGAGACTGGCGTCTGATGGTAGGCTACCGAGCCCTAAATGAAGTGACACCACCTATTAGTGCAGCAGTACCAGACATGATGAAACTGCAGTATGAGCTGGAATCCAAAGAGGCCAAATGGTATGCTACCCTAGACATTGCTAATGCATTTTTCTCTATTCCCATAGCAGAGGAATGCAGGCCTCAGTTCGCTTTCACCTGGAGAGGAATCCACTACACTTTCAACAGATTGCCAATGGGCTGGATCCACAGCTCAAGCATCTGTCATGAAGTGATCCACGATGCTCTGGAGAAAGGCGGTTGTGGTGGGTGGAAGGGTAAAGCCAGGAAGCCTCCTCCCTTCCCCCTTGTAAAGTAAAAGGGAAAAAAAAATTGAAGGGAAAGAAAAAAATATTCACAAGCTGAATTAGCAAAGCAGTGGAGCTATATTTACAAAGCAATGCAGGGAATGCAGGGGAATATTTACAAATTTACAATATCTACAATATATACAAATATATACAACAGAGCAACACAGAAATGAGAGTGACCCCCCTCGGCAGAGGGGTCCCCCACCTCCGCTCTCCCCTCTCACCCCCCCCTTTCCCCAGAATGGGATAGAAAGAGAAAGAAAAGAGAGGAAAAAAAAAAATATGTTAGAAGCAGTTTGTGTTAATTGGAAAGGAGTTAATACAGGCCTGGTGTCTGGATTTCAAGGCGGAGGCCTTGGCAGAAAGCCCAGCACAGAGACAGAGCTGCTGCACGAAGAAAAGGTGGAAGCAAGACTGAAGATAAAATGCCGGACTGCCCAGGATATCTTTCCTGCACTCCCAGTTCAGAAGGTGCTTCCTCCCACTTCACCAATGAAATTAGTTTAGACTATTCCTTCCGTTTACCAACTTCCGTCCACCATATTCCCTTTCTTAAGGGGGCAACGTCAACCGGCCACAGCGGTGCTCCAGAACACATCCAGTTCATCGATGACATCATCGTCTGGGGTAAAACTGCTGAGAAAGTCTTCAGGAAAGGTAAGAAAATCATTGACATTCTCCAGAATGCAGGTTTTGCCATCAAGCGAGACAAGGTGAAAGGACCTACCACAGAAATTCAGTTTCTGGGAGTGAGGTGGCAGGATGGACGCCGACACATTCCAGTGGATGTGGTAAATAGAGTCTCTACCATGGCAAGTCCCACAAACAAGCAAGAGACCCTACGTTTCTTGGGGATAGTGGGATTTTGGAGACTGCACATTCCTGGATGCAGTTACATTGTGAAACCTCTGTATGATGTGACTCGAAAGAGAAACCATTTCCACTGGGGACCTGAACAACAAGCAGCCTTTGACCAGATAAAGCAAGAGGTAATTCAAGCAATGGGTCTGGGACCTGTCCGAGATGGTCCAGACATTAAGAACATTTTGTACATGGCTGCAAGTGACGATGGTCCAACCTGGTGCTTGTGGCAAAAAGCTCCAGGTGAGACACGTGGACGACCTCTTGGTTTCTGGAGTCGAGGTTACAGAGGTTCAGAGGCTAACTATACTCCAACAGAGAAAGAAATCTTAGCTGCCTATGAAGGAGTAAAAGCATCTTCTGAAGTAATTGGAACTGAATCACAACTTCTTCTAGCTCCCAGATTACCAGTTTTGAACTGGATGTTCAAAGGCAAAGGCTCCACACCACATCATGCCACAGACTCAACCTGGTCTAAGTGGATGGCTCTGATAACACAGAGAGCTCGAATGGGAAATCTTGAAAGGCCTGGTCTAGTGGAGGCGATCTCAAGTTGGCCTGAAGGCATCAACTGTGCTAAACCTCCTGAGGAGAAAGTGACTCGTGCTGAGGAAGCTCCTCCTTACAATGACCTCTCTGATGATGAAAAGAAATACGCTTTGTTCACAGACGGTTCCTGTCGTCTTGTTGGAAACAAGCGAAGGTGGAAGTCTGCAGTGTGGAGTCCAACATGCCGAGTTGCAGAGGCGAAGGATGGAGAAGGAGAATCCAGTCAATTCGCAGAGGTAAAAGCTGTCCAGCTAGCTCTCGACGTGGCTGAACATGAGAGATGGCCAAAGCTCAATCTCTACACCGACTCATGGATGGTAGCCAATGCTCTATGGGGTTGGCTAAAGAACTGGAAGAAGAGTGGTTGGCAGAGAAAAGGAAAACCCATTTGGGCAGCCATCCTGTGGCAGGACATTGCTGACCGAATCGAGAGAATTCCAGTGAAAGTGAGGCACATCGATGCTCACATTCCTAAGAGCAAAGCTACTGAGGAACAGCAACACAACCATCAGGCAGATCTAGCTGCAAAGGATTCTCAAGTAGACATGGACTCTAATCTTGATCTCGACTGGAAACACCGAGGTGAGATATTCTTAGCTCGGTGGGCTCATGATTCGTCAGGACATGAAGGCAGAGATGCAACATACCAATGGGCTTGTGACAGATCCATAGACATTTCCATGGATGCTATCACACAAGTCATCCATGACTGTGACATTTGTGCTGCTGTTAAGCAGGCAAAACGACTTAAGCCATTGTGGTATGGTGACAGATGGTCCAAGTACAAGTATGGTGAAGCTTGGCAGATTGACTACATCACTCTACCACGTTCTCGTTCTGGTAAGCAATATGTGCTTACTATGGTAGAGGCAAACACTGGATGGTTGGAAACTTATCCAGTTCCACATGCGACTGCACGCAACACCATTCTCGGTCTGGAGAGACAGATCCTGTGGAGACACGGAACTCCAGAGAGGATTGAGTCAGACAACGGAACTCATTTCAAGAACAACCTTGTAAAGAGCTGGGCAAATGAGCACGGTATTGAGTGGATATTCCACATTCCCTACTATGCACCAGCTTCAGGGAAGATTGAACGCTACAACGGTTTGTTGAATACCACTCTTAAAGCCATGGGGGGTGGATCTTTGAAAAACTGGGAAAAACATTTAGCACAAGCAACCTGGCTGGTAAATAGTAGAGGTTCAGTGAACCGAGCTGGACCTGCACATTCAGATTTGCTACGAAAAGTAGAAGGTGACAGAGTTCCTGTTGTTAGAGAAAAGAATTTGTTAGGTAAAACTGTTTGGGTATTTTCACCCTCAGGAGAGGCTAAACCTGTCCGAGGGGTGGTTTCAGCTGAAGGTCCTGGTCACACTTATTGGGTAATGCAGGAGAATGGTGAAATTCAGTGTATTCCACAAAGAAATTTAACTTTAGCTGAAAGAGGTTAATTTCAAACTGTTGTACAACTACATCGCGTCCAAAGGAAGAATCAACGAGGAATCTACGGTGCACGAACCCTGAGATCCCTGAGAGCCCTGAGTCAACTAGGAGACCCTGAGAATCCCTGTTTCCCTTTTCTTCGCTTCGTTGGCGAAGGAATGAACTGTTTTCCATTTTTCTCATTTACTGATTTTCTTGGACTTTTGAATCATCTACATCTGAGCATAGCCGGAATGGACTATGAACTTTACTCACGAACTGTAAATATCGCTTTGGATTGGATGGACAGTATGAACAACCAATGAAATTGTTTAGAAGGGGTGGACTGTGGCCGGTTGATGTTGTCTCCTTAAGAAAGGGAATATGGTGGACGGAAGTTGGTAAACGGAAAGAATAATCTAAACTAATTTCACTGGTGAAGTGGGAGGAAGCACCTTCTGAACTAGGAGTGAGCTGGGAGTGAACTGGGCACTCCGGCACTCTATCGTCAGTCTTGCTTCCGCCTCTCCACAGTGCAGCAGCTCTGTCTGTGCTGGGCTTTCTGCCAAGGCTTCGGCCTTCAAACTGACAAACTTGATAAGGCCCGTATTAACTGCTTTCCAATTAACACAAAACTGCTTTTAACTTCTTTCTTTCTCTCTCTCTCTCTTCTAACCTATTCTGGGGAAAGGGGGGAGAGAGGGGAGAGAGGAGGTGGGGAACCCCCTCGGCAAGGGGGGCTACTCTCATTTCTGTGTTACTTTATTGTATATCTTTGTATATATTGTAGATATTGTAAATTTGTAAATATTCCCCTGCATATCCTACATTGCTTTGTAAATATAAAGCTCCACTGCTTTGCTAATTCAGCCTGTGAGTTTTTTTTTCCTTTCCCTTCTTTTTTTTTTTTTCTTTCCCTTTACCTCACAAGGGGGAAGGGAGGAGGCTTTTTGGCCTTACCCTTCCAACCCACCACAGCTTCACATAAGCAAAGACTTAGTTTTGCCTGGTCAAGTTAGAAATTTCTCATGAGTTCTGATTTCAAGAGTGTCAGGATTTCTCTTAGGGAGATATACTTTGAGAAATGCAGAACTGCATTGACAACTAGGGAAAACACAGGTTATTTCTTTTGGTTCATATAAATAAACCCCAAACAAACAAAAACCCAACAAAACCCAAAAACTGCACATAATTAAATTAGATACAAATGAATAAACAAACAGGGAACACTAGTAATGCCTATAATGGTTCAGTCAGTGGAAATAAGTGACATCTTTCATAGAATAGAATAGAATAGAATAGAATAGAATAGAATAGAATAGAATAGAATAGAATAGAATAGAATAGAATAGACAAAGTTGGAAAAGACCTTCAAAGTCATCACGTCCAACCCATCAACTAATCCAACCCACCTAAACAACTAAACCATGGCACCATGCACCCCATCAAGTCTCCTCCTGAACACCTCCAATGATGGTGACTCCACCACCTCCCCGGGCAGCCCATTCCATAGCGCAATCACTCTTTCTGTATAGAACTTCTTCCTAACATCCAACCTAAACCTCCCCTGGCGCAGCCTGAGACTGTGTCCTCTTGTTCTGGTACTGGGTGCCTGGGAGAAGAGACCAACACCCGCCTGTCTACAACCTCCCTTCAGGTAGTTGTAGAGAGCAATAAGGTTACCCCTGAGTCTCCTCCTCTCCAGGCTAAGCAACCCCAGCTCCCTCAGCCTCTCCTCATAGGGGTTGTGTTCCAAACCCCTCACCAACTTCGTTGCCCTTCTCTGGACTCGTTCCAGCAAGTCAACATCCTTCCTAAACTGAGGGGCCCAGAACTGGACACAGTACTCGAGGTGCGGCCTAACCAGTGCAGTGTAGAGGGGCAGAATGACCTCCCTACTCCTGCTGGCCACACTGTTCCTGATGCAGGCCAGGATGCCATTGGCCCTCTTGGCTGCCTGGGCACACTGCAGGCTCATGTTCAGCCTGCCATCGACCAATACCCCCAGGTCCCTCTCTACCTGGCTGCTCTCCAGCCACTCTGACCCCAGCCTGTAGCACTGCATGGGGTTGTTGTGGCCAATGTGCAGAACCCGGCACTTGGATGTGTTAAATCTCATGCCGTTGGATTCTGCCCATCTGTCCAGCCTGTCGAGGTCCCTCTGCACTGTGTCTCTATATGCAGTTACTGTACTGTCTCTATATGCAGTTATGTGACTTGATGGAAAACTGATTAAACCAGCTATGATGACTTTCATCTCTCTGAAATACGCATATTCAAAAATTATCTCTGTAGGCCTGTCAGTGGAGATCAATGAAGTGTTAGGGTTGGAAAGGACCTCAAGGATCATCCAGTTCCAACTGCCCTGCCATGGGCAGGGACACCTCACACTAGATGAGGTTGCCCAGAGCCACATCCAGCCTGGCCTTAAAAACCTCCAGAGATGGGGCCTCTACCCCTTTCCTGAGCAGCCTGTTCCAGTGTCTCACCACCCTCATGGTGAAGAACTTCTTTGTAACATCCTAGGTGTATAGGCACATCTAGGGAAATACTCATCACATGGAATTGGTCTCCTGGAGAGTGATTTAATATCCTGCTTTTATATGTGGACTACAGAGTTAGTCTACAGACAAAACTGACTTTTAGATGCATAAAGTTAGGGCAATATTATCCTATCTCTATCACATAGCTTTGAGACAGACAGGACAGTTAGTCACTGTGCAGCTCTCGAAGGCTCCACAATCCTTGTGTAGGTTACAAGGGCTGCTCTTCAGAAGTAGTTCTGCATTAATAGGCTGAGATGACTAAAATTTAATGAATCATCATGCATCCAGACATGGCACTTCAAGACGGTTTAATGACCATGATGGTTTTAGGTCAACAGTCAGGCTTGATGATTCCAGAGGTCTTTTCCAATCAAAATGATTCTATGATTCTAATTCAAAGCATCTCATTTTTCGGTGTTAGTTTCCTTAGGCTGTTTGAGTTTGACCTTCAGCCTCTCTCAGTGAAAAAAGCAATGCCCAATTTTATTCATTTATCTATTTAATCCAAACTGGTTAATTAGTTTCCTTGTAGCTTGAGCTTTGAAGGAATCAAAGACCTTAGTGTGAATTGTCAGTGGATCATGATGAAGTATCAGGATTCTCACTGCTAGATCTGTGTGCTCACTAAACAGCATACATTCAGGGACAATTTCTTCTGCACATTGACAGTTTGACAGACATGATTTTTTTTTCCCTGATCCTTACAAGAAATGACAAGATTTCTCAGACTTGCTAGAGATGCTAATTCCCAAAGTTCTGTATTGTGAGATTTTTATTAAAGCATTCCAGCATCACAGCATCCAGACTTGTGCCCTTCTAGTTGATAGTCAAGGGGGATATTTGTAGGACTGACTGCACAGTGACCTCAGTCTTTCAGCAGAAGCAAAAATGCCTCAGGGAAACTCAAGAGATTTATCATCATGCGGTTTGTTTACAGGAACTTTCAGGTACAACAGAGACTGACAGGTACTGTACCACACAGGTTAAACAGTAAAGAGCTTAGCAATAACAATATAGAATGACAGGCAGTCCAATATTTACATTGTATACTAAATTTCTCTCTGCTGGATGATGTTTAGAGTTCCCTAGAGCTGTTTTCCTTGATATGCTGACGTTGCTGGGCCTACAGTTCAACACACTGTACTGGGTAGTGATTCACAGGGCTTTTTTTCTCTCTTTATTATTTCTTAAAACTGGTCAAACTTTGCAGAAAGTTATATGTTTTAAGGAGGATCCAGCTTAGTAGATGTATGCCATACAGAGGTAGAATAAGGTAGAGAATATTTGCTAGCCACAATTTGGCTTTGCTGTTTAGTGTGTGTAAAGCAAGGGTAAAGTCCTCACTGTTGAACTGAAGAGCTGGTTAGCTGGAAGGCAGGTTCTAAGTAAGAATCTCAATTTTCCTT
Organism: Melanerpes formicivorus; assembly: GCF_026170545.1. Classification (NCBI taxonomy): domain Eukaryota; kingdom Metazoa; phylum Chordata; class Aves; order Piciformes; family Picidae; genus Melanerpes; species Melanerpes formicivorus. The sequence continues at coordinate 2,298,750 of NW_027142409.1, forward strand.
TGATGTGAAATATCTCTCTTAAGCCACCTACATGACCCGTTGCTGCAAAATCTGCACAGAAATACATTTCTCCTCCTAAACTTGCTGTGTGAAAGTAAGGGATGTATTGGTATCCTTACCGGACAGACAGGGCTCCGAGACTAATGTGGGAGTCCACAGACCTTCATGTAAAAGTTGAATTTTAGGAGATTGAAATTAAACCCTGAATTCCATGTGCACAGTCATTAAAATCTTTATGTAATACCCCAGGTATACAAAAGTTGTACAGTACAGTGAAGTTTCCATAAATGCATATTCAAGTCTTAGAGTGGGATGAATCACTCCCTGCATATTCTCCACTGACTACAAAAGGGAGCATCAGCTTCCAGATTAGACAGGGCACCTGTCTTGCAAACCTATAAGGATGAATGATCTAAATTTAGGGCTAAACATCTAAGCACTCAGGAGGCATGTCTTCAGGAGGAATCCCACCTTGGTATTTGCTGTTGGTTATGCAGGTCACTTTTTGCTAGCTTGCTGGCTGCTACGAGTAATCACACATCCTCAGATATACTGATGCTCTCTGGGATGTAGGTCTCAAAAAGTTCAGCAAGTAACTTAATTTGTGAATACAGATCAGAAACCATAACCCTTGAATCCAGGATAGGAAATGATTGGAATATTTTTCCATTCAATAATAGCCATAAATGGTTCCAGAGTTTGTTTCAAAATATTTTGCAATCACTAGGTAATTTTTGGCAGTTTTACCAGTCAAGACATTTCAAGTTCAACCATACCTGGAGGTGTTCAAGAGGGGATTTGACACGGCACTTAGTACCATGGTTTAGTCATGAGGTCTGTGGTGACAGGTTGGACTTGATGATCTTTGAGGTCTCTTACAACCTTGGTGATTCTGTGATTCACAAATATCTCCCTCAGGTTCAGTACTTTCTAAATGCTTTGCTTTATTTACTGCTTTTACCTGTTCAAAAAGTTACTGTGTCTGTACCTAGAGATGATACCACTTTTTCTAATTCTGGATGTTGAATATTTGTGTACTTATGCAAGTAATTGCTGTTCATGAAAAATAAAATACAGTTATATATGAAATGCAACACTTCAGAGTGTCTGCTCTCTTAAACAAGGAAAATAATATAATTTACAAGGTAGATGATAGTAGAGAGAAAAAACAAACAAACAAACAACAGAACACACAAAACCTGTAATGTAAAAGTCACTGTTTTCAGGAATTATGTATACATATATCTCTATATACTACATATTATATATATCTATATATGCTATATACATGTATACATATATACACAGATATGTATATGAAAAAACTAATGCATGGCCTTCTGATCACCCATTCTTGAAATAAACCATGAGCAAAAAGGACACAGAAATGACACCTATAACACCTATATAATAGTGTCTGAAGGCCAAAAGCCCCACCCAACTATTGGGTTTACAAATTGGTGGTTGCTTGAAGTTGACTGCAAACCACATTGGATTGTGTGGATTGTGTGGATTGTGTGGAATATGCAGCTCTCAAACCACACAAGAATGGAGAGTATTACAGTAGCTGTTACTGTGGATGTTTACAGAAATCTGAAAAGTGCAAGGGATAAACATAACAAAAAAAACCCCACCTTTCCAGATTGCTGTACAACTTCCTAAAAATATACACTGCCACTGAAGGCTGGCTAGATTGAAAAGACACATTTTCTGAAGTAGTGTGACCGTTTGAGGCTATGCCTTTAAGAGAGGGACACCATGGCCGAATGTTTTATAAACAAAAGACAGGTCTAAACTAATTTCATTGGTGGATAGGCAGAGTACTGCCTTAAGTTTTGATTCCCAGTGAGACTTGTCTCAGTCTTGCACTTCTTCCCCCTCCTTTCGCAGCTTACAGCTTCTGGGCTTTTGGCCAGACTGACCTTGGACAGATAAGGCCTCTACTAACACATTCTGCTTTAATTAACAATTGCTCTTTTTCTCTCTTTCTAACCCTCTTTGGGGAAAAAAGGGAGAAAAGGGGGGCATGGGGGGAGGAACCCTCCTCAGCAGAGGAGGGAATTTCATTCCTGTATTACTTTGTTGTATATTTCTGTGTATATATTGTAAATACTGCAAATTATGTATACATATATATGCTGCAGCCCTGCTTGTAAATACAGCACATTTCCTTTTGCTTATTCAGCTGTCGTTTTCTTTCATTTTTTTTCCCCTTCACTCATGGGGGGGGAGAAGGCTGAGGCCTTCCCCTCAACCCTCGACATTTTTTTCTTGGCTTCCCACCGTGCGGCAGATAATTAGCTTGATTTATTTCTTTATTGCTTCATTGCTTTATAGCCGGATTAGCAAAACATGAAGGTGCTGTGGATATTGGAGCACTTGTTTTTTTCAATTTTTGGGACTCTGGTTTACAGATATTGTTTGGGTTTGATTCTGGATTACCTGGGTAAATATTTGATGCGGACAATTTATTTGTGGTGTATGTATCGAGTCAAACTTCTTTATGCATGCTGCGTTAATTTCTTCTGGCCAGCGAGATACAGGAAATGTGACCTCTAGCACTCTCCCGATTGAGTTAAAGGAGTTTAAGATCCCAGTAGGGGAAAGAGTAACTTTAAGTGATGGCTGGGATCCAAAGGCGATTTATTTGATGTGTGTAAATCTGCTCCTGGTGATGGTGATTGCATATTTGCTGTTTTCCTTGAGTCGGGACAGAATGGTGTTCAAAACGTGTTTTATTATTAAAAATACATCAAATAGAAACCGGCGTGGCTCTGGGTCAGTCCCAGAGACATCTAGTGATGAGGAGTGTGGAGAATCTGTGTCAGTTAAAAAGAAAGCTAAAAAGTTAATTGGAAAAGCTGCTGTGAATGGTTTTGCCGCTGATTCTGGAAAGCTGCCAGGGGCAGCAGCAACTACCAACATGGTGGCTCCTCCTTCTCCTCCTCCTTCTTCTTCCTCGGCCATTAATGGGGCAAGGTCATTTCCGCCCACTCTCGCGGTGGGACCAGAAGCCACTGCCCCAGCAGCTGATTTGTCGCAGAACCAGTCAGATTCTGTTAAGGTGGCTGTAAATTCAAATACAGCTCCAGTTAAAGTGGCTGTTTTAAAGACTAGAAGTGCAAAGACCAGAGCTGATCCAGGAGCTAATGGAGGAGAAGAGCAGGAGAATGATCCTGGTGAGGGACCCTCTACTAGAAAAGATCCTGCTGAGGAGGAAGAAAAGATTTGTTTTAAAGATCGAGCTGACTTAGTGAGAACAAAACAGGATAGAGATGCAGCTAGGACGGGGGCTGGCAAAGGCGGTTCTCAGCTTAAAGAGATCCTTGAGAGAGTGGCAGCAGGATTATGGGGACAACAAGTTCAGGAAGAGGAAAAGTCAGATGACCTTTCCAACTGTTCTTCAACATGCAAAGAGTTACAAATGTCTGTAAAGATTACACCAGGGCAGATAAGGAGCCAGTTCTAGCTTGACTTACTAAATGTTATGATACAGGTGCTCCAGCTCTAACAGTTGGAAACAAGTCAGCAGCTCAGTTAGGAACTCTCTCGAGGGATAATGGAATAGATAGACATCTAGGCAAGGTTCTCGGTAAGGTTAATCTGTGGATACGCCTTTTAATGGCGGTTGCCCTGAGATACCCTTCCCGAGATGATCTTCCATGGAATCCTAAATCCTGGACTACCATAGATGAGGGAATTAAGCACCTGAGAGAATTTGCTGTTAGAGAGCTACTCTATGGTGAACATGAAACTGTGAATCCTGATGACATTCCTGTGGGTATTGGTCTTGCTAAAAAGCTCATCAAACTTGCTCCTTCTAATTATGCAAACATTCTGGCAAGCAGAATTGTGTCAAGAAATTATGGTGGAGCTCCTCCAACGGTTGGCCAATTCAGTGATCAAATGAGACAATTGGAGGATAGCATGACACGTGGTTCTTTGGTTGAAGCCATTGAAACTCTGTCTGGAAAAATTGAGAGTTTGCATGAAGGATCTGAAAGATTCCATATACCAATTGGCACAAAATGATAATTCTAATTCTTCCTCCAGGTGGATACAAGTTTCATCTGTGAGGAACATGCGTACTCCAAGGAGGTCATTCCAAAACAGATCAAATCAAAACAGACCACCAAGACAATCACGTAGGACCATTTGGATAACTCTGCGTGATCAGTTTGGTGAGAACATGAACCGGTGGGATGGCCAACCAACTTCTAATCTTTTCAGGAGACTGAGGGAACTGCAGAGTGTCAGAACCCGAGGTAGCAATACCAGAAGGGTAGCTGTTACTTCCACAGTTCCCCAGAACAACTCTAGTAGCTCCAACAGTGGCTCCAGTTCTAACACTGCACACTGTGCTCAATGCACATGTGGGCATGTTCCCCATAACTAGGGGTGCCCTACCTCCTGCCAGGGGGAGGAGAGGGATAACAGAGATAATAGAATCTATTGGGATGTTGTAGCCGGTTGACGTTGCCCCCTTAAGAAAGGGAATATGGTGGACGGAAGTTGGTAAACGGAAGGAATAGTCTAAACTAATTTCATTGGTGAAGTGGGAGGAAGCACCTTCTGAGCTGGGACTATACTGGGTTTTTCCAGCACCCTATCTTCAGTCTTGCTTCCGCCTTTTCTTCGTGCAGCAGCTCTGCCTGTGCTGGGCTTTCTGCCAAGGCCTCGGCCTTGAAAACAAGATACCAGGCCTGTATATTAACTCCTTTCCAATTAACACAAACTGCTTCTAACTTTTTTTTCCTCACTTTTCTTTCTCTTTCTATCCCATTCTGGGGAAAGGGGGGAGAGAGGGGAGAGCGGAGGTGGGGAACCCCTCTCTGTCCGAGGGGGGTCACTCTCATTTCTGTGTTACTCTGTTGTATATCTTTGTATATATTGTAGATATTGTAAATTTGTAAATATTCCCCTGCATACCTTACATTGCTTTGTAAATATAGCTCCACTCCTTTGCTAATTCAGCTTGTGACTTTTTTTTTTTCCTTTCCCTTCAATTTTTTTTTCCCTTTTACCTTACAAGGGGGAAGGGAGGAGGCTTCTCGGCCTTACCCTTCCAAACCCACCACATTTTTTTTATTGGCGCCCAATGTGGGGCAGATAATTAGTTCAATTTATTATTTGATTGATTTAGTGTTTTCTAGCTGAATTAGCAAACATGAAGGTATTGTGGTTTGTGGAGCGATTATTCTTTTCAATTTTTGGGGCTCTGATTTACAGATATTGTTTGGGTTTGATTTTGGATTACCTGGGTAAATATTTGGTGCGGACAATTTATATGTGGGTTATGTATAGAGTTAAATTATGGTATGGAAAATGTATTAATTTCCTATGGCCAGTGAGATACAGGAATGTTACCTCCACCACTCACCCAATTGAGAGACAGGGTTTTAAGATTCCGCCTGAGGAGACAGTAACTTTAGGTGATGCCTGGGATCCAAAGGTGATTTATTTCATGTGTATAATCCTGCTCTCAGTGATAATTAACGTGTATCTCCTGATTTCTTTGCGGCGAGAGAGAAAGGTGTCCAGGGCTTGTTTTGTTATTAAAACTAGATCAAAGAGAAAACGCCGTGGCTCTCGGTCAGTCCCAGAGTCATCTAGTGACGAGGACTGTGGAGAACCCGTGTCAGTCAAAAAGGAGGCTAAAAAGTTAATTGGTAAGGCAGCTCTAAATGACTTTGCTGATTTTAGCAAGCAGCCAAGGGCATCGGCTGGTATCAACATGGCACCTACTCCTTCTCCCACTCCTTCTCCTTCTTCTTCTTCTCCGTCGGCCATTAACGGAGCAACGTCACTTCCACCCACTCCCTCAGTGGGACCGGAAGTCACTGCCCCAGCAGCCGATTTATCTCAGGACCTGTCAGCTTCCATTAAGGTGGCTGTAAATTCAAACACAGCTCCAGTTAAGGTGGCTCCTTTAAAGACTAGAGGTGGAAAGGGCAAAGATGGAGAAGAAGAGGAGGAGACTGATCCTGGTGAGGGGCCCTCTGCTCTAAAAGATCCTGCTGAGGAGGAAGAGAAGGTTTGTTTTAAAGATCTAGCTAACCTAGTGAGATCAAAGCAGGATAGAGATGAGGTTAGGAAGGCAGCTGGCAAAGGTGGTTCTCAGCTTAAAGAGATCCTTAGGAGAATGACAGCAGGATTATATGGACAAAGAATTCAGGGAGACGAGGAAGATGATATTACGGACTGTTCTTCGCCCCGTGAGGAATTGCGTTATGTCCGTAAAGATTTCACCAGGGCAGATAAGGAGCCAGTTCTAGCTTGGCTTAGTAGGTGTTATGATACAGGTGCTTCAGCTCTAACAGTTGGAGACAAGTCAGCAGCTCAGTTAGGAACTCTCTCAAGGGACAATGGAATAGATAGACATCTAGGCAGAGCCCTCGGTAAGGTTAATCTGTAGATACGCCTTTTAATAGCGGTTGCCCTGAGATACCCTTCCAGAGATGATCTCCCATGGAATCCTAAACCCTGGACTACCATAGATGAGGGTAGATCATCAAACTTGCCCCTTCTAATTATGCAAACATTCTGGCAAGCAGAATTGTGTCAAGAAGTTATGGTGGAGTTTCTCCTACGGTTGGCCAATTCAGTGATCAAATGAGACAATTGGAGGATAGCATGACACGTGGTTCTTTGGTTTCAGCCATTAAAACTATGTCTGGTGATATACAGAATTGCATAAGAGAGTTAAAAGATGAATTTAGAAATTCCATATCCCAATTGGCACAAAGGGATAGTTTCAATTCTTCCTCCAGGTGGGTACAAGTCTCATCTCTGAGGAATACACGTCCTCCAAGGAGGTCATTCCAAAACAGGACATTCCAAAACAGGTCGTTCCAAAACAGACCACCAAGGCAATCACGTGGAACTATTTGGATAACTCTGCGTGATCAGTTTGGTGAGAACATGAACCGCTGGGATGGCCAACCAACTGCTAATCTTTTCAGGAGACTGAGGGAATTGCAAAGTGGCAGGACCCAAGGTAGCAATACCAGAAGGGTAGCTGTTACTTCCACAGTTCCCCAGAACGACTCTTATGGCTCCAACAGTGGCTCCAGTTATAACATGCAAAGTTATAACCCTGCAAACTATGTGCAATGCACATGTGCGCATGTTCCCCATAACTAGGGGTGCCCTGCCTCCCGCCAGGGGGAGGAGAGGGATAACAGAGATAATAGAATCTATTGGGATGTGTACATCCAGTGGCCTGGCACTTCACAATTTCGGAAGTACAGGGCCTTGGTTGACACAGGAGCTCAGTGCACCATAATACCATCAAATTATCAGGGATCAGAGTCTATAACTATTCTGGGAGTCACTGGTGGATCTCAAGAGTTAAGTAAAGTAGAGGTTAATATAAGTTTAACTGGTAAACAATGGAGGAAGCATACAGTTGTGACCGGACCTGATGCACCTTGTATTTTGGGAATTGATTTTCTGAGAGAAGGGCGTTTCAAAGACCCTAGAGGTTACAAATGGGCTTTTGGAGTAGCTTCTATAGAAATTGATGGACAAAAAATGAAGCTATTTGCCAGACCTGAGCTTTCTGATGAATCTGCAGTTGTGGGACAACATAAGATACAGGACATTAAATTGCCGGTTGCTTCTCAGACTGTGCATCACAGACAATACAGAACCAACCGTGACTCTTTGTTGCCCATTCAGAATTTGATTCGTCAGTTGGAGAGTCAGAAAGTCGTCAGCAAAACTCATTCACCTTTCAACAGTCCAGTGTGGCCTGTGCGAAAGCAGAATGGAGACTGGAGTCTGACGGTAGACTACCGAGCCCTAAATGAAGTAACGCCACCTATGAGTGCAGCAGTACCAGACAAGATGGAACTTCAATATGAGCTGGAATCCAAAGAGGCCAAATGGTATGCTACCATAGACATTGCTAATGCATTTTTCTCTATTCCCATAGCAGAGAAATGCAGGCCTCAGTTTGCTTTCATATGCAGAGGAATCCAGTACACTTTCAACAGATTGCCAATGGGCTGGATCCACAGCTCAAGCATCTGTCATGCGGTGATCCTGGATGCTCTGGAGAAAGGTGATGCTCCAGAACACATCCAGTTCATTGATGATATCATCGTCTGGGGTAAAACTGCTGAAGAAGTCTACAAGAAAGGTAGCAATATCATTGAAATTCTTCTGAATGCAGGTTTTGCCATCAAGCGAGACAAGGTGAAAGGACCTACCACAGAGATTCAGTTTCTGGGAGTGCGGTGGCAGGATGGACGCCGACACATTCCAGTGGATGTGGTAAATAGAGTCTCTACCATGGCAAGTCCCACAAACAAGCAAGAGACCCTACGTTTCTTGGGGATAGTGGGATTTTGGAGACTGCACATTCCTGGATGCAGTTACATTGTGAAACCTCTGTATGATGTGACTCGAAAGAGAAACAGTTTCCACTGGGGACCTGAACAACAAGCAGCCTTTGACCAGATAAAGCAAGAGGTAGTTCAAGCAATGGGTCTGGGACCTGTCCGAGATGGTCCAGACATTAAGAACATTTTGTACATGACTGCAAGTGACCATGGTCCAACCTGGTGATTGTGGCAAAAAGCTCCAGGTGAGACACGTGGACGACCTCTTGGTCTCTGGAGTCGAGGTTACAGAGGTTCAGAGGCTAATTATACTCCAACAGAGAAAGAGTTTCTAGCTGCCTATGAAGGAGTAAAAGCAGCTTCTGGAGTAATTGGAACTGAATCACAACTTCTCTTAGCTCCCAGATTGCCAGTTTTGAATTGGATGTTCAAATGCAAAGGCTCCACACCACATCATGCCACAGACTCAACCTGGTCTAAGTGGATGGCTCTGATAACACAGAGAGCTCAAATGGGAAATCTTGAGAGACCTGGTCTAGTGGAGGTGATTTCAAGTTGGCCTGAAGGTACCAACTGTGCTAAACCTCCAGAGGAGAAAGTAACTCGTGCTGAGGAGACTCCTCCTTACAATGATCTTTCTGATGATGAAAAGAAATATGCTTTGTTCTGTGACCGTTTGAGGCTGTGCCTTTAAGAAAGGGAATATGGTGGATGGAAGTTGGTGAATGAAAAGAACAATCTAAACTAATTTCATTGGTAGAGTGGGAGGAAGCACCTTCTGAACTGGGAGTGCAGGAGGGTATCCTGGGCATTCCGGCACTTTATCTTCAGTCTTTCTTCCGCTTCTCCTTTTGGCAGCAGCTTGCAGATCCTGGGCTTTTGGCCAAGGCTCCTGCCTTGACACTGAGAAGCTACCAAGGCTTCTGTTAACTCCTTTCCAATTATCACAACTACTTCTATCTTTTTTTTCTCGTTCTCTCTCTTTCTAACCCGCTCTGGAGAAAAGGGGGAGAGAGGGGGAGAGAGGAGGTGGGGAACCCCTTCAGCAGAGGGAGGAACTCTCATTTCTGTGTTCCTTTATTGTATATCTTTGTATATATTGTAGATATTGTAAATTTGTATATATTTCCCCAGCATATCCTACATTGCTTTGTAAATATACAGCTCCACTGCTTTGCTAATTCAGCTGTGAGGTTTTTTTTCCCTTTCCCTTCAATTTTCTTTCCCTTTACAGGGGGGAGGGAGGAGGCTTTTGGGCCTTACCCTTCCAACCCTCGACATTTTTTTTTCTTGGCTTAGCCAACGTGGGGCAGATAATTAGTTTAATTCATTACTTGATTGATTTAGTGTTTTCTAGCTGAATTAGCAAACATGAAGGTGTTGTGGTTTGTAGAGCAATTATTCTTTTCAATTTTTGGGGCTCTGGTTTACAGATATTGTTTGGGTTTGATTTTGGATTACCTGCGTAAATATTTGGAACGGACAATTTATATGTGGGTTATGTATAGAGTTAGAGTATGGTATGGAAAATGTATTGATTTATTATGGCCAGCGTGATACAGAAATGTTACCTCCACCACTCTCCCGATTGAGATAAAGGGTTTTAGGATTCCGCCTGAGGAGACAGTAACTTTAGGTGATGCCTGGGATCCAAAGGTGATTTATTTCATGTGTATAATCCTGCTCTCAGTGATAATTAACGTGTATCTCCTGATTTCTTTGCGGCGAGAGAGAAAGGTGTCCAGACCGTGTTTTGCTATTAAAACCAGATCAAAAAGAAAACGCCGTGGCTCTGGATCAGTCCCAGAGTCATCTAGTGATGAGGACTGTGGAGAACCCGTGTCAGTCAAAAAGGAGGCTAAAAAGTTAATTGGTAAAGCAGCTCTAAATGACTTGGCTGATTCTGGCAAGCTGCCAAGGGCGTCGGCTGGTATCAACATGGCGCCTACTCCTTCTCCTCCTCCTTCTTATCCGTCAGCCATTAATGGAGCAACGTCATTTCCGCCCACTCCCTCGGTGGGACCAGAAGTCACCGCCCCAGCAGCTGATTTATCTCAGGACCTGTCAGCTTCCATTAAGGTGGCTGTAAATTCAAACACAGCTCCAGTTAAGGTGGCTGTTTTAAAGACTAGAGGTGCAAAGGCCAAAGATGGAGAAGAAGAGCTGGAGACTGATCCTGGTGAGGGGCCCTCTACTCTAAGAAATCCTGCTGAGGAGGAAGAGAAGGTTTGTTTTAAAGATCTAGCTAACCTAGTGAGATCAAAGCAGGAAAGAGATGAAGTTAGGAAAGGAGCTGGCAAAGGTGGTTCTCAGCTTAAAGAGATCCCTGAGAAAATGACAGGAGGATTATTTGGACAAAAAGTTCAGGGAGAAGAAGAGGAAGATGATATTTTAGAGTATTCGTCACCACGTCAGGAATTGCGAAATGTCCGTAAAGATTTCACCAGGGCAGATAAGGAGCCAGTTCTAGCTTGGCTTAGTAGGTGTTATGATACAGGTGCTCCAGCTCTAACAGTTGGAGACAAGTCAGCAGCTCAGTTAGGAACTCTCTCGAGGGATAATGGAATAGATAGACATCTAGGCAGGGCTCTCGGTAAGGTTAATCTGTGGATATGCCTTTTAATGGCAGTTGGCCTGAGATACCCTTCCCGAGATGATCTTCCATGGAACCCTAAACCCTGGACTACCATAGATGAGGGAATTAAACGCTTGAGAGAATTTGCTGTTAGAGAGCTACTCTATGGTGAACATGAAACTCTGAATCCTGATGACATTCCTGTGGGTATTGGTCTTGCTAAAAAGATCATCAAACTTGCTCCTTCTAATTATGCAAACATTCTGGCAAGCAGAATTGTGTCAAGAAATTGTGGTGGAGCTTCTCCTACAGTTGGCCAATTCACTGATGAAATGAGACAATTGCAGGATAGCATGACACGTGTTTCTTTGGTTTCGGCCATTAAAACTATGTCTGGTGTCACCGGCTGAGGCTGTCCTCTTAAGAAAGGGAATATGGTGGACGGAAGTTGGTAAACGGAAAGAATAATCTAAACTAATTTCATTGGTGAAGTGGGAGGAAGCACCTTCTGAACTGGGAGTGAACTGGAAAATGGAGAGCCAGAAAGTCGTCAGCAAAACTCATTCACCTTTCAACAGTCCAGTGTGGCCTGTGCGGAAGCAGAATGCAGACTGGCGTCTGACAGTAGACTACCGAGCCCTAAATGAAGTAACACCACCTATGAGTGCAGCAGTGACTGACATGATGGAGCTACAGTATGAGCTGGAATCCAAAGAGGCCAAATGGTATGCTACCATAGACATTGCTAATGCATTTTTCTCTATTCCCATAGCAGAGGAATGCAGGCCTCAGTTTGCTTTCACCTGGAGAGGAATCCAGTACACTTTCAACAGATTGCCAATGGGCTGGATCCACAGCTCAAGCATCTGTCATGCAGTGATCCATGATGCTCTGGAGAAAAGCGGTGCTCCAGAACACATCCAGTTCATCGATGATATCATCGTCTGGGGTAAAACTGCTGAAGAAGTCTACAAGAAAGGTAACAAAATCATAGACATTCTTCTGAATGCAGGTTTTGCCATCAAGTGAGACAAGGTGAAAGGACCTACCACAGAAATTCAGTTTCTGGGAGTGCGGTGGCAGGATGGACGCCGACACATTCCAGTGGATGTGGTAAATAGAGTCTCTACCATGGCAAGTCCCACAAACAAGCAAGAGACCCTACGTTTCTTGGGGATAGTGGGATTTTGGAGACTGCACATTCCTGGATACAGTCAGATTGTGAAACCTCTGCATGATGTGACTCGAAAGAGAAACCATTTCCACTGGGGACCTGAACAACAAGCAGCCTTTGACCAGATAAAGCAAGAGGTAGTTCAAGCAATGGGTCTGGGACCTGTCCGAGATGGTCCAGACATTAAGAACATTTTGTACATGGCTGCAAGTGACGATGGTCCAACCTGGTGCTTGTGGCAAAAAGCTCCAGGTGAGACACGTGGACGACCTCTTGGTTTCTGGAGTCGAGGTTACAGAGATTCAGAGGCTAACTATACTCCAACAGAGAAAGAAATCTTAGCTGCCTATGAAGGAGTAAAAGCATCTTCTGAAGTAATTGGAACTGAATCACAACTTCTTCTAGCTCCCAGATTACCAGTTTTGAACTGGATGTTCAAAGGCAAAGGCTCCACACCACATCATGCCACAGACTCAACCTGGTCTAAGCGGATGGCTCTGATAACACAGAGAGCTCGAATGGGAAATCTTGAAAGGCCTGGTCTAGTGGAGGCGATCTCAAGTTGGCCTGAAGGCATCAACTGTGCTAAACCTCCTGAGGAGAAAGTGACTCGTGCTGAGGAAGCTCCTCCTTACAATGACCTTTCTGATGATGAAAAGAAATACGCTTTGTTCACAGACGGTTCCTGTCGTCTTGTTGGAAACAAGCGAAGGTGGAAGTCTGCAGTGTGGAGTCCAACATGCCGAGTTGCAGAGGCGAAGGATGGAGAAGGAGAATCCAGTCAGTTCGCAGAGGTAAAAGCTGTCCAGCTAGCTCTCGACGTGGCTGAACATGAGAGATGGCCAAAGCTCAATCTCTACACCGACTCATGGATGGTAGCCAATGCTCTATGGGGTTGGCTAAAGAACTGGAAGAAGAGTGGTTGGCAGAGAAAAGGAAAACCCATTTGGGCAGCCATCCTGTGGCAGGACATTGCTGACCGAATCGAGAGAATTCCAGTGAAAGTGAGACACATCGATGCTCACATTCCTAAGAGCAAAGCTACTGAGGAACAGCAACACAACCATCAGGCAGATCTAGCTGCAAAGGATTCTCAAGTAGACATGGACTCTAATCTTGATCTCGACTGGAAACAGCGAGGTGAGATATTCTTAGCTCGGTGGGCTCATGATTCGTCAAGACATCAAGGCAGAGATGCAACATACTTGTTGCAGATCCATAGACATTTCCATGGATGCTATCACACAAGTCATCCATGACTGTGACATTTGTGCTGCTATTAAGCAGGCAAAACGACTTAAGCCATTGTGGTATGGTGACAGATGGTCCAAGTACAAGTATGGTGAAGCTTGGCAGATTGACTACATCACTCTACCACGTTCTCGTTCTGGTAAGCAATACGTGCTTACTATGGTAGAGGCAAACACTGGATGGTTGGAAACTTATCCAGTTCCACATGTGACTGCACGCAACACCATTCTAGGTCTGGAGAGACAGATCCTGTGGAGACACGGAACTCCAGAGAGGATTGAGTCAGACAACGGTACTCATTTCAAGAACAACCTTGTAAAGAGCTGGGCAAAAGAGCACGGTATTGAGTGGATATTCCACATTCCCTACTATGCACCAGCTTCAGGGAAGATTGAACGCTACAACGGTTTGTTGAATACCACTCTTAAAGCCATGGGGGGTGGATCTTTGAAAAACTGAGAAAAACATTTAGCACAAGCAACCTGGCTGGTAAATAGTAGAGGTTCAGTGAACCGAGCTGGACCTGCACATTCAGATTTGCTACGAAAAGTAGAAGGTGACAGAGTTCCTGTTGTTAGAGAAAAGAATTTGTTAGGTAAAACTGTTTGGGTATTTTCACCCTCAGGAGAGGCTAAACCTGTCCGAGGGGTGGTTTCAGCTGAAGGTCCTGGTCACACTTATTGGGTAATGCAGGAGAATGGTGAAATTCAGTGTATTCCACAAAGAAATTTAACTTTAGCTGAAAGAGGTTAATTTCAAACTGTTGTACAGCTACATCGCGTCCAAAGGAAGAATCAATGAGGAATCTACGGTGCACGAACCCTGAGATCCCTGAGAGCCCTGAGTCAACTAGGAGACCCTGAGAATCCCTGTTTCCCTTTTCTTCGCTTCGTTGGCGAAGGAATGAACTGTTTTCCATTTTTCTCATTTACTGATTTTCTTGGACTTTTGAATCATCTACATCTGAGCATAGCCGGAATGGACTATGAACTTTACTCACGAACTGTAAATATCGCTTTGGATTGGATGGACAGTATGAACAACCAATGAAATTGTTTAGAAGGGGTGGACTGTGGCCGGTTGATGTTGTCTCCTTAAGAAAGGGAATATGGTGGACGGAAGTTGGTAAACGGAAAGAATAATCTAAACTAATTTCACTGGTGAAGTGGGAGGAAGCACCTTCTGAACTGGGAGTGAGCTGGGAGTGAACTGGGCACTCCGGCACTCTATCTTCAGTCTTGCTTCCGCCTCTCCACAGTGCAGCAGCTCTGTCTGTGCTGGGCTTTCTGCCAAGGCTTCGGCCTTCAAACTGACAAACTTGATAAGGCCCGTATTAACTGCTTTCCAATTAACACAAAACTGCTTTTAACTTCTTTCTTTCTCTCTCTCTCTCTTCTAACCTATTCTGGGGAAAGGGGGGAGAGAGGGGAGAGAGGAGGTGGGGAACCCCCTCGGCATGGAGGGCTACTCTCATTTCTGTGTTACTTTATTGTATATCTTTGTATATATTGTAGATATTGTAAATTTGTAAATATTCCCCTGCATATCCTACATTGCTTTGTAAATATAAAGCTCCACTGCTTTGCTAATTCAGCCTGTGAGTTTTTTTTTCCTTTCCCTTCATTTTTTTTTTTCTTTCCCTTTACCTCACAAGGGGGAAGGGAGGAGGCTTTTTGGCCTTACCCTTCCAACCCACCACAGCTTCACATAAGCAAAGACTTAGTTTTGCCTGGTCAAGTTAGAAATTTCTCATGAGTTCTGATTTCAAGAGTGTCAGGATTTCTCTTAGGGAGATATACTTTGAGAAATGCAGAACTGCATTGACAACTAGGGAAAACACAGGTTATTTCTTTTGGTTCATATAAATAAACCCCAAACAAACAAAAACCCAACAAAACCCAAAAACTGCACATAATTAAATTAGATACAAATGAATAAACAAACAGGGAACACTAGTAATGCCTATAATGGTTCAGTCAGTGGAAATAAGTGACATCTTTCATAGAATAGAATAGAATAGAATAGAATAGAATAGAATAGAATAGAATAGAATAGATAAAGTTGGAAAAGACCTTCAAGGTCATCACGTCCAACCCATCAACTAATCCAACCCACCTAAACAACTAAACCATGGCACCATGCACCCCATCAAGTCTCCTCCTGAACACCTCCAATGATGGTGACTCCACCACCTCCCCGGGCAGCCCATTCCATAGCGCAATCACTCTTTCTGTATAGAACTTCTTCCTAACATCCAACCTAAACCTCCCCTGGCGCAGCCTGAGACTGTGTCCTCTTGTTCTGGTACTGGGTGCCTGGGAGAAGAGACCAACACCCGCCTGTCTACAACCTCCCTTCAGGTAGTTGTAGAGAGCAATAAGGTTACCCCTGAGTCTCCTCCTCTCCAGGCTAAGCAACCCCAGCTCCCTCAGCCTCTCCTCATAGGGGTTGTGTTCCAAACCCCTCACCAACTTCGTTGCCCTTCTCTGGACTCGTTCCAGCAAGTCAACATCCTTCCTAAACTGAGGGGCCCAGAACTGGACACAGTACTCGAGGTGCGGCCTAACCAGTGCAGTGTAGAGGGGCAGAATGACCTCCCTACTCCTGCTGGCCACACTGTTCCTGATGCAGGCCAGGATGCCATTGGCCCTCTTGGCTGCCTGGGCACACTGCAGGCTCATGTTCAGCCTGCCATCGACCAATACCCCCAGGTCCCTCTCTACCTGGCTGCTCTCCAGCCACTCTGACCCCAGCCTGTAGCACTGCATGGGGTTGTTGTGGCCAATGTGCAGAACCCGGCACTTGGATGTGTTAAATCTCATGCCGTTGGATTCTGCCCATCTGTCCAGCCTGTCGAGGTCCCTCTGCACTGTGTCTCTATATGCAGTTACTGTACTGTCTCTATATGCAGTTATGTGACTTGATGGAAAACTGATTAAACCAGCTATGATGACTTTCATCTCTCTGAAATACGCATATTCAAAAATTATCTCTGTAGGCCTGTCAGTGGAGATCAATGAAGTGTTAGGGTTGGAAAGGACCTCAAGGATCATCCAGTTCCAACTGCCCTGCCATGGGCAGGGACACCTCACACTAGATGAGGTTGCCCAGAGCCACATCCAGCCTGGCCTTAAAAACCTCCAGAGATGGGGCCTCTACCCCTTTCCTGAGCAGCCTGTTCCAGTGTCTCACCACCCTCATGGTGAAGAACTTCTTTGTAACATCCTAGGTGTATAGGCACATCTAGGGAAATACTCATCACATGGAATTGGTCTCCTGGAGAGTGATTTAATATCCTGCTTTTATATGTGGACTACAGAGTTAGTCTACAGACAAAACTGACTTTTAGATGCATAAAGTTAGGGCAATATTATCCTATCTCTATCACATAGCCTTGAGACAGACAGGACAGTTAGTCACTGTGCAGCTCTCGAAGGCTCCACAATCCTTGTGTAGGTTACAAGGGCTGCTCTTCAGAAGTAGTTCTGCATTAATAGGCTGAGATGACTAAAATTTAATGAATCATCATGCATCCAGACATGGCACTTCAAGACGGTTTAATGACCATGATGGTTTTAGGTCAACAGTCAGGCTTGATGATTCCAGAGGTCTTTTCCAATCAAAATGATTCTATGATTCTAATTCAAAGCATCTCATTTTTCGGTGTTAGTTTCCTTAGGCTGTTTGAGTTTGACCTTCAGCCTCTCTCAGTGAAAAAAGCAATGCCCAATTTTATTCATTTATCTATTTAATCCAAACTGGTTAATTAGTTTCCTTGTAGCTTGAGCTTTGAAGGAATCAAAGACCTTAGTGTGAATTGTCAGTGGATCATGATGAAGTATCAGGATTCTCACTGCTAGATCTGTGTGCTCACTAAACAGCATACATTCAGGGACAATTTCTTCTGCACATTGACAGTTTGACAGACATGTTCCTGTTCCTGTTGTTAGAGAAAAGAATTTGTTAGGTAAAACTGTTTGGGTATTTTCACCCTCAGGAGAGGCTAAACCTGTCCGAGGGGTGGTTTCAGCTGAAGGTCCGGGTCACACTTATTGGGTAATGCAAGAGAATGGTGAAATTCAGTGTATTCCACAAAGAAATTTAACTTTAGCTGAAAGAGTTTAATTTCAAACTGTTGTGCAGCTACATCGCGTCTGTAGGAAGAATCTACGAGGAATCTATGGTGCACAAACCCTGAGCACCCTGAGAGCCCTGAGTCAACTAAGAGACCCTGAGAATCCCTGTTTTCCTTTTCTTTGCTTCGTCAGCGAAGGGATAAACTGTTTTCCATTTGTCAAGGTCCGGAGACACTAGATGTCTCGGTCCGGAGACACAGTTCTTTTAAATATTCCCGTGTTGTGAAATTAAAGGCACAAACGAGGCCAAAGTATCAACAGCTAGACTATTTATTAGATAAAGTGGACATAAGAAGGGAGAGGGAGAAAATGGAGAAAGTGGACATAAAAAGGGAAAGGGAGAAAAGAGAGAGAGAGAGACGAGAGATAGAAGAGGAAAGGAATTATATTACCACACCCCTCATCCCCCCCAAGATAAAGTCTGTGGAGGAAAGGTGCTGCAGGAGATGTTGGGTTTGTAGAGAAACCGTGGTGAGGCTTTTGCTGGAGAACAGCTGTGGTCCTCTGGGGAGATGTTGGGTTGATACAGGAACAGTGCTGAGGCTCCTCTGGGCAGCCTGGGTCTGTAGAGAAGGGGTGCTGAGGATTTGGCTGGAGCTGTGGTCCTCCGGGCAGCTTCTTTTCTCCGGAGCAGCATCGTCCCGGCTTTCTCTTCTCAACGGCCTGGCCCGTCTCCTGTGTTTTCCTTCATCTCCGTTTTTCTCCCCGTTTTTTCTCCTCTGTTTCTCTCCTCTGTTTCTCTCTTCTGTTTCTCTCTACAAACCAGTAGTTGCTCAAGTCTTTTATACAGTTTTTTAGTCCTTAGGTATGTAGTCAAATATTGTCCCTCAGGAATTCCAGTGGCAGGAAATCTGTGTGTTTGGGCAAGACCCTGGCTGGAGGAGGGGGGAATCTCCGTCTACCCTGTCTCCATCCAGACAAGGCTCAGGAAACAGGTGGTGATTATCTTGCCCTAAAGGTGTGATGGCTGGGTCCTTGGGTCCATTGTTGTAGTCCCGTGTTATCACGATGCAATCACAAGCTGATTTGCATCCAGGATTGGTGGACAGGATTCTTTCCACCTTCTTTCCAGTGGCTCTGTTATCACTTTATCTTTGTTGACTCACATAGAGAGAGACAAACTTATTAGACTCTCACACCATTTTTCCCATTTCCTGATTTTCTTGGGCTTCTGAATCATCTTGTGCTGGGTTGAGGCAGCCCCCTTCCCCACCACTGGTAACAATAAACACTCTGACAAACAGATTGCAAAAGTGGTGGAAAGTTTAAATAGAAATCAGTGAACATTTACAGAAAGCTGAAAGCGCAGTGACAAAGAAAAATCCCAAAACTGACCCAGAGAGATCCCATCCCCACCTGAGGGTGCACCATAATCTTTGCACCCAAACACATCATTAAATGAGAAATCTTCCGATGACATGTTTGGCGAAGTCCATATCTTCATCTGGGCGTCCACCCAGTCTCTCATTCAGGCTCAAGTATCAGTCCATTCCAGTTCTCCTTCCCACATCTAATGGAACCTCCCAGCAATGCAGAGTTCACTCCTCTGCACTGGAAGCTCTTCATGAATCCGTTGGACATCCTGGTCACCTGGAAAGAACCTCACAACTTCTCAGCCAAACCTTTATTTCCATCTGTATTTACTCAGTGGCATATTTCCACCCCTGTGGCAAGCCAGTCAGAACAATCAGGCTCTAAGTGCTTCTCCACCCCTCTGGGAAAAACAGCACGCTGAGCCTTCCCCAACCCTGCATGGACCTATCCCAAGCCCAGTGCTGACCGCTTCCAGCCACGGCCCAAGGATGTACTGATGCATGTCACAGTACACCGCCTTCCCACTAGGCGTTCGCGTACCAAGGCGTGACATCATCCAAAAACACAACCCTCCCCCGGAAGAGGTAGGGGCTGCACCAGAACCTACTGAGAAGAAGAGAGTTGGAGCTAGGTGCTAGGCGCCATTTTCGGAACTCGTCCAAAAAGGTTGGGGAAGAGACTAGGGCCGGCCCCGCCGCAGTCTGAGCAGACGGCTGGGGACCACCATGGCCGCTCCGAGTGCACGGCCAGTCCTGCCACCACCGCAGCCCAAGTGGACGGCCGAGGACCGCTGTCGCCTTTCCGAGCACACGGCCGGACCCACCGCCGCTGCAGCCCGAGTGTGCGTCCGGGCCCGCTGCCACCCGAGCATACAGCAGGGCTCTGGCAACCTCTACCGCCGCAGTACAGAATCAAAATCGCCTCCACCCCTCGGGCATTCAAACGGCTCCACCAGCGAAAGCCATGAGCACGTCCTCAGGGCCCTTGAGAACGGCTTTCCAGCTGGAGTCCCCGTTCGCCCTTCTTGGGTCTCGGGAGCTGGGCTCACCCACTCGCCGTGGCTGTCACTACCATGCAGCGAGAACGGACCTGACTTTGATCTGCTCGCCGCTGCCCCTCCCCCACTTCACTCCCCGATGCTTCTGCTGATCCGCAGAGAATAAAGGTGGAGGAAGGGCAGGTCCCGCATTCTCAAGTGGTGCCCCAATTCCAATGGTTAAGAACCACCCCTGCTTGAAACAGCAGGAGGGACTCTGTGCCACCGGCCACGCACCAGGTGTCCCCCTGCAATCCACAAGAGCTCACACAATCCCCCCAACAACAACACTTGAGCCCCAACTGCCAGAAAAAACCAAAACGACGCCCAGAACTAAATTTAAACTCTCTTATCTTTTGCAATCCGATCTGCAGAGTAACCACAATAACCAACTCCTTCTCCTGGCTGGCTCGCCAAGAATGTAAAGGGATTGGGGGCAGACCCCCTGCCCACCACTGGCAACAATAAACACTCAGACAAACGGATTGCAAAAGTGATGGAAAGTTTAAATAGAAAGCAGTGAACATTTACAGAAAACCAAAAGCGCAGTGACAAAGAAAAATCCCAAAACAGACCCAGAGAGATCCCATCCCCACCTGAGGGTACACCCAAAACCCCCAGGGCTCCTTCTTCCCTCCCCACTGCTAGGCTAGTCTCAGCTGGCCAGGTCTGATACTGCCCATCCCCCCCGTGGCCTTGGTGTATATTTCTGTGTATATATTGTAAATACTGTAAATTGTGTATATATACCCTGCAGCCCCTAAAACCGCTTGTAAATACAGCGTTCCTTTGCTCATCCGGCTGTGGTTAGCTGTGGTAATTTTTTTTTTCCTTCACTTGGTGGGGGGGAGAAGGCTGGTCCTTTATCCCAAACCCACGACAGATGGACTGTATGAACAGCCAATGAAATTGTTTAGAAGGGGTGGACTGTGACCGTTTGAGGCTGTGCCTTTAAGAAAGAGACAGTGCTGAGACACTATGGCTGAATGTTTTGGAATATTAACGAAAACAATCAGATATTCTAAACTAATTTCATTGGTGGATTGGTAGAATGCACTTTTAAGTTTAGGTGCAGCTGGAACTTTCCTCAGTTCGCTCCTTTCCTTCTGCCTTTCCAGCTCGTCTGCTTCTGGGCTCCCTGCCAGAGTGACCCTGAACAGATAAGGCCGACTAACACTCTGCTTTAATTAATAACTGCTCTTCTTCTCTCTTTCTAACCCTCTTTGGGGAAAAAGGGGAGAGAAGGGGGTACAGGGGGGGAACCCTTCTCCGGAGGAGGGAATTTTGTTCCTGTATTATTGGTTTTTTTTTTACTTTGCTGTATATTTCTGTGTATATATATTATAAATACTGTAAAATGGGTACATATCCTGCATTTTCCAAAATTGGTGTAAAATATAGCATTTTTCCTTTGCTTCTCCGACTGGCTAGCTGTGGGTTTTTTCCTCTTTGTGGGGGAGAGGAGGCTAGGCCTTCTCTCTCAAACCCACCTCAGAGGCCCTCCCTCATTTCCCCCACTTTGATCACAGGCAACAGCCAGAGGTGTGTAATATTCCAGCACTGGGAAACAAAGAAAGGAGCAAAAATCAGAGCCCGACACTTTAACTTAAGAATTGTTATTTCTGAGCATTTAACTATGATGTCTTAACATTCTCTAAACATTTTTAGTCCCATAGAGGCACACGTAGGGAAGAGAGTGGTATTTTGGGGATAACTAAACTTACACTGCCTTCAGTATAATTCCACACTCTATTGCTTATTTCAATCTAAATTGCTTCCTTTCAGGCCTAAAAACCATGCAATCTGAATAATATATTAAACAGGAAGGATCCAAATGAAGCCTGGCAGTCATTCAAGGTGAGATTATAGGCTGTTTAAAATGAGCATGTGCCATTTTAGAGGCAGGTGTCTCAAAGGTAATTGTCATCATCTTCTCCTTTGGATTATTCCAGAAATCATCAGGAAGATTGTGTACTTCCATTAGCCTCGACAGCTGGTTCCACTGATGCCGAGATGTCATAAAGAGTGCTGTTAGAGTGATACATTTCTCATGGAGAGCACATGGGTACATGGAGGAAATGCTGCTCTGAACTAGGTATATGCTTGAATGACTCTTCCCTCCTGTAGGATATAGCAATCACATATTATTAAACTTGAAAGAAAACGCACTGTCTAAGATGTTGCCTTGGATGCAACCTCCAGTTATCAGTTCTTAGTGTAAAGTCCCTTTACAGGAAAGTGATAAAACAGACATCTCATTTTAGATGACAGACTCTGCTTTCCTAACCAAATTTCCTAGTCAATCAACATTAAACGATTTAAAACATAGCTATGATTTTATGATTGTATAGACATTGTATAAAATCTACACTCTCTGTGTTATTCCACGGCTAAATTAGGAAGTTACATCCTGGGTGGGTAAAGTACTCGCATAAAGAACAATTACTTGCAGTATTTATAGTGGTTGCTTAGGTGTTTTCTAGCTGTTTTGATTAATGAAGCTTGTAGAAATCCTTCCTCCTCAACATCAGCAATTCTTGTTTATTAAAACTATTACACTCCTTTCTCAGGATCCTCTTGTTTACCAAAAATTTCATTATCTCAGTGACTGGCTCCACTGGCGTGTTTCTGTTTGAATGCAAGATTAGCATGTTAACCCTTTGGTTTGTATATTGTAGACTATCTCTGACACAATTATAAATCAGTCATTGTAACTGCACTACATGCAGTGGATCTAATCAAAGCAGAAACAGCAAAGTATAGCTCTAGAAAGCAATGCTTAGATGGCTAAGCATGACAAAACCCAAATAATCTCCATTCTAGATTACTGAGGGAGCTAGTGCAGGAAATACCAAGTCCAACAACAAGAAGTTTTAATAAACATTTTTGGTACAGTAGAATTGTATGATTATAGATTGACAAAAAAGAGTAACAATCTTTTAAAAATAACTCCCCCATTTCCCTCACAATCCTTTGTTCTTTTACTTCTCACCAGAACCAACTCAAGGCTTCTTAACTGTGTGAACAAAACTGAATTTTGCCACTGTGTGGGTAAGCATCTGAGAAATTTATTTTGTCACTATTGTTTATGGTTCCATTTCAGTTTTGTAATGGAGTAAAGAAGGATTTTGGAAAGGAGAGAGTAGGTAATAAAGAGCTTGAAGATATTTTGTTAAGTTCTAGTGAAATGGAGACAGTTGAAAGAGACTGATCTGAGGTGCTTTCCCCTCTGTCCTGACCCTGCCAGTCAAATCCCTGGTCTCTTCCAGAGAGAGCCTTCACCCCATAGAATGAATGCTGACCCACGTTTAGCATGGACTATGTGCTCAGGACATACTAGAGTCTGCCTTTCTGGGTGTGAGAAGTAAGGACTGTAGCTCCCAGGTTTTGTAGCTCCCCAAAGATTCATCTCTTCCATGGAGCACATTCATAAAAAGAATTTATTTCTGTGTCTCTGCCCTTTCATATATCCCTTCTTTCCTTCCTACCTGTATTCCTTTACTTTCCTCAAGGACCCCTTTTTAACAGGGGCCAATACTGTTCCATACATTCATCAACAACTTGGTTGAGGGAACAGAGTACACTGTCAGCAAGTTTTCTCATGACACAAAAAATATAATTAACGAATAAAGGCAAATAGAAAATTCAATAAACTACTGGAGACTTTTATCAAAGGTAAATTTTTCTTGACAGATTAACCTATTTTCTTTTTTTTTTGTTTCTCATGTAAGTTAGAGGAGTGGCTTTATCTCTTTAGATTTCAGAAAAGCACTTTCTACAATGCATAGGAATTGGTACTGTAGGTGTAGATAATGGCAATTAATAGAGAATGTGGCATGGATTAAAGAGCTGTTGAGAAGATGTACAGAAGGGGATCATAGAATCATAAAATCACTTTTCTTGAAAAAGACCTTTAAGATCATCAACTCCAACTATTATCTAACTCTACTCGCTAAATTAATCCAGCCCTCTGACTATTACCCTCTGCTGGTAATACAGGCTGGGAGTGATGAGATTGACAAGAAGGGCACTAGGGCAATTAAGAAGGAATTCAGGGCCCTTGGACAATTGATTGATGGGGCAGGAGCTCAAGTGGTGTTCTGATCAGTTCCCTTAGTGGCAGGGGTGTACACTGAGAGGAATGGGAGAACCCACACCATCAACAATTAGCTCAGGGGATGGTGCCAGAGGCAGAACTTTGGGTTCTTTGATCATGGGACAACTTTCACCGCACCTGACCTGCTGGGTCCTGATGGGGTGCATCTATCTAGAAGGGGTAAGAGAGTCCTGGCACTGGAGTTGGCAGGGCTCATTAGGAGGGCTTTAAACTAGGTCTGAAGGGGGTGGGTGAGGCAATCGGTCCCTCTGCAGAGGAAAGAGTAGGGCACAAGGTAGCGTCAGTTGAGAAGTCAGGAACCCAGCTGTGATGCATGTACACCAATGCACGCAGCCTGGGCAATAAGCAAGAGGAGTTGGAGGTCCTGATCCATCAGGGCGACTATGATGTAGTCGCCATCTCAGAAACTTGGTGGGACAACACCCACGATTGGAGTGCTACAATGGGGGGCTACAGGCGCTTTAAGATAGACAGGCGAGGGAGAAGAGGAGGAGGGGTGGCTCTGTATATTAGAGAGTCACTCTCTGCCACACAACTTGAGGTGGAAGATGAGGTAGTTGAGAGCCTGTGGGTTAAAATCAGAGGGCAGCCTAACAAATCTGACATCCTGGTTGGAATCTGTTACAGACCACCCAACCAGGATGAGGAGGCTGATGAAGTGTTCTACAAGCAGCTGAAGGCCGTCTCAAGATCATCAGATCTTGTCCTTGTTGGTGACTTCAACCTCACAGATATCTGCTGGGAACTTAATTCAGCCGGGAGGAGGCAGTCCAGAAGATTCCTGGAGCAAATGGAGGACTGCTTCCTGACACAGCTGTTAAGTGAGCCTACCAGGGGACAGGATCTGCTTGACCTGCTGTTCTCCAATAGGGAAGGGCTGGTGGGAGACATGATCATGGGAGGCTGCCTAGGGTGTAGTGACCACGAGATAGTGAAGTTTTCAATATGCAGGGAGATAGGGAGGACTACCAACAGAACCTTCACTTTGGACTTCCGGAGGGCGAACTTCAGCCTGTTTAAGAAACTTATTTGTAAAGTCCCCTGGGTACCAGCCCTCATGAACCAAGGGGTCCAGGAGGGTTGGACCTACTTCAAACAGGAGCTCTTGAAGGCACAGGAACTGGCAGTTCCCACGTGCCGAAAGGCGAGCCGGTGGGGAAGGAGACCATCCTGGATGAGCAAGCAGCGCCTGGAGGATTTAAGGGGGAAAAAGAGGCTGTATCACCTTTGGAAGTAGGGGAAGGCTTCTCGAGGTATGTTCAAGGAAGTTGTTAGATTATGTAGGAATGGAAGAGGTGGAAGTTGTGGCTCAGTTGGTAGTGCATCAGACCCTTAATGAGAAGGTCGTGAGTTCAAGACTACAGTGGGCAGTAGTGTCCTCCCTGAGGAGGTCATGAGGTTTGTGGTGACAGGTTGGACTCGATGATCTTTGAGGTCCCTTCCAACCTTAGGAATACTGAACTACTGAATAAAATTAGGGAGGCAAAGGCCCAGTTGGAACTGAAGCTGGCCACCTCTGTCAAAGATAATAAAAAGCATTTTTATAAATATATTAACAATAAGAAGAACAGCAGGAAGAACCTCCACTCCTTATTGGACCTGGAAGGGAACATAGTGACTGAAGACGAGGAAAAGGCTGAGGTCCTGAACGCCTTCTTTGCCTCAATTTTTAACAGCAAGGCAGGAGTTCAGGACGAGTGGCTTCCAGAGATGGGCGATGGGGTCGGGGAGCAGTGTAATGCCCCGGTAATCCATGAGGAATTAATTCGGGACCTGCTGAGCCACTTGGACACTCACAAGTCCATGGGACCGGATGGGATCCATCCTAGGGTGCTGAGAGAGCTGGCAGATGAGCTGGGCAAGCCGCTCTCCATCATTTTCCTCCAGTCCTGGCTCACCGGTGAGGTCCCAGATGACTGGAAACTGGCCAATGTGGTCCCCATCCACAAGAAAGGTAGGATGGAGGAACCTGGAAACTACAGGCCAGTCAGCCTGACCTCAATGCCAGGGAAAGTGATGGAGCAGATTATCCTGGAGGCAATAACTGTGCACCTGAAGGATGGCCAAGGGCTCAAGTCCAGCCAACATGGATTTAGGAAGGGCAGGTCCTGCCTCTCCAACCTGATCTCCTTCTATGATCAAGTGACCCGTCTGGTGGACGTGGGGAGGCCTGTGGATGTGGTCTACCTGGACTTCAGCAAGGCCTTTGACACCGTCCCCCACAGCAAACTGCTGGCTAAGCTGTCAGCCCGTGGATTGGACCACTACACTATATGCTGGGTTAGGAACTGGCTGGATGGCCAAGCCCAGAGAGCGGTGGTGAATGGTGCCACATCCAGCTGGCGGCCAGTCACCAGTGGCGTCCCCCAGGGATCAGTGCTGGGCCCCGTCCTCTTTATCATCTTCATTGATGATCTGGATGAGGGGGTCGAGTCAGTCATCAGTAAGTTTGCAGATAACACCAAGTTAGGAGCAGATGTTAATCAGTTAGAGGGTAGAAAGGCGCTGCAGAGGGACCTCGACAGGCTGGACAGATGGGCAGAATCCAACGGCATGAGATTTAACACATCCAAGTGCTGGGTTCTGCTCATCGGCCACAACAACCCCATGCAGAGCTACAGGCTGGGGTCAGAGTGGCTGGAGATCAGCCAGGCAGAGAGGGACCTGGGGGTGCTGGCTGATGGTAGGATGAACATGAGCCTGCAGTGTGCCCAGGTGGCCAGGAGGGCCAATGGCATCCTGGCCTGCATTAAGAACAGTGTGGCCAGCAGGAGCAGGGAGGTCATTCTGCCCCTGTACACTGCACTGGTTAGGCCACACCTCGAGTACTGTGTCCAGTTCTGGGCCCCTCAGTTTAGGAAGGATGTTGACTTGCTAGAACGAGTCCAGAGAAGAGCAACAAAGTTGGTGAGGGGTTTGGAACACAAGCCCTATGAGGAGAGGCTGAGGGAGCTGGGGCTGCTTAGCCTGGAGAAGAGGAGACTCAGGGGTGACCTTATCACTCTCTACAACTACCTGAAGGGAGGTTGTAGACAGGCTGATGATGGTCTCTTCTCCCAGGCACCCAGTACCAGAACAAGAGGACACAGTCTCAGGCTGCGCCAGGGGAGGTTCAGGTTGGATGTTAGGAAGAAGTTCTATACAGAAAGAGTGATTGCGCTATGGAATGGGTTGCCCGGGGAGGTGGTGGAGTCGCCGTCATTGAAGGTGTTCAGAAGGAGACTTGACGGGGTGCTTGGTGCCATGGGTTAGCTGTTTGGGTGGGTTGGATTGGTTGATGGGTTGGACACGATGATCTTGAAGGTCTCTTCCAACCTGGTTTGGTTTATTCTAATAAAGGTTTATTCTAATAAAGGAAGGATGTTGACTTGCTGGAACGAGTCCAGAGAAGGGCAACGAAGTTGGTGAGGGGCTTGGAATACAAGCCCTATGAGGAGAGACTGAGGGAGCTAGGGCTGCTTAGCCTGGAGAGGAGGAGACTCAGGGGTGACCTTATTGCTCTTTACAACTACCTGAAGGGGGGTTGTAAACAGGCAGAGGTTGGTCTCTTCTCCCGGGCAGCCAGCACCAGAACAAGAGGATACAGTCTTAGGCTGTGCCAGGGGAGGTTCAGGCTGGAGGTCAGGAGGAAGTTTTACACAGAGAGAGTGATTGCCCACTGGAATGGGCTGCCCAGGGAGGTGGTGGAGTCGCCATCACTGGAGGTGTTCAGGAGGAGACTTGACAGGTTGCTTGGTTGCATGGGTTAGTTGATTAGGTGATGTTGGATGATAGGTTGGACGTGATGATCTTGAAGGTCTCTTCCAACCCGGTTTATTCTATTCTAAAACATGTACTGCTTTCATTGGAAGTGAATGAGGCATATTTTGAAAATAAGAAAGAAACAGTTTCTCTAGGGCTTACTCCTAAAATGAGCTGAAAATCTCCTAGGAAGTGTAGAGTGCTCCAAATTTCAATTTAATTCTTATGTTTTTGTCCTTCCTCAGTCATATCTTAAAAACAAGTAAACAACATTGTGCTTCTAAATCTGGAGGCTGATATTTTTTTCTTGTATTTTAATTTCAAAATACTTGCTTTTAGAAACAATAAAAAATATATTTTAGCTGACAAAATGAAACTAATAATTTTGTTTGCTGCTAGTATCCTCCAAGCAGTAATGTGAACTGAGGTATCAATTATTTAGTACTATGCTACACTAATATGGATATGGTGATTTCTCATTAATACTAACAACTTCAAAACTAATTCTCATTAGCTTGAAATAATTATTTAGCTGCTTAGTAAGTGATTAAATTCAAACAGAAGCATATAATGTGTTTACAAAAAAAAGAACTGGTTGCCATTATAAAATGTTAATGGCTTTATTCCTTAAAACTTATTACTGGATTGGACCATACATTTAAGGAATATTATTTAAAATGTGGGCTGCTTTTTATTTAGTGTAGAAATTGCATTCAATTTGGAAAAAGCATTTTGGATCTATCAACTACGAATTAAGCAATAATCACAAAAATAATGAACCCCTGAAATAAGTCCTAGAAGAATATAATTTAGATTTTAATGGAAAAACAAAACTGTTTGCCCATAATTGTTTGGCTAAGGCTGTTCCTATTTTCCCTTCTTATGTATAATTTTGATATTTAAAGGTTGGAAATAGAATAGCAGAAAAAAATCATTTCACACTTGCAGAGTCTAGAAACTCAGAAATAGGACTGAGACTTCTACACAGACATGAAATGTGGGTGGGACAGTCTCTGGAAGCTTTGCTTCTCACTGCTTCTTACTGTTTGAAACACCAAGGCTTTTTGTTAAAATATAAGTCTTGTGTTTTTCTATCTTCCCTTATCTTTCAGATTTTAGGACTACGTGCTCAGTGGTAATGAAAAGTACTGGGAAGCAAGTGTGAAAATAGAGTGATGAGAAATGTTCTATCTGCTTTATAGCTTCCATCTTGGATGATACACAGGGAGCTTAAGTTAGGAGCTCAAGAGCAGATGCATGGATGCTATTAAGTTTATGTACCAAAGCATTAAAGCTAGGATCGTTCTCTGTAAAGGACAGAAAAAAAGAGGGCCCTCTAGCCATAAATTTGCCAGTAAAATGCATGTGCACTGTATCATTTGGCTCAATAAACAAATGCAGCATGTGGCAAAATTTTAGACAGATAAATGTAATTAACACTGAAAGGCAGATAGCAAGGAAAAGGGGCAGGGGAAGAAGACAAATACATAGGATGGGATGCAGTGACACTCTCTTACATTATAAGTATATTAAGAATTTTGTCCTCATAAAAAAACAATATTTAAATACTTTCTTAAACAGAAGAATACACCACAGATGTTTTTCCTGAATTAGAGCCTTGCTTTTCAAATGAGGGTCAGTGTATGTTGGTTTATGCATTCACTGTTATACATTGTTGTTATCCAAAGTATAAATTTCAAGCGTCCTGGTGTTAAGAAATGTGTTTCAGAGTGGCAGTTATACTATTTCTTAGAGG
This sequence comes from Melanerpes formicivorus, assembly GCF_026170545.1. Classification (NCBI taxonomy): domain Eukaryota; kingdom Metazoa; phylum Chordata; class Aves; order Piciformes; family Picidae; genus Melanerpes; species Melanerpes formicivorus. Next base: position 2,328,195 of record NW_027142409.1, read on the forward strand.
TATGAAAAGAAGTGTCAGTGCCCTGCATAACAAATCATGTTTATGTTACAGTAGAAAGTAAACATTTGCATTTCAAACCCACACAAACTGTGGGTAATATGTTAAGGTTGCTTTAAGTCAGCCTTGCAAAAATTCTGAGCAAGGTGACTGTTTTTGAACAACATGTACTTCATTTCAACCTTAGCAGCCTATGGTTAAGAGTGTTAAAAAGTGGGAGGTTTTCATTATTTGAATTTAATGGAGAGTGCACCCTCAGCAAGTTTGAGTGCACCCTCAGCAAGTTTGCTGATGACACCAAGCTGTGTGGTGCAGCAGACACGCTGGAGGGAAGGGAGGCCATCCAGAGGGACCTTGACAGGTTGGAGAGGTGGGCACAAGCCAACCTCATGAAGTTCAATAAGAGCAAGTGCAGGGTCCTGCATCTGGGTCGAGGCAATCCCAGGCACAAATACAGGCTGGGCAGTGACTGGCTGGAGGATAGCCCTGAGGAGAGAGACTTGGGGGTGCTGGTGGACAAAAAGCTCAACATGAGCTCTCAATGTGCTCTTGCAGCCCGCAAAGCCAATCAGATCCTGAGCTGCATCAGGAGAAGTGTGTCCAGCAGGTCGAGGGAGGTCATCAGAGCATTCACTGTCTGATCTGGGTAGTACCTGGCCAGAGGTCCCCTCATCGGGATCAAGGGGTGTAACCTCAATTCTTCTCCTGAGAGATCGTTGATTACTTTCTTGGCTTTTTACAGCAGATACCTTTGCTGTTTTCTTAAATGATCCCTTTTTAGTTGTTGTTTTTCCTTTCAGTTCACATACCCGAGCTTCCAGTTTATAAGTGGGTTCACCATCCCACTTCCTCATGTCCTCTCCCTGGTCACAAAGGAAAAACCAGAGTATTCCACGTGGTGTGCGTCTGGGGCTCCCTTTCCCTCCGATTGAGGCAGGAGGGGACAGATTTCTTGGAGTAGACCTGGTCAATGAGGCACTGGCACGTGGAAATGAGTTAGTACAGAGGTTATCTTCAAAATTCTGGAGCCAGGCTGACACAATCTCCACAGACCGTGCGTCCTCATCCAAATAGTACATCATTGCTAGGCTGTTAGAATACGATGCTGGAGCGCCTTGGATCACTTTCCTCCACATGGCCCGTGTGCATGGGACATCTTCTGGATCTGTGGAGACACTTTGATCATCTAAATCACTATAGATAACTTCCAACACCGCTAATTCTCTTAAGTATTGGATTCCTTCATCTGCCGTATTCCACTTCCCTGAAGAACTCATAAGGTCCTCCTTGCATGGGTACCTGGCCCTCACACTTAGCAGGAGTCGTCTCCAGAGGCTGCATATGCCTGTCTCCTTTGCAATGCCTTTCTCAATACCTCTGTTTCTAGCAATGGGTCCCAATTGTTGGGCCTCTTTGCCTTCCAGCAGTTGGCTGTCAGCCCCATGATCCCAGCACCGGAGCAGCCAAGCAGCAATTCGCTCTCCTGGCTGGCGACTATAATCCTTGCGTATGTCTCTCAGTTCTGCTGAGGTCAAGGACCGAGTAGTCTCTGCTTCTTGTCTAATCTCACTCACATCCTCTGATCTCCCACTTGATGGACCAGCCTCTTGATCATAATCTTCCTCATCCCTTATCAATCGATGAGAGGGACCTGTTGACCTCCTTGTCCACTGCTTCTTTTTTACAACTGGGGCAATCTCTCTGGTTGCTGTCTGGGTCCCCATCTCCACCATGGTGTCCTCAGGTAGTGTTTGGGTGCCTGCCTCAGCCATAGTCCTCATAGAATATTGAACTGTGGCTCAGTAAGCACAGGCCAGGCCCCAGTAAAGTGCAAGAAGTTGTTTGTTCTCATTGGGATAAGCGAGGCACCCTTCTATCAGATGGCGAGTTAGTTTAGTAGGATCGCTCGCCTCTTCTGGGGTAAAGTCCCAGGCTATGGGAGGTGATAACCGTCCTAGGAATCTGCCCAAATCCTTCCACACACCCTGCCACCCAGGGACTGAGCGCTTCAAGTCACGCTTCAATATATCCCCACCCTAAGACTGTCTCTTCTCATGCCATGATGGAATCAAACTCCACAAAACCCGCAACATGCCAGTAATGTTGATTAGCAGTACTAGGGAGCTCACATATGGATGGATCAAAATCTTGGGGGCCTGCATAATAAAATTCTCTACACTCATTTCAGGTGGGGAGACAGAAATGATGATCTCTCTAGCATAGCTCCCACAGAACAGCAGCCCTACAAGCAGGAGAAAGAGACACATAGCCATTATTTGCTTCGGCATGTTCCTAAACAAATGAAGTATTTCCAAAACAAAGCAGAAATTATCAGCAAGCCACGTGACCAGCACAGAAGCCTGTATCATAAGCAAGCTTATATAAAAAAAAAAAACTGCAGAAACTACAGCTATGTTATATTTTCGTTTTCCCGGCCAATGCACCAAAAAGGACTGTGGTGGTTTGGCTCTGGCCTGGAGGCCAGATACCCACCAAGCCGCTCTATCACTCCCCCTCTTAAGTGAACAGGGGAAGAAGGGAAAGAAAATATAACAGAAGCCGGGGATAAGATAGGAGCAATTTAATAACACTAATAAGCAAACAGCAAATAGACCGCGCGGAAGCAAAGAAAGCACAGAGAGAGATGTTAGTCTCTACTTCCCATCAGCAGGACGGTGGTCAGTCTCGGGAAGCAGGGCTCTCTAAGCTTGGTGGTTGTCATGGTCCGGAGACATTAGATGTCTCAGTCCGGAGACACAGTTCTTTTAAATATTCCCGTGTTGTGAAATTAAAGGCACAAACGAGGCCAAAGTATCAACAGCTAGACTATTTAATAAATAAAGTGGACATAAGAAGGGAGAGGGAGAAAAGAGAGAGAGAGAGGAAGAGGAACGAGAGATAGAAGAGGAAAGGAATTATATTACCACACCCCTCATCCCCCCCCAAGACAGTTAAAGTCTATGGAGGAAAGGTGCTGCAGGAGATGTTGGGTTTGTAGAGAAACCGTGGTGAGGCTTTTGCTGGAGAACAGCTGTGGTCCTCTGGGGAGATGTTGGGTTGATACAGGAACAGTGCTGAGGCTCCTCTGGGCAGCCTGGGTCTGTAGAGAAGGGGTGCTGAGGATTTGGCTGGAGCTGTGGTCCTCCGGGCAGCTTCTTTTCTCCGGAGCAGCATCGTCCCGGCTTTCTCTTCTCAGCGGCCTGGCCCGTCTCCTGTGTTTTCCTTCATCTCCGTTTTTCTCCCCGTTTTTCTCCTCTGTTTCTCTCCTGTGTTTCTCTCCTGTGTTTCTCTCTACAAACCAGCAGTTGCTCAAGTCTTTTATACAGTTTTTTAGTCCTTAGGTATGTAGTCAAATATTGTCCCTCAGGAATTCCAGTGGCAGGAAATCTGTGTGTTTGGGCAAGACCCTGGCTGGAGGAGGGGGGAATCTCCGTCTGCCCTGTCTCCATCCAGACAAGGCTCAGGAAACAGGTGGTGATTATCTTGCCCTAAAGGTGTGATGGCTGGGTCCTTGGGTCCATTGTTGTAGTCCCGTGTTATCACGATGCAATCACAAGCTGATTTGCATCCAGGATTGGTGGACAGGATTCTTTCCACCTTCTTTCCAGTGGCTCTGCTATCAGTTTATCTTTGTTGACTCACATAGAGAGAGACAAACTTATTAGACTCTCACAGTGGTTCCTTGGGAGGATAAACGCCATGGACGAATCCCAACACTTCCTTCTTTCACGTCCTTCTTATACCTGAGCTGACATCATATGGTATGGAATACCTCTTTGGCCAGTCTGAGTCAGCTGGCTCAGTTGTGTCCCCTCCCAAGATCCTGCCCACCCCTCAATGTACTCCTGGGGCAGGGAAATGTTGAAAGGACACAGCTCGGATACCGAATTCAGCCGTAGCCAAAACACTGCTGTGTTATCAACTGCTGCTGCAAAAAACCACAGCCCTAGAACGATGCTGTGAGGAGAATTAACTCCACCTCAGTTCAACCCAATACACCTAGCTACCTCCTCCTTCAGCTTGACCACTTCGTCCTTTAGCTCTGCCACCAGGCTGAGGAGAAAATTCACCTGTTCACACCTGACACAAGTGTCCTCTCCCTCCCCTTCTATTCCAAGTGCCAGGCTGAAGCACTCTCTGCAGCTGGCAGCCTGGACTCCAGCATGCTGGTAAAACAGCTCTGTCTGGGCAGATGCTGCTTTTCTACCCTTCATCCGAGTGACCACCATGGTACAACGTTTGAGGGGGTTTTTTTTGGTTTGTTTTTTTTTTTTTTTTTTCAACCAGCTGCTAGGCTAGCTAGCGAACCAAAATGGCGCCGCGCACACAGCCCGGGCGGTATTTAAAAGTGCCGCGGCTGACATCAGGCTCCCGTACCCATGCAGGCTCGCGTGAGCATGATCCTGCCGGCTCCTCCCCCTACCAGGAGTCCTCCCGACCCGCGAAACCCCAAAAGGAAGGCAAAAAAATCCCGAGAGAAACTCACAGTTCAAGCGGAGCGGTCCCGATCAGCTAGCAAACCAAAATGGCCCAGAAAAGACCCAGTTTTAGACGAGAAGTACACACATCTGGGTGAATGTGGCTTAACAAAACTGGGGGAATTAAGGACTTTGAGGGGTTTTGGTCAAGAGAAAATGTGTCTCGTATATATGATTTCAGAGAAAGATATGGTCCACTCCTCTACCAATCGTGTGAGTGGAAAAATGATTCGGGTGCTTGGTATTGTACAATGGTGGGTCATGCTCACCCTGAGGGGAGATGGAACCATGTCCTTTTCCCTAATCCATTGGGCATGATAAATTCTACATATTTCCAGATGCCTACAACCCCCACAGGTCTGTTTGAGAATGGAACTACTGCACTGAAAGGCCATTATTGGATATGTGGGCACCGGGCCTATAAAAAATTACCACCAAATTGGACTGGGATATGCTATATTGGACTAATCCACCCATTATTTTTCTTACTCCCAGGTGGAGAAGGAAATGCCCTGGGGATCAAAGTATATGATAACCTGGGAAAAAGGAAGAGGTCCATCTCCACTCACTTGACCAGGGGTAGTGGTCAACAATGGGGAAAGGGTGAATGGACTCCCCAAGGGATTATTGAATATTATGGTCCTGCCACCTGGAACCCCCATGAATGGATTACTGGTGCTCGAGAACCAATCTATAACTTAAACTGTATCATAAGGCTGCAAGCCATCTTAGAAGTAATCAGCAATGAGACAGCTCGTGCCCTAGATTTATTAGCAGATCAAGCTACACAGATGCGAACAGCCATTCTACAACATAGGATGGTACTTGATTATTTGTTATCAGAAGAAGGAGGGGTTTGTGGGAAATTAAATGATTCTAACTGTTGTCTACAAATTTATGACAATGGAAAAGTAGTAAAATAAAATATCATCTGGACTTAGGAAGCTAACACATGTCCCTGTCCAAACCTGGGAGGGATGGGATATGAGCAGGCTCTCCTGGCTCCCAGGAGGACCGTGGATGAAATAATTTTTGTATTATTTGTTATGTGTTTTGGCCTTGTTACTCCTTTTACCCTGTATTATTCCCTGTTTTATACATTTGATTCAACATGTAGTGTCTAATATACAATTTCTAACTAATGATGATGTAAAACAGATTCGTGCCATTAGGTGATCAAAATCTATTGTGAAAATTGTGTAAACCCGTTTTCCTATTTTCCCTGGAAATCTTTCCCTTTCTTTCTTTCCTGTCCCTCTCTTATCCTTTATTGAGGTCATGGGGTGGTGTAGGAATCCTGTCTACCAATCCTGGATGCAAATCACCTTGTGATTACATCATGAATCAAGATGTGCCCCAACAAAGGATAACCTGACTGCAGCTGGCCTACCACAATGGCCTAAAGGACCCAGTGTTATGAATATACTGGTGATTCTGTGATTTGTGTTAAAGGTAGAGAATTCAGAGTGCACTGGGACTGAGGGTCAGAAGCTTGCAGGAGCCTGTTTCGAAGACAAAAGGGGAGCTGCACATTTTACAGACTTAAACAGAGACTGTGTTTGGCTAATTGGAGACACCAAGGCTGAGGAGAACAAGGAATTTGTTTTCTTTAGATAAGAAGCCTGCACAATTGGGCATGCGTGAAAGTGGATGCTTTGACCCTTACCACACTGAATGTAGGGAGAAGGGATTTGACCACCTATTCTAAGACTCATTATCATATGCCTGCCTTCTATTTAGCATAAGTTTGCTTATGTAGATGATGTAACTATATAAGATGAAGAAAACTATTGTAAGGCTGCTGTGGAGGTGGAGTATTGTCCCCTCCCAAGCCCAGCGCGCTGCTTTGCTTGCTGTTATTGCTTTTATTGCCTTTTTACGATCTTTTAGTGCCAATAAATCTGTTACCAAAAACTTTTACCTGGAGTCATTTATAACAAATGGTGCATTGGCTGGGAATCATCTGAACCTTCACATCTTTTGAACTGCAAATAAAGGGGCACCCCACAGCATTTTCTGTGGCCTCATTGTAGTCAAAAGGCGGAAAGGTCAGCATGATCAGAACTCAATAAAGGCAAGCAAAGAAATTTTTAATTTTTTTTCTTTTTTTTTTTCTTTTTTTTTATTTTCCTTTTTGTTTTTTTCTTTTTTTTGGTGTTGTTTTGTTGTTTGATGTCCAATTGGAGGACGTGGACCGCTTGGGGGGGAAGGATTCAACTACATTTGTATTCAGCTACCTTAGTTTGAGTGTTTGAGTCCGCTGTTTCAGGTTCTGCAAGGGGGGAGGTACGGTGGATCTGGCGCGGTGGCTCTGGCTGGTGAAGAAGAGGGGTATTCGCGAGTAGGAATTATTTTGATTATTCCACTTGCATGATTATTTGTGGTATTGTTCCACTTGCATGAGTATTTGTGGTTTATTCCACTTGCATAAGTATTTGTGGTAGCCAGGAATAGTATTTGTGAGTAGGAATTGTTTAGACTGTTCCACTCTCATGAGTTTTTGTGGTAGCAAGGAATTGTATTCGTGAGTAGGAATTGTTTAGACTGTTCCACTCGCATGAGTATTTGTGGTAGCCAGGAATGGTATTCCTGAGCAGGAATTCTTTGGCTTAATTTTTTTTAGTTTTTTATTTTAGCTTTATTTTATTTTATTTATTTATTATTTGTAATATTTGTGGTAGTCAGGAGAAAATGGGACAAAAGAAGAGTAAGTCTGATCTCTTAATGTTCGCACAACAGTTAAGCAGTCACGACACTCAGTTATAAGTTAGATGCTTTCTGTTAACATCTTGGATTATTGTGACCGTCATTGAGGTCAGTGCTAAGCAGGTTTGCTGATTGTCATTTTCATGACAGTTGTGCCGTGTTCGTGCTGTCTTGTGGTGAGAGGGTTACAGCACTTTGCAAAGTTGATGTTTCTAGGGTTACAGCACTTTCCAGGGTTGATGTTCCTAGGGTTACAGCATTTCTAGGGTTGTCATGAGCTAATTTTTTGCTATGGGGTATTCTCTTTTTCCCCCTTTCTTTTTTTTTTTTTTTAAATAACCTCTACTAAGCAAAATGTAAAGATGAAACTGCATCCTCTAGGATGTCTACATTCAGAGGCACATTTAGTTAACAAGAGAGAATACAAAGTTATGAAGCAACCACAATATTCAGTCCTAATTCACATGATGCTGTGGTACATTCTTCTGATTGATGCTGTTTGATCCCAGATTATCATAGCAGTTATTGTGATCGATGTTCGACTGCATGGGAAATGCTGTGTCCTCATGGTCTTGATTCTTCTGCCATTGTTTATTGCGATGATTGCAGTTAGCAGAAAAGAAGGCTCGAGGTTACCTGATCATGGCCATCCAATACCTGAAGAGAGCCTACAAGAATGCTGCGGAGCGACATCCTAGCATGTCAGGAAATGACAGGACTAGGGAGAATGGAACGAAGCTGGGGATGGGAAGATTCAGGCTGGATGTGAGGAAGAAATTCTTCACCCTGAAAGTGGTGAAGCCCTGGAATGGGTTGCCCAGGGAGGTGGCCGAGGCCCCATGCCAGGAGGTGTTTAAGACCAGGCTGGACGAGGCTCTAGCCTGCCCGATCCAGTGTGAGGTGTCCCTGCCCATGGCAGTGGTTGGAACTAAATGATCCTTGTGGTCCTTTCCAACCCTGACTCATTCTATGAGTCTATGATTCCATATATTTTGTAAATAATTTTGACTGGTTTTTGTTTGTTTTTAATGTGAGCTATTTTTAACTTTGTAATTAATTTTTGCTTCATTTCTTTAATATTTTGAAATCTGCTTTCAATAAATCTATTTCATTTTTGTTTGATTTCATTATATGTATATATTTTTTTTCTAAGTTTAATTTTTTTCATTATTTTTACATGTTTGCAATTGTTTTTGTTTAATTTCTTAATTTATTTTCATTTCAATTTTATTTTGTGTAAATTGTTTTTATTTTTATTTTTAATTCTAATGTGAGTCGTTTCATATTTTATTTAGAATGTATTTCTTTTATTATTTATTTTTTGGTTTTCTTTTTATTTTGATTTTTCGTTATTATTTTCTATTCTGAATTTATTATTTTTATATGTTTAATATTTTTACTTTTAATCTAGTTCTTTTGTTTAATCTTTAATTAATTTTAATTTTTGTTTTTAAATTATTTTTATACTGTTTTTTCGTCATTGCATTTTATTATTTTTTTTCTGCACTTTTTAATTATTTTTTGTTAACTTTTTTGTTTTGTTAATTTTAATCTAATTTTGATATAATTTTTTTTCTAATTAATATTTGTTATTTTGTATTTTAATTTTTCTTTGTTCTTTAAAATTTTATTATTAGTATTATTTTTACCTTACTTTTTGTAATTTTTAATTTTATTTCTTTTTTACCTTCTTTATTATAATTTTTGTTTTGTTATTGCAATTTTTTAATCTGTATTTTAATTTATTATTCTGATCAATATTTATTTTCAATTTTTTTTTTGTAATTTATATTTTTTTTCTTTTATCTAGTGTTCAATCTTGATGTTTTGATCTTATATTCTTTATTTTAATTATTTTTTATTTTGCATGTTTGTTTTATTTAATCTATTTTCTATTTTAATTTTGATTTTTGCTTTTTTATTATATTTTCAACCTTCTTTTCTATTAATTCTTTTATATTATCATTTTTCATTTTAATTTTCTTGATTTTTTCATTTTATAGATTTTTTTGTTTGTTATAATCTAGTACTCTTGATAATCCTTATTTTTATTTTTGCTAACAATTCTTATATTTTTTGTTAATAGCTATTTTTTGTTAGTAATCTTTATGATTTTTCAGTGTGTCATATTTTGTTTTAATATTTGTTTTTATATACATGGAGCTCCTTTGAAAAGCATAGGCACACAACTAAGAAGGTTCAAACCAAAAGAAAATCTTACAATGTGAACTCATTACTAAGTACTTACACCTTACTACAATTACTATGTACTAGGAATCTGTAAATACCAAATGCTTACCATTCATTATGCTTACCAGGAAAACTTAGCAAAACTCCAAACAACAAATCTCTTAAGGACATTGCAATCAGAAATGAAGAAATTAGCACTGTAACTTTAAATCAGAGCAGAGCTTTGGTTGACTAGAATCATACCAGAAAATCCTCCCTTTTCTGGGGGTGGGGGTAGGGGTGGGTTGAGGGTGGCTAGCAAAGTGTGACCTAGTTGCTATTGTTTCTGTATTAGGGTCTTAACGACTTGCAGCCTATCGTGTCTGAACGACCATTGTTCCACCCATACTGGATTATGTGTTTTCCATTTTAATTTGAGGGTTGTTTGCTGACCAGTAGCCCCTACAGAGAAGGAGCAGTAACAAGTTTTGCTCCTAGCTGACTTAAGGCATCTCAGCCCAATAGAGCAACTGGAAGGGTTAACACATATGTTCTTACAGTGATTGATTTGCTGTAGTTAAAAGCTAATTGCACTGGCTCTTTGCTAACCCAGGTTGTTTGGATACCTTTTAAACACGTGACTTCAGCATTTGCCATGAGCAATGGCTAGTGACCATTCCACTTATGACTAGGTATAATGACGACATCGTCTCCAGTATCCACAATCATTGAAAATTGTATAATTTGTCCACAAGGGTGTCTGACAGTTAAAATCTGTTCCAGTTTTCCCTTTTGGATTTCTAGGGCTAATAAGGTATTAGGCATATCAGTGGAACCTGAGCCTTCTTGCCCTCGGATCCTGTTAGAAGTTTTAGGCACTCGGGACTCAGATGGTATTAGCTGAGCAATTTCTGTCCCAACAAGAGTGCTAACAGGAGGGGCAATGGTATAGAGCATAATTTTCATAGCCCAGTCATAATCAGAATGTATTGAACCAGGAATGATAAGGATACCCTGTCTAGAGGTAGACAATCTGCCAATTAACAGAGCACTGGGTCTGTGACCCAACGGACCGTACCAATTGAACTCGACAACGCTTTGTGGATTCAAAAGTGATATGCGGCTGTTGTCAGGTCCGCTATGCGCTGCCAGAGGGGGCTGCGGTGGCGGGGCGTGGTTCAAGCACCCTGGTTTGGTGTCATCGTGCTGGGTGTACTTGCTCTGCAGGAGCAGCTTCTGCGACACTCTGGAGTAAAATGATTAGATCTGTGACACTTGCGAGTCTGTCCAGCAGTCAGGCACTTTGATTTAAGGTACCTAGGTTTCTCAGAGGCACGATGATTTCCACCCAAGTTGTTTCCTTTGTGCGGTAGTCGTACTGGTGGTTTCAGGACTGCTTCTATGGCCGTGGCTAGATGCGTTGCTGTTTGTCGATGCCTTAATTCGTTGTTGTGTCCTGCAGTCCTGGTACAGTGGCACCTGTTGATAAAATGCTGAGAATCTGTTTAGTTTCTTCATTAGCATTGTCAAATGCCAAAATATCCAGCATTTTTACCTTCATATCGTGAGTCAGGTCTGAATGTCTTATGTAAGGTATCGACAAAGGAACCAAGTGGCCCTGTTAGACCCTGCTGAGTAGTGAAAAGTGCAGGATCAGAGTTATTGTCCTGGATTCTGGACCACTCTTTGATCGCCAAATCCTGACTTAATTGCAAAGCCTTATCAGGAGTCTGCATCTCGCCCCAAGGAGATGGTTAGCGGTGACACCTTGTAAAGACTCTGCTGGCTGCCGGGGCGTGGCTTCCGAGGCATTTGCAAGTGAATTGCCACTTAATTGAGAAGTTGCAAGTTCTAAGGCTGTGTGACTTTCAAGTGTCTGTTTGATTTATTTGATGTGTGTGAATCTGCTGCTGGTGATAGTGATTGCATATTTGCTGTTTTCCTTGCATCGGGAGAGAAAGATGTCCAGAGCATGTTTTATTATTAAGCCTAGATCAAAGAGAAGGCGGTGTTCCTCTGGGTCAGTCCCAGAGACGTCCAGTGATGAGGAGTGTGGAGAATCTGTGTCAGTTAAAGAGAAAGCTAAAAAGTCTATTGGAAAAGCTGCTTCGAACAGTTTTGCTGCTGATTCTGGCAAGCTGCCAGGGGCGGCGGCAACTGCCAACATGGCGGATCCTCCTCCTTCTTCTCGTTCTTCTTCTTTGGCCATTAACAAGGCAAGGTCATTTCCGCCCACTCTCTCAGCAGGACTGGAAGCCACTCCCACAGCAGCTGATCTGTCTCAAAACCTGTCAGCTTCTGTCAAGGTGGCTGTAAATTCAAACACAGCTCCAATTAAGCAAGTAGCAGTTTTAAAGACTAGAAGTGGAAAGACCAAAGCTGATCCAGGAGCTAATGGGGAAGAGCAGGAGACTGACCCTGGTGAAGGACCCTCTACTAGAAAAGATCCTGCTGAGGAGGAAGAGAAGGTTTGTTTTAAAGATCTAGCAGAGTTAGAGAGATCAAAACAGGATAGAGATGCAGCTAGGACAGCAGCTAGCAGTGGTGGTTCTTAGCTTAAAGAGATCCTTAGGAGAGTGGCAACAGGATTATTTGGACAACAAGTTGAGGAAGAGGAGGCAAAGGAGGAGTCAGATGACATTTCCGAATGTTCTTCACCACGGGAAGAGATAAGAAATGTCCATAAAGATTACACCAGAGCATATAAGGAGCCAGTTCTAGCTTGGCTTAGTACATGTTATGATACAGGTGCTCCAGCTCTAATGGTTAGAGACAAGTCAGCAGATCAGTTAGGAATTCTCTCCAGGGATAATGGAATAGATAGACATCTAGCCAAGGTTCTCAGTAAGGTCAATCTGTGGATACGCCTTTTAATGGCAGTTTTCCTGAGATACCCTTCCTGAGATGATCTTCCATGGAATCCTAAACCCTGGACTACCATAGAGGAGGGAATTAAGTGCCTGAGAGAATTTGCTGTTAGAGAGATACTTGATAGTGAACATGAAACTCTGAATCCTGATGACATTCCTGTGGGAACTGGTCTTGCTGAAAAGCTCATCACGCTTGCTCCTTCTAATTATGCAATTATTCTGGCAAGCAGAATTGTGTCAAGAAATTATGGTGGAGCTCCTCCTATGGTTGGCCAATTCACTGATCAAATGAGACAATTGGAGGGTAGCATGACACGTGTTTCTTTGGTTTCAGCCACTGAAATTCTGTCTGGAAAAATGGAGAATTGCATGAAAGAGCTGAAAGATTCCATATACCAACTGGCACAAAAAGATAATTCCAATTCTTCCTCCAGGTGGATACAAGTTTCATCTGTGAGGAATACACGTCCTCCAAGGGGGTCATTCCAAAACAGATCAAATCAAAACAGACCACCAAGGCAGTCACATAGGATTATTTGGATAACTCTGCGTGATCAGTTTGGTGAGAAAATGAACCGGTGGGATGGCCAACCAACTTCTAATCTTTTCAGGTGACTAAGGGAATTGCAAAGTGGCAGAACCCGAGGTAGCAATACCAGAAGGGTAGCTGTTACTTCCACAGTTCCCCAGAACAACTCTAGTAGCTCCAACAGTGACTCCAGTTATAACACTGCACACTGTGTGCAATGCACATGTGGGCATGTTCCCCATAACTAGGGGTGCCCTGCCTCCCGCCAGGGGGAGGAGAGGGATAACAGAGATAATAGAATCTATTGGGATGTGTACATCCAGTGGCCTGGCACTTCACAATTTCGGAAGTACAGGGCCTTGGTTGACACAGGAGCTCAGTGCACCATAATACCATGAAATTATCAGGGATCAGAGTCCATAACTATTCTGGGAGTCACTGGTGGATCTCAAGAGTTAACTAAGGTAGAGGTTAATATAAGTTTGACTGGTAAACAATGGAGGAAGCATACAGTTGTGACCAGACCTGATGCACCTTGTATTTTGGGAATTGATTTTCTGAGAGAAGGGCGTTTCAAAGACCCTAGAGGTTACAAATGGGCTTTTGGAGTAGCTTCTATAGAAATTGATGGACAAAAATTGAAGCTGTCTGCTAGACCTGAGCTTTCTGATGAATCTGCAGTTGTGGGACAACATAAGATACAGGACATTAAATTGCCGGTTGCTTCTCAGACTGTGCATCACAGACAATACAGAACCAACCGTGACTCTTTGTTGCCCATTCAGAATCTGATTCGTCAGTTGGAGAGTCAGAAAGTCGTCAGCAAAACTGATTCACCTTTCAACAGTCCAGTGTGGCCTGTGCGGAAGCAGAATGGAGACTGGCGTCTGACAGTAGACTACCGAGCCCTAAATGAAGTGACACTACCTATGAGTGCAGCAGTGCCAGACATGATGGAACTCCAGTATGAGCTGGAATTCAAAGAGGCCAAATGGTATGCTACCATAGACATTGCTAATGCATTTTTCTCTATTCCCATAGCAGAGGAATGCAGGCCTCAGTTTGCTTTCATATGCAGAGGAATCCAGTACACTTTGAACAGATTGCCAATGGGCTGGATCCACAGCTCAAGCATCTGTCATGCAGAAATCCACGATGCTCTGGAGAAAGGTGCTGCTCCAGAACACATCCAGTTCATCGATGATATCATCGTCTGGGGTAAAACTGCTGAGGAAGTCTTCGAGAAAGGTAACAAAATCATTGACATTCTTCTGAATGCAGGTTTTGCCATCAAGTGAGACAAGGTGAAAGGACCTACCACAGAAATTCAGTTTCTGGGAGTGCGGTGGCAGGATGGACGCTGACACATTCCAGTGGATGTGTTAAATAGAGTCTCTACCATGGCAAATCCCACAAACAAGCAAGAGACCTTACGTTTCTTGGGAATAATGGGATTTTGGAGACTGCACATTCCTGGATACAGTCAGATTGTGAAACCTCTGTATGATGTGACTCGAAAGAGAAACAGTTTCCACTGGGGACCTGAACAACAAGCAGCCTTTGACCGGATAAACCAAGAGGTAATTCAAGCAATGGGTCTGGGACCTGTCCGAGATGGTCCAGACATTAAGAACATTTTGTACACGGCTGCAAGTGACAATGGTCCAACCTGGTGCTTGTGGCAAAAAGCTCCAGGTGAGACACATGGGCAACCTCTTCATTTCTGGAGTCGAGGTTACAGATTCAGAGGCTAATTACACTCCAACAGAGAAAGAAATTCTAGCTGCCTATGAAGGAGTAAAAGCATCTTCTGAAGTGATTGGAATTGAATCACAACTTCTTCTAGCTCCCAGATTACCAGTTTTGAATTGGATGTTCAAAGGTAAAGGCTCCACACCACATCATGCCACAGACTCAACATGGTCTAAGTGGATGGCTCAAGTTGGCCAGAAGGTATCAACTGTGCTAAACCTCCAGAAGAGAAAGTAACTCGTGCTGAGGAAGCTCCTCCTTACAATGACCTTTCTGATGATGAGAAGAAATATGCTTTGTTCACAGACGGTTCCTGTCATCTTGTTGGAAACAAGCGAAGGTGGAAGTCTGCAGTGTGGAGTCCAACACGCCGAGTTGCAGAGGCGAAGGATGGAGAAGGAGAATCCAGTCAGTTTGCAGAGGTAAAATCTGTCCAGCTAGCTCTCGACATGGCTGAACGTGAGAGATGGCCAAAGCTTTATCTCTACACCGACTCATGGATGGTAGCCAATGATCTATGGGGTTGGCTAAAGAACTGGAAGACGAATGGTTGGCAGAGGAAAGGAAAACCCATTTGGGCAGCCAATCTGTAGCAGGACATTGCTGATCGAGTCTGGAGAATTCCAGTGAAGGTTGAGAGACATCGATGCTTACATTCCTAAGAGCAAAGCTACTGAGGAACATCAACACAACCGTCAGGCAGATCTAGCTGCAAGAGTTTCTCAAGTAGACCTGGACTCTAATCTTGACCTCGACTGGAAGCACCGAGGTGAGATATTCTTAGCTTGGTGGGCTCATGTTTCGTCAGGACATCAAGGCAGAGATGCAACATACCAATGGGCTCGTGACAGATCCATAGACATTTCCATGGATGCTATCACACAAGTTATCCATGACTGTGACATTTGTGCTGCTATTAAGCAGGCAAAATGACTTAAGCCCTTGTGGTATGGTGACAGATGGTCCAAGTACAAGTATGGTGAAGCTTGGCAGATAGACTACATCACTCTACCACGTTCTCGTTGTGGTAAGCAGTACGTGCTTACTATGGCAGAGGCAAACACTGGATGGTTGGAAACTTATCCAATTCCACATGCAACTGCACGCAACACCATTCTCGGTCTGGAGAGACACATCCTGTGGAGACATGGAACTCCAGAGAGGATTGAGTCAGACAACGGAACTCATTTCAAAAACAACCTTGTAAAGAACTGGGCAAAAGAGCACGGTATTGAGTGGATATTCCATATTCCCTACTATGCACCAGCTTCAGGGAAGATTGAACGCTACAACGGTTTGTTGAAGACCACTCTCAAAGCCATGGGGGGTGGATCTTTGAAAAACTGGGAAAAACATTGAGCACAAGCAACCTGGCTGATAAATAGTAGAGGTTCAGTGAACCGAGCTGGACCTGCACATTCAGATCTGCTTTAGAAAATGGAAGGTGATAGAGTTCCTGTTGTTAGAGAAAAGAATCTGCTAGGTAAAACTGTTTGGGTATTTTCTCCCTCAGGAGTGGCTAAACCTGTCCGAGGGGTGGTTTCAGCTGAAGGTCCGGGTCACACTTATTGGGTAATGCAAGAGAATGGTGAAATTCAGTGTATTCCACAAAGAAACTTAACTTTAGCTGAAAGAAATTAATTTCAAACTGTTGTACAGCTACATCGCGTCCAAACGAAGAATCAACAAGGAATCTACGGTGCATGAACCCTGAGAACCCTGAGAGCCCTGAGTCAACTAAGAGACTTTGAGAATCCCTGTTTCCCTTTGTTTCGCTTCGTCGGCAAAGAAATAAACTTTTTTCTATTTTTCACATTTCCTGGTTTTCTTGGACTTTTGAATCATCTACACCTGAGTATAGCTGGAATGGACTATGAACTTTACTCACGAACTGTAAATATTGTCTTGCATTGAATGGACAGTATGAACAGTCAATGAAATTGTTTAGAAGGGGTGGACTGTGACCGTTTGAGGCAGTGCCTTTAACAAAGGGGCACCATGGCCGAATGTTTTATAAACAAAAGACAGGTCTAAACTAACTTCATTGGTGGAGAGGCAGGGCACTGCCTTAAGTTTTGATTCCCAGTGAGACTATTCTTAATCTTGTCTTGCACTTCTTCCCCCTCCTTTCTCAGCTTCTGGGCTTTCAGCCAGACTGACCTTGGAACTGGTAACAGTGAGGCACTAACATATTCTGCTTTAATTAACAATTGCTCTTTTTCTCTCTTTCTAACCCTCTTTGGGGAAAAAAGGGAGAGAAGGGGGTACAGGGGGAAACCCTTCCTCCTGGCGGGGGAGGGGAATCTCATTCCTGTGTTACTTTGTTATATATTCCTGTGTATATATTGTAAATACTGTAAATTGTGTATATATTCCCCTGCATTTCCTAAACTCCTTTGTAAATACAGCACATTTCCTTTTGCTCATCCGGCTGTGGTTTTTTCTTTCATTTTTTTTCCCTTCACTTTACAGGGGGGGGAGAAGGCTGGGCCTTCATCTCAACCCTCGGCACCTCCTGCCTGAACCTTCCCTGGTGCATCCCACGAGTGTGTCCTCTTGTTGTGGTGCTGCCTGCCTAGGTGAAGAGACCAACCTCTGCCTGTCTACAACCCCCTTTCAGGTAGTTGTAGAGAGCAATAAGGTCACCCCTGAGTCTCCTCTTCTCCAGGCTAAGCTGCCCCAGCTCCCTCAGCCTCTCCTCATAGGGCTTGTGTTCCCAGCCCGTTATAATATTTGGCTTTCGCAAGGGAAATTACTGGGGACTGTGGGGCTTGATCACTGGGCTGATGGTCTGTACTGTGTGGGGTATTGGGAGAGAAAGGTGAGGCGCCAAGAGGTCTAAAGACTGGCCTGGTCAAAAGTGCAGGTTTTGTCTCAGTCCTGATGAATATGTATGTTTTAATATATGAATATATATGTTTGCTGTCTCTATAAGTTCACCTCGTGTTGTTAGGGTGCGCCTCTAGCAAACTCGCTATGCGCCCAGCACTGTGTTGCCTTTATTTTATAATAAACTGGTTATAAATTTCAGCAGTGATTTCGTTTCTCATGATTTGGTGACCCGTACGTGATTACCCTGTCTGCAATGACTTTCGGGACCCTTCAGAAGGGGGGGCGCCCCCGCCGATTTCGGCGGCCTGGAAGGAGGACCCTGGAAGCCTCTCAGAACACGGGTAGATCCAGCCAATGTTATAAGATAAAGGCAAGGGAAGGAGCTCCCAGAACTAGCCTGTAATTCTTGTGCACAAAGACCCGGGCAAGAAAAGGACTGTAAGTATTGTCCGGTTGGGCGGGTATTGAGGTCAGTGAGAGTGTGTGCGTGTGTGAGACGTGGACTAGACAGTCCGAATCCACGAAGCGAGTGAGGAGTCCTTCTAACTGCGTTTCCAACATCCCGTGAGGGACTTGCCCAGTGAAGGGATGAAGCGGTTGGTGATGGAAAGCATGGACCTCGGGAAATGGGGCAAGGGTCAGGTGTAGAGCAGCTCCAGGAAACATGGGAGCAACAAGGGTACCCAGGGATATACCCCCGGACAGTCCTCTGGGGTTGCGTGTTGGAGGCACAATACGCAGGATAAGGATAAGGCAAAAAGGATAATGGAGGAAGGGCCTAGAGAGAAAAGTAGATTGTGGGAAGGTTGGGCATTTGAAACAAGAGTGCCCAAGAAGAAGAGAGATCTTAAGGGTTTTTTTTCAAGCTTAGTTGGATCGGCTTTGGGCGGGCCTGGAGCCGGGGCCATTAGGGTAGGGGCTGCACGTAGAGCAGCCGGAGCTGCAAGTCAGTGTTTGCACCAGCACTTGCGGTAGTGCGGCGGGCGGAGCAGGAGCTGTTGCGGGGAGAGCTGCAGTGGCTGAGCCGTGCCCACCAGGGACTGGTAAAGGATCAGGCCCAGGAGGTGGCCAGGCTCAGGTCGGAGAAGGAGGGTTAGGGGTACTCGTGTTACCAAGGTTCCTAGAGGGGGTGTGGAGAGCGAGTTTTAGGGGCAAAAGGGGAAAGGTTTAAAGTCCCGGTGGCTAAGGATGTTAAATTGGAGACTGAAGCTTGAATTGGGCTAGGGTATATCTTAGTGTAGCACCAAGTGCAAGACGTAATTTTCTAGAGAGAGAGAGTTCAGTTGGACATAAGGGTAGTTCGGGACGAGGGGCAGATGACGGTCAGAAGAGATAACTGGTTATCTCGGGAGAAGGGGCAGTTGGGGTTGGAAAGAGGATTGTGTCTCTTCAAGCCCCAAGGCAAGGATTGTTTGGATTGTGGATAGTCGGGTTTTTACTGAAGAATTGGTGGGTGTGATGTATGGAGTAATAATTCGTGTCAATCAGGATGCATAGGAGCCAGGCCGTTTGGTGAGTTTTGCCTGGGTAGGGGTCCTGGCTACGGGGTCCCGGAATTTCACTGTGGGTGATGATTCCAGGATTCTGGATGGTAGTCAGGTAGTCTTCACAGCCCTGGAGAATTCGGGCTGTGAAGGGGCAGCGTTGTTTCTACGGTCTAGGGGCTGTGGAGACTGGTCGTCCGTAGGGATCGGGCGATCAGCGCTGTGTCCCGGTGGCCGGTGTTCCGGTGGTGAGGGGCCCGGTTTCGGGGTTTTGGTATCCTGTGGTCTGGTTTCTGGAGGGGCCTGGGCCGTCGGGGCCCGCGTCGTGGTGGCGGTCGCGGGTTTGACGTCCTGGTTTGCGGTGTTCCGGCGGTGGGGGACCCGGGTTCAGGAGTTTTTCGTATCCTGTGGTCGGTTCCTTAGGGGGGCTTGAACTGTGGGGGCCCGTGGCGTGGTCACGCTCGCGGGTCTCACGTCCCGGTTTCTAGGGGGGGACCTCGGTTTGAGGGACCTGCTTCAGGAAGGGTTTTTTTCCGTAGTTTCAGGCTTCCGCAGGAGGGCAGGGACCTGGGCTGCGGCGGGTGAGGGTTTTTTTTTGCGGTTTGACTTTGCAGGGGATCGGCACAGTGAGAGGGGGTCGGTCGTTCGCAGGGAGCGGGCTAGGGGCTCGGAGCTGGCGTTTCAACTGCCTCGGCTCGGTTTTGACCCCCGGGCAGTGATTAGTGATCAGGAGAATGGGACAAAAGCAAGTCATCAGAACTCCCTCCCATTCCTATCTCAGAGTGCGTGTTAGGGATCATATTACAGTATCGGGATGATGAGTTAAGAAAAGGAAAATCAAAGAAAAAATGCTTTATCTTTTGATGATTGGATTTGCCAAGCTTTGAACCATCATGTGAATTCTAAAAAGTGTTTTAGTAGGGAAGAAGCTGAATATGCTGCTGTTTGGATTAGGGCTTCACACCCTACTCCTGTTCCCATATTTTAGGACAAAGACAAGGAAAAGGCAGACAGGCTGGCATGAGAATATGGGAGAGGTAAAATCAGAGTGGGGAGGCCACCAAGAAATCAGAAGTGGCCTAATCAAGATCCTCAGTGGGACCATCAACAGCTTCAAGGGAGACAGAACATGGGAGGTAATACAAGGAATTGAAGAAGCTGTGCCCAGAAATTTTGATAAAGCCTATAGTGAGCATCAGAGGAAGCCTCCTATGGAGTGGATGGTAAGATTAAAGAGAAGTTTGCAGCTCTATTCTGGAATAGATCCCAGTTCTGCAGCTGGGGTGATACTTCTCAGGATGCAGTTTGTGGCAAAACCATGGGCAGATAGTAGAAATTGGAAAAGATCGAGGATTGGCAAGACAGAGGTTTAGAGGAATTACTACGTGAAGATCAGAAGGTCTTTGTAAGGAAGGATGAAGAGAAACAGAAGGCAAAAGCTAGAATGTTGGTAACTGCTGTAAGGGTACTGGTGATTATGGATAGAGAGAAAAAAAAAGAAGGTAAAATTCTTATATGATAAATTAGCCCTCAATAGTAATATTAAATGGAGTCCAGAAGATGATGAGTGATTGGATAAATAAAAAGAATGTTGATTGATGCTCTGTTTTAAATTTGCCTGACATGGACAAATCATTTGATCTTTTTGTACATCTATATGGGGTGTTGACCCGGGACTGGACTGGAAGTAAAAATCCTGTAGGGCATTGTTCCAAGTTATTAGATTCTGTAAGTAGGTGAGGGGCAATTTGCTTATCAGCGGCCTTTATTAGTAGAGGAGGCCCAGAAAGCAGCTTTTTGTTTTGTTCTGGTCTCAGATCCCACCTTTGGGATTCCTTATGTATATGGGATTGAAGCTGGGGGAAAAGTGTTAATAACAACTTGGAAAGGACAGTCTCTAATTTCCCCCTGGGAAGGATCTTTTCTTGGTTTTGTTAACAGATCCAGCTGTCCATACTGCAAAACAAGGGTGGACACATACTTCGGGAGTAAAAGGACCACTTCAGGAACACCTCAGTCTGAAGTCTCTGGAACTAGTGAAGGCTCTGGAGCTAGCAAGACAAACCCACCTTTTGAAACATCTGAATCTGCATTGCAAGAAAATATCAAGGATTTCATTCTGTGTATAAAACATCCTGGGACTTGATGTCATTGGGGATGGGTAAAGTGTAATAGTAATGGTAAACTGGTTATTTAGAAAAGTGATGGTAAATTTTTCTGCTGCACTATAATGATGTGCTGAGACTGTGTGTGGTTATGAATGTATGCTGTTGTAGTTATGTAATTAGGTTTCCTGTGGGTTCAAAAACTTTATCAAATGTAAATTGGCTTGTTGGAACAATTGTAACATTGATCTGTGTGGTTATAATTTGAAGTGATTAGGACAGAGGATTCATCTATGTTCTGTGTGTTAAAGTACCAAAAACTGTGTTCGGCTAGTGGGACCACAGAGACTGCAATACAGACAGCCAACAAAGGACTGGTGGATCCATCCACTGAATGGACTGTGGTAGCCCAAATGGAGGACATAAAGTATCAGAATAGGAGTGGTAATGGTCCTCGCCTGAAAACATCACAAACTAGAAACAGGTCAGGGTTCAAAATTGGTACAACCTCCCTGGACAAGGGAAGAAGACACGGTCTGAGCAGAGCATTGGTGGGGATTGAAGGAGGCAAGACCGAGTAGACCTCTATAATTGCTACGAAGAAGATCTAGAACCATGGCCGTGGGCAGCAACCCCATAGGCCATGTGAGTGGAGTTGCAAGTCAAACCGGACTCCTAATTCCCAGGATTAACCACTCGGAGGGAGAAAGTTGTCACCCAGATATTGGTATATGGTACCTATTAAAGTAAAAGAAGAAATATTTTCAGGCAAGGAACATCAGTTGTTGTTATAGATGACTCCAGGTAAAAGTTTTTGGTAACAGATTTATTGGCACTAAAAGATCATAAAAAGGCAATAAAAGCAATAAAAGCAAGCAAAGCAACACGCTGGGCTTGGGAGGGGACAAAACTCCACCTCCACAATACCCTTACAATAGTTTTCTTCATCTTATATAGTTACATCATCTACATAAGCAAACTTATGCTAAATAGAAGGCAGGCATATGATTTATTGAATAAGAATGGTATAATAAACCTTTATTAGAATAAACCAAACCAGGTTGGAAGAGACCTTCAAGATCATCGTGTCCAACCCATCAACCAATCCAACCCACCCAAACAGCTAACCCATGGCACCAAGCACCCCAGCAAGTCTCCTTCTGAACACCTTCAATGACGGTGACTCCACCACCTCCCCGGGCAACCCATTCCATAGCGCAATCACTCTTTCTGTATAGAACTTCTTCCTAACATCCAACCTGAACCTCCCCTGGCGCAGCCTGAGACTGTGTCCTCTTGTTCTGGTATTGGGTGCCTGGGAGAAGAGACCATCATCAGCCTGTCTACAACCTCCCTTCAGGTAGTTGTAGAGAGTGATAAGGTCACCCCTGAGTCTCCTCTTCTCCAGGCTAAGCAGCCCCAGCTCCCTCAGCCTCTCCTCATAGGGCTTGTGTTCCAAACCCCTCACCAACTTTGTTGCCCTTCTCTGGACTCGTTCCAGCAAGTCAACATCCTTCCTAAACTGAGGGGCACAGAACTGGACACAGTACTCGAGGTGTGGCCTAACCAGTGCAGTGTACAGGGGCAGAATGACCTCCCTGCTCCTGCTGGCCACACTGTTCTTGATGCAGGCCAGGATGCCATTGGCCCTCTTGGCTGCCTGGGCACACTGCAGGCTCATGTTCATCCTACCATCAACCAGCACCCCCAGGTCCCTCTCTGCCTGGCTGCTCTCTAGCCACTCTGACCCCAGCCTGTAGCACTGCATGGGGTTGTTGTGGCCAATGTGCAGAACCCGGCATTTGGATGTGTTAAATCTCATGCCGTTGGATTCTGCCCATCTGTCCAGCCTGTCAAGGTCCCTCTGCAGAGCCTCTCTACCCTCCAGCAGATCAACTCTTGCCCCCAGCTTGGTGTCGTCAGCAAATTTACTGATGATGGACTCAATGCCCTCATCCAGATCATCAATAGATCATCTTAGAATAGGTG
Source organism: Melanerpes formicivorus (assembly GCF_026170545.1). Classification (NCBI taxonomy): domain Eukaryota; kingdom Metazoa; phylum Chordata; class Aves; order Piciformes; family Picidae; genus Melanerpes; species Melanerpes formicivorus. The sequence goes on from NW_027142409.1 coordinate 2,351,106, forward strand.
GTCAAATCCCTTCTCCCTACATTCAGTGTGGTAAGGGTCAAAGCATCCACTTTCACGCATGCTCAATTGTCCAGGCTTCTTATCTAAAGAAAACAAATTCCTAGTTCTGAATGTTTAAGACAGCTCCTTCTCAGCCGTGATGTCTCCAATTAACCAGACAGTATCCTTGCAAGTCTGCAAGATAGGTTTCTTTCCCTTTACCCTCTAAACAGGCCTCACAAGATCCTGACCCTTAATCCCAGTGCACTCTAAGTCTTATAATTTTGACACAAATCACCCGTATATTCATAACAATCCCCCATTTTCTTTTTGTCACCATTGATTTGTGTTAAAATTTCCAGATATTTCAGAACCTTCTTAATTGGATCATAATTAAGTTCCTCTATTTTGATCACCTTCAGATCATAACCATCTGCTTGTAACTTATTGGCATAAACAATTTTACCTAAAGGTCTTACAATTTTAAAACAACAATTACAATGAATTACACAGATCAGTATTACAATTATTCCAACAGGTATTACAAACAAATGTTTAAAGCAACTTATATTAGATAACCAAGAAGTTAACTTATCCCGTATTTCTTTAAATCCACAAGAAGTATCATCCAAAGAAATCTGATGTAATATTTGATTGTCATCTATAATCACTTAACATAACTACAGATTAACATAACTACAACAGCTTACATTTATGACTACACATACAACATGTAAGAAATCCAAAGCCAACCTATTTTCAGTAGATACTTTTGAGAGACTATTGACTTCAAGCTATTGAACTTTTATTGCATCTATGCTTGCATTCATCATAATTTCAGCTGTAGCAGAAAAATTTACCATCGCTTTTTCAAGTTCACTAACCTCAAGCCAAGGTAGAAACCTCCTAGCAAAACTATGTGTGGTGGGTGGAAGGTAAGGCCGAGAAGCCTCCTCCCTTCCCCCTTGTAAAGTAAAAGGGAAAAAAAAATTGAAGGGAAAGGAAAAAAAAACTCGCAAGCTGAATTAGCAAAGCAGTGGAGCTATATTTACAAAGCAATGTAGGGAATGCAGGGGGAATATTTACAAATTTACAATATCTACAATATATACAAAGATATACAACAGAGCAACACAGAAATGAGAGTAAGCCCCCTCGGCAGAGAGGGGGGTTCCCCACCTCCGCTCTCCCCTCTCTCCCCCCTTTCCCCAGAATGGGATAGAAAGAGAAAGAAAAGAGAGGAAAAAAAAGTTAGAAGCAGTTCGTGTTAATTGGAAGGGAGTTAATATACCGGCCTTTATCTATCTTCAAGGCCGAGGCCTTGGCAGAAAGCCCAGCACAGAGACAGAGAGCGGCCGCACCGTGGAAAGGCGGAAGCAAGACTGACAGAAAAGTCGTGCAAATGTCCACTTCACTCCCAGTTCAGAAGGTGCTTCCTTCCACTTTACCAATGAAATAGTTTAGACTATTCCTTCCGTTTACCCACTTCCGTCCACCATATTCCCTTTCTTAAGGGGGCAACGTCAACCGGCCACACTATGAAACTTGCTATGCCTGGTTGGTAGTGGATTTGCTCCCCTCTTGGTTCTTCTTGCAAAGCTCCTGAGTAATTCCTGTGGCTGATTTACTATAAAGATATGAGGATAGGCCAGTCCTATAGCACATCTTCCTTACCAGCCTAAGGGTAATACCTTATAAGCATTTTTACCACATATCCAATTCCATCCTGACCCAATAGGTATCAGCCATCCTTTAGGTATGTGTCCTTTCTTTCTGGTCTGATCATGGCTCCCCATATTTCCTTCTTCCTAACTAATAAATTGTGAACACTTTGATTACTGCCCTATAAAAATTACATTCCCACATCCAGGGTCAGTCCTATTTCCCCCTTTATTCCTGCCTATAGTTGTCTCCCAACATCGCTGGATACAAGGTACAGGCATATTTACATCCAAGGGTTCTTCAAATTGTAATCTCCCTCTTAACTGATTGTGGAATCTCGGTACAATCCTCAAGTTGCTGGGCTTTTGGAATGCTTTTTGTATTTCTCTTACATCAGGAAAGACTGTCCCTATCAAAGGAAACCTGTGTGCTGAATTCTCAGGTACCTGGGAACATATCCAACAGTAAAAGGACACTGCTACCTGTCCGCTGCAGGCTTGAACCCATGACACTGAGATTGAGAGTCTCATGCTCCACTGACTGAGCTGACTGCTCCCTTTCAACAACTGCAGATAAGTGTTCTGTTCTCATACCTTTACTTCAGATGATGTTATAATCTTAGCTCCATAATGGCCTTTCAACCTACCTATTATTACTAATATTGGAAGAGAATTTATTCACACATGGGAACATGGTCTTTGATTGTGATTGGACTCCTTATACAAAAATAGGGTTAGGATGAAGAATAGGCTCCAGCAGTATATGTTAACTCTGCCTCCTTAGCCTACTGGGTGCAACCAGCAGCCAGGTGTCATGTCTTCTTGGCAGCAGTTACATTCTTCAGGAGCCCCACAGATTCCTTAACCCTAGAAAATTACATCTTGCACTTGGTGCTACACTAAGATATACCCTAGCCCAATTCTAGCTTCAGTCTCCAATTTAACATCCTTAACTACGAGGACTTTAAACCTTTCCCCTTTTGCCCCTAAAACTCGCTCTCCACACCCCCTCTAGGAACCTTGGTAACACGAGTACCCCTAACCCTCCTTCTCCGACCTGAGCCTGGCCACCTCCTGGGCCTGATCCTTTGCCAGTCCCTGGTGGGCACGGCTCAGCCACTGCAGCTCTCCCCGCAACAGCTCCTGCTCCGCCCGCCGCACTACCGCAAGTGCTGGTGCAAACATTGACTTGCAGCTCCGGCTGCTCTACGTGCAGCCCCTACCCTAATGGCCCCGGCTCCAGGCCCGCCCAGAGCCGATCCAACTAAGCTTGAAAAAAAACCCTTAAGATCTCTCTTCTTCTTGGGCACTCTCATTTCAAATGCCCAACCTTCCCACAATCTACTTTTCTCTCTAGGCCCTTCCTCCATTATCCTTTTTGCCTTATCCTTATCCTGCGTATTGTGCCTCCAACACGCAACCCCAGAGGACTGTCCGGGGGTATATCCCTGGGTACCCTTGTTGCTCCCATGTTTCCCGGGGCTGCTCTACACCTGACCCTTGACCCATTTCCCGAGGTCCACGCTTTCCATCACCAACCGCTTCGTCCCTTCACTGGCCAAGTCCCTCGCGGGATATTGGAAACGCAGTTAGAAGGACTCCGCACTCACTTCGTGGATCCGGACTGTCCAGCCCATGTCTCACGCACACACACACTCTCACTGACCTCAATACCCGCCCAACTGGACAATACTTACAGCCCTTTTCTTGCCCGGATCTTTGTGCACAAGAATTACAGGCTAGTTCTGGGAGCTCCTTCCCTTGCCTTTATCCTATAGCATTGGCTGGATCTACCTGTGTTCCGAGAGGCTTCCAGGGTCCTCCTTCCAGGCCGCCGAAATCGGCGGGGGTGCCCCCCCTTCTGAAGGGCCCCAAAAGCCGTTGCAGACAGGGTAATCACGTACGGGTCACCAAATCATGAGAAACGAACTCACTGCTGAAATTTATAACCAGCTTATTATAAAATAAAGGCAACACAGTGCTGGGCGCACAGTGAGTTTGCTAGACGCGCACCCTAACAACACGAGGTGAACTTATAGAGACAGCAAACATACATATTCATATATTAAAACGTACATATTCATATATTCCCCAACACGCTCCCACCCCTCTCCATCAGGACTGAGACAAAACCTGCACTTTTGACCTGGCCAGTCTTTAGACCTGTTGGCGCCTCACCTTTCTCTCTCAATACCCCACACAATACAGACCATCCGCCCAACGATCGAACCCAATGGTCCCCAGTAATTCCCCTTGCTAAATCCAAATATTATAACCAGTTTCTCACAGCTCTAAGGTCCCTTCCACCCTGAGCCATGCTTGGCTTTGCTGCCTCCCTTGGCTTCTGAACCAGCATAGATTCTGCTCCTGGTTTTTGACCCTCTCTCCAATTAGTCTGTGACTTCCTCTTGGGGTGTTTTTGTCAGGCTTTTTGAAGATGGAGGAAGAGCAAATGTTTAGGTTTTAGCCTGAAATAGCTTTCTGAGGAGAAAAAAAGAGGGTCTTGAACTTATAGAAATGGTTCTGTGAAGGACACATCCTTCTGCTCTGTTGCTGTCTTGTTCAACATCTTTGTGGGTGACATGGACAGTGGCATTGAGTGCACCCTCAGCAAGTTTGCTGATGCCACCAAGCTGTGTGGTGCAGCAGACACGCTGGAGGGAAGGGAGGCCATCCAGAGGGACCTTGACAGGCTGGAGAGGTGGGCACAAGCCAACCTCATGAAGTTCAATAAGAGCAAGTGCAGGGTCCTGCATCTGGGTCGAGGCAATCCCAGGCACAAATACAGGCTGGGCAGTGACTGGCTGGAGGGTAGCCCTGAGGAGAGAGACTTGGGGGTGCTGGTGGACAAAAAGCTCAACATGAGCTCTCAGTGTGCACTTGCAGCCCGCAAAGCCAATCAGATCCTGGGCTGCATCAGGAGAAGTGTGGCTAGCAGGTCGAGGGAGGTGATCCTCCCCCTCTACTCAGCCCTGGTGAGACCCCACCTGGAGTACTGTGTCCAGTTCTGGAGCCCCTATTACAAGAGGGATGTGGAGGTGCTGGAACGTGTCCAGAGAAGGGCCACAAGGATGATCAGAGGGCTGGAGCACCTCTCCTATGAGGATAGACTGAAGGAGTTGGGGCTGTTCAGTCTGCAGAAGAGAAGGCTCCGAGGTGACCTAATTGTGGCCTTCCAGTATCTGAAGGGGGCCTACAGGAAGGCTGGGGAAGGACTTCTCAGGATCTCAGGTAGTGATAGGACTAGGGGGAATGGAATGAAGCTGGAGGTGGGGAGATTCAGGCTAGATGTGAGGAGGAGGTTCTTCACCATGAGAGTGGTGAAACCCTGGAATGGGTTGTCCAGGGAGGTGGTTGAGGCCCCGTCCCTGGGGGTGTTTAAGAGCAGGCTGGATGAGGCTCTTGCCAGCCTGATCTAGTGTGGGGTGTCCCTGCCCATGGCAGGGGGGTTGGAACTAGATGATCCTTGTGGTCCCTTCCAACCCTGAATGAAACTATGAAACTATGATCTGAACTCCTTTGTTGGAAGAACTGCTTTTAATACTTGGGGGGTTTTGGTTCCTTTTTCATCTTGCAGTGCCATGGTGTTGCCCACCAGGACCTCTTAGGTGTTGTCTTTTCCAGCAGTTGTGCCCTGAAGCTGGGGCATGTCACTTGGTAGGAACCCAAGTGAAACAAGTCAGTGTTAGTCCTGCATTCCTCATCCCACTTTGTCTCCCATCCTCTGTGTGAGCCTTTCAGCTGACTGCTCCTGTTTGGCACACTGCTCTCCATTGAGCACATCTTACAGTCCCCTGTTTGCGCTGGGATCTTCTGCCATCCTCTGCCCTGGTGTGTGACGTGCTCCTGGGCATGCCCTTGGAGCCTGGAGGGGAGCACGCCTCCACAGCACCTTCATGGGCCTGCCCTGGGTTGGAAAACCCTCCCAAGCTCATCCAGTCCAACCAGCAACCCAGCACCTCCATGGCCACCAAACCCTGGCCCCAGGTGCCATGATCACAGGGTTCTGGAATACCTCCAGGGCTGGGGACTCCACCACCTCCCGGGGCAGCCTCTGCCAGTCCCTGACCAGTGGAGAGCCACTGAGGTGCTGAGGGGATTGGAACATCTACCTGATGAGCAGAGGCTGAGACCTGGAGCTGTTTAGCCTGGAGAAGAGGAGCTCGAGAGGAGATGTGGCTGTGAGCAACTTGCTGCAGTGTGAGGTGTCCCTGGCCATGGCAGGGGGGTTGGAACTGGCTAAGCCTTGAGGTCCCTTCCAACCCTGACAGTTCTGTGATCCTATGCTGATCAATACATGAAGGGTGGGGGTCAAGAGGATGAGGCTGATTCTTCCAGCTTGCTGTGTGGTTATTCTTCTACACCCAGTCCTGGAATCACAGAATTATTGTGGTTGGCAAAGGCCTCTAAGATCATCCAGTCCCACCCTCAACCCGACCCCCCCATGGCCCCCAAACCATGGCCCCAGGTGCCAGGTGCCACCTCCACCTCCAGGGATGGGGACTCCACACCAAGTGACTCAAGTGGTGGCCAGGATGAGCTCTGTGCTCAGCAGGAAGGGCTGGCAGGAGAGCTGGGAAACATCTGTGGCAGAGCTGGAGGAGAGGAGCTGGCAGGCAGCGTCATGAGAAGGGAGCAAGCAGCTCAGCTGCCAGCCCGGGATCCCAGGCCTGGCTTCCTTTCACTGCCCTCTTACTGGTTGTGCTCCTCCACCTCCCCTGCACTGATTGCATCAGGTTGGAAGGGACCCTCAGAAGTCATCTTGTCCAACCCCCTGCAGGCAGCAGGGACACCTCCAGCCAGAGCAGGCTGCCCAGGGCCACAGCAAGGCTGACCTTGAATGTCTTTGGGGATGGGGCCTCAACCACATTCTTGGGCAACCTGTTCCAGGATTTCACCACCGTGATGGTGCAGAGCTTCCTCCTGATGTCCAACCTAAATCTGCCCTGCTCCAGTTTCAAACCATTGCCCCTTGTCCTGTCACCACAGGCCCTTCTAACAGCCCCTCCCCAGCCTCCTCCTAGGTCCCCTTCAGGTACTGAAGTCTGAGCTTCTGCATCTAAAGGTTGCCTGAGCTGTGAGGACATTCCCTGGAATGCTGCTTTCTTCTTCTTCTTCTTTTTCCTACCAGAAGTGTGTTTTATGTAGCCACCCTCTGAGTCCTGAGTTCAGCTTTGGGCTCCTCACTGCAAGAAGGACACTGAGAGGCTGGAGCAGGGCCAGAGAAGGGCAACAGAGCTGGGGAAGGATCTGGACAAGAGGGCTGGGGAGGAGCAGCTGAGGGAGCTGGGGGTGTTCAGTGTGGAGAAGAGGAGGCTGAGGGAGACCTCATTGCTCTCTGCAGCTCCCTGAGAGGAGGCTGCAGGGAGCTGGGGGTTGGGCTCTGCTCCATAGTTACCAGGGACAGGAGGACAGGAAATGGTCTCAAGTTACCCCAGGGGAGAGGTTTAGGTTGGAGATGAGAAGAAACTTGTTGTCTGGAAGGGTTCTGAAAGCCTGGCACAGGCTGCCCAGGGAGGTGCTTGAATCCCCATCCCTGGAGGGGTTTGAAAGAGGCAGAGCTGTGGTGCTGAGAGCCATGGGTTAGCTTCAGCCTTGGCAGGGTTAGAGAATGTTTGGACTGGATGAGCTTGAAGGACTTTTGCAACCAATACTCTAGATGTGGCCTCACCAGAGCAGAGTAGAGGGGAAGGAGAGCCTTACTTGACCTGATGGCCACACTCTTCTTCATGCACCCCAGGGCACCACTGGTCTTACTGACCATGAGGGCTCAACACCCTGAACCTTGTGGTGGCTGCCAGTGGTGATCCTGAACTTCTGGATCATGGGGGCTGCAGCTGTGTAAGCTGACAGGAAAATGGGGTTGGTTGGTTTCCCTGTGGTTGCTTTGGGGCCCTCTGGGTTGGGGCTTTGGGGCCCTCTGGGTTAGGGCTTTGGGGCCCTTTGAGTTGGGGCTTTGGGGCCCTTTGGGTTGGGGATTTTGGCCCTTTGGGTTGGGGATTTTGGGTTGGGTTTTTTCAGCCTAGGAAATCATCACATTAAAACAAAAAATATCAATCCCTTGTGTGATGGAGCTTGGAGTAGGAGACCTCTACAGGACCCTTCCAACCTGACCCATTCTGGGATTCTATGGGATTCATCTCCCTAAGCTGCTAAGAACCATCTCTACCTGAAGAATAGTACCTGGGGGTGCTGGTGGAGGAGAAGCTCAACAGGAGCCAGCAGTGAGCACTTGCAGCCCAGAGAGCCAGGCAGAGCCTGGGCTGCAGCAAGAGAAGTGTGGCCAGCAGGGCCAGGGAGGGGATTCTCCCCCTCTGCTCCACTCTTCTGAGACCACAGCTGGAGCTCTGGGTCCAGTTCTGGAGCCTCTGTGCCAGGAAGGATCTGGAGGTGCTGGAAGGTGTCCAGAGAAGGGCCACGAGGATGAGCAGAGGGCTGGAGCTGCTCTGCTGTGAGGACAGACTGAGGGAGTTGGGGTTGTGCAGGCTGGAGAGGAGAACGCTCCCAGGAGACCTAATTGTGGCCTTCCAGGATCTGCAGGGGGCTCCAAGAAAGATGGGGAGGGACTTTTGAGGGTGTCAGGGAGTGATAGGACTGGGGGAGATGGAGCAAAACTAGAAGTGGGGAGATTGAGATTGGCTGTGAGGAAGACGTTCCTCCCCATGAGGGTGGTGAGAGACTGGCACAGGTTGCCCAGAGAGGTGGTGGAAGCCTCCTGCCTGGAGGTGTTTGCTGCCAGGCTGGATGTGGCTGTGAGCAACCTGCTGTAGTGTGAGGTGTCCCTGGCCATGGCAGGGGGGTGCATGCAAGCATTTGCTGGGGGGTGGGGTGAGGCTGGAGATTTCAGTGTCAGTGTCACCAACAACCCTTCTCTGCCTTGGCAGGGACCCTCCAAGGGCATCTTGTCCACCCCTTCTGCAGGCAGCAGGGACACCTCCAGCTAGATAACCTTTAAGGTTCCTTCCAACCCAAACCATTCTCTGGATCTATTTTCCTCCCCTCCCTCCTCCCTCTCACCTGTTCCCTCTCTTCCTCTCCTTTTCTATTTCTCTTCAGTGATTTTCTGTAGGTTTTTCCTCTCTCCACCCCTCTCAACCTTCCCCTCCTCTCCCTTTGTCACAGTCCGGAGACACAGTTCTTTTAAATATTCCCGTGTTGTGAAATTAGAGGCACAAACGAGGCCAAAATATCAACAGCTAGACTATTTATTACATAAATAAAGTGGACATAAGAAGGGGAGAGGGAGAAAATATAGAGGGAGAGAGAGAAGAGAGAGAGAAGAGGAAGGGAATTATATTACCACACCCCTCATCCCCCCCAAGACAGTTTGAGTCTATGGAGGAAAGGTGCTGCAGGAGATGTTGGGTTGGTACAGGAACGGTGCTGAGGCTCTGGCTGGGGAAGAACTGTGGTCCTCTGGGGAGATGTTGGGTTGATACAGGAACGGTGCTGAGGCTCTGGCTGGAGAAGAGCTGTGGTCCTCTGGGCAGCCTGGGTCTGTAGAGCAGCATTTTCCCGACTTTCCCTTCTCAGTGGCATAGTCCGTCTCCTGTGTTTTCCTTCATGTCCGTTTTCCTTCTCCCCAACACACCAGTAGTTGCTTAAGTCTTTTATACAGTTTTCAGTCCTTAGGTATGTATCCAAGTATTGTCCCTCAGGAATTCCAGGGGCCAGGAAAACATCCTTAGGTAAATGTCTATAAAACCAAACCAAACCAAACCAGGTTGGAAGAGACCCATCAACGAATCCAACCCACCCAAACAGCTAACCCATGGCACCAAGTACCCCATCAAGTCTCCTCCTGAACACCTCCAATGACGGCAACTCCACCACCTCCTTGGGCAGCCCATTCCAATGGGCAATCACTCTTTCTGTATAGAACTTCTTCCTAACATCCAACCTGAACCTCCTCTGGCGCAGCCTGAGACTGTGTCCTCTTGTTCTGGTACTGGCTGCCTGGGAGAAGAGACCATCATCCGCCTGTCTACAACCTCCCTTCAGGTAGTTGTAGAGAGTGATAAGGTCACCCCTGAGTCTCCTCTTCTCCAGGCTGAGCAACCCCAGCTCCCTCAGCCTCTCCTCATAGGGCTTGTGTTCCAAACCCCTCACCAACTTTGTTGCTCTTCTCTGGACTCGTTCCAGCAAGTCAACATCCTTCCTAAACTGAGGGGCCCAGAACTGGACACAGTACTCGAGGTGTGGCCTAACCAGTGCAGTGTACAGGGGCAGAATGACCTCCCTGCTCCTGCTGGCCACACTGTTCCTGATGCAGGCCAGGATGCCATTGGCCCTCTTGGCTGCCTGGGCACACTGCAGGCTCATGTTCAGCCTGCCAGTCCAGATGTTCAGATGTTCATGTTCAGATGTCCCGGTATCGCTCCCCCCAGAAATTTTTCTGTGCATTTCTGTGTGTTTTGGGCAAGAGATCTGGATGGGGGGTAGAGGGGGGCCCTCCGCCTCCTCCGTCTCTCTCCAGACAAACCCCCACACTCATTACACATCAGGAAACAGGTGGTGAACCCATTGTCTACCCTTTCCAGGGTACTTGATGGGTGGAGATTATCTTGTCCTGAAGGCGGGAATGGCTGGGTCATTGTTGTAGGCCAGCTGTGGCCCAGTGAGCAATGTTATCTTTGCACCTTCCAAGAGTCCTTCTAGTGGCTCTGCCCAACACATATTGTCTGGGCAAACAGCAAGTGATTTTATCTTTGTTGAGTCACACCAAGAGAGATAAACTTTTAGTCTCTCACACCCTTCTTCCTGAGGGCAGATTTGTTCCCATGCAGCAAAGTGATCTCTTTTTTTTCCCCCTCTGCACTCTCTCATTTTTTCCCTTCCCCCTTTGCAATGTTTTTTCCATCCCTTCCTCCAGGGCTTTGAAGAGCCACCACACCCAGGTTATTTCAGGTTGCTGCTCTTGGGCAGGGCTGGCAGAAGCCACAGTGGCACCAAAAGCTGGTGAGCAGCCCAAGGAAAGTGCAAGGTCAGGAGAAGCTTTGGCTCTGGCACATCATTCAGGGGCTGCATGAAAGGCTCCTGCCCTCTGAGGGGCTCCTGCATGGGCAGCAGAGGAGTTGGTGGCCTGGCTATTTGTGGTGCTCTTGGGAATCAGAGAATCCTAGAATGGCTCAGGGTGGAAGGGACCTCAGAGATCATCTGCTCCTCCACCCCCCTCTGCCATGCCCAGGGACACCTCTCAGCTACATCTGGCTGCCCAAAGCCTCATCCAGCCTGGCCTGGAACACCCCCAGGCAGGAGGCAGCCACAGCCTCCCTGGGCAGCCTGGGCCAGAGCCTCAGCAGCCTCCTGCTGAAGAACTTCTTCCTCAGCTCCAGTCTAACCCTGCTCTGCCTCAGCTCCAAACCACTCCCCCTTGGCCTGGCTCCAGACTCCCTCAGGAGAAGTCTCTCTGCAGCCTTCCTGCAGGATCCCTTTAGGTCCTGGCAGGCAGCTCTGAGGTGTCCCTGGAGCCTTCTCCTCTGCAGGCTGCACAGCCCCAGCTCCCTCAGCCTGTGCTCCCAGCAGAGCTGCTCCAGCCCTTGGCTCCCCTTTGTGGCCTCCTCTGGCCTGGCTCTAACAGCTGCTTTAGGAGGTGGGGATTTCAAAGTCCCTTTGCTTTCTGTGTGTCCCTGGCATCAGAGGGTGGCAGGGACCTCTGGAGATCTGAATTCACAGATTTCCTTGCTGTGGCAGGGACTCTTGGAGGTCACCTTGCCCAAGGCCCTCATCTTTCAGCCTTGGGCAGACTGATCTGGTTGGAGGTGTCCCTGCTGAGTGCAGGGGGGGTCACTGTTCATGGATGCTTTTGACCCAGGGAGCAGGCAGGCAGGCAGGCAGGAGGGGCCAGGCAGGTTTGCAGCTCCAGCACTGCTCCAGCTAAGCCAATCAAGTAGTTTCTGTGTCCTTTTGTGTTGTTTTCCAGAGTGCTCTGCAATGACTACAGCAAGATACAGACCTACCTGGGACTTGGTTCTTGACCCATTAGTGTCCTGCAAGCTTTGCCTTGGGGAGTACCCTGTGGAGCAGATGACAACCATAGCACAATGTCAATGCATCTTCTGCACCCTGGTGAGTCCTGAGGGGCATAAAACCAACCCCAACCCCAGTTCTGGCTGCACAACTCATGGAGCTGTGTGGGCTTTACCCTGATGATCAACAGAAAAGTCTCATTAACAGAATAACAGAGTTGATAAGAATTTTCTGCTTGTTAGCTGAAATGCTGGAATGCAGGGAGGGGGAGAGGGGTTGGCAGACAGCCTTTGGATAGATAAGGAATAGCAGTATTTTTTAGTGATTCACTTCTGTTAGTCTTGGACAAGATGATCTTTTGTATAAGATAAAGGACACCTGCATGATATGTATACTTCTGCTCTTTTTAGATAGATAAGCTTTGTATAGATAGGAAGCATCTGGACCTCTGTCATTATAGACAGATAACTTTTTGTATAAAAGTTTGCCCAAAACTCTCTGAACACACACAGGTCTTTTGAAATGATTCTACCTGTGTCAGGTGCGCCAGAATAGAAGCATAATACAAGAAACTTACTGAGTCTCTTGTGTATCATTCTCTAAGTCAATTTGGCGACCGCGGCAGGACGACTCTGTTTGGCTGCAGGACCTGCTGAGGAGCCGGACCTCTCAGGGCCCGCCGAGAAATTCTCGAGGAGAGCTCCGCTGCTCATCAGATCGCTGCAGGAACAGACAAGACTGCCAGCAAAGAGAAGGTATGCTTCTATAAAAGGGGTAGCTCCGTAAGTCGCGAGGGGACGCCCTGCGCGGGAGAGAGGCATTTATTGCACCCCTAGGTAAAAGAGCTCTTGGGTTGGGACCAGGGGGGTCCCAAAGGTGACTATAAGCATTGTTTATATATTGTGAATATTGTTTGTAGTGTGGGACCAGGGGGGTCCCAAAGGTAACTATAGGCATTGTTTATGTATCATGAACATTGTTTGTAGTGTGGGAGCAGGGGGGTCCCAAAGGGAATTATAAGTATCGTTTAAGTGTGTGAGGGGCCAAGAGGGTCCCTAAAGAACATAAAGTACTAGAGGTTTTGAATGTGTGGCTGAGTGTGTGTGGCCAATAACTGTGTGCTAAGGACTGGTCATAATTGTTGTAGTTGTATTTGTATTTGTTTTGTGTTCTGTGTGCTGTAAAAAGAAAGTACTGTGTCGTATTGTGTAAAATGGGAGGGAGACAAAGTAGTGAGATCCCAAGACATAGCCCACTTGGTTGTATACTTGCCCACTGGGGGAAAATTGCAGGCCCCCCAGGAGGGTCAACAAATCAAAAGACTCTAATTAAATTTTGTACCCGGTGGTGGCCATTATATAAATTAGATGGTGGAGAGAAATGGCCTGTAGATGGGAGTCTGGAGTATGATACTTTACTGCAATTGATGTTGTTTTTAAGAAGAGAAAAGAAATGGGATGAGACAATATATGCTGATATGTTTTTCTATCTCCGAGAGCATCCGGAGTTTCAAAGGGACTGTGGTGTTAGAGCTCCCTCAGATCCAATGTTTTTGACCCTTGAAAAAGAAAACAAGGCCAAGAATAAGAGGCAGACACGGCTGAAAAGGTGTTGCTCTGCGTGTAGCATAGGGCAGAGGTGTCTTAAACTTGAGGAAATAAAAGATCTGCCTGAATTTTATCAATCTCCAGGAAAATTGCAAGAGGTAGTGACAGAGTTCGGAAAATAATGTCAGAAGTTTTGGGAGTGGCAGTAATTCAGATAGTGATACTGGAGTAAGTTCCCAGAGCTATGCTCAGGGAAGCCCAGTGGCAAGAAGGACCCGAGGACAGCAAGCAAATGCCCCGGCTTCCCAGGTACTCATACAAGCCCCCCTGCGACAAGCAGTAGGGCCTGAGGGGGACCCAGTCTGGATTAAGGTGCCTTTTACAAGTCATGATTTGGATAGTTGGAGAGAAAAGGCTAAAAATTATCGTAACGATCCCACAGGGACGGCTACACATTTTCGATTCATGGTTAGGCAGCACAATCCAGACTGGGACGATATCCAGTTATTATTAGAACAAATGACTGAAACAGAGAAACAATTAATTGAAAAACATGGATTGGAGCTAGCAACAGAAAGAATTCAAACCCGGGGAGGGGGGGCAAACATTGGAGACGTATTTCCACTCCAAAATCCGGAATGGAATATGAACAATGCCCTGCAAAGGACTAGATTGGAGGAATACCAGTGAGTTTGTAGCCAGGGGAATAGAAAAAGCCATTCCGAAAGCAATTAACTGGTCTGTGTTATACTCAGTCAGACAAGGACCTGGTGAATCACCCTCAGAATTCTTAGATAAGCTGAGGGAAGTCATGAGGAAAAACACCTCTCTTGACCCCGGATCAGAAGTAGGTATGCAACAACTGGTATCCCTTCCCTATTTATTGGCCAATCTGCTAGTGATATCAGAAAGAAGCTCTAAAAGTTGTCACCCCCGCAGGGAAGGGATTTAGAGGCACTTTTGGATGTAGCATGGAGAGTATTTTCTAACAGGGAAGAAGAAAGTAGGAGAAAAGAGAAGAGAATGTTGGTAGCAGCGTTGCAGGAAAGTAAGGAGACTAAAGGGACTAATAGAGTGCGGTTGGAAAAGGATCAGTGTGCGATTTGCAGAAAGAAGGGACACTGGAAAAGAGAATGTCCAGAGAGGAAAAAGAAAAATAGAATGCAGGCACAACTAGAAGAGGATGATTAGGGAGGACCGGAGGAGACTATAAATACCCTAGCAGATCCTCTGGTTATAATGAAGCTAGGGGAACAAGAAAATAAACTGGAATTCCTAGTTGACACGGGAGCAACCTTTTCAGTCTTAAATCAAACACTGCTGCCTCTGGATGAGAGCTATGTTTCTGTGGTAGGGGCTACAGGTCAAACTGAGAAGGCATATTTTTTTAAACCTCTTAAATATAAATATGGTAAAACTTGGGGCTTACATAAATTTTTATATATGCCAAATGCCCCAAAGTCATTGCTGGGGAGGGATTTGTTGGAAGCATTGGGAGCTGAAATTAAATTTAATAAGGGGAAGGTAGAATTCAGAGTAAGGGAGGTACAGTTGATTGAGGTTTTAAGTCTTGCATTAATGAGCCCTCAACAAGAGAAAAACAGAATAAAAGAAAGCATAAAAGATCAAGTATATCCTGGGGTTTGGGACACTGAGCAGCCTGGAAGGGCCAAAAATGCCCTACCTGTGATAATAGATCTTAAGCCTGGAGCTCAACCTGTTAGATTAAAACAATATCCTTTAAGGAAAGAAGATAGGGAAGGAGTTTTGCCTATTGTAGAAAAATTCTTAAAGTATGGGCTGCTAACAGAGTGTGAATCAGCTTACAATACTCCAATTTTACCTGTAAGGAAAGCAGCTGGAGGGTATCGGTTAGTGCAGGACCTAAGGGCTATAAATAAAATAACAAAGGATATCCATCCTGTGGTGGCAAACCCATATACCCTCTTGACTCAATTGAGAACAGAATTAGAATGGTTTACCATCTTGGATCTAAAAGATGCCTTTTTCTGTTTACCCCTGGCCCCTGAGAGCCAGCCACTGTTTGCCTTTGAATGGGACAACCCAGAAACTAACCGAAAGTGTCAATTAACTTGGACAGTCTTGCCCCAAGGATTTAAGAACAGCCCTACTATCTTTGGAAATCAGCTCGCAAAAGAATTACAAAAGTGGAACAGGCCAGAAGGCAATGGAGTTCTGCTACAGTATGTAGATGACATCCTGCTGGCCACCCAGACCAGAGCGGAATGTGAAAGCTGGACTGTGAGTATGCTGAATTTCCTGGGACTTAATGGGTACCGAGTTTCCCCGCAGAAGGCCCAAATAGTACAGCAGCAAGTAACCTACTTGGGATATGGATTAGCAGCAGGACAACGAGTGCTGGGCCCTGAAAGAAAGGAGGCCATCTGTTCTATTCCACTTCCAAACACAGTAAAGGCACTCCGAACCTTTTTGGGAATGACAGGGTGGTGCCGGTTGTGGATTTATAATTATGGCCTGCTTGTGAAACCCCTCTGTGAATTATTGAAAGAGACTGATAAGGACTTGCAATGGAATGGAGAAGCTGAACAAGCTTTCCGTACCTTAAAGAAGGAATTGATGAGGGCACCAGCACTAGGCCTACCTGATGTCACTAAACCTTTTTTATTGTATTCCCATGAAAGCCAAGGGATAGCACTCGGAGTCCTAGCACAAACCTTAGGACCCTACCGAAGGGTGGTGGCATACCTCTCTAAACAACTGGATGAGGTAAGCAAAGGATGGCCAGGATGCCTGAGGGCTGTGGCAGCAGATGCAATTAACATTCAAGAGTCTCGAAAGTTCACAATGGGGCAGAAGATCACAGTCCTAGTATCACACACCATCTCTGCTGTTCTAGAAGCCAAGGGAGGACACTGGCTGTCTCCACAACGATTTCTTAAATACCAAGCCATCCTAGTGGAGCAGGATGATGTAGAAATTAAAGTTGCTAACTTTGTCAATCCAGCCTCTTTCCTCCAGGGTGGTGATGGAGAACCAGTTATTCATGATTGTTTGGAAACAATTGAGGCCACTTATTCCAGCAGACCTGACCTGAAGGAAGAACCCCTAGAAAAGGCAGACCATAACTGGTACACCGATGGAAGCAGTTTTGTGATCCAGGGAGAAAGAAAAGCTGGGTACGCTGTAACTACAGGAGAAGAGGTAATCGAGGCAGAAGCCCTACCAAGTAACACCTCTGCTCAAAAGGCAGAGATAATAGCACTCACCAGAGCTCTTGAGCTTTCCCGAGGGAAAAGTGCAAACATATGGACTGACTCCAAGTATGCCTTTGGGGTGGTACATGCCTATGGAGCCATTTGGAAAGAAAGAGGACTGTTAACATCTCAAGGAAAAGGTATTAAACATGCAGAAGAAATACTGAAGCTGCTAGAAGCAGTGCAGGAGCCAAGCAAAGTAGCCATAATGCACTGCAAAGCACACCAAAAAGGGAATACTGGTCAAGAAAGAGGCAACAGACTGGCAGATGAAACAGCTAAAAGGGTGGCCAGGGAGGGGAGAAAGGTGTCAGAGTTTGTTTTGATCCCAGATGGTAAACTGTCAATTGAGCAAAAAGAGCCAGAACCTGTGTATAGCACAGAGGATCAGAAATTAATTAAAGACCTTTTGGGGAATAGGACAGGAAAGGGCTGGGCCAGGACACCGGATGGGAAATTAATCATTCCCACTAACCTTCTCTGGGCTTTTGTTCAGATGGAACACGCAAAGACTCACTGGGGAACAGAAGCCCTGTATCGAAAATTGGTTCAGGAGTGTATAGCATGGAAGTTATACACCACGGTCGAACAGGTAACCCGGCAATGTGAGGTGTGTCTTAAGGCTAACCCCAAAGTAAGAAGAGGAGTTAGACTGGGACAAATTAGCAAAGGAAATTATCCAGGACAACAATGGCAAATTGATTTTACTGAGCTCCCAAGAAAGGGGGGATACCGGTACCTGTTGGTACTCACTGACACCTTCTCTGGTTGGCCAGAAGCATTTCCCTGTCACACAAACAAAGCACGGGAGGTTACTAAGGCAGTGTTACAAGAAATAATACCTCGTTTTGGGGTACCTGCTGCTATTTCCTCAGACAGGGGACCTCATTTTGTGGCCAAGGTGGTACAACAGGTGAGCAAAATTTTAGGGATTGATTGGCAACTCCACACCCCCTACAATCCACATTCGAGTGGGCAAGTGGAGAAAATGAACCATTTAATCAAAAACCAGATAGTAAAAATTGGACAGGAAGCAAACCTTCCTTAGCCACAAGCATTACCAATTGCCCTGTTGCGAATTCGAACTAAGCAAAGAATAAAGGAAGGGTTGAGCCCATTTGAAATCCTGTTTGGAAGACCTTATGTAGTAGGAACTATGGACCCTTCTGAACCAGGGCAATTTAGAGAGGAAATGTTGAACAAGTATGTTCAGCAAATTTATAAGAACCTGAGCATTGTTAACAAAGAGGTGATTGGAACCAATGTGAGAGGGTTAGACAGACCAGTCCATGATGTGGAACCTGGAGATTATGTCTATGTCAGATCTCTTTCAGAGAACCCTCTGGAGCCCAAGTGGACCGGACCATATCAGGTGTTATTGACATCCTTCACAGCCATCAAAATCAAGGAACAAGCTGCTTGGATTCACCACACCAGAGTCAAGAAGACTTCAGCAAAAGAATGGAAACTTGAATCCCAGGGACCCCTGAAGCTCAAGCTGTATCGATAATTGTGATTTGTTTGTTGGTTGATACTATTGAGGGATGGGAAGGAAATAGGTACTGAAATGTTAGTCAAGAATTGGCTTTGTAAACTAATCTCCCTAACTGTTGGATAATACTTCTGTTAGTTTTGATTAAGATAATCATGTGTTCTGGAAAGAGTGGTGTAGAATCCTACCATAAGTATAAAAATTATAAACTCAGGCATGAGCTGGAAACAGGACATTATTTTAAGAAAATATAGTATAGGAATATACTCTTGGCTGTAAGAAAGGGGGGAATTGATGAACAGAAAAGTCTCATTAACAGAATAACAGAGTTGATAAGAATTTTCTGCTTGTTAGCTGAAATGCTGGAATGCAGGGAGGGGGAGAGGGGTTGGCAGACAGCCTTTGGATAGATAAGGAATAGCAGTATTTTTTAGTGATTCACTTCTGTTAGTCTTGGACAAGATGATCTTTTGTATAAGATAAAGGACACCTGCATGATATGTATACTTCTGCTCTTTTTAGATAGATAAGCTTTGTATAGATAGGAAGCATCTGGACCTCTGTCATTATAGACAGATAACTTTTTGTATAAAAGTTTGCCCAAAACTCTCTGAACACACACAGGTCTTTTGAAATGATTCTACCTGTGTCAGGCGCGCCGGAATAGAAGCATAATACAAGAAACTTACTGAGTCTCTTGTGTATCATTCTCTAAGTCACTGAGGTCTTGATGCTGCAGTGGAAAGAAAGATTGCTGCCTATCTGACCTGGGCTCATTTAGCCTGGAGATGAGGAGGCTGAAGGGAGACCTTCTGGCCCTCTACAACTCCCTGAAAGGAGGTTGGAGCCTTTGGGGTTAGGCTCTTCTCCCCAGTAACAAGGGATAGGACAAGAGGAAATGGCCTCAGGTTGCACCAGGGGAAGTTTAGGTTGGACATGAGAAGAAACATGAAGTCTGATCTTGAGTGTCTCCAGGACTGGGGCCTAAACCACATCCCTGGGCAGCCTGTGCCAGGGTTTCCTCACTCTTATTGTGAAGAATCTCCTCCTGATGTCCAAAGCTTCCTCCTGATGGCCAACCTCCCTGAAAAGAGGTTGGAGCCAGGAGGGTGTTGGTCTCTTCTCCCTAGGATCAAGTGGCAGGATAGGAGGAGATGGCCTCAGGTGGCACCAGGGGAGGTTTGGGTTGGAGATGAGGAAAACTGTCCTTGCTGCAAGAGTGGTCAGGGACTGGCACAGGCTGCCCAGGGAGGTGGTGGAGTCCCCAGGCCTGGAGGTGTTGCAGAACCCTGTGGCCATGGCACTTGGGGCCATGGTTTGGTGGCCCTGGTGGGGTTGGGTTGCTGGCTGCACTCAATGACCTTGGAGCTCTTCTCCAAGCCACAGAATTCTGTGAGTCTCTGTGGTTCTCCCAGCATGAGTGGAGATACAGTTGGTGAATTCATTGCCCTTCTCTGTTACACTCTTGGTGTCAGGAAGGGATAGGACTGGGGGGGATGGAGCAAAACTGGAAGTGGGGAGATTGAGATTGGATGCGAGGAAGAAGTTGTTCCCCATGAGGGTGGTGAGAGACTGGCACAGGTTGCCCAGGGAGGTGGTGGAAGCCTTCTGCCTGGAAGTGTCTGCAGCCAGGCTGGATGTGGCTGTGAGCAACCTGCTATAGTGTGAGGTGTCCCTGGCCATGGCAGGGGGGTTGGAGCTGTCTGAGCCTTGAGGTCCCTTCCAGCCCTCACAGCTCTGTGACTCTCTGATTCTTTCCATTTGGGGTGTTGGGTTTTTTCTTTCTGGTTTTTGGGTGGGTTTGAGCTTTGGGATTTTTCTGAGCCAAAGCCCAATCTCCCTTCAGTGTTCTTAAAAGGCTTCTCCAGCCAAAACATTTCCATGATTCCATGAAGAAAGCTCCAACCCAAGCAGAAAAATGTTTCCAAGTAGGATGATGATTGACACGGAGACTAAACTGCTGAGGTCCTCCCAAATTGTAGATCCTCTGCAAAGCAAGGAGGAGATGAGCTGCTAAAAATAGCCCTCCAGATATAGCCCCAGAGAGAGATTTATGTCAGCTGGGATCCAACCACAGCAGAGCCAGGAAATGCTGGGTGGCATTTTCTACAGTGCAGGACACAGAATTAACCAGGGTGGAAAAGACCTCAGAGATCATCAAGTCCAACCTCTCACCCAACACCATCTGATCAGCTAAACCATGGCACCAAGTGCCTCATCAAAGCTCTTCCTAAACACCTCCAGGGATGGTGACTCCACCACCTCCCTGGGCAGCACATCCCAATGGCCAATCTCTCTTGCTGGGAAGAATTTCTTCCTCACCTCCAGCCTAAACCTCCCCTGGCACAGCTTGAGACTGTGTCCTCTTGTTCTGGTGCTGGGTGCCTGGGAGGAGAGACCAACCCCCACCTGGCTACAACCTCCCTTCAGGGAGTTGAAGAGAGCAAGAAGGTCTCCCCTGAGCCTCCTCTTCTCCAGGCTAAGCAACCCCAGCTCCCTCAGCCTCTCCTCACAGGGCTATGCCCCAGACCTCCCCAGCTTTGTTGCCCTTCTCTGGACACCTTCCAGCATCTCAACATCTTTCCTAAACTGAGGAGCCCAGAACTGGACAAAGGACTCAAGGTGTGGCCTAACCAGTGCTGAGCACAGGGCACAATGACTTCCCTGCTCCTGCTGGCCACACTGTTCCTGATGCAGGCCAGGATGCCATTTGCCTTCTTGTCTGCCTGGGCACACTGCTGGCTCCTGTTCAGCTGCTGTCACCCAGTCCCCCTGGTCCCTTTCTGCCTGGCTGCTCTCAGCCACCCTGACTCCAGCCTGTACACTGCATTAGGATTCACAGGAATGTTTTGGGCTGGAAGGGACCTCAAGGACCATCCAGTTCCAACCCCCTGCCATAGGCTTGGACACCTCCTACTAACCCAGGTTGTCCTAGGCCTCATCCAGCCTGGCCTTGAGCACCTTAGGAAGGCAGTGCAGGAGAATGCTGTTGACTGCCTAAGCCTTACACCAGAGGTGACACTGGAGAGCAATCCTTTGTCTTCTGCATCAGCAGCACCTTCTTAGGAGTGAGTTTGTTGTGGCTTTTCCTGGAGGTTGCTTTTCTAAGTAATGAAAATGTTCACCAGAAGTAACTTCAAGTGATTTTCAGCCCAGCTTTGGTGGTTTGGTTTTTTTTGTCCTGTAAAAATTACCTGAGGCTCCAAGTGAACAGGGTAAGGGCTTGGAGCAGCCTTCCAGTCCCTGCAGGGGCCTGCACCAGAGCTGGGGAGGGACTTTGGACAAGGGCTGGGAGTGATGGAATGAGAGGGAATAGATTGAAGCTGGAAGATGAGAGATTGAGACAGGAGATGAGGAAGAAATCCTTGGCAGTGAGGCTGGGGAGACACTGGCACAGGCTGCCCAGGGAGGCTGTGGCTGCCTCCTTCCTGGAGGTGTTCAAGGCCAGGCTGGATGAGGCCTTGAGCAGCCTGGGCTGGTGGGAGGTGTCCCTGCCCGTGGCAGGGGGTTGGCACTGGGTAAGCTTTGAGCCCTCTTCCAACCCAAAGGATTCTGTAGGCTCAGTGATCCTGAAGGTCTTTACTAGCTGACATGGTTCTGTGATTCTCCAGCCAAGAATCACAGCATGTTAGAAGGTTGGAAGGGTCCTGTGGAGGTCCTTCAGTCCCAACCCCCTGCCAGAGCAGGGTCACCCAGGGCAGGGCACACAGAACACATCCAGGTGGGGCTGGAAAGGCTCAAGAGGAGACTCCACAACCTCTCAGGGCAGCCTGCTCCAGGCCTCCAGCAGCCTCACCCTCAAGAGCTGTCTCCTCCTGCTGAGGTGGAACCTCCTGGGTTCTGGCTCTCAGCAGCTGTGTTCCCAGAAGGTTCAGCACAAGAAGTGCCCTTTGGCTGTGTTGTTTTGAGGAGGTGGTGGCCAGTGGTGCAGCAGGGCAAGGAGCAGGCCCTGCCCAGTGCTGGGGGTGGGGATGCAGTGTGTCACTGTGTCGTAGTTTGGGCTGGGTGTTCTCTGCTACAGGGGTGTTTCCTGTATCCAGAAGTCCAGTCCAGTGGGTGGACACAGGAAATCAGGTTATTTTCCTACCATGATCCCTTGCACCACTATAAGTTTCACGGCGGGGTCTGGCACTTCCTCTTTCCTTCCTCCTCGCCACCCGGTAACTGGGGGAGAGATCTCCCAGCCATGGGCCTGGTTAGGCCCAAGGCCATGGGGGGATGGGCAGTCTCGGATCTGGCCAGCTGAGACTAGCCTAGCAGTGGGGGGGGGGGGGAAGGAGGAGCCCTGGGGGTTTGGGTGCACCCTCAGGTGGGGATGAGATCTCTCTGGGTCTGTTTTGGGGTTTCTTCTTGTCACTGTGTTTCTAGCTCTCTGCACGCACTCACTGTTCTATTTAAACTTTCCATCACTTTTGCAATCTGTTTGTCTGAGTCGTTATTTCTGCGCGTGGTGGGGAGGGGGTCTGCCCCAACCCATTACACACTGCTTGGGAGATGTGAGGAAAGGGAAGCAAATGGAACAGGCTCTGGCAAAAGGCCCAAAGAGCTTGAGGAGGAAAATTAAGCACATGAATGATTAATGATGGCAAAGCTCTTTCAGCTTGAGAAGTGTAAGTGCTGGCATTAAAAATGAATGCATCATCCTCATCATCTTCATCCACACATGGTGTCTGCAGAGGGAGGGGAAAAGCAGCAGCAAGAGCTGGCAGTGTCATCAGGGCACCACTGAGACCTCACTCAGCCTAGGAGCTGCTTCCAGCAGAGCTTAGCCTGCTGTGCTTGCTGCCAGTGACTAGAATAGAATAGAGTAGAATTAACCAGGTTGGAAAAGACCTCAGAGATCATCAAGTCCAACCTCTCACCCAACACCATCTAATCAGCTAAACCATGGCACCAAGTGCCTCACCCAAGCTCTTCCTAAACACCTCTAGGGATGGTGACTCCACCACCTCCCAGGGCAACACATCCCAATGGCAATCTCTCTTGCTGGGAAGAATTTCTTCCTCACCTCCAGCCTAAACCTCCCCTGGCACAGCTTGAGACTGTGTCCTCTTGTTCTGGTGCTGGGTGCCTGGGAGGAGAGACCAACCCCCACCTGGCTACAACCTCCCTTCAAGGAGTTCTAGAGAGCAAGAAGGTCTCCCCTGAGCCTCCTCGTCTCCAGGTTCTCTTGACCTACTCCACCACTCAACCCTGCAAAGCCCTAAGTGAAGGCAGCTCAAGCAGCTAGGAGGTGAGCAGCTGTCTGCATGAAAGCCCTGCTCATCAAGAGGACATTGGCCATCATCTGTCACAAGTGGAGTCCTTAACATGGGCAAAGGACTTGCCACAAGGGCTGGGAGTAACAGTGGATTGAAGCTGTAAGAGGAGAGATTGAGACTGGAGATGAGGAAGAAATTCTTGCCAGTGAGGGTGGGGAGAGCCTGGCACAGGCTGCCCAGGGAGGCTGTGGCTGCCTCCTCTCTGGAGGTGTTCCAGGCCAGGCTGAATGAGGCCTTGAGCAGCCTGGGCTGGTGGGAGGTGTCCCTGCCCATGGCAGGGGGTTGGAACTGGATGAGCTTTGAGGTCCCTTCCAACCCAACCCATTCTGTGACTCTGTGAAACATCCAGTCTGATGTTCCGATATGGGCGACGGAGATTAGAATCAATACAGCTGACCAATATGATCGAGTATTGTTCCTTTATTGTTCCAGTGGTGCAGGCCTATGGTGCAGGCCTATGGTGCAGGCCTGTAGTGCAAGTATAGCACAGTAAAGTAAAGCATAGAAGAAGAAGAGACAGGAAAGGCAGAAGTGTGTAGCAAGGGAACTTCTACAATTTATATAAACTCGGAGTGCCTTGTTGGCATGGCTTCATTGGTTCCCATGGCACTATTACAGATTATTGGTCCAACTACTAATGACACGCAAGGTTTGTTGATGCAGGTGCATGTCCTGTTGTCCCAAGATAACTTTCCATGTTTATAGCTACCAGTGCCTTGTTTTAGTTACATGCTGCAGGCACAGCACTGTTTTGCTCCACTGCTAGCTGGCTCTGCATTTATGCTGAGCATGGCCTACCACCATGTCAGGCTCTAGGCCTGCACTGCCAGATTGCTCACACTGCTCATCGCTGGCATTGCCACATTCCAAGGAATGGATTTGTTGTCTCTGAGTAGGAGACAGAGAGAAGGAGGCTCTGGCAGCAATGCTCCCTCAAGGTCATCCAGGGAGTGCCTTGTTCCTCTGTGAGCCACGCAGCAGCTCTTGTGTGGGTAGCAAGTGAAGCTCCTGCTGCCCTGGAGCTCTGAGAGCTCAAATCTGGCAGCAGATGTTTGTAGGTGAGAGGGGCCCTGGAAGCAGCTGAATGTCTTCTGCAGTGACCTGGATGAGGGCATCCAAGCACCTTGGAAGGTGACACTAAGCTGGGAGGCAGTGCTGATCTGGTGGAGGGTAGGAAGGCTCTGCAGGGAGACCTGGGCAGGGTGGATCCAAGGGCTGAGGGCAGTAGGGTGAGATTCAACAAGGCCAAGTGCTGGGTCCTGCACTTGGCTCACAACAACCCCTGGAATGCTTGAGAGAGAGTGGCTGGAAACTGCCCACTACAGAAGGACCTGGGGGTGCTGAGGGCCATCAGCTGAAGGTGAGCCAAGGTGTGCCCAGGTGCCCAAGAAGGGCAATGGTTTCTTTGGGTGCATGAGAACAGTGTGGCCAGCAGGTCAAGGAAGGTTCTCCTTCTCCTCTGCTCTGCCCTGCTGAGGCCACACCTGAAGGACTGTGTCCAGTTCTGGGCTCCCTAGTTGAAGAGAGACAGGGAGCTGCTGGAGAGAGCCCAGGGGAGGGACACAAAGCTGCAGAGGGGCCTGGAGCAGCCCTGTGAGGAGGAAAGGCTGAGTGAGAGCCCTGGGGCTGGTGAGCCTGGAGAAGATCAGCCCCAGAGGGGAGCTGAGCAATGCTGATCAACAGCTATAGGGTGGGAAGCAGGAGGACAGGGCCAGGCCCCTGTGAGTGGTGCCCAGGGGCAGGCCAAGGGGCAGTGGGCACAAACTGGAGCCCAGGAGGTTCCATCTGACCATGAGGAGAAACTTGTTTGGTGTGAGGCTGCTGGAGGCCTGGAGCAGGCTGCCCAGAGAGGCTGTGGAGCCTCCTGCTCTGGAGATATTCCAAACCCCCCCTGGCCATTGTGCTCATGGGCAAGCTGCTGTGGGTGCCCTGCTGGAGCAGGGGAGTTGGACTGGGTGCTCTCCAGAGCTGCCTTCCATGATTCTGTCTAGCTCCACTCTCTGTTCACATACCTGACAACACTCAGAGGTGGCCTTTCTCTAATTGTCTGCAGTTTGCCAATGCCAGCTGAGAACCCCACAGGGCTCTGCTGCACCCTCCCCTCCCCTTCCTGAGCAGTGCCAGGCTGGCAGAAGCTGAGTGGCATCTGCAGGATCTCCTCCTACTGCAAGAAGGGGGCCGCTTATTCGACCAATTTGATCAGCGGATTCCAACTTTATTGAGCATCAGACACATCTTATATACAGTTTGCTATAATTATGCCCACTTGGCAACATACTATTGGTTGCTCTCTAAAAGGTTACATCATTGTTTTCACAACTCTGTGGAATTCTTCTATCCGGCCTAATTGCTCTCTTCCCCAGATCTCGCCTCCTCCTTATCTTGCTTGCCTCCCTTCTCAGGGGCAGCTGGGTTTCAGCATACCAAGCAATCAGCACTTTCTCACATCTCCTACTCCGCCACTATATTATCAACAGAGAATTCTTCAAGGCCTGAATTGCACAGGTGTTCCTGGGACCCATGTCCCCTCTTGCCCGACAACAATTCCCCCGTTTTTCTTTTGTGCAAGTAAGGCCTTGGAAGTTATTCTTTGAACACTTTGCATAATACAATTATAAACAAGTTTAACAATAATCAAAATGAGTACAATGATACCTAAGAACCTTAAAACTTACTACTATAATTAACAAACATATTAACATTAAGTCTGGGTATCCCTATCAGACACGTCTGAAAAAGTTCAATCAATTCATTATTACCTGTTATGTTGCATCTTTATTTTCTCTAGGATGGTCAAAAATCATAATTTGTTTAATGGTAGCAAGATTTCTTTAATCTGTAAAGGTAGATCTGGCCAGGCTCTAGCTTCACAGACAGAAAACTTGCAGGCAATCAGCAAGAGCAAAAGAGCTTCTTTGTTTTGCCCAATATAAAAATTACCCATAATAATGTGTTTTTGCTCATCCTAGTAATACTGATCTCTTATTGGTACCATTTGTTGATGTTTTCAATCGAAAATGAAAATGCATGTTGTGTTGTTATGAATTTTGATTTTCCTTCTAGGTGTGTAAAATTATAGCAAACTGGTGAGATAACATATAAATCCCTTCTCCCTACATTCAGTGTGGTACGGGTCAAAGCATCCACTTTCACACATGCTCAATTGTGCAGGCTTCTTATCTGAAGAAAACAAATTCCTAGTTCTGAATGTTTATCTTTAAGTCAGCTCCTTCTCAGCCGTGATGTCTCCAATTAACCAGACAGTGTCCTTGCAAGTCTGCAAGATAGGTTTCTTTCCCTTTACCCTCTAAACAGGCCTCACAAGATCCTGACCCTTAATCCCAGTGCACTCTAAGTCTTACAATTTTGACACAAATCACCAGTATATTCATCACAATTCCCCCCTTTTTTTTTTTTGTCACCATTGATTTGTGTTAAAATTTCCAGATATTTCAGAACCTTCTTAATTGGATCATAATTAAGTTCATCTGTTCTGATCACATTCTGATCATAATTCTCTACTTGTAACTTGTTGACATGAGCAATCTTACTTAAAGGTCTTAGTATTTTGTAACAACAATTGCAGAGTATTATGCATAGCAATATTACAATTGTTCCAACAATATTACAAACAAATGTTTAAGCCAATTTAGATCTGGTAACCAGAAAGTTAATTTATCCCATATTTCTTTAAATCCACAAGAAGTATCATCTAAAGAAATCTGATGTAATATCTGATTGTGGTTTACAATCGCCTGTAAATCTGTTTCCACTCGTTTATCTAGATTAACATAACTACAACAACTTACATTTATGACTACACATACACCCCCTTCCTTAACATATAAAAAATCCAAAGCTAATCTATTCTGAGTAGATATTTTCGAGAGACTATTGATTTCGATTTGCTGCACTTTTATTGCATCTGTGCTTGCATTTACTATGATTTCAACTGTAGCAGAAAAATTTACTATTGCTTTTTCAAGTTCAAGTCTTTTCTCTCTGGTCTGATCAAGATTCCACACATGGGATTTCGATTGGACTACTTATGTACAAATAGGGTTAGGATCAAAATTAGGCTCCACAAGTATATGTGAACTCTGCCTCCTCGGCCTGCTGGGGTGCAACCAGCAGCCGGGTGTATTTTCTTCTCGGCAGCAGTTACATTCTTCAGGAGCCCTACAGATTTTTTAACTCCTTAACCCACTTCAAAATTCCATTTGGAGTCTCTTCTCTACTTCCTTGGTTAGTTTGTTTACCATTTCCCATTGTGCTTTTGTTATTTCAATTCCTCTTCCTTCAAAATCTTATGTCTCTTACTTTTCCTTTTACTAATCCTTTTAATTATTCCTGATATTTCCCAACGAAAATTTCTCTAGTCTTTATTTCCCACTTATGCCAATCCCTTTCAATAATTTTCCATGGGGATTTAAATCCTTTTCCTCACCACAAAATAGGTTTTCTGTATTTACCAGCCCAAACTGCCTATTTTCAAATTCAGCATTCAGGACAAAATATTATTTTGATCATACTTTTGACCCCAGATTATCATAACAGTTATTGTGATCGATGTTCGACTTCATGGGAAATGCTGTTTCCTCTTAGTCTTGATTCTTCTGCACATTAGTGAAGGAATAGTTGTTAAAATTAATACCTATTTACTACAAACCTTAACTTATGCTAATACCAAAAAATCCTTAAAACCTTAAAAAACTATGTTAAAATTAATCCATCAAATCAGTGTCTAAAAAGAAATAAAATTATTACATTAACTAAAAAACACTTTCCAAAATTAAAACCTGTTTATACATCCCTTAACTATATTACATGGAGCTCCTTTGAAATGCCTAGGCAGACAACTAAGAAGGTTCGAACCAAAAGAAAATCTTACAATTTGAACTCTTAACTAAGTGCATACACCTTACTGCAATTACTATGTACTAAGTACTTATAAATACCAAATGCTTACTTATTCATTATGCTTATTAGAAAAACTTAACAAAACTCTAAATAACAAATCTCTGAAAGACGTTACAATCAGAAATGACAAAATGAGTACTGTTGCTTTAAATCAAAACAGAGTAGTGCGGCTAAAGCCGCTGCGGGGGAAAGGGGTGGGGG
The DNA here is from genome assembly GCF_026170545.1 of Melanerpes formicivorus. Classification (NCBI taxonomy): domain Eukaryota; kingdom Metazoa; phylum Chordata; class Aves; order Piciformes; family Picidae; genus Melanerpes; species Melanerpes formicivorus. Next base: position 2,379,372 of record NW_027142409.1, read on the forward strand.
CTGCTGCCGTGGCAGCTGCTCCGCTGCTACTGTCGGTGCTGTCGGTGTCAGTGGTGCGTCAGCCGGTACCGCCTTGGTCGGAGCCGTCGGTATCCGCGGGGACCGGCAGGGCTCGCGGGAGGAGTGCGGTGGCAGGAACGCTGTAACCGCGAGCCTCCAAGCGCTCCATTTTTTCTAAGAGGGGCCGTAAAGCAAAGTCGGCGCTGTTTGAATTCCTCGCTGCCGGTATTGTCTTCCGAATCCGAGCCATCGCTGGCGATGTCAGAGGAAGGTTCCCCGCTGTGTGCAAACGGCAGTGGTGACGGCTGGTAAACGCGGTGTGGTCGCCGCAAGATGTATCGGGGGCGGCCCCAGTCGATCGGTCGACAGTTCTCAGACACATCTTTCAGCTGCAACTCAGATACACCTGGCGCTGCATCTCGTCCTGACAAAGTTGCTCTAACTGCAGCAGCCATTCGCTGTTTCAGTTCGTAGGTTTTAACACAGTTCATGCATTCTCGCCACGACTTTTGCAGCTTTATAGCAGTTTTATGACCATCTATAACCAAGTCCCACAACTTGTTCCTGTATTCTCTCCAACAAGCTTCATCAAAATAACTATCTCCGCTAGGGAAATGCCCTAAAGCGGATCTATGGGCCAAAAGTCCAGGCATTACTTTAGACGATATCTCCGCCTTATGCTTTTCGATGACACTGTATTTCGCCTGATGACTGCTTATAGGGTCGGCCTTGCCCTTTCGAGTCTGTGCGCAAAGGTACTAAGGCTGCCATAACCTGTTGACTATGCTCAAGCTGTTTTGTCATTGTCATTGACAACACCTCAGCCTGTTTTTGTAATCCCTTATCAATCACCTCCGTCAACATGGCCATCGGATTGCTTGGCAAGTCCTGAGCCCTCTGCAACAATTCGGCTACCGTCCATCTAGGATCTGCTGATGTAATAAGCTGCTGCGTCTGCTGGTTCCCATTCTGCATTAAACACTGCCTTAAAATTGCCTCTCGGATACCTTCTCCTATGCTTGCTGCTCTAAGTGCGGCAAGCAACTTATCTACAAATTCACCAAGAGGTTCCTGTCTACCTTGCTTAATTCCCATATAGTGAGGATTTGCATTTCCATCCTTCTGCTTGTCAAAAGCCCTCCTTACTATCTGGGCTGATGCTTGCAAAACAGGCGGCTGTAAAAGTGCCTGTAACTCTGGTCTCTCATTCTGTCCCGTTCCACACAACTGATCTACTGTTACACCAAATAATGGATCGTTTTGCTGTCTTTGTACTCCAGCTGATTGTCTAGCTAGGTGTTCCCACTCATTCAAAAATGTCATAAATTGAGATGCTGTTAGGATTAGCTTCATAACATTATAAGAATCTCTCGGTAACATATTATAGTTCATATAAATAAAATCAATCATCTGTCTAGCTGGTTCAGATTGAACCCCAAATTGACTCGCAGTCTGTCTTAATTGAGATAACAATTTCCATGGCAATTGAGTTACATCAGCCTGAAAAACATTTTGCTCCCCAGGGACCTGTGTATACATTACTGGAAAAGCTTGATGTGAAGCAGCCAGCCGGCTAAGCCCTTCCTGATCTCCTTCGGCATTTAAGTGTTCTGCAACCTTTCGCCAATACTCTGCGTGCTTTCTTGCATGATCTTTAACACCACCTCCAGGATCTATCGCCCTGTTTGTCTTCTCTCCCTCACCTACTTTCTCCTCCTGTACAATTTGCTCAGCTAAAAGAGACGGGGAAGGCTCCTCAGCAGAGTCCTGTGTTACAGATTGTAATTCGACTCTGCCACCTAACCCTTTTACACACGCAGCCTTCTCCTTTCTTAAATAATCCTGAACCTCTTCTGACAAAGGCAACCCAGCATGTGTAACACTTGCTCCATTTGGGTCCATATAATCTAATCGTACCCTGGCTTGATAAGCTGCCATTTGCTCAGCATGATGCTGATCCAATGCTGTCATAACCATCTTCCACCATTTTCCACACTCCTTTGCTCGTTTTTCATCATCTAAGCCATGCAGCCACAAGTCTTGTCCAGACTTTTTCCACTGCAATCTTTCAAACACCTCATTTGGGTCCTTAAAATATCCTAACTCTTCTGCATAGCTTAACAGCGGCACCAACTCCTTTGTAAAATTTAACTTACACTGTCGCTTTTCTAAAAAGCATATAAATAAATCATACGCTGCCTGCCTATCCATATCCGTATTTAAATGTTAATACCTGTGCGCACAGTCCTCGTTTAAGCAGTTTCCGGCTCTACAGCGTCTTCGGCTTCAAGGCTGTCTTCCCTTTTCTTGCAGCCTCCGGTACTGCTATCCCGGGCCGGCCGCCTTCTTGCCTCCCGGCTTACTGCGAATCTCCCAACGTCCCGAAGAACTTCTTAAACCCTAACGTTTGTCTTCATTAGGGTCCCGTGTTCGAGCGCCACTTACTGCAAGAAGGGGGCCGCTTATTCGACCAATTTGATCAGCGGATTCCAACTTTATTGAGCATCAGACACATCTTATATACAGTTTGCTATAATTATGCCCACTTGGCAACATACTATTGGTTGCTCTCTAAAAGGTTACATCATTGTTTTCACAACTCTGTGGAATTCTTCTATCCGGCCTAATTGCTCTCTTTCCCAGATCTCGCCTCCTCCTTATCTTGCTTGCCTCCCATCTCAGGGGCAGCTGGGTTTCAGCATACCAAGCAATCAGCACTTTCTCACATCTCCTACTCCGCCACTATATTATCAACAGAGAATTCTTCAAGGCCTGAATTGCACAGGTGTTCCTGGGACCCATGTCCCCTCTTGCCCGACAACATCCTCCCTGTCTCCATCACTCCCCTTTGCCTCCCCAGCAGGCAGCCAGGCAGTAGGTCTCACTGTGATGTGGGAAGTTGTCGTAGGTTTAGAGAGGAAGGCTCAGCCTTCTTCTTCCCACAAAGAAAAAGAGAAATAAATGAAACCACAGCTAGCCACAGCCAGAGGAGCAAAAAAAGAAAATGCTGTATTTACAAGCAGTTTTAGGGGATGCAGGGTATATATACACAATTTACAGTATTTACAATATATACACAGAAATATACAGCAAAGTAATACAGGAACGAAATTCCCCTCCTCTGCTGAGGAGGGTTCCCCCCCTGTACCCTTATTCTCTCCCCTTTTTCCCAAAGAGGGATAGAAAGAGAGAAAAAGAGGAATTGTTAATTAAAGCAGAGTATGTTAGTAGAGGCCTTATCTGTCCAAGGTCAGTCTGGCAGAGAGCCTAGAAGCTGGAAAGGAAGAGGGCAGAATCAAAACTGAGGAAAGTCTCAGCTGGACTCAAAACTTAAAGTTGCACTCTACCAATCCACCAATGAAATACGTTTAGACCTGTCCTTTGTTTACAAAACATTCAGCCATACTGTCCCTTTCTTAAAGGCACAGCCTCAAACAGTCACAGTCCACCCCTTCTAAACAATTTCATTGGCTGTTCACACTGTCCATCCAATTCAAAACAATATTTACAGTTCATAGTCCATTCCGGCTATACTCAGATATAGATGATTCAAAAGTCCAAGAAAATCAGGAAATGAGAAAAATGGAAAACAGTTTATCTCTTTGCCGACGAAGCGAAGAAAAGGGAAACATGGATTCTCAGGGTCTCTTAGTTGACTCAGGGCTCTCAGGGTTTCTCAGGCTTCGTGCACTGTAGATCCCTCATAGATTCTTCCTTTGGACGCGATGTAGCTGCACAACAGTTTGAAATTAAACTCTTACAGCTAAAGTTAAGTTACTTTGTGGAATACACTGAATTTCACCATTCTCTTGCATTACCTAATAAGTGTGACCCGGACCTTCAGCTGAAACCACCCCTCGGACAGGTTTAGCCTCTCCTGAGGGAGAAAATACCCAAACAGTTTTACCTAACAGATTATATTCTCTAACAACAGGAACTCTATCACCATCTACTTTCTATAGCAGATCTGAATGTGCAGGTCCAGCCGGATTCATTGAACCTCTACTATTTACCAGCCAGGTTGCTTGTGCCAAATGTTTTTCCCAGTTTTTCAAAGATCCACCTCCCATGGCTTTAAGAGTGGTCTTCAACAAACCGTTGTAGCGTTCAATCTTCCCTGAAGCTGGTGCATAGTAAGGAATATGGAATATCCACTCAATACCGTGCTCTTTTGCCCAGTTCTTTACAAGGTTGTTCTTGAAATGAGTTCCGTTGTCTGACTCAATCCTCTCTGGAGTTCCGTGTCTCCACAGGATTTGTCTCTCCAGACCGAGAATGGTGTTGCATGCAGTTGCATGTGGAACTGGATAAGTTTCCAACCATCCAGTGTTTGCGTCTACCATAGCAAGCACGTATTGCTTACCAGAACGGGAACGTGGTAGAGTGATGTAGTCAATCTGCCAAGCTTCACCATCCTTGGACTTGGACCATCTGTCACCATACCACAAGGGCTTAATTCTATTTACCTGCTTAATAGCAGCACAAATGTCACAGTCATGGATGACTTGTGTGATAGCATCCATGGAAATGTCTATGGATGTGTCACGATGTGGTGAAGAGGTTATTAAATTTATTAATATGAAATATGAGTTATGAAAAAATATTATTTTTTTAATTATCAAACTATTAATAACCGATGAATCACCAACTTATATACATGTTCTAGTGCACGTTCGTGAAATACATTCCACAACTGGCTTAGTGTTATGATTATAACGTAATTGAACTATCTATAAACCCTTTCTATATTTATATAACGAAGGGTGCAGTTCCGCAGCTTGGCCACAAGATGGAGACTCGGCGGAACGCGGGCGGCTTCTGGCTATACACAGCAATATTACAATCTTTCTATGCGTCAGCGCTTACTCTGCTAGACGCGGATACTTTGAACTGAGTGCTAGTGGGTGGAAAGCACGTGAACGATATTCAGTTCCCTTCAGACAACAGGGATCGGTCCTGGTCGGGGTCGGTCCGTGGGATCGGCCCTCAGAAGTCGGCTCACACGGCAGGGCGGGACGACGGTGGCCGGTAGGTGGGCTCGAACGACGGAAGCAGGCGAAGCTATGGGGGTCGGCCCAACCACGGCGGTTCTCGGGGCTGATGCAAACAGCCTCAGGGAGAGAATGCGGCTGCGTTAGGCAGCGGATTCTCTTTACCGAGGTTAAAGGAGCAACAGGACTCTCGTAGTGGTCCTGGGTCCGGTGCAGTATGAGCATGAACAATGCTTTGGTTTTCCCTGGAATTCACAGGGCTCAGAGCGGCACTCGGCGGCTCCTCAGAGCGGCACTCGGCGGCTCCTCTCCCGCTACGGCGGGGCTAAGCATACGTGGACTCGGTATTGATCAAGTCCCTTCTCCCCGGCAACTGGGCAGATCTTACCCGCGGGGTTGGTCCAGTCCTCCAGTGGCACGATGGGCTCTTCCGATCGGCACGACTGGTTGTAGCAATGCTGAGCTCCTCAGGCTCAGCAAAGGTCCTCCCTCTGGGCTTCCTCAACGATGCAGAGGCTTCAAGTATGCGTGCACGTATAACAGAAGCTAACAACAATAAGCTCAATGGCAAAGGCTGCAGCTCGAGAGTTACTCTCTCGAGCAAGCACAGAGACAAAGTAAATGAGAGGGCAATGTGTTCACCAACTGGGGTGATACTTATAGATTCCTCGAGGCTGGGCTTGACCAATGGGCACTCTCATAAGCAACTGGCTTCAGCCTATAGAAAGCGTGAAGCTAGAATTATGCCCATACTTGGTGTAAGCACAAGCGCTGCATGCGCTGGGAGCGTGCAAGCCTGACTAATGCCTTGGATTTTGTCTTCCTCCAGGAGGAGGGGGAACTTGCCCACATGCTGGGACAAGATTCAGTATTGGGGCGTAATGTGCCTTCACCACACACGAGCCCATTGGAATGTTGCATCTTTGCCTTGATGTCCTGACGAATCATGAGCCCACCGAGCTAAGAATATTTCATCTCAGTGTTTCCAGTCGACATCAAGATTAGAGTCCATGTCTACATGAGAAACTCTTGCAGCTAGGTCTGCCTGATGGTTGTGTTGCTGTTCCTCAGTAGCTTTGCTCTTAGGAATGTGAGCATCGATGTGTCTCACTTTCACTGGAATTCTCTCGATTCGACCAGCAATGTCCTGCCACAGGTTGGCTGCCCAAATGTGTTTTCCTTTCCTCTGCCAACCACTCTTCTTCCAGTTCTTTAGCCAACCCCACAGAGCATTGGCTACCATCCATGAGTCGGTGTAGAGATAAAGCTTTGGCCATCTCTCACGTTCAGCTACGTCGAGAGCTAGCTGGACAGCTTTTACCTCTGCAAACTGACTGGATTCTCCTTCTCCATCCTTCGCCTCTGCAACTCGGCGTGTTGGACTCCACACTGCAGACTTCCACCTTCGCTTGTTTCCAACAAGACGACAGGAACCGTCTGTGAACAAAGCATATTTCTTTTCATCATCAGAAAGGTCATTGTAAGGAGGAGCTTCCTCAGCACGAGTTACTTTCTCCTCTGGAGGTTTAGCACAGTTGGTACCTTCAGGCCAACTTGAGATCACCTCCACTAGACCAGGCCTTTCAAGATTTCCCATTCGAGCTCTCTGTGTTATCAGAGCCATCCACTTGGACCATGTTGAGTCTGTGGCATGATGTGGTGTGGAGCCTTTGCCTTTGAACATCTAATTCAAAACTGGTAATCTGGGAGCTAAGAGATGTTGTGATTCAGTTCCAATTACTTCTGAAGATGCTTTTACTCCTTCATAGGTGTAGTGGTTTGAGCCTTAACTGAAAGTTAAAAGCTCAAATGGGGAAAAGGCTGAGAATCTCTTCCCCACTTCCCCCCCACCTCCTCCCTCCAAACAGGGAGAGGAGGGAAAAAAAAAAGGTAAGGAGCAAATCCACTAATCAACAATCTGGAGTCAGCTTGGAAGTAGAGAGGCAAATATTTTTTTTCTTCAAATATATATATATATAGCAATAACAGGGAATAAGGTTCACAAGGGCAAGGAACAAGAATGGATGGGAGGGGAATAGGAAAAAAAATAATACAAAACCAGTCTGTCTCTGAAGAGGCGCAGAGGCAGCAGGGAGAAGGATCAGGTCCAGCCACGTGGCTGAGGATCAGGAGAGCAGCTGCAGTAGCTCTCATCCAGCAGAGGCAGGAGCCAAAAAGGACATCCAACAGCTATGAGGTCCTGCTTTTATACCCTTGCTAGGCAGGGAGGGGGGAGTGGAACAGACTCAGCTTTCCCAGGGGGGAGACGCCCTTCAGGGAGTGTAAAGTACCCGCAAGCCCTCCACCCTGCTTTCTTCTTTTGTTTTCAGAAAAAGGTGTTAACCCACCACAATCCACCCCTCTGTTCCACTTCCTCTCTCCTGCCACAGCCCCTTCATGTGATTTTGACACATGGTATTTGAATCCTTGGTGCAAGTCTCTTGCTATCCCGGCTTGCTCTCTCCCAGGGTAGTCTCTCTCCCTGCTGATGGTCACTGTAGGTGGTGCTTGAACTGGGCAGGCATGTGGAGAAGAATCAGGAATCAGTCTGTCTTGGAAAGGGAAAGGAAAAGGTCAGGAACAGTCCGTTGCTGTAGGGACATCAGGAACGGGTACAGGTGAGATGATGCTCTTTGGGTTGGTGTGCAGTGGGTACATTGGGTCCTGGATGCTGGGCTGGTATTAAACTAGGATGGAGAAACTTAGAACAACTTATAACTATTCACATAATTACATTGATGAGGGTTGCCTCCTCTGAGTTCATCCTCTCTCAGCCAGAGTCACGTTCTGCTGTGGGATACACTGAATGTCCCCAGTTTCTAACATAACCCAGTACGTGTGACCAGGCCCCTCAGCCGAGACCACCCCTCGGGTTGGTTTGCCCCCACCAGCAGCAGGAAAAACCCACACTGACTTCCCCAGCAGGTTCTTCTCAGCAATCACAGGAACTCCATCTCCATCCACTGTCTGCAGCAGGTCAGACTGGGCAGGACCAGCTCGGTTCACAGATCCTCTGCTGTTCACTAACCAAGTGGCTTGAGCTAGGTGCTTTTCCCAGTTCCTGAAGGTTCCACCCCCCATGGCTTTTAGGGTGGTCTTTAGCAAGCCATTGTAGCGCTCGACCTTCCCTGCAGCTGGTGCATGGTATGGGATGTGGAAAATCCACTCAATCCCATGTTCCTTTGCCCAGTCCCTTATGAGATGGTTCCTGAAGTGGGTTCCATTGTCTGATTCAATCCTCCCGGGGGTGCCGTGTCTCCACAGGATATGTCTCTCTAGGCCCAGGATGGTGTTGCGAGCAGTGGCATGAGGTACTGGATAGGTCTCCAGCCACCCTGTACTTGCCTCCACCATGGTCAGTACGTACTGCTTGCCACTGTGAGACGGAGGAAGGGTGATGTAGTCGATCTGCCAGGCCTCTCCATATTTATATTTCGACCATCTCCCCCCATACCACAGAGGCTTCATGCGCTTGGCCTGCTTGATGGCAGCACAGATGTCACACTCATGGATGACCTGTGAGATGGCCTCCATAGAGATGTCCACAGCTCTGTCCCGAGCCCACCGGTATGTGGCATCTCTCCCTTGGTGGCCAGAAGTGTCATGGGCCCAGCGAGCTAAGAACAGCTCACCCTTGTGTTCCCAGTCCAAGTCTATTTGGGAGATCTTAGCAGCCAGGTCTGCTTGGTGGTTGTGCTTGTGCTCCTCTGTGGCTCTGCTCTTGGGGATGTGTGCATCGATGTGCCGTACCTTGGTTGGCAGCCTGTCCAGGCGGGCGGCGATGTCTTGCCACAGGTCAGCGGCCCAAACAGGCTTCCCTTTTCTCTGCCACCCGTTCCTCCTCCATTCCTTCAGCCACCCCCACAAGGCGTTGGCTACCATCCAGGAGTCAGTGTAGAGGTACAGCACTGGCCAGTTCTCTCGTTCTGCTATATCCAGGGCCAGCTGGACAGCTTTTACATCTGCGTACTGACTGGATTCACCTTCTCCATCCCTTGCTTCTGCCACTTGCCTTGTTGGGCTCCAGACAGCTGCCTTCCATCTCCGCTTGCTTCCTACAAGCCGGCAGGACCCATCTGTAAATAGAGCATAGCCCTTCTCGTTGTCAAGGAGATCGTTATATGGGGGAGCCTCCTCAGCACGGGTCACTGTCTGCTCTGGTGGCATTCCAAAGTCAGCACCCTCTGGCCAGTTGGTGATCACTTCCACTATGCCAGGGTGTTCGAAGTTCCCCATCCGAGCTCGCTGAGTTATCAGGGCCATCCACTTACTCCAGGTAGCATCTGTGGCATGATGTGGGCTTGAGCCTCTCCCTTTGAACATCCAGGTCAGGACTGGAAGTCTCAGAACTAGAAATAGAGGTGACTCAGTCCCAATTACCTCAGAGGCAGTCCGGGCACCCTCATAGGCAGCTAGGATTTCCTTCTCTGTCGCGGTGTAGTTGGCCTCAGAGCCTTTGTACCCCTTACTCCAGAAACCTAGGGGCCTGCCCCTGGTTTCACCAGGAGCCTTCTGCCACAAGCTCCATGTAGGACCATTCTCACCAGCCGCAGTGTACAGCACATTCTTGATCTCTGGCCCAGTTCGAACAGGTCCCAGAGCCATAGCATGGACCACCTCTCGTTTGATCTGGTCAAACGCCACCTGCTGCTCAGGTCCCCACACAAAATCATTTTTCTTCCTTGTTACATGGAAGAGAGGCTTCACAATTTGACTGTACCTGGGAATGTGCATTTTCCAGAAGCCCACAAGCCCCAAAAAGGACTGTGTCTCTTTCTTGTTTGTGGGCTGCACCATAGTGGCTACCCTGTTCACCACCTCCTGAGGGATGTGGCGACGGCCATCCTGCCATTGAAAACCCAGGAACTGGATCTCCCTGGCAGGCCCTTTCACCTTGCTTCTCTTGATGGCAAAGCCAGCCTCCAGCAGGATGTCAATTATCCTCTTACCCTTCTGGTAAACTTCCTCTGCTGTCTCACCCCATACAATGATGTCATCAATGAACTGCAGATGCTCAGGAGCTCCACCTTTCTCCAAGGCAGTCTGGATCACCTCATGGCAGATGGTTGAGCTATGGACCCAGCCCTGAGGTAACCGATTCCACTGATACTGTACTCCCCTCCAGGTGAAAGCAAACTGTGGCCGGCATTCTTCTGCAATGGGAATGGAGAAAAAGGCATTAGCAATGTCAATTGTGGCATACCACTTGGCCGCCTTCGATTCCAGCTCGTACTGGAGCTCCAGCATGTCCGGCACGGCAGCTCTGATCAGAGGAGTCACTTCATTCAGGCCACGGTAGTCCACAGTCAGTCTCCATTCCCCATTTGCCTTCCGCACTGGCCATATCGGGCTGTTGAAGGGGAAGTGAGCCTTGCTGATCACGCTCTGGCTCTCCAGTCGTCGAATCAGTTGGTGTATGGGGTGCAGAGAGTCTCTGTTGGTCCTGTATTGCCTGCGATGTACTATGCGAGAGGCAATAGGTAATTTCAAATCCTGCACCTTATGGCTGCCCACTACGGAGGGGTCATCTGAAAGCTCGGGCATGGTGGACAGCTGTTCTTTGCCTGCAGTCTCCACAGCTGCCACCCCAAACGCCCACTTGTGCCCCCTAGGGTCCTTGAAGCATCCCTCCCACAGAAAGTCAATGCCAAGAATGCAAGGTGCATCTGGACCAGTGTGGTGGGTTTGGAAGGGGTAAGGCCAAGAAGCCTCCTCCCTTCCCCCTTGTAAAGTAAAAGGGAAAAAAAAATTGAAGGGAAAGGAAAAAAAAACCTCACAAGCTGAATTAGCAAAGCAGTGGAGCTATATTTACAAAGCAATGTAGGGAATGCAGGGGAATATTTACAAATTTACAATATCTACAATATATACAAAGATATACAACAGAGCAACACAGAAATGAGAGTAAGCCCCCTCGGCAGAGGGGTCCCCCACCTCCGCTCTCCCCTCTCTTCCCCCCCTTTCCCCAGAATGGGATAGAAAGAGAAAGAAAAGAGAGGAAAAAAAAATGTTAGAAGCAGTTTGTGTTAATTGGAAAGGAGTTAATATACAGGCCTGGTATCTTGTTTTCAAGGCCGAGGCCTTGGCAGAAAGCCCAGCACAGAGAGCTGCACGAAGAAGAGGCGGAAGCAAGACTGACAGAGAAGTGCTGGAATTGTCCAGTTCACTCCCAGTTCCGAAGGTGCTTCCTCCCACTTCACCAATGAAATAGTTTAGATTATTCCTTCCGTTTACCAACTTCCGTCCACCATATTCCCTTTCTTAAGGGGGCAACGTCAACCGGCCACAACCACTCACTATGTTGTGCTTTCCCCATTCATTCCCGGTCAGGCTTATCTCAGCTTGCAGTACAGTCAAGTCTTGTGAGCCTCCTGTGACTCCTTGAATGCTTATGGACTCAGCCCCTTTGTACCCCGATGGTATCAGGGTGCATTGGGCCCCTGTGTCCACCAGAGCTCGGTACTTCAGGGCTTCTGAAGTGCCAGGCCATTTCACGTACACATCCCTGTATACTCTGTTATCCCTGGCCTCCACCTGGCTGGAGGTAGGGCACCTCTAATGCTGGCGGCAATGTCCACACTTGTCACATGGTCCTGTGTTACTAGGGGAAGGGTCTCTTGAGCTAGAGGGACCACTCCAGGAAACTGGGGCAGCTCTTCTCCTAGATGAGTTATCCCCGTGGTGCCCACCTTGCAGTTCCCGCACCCTGTTCCAGAGGGCAGAGGTGGGTTGGCCATGCCAGGTGTCCATGTCCTCTCCATGGTCACAGAGGAACCTCCACAGAGACCCCCTTGACATTCCCCGATTGGCTTGGGGTGATCTCCTAGGGGAAGGTCGCCTGTTCCTGATTGCTGAAACCTGGACCCATTCTGAATGAGAAGGGGAAAAGGAGGCATCGCTCCCCTTTTTCAGTTCAGACATGGAGGTCTTGATCTCTTTGACAATATCTTTAGCCATAGTTTCTATGGCTGAGATCAGGGGTTTCTGATTTACGCTGTCCTCATATTCCCTTAAATCATTGGCAAACTCACAGACAGTTTTAGGACTTCCATCCTGTCCAGTCAAGAGTATCCCTCCTAATGTGTGAGCATATTTCTGAGGAGCACCCTGGGTGAGTTTCTTTACGAAGGGCCGTCTCATGGGCACCTCATCTGGGTCCGAAGGGAGCTGGCCATCCCCATAAATTATTTCCATCATGGCCATCTGCCTCAGATACCGAATGCCCTGTTCCATAGTTGTCCATCTAACTGGGGCCCAGGGCAGGTCATCTCTTGAGCGGTACCGGCTCTTGATGGCGTTCAGAATCCGGGCCCAGAGAGTGTGTATTCCATCAAGTTTGGCTAACTCCTTGTCCAGACCATCATCACGAGTCAGGGAGCCTAAAAGCTTTGCCTTCCTCTTATCCAGGTCCACTGTGTCCACCCCCTCATCCCAGCATCTCAGGGCCCAGCTTAGTATTGGCTCACCCTCTTTCCTGGCGTAATCCAGACGAGTTTGCCTTAGTTCCTTTCTGGGCAGCGATGTAACAGTTATTTCCTGGTCTGAATCATCTTCATCCACCGCTGGGTTCTGTGAGCTGCTGGGGCCTGCTGAGGTTCCTTCCTCACCATCCGTGCTTGGCGATGATTTTTGATTTCTTTTCCTGCGTGTGGTGACCGGTGCTAGAGAGACTGCATTGGCAGGAGCATCAGGGGTCAACTGTGGGACTGCTGGTGGTGGGGCAAACCCTTGTGCCTGGGGCTCAGGCTGAGAGCTGGCACAGTCATTACAACCCGACCCCTCCCTCTTTGTGTCTACAGAGTGCTTACAATGCCCACGGCAGGCACGCCCCCAGTCATTAAAGAGCACAAAGGAGTGTGTTATCACCCTCCAAACAGCTCTTAATGGGTTAGCTAGTCCTCCACCCAACACGGTCCCAGCAAATGCCACTATAAGGATTACATTTAGGCATATGGAGCATATTGCAACGTAGAGCAATTTTCCATCACAGGCACTTTTATCTACACCATTGGTTTCATAACTTGCTTCAGGAAAGTTTCCTATGTTAGAAAAGTTACCACTGACAGTGAAATTAAATGAATTCAAGAGATACATGCCTAGCTTAATTGGTAAAGTTTTTACCCACTTGATCAGCATCTCTATCATTAACCACACCACGTGGTAAGTTATTAATTTGTAGATGTGGGTCCAAAAGATCCAGCCAAAAGCCCATGCAAAGGCTTGGACCATCAGGTTCTTTAAAATTGCCATTTCTACTTCAAGCTCCTTTTTCAGAAAAAAAAAAGGTATTGCTTTCCCAATACAAGATCAATTTCCAAGCCCCACGTTGGAGGCGCCAAAAATTGTAGTGGTTTGAGCCTTAACTGAAAGTTAAAAGCTCAAATGGGGAAAAGGCTGAGAATCTCTTCCCCACTTCCCCCCCACCTCCTCCCTCCAAACAGGGAGAGAAGGGAAAAAAAAAAGGTAAGGAGCAAATCCACTAATCAACAATCTGGAGTCAGCTTGGAAGTAGAGAGGCAAATAATTTTTTTCTTCAAATATATATATATATATAGCAATAACAGGGAATAAGGTTCACAAGGGCAAGGAACAAGAATGGATGGGAGGGGAATAGGAAAAAAAATAATACAAAACCAGTCTGTCTCTGAAGAGGCGCAGAAGCAGCAGGGAGAAGGATCAGGTCCAGCGACGTGGCTGAGGATCAGGAGAGCAGCTGCAGTAGCTCTCATCCAGCAGAGGCAGGAGCCAAAAAGGACATCCAACAGCTATGAGGTCCTGCTTTTATACCCTTGCTGGGCAGGGAGGGGGGAGTGGAACAGACTCAGCTTTCCCAGGGGGGAGACGCCCTCCAGGGAGTGTAAAGTACCCGCAAGCCCTCCACCCTGCTTTCTTCTTTTGTTTTCAGAAAAAGGTGTTAACCCACCACAATAGGCGACTAGAATTTCTTTCTTTGTTGGAGTGTAGTTAGCCTCTGAACCTCTGTAACCTGTACTCCAGAAATGAAGAGGTCGTCCATGTGTCTCACCTAGAGCTTTTTGCCACAAGCACCAGGTTGGACCACTGTCACTTGCAGCCGTGTACAAAATGTTCTTAATGTCTGGACCATCTCGGATAGGTCCCAGACTCACTGCTTGAACTACCTCTTGCTTTATCTGGTCAAAGGCTGCTTATTGTTCAGGTCCCCAGTGGAAATGGTTTCTCTTTCGAGTCACATCATATAGAGGTTTCACAATCTGACTGTACACAGGAATGTGCAGTCTCCAAAATCCCACTATCCCCAAGAAGCGTAGGGTTTCTTGCTTGTTTGTGGGATTTGCCATGGTAGAGACTCTATTTACCACATCCACTGGAATGTGTCGGCGTCCATCCTGCCACCACACTCCCAGAAACTGAATTTCTGTGGTAGGTCCTTTCACCTTGTCTCGCTTGATGGCAAAACCTGCATTCAGAAGAATGTCAATGATTTTGTTACCTTTCTCAAAGACTTCCTCAGCAGTTTTACCCCAGACGATGATATCATCGATGAACTGGATGTGTTCTGGAGCAGCACCTTTCTCCAGAGCATCGTGGATTACTGCATGACAGATCCTTGAGCTGTGGATCCAGCCCATTGGTAATCTGTTGAAAGTGTACTGGATTCCTCTGCATATGAAAGCAAACTGAGGCCTGCATTCCTCTGCTATGGGAATAGAGAAAAATGCATTAGCAATGTCTGTGGTAGCATACCATTTGGCCTCTTTGCATTCCAGCTCATACAGGAGTTCCATCATTTCTGGTACTGCTGCACTCATAGGTGGTGTTACTTCATTCAGGGCTCGGTAGTCAACCGTCAGACGCCAGTCTCCATTCTGCTTCTGCACAGGCCACACTGGACTGTTGAAAGGTGAATGAGTTTTGCTGACAACTTTCTGACTCTCCAACTGACGAATCAGATTCTGAATGGGCAACAAAGAGTCATGGTTGCTTCTGTATTGTCTGTGAAGCACAGTCTGAGAAGCAACCGGCAATTTAATGTCCTGTATCAAGTTGTGTTGTCCCACAACTGCAGATTCATCAGAAAGTTCAGGTCTAACAGATAGATTCAGTTTTTGTCCATCAATTTCTATAGAAGCTACTCCAAAAGCCCATTTGTAACCACTAGGGTCTTTGAAACACCCTTCTCTCGGAAAATCAATTCCCAAAATACAAGGTGCGTCAGGTCCGGTCACAACTGTATGCTCCCTCCATTGTTTACCAGTTAAACTTATATTAACCTCCACCTTACTTAACTCTTGAGATCCACCAGTGACTCCCAGAATAGTTATAGACTCTGATCCCTGATAATTTGATGGTATTATGGTGTACTGAGCTCCTGTGTCAACCAAGGCCCTGTACTTCCGAAATTGTGAAGTGCCAGGCCACTGGATGTACACATCCCAATAGATTCTATTATCTCTGTTATCCCTCTCCTCCCCCTGGCAGGAGGCAGGGCACCCCTAGTTATGGGGAACATGCCCACATGTGCATTGAGCACAGTGTGCTGTGTTATAACTGGAGCCACTGTTGGAGCCATAAGAGTCATTCTGGGGAACTGTGGAAGTAACAGCTACCCTTCTGGTATTGCTACCTCGGGTTCTGCCACTTTGCAATTCCCTCAGTCTCCTGAAAAGATTAGAAGTTGGTTGGCCATCCCAGCGGTTCATGTTCTCACCAAACTGATCACGCAGAGTTATCCAAATAGTCCTACTTTATTGCCTTGGTGGTCTTTTTTGATTTGATCTGTTTTGGAATTACCTCCTTGGAGGACGCGTGTTCCTCACAGATGAAACTTGTATCCACCTGGAGGAAGAATTGGAATTATCTCTTTGTGCCAATTCGGATATGGAATTCTTAAATTCATCCTTCAACTCCCTCATGCAATTCTCAATTTTTCCAGACAGAGTTTCAATGGCTTCAACCAAAGAAACACGTGTCATGCTATCCTCCAATTGTCTCATTTGATCAGTGAATTCGCCAATCGTAGGTGGAGCTCCACCATAATTTCTTGACACAATTCTGCTCGCCAGATGTGGCGAAGAGGTTATTAAATTTATGAATATGAAATATGAATAATGAAAATATTATTTTTATTAATTATCAAACTATTAATAACCGATGAATCACCAACTTATATACATATTCTAGTGCACGTTCGTGATATAGATTCCACAAGTGGCTTAGTGTTATGATTATATCTTAATTGAACTACTTGCAGACTATCTCTATATTTATATAATGAAGGGTGCAGTTCTGTCGCGGGACGCGGGCGGCTCCTGGATATACACAGCAATATTACTATCTTTCTATGCATCAGCGCTTACTCTGCTGGACGTGGATACTTTGAACTGAGTGCTAATGGATGGAAAGCACGTGAACGATATTCTATTCCCTCCAGACAACAGAGATCGGTCCTGGTTGGCTCGCACGGCAGGGCAGGACGACGGTGGCTGGTAGGTGGGCTTGGACGACACGGTAGCAGGCAAAGCTACGGGGGTCGGCCCAACCACGGCGGTTCTCGGGGCTGATGGAAACAGCCTCGGGGAGAGAATGCGGCTGCATTAGGCGGCGGATTCTCGTTTACTGACCTTAAAGGAGCAGCGGGACTCTCGGAGTGGTCCCGGGTTCAGTGCAGTATAGGCACAAACAATGCTTTAGTCTTCCCTGAGATTCACAGGGCTCAGAGTGGCATACCGCGGCTCTTCTCCCGCTACGGCGGGGCTGGGCATATGTGGACTTGGTATCAATCAAGTCCCTTCTCCCCGGCAACTGGGCAGATCTTACCCTCGGGGGATCGGTCCAGTCCTCCGGTGGCATGGTGGGCTCTCCTGGTCGGTACAACTGGCTGTAGTGACGCTGAGCTCAGGCGTCGCTAAGGTCCTCCCTCTGGGCTTCTTCACTGTGATGAATATACTGGTGATTTGTGTCAAAATTATAAGACTTAGAGTGCTCTGGGATTTAGGGTCAGGATCTTGTGAGGCCTGTTTAGAGGGTAAAGGGAAAGAAACCTATCTTGCAGACTTGCAAGGACACTGTCTGGTTAATTGGAGACACCACGGCTGAGAAGGAGCTGTCTTAAAGATAAACATTCAGAACTAGGAATTTGTTTTCTTCAGATAAGAAGCCTGCACAATTGGGCATGCGTGAAAGTGGATGCTTTGACCCTTACCACACTGAATGTAGGGAGAAGGGATTTGACCACCTATTCTAAGACTCATTATCATATGCCTGCCTTCTATTTAGCATAAGATTGCCTATGTAGATGATGTAACTATATAAGATGAAGAAAAACTATTGTAAGGCTGTGGAGGTGAAGTTTTGACCCCTCCCAAGCCCAGCGCGCTGCTTTGCTTGCTGATATTGCTTTTATTGCCTTTTTACAACCTTTTAGTGCCAATAAATCAGTTACCAAAAACTTTTACCTGGAGTCATCTATAACAAATGGTGCATTGGCCGGGAATCGTCTGAACCTTCACATCTTTTGAACTGCAAATGAAGGGGCACCCCACAGCATTTTCTGTGCCTTCATTGTAGTCCAAAGACAGAAAGGTCAGCACGATCAGAACTCAATAAAGGCAAGCAAAGAAATTTTTAATTTTTTCTTTTAATTTTTTTTCTTTTTTCTTTTATTTTCCTTTTTTCTTTTTTTGGTGTTTTGTGTTTGTGTTTTTTTGTTTTTTTTTTGTTTGTTTGTTTGTTGTTTGACGTCCAATTGGAGGACGTGGACCCCATAAAACTTCGTATACGAGATCCAAGCGACGACAACCACGGTGGTGAGAATACCGCTTGGGGGGGGGAAGGATTCGGCTACATTTGTATTCGGCTACCATAGTTTGAGTGTTTGAGTCCGCTGTTTCAGGTTCTGCAAGGGGGGAGGTACGGTGGATCTGGTGCGGTGGCTCTGGCTGGTAAAGAAGAGGGGTATTCGTGAGTAGGAATTATTTTGATTATTCCGCTTGCATGATTATTTGTGGTATTGTTCCACTTGAATGAGTATTTGTGGTTTATTCCACTTGCCTAAGTATTTGTGGTAGCCAGGAATTGTATTCGTGAGTAGGAATAGTTTAGGCTGTTCCACTTGCATGAGTTTTTGTAGTAGCCAGGAATTGTATTCATGAGTAGGAATTGTTTAGACTGTTCCACTCGCATGAGTATTTGGAATTCTTTGGATTTTTTTTAGTTTTTTATTTTAGTTTTATTTTATTTTAGTTTTATTTTATTTGTTTATTATTTGTAAGATTTGTGGTAGTCAGGAGAAAATGGGACAAAAGAAGAGTAAGTCATCAAAGCAGGGTGGAGAGAAGGCTTTACCTTCTATTCCTCCAGAGAGTCCATTAGGGCTGCTCATTCAATATTGGGAGGATGATGGTCAGAGAAAAGGGAAATCAAAGGAAAGAATGATTCACTACTGTATGGAGGTATGGCCAAAAGAACCATTAAGACCACATGTGTTTTGGCCTATTTTTGGATCTTCTGAGGATTGGATTTGTCAAGCCTTAAACTTACATGTGAACTCTAAAAAGCCTTTTAATCAAGAAGAGAGTGAGTATGCTGACATTTGGATTAGGGCTTCATGGCCTTCTCCTGTTCCAATACTGGCATTAAAAGCTGAGGATAAGGATAAGAGCAAAGAAAAGGAGGAGGAAAAATGGGAATCCTTGGACAACTTACCACCACCTTATCGCCAGGATAGGGGTCGTCGGAATCCCCCAAATCCTCCTCCTCCCCCTACTTCACCTCCCCAAACAAGAGGTAGGGCTAGGAATGACAGGAATGAACAAGAGGGAGACATTGTAGGATTACATCCACTCAGGGAAGTACCTATGGGGGGGCAGCAAGGAGGAATAGGATTTGTGACTGTACCTCTCAGTACCTCAGATGTCCGCAGTTTTAAGAAAGAGATGGGTACCTTGCTGGATGATCCCTTAGGTGTAGCTGAGAGACTGGACCAATTTTTGGGTCCCAATACATATACTTGGAAAGAGATGCAGTCTATTTTGAGTATTCTATTCACTGCAGAGGAAAGAAACAGGATTAGACAGGCTGGTATGAGAATATGGGAAAGGCAGAATCAGGGGGGGCCACCAGGAGATCAAAAGCGGCCTAATCAAGACCCTGGGTGGGACCATCAGCAGCCCCAAGGGAGACAGAATATGAGTGACCTGAGAACTATAATAATACAAGGAATTAGAGAAGCTGTTCCTAGAGGACAGAATTTTGATAAAGCTTTTAGTGACCAACAGAGGAAAGATGAATCTCCTACTGAGTGGATGGAAAGATTGAAGAGAAGTTTGCAGATGTATTCTGGAATAGACCCCAATTCTGCAGTTGGAGTGACCCTTATCAGGACACAGTTTGTTGCAAAATCATGGGGAGATATTAGGAAGAAGTTGGAAAAAATCGAGGACTGGCAAGACAGGGGATTAGAAGAATTACTACGGGAAGCTCAGAAGGTATATGTGAGGAGAGATGAAGTTAAACAAAAAACAAAAGCTAAGCTGTTTCTAACTGCTGTAAGAGAAAGTCAGAAACCACAGGAAATAACACGGGAGTGGAAATGGGATAACAGGGTTCAGAAAAACAAAGTCCCTACTTGTCATTACTGCAAAAAGAAGGGACATATTCAGAAAAGATGTAGACAAAAGGAGAAAGATGAGAAAATGTTTAAGGAAGATTAGGGGTGTCAGGGGCTGTATATTTTGGGGACAAGAACATCAAACGAGCCCTTGATAAAGTTACTAGTAGGTCCCCAGAAGGAGGAGGTGACATTTTTGGTAGATACAGGAGCAGAAAAATCGACTATACAGAAGATTCCTAAGGGGGTTGAGGAAGGAAAAAAAACAGCAACAGTAATTGGAGCTAAAGGGGAACCTTTTAAGGTGTCACTGCTTGAAAATATAGAAATAGAATCGGAAAAAAGGATTTGTCTAAATGATTTGTTAGTTGTTCCAGAGGCTGAATACAATCTCTTGGGAAGAGATTTAATCATAAAATTGAAATTGAATTTAGAGAGTCAAGAAGATGGTTTGAGTGTTCGATTATATAAGTTAACTGCAAAGGATGAAAAGGATATAAGTCCAGAAGTTTGGTATGAATATGGGAGTAGAGGAAAAATTGATATGGATCCAATTAAAATTCAAATAATAGACTCAAGTAATCCTATACGTATAAAGCAATATCCTATACCATTAGAAGGGAGAAAAGGTTTGAAACCTATTATAGATGAATTAATAAACAAAGGAACACTAGAACCCTGTATGTCTCCTCACAATACCCCAATCTTACCGATAAAGAAATCAGATGGAACTTACCGTTTAGTACAAGATTTAAGAGCAGTAAATCAGAGAACATTAACTAAATTTCCTGTAGTAACAAATCCATATACATTGTTGAGTCATTTGACCCCAGAATACACTTGGTATAGTGTAATAGATTTGAAAGACGCTTTTTGGGCTTGCCCCTTAGACAAGGACTCAAGGGATTTATTTGCCTTTCAGTGGGAAGATCCTGAAACAGGAAGAAAACAGCAGTTAAGGTGGACTGTGTTGCCTCAGGGGTTCACCGAATCACCAAATTTATTTGGACAGACTTTAGAAAAACTATTACAAGGTTGGGAAATTCCAGCAAATATTAAACTCCTGCAGTATGTGGATGATCTGTTGATAGCAGGAAGAGATGAGGAAGAAACTCGGTCAGCCACAATACAGCTGCTAAACTTTTTGGGGGAAAACGGGCTTAAGGTTTCAAAGTCAAAACTGCAGTTTGTAGAGCAGGAGGTGAAATATCTGGGACATTGGTTAAGTAAGGGTAAAAAGAGGTTGGACCCTGAAAGGGTGTCAGGAATATTAGCATTAAGGGCTCCTGAGTGTAAAAAAGAAATCAGGCAGCTGCTTGGACTTCTGGGGTACTGTCGATCATGGATAGAGGGATACAGCGAAAAGGTGAAATTCCTGTATGAGAAATTGACCCTTAGTAATATCAAGTGGAGTCCAGAGGATGATGAGCGACTGGATAACATAAAAAGAATGTTGATTGAAGCCCCTGTTTTAAATCTACCTGACGTGGAGAAACCATTTGACCTTTTCGTAAGCACATCTAACCACACAGCATATGGAGTGTTAACCCAGGATTGGGCTGGAAGTAAGAAACCTGTAGGGTATTGTTCCAAGTTGTTAGATCCTGTAAGTAGGGGATGGCCAGCTTGTTTACAAGCCTTAGTGGCAACAGCATTATTAGTAGAAGAAGCACAGAAAATAACTTTTCATGCTCCTTTGAGAGTATACACTCCACATAACATAAGGGGGGTGCTGCAACAAAAGGCAGAAAAATGGCTAACAGATAGCAGAATTTTGAAATATGAGGCTATTTTAATGGAATCACCGGAACTTGAGCTTAGGACTACCAAAGCTCAGAATCCTTCACAGTTTCTGTTCGGAGAACCACCAGAAGACTTACAGCATGACTGTATCGAGATAATTGAGTTACAAACTAAAATAAGACCAGACTTAAAGGACTTTGAGTTGGATGACGGAGAGCGACTATTTATAGATGGGTCTTCCAGGATAGTGGAGGGAAAAAGAAAATCAGGATATGCCATCGTAGATGGAGAAATGAGGATAGTTGAATCAGGTCCTTTAAGTGCCAGCTGGTCAGCCCAAGCCTGTGAATTGTATGCTCTACTCCGAGCATTAGAGTTGTTAAAGAACAAATCAGGGACTATCTATACCGACTCTAAATATGCATATGGGGTAGTGCATACCTTTGGAAAACTTTGGGAGGAAAGAGGATTAATAAATACTCAGGGAAAGGGGCTTATACATCAGGAGTTAGTGGTAAAAGTCCTTAAAGCCTTAAGGGGTACTAAAAATATTGCAGTGGTTCACATAAAGGGACATCAAAGGGGATTAGAATATCACATTCGTGGAAACAATGCTGCAGATAGTGAAGCAAAGAGTGCTGCCTTAAGGAATCAGGGAAGAGATCTGAAGATTTTACACTTAGAACAAGAAAACCCAGAAAAAGCTGAATTAAAGGTTTATCAAGAGGAAGAATTGAACAAAATAAAAGAAATGGGGGCCATACTGAAGGAGGGAAAGTGGAATCTTCCAGATGGAAAGGAAGTATTACCCAAAGCTTATGCTAGGGTAATTATGAATAGGTTGCATGCTCATACTCATTGGGGTTCTAAGGCCTTGGGAGAGGCCTTCCTTAAGCAGTATGCCTGCATTGGAGTATACGAGATAGCGAGACAAGTAACACAGGGGTGCTTGACATGTCAGAAGATAAACAGGAAAACATTCAGACAGGCAGCAATGGGAGGAAGGCAAGTGGCTGTAAGACCATTTGAAAAGATACAAGTAGATTTTACTGAATTACCTAAAATAGGGAGAATTAAGTATTTGTTAGTAATAATAGATCACCTCACCCGGTGGGTGGAGGCTTTCCCTACAGCAAGGGCTACAGCACAGACTGTAGCAAAAGTGTTATTAGAAGAAGTGATTCCAAGATATGGAATAATCCAAGTAATTGACTCAGATCAAGGGACACACTTTACTTCTAAGGTTGTGAAATTATTAATGCAAGCCTTGGGAACTAGGTGGGAATACCATACTCCGTGGCACCCTCAGAGTTCCGGACGGGTGGAGAGGATGAATCAGACCATAAAACAGCAGTTAATGAAATTGATGGTGGAGACACAAATGTCTTGGATTAAATGTTTACCATTGGCATTGTTGAACATTCGAACCAAACCCCATGGGGATATGGGTCTTTCCCCCTATGAACTGCTATATGGAATGCCCTATATCCAGGGGATACCCCTTAAAGATAATTTAATTGAAGATTGGAATATAAAGCAATATGTCATCCAAATTGGGAAAAGACTGAATGAGTTACGGAAAATGGGTATATTATCTCAGACCCCACCTTTGGGATTCGCTATACATGAAATTAAAGCTGGGGATAAAGTGTTGATAAAATCATGGAAAGAGAAATCATTGTTTCCCCTTTGGGAGGGACCTTTTCTTGTTTTATTAACCACAGATACGGCTGTCCGGACTGCTGAAAAAGGGTGGACGCATGTTTCGAGAGTAAAAGGACCAGTTCAGGAATGAACGGGACCCCTGAGCCTGGAGAGATAAAAGTGACTCGGCGGAGAAAGTGAAACTGTCATCAGTACGACTTCCACGCCACCTACACAAATTGTTTGAAGTACCTCCACGACTGCAGCGAGTGCCGACAGACCAGATAAACATTCGAATAGACGTAACACCACAGTCGGAGGCTCTGGAGCATGTGGTCTTTAATCTGCACAGCACGAAAACACTGAAGAACATCCTCATTCCATTCCGTGTATAAAACATCATAGAACTTATGAAGGATGGGTGACTTGTAAATGTTTTAATTGTTGTAAGAAATGGTTTTATATTTCTCATAATCAAAAAAATATTTGGTCCTGAATGCTGAATCTAAAAATAGACAGTTTGGGCTGGTAAATACAGAAAACCTATTTTGTGGTGAGGAAAAGGATTTAAATCCCCATGGAAAATTATTGAAAGGGATTGGCATAAGTGGGAAATAAAGACTAGAGAAATTTTAGTTGGGAAATATCAGGAATAATTAAAAGGGATTAGTAAAAGGAAAAGTAAGAGACATAAGATTTTGAAGGCAGAGGAATTGAAATAACAAAAGCACAATGGGAAATGGTAAACGAACTAACCAAGGAAGTAGAGAAGAGACTCCAAATGGAATTTTGAAGTGGGTTAAGGAGTTAAAATCTGTAGGACTCCTGAAGAATGTAACTGCTGCCGAGAAGAAAATACACCCGGCTGCTGGTTGCACCCCAGCAGGCCGAGGAGGCAGAGTTAACATATACTGGTGGAGCCTAATTTTGATCCTAACCCTATTTGCACATAAGGAGTCCAATCAAGATCAAAAACCACGTTCCCATGTGTGGATGAATTCTCTTTCAACATTAGTAATGATATACAGATTCAAAGGAGCTAAGATCATAACCCCATTAATCATATTGATGATAGCACCATTTGAAGTAAGGTCATGGGAACAAAACACTTATCTGCATCTATTGAAAGGGATAGTGAATAGTTATAATTTGACTGATTGTTGGATCTGTTCCCGGCTACCTAAAAATTCGGCCCATGGGCTTCCTTTAATAGGAACAGCCTTTCCTAATGTAACAGAAATACAAAAAGTATTCCAAAATCATAAACATGAGGATCATATGGAGATTCCACAATCTCAGTTAAGGTGGAAATTACAATTTGAGGAACCTTTACATGCGAATATGCCAGTACCTTGTGTCCAGCGATGTTGGGAAATAACTATAGACAAGAATAAAGGGGGAAATAGAACTGACCCTGGATGTGGAGATGTAATTTTTATAGGGCAATATTCAAAGTGTTCACAATTTATTAGCTATGGAGAAGCAAATATGTGGAATCTTGATCAGACCGGAGAGAAAAGACACATACCTAAAGGATGGCAAATACCTATTGGATCAGGATGGCATTGGATATGTGGTAAAATTGCTTATAAGGTATTACCCTTAGGATGGCAAGGAAGATGTGCTATAGGACCAGTCTATCCTCATATCTTTATAGTAAATCAACCACAGGGATTACTTAGAAGCTTTGCAAGAAAAACTAAGAGAGGAGCAAATCCACTAGTAATCAGACATTGTAAGTTTCATAGTTTTGCTAGGTGGTTTCTGCCTTGGCTTGGAGTTAGTGAACTTGAAAAAGCAATGGTAAATTTTTCTGCTACAGTTGAAATCATGATGAATGCAAGCATAGATGCAATAAAAGCGCAGCAAATTGAAATCAATAGTCTCTCGAAAATATCTACTCAGAATAGATTAGCTTTGAATTTTTTATATGTTAAGGAAGGGGGTGTATGCGTAGTCATAAATGTAAGTTGTTGTAGTTATGTTAATCTAGATAAACGAGTGGAAACAGATTTACAGGCGATCGTAAACCACAATCAGATATTACATCAGATTTCTTTATATGATACTTCTTGTGGATTTAAAGAAATATGGGATAAATTAACTTTCTGGTTACCAAATCTAAATTGGCTTAAACATTTGTTTGTAATATTTGTTGGAATAATTGTGATATTGCTATGCATAATACTCTGCAATTGTTGTTACAAAATACTAAGACCTTTAAGTAAGATTGCTCATGTTAACGAGTTACAAGTAGAGAATTATGATCAGAATGTGATCAGAACAGATGAACCTAGCCATGATCCAGTTAAAGAAGTATTGAAAAATTTAGAAATTTTAACACAAATCAATGGTGACAAAAAGAAAATGGGGGATTGTTATGAATATACGGGTGATTTGTGTCAAAATTATAAGACTTAGAGTGCACTGGGATTAAGGGTCAGGATCTTGTGAGGCCTGTTTAGAGGGTAAAGGGAAAGAAACCTATCTTGCAGACTTGCAAGGACACTGTCTGGTTAATTGGAGACACCACGGCTGAGAAGGAGCTGTCTTAAAGATAAACATTCAGAACTAGGAATTTGTTTTCTTCAGATAAGAAGCCTGCACAATTGAGCATGCGTGCAAGTGGATACTTTGACCTTTACCACACTGAATGTAGGGAGAAGGGATTTGACCATCTATACTAAGACTAATCATCATATGCCTGCCTTCTATTTAGCATAAGTTTGCTTATGTAAATGATGTAACTATATAAGATGAAGAAAAACTATTGTAAGGCTGCTGTGGAGGTGAAGTTTTGACCCCTCCCAAGCCCAGCGCGCTGCTTTGCTTGCTGATATTGCCTTTATTACCTTTTTACAACCTTTTAGTGCCAATAAATCAGTTACCAAAAACTTTTACCTGGAGTCATCTATAACAGTGGTCTGTTTTGGAATGTCCTGTTTTGGAATGACCTCCTTGGAGGACGTGTATTCCTCACAGATGAAACTTGTATCCACCTGGAGGAAGAATTGAAATTATCCCTTTGTGCCAATTGGGATATGGAATTTCTAAACTCATCTTTTAACTCTCTTATGCAATTCTGTATATCACCAGACATAGTTTTAATGGCTGAAACCAAAGAACCACCTGTCATGCTAACCTCCAATTGTCTCATTTGATCACTGAATTGGCCAACCGTAGGAGAAGCTCCACCATAACTTCTTGACACAATCCTGCTTGCCAGAATGTTTGCATAATTAGAAGGAGCAAGTTTGATGATCTTTTTAGCAAGACCAATACCCACAGGAATGT
This sequence comes from Melanerpes formicivorus, assembly GCF_026170545.1. Classification (NCBI taxonomy): domain Eukaryota; kingdom Metazoa; phylum Chordata; class Aves; order Piciformes; family Picidae; genus Melanerpes; species Melanerpes formicivorus. Next base: position 2,405,634 of record NW_027142409.1, read on the forward strand.
CATCAGGATTCAGAGTTTCATGTTCAGCATAGAGTAGCTCTCTAACAGCAAATTCTCTCAAGCGCTTAATTCCCTCATCTATGGTAGTCCAGGGTTTAGGATTCCATGGAAGATCATCTCGGGAAGGATATCTCAGGGCAACCGCCATTAAGAGGCGTATCCACAGATTAACCTTACCGAGAGCTTCGCCTAGATGTCTATCTATTCCATTGTCCCTTGAGAGAGTTCCTAACTGAGCTGCTGACTTGTCTCCAACTGTTAGAGCTGAAGCACCTGTATCATAACACCTACTAAGCCAAGCTAGAACTGGGTCCTTATCTGCCCTGGTGAAATCTTTACGGACATTTCGCAATTCCTCCCGTGGTGACGAACAGTCTGAAATATCATCTTCCTCCTCCTCTCCCTGAATTCTTTGCCCATATAATCCTGCTGTCATTCTCCTAAGGATCTCTTTAAGCTGAGAACCACCTTTGCCAGCTGCTTTCCTAACTTCATCTCTATCCTGCTTTGATCTCACTAGGTTAGCTAGATCTTTAAAACAAACCTTCTCTTCCTCCTGAGCAGGATCTTTTAGAGTAGAGGGCCCCTCACCAGGATCAGTCTCCACCTCTTCTTCTCCATCTTGGGCCTTTCCACTTCTAGTCTTTAAAGGAGCCACCTTAACTGGAGCTGTGTTTGAATTTACAGCCACCTTAATGGAAGCTGACAGGTCCTGAGATAAATCAGCTGCTGGGGCAGTGACTTCCGGTCCCACCGAGGGAGTGGGTGGAAGTGACGCTGCTCCGTTAATGGCCGATGGAGAAGAAGAAGAAGGAGAAAGAGTGGAAGAAGGAGGAGGTGCCATGTTGATACCAGCCGATGCCCTTGGCTGCTTGCCAGAATCAGCAAAGTCATTTAGAGCTGCTTTACCAATTAACTTTTTAGCCTTCTTTTTGACTGACACAGATTCTGCACATTCCTCGTCACTAGATGACTCTGGGACTGATCGAGAGCCACGGCGTTTTCTTTTTGATCTAGTTTTAATAACAAAACATGCCCTGGACACCTTTCTCTCTCGCCTTAAAGAGACCAGCAGATACACTTTAATTATCACTGAAAGCAGGATTATACACATCAAATAAATCACTTTTGGATCCCAGGCATCACCTAAAGTTACTCTCTCCTCAGGCGGAATCTTAAAACCCTTTATCTCAATTGGGAGAGTGGTGGAGGTAACATTCCTGTATCTCACTGGCCATAATAAATTAATGCATTTTCCATACCATAATTTAACTCTATACATAACCCACATATAAATTGTCCGCACCAAATATTTACCCAGGTAATCCAAAATCAAACCCAAACAATATCTGTAAACCAGAGCCCCAAAATTGAAAAGAATAATCGCTCCACAAACCACAATACCTTCATGTTTGCTAATTCAGCTAGAAAACACTAAATCAATCAAGTAATAAATTAAACTAATTATCTGCCCCACGTTGGGCGCCAATAAAAAAAATGTCGTGGGGTGGAAGGGTAAGGCCAAGAAGCCTCCTCCCTTCCTCCTTGTAAAGTAAAGGGAAAGAAAAATTGAAGGGAAAGGAAAAAAAAACTCACAAGCTGAATTAGCAAAGCAGTGGAGCTATATTTACAAAGCAGTGTAGGATTTGCAGGGGAATATTTACAAATTTACAATATCTACAATATATACAAAGATATACAACACAGTAACACAGAAATGAGAGTAACCCCCCTCGGCAGAGGGGGTTCCCCACCTCCGCTCTCCCCTCTCTCCCCCCCTTTCCCCAGAATGGGATAGAAAGAGAAAGAAAAGAGAGGAAAAAAAAATGTTAGAAGCAGTTCGTGTTAATTGGAAGGGAGTTAATACCGGCTTTTATCTGGTCTTCAAGGCCGGAGCCTTGGCAGAAAGCCCAGCACAAGACAGAGCTGCTGCACGAAGAAGAGGCGGAAGCAAGACTGATAGAAAAGTCCTGGAAATGCTCAGTTCACTCCCAGTTCAGAAGGTGCTTCCTCCCACTTCACCAATGAAATAGTTTAGATTATTCTTTCCGTTTACCAACTTCCGTCCACCATATTCCCTTTCTTAAGGGGGCAATGTCAACCGGCCACGGGATATAAGTCCAGAAGTTTGGTATGAATATGGGAGTAGAGGAAAAATTGATATGGATCCAATTAAAATTCAAATAACAGACTCAAGTATTCCCATACGCATAAAGCAATATCCTATACCATTAGAAGGGAGAAAAGGTTTGAAACCTATTATAGATGAATTAAGAAACAAAGGAACACTAGAACCCTGTATGTCTCCTCACAATACCCCAATCTTACCGATAAAGAAATCAGATGGAACTTATCGTTTAGTACAGGATTTAAGAGCAGTAAATCAGAGAACATTAACTAAATTTCCTGTAGTAACAAATCCATATACATTGTTGAGTCATTTGACCCCAGAATACACTTGGTATAGTGTAATAGATTTGAAAGACGCTTTTTGGGCTTGCCCCTTAGACAAGGACTCAAGGGATTTATTTGCCTTTCAGTGGGAAGATCCTGAAACAGGAAGAAAACAGCAGTTAAGGTGGACTGTGTTGCCTCAGGGGTTCACCGAATCACCAAATTTATTTGGACAGACTTTAGAAAAACTATTACAAGGTTGGGAAATTCCAGCAAATATTAAACTCCTGCAGTATGTGGATGATCTGTTGATAGCAGGAAGAGATGAGGAAGAAACTCGGTCAGCCACAATACAGCTGCTAAACTTTTTGGGGGAAAACGGGCTTAAGGTTTCAAAGTCAAAACTGCAGTTTGTAGAGCAGGAGGTGAAATATCTGGGACATTGGTTAAGTAAGGGTAAAAAGAGGTTGGACCCTGAAAGGGTGTCAGGAATATTAGCATTAAGGGCTCCTGAGTGTAAAAAAGAAATCAGGCAGCTGCTTGGACTTCTGGGGTACTGTCGATCATGGATAGAGGGATACAGCGAAAAGGTGAAATTCCTGTATGAGAAATTGACCCTTAGTAATATCAAGTGGAGTCCAGAGGATGATGAGCGACTGGATAACATAAAAAGAATGTTGATTGAAGCCCCTGTTTTAAATCTACCTGACGTGGAGAAACCATTTGACCTTTTCGTAAGCACATCTAACCACACAGCATATGGAGTGTTAACCCAGGATTGGGCTGGAAGTAAGAAACCTGTAGGGTATTGTTCCAAGTTGTTAGATCCTGTAAGTAGGGGATGGCCAGCTTGTTTACAAGCCTTAGTGGCAACAGCATTATTAGTAGAAGAAGCACAGAAAATAACTTTTCATGCTCCTTTGAGAGTATACACTCCACATAACATAAGGGGGGTGCTGCAACAAAAGGCAGAAAAATGGCTAACAGATAGCAGAATTTTGAAATATGAGGCTATTTTAATGGAATCACCGGAACTTGAGCTTAGGACTACCAAAGCTCAGAATCCTTCACAGTTTCTGTTCGGAGAACCACCAGAAGACTTACAGCATGACTGTATCGAGATAATTGAGTTACAAACTAAAATAAGACCAGACTTAAAGGACTTTGAGTTGGATGACGGAGAGCGACTATTTATAGATGGGTCTTCCAGGATAGTGGAGGGAAAAAGAAAATCAGGATATGCCATCGTAGATGGAGAAATGAGGATAGTTGAATCAGGTCCTTTAAGTGCCAGCTGGTCAGCCCAAGCCTGTGAATTGTATGCTCTACTCCGAGCATTAGAGTTGTTAAAGAACAAATCAGGGACTATCTATACCGACTCTAAATATGCATATGGGGTAGTGCATACCTTTGGAAAACTTTGGGAGGAAAGAGGATTAATAAATACTCAGGGAAAGGGGCTTATACATCAGGAGTTAGTGGTAAAAGTCCTTAAAGCCTTAAGGGGTCCTAAAAATATTGCAGTGGTTCATATAAAGGGACATCAAAGGGGATTAGAATATCACATTCGTGGAAACAATGCTGCAGATAGTGAAGCAAGGAGTGCTGCCTTAAGGAATCAGGGAAGAGATCTGAAGATTTTACACTTAGAACAAGAAAACCCAGAAAAAGCTGAATTAAAGGTTTATCAAGAGGAAGAATTGAACAAAATAAAAGAAATGGGGGCCATACTGAAGGAGGGAAAGTGGAATCTTCCAGATGGAAAGGAAGTATTACCCAAAGCTTATGCTAGGGTAATTATGAATAGGTTGCATGCTCATACTCATTGGGGTTCTAAGGCCTTGGGAGAGGCCTTCCTTAAGCAGTATGCCTGCATTGGAGTATACGAGATAGCGAGACAAGTAACACAGGGGTGCTTGACATATCAGAAGATAAACAGAAAAACATTCAGACAGGCAGCAATGGGAGGAAGGCAAGTGGCTGTAAGACCATTTGAAAAGATACAAGTAGATTTTACTGAATTACCTAAAATAGGGAGAATTAAGTATTTGTTAGTAATAATAGATCACCTCACCCGGTGGGTGGAGGCTTTCCCTACAGCAAGGGCTACAGCACAGACTGTAGCAAAAGTGTTATTAGAAGAAGTGATTCCAAGATATGGAATAATCCAAGTAATTGACTCAGATCAAGGGACACACTTTACTTCTAAGGTTGTGAAATTATTAATGCAAGCCTTGGGAACTAGGTGGGAATACCATACTCCGTGGCACCCTCAGAGTTCCGGATGGGTGGAGAGGGTGAATCAGACCATAAAACAGCAGTTAATGAAATTGATGGTGGAGACACAAATGTCTTGGATTAAATGTTTACCATTGGCATTGTTGAACATTCGAACCAAACCCCATGGGGATATGGGTCTTTCCCCCTATGAACTGCTATATGGAATGCCCTATATCCAGGGGATGCCCCTTAAAGATAATTTAATTGAAGATTGGAATATAAAGCAATATGTCATCCAAATTGGGAAAATACTGAATGAGTTATGGAAAATGGGTATATTATCTCAGACCCCACCTTTGGGATTCACTATACATGAAATTAAAGCTGGGGATAAAGTGTTGATAAAATCATGGAAAGAGAAATCATTGTTTCCCCTTTGGGAGGGACCTTTTCTTGTTTTATTAACCACAGATACGGCTGTCCGGACTGCCGAAAAAGGGTGGACGCATGTTTCGAGAGTAAAAGGACCAGTTCAGGAATGAACGGGACCCCTGAGCCTGGAGAGATAAAAGTGACTCGGCGGAGAAAGTGAAACTGTCATCAGTACGACTTCCACGCCACCTACACAAATTGTTTGAAGTACCTCCACGACTGCAGCGAGTGCCGACAGACCAGATAAACATTCGAATAGACGTAACACCACAGTCGGAGGCTCTGGAGCATGTGGTCTTGAATCTGCACAGCACGAAAACACTGAAGAACATCCTCATTCCATTCCGTGTATAAAGCATCATAGAACTTATGAAGGATGGGTGACTTGTAAATGTTTTAATTGTTGTAAGAAATGGTTTTATATTTCTCATAATCAAAAAAATATTTTGTCCTGAATGCTGAATCTGAAAATAGGCAGTTTGGGCTGGTAAATACAGAAAACCTATTTTGTGGTGAGGAAAAGGATTTCAATCCCCATGGAAAATTATTGAAAGGGATTGGCATAAGTGGGAAATAAAGACTAGAGAAATTTTAGTTGGGAAATATCAGGAATAATTAAAAGGATTAGTAAAAGGAAAAGTAAGAGACATAAGATTTTGAAGGCAGAGGAATTGAAATAACAAAAGCACAATGGGAAATGGTAAACGAACTAACCAAGGAAGTAGAGAAGAGACTCCAAATGGAATTTTGAAGTGGGTTAAGGAGTTAAAATCTGTAGGGCTCCTGAAGAATGTAACTGCTGCCGAGAAGAAAATACACCCGGCTGCTGGTTGCACCCCAGCAGGCCGAGGAGGCAGAGTTAACATATACTGGTGGAGCCTAATTTTGATCCTAACCCTATTTGCACATAAGGAGTCCAATCAAGATCAAAAACCACGTTCCCATGTGTGGATGAATTCTCTTTCAACATTAGTAATGATATACAGATTCAAAGGAGCTAAGATCATAACCCCATTAATCATATTGATGATAGCACCATTTGAAGTAAGGTCATGGGAACAAAACACTTATCTGCATCTATTGAAAGGGATAGTGAATAGTTATAATTTGACTGATTGTTGGATCTGTTCCCGGCTACCTAAAAATTCGGCCCATGGGCTTCCTTTAATAGGAACAGCCTTTCCTAATGTAACAGAAATACAAAAAGTATTCCAAAATCATAAACATGAGGATCATATGGAGATTCCACAATCTCAGTTAAGGTGGAAATTACAATTTGAGGAACCTTTACATGCGAATATGCCAGTACCTTGTGTCCAGCGATGTTGGGAAATAACTATAGACAAGAATAAAGGGGGAAATAGAACTGACCCTGGATGTGGACACCTCCCACCAGCTCAAGGTCTCATCCAGCCTGGCCTTGAACACCTCCAGGGAGGAGGCAGCCACAGCCTCCCTGGGCAGCCTGTGCCAGTGTCTCCTCAGCCTCACTGGCAAGGATTTCTTCCTCATCTCCAGGCTCAATCTCCTCTCTCCCAGCTCAAAGCCATTGTCCCTTGTCCTGGCACTCCCAGCCCTTGTCCAAAGTCCCTCCCCAGCTTTCTTGTAGTCCCTTCAGGTAGTGGAAGCTGGGGGTTGGTCTCTTCTCCCCTAGTAACAAGGTGATAGGAGGAGAAGAAATGGCCTTGAGCTGCCCCAGGGGAGGTTTAGGTTAGAGATGAGGAGAAACTTGTTGACTGGAAGGGTTCTCCAAGCCTGGCACAGGCTGTCCAGGGGGGTGGCTGAATCCCCATCCCTGGAGGTGTTTATCAGAGGCAAAGCTGTGGTGCTGAGGGCCATGGTTCAGCCCCAGCCTTGGCACAGTTAGAGACAGGTTGGACTGGATGCTCTTCAAGGTCTTTCCCAACCAAACCCATTCTTTGGGTTACACTTGGACAGAGGCTAACTGGAAACAGAGTCCTTCTGGGCCACTGTAAGAAGCCTTTCTGCTGCCTAGCTTGGGCTGTGCTTAACTGCAGCTGAAGATGATGAGGCTGCAGAGGAGCTGTTCCCAAAGGTCTGCAGGGACAGGCCCAGGGGCAAGGGTTTGAAATGAGAGCAGAGCAGATTGAGAGTGGATGTGAGGAACAAGTTCTGCACCAGGAGGCTGCTGGAACACTGCAGCAGGTTGCCCAGGGAGGGAGCTGAGCCTCCATCCCTGGAGATCTTCAAGGTGAGGCTGGACAAGGCTCTGAGCAACCTGATCCAGTGGAGGATGTCCCTGCTGAGTGCAGGGGTTTGAGCTTTGGAGGTCCCTTCCAACCCAAACCCTTCTGTGATTCCAGGATGTCTCCTCCTCAGCTCAAGCTGAGTTCAGTGACTGAAAGCAGGGAGTTCATTCAAAGCCAGGGCACTCACTGCAGCCTGGTGCCCATTTGTAGGGCAGCCCCAGACTGATGTCTGAATTGGGAGGAATGAATGAAAAGCTTTCAGGTCTTCAAAGCCCTGCCAGTCAGGCTCAGCTGGAACAGGTTGTTGTGGGAGGCCAAGCTTGTAGCCCCCAGGGAATTCTCTTCTCTTCTGTCCCTTTCCAGAAGTGCTTTTCTATCCCTGCCGGACTTGGTGTCCATCCTTTACGTGCCAGGCAGTTTGCCAGCTCCAGGAACAGAGCCCCCAGGACCCCCAGCTGGTCCAGTGCAAGGCCTGTGACATTGAGTTCTGCTCTGCTTGCAAGTCTAACTGGCACCCAGGCCAGGGCTGCCAGGAGAACATCCCAGTCTCCCTTCTGCCAGGAGAAACGAGGTAAAGTGCTGGGAAAGATCAGGGATGTGCAAACACAGCACCCAGGCTGCAAACAGGCTGGGGGAGGGATGGCAAAGAGTTGTTTTCCTCAGGCTTTGTTTGGGAGCTGATTCCTTCACTGAAGTCATGCTGGATCCTTGGAAGCTCTGCTCCAAAACTGGGTAGCTCTTGGCAGCCTCACTCCTGGCTACCAGTCCTGGCAAAGCACAGAGGAGCTGCTTGAGCCTCTATCTATTTAGCTTTATCTTTAACTGATACAGATTCTCCATTCTTCTCATCACTAGAAGTCTCTGGAGCAGAGCCAGAGCTGTGCTTCTTTCTCTTTGATCTATGCTTAATAATGAAGCAGGCCTTAGACACTTTTTTCTCCCGACACAGAGCATATAACAAATACGCAATCACTATCATCAGCAGTAGATTCACACACATCAAATAAATCACCTTTGGATCCCAGCCATCACTTAAAATTACTCTTTCACCTACTGGAATCTTAAACTCCCTTATCTCAATTGGGAGAGTGCTCGATGTCACATTTCTGTATCTTGTAAGCCAAAAGAATGCCGTGCACCGGTCATAGAGAAGCTGAATCTTATATTTAAACCATAAATAAAATTTATGCATTAGATATTTCCCTATTTGATCAAGAAGCAAACCTAAACAATACTTGTAGATCAATACAGAACAGATTGAAAAGACTAGATGCTCTAAAATCCAAGACACTTTCATGTTTGCAAATCTGACTCGAGCAGGCAATAAATCAAGCTAATTTTGCCACACGTTGGGCATGCCAATTAAAAATGTGGTGGTGAGAGAAGGCCCAGTTCTCCCTCCCCCACTGTGGTGGTTTTAGAGAGAAGGGCCTAGGCTTCTCTCCGCCACAAATAGGAAGAAAAACCACAGCTAGCCAGCCGGAGAAGCAAAGGAAAAAAAATGCTATATTTTACAAGCAATTTTGGAGAATGCAGGATATGTACACAATTTACAGTATTTACAAGTATTGTCAAGGGTTAGAGAGAAAGGCCCAGCCTTCTCCCCCCACAAAGAGAAGAAAAAGAAATAACCACAGCTAGCCAGCCAGAGGAGCAAAAGGGAAATGCTATATTTACAAGCAATTTTTAGGGAATGCAGGATATATATACAATTTCCAGTATTTACAATATATACACAGAAATATACAGTAAATTAAAAGAAAAACAATAATACAGGAAAGAAATTCCCTCCTCTGCTGAGGAGGGTTCCCCCCTGTACTCCCTTCTCTCCCCTTTTTCCCCAAAGAGGGTTAGAAAGAGAGAAAAAGAGCAATTGTTAATAAAAGCAGTTATAAATTAAAGCAAAGTGTTAGTAGGCCACACGCTTATCTGTCCAAGGTCAGATTGGCAGAGAGCCTAGAAGCAGACGAGCTGGAAAGGGAGGAGGGAAGAATGAACTGAGGAAAGTCTCAGCTGCACTCAAAACTTAAGGTTGCATTCTACCAATCTACCAATGAAATTCGTTTAGACCTGTCTTTTGTTTACAAAATATTCAGCCAGAGTGTCACAGTACTGTTCTTTTCTTAAAGGCACAGCCTCAAACAGTCACAGTCCACCCCTTCTAAACAATTTCATTGGCTGTTTATACTGTCCATCCAATCCAAAACAATATTTACAGTTCGTAAGTAAAGTTCATAGTCCATTCAAGACTGGTAATCTGGGAGCTAAGAGAAGTTGTGATTCAGTTCCAATTACTTCAGAAGATGCTTTTATTCCTTCATAGGCAGCTAGAATCTCTCTTTCTGTTGGAGTATAATTAGCCTCTGAACCTCTGTAACCTCGACTCCAGAAACCAAGAGGTCGTCCACGTATCTCACCTGGAGCTTTTTGCCACAAGCACCAGGTTAGACCATTGTCACTTGCAGCCGTGTACAAAATGTTCTTAATATCTTCAATGTCCTCTTCAACATCTTCATCGATGATCTGGATGAGGGGGTCGAGTCAGTCATCAGCAAGTTTGCAGATGACACCAAGTTAGGGGCAGATGTTAGTCAGTTAGAGAGTAGAAAGGCTCTGCAGAGGGACCTCGACTGACTGGACAGATGGGCAGAGTCCAATGGGATGGCATTCAACAAGTCCAAGTGCCGAGTGCTGCACTTTGGCTATGGCAGTCCCATGCAGAGCTACAGGCTGGGGTCGGAGTGGCTGGAGAGCTCCCAAACAGAGAGGGACCTGGGTGTGCTGATCGACAGCCACCTGAATATGAGCCAGCAGTGTGCCCAGGTGGCCAGGAGGGCCAATGGCATCCTGGCCTGCATTAGGAATAGTGTGGCCAGCAGGAGCAGGGAGGTCATTGTGCCCCTGTACTCTGCTTTGCTTAGGCCGCACCTTGAGTACTGTGTCCAGTTCAGGGCCACTCAGTTTAAGAAGGACATCAAGGCACTTGAACATGTCCAGAGAAGGGCAACAAGGCTGGTGAGAGGCCTTGAACACAAGGCCTATGAGGAGGGGCTGAGGGAGCTGGGATTGTTTAGCCTGGAGAAGAGGAGGCTCAGGGGTGACCTCATTGCCCTCTACAACTACCTGAAAGATGGTTGTAGCTAGGAAGGGGTTGGCCTCTTCTCCCGGGCAACCAGCACCAGAACAAGGGGACACAGTCTCAAGCTGCGCCAGGGGAGGTTTAGACTCGAGGTGAGGAGGAAGTTCTTCACCGAGCGAGTCATTCGGCATTGGAACCGGTTGCCCAGGGAGGTGGTTGAGTCATCGACCCTGGAGGCGTTCAAGGGGAGATTGGACGTGGCACTTGGTGCCATGGTTTAGTCATGGGGTCTGTGTTGATAGGTTGGACTCGATGATCCTTGAGGTCTTTTCTGACCTAAGTTATACTGTGATACTGTGATACTGTGATATCTGGACCATCTCGGACAGGTCCCAGACCCACTGCTTGAACTACCTCTTGCTTTATCTGGTCAAAGGCTGCTTGTTGTTCAGGTCCCCAGTGGAAACTGTTTCTCTTTCGAGTCACATCATACAGAGGTTTCACAATCTGACTGTATCCAGGAGTGTGAAGTCTCCAAAATCCCACTATCCCCAAGAAACGTAGGGTTTCTTGCTTGTTCATGGGATTTGCCATGGTAAAGACTCTATTTACCACATCCACTGGAATGTGTTGGCGTCCATCCTGCCACCGCACTCCCAGAAACTGAATCTCTGTGGTAGGTCCTTTCACCTTGTCTCGCTTGATGGCAAAACCTGCATTCAGAAGAATGTCAATGATTTTGTTACCTTTCTTGAAGACTTCTTCAGCAGTTTTACCCCAGACGATGATATCATCGATGAACTGGATGTGTTCTGGAGCAGCACCTTTCTCCAGAGCATCATGGATTACTGCATGATGTGGTGAAGAGGTTATTAAATTTATGAATATGAAATATGATTAATGAAAATATTATTTTTATTAATTATCAGACTATTAATAACCAATGAATCACCAACTTATATACATGTTCTAGTGCACGTTCATGAAATAGATTCTGCAAGTGGCTTAATGTTATGATTAGAACTTGATTGAACTAGTTACAGACTATTTCTATATTTATATAATGAAGGGTGCAGTTCCGCTGCTTGGCCGCTCGGCGGGACGCGGGCGGCTCCTGGCTATACACAGCAATATTACAATCTTTCTATGCATCAGCGCTTACTCTGCTAGACGTGGATACTTTGAACTGAGGGCTAGTGGATGGAAAACACGTGGAAGATATTCGATTCCCTCCAGACAACAGGGATCGGTCCTGGTCGGGGTCGGCCCGTGGGGTCAGCCCTCAAAGTCAGTTTGCACGGCAGGGTGGGACGACGGTGGCTGGTAGGTGGGCTCGGAGGACGCGGCAGCAGGCAAAGCTACAGGGGTCGGCCCAACCACGGTGATTCTTGGGGCTGATGCAAACAGCTTCGGGAGAGAATGGGGCTGCGGCGGATTCTCGTTTACTGATCTTAAAGGAGCAGCGGGACTCTCGAAGTGGTCCCAGGTTCGGTGCAGTATAGGCACAAACAATGCCTTAGTCTTCCCTGAGATTCACAGGGCTCAGAGCGGCACACGTGGTGGTTCCTCTCCCGCTACGGCGCGGCTAGGCATACGTGGACTCGGTATCGATCAAGTCCCTTTTTCCCCGGCAACTGGCCAGATCTTACCCTCAGCGGTCGATCCAGTCCTCCGGTAGCACGGTGGGCTCTCCCGGTCGGTACGACTGGCTGTAGCGACGCTGGATTCCTCAGAAACAGTGATGGTCCTCCCTCTGTGCTTCTCACCATGCAGGGGCTTTCAGTATTCGTGCATGTATAACAGAAGCTAACTACAATAAGCTCAATGGCAAAGGCTGCAGCTCGAGAGTTGCTCTCGCGAGCAAGCACAGAGACAAAGTGAATGAGGGGGCAACTTGTTTACCAACTGGGGTGATACTTATAGATTCCTCGAGGCTGGGCTTGACCAATGGGCACTCTCATAAACAACTGGCTTCAGCCTATAGAAAGCGTGAAGCTAGAATTATGCCCATATTTGGTGTCAGCCCGAGCACTGCATGCGCTGGGTGTGTGCTGGCCTGGCTAATGCCTTGGCTTTTGTCTTCCTCCTGGAGGAGGGGGAACTTGTCCACATGCTGGGACAAGATTCAGTATCGGGGCATAATGTGCCTTCACCACACATGACAGATGCTTGAGCTGTGGATCCAGCCCATTGGCAATCTGTTGAAAGTGTACTGGATTCCTCTGCATATGAAAGCAAACTGAGGCCTGCATTCCTCTGCTATGGGAATAGAGAAAAATGCATTAGCAATGTCTATGGTAGCATAACATTTGGCCTCTGCATTCCAGCTCATACTGGAGTTCCATCATTTCTGGTACTGCTGCACTCATAGGTGGTGTTACTTCATTCAGGGCTCGGTAGTCTACCGTCAGACGCCAGTCTCCATTCTGCTTCCGCACAGGCCACACTGGACCGTTGAAAGGTGAATCAGTTTTGCTGACAACTTTCTGACTCTCCAACTGACGAATCAGATTCTGAATGGGCAACAAAGAGTCACGGTTGGTTCTGTATTGTCTGTGATGCACAGTCTGAGAAGCAACCGGCAATTTAATGTCCTGTATCTTGTGTTGTCCCACAACTGCAGATTCATCAGAAAGTTCAGGTCTAGCAGATAGTTTCAGTTTTTGTCCATCAATTTCTATAGAAGCTACTCCAAAAGCCCATTTGTAACCTCTAGGGTCTTTGAAACACCCTACTCTCAGAAAATCAATTCCCAAAATACAAGGTGCATCAGGTCCGGTCACAACTGTATGCTCCCTCCATTGTTTACCAGTTAAACTTATATTAACCTCCACCTTACTTAACTCTTGAGATCCACCAGTGACTCCCAGAATAGTTATAGACTCTGATCCCTGATAATTTGATGGCATTATGGTGCACTGAGCTCTTTTGTCAACCAAGGCCCTGTACTTCCGAAATTGTGAAGTGCCAGGCCACTGGATGTACACATCCCAATAGATTCCATTATCTCTGTTATCCCTCTCCTCCCCCTGGCAGGAGGCAGGGCACCCCTAGTTATGGGGAACATGCCCACATGTGCATTGAGCACAGTGTGCAGAGTTATAACTGGAGCCACTGTTTCATAGTTTCATAGTTTCATAGTTTCATTCAGGGTTGGAAGGGACCACAAGGATCATCTAGTTCCAACCCCCCTGCCATGGGCAGGGACACCCCACACTACAGAGCCTCATCCAGCCTGCTCTTAAACACCCCCAGGGACGGGGCCTCGACCACCTCCCTGGACAACCCATTCCAGGGTTTCACCACTCTCATGGTGAAGAACCTCCTCCTCACATCCAGCCTGAATCTCCCCACCTCCAGCTTCATTCCATTCCCCCTAGTCCTATCACTACCTGAGATCCTGAGAAGTCCTTCCCCAGCCTTCCTGTAGGCCCCCTTCAGATACTGGAAGGCCACAATTAGGTCTCCTCGGAGCCTTCTGTTCTGCAGACTGTACAGCCCCAACTCCTTCAGTCTGTCCTCATAGGAGAGGTGCTCCAGCCCTCTGATCATCCTCGTGGCCCTTCTCTGGACACGTTCCAGCACCTCCACATCCCTCTTGTAATAGGGGCTCCAGAACTGGACACAGTACTCCAGGTGGGGTCTCACCAGGGCTGAGTAGAGGAGGAGGATCACCTCCCTCGACCTGCTAGCCACACTTCTCCTGATGCAGCCCAGGATCTGATTGGCTTTGCGGGCTGCAAGTGCACACTGAGAGCTCATGTTGAGCTTTTTGTCCACCAGCACCCCCAAGTCTCTCTCCTCAGGGCTACCCTCCAGCCAGTCACTGCCCAGCCTGTATTTGTGCCTGGGATTGCCTCGACCCAGATGCAGGACCCTGCACTTGCTCTTATTGAACTTCATGAGGTTGGCCTGTGCCCACCTCTCCAGCCTGTCAAGGTCCCTCTGGATGGCCTCCCTTCCCTCCAGCGTGTCTGCTGCACCACACAGCTTGGTGTCATCAGCAAACTTGCTGAGGGTGCACTCAGTGCCACTGTCCATGTCCCCCACAAAGATGTTGAATAAGACAGGTCCCAGGACTGATCCCTGAGGGACTCCGCTTGTCACTGGCCTCCACTGGGACATGGAGCCATTGACAGCCACTCTTTGGGTGCGGCCATCAAGCCAGTTCCTTATCCATCTAGTGGTCCACCCATCAAACCCATGTGTCACCAGTTTGGAGACCAGGATGTGGTGTGGGACAGTGTCAAAGGCTTTGCTCAGGTCCAGGTAAACGACATCAGTTGCTCGCCCCTCATCTATTAATTTTGTCACCTGCTCATAGAAGGCCACCAGGTTGGTCAGGCAGGATTTGCCCTTGGCAAAGCCATGCTGACTGTTCCCAATCACCTCTTCACTATTCTTTTGAGCGAGTAGTGACTCCAGGAGGATCTGTTCCATGATCTTTCCAGGCACAGAGGTGAGACTGACTGGCCTGTAGTTCCCTGGTTCCTCCTTCTTGCCCTTTTTGAAGATGGGGGCAATGTTTCCCCTTTTCCAGTCTGTGGGGACTTCACCAGACTGCCAGGACTTTTGAAATATAATAGAGAGGGGTTTAGCAACCTCATCTGTCAGTTCTTTCAGTACCCGTGGGTGTAACCCGTCGGGTCCCATGGACTTGAACACTTTCAGGTTCTTCAGATGATCACGAACCTGATCTGCACTTACAATGGGCAGTTCTTCCTCCCCGTCCCTGGCTTTGACTTCCATAACATCAGGAGTGTGGCTAGAGGCCCTTGCAGTGAAGACTGAGGTAAAGAAGTTATTAAGTACCTCAGCCTTTTCCTCATCACATGTGACCATGTCACCATTTTCCTTTCTGAGGGGGCCCACACCTTCCCTAGTCTTCTTCTTCCCATTAATATACCTGTAAAAGTTCTTAGTATTCCCTTTAATCTCCCTGGCTAGATTCAACTCAAACTCTGCTTTGGCTTTCCTAACCAGGACTCTTGCTGCTCGGGCAGCTTCCTTGTATTCCCCCTGTTCTACCTGTCCTTCCCTCCACTTCCTGTAGAGTTTCCTTTTAAGTAATAGTGTGTCCAGTAGCTCCTTGCCCATCCAGGCAGGCCTCCTAGCATTCTTACCTGCTTTTCTCTTTGTTGGTACACAGAGCTCCTGGACACAGAGGAGGTGGTCCTTGAATACTGACCAGCTGTCCTGGGTCCCTCTTCCCTCCAGGGCTTTGTCCCACGACACTTTGGCTAGCAGATCCCTGAAGCGATCAAAATCTGCATGCCTAAAGTCTAGGGTCGTGAGCTTGGAATACTTCCTCCTGATTGCCCTGAGGATGTTAAATTCAACTGCTTCATGGTCACTGCAGCCAAGGCCGTCTATGAGCCTCACATTGCTTACCAGCCCTTCCCTGTTGGTGAGAACAAGGTCCAGCATAGCACCATTTCTTGTTGGTTCCTCCACCATTTGGAGGAGGAAATTGTCTTCTATGCAGTCCAGGAACATCCTGGATTGCTGGTGCCTTGCTGTGTTGTCCCTCCAGCAGATATCCGGGTGGTTGAAATCACCCATGAGGACCAGGGCTTGTGACCTGGAAGCTGCTTCTATTTGCCTATGGAGGGCCTCATCTGCTTGGATCTGCTGGTCAGGTGGCCTGTAGGAGACCCCCACAGTAATATCTTCTTCCCCTGTCCTGCCTTTAATTTTGACCCTTATGCTCTCAACTAGCTTATCATCCCTCCCCAGTTGGAGCTCCACTGATTCCAACTGGCTATTGACATAGAGGGCAACACCTCCTCCTCTCCTTCCCTGCCTATCCTTCCTAAAGAGTTTATACCCATCTATCCCTACATCCCAGTCATGGGATTCATCCCACCAAGTTTCAGTAACAGCCACTATGTCGTGGCATCCCAGCAGCACAGTGGCCCTTAACTCATCCTGTTTGTTGACCAAGCTGCGCGCATTCGCATAGAAGCACTTCAGCTGGGCTGGCCCTGTCCTCCTCTTGTGCCAATTCCCCTCGGTTTCCACAGAATGTCCTGGTGGATCATTCGTGGCTTGCCTCAGGGTAGCAAGTTGAGAGCCCTTACCAGCTCTCCTTCTCTCTACTGCTGGTGAGCTGCCCCTCTGTTTGTCACCAGCCAGCAGGAGACTATTAACCCCTTCCCCCTTCAAATCTAGTTTAAAGCCCTATCAATGAGCCCTGCCAACTCCTGCCCCAGGATTCTTATCCCCCTCTGGGACAAGTGTGTCCCATGAGTTGTTTTCAGCTCAGGTGCCTTGAAAACCAATCCATGATTGTGGAACCCAAAGCCCTGTCGATGGCACCAGCCCCTGAGCCATGAATTGATCTGTCAGCCCTTCCTCAGTGTGTCCTCATCCATTGCTGACGTTAGAGGGATGGCAGAGAACACGACTTGAGCCCCTGATCCCTTTAGCATTTGCCCTAAGGTTCTGAAGTCTTTTTTAATAGATTGTGAGCCTCTCATTGTTACATCGTCACTGCCCACCTGAAAGACCAGCAGTGGGTAGTAGTCCGAAGGACTCACGAGGTTGGGAATTCTATCTACAACATCTTTTACTTGGGCACCAGGGAGGCAGCTGACCGCTCTATGAAATGGGTCTGGTCTGCATATTGGGCCCTCTGTTCCCCTCAGTAGGGAGTCTCCTATGACGATGACCCTGCGAGGTTTCTTTTCTGGGTAAGTTTTGATGGCTGGCCTGAGGCAACCTGTCATTGGTGCAGCTTCTGACCTTCTTGGGTCCTCGACCTTACCAATGACCTGTTCCTCCTGCAGAGCCTGTTGGAGCTACTAGAGTTGTTCTGGGAAACTGTGGAAGTAACAGCTACCCTTCTGGTATTGCTGCCTCGGGTTCTGCCACTTTGCAATTCCCTCAGTCTCCTGAAAAGATTAGAAGTTGGTTGGCCATCCCACCTGTTCATGTTCTCACCAAACTGATCATGCAGAGTTGTCCAAATGGTTCTACGTGACTGCCTTGGTGGTCTGTTTTGGTTTTATCTGTTTTGGAATGACCTCCTTGGAGGACGTCTATTCCTCACAGATGAAACTTGTATCCACCTGGAGGAAGAATTCGAATTATCTCTCTGTGCCAATTGGTATATGGAATCTTTCAGCTCTCTCATGCAATTCTCAATTTTTCCAGACAGAGTTTCAATGGCTTCAACCAAAGAAACACGTGTCATGCTATCCTCCAATTGTCTCATTTGATCAGTGAATTGGCCAACCGTAGAAGGTGCTCCACCATAATTTCTTGACACAATTCTGCTCGCCAGAATATTTACATAATTAGAAGGAGCAAGCTTGATGAGCTTTTTAGCAAGACCAATACCCACAGGAATGTCATCAGGATTCAGAGTTTCATGTTCACCATAGAGTTTCTCTCTAACAGCAAATTCTCTCAGGCGCTTAATTCCCTCCTCTATGGTAGTCCAGGGTTTAGGATTCCATGGAAGATCATCTCGGGAAGGGTATCTCAGGGCAACTGCAAATAAAAGGTGTACCCACAGATTAACCTTACCGAGAATCTTGGCTCGATGTCTATCTATTCCATTATCCTTCAAGGGAGTTCCTAACTGAGCTGCTGACTTGACCATTAGAGCTGGAGCACCTGTATCATAACATCTACTAAGCCAAGCTAGAACTGGCTCCTTATCTGCTCTGGTATAATCTTTACAGACATTTGTCAATTCTTCGCGGGGTGAAGAACATCCAGAAAAGTTCAGCTGAAGAAAGAAAGAAACCACAGCTAGCTCAGTCGGAGGAGCAAAGGGTAAAAGCTATATTTACAAGCAAGATGAAATGCAGGTTGTATATACACAATATATATACAGTATTTACATTATATACAGAAATACACAGCAAAGAAAGTAATACCCTCCTCCGTACAGTGGATTGTTCCCCCCTGTACCCCCTCCCTCCCCTTACCTCCCTTTTTCCCAAAAAAGGGTTAGAGAGAGAGAAAAGGTAGTTATTAAGGAGTAAAATTCTTATTAGGCTTTGAAGTGCATGCAGGGATTAGTTTTGCTTATCTGTTATCCAGGGTCATTCCGGCTAGTTGCTCAGGAGACAGGCTGGAAAGGCAGAACAGACTGGACTGAGAAAAGATTCCAACTGAATTAAAAGTTAAAGTTGCATTCTACCAATCTAGCAATGAAATTAATTTAGAATATCTGATTGTTTTCATTTTAATACCAAAACATTCAACCAGAGTCCCAGCAAATGTCCCTTTCTTAAAGGCACAGCCTCAAACGGTCACAGCACCCCAGGGGGAAAAACACCCAGGCAGCTCAGGAGCTCCCTTCAGAGGAGATCTTAGCACCAGAGAATTGTCTGGGTTGGAAAAGCCTTCTAGGATCATGTCCAATGATCAACCCAACCCCACCAAGTGCCATGGCCACAGGTTGCTTGACCACCTCCTGGGATGGGGACTCTACCACCTCCCTGAGCAGCTTGTGCCAGCCCCTGACCACTCTTGCAGCAAAGAAATGTATTGATGATCTGGATGACGGCATTGAGTTCATCATCAGTAAGTTTGCAGATGACACCAAGCTGAGTTGATCTGTTAGAGGGTAGGAGAGCTCTGCAGAGGGACCTTGACAGGCTGGACAGATGGTCAGAGCCCAAGGGCATGAGATTGAACACATCCAAGTGCCGGGTTCTGCACATCGGCCACAACAACCCCATGCAGTGCTACAGGCTGGGGACAGAATGGCTGAGAGCAGCCGGGCAGAAAGGGACCAGGGGGTAGAGCTTGAGATGAGCCAGCAGGGTGCCCAGGTGGCCAAGAAGGCCAAGGGCATTCTGGCCTGCATCAGGAACAGTGTGGCCAACAGGAGCAGGGAAGTCATTCTGCCCTGTGCTCAGCACTGGTCAGGCCACACCTTGAGTCCTGTGTCCAGTTCTGGGCCCCTCAGTTTAAGAAAGATGTTGAGATGCTGGAAGGTGTCCAGAGAAGGGCAACAAAGCTGGGGAGGGGTCTGGAGCACAGCCCTGTGAGGAGAGGCTGAGGGAGCTGGGGTTGCTTAGCCTGGAGAAGAGGAGGCTCAGGGGAGACCTTCTTGCTCTCTCCAACTCCCTGAAGGGAGGTTGTAGCCAGGTGGGGGATGGTCTCTTCTTACAGGCAAGCAGCACCAGAACAAGAGGACACAGTCTCAAGTTGTGCCAGGGGAGGTTTAGGGTGGAGGTGGGGGAGAAATTCTTCCCAGCAAGAGAGATTGGCCATTGGGATGTGCTGCCCAGGGAGGTGGTGGAGTCACCATCCCTGGAGGTGTTTAGGAAGAGCCTGGATGAGGCCCTTGGTGCCTGTGAGAGTCTAATAAGTTTGCCTCTCTCTGTGTGAGTCAACAAAGATAAAGTGATAGCAGAGCCACTGGAAAGAAGGTGGAAAGAATCCTGTCCACCAATCCTGGATGCAAATCAGCTTGTGATTGCATCGTGATAACACGGGACTACAACAATGGACCCAAGGACCCAGCCATCACACCTTTAGGGCAAGATAATCTCCACCTGTTTCCTGAGCCTTGTCTGGATGGAGATGGGGTAGACGGAGATTCCCCCCCCTCCAGCCAGGATCTTGCCCAAACATGCAGATTTCCTGCCACTGGAATTCCTGAGGGACAATATTTGAATACATACCTAAGGACTAAAAAAACTGTATAAAAGACTTGAGCAACTACTGGTTTGTAGAGAGAAACAGAGGAGAAAAAACGGGGAGAAAAACGGAGATGAAGGAAAACACAGGAGACGGGCCAGGCCGCTGAGAAGCCGGGACAATGCTGCTCCGGAGAAAAGAAGCTGCCCGGAGGACCACAGCTCCAGCCAAATCCTCAGCACCCTTTCTCTACAGACCCAGGCTGCCCAGAGGAGCCTCAGCACCGTTCCTGTATCAACCCAACATCTCCCCAGAGGACCACAGCTGTTCTCCAGCAAAAGCCTCACCACGGTTTCTCTACAAACCCAACATCTCCTGCAGCACCTTTCCTCCACAGACTTTAACTGTCTTGGGGGGGATGAGGGGTGTGGTAATATAATTCCTTTCCTCTTCTATCTCTCGTCCCTCTCTCTCTCTCTCTTTATTTTCTCCCTCTCCCTTTCTTATGTCCACTTTCTCTATGTAATAAATAGTCTAGCTGTTGATACTTTGGCCTCGTTTGTGCCTTTAATTTCACAACACGGGAATATTTAAAAGAACTGTGTCTCCAGACCGAGACATCTAATGTCTCCGGACCATGACAGTGCCATGGTTTAGTTGATCAGATGGTGCTGGGTGATAGGTTGGACTGGATGATCTCTGAGGTCTTTTCCAACCTGGTTAAATCCATTCCATTCCATTCCATTCCATTCCATTCTATTCTACTACATTCTAACCCTCCTCTGGTGCAATGTGAGGCCACTTCCTCTCTTGTTTAAGCCTTAACTCCTCTCCTTTCAAGCTTTGCTGGTCCATGACTTGCTTGGATGCTGTCATGCTGTGTTCCTGGGCAAATGTGGTAACTGCCAACACTGCTTGTTGTGTTTGCTTGAGCAGAGCTGAAGCTCAGTCAACCTCATGAGCAGCTAAATCAACCTTTTCTCTCTTTTGGGGCTTGGTTTCTTTCATTTTATTTGATTTTTCCTTGTTGGTTTTTTTCCCCTCCCCTGAGGTTTGTTTTATTCATCCTTTTGGAGCATAAACTGCCAGGAGCAGTCTGTGCCAGCAGCCATGTGGAGTTATGGATTCAGAGTGGTTTGTTGGGGTCATTTCCTTTGCTGGTTGCCCCTGGTGTGTTTGTCCTTGCATCCTGCCCCTGGGCAAATCAATCAGGCCCAATCCAGCCAGGCTCAGCCCTGCTTTCCAGCAAACTGTTGATTCCTCATCAGTTGTTCTCAGCTCTCCCACTGGCAGTGGGCTGCTGGAAGTGGCACTTATGAAGGTCCCTGGAAGTGTCCTTTGTTTAGGAGCATTCTGGGGGCTAGTGGCCAGAAAACCTGAAGATGGTAGGGAACTTCTGTCAGAGGAAATAAAGCTTCTTCCAGGCTTCCTGTGGTGTCTGCTAGATGAGGGAACATCCTCTGCTCTTAAGGCAAGGAGAGGTGATGCTGACCCTAACTGAGGAACATGGATTCATGGAGTGGGTTGGGTTGGAAAGGACTTCAAATATCCTCTAGTTGCACATCTTCTGGCACTGGTAGGCATGCCCTCCACCAGCCCAGGCTGCTCAAGGCCTCATCCAGCCTGGCCTTGAAGACCTCCAGGGAGGTGGCATCCACAACCTCCCTCTCAGATCACAGAATCATAGAATCACCAAGGTTGGAAAAGACCTCAAAGATCATCGAGTCCAACCTGTCACCACAGACCTCATGACCACCATGGCACCAAGTGCCACATCCAATCCCCTCTTGAACACCTCCAGGGATGGGGACTCCACCACCTCCCTGGGCAGCACATTCCAATGGCTAACAACTCTCTCGGTGAAGAACTTTCTCCTCACCTCCAGCCTAAACCTCCCCTGGCACAGCTTGAGACTGTGTCCTCTTGTGCTGGTGCTGGGTGCCTGGGAGAAGAGACCAACCCCCACCTGGCTACAACCTCCCTTCAGGATCAACTCTTAAGAGATCAACATGTCCCAAAAAACTTCATCATTCCTGATGTGGAGGTGAATTCCTCAGAAGGATCCGTCAGGGAAGGCAGCAAGAAGCAATCCCTCCCTGGTGCCCCAGGCTGAAGCTCTTTGCTCTGAGCTTGTAGTGTCATCAGATTGGATGTTGGGAAGAAGTTGTTCCCCATGAGAGTGGTGAGAGACTGGCACAGGTTGCCCAGGGAGGTGGTGGAAGCCTCATGCCTGGAGGTGTTTTCAGCCAGGCTGGATGTGGCTGTGAGCAACCTGCTGTAGTGTGAGGTGTCCCTGCCCATGGCAGGGGGTTGGAACTGGCTGAGTCTTGAGGTCCCTTCCAACCCTGACAATTCTGTGATCAAGGAACTGCCTGAAAGAAGGAGGCAGAAAAAAGGAGAATGATCAGGACACAGGAAAGTGTGAACTGGCTGCTGTTCATCTGATCTAGCCCAGGAGCAAACTGTGTCCTGTCTCTTAGTGTCCCTGGGCACTCCATCATTTGATAGCCCAATCCCAGCTGAGAAAGGAGACTGGGAAAAGATCCACAGCTTGAAATGGAAATGGGCTGAATGAAATGGCCAGACTGGCACCAAGGCAAAGCAGATGAAGTTAGGCTCAGCCCAGCAAAGGTGCAGCAGGCACAGGACAGAGGAAGGCAGATCCCTAAGAGGAGGAGAAGGACAAGGGGAAGGAGGAGGAAGGGGAGAGGGAGGAGGGGAAGGAAAGGAGAAGGGGAAGGAAGGAGAGAAGAAGGAAAAGGAAGAGGAGACACAGTCCTGCAGGTGAGGTCTGAGAGGGGCAGAGGGGCAGGATCCCCTCTCTGCATCTCTGGCAATGGGCACTGGCAGCTCAGAAGGCCAAGGGCAGCTGAGCTGCCCCCTGGCCAGCTGCCCCCTGGCCAGCTTCTCCCCCACCAGCACCCCCAAATCCATCTCTGCCCACCCAGCGTAACCAGTTGCTGCCTTTGCCCTCCCCTCCCCAGCTCTGTCCTGAAGGAGGAAGATGATGATGCTGATGATGCTCCCATCAAGCGCTGCCCCAAGTGCAAGGTCTACATCGAGCGGGATGAGGGCTGTGCCCAGATGATGTGCAAGAACTGCAAGCATGCCTTCTGCTGGTACTGCCTGGAGTCTCTTGATGTGAGTGCCCTGCTTCTGCTTCTGCTCCTCACAGCCTTGCAGATCCATTGCTTGGCTGGCTCTTGAACCCCTACAGTTGCAGCCCTCTGCCTGCCACCTGACTTGGTGGAGGAGAGGGGCAGCAGAGCTGACACTGGGAGGGTGAGGGGGACTTGGGTGGCCTTGTTTTGCCTAGCTGACCTCTGTGCTCTTAGAATCCTAGAACCCAGTGGCCAAGGGATTTCATTCTACAGGCTGGGGACAGTGTGGTTGGAGAAAGGCAGAAAGGGACCTGGGGGGACTGGGTGACAGCAGCAAAACAGGAGCCAGCAGTGTGCCCAGGTGGCCAAAAAGGCCAAGGGCATCGTGACCTGCATCAGGAACAGTGTGGCCAGCAGGAGCAGGGAAGTCATTCTGCCCTGTGCTCAGCACTGGTTAGGCCACACCTTGAGTCCTGTGTCCAGCTCTGGGCTCCTCAGTTCAAGAAGGACATTGAGAGACTTGAAGGTGTCCAGAGAACGGCAACAAAGCTGGGGAGAGGTCTGGAGCACAGCCCTGTGAGGAGAGGCTGAGGGAGCTGGGGTTGCTTAGCCTGGAGAAGACCTTCTTGCTCTCTCCAACTCCCTGAAGGGAGGTTGTAGCCAGGTGGGGGTTGGTCTCTTCTCCCAGGCAAGCAACACCAGAACAAGAGGACACAGTCTCAAGCTGTGCCAGGGGAGGTTCAGGATGGAGGTGAGGAAGAAGTTCTTCCCAGCAAGAGAGATTAGCCATTGGAATGTGCTGCCCAGGGAGGTGGTGGAGTCACCATCCCTGGAGGTGTTCAAGAAAGGCTTGGATGTGGCACTTGGAGCCATGGTTTAGTTGTCAGGAGGTGTTAGGTATTAGGTAGTAGGTTGGGTTTGATGATCTTTTGAGGTCTTTTCCAACCTTATTGATTCTATGATTTAGGATCATCATTCAAAGTGTCAGAATGAATAAAAGCAGAGTTCCCAACTGGAAATACACAGCAGGAAATCCAATCAACTAGACCATGGCACTAAGATACTTTGACTTTGTGATGACTACTTAAGGCTAACAAGGAGCTGGAAACTAAATCAGCTGAGAAATTTGCTCCCACTTAAAACAACAGCAAAATAGAATCAGAATTGTTAGGGTTGGAAGGGACCTCAAGGCTCAGCCAGTTCCAACCCTCCTGCCATGGGCAGGGACACCTCACACTACAGCAGGTTGCTCACAGCCACATCCAGCCTGGCTGCAAACACCTCCAGGCATGAGGCTTCCACCACCTCTCTGGGCAACCTGTGCCAGTCTCTCACCACCCTCATGGGAAACAAATTCTTCCTAATGTCTAATCTAAATCTCCTCTCCTGTCTTTTGGATCCATCCCCCCCAGTCCTATCACTCCCTGACACCCTCAGAAGTCCCTCCCCAGCTTTCTTGGAGCCCCCTGCAGATCCTGGAAGGCCACAATTAGGTCTCCTGGGAGCGTTCTCCTCTCCAGCCTGCACAACCCCAACTCCCTCAGTCTGTCCTCACAGCAGAGCAGCTCCAGCCCTCTGCTCATCCTCGTGGCCCTTCTCTGGACACCTTCCAGCACCTCCAGACCCTTCCTGTACTAGTCAGTGAATGATTGTTGCCTGTGTCAGTCCATCAATGATTGTTCAAGTCAGTAACTAATTTAATAAAAAGTAAAATTGTATTAAATGAAGCTGTGAAATTAGATCAAATTGTGTGAAGGATGTGGAGCTCCTGGAGCAGATCCAGAGGAGGTCACAAAGATGATCAGAGTCTAGAGAACCTCCCCTATGAGGACAGGCTGGGAGAGTTGAGGCTGTTCAGCCTGGAGAAGGCTCCAGGGAGACCTCAGAGCAGCCTCCCAGTATCTGAAGGGGCTTCGGGAGAGCTGGGGAGGGACTTGTGACAAGGGCTGGGAGTGCCAGGATGAGAGACAATGGCTTTGAGCTGGGAGAGGATATTGAGACTGGAGATGAGGAAGAAATCCTTGCCAGTGAGGGTAGGGAGACACTGGCACAGGCTGCCCAGGGAGGCTGTGGCTGCCTCCTCCCTGGAGGTGTTCCAGGCCAGGCTGAATGAGGCCTTGAGCAGCCTGGGCTGGTGGGAGATGTCCCTGCCCATGGCAGGGGGGTGGAACTGAATGATCTTGAAGGTCCCTCCCAACCCATTGCATAATTCTTTGATTTGTTTTTGTCTGTCAATAGTCAGTGCTGTGAGGGGCAATGGTTTGGGGCTGGAGCAGGGGGGGATTTAGGTTGGACCTCAGGAGGAAGTTCTGCACAGTGAGGCTGGGGAGACACTGGCACAGGCTGTCCAGGAGGGTGGTTGAGGCTCCATCCCTGGAGACATCCAAGGTCAGCCTTGCTGTGTCCCTGGGCAGCCTACTGCAGCTGGGGGTGTCCCTGCTGCCTGCAGGGGGCTTGGACAGGATGCCCTTTGAGGGGTCCCTTCCAGCCATCTGTGAAGCTGGGAGGCCCAAGGGAGGTTCAGGCATGTGGCCTCAGCCCAGGGAAGTTCAATAAACTCTGGGTTTGGTGTGTCGGCAGCCAGGCCCATCTGTTTACCATTCATTGTCTTCTCTTGGGCAAGAAATAAATCTGACATGCAAAGAAGACAATGATCTGCCCCCAGCAGGCCTTGGTCAGTCTATAAGCTGCTGCTGTCATGTATTTATGGAGGTTCTTTTGAAATCAGCCTCTTATCATGGCCAAGGATCAGAGGATATCCAGCAGCAGCTGTTTCCAGCTCATCTGGTTTGTTCTACAGCATTGGAAACAATGGCAAAGGAAATGTTGGAGGTTCCTGAAAGCTGCTCTGCCTCCTTGGGACCTGGGGTTGTCCTGTTGGAATGCTTCACTCTCCATCCTGAGCTGCTCAGTCAGAGGCAGTGTTCCCTTAGAGCCAGGCCTGCTCTCCTGGCTGCCTCACAAAGGGATGGAAGGACAGAGAGGGTCTGGGCTGCAGCCAGGGGAGTGTGGGCAGCAGGGCAGGAGAGGGGGTTCTGACCCTGGGCTCTGCTCTGCTCAGACCTCACCTCCAATCCTGCCCCCAGCTCTGCTGTCCCCAGCAGGAGAAAGATACAGAGCTGCTGGAGAGAGGCCAGAGGAGGCCACGAAGATGCTCCAAGGGCTGGAGCAGCTCTGCTGGGAGCACAGGCTGAGGGAGCTGGGGCTGTGCAGCCTGCAGAGGAGAAGGCTCCAGGGACACCTCAGAGCTGCCTGCCAGGACCTGAAGGGATCCTGCAGGAAGGCTGCAGGGAGACTTCTTCTGAGGGGGTCTGGAGCCAGGCCAAGGGGGAATGCTTTGGGGCTGAGGCAGAGCAGGGTCAGACTGG
This sequence comes from Melanerpes formicivorus, assembly GCF_026170545.1. NCBI lineage: Eukaryota > Metazoa > Chordata > Aves > Piciformes > Picidae > Melanerpes > Melanerpes formicivorus. The sequence continues at coordinate 2,432,041 of NW_027142409.1, forward strand.
AGCTGAGGAAGAAGTTCTTCAGCAGGAGGCTGCTGAGGCTCTGGCCCAGGCTGCCCAGGGAGGCTGTGGCTGCCTCCTGCCTGGGGGTGTTCAGGGCCAGGCTGGATGAGACCTTGAGCAGCTGAGTCTAGCTGGGAGGTGTCCCTGCCCCTGGAGGGGAGGTTGGAGTGGATGAGCTGTGAGGTCCCTTCCAACCTGAGCCACTCTATAATCCCTTCTGCAAAATCTGTGTTGTCCTTCTCCTCTTCAGGTGGTAAAAGGGAGCAGCTCTGGGGAGCCTTCAGAGCAAGGATTCCTAGTTGCACAGAGTGGTTTCCTTTCCCTGTGCTGTTCCTCTGTGCTTGTCTTCCTGGCTCCTCTTGCTGACCTCCAAGCTAGCATTCAGCTGTGCAGCTGCAGAGCCTTTGGGAGCAGAGTTCAGTGGACAGGTGGAGCACTTGCTAAAGAAACCTGTTTGTGAAGGCAGCCCTCAGTGAAGCTCTTTGGAAAGGTTGGGCCTGGCCATATCCTCCCTGCTCAGCTTTCTCCCTCCCAGCACAACTCCTGGTGGGGAGATTTGGTCTCTTCTGATTTGCAGAACAGTTTGTGCTTTCATTGATTTGGATACTTTTTTGTCTCATGTTTTGCAGGATGACTTCCTCCTCATCCATTATGACAAAGGACCTTGTAGGAACAAGCTGGGACACTCCAGGGCATCTGTGATCTGGCACAGGACACAGATATAGCTCACATCTTGCACAGCTCTCTGCAGATCTGCTGCTCCAGACCATGCTGCCTTTGCTCTGCCTCACTGGAGCCCCTTAGGATGAAATCCTGTGCCAAATGGTGGACTGATTCTGTAGCAGATGTAAGGAGATTCATACAACAGGAAGTTGGAAGGGACTTCAAACATCCTCAAGAGGGCAGTGGCTTGGAGAGGAGGAACAGGTAGCTCTCCCTGACAGGACACTCCTTGGCCACTGAGAAAGCCACAAAGCAAGTTTGCAGATGAGAGCAGGCTCAGTGATGCAGCTGATGAGTCTGAAGGAGCTCTCTGCTCTGCTTCAGTGCATGCAGCACAAAGGCCAATAACAATCAGTTGGCAAAGCCCTTTCAGATCACCCACTCCAAGCATTCTCCACCTCAGCACCACAGCTCTGCCTGCCTGAAACACCTCCAGGGATGGGGATTCAGCCTCCTCCCTGGGGAGGCTTTGAGAACCCTTCCAGTCAACAAGTTTTTGCTCATATCCAACCTAAACCTCCAGGTGATTCTCTCACCCTCTCTCCCTACAGCCACCCTCACTGCCTAGGTCTCCTGAGCTCTGGACTGGGTGTTCCATGGCTTTGCCACTGCTACCTTAGGAGGTCTGTTTGTTTACAGAAGCTTGGATAGGATAGGATAGGATAGGAATTGAATTGAATTGAATTAAATTGAACTGAATTGAATTGAATTGAATTGAATTGAATTGAATTGAATTGAATTGACCAGGTTGGAAAAGACCTCAGAGATCACCAAGTCCAACCTCTCACCCAGCACGATCTGATCAACTAAACCATGGCACCAAGTGCCTCATCCAGGCTCTTCTTAAACACCTCCAGGGATGGTGACTCCACCATCTCCCTGGGCAGCACATCCCAATGGCCAATTCCTCTTGCTGGGAAGAACTTCATCCTCACCTCCAGCCTAAACCTCCCCTGGCACAGCTTGAGACTGTGTCCTCTTGCTCTGGTGCTGGTTGCCTGGGAGAAGAGACCATCCCCCACCTGGCTACAACTTCCCTTCAGGGAGTTGGAGAGAGCAAGAAGGTCTTCTTGGTACCCCTGTACCATAAGGTGATGAACCTGCTAACTGGAGCCTGTCCTCAACACTCCCTTTCTCAACAAGGCCTAGAAGATCCAGCAAAGTGTCCATCAAACATATTTCTGCAAGAGGCTGGAGCTAACTCCCTCCAATTCAGGATCCAATCCTGCTGAGCCCCCTCAAGCCAAATCAGCACTGCAGTTGTTTCCTGGTGTTGAAGTTGCTTTGAGCGCTTAAGCCAAGGCAAACTGAGGTAAAGCCTTTTGGGTTGTGGTTTGTGGGTTTGCAGAAGGAATGGTTGTTTGTTTTGGCTCAAGGAGAGTGACTTGATGCTGAGTAGGGCAGGGCAGCAGCTTCTTCAGAAGCAACAGAACCAAGCAGAAAAGGAGTAAGCACTGCTCAGCAGAAAGGTTGGGTTAAAAACAAACCCAACCCAGCCAACCAAAATGGTCTGACTGAAGAAAACTCCCCACAAGTTTTGGGCTCTCACTGCAAGAAGGACACTGAGAGGCTGGAGCAGGGCCAGAGAAGGGCAAAAAAGCTGGGGAGGGGTCTGGAGAAGAGGGCTGGGGAGGAGCAGCTGAGGCAGCTGGGGGTGGTGAGTGTGGAGAAGAGGAGGCTGAGTGAGACCTCATTGCTCTCTGCAGCTTCCTGACTGGAGGTTGGAGCCAGGTGGGGATTGGTCTCTTCTCCCTAATAACAAGTGATAGGAGGAGAAAAAATGGTCTCAGGTTGTCCCAGGTGAAGTTTAGGTTGGAGATGAGAAGAAACTCCTTGACTGAAAGGGTTCTGAAATCCTGGCACAGGCTGCCCAGTGTGAGAAACGAACTCACTGCTGAAAATTTATAACCAGTTTATTATAAAATAAAGGCAACACAGCACTGAGCGCACAGCGAGTTTGCTAGAGGCACACCCTAACAACACGAGGTGAACTTATAGAGACGGCAAACATACATATTAATATATTAAAACGTACATATTCATATATTCCCCAACACGCTCCCACCCCTCTCCATCAGGACTGAAACAAAACCTGCACTTTTGACCTGGCCAGTCTTTAGACCTGTTGGTGCCTCACCTTTCTCTCCCACACAATACAGACCACCAGCCCAACGATCCAGCCCAATGATCGAGCCCCACGGTCCCCAGTAATTCCCCTTGTGAAAGCCAAATATTATAACCAGTTTCTCACAATCCCTCCCCTTCTTTCTACTACATTTGGCTTGAGCTATAACAACCTAACTTGGCAACAATTCTACAACAATCAAAAGGATTCCCAATTTCAACTTCCTGGTAAAGGAATGGGGTAACAATTGATGTTCCTTGCCTGAAAATATTTCCCCTTTTACTTTAATAGGTACCATATACCAATATCTGGGTGAATTAGGAGTCCGGTTTGACTTGCAACTCCACTCACATGGCCTATGGGGTTGCTGCCCACAGCCATGGTTCTAGATCTTCTTTGTGGCAATTACAGAGGTCTACCTGGTCTTGCCTCCTTCAATCCCCACCAATGCTCTGCTCAGACCATGTCTCCTTCCCTTGTCCATGGAGGCTGTACCAATTTCGAACCCCGACCTGTTTGTAGTTTGTGATGTTTTCAGGCAAGGACCATTACCACTCCTATTCTGATACTGGAACTCAAATCATGACCATCTTTATATCCTCCATTTGGGGTACCACAGTCCATTCAGTGGATGGATCCACTAGTCCTTTAATTCTGGTTGCATGTTGGCTGTCTGTATTGCAGTCTCTGTGGTCCCACTAGCTGAACACAGTTTTTGGTACTTTAACACACAGAACACAGATGAATCCTCTGTCCTAATCACTTCAAATTATCCAACAAGCCAATTTACATTTAATAATCAAGAAGTTAAAGTTTTTGAACCCACAGGAAACCTAATTACATAACTACAACAGCATACATTTATAACCACACACACTCTCAGCACATCATCTAAGTTTTAGTAGGCCTAATTACTAATTCAACCTGTTTACCATTACAACATTTACACTTTACCCATCCCCAATGACATCAAGTTCCAGGGTGTTTTATACACAGAATGAAACGGGGGCTTTCCTTGATGTTTTCTTGCAATGCAGATTCAATGTCACACAATGTCAGATGTTCCAAAAGGTGGGTTTGTCTTGCTAGTTCCAGAGCCTTCAGACCTAGGTGTTCAGAGGCACATTCCTGAAGTGGTCCTTTGTCCAGGGAGGTGGTCGAGGCCCCGTCCCTGGAGGTGTTTAAGACCGGGCTGGATGGGGCTCTGGCCAGCCTGATCTAGTGTGGGGTGTCCCTGCCCATGGCAGGGGGGTTGGAACTAGATAATCCTTGTGGTCCCTTCCAACCCTGAATGATACTATGATACTATGATACTATGTGTCCACCCTTGTTCTGCAGTACGGACAGCTGTATCTGTTGTTAACAAAAACAAGAAAAGATCCTTCCCGGGGGAAATTAGAGACTCTCCTTTCCAAGTTGTGATTAACACTTTACCCCCAGCTTCAATCCCATATACATCAGGAATCCCAAAGGTGGGATCTGAGACCAGAACAAAACAAAAAGCCACTTTCTGGGCCTCTTCTACTAATAAGGGCCACTGATAAGCAAATTGGCCCTCACCTACTTACAGAATCTAATAACTTGGAACAATGCCCTACAGGATTTTTACTTCCAGTCCAGTCCTAGGTCAACACCCCATATAGATGTAAGAATTGTTTAGCCTGGAGAAGAGGAGGCTCAGGGGTGACCTCGTTGCCCTCTACAACTACCTGAAGGGTGGTTGTAGCCAGGAGGGGGTTGGCCTCTTCTCCCAGGCAACCAGCACCAGAATGAGGGGACACAGTCTCAAGCTGCGCCAGGGGAGGTTCAGACTTGAGGTGAGGAGGAAGTTCTTCACAGAGCGAGTCATTCGGCATTGGAACCAGTTGCCCAGGGAGGTGGTTGAGTCATCGACCCTGGAGGCTTTCAAGGGGAGATTGGACGTGGCACTTGGTGCCATGGTCTAGTCATGGGGTCTGTGTTGATAGGTTGGACTCGATGATCCCCGAGGTCCTTTCCAACCTAAGTGATACTGTAATTTTTCCTCTCTATCCATAATCACCAGTACCCTTACAGCAGTTACCAACATTCTAGCTTTTGCCTTCTGTTTCTCTTCATCCTTCCTTACAAAGACCTTCTGATCTTCACGTAGTAATTCCTCTAAACCTCTGTCTTGCCAATCCTCGATTGCCCATGGTTTTGCCACAAACTGCATCCTGAGAAGTATCACCCCAGCTGCAGAACTGGGATCTATTCCAGAATAGAGCTGCAAACTTCTCTTTAATCTTACCATCCACTCCATAGGAGGCTTCCTCTGATGCTCACTATAGGCTTTATCAAAATTTCTGGGCACAGCTTCTTCAATTCCTTGTATTACCTCCCATGTTCTGTCTCCCTTGAAGCTGTTGATGGTCCCACTGAGGATCTTGATTAGGCCACTTCTGATTTCTTGGTGGCCTCCCCACTCTGATTTTACCTCTCCCATATTCTCATGCCAGCCTGTCTGCCTTTTCCTTGTCTTTGTCCTAAAATATGGGAACAGGAGTAGGGTGTGAAGCCCTAATCCAAACAGCAGCATATTCAGCTTCTTCCCTACTAAAACACTTTTTAGAATTCACATGATGGTTCAAAGCTTGGCAAATCCAATCATCAAAAGATAAAGCATTTTTTCTTTGATTTTCCTTTTCTTAACTCATCATCCCGATACTGTAATATGATCCCTAACACGCACTCTGAGATAGGAATGGGAGGGAGTTCTGATGACTTGCTTTTGTCCCATTCTCCTGATCACTAATCACTGCCCGGGGGTCAAAACCGAGCCGAGGCAGTTGAAACGCCAGCTCCGAGCCCCTAGCCCGCTCCCTGCGAACGACCGACCCCCCCTCACTGTGCCGATCCCCTGCAAAGTCAAACCGCAAAAAAAAACCCTCACCCGCCGCAGCCCAGGTCCCTGCCCTCCTGCGGAAGCCTGAAACTACGGAAAAAAACCCTTCCTGAAGCAGGTCCCTCAAACCGAGGTCCCCCCCTAGAAACCGGGACGTGAGACCCGCGAGCGTGACCACGCCACGGGCCCCCACAGTTCAAGCCCCCCTAAGGAACCGACCACAGGATACGAAAAACTCCTGAACCCGGGTCCCCCACCGCCGGAACACCGCAAACCAGGACGTCAAACCCGCGACCGCCACCACGACGCGGGCCCCGACGGCCCAGGCCCCTCCAGAAACCAGACCACAGGATACCAAAACCCCGAAACCGGGCCCCTCACCACCGGGACACCGGACACCGGGACGCAGCGCAGATCGCCCGATCCCTACAGACGACCAGTCTGCACAGCCCCTAGACCGTAGAAACAACGCTGCCCCTTCACAGCCCGAATTCTCCAGGGCTGTGAAGACCACCTGACTACCATCCAGAATCTGGAATCATCACCCACAGTGAAATTCCGGGACCCCGTAGCCAGGACCCCTACCCAGGCAAAACTCACCGAACGGCCTGGATCCTATTGTGAGAAACTGGTTATAATATTTGGCTTTCGCAAGGGGAATTACTGGGGACTGTGGGGCTCGATCGTTGGGCTGATTGGTTGGTTATTGTGTGGGGTATTGGGGAAGAAACATGAGGTGCCAACATGTCTAAAGACTGTCCAGGTCAAAAGTGCAGGTTTTGTCTCAGGCCTGATGGAGAGGGGTGGGAGCGTGTTGGCGAATATATATGTACATTTTAATATATTAATATGTATGTTTGCTGTCTATATAAGTTCAACTTGTGTTGTTAGGGTGCACCTCTAGCAAACTCGCTATGCGCCCAGCACTGTGTTGCCTTTATTTTATAATAAACTGGTTATAAATTTTCAGCAGTGAGTTCGTTTCTCACAATTTGGTGACCCGTACGTGATTACCCTGCCTGCGACAACTTCACGGACCCTTCGGAAGGGGGGGCGCCCCCACCGATTTTGGCGGCCCGGAAGGAGGATCCTGGAAGCCTTTCAGAACACGGGTAGATTCAGCAAAAGTTATAAAATAAAGGCAAGGGAATGAGCTCCAAATTGTCGCGACTGTCTGTAATTCTAGTGCACAAAGACCCGGGCAAGAAAAGGGCTGTAAGTATTGTCCGGTTGGGCTGGTATTGAGGTCAGTGAGAGTGTGTGCGTGCGTGAGACATGGGCTGGACAGTCCGGATCCACGAAGCGAGTGCGGAGTCCTTCTAACTGCGTTTCCAATCTCCCACGAGGGGCTTGGCCAGTGAAGGGACGAAGCGGTTGGTGATGGAAAGCGTGGACCTTGGGAAATGGGGCAGGGGTCGGGTAAACAGACCAGCCCCGGGAAAAATGGGAGCGAAAGGGTACCCAGGGATATACCCCCGGACAGCCCTCTGGGATTACAATTAGCGTATTGGGAAGAGAATCCTAATACACGGGATAAAGATAAGGGAACAATGGTATAGTATTGTATGGAGAAATGGGCTAGAAAGAAGATCAGATCAGACAATTTATTTTGGCCCCAATGTGGGTCCTCGGAAGGATGGATCTGTCAGGCTCTCAACCTTTATGTTAACAGTAAGGAGCCTTTTAATCAGGAGGAGAGTGAATAGGCTGCTTGCTGGAAAGGCAACGTCTGGTCAGCAGCGACAGTAACGGTTTTTAAGGTGGAGGAAGAGGAAGAGCCAGAACCTGAAAAGTGGGAACCACTGAATCACTTACCCCCACCTTATAACCCTGCAGTACCAGCAGCCCCCGTCCTCCCTACAGCCCCCGTCCTCCCTGCAGCCCCCGTCCCCTTGGCAGCAACAGCCCCTGCCCCCACTGCAGAGGGACACACTAGCCTAACCCTTAGTCCTCCCCCGTCTAAATCCACCCGCCAAAGGAGAAGACGTAGGCAAACTAGAAGACAGGCAAATGTCATGGTTTTAGAGGAAGAGTCTACTGACTCAGACAGTCCACATGAAGGAGTGCCATTATATCCTTTGAGAGAGGTGTCCCTGGGGGGAGTGAATTGGGGAATTGGATATGTAAATGCCCCTCTCACTTCTACTGAGGTGAGAAACTTTAAGAAGGAATTAAAAGGTCTCCTGGAAGACCCAATTGGAGTATCAGAACAATTTGATCAATTTTTGGGGCCAAATATTTACACGTGGGAAGAAATGCAATCAATCATGGGAATCCATTTTACTTCAGCGGAAAGACAGATGATTAGAACAGCTGGAATGAGAATTTGGGAAAGGGAAAATCAGCAGGGACCTCCAGGTGATCAAAAGATACCCCTAGCTTCTCCTAATTGGAACCATAATGATGATAGGGGCAGACAAAACATGAATGAATATCGAACCTTGGTTATTAGAGGCATAAAGGAAGCAATACCCAGGGGGCAAAATACAAAAAAAGCATTTGATAGTCAACAGGGAAGGGAGGAAACCCCTACTGATTCGCTTGAGAGGTTACGGAAAAATATACAGCAATATTCAAGAATAGATCTCACCAGTCCGGATGGCCACATATTGTTAAAGGTAAATTTTGTCATTCATTCCTGGCCAGATATTAGAAAAAAATTGGAAAAAATAGAAGATTGGCAAGATAGAGGACTTCAAGAATTATTGAGGGAAGCGCAGAAGGTGTATGTGCATAGAGATGAGGAAAAAGCAAAAGCTAAGGCCAAAATTATGGTAGCCAGCATGAGGGAAGCAGGTCAGGTGGGGAAACCTGAGAAGAAAACACAATTCTCCCACCCTCCACCTCCTCGACCTATGAGGGATAAAACCCCCAGGCCTCACTGGGACCTGGGGAATGCTCAAACTGGAAGTAAGAGTACTGAATGTTATTATTGTGGGAAAATTGGACATTTTAAACAAGATTGTCAAATGAAGAAGAGAGATCGACAGCCACCTGAATATGAGCCAGCAGTGTGCCCAGGTGGCCAGGAGAGCCAATGGCATCCTGGCCTGCATTAGGAATAGTGTGGCCAGCAGGAGCAGGGAGGTCATTGTGCCACTGTACTCTGCTTTGGTTTTAAACCAAACGAGATTGTCAAATGAGGAATAGAGATCTTAAAGTTTTTGAAGAAGATCAGCAATAGGGGTGTCAGGGGCTCTTTTACCTGGGGCAAAAATACCAACAGGAGCCCTTGATAAAATTAAAAGTAGGACCCCAGGAAGAAATTTTAGAATTTTTAGTAGATACAGGAGCTGAACGTACTTGTGTTACCAAGGTTCCTGAAGGGTGTGTGGAGAGTAAAAATACTGTAAAAGTTTTAGGGGCAAAGGGGGAAGGGTTTGAAGTCCCTGTAGTTAAGGATGTTAAATTAGAAACTAAGGCTAGAATTGGGGTAGGAGATATTTTGGTAGTGCCAAGCGCAGGATGTAATTTACTAGGGAGAGATTTACAAGTTCAATTGGGCATAGGGGTAGTTCCAGAAGAGGGGCAGATGAGGGTCAGAATATTACAATTACACACTGAGGATGAGGCAGGGATTAACCCAGAAGTCTGGGCCAGTGAAGAAAATAGAGGGAGCTTGGACATTGAACCTATACAAGTAACTATAGAGCAACCAGAACGCCCTATCAGAGTAAAACAGTATCCCATATCTAAAGAAGGGAGAGAGGGATTAAAGCCAGTTATAGACCGCCTCCTTAAAGAGGGGACCTTGGAACCTTGTATGTCCCCGCATAACACCCCCATACTACCAGTAAAGAAAGAGGATGGAACTTACAGGTTGGTGCAAGACCTGCGGGAGGTGAATAAGAGAACTGTGACTCGGTTTCCTGTAGTTTCTAATCCTTACACATTGTTGAGTCACATACCTCCAAATCATAAATGGTATAGTGTAGTAGATCTTAAAGGTGCCTTCTGGGCCTGCCCATTAGCTGAAAACAGTAGAGATATCTTTGCCTTTGAATGGGAAGATCCAGTCACCAGGAGAAAGCAACAATTGAGGTGGACCAGATTGCCCCAAGGTTTTACAGAATCTCCCAATCTATTTGGTCAAAACCTTGAAAAATTGTTACTGTCATTTCCACAGGAAAAGGATGTTTTAATCACACAATATGTAGATGATTTATTAATTTCAGGAGAAGGGGCAGTTGAAGTTAGAAGGACCACCATAAACCTCTTGAATTTCCTGGGAAATTCAGGATTAAGGGTATCTAAAAGCAAATTACAATTTGTGGAACCTGAAGTTAAATATTTAGGACTATGGTTAAGTAATGGAGCCAGAAAGATAGATCCTGAAAGAGTAGAAGGGATTATATCTCTCCAAGCCCCTAAAACAAAGAAACAAGTCAGATGATTATTAGGGTTACTAGGATATTGTAGATTATGGATTGAGAGATATAGCCAGTTAGTCAAGTTTTTATATGAAAAATTAGTAGGAGATGATAACTTACTTTGGACAGGGGAAGATGAGGAGAAATTTGAAACAATTAAAAAGGCTTTGACTACTGCTCCAGTTTTGAGCCTCCCTTGCCTGGATATGCCATTCCAACTCTTTGTTAATGTGGAAGGAGGGGTGGCCTATGGAGTTCTGACTCAAGAATGGGGAGGGTCACGTAAACCAGTAGCATACTTATCAAAGTTATTAGATCCTGTAAGCCGAGGTTGGCTGGCATGCATTCAAGCAGTGGCAGCCACAGCACTCATGGTGGAAGAAAGTAGAGAATTAACACTAAGAGAAAAATTGGAAGTATATACTCCCCATTCAGTGAGAAATATACTGAACCAAAAAGCAGAAAAATGGCTAACTGATTCTAGGATTTTAAAATATGAAGCAATCTTGATTGATGGTCCAGATCTAACAATCTCCACTAGCCAAAGCCTAAATCCAGCTCAATTTTTATATGGGGAGCCTACTGAAGCTTTAGTACACGACTGTCTGGAGGTTATTCAATACCAGACTAAAACAAGGGAAGATTTATTTGAACAGGAATTGCCAGAAGGGGAGAAATATTTTGTGGATGGGTCCTCTCGGTGTGTAAATGGGAAACGCTTGTCAGGATATGCAGTGGTTGATGGGCTAAGATTGGAAACGATTGAAAAAGGGAAATTACCCTCCCATTGGTCAGCTCAGACCTGTGAGTTATATGCACTGAATCAGGCTTTGCACCTTTTAATGAATAAAGTGGGAACCATTTATACAGACTCTAAGTATGCTTTTGGAATAGTTCATACATTTGGAAAAATTTGGGAAGAAAGTGGGATGTTAAATTCAAAAGGGAAAGATTTGATTCATGGAGCCTTAATCAGGGAAGTCTTAGAGGCATTGAAACTACCAGAAGAAATATCAGTGGTTCATGTAAAAGGACATCAGAAGGGAACTTCGTTAATTATTAGAGGGAACAACTTAGCTGACAGTGAAGCTAAGCAAGTAGCTGAAGAAGGAGAGGAGCATGTCCTCCATATACAAGTAACAGCATCAGATGAACAGGAGGAATCACCAGTATTCACTCCTACAGAGGAACAGGCACTTGAAAAGATAGGGGGAAGGAAAGATGAAAAAGGGATTTGGAAATTGGAAGATGGGAGACAACTGATTTCAAAAGCCTTAGCCCGAAAAATCCTCGAGCAATTAACACCCATTGGGGAACAAGAGCTCTGTGTGATCATTTCCTACAGGATTATGTCTCTATTGGAGTTTATGAGATAGCTAGGCAGGTAACCAGCAAATGCCTAGTATGTCAAAAAGTAAACAAGAAAGTCATGAGGCAGGTTCCATCTGGGGGATGTACCATATCCTTACGCCCCTTCCAAGCTATTCAAGTAGATTTTACTGAACTACCTCAGATAAACAGATGGAAATACCTCCTAGTTCTAGTGGATCATTTGACACATTGGGTAGAAGCTGTGCCAGTCTCCAGAGCAACCGCCAATGTAGTAACTAAAGTGATATTGGAAGACATAATTCCTAGGTATGGTGTGGTGAAGGCACATTATGCCCCGATACTGAATCTTGTCCCAGCATGTGGGCAAGTTCCCCCTCCTCCAGGAGGAAGACAAAAGCCAAGGCATTAGCCAGGCTTGCACGCACCCAGCGCATGCAGTGCTTGTGCTTACACCAAGTATGGGCATAATTCTAGCTTCACGCTTTCTATAGGCTGAAGCCAGTTGCTTATGAGAGTGCCCATTGGTCAAGCCCAGCCTCGAGGAATCTATAAGTATCACCCCAGTTGGTGAACACGTTGCCCCCTCATTTACTTTGTCTCTGTGCTTGCTCGAGAGAGTAACTCTCGAGCTGCAGCCTTTGCCATTGAGCTTATTGTTAGCTTCTGTTATACATGCACGCATACTGGAAGCCTCTGCATTGTTGAAGAAGCCCAGAGGGAGGACCTTCGCTGAGCCTGAGGAGCTCAGCATTGCTACAACCAGTCGTGCCGATCGGAAGAGCCCATCGTGCCACCGGAGGACTGGACCAACCCCCGCGGGTAAGATCTGCCCAGTTGCCGGGGAGAAGGGACTTGATCAATACCGAGTGCTGCTCTCTCAGAGCCGCCGAGTGCCGCTCTGAGCCCTGTGAATTCCAGGGAAAACCAGAGCATTGTTCGTGCTTGTATTGCACCGGACCCGGGACCACTACGAGAGTCCTGTTGCTCCTTTAACCTCGGTAAAGAGAATCCGCCGCCTAACGCAGCCGCATTCTCTCCCTGAGGCTGTTTGCATCAGCCCCGAGAACCGCCGTGGTTGGGCCGACCCCCGTAGCTTCGCCTGCTTCCGTCGTTCGAGCCCACCTACCGGCCACCGTCGTCCCGCCCTGCCGTGCGAGCCGACTTCTGAGGGCCGACCCCACGGACCGACCCTGTCCAGGACCGATCCCTGTTGTCTGAAGGGAACTGAATATCGTTCACGTGCTTTCCATCCACTAGCACTCAGTTCAAAGTATCCGCGTCTAGCAGAGTAAGCGCTGACGCATAGAAAGATTATAATACTGCTGTGTATAGCCAGAAGCCGCCCGCGTCCCGCCGAGTCTCCATCTAGTGGCCAAGCTGCGGAACTGCACCCTTCGTTATATAAATATAGAAAGGGTTTATAGATAGTTCAATTACGTTATAATCATAACACTAAGCCAGTTGTGGAATGTATTTCACGAACGTGCACTAGAACATGTATATAAGTTGGTGATTCATCGGTTATTAATAGTTTGATAATTAATAAAATAATATTTTTCATAATTCATATTTCATATTCATAAATTTAATAACCTCTTCACCACATATGGGTTGGTACACCAGATAGATTCTGATTAAGGCACTCATTTTACATCAAAGGTGGTCCAACAATTAATGGACAGTTTGGGCATACATTGGGAACTTCATACCCTCTGGCACCCACAGAGCTCGGGGAGAGTAGAAAGAATGAACCAAACACTGAAACAAACCCTTACCAAATTAATGATTGAGACCCAGATGACATGGGTTAAGTGCCTACCCTTGGCCCTGCTCCGGATCAGGACACAGCCGAGATCTGATGTTGGTGCATCACCTTATGAAATGATGTTTGGGCTACCTTATTTACAAGGTGGGAGGGAAATGGCTAATTATGAATTGGGGGACAAAAACATTAGAAATTACGTGATGGTAATAGGGAGAACATTACAACATTTACGGGCTCAAGGGATGTTATCTCAGTCAGTTCCTTTGGATTTCCAAATCCACGAATTTAAACCAGGAGATTGGGTTATGATAAAAATGTGGAAAGAACAAACACTTACACTTCAGTGGGAAGGACCCTTTCAGGTCTTGCTTACTACAGAGACTGCAGTGCGGACAGCAGAGAGAGGATGGACACATGCAACAAGAGTTAAAGGACCTGTGGATCCACCCACCGAATGGACTGTGGTACCCCAAATGGAGGACCTAAGGATGGTCATCAGACGAGTTCCAGTATCAGAGCAGGAGTGGTAATGGTCCTTGCCTGAAAACATAAAACCTCCCTGAACACGGGGATATAATCCAAGCAGAATATTGGTGGGATTGAAGGAGGCAAGACCGGGTAGACCTCTGTAATTGCCACGAAGAAGATCTAGAACCATGGCTGTGGGCAGCAACCCCATAGGCCATGTGAGTGGAGTTGCAAGTCAAACCAGACTCCTAATTCCCAGGATTATACCATAGCCACTCCCTGTGTATGGTGCCTATTAAAGTAAAAGAGGAAATATTTTCAGGCATGGAACATCAGTTGTTATTCCATTCCCTTTACCAGGAAGTTTAAATTGGAATTATTTGGCTTGTTGTAGAATTGTTGCCAAGTTAGGTTATTATGGCTCAAGCCAAATGTAGTAGAAAGAAGGGGAGGGACTGTGAGAAACTGGTTATAACATTTGGCTTTCGCAAGGGGAATTACTGGGGACTGTGGGGCTTGATTGTTGGGCTGATTCGTTGGGCTGATTGGTTGGTTATGGTCTGTATTGTGTGGGGTATTGGGGAAGAAAGGTGAGGTGCCAACATGTCTGGAGACTGGCTAGGTCAAAAGTGCAGATTTTGTCTCAGTCCAGTTTAGTCTCAGTCCGGTTTAGTCTCAGTCCTGATGGAGAGGGGTGGGAGCGTGTTAGGGAATATATGAATATGTACATTTTAATATATTAATATGCATGTTTGCTGTCTATATAAGTTCAACTCGTGTTGTTAGGGTGCGCCTCTAGCAAACTCGCTATGCACGCAGTGCTGTGTTGCCTTTATTTTATAGTAAAATGGTTATAAATTTTCAGCAGTGAGTTCGTTTCTCACAAAACCAACTATCCACAATCCAAACAATCCTTGCCTTGGGGCTTGAAGAGACACAATCCTCCTTCCAACCCCAACTGCCCCTTCTCCTGAGATCAACAAGTTATCTACACCGAACCCCCCTCTATTTTCTTCTGACCGTCATCTGCCCGTCTTCCCGAGCTACCCTTATGTCCAACTGAACTATCTCTCCCTAGTAAATTACGTCTTGCACTTAGTACTACACTAAGATATACCCTAGCCCAATTCTAGCTTCAGTAACCAGTTTAACATCCTTAACTACGAGGACTTTAAACCTTTCCCCTTTTGCCCCTAAAACTCGCTCTCCACACCCCCTCTAGGAACCTTGGTAACATGAGTACCCTTAACCCTCCTTCTCCGACCTGAGCCTGGCCACCTCCTGGGCCTGATCCTTTGCCAGTCCCTGGTGGGCATGGCTCAGCCACTGCAGCTCTCCCCGCAACAGCTCCTGCTCCGCCCGCCGCACTACCGCAGGTGCTGGTGCAAACACTGACACTGGCCTTGCAGCTCCGGCTGCTCTACGTGCAGCCCCTACCCTAATGGCCCCGGCTCCAGGCCCACCCGGAGCCGATCCAACTAAGCTTGAAAAAAACCCCTTAAGATCTCTCTTCTTCTTGGGCACTCTCATTTCAAATGCCCAACCTTCCCACAATCTACTTTTCTTTCTAGGCCCTTCCTCCATTATCCTTTTTGCCTTATCCTTATCCTGCGTATTGTGCCTCCAACACGCAACCCCAGAGGACTGTCCGGGGGTATAACCCTGGGTACCCTTGTTGCTCCCATGTTTCCCGGGGCTGCTCTACACCTGACCCTTGACCCATTTCCCGAGGTCCATGCTTTCCATCACCAACCGCTTCGTCCCTTCACTGGCCAAGTCCCTCGCGGGATATTGGAAACGCAGTTAGAAGGACTCCGCACTCACTTCGTGGATCCGGACTGTCCAGCCCATGTCTCACGCACACACACACTCTCACTGACCTCAATACCCGCCCAACCGGACAATACTTACAGTCCTTTTCTTGCCCGGGTCTTTGTGCACTAGAATTACAGGCTACATCCGGGAGCTCCTTCCCTTGCCTTTATCCTATAGCATTGGCTGGATCTACCTGTGTTCTGAGAGGCTTCCAGGGTCCTCCTTCCGGGCCACCGAAATCGGCGGGGGCGCCCCCCCTTCTGAAGGGCCCCAAAAGCTGTTGCAGACAGGGTAATTACGTACAGGTCACCAAATTGTGAGAAACGAACTCACTGCTGAAAATTTATAACCAGTTTATTATAAAATAAAGGCAACACAGCACTGGACGCACAGTGAGTTTGCTAGAGGCACACCCTAACAGCACGAGGTGAACTTATAGAGACAGCAAACATACATATTCATATATTAAAAGGTACATATTCATATATTCCCCAACACGCTCCCACCCCTCTCCATCAGGACTGAGACAAAACCTGCACTTTTGACCTGGCCAGTCTTTAGACCCGTTGGCGCCTCACCTTTCTCTCTCAATACCCCACACAATACAGACCATCCGCCCAACAATCGAGCCTCACAGTCCCCAGTAATTCCCCTTGCGAAAGCCAAATATTATAGCTAGTTTCTCACACTCAACAAAAATAAAATCACTTGCTGCTTACCCAGACAATAGCTGATATGTGTTGGGCAGAGCCACTTGAACAACTCTTGGAAGGTGCTAAGATAACATAGCTCACTGGAATCCTGTCTACCAATCCTGGATGCAAATCACCTTGTGATTGCATCATGATAACACTGGACTGCAGCTGGCCTACAACAATGGCCCAAGAACACGGCCATCAAGCCTTCAGGACAAAATCATTTCCAGCCATCAGATACCCCAGGAAGGGAGGATGGTGGGACAATGGATTCACCTTCTGTTTCCTGATGTGTAAGGAGTGTGGGGGCATGTAGATGGAGAAGGAGGAAGCAGAAGCCTCCCCCCTCCATCCAGACCCCTGCCCAAACACACAGAAATGCGCAGAAAGATTTCCTGGGGAACGATACCTATGGATGATTTCCTGGCCCCTGAATTCCTGAGGGACAATACTTGGACACATACCTATGGACTAAAAAACTGTATAAAAGACTTCAGCCGCTACTGGCTCAGAAGAAGAAAAACGCAGATGGAAAACGGAGAAGGAAAATGGAGAAGAAGGACAATGCCGCTGAGAAAGAAAGCATGAGAGATGGAAAAGCCTGGGACAATGCTGCTCTGGAGAAAAGAGGCCATGGAGCCTGGAAGAAGCAGACTGAACCCTCTCTCCGTGTCCTAAGTTCTGCCTGCTGCAACTCATGGAACTGAAGAGGCTGCCCAGAGGACCACATATCTTCTCCAGCCAAAGCCTCAGCACCGTTTCTCTACAAACCCAACATCTCCTGCAGCACCTTTCCTCCACAGACTTGAACTGTCTTGGGGGGGTGAGGGGTGTGGGAATATAATTGCTCTTCTCTCTCTCTCTCTCTTCTCTCTCTCTATTCTCTCTCTCTCCCCTTCTTATTTCCACTTTATTTATGTAATAAATAGTCTAGCTGTTGACATTTTGGCCTCCTTTGTGCCTCTAATTTCACAACACGTGAATATTCAAAAGAACTGAGTCTCTTTCCCTCTCTGGACCGAGACAGGTTGGAAGGGACCTCCAAAGCTCAGCCAGTCCAACCCCCTGCACTCAGCAGGAACATCCTCCACTGGATCAGGTTGCTCAGAGCCCTGTCCAGCCTGACCTTGAGGGATGGAACCTCAACCACCTCCCTGGGCAGCCTGTATGTATTACATTGGTAGTTGCATTAATCTCTCACAGTGGCAGCTGGAAGCTCCCAGCAGAGCACTTTATTGCCACAAGCTGCCACTTGCTGTTGAGTGAAGAGATGGGAATGCTGCTGAGAGACAGTGCTCTCAGAGAGGGACCTCAAAGACCACCCAGTGCCAACCCCCTGCCATGGGCAGGGACACCTCCCACCAGCCCAGGCTGCTCAAGGCCTCATCCAGCCTGGCCTTCAACACTTCCAAGGAGGAGGCAGCCACAGCCTCCCTGGGTAGCCTGTGCCAGAGTCTCCCCAGCCTCACTCTCCAGAAGTTCTTCCTCAATATCCCCTCTCCCAGCTCAAAGCCATTGTTCCTCATTCTGGCACTCCCAGCCCTTGTCACAAGTCCCTCCCCAGCTCTCCTGGAGCCTCTTCAGGTCCTGGAAGGCTGCTCTGAGGTCCACGATCTCCCTGGGCAACCTGTTCCAGTATCTCCCCAGCCTCACTCTCCAGAAGTTCTTCCTGACCTCCAGTCTCAGTCTCCCCTCTCCCAGCTTCATTCCACTCCCTCTCACCCTGCCACCACCAGCCCTGGTCAGATGTTTCCTCACAGGAGTGATGTTCTACTCCCCTGATATCTTTGTAGCCCTCTGTCATAGTTTGGGCTGGGTGCCCTCTGCTACAGGGGTGTTTCCTGTGTCCAGAAGTCCAGCCCAGTGGGTGGACACAGGAAATTAGGTTATTTCCTACCATGATCCCTTGCACCACTATAAGTTTCACGGCGGGGTCTGGCACTTCCTCTTTCCTTCCTCTCCGCCACCTGGTAACTGGGGGAGAGATCTCCTGGCCATGGGCCTGGCTAGGCCCAAGGCCACGGGGGGATGGGCAGTCTCAGATCTGGCCAGCTGAGACTAGCCTAGCAGTGGGGGGTAAGGAGGAGCCTTGGGGGTTTTGGATGCACCTTCAGGTGGGGATGGGATCTCTCTGGGTCTGTTTTGGGGTTCTTCTTGTCGCTGTGTTTCTAGTTCTCTGCACGCACTCACTGTTCTCTATTTAAACTTTCCATCACTTTTGCAATCTGTTTGTCTGAGTTGTCATTTCTGCACGTGGTGGGGAGGGGGTTTGCCCCAACCCATTACATTTTGGCGCACCAACGTGGGGCTGGTGATCAGAAGCCCACTATACACCAACTGAGAAGGAGATCTTAGCAGCCTATGAGGGAGTTCGAGCTGCATCAGAAGTAGTAGGTACAGAAGCAACTCTCCTCTTAGCACCAAGACTGCCTGTGCTGCATTGGATGTTCAGGAGAAACATCCCTTCTACTCATCATGCCACCAGTGCTACATGGAGTAAGTGGGTAGCACAGTGTGGCCGGTTGACGTTGCCCCCTTAAGAATGGGAATATGGTGGACGGAAGTTGGTAAACGGAAGGAATAGTCTAAACTATTTCATTGGTAAAGTGGGAGGAAGCACCTTCTGAACTGGGAGTGAAGTGGACATTTGCACGACTTTTCTATCAGTCTTGCTTCCGCCTTTTCTTCGTGCAGCAGCTCTGCCTGTGCTGGGCTTTCTGCCAAGGCCTCGGCCTTGAAGACCAGATAACAGCCGGTATTAACTCCTTTCCAATTAACACGAACTGCTTCTAACTTTTTTCCTTTCTTTTCTTTCTCTTTCTATCCCATTCTGGGGAAAGGGGGGGAAGAGAGGGGAGAGCGGAGGCGGGGGACCCCTCTGCCGAGGGGGGGGGCCACTCTCATTTCTGTGTTGCTCTGTTGTATATCTTTGTATATATTGTAGATATTGTAAATTTGTAAATATTCCCCCTGCAAATCCTACATTGCTTTGTAAATATAGCTCCACTGCTTTGCTAATTCAGCTTGCGAGTTTTTTTTCTTTTCCCTTCAATTTTTTTTTCCCTTTTACTTTACAAGGGGGAAGGGAGGAGGCTTCTTGGCCTTGCCCTTCCACCCACCACATTTTTTTTATTGGCGTACCCAACGTGCGGCAGATAATTAGTTTAATTTATTACTTGATTGATTTAGTGTTTTCTAGCTGAATTAGCAAACATGAAGGTATTGTGGTTTGTGGAGCGATTATTCTTTTCAATTTTTGGGGCTCTGGTTTACAGGTATTGTTTGGGTTTGATTTTGGATTACCTGGGCAAATATTTGGTGCGGACAATTTATATGTGGGTTATGTATAGAGTTAAATTATGGTATGGAAAATGTATTAATATCCTATGGCCAGTGAGATACAGGAATGTTACCTCCACCACTCTCCCAATTGAGATAAAGGGTTTTAAGATTCCACCTGAGGAGACAGTAACTTTAAGTGATGCCTGGGATCCAAAGGTGATTTATTTGGTGTCTATAATTCTGCTGATGGTGATAATTAACGTGTATCTGCTGGTCTCTTTGCGGCGAGAGAGAAAGGTGTCCAGAGCTTGTTTTGTTATTAAAACTAGATCAAAAAGAAAACGCCGTGGCTCTCGATCAGTCCCAGAGTCATCTAGTGATGAGGACTGTGGAGAACCGGTGTCAGTCAAAAAGAAGGCTAAAAAGTTAATTGGTAAGGCAGCTCTAAATGACTTTGCTGATTCTGGCAAGCAGCCAAGGGCATCGGCTGGTATCAACATGGCGCCTACTCCTTCTCCCACTCCTTCTCCTTCTTCTTCTTCTCCGTCGGCCAATAATGGAGCAACGTCACTTCCACCCACTCCCTCAGTGGGACCGGAAGTCACTGCCCCAGCAGCTGATTTATCTCAGGACCTGTCAGCTTCCATTAAGGTGGCTGTAAATTCAAACACAGCTCCAGTTAAGGTGGCTCCTTTAAAGACTAGAGCTGGAAAGGCCAAAGATGGAGAAGAAGAGGAGCTGGAGACTGATCCTGGTGAGGGGCCCTCTACTCTAAAAGATCCTGCTCAGGAGGAAGAGAAGGTTTGTTTTAAAGATCTAGCTAACCTAGTGAGATCAAAGCAGGATAGAGATGAAGCTAGGAAAGCAGCTGGCAAAGGTGGATCTCAGCTTAAAGAGATCCTTAGGAGAATGACAGCAGGATTTTATGGGCAAAGAATTCAGGGAGATGAAGATGTAGATGATATTACGGACTGTTCTTCTCCACGGGAGGAATTGCGAAATGTCCGTAAAGATTTCACCAGGGCAGATAAGGAGCCGGTTCTAGCTTGGCTTAGTAGGTGTTATGATACAGGTGCTTCAGCTCTAACAGTTGGAGACAAGTCAGCAGCTCAGTTAGGAACTCTCTCAAGGGACAATGGAATAGATAGACATCTAGGCGAAGCTCTCGGTAAGGTTAATCTGTGGATACGCCTCTTAGTAGCGGTTGCCCTGAGATACCCTTCCCGAGATGATCTTCCATGGAATCCTAAACCCTGGACTACCATAGATGAGGGAATTAAGCGCTTGAGAGAATTTGCTGTTAGAGAGCTACTCTATGGTGAACATGAAACTCTGAATCCTGATGACATTCCTGTGGGTATTGGTCTTGCTAAAAAGATCATCAAACTTGCTCCTTCCAATTATGCAAACATTCTGGCAAGCAGAATTGTGTCAAGAAGTTATGGTGGAGCTTCTCCCACGGTTGGCCAATTCAGTGATCAAATGAGACAATTGGAGGATAGCATGACACGTGGTTCTTTGGTTTCGGCCATTAAAACGATGTCTGGTGATATTCAGAATTGCATAAGAGAGTTAAAAGATGAATTTAGAAATTCCATATCCCAATTGGCACAAAGGGATAATTTCAATTCTTCCTCCAGGTGGGTACAAGTCTCATCTGTGAGGAATACACGTCCTCCAAGGAGGTCATTCCAAAACAGGACATTCCAAAACAGGTCATTCCAAAATAGACCACCAAGGCAATCACGTAGAACTATTTGGATAACTCTGCGTGATCAGTTTGGTGAGAACATGAACCGCTGGGATGGCCAACCAACTTCTAATCTTTTCAGGAGACTGAGGGAATTGCAAAGTGGCAGAACCCGAGGTAGCAATACCAGAAGGGTAGCTGTTACTTCCACAGTTCCCCACATTGCCCCCTTTAGAATGGGAATATGGTGGACGGAAGTTGGTAAACGGAAGGAATAGTCTAAACTATTTCATTGGTAAAGTGGGAGGAAGCACCTTCTGAACTGGGAGTGAAGTGGACATTTGCACGACTTTTCTATCAGTCTTGCTTCCGCCTTTTCTTCGTGCAGCAGCTCTGCCTGTGCTGGGCTTTCTGCCAAGGCCTCGGCCTTGAAGACCAGATAACAGCCGGTATTAACTCCTTTCCAATTAACACGAACTGCTTCTAACTTTTTTCCTTTCTTTTCTTTCTCTTTCTATCCCATTCTGGGGAAAGGGGGGGAAGAGAGGGGAGAGCGGAGGCGGGGGACCCCTCTGCCGAGGGGGGGGCCACTCTCATTTCTGTGTTGCTCTGTTGTATATCTTTGTATATATTGTAGATATTGTAAATTTGTAAATATTCCCCCTGCAAATCCTACATTGCTTTGTAAATATAGCTCCACTGCTTTGCTAATTCAGCTTGCGAGTTTTTTTACTTTTCCCTTCAATTTTTTTTTCCCTTTTACTTTACAAGGGGGAAGGGAGGAGGCTTCTTGGCCTTGCCCTTCCACCCACCACACACTGTGAGACCCCACCTGGAGTACTGTGTCCAGTTCTGGAGCCCCTATTACAAGAGGGATGTGGAGGTGCTGAAGCGTGTCCAGAGAAGGGCCACAAGGATGATCAGAGGGCTGGAGCACCTCTCCTATGAGGACAGACTGAAGGAGTTGGGGCTGTTCAGTCTGCAGAAGAGAAGGCTCCGAGGTGACCTAATTGTCGCCTTCCAGTATCTGAAGGGGGCCTACAGGAAGGCTGGGGAAGGACTTCTCAGGATATCAGGTAGTGATAGGACTAGGGGGAATGGAATGAAGCTGGAGGTGGGGAGATTCAGGCTAGATGTGAGGAGGAGGTTCTTCCCCATGAGAGTGGTGAAACCCTGGAATGGGTTGTCCAGGGAGGTGGTCGAGGCCCCGTCCCTGGGGGTGTTTAAGAGCAGGCTGGATGAGGCTCTTGCCAGCCTGATCTAGTGTGGGGTGTCCCTGCCCATGGCAGGGGTGTTGGAACTAGATGATCCTTGTGGTCCCTTCCAACCCTGAATGATACTATGATACTATGATTACACAGCGAGCTCGACTGGGAAAACCAAACCACCCAGGAATTCTGGAAGAGATTATGGACTGGCCAGAAGGCAGGGATTTTGGAGCATCACCTGAGGAAGTGGTTCATGCCCAAGAGGCACCACCATACGAGTTACCTGAAGATGAAAGGCCTTATGCTCTGTTTACTGATGGATCGTGTCATGTAGTAGGAAGCCATTGGAAGTGGAAAGCTGCTGTATGGAGTCCTACACGACAAGTTGTTGAGACTACTGAAGGAGAAGGTGAATCAAGTCAATATGCAGAGGTGAAAGCCATCCAACTTGCTCTAGAAATTGCTGAAAGAGAAAAGTGGCCAGTACTTTATCTTTACACAGATTCTTGGATGGTGGCTAATGCCTTGTGGGGATGGCTACAGCAGTGGAAGAAGACCAATTGGCAACGCAGGGGCAAGCCTATTTGGGCTGCCTCACTGTGGCAGGGCATTGCTGCTCGGGTGGAGAACATGCCTCTGAGGGTACGTCATGTTGATGCTCACGTACCTAAGAGTTATGCTAATGAAGAACATCAAAACAATGAGCATGCAGACTAGGCTGCCAGGATTGATATAGCTCAAGTGGATCTAGACTGGGAGCGAAAAGGTGAACTGTTTGTAGCTCGATGGGCCCATGAAACATCAGGACATCTAGGGAGAGATGTTACGTACAGGTGGGCTCGTGACCAAGGGGTGGACTTGACCATGGAAGCCATCGCACAGGTCACACATGACTGTGAAACCTGTGCTGCCATCAAGAGGGCCACCAGAGCCAAGTCTCCCTGGAACAGAAGGCGATGGCTGGGTTTTCGCTATGGCGAGGCCTGGCAGATTGACTATATTGGACCACTGCCACAAACATGCCAAGGCAAGCGCTACATCCTCACCATGGTGGAAGCGACTACAGGCTGGTTAGAAACATACCCTGTAAATCATGCTACTGCCTGGAACACCATCTTAGGCCTTGAAAGGCAAATCCTGTGGCGGCACGGTACCC
Source organism: Melanerpes formicivorus (assembly GCF_026170545.1). Classification (NCBI taxonomy): domain Eukaryota; kingdom Metazoa; phylum Chordata; class Aves; order Piciformes; family Picidae; genus Melanerpes; species Melanerpes formicivorus. Next base: position 2,455,533 of record NW_027142409.1, read on the forward strand.
CTGAATGGATCGAGTCTGACAACGGGACTCACTTCAGGAACAATGCCATCAGCTCCTGGGCGTGTTGCAGTTTGAGCTGGGTGCCCCCCTGCAATGTTTACTTGCTGTGTCCAGAAGTCCAGCCCAGAGGGGTGGACACAGGAAATTATGTAGTATTTCATACCACAATTCTTTGCACCACTATAAGATGCAGTGCAGAGTCTAGCACCTCCTCTTTTCTTCCTCCTTCGCCAGCCGGTAACTGGGGGAGATGTCTCCTGGCTTTGGGCCTGGCTAGGCCCAAGGCCATGGGGGGATGGGCAGTCTCAGATCTGGCCAGCTGAGACTAGCCTAGCAGTGGGAGGGGGAAGAAGGAGCCCTGGGGGTCTTGGGTGTACCCTCAGGTGGGGATGGGATCTCTCTGGGCCTGTTTTGGGATCTTTCTTTGTCACTGTGCTTTTGGCTTTCTGTAAATGTTCACTGCTTTCTATTTAAACTTTCCATCACTTTTGCAATCCATTTGTCTGAGTGTTTATTGCTGCCAGTGGTGGGGAAGGGGGCTACCTCAACCCAGCACAGCTTTCAACTAGGACAGAATCATCTTCCCATGAAAAATAATCAGCAGTATTTTTACTGCAAATTCTAATGATCTCAAATGAATCTCTAAGAGCACATTGATGGAATGCACTTCGGGCTACTAGACGCTTCACTTAGGAAAAAAAATGTTTAAAAAGAAATTACAACTTAATTTTGTGCCATATCTTCAGTTTCCTATTTGTTTTCCCCCAACTATAACCATCAGTGTTTTCCGTGCACTGCATTTAGCAGAACCAAATTACATTATGCACACATATGAGGTACAATGAATGATTCAGAGACCTTCTGATAAAAACTGCATGCTGCCACTTACTGCTCAGGTCACTCTCTTAGAAAGAAGGATTAGCAAACTATTTCTCTCAAATTTAACAGCTAGCAACATAGGCTTCTTGAATTAGTTATAGTTGTGTCTTTTATACATACAATTTGACATACTAAATGCATCATTAATAATTTAAATACTTTTCTACTAGTTTGCTTCTATTGTATACACTTACTGAAAGTCACAAAGACCACATTACTATCCATTATGCTTCAGTAACAATATCAAAATCTGTTAAAGTATCTGGTTTTTACATCAAGATAATATATGTCAAAATGGGCTCATTCCCACACTTGAAAGACTTCTTTCTGCATAGGCTGCAGAAAAATTGTTGACTGATTTCAACTCAGTAACCAATTCAATTTTACTTTATGAGATTAAGGTAAATACATCTTCAGGCAAGCACTTCAGTACAACTTTTTTTCTTTTCTCCCAATAAAAAGTGCATCTTTATTTATCTGCTTCGGCAAAGGAATATGAAATTCTCTGCTTCACAATAACAGCAGCAACAACAATGAGAAGCCTCTGCTCTGGAGTACTTCTCATTGCTTCTGCCATCTGCATGACACAAACTTCACTGAGTCACTCTCAGGATGTGGCCCTATTCTGAAAGCATCTTTGTTAGACTGACATTTAGTTTCAGGCTGTCAAAATAATTTTCATTACTTTATTTTGCAAGTGAGAACAGTGTTTCCAGTTATTAGCCTGCAAACTCTCCCAGCGATGTCAAAGTCACTTTGTGTTCTTGATGACTCATGTACCGTTAGTAATAAAGAAACTTCTGGAAAAGTTTTCATTTGCTAGCAACCACATTATCATGAAATTAACTTCTCGGGTGGAGGCTGCCTATATCCTATGAACACTTTAACCTCTGTAGGTAGTTCAGTGCAAAGCCTCCAGATAGCAGAGCTGCATATGTGTGTGCATTCTCACTTCCGTTGCATAAATTATACTGACTGCAGAAGTTGTGTTGGAACAGTATCCAGTACATAGCACCCTCAGGCTTCCTTTTTAGGGACGCAACCAGCATAATTCTAGTATGTTATTACTGGCTCTTCTGAGGTACAAAGACTGTAAATTTGGGCAAAGAGCAGAAATGATGAGCAAGAAGTTACCTTTTCTTCTGTAGTTATATTTTTGCACCGGACAACACAACTGCATAGCCAAAATCACTCATTGAACTCAACAGCTCTTCCTTTTTAATACATTCCAGTTACACATTATATATAAAGCACAGCTGATACTGATGTAGCAGGTGAATAGGGATTTTCCTGATCTAAGCTGTGGACTCAGATCTACATTTTAATTAAATTTCATTTTGAGCATCTAAGTGTTTGAGTTTTGGTTGTTTGATTTGGTTTTTTGATCTGGGTCATTATGACCTTAACTTCCATGCAACTCCTCAGACGGCTAAGCATTAAGACCATGACATTGATTTTGATCAAGTCCTACTTAAAATTATGTATAATCTGTAATAGTTTTGAATGAAAATGATAAACAGTACTGGTGTCAGGTGGATGTTCATTGCAAAATAAAAATTCTAAAGCAATTTACTGGAAGGTAGGAAAGTGAGTTCAATGCTACCAATGTTATGAATACTATCAGTGGTAGGAGTAGTTGATTCAACAAACATGCATATCAAAATTCAGTTGTCACAGAACCATTTTCTGTTAGCATAGCACTTAATCCAGTTAGCTTTAAGAGTTCAGTGGGATTGGACATGTAAAAAGGTAAGATACAGATCTGACGTCTCTCATGTTACCATGATTTCATGCAAAGAAACTGCAATCCCACCTGATATATCACTTGGCCCAGGAAAAATCCAAAGTGATTGACTTACCTAGATACCCTAAATCCATATATGTGATAAGGCTCTTCTGTGATACTTTTTTATTTCTTCCTGCTAACATTGCTGTCTTCCATATCAGACAGCATCTGAGACAGAATAGGAGATAAAAAGGGTGGAAGGAGACTTTCTGGTCTGGTAATTAGGGCAGTATTTAAACAATGGGTTAGCATGATTCTGGTCCTTGCCTCAGTGAATGCTTAATTAATTATGCAGAGTAGAATGACACCAGGAGCAGAAATTAAATAGCGTGCATCTCTCTCCTCTTACTCTGTGGCAGCCAGGGAAATCTCTTGACAGTTGGAAGCATGGGTACAAATCCTCTCAAGCAAGGCAAGGGATTAAGCCTGGTAATCCAAGACATTTATGTGAATGCTTTAACCACAGGCTGCTGGCTAGAAGCAAGATCACAACTTCATTTTGCTCAGAATTTTATCACCCATCACCAAAATTACTTAGCAAGTCTGTGTCTAGTTCACAGGTTGTTTCAAGACTATCAAATTCACACTTTTAAGACAAGATAATACTCTCTCTGCTTCTCTCTCCTGATCTCAGCAGACACTATTCAATACCTGTCTGCACAGACCTTGTATTTAATACTCATGTTATCTGTCTATCCACAGAGTCCATTGCTTCTAAAATCTAGGTGAAAATACCTGCAGATGCAAAACATACTTATGTGACTAGGTCCAACAACTGTCACTACCCATGTATTTAAAATTAGGGATGGCACTTGCAAAGATATGAAACAGCTTGCTTTGATGTTATAAATCCTTGGTTACTGATTAAATAAATTTATTTTTCACTAAGGAAAAAAGGCCAAAAACCCCAAGAAATATCAGCTGAGAAAACTTTTCCCAACAAAACACCAAGATATACAATAGAACAAAGCCAGTGCAAGAAGCCAAACAAATTATTTTCTGAAAAGTAGGAACTGAGCAAAATCAAAATTATCAGTGTAGATGTGTATAATGTGGAGAACACCAACAGGAGTGCCCACAGAAGTGTGGATTCTCTTAAAATTCTGTTTCACAGTATCACAGTGTATTAGAGGTCGTATTAGAGGGACCTCAAGAGATCATCGAGTCCAACCTCCCTGCCAAAGCAGGATAGGGTAGTCTGCACAGAAATGCATCCGGGTGGGCTTTGAAAATCTCCAGAGAAGGAGACTCCACAATGTCTCTGGGCAGCCTGTTCCAGTGCTCCGCCACCCTCACTGTATAGAAGTTTCTCCTCAGGTTCAGGTTAAATCTCCTATGTTCAAGTTTGAACCTGCTGTTGTCTTATGAGTGCACACTACTGAAAAGAGATGGGCCCCCTCCACTTGACATCCACCCCTCAGATATTTATACACATTGATTAAATCCCCTCTCACTCTTCTCAAGACTGAACAGCCTCAGGTGCCTCAGTATCTCTTCATAGGGGAGATGCTCAAGTCCCCTAATCATCCTCATGGCTATCTGTTGGATTCTTTCCAGCAGTTCTCTGTCTTTCTTGAACTGAGAAGCCCAAAACTGGACACAGCATTCCAGGTGTGGTCTCACCAGGGCACAGTAGAGAGGTGGAAGAACTTCCCTAGACCTGCTGGACACACTTCTGCACTCCAGGATGCCAGTGGCTCTCTTGGCCACAAGGGCACATGGCTGTTCCATGGAGAACTTGCTGTCCAGCATCACTCCAAGGTCTTTCTCTGTGGAACTGCTTTCCAGCAGGGCAGCCCCTAGCCTGTATTGATGTATGGTGTTATTCCTCCCCAGATGCAGGGCCCTGCACTTGTCCTTATTGAATTTCTTGAGCTTCACCTGCACCCAGCTCTCCAGCCTGTCCAGGTTATGTTGGATGGCTGCACAGTCCAATGGGGTGTCAGCCAACCACCCCCCCAGTTTTGTATTATCAGCAAACTTGCCGAGGGTACTCTCAAACCCCTCACCCAGGTCGTTGATAGATATTGAACAAAACTGGACCCAGTACTGATCCCTAGGGAACACTGCTGGACCCATCTATAGTGCTATCATACGGCACCATACAGTACAACCAGATGATCACCCTCTCAGCATGAGTTTATGAAAGGCAGGTTCTGCTTGACTAACCTCATCTCCATCCATGACTGCAGCGGGTTGAGAGAGAAGGTCTAGCTCTCCCTCCCCCACAAAGAGGAAAAAAAACACAGCTAACACAGTTGGAAAAGAAAAAGGGATGCTATATTTACAAGCAATGTGAAAATGCAGGTTATTTATACAAAATATATATGGTATTTACAACATATATACAGAGGGAAGGACAGGTAGAACAGGGGGAATACAAGGAAGCTGCCCGAGCAGCAAGAGTCCTGGTTAGGAAAGCCAAAGCAGAGTTTGAGTTGAATCTAGCCAGGGAGATTAAAGGGAATACTAAGAACTTTTACAGGTATATTAATGGGAAGAAGAAGACTAGGGAAGGTGTGGGCCCCCTCAGAAAGGAAAATGGTGACATGGTCACAAGTGATGAGGAAAAGGCTGAGGTACTTAATAACTTCTTTACCTCAGTCTTCACTGCAAGGGCCTCTAGCCACACTCCTGATGTTATGGAAGTCAAAGCAAGGGACGGGGAGGAAGAACTGCCCATTGTAAGTGCAGATCAGGTTTGTGATCATCTGAAGAACCTGAAAGTGTTCAAGTCCATGGGACCCGACGGGTTACACCCACGGGTACTGAGAGAACTGGCAGATGAGGTTGCTAAACCCCTCTCTATTATATTTCAAAAGTCCTGGAAGTCTGGTGAAGTCCCCACAGACTGGAAAAGGGGAAACATTGCCCCCATCTTCAAAAAGGGCAAGAAGGAGGAACCAGGGAACTACAGGCCAGTCAGTCTCACCTCTGTGCCTGGAAAGATCATGGAACAGATCCTCCTGGAGTCACTACTCGCTCAAAAGAATAGTGAAGAGGTGATTGGGAACAGTCAGCATGGCTTTGCCAAGGGCAAATCCTGCCTGACCAACCTGGTGGCCTTCTATGAGCAGGTGACAAAATTAATAGATGAGGGGCGAGCAACTGATGTCGTTTACCTGGACCTGAGCAAAGCCTTCGACACTGTCCCACACCACATCCTGGTCTCCAAACTGGTGACACATGGGTTTGATGGGTGGACCACTAGATGGATAAGGAACTGGCTTGATGGCCGCACCCAAAGAGTGGCTGTCAATGGCTCCATGTCCCAGTGGAGGCCAGTGACAAGTGGAGTCCCTCAGGGATCAGTCCTGGGACCTGTCTTATTCAACATCTTTGTGGGGGACATGGACAGTGGCATTGAGTGCACCCTCAGCAAGTTTGCTGATGACACCAAGCTGTGTGGTGCAGCAGACACGCTGGAGGGAAGGGAGGCCATCCAGAGGGACCTTGACAGGCTGGAGAGGTGGGCACAGGCCAACCTCATGAAGTTCAATAAGAGCAAGTGCAGGGTCCTGCATCTGGGTCGAGGCAATCCCAGGCACAAATACAGGCTGGGCAGTGACTGGCTGGAGGGTAGCCCTGAGGAGAGAGACTTGGGGGTGCTGGTGGACAAAAAGCTCAACATGAGCTCTCAGTGTGCACTTGCAGCCCGCAAAGCCAATCAGATCCTGGGCTGCATCAGGAGAAGTGTGGCTAGCAGGTCGAGGGAGGTGATCCTCCCCCTCTACTCAGCCCTGGTGAGACCCCACCTGGAGTACTGTGTCCAGTTCTGGAGCCCCTATTACAAGAGGGATGTGGAGGTGCTGGAACGTGTCCAGAGAAGGGCCACGAGGATGATCAGAGGGCTGGAGCACCTCTCCTATGAGGACAGACTGAAGGAGTTGGGGCTGTGCAGTCTGCAGAAGAGAAGGCTCCGAGGCGACCTAATTGTGGCCTTCCAGTATCTGAAGGGGGCCTACAGGAAGGCTGGGGAAGGACTTCTCAGGATCTCAGGTAGTGATAGGACTAGGGGGAATGGAATGAAGCTGGAGGTGGGGAGATTCAGGCTGGATGTGAGGAGGAGGTTCTTTACCATGAGAGTGGTGAAACCCTGGAATGGGTTGTCCAGGGAGGTGGTCGAGGCCCCGTCCCTGGGGGTGTTTAAGAGCAGGCTGGATGAGGCTCTGTCCAGCCTGATCTAGTGTGGGGTGTCCCTGCCCATGGCAGGGGGGTTGGAACTAGATGATCCTTGTGGTCCCTTCCAACCCTGAATGAAACTATGAAACTATGAAACTATGAAATATACAACAAAGAAAAATACAGGAACAAAATTCCCTCCTCTGGACAGAGGAGGGTTCCCCCCCTGTACCCCTCTCTCTCCCCCTACCTTTTTTCCCAAAAAGGGTTAGAGAGAGAAAAGGCAGTTATTACAGGAGAAAGGTGTTAGTAGGCCTTATCTGTTATCCAAGGTAAGAATTCTGGGTAGTTGCCCAGAAGCAGACAAGCTGGAAAGGGAGAAGGAAAGGAAAGAACTGAGAAAAAATTCCAGCTGCACTAAAACTTAAAGCTGCATTCTACCAATCTACCAATGAAATTCGTTTAGACCTGTCTTTGTTTACAAAATATTCAGCCAGAGTGTCCCAGCACTGTCCTTTTCTTAAAGGCACCGCCTCAAACGGTCACAGTCCACCCCTTCTGAACAATTTCATTGGCTGTTTACACTGTCCATCCAATCCAAGACAATATTTACAGTTCATAAGTAAAGTTCATAGTCCATTCCGGCCATAATCAGACGTGGATGATTCAAGAGTCCAAGAAAATCAGGAAATGAGAAAAATGGAAAACAGTTTGTCTCTTCACCAACCAAGTGAAGTAAAAGGGAAACAGGGGTTCTCAGGGTCTCTTAGTTGACTCAGAGCTCTCAGGGTTCTCAGGGTTTGTGCACTGTAGATTCCTCATGGATTCTTCCCTTGGATGCGATGTAGCAGTACAACAGTTTGAAATTAAACTCTTTCAGCTTGTCAAGGGTTTGGAAGGGTAAGGCCAAGAAACCTCCTCCCTTCCCCCTTGTAAGGTAAAGGGAAAGAAAATTGAAGGGAAAGGGAAAAAAAACAACTCACAGCTGAATTAACAAAGCAGTGGAGCTGTATATTTACAAACCAATGTAGGATATTGTGGTGGGTGGAAGGGCAAGGCCAAGAAGCCTCCTCCCTTCCCCCTTGTAAAGTAAAAGGGAAAAAAAAATTGAAGGGAAAAGAAAAAAAACTCGCAAGCTGAATTAGCAAAGCAGTGGAGCTATATTTACAAAGCAATGTAGGGTTTGCAGGGGATTATTTACAAATTTACAATATCTACAATATATACAAAGATATACAACAGAGTAACACAGAAATGAGAGTAATCCCTCTCGGCAGAGAGGGGTCCCCCACCTCCGCTCTCCCCTCTCTCCCCCCCTTTCCCCAGAATGGGATAGAAAGAGAAAGGAAAGAGAGGAAAAAAAAGTTAGAAGCAGTTCGTGTTAATTGGAAAGGAGTTAGTATACAGGCCTGTTATCTGGTTTTCAAGGCCGAGGCCTTGGCAGAAAGCCCAGCACAGAAAGCTGCTGCACGGAGCAAAGACGGAAGCAAGACTGACAGAAAAGTCGTGGAAATGTCCAGTTCACTCCCAGTTCCGAAAAGTGCTTCCTCCCACTCGTCCAATGAAATTAGTTTAGATAATTCCTTCCGTTTACCAACTTCCGTCCACCATGTTCCCTTTCTTAAGGGGGCAACGTCAACCGGCCACAGTCCACCCCTTCTAAACAATTTCATTGGCTGTTCATACTGTCCATCTAATCCAAAACGATATTTACAGTTCGTGAGTAAAGTTCATAGTCCATTCCGGCTATGCTCAGATGTAGATGATTCAAAAGTCCAAGAAAATCAGAAAATGAGAAAAATGGAAAACAGTTCATTTCTTCACCGATGAAGCGAAGAAAAGGGAAACAGGGAAATCTCAGGGTCTCTTAGTTGACTCAGGGCTCTCAGGGATCTCAGGGTTTGTGCACCGTAGACTCCTCGTTGATTCTTCCTTTGGACGTGATGTAGCTATACAACAGTTTGAAATTAACCTCTTTCAGCTAAAGTTAAATTTCTTTGTGGAATACACTGAATTTCACCATTCTCTTGCATTACCCAATAAGTGTGACCCGGACCTTCAGCTGAAACCACCCCTCGGACAGGTTTAGCCTCTCCTGAGGGTGAAAATACCCAAACAGTTTTACCTAACAGGTTCTTTTCTCTAACAACAGGAACTCTATCACCTTCTAGGTTCCATAGCAAATCTGAATGTGCAGGTCCTGCTCGGTTCACTGAACCTCTACTATTTACCAGCCAGGTTGCTTGTGCTAAATGTTTTTCCCAGTTTTTCAAAGATCCACCCCCCATGGCTTTGAGAGTGGTCTTCAACAAACCGTTGTAGCGTTCAATCTTCCCTGAAGCTGGTGCATAGTAGGGAATGTGGAATATCCACTCAATACCGTGCTCTTTTGCCCAGTTCTTTACAAGGTTGTTCTTGAAATGAGTTCCGTTGTCTGACTCGATCCTCTCCGGAGTTCCGTGTCTCCACAGGATTTGTCTCTCCAGACCAAGAATGGTGTTGCGTGCAGTTGCATGTGGAACTGGATAAGTTTCTAACCATCCAGTGTTTGCCTCTACCATAGTAAGCACGTATTGCTTACCAGAACGAGAACGTGGTAGAGTGATGTAGTCAATCTGCCAAGCTTCACCATACTTGTACTTGGACCATCTGTCACCATACCACAAGGGCTTAAGTCGTTTTGCCTGCTTAATCGCAGCACAAATGTCACAGTCATGGATGACTTGGGTGATAGCATCCATGGAAATGTCTATGGATCTGTCACGAGCCCATTGGTATGTTGCATCTCTGCCTTGATGTCCTGACGAATCGTGAGCCCACCGAGCTAAGAATATCTCACCTCGGTGTTTCCAGTCGAGATCAAGATTAGAGTCCATGTCTACTTGAGAAACTCTTGCAGCTAAATCTGCCTGATGGTTGTGTTGTTGTTCCTCAGTAGCTTTGCTCTTAGGAATGTGAGCATCGATGTGTCTTACTTTCACTGGAATTCTCTCGATTCGATCAGCAATGTCCTGCCACAGGTCGGCTGCCCAAATGGGTTTTCCTTTCCTCTGCCAACCACTCTTCTTCCAGTTCTTTAGCCAACCCCATAGAGCATTGGCTACCATCCATGAGTCGGTGTAGAGATAAAGCTTTGGCCATCTCTCACGTTCAGCCACGTCGAGAGCTAGCTGGACAGCTTTTACCTCTGCGAACTGACTGGATTCTCCTTCTCCATCTTTCGCTTCTGCAACTCGGCGTGTTGGACTCCACACTGCAGACTTCCACCTTCGCTTGTTCCCAACAAGACGACAGGAACCGTCTGTGAACAGAGCATATTTCTTTTCATCATCAGAAAGGTCATTGTAAGGAGGAGCTTCCTCAGCACGAGTTACTTTCTCCTCTGGAGGTTTAGCACAGTTGATGCCTTCAGGCCAACTTGAGATCACCTCCACTAGACCAGGTCTTTCAAGATTTCCCATTCGAGCTCTCTGTGTTATCAGAGCCATCCACTTAGACCAGGTTGAGTCTGTGGCATGATGTGGTGTGGATCCTTTGCCTTTGAACATCCAATTTAAAACTGGTAATCTGGGAGCTAAGAGAAGTTGTGATTCAGTTCCAATCACTTCAGAAGATGCTTTTACTCCTTCATAGGCAGCTAAAATTTCTTTCTCTGTTGGAGTATAATTAGCCTCTGAACCTCTGTAACCTCGACTCCAGAAACCAAGAGGTCGTCCACGTGTCTCACCTGGAGCTTTTTGCCACAAGCACCAGGTTGGACCATTGTCACTTGCAGCCGTGTACAAAATGTTCTTAATGTCTGGACCATCTCAGACAGGTCCCAGACCCATTGCTTGAATTACCTCTTGCTTTATCTGGTCAAAGGCTGCTTGTTGTTCAGGTCCCCAGTGGAAATGGTTTCTCTTTCGAGTCACATCATACAGAGGTTTCACAATCTGACTGTATCCAGGAATGTGTAGTCTCCAAAATCCCACTGTCCCCAAGAAACGTAGGGTCTCTTGCTTGTTTGTGGGACTTGCCATGGTAGAGACTCTATTTACCACATCCACTGGAATGTGTCGGCGTCCATCCTGCCACTTCACTCCTAGAAACTGAATTTCTGTGGTAGGTCCTTTCACCTTGTCTCGTTTGATGGCAAAACCTGCATTCAGAAGAATGTCAATGATTTTGTTACCTTTCTTGAAGACTTCCTCAGCAGTTTTACCCCAGACGATGATGTCATCGATGAACTGGATGTGTTCTGGAGCACCGCCTTTCTCCAGAGCATCGTGGATCACTGCATGACAGATGCTTGAGCTGTGGATCCAGCCCATTGGCAGCCTGTTGAAAGTGTACTGGATTCCTCTCCAGGTGAAAGCAAACTGAGGCCTGCATTCCTCTGCTATGGGAATAGAGAAAAATGCATTAGCAATGTCTATGGTAGCATACCATTTGGCCTCTTTGGATTCCAGCTCATACTGTAGCTCCATCATGTCTGGTACTGCTGCACTCATAGGTGGTGTCACTTCATTTAGGGCTCGGTAGTCTACTGTCAGACGCCAGTCTCCATTCTGCTTCCGCACAGGCCACACTGGACTGTTGAAAGGTGAATGAGTTTTGCTGATGACTTTCTGACTTTCCAACTGACGAATCAGATTCTGAATGGGCAACAAAGAGTCACGGTTGGTTCTGTATTGTCTGTGATGCACAGTCTGAGAAGCAACCGGCAATTTAATGTCCTGTATCTTATGTTGTCCCACAACTGCAGATTCATCAGAAAGTTCAGGTCTGGCAGATAGCTTCAATTTTTGTCCATCAATTTCTATTGAAGCTACTCCAAAAGCCCATTTGTAACCTCTAGGGTCTTTGAAACGCCCTTCTCTCAGAAAATCAATTCCCAAAATACAAGGTGCATCAGGTCCGGTCACAACTGTATGCTTCCTCCATTGTTTACCAGTTAAACTTATATTAACCTCTACCTTACTTAACTCTTGAGATCCACCAGTGACTCCCAGAATAGTTATAGACTCTGATCCCTGATAATTTGATGGTATTATGGTGCACTGAGCTCCTGTGTCAACCAAGGCCCTGTACTTCCGAAATTGTGAAGTGCCAGGCCACTGGATGTACACATCCCAATAGATTCTGTTATCTCTGTTATCCCTCTCCTCCCCCTGGCGGGAGGCAGGGCACCCCTAGTTATGGGGAACATGTGCACATGTGCATTGCACATATTGTGCAGGGTTATAACTTTGCATGTTATAACTGGAGCCACTGTTGGAGCCATAAGAGTCGTTCTGGGGAACTGTGGAAGGAACAGCTACCCTTCTGGTATTGCTATCTCGGGTTCTGCCACTTTGCAATTCCCTCAGTCTCCTGAAAAGATTAGAAGTTGGTTGGCCATCCCAGCGGTTCATGTTCTCACCAAACTGATCACGCAGAGTTATCCAAATAGTTCTACGTGATTGCCTTGGTGGTCTGTTTTGGAATGACCTGTTTTGGAATGTCCTGTTTTGGAATGACCTCCTTGGAGGACGTGTATTCCTCACAGATGAAACTTGTACCCACCTGGAGGAAGAATTGAAATTATCCTTCTGTGCCAATTGATATATGGAATCTTTTAACTCTCTTATGCAATTCTGAATATCACCAGACATCGTTTTGAAGGCCGAAACCAAAGAACCACGTGTCATGCTATCCTCCAATTGTCTCATTTGATCACTGAATTGGCCAACCGTAGGAGAAGCTCCACCATAACTTCTTGACACAATTCTGCTTGCCAGAATGTTTGCATAATTAGAAGGAGCAAGTTTGATGATCTTTTTAGCAAGACCAATACCCACAGGAATGTCATCAGGATTCAGAGTTTCATGTTCACCATAGAGTAGCTCTCTAACAGCAAATTCTCTCAAGCGCTTAATTCCCTCATCTATGGTAGTCCAGGGTTTAGGATTCCATGGAAGATCATCTCGGGAAGGGTATCTCAGGGCAACCGCTATTAAGAGGCGTATCCACAGATTAACCTTACCGAGAGCTTCGCCTAGATGTCTATCTATTCCATTGTCCCTTGAGAGAGTTCCTAACTGAGCTGCTGACTTGTCTCCAACTGTTAGAGCTGAAGCACCTGTATCATAACACCTACTAAGCCAAGCTAGAACTGGCTCCTTATCTGCCCTGGTGAAATCTTTACGGACATTTCGCAATTCCTCCCGTGGCGAAGAACAGTCCGTAATATCATCTTCCTCCTCATCTCCCTGAATTCTTTGCCCGTAAAATCCTGCTGTCATTCTCCTAAGGATCTCTTTAAGCTGAGAACCACCTTTGCCAGCTGCTTTCCTAGCTTCATCTCTATCCTGCTTTGATCTCACTAGGTTAGCTAGATCTTTAAAACAAACCTTCTCTTCCTCCTGAGCAGGATCTTTTAGAGTAGAGGGCCCCTCACCAGGATCAGTCTCCTCCTCTTCTTCTCCATCTTTGCCCTTTCCAGCTCTAGTCTTTAAAGGAGCCACCTTAACTGGAGCTGTGTTTGAATTTACAGCCACCTTAATGGAAGCTGACAGGTCCTGAGATAAATCAGCTGCTGGGGCAGTGACTTCCGGTCCCACCGAGGGAGTGGGTGGAAGTGACGTTGCTCCATTACTGGCCGACGGAGAAGAAGAAGGAGAAGGAGTAGGAGAAGGAGTAGGTGCCATGTTGATACCAGCCGATGCCCTTGGCTGCTTGCTAGAATCAGCAAAGTCATTTAGAGCTGCCTTACCAATTAACTTTTTAGCCTTCTTTTTAACTGACATGGGTTCTGCACAGTCCTCGTCACTAGATGACTCTGGGACTGATCGAGAGCCACGGCGTTTTCTTTTTGATCTAGTTTTAATAACAAAACAAGCTCTGGACACCTTTCTCTCTCGCCGTAAAGAAATCAGGAGATACACGATAATTATCACCAGCAGCAGAATTATAGACATGAAATAAATCACCTTTGGATCCCAGGCATCACCTAAAGTTACTGTCTCCTCAGGCGGAATCTTAAAACCCTTTATCTCAATTGGGAGAGTGGTGGAGGTAACATTCCTGTATCTCACTGGCCATAATAAATTAATACATTTTCCATACCATAATTTAACTCTATACATAACCCACATATAAATTGTCCGCACCAAATATTTACCCAGGTAATCCAAAATCAAACCCAAACAATATCTGTAAATCAAAGCCCCAAAAATTGAAAAGAATAATCGCTCCACAAACCACAATACCTTCATGTTTGCTAATTCAGCTGGAAAACACTAAATCAATCAAATAACAAATTAAACTAATTATCTGCCCCACGTTGGGCGCCAATAAAAAAAAATGTGGTGGGTGGAAGGGCAAGGCCAAGAAGCCTCCTCCCTTCCCCCTTGTAAAGTAAAAGGGAAAAAAAAATTGAAGGGAAAAGAAAAAAAACTCGCAAGCTGAATTAGCAAAGCAGTGGAGCTATATTTACAAAGCAATGTAGGGTTTGCAGGGGATTATTTACAAATTTACAATATCTACAATATATACAAAGATATACAACAGAGTAACACAGAAATGAGAGTAATCCCTCTCGGCAGAGAGGGGTCCCCCACCTCCGCTCTCCCCTCTCTCCCCCCCTTTCCCCAGAATGGGATAGAAAGAGAAAGGAAAGAGAGGAAAAAAAAGTTAGAAGCAGTTCGTGTTAATTGGAAAGGAGTTAGTATACAGGCCTGTTATCTGGTTTTCAAGGCCGAGGCCTTGGCAGAAAGCCCAGCACAGAAAGCTGCTGCACGGAGCAAAGACGGAAGCAAGACTGACAGAAAAGTCGTGGAAATGTCCAGTTCACTCCCAGTTCCGAAAAGTGCTTCCTCCCACTCGTCCAATGAAATTAGTTTAGATAATTCCTTCCGTTTACCAACTTCCGTCCACCATGTTCCCTTTCTTAAGGGGGCAACGTCAACCGGCCACAGATATGCAGGGGAATATATACAAATTTACAATATTTACAATATATACAAAGATATACAATAAAGTAACACAGAAATGAGACTTCCCCCCTCAGCAGAGGGGGTTCCCCACCTCCGCTCTCCCCTCTCTCCCCCCCTTTCCCCAGAGTAGGTCAGAAAAGAGAGAGAAAGAGAAAGAAAGAAGTTAAAAGCAGTTTTGTGTTAATTGGAAAGCAGTTAATACAGGCCTTATATCTTATTGGTTTCAAGGCCGAAGTCTTGGCAGAAAGCCCAGCACAGAAAGCTGCTGCCCAAAGAAGAGGCGGAAGCAAGACTGACAGAGAAGTGCTGGAATGCCCAGTTCACTCCCAGTTCAGAAGGTGCTTCCTCCCACTCTTCCAATGAAATTAGTTTAGATCCGTTCTTTTCGTTTATCAACTTCCGTCCACCATATTCCCTTTCTTAAGGGGACAGCGTCAACCGGCCACACAGCTAAAGTTAAATTTCTTTTTGGAATACACTGAATTTCACCATTCTCTTGCATTACCCAATAAGTGTGACCCGGACCTTCAGCTGAAACCACCCCTCGGACAGGTTTAGCCTCTCCTGAGGGTGAAAATACCCAAACAGTTTTACCCAACAGATTCTTTTCTCTAACAACAGGAACTCTATCACCTTCTACTTTCTGTAGCAGATCTGAATGTGCAGGTCCAGCTCGGTTCACTGAACCTCTGCTATTTACCAGCTAGGATGCTTGTGCTAAATGCTTTTCCCAGTTTTCCAAAGATCCACCTCCCATGGCTTTAAGAGTGGTCTTCAACAAACCGTTGTAGCATTCAATCTTCCCTGAAGCTGGTGCATAGTAGGGAATATGGAATATCCACTCAATACCGTGCTCTTTTGCCCAATTCTTTACAAGGTTGTTCTTGAAATGAGTTCCGTTGTCTGACTCAATCCTCTCTGGAGTTCCGTCTCTCCACAGGATCTGCCTCTCCAGAACGGGAATGGTGCTGTGTGCAGTTGCATGTGGAACTGGATAAGTTTCCAACCATCCAGTGTTTGCCTCTACCATAGTAAGCACGTATTGCTTACCAGAACGAGAACGTGACCACGAGATAATTGAATTCTCGATATTTGGTCAAGCCAAGAGGGGCAGCAAGAAGACCTCCACTCTGGACTTCCGGAATGCAGACTTCGGGTTACTCAAGGAACTAATTCAGAGGGTTCCTTGGGATAAAGCCCTAAAAAACAAAGGGGTCCAAGAGAGCTGGACCTACTTCAATGAAGAATTGTTGAAGGCTCAGGGACAGGCTGTGCCAATGTGCCGGAAGATGAGCCGCCGGGGCAGACGGCCAGCCTGGATGGTTCATGAACTTTTAATGGAACTGAGGGAAAAAAAGAGGGTGTATCACCTTTGGAAGAGAGGGGAGGCAACCCACAGAATGTTTAAGGATGTTGCTAGGTGTTGTAGGAAGAGAATTAGGGAGGCAAAAGCACACTTGGAGCTTAAACTGGCCTCTACTGTGAAGGACAACAAAAAGTCCTTCTATAAATACATTAATAGTAAGAGGAAGGGAAAGGACAACCTCCACTCCTAGGTGGACACGGAGGGGAACGTTGTAACAAAGGATGAGGAATAAACCTTTATTAGAATAAACCTTTATTAGAATAAACCAAACCTGGTTGGAAGAGACCTTCAAGATCATCGTGTCCAACCCATCAACCAATCCAACCCACCCAAACAGCTAACCCATGGCACCAAGCACCCCATCAAGTCTCCTTCTGAAAAGGCAGAGATACTTAACACCTTCTTTGCCTCAATTTTTACTAGAAGGACAGAACGTCTTCCTGACAGCTGGCCTGCAGAGCTGGCAGAAGGAGCCAGGGAGCTGCACAGTTTCCCTATGTTCCATGAGGAGGTGGTTGGAACTCTCCTCAGCAGCTTGGATCCCCACAAGTCCATGGGACCAGATGGGATTCATCCTAGGGTGCTGAGAGAGCTGGCAGATGAGCTGGCCAAGCCACTCTCCATCATTTTCCAGCAGTCCTGGCTCACTGGCGAGGTCCCAGAGGACTGGAAGCTGGCCAACGTGGTGCCCATCCATAAGAAGGGCCGGTTGGATGAGCCAGGGAATTATAGGCCTGTCAGCCTGACCTCAGTGCCAGGCAAGATCATGGAAACGCCATCTTTGAAACGCCCTTCCCTCAGAAAATCAATTCCCAAAATACAAGGTGCGTCAGGTCCGGTCACAACTGTATGCTTCCTCAATTGTTTACCAGTTAAACTTATATGAAACTGCAACTTACTTAACTCTTGAGATCCACCTGTGACTCCCAAAATAGTTATAGACTCTGATCCCTCATAACTTGATGGCATTATGGTGCTCTGAGCTCCTGTGTCAACCAAGGCCCTGTACTTCCGAAATTGTGAAGTGCTAGGCCACTGGATGTACACATCCCAATAGATTCTATTATCTCTGTTATCCCTCTCCTCCCACTGGCGGGAGGCAGGGCACACCTAGTTATGGGGAACATGCCCACATGTGCATTGAGCACAGTGTGCTGTGTTATAACTGGAGTCACTGTTGGAGCTACTAGAGTTGTTCTGGGGAACTGTGGAAGTCACAGCTACCCTTCTGGTATTGCTACCTCGGGTTCTGCCACTTTGCAATTCCCTCAGTCTCCTGAAAAGACTAGAAGTTGGTTGGTGTGTCCGGTTGACGCTGTCCCCTTAAGAAAGGGAATATGGTGGACGGAAGTTGGTAAACGGAAAAGAATAATCTAAACTATTTCATTGGTAAAGTGGGAGGAAGCACCTTCTGAACTGGGAGTGAGCTGGGACTATCCTGGGCACTCCGGCACCCTATCTTCAGTCTTGCTTCCGCCTCTTCTTCGTGCAGCAGCTCTGTCTTGTGCTGGGCTTTCTGCCAAGGCCTCAGCCTTGAAGTCCAGATACAGGCCGGTATTAACTCCCTTCCAATTAACACGAACTGCTTCTAACTTTTTTTTCCTCTCTTTTCTTTCTCTTTCTATCCCATTCTGGGGAAAGGGGCGGGAAGAGAGGGGAGAGCGGAGGTGGGGAACCCCTCTCTGTCCGAGGGGGGTTACTCTCATTTCTGTGTTACTCTGTTGTATATCTTTGTATATATTGTAGATATTGTAAATTTGTAAATATTCCCCTGCATTCCCTACATTGCTTTGTAAATATAGCTCCACTGCTTTGCTAATTCAGCTTGTGAGTTTTTTTTTCCTTTCCCTTCAATTTTTCTTTCCCTTTACTTTACAAGGGGGAAGGGAGGAGGCTTCTTGGCCTTACCCTTCCACCCACCACTTTTTTTTTATTGGCGTACCCAACGTGCGGCAGATAATTAGTTTAATTTATTACTTGATTGATTTAGTGTTTTCTAGCTGAATTAGCAAACGTGAAGGTATTGTGGCTTGTGGAGCGATTATTCTTTTCAATTTTGGGGGCTCTGGTTAACAGATATTGGTTGGGTTTGATTTTGGATTACCTGGGTAAATATTTGGTGCGGACAATTTATATGTGGGTTATGTATAGAGTTAGATTATGGTATGGAAAATGAATTAATTTCTTATGGCCAGTGAGATACAGGAATGCTACCTCCACCACTCTCCCAATTGAGATAAAGGGTTTTAAGATTCCGCCTGAGGAGACAGTAACTTTAGGTGATGCCTGGGATCCAAAGGTGATTTATGTGATGTGTATAATTCTGCTGCTGGTGATAACTAATGTGTTTTCTCTGTATTCCTTGTGGCGAGAGAAAAAGGTGTCCAGGGCGTGTTTTGTTATTAAAACTAGATCAAAAAGAAAACGCCGTGGTTCTCGATCAGTCCCAGAGTCATCTAGTGACGAGGACTGTGCAGAATCCGTGTCAGTCAAAAAGAAGGCTAAAAAGTTAATTGGTAAGGCAGCTCTAAATGACTTTTCTGCTGATTCTAGCAAGCAGCCAAGGGCATCGGCTGGTATCAACATGGCACCTACTCCTTCTCCCACTCCTTCTCCTCCTTCTTCTTCTCCGTCGGCCATTAACGGGGCAACGTCACTTCCACCCACTCCCTCGGTGGGACCGGAAGTCACTGCCCCAGCAGCTGATTTATCTCAGGACCTGTCAGCTTCCATTAAGGTGGCTGTAAATTCAAACACAGCTCCAGTTAAGGTGGCTCCTTTAAAGACTAGAGGTGGAAAGGGCAAAGATGGAGAAGAAGAGGAGTTGGAGACTGATCCTGGTGAGGGGCCCTCTACTCTAAAAGATCCTGCTCAGGAGGAAGAGAAGGTTTGTTTTAAAGATCTAGCTAACCTAGTGAGATCAAAGCAGGATAGAGATGAAGTTAGGAAGGCAGCTGGCAAAGGTGGTTCTCAGCTTAAAGAGATCCTTAGGAGAATGACAGCAGGATTATATGGACAAAGAATTCAGGGAGACGAGGAACAAGATGATATTTCAGACTGTTCTTCGCCCCGCGAGGAATTGCGAAATGTCCGTAAAGATTTCACCAGGGCAGATAAGGAGTCAGTTCTAGCTTGGCTTAGTAGGTGTTATGATACAGGTGCTTCAGCTCTAACAGTTGGAGACAAGTCAGCAGCTCAGTTAGGAACTCTCTCAAGGGACAATGGAATAGATAGACATCTAGGCGAAGCTCTCGGTAAGGTTAATCTGTGGATATGCCTTTTAATAGCGGTTGCCCTGAGATACCCTTCCCGAGATGATCTCCCATGGAATCCTAAACCCTGGACTACCATAGATGAGGGAATTAAGCGCTTGAGAGAATTTGCTGTTAGAGAGCTACTCTATGGTGAACATGAAACTCTGAATCCTGATAACATTCCTGTGGGTATTGGTCTTGCTAAAAAGATCATCAAACTTGCTCCTTCTAATTATGCAAACATTCTGGCAAGCAGAATTGTGTCAAGAAGTTATGGTGGAGCTTCTCCTACGGTTGGCCAATTCAGTGATCAAATGAGACAATTGGAGGATAGCATGACACGTGTTTCTTTGGTTTCAGCCATAGAAACTCTGTCTAGAAAAATTGAGAATTGCATGAAGGATCTGAAAGATTCCATATACCAATTGGCACAGAGGGATAATTTCAATTCTTCCTCCAGGTGGATACAAGTTTCATCTGTGAGGAATACACGTCCTCCAAGGAGGTCATTCCAAAACAGGTCATTCCAAAACAGGTCATTCCAAAACAGACCACCAAGGCAATCATGTAGAACTATTTGGATAACTCTGCGTGATCAGTTTGGTGAGAACATGAACCGCTGGGATGGCCAACAAACTTCTAATCTTTTCAGGAGACTGAGGGAATTGCAAAGTGGCAGAACACAAGATAGCAATACCAGAAGGCTAGCTGTTGCTTCCACAGTTCCCCAGAATGACTCTTATGGCTCCAACAGTGGCTCCAGTTATAACATGCAAAGTTATAACCCTGCAAACTATGTGCAATGCACATGTGCGCTTGTTCCCCATAACTAGGGGTGCCCTGCCTCCCGCCAGGGGGAGGAGAGGGATAACAGAGATAATAGAATCTATTGGGATGTGTACATCCAGTGGCCTGGCACTTCGCAATTTTGGAAGTACAGGGCCTTGGTTGACACAGGAGCTCAGTGCACCATAATACCATCAAATTATCAGGGATCAGAGTCTATAACTATTCTGGGAGTCACTGCTGGATCTCAAGAGTTAAGTAAGGTAGAGGTTAATATATGTCTGACTGGTAGACAATGGAGGAAGCATACAGTTGTGACCGGACCTGATGCACCATGTATTTTGGGAATTGATTTTCTGAGAGAAGGGCGTTTCAAAGACCCTAGAGGTTACAAATGGGCTTTTGGAGTAGCTTCTATAGAAATTGATGGACAAAAATTGAAGCTATCTGCCAGACCCGAACTTTCTGATGAATCTGCAGCTGTGGGACAACATAAGATACAGGACATTAAATTGCCGGTTGCTTCTCAGACTGTGCATCACAGACAATACAGAACCAACCGTGACTCTTTGTTGCCCATTCAGAATCTGATTCGTCAGTTGGAGAGTCAAAAAGTCGTCAGCAAAACTCATTCACCTTTGAACAGTCCAGTGTGGCCTGTGCGGAAGCAGAAGGGAGACTGGCGTCTGACAGTAGACTATCGAGCCCTAAATGAAGTGACACCACCTATGAGTGCAGCAGTACCAGACATGATGGAGCTACAGTATGAGCTGGAATCCAAAGAGGCCAAATGGTATGCTACCATAGACATTGCTAATGCATTTTTCTCTGTTCCCATAGCAGAGGAATGCAGGCCTCAGTTTGCTTTCACCTGGAGAGGAATCCAGTACACTTTCAACAGACTGCCAATGGGCTGGATCCACAGCTCAAGCATCTGTCATGCAGTGATCCACGATGCTCTGGAGAAAGGCGGCGCTCCAGAACACATCCAGTTCATCGATGATATCATCGTCTGGGGTAAAACTGCTGAGGAAGTTTTCGAGAAAGGTAACAAAATCATTGACATTCTTCTGAATGCAGGTTTTGCCATCAAGCGAGACAAGGTGAAAGGACCTACCACAGAGATTCAATTTCCAGGAGTGCGGTGGCAAGATGGACGTCGACACATTCCAGTGGATGTGTTAAATAGAGTCTCTACCATGGCAAGTCCCACAAACAAACAAGAGACCCTTAGTTTCTTGGGGATAGTGGGATTTTGGAGACTGCACATTCCTGGATAT
The DNA here is from genome assembly GCF_026170545.1 of Melanerpes formicivorus. Classification (NCBI taxonomy): domain Eukaryota; kingdom Metazoa; phylum Chordata; class Aves; order Piciformes; family Picidae; genus Melanerpes; species Melanerpes formicivorus. The sequence continues at coordinate 2,476,964 of NW_027142409.1, forward strand.
AGTCAGATTGTGAAACCTCTGTATGATGTGACTCGAAAGAGAAACCATTTCCACTGGGGACCTGAGCAACAAGCAGCCTTTGACCAGATAAAGCAAGAGGTAATTCAAGCAATGGGTCTGGGACCTGTCCGAGATGGTCCAGACATTAAGAACATTTTGTACACGGCTGCAAGTGACAATGGTCCAACCTGGTGCTTGTGGCAAAAAGCTCCAGGTGAGACACGTGGACGACCTCTTGGTTTCTGGAGTCGAGGTTACAGAGGTTCAGAGGCTAATTATACTCCAACAGAGAAAGAAATTTTAGCTGCCTATGAAGGAGTGAAAGCATCTTCTGAAGTAATTGGAACTGAATCACAACTTATTCTAGCTCCCAGATTACCAGTTTTGAATTGGATGTTCAAAGGCAAAGGATCCACACCACATCATGCCACAGACTCAACATGGTCCAAGTGGATGGCTCTGATAACACAGAGAGCTCGAATGGGAAATCTTGAAAGACCTGGTCTAGTGGAGGTGATCTCAAGTTGGCCTGAAGGTATCGACTGTGCCAAACCTCCAGAGGAGAAAGTAACTCGTGCTGAGGAAGCTCCTCCTTACAATGACCTTTCTGATGATGAAAAGAAATATGCTTTGTTCACAGACGGTTCCTGTCGTCTTGTTGGGAACAAGCGAAGGTGGAAGTCTGCAGTGTGGAGTCCAACACGCCGAGTTGCAGAGGCAAAAGATGGAGAAGGAGAATCCAGTCAGTTCGCAGAGGTAAAAGCTGTCCAGCTAGCTCTCGACGTGGCTGAACGTGAGAGATGGCCAAAGCTTTATCTCTACACCGACTCATGGATGGTAGCCAATGCTCTATGGGGTTGGCTAAAGAACTGGAAGAAGAGTGGTTGGCAGAGGAAAGGAAAACCCATTTGGGCAGCCAACCTATGGCAGGACATTGCTGATCGAATCGAGAGAATTCCAGTGAAAGTGAGACACATCGATGCTCACATTCCTAAGAGCAAAGCTACTAAGGAACAGCAACACAACCATCAGGCAGATCTAGCTGCAAGAGTTTCTCAAGTAGATATGGGCTCTAATCTTGATCTCGACTGGAAACACCGAGGTGAGATATTCTCAGCTCAGTGGGCTCATGATTCATCAGGACATCAAGGCAGAGATGCAACATACCAATGGGCTCGTGACAGATCCATAGACATTTCCTTGGATGCTATCACACAAGTCATCCATGACTGTGACATTTGTGCTGCTATTAAGCAGGCAGAATGACTTAAGCCCTTGTGGTATGGTGACAGATGGTCTAAGTACAAGTATGGTGAAGCTTGGCAGATTGACTACATCACTCTACCACGTTCTCGTTCTGGTAAGCAATACGTGCTTACTATGGTAGAGGCAAACACTGGATGGTTGGAAACTTCTCCAGTTCCACATGCAACTGCACGCAACACCATTCTCGGTCTGGAGAGACACATCCTGTGGAGACACGGAACTCCAGAGAGGATTGAGTCAGACAACGGAACTCATTTCAAGAACAACCTTGTAAAGAACTGGGCAAAAGAGCACGGTATTGAGTGGATATTCCATATTCCCTACTATGCACCAGCTTCAGGGAAGATTGAACGCTACAACGGTTTGTTGAAGACCACTCTTAAAGCCATGGGAGGTGGATCTTTGAAAAACTGGGAAAAACATTTAGCAAAAGCAACCTGGCTGGTAAATAGTAGAGGTTCAGTGAACCGAGCTGGACCTGCACATTCAGATTTGCTACATAAAGTAGAAGGTGATAGAGTTCCTGTTGTTAGAGAAAAGAATCTGTTAGGTAAAACTATTTGGGTATTTTCACCCTCAGGAGAGGCTAAACCTGTCCGAGGGGTGGTTTCAGCTGAAGGTCCTGGTCGCACTTATTGGGTAATGCAAGAGAATGGTGAAATTCAGTGTATTCCACAAAGAAATTTAACTTTAGCTGAAAGAGGTTAATTTCAAACTGTTGTACAGCTACATCGCGTCCAAAGGAAGAATCAACGAGGAATCTACGGTGCACGAACCCTGAGATCCCTGAGAGCCCTGAGTCAACTAAGAGACCCTGAAAATCCCTGTTTCCCTTTTCTTTGCTTCATCAGTGAAGAAATGAACTGTTTTCCATTTTTCTCATTTTCTGATTTTCTTGGACTTTTGAATCATCTACATCTGAGCATAGCCGGAATGGACTATGAACTTTGCTCACGAACTGTAAATATCGTTTTGGATTGGATGGACGGTATGAACAGCCAATGAAATTGTTTAGAAGGGGTGGACTGTGGCCGGTTGACGCTGTCCCCTTAAGAAAGGGAATATGGTGGACGGAAGTTGGTAAACGGAAAAGAATAATCTAAACTATTTCATTGGTAAAGTGGGAGGAAGCACCTTCTGAACTGGGTGTGAGCGGGGACTATCCTGGGCACTCCGGCACCCTATCTTCAGTCTTGCTTCCGCCTCTTCTTCGTGCAGCAGCTCTGTCTTGTGCTGGGCTTTCTGCCAAGGCCTCGGCCTTGAAGTCCAGATACAGGCCGGTATTAACTCCCTTCCAGTTAACATGAACTGCTTCTAACTTTTTTTTCCTCTCTTTTCTTTCTCTTTCTACCCCATTCTGGGGAAAGGGGGGGGAAGAGAGGGGAGAGCGGAGGTGGGGAACCCTCTCTGTCCGAGGGGGGTTACTCTCATTTCTGTGTTACTCTGTTGTATATCTTTGTATATATTGTAGATATTGTAAATTTGTAAATATTCCCCTGCATACCCTACATTGCTTTGTAAATACAGCTCCACTGCTTTGCTAATTCAGCTTGTGAGTTTTTTTTTCCTTTCCCTTCAATTTTTCTTTCCCTTTACTTTACAAGGGGGAAGGGAGGAGGCTTCTTGGCCTTACCCTTCCACCCACCACAGTTGGCCATCCCACCAGTTCATGTTTTCACCAAATTGATCACGCAGAGGTATCCAAATCGTTCTACGTGACTGCCTTGGTGGTCTGTTTTGGAATGACCTGTTTTGGAATGACCTCCTTGGAAGACGTGTATTCCTCACAGATGAAACTTGTATCCACCTAGAGGGAGAATTTAAATTATCCCTTTGTGCCAATTGGGATATGGAATCTTTCAGATCCTTCATGCAACTATCAATTTTTGCAGACAGAGTTCCAATGGCTGAAACCAAAGAAACATGTGTCATGCTATCCTCCAATTGTCTCATTTGATCACTGAATTGGCCAACCGTAGGAGAAGCTCCACAATAACTTCTTGACACAATTCTGCTTGCCAGAATGTTAGCATAATTAGAAGGAGCAAGTTTGATGATGTTTTTAGCAAGACCAGTTCCCACAGGAATGTCGTTAGGATTCAGAGTTTCATGTTCACCATAGAGTATCTCTCTAACAGCAAATTCTCTCAAGTGCTTAATTCCCTCATCTATGGTAGTCCAGGGTTAAGGATTCCATGGAAGATCATCTCGGGAAGGGTATCTCAGGGCAACCGCCATTAAAAGGTGTATCCACAGATTAGCCTTACCGAGAACCCTGCCTAGAAGTCTATCTATTTGTGACCGTTTGAGGCTGTCCCCTTAAGAAAGGGAATATGGTGGTCGGATGTTTGTAAATGAAAAGACGGATCTAAACTAATTTCATTGGTAGATTGGGAGGAAGCACCTTCTGAACTGGGAGTGCAGCAGAGTATCCTGGGCATTCCTTCACTTTTCTGGTCAGTCTGTCTTCCCGTCCTCTAGTGGCTTGCAGCTCACAGCTCCTGGGCTTTCAGCCAAGCCTGACCTTGAAACTGATAAACTGCAAGGCCTGTACTAACCGCTTTCCAATTAACACATAACTGCTTTTAATTTTTTTTCTCTTTTCTCTCTTTCTACCCCTCTCTGGGGAAAGGGGGAGAGAAGGGGGAACAGAGGTGGGGAACCCCCTCAGCAGAGGGGGGAATTCTCATTTCTGTGCTACTTTCTTGTATATTTCTGTATATATAGATAATACAGTAAATTGTGCATATATTCCCCTGCATATCCTATATTGCTTTGTAAATATACAGCACCCCCTGCTTTGCTAATTCAGCTGTGAGTTTTTCTTTCTTCCTTTCCAGGGGGAGGAGAAGGCGCCGGCCATTCCCTTCCAACCCTACGACATTCTTTTTTTTCTTGGCTTACCCAACGTGCGGCAGGTAATTTGCTTAATTTATTACTTGATTGATTTAGTGTTTTCTAGCTGAATTAGCAAACATGAAGGTGTTGTGGTTTGTAGAGCAACTATTCTTTTCAATTTTTGGGGCTCTGGTTTACAGATATTGTTTGGGTTTGATTTTGGATTACGTGCGTAAATATTTGGTGCGGACAATTTATATGTGGGTTATGTATAGAGTTAGATTATGATATGGAAAATGCGTGGATTTCTTATGGCCAGCGAGATACAGGAATGTTACCTCCACCACTCTCCCAATTGAGATAAAGGGTTTTAAGATTTCGCCGGAGGAGAGAGTAACTTTAGGCGACGGCTGGGATCCAAAGGTGATTTATGTGATGTGTATAATTCTGCTGCTGGTGATAACTAATGTGTATTTGTTGTATTCTTTGCGGCGAGAGAGAAAGATATGCAGAGCTTGTTTTGTTATTAAAACTAGATCAAAGAGAAAACGCCGTGGCTCTGGATCAGTCCCAGAGACATCTAGTGATGAGGAGTGTGGACAATCTGTGTCAGTTAAAAAGAAAGCTAAGAAGTTAATTGGAAAGGTTGCTCTAAATGACTCTGCTGCAGATTCTGGCAAGCTGCCAAGGGCAGCGGCTGGTATCAACATGGCGCCTACTCCTTCTCCTCCTCCTTCTTCTTCGTCGGCCATTAACGGAGCAACGCCACTTCCGCCCACTCCCTCGGTGGGACCGGAAGTCACTGCCCCAGCAGCAGATTTATCTCAGGACCTGTCAGCTTCTAGTAAGGTGGATGTAAATTCAAGCATAGCTCCAGTTAAGGTGGCAGTTTTAAAGACTAGAAGTGGAAAGACCAACGCTGATGGAGAAGAAGAGCTGGAGACTGATCCTGGTGAGGGGCCCTCTACTCTAAGAAATCCTGCTGAGGAGGAAGAGAAGATTTGTTTTAAAGATCTTAATAAACTAGTGAGAGCAAAGCAGGAGAGAGGTGTAGCTAGTATAGGAGCTTGCAATAGTGGTTCTCAGCTTAAAGAGATCCTTGAGAAAATGACAGGAGGATTATTAGGGCAACCAGTTGGTGAAGAAGAGGAACAAGATAACATAACTGACTGATCCTCGCTGCGTAAGGAATTGAGAAATGTCCGTAAAGATTACACCAGGGCAGATAAGGAGCCAGTTCTAGCTTGGCTTAGTAGGTGTTATGATACAGGTGCTCCAGCTCTAACAGTTGGAGACAAGTCAGCATCTCAGTTAGGAACTCTCTCAAGGGATAATGGAATAGATAGACATCTAGGCAGGGCTCTCGGTAAGGTTAATCTGTGGATACGCCTTTTAATGGCGGTTGCCCTGAGATACCCTTCCCGAGATGATCTTCCATGGAATCCTAAACCCTGCACAACCATAGATGAGGGAATTAAGCGCTTGAGAGAATTTGCTGTTAGAGAGCTACTCTATGGTGAACATGAAACTCTGAATCCTGACGACATTCCTGTGGGTATTGGTCTTGCTAAAACGATCATCAAACTTGCTCCTTCTAATTATGCAACCATTCAGTGATCAAATGAGACAATTGGAGGATACCATGACACGCGTTTCTTTGGTTTCGGCCATTAAAACTATGTCTGGTGATATACAGAATTGCATAAGAGAGTTGAAGGATGAATTTAAAAATTCCATATCCCAATTGGCACAAAGAGATAATTCTAATTCTTCCTCCAGGTGGATACAAGTTTCATCTGTGAGGAATACACATCCTCCAAGGAGGTCATTCCAAAACAGGTCATTCCAAAACAGACCACCGAGGCAGTCACGTAGAACTATTTGGATAACTCTGCGTGATCAGTTTGCTGAAAACATGAACCGGTGGGATGGCCAACCAACTTCTAATTTTTTCAGGAGACTGAGGGAATTGCAAAGTGGCAGAACCCGAGGTAGCAATACCAGAAGGGTAGCTGTTACTTCCACAGTTCTCCAGAACAATTCTAGTAGCTCCAACAGTGGCTACAGTTATAACATGCAAGGCTATAACACTGCACACTGTGCGCAATGCACATGTGGGCATGTTCCCCATAACTAGGTGTGCCCTGCCTCCCGCCAGGGGGAGGAGAGGGATAACAGAGATAATAGAATCTATTGGGATGTGTACATCCAGTGGCCTGGCACTTCACAATTTCGGAAGTACAGGGCCTTGGTTGACACAGGAGCTCAGTGCACCATAATGCCATCAAATTATCAGGGATCAGAGTCTATAACTATTTTGGGAGTCACTGGTGGACCTCACGAGTTAAGTAAGGTGGAGGTAAATATAAGTTTATCTGGTAAACAATGGAGGAAGCATACATACAGGGCTTTAAACTAGGTCTGAAGGGGGTGGGTGAGGCAATCGGTCTCTCTGCAGAGGAAAGAGTAGGGCACAAGGTAGGGTCAGTTGAGAAGTCAGGAACCCAGCTGTGATGCATGTACACCAATGCACGCAGCCTGGGCAACAAGCAAGAGGAGTTGGAGGTCCTGATCCATCAGGGCGACTATGATGTAGTTGCCATCTCAGAAACTTGGTGGGACAACACCCACGATTGGAGTGCTACAATGGGGGGTTACAGGCTCTTTTGGATAGACAGGCGAGGGAGAAGAGGAGGAGGGCTGGCTCTGTATATTAGGGAGTCACTCTCTGCCACACAACTTGAGGTGGAAGATGAGGGAGTTGAGAGCCTGTGGGTTAAAATCAGAGGACAGCCCAACAAATCTGACATCCTGATTGGAATCTGTTACAGACCACCCAAGCAGGATGAGGAAGATGATGAAGTATTCTACAAGCAGCTGGAGGCCGTCTCAAGATCATCAGATTTTGTCCTTGTTGGCGACTTCAACCTCACAGATATCTGCTGGGAACTTAATTCAGCAGAGAGGAGGCAGTCCAGAAGATTCCTGGAGTGAATGGAGGACTGCTTCCTGACACAGCTGTTAAGCGAGCCTACCAGGGGACAGGCTCTGCTTGACCTGATGTTCTCCAATAGGGAAGGGCTGGTGGGAGACGTGATCGTGGGAGGCCGCCTAGGGTTCAATGACCACGAGATATTGAAGTTTTCAATGTGCAGGGAGATGGGGAGGAGCACCAACGGAACCTTCACCTTGGACTTCTGAAGGGCGAACTTCAGCCTATTTAAGAAACTTGTTTGTAAAGTCCCCTGGGTACCAGCCCTCATGAACCAAGGGGTTCAGGAGGGTTGGACCTACTTTGAACAGGAGCTCTTGAAGGCACAGGAACTGGCAGTTCCCACATGCCGAAAGGCAAGCTGGCGGGGAAGGCGACGAGCCTGGATGAGCAAGCAGCTCCTGGAGGATTTAAGGGGGAAGAAGAGGCTGTATCACCTTTGTAAAGAGAGGAAGGCTTCTCAAGGTATGTTCAAGGAAGCTGTTAGATTATGTAGGAATAAAAATAGGGAGGCAAAGGCCCAGCTGGAACTGAAGCTGGCCACCTCAGTCAAAGATAATAAAAAGCATTTTTATTATTTATATTAATAATAAGAAGAAGGGCAGAAAGAACCTGCACTCCCTAGTGGACCTAGAGGGGAACATGGTGACCGAAGATGAGGAAAAGGCTGAGGTCCTGAACACCTTCTTTGCCTCAATTTTTAACAGCAAGGCAGGAGGAGTTCAGGACGAGTGGCCTCCTGAGCTGGGCGATGGGGTTGGGGAGCAGTGTAATGCCCCAGTAATCCATGAGGAATTAGTTCGGGACCTGCTGAGCCACTTGGATAATCACAAGTCCATGGGACCAGATGGGATCCATCCTAGGGTGCTGAGAGAGCTGGTAGATGTGCTGGCTAGGCCACTCTCCATCATTTTCCCCCAGTCCTGGCTCACCGGTGATGTCCCAGATGACTGGAAACTGGCTAATGTGGTCCCCATCCATAAGAAAGGTCGGATGGAGGAACCTGGAAACTACAGGCCAGTCAGCCTGACCTCAGTGCCAGGGAAAGTGATGGAGCAGATTATCCTGGTGGCAATATCTGCACACCTGAAGGATGGCCAAGGGCTCAGGTCCAGCCAGCATGGATTTAGGAAGGGCAGATCCTGCCTCTCCAACCTGAACTCCTTCTATGATCAGGTGACCCGTCTGGTGGACGCAGGGACGCCTGTGGATATGGTCTACCTGGACTTCAGCAAGGCCTTTGACACCGTCCCCCACAGCAAACTGCTGCTTAAGCTGTCAGCTCGTGGCTTGGACCATTACACTCTGTGCTGGGTTAGGAACTGGCTGGAGCGCTGGGCCCAGAGAGTGGTAGTGAACGATGCCACATCCAGCTGGCGGCCAGTCACTAGTGGTGTCCCCCAGGGATCAGTGCTGGGCCCCGTCCTCTTCAAAATCTTCATTGATGATCTGGATGAGGGGGTCGAGTCTGTCATCAGCAAGTTTGCAGATGACACCAAGTTAGGGGTAGATGTTAGTCAGTTAGAGGGTAGAAAGGCTCTGCAGAGGGACCTCGACCGACTGGACAGATGGGCAGAGTCCAATGGGATGGCTTTCAACAAGTCCAAGTGCCGAGTGCTTCACTTTGGCTATGGCAGTCCCATGCAGAGCTACAGGCTGGGGTCGGAGTGGCTGGAGAGCTCCCAAACAGAGAGGGACCTGGGGGTGCTGATCGACAGCCACCTGAATATGAGCCAGCAGTGTACCCAGGTGGCCAGGAGGGCCAATGGCATCCTGGCCTGCATTAGGAATAGTGTGGCCAGCAGGAGCAGGGAGGTCATTGTGCCCCTGTACTCTGCTTTGGTTAGGCCGCACCTTGAGTACTATGTCCAGTTCTGGGCCCCTCAGTTTAAGAAGGATATTGAGACACTTGAATGTGTCCAGAGAAGGGCAACAAGGCTGGTGAGAGGCCTTGAACACAAGCCCTATGAGGAGAGGCTGAGGGAGCTGGGATTGTTTAGCCTGGAGAAGAGGAGGCTCAGGGGTGACCTCATTGCCCTCTACAACTACCTGAAAGGTGGTTGTAGCCAGGAAGGGGTTGGCCTCTTCTCCCAGCCAACCAGCACCAGAACAAGGGGACACAGTCTCAAGCTGTGCCAGGGGAGGTTTAGACTTGAGGTGAGGAGGAAATTCTTCACCGAGCGAGTCATTCGTCATTGGAACGGGTTGCCCAGGGAGGTGGTTGAGTCATCGTCCCTGGAGGCGTTCAAGAGGGGATTGGATGTGGCACTTGGTGCCATGGTCTAGTCATGGGGTCTGTGTTGATAGGTTGGACTCGATGATCCTCGAGGTCCTTTCCAACCTAAGTTATACTGTGATACTGTGATACAGTTGTGACCAGACCTGATGCACCTTGTATTTTGGGAATTGATTTTCTGAGAGAAGCGCATTTCAAAGACCCTAGAGGTTATAAATGGGCTTTTGGAGTAGCTTCTACAGAAATTGATGGACAAAAATTGAAGCTGTCTGCTAGACCTGAGCTTTCTGATGAATCTGCAGTTGTGGGACAACATAAGATACAGGACATTAAATTGCCGGTTGCTTTTCAGACTGTGCATCACAGACAATACAGAACCAACCGTGACTCTTTGTTGCCCATTCAGAATCTGATTCGTCAGTTGGAGAGTCAGAAAGTCATCAGCAAAACTCATTCACCCTTCAACAGTCCAGTGTGGCCTGTGCGGAAGCAGAATGGAGACTGGCGTCTGACAGTAGACTACCGAGCCCTAAATGAAGTGCACCACCTATGAGTGCAGCAGTACAAGACATGATGAAACTTCAGTATGAGCTGGAATCCAAGGAGGCCAGATGGTATGCTACCATAGACATTGCTAATGCCTTTTTCTCTATTCCCATAGCAGAGGAATGCAGGCCTCAGTTTGCTTTCACATGCAGAGGAATCCAGAATACTTCCAACAGACTGCCAGTAGGCTGGATCCACAGCTCAAGCATCTGTCATGCAGTGATCCACGATGCTCTGAAGAAAGGCGGTGCCCCAGAACACATCCAGTTCATCGACTGGAGTTTATCTCGTTTGATGGCAAAACCTGCATTCAGAAGAATGTCAATGATTTTGTTACCTTTCTCAAAGACTTCTTCGGCAGTTTTACCCCAGACGATGATATCATCGATGAACTGGATGTGTTCTGGAGCACCGCCTTTCTCCAGAGCATCGTGGATCACTGCATGACAGATGCTTGAGCCGTGGATCCAGCCCATTGGCAATCTGTTGAAAGTGTACTGGATTCCTCTCCAGGTGAAAGCAAACTGAGGCCTGCATTCCTCTGCTATGGGAATAGAGAAAAAGGCATTAGCAATGTCTATGGTAGCATACCATTTGGCCTCTTTGGATTCCAGCACATACTGTAGTTCCATCATGTCTGGTACTGCTGCACTCATAGGTGGTGTCACTTCATTCAGGGCTCGGTAGTCCACTGTCAGACGCCAGTCTCCCTTCTGCTTCCGCACAGGCCACACTGGACTGTTGAAAGGTGAATGCGTTTTGCTGACGACTTTCTGACTCTCCAACTGACGAGTCAGATTCTGAATGGGCAACAAAGAGTCACGGTTGGTTCTGTATTGTCTATGATGCACAGTCTCAGAAGCAACTGGCAATTTAATGTCCTGTATCTTGTGTTATCCCACAATTTTTGACCATCAATTTCTATAGAAGCTACTCCAAAAGCCCATTTGTAACCTCTAGGGTCTTTGAAATGCCCTTCTCTCAGAAAATCAATTCCCAAAATACAAGGTGCATCAGGTCCGGTCACAACTGTATGCTTCCTCCATTGTTTACCAGTTAAACTTATATTAACCTCCACTTTACTTAACTCTTGAGATCCAGCAGTGACTCCCAGAATAGTTATAGAGTCTGATCCCTGATAATTTGATGGCATTATGGTGCACTGAGCTCCTGTGTCAACCAAGGCCCTGTACTTCCGAAATTGTGAAGCGCCAGGCCACTGGATGTACACATCCCAATAGATTCTATTATCTCTGTTATCCCTCTCTTCCCCCTGGCGGGAGGCAGGGCACCCCTAGTTATGGGGAACATGCGTACATGTGCGTTGCACATAGTGGGCAGGGTTATAACTTTGCATGTTATAACTGGAGTCACTCTTGGAGCTACTAGAGTTGTTCTGGGGAACTGTGGAAGTGACAGCTACCCTTATGGAATTTCTGCCTTGGGTTCTGCCACTTTGCAATTCCCTCAGTCTCCTGAAAAGATTAGAAGTTGGTTGGCCATCACAGCAGTTCATGTTCTCACCAAACTGATCATGCAGAGTTATCCAAATTGTTCTACGTGATAGCCTTGGTGGTCTGTTTTGGAATGACCTGTTTTGGAATGACCTCCTTGGAGGACGTTTATTCCTCACAGATGAAACTTGTATCCACCTGGAGGGAGAATTGAAATTATCCTTCTGTGCCAATTGGGATATGGAATTTCTAAATTCCTCCTTGAACTCTCTTATGCATTTCTGTATATCTCCAGACATACTTTTAATGGCCGAAACCAAAGAAACACGTGTCATGCTATCCTCTAATTGTCTCATTTGATCACTGAATTGGCCAACCGTAGGAGAAGCTCCACCATAATTTCTTGACACAATTCTGCTTGCCAGAATGTTAGCATAATTAGAAGGAGCGAGTTTGATGATCTTTTTAGCAAGACCAACACCCACAGGAATGTCGTCAGGATTCAGAGTTTCATGTTCACCATAGAGCAGCTCTCTAACAGCAAATTCTCTCAAGCGCTTAATTCCTTCATCTATGGTCGTCCAGGGTTTAGGATTCCATGGAAGATCATCTCGGGAAGGGTATCTCAGGGCAACCGCCATTAAAAGGCGTATCCACAGATTAACCTTACCGAGAGCTCTGCCTAGATGTCTATCTATTCCATTATCCCTTGAGGGAGTTCCTGACTGAGCTGCTGACTTGTCTCCAACTGTTAGAGCTGGAGCACCTGTATCATAACACCTACTAAGCCAATCTAGAACTGGCTCCTTATCTGCCCTGGTGAAATCTTTACGGACATTTCGCAATTCCTCCTCCCTCCCCCCTGTAAAGTAAAGGGAAAGAAAATTGAAGGGAAAGGGAAAAAAACCTCACAGCTGAATTAGCAAAGCAGTGGAGCTATATATTTACAAAGCAATGTAGGATATGCAGGGGAATATATACAAATTTACAATATTTACAATATATACAAAGATATGCAACAAAGTAACACAGAAATGAGTATCCCCCCCCCTGCTGAGGGGGTTCCCCACCTCCGCTCTCCCCCTTTCTCCCCCTTTTCCCCAGAGCGGGTTAGAAAGAGAGAGAAAGAGAAAAAAGTTAGAAGCAGTGTTAATTGGAAAGCAGTTAATACAGGCCTTATCAGGTTTGTCAGTTTGAAGGCCAAAGCCTTGGGCAAAAGCCCAACACAGAAAGCTGCTGTCCTGCAGAGGAGCGGAAGCAAGACTGAAGATAAAGTGCTGGAATGCCCAGGATACCCTCCTGGGCTCCCAGTTCAGAAGGTGCTTCCTCCCACTTTACCAATGAAATTAGTTTAGATTGTTCTTTTAATTTACCAACTTCCATCCACCATATTCCCTTTCTTAAGGGCATAGCCTCAAACGGTCACACTTATGAACTGTAAATATTGTTTTGGATTGGATGGACAGTATGAACAGCCAATGAAATTGTTTGTAAGGAGTGGACTGTGACCGTTTGAAGCTTTCCCCTTAAGAAAGGGAATATGGTGGTCGGATGTTTGTAAACGTAAAGACGGCTCTAAACTAATTTCATTGGTAGATTGGGAGGAAGCACCTTCTGAACTGGGAGTGCAGCAGAGTATCCTGGGAATTCCTTCACTTTTCTGGTCAGTCTGTCTTCCCCTCCTCCAGTGGCTTGGAGCTCGCAGCTCCTGGGCTTTTGGCCAAGCCTGACCTTGAAACTGATAAACTGCAAGGCCTGTACTAACCGCTTTCCAATTAACACATAACTGCTTTTAATTTTTTTTCTCTTTTCTCTCTTTCTAACCCTCTCTGGGAAAAGGGGGAGAGAAGGGGGAACAGAGGTGGGGAACCCCTTCAGCAGAGGGGGATCTCTCATTTCTGTGCTACTTTGTTGTATATTTCTGTATATATTGTTAATACTGTAAATTCTGTATGTATTCCCCTGCGTATCCTATATTGCTTTGTAAATATACAGCACCCCCTGCTTTGCTAATTCAGATGTGATTTTTTTTTTTTCTTCCTTTCCGGGGGTAGGAGAAGGCGCCAGCCTTTCCCTTCCAACCCTCCGTCACTATTCCATTATCCCTCGAGAGTGTTCCTAACTGAGGTGCTGACTTGTCTCCAACTATTAGAGCCAGAGCACCTGTATCATAACACCTACTAAGCCAAGCCAGAACTGGCTCCTTATCTGCCCTGGTGTAATCTTTACGGACACTTCGTAATTCTTCCCTTGGAGAGGAACAGTCTGAAATGTCATCTGACTACTCCTCTTCCTCAACTTGTTGTCCTAATAGTCCTGCTGCCATTTGCTCAAGGATCTATTTAAGCTGAGGATCACCTCTGCCAGTTCCTGTCCTAGCTGCATCTCTATCCTGTTTTGCTCTCACTAAGTCAGCTAGATCTTTAAAACAAATCTTCTCTTCCTCCTCAACAGGATCTTTTGTAGTAGAGGGTCCCTCACCAGGATCAGTCTCCTGCTCTCCTCCTTCATTAGCTCCTGGATCATCTTTGGTCTTTCCACTTCTAGTCTTTAAAACAGCCACCGTAACTGAAGCTATGTTTGAATTTGCAGCCACCTTAACAGAAGCTGACAGGTCCTGAGATAAATCGCCTGCTGGGGCAGTGGCTTCCGGTCCTACCACGAGAGTGGGTGGAAATGACCTGGCCGAAGAAGGAGCGGGAGGAGGAGAAGGAGGAGACGCCATGTTGGGATTTGCCGCCACCCCTGGCAGCTAGCCAGAATCAGTGGCAAAACCGTTCAGAGCAGCTTTTCCAATTAACTTTTTAGCCTTCTTTTTAACTGACACAGATTCTCCACATTCCTCATCACTAGATGTCTCTGGGACTGACTCAGAGCCACGCCGTCTTTTATTTTTATCTAGTCTTAATAACGAAACACGGTCTGGATACCTTCCTCTCCCAACACAAAGAAAACAGGAGATACACATTAATTATCACCAGCAGCAGGATTACACACATGAAATAAATCACCTTTGGATCCCAGCCATCACTTAAAGTTACCCTTTCTCCTACTGGGATCTTAAACTCTTTTATCTCAATTGGCAGAGTGCTAGAGGTCACATTCCTGTATCTCGCTGGCCAGAAGAAATCCACACATCTTGCATAGAGAATTTTTACTCTATACATACACCACAAATAAATTGTCTGCATCAAATATTTACCCAGGTGATCCAGAATCAAACCAGAGCCCCAAAAACTGAAAAAAATAAACGCTCTAATATCCACAGCACCTTCATGTTTTGCTAATCTGGCTATAAAACAATAAATCAATGAAGCAATAACGCAATAAATTAAGCTAATTATCTGCTGCCCGTTGGGAAGCCAAGAAAAAAAAAAAGCCGATGCTTGAGGGGAAGGCCCAGCCTTCTCCCCCCCCATAAGCAAAGGGAAGAAAATTGAAAGAAAACCACAGCCGGATGAGCAAAAGGAAATGTGCTGTATTTACAAAGCAGTTTAGGAAATGCAGGGGAATATATACACAATTTACAGTATTTACAATATATACACAGGAATATACAACAAAGTAACACAGGAATGAGATTCCCTCCTCTGCTGAGGAGGGTTCTCCCCCCGTACCCTCCTTTTCTCCCCTTTCTCCCCAAAGAGGGTTAGAAAGAGAGAAAAAGAGCAATTGTTAATTAAAGCAGAATATGGTTAGAGCAAATGTGTTAGTGCCTCACGGTTATCAGTTCCAAGGTCAGTCTGGCCGAAAGCCCAGAAGCTGCAAGCTCCGAAAGGAGGGGGAGAAAGTGCAAGACTGAGTGAGACAAGTCTCATTGGGAATCAAAACTTAAGGCAGTGCTCTGCCTCTCCACCAATGAAATTAGTTTAGACAGTATCACAGTATCACAGTATCACTTAGGTTGGAAAGGACCTCGAGGATCATCGAGTCCAACCTATCAACACAGACCCCATGACTAGACCATGGCACCAAGTGCCACGTCCAATCTCCCCTTGAACGCCTCCAGGGTCGATGACTCAACCACCTCCCTGGGCAGCCCATTCCAATGACGAATGACTCGCTCGGTGAAGAACTTCCTCCTCACCTCGAGTCTGAACCTCCCCTGGCGCAGCTTGAGACTGTGTCCCCTTGTTCTGGTGCTGGTTGCCTGGGAGAAGAGGCCAACCCCCTCCTGGCTACAACCACCTTTCAGGTAGTTGTAGAGGGCAATGAGGTCACCCCTGAGCCTCCTCTTCTCCAGGCTAAACAATCCCAGCTCCCTCAGCCTCTCCTCATAGGACTTGTGTTCAAGGCCTCTCACCAGCCTTGTTGCCCTTCTCTGGACACGCTCAAGTGTTTCAATGTCCTTCTTAAACTGAGGAGCCCAGAACTGGACATAGTACTCAAGGTGCGGCCTAACCAGAGCAGAGTACAGGGGCACTATGACCTCCCTGCTCCTGCTGGCCACACTATTCCTAATGCAGGCCAGAATGCTATTGGCCCTCCTGGCCACCTGGGCACACTGCTCGCTCATATTCAGGTGGCTGTCGATCAGCACACCCAGGTCCCTCTCTGTTTGGGAGCACTCCAGCCACTCTGACCCCAGCCTATAGCTCTGCATGGGATTGCCATGGCCAAAGTGCAGCACTCGGCACTTGGACTTGTTGAAAGCCATCCCATTGGACTCTGCCCATCTGTCCAGTCGGTCGAGGTCCCTCTGCAGAGCCTTTCTACCCTCTAACTGACTAATATCTGCCCCTAACTTTGTGTCATCTGCAAACTTGCTGATGACTGACTCTACCCCTTCATCCAGATCATCAACGAATATGTTGAAGAGGACAGGGCCCAGCACTGATCCCTGGGGGACACCACTGGTGACTGGCCTCCAGCTGGATGTGGCACCGTTCACTACCACTCTCTGGGCCCGGCCCTCCAGCCAGTTCCTAACCCATCACAGAGTGTAATGGTCCAATCCATGGGCTGACAGCTTAGTCAGCAGTTTGCTGTGGGGGACGGTGTCAAAGGCCTTGCTGAAGTCTAGGTAGACCACATCCACAGGCCTCCCCACATCTACCAGGCGGGTCACCTGATCATAGAAAGAGATCAGGTTGGAGAGGCAGGACCAGCCCTTCCTGAATCCATGTTGGCTGGACCTGAGCCCTTGGCCATCCTTCAGGTGCGCAGTTATTGCCGCCAGGATAATCTGCTCCATCCCTTTCCCTGGCACTGAGGTCAGGCTGACCGGCCTGTAGTTTCCAGGTTCCTCCATCCGACCTTTCTTGTGGATGGGGACCACATTGGCCAGTTTCCAGTCATCTGGGACCTCACCGGTGAGCCAGGACTGGAGGAAAATGAGGGAGAGTGGCCTAGCTAGCACATCCACCAGCTCTCTCAGCACCCTAGGATGGATCCCATCTGGTCCCATGGACTTGTGGATATCCAAGTGGCTCAGCAGGTCCCGAACTAACTCCTCATGGATTTCCAGGGTATTACTCTGCTCCCCGACCCCAACGCCCAGCTCTGGAGACCACTCGTCCTGAACTCCTGCCTTGCTGTTAAACATTGAGGCAAAGAAGGTGTTCAGGACCTCAGCTTTATCCTCATCCTCAGTAACTGTGTTCCCCTCCAGGTCCACTAGGGAGTTCAGGTTCTTCCTGCCCCTCTTCTTATTGTTAATATATTTATAAAAATGCTTTTTATTGTCTTTGACTGAGGTGGCCAGCTTCAGTTCCAGCTGGGCCTTAGCCTCCCTAATTTTATTCCTACATAATCTAACAGCTTCCTTGAACATACCTCGAGAAGCCTTCCCCTCCTTCCAAAGGTGATACAGCCTCCTCTTCCCCCTTAAATCCTCCAGGAGCTGCTTGCTCATCCAGGCTGGTCGCCTTCCCCGCCGGCTTGCCTTCCGGCACGTGGGAACCGCCAATTCCTGTGCCTTCAAGAGCTCCTGATTGAAGTAGGTCCAACCCTCCTGAACCCCTTGGTTCATGAGGGCTGGTACCCAGGGGACTTTGCAGACAAGTTTTTTATATAGGCTGAAGTTCGCCCTTTGGAAGTCCAAGGTGAAGGTTCTGTTGGTGCTCCTCCCAATCTCCCTGCATATTGAAAACTTCACTATCTCGTGGTCACTGCACCCTAGGCAGCCTCCCACGATCACATCTCCCACCAGCCCTTCCCTATTGCAGACCTGTCTTTTGTTTATAAAACATTTGGCCATGGTGTCCCTCATCAAACGGTCACATTTCCCAAAGAGGGTTAGAAAGAGGGAAAAAGAGCAGTTATTAATAAAGCAGAATATTAGTAGGCCACATGCTTATCTGTTCAAGGTCGCTCTGTCAGGGAGCCCAGAAGCAGACGAGCTGGAAAGGGAGAAGGAAAGGAGTGAACTGAGAACAGTTCCAATTGAACTCAAAACTTAAAGTTGCGTTCTACCAATCTACCAATGAAATTCGTTTAGAATATCTGATTGTTTTCATTAATATTCCAAGACATTCAGCCAGAGTGTCCCAGCACTGTCTCTTTCTTAAAGGCACAGCCTCAAACGGTCACAGCTTAACAATGAAGCAGGCCTTAGATACTTTTCTCTCCTGGTGCATAGAATACAACAAATACACATGAGTTATCATCATCATCAGGATTACACACAATAAATAAATCACCTTTGTTTCCCAGCCATCACTTAAAATTACTCTTTCACCTACTGGAATCTTAAACTCTCTTATCTCAATTGGCAAAGTGGTCGAGGTTATATTTCCGTATGTACTAAGCCAAAAAAAAACCCAGACAGTGGTCATACAGAATCTGAATTTTATACCTGAACCATAAATATAATTTTTACATTAAATATTTACCTATGTGATCGAGAAGTAAACCTAAACAATATTTGCAAATCAGGATCCCAAAAACTGAAAAGAATAGACACTCTAAAACCCAAAATACCTTCATGTTTGCTAGTCCGACTCAAGCAAGCAATAAATCAAGCTAATTTTGCTGCACGTTGGGACCGCCAATTAAAAAAAATGTAGCGGGTTGAGAGAGAAGGCCTAGCTCTCCCTCTCCCACAAAGAGGAAAAAAATCACAGCTAACTCAGTCGGAAAAGCAAAAGGGATGCTATATCTACAAGCAATGTGAAAATGCAGGTTATTTATACACAATATATACAATATTTACAATATATATACAGAAATATACAGCAAAGAAAAATACAGGAACAAAATTCCCTCCTCCGGACAGAGGAGGGTTCCCCCCCTGTACCCTGCTCTCTCCCCCTACCTCCCTTTTTTCCCAAAAAGGGTTAGAGAGAGAAAAAGGCAGTTATTAAGGGAGTTAGTAGGCCTCATGCAAATTAATGCTTATTTGTTATCCAAGATCAGAACTCTGGCTAGTTGCCCAGAAGCAGACAAGCTGGAAAGGGAGAAGGAAAGGAACTGAGAAAAATTCCAACTGCACTAAAACGTAAAGCTGAGTTCTACCAATCTACCAATGAAATTCGTTTAGACCTGTCTTTGTTTACAAAATATTCAGCCAGAGTGTCCCAGCACTGTCCCTTTCTTAAAGGCACAGCCTCAAATGGTCACAATGACAAAGTGACTTAGTAAATAAGGGAAAGACTGTGGATGTTAGACAGACTTTAGTAATGCCTTTGACACTGTTTCCCACAGCATTCTCCTGGCTGCTCATGGCTTAGATGGGCAGGCGCTTCACTGGGCAAAAAGTTGGCTGTATGTCTGAGCCCAAGGAATTGTGGTGAATGGAGTTAAATACAGTTGATAGCCAATGACAAGTGGTCCCAAGAGCTCAGTACGGAAGATAGTTCTCTTTAATATCTCTATCAATGATCTGGACAATAGATTAAATGTGCCCGTAGTAAGTTTTCAGATGACAGAACCACGAATGACACAATGCTGGGTGGGAGTGTTGATCGGCTTGAGGGTAGGAGGGCTCTGCTGATGGATCTGGACAGGGTGGATTGAAGGGCTGCAGCCGGTTGAATGAGATTGAATAAGGCCAAGTGCCAGATCTTGCACTTAGGTCACAACAAACCCATGCAACAATACAGGCTTCGGGAAGGGTGGCTGGAAAGCTGCCTGGTGGAAAAGGACCTGGGAGCGCTGAGTGACAGCCAGCAGTATGCTCAGATGGCTGTGAAGGCCAACAGCATTCTGGCTTCTATCAGAAACAAAACGGCCAGCAGGGCCAGGGAAGTAATTGACCTCCTGTACCCAGCACTGCTAAGGCTGCACTTCAACTTCAGTGTTCAGTTTTCGGTCCCTCACTACAAAAAAGACATTGAGGTGCTGAAGTGCATCCAAAGAGCAACAACTGAAGCATCTGACGAAACTGAAATTCTTTAGCCTGGAGAAAAGGAGGCTCAGAGGAGACTTTATCACTAACTACAACTATGTGAAAGCATGTTGTAGTGAGAAGGGTGTCAGTTTCTTCTCCCAAGTTGCCAAGTGGTAGGGTGAGAGTGTGACCGTTTGACGCTGTCCCCTTAAGAAAGGGAATATGGTGGACGGAAGTTGATAAACAAAAAGAAGGATCTAAACTAATTTCATTGGTAGAGTGGGAGGAAGCACCTTCGGAACTGGGAGTGCAGGAGGGTATCCTGGGCATTCCGGCACTTTATCTTCAGTCTTTCTTCCGCTTCTCCTTCGGGCAGCAGCTTGCAGCTCCTGGGCTTTCGGCCAAGGCTTTGGCCTTGAAACCAATAAGCTAACAAGGCCTGTATTAACTGCTTTCCAATTAACACATAACTGTTTCTAATTTTTTTTTTTTTCTCTTTTCTCTCTCTTTCTAACACGCTCTGGGCAAAGGGGGGAGAGAGGGGAGAGCGGAGGTGGGGAACCCCCTCAGCAGAGGGGGAAACCCTCATTTCTGTGCTACTTTATTGTACATCTTTGTATATATTGTAAATATTGTAAATTTGTAAATATTCCCCTGCATATCCTATATTGCTTTGTAAATATACAGCCCCACTGCTTTGCTAATTCAGCTGTGAGTTTTTTTTTCCTTTCCCTTCAATTTTCTTTCCCTTTACTTTACAGGGGGGAGGGAGGAGGCTTCTTGGCCTTACCCTTCCAACCCTACGACATTTTTTTTTTCTTGGCTTACCCAACGTGCGGCAGATAATTAGTTTAATTTATTACTTGATTGATTTAGTGTTTTCTAGCTGAATTAGCAAACATGAAGGTGTTGTGGTTTGTAGAAAGAGTATTCTTTTCAATTTTTGGGGCTCTGGTTTACAGATATTGTTTGGGTTTGATTTTGGATTACCTGGGTAAATATTTGGTGCGGACAATTTATATGTGGGTTATGTATAGAGTTAGATTATGGTATGGAAAATGCGTGGATTTCTTATGGCCAGCGAGATACAGGAATGTTACCCCCACCACTCTCCCAATTGAGATAAAGGGTTTTAGGATTCCACTGGAGAGAGTAACTTTAGGTGATGCCTGGGATCCAAAGGTGATTTATTTCATGTGTATAATTCTGCTGCTGGTGATAACAAATGTGTATTTTCTGTATTCCTGGCATCGGGATAATAAGGTGTCCAGAGCTTGTTTTGTTATTAAAACTAGATCAAAGAGAAAACGCCGTGGCTCTGGATCAGTCCCAGAATCATCTAGTGATGAGGAGTGTGCAGAATCTCTGTCAGTTAAAAAGAGAGCTAAAAAGTTAATTGGTAAAGCAGCTCTAAATGACTTTGCTGACTCTGGCAAGCTGCCAAGGGCGGCGGCTGGTATCAACATGGCGCCTACTCCTTCTCCCACTCCTTCTTCTCCGTCAGCCATTAATGGAGCAACATCATTTCCACCTACTCCTTCAGTGGGACCGGAAGTCACTGCCCCAGCAGCTGATTTATCTCAGGACCTGTCAGTTCTATTAAGGTGGCTGTAAATTCAAACACAGCTCCAGTTAAGGTGGCTGTTTTAAAGACTAGAAGTACAAAGACCAAAGATGATGGAGAAGAAGAGCTGGAGACTGATCCTGATGAGGGGCCCTCTACTCTAAGAAATCCTGCTGAGGAGGAAGAGGTTTGTTTTAAAGATCTAGCTAACCTAGTGAGATCAAAGCAGGATAGAGATGAAGTTAGGAAAGCAGCTGGCAAAGGTGGTTCTCAGCTTAAAGAGATCCTTGAGAAAATGACAGCAGGATTATTTGGACAAAAAATTCAGGCAGAGGAAGAGGAAGAAGATATTTTAGAGTGTTCGTCACCGTGTGAGGAATTGCGAAATGTCCGTAAAGATTTCACCAGGGCAGATGAGGAGCCAGTTCTAGCTTGGCTTAGTAGGTGTTATGATACAGGTGCTCCAGCTCAAACAGTTGGAGACAAGTCAGCAGCTCAGTTAGGAACTCTTTCAAGGGATAATGGAATAGATAGACATCTAGGCAGAGCTCTCGGTAAGGCTAATCTGTGGATACGCCTTTTAATGGCGTTTGCCCTGAGATGCCCTTCCCGAGATGATCTTCCATGGAATCCTAAACCCTGGACTACCATAGATGAGGGAATTAAGCGCCTGAGAGAATTTGCTGTTAGAGAGCTACTCTATGGTGAACATGAAACTCTGAATCCTGACGACATTCCTGTGGGTATTGCTCTTGCTAAAAAGATCATCAAACTTGCTCCTTCTAATTATGCTAACATTCTGGCAAGCAGAATTGTGTCAAGAAATTATGGTGGAGCTTCTCCTACGGTTGGCCAATTCAGTGATCAAATGAGACAATTAGAGGATAGCATGACACGTGTTTCTTTGGTTTCAGCCATTGAAACTCTGTGTGGAAAAACTGAGAGTTGCATGAAGAATCTGAGAGATTCCATATACCAATTGTCACAGAAGGATAATTTCAATTCTTCCTCCAGGTGGGTACAAGTTTCATCTGTGAGGAATACACGTCCTCCAAGGAGGTCATTCCAAAACAGGTCATTCCAAAACAGACCACCAAGGCAGACACGTAGAACTATTGGGAAAACTCTGCGTGGTCAGTTTGGTGAGAACATGAACCGGTGGGATGGCCAACCAACTTCTAATCTTTCCAGGAGACTGAGGGAATTGCAAAGTGGCAGAACCCGAGGTAGCAATACCAGAAGGGTAGCTGTTACTTCCACAGTTCTCCAGAACAACCCTAGTAGCTCCAACAGTGACTCCAGTTATAACATGCAAGGCTATAACACTGCACACTGTGCGCAATGCACATGTGCGCATGTTCCCCATAACTAGGGGTTCCCTGCCTCCCGCCAGGGGGAGGAAAGGGATAACAGAGATAATAGAATCTATTTTGATGTGTACATCCAGAGGCCTGGCACTTCACAATTTCGGAAGTACAGGGCCTTGGTTGACACAGGAGCTCAGTGCACCATAATGCCATCAAATTATCAGGGATCTGAGTCTATAAATATTCTGGGAGTCACTGGTGGATCTCAAGAGCTAAGTAAGGTTGAAGTTAATATAAGTTTAACTGGTAAACAATGGAGGAAGCATACAGTTGTGACGGGACCTGACGCACCTTGTATTTTGGGAATTGATTTTCTGAGAGAAGGGCGTTTCAAAGACCCTAGAGGTTACAAATGGGCTTTTGGAGTAGCTTCTATAGAAATTGATGAACAAAAATTGAAGCTGTCTGCTAGACCTGAGCTTTCTGATGAATCTGCAGTTGTGGGACAACATAAGATACAGGACATTAAATTGCAGGTTGCTTCTCAGACTGTGCATCACAGACAATACAGAACCAACCGTGACTCTTTGCTGCCCATTCAGAATCTGATTCGTCAGTTGGAAAGTCAGAAAGTCATCAGCAAAACTCATTCACCTTTCAACAGTCCAGTATGGCCTGTGCGGAAGCAGAATGGAGACTGGCGTCTGACGGTAGACTACCGAGCCCTAAATGAAGTAACACCACCTATGAGTGCAGCAGTGCCAGATATTATGGAGCTATAGTATGAGCTGGAATCCAAAGAGGCCAAATGGTATGCTACCATAGACATTGCTAATGCATTTTTCTCTATTCCCATAGCAGAGGAATGCAGGCCTCAGTTTGCTTTCATATGCAGAGGAATCCAGTACACTTTCAACAGATTGCCAATGGGCTGGATCCACAGCTCAAGCATCTGTCATGCAGTGGTCCACGATGCTCTGGAGAAAGGCGGTGCTCCAGAACACATCCAGTTCATCAATAATATCACCGTCTGGGGTAAAACTGCTGAGGAAGTTTTCGAGAAAGGTAACAAAATCATTGACATTCTTCTGAACGCAGGATGTGCCATCAAGCGAGACAAGGTGAAGGGACCTACCACAGAGATTCAGTTTCTGGGAGTGTGGTGGCAGGATGGACGCCGACACATTCCAGTGGATGTGGTAAATAGAGTCTCTACCATGGCAAATCCCACCAACAAGCAAGACACCCTACGTTTCTTGGGGATAGTGGGATTTTGGTGACTGCACATTCCTGGATACAGTCAGATTGTGAAACCTCTGCATGATGTGACTCGAAAGAGAAACCATTTCCACTGGGGACCTGAACAACAATCAGCCTTTGACCAGATAAAGCAAGAAGTAGTTCAAGCAATGGGTCTCGGACCTGTCCGAGATGGTCCAGACATTAAGAACATTTTGTACACAGCTGCAAGTGACAATGGTCCAACCTGGTGCTTGTGGCAAAAAGCTCCAGGTGAGACACGTGGACGACCTCTTGGTTTCTGGAGTCGAGGTTACAGAGGTTCAGAGGCTAATTATACTCCAACAGAGAAAGAAATTTTAGCTGCCTATGAAAGAGTAAAAGCATCTTCTGAAGTAATTGGAACTGAATCACAACTTCTCCTAGCTCCCAGATTACCGGTTTTGAATTGGATGTTCAAAGGCAAAGGCTCCACACCACATCATGCCACAGACTCAACATGGTCTAAGTGGATGGCTCTGATAACACAGAGAGCTCGAATGGGAAATCTTGAAAGGCCTGGTCTAGTGGAGGTGATCTCAAGTTGGCCTGAAGGTATCGACTGTGCTAAACCTCCAGAGGAGAAAGTAACTCGTGCTGAGGAAGCTCCTCCTTACAATGACCTTTCTGATGTTGAAAAGAAATATGCTTTGTTCATAGACGGTTCCTGTCGTCTTGTTGGAAACAAGCGAAGGTGGAAGTCTGCAGTGTGGAGTCCAACACGCCGAGTTTAGAGGTGAAAGATGGAGAAGGAGAATCCAGTCAGTTTGCAGAGGTAAAAGCTGTCCAGCTAGCTCTCTACGTAGCTGAACGTGAGAGACGGCCAAAGCTTTATCTCTACACCGACTCATGGATGGTAGCCAATGCTCTGTGGGGTTGGCTAAAGAACTGGAAGAAGAATGGTTGGCAGTGGAAAGGAAAACACATTTGGGCAGCCAACCTGTGGCCGGACATTGCTGATCGAATCGAGAGAATTCCAGTGAAAGTGAGACATATCGATGCTCACATTCCTAAGAGCAAAGCTACTGAGGAACAGCAACACAACCATCAGGCAGATCTGGCTGCAAGAGATTCTCAAGTAGACATGGACTCTAATCTTGATCTCGACTGGAAACACCGAGGTGAGATATTCTTAGCTCGGTGGGCTCATGATTCATCAGGACATCAAGGCAGAGATGCAACATACCAATGGGCTCGTGACAGATCCATAGACATTTCCGTGGATGCTATCACACAAGTCATCCATGACTGTGACATTTGTGCTGCTATTAAGCAGGCAGAATGACTTAAGCCCTTGTGGTATGGTGACAGGTGGTCCAAGTACAAATATGGTGAAGCTTGGCAGATTGACTACATCACTCTACCACGCTCTCGTTCTGGTAAGCAATACGTGCTTACTATGGTAGAGGCAAACACTGGATGGTTGGAAACTTATCCAGTTCCACATGCAACTGCACGCAACACCATTCTCGGTCTGGAGAGAGAGATCCTGTGGAGACATGGAACTCCAGAGAGGATTGAGTCAGACAACAGAACTCATTTCAAGAACAACCTTGTAAAGAGCTGGGCAAAAGAGCACGGTATTGGGTGGATATTCCACATCCCCTACTATGCACCAGCTTCAGGGAAGATTGAACGCTACAACGGTTTGTTGTAGACCACTCTCAAAGCCATGGGAGGTGGATCTTTGAAAAACTGGGAAAAACATTTAGCACAAGCAACCTGGCTGGTAAATAGTAGAGGTTCAGTGAATCGAGCTGGACCTGCACATTCAGATTTGCTATGGAACCTAGAAGGTGATAGAGTTCCTGTTGTTAGAGAAAGGAATCTGTTAGGTAAAACTGTTTGGGTATTTTCACCCTCAGGGGAGGCTAAACCTGTCCGAGGGGTGGTTTCAGCTGAAGGTCCGGGTCACACTTATTGGGTAATGCAAGAGAATGGTGAAATTCAGTGTATTCCACAAAGAAATTTAACTTTAGCTGAAAGAGGTTAATTTCAAACTGTTGTATAGCTACATCGCGTCCAAAGGAAGAATCAACGAGGAATCTATGGTGCACGATCCCTGAGAACCCTGAGAGCCCTGAGTCAACTAAGAGACCCTGAGAATCCCTGTTTCCCTTTTCTTTGCTTCGTTGGCAAAGAAATTAACTGTTTTTCATTTTTCTCATTTTCTGATTTTCTTGGACTTTTGAATCATCTACATCTGGGCGTAGCCGGAATGGACTATGAACTTTGCTCACGAGCCATAAATATCGTTTTGGATTGGATTGACAGTATGGACAGCCAATGAAATTGTTTAGAAGGGGTGGACTGTGACCGTTTGACGCTGTCCCCTTAAGAATGGGAATATGGTGGACAGAAGTTGATAAACAAAAAGAATGATCTAAACTAATTTCATTGGTAGAGTGGGAGGAAGCACCTTCGGAACTGGGAAACTGGGAGTGCAGGAGGGTATCCTGGGCATTCCGGCACTTTATCTTCAGTCTTTCTTCCGCTTCTCCTTCGGGCAGCAGCTTGCAGCTCCTGGGCTTTCGGCCAAGGCCTGTATTAACTGCTTTCCAATTAACACATAACTGTTTCTAATTTTTTTTTTTTTCTCTTTTCTCTCTCTTTCTAACGCGCTCTGGGCAAAGGGGGGAGAGAGGGGAGAGCGGAGGTGGGGAACCCCCTCAGCAGAGGGGGAAACTCTCATTTCTGTGCTACTTTATTGTACATCTTTGTATATATTGTAAATATTGTAAATTTGTATATATTCCCCTGCATATCCTATATTGCTTTGTAAATATCCAGCCCCACTGCTTTGCTAATTCAGCTGTGAGTTTTTTTTTCCTTTCCCTTCAATTTTCTTTCCCTTTACTTTACAGGGGGGAGGGAGGAGGCTTCTTGGCCTTACCCTTCCTGCCCTACAACATGTGAGGAAATGGCCTCAGCTTGTACTAAGGCAGGTTTAGGATGGATACCAGGAAAAAAATTCTTCACCATAAGGGTTGTCAAGCAATGGAACAGGCTGCCCAGGAAATAGTTGGGTCCCAATCCCATGTAGACAGTACTTAGTGACATGGCTTATTTGTGGATTTGGCAGTGCTGGCTGGACTCGATGAAGTGGAAGGTCTTTTCCAGCTAAATGATTCTATGATTCTAGAATAGGTTTATCTGTATGGGGAAAAAAAAAATCAGTTATCTGCACCCTGAAAAAACCCAAGATGTAAACCAGGCACCTGTGGAAACAGGAAGGAAATAGTGAGAGAAGAGGTAGGAGTTTTCCTTCTGCTTTGTAACAAAACTCCATACCAGCATTACCAATATGAAGATTGCTATATTTGCAAGTTTTAGTTGACCTGGATCATAAACTGGCCACATCAGAGCATGTACAGATAGTTACTAGTGAAATACCAAATGCCTGATACATGAGGCACAGAAGCCTCTGGCAGTCTCTGTAACATTACTGTGACAGAACAGAGGCATTTATAGGAATTGGAGATGCAGCTATATGCAAGAATTAAATGTGTCTACAAAATCTGAGAACATGGTTGAAGACAAAAACAAATCTATGGGCTCCTAGAAATAATGGACCAGGGGGTCCTGGTGGACAACAGGATGACTATGAGCCAGCAATGTGCCCTTGTGGCCCATGAAGGCCAATTGCATCCTGAGGCATACTATAAGCGCTGCGGCTAGTAGACTAAAAGAGGTTCTCCTCTCCCTCTACGCTGCTCTGGTGAGGCCACATCTGGAATATTGTGTCCAGTCCTGGGCCCTTCAGTTCAAGAAGGATAGGGAATGGCTTAAAAAAGCCCATTGCAGAGCAACAAAAATGACTAAGGGAGATACTGCACTCCCTTATGAGGAAATGCTGAGGGAGATGGGTCACTTCAGCTTTGAGAAGAGGATACTGGGTGAAGGGTGAGTGTCAGGAGAATAGAACCAGGGTCTTCTCAGTGATGTCCAATGACAGGACAAGGGGCAACAGGTGTAAGCTGGAGCAGAGGAGGTTCCACATAAACATAAGGAAAACCTTTTTCACTGTGAGAGTGATGGAACACTGGAACAGGCTGCCCAGAGAGGTTGTGGAGTCTCCTTCTCTGGGGACATTCAAAACCTGCCTGGATGTGTGACCTACTCTAGGTGATCCTGCTCTGGCAGGGGGTTTGGGCTAGATGATCTTTCAAGGTCCCTTCCAACCCCTAGCATTCTGGGATTCTGTGAAGGTGTCATAACTTCTGATATTTGCCTATCAGATGAATACTTAAAACATGAGAACAGAGTTTTTTAAGCATGATTGTGTCTGTGTGCTAACAGCTTTGTGTTATACCATTATTTGTAATACCCTCAGTAAGTTTTATTTTTTCAGTAGTTGTGCGACATAGTTTACACCCCAGTGTTCAATGGTATCTTGTAGTGCTTGTATCAGGCTATTTAGCTTCAAAGTAAGCTAAATACTTATGCTCATAAAATACTTTAAAAACTTGAATGTATAAGGACATTATTTATATCAGCACATTTTGTTGTTACTTTTTGCCATTTTTTTAAATTTTAGAAAATAATCCTTCTATCCATTCAAATTGAGCCAGAAAGGCAAGGTTTGCAAGTAGTGTTCATTTTATAGGCCAGAACATTGGCTATTCTGTCTTTCTGTCATTTGTTTCCATAAAAACTAACAAGGGAAAGTAATAGTAATTTACAAAAATGTCTAAAAATAAATTCATTATTTATAAATAATTTAATATTTTAATAATTGTAGTTTGCAGATGCTCTCAAGTCTCAGTTGAGCTGAACCGAACGTGCCTTTTTGTTGGTAGCTCCTCTCTTGTTTAACAGCACTATTGATTAGTTCAACAGAGCTGCCAACACAGCCCTGGGAAAAGTAGTTGTTGGTTAATTTGTGCAGTGGAGCACAAACATTTTTTCCATCACACGGTACACAAACCAGCACTGTTGAGGAGTAAGATGGTAGCTACAGAAGTAAAAGGTTTAGTACATTATCTTATCGCTTGAAAATGAATTGTCTCAGGTGTACTCTTCTACATAAGGTATATTCTGTGCTACAGATGCATATAGCAATTGTTTCCTACATATGCAACAAATTCTTCATGCTGAACAGCTGATAGAGGTCTACCTAAAATTACAGAAACGGACAGTGTAGGAAGTACCAGCATGAAATACACAAATGAGTGACAGCAATGTCAACATATTTCTGGTGACAAGAATTAAGTGATACTGCTAACAGTGATAACACAAGTCAAAACAACAGTATTAATGTATTTTTCAATATCAGTGCTCTAGTCCTCTCCCTAATAGCTAAATACCATACCTTACTTTTCAAAGAATCACAGAATCAACCAGGTTGGAAAAGACCTCAGATATCATCAAGTCCAACTTATCAGTATCTCTCACCATGTCTACTTTAAGTGGCAATCACATGCCACAATCACACTCTTCAGCCACACTGGAGAAGTGTATGGATCCACATAAGTTCTGATTTTTGACATCAGTGCTTTATGCTTGGCATATTCTCCTTTCCTGCATTTGTCAAAACACACCATTATCTTGTACTAATGAACTGACCTGCCACACCTTCACTGTTGTAACTGTTTCTCCTTATTCTTATATTTCCACTCAGTTTTTCTTTGATATTAGCCCTCTGAAAATGAACACTGCTTAGCATCATGAGGCCTCTTTGGATAGGCAAGTCATCAAAACTCTTGATCAGCTTCAGAGCTGCCTGAGATTTTACTAGTAAAGTTTCTCTGAAGAACATAAGCTTCTGCTCTGTGTATGGCCAGAACTGCCTCAGCTGTGTTCTGGTTTCACATTCAATTGCAATCCTCAAAGCCTTTCAAAAATCCCAGGTGCAGAACCTAGCAGTGTACACCTACAGCAACAGTACCTGCAAAAACCTAGAAAATACAGCTTTCGTTAAAGCATGCAAGAGGCTTCCCCCTAGGGGCACATGGGCTCAGTTTTCACTACAGCAAAAGATTAATGATTAAGCAGTATTGTTGGCTTCTAGAAGAGACCTCTAGCCACCTCGGTGAGGGCCATTCAGAGTGGCAATGGAAGCATTCCCAATTCCTTCTTTGTGTTAAAGTTGAGCCACACTTGAAAAAAACAACAACTAACCAACCAAACAAAAAAAACCCACAACCAAAACTCAAAAGGCTAGGTGAGTATCTCCAAAAATGGAGACCCCATAACCTCTCTGGCCAACTTGTGCCAGTGCTTGGTCCCTTGTGACCGTTTGAGGCTGTGACTTTAAGAAAGAGACAGTGCTGGGACACTATGGTTGAATGTTTTGGAATGTTAATGAAAACAACCAGATATTCTAAACTAATTTCATTGGTGGATTGGTAAAAAATGCAGTTTTAAGCTTAGGTGCAGCTGGGACTTTCCTCAGTTCGCTCCTTCCCTTCTCCCTTTCCAGCTTGTCCGCTTCTGGGCTCCCTGCCAGACTGACCTTGGACAGATAAGCAAACTAAGGCCTACTAACATATTCTGCTTTATTAACAATTGCTCTTTTTCTCTCTTTCTAACCCTTTTTGGGGAAAAAGGGGAGAGAAGGGGGTACAGGGGGGGAACCCTCCTCCAGAGGGGGGGGGGAATTTCGTTCCTGTATTATTGTTTTGGTTTTTTTTACCTTGCTGTATATTTCTGTGTATATATTGTATATATTGTAAATACTGTAAATTGTGTATATATCCTGCATTCCCTAAAATTGCTTGTAAATATAGCATTTCCCTTTTGCTCCTCTGGTTGGCTAGCTGTGGTTTCTTTCTTCCTCTTTGTGGGGGAGAGAAGGTTGAGCCCTTCTCTTAAACCCACCACATCCCTTCACAGTAAAAAGTGATTCCTGATGTTCAGAGGGAGCCTTCTGCGTTTCAGGTTGTGCTCACTGCCTCTGGTCCTGTCACTGGGCACCACTGAAATGAGCCTGGCTCCACCCTCTTTCCACTCTCCCTTCAGGTATTTATAGACATTGATGAGATTCCCCTGAGACATCTCTTTTCTAGGCTGAACAATCCCAGGTCTCAGCCTTTCCTCATAGGACAGATGCTCCAGACCCTTCATCATCTGAATAGTCCTGTGCTGGACCTCTTCCAGTATGTCTATGCCTCCCTCGCACAGAAGAGCCAAGAAACTGGACCCAACACTCCACACATGGCCTCAGCAGTGCTGAGCAGAGGGGAAAGATCACTGAGCTTAACTAAACTATCTGACGCTACTACTACATTAACTCTTCTACTCTTTTCCTTAATCATTCTGATTTTTTATTTTTCTTTTTTTCCTGTTTCTCTCCATACTCTTTACAGGGCTTTAAGGAAAGGAAATATATCTCAATGTCCAGAAGAAAGGAAGTAGCTGGAACTGACTATAATATATCAGGAAGAACACACCTGTAGTATATAAAGATTGTGATTTCCTATTCCTAAGGCACTTTTGTGAATGGAAGTCAAACACGCAGTGACCTCTTTTGTTATTACATCAGTCAGAAAACACATCTGCTGAGCTATCTGCAGGCAGCAGAAATGGGGTTTGCTGCATTTTCTCAAAAAAGACAATACAATATACTTTTTCCTTAATATCATCCAGAAATGCTTTGCCTAGAAATATCCCTAATCATTCAGACTGGGGAAAACAGTAAATACACACTATTTCAGAATGATAAATGTATAAAAGTTGATAGCATTGTAAACATCACCCAAGACACAAGGTGTCAGAAATTACAATCTGCATCACTACCATCCCTACATATAACAGCATCTAATGCTTTAGCTGATTCACAGTTCTACACACTAGTCTTCTCCTCCACATAAAACTAAAGATTGCTGAGGATAATTATCAGTGCTCCTCTTTTTCAGATTAACATATTAGCTGACCTACATCCTAGTTTTTCAGTGACATTTTCACAGCTCACCGTGTTAGCTCACATTTAAGAACTGAGCAGATTTTATGACATCAGCACCTCATTTACTTTGCTTTTAATTTACAGAATCATATAATCATTTAGGTTGAAAAATTACCTTTGAGATTGAGTCCAACCATTATGTTCAAATACACTCAAGGTCAAGTGACTGAAGACGAGGAAAAGGCTGAGGTCCCTAACATCTTCTTTGCCTCAATTTTTAACATCAAGGCAGGAGTTCAGGATGAGTGGCCTCCTGAGCCGGGTGATGGGGTCAGAGAGCAGTGTAATGCCATGGAAATCCATGAGGAATTAGTTCGGGACCTGCTGAGCCTCTTGGATACTCACAAGTCCATGGAACCGGATGGGATCCATCCAAGGGTGCTGAGAGAGCTGGCAGACAAGCTGGCCAAGCCGCTCTCCATCATTTTCCTCCAGTCCTGGCTCACCGGTGAGGTCCCAGATGACTGGAAACTGGCCAATGTGGTCCCCATCCACAAGAAGGGTCGGATGGAGGAACCTGGAAACTACAGGCCAGTCAGCCTGACCTCAGTGCCAGGGAAAGTGATGGAGCAGATTATCCTGGTGGCAATATCTGCACACCTGAAGGATGGCCAAGGGCTCAGGTCCAGCCAGCATGGATTTAGGAAGGGCAGGTCCTGCCTGACCAACCTGATCTCCTTCTATGATCAGGTGACCCACCTGGTAGATGTGGGGAGGCCTGTGGATGTGGTCTACTTGGACTTCAGCAAGGCTTTTGACACCGTCCCCCACAGCAAACTGATGGCTAAGCTGTCAGCTCATGGCTTGGACCACAACACTCTGAGCTGGGTTAGGAACTGGCTGGAGGGCCGAGCCCAGAGAGTAGTGGTGAATGGTGCCACATCCAGCTGGCGGCCAGTCACCAGTGGCGTCCCCCAGGGGTCAGTGCTGCGCCCCATTCTCTTTAACATCTTCATTGATGATCTGGATGAGGGGATTGAGTCAGTCATCAGCAAATTTGCAGATGACACCAAGTTAGGGGCAGATGTTAGTCAGTTAGAGGGTTGAAGTGTGGCAATGCCAGCGACGAGCAGTGTGAGCAATCTGGCAGTGCAGGCCTAGAGCCTGACATGGTGGTAGGCCATGCTCAGCATAAATGCAGAGCCAGCTAGCAGTGGAGCAAAACAGTGCTGTGCCTGCAGCATGTAACTAAAGCAGGACACTGGTAGCTATAAACATGGACAGTTATCTTGGGACAACAGGACATGCACCTGCATCAACAACCTCGTTGTGTCATTAGTAGTTGGACCAATAATCTGTAATAGTGCAATGTGTGGTCACTCAGAGGGAACCAATGGAGCTATGCCAACAGGGCACTCCGAGTTTATATAAGTTGTAGCAGTTGCCTTGCTACGCACTTCTGCCTTTCCTGTCTCCTGTTCTTCCTTACTTTACTGTGCTATACTTGCACTACAGGCCTGCTCCTTAGGCCTGCACCTCAGGCCTGCACCATCGGCCTGCAACACTGGAACAATAAAGGAACAATACTCGATCATATTGGGCAGCTGTATTGATTCCTATCTCCGTCGCTGATATCCATATAGAAGGGCTCTGCAGAGGGACCTCGACCAACTGGACAGATGGGCAGAGTCCAACGGAATGTCATTCAACAAGTCCAAGTGCCGGGTTCTGCACATTGGCCACAACAACCCCATGCAGAGCTATAGGCTGGGGTCAGAGTGGCTGGAGAGCTGCCAAACAGAGAGGGACCTGGGTGTGCTCATTGACAGCCACCTGAACATGAGCCAGCAGTGTGCCCAGGCAGCCAAGAGGGCCAATGGCATCCTGGCCTGCATTAGGAATAGTGTGGCCAGCAGGATCAGGGAGGTCATAGTGCCCCTGTACTCTGCATTGGTTAATCCACACCTTGAGTACTGTGTCCAGTTCTAGGCCATTCGGTTTAAGAAGGACATCGAGACACTTGAACGTGTCCAGAGAAGGGCAACAAGGCTGGTGAGAAGCCTTGAGCACAAGCCCTGCAAGGAGAGGCTGAGTGAGCTGGGATTGTTTAGCCTGGAGAAGAGGAGGCTCAGGGGTGACCTCATTGCCCTCTACAACTACCTGAAAGGTGGTTGTAGCCAGGAAGGGGTTGGCCTCTTCTCCCAGGCAACCAGCACCAGAACAAGGGGACACAGGGGAAATTTAGGCTCGAGGTGAGGAGAAAGTTCTTCACTGAGAGAGTCATTAGTCATTGGAACGGGTTGCCCGGGGAGGTGGTGGAGTCACCATCCCTGGAGGTGTTCAAGATGAGATTGGACTTGGCACTTGGTGCCATGGTCTAGTCATGAGGTCTGTGGTGACAGGTTGGACTTAGTGATCCTCGAGGTCTCTTCCAACCTAGGCGATACTGTGATACCGTGAAGTACTTTTTAGCTTGTAAGTGCAAATACAAGTATACAGAAGTGTCTCACTAAAACATAGTTACCCCCACAAAAGAAGAAATTGCACTATGCACCTTCAAATCTCTCACTAACAGGACACATGCTCTTCTCTGTACTATACATACTTGTTAGTTGCTATTATAAACTACTTCAGGACAAGTCTACATGCAGCCAGAGAACACTCTGGATGGTGTTGATATGACAAAGTTCTCTTGTGAAGAAAATCTGAAGACAGCGCTTGCTGTTTGTAAGCAAGCTGGATATTTCACATGTATCGAGCCATCTGAAAACAACAGGAGAAATTAGAGCTCTTTGTGTACTGAAAACTAAGTGATAGAAGTTGTGGGTTTTGACTACATACATATAGGCATAGAACTTCATTTACTGAACTGATCCACTACACTTTCTGCCCAGAGAAGAGGACACAAGGATCAAAACTCTCTTAGAGAATGAGGTGGATTTTCATCCTAGAAGAAAGATTGCCTCTTTTCATTCATGGAGCCATCACAACAGGCTGCACAACCATTTTACCCATGCATCCTATAACATTTGTCCTCAGGTTTCAAATCAAGATGCCTTGCAATAAAGTAACCATATTTCACATTCACTTTCAAATCTTTCCTTACTCTATGCTGATAAACTAAAACCCAAGTTGAAGTGCATGGCTAGAAAGTAACCCTCTCTGCAGAACAGAAGGTGACCCTGATGAATTGCAGTAAGCTCTTCAGAGGCTGCATTTCCCCTCCCTCTCATTTTGCTGCCTGGATTCCTTTGTTTGGTAAAATAGGTCAGTGCTCATAAAAAATACCCCTCCAGGGCTGACATCCTCACAAGACCACAGCAGCCAGCTATAAGGAGCAGCTGATTCCCACAACTTTCATGAGACATGGAGAATTGAAATAACACACTATGACAAAACTAAGAAAAGGGACAGCAAAATGAGTCAGAAAAATGTGAATGTGTATTTCCCACCTCAGGGTTCTAGCAATCCTGCAAAAAACTGACAGGCTCCAAGAATATCTAGCTGCACAAAATTGGTGTCTTCAGAGGAAGATAAATAGGGGATGCTATGATCTTGGTCAGTACAACATAACCATATTGAATTATGTTATGAGCTCGAGGTTAACAGCTCTGTCCTGACCTTAATATCCTCTGTGGATATGCAACCCCTGCATCCCAAGGATGTCACTCATGTTTTTGAAGTGATTTCTTCTGGAAGAAGTTGATCAACAGCAACTGCAGTCTTAAAATGGCTTAAAACCACCAATCCCATCCAGGGAAAATGACAGATTCACTTTACTGCTCCATCCAAGTACAGAGACTAAAACATCAAAAACTGTTATGAGACCAGGATCAAGGCCTCACTCCTGTGCCTCCAAAACAAAGAAGAATGTGCTGCCTAGTGTGTGTTTTTTTTTTTTTTTTAAAGGGAACAGAAATCTAATGTCTGGCTTCAGATCAGAGACAACAGCTCAGGAGGAAACCCACTGGTCTGAAGATGATAACTAGTGAAAGGAACTGTCTTTCCAACACTTTTTCTCTGATTCTTTGTTGCTTGAAAGAAAAGAAAATTAAAAAAATCACATCCTATACTTTTCCCAAACTGTCTTTTTATGATCTAATACTGGACAGACAGCTTGCTCCAAGATTCAAGATATGGAGCTTGGCTCCTCAGTTAGAGACTGGCAGGATTTAGTTGCCTCACTGCATTTTGCACAGTTAGGTGTCGATGTGCTAACATCTCACTTAAAAACTAAGGTTTCAAACATTGAGTAAAGCCTTGCTGAGTTTGAACTGAATTAACCATATGTGACCGGTTGACGTTGTCCCCTTAAGAAAGGGAATATGGTGGACGGAAGTTGGTAAACGGAAAGAATAATCTAAACTATTTCATTGGTGAAGTGGGAGGAAGCACCTTCTGAACTGGGACAGCAGGAGGGTATACTGGGTTTTCCAGCACTGTATCTTCAGTCTTGCTTCCGCCTCTTCTTTGGGCAGCAGCTTTCTGTGCTGGCCTTTCTGCCAAGGCTTCGGCCTTGAAAAACCGATAAGCTACCAGGCCTGTATTAACTGCTTTCCAATTAACACAAGTGCTTCTAACTTTTTTTTCCTCTCTTTTCTTTCTCTTTCTATCCCACTCTGGGGAAAGGGGGAAAGAGGGGAGAGCGGAGGTGGGAAACCCCCCTCAGCAGAGGGGGGAACCCTCATTTCTGTGATACTCTATTGTATATCTTTGTATATATTGTACATATTGTAAATTTGTATATATTCCCCTGCATATCCTACATTGCTTTGTTAATATACAGCTCCACTGCTTTGCTAATTCAGCTTGTGAGGTTTTTTTTCCTTTCCCTTCAATTTTTCTTTCCCTTTACTTTACAGGGGGGAGGGAAGAGGCTTCTTGGCCTTACCCTCCCAACCCTCAACACCATATATGTATGCTCTACAGCAGGAAAGTTAGTGAGACACACCTTAAGCACACAGACAAGCACCCAAACAAGCTCTGGAGAAGACAGTTATGGTTCATAGGCATTACCTGGGATTGTCTTGTAAATACATTATTTTAGCCAATTACTTAGCTAGATATAAAAAACCCATTATGCTAATGGGAAAATGGGTCCTACTGTAAAATGCATGAGCTGCACACACAAGAAAGACTTCTATCAGTACATCGAAGTGGAGTTGTCATTTCAAATGAGATATACAGGAATGTCCACCACAAGGGAATTTCTGTTTTTCATAAGCACCCGCACTAAGCAGGTGAGTGGAATTTGCATTGTGCTGTACAATATACAGTATACTTGCTGTTATCACATAAACTTCTGGACTCGTGTAGTACTGAAAACATTAGGATTTAAGCTAAGGGGCACAAATCAGTTTTTACATCTACCATATGGCAAAAGTTGGAACAGTGTCCAAATTTCTACTATCCTTCAAAAAGAGAAAACAAGTCTTTTCAGAAGTGCTGATGAGTGTAGAACCCTGAGTTCAGCAGTTTCACAGACAATTTTCAACAAAAAATAATAGTGGAAAACTATTTCTGCCAAAATATACTGACACGCAAGTTCCTCAGGATGTAACCAAATCATACCACTACATACATTCTGCTCTTGTGTAGATTGAGATATTTCCATTTAACAAGCCAGCAAACAAGTATTGAGTCATATATGTTAAACTCATAACTGTTGGTTTTTCAGGAGTGAAGAAGTGTTGAAGTCAAATTTTCTTTGAGCCTTGGCAACCTTTGTAAATAGACATGCTATAAATAGAAACAAGAAAAAAACAACATGTGAAGTTATGTTTTATTTAGAATAAACCAGGTTGGAAGAGACCTTCAAGATCATCGCGACCAACCCATCAACCAATCCAACCACCTAAACAACGAAACCATGGCACCAAGAACCCCACCAAGTCTCCTCCTGAAAACCTCCAATGACAGCGACTCCACCACCTCCCCAGGCAGCCCATTCCAATGGGCAATCACTCTTTCAGTATAGAACTTCGTCCTAACATCCAACCTGAACCTCCCCTGGCACAGACTGAGACTGTACCCTCTTGTTCTGGTACTGGCTGCCTGGGAGAAGAGACCCCTGAGTCTCCTCTTCTCCAGGCTAAGCAATCCCAGCTCCCTCAGTCTTTCCTCATAGGGCTCGTGTTCCAAACCCATTCCCCAACTTCGTTGCCCTTCTCTGGACTCGTTCCAGCAAGTCAACATCCTTCCTAAACTGAGGGGCCCAGAACTGGACACAGTACTCAAGGTGCGGCCTAAACAGTGCAGTGTACAGGGGAAGAATGACCTCCCTGCTCCTGCTGGCCACACTGTTCTTAATGCAGGCCAGGATGCCATTGGCCCTCTTGGCTGCCTGGGCACACTGCAGGCTCATGTTCAGGCAGCTGTTGACCAGCACCCTCAGGTCCTTCTCCGTTTGGCAGCTCTCCAGCCACTCTGACCCCAGCCTATAGCTCTGCATGGGGTTGTTGTGGCCAATGTGCAGAACCCGGCACTTGGACTTGTTGAATGACATCCCGTTGGACTCCGCCCATCTGTCCAGTCGGTCGAGGTCCCTCTGCAGAGCCTCTCTACCCTCCAGCAGGTCAACTCCTGACCCAAGCTTGGTGTTGTCAGCAAATTTACTGATGATTGACTCAATGCCCTCATCCAGATCATCAGTAAAGATGTTAAAGAGCACAGGGCCCAGCACTGATCCTTGGGGCATACCACTAGTGACTGGCCGCCAGCTGGATGTGGCACCATTCACCACCACTCTCTGGGCTTGGCCCTCCAGACAGTTCCTAACCCAATGCAGTGTGCTCCCATCCAAGCCATGGGCTTACAGCTTGGCCAGGAGTTTGCTATGGCGGACGGTGTCAAAGGCTTTGATGAGGTCCAGATAGACCACATCCACAGGCCTCCCCACATCTACCAGGTGGGTCACCTGATCATAGAAGGAGATCAGGTTGGTCAGGCAGGACCTGCCCTTTCTAAATCCATGCTGGCTGGGCCTGATCCCTTGGCCATCCTCTAAGTGCTGTGTGATTGCACTCAGGATGACCTGTTCCATAATCTTGCCTGTCATTGAGGTCAGGCTGACAGGCCTATAATTCCCTGGCTCATCCAACCGGCCCTTCTTATGGATGGGCACAATGTTGGCCAGCTTCCAGTCCTCTGGGACCTCTCCAGTGAGCCAGGATTTATGAAAAATGATGGATAGTGGCTTGGCCAGCTCATCTGCCAGCTCTCTCAGCACCTTAGGATGGATCCCATCTGGTCCCATGGACTTCATAGTTTCATAGTTTCATAGTTTCATTCAGGGTTGGAAGGGACCACAAGGATCATCTAGTTCCAACCCCCCTGCCATGGCAGGGACACCCCACACTAGATCAGGCTGGACAGAGCCTCATCCAGCCTGGTCTTAAACACCCCCAGGGATGGGGCCTCGACCACCTCCCTGGACAACACATTCCAGGGTTTCACCACTCTCATGGTGAAGAACCTCCTCCTCACATCTAGCCTGAATCTCCCCACCTCCAGCTTCATTCCATTCCCCCTAGTCCTATCATTACCTGAGATCCTGAGAAGTCCTTCCCCAGCCTTCCTGTAGGCCCCTTTCAGATACTGGAAGGCGACAATTAGGTCACCTCGGAGCCTTCTCTTCTGCAGACTGAACAGCCCCAACTCCTTCAGTCTGTCCTCATAGGAGAGGTGCTCCAGCCCTCTGATCATCCTCGTGGCCCTTCTCTGGACACGTTCCAGCACCTCCACATCCCTCTTGTAATAGGGGCTCCAGAACTGGACACAGTACTACAGGTGGGGTCTCACCAGGGCTGAGTAGAGGGGGAGGATCACCTCCCTCGACCTGCTAGCCACACTTCTCCTGATGCAGCCCAGGATCTGATTGGCTTTGCGGGCTGCAAGTGCACACTGAGAGCTCATGTTGAGCTTTTCGTCCACCAGCACCCCCAAGTCTCTCTCCTCAGGGCTACTTTCCAGCCAGTCACTGCCCAGCCTGTATTTGTGCCTGGGATTGCCTCGACCCAGATGCAGGACCCTGCACCTGCTCTTATTGAACTTCATGAGGTTGGCTTGTGCCCACCTCTCCAGCCTGTCAAGGTCCCTCTGGATGGCCTCCCTTCCCTCCAGCGTGTCTGCTGCACCACACAGCTTGGTGTCATCAGCAAACTTGCTGAGGGTGCACTCAATGCCACTGTCCATGTCCCCCACAAAGATGTTGAATAAGACAGGTCCCAGGACTGATCCCTGAGGGACTCCGCTTGTCACTGGCCTCCACTGGGACATGGAGCCATTGACAGCCACTCTTTGGGTGCGGCCATCAAGCCAGTTCCTTATCCATCTAGTGGTCCACCCATCAAACCCATGTGCCACCAGTTTGGAGACCAGGATGTGGTGCGGGACAGTGTCGAAGGCTTTGCTCAGGTCCAGGTAAACGACATCAGTTGCTCGCCCCTCATCTATTAATTTTGTCACCTGCTCATAGAAGGCCACCAGGTTGGTCAGGCAGGATTTGCCCTTGGCAAAGCCATGCTGACTGTTCCCAATCACCTCTTCACTATTCTTTTGAGCGAGTAGTGACTCCAGGAGGATCTGCTCCATGATCTTTCCAGGCACAGAGGTGAGACTGACTGGCCTGTAGTTCCCTGGTTCCTCCTTCTTGCCCTTTTTGAAGATGGGGGCAATGTTTCCCCTTTTCCTGTCTGTGGGGACTTCACCAGATTGCCATGACTTTTGAAATATAATAGAGAGGGGTTTAGCAATCTCATCTGCCAGTTCTCTCAGTACCCGTGGGTGTATCCCGTCGGGTCCCATGGACTTGAACACTTTCAGGTTCTTCAGGTGACCACGAACCTGATCTGCACTTACAATGGGCAGTTCTTCCTCCCCGTCCCTGGCTTTGACTTCCATAACATCAGGAGTGTGGCTAGAGGCCCTTGCAGTGAAGACTGAGGTAAAGAAGTTATTAAGTACCTCAGCCTTTTCCTCATCACATGTGACCATGTCACCATTTTCCTTTCTGAGGGGGCCCACACCTTCCCTAGTCTTCTTCTTCCCATTAATATACCTGTAAAAGTTCTTAGTATTCCCTTTAATCTCCCTGGCAAGAGTCAATTCAAACTCTGCTTTGGCTTTCCTAACCAGGACTCTTGCTGCTCGGGCAACTTCCTTATATTCCCCCTGTTCTACCTGTCCTTCCCTCCACTTCCTGTAGAGTTTCCTTTTAAGTAATAGTGTGTCCAGTAGCTCCTTGCCCATCCAGGCAGGCCTCCTAGCATTCTTACCTGCTTTTCTCTTTGTTGGTACACAGAGCTCCTGGACACAGAGGAGGTGGTCCTTGAATACTGACCAGCTGTCCTGGGTCCCTCTTCCCTCCAGGACTTTGTCCCACGGCACTTTGGCTTGCAGATCCCTGAAGCGATCAAAATCTGCACGCCTAAAGTCTAGGGTCGTGAGCTTGGAATACTTCCTCCTGATTGCCCTGAGGATGTTAAATTCAACTGCTTCATGGTCACTGCAGCCAAGGCCGTCTCTGAGCCTCACATTGCTTACCAGCCCTTCCCTGTTGGTGAGAACAAGGTCCAGCATAGCACCATTTCTTGTTGGTTCCTCCACCATTTGGAGGAGGAAGTTGTCTTCTATGCAGTCCAGGAACATCCTGGATTGCTGGTGCCTTGCTGTGTTGTCCCTCCAGCAGATATCCGGGTGGTTGAAATCACCCATGAGGACCAGGGCTTGTGACCTGGAAGCTGCTTCTATTTGCCTATGGAGGGCCTCATCTGCTTGGATCTGCTGGTCAGGTGGCCTGTAGGAGACCCCCACTTGTGGGGATCCAAGCTGCTGAGGAGAGTTCCATATATCTGCTCATGGAACATAGGGAAACTGTGCAGCTCCCTGGCTCCTTCTGCCAGCTCTGCAGGCCAGTTGTCTGGAAGATGTTCTGTCCTTCTAGTAAAAATTGAGGTAAAGAAGGTGTTAAGTACCTCTGCCTTTTCCTCATCCTTTGATACACCATTTCCCTCCGTGTCCACCAAGGAGTGGAGGTTGTCCTTGCCCTTCTTCTTGCTATTAATATATTTATAGAAGGACTTTTTGTTGTCCTTCACAGTAAAGGCCAGTTTAAGCTCCAAATGTGCTTTTGCCTCCCTAATTTTCTTCCTGCATGATTTGGCAACATCCTTAAACATTCCGTGGGTTGCCTCACCTTTCTTCCAAAGATGATACACCCTCTTTTTTTCCCTTAGTTCTATTAAATGTTCATTAACCATCCAGGCTGGCCGTCTGCCCCGGCGGCTCATCTTCCGACACATTGGCACAGCTTGTCCCTGCGCCTTCAACAATTCTTCCTTGAAGCAGGTCCAGCCCTCCTGAACCCCTTTAATTTTTAGTTCTGATTAGAATATGCACAAAAGAGATTTAGAATAAAAAGGGGAAGAAAAGGTTTTCTCCTTCAATTCATAGGAAGATGAGTATGGAAAGGACTATCTTAGCCATTCAAAATGTCTCTGTACACAATTTGCAATTACTGAACATTAACATATGACAGCACTTTTCATATTATCTTATCTGGGGAAACATTTATTCAGCAAAGAGACACAATAAAAATTCTGCTCCAGTTCCTTGTTATGACTCCTTCCAAAGCTTTCTATTAGTTTAAAAAAGAAAAAAAAAATTGATTAACTATTACTTGGGAGAACCACAGAAAAGAGAAAAACTCACTACCAGACATCAATTACACTTAAAACTTCCACAATTCCTACAGATTATTACCATGGGTATGTAAGGCATATTGAAGAGTTAAATCCTGTATTTTTCTTTGCTGTATATTTCTGTATATATATTGTAAATACTGTATATTTTGTGTACATATCTTGCATTTTCCACATTGCTCGTAAAATATAGCATTCCTTCTGCTTCTCCGGCTGAGTTAGCTGTGGTTTTTTTTCCTCTTTGTGGGGGACAGAAAGCTAGGCCTTGTCTCCAAACCACCACATTTCTTTTTGGCACCCAACGTGGGGCAGATAATTAGCTTGATTTATTGCTTGCTTGAGCTGGACTAGCAAACATGTATGTGTTTTCGATTTTGGAGCGTCTGTTCGTCTCAGTTTTTTGGGTTCTGATATACAAATATTGTTTAGGTTTGATTCTAGATCACCTAGGTAAATATTTAATGCAGAAAATTTATTTGTGGTTTATGTATAAGATCCGGCTTCTATATGACTGCTGCCTGGGATTCTTTTGGCTTACCAGATACAGGAATGTGACCTCTAGCACTCTCCTGATTGAGATAAAGGAGTTTAAGATCCCAATAGGGGAAAGAGTAATTTTAAGTGATGGCTGGGATCCAAAGCTAAATTTTTCGATGTGTGTAACCCTTCTGCTGGCGATAATTAATATCTATCTGCTGTTTTCCTTGCACCGGGAGAAAAAAGTGTCTACGCCCTGCTTCATTATTAGTCATAGATCAAAGAAGAGGCGGCGTACTTCTGGGTCAGCCCCAGAGGCGTCCAGTGATGAGGAGTGTGGAGAATCTGTGTCAGTTAAAGAGAAAGCTAGAAAATCTATTGGAAAAGCTGCTTTGACCAGTCTGGCCGCTGATTCTGGCAAGCTGCCAGGGGCGGCGGCAACTGCCAACATGGTGACTCCTCCTTCTCCTCCTCCTTCTTCTTCTTCAGCCATTAACGGGGCAAGGTCATTTCCACCCACTCTCTCGGCAGGACCG
The DNA here is from genome assembly GCF_026170545.1 of Melanerpes formicivorus. Classification (NCBI taxonomy): domain Eukaryota; kingdom Metazoa; phylum Chordata; class Aves; order Piciformes; family Picidae; genus Melanerpes; species Melanerpes formicivorus. The sequence continues at coordinate 2,520,270 of NW_027142409.1, forward strand.
GAAGCCACTCCTACAGTAGCTGATTTGTCTCAGAACCTGTCAGCTTCTGTTAAGGTGGATGTAAATTCAAACACAGCGCCAGTTAAAGTGGCTGTTTTAAAGACTAGAAGAGGAAGGACCAAAGATGATCCAGGAGCTAATGGAGGAAAAGAGCAGGAGACTGATCCTGGTGAGGGACCCTCTACTAGAAAAGATCCTGCTGAGGAGGAAGAAAAGATTTGTTTTAAAGATCTAGTTGAATTATTGAGATCAACACCAGCTAGAGAGAGATCCTTAGGAGAGTGACAGCAGGATTATGGGGACAACATGTTCAGGAAGATGTCGTAGATGGAGAAGAAGATGACCTGCCGAGCTGTCCCTCTACTCGCGAACAGCTGAGAAATGTCCGCAAAGATTACACCAGAGCAGATAAGGAGCCAATTCTAACTTGGCTTAGTAGATGTTATGATACAGGTGCTCCAACTCTAATAGTTGGAGACAAGTCAGCAGCTCAGCTAGGAAATCTCTCGACGGATAATGGATTAGATAGCCATCTAGGCAAGATTCTCGGTAAGGTTAATCTGTGGATATGCCATTTAATGGCGGTTGCCCTGAGATACCCTTCCCGAGATGATCTTCCATGGAATCCTAAACCCTGGACTACCATAGATGAGGGAATTAAGCGCTTGAGAGAATTTGCTGTTAGAGAGCTACTCTATGGTGAACATGAAACTCTGAATCCTGATGACATTCCTGTGGGTATTGGTCTTGCTAAAAAGATCATCAAGCTTGCTTCTTCTAATTATGCAAACATTCTGGCAAGCAGAATTGTGTCAAGAAATTATAGTGGAGCTTCTCCTCCGGTTGGCCAATTCACTGATCAAATGAGACAATTGGAGGATAGCATGACACGTGGTTCTTTGGTTTCAGCCATTGAAACTCTGTCTGGAAAAATTGAGAGTTGCATGAAGGATCTGAAAGATTCCATATACCGATTGGCACAAAGAGATAATTCTAATTCTTCCTCCAGGTGGATACAAGTTTCATCTGTTAGGAATACACGTCCTCCAAGGAGGTCATTCCAAAACAGGTCATTCCAAAACAGACCACCAAGGCAGTCACGTAGAACTATTTGGATAACTCTGCGTGATCAGTTTGGTGAGAACATGAACCGCTGGGATGGCCAACCAACTTCTAATCTTTTCAGGAGACTGAGGGAACTGCAAAGTGGCAGAACCCGAGGCAGCAATACCAGAAGGGTAGCTGTGACTTCCACAGTTCCCCAGAACAACTCTAGTAGCTCCAACAGTGACTCCAGTTATAACTCTGCACACTGTGCTCAATGCACATGTGGGCATGTTCCCCATAACTAGGGGTGCCCTGCCTCCCACCAGGGGGAGGAGAGGGATAACAGAGTGTGGTGAAGAGGTTATTAAATTTATGAATATGAAATATGAATTATGAAAAATATAATTTTATTAATTATCAAACTATTAATAACCGATGAATCACCAACTTATATACATGTTCTAGTGCACGTTCGTGAAATACATTCCACAACTGGCTTAGTGTTATGATTTTAACGTAATTGAACTATCTATAAACCCTTTCTATATTTATATAACGAAGGGTGCAGTTCCGCCGCTTGGCCACTAGATGGAGACTCGGCGGGACGCGGGCGGCTTCTGGCTATACACAGCAGTATTATAATCTTTCTATGCGTCAGCGCTTACTCTGCTAGACGCGGATACTTTGAACTGAGTGCTAGTGGGTGGAAAGCACGTGGACAATATTCAATCCCCTTCAGACAACAGGGATCGGTCCTGGTCGGGGCCGGTCCGTGGGATCGGCCCTCAAAAGTCGGCTCGCACGGCAGGGCGGGACGACGGTGGCCGGTAGGTGGGCTCGAACGACGGAAGCAGGCGAAGCTACGGGGGTCGGCCCAACCACGGCGGTTCTCGGGGCTGATGCAAACAGCCTCAGGGGGAGAATGCGGCTGCGTTAGGCGGCGGATTCTCTTTACCGAGGTTAAAGGAGCAACAGGACTCTCGTAGTGGTCCCGGGTCCGGTGCAATACAAGCACGAACAATGCTCTGGTTTTCCCTGGAATTCACAGGGCTCAGAGCGGCACTCGGCGGCTCTGAGAGAGCGGCACTCGGTATTGATCAAGTCCCTTCTCCCCGGCAACTGGGCAGATCTTACCCGCGGGGGTCGGTCCAGTCCTCCGGTGGCACGATGGGCTCTTCCGATCGGCACGACTGGTTGTAGCAATGCTGAGCTCCTCAGGCTCAGCGAAGGTCCTCCCTCTGGGCTTCTTCAACAATGCAGAGGCTTCCAGTATGCGTGCATGTATAACAGAAGCTAACAACAATAAGCTCAATGGCAAAGGCTGCAGCTCGAGAGTTACTCTCTCGAGCAAGCACAGAGACAAAGTAAATGAGGGGGCAACGTGTTCACCAACTGGGGTGATACTTATAGATTCCTCGAGGCTGGGCTTGACCAATGGGCACTCTCATAAGCAACTGGCTTCAGCCTATAGAAAGCGTGAAGCTAGAATTATGTCCATACTTGGTGTAAGCACAAGCACTGCATGCGCTGGGTGCGTGCAAGCCTGGCTAATGCCTTGGCTTTTGTCTCCCTCCTAGAGGGAGGGGGAACTTGCCCACATGCTGGGACAAGATTCAGTATCGGGGCATAATGTGCCTTCACCATACAGAGATAATAGAATCTATTGGGATGTGTACATCCAGTGGCCTGGCACTTCACAATTTCGGAAGTACAGGGCCTTGGTTGACACAGGAGCTCAGTGCACCATAATGCCATCAAATTATCAGGGATCAGAGTCTATAACTATTTTGGGAGTCACTGCTGGATCTCAAGAGTTAAGTAAGGTGGAGGTTAATATAAGTTTAACTGGTAAACAATGGAGGAAGCATACAGTTGTGACCGCACCTGACGCACCTTGTATTTTGGGAATTGATTTTCTGAGAGAAGGGCGTTTCAAAGATCCTAGAGGTTACAAATGGGCTTTTGGAGTAGCTTCTGTAGAAATTGATGGACAAAAATTGAAGCTGTCTGCTAGACCTGAGCTTTCTGATGAATCTGCAGTTGTGGGACAACATAAGATACAGGACATTAAATTGCCGGTTGCTTCTCAGACTGTGCACCACAGACAATACAGAACCAACCGTGACTCTTTGCTGCCCATTCAGAATCTGATTCGTCAGTTGGAGAGTCAGAAAGTCATCAGCAAAACTCATTCACCTTTCAACAGTCCAGTGTGGCCTGTGCGAAAGCAGAATGGAGACTGGTGTCAGACAGTGGACTACTGAGCCCTGAATGAAGTAACACCACCTATGAGTGCAGCAGTACCAGACATGATGGAACTCCAGGATGAGCCGGAATACAAAGAGGCCAAATGGTATGCTACCATAGACATTGCTAATGCATTTTTCTCTATTCCCATAGCAGAGGAATGCAGGCCTCAGTCTGCTTTCACCTGGTGAGGAATCCAGTACACTTTCAACAGATTGCCAATAGGCTGGATCCACAGCTCAAGCATCTGTCATGAAGTAATCCACAATGCTCTGCAGAAGGGTGGTGCTCCAGAACACATCCAGTTTATCGATGATATCATCGTCTGGGGTAAAACTGCTGAAGAAGTCTTCGAGAAAGGTAAAAAAATCATTGACATTCTTCTGAATGCAGGTTTTGCCATCAAACGAGACAAGGTGAATGGACCTACCACAGAGATTCAGTTTCTGGAAGTGCGATGGCAGGATGGACGCCGACACATTACAGTGGATGTGGTAAATAGAGTCTCTACCATGGCAAATCCCACCAACAAGCAAGAGACCCTACGTTTCTTGGGGATAGTGGGATTTTGGAGACTGCACATTCCTGGATACAGTCAGATTGTGAAACCTCTGCATGATGTGACTCGAAAGAGAAACAGTTTCCACTGGGGACCTGAACAACAAGCAGCCTTTGACCAGATAAAGCAAGAGGTAATTCAAGCAATGGGTCTGGGACCTGTCTGAGATGGTCCAGACATTAAGAACATTTTGTACACGGCTGCAAGTGACAATGGTCCAACCTGGTGCTTGTGGCAAAAAGCTCCAGGTGAGGCATGTGGACGACCTCTTGGTTTCTGGCGTCGAGGTTACAGAGGTTCAGAGGCTAATTATACTCCAACAGAGAAAGAAATTTTAGCTGCCTATGAAAGAGTAAAAGCATCTTCTGAAGTAATTGGAACTGAATCACAACTTCTCTTTGCTCCCAGATTACCAGTTTTGAATTGGATGTTCAAAGGCAAAGGCTCCACACCACATCATGCCACAGACTCAACATGGTCTAAGTGGATGGCTCTGATAACACAGAGAGCTCGAATGGGAAATCTTGAAAGACCTGGTCTAGTGGAGGTGATCTCAAGTTGGCCTGAAGGCATCAACAGTGCTAAACCTCCAGCGGAGAAAGTAACTCGTGCTGAGGAAGCTCCTCCTTACAATGACCTTTCTGATGATGAAAAGAAATATGCTTTGTTCACAGACGGTTCCTGTCATCTTGTCGGAAACAAGTGAAGGTGGAAGTCTGCAGTGTGGAGTCCAACACGCCGAGTTGCAGAGGCGAAGGATGGAGAAGGAGAATCCAGTCAGTTCGCAGAGGTAAAAGCTGTCCAGCTAGCTCTCGACGTGGCTGAACGTGAGAGATGGCCAAAGCTTTATCTCTACACCGACTCATGGATGGTAGCCAATGCTCTATGGGGTTGGCTAAAGAACTGGAAGAGTGGTTGGCAGAGGAAAGGAAAACCCATTTGGGCAGCCGACCTTTGGCAGGACATTTCTGATCGAGTCGAGAGAATTCCAGTGAGGGTGAGACACATCGATGCTCACATTCCTAAGAGCAAAGCTACTGAGGAACAACAACACAACCATCAGGCAGATCTAGCTGCAAGAGTTTCTCAAGTAGACATGGACTCTAATCTTGATCTCGACTGGAAACACCGAGGTGAGATATTCTTAGCTCGGTGGGCTCATGATTCGTCAGGACATCAAGGCAGAGATGCAACATACCAATGGGCTCGTGACAGATCCATAGACATTTCCATGGATGCTATCACACAAGTCATCCATGACTGTGACATTTGTGCTGCTATTAAGCAGGCAAAACGACTTAAGCCCTTGTGGTATGGTGACAGATGGTCCATGTACAAGTATGGTGAAGCTTGGCAGATTGACTACATCACTCTACCACGTTCTCGTTCTGGTAAGCAGTACGTGCTTACTATGGTAGAGGCAAACACTGGATGGTTGGAAACTTCTCCAGTTCCACATGCAACTGCATGCAACGCCATTCTCGGTCTGGAGAGACACATCCTGTGGAGACACGGAACTCCAGAGAGGATTGAGTCAGACAACAGAACTCATTTCAAGAACAACCTTGTAAAGAACTGGGCAAAAGAGCACGGTATTGAGTGGATATTCCATATTCCCTACTATGCACCAGCTGCAGGGAAGATTGAACACTACAATGGTTTGTGGAAGATCACTCTTAAAGCTATGGGAGGTGGATCTTTGAAAAACTAGGAAAAACATTTAGCATAAGCAACCTGGCTGGTAAGTAGTAGTGGTTCAGTGAACCGAGCTGGACCTGCGCATTCAGATCTGCTACAGAAAGTAGAAGGCGATAGAGTTCCTGTTCTTAGAGAAAGGAATCTGTTAGGTAAAACTGTTTGGGTATTTTCTCCCTCAGGAGAGGCTAAACCTGTCCGAGGGGTGGTTTCAGCTGAAGGTCCGGGTCACACTTATTGGGTAATGCAAGAGAATGGTGAAATTCAGTGTATTCCACAAAGAAACTTAACTTTAGCTGAAAGAGGTTAATTTCAGACTGTTGTACAGCTACATCGCGTCCAAAGGAAGAATCTACGAGGAATCTACGGTGCACAAACCCTGAGAGCCCTGAGTCAACTAAAAGACCCTGAGAATCCCTGGTTCCCTTTTCTTCGCTTTGTCGGCAAAGAGACAATCTTTTTTCCATTTTTCTCAATTTCTGATTTTCTTGGACTTTTGAATCATCTACATCTGAGCATGGCCGGAATGGACTATGAACTTTACTTACAAACTGTAAATATCGTTTAGGATTGGATGGACCGTAGGAATAGCTAATGAAATTGTTTAGAAGGGGTGGACTGTGACCGTTTGAGGCTACGCCTTGAAGAAAGGGACACTGTGACTGAATGTTTTATAAACAAAGGACGTCTAAACTAATTTCATTGGTGGATTGGTAGAGTACAGCCTTAAGTTTTGATTCCCACAGAGACTTTTCTCAGTTTTGCACTTTTTCCTCCTTTTGCAGCTTGCGGCTTCTGGGCTTAATGCCAGACGGACCTTGACCTGATAACCGTGAGGCCTGCAACAAGTCTACTAACATTTTGCTCTAATGTATAACTGCTTTTAATTAACAACTGCACTGTTTTTCTCTCTTTCTAACCCTCTCTGGGGAAGAAGAGGAGAGAAGGGCGTACAGGGGGGGAGCCCTCCTCATGGCGGGGGAGGGTAATCTGATCGACAGCCACCTGAATATGAGCCAGCAGTGTGCCCAGGTGGCCAGGAGGGCCAATAGCATCCTGGCCTGCATTAGGAATAGTGTGGCCAGCAGGAGCAGGGAGGTCATAGTGCCCCTGTACTCTGCTCTGGTTAGGCTGCACCTTGAGTACTGTGTCCAGTTCTGGGCCCCTCAGTTTAAGAAGGACATTGAAACACTTGAGCGTGTCCAGAGAAGGGCAACAAGGCTGGTGAGAGGCCTTGAACACAAGCCCTATGAGGAGAGGCTGAGGGAGCTGGGATTGTTTAGCCTGGAGAAGAGGAGGCTCAGGGGTGACCTCATTGCCCTCTACAACTACCTGAAAGGTGGTTGTAGCCAGGAGGGGGTTGGCCTCTTCTCCCAGGCAACCAGCACCAGAACGAGGGGACACAGTCTCAAGCTGCGCCAGGGGAGGTTCAGACTCGAGGTGAGGAGGAAGTTCTTCACTGAGAGAGTCATTAGTCATTGGAATGGGCTGCCCAGGGAGGTGGTTGAGTCATCGACCCTGGAGGCGTTCAAGGGCAGATTGGACGTGGCACTTGGTGCCATGGTCTAGTCATGGGGTCTGTGTTGATAGGTTGGACTCGATGATCCCCGAGGTCCTTTCCAACCTAAGTGATACTGTGATACTGTGATACTGTGTAATCTCATTCCTGTGTTGCTTTGTTGGATATATTTCTGTGTATATATTGTAAATTGTGTGTGTGTGTGTGTGTATATATATATATCTCCTGCAGTCCCGCTTGTAAATACAACACATTCCTTTGCTCATCTGGCTGAGGTTTTTCTTTCAATTTTTTTTTTCCCTTCACTTTGTGGGGGGGAGAAGGCTGAGGCCTTCCCCTCAACCCTTAACACGGTTGCTTCTCAGACTTTGCATCACAGACAATACAGAACCAACAGTGACTCTTTGTTGCCCATTCAGAATCTGATTCATCAGTTGGAGAGTCAGAAAGTCGTCAGTTGGAAAGTCAGAAAGTCGTCAGTAAAACTCATTCACCTTTCAACAGTCCATTGTGGCCTGTGCGGAAGCAGAATGGAGACTGGCGTCTGACAGTCGACTACTGAGCCCTGAATGAAGTAACACCACCTATGAGTGCAGCAGTACCAGACATGATGGAACTCCAGGATGAGCTGGAATCCAACGAGGCCAAATGGTATGCTACCATAGACATTGCTAATGCCTTTTTCTCTATTCCCATAGCAGAGGAATGCAGGCCTCAGTTTGCTTTCACCTGGAGAGGAATCCAGGACACTTTCAACAGACTGCCAATGGGCTGGATCAACAGCTCAAGCATTTGTCATGCAGTAATCCACGATGCTCTGCAGAAGGGTGGTGCTCCAGAACACATTCAGTTCATCGATGATATCATCGTCTGGGGTAAAAGTGCTGAAGAAGTCTTCGAGAAAGGTAACAAAATCATTGACGTTCTTCTGGATGCAGGTTTTGCCATCTGTTAGCCTTTGCTCTAGTAGTAACCATCTTGGTTACTGGAAGATGGTTACTATTAGAGCAAAGGCTAACAGATGAACAGTGGGCACCCAAAACAGAGACCACTTACAAGCATGCAGATGTTCAGGTAGGTGGCTGCAGTGAGTGCTGGAACCTGGCACTCGATATGGAGGATAGAAGGACCAACTCCTGTGTTAGGTGTGAGCAGATCAGTGATCTGATGAGCATGGTGGTCGAACTAAAAGAAGAGGTGGAAAGGCTACGATCTATAAGAGATGGCGAACGGAAAACTGACTATTCCCATAATGTAACCTCTTCTAAACCAGAATAGGGGGTAACTCTTAGTGGAACAGGGAGTTTGATACCTTCCCAGCAGCAAGCCTCTCAACCTCCCTATAGTAACCCACATGAGCAGGGCCAATGGGAACAGGTCTCTGCCCGACGGAAGAAATGCAAATGGAGAAAGTCTGCTACTTTGAGCAGCACGCTGCCTACAGTGCAATTAAAGAACAGGTATGAGGCTCTGCAGGAGGAACAGATCATTGGTAAGGTCGAGGACTCAAGAAGATCAGAAGCTGCACCAATGACAGGTTGCCTCAGGCAAGCCATCAAAACTTACCCAGAAAAGAAACCTCGTAGCGTCATCGTTATAGGAGACTGCCTACTGAAGGGAACAGAGGGCCCAGTATGCAGACCAGACCCATTTCATAGAGAGGTCAGCTTCCTCCCTGGTGCCCAAGTAAAAGACATTGTAGATAAAATTCCCAACCTCGTGAGTCCTTCAGACTACTACCCACTTCTGGTCTTTCAGGTGGGTAGTGACGATGTAACAATGAGAGGCTCACAATCTATTAAAAAAGACTTCAGAACCTTAGGGCAACTGCTAAAGGGATCGGGGCTCAAGTTGTGTTCTCTGCTATCCCTCTAACATCAGCAATGGATGAGGGAACAATGAGGAAGGGCCAACAGGTCAATTCATGGCTCAGGGGCTGGTGCCATCGACAGGGCTTTGGGTTCCACAATCATGGATTGGTTTTCAAGGCACCAGAGCTGAAAACAACTTATGGGACACACTTGTCCCAGAGGGGGAAAAGAATCCTGGGGCAGGAATTGGCAGGGTATTGGGCGATGGAGATTGGAATCAATACGGCTGACCAATATGATTGAGTATTGTTCCTTTATTGTTCCAGCGTTGCAGGCCTATGGTGCGGGCCTGTGGTGCAGGCCTGTAGAGCAGGCCTGTAGTGCAAGTATAGCACAGTAAAGTGTAGAAGAAGGAGACAGGAAAGGCAGAAGTGCGTAGCAAGGGAACTGCTACAACTTATATAAACTCGGAGTGCCTTGTTGGCATGGCTTCATTGGTTCCCATGGCACTATTACAGATTATTGGTCCAACTACTAATGACACGCAAGGTTTGTTGATGCAGGTGCATGTCCTGTTGTCCCAAGATAACTGTCCATGTTTATAGCTACCAGCGTCTTGTTTTAGTTACATGCTGCAGGCACAGCACTGTTTTGCTGAACTGATAGCTAGCTCTGCACTTATGCTGAGCATGGCCTACCACCATGTCAGGCTCTAGGCCTGCACTGCCAGATTGCTCACACTGCTCGTCGCTGGCATTGCCACAAATCCCCCTTTTTGTTTTTGTGAGCAATCTGGTCATGGGAGTTGTTCTCATCCCACACAAGACGCTACTGCAAACACAGAAGCAAGCAAGGTAAAGCTAAGCTGTATAGCAAAAGCAAGAGTTCTGTAGCGCAGCATGTCTAACAGACTGGTGTAACCCATACAAGGCACAAAGCTTAAGTTGAACTAGTTACAGTGCTCTACAGAGTTGGCATAATAAATGGTCAAAGATAACAAACATTGTAAAGAAGGACTTAGATCTTAACAGTTCCGATCTTTACATTTCACTCCTCTTATTGACAGAGGAGACTTGATTATGCCTGAATGCATTGCACACAGAGACTGAGGCACAGATGCAATCCTTAGCACTGTCTTTTACAATCTGCTTTAGGATTATGTTGCATCTTTATTTTCTCTAGGATGGTCAAAAATCATGAATTGCTTAATGGTAGCAAGATTTCTTTAATCTCTAAAGGTAGCTCTGGCCAGGCTCTAGCTTCACAGACAGAAAACTTGCAGGCAAGAGCAAAAAGAGCTTCATTGCTTTGCCCAATATAAAATTACACAGAATAATGTGTTTTTGCTCATCCTAGTAATTCTGATCTCTTAATGTTCACATAGCAGTTAAGCAGTCACGACACTCAGCTATAAGTTAGATGCTTTCTGTTGACATCTTGGTTTATCGTGACCGTCATTCTGGTCAGTGCTAAGCAGGTTTGCTGATTGTCATTTTCATGACAGTTGTGCCGTGTTCGTGCTGTCTTGTGGTGAGAGGGTTACAGCACTTTGCAAAGTTGATGTTTCTAGGGTTACAGCACTTTCTAGGGTTGATGTTTCTAGGGTTACAGCATTTCTAGGGTTGCCATGAGCTAATTTTTTGCTATGGGGTATTCTCTTTTTCCCCCCCTTTTGTTTGGTTTTTTTTTTTTGGTTAATAATCTCTACTAAGCAAAATGTAAAGATGAAACTTTATCCTCTAGGATGTCTACATTCAGAGGCACACTTAGTTAACAAGAGAGAATACAAAGTTATCAAGCAACCACAATATTCAGTCCTAATTCACATGATGCTGTGGTACATTCTTCTGAGTGATGCTGTTTGATCCCAGATTATCATAGCAGTTATTGTGATCGATGTTCGACTGCATGGGAAATGCTGTGTCCTCATGGTCCTGATTCTTCCGACGTTGTTTATTGCGATGATTGCAGTTAGCAGAAAAGAAGGCTCGAGGTGACCTGATGGTGGCCATCCAGTATCTGAAGAGAGCCTACAAGAATGCTGGGGAGGGACATCCTAGCATTTCAGGAAATGACAAGACTAGGGAGAATGGAACAAGGCTGGGGAAGGGAAGATTCAGGCTGGATGTGAGGAAGAAATTCTTCACCGTGAGAGTGGTGAAGCCCTGGAATGGGTTGCCCAAGGAGGTAGCCAAGGCCCCATGCCTGGAAGTGTTTAAGACCAGGCTGGACGAGGCTCTAGCCTGCCTGATCCAGTGTGAGATGTCCCTGCCCATGGCAGTGGTTGGAACTAAATGATCCTTGTGGTCCTTTCCCACCCTAACTCATTCCACGAGTCTATGATTCCACATATTTTGTAACTAATTTTGAGTGTTTTTTGTTTGTTTTTAATGTGAGCTATTTTGAACTTTGTAATTAACTTTTCCTTCATTTCTTTAATATTTTTAAATCTACTTTTAATAAATCTATTTAATTTTTCTTTGATTCATTATATATTTTTTCTTTTTTTTTGAGTTTAATTTTTTTTTCATTATTTTTACATGTTTGCAATTGTTTTTGTTTAATTTTGTAATTTCTTTTCATTTCATGTTTTTGTAAATTATTTTTATATTTTTTCTTTTTAATTCTAATTTGAGTAGTTTCATTTTTTAATTTTTTTTATTTATTTCTTTTATTATTTATTTTTTGTTTCTTTTTGTTATTTTGTTTCATATTTAGTTATTATTTTATATTCTGCATTTATTATTTTTATATATGTTTAATATTTTTACTTTTAATCTAGTTCTTTGCTTAATCTTTAATTCATTTTAATTGTTGGTAGTTTTTTAATTATTTTTATACTGTTTTAATGTGTGTTTTTTTTCTTCATTGCATTTTATTAGTTTTTTATCTGCACTTTTAAATTATTTTTTGTTAACTTTTTTGTTTTGTTAATTTTAATATAATTATGATTTTTTTTCCAATTAATTTTTGTTATTTTGTATTTTAATTATTCTTTGTTCTTTAAATTTCTATTATTATTATTTTTAACTTACTTTTTGTGTTTTTTTATTTTATTTGTTTTTTACCTTCTTTCTTATCATTTTTATTTTGTTATTGCAATTTTTTATTCTGTATTTTAATTTGTTATTCTAATCAATTTTTTGTTTTCAATTTCTTTTACTTTTTTTGTAATTTCTATTTTTTCGTTTTATCTTATTTTTAATCTTTTATTTTTATCTTATATTCTTTATTGCAATTATTTTTTATTTCGTATGTTTGTTTTATTTAATCTATTTTCTATTTTAGTTTTTATTTTTGCTTTTTTATTATATTTTTTAACTTTCTTCTTTTCTATTAATTCTTTTTTTTTATTATCATTTTTCATTTTAATTTTCTCGATTTTTTCTTTGTATAATTTTTTGTTTGTTTTAATCTAGTAGTCTTGATAATCCTCCTTTTTTTTTTTTGCTAACAATTCTTATGTATTTTTTTGTTAATAGCTATTCTGTTTTAGTAATCCTTATGATTTTTCAGTGTGTCACATTTTGGTTTTAATATTTTGTTTTTATTGTTGCTCTTCTTTTTTATTACTATTCTGTTATTTAGTACTCTATGTTTTGTATCCAGAGTTTTTGTTCTTTTGTTATATATTTCTATGTTTACATTTTTTCTTTGCACATGTTACCTTTTTGTTTACCTTTTTTTTTTTTTGCCTTTTTTGTATTTTTTCTTGTCTATGTCTAAGAAGGAAATATAAAGACATTACCTTAGCTAAGGAATACTTTTTAAAATGAATACCTATTTACTACAAACCTTATTAACTACAAACCTTAGCTATATTACATGGAGCTCCTTTGAAATGCCAAGGCACACAACTAAGAAGGTTCGAACCAAAAGAAAATCTTACAATGTGAACTCATTACTAAGTACTTACACCTTACTACAATTACTATGTACTAGGTATCTGTAAATACCAAATGCTTACCATTCATTATGCTTACCAGGAAAACTTAGCAAAACTCTAAATAACAAATCTCTTAAGGACATTACAATCAGAAATGAAGAAATTAGCTTTAAATCAGAGCAGAGCTTTGGTCGGCAAGACTCATACCAGAAAATCCTCCCTTTTCTGGGGGTGGGGGTAGGGGTGGGTTGAGGGTGGCTAGCAAGGTGTACTCTAGTTGCTACTGTTTCTGTATTGGGGTCTTAACGACTTGCAGGCTATCGAGTCTGAACGACCATTGTTCCACCCATACTGGATTATCTGTTTTCCATTTTAATTTGAGGGTTGGTTGCTGACCAGTAGCCACTACAAAGAAGGAGTGGTAACAAGTTTTGCTCCTAGCTAACTTGAGGCATCTCAGCCCAATAGAGCAACTGGAAGGGTTAACATGTACGGTCTTACAGTGATTGATTTGCTGTAGTTAAAAGCTAATTGCACTGGCTCTTTGCTAACCCAGGTTGTTTGGATACCTTTTAAACACGACTTCAACATTTGCCATGACCAATGGCTAGTGACCATTCCATTTATGACTAGGTATAATGATGACATCGTCTCCAGTATCCATAATCATTGAAAACTGTGTAATTTGTGCACAAGGGTGTCTGACAGATACAGTCTGTTCCAGTTTTCCCTCTTGGATTTCTAGGGCTAATAAGGTATTAGGCATATTGGTGGAACCCGAGCCTTCTTGCCCTTGGATCCTGTTAGAAGTTTTAGGCACTCGGGACTCAGATGGTATTAGCTGAGCAATTTCTGTCCCAACAAGAGTGCTAACAGGAGAGGCAATGGTATAGAGCATAATTTTCATAGCCCAGTCATAATCAGAATGTATTGAACCAGGAATTATAAAGATGCCCTGTCTAGAGGTAGACAATCTGCCAATTAACAGAGCACAGGGTCTGTGACCCAAAGGACCATGCCAATTGAACTAGACAACACTTTGTGGATTCAAAAGTGATATGCGGCTGTTGTCAGGTCCGCTGTGTGCTGCCAGAGGGGGCTGGGGGGGTGGGGGAAGGGGGCGCGGTCCAAGCACCCTGGTTTGGTGTCGTCGCGTGGGGTATTTTCACGCGGCAGGAGCAGCTTCTGCGACGATCTCGAGTAAAATGATTAGATCTGTGACACTTTCGAGTCTGTCCAACAGTCAGGCACTTTGATTTAAGGTACCTAGGTTTCTCAGAGGCACGATGATTTCCACCCAAGTTGACTCCTTTGTGCGGTGGTTTCAGGACTGCTTCTATGGCCGTAGCTAGATACATTGCTGCTTGTCGATGCCTTCATTCGTTGTTGTGTCCAGCAGTCATGAGACAGTGGCACCTGTTGATAAAATGTTGAGAACCTGTTTAGTTTCTTCATTAGCATTGTCAAATGCCAAAATATCCAGCATTTTTACCTTCATATCGTGAGTCAGGTCTGAATGTATTGAATGCCATATGTAAGGGATGGTATTGACAAAGGAACCAAGTGGCCCTGTTAGACCCTGCTGAGTAGTGAAAAGCACAGGATCAGAGTTATTGTCCTGGATTCTGGGCCACTCTTTGATCACTAAATCCTGACTTAATTGCAAAGCCTTATCAGGAAGCTGCAATTGCTTATAGGATCCAGCAAAGATCTCGCCCCAAGGAGATGGTTAGTGGTGACACCTTGTAAAGAGTCTGCTGGCTGCCGGGGCATGGCTTCCCAGGCATTTGCAAGTGAATTGCCACTTAATTGAGAAGTTGCAAGGCCTGAGGCAGTGTGACTTTCAAGTGTCTGCTTGCTGACAGGGGCTGAAACTCAGAGAGCATTGTCTTACGATGTAACTTTTTGTTGCAATCACAATATCATCCATAGACTTATAGATGAGAAAGTCACAATGGGTCTATCTAAGTGGGAAGAGAGTGCCTTGAGGCTACCCATTGATATTGGTGGGTGGAGTCTGCCTTAATCGATGACTCAGTAGATGCAGACTTTGTTGAATTCTCCGGGTGTAAGCAAATTGTAAAGGAAAATGATCCTTCAAATGAATAATAATAAGGTCCCAATTTGTGGGGACTGGGAGTTGGGAGGCCAGGTTGTAAGGCACCCATCTCCTCCATGATCGCTCTCAGACCACGTAATAAACACCATTTGCTGACATACGTGTGTCAAAAGGGATTAACAAATGTGTTGAAAACAACTGATTAATTACAGCAGTTGTGTATCCTGACTGTAGCCCATAGGTAGCTATGACTTGTCTAGCTTCCTTTAACATTTGTCAGTCCAGAGATTAGTCATTGTTAACCTTCCCCATCTGTGACTACATTTCCCACAATACCTTTCCACCAGTGCAGCGGGACAGTTCCCTGTCCCTCCCACCTCCCAATCGTCCCATCGGGACTCAATTGAAATTTCCGTCAGAGTGCTATACTCTGCTGATAACGTCTGGAATGTAGGAGGTGGGGGGGGTGTAGCACAGCTGAAACCGCAGGGGGGAAGGGGCCGTTTCTGCCGTCGCCATGGGGGGATAGCTGCTGCCGGTGTCAGTGCTGGTATCGGCGGTGCGTCGGTCGATGCCGCCCTGATCAGAGCCGCCGGTACTCACGGGGGCCATGGGGGGGTTGTGGGAGGCGTCGCCAGGAGAGCTGCAGGGGCGTGGGGCGCGGGGAGCCGCTGCAGTGGGCACCGCCGGGCTGAGGGCTGCCGGGATGAGCGCTGCTGGGGTGGGAACTGCCATTGGGGCAGCCGGGGCTCATGGCGGGGTGGGGGTGCAAAAATGCCGTGATCGCAAGCCTGCAAGCGCTCCATTTTTTTTTCCTAAGAGGAGTTGTAGGGCAGAGTTCGCACTGTATGGCCTCCCAGCGTTGGTCCTCTTGGCTTCCAAGTCCAAGCCGTCGCTGGCGGTATCAGAGGAAGATATTGATGAAGGGGAACGAAAACGCCGAGCCACAGGTTTTGCCGCTTTTTTATGGCTTTTTCTCTGTTGGGGTGAACAGCGGTGGTGGTGTCTAATAAACACGGTGTGCTTGCCAAGATGGTGGACGTGGCGTCTTCTTTGTCTAATTCCTAATGCGTAGCGACCTCCATTGTGATTTTGCGTGCCTTATCAGGATTCACTTCTGCCGCTATTGACGTGGCAGGAGCAGATTTTTCGGTGCAAAAGGACGGTAAGAAGAGAGCCGCAATTCATGTAGAAGGAGTTGCGGGCAATTGAAATTCTGAGAAGGATGCTGATGGAGCAGCAGATGATGTGCAGGGAGAGAGGGGGGGGGGGGGCGGAGGGCGGGGGGTGCCTTCCGAGTCTCCCTTTTTCATCTCGGTTGGAACCAAACGCCACAGCAGCTGAATCAGAAGTAGACTGCTCTGCTCTGCAATGTACGTGACGATCCGTCACACGGTGCTATAGAGAAAAGCTGCTTTTTTAAGTATTTAGCACCTCATCCCACAGCTGGGCTGCAATTTTGTCCCGTGCTTCAGAAGTAAAAGCTTATTTGCCGTGGGGATGACTGTGGGCTCAGGTTAATAGCCCTTTTAAGATCCCAGAATTGCCAGTAATACCTCTCATGGAGAGGATAGGTGGCGGGCGTTTAGCACAGCCTCTTCTGTTTTGTGGCGTGCTTCCCCTTGCCCGTCCACAGTCGCTCACCGGGCCAGGGTGAGATTCACTTCTTTTTTGAGGGCTAGCTGCTAATTTTTCCAGCACCGGGGCAGTGCTATTTCAACCGGCTTTCCATATCACTCAGACGTACCTCTTTATGCTGAGTCGATCAGTATTGCAGTCCGAGGATCCCTTGTCCATGAGTTCGGGTGTATTCGGGCGCCAGATATTGGGCGACGGAGATTGGAATCAATACGGATGACCAATGTGATTGAGTATTGTTCCTTTATTGTTCCAGTGTTGCAGGCCTATGGTGTGGGCCTGTGGTGCAGGCCTGTAGAGCAGGCCTGTAGTGCAAGTATAGCACAGTAAAGTGTAGAAGAAGAAGAGACAGGAAAGGCAGAAGTGCGTAGCAAGGGAACTGCTACAACTTATATAAACTCGGAGTGCCTTGTTGGCATGGCTTCATTGGTTCCCATGACACTATTACAGATTATTGGTCCAACTACTAATGACACGCAAGGTTTGTTGATGCAGGTGCATGTCCTGTTGTCCCAAGATAACTGTCCATGTTTATAGCTACCAGCGTCTTGTTTTAGTTACATGCTGCAGGCACAGCACTGTTTTGCTGAACTGATAGCTGGCTCTGCACTTATGCTGAGCATGGCCTACCACCATGTCAGGCTCTAGGCCTGCACTGCCAGATTGCTCACACTGCTTGTCACAGGCATTGCCACAGCAGGGCTCATTGATAGGGCTTTAAACTAGATTTGAAGGGGGAAGGGGTTAATAGTCCCCTGCTGGCCAGTGACAAACAGAGGGGCAGTTCACCAGCAGCAGAGAGAAGGAGAGCTGGTAAGAGCTCTCAACTTGCTGCCCTGAGGCAAGGCACGAAAGATCCACCAGGACATTCTGTGGACACCGAGGGGAACTGGCACAAGAGGAGGACAGGGCCGGACCAGCTGAAGTGCTTCTATGCTAAGGAGACTTGACAGGATGCTTGGTTGCATGGGTTAGTTGGTTAGGTGGTGTTGGATGATATGTTGGACGCGATGATCTTGAAGGTCTCTTCCAACCTGGTTTATTCTATTCTATTCTATTCTATTCTATTCTATTCTATTCTATTCTATTGCGCGCAGCTTGGGCAACAAACAGGATGAGTTAAGGGCCACTGTGCTGCTGGGATGCCACGACATAGTGGCTGTTACTGAAACTTGGTGGGATGAATCCCATGACTGGAATGTAGGGATAGATGGGTATAAACTCTTTAGGAAGGATAGGCAGGGAAGGAGAGGAGGAGGTGTTGCCCTCTATGTCAATAACCAGTTGGAATCAGTGGAGCTCCACCTGGGGAGGGATGATGAGCTGGTTGAGAGTGTATGGGTGTGGCCGGTTGACGCTGTCCCCTTAAGAAAGGGAATATGGTGGACGGAAGTTGGTAAACGGAAAAGAATAATCTAAACTATTTCATTGGTAAAGTGGGAGGAAGCACCTTCTGAACTGGGAGTGAGCTGGGACTATCCTGGGCACTCCGGCACCCTATCTTCAGTCTTGCTTCCGCTCCTCCACAGTGCAGCTCTGTCTCTGTGCTGGTGTGGCCGGTTGACGTTGCCCCCTTAAGAAAGGGAATATGGTGGACGGAAGTTGGTAAACGGAAGGAATAGTCTAAACTAATTTCATTGGACGAGTGGGAGGAAGCACCTTCTGAGCTGGGACTATACTGGACATTTCCAGCACTTCTCAGTCAGTCTTGCTTCCGCCTCTTCTCCGTGCAGCAGCTTTCTGTGCTGGGCTTTCTGCCAAGGCCTCGGCCTTGAAAACCAGATAACAGACGGTATTAACTCCTTTCCAATTAACACGAACTGCTTCTAACTTTTTTTCCTTTCTTTTCTTTCTCTTTCTATCCCATTCTGGGGAAAGGGGGGGAAGAGAGGGGAGAGCGGAGGTGGGGGACCCCTCTGCCGAGGGGGTCACTCTCATTTCTGTGTTACTCTGTTGTATATCTTTGTATATATTGTAGATATTGTAAATTTGTAAATATTTCCCCGCAAACCCTACATTGCTTTGTAAATATAGCTCCACTGCTTTGCTAATTCAGCTTGCGAGTTTTTTTTTTCTTTTCCCTTTTACTTTACAAGGGGGAAGGGAGGAGGCTTCTTGGCCTTGCCCTTCCACCCACCACATTTTTTTTATTGGCGTACCCAACGTGCGGCAGATAATTAGTTCAATTTATTATTTGATTGATTTAGTGTTTTCCAGCTGAATTAGCAAACATGAAGGTATTGTGGTTTGTGGAGCGATTATTCTTTTCAATTTTTGGGGCTCTGGTTTACAGATATTGTTTGGGTTTGATTTTGGATTACCTGGGTAAATATTTGGTGCGGACAATTTATATGTGGGTTATGTATAGAGTTAAATTATGGTATGGAAAATGTATTAATTTATTATGGCCAGTGAGATACAGGAATGTTACCTCCACCACTCTCCCAATTGAGATAAGGAGTTTTAAGATTCCGCCTGAGGAGACAGTAACTTTAGGTGATGCCTGGGATCCAAAGGTGATTTATTTGGTGTGTATAATTCTGCTGCTGGTGATAACTAATGTGTATTCTCTGTATTCCTGGCGTCGGGAGAAAAAGGTGTCCAGGGCGTGTTTTGTTATTAAAACTAGATCAAAAAGAAAACGCCGTGGCTCTCGATCAGTCCCAGAGTCATCTAGTGATGAGGACTGTGCGGAACCCGTGTCAGTTAAAAAGAAGGCTAAAAAGTTAATTGGTAAGGCAGCTCTAAATGACTTTGCTGATTCTAGCAAGCAGCCAAGGGCATCGGCTGGTATCAACATGGCGCCTACTCCTTCTCCCACTCCTTCTCCTTCTTCTTCTGCTCCGTCGGCCAGTAATGGAGCAACGTCACTTCCACCCACTCCCTCGGTGGGACCGGAAGTCACTGCCCCAGCAGCTGATTTATCTCAGGACCTGTCAGCTTCCATTAAGGTGGCTGTAAATTCAAACACAGCTCCAGTTAAGGTGGCTCCTTTAAAGACTAGAGCTGGAAAGGGCAAAGATGGAGAAGAAGAGGAGGAGACTGATCCTGGTGAGGGGCCCTCTACTCTAAAAGATCCTGCTCAGGAGGAAGAGAAGGTTTGTTTTAAAGATCTGGCTAACCTAGTGAGATCAAAGCAGGATAGAGATGAAGCTAGGAAAGCAGCTGGCAAAGGTGGTTCTCAGCTTAAAGAGATCCTTAGGAGAATGACAGCAGGATTTTATGGGCAAAGAATTCAGGGAGATGAAGATCAAGATGATATTACAGACTGTTCGTCACCACGGGAAGAATTGAGAAATGTCCGTAAAGATTTCACCAGGGCAGATAAGGAGCCAGTTTTAGCTTGGCTTAGTAGGTGTTATGATACAGGTGCTTCAGCTTTAACAGTTGGAGACAAGTCAGCAGCTCAGTTAGGAACTCTCTCAAGGGACAATGGAATAGATAGACATCTAGGTGAAGCTCTCGGTAAGGTTAATCTGTGGATACGCCTTTTAATAGCGGTTGCCCTGAGATACCCTTCCCGAGATGATCTTCCCTGGAATCCTAAACCTTGGACTACCATAGATGAGGGAATTAAGCGCTTGAGAGAATTTGCTGTTAGAGAGCTACTCTATGGTGAACATGAAACTCTGAATCCTGATGACATTCCTGTGGGTATTGGTCTTGCTAAAAAGATTATCAAACTTGCTCCTTCCAATTATGCAAACATTCTGGCAAGCAGAATTGTATCAAGAAGTTATGGTGGAGCTTCTCCCACGGTTGGCCAATTCAGTGATCAAATGAGACAATTGGAGGATAGCATGACACGTGGTTCTTTGGTTTCAGCCATTGAAACTCTGTCTGGAAAAACTGAGAATTGTATGAAGGATCTGAAAGATTCCATATACCAATTGGCACAAAGGGATAGTTTCAATTCTTCCTCCAGGTGGGTACAAGTTTCATCTGTGAGGAATACACGTCCTCCAAGGAGGTCATTCCAAAACAGGACATTCCAAAACAGGTCATTCCAAAACAGACCACCAAGGCAATCACGTAGAACTATTTGGATGACTCTGCGTGATCAGTTTGGTGAGAACATGAACCGCTGGGATGGCCAACCAACTTCTAATCTTTCCAGGAGACTGAGGGAATTGCAAAGTGGCAGAACCCGAGGTAGCAATACCAGAAGGGTAGCTGTTACTTCCACAGTTCCCAAGAACGACTCTTATGGCTCCAACAGTGGCTCCAGTTATAACATGCAAAGTTATAACCCTGCAAACTATGTGCAGTGCACATGTGCGCATGTTCCCCATAACTAGGGGTGCCCTGCCTCCCGCCAGGGGGAGGAGAGGGATAACAGAGATAACAGAATCTATTGGGATGTGTACATCCAGTGGCCTGGCACTTCACAATTTCGGAAGTACAGGGCCTTGGTTGACACAGGAGCTCAGTGCACCATAATACCATCAAATTATCAGGGATCAGAGTCTATAACTATTCTGGGAGTCACTGGTGGATCTCAAGAGTTAAGTAAGGTAGAGGTTAATATAAGTTTAACTGGTAAACAATGGAGGAAGCATACAGTTGTGACCAGACCTGATGCACCTTGTATTTTGGGAATTGATTTTCTGAGAGAAGGGCGTTTCAAAGACCCTAAAGGTTACAAATGGGCTTTTGGAGTAGCTTCAATAGAAATTGATGGACAAAAATTGAAGCTATCTGCCAGACCTGAACTTTCTGATGAATCTGCAGTTGTGGGACAACATAAGATACAGGACATTAAATTGCCGGTTGCTTCTCAGACTGTGCACCACAGACAATACAGAACCAACCGTGACTCTTTGTTGCCCATTCAGAATCTGATTCGTCAGTTGGAAAGTCAGAAAGTCGTCAGCAAAACTCATTCACCTTTCAACAGTCCAGTGTGGCCTGTGCGGAAGCAGAATGGAGACTGGCGTCTGACAGTAGACTACCGAGCCCTAAATGAAGTGACACCACCTATGAGTGCAGCAGTACCAGACATGATGGAACTACAGTATGTGCTGGAATCCAAAGAGGCCAAATGGTACGCTACCGTAGACATTGCTAATGCATTTTTCTCTATTCCCATAGCAGAGGAATGCAGGCCTCAGTTTGCTTTCACCTGGAGAGGAATCCAGTACACTTTCAACAGATTGCCAATGGGCTGGATCCACAGCTCAAGCATCTGACATGCAGTGATCCACGATGCTCTGGAGAAAGGCGGTGCTCCAGAACACATCCAGTTCATCGATGATATCATCGTCTGGGGTAAAACTGCTGAGGAAGTCTTCGAGAAAGGTAACAAAATCATTGACATTCTTCTGAATGCAGGTTTTGCCATCAAGCGAGACAAGGTAAAAGGACCTACCACAGAGATTCAGTTTCTGGGAGTGCGGTGGCAGGATGGACGCCGACACATTCCAGTGGATGTGGTAAATAGAGTCTCTACCATGGCAAGTCCCACAAACAAGCAAGAGACCCTACGTTTCTTAGGGATAGTGGGATTCTGGAGACTGCACATTCCTGGATACAGTCAAATTGTGAAACCTCTGTATGATGTGACTCGAAAGAGAAACCATTTCCACTGGGGACCTGAACAACAAGCAGCCTTTGACCAGATAAAACAAGAGGTAATTCAAGCAATGGGTCTGGGACCTGTCCGAGATGGTCCAGACATTAAGAACATTTTGTACACAGCTGCAAGTGACAATGGTCCAACCTGGTGCTTGTGGCAAAAAGCTCCAGGTGAGACACGTGGACGACCTCTTGGTTTCTGGAGTCGAGGTTACAGAGGTTCAGAGGCTAACTATACTCCAACAGAGAAAGAAATTTTAGCTGCCTATGAAGGAGTAAAAGCATCTTCTGAAGTGATTGGAACTGAATCACAACTTCTTCTAGCTCCCAGATTACCAGTTTTGAATTGGATGTTCAAAGGCAAAGGATCCACACCACATCATGCCACAGACTCAACATGGTCTAAGTGGATGGCTCTGATAACACACAGAGCTCGAATGGGAAATCTTGAAAGACCTGGTCTAGTGGAGGTGATCTCAAGTTGGCCTGAAGGCATCAACTGTGCTAAACCTCCGGAGGAGAAAGTAACTCGTGCTGAGGAAGCTCCTCCTTACAATGACCTCTCTGATGATGAAAAGAAATATGCTTTGTTCACAGACGGTTCCTGTCGTCTTGTTGGAAACAAGCGAAGATGGAAGTCTGCAGTGTGGAGTCCAACACGCCGAGTTGCAGAAGCGAAAGATGGAGAAGGAGAATCCAGTCAGTTCGCAGAGGTAAAAGCTGTCCAGCTAGCTCTCGACGTGGCTGAACGTGAGAGATGGCCAAAGCTTTATCTCTACACCAACTCATGGATGGTAGCCAATGCTCTATGGGGTTGGCTAAAGAACTGGAAGAAGAGTGGTTGGCAGAGAAAAGGAAAACCCATTTGGGCAGCCAACCTATGGCAGGACATTGCTGATCGAATCGAGAGAATTCCAGTGAAAGTGAGACACATCGATGCTCACATTCCTAAGAGCAAAGCTACTGAGGAACAGCAACACAACCATCAGGCAGATCTAGCTGCAAGAGTTTCTCAAGTAGACATGGACTCTAATCTTGATCTCGACTGGAAACACCAGGGTGAGATATTCTTAGCTCGGTGGGCTCACGATTCGTCAGGACATCAAGGCAGAGATGCAACATACCAATGGGCTCGTGACAGATCCATAGACATTTCCATGGATGCTATCACACAAGTCATCCATGACTGTGACATTTGTGCTGCTATTAAGCAGGCAAAACGACTTAAGCCCTTGTGGTATGGCGACAGATGGTCTAAGTACAAGTATGGTGAAGCTTGGCAGATTGACTACATCACTCTACCACGTTCTCGTTCTGGTAAGCAATACGTGCTTACTATGGTAGAGGCAAGCACTGGATGGTTGGAAACTTATCCAGTTCCACATGCAACTGCACGCAACACCATCCTCGGTCTGGAGAGACAGATCCTGTGGAGACACGGAACTCCAGAGAGGATTGAGTCAGACAACGGAACTCATTTCAAGAACAACCTTGTAAAGAGCTGGGCAAAAGAGCACGGTATTGAGTGGATATTCCACATTCCCTACTATGCACCAGCTTCAGGAAAGATTGAACGCTACAACGGTTTGTTGAAGACCACTCTCAAAGGCATTGGAGGTGGATCTTTGAAAAACTGGGAAAAACATTTAGCACAAGCAACCTGGCTGGTAAATAGTAGAGGTTCAGTGAACCGAGCTGGACCTGCACATTCAGATTTGCTACGGAAAGTAGAAGGTGATAGAGTTCCTGTTGTTAGAGAAAAGAATCTGTTAGGTAAAACTGTTTGGGTATTTTCACCCTCAGGAGAGGCTAAGCCTGTCCGAGGGGTGGTTTCAGCTGAAGGTCCGGGTCACACTTATTGGGTAATGCAAGAGAATGGTGAAATTCAGTGTATTCCGCAAAGAAATTTAACTTTAGCTGAAAGAGGTTAATTTCAAACTGCTGTACAGCTACATCGCGTCCAGAGGAAGAATCAACGAGGAATCTACGGTGCACGAACCCTGAGATCCCTGAGAGCCCTGAGTCAACTAAGAGACCCTGAGAATCCCTGTTTCCCTTTTCTTCGCTTCGTCGGTGAAGAAATGAACTGTTTTCCATTTTTCTCATTTTCTGATTTTCTTGGACTTTTGAATCATCTACATCTGAGCATAGCCGGAACAGACTATGAACTTTACTCACGAACTGTAAATATCGTTGTGGATTGGATGGACAGTATGAACAGCCAATGAAATTGTTTAGAAGGGGTGGACTGTGGCCGGTTGACGTTGCCCCCTTAAGAAAGGGAATATGGTGGACGGAAGTTGGTAAACGGAAGGAATAGTCTAGACTAATTTCATTGGACGAGTGGGAGGAAGCACCTTCTGAGCTGGGACTATACTGGACATTTCCAGCACTTCTCAGTCAGTCTTGCTTCCGCCTCTTCTCCGTGCAGCAGCTTTCTGTGCTGGGCTTTCTGCCAAGGCCTCGGCCTTGAAAACCAGATAACAGCCGGTATTAACTCCTTTCCAATTAACACGAACTGCTTCTAACTTTTTTTCCTTTCTTTTCTTTCTCTTTCTATCCCATTCTGGGGAAAGGGGGGGAAGAGAGGGGAGAGCGGAGGTGGGGGACCCCTCTGCCGAGGGGGTCACTCTCATTTCTGTGTTACTCTGTTGTATATCTTTGTATATATTGTAGATATTGTAAATTTGTAAATATTTCCCCGCAAACCCTACATTGCTTTGTAAATATAGCTCCACTGCTTTGCTAATTCAGCTTGCGAGTTTTTTTTTCTTTTCCCTTTTACTTTACAAGGGGGAAGGGAGGAGGCTTCTTGGCCTTGCCCTTCCACCCACCACAGCTGGGCTTTCTGCCAAGGCCTCGGCCTTGAAGACAGATAAAGGCCGGTATTAACTCCCTTCCTATTAACACGAACTGGTTCTAACATTTTTTTTTTTTTTCCTCTCTTTTCTCTCTCTTTCTATCCCACTCCGGGAAAAGGGGGGGAGAGAGGGGAGAGCGGAGGTGGGGAACCCCCTCTCTGCCGAGGGGGGTTACTCTCATTTCTGTGTTACTCTGTTGTATATCTTTGTATATATTGTAGATATTGTAAATTTGTAAATATTCCCCTGCATACCCTACATTGCTTTGTAAATATAGCTCCACTGCCTTGCTAATTCAGCTTGTTAGTTTTTTTTCCTTTCCCTTCAAGCTTCTTTCCCTTTGCCTTACAAGGGGGAAGGGAGGAGGCTTCTTGACCTTACCCTTCCACCCCACTACATTTTTTTTTATTGGCGTACCCAACGTGCGGCAGATAATTAGTTCAATTTATTATTTGATTGATTTAGTGTTTTCCAGCTGAATTAGCAAACATGAAGGTATTGTGGTTTGTGGAGCGATTATTCTTTTCAATTTATGGGGCTCTGGTTTACAGGTATTGTTTGAGTTTGATTTTGGATAACCTGGGTAAATATTTGGTGCGGACAATTTATATGTGGGTTATGTATAGTGTTAAATTATGGTATGGAAAATGTATTAATATCTTATGGCCAGTGAGATACAGGAATGTTACCTCCACCACACTCCCAATTGAGATAAAGGATTTTAGGATTCCGCCTGAGGAGACAGTAACTTTAGGTGATGCCTGGGATCCAAAGGTGATTTATGTGATGTGTATAATTCTGCTGCTGGTGATAACTAATGTGTTTTCTCTGTATTCCTTGTGGCGAGAGAAAAAGGTGTCCAGGGCGTGTTTTGTTATTAAAACTAGATCAAAAAGAAAACGCCGTGGCTCTCGATCAGTCCCAGAGTCATCTAGTGACGAAGAGTGTGCAGAATCTGTGTCAGTTAAAAAGAAGGCTAAAAAGTTAATTGGTAAGGCAGCTCTAAATGACTTTGCTGATTCTGGCATGCAGCCAAGGGCATCGGCTGGTATCAACATGGCACCTACTCCTTCTCCTACTCCTTCTCATAGTTTCATAGTTTCATTCAGGGTTGGAAGGGACCACAAGGATCATCTAGTTCCAACCCCCCTGCCATGGGCAGGGACACCCCACACTAGATCAGGCTGGACAGAGCCTCATCCAGCCTGCTCTTAAACACCCCCAGGGACGGGGCCTCGACCACCTCCCTGGACAACACATTCCAGGGTTTCACCACTCTCATGGTGAAGAACCTCCTCCTCACATCTAGCCTGAATCTCCCCACCTCCAGCTTCATTCCATTCCCCCTAGTCCTATCACTACCTGAGATCCTGAGAAGTCCTTCCCCAGCCTTCCTGTAGGCCCCTTTCAGATACTGGAAGGCCACAATTAGGTCACCTCGGAGCCTTCTCTTCTGCAGACTGAACAGCCCCAACTCCTTCAGTCTGTCCTCATAGGAGAGGTGCTCCAGCCCTCTGATCATCCTTGTGGCCCTTCTCTGGACACGTTCCAGCACCTCCACATCCCTCTTGTAATAGGGGCTCCAGAACTGGACACAGTACTCCAGGTGGGGTCTCACCAGGGATGAGTAGAGGGGGAGGATCACCTCCCTCGACCTGCTAGCCACACTTCTCCTGATGCAGCCCAGGATCTGATTGGCTTTGCGGGCTGCAAGTGCACACTGAGAGCTCATGTTGAGCTTTTTGTCCACCAGCACCCCCAAGTCTCTCTCTTCAGGGCTACTTTCCAGCCAGTCACTGCCCAGCCTGTATTTATGCCTGGGATTGCCTCGACTCAGGTGCAGGACCCTGCACTTGCTCTTATTGAACTTCATGAGGTTGGCCTGTGCCCACCTCTCCAGCCTGTCAAGGTCCCTCTGGATGGCCTCCCTTCCCTCCAGCGTGTCTGCTGCACCACACAGCTTGGTGTCATCAGCAAACTTGCTGAGGGTGCACTCAATGCCACTGTCCATGTCCCCCACAAAGATGTTGAATAAGACAGGTCCCAGGACTGATCCCTGAGGGACTCCGCTTGTCACTGGCCTCCACTGGGACATGGACCCATTGACAGCCACTCTTTGGGTGCGGCCATCAAGCCAATTCCTTATCCATCTAGTGGTCCACCCATCAAACCCATGTGTCAACAGTTTGGAGACCAGGATGTGGTGTGGGACAGTGTCGAAGGCTTTGCTCAGGTCCTTCTTCTTCTTCTCCGTCGGCCATTAACGGAGCAACGTCACTTCCACCCACTCCCTCGGTGGGACCGGAAGTCACTGCCCCAGCAGTTGATTTATCTCAGGACCTGTCATCTTCCATTAAGGTGGCTGTAAATTCAAACACAGCTCCAGTTAAGATGGCTCCTTTGAAGACTAGAAGTGGAAAGGCCCAAGATGGAGAAGAAGAGGTGGAGACTGATCCTGGTGAGGGGCCCTCTACTCTAAAAGATCCTGCTCAGGAGGAAGAGAAGGTTTGTTTTAGAGATCTGGCTAACCTAGTGAGATCAAAGCAGGATAGAGATGAAGTTAGGAAGGCAGCTGGCAAAGGTGGTTCTCAGCTTAAAGAGATCCTTAGGAGAATGACAGCAGGATTATATGGACAAAGAATTCAGGGAGACGAGGAACACGATGATATTACAGACTGTTCGTCACCACGGGAGGAATTGCGAAATGTCCGTAAAGATTTCACCAGGGCAGATAAGGAGCCAGTTCTAGCTTGGCTTAGTAGGTGTTATGATACAGGTGCTTCAGCTCTAACAGTTGGAGACAAGTCAGCAGCTCAGTTAGGAACTCTCTCAAGGGATAATGGAATAGATAGACATCTAGGCGAAGCTCTCGGTAAGGTTAATCTGTGGATGCGCCTCTTAATGGCGGTTGCCCTGAGATATCCTTCCCGAGATGATCTTCCATGGAATCCTAAACCCTGGACTACCATAGACGAGGGAATTAAGCGCTTGAGAGAATTTGCTGTTAGAGAGCTACTCTATGGTGAACATGAGACTCTGAATCCTGATGACATTCCTGTGGGTATTGGTCTTGCTAAAAAGATCATCAAACTTGCTCCTTCTAATTATGCAAACATTCTGGCAAGCAGAATTGTGTTAAGAAGTTATGGTGGAGCTTCTCCCACGGTTGGCCAATTCAGTGATCAAATGAGACAATTGGAGGATAGCATGACACGTGGTTCTTTGGTTTCGGCCATTAAAACGATGTCTGGTGATATTCAGAATTGCATAAGAGAGTTAAAAGATGAATTTAGAAATTCCATATCCCAATTGGCACAAAGGGATAGTTTCAATTCTTCCTCCAGGTGGGTACAAGTTTCATCTGTGAGGAATACACGTCCTCCAAGGAGGTCATTCCAAAACAGGTCATTCCAAAACAGGTCATTCCTAAACAGACCACCAAGACAATCACGTAGAACTATTTGGATAACTCTGCGTGATCAATTTGGTGAGAACATGAACCGCTGGGATGGCCAACCAACTTGTAATCTTTTCAGGAGACTGAGGGAATTGCAAAGTGGCAGAACCCGAGGTAGCAATACTAGAAGGGTAGCTGTTACTTCCACAGTTCCCAAGAACGACTCTTATGGCTCCAACAGTGGCTCCAGTTATAACATGCAAAGTTATAACCCTGCAAACTATGTGCAGTGCACATGTGCGCATGTTCCCCATAACTAGGGGTGCCCTGCCTCCCGCCAGGGGGAGGAGAGGGATAACAGAGATAACAGAATCTATTGGGATGTGTACATCCAGTGGCCTGGCACTTCACAATTTCGGAAGTACAGGGCCTTGGTTGACACAGGAGCTCAGTGCACCATAATACCATGAAATTATCAGGGATCAGAGTCCATAACTATTCTGGGAGTCACTGGTGGATCTCAAGAGTTAAGTAAGGTAGAGGTTAATATAAGTTTGACTGGTAAACAATGGAGGAAGCATACAGTTGTGACCGGACCTGACGCACCTTGTATTTTGGGAATTGATTTTCTGAGAGAAGGGCGTTTCAAAGACCCTAGAGGTTACAAATGGGCTTTTGGAGTAGCTTCTATAGAAATTGATGGACAAAAATTGAAGCTGTCTGCCAGACCTGAACTTTCTGATGAATCTGCAGTTGTGGGACAACATAAGATACAGGACATTAAATCGCCGGTTGCTTCTCAGACTGTGCATCACAGACAATACAGAACCAACTGTGACTCTTTGTTGCCCATTCAGAATCTGATTCGTCAGTTGGAGAGTCAGAAAGTCGTCAGCAAAACTCATTCACCTTTCAACAGTCCAGTGTGGCCTGTGCGGAAGCAGAATGGAGACGCGTCTGACAGTCGACTACCAAGCCCTGAATGAAGTGACACCACCTATGAGTGCAGCAGCACCAGACATGATGGAGCTGCAGTATGAGCTGGAATCCAAAGAGGCCAAATGGTATGCTACCATAGACATTGCTAATGCATTTTTCTCTATTCCCATAGCAGAGGAATGCAGGCCTCAGTTTGCTTTCACCTGGAGAGGAATCCAGTACACTTTCAACAGACTGCCAATGGGCTGGATCCACAGCTCAAGCATCTGTCATGCAGTGATCCACGATGCTCTGGAGAAAGGCAGTGCTCCAGAACACATCCAGTTTATCGATGATATCATCGTCTGGGGTAAAACTGCTGAAGAAGTCTTCGAGAAAGGTAACAAAATCATTGACATTCTTCTGAATGCAGGTTTTGCCATCAAGCGAGACAAGGTGAAAGGACCTACCACGGAAATTCAGTTTCTGGGAGTGCGGTGGCAGGATGGACGTTGACACATTCCAGTGGATGTGGTAAATAGAGTCTCTACCATGGCAAGTCCCACAAACAAGCAAGAGACCCTACGTTTCTTAGGGATAGTGGGATTCTGGAGACTGCACATTCCTGGATACAGTCAAATTGTGAAACCTCTGTATGATGTGACTCGAAAGAGAAACCATTTCCACTGGGGACCTGAACAACAAGCAGCCTTTGACCAGATAAAGCAAGAGGTGATTCAAGCAATGGGTCTGGGACCTGTCCGAGATGGTCCAGACATTAAGAACATTTTGTACACGGCTGCAAGTGACAATGGTCCAACCTGGTGCTTGTGGCAAAAAGCTCCAGGTGAGGCATGTGGACGACCTCTTGGTTTCTGGAGTCGAGGTTACAGAGGTTCAGAGGCTAACTATACTCCAACAGAGAAAGAAATTTTAGCTGCCTATGAGGGAGTAAAAGCATCTTCTGAAGTGATTGGAACTGAATCACTACTTCTTTTAGCTCCCAGATTACCAGTTTTGAATTGGATGTTCAAAGGCAAAGGCTCCACACCACATCATGCCACAGACTCAACATGGTCTAAGTGGATGGCTCTGATAACACAGAGAGCTCGAATGGGAAATCTTGAAAGACCTGGTCTAGTGGAGGTGATCTCAAGTTGGCCTGAAGGTATCAACTGTGCTAAACCTCCAGAGGAGAAAGTAACTCGTGCTGAGGAAGCTCCTCCTTACAATGACCTTTCTGATGATGAAAAGAAATATGCTTTGTTCACAGACGGTTCCTGTCGTCTTGTTGGGAATAAGCGAAGGTGGAAGTCTGCAGTGTGGAGTCCAACACGCCGAGTTGCAGAAGCGAAAGATGGAGAAGGAGAATCCGGTCAGTTCGCAGAGGTAAAAGCTGCCCAGCTAGCTCTCGACGTAGCTGAACGTGAGAGATGGCCAAAGCTTTATCTCTACACCGACTCATGGATGGTAGCCAATGCTCTATGGGGTTGGCTAAAGAACTGGAAGAAGAGTGGTTGGCAGAGGAAAGGAAAACCCATTTGGGCAGCCAACCTGTGGCAGGACATTGCTGATCGAATCGAGAGAATTCCAGTGAAAGTGAGACATATCGATGCTCACATTCCTAAGAGCAAAGCTACTGAGGAACAGCAACACAACCATCAGGCAGATCTAGCTGCAAGAGTTTCTCAAGTAGACATGGACTCTAATCTTGATCTCGACTGGAAACACCGAGGTGAGATATTCTTAGCTCGGTGGGCTCACGATTCGTCAGGACATCAAGGCAGAGATGCAACATACCAATGGGCTCGTGACAGATCCATAGACATTTCCCTGGATACTATCACACAAGTCATCCATGACTGTGACATTTGTGCTGCTATTAAGCAGGCAAAACGACTTAAGCCCTTGTGGTATGGTGACAGATGGTCCAAGTACAAGTATGGTGAAGCTTGGCAGATTGACTACATCACTCTACCACGTTCTCGTTCTGGTAAGCAATACGTGCTTACTATGGTAGAGGCAAACACTGGGTGGTTGGAAACTTATCCAGTTCCACATGCAACTGCACGCAACACCATTCTCGGTCTGGAGAGACAAATCCTGTGGAGACACGGAACTCCAGAGAGGATTGAGTCAGACAACAGAACTCATTTCAAGAACAACCTTGTAAAGAACTGGGCAAAAGAGCACGGTATTGAGTAGATATTCCACATTCCCTACTATGCACCAGCTTCAGGGAAGATTGAACGCTACAACGGTTTGTTGAAGACCACTCTCAAAGCCATGGGGGGTGGATCTTTGAAAAACTGGGAAAAACATTTAGCACAAGCAACCTGGCTGGTAAATAGTAGAGGTTCAGTGAACCGAGCTGGACCTGCACATTCAGATCTGCTACGGAAAGTAGAAGGTGATAGAGTTCCTGTTGTTAGAGAAAAGAATCTGTTAGGTAAAACTCTTTGGGTATTTTCACCCTCAGGAGAGGCTAAACCTGTCCGAGGGGTGGTTTCAGCTGAAGGTCCGGGTCACACTTATTGGGTAATGCAAGAGAATGGTGAAATTCAGTGTATTCCACAAAGAAATCTAACTTTAGCTGAAAGAGGTTAATTTCGAACTGTTGTACAGCTACATCGCGTCCAGAGGAAGAGTCAACAAGGAATCTACGGTGCACGAACCCTGAGATCCCTGAGAGCCCTGAGTCAACTAAGAGACCCTGAGAATCCCTGTTTCCCTTTTCTTCGCTTCATCAGTGAAGAAATGAACTGTTTTCCATTTTTCTCATTTTCTGATTTTCTTGGACTTTTGAATCATCTACATCTGAGCATAGCCGGAATGGACTATGAACTTTACTCACGAACTGTAAATATCGTTTTGGATTGGATGGACAGTATGAACAGCCAATGAAATTGTTTAGAAGGGGTGGACTGTGGCCGGTTGACGCTGTCCCCTTAAGAAAGGGAATATGGTGGACGGAAGTTGGTAAACGGAAAAGAATAATCTAAACTATTTCATTGGTAAAGTGGGAGGAAGCACCTTCTGAACTGGGAGTGAGCTGGGACTATCCTGGGCACTCCGGCACCCTATCTGCATTCTTGCTTCTGCTCCTCCACAGTGCAGGTCTGTCTCTGTGCTGGGCTTTCTGCCAAGGCCTCGGCCTTGAAGAAAGATAAAGGCCGGTATTAACTCCCTTCCAATTAACACGAACTGCTTCTAACATTTTTTTTTTTGTTTCCCTCTCTTTTCTCTCTCTTTCTATCCCACTCTGGGGAAAGGGGGGGAGAGAAGGGAGAGCGGAGGTGGGGAACCCCCTCTCTGCCGAGGGGGGTTACTCTCATTTCTGTGTTACTCTGTTGTATATCTTTGTATATATTGTAGATATTGTAAATTTGTAAATATTCCCCTGCATACCCTACATTGCTTTGTAAATATAGCTCCACTGCCTTGCTAATTCAGCTTGTGAGTTTTTTTTTCCTTTCCCTTCAAGTTTCTTTCCCTTTGCCTTACAAGGGGGAAGGGAGGAGGCTTCTTGACCTTACCCTTCCACCCCACTACAATGGGTTAAAATTAAAGGCAGGGCAGGGGAAGGAGATATTACTGTGGGGGTCTCCTGCAGGCCACCTGACCAGCAGATCCAAGCAGATGAGGCCCTCCACAGGCAAATAGAAGCGGCTTCCATGTCACTAGTCCTGGTCCTCATAGGTGATTTCAACCACCCTAACATCTGCTGGAGGGACAACACAGCAAGGCACCAGCAATCCAGGATGTTCCTGGACTGCATAGAAGACAACTTCCTCCTCCAAATGGTAGAGGAACCAACAAGAAATGGTGCTATGCTGGACCTTGTTCTCACCAACAGGGAAGGGCTGGTAAGCAATGTGAGGCTCAGACACAGCCTTGGCTGCAGTGACAATGAAGCAGTTGAATTTAATATCCTCAGGGCAATCAGGAGGAAGTATTCCAAGCTTATGACCCTAGATTTTAGGTGTGCAGATTTTGATTGCTTCAGGGATCTGATAGCCAATGTGTTGTGGGACAAAGCCCTGGAGGGAAGAGGGACCCAGGACAGCTGGTCAGTATTCAAGGACCACCTCCTCTGTGTCCAGGAGCTCTGTATAACAACAAAGAGAAAAGCAGGTAAGAATGCCAGGAGGCCTGCCTGGATGAGCAAGGAGCTACTGGACACACTATTACTTAAAAGGAAACTCTACAGGAAGTGGAGAGAAGGACAGGTAGAACAGGGGGTATATAAGGAAGCTGCCCGAGCAGCAAGAGTCCTGGTTAGGAAAGCCAAAGCAGAGTTAGAATTGAATCTAGCCAGGGAGATTAAAGGGAACACTAAGAACTTCTACAGGTATATTAATGGGAAGAAGAAGACTAGGGAAGGTGTGGGCCCCCTCAGAAAGGAAACTGGTGACATGGTCACAAGTGATGAGGAAGAGGCTGAGGTACTTAATAACTTCTTTACCTCAGTCTTCACTGCAAGGGCCTCTAGCCACACTCCTGATGTTATGGAAGACAATGCCAGGGACAGGGAGGAAGAACTGCCCATTGTAAGTGAAGATCAGGTTCGTGGTCACCCGAAGAACCTGAAAGTGTTCAAGTCCATGGGACCTGACGGGATACACCCACAGGTACTGAGAGAACTGGCAGATGAGGTTGATAAACCCCTCTCTATTATATTTCAAAAGTCATGCCAGTCAGGGGAAGTCCCCACAGACTGGAAAAGGGGAAACATTACCCCCATTTTCAAAATGGGTAAGTGTAGAAGAATGGGCAAAGGAAAAAGGCCTGCAGGACTGTCTGGCCTTCTCTGATAAGATATGGAATGCCACAGAACACAATGGATTTAGCTGAATCATCAAGAAATGATGCAAGGGCACTGTAATCGTGAGGGCCGTAACCAAGTAGGGGACTTGTTCAAAAAAAGGATACATCTGTTGGCCCGTCCGGCAGGAAAGCAGGATGTTAAAACCGCAAGAGGTGGGGTTGACATGTAATCTGTAACCAATAAAATATTGCCAAGTGGGCATAATTATAGTAAACTGTATATAAGATGTGTCCGATGCTCAATAAAGTTGGATTCGATTGATCACATTGATCGTGTGTCGACCCCTTCTTGCGGCAGTGGCGCTCGAACAGGGACCCCACAGAGTGGGTCCTGAACCCAAAAAAAGGGTTCTGCAAATCTCCGAAAGGAGTCACGGCGAAGAAGGAAGCTGTGCCGTTCCGAAGAGGACTGTCAGGGTTCGAGAGCACGAAAAGCAAGAAGTATTCCGGTCCAGGATAGCAGTACTGGTGCTGTGTTTACCGACCCACAGAGAGGCGGAGGAAGCAGCAGTGACCGAAGACGCCATAAGCCGATACTGCTCTGAGTCTGTGTGCACAGGTACTAACGCATATTAGGCAAGAATGGATAGGCAGGCGGCGTATGATTTATTTAAGTGCTTTTTAGAAAAGCAAGGATGTAAGTTAGATTTTAAAAGGGAACTAATGCCATTATTAGAATATGCAAAGGAATTAGGGTATTTGAAGGATCCTAATGAGGTATTTGAAAGGAGCGAGTGGAAGAAGTTTGGCCAAGATTTATGGTTGCACGGGTAAGATGAAGATAAGCAAGCACGAAAATGTGGGAAGTATTGGAAGGCAGTAATGGAGTGTTTAGATAGGCACCATGCTGAGCAGGTAGCAGCACGGCAAGCTAGATCACGTTTGGAATATTCAGACCCCAATGGTGCAGGAATAACGCATAGTGGGTTGCAGTTATCGGAGGAAGTTCAAGAACAACTGTTAACGGAGAAGGCTGCATGTATTAGAGGTTTGGGTGGCATGGTGGCAGGTACGAGTGAAAGTAGCGGTGTCATTAGCAAAGAGGAGGAATTTCCTCCGTCGCCTCACTCTTCTGAGTTGCCGAAGGGTGAAGAAGTTGTGGAGACAAAGGAAGTAAAGAGGGAAGAGGTTAACGATGATTTAGGACAAAGAAACAGAGATTATTGGAGAAGGGTTGCAGAGCATTTACACGAGGAGGGAGATGAAGAAGGTTTTAGTCGGCAGACAGCGTCTGACAGAGTAGCCCACCCTGTAATTTATACTCAGCTACCCGGTCAGCCGAATAGGGTACAGGCTGAAGTTACGCATAGTTTCATAGTTTCATAGTTTCATTCAGGGTTGGAAAGGACCACAAGGATCATCTAGTTCCAACCCCCCTGCCATGGGCAGGGACACCCCACACTAGATCAGGCTGGACAGAGCCTCATGCAGCCTGGTCTTAAACACCCCCAGGGACGGGGCCTCGACCACCTCCCTGGACAACACATTCCAGGGTTTCACCACTCTCATGGTGAAGAACCTCCTCCTCACATCTAGCCTGAATCTCCCCACCTCCAGCTTCATTCCATTCCCCCTAGTCCTATCACTACCTGAGATCCTGAGAAGTCCTTCCCCAGCCTTCCTGTAGGCCCCTTTCAGATACTGGAAGGCCATAATTAGGTCACCTCGGAGCCTTCACTTCTGCAGACTGAACAGCCCCAACTCCTTCAGTCTGTCCTCATAGGAGAGGTGCTCCAGCCCTCTGATCATCCTTGTGGCCCTTCTCTGGACACGTTCCAGCACCTCCACATCCCTCTTGTAATAGGGGCTCCAGAACTGGACACAGTACTCCAGGTGGGGTCTCACCAGGGCTGAGTAGAGGGGGAGGATCACCTCCCTCGACCTGCTAGCCACACTTCTCCTGATGCAGCCCAGGATCTGATTGGCTTTGCGGGCTGCAAGTGCACACTGAGAGCTCATGTTGAGCTTTTTGTCCACCAGCACCCCCAAGTCTCTCTCTTCAGGGCTACTTTCCAGCCAGTCACTGCCCAGCCTGTATTTGTGCCTGGGATTGCCTCGACCCAGATGCAGGACCCTGCACTTGCTCTTATTGAAGTTCATGAGGTTGGCTTGTGCCCACCTCTCCAGCCTGTCAAGGTCCCTCTGGATGGCCTCCCTTCCCTCCAGCGTGTCTGCTGCACCACACAGCTTGGTGTCATCAGCAAACTTGCTGAGGGTGCACTCAATGCCACTGTCCATGTCCCCCACAAAGATGTTGAATAAGACAGGTCCCAGGACTGATCCCTGAGGGACTCCGCTTGTCACTGGCCTCCACTGGGACATGGACCCATTGACAGCCACTCTTTGGGTGCGGCCATCAAGCCAGTTCCTTATCCATCTAGTGGTCCACCCATCAAACCCATGTGTCACCAGTTTGGAGACCAGGATGTGGTGTGGGACAGTGTCGTAGGCTTTGCTCAGGTCCAGGTAAACGACATCAGTTGCTCGCCCCTCATCTATTAATTTTGTCACCTGCTCATAGAAGGCCACCAGGTTGGTCAGGCAGGATTTGCCCTTGGCAAAGCCATGCTGACTGTTCCCAATCACCTCTTCACTCTTCTGCCGTGGAAGTTGTTATCTCAATTAAG
Organism: Melanerpes formicivorus; assembly: GCF_026170545.1. NCBI lineage: Eukaryota > Metazoa > Chordata > Aves > Piciformes > Picidae > Melanerpes > Melanerpes formicivorus. The sequence goes on from NW_027142409.1 coordinate 2,556,935, forward strand.
ACAGACTGCGTCTCAGTTTGGAATCCAGTCTGAGCCTGTTAGACAAATGGTTGAATTTATTTATATGAATTATAATATGTTGCCAAGAGATTCATATAATATTATGAAGCTAATATTGTCATCATCTCAGTTTATAACATTTTTGAATGAGTGGGAACACTTAGCCAGACAAGCAGCTGCTGTGCCGAGACCCCCTAATGATCCACTGCAAGGTGTAACGGTGGATCACTTATGTGGAACAGGAGCATATGAGAGGGTAGAAATTCAGGCAGTCATGACTCCAGCTACAGTTCAGGCTGCCGCACAAATAGCTAGAGCAGCATTTGATAAACAGAAAGATGGGTCTGCAAATCCTCATTATATGGGAATTAAGCAGGGACGAAATGAGCCCCTTGGTGACTTTGTAGATAAATTATTAGCTGCGTTAAGAGCTGCCCAAGTGGGAGAGCACATCAAGGAGGCAATATTAAAGCAGTGTTTGATTCAGAATGGAAACCAACAGACACAGCAACTTATTACATCTGCAGATTCAAGGTGGACCATAGCAGACCTATTACAAAAGGCTCAAGACCTGCCAATTGGCCCCATGGCAATGTTAGCAGAGGCAGTTAGGACCATTGATAAAGGGTTACAACAGCAGGTTCAGGTATTATCAGAGAGTATGTCAAAACAGACAGCAGCCCTAGCTAATCAAAACCAGCAGGTTATGGCTGCCTTAGTACCTTTGCGCCAGCCCGGAGCCCGACCAAAAAGTCCTTCGGGTGGACCACAATGTTATAGATGTGGCAACAGAGGACACATAAAGAGGAACTGTAGAGTGGAAAAGGTGTGGTGTCAAAATTGTCGCAGCGATGGCCACAACAGCTCAGCCTGCAGAAACCAGGATTCGGGAAACGGCAAGCGGAGTGCGAATGGTCGCCGCGTGATGACACAAGTAGCAACCATGCAGGGCGAGAGCCACGACTACAGCCAGCCACAGCAGGGAGCCTCGGACTGGACCTGGCAGCCACAGTAGAAGTGACCTTGTTGGATAAACAAGTGAAAAGGGTACCCACGGGGATACTGGGACCCGTAAAGATCAATGGTCAAGCAGTAGGGTGTCTCTTAATAGGTAGATTCTCTGCCTCTATGTCTGGGCTGTTGGTGGTAACAGGGCTTATTGACAAAGACTTTACAGGAGAAATTCAGATAATGGTGCAGGCATTGTTACCTCCAGTAACGGTGCCAAAGGGGAGCAAAATAGCACAGTTAATCCCTTTGCCCCATCTAGCGGAGGGAATGATGCCTCACAATAGACACTTCAGAGGGGATGGGGTTTTTGGTTCCTCCACGGCTCCTTTGACACTGCTCACAGCCAGTCTGGAAGAACGGCCGCAGACACAAGTAATTGTCACTTTCCAAGGGCAGTCCATCAGTGTGAAGGCACTGTTGGACACCGGTGCGGATGTGACAGTGATCTCAAAAGCTGTATGGCCGACCAATTGGCCGACATCTGCAGAGGCATCTTCCCTAGCTGGTGTTGGAGGCATGAGGGTGGCTGAAACTTCACCCCCGGTTGCTGTTACTTGTGATGGGAAAACGATGACCTTGAGATGTTCAATTTTGCCCTTGCCACCTCCAGTTCAGATGTTGATAGGCAGAGACGTTCTCGCACAAATAGGAGCAGTACTGACTACAAAAAATGGGTAGTAGCAGTCACTGCATGGACTTTCCCAATCCAGCTGCAATGGCATAATAACAACCCAATCTGGATTGAGCAATGGCCGCTGAAAGAGGAAAGTCTGTTAGCTGCAAGAAAATTAGTACAGGAACAGTTACAACAAGGACATTTGCAGCCATCAACAAGCCCATGGAACACTCCTATCTTTGTAATTAAGAAAAAATCTGGGAAATACAGGCTGTTACACGATCTTAGAGCAGTGAACGACCAAATGATAGCAATGGGAGCTTTACAACCAGGTTTACCAGCACCATCAATGTTGCCTGAGGGATGGAATTTATTAGTAATTGACCTTAAGGATTGTTTTTTTACCATACAAATACATCCTCATGATACCTGTCGCTTTGCGTTTACAGTCCCATCCATTAACCGACAGGCACCTGCAGATAGATATGAATGGACAGTGTTACCTCAGGGCATGAAAAATTCTCCAGCATTGTGTCAGCTCTATGTGGCTACAGCCCTAAAGCCTATACGAGAACAATGGCCCGAGACAATAATATATCATTATATGGATGACATTTTGTTATGTCAAAGACAACCATTTAGTGTCGCACAGATACAAAAACTGCAGTTACAACTACAACAAAAGGGACTGGAAATTGCTGAAGAAAAGGTTCAAAATTGCCCACCAATAAAATACCTTGGTTGGAAAATTACAGAAAGTCAGATATGTCCCCAGAAGTTACAGCTGAAAGAGGACTTAAAAAATTTAAATGATGTTCCGAAGTTTATGGGAGACTTACAGTGGGTACGATCTGTGACAGGAATCACTAATGACATGATAGATCCCTTGAAGCCATTGTTGAAGGGATCCGATCCGGCCCGGCCTGTGGAAGTATTGTCTGACCAACACCTAGCCATTCAGCGAATTGCAGAGCAAGTAACACAAGGATGTGTCTTTCAAAGAAACTTTGATGTGCCCATAGACATTACAGTGTTATGTGGTTCACAACACCTTTTGGGGGCACTTACTCAAGCTTTAAAAGAAACGGGGGAGAACACCAGAGTGTTAGAATGGGTATTTCCACCATTACAACCAAAAACAACTATACAACAAAAAATTTTAATTTTGGCAGATTTGATAAAGGCGTGTAGACAACGGTTGTGGAGTATTGCGGGGCAAGAGCCCGGCGTGATATATTTGCCAATAAGAAAAAATGACTTGGAGTGGTATTTGCAAAATTGCGAGGCCTTAGCTGATGCATGTTTAGCTAATGGTGCTCGAATAGTAACAACACCGTTAAAGGACAAAAGACTTATGTGGATGCAAAACCAACATTGGTTATGTAAGCCAAAACTTTCCCTTCAGCCTTTGAAAGATGCGTTGACTGTCTATACAGATGCTGGAAAAAAGTCAAGAAAAGCTGTGGTCACCTGGCAAGAAACAGGAACCTGGAAGCATAGGTTGTTATATGCACAGGACAAGGACTCTTTGCAGACACTGGAGTTGAGAGCAGTAGTTTGGGCTCGACAAGAATGGGTAGAGACGCCACTCAACATAGTGTCTGATTCATTGTATGTTGTAGGAGTAGTGCAAAGAATTGAAAGTGCAATGATAAAAAGAATTGAGAATGAGAGATTGTGGGAATTGTTGTTACAGCTGCAAAGAGCAGTACAATTGAGGTCTGTTGAATATTGTATCATACATATTAGAAGTCATTTATATATTCAAGGCTTGGGAGAAGGCAATGATCGAGCAGACAAATTAGTATCTTTGAGTGTAGCAGTATCTGCCATGGCGAAGGCGAGGGAGAGTCATGCCGTTTTTCATCAAAATGTAAAAGGACTGGCTAAGGGCTTCAACATACCTTTTGCAGACGCTAAGGCCATTGTCCAAGCGTGTCCCGTTTGTAGTTTTCATAACAAAGGTCAAGGACTGGGAATAGGGGTTAACCCAAGAGGTTTAACCAGCAATCAGATTTGGCAAATGGATGTGACTCATGTGCCCAGTTTTGGGAGGTTAAAATATGTTCATGTGTCTATAGATACATATAGTCACATGATATGGGCTACCCCTCAGCCAGGGGAAAAGATGAAAGATGTCAGAAAACATCTATTGTCATGCTTTGCAGTTATGGGAGTACCTCAACTGTTGAAAACAGACAATGGACCTGCGTATGTGAGTAAGGGTATGCAACAGCTATGTAACCAGTGGGACACAAAACATGTGACTGGAATATCCCACTCTCCTACTGGTCAAGCTATAGTGGAGAGAGCTAATCAGACTTTGAAACTGTACTTAGAGAAACATAAAGAAGGAGACCCCAGGGAACGCCTGCATATGGTGCTTTTTGTACTAAACTATCTATGTATTTTTGGATCTGAAGATAAACCGCCTATTGTTAAGCATCAGAATAGGCAGGAGAAGCCACAGGCAGGAATTAAAGTATTTTATAAAGACGCAAAAACCGGGCAATGGGTTGGGCCTGTTGATGTATTCTTTATAGGTCGAGGTTACATTTGTGTTTCTACCTCTGAAGGACCTCATTGGGTGCCCAGCCGTTGGACAAAGCCTGCACCATCTCCTCCAGTTGAGCAGAAGGAAGCGGACAACAATGATGCCAGTGATGCCTTTTCTGTCGATAATAGTGATGTTGCTAATGATGTTTAGTTGTGAGTCACTTGTATATCAGATTAATGATCGTGACAACATGTGGATAACATGGGCAAATCAAACGGGTAATACTGATTTTTGTTTAAGCTTGCAATCAGCTACCGACCCCTTTAAGACATGTTTAATTGGAATTCCCGAGTATGAAATAAGTCGGTTTAAAGGCTTTACCAATTATACTAAGAATTGTCAAGGCAATTCTATTGGACAATGCTCAATAGAATTGATAAGAGGCCTAAATAAGACATTGACATGGGACCCACAAGAACTGCAATTATTAGGTTCAATGCAAATTAATAATCGAAGTAGCAATGGAACCTGTTTTCAATTTATAAATTTTGGGAATCGGACGAAAAACCATGTTTCTCCCATTAATAAAAATCAATACAATTGGACATATTATTGTGGCAATCTGACAAAAGAGTCAGAAAGTGCCCTACGCCAATATAAAAAGCCCAGAGCATTGCCTGAAGGTATATTTTTAATTTGTGGAGATAGGGCCTGGCAAGGCATTCCTGTATCACCACGAGGAGGTCCATGTTATCTAGGCAAACTAACAATGTTGACGCCAAAATATCGGGATTGATTGGCTATATCAAAGCCTACTAAACGACAGAAAAGAGCATTGACTGTTTTAGATACTGATAGTTGTAATGATAATGTACAGTCATGGTCAATTGCAGCCAATGCATTTGCTTCAATTGTAGCACCAGGAGTAGCTGCCGCTCAAGCATTAAGGCAAATAGAAAAACTTGCTTGTTGGTCACTTAAGCAGGCCAACATAACTGATGAAGTTATACTAGAGTTGTTAATGGATCAAAAAAGCCTTAGACACGCTTTGTTACAGAACCGCGCCGCCATAGACTTTTTATTATTAGCTCAAGGCCATGGATGTAACGATATTGAGGGTATGTGTTGTTTTAATCTTTCTGACCACAGTGAATCTATTCACGCCAAATTGAGCAGGCTTGAAAAACATTCACAGCAAATTCAGAAAGATACTAGTGTTTTTGATTCTTGGCTACAATCAATGTTTGGCGGGTGGTCTAGTTGGATAGGGCCTTTGATTAAAGAATGCTTACGCTTTTTGTTAGTTGGGCTTTTGATATTAATATCAGCAAGAATTATTTTTCACTGTATTATGAAACAAGTTAATCGCACCATAGAAGCATTTGTAGTTGTTAAAGAAAACGGGGGAATTGTAGAAGAATGGGCAAAGGAAAAAGGCCTGCAGGACTGTCTGGCCTTCTCTGATAAGATATGGAATGCCACAGAACACAATGGATTTAGCTGAATCATCAAGAAATGATGCAAGGGCACTGTAATCGTGAGGGTCGTAAACAAGTAGGGGACTTGTTCAAAAAAAGGATACATCTGTTGGCCCGTCCGGCAGGAAAGCAGGATGTTAAAACCGCAAGAGGTGGGGTTGACATATAATCTGTAACCAATAAAATGTTGCAAGTGGGCATAACTATAGTAAACTGTATATAAGATGCGTCCGATGCTCAATAAAGTTGGATTTGATTGATCACATTGATCGTGTGTCGACCCCTTCTTGCGGCAGATAAGAAGGAGGAACCAGGGAAAAACAGGCCAGTCAGTCTCACCTCTGTGCCCGGAAAGATCATGGAGCAGATCCTCCTGGATTCACTACTGACTCAGAAGAACACTGAAGTGGTGATTTGGAACAGTCACCATGGCTTTGCCAAGGGCAAATCCTGCCTGACCAACCTGGGGGCCTTCTATGTGCAGGTGACAAAATTAATAGATGAGGGGTGAGCAACTGATATCATTTACCGGGACCTGAGCAAAGCCTTCGACACTGTCCCACACCACATCCTGGTCTCCAAACTGGTGACCCATGGGATTGATGGGTGGACCACTAGATGGATAAGGAACTGGCTTGATGGCCACACCCAAAGAGTGGCTGTCAATGAGTCCATGTCCCAGTGGAGGCCAGTGACAAGCGGAGTCCCTCAGGGATCAGTCCTGGGACCTGTCTTGTTCAACATCTTTGTAGGTGACATGGACAGTGGCATTGAGTGCACCCTCAGCAAGTTTGCTGATGACACCAAGATGTGTGGTGCAGCAGACACGCTGGAGGGAAGGGAGGCCATCCAGAGGGACCTTGACAGGCTGGAGAGGTGGGCACAAGCCAACCTCATGAACTTCAATAAGAGCAAGTGCAAGGTCCTGCATCTGGGTCGAGGCAATCCCAGGCACAAATACAGGCTGGGCAGAAACTGGCTGGAAAGCAGCCCTGGGGAGAGAGACTTCAGGGTGCTGGTGGACAAAAAGCTCAACATGAGCTCTCAGTGTGCACTTGCAGCCCGCAAAGCCAATCAGATCCTGGGCTGCATCAGGAGAAGTGTGGCTAGCAGGTTGAGGGAGGTGATCCTCCCCCTCTACTCAGCCCTGGTGAGACCCCACCTGGAGTACTGTGTCCAGTTCTGGAGCCCCTATTACAAGAGGGATGTGGAGGTGCTGGAACATGTCCAGAGAAGGGCCACGAGGATGATCAGAGGGCTAGAGCACCTCTCCTATGAGGACAGACTGAAGGAGTTGGGGCTGTTCAGTCTGCAGAAGGGAAGGCTCCGAGGTGACCTAATTGTGGCCTTCCAGTATCTGAAGGGGGCCTACAGGAAGGCTGGGGAGGGACTTCTCAGGATCTCAGGTAGTGATAGGACTAGGGGGAATGGAATGAAGCTGGAGGTGTGGAGATTCAGGCTGGATGTGAGGAGGAGGTTCTTCACCATGAGAGTGGTGAAGCCCTGGAATGGGTTGTCCAGGGAGGTGCTTGAGGCCCCGTCCCTGGAGGTGTTTAAGACCAGGCTGGATGAGGCCCTGGCCAGCCTGATCTAGTGTGGGGTGTCCCTGCCCATGGCAGGGGGGTTGGAACTAGATGATCCTTGTGGTCCCTTCCAACCCTGAATGATACTATGATACTATGATCAAGTGCCACAAGGTGAAAGGGCCTACCACAAACATTCTGTTTCTGGGAGTGCGGCGGCAGGATGGACGTCAACACATTCCAGTGGATGTGATAAATAGAGTCTCTACCATGACAAATTCCATGAACAAGCAAGAAACCCTACGTTTCTTGGGGATAGTGGGATTTTGGAGACTGCACATTCCTGGATACATTCAGATTGTGAAACCTCTGTATGATGTGACTTGACAGAGAAACAGTTTCCACTGGGGACCAGAACAACAAGCAGCTTTTGACCAGATAAAGCAAGAGGTAGTTCAAGAAGTGGGTCTGGGACCTGTCCGAGATGGTCCAGACATTAAGAACATTTGGTATCGAGTCGAGAGAATTCCAGTGAAGGTGAGATACATTGATGCTCACATTCCTAAGAGCAAAGCTACTGAGGAACAGCAACACAACCATCAGGCAGATGCAGCTGTAAGAGTTTCTCAAGTAGACATGGACTCTAATCTTGATCTCGACTGGAAACACCAAGGTGAGATATTCTTAGCTCGGTGGGCTCATGATTCGTCAGGACATCAAGGCAGAGATGCAACATACCAATGGGCTCGTGACAGATCCATAGACATTTCCATGGATGCTATCGCACAAGTCATCCATGACTGTGACATTTGTGCTGCTATTAAGCAGGCAAAACGACTTAAGCCCTTGTGGTGTGGTGACAGATGGTCCAAGTACAAGTATGGTGAAGCTTGGCAGATTGACTACATCACTCTACCATGTTCCCGTTCTGGTAAGCAATACGTGCTTACTATGGTAGAGGCAAACACTGGATGGTTGGAAACTTCTCCAGTTCCACATGCAACTGCATGCAACGCCATTCTCAGTCTGGAGAGACAGATCCTGTGGAGACACGGAACTCCAGAGAGGATTGAGTCAGACAACGGAACTCATTTCAAGAACAATCTTGTAAAGAACTGGGCAAAAGAGCATGGCATTGAATGGATATTCCATATTCCTTACTATGCACCAGCTGCAGAGACGATTGAACACTACAACGGTTTGTTGAAGACCACTCTTAAAGCCATGGGGGGTGGATCTTTGGAAAACTGGGAAAAACATTTAGCACAAGCAACTTGGCTGGTAAATAGTAGAGGTTTGGTGAACCAAGCTGGACCAGCATATTGAGATCTGCTACAGAACGTAGAAGGTGATAGAGTTCCTGTTGTTAGAGAAAAGAATCTGTTAGGTAAAACTGTTTGGGTATTTTCTCCCTCAGGAGAGGCTAAACCTGTCCGAGGGGTGGTTTCAGCTGAAGGTCGGGGTCACACTTATTGGGTAATGCAAGAGAATGGTGAAATTCAGTGTATTCCACAAAGAAATTTAACTTTAGCTGAAAGAGGTTAATTTCAGACTGTTGTACAGCTACATCGCGTCCAAAGGAAGAATCTACGAGGAATCTATGGTGCACGAACCCTGAGAACCCTGAGAGCCCTGAGTCAACTAAGAGACCCTGAGAATCCTTGTTTCCTTTTCTTCGCTTCGTCTCTGAAGAGACAAACTGTTTTCCATTTTTCTTGTTTCCTGATTTTCTTGGACTTTTGAATCATCTACATCTGAGTATAGCTGGAACAGACTATGAACTTTACTTATGAACTGTAAATATTGTTTTGGATTGGATGGACAGTATAAACAGCCAATGAAATCGTTTAGAAGGGGTGGACTGTGACCATTTGAGGCTGTGCCTTTAAGAAATGGACAATGCTGGGACACTCTGGCTCAATGTTTTATAAACAAAAGACAGGTCTAAACGAATTTCATTGGTAGATTGGTAGAATGCAGTTTTAAGTTTTAGAGCAGCTGGAATTTTTTCTCAGTTCGCTCCTTTCCTTCTCCCTTCCAGCTTGCCTGCTTCTGGGCTCCTTGCCAGAGCGACCCTGAACAGATAAGCAACTAATTCGCATGAGGCCTACTAAGATTCCGCTTTATTAATAACTGCGTTTTTCTCTCTTTCTAACCCTCTCTGGGAAAAAAGGGAGGAAGGGGGAGAGAAGGGGGGTACAGGGGGGGGAACCCTCCTCAGGAGGAGGGAATTTCGTTCCTGTATTCTTGGTTTGTTTTTTTTACTTTGCTGTATATTTCTGTATATATATTGTAAATACTGTATATTTTGTGTACATATCTTGCATTTTCCACATTGCTCGTAAAATATAGCATTCCTTCTGCTTCTCTGGCTGAGTTAGCTGTGGTTTTTTTTCCTCTTTGTGGGGGAGAGAAAGCTAGGCCTTCTCTCCAAACCACCACAAGGATTCTACAACTTTTTCCTGATCCAGAACTAAGTTTCATCAATAACTCCACAAATCTGTACACTTTAAGGATCCGGCAAGAGTGAAGAAAGAAATATCTGCCCAAGCATTTTTATATAGTAACTCTTTGTCTTTGTATGATATGAAAACACATAGCAAAGAGAGAGAATGAACATTTTGTGGCAGTAGGAAGATGTGGTTGGTATGTATTTGTGAGGACTGTTTACAAGCGGCAAAGACAAAAAGAAGTTATATAGGTCATCTTGAAAAAGGCCAGCGACAAAGGCTATTATTTATTTCTACTTTTAATACAAAAGGTCCTTTTAAAATTTCAATAGTGTAGTAACAAGAAAAGCTACTGAAATATTTAGCTTTTTTTTTTAAATTTTAAACAAACAAACCTCAACATCAATAAAAAACTCCATGAAAGCGAAAACCAAAACTACCCCAGTACTGGCTATTTCACTTTGTCTGCTGGAATTTCTACATATTTGGGGTCATAACAGTATGCCAGAATAGTTGGTTTTGTTCCCTATGTACAGACTTAAACAGATTATTTGTGGCTAAAACACTTTTACATATGGAAAAAGACAATAGGACAGTGTGAGCTTCTATAGGTTTTAGCAGCCCTCATTGTAAATCTGCACATAACTCACTTCTGATGTGTTGAGCACTTTGGAATCTGTTCTGTGCCACACTAAAAAAAAAAAAAATATCACACATACACAAATGACACCCTACAGAGAACAGTGACACCACATGGACAAAATTCCTAGCTATCCTTTATAAATGTCCATCTTAAACCAAACAAAAAATAGAGACAAATAAGATTTTATTTTAGATATATGTTTCAGAGAAACAGGAGCTTTTCATGTTTATCCTTACCCAAAGAAAACCATGTTCCATGGTACAAGAATCTGACTCCATTTCACCAGAGAGGTACAGTTCAGGATTATAAGCAGCACATTTAATCTTCAAAGAAAGAAAAATAGACAGTTACCACATAAAAAAAGATATGCCTATTTCTGCCTAATTTATCCTTAAATGCTTTAGTTAACTAGAGACTATCAAAGAATCTCAGAAGGCAAGGCAGTTTAGTCTGTTCAGCTTCTCATGGGCAGAGTCAGCTGCATGCATGTTGTTCCCAACACCTTGCTTATCTGCTCTTACAGACATTAAAATCCAAAGACTACAAATTCTCTAGCTGATCTGTTCAAGTGCCTCACAACCTTTGTTAAGCTTTCCCAAATACCCAACCCAATGCCATCCTTGCTGCAACTGTTGGTCTGTTACTTATCTCAGCCACCAAGTATTTCTCCTCAGCAGTGTCCTTTTACACATAGGTCTGATATATGTCATGATTCTGCCAGGCTAAATTAACATTATCACTTAATTAAATTTAAAAAAAATAGTATGTTTTAAAATTCTTTATTATTGTCACTTTTCCAACCTATATGTCTCCAGCAGACAAATCAACTTCATGAGAGTGTAGAACCTTCTCACCTGAGTGCACTGTTTTAGCAGACCTGTTAGCACCACTACATCATGACTAATTTCTGAAGCCTGTTTGTACACAGCCCATTGATTATTTGCTCTTTGTAACAATGTTACATTCTCAAACAACACACAGTTTGACAAGCTTTAAAAATTACTTTTATAGATCATCTATTCAACCACCTCCTCAGTCTGTACTTGTGAAGCTCTCCACTCCTGCCTGAACATACCATGTGTCTGTCTTACTGGCTGTCATCCGTGGTTTTTTTCTCCTCAAATTATTTCTCCAGCTGCTTTACTCACTTTGAATGCCAATGCTATCATCCACAACACCCATACTCCCTCCCAACTTTGTGTCATCATGTCACTGTCAGTAAATTAATAACCATACTCATGATTGTATCATGCAGATCACTTAAGAAAAGCCTGAAAGCTACACCAGACTCTGTGTCTATATTTAAGTCCATCTCAACTCTGAAAGTCATTCATGCACCAAGGCTCTGTAAACAGGCATTTTTATGAGCAGGCATGGATTTCCGTTGTCCCTAATTTCCTTAATATCTGTAGCAGAGCTCCATAAAGCTTATGTAAATGCTTCAAAACACGTAAAAGCAACACATAACTATGCATAAAATAGAAATTGTTATGATGAGGTATGATACAACATTTTTAGACAAGACTCTCCATAATTCACACCAATCTTCTCATCTCTGACATCAATGTCGTTGTGATTCTATTGCAGTATTAGAGACAATTTGGATAGTATTAACTTGGATAACTTCACCATAGCATGGCAACATCATCTCCCAACAGTGAATAATTACCAAAAAAAAACCCCAAAACAAACAAACAAATAACCCCACCAAAACAAAAGGGAAAGAAACAAGCAGGGAGAAGAGCAGTCAAGGAACTAGCAGTAGTAAAAAAGCATTATATATTCACAAAAGCGATTCACTTTAAGGGCAAAAGACGGAAAATGATAGATGAGAAAAATAAAAGAGGGCTACCCATGCCATTCTTAGCATGACATCTCATTTAACATGTTGAAGCTATCCACTCATAGTGACCATTTAGGGTTGCTGTGACAACTGAACACACCACTAGTGCAAGAAAAGACAGCCTCCATGATGGATATTTCTTGGTCTGCTTGCTACCTCTGTGTTACTTTGCATCTTAGTCAAAAATGATGTTTTGCCACAGTTGGACCCTGGTAGTTTATCTCTCAGTCTTGAGAGAAGCCCTCTGCCTGGGGTGTAAACTTGCTCTGATGGGAGAATTCAGAATAAACCTTTATTTAGAATAAACCAAACCAGGTTGGAAGAGACCTTCAAGATCATCGCCTCCAACCCATCAACCAATACAACCCACCTAATCAACTAAACCATGGCACCAAGCACCCCATCAAGTCTCCTTCTGAAAACCTCCAATGACAGCAACTCCACCACCTCCTTGGGCAGCCCATTCCAATGGGCAATCACTCTTTCTGTATAGAACTTCTCCCTAACATCCAACCTGAACCTCCCCTGGTGCAGCCTGAGACTAGGTCCTCTTGTTCTGGTACTGGGTGCCTGGGAGAAGAGACCATCATCCGCCTGTCTACAACCTCCCTTCAGGTAGTTGTAGAGAGTGATAAGGTCACCCCTGAGTCTCCTCTCCTCCAGGCTAAGCAATCCCAGCTCCCTCAGTCTTTCCTCATAGGGCTTGTGTTCCAAACCCCTCACCAACTTCGTTGCCCTTCTCTGGACTCGTTCCAGCAAGTCAACATCCTTCCTAAACTGAGGGGCCCAGAACTGGACACAGTACTCGAGGTGTGGCCTAACCAGTGCAGTGTACAGGGGCAGAATGACCTCCCTGCTCCTGCTGGCCATACTGTTCCTGATGCAGGCCAGGATGCCATTGGCCCTCTTGGCTGCCTGGGCACACTGCAGGCTCATGTTCAGCCTGCCATCGACCAGTACCCCCAGGTCCCTCTCCACCTGGCTGCTCTCCAGCCACTCTGACCCCAGCCTGTAGCTCTGCATGGGTTTGTTGTGGCCAATGTGCAGAACCCGGCACTTGGATGTGTTAAATCTCATGCCGTTGGATTCTGCTCATCTGTCCAGCCTGTCGAGGACTCTCTGCAGAGCCTCTCTACCCTCCAGCAGATCAACTCCTACCCCCAGCTTGGTGTTGTCAGCAAATTTACTGATGATGGACTCAATGCCCTCATCCAGATCATCAATAAAGATGTTAAAGAGTACAGGGCCCAGCACTGATCCCTGGGGCACACCACTAGTGACTGGCCGCCAGCTGGATGTGGCACCATTCACCACTACTCTCTGGGCTCGGCCCTTGTGGTGAAGAGGTTATTACATTTATTAATATGAAATATGAATTATGAAAATATTATTTTTAATAATTATCAAATTATTAATAACTGATGAATCACCAACTTATATACATGTTCTAGTGCACGTTCATGAAATACATTCCACAAGTGGCTTAGTGTTATGATTAGGACTTAATTGAACTATCTATAAACCCTTTCTATATTTATATAACAAAGGTTGCAGTTCCGCCGCATGGCCATTAGATGGAGTGAACTGAGTGCTAGTGGGTGGGAAACACGTGAACGATATTCGATTCCCTCCAGACAACAGGGATCATTCCTGGTCGGGGTCGGCCCATGGGGTCGGCCCTCAAAGTCGGCTCGCACGGCAGGGCGGGACGACGGGGGCCGGTAGGTGGGCTCGGATGACGCGGCAGCAGACAAAGCTACGGGGATCGGCCCGACCACGGCGATTCTCAGGGCTGATGCAAACAGCCTCGGGGAGAGAATGCGGCTGCATTAAGCGGCGGATTCTCGTTTACTGAGCTTAAAGGAACAGCGGGACTCTCGGAGTGGTCCTGGGTTCAGTGCAGTATAGGCACGAACAATGCCTTAGTCTTCCCTGAGATTCACAGGGCTCAGAGCGGCACACGTGGAGGCTCCTCTCCCGCTATGGCGGGGCTAGGCATATGTGAACTCGGTATGGATCCGGTCCCTTCTCTCTGGTAACTGATCTTACCCTCGGGGGGTCGGTCCAGTCCTCTGGTGGCACAGTGGGGTCTCCCGGTCGGTACGACTGGCTGTAGCGACGCTGAGCTCAGGTGTCGCTAAGGTCCTCCCTCTGGGCTTCTTAACTATGCAGAGGCTTCCAGTATGCATGCATGTATTACAGAAGCTAACAAAAATAAGCTCAATGGCAAAGGCTGCAGCTTGAGAGTTAGTATCTCGAGCAAGCACAGAGACAAAGTGAATGAGGGGGCAACTTGTTTACCAACTGGGGTGATACTTATAGATTGCTTGAGGCTGGGCTTGACCAATGGGCACTCTCATAAACAACTGGCTTCAGCCTATAGAAAGCGTGAAGCGAGAATTATGCCCATATTTGGTGTCAGCACGAGCACTGCATGCGCTGGGTGCATGCAAGCCTGGCTAATGCCTTGGCTTTTGTCTTCCTCCTGGAGGAGGGGGAACTTGTCCACATGCTGGGACAAGATTCAGTATCTGGGCATAATGTGCCTTCACTACAGCCCTCCATCCAGTTCCTAACCCAGTGCACTGTGCTCCCGTCCAAGCCATGGGCTGACAGCTTGGCCAGGAGTTTGCTATGGGGGACGGTGTCAAAGGCCATGCTGAGGTCCAGGTAGACCACATCCACAGGCCTCCCCACATCCACCAGGCGGGTCACCTGATCATAGAAGGAGATCAGGTTGGTCAGGCAGGACCTGCCCTTCCTAAATCCATGCTGGCTAGGCCTGATCCCTTGGCCATCCTCTAAATGCTGTGTGATTGCACTCAGGATGACCTGTTCCATAATCTTGCCTGGCACTGAGGTCAGGCTGACAGGCCTATAATTCCCTGGCTCATCCAACTGGCCCTTCTTGTGGATGGGCACAACACTGGCCAGCTTCCAGTCCTCTGGGACCTCTCCAGTGAGCCAGGACTGCTGGAAAATGATGGATAGTGGCTTGGCCAGCTCATCTGCCAGCTCTCTCAGCACCCTAGGATGGATCCCATCTGGTCCCATGGACTTGTGGGGATCCAAGCTGAGGTTCTTTACACCACCAGGCAGCCCGAGAAGCATGCAGGGAGATAACAAGCAGGATCATCCAAGCAAAGGGTCTCTTTCTACCCCAAGATGTAGTCTGACACCCAAGCTACAGTTGAGACTGCAGAAAACCACCAGCAAAAATCAAGCAATATCAAGGGGTTAGGAGCACCAGGCATGACAGCCATGCTCACACTCACATTATCTTTAGGAGCTGCAAAACTAGTCAAGTTGACCCAGAGCTCAGGAAAATACTTCTACACTCTATCTTCCTGAGTTGACCAAGGCAAAGATCAACACTCAACTATATGGGCAATAGAATTTAATTTCCTTTCAAGACAAGCTGATCAGGTTCCCAGCATGAACCTACAGGACTTAAAAACACATAGGCTCTAAGGAAACATAAATGTTTTATGTTTCTGCAAAAATTGTATTAGGTTGGTTAATTTACCAGTGGCGACTTTAGAAGGTATTCAGTACAGAAAAAGCTAACTTTTTAATGACACAAGTTGGACTTCAGAAGACTGGTTGCTAAAAGTCACAGGAATGGCTAGATTTAACATCATTACACATTTCAATACATTTCCAGCTAGCAGTTATTTTCCCCCACGTTCCAGGCATGTATACTGACAGTTGAAGAGATGCTCCCAGCTGAACTTCCCTCCTGTTATGGTTGTCCTAGCAATGAGGGCCTGCAGACTTACTGCTTTAAGCAGTACCCATGTGATCATGTTAATGTAACATTGGGATCCTGGCTGTACCTATATAATTTTATTTCCATTAGTGTTTTTGCACAAGCCTAACTGACTGATGGTCAATAAGAAATCCTGCAGATTAAAGGGTAAAACCAGCATCCAGCGCCTTTCCCTTTTCATCTGTTAGTCTAGACATGCTGTACTAGTTTTCATCATTAAAGCCTGTGGCCAATAAGAGTTCAAACTGACACATTCGAAAACAAACCATTACAATGATTTCTGTATCCTTGTTCACCACAGAACCACATTTTATGTAAGACTGAATTTTAAAAATTGTTTTAAAACTACTGCTCTCTGCACTAATGAAAATCAGAAATGTGAGGAGGATTCAAAATAGTTACACAGGTCCAGAACAGCTATCATGGAGATCAGTTTCCTGCACTCTGTAAGCTGCAGATTATGCTGGAGTCTCAAACAAGCACATGAAAACCTCAAGACAAATTCAGAATTCCCCACAGTGCTGTTTTCAGTGAGTGATGCTCTTATATCTGGAAGCAAATGTCATACTACATAAATGAAAACACTATATTCCCTAGTGCCTCAAAGACTGCAGTGCCCTCTTGGACCTTCCATTACTACTGGTCTTACACCAAGGCAGTAACTCAAGAGATGTGATGGTATTTTTCAGCAGTTATATCACAACAAGAAAAGTAATTATAATCTCACATAAATATTCCATTCACCTTAAACTCCTGTTGCTTGGCCATCATAACTGGCATGTGTCTAACAAGCAGAGGATGTTTCTCCTTATTTTATTTGATTCCCATCATCTTCTACACAGAACCTACCTAATAGGTTATCCTCTGCTGTAGTAGAAAGAACAAACAACAAACATCTCTGATACTTTCACTAAATAATCACTTATACCTCTACAGGAATAGAAAAGAATTCTGTTAGGGTTGGTTAATACAGATCAGGCTGTTCTTATGCCATGTATGCATAAATGACAACATGAGCAAAAATTTAATATAGCAATTTCATACATATTAATAATGCAAAAAAGGAACACCTTACACCAGCTAAATGTTATTGATCTTGTCAGCATTGGAAAAAACTCTCCTCAGGCTCTAGGATATCTTTTGCAAATAGCATTTCTCTGCCTGGGTAACATCACTGCCAACTACTACTAATAATTACAAGGCTCCTCCATCTGGAATGATGGAGACATCCATTCTCTCCTTTCTTTTTGTTACTTTGGCTGACTTCAATGAGATACCATAAAAGCACTGCGTTTTCAGCATCTGCTGGTGAAAACTGGATCTGTAGCTAGTGCATACCCTCAATGCTTCTCAACACGGAAATTCAAAATTTCAAGTACCTTTGGAAATCTCTACATCCTGTGCAAACACAGGAGACTTATAACATCACAGGACAGTACATTACCTACGTGGGGAGCAATAAAGAATCCTCTAGTGAAGACTACAGATTTATGTTAAAAAAACCCAAACAACCCACAACAAAAACCCACTCCCCTCAAAAATCTTGAGTTTTACATATCCAACTACAGAAATAACACATTCTATTAGAAACTACCCACACAAGTTTATTTCAGGCTTCGGAAGCTAAACACCTTTACTGATATTTCTTAGCTAAAGTCATTCTGAGCTAACACTGAGAAATTTTGGTCTGAAGTTCAAAGTTTCAAACATTCCTAAGATCTGAAGAAATAAATTTATAATAGAGTAACTTCCTCACCTGTCTCTCCTGTAGTGTATCTCATTCTTGCTGATTTACATGCAATAATTAGCAACATCTACCACAGACTTCATTAAAATACTGTAGCAATTACATTCCTTCATAATGAAGATTCCACCCTAACATCATTACTTTGTAGCAATACACAATCATTACTAATGCAATTCTAAGAGCTGTAGATAGATTTTCTCAAAAAAAAGAATTTTCTATAAAAATAATTAAACAAAAATACACTGTACATTGGAGAGCTGTCTTAACTTGATAGGAAATTTAAGTAATTAAGAATTACCAAGGGCTAGTGACGCACTGAATTTAGGGAGTGCAATGCTCAAGCAATGCTCAGCTGATAGAAGGAAATGTTTTAGCCCTTGTAGGCCACAGACCTTGGGAAAAACTGCAGCTGTGTCGAGAGAAAAAGCCTTTAGCTGATTACCAACGGCCATTGTGACTCAGGAAGCCACAGAACGACCTGAGAATTAGAGCTGGTAAACATTGCAAGAGAGTCCTTTGTTTTCTCTCTGAACTTAGATAAGAGATGCTTGACCGTTTGCCTTTTGTCTAACACCTGCCTGGGCCTTGCCCAGCGATGTGTGTTCCCTGGTCTTTTCACGGCAGCCAGTCACGAATCTGTAACTGTCGGATGGACACATTTAATTGCCCATCACTAGTTACTTTTGATTATGTTAGCCTATATAAAGAACGTACTTTGCACAATAAAGTAGACACTTTGCTTGCATCAAGCTTTGTCTCCATCTCTCAATCGCGGTAAAATGGTGACCTCCGATGTGATGGAGTTGATGAATCGCTGAGCTGCGACCTGCCGCGACGTCCCACGGAACTTTGAAGGAGCTGCTGAAAGGAAGCAGGAAAAGCCGGCCAGCCAGAGCAATCCCTCCCGCTGGATGAGAGGTGAGCCGTGGGAAACTAAATATGAGGAATCAAGCGTCTTCCTCAGAAAGAGATGTTTATGAACTAATGCAGGAACTCCTTAAAAAGCATGGCAAAGTTATTTATGGCCATGATCTTAAGGTGCTGCTGAAGTGGGTACAAGCGAAAATCCCGACAGTTACACCATCTAGTATGTTTATGTGTAAAATTTGGAATCTGGTGGGGGTGAAATTACGGGCTGCTGCTACGACAGGGAACACTGAAGCTCAGCGCTTGCTACCCTTTTGGTGGATCACATTTGAGAGGCTTAAAGCGCAAGAAGAGAAAGCAATATTGGGAGTCAGTACAGAGCTTGGGATGGCAACGAAAGTAAGCAAAATTGCTATGTCTTCCTCTACAGCGTGGAAATTAGTTAAAGAATCTTTAGAACAACTAGCAGAAGATCCTAAGGCAACTTCAGCAGTAATTGACAGCACTTTGCTAAGCCCTCCTGCAACCCTGGAGCTGCAGACTCTAGGCCTAACTGCATCAGCAGCCTGCTACCCTCCCCCGCCACTGGACCCCCCGACCGCTGAGTCTTGAAAGTTCTCCAATGTGTTTTGATTGTGGATAGAAGGGACATTCTAAGTTAAAAGATCACAACTCAGTTTAGAGACTATGTTGAGAGAGGAAATTAAGATCGAACAAGGTGACAAGGCAGTGACTTTTGCTCTACCTAAACAGCCACGGAAAGAGAAAAAAGGACAGCAGGAGACAAAACGACAATTAAGCTCAAATCACTGCTGTTACTACCTATTGATACAGCCCTGCCTTCGAGGAAAAGCTACCTTTGGCTGTGAATTCGGCGGCGACCCCCCCTTCTATCCCTGTCTCTGTGCCTACGGTGGCTTTGCTGAGAGAGCCACCCTTTCCCCCCCCTTCTCTTTCTGATAAGACTCTAGTTTACGAAAGTTGTGTTCTGATTTAAAGCAACAGTACTAATTTCATTATTACTGATTGTAATGTGCTTTATAGATTTGTTATTTGGATGCTAAGTTTTACCAGTAAGCATAATTAATAGTAAGTATTTAGTAACTATAAGTACTTAGTAATTATAGTAAGGTATAGATATTTAGTAATGAGTGCAAATTTTAAGTCTTTCTTTTGGTTCGAACCTTCTTGTCTTTGTTTTTTGTGTGTGTCTAGGCATTTCAAAGGAGCTCCATGTAATATAGTTAAGAATTGTACTAAATAAGGTTTTAATTTTAGAAAGTGTTCTTTAGTTAATGTAACAACTTTATTTCTTTTTAGACATTGATTTGATGGATTAATTTTAACATAGTTCTTTAAGTTTTTAAGGATTTTTGGTATTAGCATAAGTTAAGGGTTTGTTATAGGTATATTATAGAATGAAATTTTTTAGTGCTTTCTGTGTATTTGTAATAGCTTTAAGGATTATATACATTGAAAAAAAAAAAAAAAAAAGGCGTATTGTGGCCGGTTGACGTTGCCCCCTTAAGAAAGGGAATATGGTGGACGGAAGTTGGTAAACGGAAGGAATAATCTAAACTAATTTCATTGGGAGAGTGGGAGGAAGCACCTTCGGAACTGGGAGTGAACTGGACATTTCCACGACTTTTCTGTCAGTCTTGCTTCCGCCTTTTCTTCGTGCAGCAGCTCTGTCTCTGTGCTGGGCTTTCTGCCAAGGCCTCGGCCTTGAAAACAAGATACCAGGCCTGTATATTAACTCCTTTCCAATTAACACAAACTGCTTCTAACATTTTTTTTTCCTCTCTTTTCTCTCTCTTTCTATCCCACTCTGGGAAAAGGGGGGGGAGAGAGGGGAGAGCGGAGGTGGGGAACCCCCTCTCTGTCCGAGGGGGGGGTTACTCTCATTTCTGTGTTACTCTGTTATATATCTTTGTACACATCAAGTGTCAGGTTTGAAAGAAGTTTTGATTATGGTCTTAGCCAGAGATATCCTTCACCTACCCCTGGCCTCCAACTGTTCCTTGGTTGCTATCACATACATTAATTCAAAATATAAAGAACAAAATACCAGGGAATTGTTAATCATTACTAGAAGAATCTGTTTTAAAGTGGTCTGGAAGAAGGAGCACACAGGCTTTAATTCTTCTAAAGTTACTCTGGTGTAGAAGAGTTAACTGGCACAGACTTGCCATTGCCTGATTAACAATGCATGAATGGAATGTCCAAACAGCTACAAGCAGATATGCTGCATAAGCATGATAAATTAAATAAACAAGGGTAAAAAAATTATCTTCCATTCTTTTCTCACATGTAGGTTTTCTTCTATCAAGAAGTGGCATAAGAAGCTCTACTATTGAACTTAGCTGTACTTCAGACAAGGTACAGATTCCAGCACTTACTGCTAATGAAAACATATTATTTAACGTTAATTTAATCATATAGCTCTCATATACATTTTCACAATATCCCCATAACAAAGATGAACGTTTAGCATGATTTTCCCCTCTGTAAATATTACATTAGCCACAAACAAATTTGTGGAATTTAGTTGTCAAACCCATAGAAAACCGCCTTGGCAAGAGGAGATGAGATGTATAGTGCAAGTTATATGCCTATAGATAGAAAACAACCTATGTGACTTCCAACATTATTGCTTTATTTGTTAGGACCACAAACAGGTAACAAAAAAAATTCCCATAGGAAGTGATTTCATCTGTGGCCCCATTTCAGGATTTTAGAATGATTATGTAAAAGCTAAACCAATTTTTTCTTTATGATATATCAAATGGTCATGCATACAGCACACAACAGAAACCTCATTCTCACTCTGAGCCACAGTCTGAAAGCACTGGCAGGTGCTGCTCATCCCTCCTGAGCAGGCACCATGGGTGGCCAGTGTACATACAGGCCAAAAAAACCCTCAGGCATTACAAAAAATCCTGTTTCCTCCCTCTAATTGTTAGTTGCATTTCCAGTTGTACTTCACCCAAAAATCCTCATTTATTTTTCATCTGCCAAACAGCTCATGAGAATTATCTAGAAGGTAAACTAAAACGTATCTTAACATAACTATTAAAATTTATCTTCACTGATATGCTTCTCTACAGGTTGGCAACAGTGAAGTAAAAAAAATACACAAGGTCCAATAATTTCAGACAAAGCTTTTTGAGATGACAGGGAAAGCATCCACTGACATAAAAGCAGATAGAGTAGAATCTCAATTTATGTTAAATAAATCTAATCCCAGCCTATTAAGGAAAGAGACATCTGAAAAGGAGCATGTGATACACACAGTTCTATATGTCACAAAGCTTTGCAGAGAAGGAACCTGAATTCTGGATTCACACTGAGCTACATCACCCTGAATTTTTATCAGAGTATCCCACACAATGACATGCTGCACAAAGTTGGAGCTGCTGCTGCAATTATTAGCTGTCTTTGAAATACAGCAGCCCCTGCCCAAGTGGAAATATTGATTTCTCAGGGGTGACTCTTCCCCATTGCACTTTATTGCTTTGGATATAGATTATCCCATAGATACCGTTTCTCAGTAACTGTCACTAAACAAAACTCACCTAAATTCAGAGTCTTGACAACGTGGATTAGGACAAGAACAGGAAAGGCAGTTTTGCCAACAATAACTTCAGTGATATCACAGAACATAAATTAAACTGTCAATACTGCTGGCCAGAAATGTAACTGATTTCACAACTTTCTGCTTCTTTCACATTCCCAGTTTCCTAGGTACTACCTAGCAACAGGACCTCTACCTGTGGCAGTGCGCAAGCTAGACAGAAAGTGGTTTTGATCTAGGATGGAAATTCCCAAATTCCTGAAGAGTTACAGCTGAAAAAAACTAAAGAAAAATTCCCTTTCATATTTAAATGGCTTCACTGAGGTGTAAGCTCTGTGTGAATCATAATGAAAATGTCCTATAAGCAAGAATGCATATTATTTATAAAAATTAATAAAAATGGGTATCAATGTACACAGAGCATAGTGCACAGGTAATAATGGCCTGTGTAAGGGATACATCAAAAATGTATGGGAAGGTTACTGTCTACACAAACAATACTAGGCACTTTACTAAGAGCAGCGGTACCAGGTTAACCACCTATCTCCACAAAACAATGTCTCCATATACTTGTGTGGTGGGATGATCAAAACATGCAAAGAATACTTCTCCAAGAAGCCTCCCTGTCGTAGTGTTGGAAGGGTAAGGCCAAAAAGCCTCCTCCCTCCCCCCTGTAAAGTAAAGGGAAAGAAAATTGAAGGGAAGGGAAAAAAAAAACAACTCACAGGTGAATTAGCAAAGCAATGGGTGCTGTATATTTACAAAGCAGGGAAACGCAGGGAAGTATATACAAAATTTACAATATTTACAATATATACAAAACTATACAACAAAGCAACACAGAAATGAGAGTTCAACCCCTCTGCTGAGGGGGTTCCCCACCTCTGCTCCCCCTTCTCTCCACCTTTCCCCAGAGAGGGTTAGAAAAGAGAAAAAAGAGAAAAACGTTAGTAGCAGTTATGTGTTAATTGGAAAGCAGTTAATACTGGCCTTGCAGTTTATCAGTTTCAAGGTCAAGCCTTGGCCGAAAGCCCAGTAAAAGCGAGCTGCTGCTGCCGAAGGAGGGGAAGACAGACTGACTGCAAAAGTGCAGGAATTCCCAGGAAACTCTGCTGCACTCCCAGTTCAGAAGGTGCTTCCTCCCAATCTACCAATCAAATCAGTTTAGATCCATCTTTTTGTTTACAAACATCCGACTACCATATTCCCTTTCTTAAGGGGACAGCCTCAAACGGTTACAGTCCACCCCTTCTAAACAATTTCATTAGCCGTTCATACTGTCCATCCAATCCAAAATGATATTTACAGTCCGTGAGTAAAGTTCATAGTCCATTCCAGCTATGCTCAGATGTAGATGATTCAAAAGTCCAAGAAAATCAGAAAATGAGAAAAATGGAAAACAGTTCATTTCTTCGCCGACGAAGCAAAGAAAAGGGAAACAGGAAATCTCAGGGTCTCTTAGTTGACTCAGGGCTCTCAGGGATCTCAGGGTTTGTGCACCGTAGATTCCTCGTTGGTTCTTCCTTTGGACGCGGTGTAGCTGTACAACAGTTTGAAATTAACCTCTTTCAGCTAAAGTTAAATTTCTTTGTGGAATACACTGAATTTCACCATTCTCTTGCATTACCCAATAAGTGTGACCCAGACCTTCAGCTGAAACCACCCCTCGGACAGGTTTAGCCTCTCGTGAGGGTGAAAATACCCAAACAGTTTTACCTAACAGATTCTTTTCTCTAACAACAGGAACTCTATCACCTTCCACTTTCTATAGCAAATCTGAATGTGCAGGTCCAGCTCGGTTCACTGAACCTCTACTATTTACCAGCCAGGTTGCTTGTGCTAAATGTTTTTCCCAGTTTTTGAAAGATCCACCTCCCATGGCTTTAAGAGTCGTCTTCAACAAACCGTTGTAGCGTTCAATCTTCCCTGAAGCTGGTGCATAATAGGGAACATGGAATATCCACTCAATACCGTGCTCTTTTGCCAAGTTCTTTACAAGGTTGTTTTTGAAATGAGTTCCGTTGTCTGACTCAATCCTCTCTGGAGTCCCGTGTCTCCACAGGATCTGTCTCTCCAGACCAAGAATGGCGTTGCATGCAGTTGCATGTGAAACTGAAAAAGTTTCCAACCATCCAGTGTTTGCCTCTACCACAGTAAGCACCTCTTGCTTACCAGAACGAGAACGTGGTAGAGTGATGTAGTCAATCTGCCAAGAATCACCATACTTGCACTTGGACCATCTGTCACCATACCACAAGGGCTTAAGTCGTTTTGCCTGCTGAATAGCAGTGCAAATGTCACAGTCATGGATGACTTGTGTGATAGCATCCAGGGAAATGTCTATGGATCTGTCACGAGCCCATTGGTATGCTGCATCTCTGCCTTGATGTCCTGACGAATCATGAGCCCACCGAGCTAAGAATATCTCACCTTGGTGTTTCCAGTCGAGATCAATATTAGAGTCCATGTCTACTTGAGAAACTCTTGCAGCTAGATCTGCCTGATGGTTGTGTTGCTGTTTCTCAGTAGCTTTGCTGTTAGGAATGTGAGCATCGATGTGTCTCACTTTCACTGGAATTCTCTCGATTCGATCAGCAATGTCCTGCCACAGGTCGGCTGCCCAAATGGGTTTTCCTTTTCTCTGCCAACCACTCTTCTTCCAGTTCTTTAGCCAACCCCATAGAGCATTGGCTACCATCCATGAGTCGGTGTAGAGATAAAGCTTTGGCCATCTCTCACGTTCAGCTACGTCGAGAGCTAGCTGGACAGCTTTTATCTCTGCGAACAGACTGGATTCTCCTTCTCCATCCTTTGCCTCTGCAACTCGGCGTGTTGGACTCCACACTGCAGACTTCCACCTTCGCTTGTTCCCAACAAGACGACAGGAACCGTCTGTGAACAAAGCATATTTCTTTTCATCATCAGAAAGGTCATTGTAAGGAGGAGCTTCCTCAGCACGAGTTACTTTCTCCTCTGCAGGTTTAGCACAGTTGATGCCTTCAGGCCAACTTGAGATCACCTCCACTAGACCAGGTCTTTCAAGATTTCCCATTCGAGCTCTCTCTGTTATCAGAGCCATCCACTTAGATCAGGTTGAGTCTGTGGCATGATGTGGTGTGGAGCCTTTGCCTTTGAACATCCAATTCAAAACTGGTAATCTGGGAGCTAGAAGAAGTTGTGATTCAGTTCCAATTACTTCAGAAGATGCTTTTACTCCTTCATAGGCGGCTAGAACTTCTTTCTCTGTTGGAGTATAATTAGCCTCTGAACCTCTATAACCTCGACTCCAGAAACCAAGAGGTCATCCATGTGTCTCACCTGGAGCTTTTTGCCACAAGCACCAGGTTGGACCATTGTCACTTGCAGCAGTGTACAAAATGTTCTTAATGGCTGGACCATCTCGGACAGGTCCCAGACCCATTGCTTGAATCACCTCTTGCTTTATCTGGTCAAAGGCTGCTTGTTGTTCAGGTCCCCAGTGGAAATGGTTTCTCTTTCGAGTCACATCATACAGAGGTTTCACAATCTGACTGCATCCAGGAATGTGCAGTCTCCAAAATCCCACTATCCCCAAGAAACGTAGGGTCTCTTGCTTGTTTGTGAGATTTACCATAGTGGAGACTCTATTTACCGCATCCACTGGAATGTGTCGGCGTCCATCCTGCCACCGCACTCCCAGAAACTGAATCTCTGTGGTAGGTCCTTTCACCTTGTCTCGCTTGATGGCAAAACCTGCATTCAGAAGAATGTCAATGATTTTGTTACCTTTCTCGAAGACTTCCTCAGCAGTTTTACCCCAGACGATGATATCATCGATGAACTGGATGTGTTCTGGAGCACCACCTTTCTCCAGAGCATCGTGGATCACTGCATGACAGATGCTGTGGATCCAGCCTATTAGCAATCTGTTGAAAGTGTACTGGATTCCTCTCCAGGTGAAAGCAAACTGAGGCCTGCATTCCTCTGCTATGGGAATAGAGAAAAATGCATTAGCAATGTCTATGGTAGCATACCATTTGGCCTCTTTGGATTCCAGCTCATACTGTAGCTCCATCATGTCTGGCACTGCTGCACTCATAAGTGCTGTCACTTCATTCAGGGCTCGGTAGTCTACCGTCAGACGCCAGTCTCCATTCTGCTTCCGCACAGGCCACACTGGACTGTTGAAAGGTGAATGAGTTTTGCTGACGACTTTCTGACTCTCCAACTGACGAATCAGATTCTGAATGGGCAACAGAGAGTCACGGTTGGTTCTGTATTGTATGTAATGCACAGTCTGAGAAGCAAACAGCAATTTAATGTCCTGTATCTTATGTTGTCCCACAACTGCAGATTCATCAGAAAGCTCAGGTCTGGCAGACAGCTTCAATTTTTTTCCATCAATTTCTATAGAAGCTACTCCAAAAGCCCATTTGTAATCTCTAGGGTCTTTGAAACGCCCTTCTCTCAGAAAATCAATTCCCAAAATACAAGGTGCATCAGGTCCGGTCACAACTGTATGCTTCCTCCATTGTTTACCAGTTAAACTTATATTAACCTCCACCTTACTTAACTCTTGAGATCCACCAGTGACTCCCAGAATAGTTATAGACTCTGATCCCTGATAATTTGATGGCATTATGGTGCACTGAGCTCCTGTGTCAACCAAGGCCCTGTACTTCCGAAATTGTGAAGTGCCAGGCCACTGGATGTACACATCCCAATAGATTCTATTATCTCTGTTATCCCTCTCCTCCCCCTGGCGGGAGGCAGGGCACCCCTAGTTATGGGGAACATGCGCACATGTGCATTGCGCACAATGTGCAGTGTTATAGCTTTGCATGTTATAACTGGAGCCACTGTTGGAGCTACTAGAATTGTTCTGGGGAACTGTGGAAGTAACAGCTACCCTTCTGGTATTGCTACCACGGGTTCTGCCACTTTGCAGTTCCCTCAGTCTCCTGAAAAGATTAGAAGTTGGTTGGCCATCCCAGCGGTTCATGTTCTCACCAAACTGATCACGCAGAGTTATCCAAATAGTTCTACGTGATTGCCTTGGTGGTCTGTTTTGGTTTGATCTGTTTGGAATGACCTCCTTGGAGGACGTGTATTCCTCAGAGATGAAACCTGCATCCAACTGGAGGAGGAATTGAAATTATCCTTCTGTGCCAATTGGTATATGGAATCTTTCATATCCTTCATGCAAGGCTCAGTTTTTTCCAGACAGAGTTTCAATGGCTGAAACCAAAGAAACACGTGTCATGCTATCCTCCAATTGTCTCATTTGATCACTGAATTGGCCAACCGTAGGAGGAGCTCCACCATAATTTCTTGACACAATTCTGCTTGCCAGAATGTTTGCATAATTAGAAGGAGCAAGTTTGATGATCTTTTTAGCAAGACCAATACCCACAGGAATGTCATCAGGATTCAGAGTTTCATGTTCACCATAGAGCAGCTCTCTAACAGCAAATTCTCTCAAGCGCTTAATTCCCTCATCTATGGTAGTCCAGGGTTTAGGATTCCATGGAAGATCATCTTGGGAAGGGTATCTCTGGGCAACCACCTTTAAAAGGCCTATCCATAGATTAACCTTACCGAGAACCCTTCCTAGATGTCTATCTATTCCATTATCCCTCGAGAGAGTTCCTAACTGAGATGCTGACTTGTCTCCAACCGTTAGAGCTGGAGCACCTGTATCATAACACCTACTAAGCCAAGCTAGAACTGGCTCCTTATCTGCCCTGGTATAATCTTTACGGACATTTCGCAATTCTTCACGCGGTGAAGAACATTCGGAAATATCATCTTCCTCTTCTTGTCCCCGAACTTTTTTTCCTAATAATCCTGCTGACATTTTGTCAAGGATCTCTTTAAGCTGAGAACCACCTTTGTCAGCTCCTTTCCTAGCTTCATCTCTGCCCTGCTTTGCTCTCACTAGGTTAGCTAGATCTTTAAAACAAATCTTCTCTTCCTCCTCAGCAGGGTTTCTTAAAGTGGAGAGCCTCTCACCAGGATCAGTCTCCAGCTCTTCTTCTTCATCATCTTTGGTCTTTCCACCTCTAGTTTTTAAAACAGCCACCTTAACTGGAGCTGTGTTTGGATTTACAGCCACCTTAATAGAAGCTGACAGGTCCTGAGATAAATTAGCTGCTGGGGCAGTGACTTCCGGTCCCACCGAGAGAGTGGGTTGAAATGCCGTTGCTCCATTAACGGCCGATGGAGAAGAAGGAGGAGGAGAAGGAATAGGCGCCATGTTGATACCAGCCGCCGCCCTTGGCAGCTTGCCAGAATCAGCAGCAAAATCATTTAGAGCTGCTTTACCAATTAACTTTTTAGCTCTCTTTTTAACTGACAGAGATTCTCCACACTCCTCATCACTAGATGTCTCTGGGACTGGCCCAGAACTATGCCGTTTTCTTTTTGATCTAGTTTTAACAACAAGGCACGCCCTGGACATCTTCCTCTCCCATGACAAAGAAAACAGTAAATATGCAATTACCATCACCAGCAGCAGATTTATACACATCACATAAATCACCTTTGGATCCCAGCCATCACCTAGAGTTACTCTCTCCTCCGGCGGAATCTTAAAACCCTTTATCTCAATTGGGAGAGTGATGGAGGTAACATTTCTGTATCTCGCTGGCCATAATACATCAATACACTTTCCATACCATAATCTAACTCTATACATAACCCAAAAATAAATTGTCCGCACCAAATATTTACCCAGGTAATCCAAAATCAAACCCAAACAATACCTGTAAACCAGAGCCCCAAAAATTGAAAATAGTCACTCTACGAACCACAACACCTTCATGTTTGCTAATTCAGCTAGAAAACACTAAATCAATCAAGTAATAAATTAAGCTAATTATCTGCCCCACGTTGGGCGCCAAGAAAAAAAAAATGTCGTAGGGTTGGAAGGGTAAGACCAAAAAGCGTCCTCCCTCCCCCCCTGTAAAGTAAAGGGAAAGAAAATTGAAGGGAAGGGAAAAAAAAACCAACTCACAGGTCAATTAGCAAAGCAGTGGGTGCTGTATATTTACAAAGCAGGGAAACGCAGGGAAGTATATACAAAATTTACAATATTTACAATATATACAAAACTATACAACAAAGCAACACAGAAATGAGAGTTCAACCCCTCTGCTGAGGGGGTTCCCCACCTCTGCTCCCCCTTCTCTCCACCTTTCCCCAGAGAGGGTTAGAAAAGAGAAAAAAGTTAGAAGCAGTTATGTGTTAATTGGAAAGCGGTTAATACAGGCCTTGCAGTTTATCAGTTTCAATGTCAAGCCTTGGCCGAAAGCCCAGAAACAGCGAGCTGTTGCTGCCGAAGGAGGGGAAGACAGACTGACTGCAAAAGTGCAGGAATTCCCAGGAAACTCTGCTGCACTCCCAGTTCAGAAGGTGCTTCCTCCCAATCTACCAATCAAATTAGTTTAGATCCATCTTTTTGTTTACAAACATCCGACTACCATATTCCCTTTCCTAAGGGGACAGCCTCAAACGGTCACACTCCCAGCACCCAATTACCAAAAACCAAATAATTTTAAAACTTAGAATGCGTAATAACAAGCACCACACTGTAATGGGTTGGGGCAAACCCCCTCCCCACCACGTGCAGAAATAACGACTAAGACAAAAAGATTGCAAAAGTGATGGAAAGTTTAAATAGAGAACAGTGAGTGCGTGCAAAGAACTAGAAACACAGTGACAAGAAGAACCCCAAAACAGACCCACAAAGATCCCATCCCCACCTGAGGGTACACCCAAAACCCCCAGGGCTCCTCCTTCCCCCCCCACTGCTAGGCTAGTCTCAGCTGCCCAGATCTGAGACTGCCCATCCCCCCGTGGCCTTGGGCCTAGCCAGGCCCATGGCCGGGAGATCTCTCCCCCAGTTACCAGGTGGCGGAGAGGAAGGAAAGAGGAAGTGCCAGACCCCGCCGTGAAACTTATAGTGGTGCAAGGGATCATGGTAGGAAATAACCTAATTTCCTGTGTCCACCCACTGGGCTGGACTTCTGGACACAGGAAACACCCCTGTAGCAGAGGGCACCCAGCCCAAACTACGACACACACAAAGGTGTGTTTACAGGAAATCAAACAGCAAAAAAGCCAGAAGACAATGACATGGTGTGGCAGTTTGAGCTGGGTGCCCCCCTGCAATGTTTACTTCCTGTGTCCAGAAGTCCAGCCCAGAGGGGTGAACACAGGAAATTATGTAGTATTTCCTACCACAATTCTTTGCACCACTGTAAGATGCAGTGCGGAGTCTAGCACCTTCTCTTTTCTTCCTCCTCCGTCAGCCAGTAACTGGGGGTGATGCCTCCTGGATTTGGGCCTGGCTAGGCCCAAGGCCATGGGGGGGATGGGCAGTCTCAGATCTGGCCAGCTGAGACTAGCCTAGCAGTGGGAGGGGGAGGAAGGAGCCCTGGGGGTTTTGGGTGTACCCTCAGGTGGGGATGGGATCTCTCTGGGTCTGTTTTGGGATTTTTTCTTTGTCACTGTGCTTTTGGTTTTCTGTAAATGTTCACTGCTTTCTATTTAAACTTTCCATCACTTTTGCAATCCGTTTGTCTGAGTGTTTATTGTTGCCAGTGGTGGGGAAGGGGGCTGCCTCAACCCAGCACACATGGTGTCTTCATAGATCCTGCCCTTGTGCCCTCTGAAACCCGGACCATACCAGCAGTCACACAGCTGCCAGCATACAGAAGGCAAGGGGCACCAACTGGTTACTTTATAGAATCAGCTCCTGACGAGAACGGAGACAGGGACAACAGCACTCAATATGAGTGATAGTAATCATCCAACTTTATTGTTCCACACTTCCTTATTTATAGTCTTATCTTATGCATAGTTAATTCTATTCTAATTTAACACATACTATTGGTTTCTCTCTAAGAGGTTACATCATTGTTTTCACAACTCTGTGGAATTTTTCTACTCAGGCTAATTGCTCTTTTTCCCAGATCTCGCCTCCTCCTTATCTTGCTTGCCTCCCTTCTCAGGGGCAGCTGGACTTCAGCATGCCAAGAAATCAGCACTTTCCCACAGCTCCTACTCCATTGCTATACTAATAACAGAGAATCCTTCAAGGCCTGAATTGCACAGGTGTTCCTGGGACCCATGTCCCGTCTTGCTCAAAACAATCCCCAACAAGCTCCATAGTCCAACATACATAATACTCTTCCACAAAACTCTGTGCTCTGACCACACAAAGGTTCAGCTGTGAATGCTTTCCCTCTGCTTCCCATGGTAATGCATGCTGGCTAGAGAACAACAGCATTGAAAGGTCCTTCAGCTACAGCCCTTAGCAGACAACACTTGGATTAAGTATGCTTAGTGGAAGCATCATATGCCCTGAGAGAAAACAACTCACTCCTCTGTCCTCTCAATTCAGACTCCAAATTTGTCCAGGCATTTCAGACACTGATCCAGGCTTCATTTGTTTTTTCCCTACAGAGCACCATGGGCATAAACACTTGAAACTGCTACAGCACACCATGAAGGTTTGATGATATGGTCCACACAACGTTGCCTTAGAAAACACGTATTTGGAGATTTGGTCTGTAAGGACCAATTGCTCCTCAGGTTTCTTCCCCTCACAGAATCATAGAATTCTTAGGGTTGGAAGGAACCTCAAGGATCATTTAGTTCCAATCCCCCTGCCATGCGCAGGGACACCTCACATTAGATCAGATTGTTCAGAGCCATATCCAGCCTGGCCTTAAAAACCTCCAGGCATGAGCCTTCCACCACCTTCCTGGGCAACCTATTCCAGGGTCTCACCACCCTCATGGTGAAAAATTTCTTCCTAACATCCAACCTGAACCTACCCATTTTTATTTTCGTTCCACTCCTCCTAGTCCTATCATTACCTGACACCCTAAAAAGTCCCTCACCAGCTTTCTTGTAGGCCCCCTTAAGATACTGGAAGGCCACAATAAGGTCTCCTCAGAGCCTTCTCTTCTCCAGACTGAACAGCTCCAACTCCTTCAGTCTGTCCTCATAGGAGAGGTGCTCCAGCCCTCTGATCATCCTTGTGGCCCTTCTCTGGACACACTCCAGCGCATCCAGATCCTTCTTGTAATAGGGGCTCCAGAACTGGACACAGTACTCCAGGTGGGGTCTCACCAGAGCAGAGTAGAGGGGGAGAATCACCTCCCTTGACTTGCTGGCTACGCTTCTCCTGATGCAGCCCAGGATGTGATTGGCTTTGCGGGCTGCAAGTGCACGCTGCTGGCTCATGTTGAACTTCTCATCCACCAGCATCCCCAGGTCCTTATCTTCAGGGCTGCTCTCAAGCCAGTCACTGCCTAGCCTATATTGGTCCTTGGGATTGCCCCAACCCACATGTAGGACTTAGCATTTGGTTTTGTTGAACTTCATGAGGTTGGCATGTGCCCACCTGTCCTGCCTGTCAAGGTCCCTCTGGATGGATCCCTTCACTCCAGCATGTCTGCTGCACCACACAGTGTGGTGTCATTAGCAAACTTGCTGAGGGTGCACTCAATGCCACTGCCCATGTCACCCACAAAGATGTTAAATAAGACTGGTCCCAGTACTGATCCCTGAGGGACTCCACTTGGCACTGGCCTCCACTTGGACATGGGCCCATTGACAGCCACCCTTTGGGTGTGGCCATCAAGCCAGTTCTTTATCCACTGAATGGTGTCCATCCATCAAACCCATCCTGCACCAGTGTGGAGACCAGGATGTTGTGAAGGACAGTGTCAAAGGCTTTGCTCAGGTCCAGGTAAATGATGTCAGTTGCTCAGCCTTCATCTATTAATGTTGTGACCTTGTCACTGAAGGCCACCAGGTTTGTCAGGCAGGATTTGCCCTTGGTGAAGCCCTGTTGATTATACCCATGATTTTGCAACACTAGCAAGTAAGATCCAGACACAAGACAGGGCAGATGACAGGAGATCATGTTTCAGCAAAATATCACTGGGATCAAGTCTTAAGGTGATATGGGGAAAGGGATTGTTGGGGAGGTAAAAACACTTCTGTTACAAGAAAATTGGCTTTAAATCTCAAACCATTTCCATTACCTTCTGGTGGTGGGGGAGGGAATCCCTCTGTGTCCATCCTAGCGTATCCACTGTGCCTTTAGCAGACTGAGAAACCCTGCAAAAATGATGGTTTGAAGGTTAATGATTTCCAAGTATCAAGACAACTTTTCAGTTTGGCCAAGTTCATATCTATTAGCTAACCCCACTATGGAAGAGATTAAATGTGCCTGGCCTCTTGCTTCAAAACACAGCTAGTCCAAATTTTTATACACACAGCCCTCAGTGTTGGAGCCAATTCTTTTAATGGTCTCAATAAGGCAGCTGAAGAAAGAAGTTTTCATACTGTTTCATACTCTGTAGCTCCCACTGTGACAATCACAAGCAGATTACTAAATCATGCCATTTCAATATCTGTTTGGAGTGTATGTTCTGTTTCAAAACCTTCATGAAGGAGAGAGAGAAAAACTCCAGAAAGCTCATCAGTTTTGATGATGTTTTTCTCCATTGGCAATCAGAAATCACAAGTTTAAACTTTACACTGTATACACAGCTTTTTTCGCCTTCTTTTTTTTTTTTTTCCAATCTTAAAAACTGTGTTTGAGCCCTTGGATCTCCACCTCCCCTGGGAGAAGTTACCACTTCTGCTGGCAACAGCACACAAAAACAGGTCAAGTCCTTGGAAAGTCTTCACATTTGAAGCATGAAAAGAGTAAAGTTGAAGGAAGATCATGAAATTCAAGGTACAGTGAAGAAATAATAAACTAGATGAATCAAGATACAGAGGTAAGATGAGCTGTCACCTACAGAAGAGGTGGCAAAGAATGGAAGGACATGCCTCAAAAAAGGATCCAACCTTAGCAGGTCCAAACTAATTTATCCTCTGGCATCAAGTATACAAAGACAAAACTTCAGGACAGACATGTCAGGAATGATAACTCTGGTAGCACAAGATCCTCATATGATAAGACAATTCATAACAGCTTCCATTTTCTAAGCACACAAGATTCCCTTTTAAATTGTCTTGAGCTTCATTAATCCTTAACCAAGTCCTAAACAAAAAAAACAAGTAGCCTGCCAAAGCTCAGAAAGGATTCATCCACATATACAACATCTGTCTGTAACAGAAAAATATTCCATTGCATGCTTTCACTCTCAGTATCCTTTACAAAGATTCTCTCTGTGGTTCATATCTGCAGAGCTCAAAGGCATGTTCCTGCTCACAAATGTCTGGAATGCATCTTGCCACACCAAAATGAGGGAAATGGCTCAGTTGGTAGTGCATAAGACCCTTAATGGGAAGGTTGTGAGTTCAAGCCTGCAGTGGGCAGTAGTGTCCTCCCTACTGTAGTCATGAGGTCTGTGGTGACAGGTTGGACTCGATGATCTTTGAGGTCTATTCCAACCTTAGGAATACTGAAAAATATGGTTTGAAGAAAAGGATATTTTTATTTTTTTTAATTTTTTTTTAAGCTGAATCATCACTGGAATGTAGATCTTCAAGTGTGAAATAGGCAGTAACTGACAAACCTCTGAAAGTTAGTCTCACCACCTCTTCCAAATACATCTTTAAGAGAGTAACTAAAAGGCCTTTAGAACACTACTTTATTATTATTTAAATATACAATTCAAGTTTTTAAATACCTATGGAAGTTAACTTCAACAATGATATTTAAAATCAGTTTTTTCCTCACAAGCAAATATTAACAACACACAGAGCTGAGCTATGGAAGTTTTCAGCTTGTTTTCCATTTTGATCTAGCTCACAGTGACATGCTTTAAATGACACAAGAATTGTGTCAACAAAGGACACAGACCCAGTGTTAGAGTCCTAGCCACTGACTTGCTTGGTCCCATCTGAACAGTGCAGTTATTCACAAGAAGAAAGATATGCTTGCTCACTTAAAAATGCCATAGGGGTTGATTTATACATTGCATTAATTCATCTTGAAGTTCCACATATTTTTTTCTACTTTTCTGATGCTGCAATATCACCACTGCCTGAGACACAGCTTGTGTATGGTACATTCCAGCAATACCCTCCACAAAAATAAAATAATTGCCATTTTGTGCAGCATGCAGCAGAACCACATTTCAAAGAGTTTCTCACTCTTCTATTGAGAGGCAGGAGAACTAACTCAAACTAAAGATGTTTAAATCAAAATTAAGCCAGATGATTTGATTTGACTAGCAGCATATGGCACAGTTTGTGTTTGTAGCTCAAGTGGTTTCCCCACTGATTCTGCAGCTAACAGAGTTACATGCCACATAGCTACACAGGTGCATTCAAACATCACCATGGAAATCACAGCTCAACTTAAGCTGAAAAGGACCTATGAATTTTCTCTCATACACTCTGGACAGGTGTCTTCAAAACTAACCAGGCTGCTCAAAGCCTTTTCCACCCAAGTTCTGAAACCCCCACAAAGCTGGAGGTTTCACCACTTCCCCAGGCAGCCTCCTCCTGCGTTTAACCAGCTGTTCCAGGAAGTTTTTCCCTTGCAGTCTGCCCAGGCCAAAAATATGGCCTCTGTTTCCTGATGTTCTCAACTGGTCTTTTTGTGTCAAACTGTTAGAAGAAACAGGTAACTCTTACTCATATTTACAGACTGGAAGATAAAAGGCAGCTTTCCAATTTTGTAAGTTCCCAATTTAACTCTACACTTGTAACAGGTCAGTCATTCAACCAATCTGAGCACAGAACAAATATTTCAAATCTAAGAGACTACTGCTGTTAAAAAAAAACACACAACTGTTTGTAGAAGGGTAGCATGCCATTTGGCTAATGACTTTCTAAGTTTGTCTTTTAAAAACCAGGTGTTTTGATAGACAAAACAACAGATGCCTTAATACACTGCAATATACTCAGGTCCCCACCAAGTCTGTAGTGATTTCTAAATTCTAAAGTGATTTTTAAGGCAAAAAAAAAAAAAGTAATTAAAATACCTCTTAAATCAGATGTTACTGGGTGATGTTTCTCATGCAAAAAAATAGTTCCACACAGCTGAAGCAGTCAAATCTCAAATGGCACTCACACCAGAAATCAAAATCAGCCAAGGATCAAAATGAAACAACCCCAAAGGACAAGCCCCAACACTCATTTCATGTCCTTCACCCAGAACGCTCATCTTTGGCCACAAAAGCTGGAGTGGAAAGAAGTGGGAGTCTGTGTTACTCCAAAGCAGACCTTACAATCTCAGAGTGCTAACACCTGTATAACAGAGGCTGGTGGTCTGGCATCCATGAGACTGAAATTGTGATTCTACAACAAATGGCAGTTTTAGCAAAGAAAGGCATCTTTATACTTGTCCAGAGACTACAGAAGAAAGATGATGTTCCTCTCTGTTCCTGACTTTCCCCTCTTGTTACCTCTGCTAACTTTTGTTTCCTCCAAGACTAAGCTTCTCAGAGCTGCACATCAGATTTCATTCCACAGTTTCCTCTAATTGTGGGATGAGTAACATCCCACCAGCTCTCAGGTACAGAACTACAAACACTGATCAATATCTGCATTTCTACTTCATCAAAACTGTTGTACAGAAGTCATTACTTGGACAAAAGCCAGTGGGCAACAGAAACAGGATTGATTGAGTCTATGATGCAAACTGTCAAAACTATGAGGCAGCACAGAGGTCACACAAGTTTTCCAGCTCTATTACCCTAAGAACTATATAGGCAGCATACCTTCTCTTTAAGAAGAAATGGGCATTTTAACTGCAGCAACATGAGGATTATTCATTCTTAGCACTGCAGAAAGAATGAGCCAGTGAGTATTTTTTAATAGAAAACAGAAAAGATTAAATTAGAAGACTGATTTCCAAGAAACTGTGACTCATGAAGAAAGCCTAGTGCAGACAAGCTGCAAAGTAACTTCTCCAAGAATGCCTGAAAGCCTAAAAATTAAGGAAAAAACCAAAACAAAACCAAGGGAAAAAAAAACCCAACTAACAAAACCTGTGAAGATAAAGAACCACAAATGTCTAAAATCTTCTTGTGCCCATGTCACTTAATATTGGTGTGTAAGGCCAAATTAATTGAGTCTTCTTCCACCTATAACTACAGAACTCTCACTGGGAAATAAATCTTGCCAAAATTTGACATACAGACTCTTTTGGAGTGCAGAGAAGCAAGGAGATAAAAAAAAAAAAATATGCAGAACACAATGCAAACAAGGCCAGATCCACATTTTTCAGACTGCATGCAGAATTCCCTTTTCCAGAGGCTACTTCACCTCTTTTTCTGCCACCCTTTCTCACATAAAGCTGCATTCTGCTCAAAGCTGGAGAACAACATGGCAGCAAGCGTGAACAAGAAGCAAGGAATTACAAGAACTTAAGACTGGTTTTGGGATCATTCTTTTTAAAGGATTTCTTCACCTTGATCATATTCCTGCCCAGCACTATCATCTGAAGTACAGTAAAAGAAGAAAGCAAAGACTGCATTTGCAGGTTTGTCTGAGGGCTCCTTCCCAAAATGTTAGCAAAAGCCACTATGGATTTTGTAATATTTACATTCTTCCCCTCCACAGATAATCATTGCAGGACAAAATACATAATCACTCATTGACAGAACCATTCAGCTTGGCAGGTGCTTTAAGAGATCATCTGCTGTCCAAAGACAGGTCAGTTACCAGATGAGAACAAGCTGCCTTATCTACTTAGATCCTGAAAATCTCCAAAAACAGACTCCAAAATCAACCTTGAAACTTGTTCTCCTGCTTACTTGTCAGAGAAAAGCATTGTCCCTCTAGCTAGATAGAACCACCCTTACTTCAATTTATGACTATTGCCTGTTGTTCTGTTCTTAATAATCTGCTGGTAGGAGGATACAGGCTGCTGTTAGGCTTCCAGGAAGCATCTCTTCTCCATGCTGAAATCCAGCTCCCTCAGCCTCTCCTTCAGGACAGGGCTGCAGCTCTCTTATATTGTTGTGTCCTTGTGCTGAACTTGCTCCAGCCTATCCACATCTTTCCTGTACTGAAGCAGGGGGGGGTGCAGATGCAAAGCTGGATGCAATATTCCAGGTGTGGTCTGAGAAGTGCTGAGTGAAGTGGAATCTTTTACCTCAGAGGTCCAGTCCCTCCCACATGCACAACCTTGCCCTTGTTGGCGTTGAATTTCACTAAGTTCTTGCCAGTCACCTTCTCCAAGCTGCCCAGGTCAGGTTTTGACAGCCTTGACCTCAAGTGCATCCGCTGCTCACCTCTTCCCTCAGTTTGGTGCTACCTGCAAACTTCACGGGCAAGTATGCACAACTTCCAAGTCATATGTAACATTAGGAAGGACCCCTCCTGTGACAGACAGCTGGGGCACTCCACCACTTAGAATAGAATGAACCAGGTTGGAAGAGACCTTCAAGATCATCACGTCCAACCTATCATCCAACACCACCTAATCAACTAAACCATGCAACTAAGCACCCCATACAGTCTCCTCCTGAACACCTCCAGTGATGGAAATTCTACCACCTCCCCGGGCAGCCCATTCCAATGGGCAATCACTCTCTCTGTATAAAACTTCCTCCTGACCTCCAGCCTGAACCACCCCTGGCGCAGCCTGAGACTGTGTCCTCTTGTTCTAGTACTGGCTGCCTGGGAGAAGAGACCAACCTCTGCCTGTCTACAACCCCCCTTCAGGTAGTTGTAGAGACCAATAAGGTCACCCCTGAGTCTCCTCTTCTCCAGGCTAAGCAGCCCCAGCTCCCTCAGCCTCCCCTCATAGGGCTTGTGTTCCAAGCCCCTCACCAACTTCGTTGCCCTTCTCTGGACTCGTTCCAGCAAGTCAACATCCTTCCTAAACTGAGGGGCCCAGAACTAGACATAGTACTCAAGGTGCGGCCTAGCCAGTGCAGTGTACAGGGGCAGAATGACCTCCCTGCTCCTGCTGGCCACACTGTTCTTGATGCAGGCCAGGATGCCATTGGCCCTCTTGGCTGCCTGGGCACACTGCAGGCTCATGTTCAGCCTACCATCAACCAGCACCCTCAGGTCCCTCTCTGCCCGGCCACTCTCCAGCCACTCTGACCCTAGCCTGTAGCACTGCATGGGGTTGTTGTGGCCGATGTGCAGAACCTGGCACTTGGATGTGTTAAATCACATGCCGTTGGACCCTGCCCATCTGTCCAGCCTGTCAAGGTCCCTCTGCAGAGCCTCTCTACCCTCCAGCAGATCAACTCCTGCCCCCAGCTTGGTGTCGTCAGCAAATTTACTGATGATCGACTCAATGCCCCCATCCAGATCATCAATAAAGATGTTAAAGAGCACAGGGCCCAGCACTGATCCCTGGGGGACTCCACTACTGATTGGCCGCCAGCTGGATGTGGCACCATTCACCACCACTCTCTGGGCTCGGCCCTCCAGCCAGTTCCTAACCCATTGCAGTGTGCTCCCATCCAAGCCATGGGCTGACAGCTTGGCCAGGAGTTTGCTATGGGGGACGGTGTCAAAGGCCTTGCTGAGGTCCAGGTAGACTACATCAACAGGCCTCCCCACATCCACCAGGCGGGTCACCTGATCATAG
Source organism: Melanerpes formicivorus (assembly GCF_026170545.1). NCBI lineage: Eukaryota > Metazoa > Chordata > Aves > Piciformes > Picidae > Melanerpes > Melanerpes formicivorus. The sequence goes on from NW_027142409.1 coordinate 2,596,468, forward strand.
AAGGAGATCAGGTTGGTCAGGCAGGACCTGCCCTTCCTAAATCCATGCTGGCTGGGCCTGATCCCTTGGCCATCCTCTAAGTGCTGTGTGATTGCACTCAGGATGACCTGTTCCATGATCTTGCCTGGCACTGAGGTCAGGCTGACAGGCCTATAATTCCCTGGCTCATCCAACTGGCCCTTCGTGTGGATGGGCACCGCGTTGGCCAGCTTCCAGTCTTCTGAGACATCTCCAGTGAGCCAGGACTGCTGAAAAATGATGGATAGTGGCTTGGCCAACTCCTCTGCCAGCTCTCTCAGCACCCTAGGATGAATCCCATCTGGTCCCATGGACTTGTGGGGATCCAAGCAGCTGAGCAGATCACCAACTACCCCATTCTGGAACAGAGGAAAACTATGCTGCTCCCTGGCTCCTTCTGCCAGCTCTGCAGGCCAGCTGTCAGGAAGACATTCTGTCCTGCTAGTAAAAATTGAGGCAAAGAAAAAACTTAATTCATAGTTTCATAGTTTCATTCAGGGTTGGAAGGGACCACAAGGATCATCTAGTTCCAACCCCCCTGCCATGGGCAGGGACACCCCACAGTAGATCAGGCTGGACAGAGCCTCATCCAGCCTGCTCTTAAACACCCCCAGGGACGGGGCCTCGACCACCTCCCTGGACAACACATTCCAGGGTCTCACCACTCTCATGGTGAAGAACCTCCTCCTCACATCTAGCCTGAATCTCCCCACCTCCAGCTTCACTCCATTCCCCCTAGTTCTATCACTACCTGAGATCCTGAGAAGTCCTTCCCCAGCCTTCCTGTAGGCCCCCTTCAGATACTGGAAGGCCACAATTAGGTCACCTCGGAGCCTTCTCTTCTGCAGACTGAACAGCCCCAACTCCTTCAGTCTGTCCTCATAGGAGAGGTGCTCCAGCCCTCTGATCATCCTTGTGGCCCTTCTCTGGACACGTTCCAGCACCTCCACATCCCTCTTGTAATAGGGGCTCCAGAACTGGACACAGTACTCCAGGTGGGGTCTCACCAGGGATGAGTAGAGGGGGAGGATCACCTCCCTCGACCTGCTAGCCACACTTCTCCTGATGCAGCCCAGGATCTGATTGGCTTTGCGGGCTGCAAGTGCACACTGAGAGCTCATGTTGAGCTTTTTGTCCACCAGCACCCCCAAGTCTCTCTCCTCAGGGCTACTTTCCATCCAGTCACTGCCCAGCCTGTATTTGTGCCTGGGATTGCCTCGACCCAGATGCAGGACCCTGCACTTGCTCTTATTGAACCTCATGAGGTTGGCTTGTGCCCACCTCTCCAGCCTGTCAAGGTCCCTCTGGATGGCCTCCCTTCCCTCCAGCGTGTCTGCTGCACCACACAGCTTGGTGTCATCAGCAAACTTGCTGAGGGTGCACTCAATGCCACTGTCCATGTCACCCACAAAGATGTTGAACAAGACAGGTCCCAGGACTGATCCCTGAGGGACTCTGCTTGTCACTGGCCTCCACTGGGACATGGAGCCATTGACAGCCACTCTTTGGGTGAGGCCATCAAGCCAGTTCCTTATCCATCTAGTGGTCCACCCATCAAACCCATGTGTCACCAGTTTGGAGACCAAGATGTGGTGCGGGACAGTGTCGAAGGCTTTGCTCAGGTCCAGGTAAATGACATCAGTTGCTCGCCCCTCATCTATTAATTTTGTCACCTGCTCATAGAAGGCCACCAGGTTGGTCAGGCAGGATTTGCCCTTGGCAAAGCCATGCTGACTATTCCCAATCACCTCTTCACTATTCTTTTGTGCGAGTAGTGACTCCAGGAGGATCTGCTCCATGATCTTTCCAGGCACAGAGGTGAGACTGACTGGCCTGTAGTTCCCTGGTTCCTCCTTCTTACCCTTTTTGAAGATGGGGGCAATGTTTCCCCTTTTCCAGTCTGTGGGGACTTCACCAGATTGCCATGACTTTTGAAATATAATAGAGAGGGGTTTAGCAACCTCATCTGCCAGTTCTATCAGTACCTGTGTGTGTATCCCATCAGGTCCCATGGACATGAACATTTTCAGGTTCTTCAGATGATCACGAACCTGGTCTACACTTACAATGGGCAGTTTTTCCTCCCCGTCCCTGGCTTTGACTTCCATAACATCAGGAGTGTGGCTAGAGGCCCTTGCAGTGAAGACTGAGGTAAAGAAGTTATTAAGTACCTCAGCCTTTTCCTCATCACTTGTGACCATGTCACCATTTTCCTTTCTGAGGGGGCCCACACCTTCCCTAGTCGTCTTCTTCCCATTAATATACCTGTAGAAGTTCTTAGTGTTCCCTTTAATCTCCCTGGCTAGATTCAATTCAAACTCTGCTTTGGCTTTCCTAACCAGGACTCTTGCTGTATCTCTGGCTTTTACTCATCCCTTGTCACAACGTTCCCCTCCGTGTCCACCAAGGAGTGGAGGTTGTCCTTGCCCTTCCTCTTGCTATTAATGTATTTATAGGACTTTTTGTTGTCCTTCACAGCAGAGGCCAGTCTAAGCTCTAAATGTGCTTTTGCCTCCCTAATTTTCTTCCTACAAGACCTAGCAACATCCTTAAATTTTTCATGGGTTGCCTCACCTTTCTTCCAAAGATGATACACCCTCTTTTTTTCCCTTAGTTCTATTAAAAGTTCATTAACCATCCAGGCTGGCCATCTGCCCCGGCGGCTCATCTTCCGGCACATTGGCACAGCCTGTCCCTGCGCCTTCAACAATTCTTCCTTGAAGTAGGTCCAGCTCTCCTCAACCCCTTTGTTTTTACTAGCCTCCATATAAGTTATAATCAACTAGCCACCTCTAAACTAAACCATCCCACCATTTTTTCATCTATCTAGTAGTACACCCAACCAGATCATAATGATATTCTGCAAAGGCCATTGCTAAACTCAACATGAACACATGATTTTATGAAGCTCAGTAGCACTACATTTAAATTACAGACAACAAAGCCCAGACCTGCAAGTACTTGAGCAATGAGAAACTATGGGGGAAAAATTATGAAACAAAGGAAGGAACACGTTCCCAAATGTGTGTAGTGCATCTGACTTTTACTGAATAAGCCTTTTCTCCTGCTTTTTGTGCTGGCAACCTAAAAGAGGGGCATCACCTTGGGTTTTGGAGACCATCTTGGAGGTTGAGTGTACCACAACAAACCATAAGCATTGAAAAAATTAAAAGTGAATGCTGGCATCACACACTTCATGTTAGGATTTATTTTTTTGCTGCTGTCATCTTATTTCTGAAGTTTACCCTTTTAATCTTAATCCAAATTAATCCATGTCAGAATTGGGATATTAATTGGAAATATTCCCAACATCCTCATTCTAAGTCAAAGATGATCTTCATGTGCTGTATAACCCTTCAGTTGTGATACAAACCTAGGTATGGTTTAGCTGCATACATATTATAACAACATACATGTAATTTGAATCCCTGTGCAGAGATTTTATGAATTTTTACTTAAAAAAAAAGGGCACCAAAATAGACATTTACTCTAGTAATTCTGATCAGCCTGACACATAAAATACAGTATTTTTGTCACAAGAAAAATGTCCCCTCAAGACACCTATTTTCATTCCCCAGCAAATCAAGTTCCTGGCTTCCAAAAATCCCAAAACAACCCAGAAAGGCAAGAAGGAAATGTTTTTTTTTTTATTTTTTTATTAATGCAGGCAATAAAGGTTGCCCTCTCTCTCACCCACCCCCACCCCCCCCCCCCCCCGTTGTACTTTCAAGATATGATGACAACCGATGAAAATTCCTATCATATGTTCTTTCCAATGATCCAAGTGAAATAATAATACACTGAATTGAACATTCAGTTCCATTTGCTTTCTGGAAACCCAGTCTTGATAGAGACATTCTTCCCCACACATTTTCAGTTCTTTGGATGCTACTGCCCTTGCAAAAGCAACCATACTGTTTCTGATCTTTAACAGAAGTACCCAATCGAACAAATTTCACCTGTTGAATAAGAATATAAAACCAGACTCTTATTCCTATGTTTCTAGAATAACTATCTGGAGTAATATATGGAAATAGATTTCTAATTGTAAATTAGAGCTATAATGCATGTGCTAGAAAAGCAACATAATTTTCACTTATTTTCTTTGTAGAACACCAAAATATGATTCAAACAAGTCAGAGATCAGGTAATGTAGGCATTAAATCATAAATTAAAGTAAGAAAGAAGGTGGTGAAGAATAGCACCTCCACAAAACAGACCTCATCTTCCAAAAATGTATAAAGAAAGACAGTTTCAACATTATACATTGTGGAAGTGTACATTCTGCACCTAGCCCTAACATCAATGGGCTTCACTTTTTACTTCATTTGCAAACGACTGAGCAGAGCTTTCTTCTTCACCTTCTACAGCTCAAAAGTGAAGCTTTTAAGACTCAAATTAGTCTATGGTTTACAACAGCAATACATATTATGTATAAAGTTCTGAAAGAACAGTAAGGATGAGACACTGAATGCTTTAAAATAGTGAAAAACAAAGTCTAGAGCCATAAGCTCAAGACTCGCTGTGATACTAGCATGAAATCTAAATACTGCTATCTACTTCCCAATAACTTACAATGCCATTTTGCAGAAGAGGCAATAATGCCTATCTCCTTTCTTGGAATTTCTGTGAAGCATATATTGCCTCTCTAAGGAGAAAACCCATTCATATGATTTCTGAAATCTTTCTGAAAGCATTTTGAGGAAAGAGTATAAAACAAGAGTGAATGTTTGACCTCGAGCCTGGATCCTAATAGTTTGCATTCACAGTACAGTCCCAAATAAGAAGTATTGCACAGTACTGTAAGTCACTGAAACAGATTTTCCCAAGATAATGCCCTTATTCAGCACCATGTAAGCAGAGCAAGTTATTTTGCTCTGGTTAACTACTTCATCCACACATCTGACATTAAGCTTCAGGCTTCCTGACTGAGCAGTGAACATGTAGGACATGAATCAATGCTGTGCAGTTATGCATCACTTCCCATAGTCTTGCTGATTCAGGCAATTCAGAATAAAATACAAATGAGGTCTTTGGAACCAAAAACATAAGTTTGAAAACATATTTTTAAATCCTGTTTATCATTACTTATCACCACTCCCTCAAAAACAAGTTGTACTTTTACACATCCCTGGTTTCAAAACGACCTGAAGTATTCTGGTGTGAGTAAAACAACTTCTTTACTGTAAGAAAATGTCCAAGTGACTTAAATTTTTAAAGATGCCAATAATAAAGCAGTTTCCTTCCACAGATAAGTGACAGAGTCCCAAGATTTCGCTGTGTGCAAACCACATATGACATTATGAGACATTGACATTACCAAGAAAGATGTAAAAACAGAAGGCGTATTAAGACATAGTTGTGTAAGTCCATACTGAAATTTCATTTTATCTTGCCATGTACCTCCCTTCCTTATTATAAAGTGCATGTCCCCCTCATAACATATCTGCAGCCTCCCTACATAATTCTCATGCTTCAATTTGTGAATTGATGACGATTTCCAAGCATCCAGGCTTGGAGCTTTTCCACTCTGTGAACCACTTCTAGCTTCAGAAATGAATTTACCAATACTAATTTTCCACTGATAGAAGTAATAACCAGAAACACTTTGTATGAATAGGAATTGAAGTGGGAAAAGATCTGTAATGAATGCTGATATTAACAAAAGAAGGTCTTGGAAATTAAAACTATCATGTGTTGGAGAATACATACATTAAAATCAAAGACTAATTCATACCGCAATCAATGAAGCCTTCTTTATTGCCACATTGTAAGACATAAAATAGTGAATACAATTGTTGAGTGTGTTTTACTTTTGGACAATATTTAATTTAACATTGTAACTTCAATGACATTTTCTCTAAGGGACAACTGCTACAATAGATATTCCACAAGAAACATCCAAGGAAAACATGGAAATGCATGTGCAGCTCAAAAAGCCATCAGGAAGCTGAAGATAGACAGTTTCCAAAATGTCTTTAAATTTAGAAGCCATAATACAATTTCACATGAGATCTTTCTGCAGTTCTAAACTAAACCTGTGAAATGGAAAGACATAACTAAAGCAAAATGTAAAACAGAAGTCACTTGACAGAAGCAGAAAGAAAATTACTAACCCACACGTAAAGATGAAGAAAACAAGTACTACACACTGTTTTTTCTCCATTGCACACAAAGCTGAGAGCAGTGCAGTATTACAGATGCATGAATAGACTGACTGCAACTCTGCACAACGTATAAATTGTAATCTGAAAGTCTGAATCAAAACTGTTCCTCCTGGAGTGCAGAATATATTTCCTGTCTTCCTCAGAAGTAGACTGAAGTTTATAAAGTTTCTACAACAGGTTCTAAAAATAATTTCTTCTTTATATAGAATCAGTTAATAGACTTCCTGTTTTACAAATAAGTAATGCACCATTCCCAGTTGCATTAAATTCCAAGTTTGACAATAGCTCTTCAGGTTTTAGACATGCTTGTTGTCTTCCTTCAAATATAATATATGCAAGGACTCCTAAACAGCTCAGAATCAGTTGAAAAATTCCTCTGCTGCTGAAATGTCTTTATATCAAATCTATTAATGCTAAGACTAAATACCCTAGATTGTAAAAGAAATGGAAAACAAAAGACAATCCTGCCCACAAGCAGTAAGTAGTAGTGTCCTCACAAAAAGAAAAAAAAAATATATTAAAAAAAACCCTGTACAAGATATTATGTGTATAAACTGATAATCAGAAATCACAGAATGGTAAGGATTTGGAATGAACCTCTGGAGATCAAGTCCAACCCACCTGCCAGAGCAAGTTCACCTCTAGGAAGTCGTTCAGGTGGATTCTGAATTAGTCCAGAAATGGAGTAAGCACCACCCCTCTGGGTAGCCCATTCCAGTACTCCACTATTCTCAAAGTAAAGAAGTTCCTCCTCATGTTTGGGCAGAACTTTCTATCTTCAGGTTTGTGCATCATTACCTCTTGTTTTGTCACTTGAGTACCACTGAAAGAAGACTGACCCCATCTTCCTGACACCTACCCTTAAAATATTTATAAGCAAACAGAAAAACAAAGAAAAAGCTCTGTTAAAAAGAGTAACTTAAATGGACTTAAAGACATGAAAAAAAAATCACCTCCAAAAAACATTTTTTAAAAACTGTGATGTCTAATATTAAAGATTCAGCTTACTCAAAACTAAGGCTGTATCATACTTGATACTATACATACTGCTATACAGCTACTAGGTTTAGGATAACCAGACCTTGTTATATTCAATATGTAACTAAAGTGTTAAGACTGGTGTGAGTCAGCACACTTCTACTAATGTTATTAGGCTAGAATTTAAAAAACAACCCAAGATGCTGAGGTACTTAGACCCTTGTTTCCAATCAAAATAAAAATGAGAATCTAAGCACTATCTGTGCAATACTGGGGTTTTTACAAGTTAATCTCAATATACGTTAAAGATTTTTTCATAGTATTTACTCCAGGAAAGGATTGTCACGGTCTACTGATGTGCAAAACCATATCCTATCCACTGAGAGTCACCCATAGCTCCTGGTCAGAAGAGAGTTCTTGGGCACAGAGCAAGGCAACCATCTCTTGAATGCTTTGGTGTGCTCACCACTGACCTGCCAAGGCAAACAGCACAAGACTTGCAGATTCGGTCTCAAGTGCTCAGAGCTGCAATATCACCACTGTAACTCCTCTCCATATCCTTTGTGCATAATATCCCACAGCCCAAATCACTGGGATCCTGTTGGACTCCAGCACCTAACAGGAGCTGACGGACAGTACATTCCTCAAGTATCTATCTGCCACCATGGTCTCTTCTCCCACCACCTGTAGATATCAGCTCTGAAAGGCCCACAGACTGGACACCCAGTACCCGTCCCTTCAAAAGATACCTGTTGCCACTCATGTAGGTTACATCTCACATATAATACCACAGGTAGGCTAAGAAATCCATAAATAATATTATAAAATCCTTGAAATATCACTGTAAAACCTTCATAAGTATCGGATTACAAGGTAGTTTCTAAAGAACTACTGTTCATAACCGTGTAACAGCAGTTATATGTAGTTACTAGTAGTAACTAGTTCATAGGCTACTAGGCCCAAGGGGATAAAAAAGAAAAAAAAAAGGATTAAACAAAGATCAAACAGATCACCCAAGTAAAAAGAATGAAGAAAACAGATCAACAGCCAGAACCCCTTTCTGCATAATGGGCTTGCAGTTGTAGGCACCCAACGTGTCCCACATTCAGACAATAAATCTGTGTCTCCTGAGCACCAAGAGAACATATACAAAATTTAATACTTCATTTCAGATTGCCCACTGGGGTTAAGCAGAGTAAAGGCTTTGAAATAAACATCATTACAATAGTAACAGTCACAATCTAACATACACTGGTATTTCCTCACTGTATGTATTGAGGATGAGAGAGTTTTTAAATTGTCAATCTTAGTTTTTGATTCATGCAAAGAAAAACACAAATAAACAAACAAAATACAGGCTACATATTTTTTATGTTAACAGTTACATTGCACAAATGAAGAAAATACTTTCTACAGTGCAATTAAATAACTTCAAATCTGCTAGCCATGATTTTGGTAGTTTGGGGGAGAGGGGAGAAGGAATAAATAATTATTTAAATGAAAGATCACATCATTTAGGTTGCATAAAACCTTTTTTCTTTTCTTTTTTGGTCAATAATAGAAGCATTACCTAAAGGCCTTTAAAATAAACCATTGCTATGGGAAAAGTATTAACAGCTGTCTTTCCAAGCACCAGGTATTGCCTATCGATTGAGGTCACAAACTTGCCCAGGCAAATGACTGGCCAGTTTTTAAAGTTGTTCTTCCTTCGCTCTGTAAAAGAACAAGGCATCCTTCAAAAGCAGCTACACAGCCTGCTATCAACACAAACCACTACATAACTCCTCCAATAGTGTGGTGGGGTGGAAGGGTAAGGCCAAGAAGCCTCCTCCCTTCCCCCTTGTAAGGTAAAAGGGAAAAAAAATTGAAGGGAAGGAAAAAAAAAACTCACAAGCTGAATTAGCAAGGCAGTGGAGCTATATTTACACAGCAGTGTAGGATATGCAGGGGAATATTTACAAATTTACAATATTTACAATATATACAAAGATATACAACAGAGTAACACAGAAATGAGAGTAACCCCCCTCAGCAGAGGGGGTTCCCCACCTCCGCTCTCCCCTCTCTCCCCCCCTTTCCCCAGAATGGGATAGAAAGAGAAAGAAAAGAGAGGGGAAAAAAAAAAAAATAAATGTTAGAAGCAGTTCGTGTTAATTGGAAGGGAGTTAATACCGGCCTGTATCTGGACTTCAAGGCCGAGGCCTTGGCAGAAAGCCGAGCAGAGAGAGAGAGCTGCTGCACCGTGGAGAGGCAGAAGCAAGACTGATAGAAAAGTCCTGGAAATGCTCAGTTCACTCCCAGTTCAGAAGGTGCTTCCTCCCACTTCACCAATGAAATAGTTTAGATTATTCTTTCCGTTTACCAACTTCCGTCCACCATATTCCCTTTCTTAAGGGGGCAACGTCAACCAGTCACAGTCCACCCCTTCTAAACAATTTCATTGGCTGTTCATACTGTCCATCCAATCCAAAACGATATTTACAGTTCGTGAGTAAAGTTCATAGTCCATTCCGGCTATGCTCAGATGTAGATGATTCAAAACTCCAAGAAAATCAGAAAATGAGAAAAATGGAAAACAGTTCATTTCTTCGCTGACGAAGCAAAGAGAAGGGAAACAGGGATTCTCAGGGTCTCTTAGTTGACTCAGGGCTCTCAGGGATCTCAGGGTTCATGCACCGTAGATTTCCTCGTTGATTCTTCCTCTGGACGCGATGTAGCTGTACAACAGTTTGAAATTAACCTCTTTCAGCTAAAGTTAAATTTCTTTGTGGAATACACTGAATTTCACCATTCTCTTGCATTACCCAATAAGTGTGACCCGGACCTTCAGCTGAAACCACCCCTCGGACAGGTTTAGCCTCTCCTGAGGGTGAAAATACCCAAACAGTTTTACCTAACAGATTCTTTTCTCTAACAACAGGAACTCTATCACCTTCTACTTTCCGTAGCAAATCTGAATGTGCAGGTCCAGCTCGGTTCACTGAACCTCTACTATTTACCAGCCAGGTTGCTTGTGCTAAATGTTTTTCCCAGTTTTTCAAAGATCCACCCCCCATGGCTTTGAGAGTGGTCTTCAACAAACCGTTGTAGCGTTCAATCTTCCCTGCAGCTGGTGCATAGTAGGGAATATGGAATATCCACTCAATACCGTGCTCTTTTGCCCAGTTCTTTACAAGGTTGTTCTTGAAATGAGTTCCATTGTCTGACTCAATCCTCTCTGGAGTTCCGTGTCTCCACAGGATTTTTCTCTCCAGACCAAGAATGGTGTTGCGTGCAGTTGCATGTGGAACTGGATAAGTTTCCAACCATACAGTGTTTGCCTCTACCATAGTAAGCACGTATTGCTTACCAGAACGAGAACGTGGTAGAGTGATGTAGTCAATCTGCCAAGCTTCACCATACTTGTACTTGGACCATCTGTCACCATACCACAAGGGCTTAAGTCGTTTTGCCTGCTTAATAGCAGCACAAATGTCACAGTCATGGATGACTTGTGTGATAGCATCCATGGAAATGTCTATGGATCGGTCACGAGCCCATTGGTATGTTGCATCTCTGCCTTGATGTCCTGATGAATCATGAGCCCACCGAGCTAAGAATATCTCACCTCGGTGTTTCCAGTCGAGATCAAGATTAGAGTCCATGTCTACTTGAGAAACTCTTGCAGCTAGATCTGCCTGATGGTTGTGTTGCTGTTCCTCAGTAGCTTTGCTCTTAGGAATGTGAGCATCAATGTGTCTCACTTTCACTGGAATTCTCTCAATTCGATCAGCAATGTCCTGCCATAGGTTGGCTGCCCAAATGGGTTTTCCTTTTCTCTGCCAACCACTCTTCTTCCAGTTCTTTAGCCAACCCCATAGAGCATTGGCTACCATCCATGAGTCAGTGTAGAGCTAAAGCTTTGGCCATCTCTCACGTTCAGCCACGTCGAGAGCTAGCTGGACAGCTTTTACCTCTGCGAACTGACTGGATTCTCCTTCTCCATCTTTCACCTCTGCAACTCGGCGTGTTGGACTCCACACTGCAGACTTCCACCTTCGCTTGTTCCCAACAAGATGACAGGAACCATCTGTGAACAAAGCATATTTCTTTTCATCATCAGAAAGGTCATTGTAAGGAGGAGCTTCCTCAGCACGAGTTACTTTCTCCTCTGGAGGTTAGGCACAGTTGATGCCTTCAGGCCAACTTGAGATCACCTCCACTAGACCAGGTCTTTCAAGATTTCCCATTCGAACTCTCTCTGTTATCAGAGCCATCCAATTAGATCAGGTTGAGTCTGTGGCATGATGTGGTGTGGAGCCTTTGCCTTTGAACATCCAATTCAAAACTGGTAATCTGGGAGCAAAGAGAAGTTGTGATTCAGTTCCAATTACTTCAGAAGATGCTTTTACTCCTTCATAGGCAGCTAAGATTTCTTTCTCTGTTGGAGTATAGCAAGCCTCTGAACCTCTGTAACCTCGACTCCAGAAACCAAGAGGTCGTCCACGTGTCTCACCTGGAGCTTTTTGCCACAAGCACCAGGTTGGACCATTGTCACTCGCAGCCGTGTACAAAATGTTCTTAATGTCTGGACCATCTCGGACAGGTCCGAGACCCATTGCTTGAATCACCTCTTGCTTTATCTGGTCAAAGGCTGCTTGTTGTTCAGGTCCCCAGTGGAAATGGTTTCTCTTTCGAGTCACATCATACAGAGGTTTCACAATCTGACTGTATCCAGGAATGTGCAGTCTCCAAAATCCCACTATCCCCAAGAAACGTAGGGTCTCTTGCTTGTTGGTGGGATTTGCCATGGTAGAGACTCTATTTACCACATCCACTGGAATGTGTCGGCGTCCATCCTGCCACCGCACTCCCAGAAACTGAATCTCTGTGGTAGGTCTTTTTACCTTGTCTCGTTTGATGGCAAAACCTGCATTCAGAAGAATGTCAATGATTTTGTTACCTTTCTCGATGACTTCCTCAGCAGTTTTAGCCCAGACAATGATATCATCGATGAACTGGATGTGTTCTGGAGCACCGCCTTTCTCCAGAGCATCGTGGATCACTGCATGACAGATGCTTGAGCTGTGGATCCAGCCCATTGGCAGTCTGTTGAAAGTGTACTGGATTCCTCTCCAGGTGAAAGCAAACTGAGGCCTGCATTCCTCTGCTATGGGAATAGAGAAAAATGCATTAGCAATGTCTATGGTAGCATACCATTTGGCCTCGTTGGATTCCAGCTCATACTGTAGCTCCATCATGTCTGGTACTGCTGCACTCATAGGTGGTGTCACTTCATTTAGGGCTCGGTAGTCTACTGTCAGACGCCAGTCTCCATTCTGCTTCCGCACAGGCCACACTGGACTGTTGAAAGGTGAATGAGTTTTGCTGACGACTTTCTGACTCTCCAACTGACGAATCAGATTCTGAATGGGCAACAAAGAGTCACGGTTGGTTCTGTATTGTCTGTGATGCACAGTCTGAGAAGCAACCGGCAATTTAATGTCCTGTATCTTATGTTGTCCCACAACTGCAGATTCATCAGAAAGTTCAGGTCTGGCAGACAGCTTCAATTTTTGTCCATCAATTTCTATTGAAGCTACTCCAAAAGCCCATTTGTAACCTCTAGGGTCTTTGAAACGCCCTTCTCTCAGAAAATCAATTCCCAAAATACAAGGTGCGTCAGGTCCGGTCACAGCTGTATGCTTCCTCCATTGTTTACCAGTTAAACTTACATTAACCTCCACCTTACTTAACTCTTGAGATCCACCAGTGACTCCCAGAATAGTTATAGACTCTGATCCCTGATAATTTGATGGTATTATGGTGCACTGAGCTCCTGTGTCAACCAAGGCCCTGTACTTCCGAAATTGTGAAGTGCCAGGCCACTGGATGTACACATCCCAATAGATTCTATTATCTCTGTTATCCCTCTCCTCCCCCTGGCGGGAGGCAGGGCACCCCTAGTTATGGGGAACATGCGCACATGTGCATTGCACATAGTTTGCAGGGTTATAACTTTGCATGTTATAACTGGAGCCACTGTTGGAGCCATAAGAGTCGTTCTGGGGAACTGTGGAAGTAACAGCTACCCTTCTGGTATTGCTACCTCGGGTTCTGCCACTTTGCAATTCCCTCAGTCTCCTGAAAAGATTAGAAGTTGGTTGGCCATCCCAGCGGTTCATGTTCTCACCAAACTGATCACGCAGAGTTATCCAAATAGTTCTACGTGATTGCCTTGGTGGTCTGTTTTGGAATGACCTGTTTTGGAATGTCCTGTTTTGGAATGACCTCCTTGGAGGACGTGTATTCCTCACAGATGAAACTTGTATCCATCTGGAGGGAGAATTGAAATTATCCTTCTGTGCCAATTGGTATATGGAATCTTTCAGATCCTTCATGCAATTCTCAATCTTTCCAGACAAAGTTTCAATGGCTGAAACCAAAGAACCACATGTCATGCTATCCTCCAATTGTCTCATTTGATCACTGAATTGGCCAACCGTAGGAGAAGCTCCACCATAACTTCTTGACACAATTCTGCTTGCCAGAATGTTTGCATAATTAGAAGGAGCAAGTTTGATGATCTTTTTAGCAAGACCAATACCCACAGGAATGTCATCAGGATTCAGAGTTTCATGTTCTCCATAGAGTAGCTCTCTAACAGCAAATTCTCTCAAGCGCTTAATTCCCTCATCTATGGTAGTCCAGGTTTTAGGATTCCAGGGAAGATCATCTTGGGAAGGGTATCTCAGGGCAACCACCATTAAAAGGCGTATCCACAGATTAACCTTACCGAGATCTTCACCTAGATGTCTATCTATTCCATTGTCCCTTGAGAGAGTTCCTAACTGAGCTGCTGACTTGTCTCCAACTGTTAGAGCTGAAGCACCTGTATCATAACACCTACTAAGCCAAGCTAGAACTGGGTCCTTATCTGCCCTGGTGAAATCTTTACGGACATTTCGCAATTCCTCCCGTGGTGAAGAACACTCCAAAATATCATCTTCATCTTCGTCTCCCTGAATTCTTTGCCCATATAATCCTGCTGTCATTCTCCTAAGGATCTCTTTAAGCTGAGAACCACCTTTGCCAGCTGCCTTCCTAACCTCAAAAGTAAGTAGATGTTCCAAGGTATTACCCACAGAAGGAGAAATAATCACATCCTGTGTTAGTCTGGAGGCCTTTTTCTCTGTCCCATCAAGCTTTCTTGAAAAGCAAGCACCAAAAATTTGCATTTTTCAAGGAAGTGGCTTTTGGTAACCAGTTTTTTTCAGACTACTTGAATCAAACTCTGTTCTTTAATGTTATGATGCTGCTTGTTAAATAATTCTGGCAAGGCAAGTGTGAGGTGAATGCATCCCAGTCAGATATGGAGGCTCTTCTCTCCACACTGGTTTGGTCCTTGTGGAGTCAGGTTTAGCAACTTTCTCAGTAGGTTTGTGAGAGACACAAATGGAGTACCTGAGCTGGAGGCCTTTTAATGTTCCCTTGGGAATACAGGCACAGGTGTCTGTATTCTGGCAATCTGTGGTTTGCACAGCTACCTGCTTGCCAGCTGCTTATGCTTTCCAAAGCATTGCTTTTCACTGGGAGGAGGAGAACCTTAAATTCAGTTTTTGGAGATGAGGAGAGGCTGAGGGAGCTGGGGTTGCTTAGCCTGGAGAAGAGGAGGCTCAGAGAAAACCTTCTTGCTCTCTCCAACTCCCTGAAGGGAGGTTGTAGCCAGGTGGGGGTTGGTCTCTTCTCCCAGGCATCCAGCACCAGAAGAAGAGGACACAGTCTCAAGCTGTGCCAGGGGAGGTTTAGGCTGGATGTCAGGAAGAAGTTCTTCCCAGAGAGAGAGATTGGCTATTGGGATGTGCTGCCCAGGGTGGTGGTGGAGTCACCATCACTGGAGGTGTTTAGGAACAGACTGGATGAGGCACTTGGTGCCATGGTTTAGTTGATTAGATGGTGTTGGGTGATAAGGTTGGACTTGATGATCTCAAAGGTCTTTTCCGGTCTGGTCTGGTCTGGTCTCATCTCTATCCTGCTTTGATCTCACTAGGTTGGCTAGATCTTTAAAACAAACCTTCTCTTCCTCCTGAGCAGGATCTTTTAGAGTAGAGGGCCCCTCACCAGGATCAGTCTCCACCTCTTCTTCTCCATCTTGGGCCTTTCCACTTCTAGTCTTTAAAGGAGCCATCTTGACTGGAGCTGTGTTTGCATTTACAGCCACCTTAATGGAAGCTGGCAGGTCCTGAGATAAATCAGCTGCTGGGGCAGTGACTTCCGGTCCCACCGAGGGAGTGGGTGGAAGTGACGTTGCTCCGTTAATGGCCGACAGAGAAGAAGAAGAAGGAGAAGGAGTAGGCGCCATGTTGATACCAGCCGATGCCCTTGGCAGCTTGCTAGAATCAGCAAAGTCATTTAGAGCTGCTTTACCAATTAACTTTTTAGCCTTCTTTTTGACTGACACGGGTTCTCCACAGTCCTCGTCACTAGATGACTCTGGGACTGATCGAGAGCCACGGCGTTTTCTTTTTGATCTAGTTTTAATAACAAAACAAGCTCTGGATATCTTTCTCTCTCGCCGCAGAGAGAACAGTAAATATGCGATTACCATCACCAGCACCAGATTTATACACATCAAATAAATCGCCTTTGGATCCCAGGCATCACCTAAAGTTACTCTCTCCTCAGGCGGAATCTTAAAACCCTTTATCTCAATTGGGAGAGTGGTGGAGGTAACATTCCTGTATCTCACTGGCCATAAGAAATTAATACATTTTCCATACCATAATTTAACTCTGTACATAACCCACATATAAATTGTCCGCACCAAATATTTACCCAGGTAATCCAAAATCAAACCCAAACAATATCTGTAAACCAGAGCCCCAAAAATTGAAAAGAATAATCGCTCCACAAACCACAATACCTTCATGTTTGCTAATTCAGCTACAAAACACTAAATCAATCAAGTAATAAATTGAACTAATTATCTGCCCCACGTTGGGCGCCAATAAAAAAAATGTGGTGGGGTGGAAGGGTAAGGCCAAGAAGCCTCCTCCCTTCCCCCTTGTAAGGTAAAAGGGAAAAAAAATTGAAGGGAAGGAAAAAAAAACCTCACAAGCTGAATTAGCAAGGCAGTGGAGCTATATTTACAAAGCAGTGTAGGATATGCAGGGGAATATTTACAAATTTACAATATTTACAATATATACAAAGATATACAACAGAGTAACACAGAAATGAGAGTAACCCCCCTCAGCAGAGGGGGTTCCCCACCTCCGCTCTCCCCTCTCTCCCCCCCTTTCCCCAGAATGGGATAGAAAGAGAAAGAAAAGAGAGGGAAAAAAAAAAAAAAAATGTTAGAAGCAGTTCATGTTAATTGGAAGGGAGTTAATACCGGCCTGTATCTGGACTTCAAGGCCGAGGCCTTGGCAGAAAGCCGAGCAGAGAGAGAGAGCTGCTGCACCGTGGATAGGCGGAAGCAAGACTGATAGAAAAGTCCTGGAAATGCTCAGTTCACTCCCAGTTCAGAAGGTGCTTCCTCCCACTTCACCAATGAAATAGTTTAGATTATTCTTTCCGTTTACCAACTTCCGTCCACCATATTCCCTTTCTTAAGGGGGCAACGTCAACCAGTCACAAATAGTTAAAGCGTAAATTACAAACAAACCCATGTCAATTTTAAAATCTCCTTTGGAAAAAAAAAAAATACAGAAGCGGACAATTGTTATTGTGCTGGAATATTTTTCCTTTGTTTCAAGATACCCAGTGCAACTGCAGGTGCCAAGTACAACTCGGCTGCTGAACACAGTTTTTAAGGAGGGGAAAGGAATGAGTTCCTGGAGGAGTTTAGGTTTTCAATAGCCTGGTCCGTACCTGATGGCAGGGAACGAAGTTGGAAGCCGGAGCCGGGCAACCCCCAGTGCCGAAGGACATGGAGAAGAGGTGCATAAGCGAGCAAAGACCCCAGCAAAAACCACGGGGAAAGAAACGTCACCAAAGGTCAAGAGCTAAAAGTTTTAAAAAGCCTTATGAACGCTTCCTTGCGCCCTCGCTTCAGTGCCTTGCCAAGCCGCCTTACGCTGGCAAACCCTATTTAACTATACACTTTAAAAAATAAGGGGGTCCCTCTTCTCCATAGAGTCGGGCAGAAGTTCCCAGCCGCAGGCTCCCCGCAGCACCAGAGAGGCACCCTCGGCGCCCCGGGAAGCGGAGAGATGTCCCTACACGAAACACACAGTGCACAGCACCCCAAGATCAAAACTTTGCATGACTAGCACCAGAACGAGACCCCGACACTTCCCCCCGGCTACAGCCGACCGCGGCCCCACTAAACGCGAAGGGAACTGACTTAGAGAATGACACACAAGAGACTCAGTAAGTTTCTTGTATTATGCTTCTATTCTGGCACGCCTGACACAGGTAGAATCATTTCAAAAGACCTGTGTGTGTTCAGAGAGTTTTGGGCAAACTTTTATACAAAAAGTTATCTGTCTATAATGACAGAGGTCCAGATGCTTCCTATCTATACAAAGCTTATCTATCTAAAAATAGCAGAAGTATACATATCATGCAGGTGTCCTTTATCTTATACAAAAGATCATCTTGTCCAAGACTAACAGAAGTGAATCACTGAAAAATACTGCTATTCCTTATCTATCCAAAGGCTGTCTGCCAACCCCTCTCCCCCTCCCTGCATTCCAGCATTTCAGCTAACAAGCAGAAAATTCTTATCAACTCTGTTATTCTGTTAATGAGACTTTTCTGTTCATCAATTCCCCCCTTTCTTACAGCCAAGAGTATATTCCTATACTATATTTTCTTAAAATAATGTCCTGTTTCCAGCTCATGCCTGAGTTTATAATTTTTATACTTATGGTAGGATTCTACACCACTCTTTCCAGTACCCATAATTATCTTAATCAAAACTAACAGTAGTATTATCCAACAGTTAGGGAGATTAGTTTGCAAAGCCAATTCTTGACTAATATTTCAGTACCTATTTCCTTCCCATCCCTCAATAGTATCAACCAACAAACAAATCACAATTATCGATACAGATTGAGCTTCAGGGGTCCCTGGGATTCAAGTTTCCATTCTTTTGCTGAAGTCTTCTTGACTCTGGTGTGGTGAATCCAAGCAGCTTGTTCCTTGATTTTGATGGCTGTGAAGGATATCAATAACACCTGATATGGTCCGGTCCACTTGGGCTCCAGAGGGTTCTCTGAAAGAGATCTGACATAGACATAATCTCCAGGTTCCACATCATGGACTGGTCTGTCTGACCCTCTCACATTGGTTCCAATCACCTCTTTGTTAACAATGCTCAGGTTCTTATAAATTTGCTGAACATACTTGTTCAACATTTCCTCTCTAAATTGCCCTGGTTCAGAAGGGTCCATAGTTCCTACTACATAAGGTCTTCCAAACAGGATTTCAAATGGGCTCAACCCTTCCTTTATTCTTTGCTTAGTTCGAATTCGCAACAGGGCAATTGGTAATGCTTGTGGCTAAGGAAGGTTTGCTTCCTGTCCAATTTTTACTATCTGGTTTTTGATTAAATGGTTCATTTTCTCCACTTGCCCACTCGAATGTGGATTGTAGGGGGTGTGGAGTTGCCAATCAATCCCTAAAATTTTGCTCACCTGTTGTACCACCTTGGCCACAAAATGAGGTCCCCTGTCTGAGGAAATAGCAGCAGGTACCCCAAAACGAGGTATTATTTCTTGTAACACTGCCTTAGTAACCTCCCGTGTTTTGTTTGTGCGACAGGGAAATGCTTCTGGCCAACCAGAGAAGGTGTCAGTGAGTACCAACAGGTACCTGTATCCCCCCTTTCTTGGGAGCTGTTACAGTTTGAGCTGGGTGCCCCCCTGCAGTGTTTACTTCCTGTGTCCAGAAGTCCAGCCCAGGGGTGGACACAGGAAATTATGTAGTATTTCATACCACAATCCTTTGCACCACTATAAGATCCAGTGCGGAGTCTAGCACTATCTTTTTTCTTCCTCCTCCGTCAGCCGGTAACTGGGGAGATGTCTCCTGGCTTTGGGCCTGGCTAGGCCCAAGGCCACGGGGGGATGGGCAGTCTCAGATCTGGCCAGCTGAGACTAGCCTAGCAGTGGGCGGGGGAAGAAGGAGCCCTGGGGGTCTCGGGTGTACCCTCAAGTGGGGATGGGATCTCTCTGGGTCTGCTTTGGGATTTTTCTTTGTCACTGTGCTTTTGCTTTTCTGTAAAAGTTCACTGCTTTCTATTTAAACTTTCCATCACTTTTGCAATCCGTTTGTCTGAGTGTTTATTGTTTGCCGGGGGTGGGGAAGGGGGCTGCCTCAACCCAGCACAGGAGCTCAGTAAAATCAATTTGCCATTGTTGTCCTGGATAATTTCCTTTGCTAATTTGTCCCAGTCTAACTCCTCTTCTTACTTTGGGGTTAGCCTTAAGACACACCTCACATTGCCGGGTTACCTGTTCGACCGTGGTGCATAACTTCCGTGCTATACACTCCTGAACCAATTTTCGATACAGGGCTTCTGTTCCCCAGTGAGTCTTTGCGTGTTCCATCTGAACAAAAGCCCAGAGAAGGTTAGTGGGAATGATTAATTTCCCATCCGGTGTCCTGGCCCAGCCCTTTCCTGTCCTATTCCCCAAAAGGTCTTTAATTAATTTCTGATCCTCTGTGCTATACACAGGTTCTGGCTCTTTTGCTCAATTGCCAGTTTACCATCTGGGATCAAACAGGAGGAGCTGGAAGCCTTGATGCAGCAGGAAAGTTATGATGTAGTTGCCATCACAGAGACGTGGTGGGACGACTCACATGACTGGAGCACTGCAATTGACGGTTACAAGCTCTTCAGGAGAGACAGGCGAGGAAGAAGGGGTGGAGGGGTGGCCCTGTACATCAGGAAGGCACTAGATGCCATTGAGATGGAGATTAGGGACGATTGGGTTGAATGCTTGTGGATAAGAATTAGAGGGAAGACCAGCAGGGCAGAAACCCTGGTTGGAGTCTGTTATAGACCACCCAACCAGGAGGAAGATGTTGACGAAGCATTCTATAGGCAGCTTAGGGCTGTCTCAAGATCTCCGGACCTTGTTCTCATGGGCGACTTCAACCTGCCTGACATCTGCTGGGAACTCAACACAGCAGAGAGGAGACAGTCTAGAAGGTTCTTAGAATGCATGGAGGACAGCTTCTTATCCCAGGTGCTGCGAGAGCCTACCAGGGGCAAGGCTATGCTTGACCTCCTCTTCACCAACAGGGAAGGACTGGTGGGCGATGTGGTGGTTGGAGGGTGTTTGGGGTCCAGTGACCACGAGATAATTGAATTCTCAGTTTTTGGTCAAGCCAAGAGGGGCAGCAAGAAGACCTCCACTCTGGACTTCCGGAGGGCAGACTTCGGGTTACTCAAGGAACTAATTCAGAGGGTTCCTTGGGATAAAGCCCTTAAAAACAAAGGGGTCCAGGAGAGCTGGACCTACTTCAATGAAGAATTGTTGAAGGCGCAGGGACAGGCTGTGCCAATGTGCCAGAAGATGAGCCGCCGGGGCAGACGGCCAGCCTGGATGGTTCATGAACTTTTAATGGAACTGAGGGAAAAAAAGAGAGTGTATCACCTTTGGAAGAGAGGGGAGGCAACCCACAGAATGTTTAAGGATGTTGCTAGGTCTTGTAGGAAGAGAATTAGGGAGGCAAAAGCACACTTGGAGCTTAAACTGGCGTCTACTGTGAAGGACAACAAAAAGTCCTTCTATAAATACATTAATAGTAAGAGGAAGGGAAAGGACAACCTCCACTCCTTGGTGGATACGGAGGGGAACATTGTAACAAAGGATGAGGAAAAGGCAGAGATACTTAACACCTTCTTTGCCTCAATTTTTACTAGAAGGGCAGAACGTCTTCCTGACAGCTGGCCTGCAGAGCTGGCAGAAGGAGCCAGGGAGCTGCACAGTTTCCCTATGTTCCATGAGGCGGTGGTTGGAACTCTCCTTAGCAGCTTGGATCCCCACAAGTCCATGGGACCAGATGGGATTCATCCTAGGGTGCGGAGAGAGCTGGCAGATGAGCTGGCCAAGCCACTGTCCATCATTTTCCAGCAGTCCTGGCTCACTGGAGAGGTCCCAGAGGACTGGAAGCTGGCCAACGTGGTGCCCATCCATAAGAAGGGCCGGTTGGATGAGCCAGGGAATTACAGGCCTGTAAGCCTGACCTCAGTGCCAGGCAAGATCATGGAACAGGTCATCCTGAGTGCAATAACACAACACTTACAGGATGGCCAAGGGATCAGGCCCAGCCAGCATGGATTTAGGAAGGGCAGGTCCTGCCTGACCAACCTGATCTCCTTCTATGATCAGGTGACCCGCCTGGTGGATGTGGGGAGGCCTGTTGATGTAGTCTACCTGGACCTCAGCAAGGCCTTTGACACCATCCCCCATAGCAAACTGCTGGCCAAGCTGTCAGCCCATGGCTTGGACGGGAGCACACTGCAATGGTTTAGGAACTGGCTGGAGGGCCGAGCCCAGAGAGTGGTGGTGAATGGTGCCACATCCAGCTGGCGGCCAGTCACTAGTGGTGTGCCCCAAGGATCAGTGCTGGGCCCTGTGCTCTTTAACATCTTTATTGATGATCTGGATGAGGGCATTGAGTCCATCATCAGTAAATTTGCTGACGACACCAAGCTGGGGGCAAGAGTTGATCTGCTGGAGGGTAGAGAGGATCTGCAGAGGGACCTCGACAGGCTGGACAGATGGGCAGAATCCAACGGCATGATATTTAACACATCCAAGTGCCGGGTTCTGCACATTGGCCACAACAACCCCATGCAGTGCTACAGGCTGGGGTCAGAGTGGCTAGAGAGCAGCCAGGCAGAGAGGAACCTGGGGGTGCTGGTTGATGGTAGGCTGAACATGAGCCTGCAGTGTGCCCAGGCAGCCAAGAGGGCCAATGGCATCCTGGCCTGCATCAAGAACAGTGTGGCCAGCAGGAGCAGGGAGGTCATTCTGCCCCTGTACACTGCACTGGTTAGGCCACACCTCGAGTACTGTGTCCAGTTCTGGGCCCCTCAGTTTAGGAAGGATGTTGACTTGCTGGAACGAGTCCAGAGAAGAGGAACAAAGTTGGTGAGGGGTTTGGAACACAAGCCCTATGAGGAGAGGCTGAGGGAGCTGGGGTTGCTCAGCCTGGAGAAGAGGAGACTCAGGGGTGACCTTATCACTCTCTACAACTACCTGAAGGGAGGTTGTAGACAGGCTGATGATGGTCTCTTCTCCCAGGCACCCAGTACCAGAACAAGAGGACACAGTCTCAGGCTGCGCCAGGGGAGGTTCAGGTTGGATTTTAGGGAGAAGTTCTATACAGAAAGAGTGATTGCGCTATGGAATGGGTTGCCCGGGGAGGTGGTGGAGTCGCCGTCATTGAAGGTGTTCAGAAGGAGACTTGATGGGGTGCTTGGTGCCATGGGTTAGCTGTTTGGGTGGGTTGGATTGGTTGATGGGTTGGACACGATGATCTTGAAGGTCTCTTCCAACCTGGTTTGGTTTATTCTTATTCTTATTCTTATTCTCATTCTTAAAACAAACTCTGACACCTTTCTCCTCTCCCTGGCCATCCTTTTAGCTGTTTCATCTGCCAGTCTGTTGCCTCTTTCTTGACCAGTATTCCCTTTTTGGTGTGCTTTGCAGTGCATTATGGCTACTTTGCTTGGCTTCTGCACTGCTTCTAGCAGCCTCAGTATTTCTTCTGCATGTTTAATACCTTTTCCTTGAGATGTCAACAGTCCTCTTTCTTTCCAAATGGCTCCATAGGCATGTACCACCCCAAAGGCATACTTGGAGTCAGTCCATATGTTTGCACTTTTCCCTCGGGAAAGCTCAAGAGCTCTGGTGAGTGCTATTATCTCTGCCTTTTGAGCAGAGGTGTTACTTGGTAGGGCTTCTGCCTCGATTACCTCTTCTCCTGTAGTTACAGCGTACCCAGCTTTTCTTTCTCCCTGGATCACAAAATTGCTTCCATCGGTGTACCAGTTATGGTCTGCCTTTTCTAGGGGTTCTTCCTTCAGGTCAGGTCTGCTGGAATAAGTGGCCTCAATTGTTTCCAAACAATCGTGAATAACTGGTTCTCCATCACCACCCTGGAGGAAAGAGGCTGGATTGACAAAGTTAGCAACTTTAATTTCTACATCGTCCTGCTCCACTAGGATGGCTTGGTATTTAAGAAATCGTTGTGGAGACAGCCAGTGTCCTCCCTTGGCTTCTAGAACAGCAGAAATGGTGTGTGATACTAGGACTGTGATCTTCTGCCCCATTGTGAACTTTCGAGACTCTTGAATGTTAATTGCATCTGCTGCCACAGCCCTCAGGCATCCTGGCCATCCCTTGCTTACCTCATCCAGTTGTTTAGAGAGGTATGCCACCGCCCTTCGGTAGGGTCCTAAGGTTTGTGCTAGGACTCCGAGTGCTATCCCTTGGCTTTCATGGGAATACAATAAAAAAGGTTTAGTGACATCAGGTAGGCCTAGTGCTGGTGCCCTCATCAATTCCTTCTTTAAGGTATGGAAAGCTTGTTCAGCTTCTCCATTCCATTGCAAGTCCTTATCAGTCTCTTTCAATAATTCATACAGGGGTTTCACAAGCAGGCCATAATTATAAATCCACAACCGGCACCACCCTGTCATTCCCAAAAAGGTTCGGAGTACCTTTACTGTGTTTGGAAGTGGAATAGAACAGATGGCCTCCTTTCTTTCAGGGCCCAGCACTCGTTGTCCTGCTGTTAATTCATATCCCAAGTAGGTTACTTGCTGCTGTACTATTTGGGCCTTCTGCGGGGGAACTCGGTACCCATTAAGTCCCAGGAAATTCAGCATACTCACAGTCCATCTTTCACATTCCGCTCTGGTCTGGGTGGCCAGCAGGATGTCATCTACATACTGTAGCAAAACTCCGTTGCCTTCTGGCCTGTTCCACTTTTGTAATTCTTTTGCGAGCTGATTTCCAAAGATAGTAGGGCTGTTCTTAAATCCTTGGGGCAAGACTGTCCAAGTTAATTGACACTTTCGGTTAGTTTCTGGGTTGTCCCATTCAAAGGCAAACAGTGGCTGGCTCTCAGGGGCCAGGGGTAAACAGAAAAAGGCATCTTTTAGATCCAAGATGGTAAACCATTCTAATTCTGTTCTCAATTGAGTCAAGAGGGTATATGGGTTTGCCACCACAGGATGGATATCCTTTGTTATTTTATTTATAGCCCTTAGGTCCTGCACTAACCGATACCCTCCAGCTGCTTTCCTTACAGGTAAAATTGGAGTATTGTAAGCTGATTCACACTCTGTTAGCAGCCCATACTTTAAGAATTTTTCTACAATAGGCAAAACTCCTTCCCTATCTTCTTTCCTTAAAGGATATTGTTTTAATCTAACAGGTTGAGCTCCAGGCTTAAGATCTATTATCACAGGTAGGGCATTTTTGGCCCTTCCAGGCTGCTCAGTGTCCCAAACCCCAGGATATACTTGATCTTTTATGCTTTCTTTTATTCTGTTTTTCTCTTGTTGAGGGCTCAATCAACTGTTCCTCCCTTACTCTGAATTCTACCTTCCCCTTATTAAATTTAATTTCAGCTCCCAATGCTTCCAACAAATCCCTCCCCAGCAATGACTTTGGGACATTTGGCATATATAAAAATTTATGTAAGACCCAAGTTTTACCATATTTATATTTAAGAGGTTTAAAAAAATATGCCTTCTCAGTTTGACCTGTAGCCCCTACCAGAGAAACATAGCTCTCATCCAGAGGCAGCAGTGTTTGATTTAAGACTGAAAAGGTTGCTCCCGTGTCAACTAGGAATTCCAGTTTATTTTCTTGTTCCCCTAGCTTCATTATAACCAGAGGATCTGCTAGGGTATTTATAGTCTCCTCCGGTCCTCCCTAATCATCCTCTTCTAGTTGTGCCTGCATTCTATTTTTCTTTTTCCTCTCTGGACATTCTCTTTTCCAGTGTCCCTTCTTTCTGCAAATCGCACACTGATCCTTTTCCAACCGCACTCTATTAGTCCCTTTAGTCCCCTTACTTTCCTGCAATGCTGCTACCAACATTCTCTTCTCTTTTCTCCTACTTTCTTCTTCCCTGTTAGAAAATACTCTCCATGCTACATCCAAAAGTGCCTCTAAATCCCTTCCCTGTGGGGGTGACAACTTTTGCAGCTTCTTTCTGATATCACTAGCAGATTGGCCAATAAATAGGGATACCAGTTGTTGCATACCTACTTCTGATCTGGGGTCAAGAGAGGTGTTTTTCCTCATGACTTCCCTCAGCTTATCTAAGAATTCTGAGGGTGATTCACCAGGTCCTTGTCTGACTGAGTATAACACAGACCAGTTAATTGCTTTCGGAATGGCTTTTTCTATTCCCCTGGCTACAAACTCCCGGTATTCCTCCAATCTAGTCCTTTGCAGGGCATTGTTCGTATTCCATTCTGGATTTTGGAGTGGAAATACATCTCCAATGTTTGCCCCCCCCTCCCCGGGTTTGAATTCTTTCTGTTGCAAGCTCCAATCCATGTTTTTCAATTAATTGTTTCTCTGTTTCAGTCATTTGTTCTAATAACTGGATATCGTCCCAGTCTGGATTGTGCTGCCTAACCATGAATCGAAAATGTGTAGCCGTCCCTGTGGGATCATTACGATAATTTTTAGCCTTTTCTCTCCAACTATCCAAATCATGACTTGTAAAAGGCACCTTAATCCAGACTGGGTCCCCCTCAGGCCCTACTGCTTGTTGCAGGGGGGCTTGAATGAGTACCTGGGAAGCCGTGGCATTTGCTTGCTGTCCTCGGGTCCTTCTTGCCACTGGACTTCCCTGAGCATAGTTCTGGGAACTTACTCTAGTATCACTATCTGAATTACTGCCACTCCCAAAACTTCCGACATTATTTTCTGAACTCTTTGTCACTACCTCTTGCAATTTTCCTGGAGATTGATAAAATTCAGGCAGGTCTTTTAATTCCTCAAGTTTAAGACACCTCTGCCCTATGCTACACGCAGAGCAACACCTTTTCAACTGTGTCTGCCTCTTATTCTTGGCCTTGTTTTCTTTTTCAAGGGCCAAAACCATTGGATCTGAGGGAGCTCTAACACCACAGTCCCTTTGAAACTCCGGATGCTCTCAGAGATAGAAAAACATATCAGCATATATTGTCTCATCCCATTTCTTTTCTCTTCTTAAAAACAACATCAATTGCAGTAAAGTATCATACTCCAGACTCCCATTTACAGGCCATTTCTCTCCACCATCTAATTTATATAATGGCCATGTATTGGGTTGAACTGAGGTGGAGTTAATTCTCCTCACAGCATCATTTTAGTGCTGTGGTTTTTTTGCAGCAGCAGTTGATAACACAGCAGTGTTTTGGCTACGGCTGAATTCAGTATCCGAGCTGTGTCCTTTCAACATTTCCCTGCCCCAGGAGTACATTGAGGGGTGGGCAGGATCTTGGGAGGGGACACAACTGAGCCAGCTGACTCAGACTGGCCAAAGAGGTATTCCATACCATCTGACGTCAGCTCAGGTATAAGAAGGATGTGAAAGAAGGAAGTGTTGGGGATTCGTCCATGGCGTTTATCCTCCCAAGGAACCACCAAGCTTAGAGAGCCCTGCTTCCCGAGACCGACCACCGTCCTGCTGATGGGAAGTAGAGATTAACATCTCTCTCTCTTCTTTCTTTGCTTCCGCGCGGTCTATTTGCTGTTTGCTTATTAGTGTTATTAAATTGCTCCTATCTTATCCCCGGCTTCTGTTATATTTTCTTTCCCTTCTTCCCCTGTTCACTTAAGAGGGGGAGTGATAGAGCGGCTTGGTGGGTATCTGGCCTCCAGGCCAGAGCCAAACCACCACAGTCCTTTTTGGTGCATTGGCCGGGAAACGAAAATATAACATAGCTGTAGTTTCTGCAGGTTTTTTTTTTATATAAGCTTGCTTATGATACAGGCTTCTGTGCTGGTCACGTGGCTTGCTGATAATTTCTGCTTTGTTTTGGAAATACTTCATTTGTTTAGGAACATGCCGAAGCAAATAACGGCTATGTGTCTCTTTCTCCTGTTTGTAGGGCTGCTGTTCTGTGGGAGCTATGCTAGAGAGATCATCATTTCTGTCTCCCCACCTGAAATGAGTGTAGAGAATTTTATTATGCAGGCCCCCAAAATTTTGATCCATCCATATGTGAGCTCCCTAGTGCTGCTAATTAACATTATTGGCATGTTGCGGGTTTTGTGGAGTTTGATTCCATCATGGCATGAGAAGAGACAGTCTTCGGGTGGGGATATATTGAAGTGTGACTTGAAGCGCTCAGTCCCTGGGTGGCAGGGTGTGTGGAAGGATTTGGGCAGATTCCTAGGACGGTTATCACCTCCCATAGCCTGGGACTTTACCCCAGAAGAGGCGAGCGATCCTACTAAACTAACTCGCCATCTGATAGAAGGGTGCCTCGCTTATCCCAATGAGAACAAACAACTTCTTGCACTTTACTGGGGCCTGGCCTGTGCTTACCGAGCCACAGTTCAATACTCTATGAGGACTATGGCTGAGGCAGGCACCCAAACACTACCTGAGGACACCGTGGTGGAGATGGGGACCCAGACAGCAACCAGAGAGATTGCCCCAGTTGTAAAAAAGAAGCAGTGGACAAGGAGGTCAACAGGTCCCTCTCATCGATTGATAAGGGATGAGGAGGATTATGATCAAGAGGCTGGTCCATCAAGTGGGAGATCAGAGGATGTGAGTGAGATTAGACAAGAGGCAGAGACTACTCGGTCCTTGACCTCAGCAGAACTGAGAGACATACGCAAGGATTATAGTCGCCAGCCAGGAGAGCGAATTGCTGCTTGGCTGCTCCGGTGCTGGGATAATGGGGCTGACAGCCAACTGCTGGAAGGCAAAGAGGCCCAACAATTGGGACCCATTGCTAGAAACAGAGGTATTGAGAAAGGCATTGCAAAGGAGACAGGCATATGCAGCCTCTGGAGACGACTCCTGCTAAGTGTGAGGGCCAGGTACCCATGCAAGGAGGACCTTATGAGTTCTCCAGGGAAGTGGAATACAGCAGATGAAGGAATCCAATACTTAAGAGAATTAGCGGTGTTGGAAGTTATCTATAGTGATTTAGATGATCAAAGTGTCTCCACAGATCCAGAAGATGTCCCATGCACACGGGCCATGTGGAGGAAAGTGATCCAAGGCGCTCCAGCATCGTATTCTAACAGCCTAGCAATGATGTACTATTTGGATGAGGACGCACGGTCTGTGGAGATTGTGTCAGCCTGGCTCCAGAATTTTGAAGATAACCTCTGCACTAACTCATCTCCACGCGCCAGTGCCTCATTGACCAGGTCTACTCCAAGAAATCTGTCCCCTCCTGCCTCAATCGGAGAGAGAGGGAGCCCTAGACGCACACCACGTGGAATACTCTGGTTTTTCCTTCGTGACCAGGGGGAGGACATGAGGAAGTGGGATGGTGAACCCACTTATAAACTGGAAGCTCGGGTACGTGAACTGAAAGGAAAAACAACAACTAAAAAGGGATCATTTAAGAAAACAGCAAAGGTATCTGCTGTAAAGAGCCAGGAAAGTAATCAACGATCTCTCAGGAGAAGAATTGAGGTTACACCCCTTGATCCCAATGAGGGGACCTCTGGCCAGGTACTACCCAGATCAGACAGTGAATGCTCTGATGAGGACCAGGAGTAGAGGGTCCCTGCCTTCGGCCAGGAGGAGGAGAGGGATGACAGAGTATATTGGACTGTGTGGATTCGATGGCCTGGCACATCAAAGCCACAGAAATACAAGGCGCTGGTAGACACAGGGGCGCAGTGTACATTGATGCCATCAGGGCATAGAGGTGCTGAATCTCTTTGGATTTCTGGAGTGACAGGAGGCTGCCAGGAGCTGTCTGTATTAGAAGCTGACATGAGCCTAACAGGGGACAAGTGGGAAAGACATCCCATTGTGACTGGACCAGAAGCCCCTTGCATTCTTGGTATTGATTATCTCAAAAGGGGGTACTTCAAGGATTCAAAGGGTTATAGATGGGTTTTTGGTGTGGCCACGGTGAATACAGAGAAGATCAGACAGCTGTCTACCCTGCCTGGCCTTTCAGAAAGTCCTTTCGTTGTGGGATTGCTACAGGTTGAAGAACAACAGGTGCCAATTGCTACTAGAACAGTGCATCGACGGCAGTATCGTACAAACCGAGACTCCCTGGGTCCCATTCATGAACTGATTCACCAGCTGGAGATCCAGGGAGTGATCAGCAAAACACATTCACCTTTTAACAGCCCCATATGGCCAGTGCCAAAATCTGATGGAGGATGGAGATTAACTGTGGACTATCGTGGCCTGAATGAAGTGACACCACCACTGAGTGCTGCTGTACCAGACATGCTAGAGCTCCAGTATGAGCTGGAGTCAAAGGCAGCTAAATGGTACGCTACTATTGACATCGCCAATGCGTTCTTCTCAATCCCATTGGCAGCAGAGTGCAGGCCACAATTTGCTTTCACCTGGAGGGGTGTTCAATACACGTGGAATCGATTGCCCCAGGGGTGGAAGCATAGCTCCACCATTTGTCATGGACTAATTCAGAGTGAACTGGAAAAGGGTGAGGCCCCTGAACATCTCCAGTACATTGATGACATCATTGTGTGGGGCGATAAAGCAAAGGAAGTGTTCGAGAAGGGAGAAAAAATCATTCAAATACTCTTAAAGGCTGGGTTTGCTATAAAGAAAAGCAAAGTCAAAGGACCTGCGCAAGAAATTCAGTTCTTGGGAATAAAGTGGCAGGATGGACGCCGTCATGTACCTATGGATGTGGTCAACAAGATAACAGCCATGTCTCCACCATCCAACAAGAAAGAGACACAATCCTTTCTAGGCCTTGTAGGGTTCTGGAAGATGCATGTTCCAGGCTACAGTCAGCTTGTCAGCCCTCTCTATCGAGTAACTCGAAAGAAGAATCAATTTGAATGGGGTAGTGAGCAGCAACAAGCTTTCAAACAGATCAAACAAGAGATAGCTCGTGCAGTGGCACTTGGGCCCATTCGCACAGGACCATTGGTGCAGAATATCCTTTACACCGCAGCTGGGGAGCATGGTCTTACTTGGAGCCTCTGGCAGAAGACACCAGGTGAAACCCGAGGTCGGCCGTTAGGATTTTGGAGTAGAGGATATCGAGGATCAGAAGCCCACTATACACCAACTGAGAAGGAGATCTTAGCAGCCTATGAGGGAGTTCGAGCTGCATCAGAAGTAGTGGGTACAGAAGCAACTCTCCTCTTAGCACCAAGGCTGCCTGTGCTGCATTGGATGTTCAGAAGAAACATCCCTTCTACTCATCATGCCACCAGTGCTACATGGAGTAAGTGGGTTGCACTGATTACACAGCGAGCTCGACTGGGAAAACCAAACCACCCAGGAATTCTGGAAGAGATTATGGACTGGCCAGAAGGTAGGGATTTTGGAGCATCGCCTGAGGAAGTGGTTCGTGCCCAAGAGGCACCACCATACAACGAGTTACCTGAAGATGAAAGGCCTTATGCTCTGTTTACTGATGGATCATGTCGTGTAGTAGGAAGCCATCGGAAGTGGAAAGCTGCTGTATGGAGTCCTACACGACAAGTTGTTGCGACTACTGAAGGAGAAGGTGAATCAAGTCAATATGCAGAGGTGAAAGCCATCCAACTTGCTCTAGAAATTGCTGAAAGAGAAAAGTGGCCAGTACTTTATCTTTACACAGATTCTTGGATGGTGGCTAATGCCTTGTGGGGATGGCTACAGCAGTGGAAGAAGACCAATTGGCAACGCAGGGGCAAGCCTATTTGGGCTGCCTCGCTGTGGCAGGACATTGCTGCTCGGGTGGAGAACGTGCCTCTGAGGGTACGTCATGTTGATGCTCATGTACCTAAGAGTTATGCTAATGAAGAACATCAAAACAATGAGCATGCAGACAAGGCTGCCAGGATTGATATAGCTCAAGTGGATCTAGACTGGGAGCGAAAAGGTGAACTGTTTGTAGCTCGATGGGCCCATGAAACATCAGGACATCTAGGGAGAGATGCTACGTACAGGTGGGCTCGTGACCGAGGGGTGGACTTGACCATGGAAGCCATCACACAGGTCACACATGACTGTGAAACCTGTGCTGCCATCAAGAGGGCCACCAGAGCCAAGTCTCCCTGGAACAGAGGGCGGTGGCTGGGTTTTCGCTATGGCGAGGCCTGGCAGATTGACTATATTGGACCACTGCCACGAACACGCCAAGGCAAGCGCTACATCCTCACCATGGTGGAAGCAACTACAGGCTGGTTAGAAACATACCCTGTAAATCATGCTACTGCCCGGAACACCATCTTAGGCCTTGAAAGGCAAATCCTGTGGCGGCACGGTACCCCTGAACGGATCGAGTCTGACAACGGGACTCACTTCAGGAACAATGCCATCAGCTCCTGGGCCAAGAAACATGGCATCGAATGGGTGTATCACATTCCCTATCACCCACAAGCCTCTGGGAAGGTTGAAAGATATAATGGACTGTTAAAGACTATGCTGAAAGCATTGGGTAATGGAGCATGGAGGCACTGGGATGTAAATTTAGCAGAAGCCACTTGGCTGGTTAATTCTCGAGGATCTGCTAACCGTCCTGGTCCTGCCCAAACAGAACCCTTGCACACTGTGGGAGGAGATAAAGTCCCTGTAGTACACATGGGAAAGTGGCTAGGAAAGGCAGTGTGGGTTGCTCCTCCCATGGGGAAAGGCAAACCCATTCGTGGGATTGTCTTTGCTCAGGGGCCTGGATGTACATGGTGGGTAATGAAAAGAAATGGGGAGACTCAGTGTGTGCCACAAAGGGACCTAACATTGGGGGAAAGGTAATTTAGAATGTGAATAATGTGAGTTGCATGTTGCAGAAAGTAATGAAGCAAGAAGAACACGGACTGATGAAGTTTTCCAAGGATCAAGAATGACACAGTGGTTGAGACCATCTGGAGTTGGTGCCCAAGAACAGAATATCCTGCTTCTGTCTTGAATATTCCCAAATGACATCTACAGGAGCAGAAAGAAAACTTTAAGAGAGGACTGAGACATTGATATAAGTCTCTATATGTTGAAATATTGAGATAGTTTAAGTATGTAGATCAGGTTGTGAATGTAAGCAAGAAGTCATTTTTGTGTTCTTTTGTTATTTTGGTGTAAGAATCAAATGAGATGGTTAAATGTATTGAAATGTGTAAAACCTGAGCTTGATGCAAATGGTATGGAATAAGGGGTGGAGATTGTATTGGGTTGAACTGAGGTGGAGTTAATTCTCCTCACAGCATCATTTTAGTGCTGTGGTTTTTTTGCAGCAGCAGTTGATAACACAGCAGTGTTTTGGCTACGGCTGAATTCAGTATCCGAGCTGTGTCCTTTCAACATTTCCCTGCCCCAGGAGTACATTGAGGGGTGGGCAGGATCTTGGGAGGGGACACAACTGAGCCAGCTGACTCAGACTGGCCAAAGAGGTATTCCATACCATCTGACGTCAGCTCAGGTATAAGAAGGATGTGAAAGAAGGAAGTGTTGGGGATTCGTCCATGGCGTTTATCCTCCCAAGGAACCACCAAGCTTAGAGAGCCCTGCTTCCCGAGACCGACCACCGTCCTGCTGATGGGAAGTAGAGATTAACATCTCTCTCTCTTCTTTCTTTGCTTCCGCGCGGTCTATTTGCTGTTTGCTTATTAGTGTTATTAAATTGCTCCTATCTTATCCCCGGCTTCTGTTATATTTTCTTTCCCTTCTTCCCCTGTTCACTTAAGAGGGGGAGTGATAGAGCGGCTTGGTGGGTATCTGGCCTCCAGGCCAGAGCCAAACCACCACAGGCCACCACTGGGTACAAAATTTAATTAGAGTCTTTTGATTTGTTGACCCTCCTGGGGGTCCTCCAATTTCCCCCCAGTGGGCAAGTATACAACCAAGTGGGCGATGTCTTGGGATCTCACTACTTTGTCTCCATCCCATTTTACACAATACGACACAGTACTGTCTTTTTACAGCACACAGAACACAAAACAAATACAAATACAACTACAACAATTATGACCGGTCCTTAGCACACAGTTATTGGCCATACACACTCAGCCACTGTGACCGGTTGACGTTGTCCCCTTAAGAAAGGGAATATGGTGGATGGAAGTTGGTAAATGGAAAGAATAATCTAAACTAATTTCATTGGAAGAGTGGGAGGAAGCACCTTCTGAACTGGGAGTGCAGGACGAGTATCCTGGGCACTTCGGCACTCTATCTTCAGTCTTGCTTCCGCCTCTTCTTTGGGCAGCAGCTTTCTGTGCTGGCCTTTCTGCCAAGACTTCGGCCTTGAAACTGATAAGATATAAGGCCTGTATTAACTGCTTTCCAATTAACACAAAACTGCTTTTAACTTCTTTCTTTCTCTTTCTCTCTCTTTTCTGACCTACTCTGGGGAAAGGGGGGGGGAGAGAGGGGAGAGCGGAGGTGGGGAACCCCCTCTGCTGAGAGGGGAACCCTCATTTCTGTGTTACTTTATTGTATATCTTTGTATATATTGTAAATATTGTAAATTTGTATATATTCCCCTGCATATCCTACATTACTTTGTAAATATAAAGCTCCACTGCTTTGCTAATTCAGCTTGTGAGTTTTTTTTTCCTTTCCCTTCAATTTTCTTTCCCTTTACCTTACAAGGGGGAAGGGAGGAGGCTTCTTGGCCTTACCCTTCCAACCCTCGACAGTGGTCACTCAATAGGGAACCAATGGAGCTATGCCAACGAGGCTCTCCGAGTTTATATAAGTTGTAGCAGTTGCCTTGCTACGCACTTCTGCCTTCCCTGTCTCCTGTTTCTTCTACACTTTACCGTGCTATACTTGCACTACAGGCCTACTCCAGAGGCCTGCACCTCAGGCCTGCACCATAGGCCTGCAACACTGGAACAATAAAGGAACAATATTTGATCACATTGGTCAGCCGTATTGATTCCTTTCTCCGTCGCCCCATTAGTCAAAAATCATGAATTGTTTAATGGTAGCAAGATTTCTTTAATCTGTAAAGGTAGATCTGGCCAGGCTCTAGCTTCATAGAAAGAAAACTTGCAGGCAAGCAGCAAGAGCAAAAAGAGCTTCATTGCTTTGCTCAATATAAAATTACACAGAATAATGTGGTTTTGCTCATCCTAGCAATTCTGATCTCTTAATGTTCACACAACAATTAAGCAGTCACGACACTCAGTTATAAGTTAGATGCTTTATGTTGACATCTTGGTTTATCGTGACAGTAGTTGAGGTCAGTGCTAAGCAGGTTTGCTGATTGTCATGTTCATGACATTTGTGCCGTGTTCATGCTGTCTTGTGGTGAAAGGGCTGCAGCACATTGCAAAGTTGATGTTTCTAGGGTTACAGCACTTTCTAGGGTTAATGTCTCTAGGGTTACAGCATTTCTAGGGTTGATGTTAGGTCGGTTGGATGAGCCAGGGAATTACAGGCCTGTCAGTCTGACCTCAGTGCCAGGCAAGATCATGGAACAGGTCATCCTGAGTGCAATAACACAACACTTACAGGATGGCCAAGGGAACAGGCCTAGCCAGCATGGATTTAGGAAGGGCAGGTCCTGCCTGACCAACCTGATCTCCTTCTATGATCAGGTGACCCGCCTGGTGGATGTGGGGAGGCCTGTTGATGTAGTCTACCTGGACCTCAGCAAGGCCTTTGACACCGTCCCCCATAGCAAACTGCTGGCCAAGCTGTCAGCCCATGGCTTGGACGGGAGCACACTGCAATGGGTTAGGAACTGGCTGGAGGGCCGAGCCCAGAGAGTGGTGGTGAATGGTGCCACATCCAGCTGGCAGCCAGTCACTAGTGGTGTGCCCCAAGGATCAGTGCTGGGCCCTGTGCTCTTTAACATCTTTATTGATGATCTGGATGAGGGCATTGAGTCCATCATCAGTAAATTGGCTGACGACACCAAGCTGGGGGCAAGAGTTGATCTGCTGGAGGGTAGAGAGGCTCTGCAGAGGGACCTCGACAGGCTGGACAGATGGGCAGAATCCAACGGCATGAGATTTAACACATCCAAGTGCCGGGTTCTGCACATCGGCCACAACAACCCCATGCAGAGCTACAGGCTGGGGTCAGAGTGGCTGGAGAGCAGCCAGGCAGAGAGGGACCTGGGGGTGCTGGTTGATGGTAGGATGAACATGAGCCTGCTGTGTGCCCAGGCAGCCAAGAAGGCCAATGGCATCCTGGCCTGCATCAAGAACAGTGTGGCCAGGAGGAGCAGGGAGGTCATTCTGCCCCTGTACACTGCACTGGTTAGGCCACACCTCGAGTCCTGTGTCCAGTTCTGGGCCCCTCAGTTTAGGAAGGATGTTGACTTGCTGGAACGAGTCCAGAGAAGAGCAACAAAGTTGGTGAGGGGTTTGGAACACAAGCCCTATGAGGAGAGGCTGAGGGAGCTGGGGCTGCTTAGCCTGGAGAAGAGGAGACTCAGGGGTGACCTTATCACTCTCTACAACTACCTGAAGGGAGGTTGTACACAGGCGGATGATGGTCTCTTCTCCCAGGCAGCCAGTACCAGAACAAGAGGACACAGTCTCAGGCTGCGCCAGGGGAGGTTCAGGTTGGATGTTAGGAAGAAGTTCAATACAGAAGGAGTGATTGCGCTATGGAATGGGTTGCCCGGGGAGGTGGTGGAGTCGCCGTCATTGAAGGTGTTCAGAAGGAGACTTGATGGGGTGCTTGGTGCCATGGGTTAGCTGTTTGGGTGGGCATTTCTTGGGTTGCCATGAGCTAATTTTTTGCTATGGGGTATTCTCTCTTTTCCCCTTTTTTTTTTTTTTTTTTTTTAATCTCTACTAAGCAAAATGTAAAGATGAAACTGCATCCTCTAGGATGTCTACATTCTGAGGCACACTTAGTTAACAAGAGAGAATACAAAGTTATCAAGCAACCACAATATTCAGTCCTAATTCACATGATGCTGTGGTACATTCTTCTGAGTGATGCTGTTTGCTCCCAGATCATCATAGCAGTTATTGTGATCGATGTTCGACTGCATGGGAAATGCTGTGTCCTCATGGTCCTGATTCTTCCGACGTTGTTTTTTGCGATGATTGCAGTTAGCAGAAAAGAAGGCTCGAGGTGACCTGATCCTGGCCATCCAGTATCTGAAGAGAGCCTACAAGAATGCTGGGGAGGGACATCCTAGCATGTCAGGAAATGTCAGGACTAGGGAGAATGGAACAAGGCTGGGGATGGGAAGATTCAGGCTGGATGTGAAGAAGAAATTCTTCCCCATGAGAGTGGTGAAGCCCCGGAATGGGTTGTCCAAGGAGGTGGCCGAGGCCCCATGCCTGGAGGTGTTTAAGACCAGGCTGGACGAGGCTCTAGCCTGCCTGATCCAGTGTGAGATGTCCCTGCCCATGGCAGTGGTTGGAACTAAATGATCCTTGTGGTCCTTTCCAACCTTGACTCATTCCACGAGTCTATGATTCCACAGATTTTCTAACTAATTTTGAGTGTTTTTTGTTTGTTTTTAATGTGAGCTATTTTTAAATTTGTAATTCATTTTTTGCTTCATTTCTTTAATATTTTGAAATCTACTTTCAATAAATCTATTTCATTTTTGTTTGATTTCATTATATGGATTTATGGGGTCTTTTATTATTTTTTACATGTTTGCAATTGTTTTTATTTAATTTTTTAATTGATTTTCATTTCAATTTTGATTTTGTAAATTATTTTTATAGTTTTTTCTTTTTAATTCTAACTTGAGTTGTTTCACGCTTTATGTTGAATGTATTTCTTTTATTGTTTATTTTCTTTCTTTTTGTTATTTTATTTAATTTTGATTTATTATTTTCTATTGTGAATTTATTATTTTGATATGTTTAATATTTTGACTTTTAATCTAGTTCTTTTGTTTAATCTTTAATTAATTTCAATTTTTGTTTTTAAATTTATATTTATCAGGTTTTAATGTGGTATTTTCTTCATTGCTTTTTATTATATATATATATTTTTTGTCTGCACTTTTTAATTATTTTTTGTTAACTTTTTTGTTTGTTAGTTTTAATCTAATTTTGATATAACTTTATTCAATTAATTTTTGTTATTTTGTATTTTAATTTTTCTTTGTTCTTTAAATTTTTATTATTATAACTTACTTTTTGCAATTTTTAATTTATTTCTTTTTTACCTTCTTTATTATTTTTATTTTCTTATTGTAATTTTTTTATCTGTATTTTAATTTGTTATTCCAATCAATTTTTCCTTTTTAATTTCTTTTATTTTTGTAATTTCTATTTTTTTCTTTTTATCTAGTGTTTAATCTTTTGTTTTTATCTTATATCCTTTATTATTATTATTTTTTATTTTGCATGTTTATTTAATCTATTTTCTATTTTAATTTTAATTTTTACTTTTTTATTATATTTTTTAACCTTTTCTATTAATTCTTTTTTATTATCATTTTTCATTTTATTTTTCTCGATTTTTTCTTTGTATAATTTTTTGTTTGTTTTAATCTAGTAGTCTTGATAATCCTTATTTTCATTTTTTTGCTAACAATTCTTAAGTCTTCTTTTTGTTAATAGCTATTCTGTGTTAGTAATCTTTATGATTTTTCAATGTGTTATATTTGTTTTTAATATTTTGTTTTTATTGTTGCTCTTCTTTTTTATTACTATCCACCAGGACATTCTGTGGAAACCGAGGGGATTTGTCACAAGAGGAGGACAGGGCCAGCCCAGCTGAAGTGCTTCTATGCGAATGCGCGCAGCTTGGGCAATAAACAGGATGAGTTAAGTGCCACTGTGCTGCTGGGATGCCACGACATAGTGGCTGTTACTGAAACTTGGTGGGATGAATCCCATGACTGGGATGTAGGCATAGATGGGTATAAACTCTTTAGGAAGGATAGGCAGGGAAGGAGAGGAGGAGGTGTTGCCCTCTATGTCAATAGCCAGTTGGAATCAGTGGAGCTCCAACTGGGGAGGGATGATAAGCTAGTTGAGAGTGTATGGGTCAAAATTAAAGGCAGGACAGGGGAAGAAGATATTACTGTGGGGGTCTCCTACAGGCCACCTGACCAGCAGATCCAAGCAGATGAGGCCCTCCATAGGCAAATAGAAGCAGCTTCCAGGTCACAAGCCCTGGTCCTCATGGGTGATTTCAACCACCCGGACATCTGCTGGAGGGACAACACAGCAAGGCACCAGCAATCCAGGATGTTCCTGGACTGCATAGAAGACAACTTCCTCCTCCAAATGGTGGAGGAACCAACAAGAAATGGTGCTATGCTGGACCTTGTTCTCACCAACAGGGAAGGGCTGGTAAGCAATGTGAGGCTCATAGACGGCCTTGGCTGCAGTGACCATGAAGCAGTTGAATTTAACATCCTCAGGGCAATCAGGAGGAAGTATTCCAAGCTCATGACCCTAGACTTTAGGCATGCAGATTTTGATCGCTTCAGGGATCTGCTAGCCAAAGTGTCGTGGGACAAAGCCCTGGAGGGAAGAGGGACCCAGGACAGCTGGTCAGTATTCAAGGACCACCTCCTCTGTGTCCAGGAGCTCTGTGTACCAACAAAGAGAAAAGCAGGTAAGAATGCTAGGAGGCCTGCCTGGATGGGCAAGGAGCTACTGGACACACTATTACTTAAAAGGAAACTCTACAGGAAGTGGAGGGAAGGACAGGTAGAACAGGGGGAATACAAGGAAGCTGCCCGAGCAGCAAGAGTCCTGGTCAGGAAAGCCAAAGCAGAGTTTGAGTTGAATCTAGCCAGGGAGATTAAAGGGAATACTAAGAACTTTTACAGGTATATTAATGGGAAGAAGAAGACTAGGGAAGGTGTGGGCCCCCTCAGAAAAGAAAATGGTGACATGGTCACCTGTGATGAGGAAAAGGCTGAGGTACTTAATAACTTCTTTACCTCAGTCTTCACTGCAAGGGCCTCTAGCCACACTCCTGATGTTATGGAAGTCAAAGCCAGGGACAGGGAGGAAGAACTGCCCATTGTAAGTGCAGATCAGGTTCGTGATCATCTGAAGAACCTGAAAGTGTTCAAGTCCATGGGACCCGACGGGTTACACCCACGGGTGCTGAGAGAACTGGCAGATGAGGTTGCTAAACCCCTCTCTATTATATTTCAAAAGTCCTGGCAGTCTGGTGAAGTCCCCACAGACTGGAAAAGGGGAAACATTGCCCCCATCTTCAAAAAGGGCAAGAAGGAGGAACCAGGGAACTACAGGCCAGTCAGTCTCACCTCTGTGCCTGGAAAGATCATGGAACAGATCCTCCTGGAGTCACTACTCGCTCAAAAGAATAGTGGAGAGGTGATTGGGAACAGTCAGCATGGCTTTGCCAAGGGCAAATCCTGCCTGACCAACCTGGTGGCCTTCTATGAGCAGGTGACAAAATTAATAGATGAGGATCGAGCAACTGATGTCGTTTACCTGGACCTGAGCAAAGCCTTCGACACTGTCCCGCACCACATCCTGGTCTCCAAACTGGTGACACATGGGTTTGATTGGTGGACCACTAGATGGATAAGGAACTGGCTTGATGGCCGCACCCAAAGAGTGGCTGTCAATGGCTCCATGTCCCAGTGGAGGCCAGTGACAAGTGGAGTCCCTCAGGGATCAGTCCTGGGACCTATCTTATTCAACATCTTTGTGGGGGACATGGACAGTGGCATTGAGTGCACCCTCAGCAAGTTTGCTGATGACACCAAGCTGTGTGGTGCAGCAGACACGCTGGAGGGAAGGGAGGCCATCCAGAGGGACCTTGACAGGCTGGAGAGGTGGGCACAGGCCAACCTCATGAAGTTCAATAAGAGCAAGTGCAGGGTCCTGCATCTGGGTCGAGGCAATCCCAGGCACAAATACAGGCTGGGCAGTGACTGGATGGAGGATAGCCCTGAGGAGAGAGACTTGGGGGTGCTGGTGGACAAAAAGCTCAACATGAGCTCTCAGTGTGCACTTGCAGCCCGCAAAGCCAATCAGATCCTGGGCTGCATCAGGAGAAGTGTGGCTAGCAGGTCGAGGGAGGTGATCCTCCCCCTCTACTCAGCCCTGGTGAGACCCCACCTGGAGTACTGTGTCCAGTTCTGGAGCCCCTATTACAAGAGGGATGTGGAGGTGCTGGAACGTGTCCAGAGAAGGGCCACGAGGATGATCAGAGGGCTGGAGCACCTCTCCTATGAGGACAGACTGAAGGAGTTGGGGCTGTACAGTCTGCAGAAGAGAAGGCTCCGAGGTGACCTAATTGTTGCCTTCCAGTATCTGAAGGGGGCCTACAGGAAGGCTGGGGAAGGACTTCTCAGGATCTCAGGTAGTGATAGGACTAGGGGGAATGGAATGAAGCTGGAGGTGGGGAGATTCAGGCTGGATGTGAGGAGGAGGTTCTTCACCATGAGAGTGGTGAAACCCTGGAATGGGTTGTCCAGGGAGGTGGTCGAGGCCCCGTCCCTGGGGGTGTTTAAGAGCAGGCTGGATGAGGCTCTGTCCAGCCTGATCTAGTGTGGGGTGTCCCTGCCCATGGCAGGGGGGTTGGAACTAGATGATCCTTGTGGTCCCTTCCAACCCTGAATGAAACTATGAAACTATGAAACTATGAAACTATTCTGTTATTTAGTACTCTATGTTTTGTATCCAGAGTTTTTGTGCTTTTGTTATATATTTCTGTTTTTTTGTTTACCTTTTTTTTTTGCTTTTTTTTTTTTTATTTTTTGTATTTTTTTCTAGTCTATGTCTAAGAAGGAAATATAAAGACATTACCTTAGCTAAGGAATACTTTTTTTAAAGTGAATACCTATTTACTACAAGTCTTAACTATATTACATGGAGCTCCTTTGAAATGCCATGGCACACAACTAAGAAGGTTCGAACCAAAAGAAATCTTACAATGTGAACTCATTACTAAGTACTTACACCTTACTACAATTACTATGTACTAGGTATCTGTAAAAACCAAATGCTTACCATTCATTATGCTTACCAGGAAAACTTAGCAAAACTCTAAATAACAAATCTCTTAAGGACATTGCAATCAGAAATGAAGAAATTAGCACTGTAACTTTAAATCAGAGGAGAGCTTTGGTTGGCAAGAGCAGTACTAGAAAATCCCCCCATTTCTGGGGGTGGGGGTAGGGGTGGGTGGCTAGCAAGGTGTGACCCAGTTGCTATTGTTTCTGTATTAGGGTCTTAACGACTTGCAGCCTATCCTGTCTGAACGACCATTGTTCCACCCATACTGGATTATGTGTTTTCCATTTTAATTTGAGGGTTGGTTGCTGACTAGTAGCCACTACAAAAAAGGAACGGTAACAAGTTTTGCTCCTAGTTGACTTAAGGCATATCAGCCCAATAGAGCAACTGGAAGGGTTAACATGTACGGTCTTACAGTGATTGATTTGCTGTAGTTAAAAGCTAATTGCACTGGCTCTTTGCTAACCCAGGTTGTTTGGATACCTTTTAAACACATGACTTCAAAATTTGCCATGAGCAATGACTAGTGACCATTCCATTTATGACTAGGTATAATGATGACATCGTCTCCAGTATCCATAATAATTGAAAATTGTATAATTTGTCCACAAGGGTGTCTGACAGATAAAATCTGTTCCAGTTTTCCCTCTTGGATTTCTAGGGCTAATAAGGTATTAGTCATATCGGTGGAACCTGAGCCTTCTTGCCTTGGATTCTGTTAGAAGTTTTAGGCACTTGGGACTGAGATGGTATTAGCTAAGCAATTTCAGTCCCAACA
Organism: Melanerpes formicivorus; assembly: GCF_026170545.1. NCBI lineage: Eukaryota > Metazoa > Chordata > Aves > Piciformes > Picidae > Melanerpes > Melanerpes formicivorus. The sequence continues at coordinate 2,638,413 of NW_027142409.1, forward strand.
AGAGTGCTAGCAGGAGAGGCAATGGTATAGAGCATAATTTTCATAGCCCAGTCATAATCAGAATGTATTGAACCAGGAATTATAAGAATGCCCTGTCTAAAAATAGACTGTCGCCTGCCAATTAACAGAGCACAGGGTCTGTGACCCAAAGGACCATGCCAGTTAAACTCGACAACGCTTTGTGGATTCAAAAGGTGATATGCGTCTGTTGTCAGGTCCACTGTGCGCTGCCAGAGGGGGCTGGGGGGGGGGGAAGGGGGAGGGGAAGGTAGGGGGCGCGGTCCAAGGACCCTGGTTTGGTGTCGTCGTGCGGGGTATATTCACGCTGCAGGAGCAGCTTCTGCGACGATCTCGAGTAAAATGATTAGATTTGTGACCCTTTCGAGTCTGTCCAACAGTCAGACACTTTAAGGTACCTAGGTTTCTCAGAGGCATGATGATTTCAAGACTGCTTCTATGGCCGTGGCTAGATACATTGCTGCTTGTCGATGCCTTCATTCGTTGTGGTCCTGCAGTCATGAGGCAGTGGCACCTGTTGATAAAATGCTGAGAACCTGTTTAGTTTCTTCATTAGCATTGTCAAATGCCAAAATATCCACATTTCTACCTTCATATCGTGAGTCAGGTCTGAATTAGTATTGAATGCCGTATGTAAGGGATGGTATTGACAAAGGAACCAAGTGTCCCTGTTAGACCCTGCTCAGTAATAAGAAACACAGGATCAGAGTTATTGTCCTGGATGGTGGACCACCCTTTGATAACTACATCCTGACTTAATTGCAAAGCCTTCTCAGGAAGCTGCAATTGCTGATAAGATCTGACAAAGATCTCGTCCCAATGAGATGGCTAATGGTGACACCTCGTAGAGTCTGCTGGCTGCCGAAGCATGGCTTCTCAGGCATTTGCAAGTGAATTGTCAGTTAATTGAGGAGTTGCAAGGGCTAAGACGGTGTGACTTTCAAGTCTGCTTGCTGCTGAAACTCAGACAGCACTGTCTTACATGTAACTTTTTTGTTGCAATCAGAATACCATCCATAGACTTATAGATGTCACAAGTCTATGTCACAATGAGTCTGTTTAAGTGGGAAGAGAGTGCCTTCGGGCTACCCGTTGATATTGGTGGGTGGAGTCTGCCTTAATCGATGACTCAGTAGATGCAGACTTTGTTAAGTCCTCCGAGTGTGAGCAAATTGTAAAGAAAACGATCCTTCAAATGAATAATAATCAGGTCCCAATTTGTGGGGACTGGGAGTTGGGAGGCCAGGTTGTAAGGCACCCATCTCCTCCATGATCGCTCTCAGACCTCGTAATAAACACCATTTGCTGACATACGTGTGTCAAAAGGGATTAACAAATGTGTTGAAAACAACTAATTGATTACAGCAGTTGTGTATCCTGACTGTAGCCCATAGGTAGCTATGGCTTGTCTAGCTTCTGTTAACATTAATCAGTTCAGATGACCATAGTCATTGTTAACCTTCTCCATCTGTGACTACATTTCCCACAATACCTTTCCACCAGCTCAGCGGGACAGTTCCGTGTCCCTCCCACCTCCCGATCGCTCCATCGGGACTCAATTGAAATATCCGTCTGAGGCTATACTCTGCTAATGACTGGAATGTAGGAGGCGGGGGGGGGGTGTGTGCAGCGCAGCTGAAACCGCTGGGGGGAAGGGGCCGCTAGGGCCATTCCTGCCGCTACCGTGAGGGTGGCTGTTGCCGGGGCCGCTGTTATCGGCGGTGCGTCGGTCGATGCCGCTTGATCGGAGCCGCTGGTACTCGCGGGGGCCATGGGGGGTCGCGGGAGGCGTCGCCAGGAGAGCTGCCAGAGTGTGGGGCGCCGTTGAGGTGGGCGCTGCCGGGCTGAGGGCTGCCGAAGTGAGCGCTGCCGGGGTGGTGGGGGCCACCATCGGGGTGGCCTGGGCTCGCGGCAGGGCGGGGGTGCAAAAATGCCGTGATCGCGAGCCAGCAAGAGCTCCAGGAGTTCTAGGGCAGTGTTCGCACTGTCCGGCTTCCAAGCCCAAGCCATCGCTGGCGGTATCAGGAAGATGTTCATGAAGGGGATCGCAAACGCCGAGCTGCAAGTTTCGCCGCTTTTTTTTTTTTTTTTTTTTTTTTTAAATGGGTTTCTCCGCTGGGCGCGGGCGGCTGTGCTGGTGTGTTAATAAACATGGTGTGCTTGCCAAGATGGCGGAGGTGGCGTCTCCTTTGTCTAATTCTTAATGCATAGCGACCTCCATTTTGATTTCGCGCGCCTTATCAGTTCGATCGGGATTCGTTTCTGCCGCTATTGACGTGGCAGGAGCAGATTTTTCCGCGCAAAAGGACGGTAATAAAGAGCCGCGATTCGTGTAGAAGGAGTAGCGGGCAATTGAAATTGAGGAGGATGCTGACGGAGCGGCAGACGATGTGCAAGGAAAGACGGGGGGGGGGGGGGGGGGGGGGGGGGCGGAGGGCGGGGAGTGCCTTCCGAGTCTCTCTCGTCTCGGTTAGAACCAAACGCCGCAGCAGCTGAACCGGAGTAGCCTGCTCTGCTTCTTTCGATTGCAATGTCAATGACGACCTGTCACGCGATGCTATAGTGAAAAGCTGCTTTTTTAAGCATTTAGCACCTCATCCCACAGCTGGGCTGCAATTTCATCCCATGCTTCGGAAGTAAAAGCTTAATTGCCGTGGGGATGACTCTGGGCACAGGCTAATTAGCCCTTTTACAATCCCAGAATTGCCAGTAATACCTCTCACGGAGAGGATAGGTGGAAGGCGTTTAGCACAGCCTCTTCTGTGGTGGCGTGCTTCCCCTTGCCCCTCCTCCGGTCGCTCACCGGGCCAGGGTGAGATTCACTTCCTTTTTCAGCGCGCGCTGCTAGTTTTTCCAGCACCGGGGCAGTGCTGTCCGACCGGCTTTCCGTATCGCTCGGACATACCTCTCTGTGCTGAGTCGAGCAGCATTGTAGTCCGAGGATCCCTTGTCCATGAGTTCAGGTCCCTGTTCGGGCGCCAGTTAATGGGGCGACGGAGATAGGAATCAGTACGGCTGACCAATGTGATCAAGTATTGTTCCTTTACTGTTCCAGTGTTGCAGGCCGATGGTGCAGGCCTGAGGTGCAGGCCTCTGGAGCAGGCCTGTAGTGCAAGTATAGCACTGTAAAGTGTAGAAGAAACAGGAGACAGGAAAGGCAGAAGAAGAAGTGCGTAGCAAGGCAACTGCTACAACTTATATAAACTCGGAGAGCCTCGTTGGCATAGCTCCATTGGTTCCCTCTGAGTGACCACACATTGCACTATTACAGATTATTGGTCCAACTACTAATGACACAACGAGGTTGTTGATGCAGGTGCATGTCCTGTTGTCCCAAGATAACTGTCCATGTTTATAGCTACCAGTGTCTTGTTTTAGTTACATGCTGCAGGCACAGCACTGTTTTGCTACACTGCTAGCTGATTCTGCATTTATGGCCTACCACCATGTCAGGCTCTAGGCCTGCACTGCCAGATTGCTCACACTGCTCGTCACTGGCATTGCCACAGATCTTTGGACAACATCCAGTCCTGCTTAAAATTAGTCCAAAGATTTGAAATAATATTTAGCAATATTAGATGTATTTAAGGACTTACAATGTACTCAAGAGCAGTTATTTTTTCATTGAAGAGATGTCTACATGGATACAATAGCATCTTGTAAAGGTGGAGCTTTTTTCCATTTTATGGAAAGGGGTATGAAAAGCTGAGGATCTTGGGGCTTTTTAGCCAAGACTGATAGGGGATCAGTGCTTATAAATACTTAAAGAGTGGGTGTCAGGAAGATAGGGCCAGTCTTTTTTCAGTGGTGATGGTACGAGAGGTAACAGGCACCAGGCTGAAGATAAGAAGCTCCATCTAAACATGAGGAGGAACTTCTTCACTGAGGGTGGTGAAGCACTGGAACAGACTGTCCTGAGAGGTGGTGGAGTCTCCATCTCTGAAGTCATTCAAAACTTACCTGGATGCTCTCAGGCAGGAACCTGCTCTGATCTCCAGAGGTTCCTTGCAACCCCTATCATTCTGCGATTCTTTGATTCAGTCCCAAATTGTACTGATGTGAATTTTCAAGTGGCTGATACCACTACCAGGAGAAGCACAATGTGCTTGCATTACACAGGCTTTGACCATCTGTGTGGTTGCCTGTGTCTGTGCACGTCTGCAGTGATGGAAAAAATTCTTGTTTTGAGGGTGGCAGAATACTGGAACAGGCTGTGCAGAGAGGTTGTGGAGTCTCCTTCTCTGGAGGCATTCAAAACCTGCCTGGACACGTTTCTGTGTGATTTATTGTGACCGTTTGAGGCTGTGCCTTTAAGTAAAGGGACAGTGCTGGGACACTATGACTGAATGTTTTGGAATATTAACGAAAACAATCAGATATTCTAAACTAATTTCATTGGTGGATTGGTAAAAATGCAGTTTTAAGCTTAGGTGCAGCTGGGCCTTTTCTTAGTTCGCTCCTTTCCTTTTCCCTTTCCAGCTCGTCTGCTTCTGGGCTCCCTGTCAGACTGACCTTGGACAGATAAACAACTAAGGCCTACGAATATACTTTGCTTTAATTAATAACTGCTCTTTTTCTCTCTTTCTAACCCTCTTTGGGGAAAAAGGAAAGAGAAGGGGGTACAGGGGGGGAACCCTCCTCCAGAGGAGGGAATTTCGTTCCTGTATTATTGTGGTTTTTTTTCTTACTTTGCTGTATATTTATGTGTATATATTGTAAATACTGTAAATTGTGTATATATATCCTGCATTCCCCAAAATTGCTTATAAATATAGCATTTTCCCTTTTGCTTCTCCGGCTGGCTAGCTGTGGTTTCTTTCTTCCTCTTTGTGGGGGGGAGAAGGCTGAGCTCTTCTCTCAAACCCACCACATTTATCCTGAGCGATCCTGCTCTAGCAGGCAGCTTGGGTCTTCAGAGGTCACATCCAACCTCTACCATTCTGTGATTCTGTGCTTGCTGTGAGGAAAGTGAGAGAAGGATAAGAAAAGAGACAGGATTCTACAGGATGAGGTGACAGCATCTTTAGAAAACCTTTAAATTTGAAAACTGCTAGAATTTCAAGTGAAAAATGAGATTAAATTCCAAAATAGCCTACTGCACATGCCAGCATGCTCACAGGCTACTCGTGAGAATGAGCAAAAAAAAGTCTCTCAGGCCTGTGCTACCCAGCCGCGGGATGGGCGGGCTTCCCGTTCTCCTGCACCGGGCAGCTGTGTTACAGTGACAGCCCCCGCACCCCTTTGTACCCCAGGCCTCTTGCCGCTCCCCAGAGCTGCCCACCACCCGCAGCTGTCCCCAGGAGTGGGTAAGGGCCCCACTACCGCCCCGGCGGCTCTGTTACATGCGGCAGCAAGAATGCGGCAGCGGTCGGAGGGGGACACGACACGACTCGGCTTCTCGCTGCCGTCTCCCGCCCCACCAAGACCGACGGGCTGCTGCACCAACTAGGAGGCGATGGGGCTTGGCGCTGTCCAATGGCGATGGGCGTTGCCTGAAAGGCCCAGCAGCGGGCGGGGCGCGGACAGGCGGCTCCTCGCCGGGCCTCAGGAGCTGCGGTCGGCGGTGGTGGCAGCAGCCCCCGGGGCGGGGTGGAGCGGAGCGGGCCTGGGCAGCGGCCTTAGAGCTCTGAAGTGGAGGATAAGGTGGGTGTTCTGATGAACAGAAAAGTCTCATTAACAGAATAACAGAGTTGATAAGAATTTTCTGCTTGTTAGCTGAAATGCTGGAATGCAGGGAGGGGGAGAGGGGTTGGCAGACAGCCTTTGGATAGATAAGGAATAGCAGTATTTTTCAGTGATTCACTTCTGTTAGTCTTGGACAAGATGATCTTTTGTATAAGATAAAGGACACCTGCATGATATGTATACTTCTGCTATTTTTAGATAGATAAGCTTTGTATAGATAGGAAGCATCTGGACCTCTGTCATTATAGACAGATAACTTTTTGTATAAAAGTTTGCCCAAAACTCTCTGAACACACACAGGTCTTTTGAAATGATTCTACCTGTGTCAGGCGTGCCAGAATAGAAGCATAATACAAGAAACTTACTGAGTCTCTTGTGTGTCATTCTCTAAGTCAATTTGGCGACCGCGGCAGGACGACTCTGGCTGCAGGACCTTCTGAGGAGCCGGACCTCTCAGGGCCCGCCGAGAAATTCTCGAGGAGAGCTCCGCTGCTCATCAGATCGCTGCAGGAACAGACAAGACTGCCAGCAAAGAGAAGGTATGCTTCTATAAAAGGGGTAGTTCCATAAGTCGCGAGGGGACGCCCTGCACGGGAGAGAGGCATTTATTGCACCCCTAGGTAAAAGAGCTCTTGGGTTGGGACCAGGGGGGTCCCAAAGGTAACTATAAGCATTGTTTATATATTGTGAACATTGTTTGTAGTGTGGGACCAGGGGGGTCCCAAAGGTAACTATAGGCATTGTTTATGTATCATGAACATTGTTTGTAGTGTGGGAGCCGGGGGGTCCCAAAGGGAATTATAAGTATCGTTTAAGTGTGTGAGGGGCCAAGAGGGTCCCTAAAGAACATAAAGTACTAAAGGTTTTGAATGTGTGGCTGTGGTGGGGTTGGAAGGGTAAGGCCGAGAAGCCTCCTCCCTCCCACAGTCCACAGTCATGGATGACTTGTGTGATAGCATCCATGGAAATGTCTATGGATCTGTCACGAGCCCATTGGTACGTCGCATCTCTGCCTTGATGTCCTGACGAATCATGAGCCCACCGAGCTAAGAATATCTCACCTCGGTGTTTCCAGTCGAGATCAAGATTAGAGTCCATGTTTACTTGAGAAACTCTTGCAGCTAGATCTGCCTGATGGTTGTGTTGTTGTTCCTCAGTAGCTTTGCTCTTAGGAATGTGAGCATCGATGTGTCTCACTTTCACTGGAATTCTCTCGATTCGATCAGCAATGTCCTGCCATAGGTTGGCTGCCCAAATGGGTTTTCCTTTTCTCTGCCAACCACTCTTCTTCCAGTTCTTCAGCCAACCCCATAGAGCATTGGCTACCATCCATGAGTCGGTGTAGAGATAAAGCTTTGGCCATCTCTCACGTTCAGCTACGTCGAGAGCTAGCTGGACAGCTTTTACCTCTGCGAACTGACTGGATTCTCCTTCTCCATCCTTCGCCTCTGCACCTCGGCGTGTTGGACTCCACACAGCAGACTTCCACCTTCGCTTGGTTCCAACAAGACAACAGGAACCGTCTGTGAACAAAGCATATTTCTTTTCATCATCAGAAAGGTCATTGTAAGGAGGAGCTTCCTCAGCACGAGTTACTTTCTCCTCTGGAGGTTTGGCACAGTTGATACCTTCAGGCCAACTTGAGATCACCTCCACTAGACCAGGTCTTTCAAGATTTCCCATTCGAGCTCTCTGTGTTATCAGAGCCATCCACTTAGACCATGTTGAGTCTGTGGCATGATGTGGTGTGGAGCCTTTGCCTTTGAACATCCAATTCAAAACTGGTAATCTGGGAGTTAGAATAAGTTGTGATTCAGTTCCAATCACTTCAGAAGATGCTTTCACTCCTTCATAGGCAGCTAAAATTTCTTTCTCTGTTGGAGTATAATTAGCCTCTGAACCTCTGTAACCTCGACTCCAGAAACCAAGAGGTCGTCCACGTGTCTCACCTGGAGCTTTTTGCCACAAGCACCAGGTTGGACCATTGTCACTTGCAGCCGTGTACAAAATGTTCTTAATGTCCGGACCATCTCGGACAGGTCCCAGACCCATTGCTTGAACTACCTCTTGCTTTATCTGGTCAAAGGCTGCTTGTTGCTCAGGTCCCCAGTGGAAATGGTTTCTCTTTCGGGTCACATCATACAGAGGTTTCACAATCTGACTATATCCAGGAATGTGTAGTCTCCAAAATCCCACTATCCCCAAGAAACGTAGGGTCTCTTGCTTGTTTGTGGGACTTGCCATGGTAGAGACTCTATTTACCACATCCACAACAAAGAGTCACGGTTGGTTCTGTATTGTCTGTGATGCACAGTCTGAGAAGCAACCGGCAATTTAATGTCCTGTATCTTATGTTGTCCCACAACTGCAGATTCATCAGAAAGCTCAGGTCTGGCAGACAGCCTCAATTTTTGTCCATCAATTTCTATAGAAGCTACTCCAAAAGCTATGGAGTAGGCCTGTAGTGCAAGTATAGCACTGTAAAGTGTAGAAGAAACAGGAGACAGGAAAGGCAGAAGTGCGTAGCAAGGCAACTGCTACAACTTATATAAACTCGGAGAGCCTCGTTGGCATAGCTCCATTGGTTCCCTCTGAGTGACCACACATTGCACTATTACAGATTATTGGTCCAACTACTAATGACACAACGAGGTTGTTGATGCAGGTGCATGTCCTGTTGTCCCAAGATAACTGTCCCTGTTTATAGCTACCAGTGTCTTGTTTTAGTTACATGCTGCGGGCACAGCACTGTTTTGCTCCACTGCTAGCTAACTCTGCATTTATGGCTTACCACCATGTCAGGCTCTAGGCCTGCACTGCCAGATTGCTCACACTGCTCGTCGCTGGCATTGCCACATTTGACCATCCTAGAGAAAATAAAGATGCAACATAATCCTAAAGCAGATTGTAAGAGACCGTGCTAAGGATTGCATTTGTGCCTCGATCTCTGTGTGCAATGCGTTCAGGCATAATCAAGTCTTCTCTGTCAATAAGAGGAGTGAAATGTAAAGATCGGAACTCTTAAGATCTAAGTTCTTCTTTACAATGTTTGTTATCTTTGACCATGTATTATGCCAACTCTGTAGAGCATTGTAACTAGTTCAACTTAAGCTTTGTGCCTTGTATGGGTTACACCAGCCTGTTAGACACGCTGCACTACAGAACTCTTGCTTTTGCTACACAGCTTATCTTTGTCTTGCTTGCTTCTGTGTTTGCAGTAGCATCTTGTATGGGATGAGAACAACTCCCATGACCAGATTTTAAGCAGGACTGGATGTTGTCCAAAGATCTGTGGCAATGCCAGTGACGAGCAGTGTGAGCAATCTGGCAGTGCAGGCCTAGAGCCTGACATGGTGGTAGGCCATGCTCAGCATAAATGCAGAGCCAGCTAGCAGTGTAGCAAAACAGTGCTGTGCCTGCAGCATGTAACTAAAACAAGACACTGGTAGCTATAAACGTGGACAGTTATCTTGGGACAACAGGACATGCACCTGCATCAACAACCTCGTTGTGTCATTAGTAGTTGGACCAATAATCTGTAATAGTGCAATGTGTGGTCACTCAAAGGGAACCAATGGAGCTATGCCAACAGGGCACTCCGAGTTTATATAAGTTGTAGCAGTTGCCTTGCTACGCACTTCTTCTGCCTTTCCTGTCTCCTGTTTTTTCTACACTTTACAGTGCTATACTTGCACTACAGGCCTGCTCCATAGGCCTGCACCATCGGCCTGCAACACTGGAACAATAAAGGAACAGTACTTGATCATATTGGTCAGTCGTATTGATTCCTACCTCCGTCGCTGATAACCATAAAGATCCATGTCATTGGATCCTTGCTTATTTAAGTATATTCATGCTACTGCCAGGAACAGAATACACTCAGGTATACTAAATTAATTATAAGTACAGTATATCTTCATGTGACAGCAGAGTTTTACAATACCGTGATGTTATACTAGCACTAAACTTCTTTCATGAATGCCTTCAAAACTCTCTTCTTAGGAGGAATCTTTGCAAGTCAAATTCAGATCAGGTATAAATTTTCCTGATTTTTAGTATTTCTCAGCACTAGAGTCCTTGTTGTACATCAACTCCTTGTTCCCATGAGTGTACAGCTGATGCCACAGTTTACTATGGTGGGTTGACCTTGGCCCCTACCCAGCTGTTCTCTCACTCCCTCTCCTCAACAGGACAGATGGAAATCTTGGAAAGCTTGAGTCAAAACAGAGATAGAGCAATCACTTAACAACTACTGTGAAGGGCCAAACAGACTTGACTTGGGGAAATTTCATTTATCAGTAATTAAAATTAGAGTAGGATGGTGAGACAAAGACAAAAGTAAAAATAGTTATCCTTCTCCCCACTTCTTTCTAGGCTTGACTTTGCTCCTTCATTCCTGACTCCTTTGCCTCCTCCCCCCATCCCTCCCTGAGCGGCATGGTGGGGTGGGGAATAGGAATTGTAGTCTGTCCATAACAGCTACTCTTTCTTCCTTACATTTCTCCTGAACTCCAATGTGGGTGCCTCTCACAGGCTGTAGTCCTTCAGGATAAACCTGCCATTCCTCAACCTCCTCCAGAGGCTGCGGGGGAATCTCTGCAGTAGTTCCTGGAGCACCTCCTCCTCCTCTCACCTTGGCACTCACAAGGTTCTCTCATCTTTTTTTCCCCTCACACTCTTCTGTGTGTTTTTTTGCCCTTCCTTAAACACATTTTCTCTGAGGCACCACTACCTTGGCTGCTGGGTTCACCTCTGCCCTGCAATGGGTTGGTTTGAGCTGGCTGTGTCACAAAGGCCACCCCTGCACCCTTTGCCTGCCAGCTCCTGCATACCTGTACCCTGTACAGGTATTAATTCTATAAATTAACACAGGATTGCTGCTTTTGGTTATTTCACCACGCTCTGATGGCTCTGCTTTGTCCTGAAGTGGAGGAAGGGAAAAATTTGAATTAATTCTCTGTCACAAGAGGACCACAAAGCACTGAAATCATGAATGTGCCAAAGACAAATGTAACCTTCAGCTGAAGCAGAGCTATTTCCAGTGGCGGAATGGAAATACTAGTACAGTACAATGTATGGAGAAGATTTTATATGACACACATGTACAACTCTAAGCTGCCAACATTAAAGGAAAAGGCAATCAAGTGGGAAAAGTGGTGGGTAAAAGGTATTAGGATGGCTAGGAAAATAACACACTATAAGCTGCTGCAGCCTTGAGTGATAAAATACTTGTGAGCTTCGATGTCCTAAAAAAGGTTCTCAGACTTACTCTCATCCAGGGTCAATACGTTGCTGAGGGAAAAAAAAAAAAAAAAGTTAAAGTTAAAGCATCAGACAATCTACATGTTCAATGTCCAGCTGCAACCTGCTCAGCACTGCATAACTTAACCACCAGTCTCTGTTACCTCATTCCACAGCCTCCTAATTTTATTTTCATTTCCTATGACTCCTAAGCAAGGCTACTGCTGCTTTTCAGCATAATTTTCTTCCTGTAAATATAACCCACAAGACAAGATGGTCAAGCACTCGTCAGATGTCCCATATCTACTCTATACAAACCACTTCTCTGCACTTTTGTAGCTTGCCTGCATGGTGTTGTTTTTCAAGGTATTGTAGTTACCATGCTGATTTACTCTGAAGTTCCTAACAGCAGAACTGCATGATCCACAAATGTAGAAAAGTCAACCCTCTACCTTCTGCAAAATTAGTCCTTTTTCTGGTACATGTTTGCTCCTTGCTCAGTGCAAGCCCCATGTTCAAACTCCAGTGAGCACGCCTTTGGTGTCAAAATGCAGCACGCACATGGTTAAAGTGCTTTTGGCAGCAGAAGTAGAAAAGCAGGAGGAGGACCTAGATAGTAATAGCAATATAAAAAGCTGAGTGAGTACCTGGAGCTGCCACAATCAATTATCAGTACTAAAACAAGGGACACCCTCACAAGTCCTTATAGTGAATGCCAGAGAACATAATGGGGAAAAGCACCAGTTTATATAGCCCTCTGATCTGAACCAAACATTCAAAGGAGCAGAGGCAGCTGAAAAGAGAATCATATGAGAAAATAAGTATTTCAGTCCAGAAGTAATGCATGCTTTATCTGATAAAGCTAATATTAAATTTCCATCCTCTCAGCTCAGGTCATATCCTTAGGGACTCAGAAGTGACCCTAGTTGACTCATCACTACACACAGAGCCAGCAGCTTGTTGCTTTTCTGTGGACACAGGGGCAGGCCCCACTCCTTTCCTTTCAAGCTAGACCTGTGTACCTGCTGAACACCTTTTCCATTCTTGCACATTTGTTGCATTACCTCTGTCATTACTTATGGAAAACAGGAAGACACAACATACCGCAAGAACACTTGTTTCTGCTCTTTGACACCACCACTAGCAGCATACACTAACTAATCAATCACATCCAGAGCATGCAACATCTCTTCCAACACTGGAAACTCATCTGGGGGCTAACAACTAGAGCAACAGGCATAATTTACTTAACTAATGACTATCACTTTTTTGTTGTTCCAAATTATCAAATGTCAGTGCCATGTCACAAAATCAAATGATTGCAGTTGCTGAGCAAGTGTCAACCTGAGCATGCTTGAATATTTTTCTGGTAAAGTAAGAACTACTAAGTCAAATATATTTACCTATTAATAAGTAAATTGAAAAAAAAATTGAATAGCAAAACATGAAATTTAAAAAATGCTTTATTATACAAATACTGTTATGCATTTTATATCTCATGCCACTCTGTGCCCACACACATTCCAGTTAGTGGAGCTTTACACATGAAAGACTTACTTCTGCTCCAATTAATCCTGGGGACTTCACTGCAGAGGCAGCTATCAAAATCATGCCAGCCAGTTGCTTACAAAATGCATTCTTAAAAGAATAATTAAATTACAATAATGACATCATTTTCCTTTAAGTCATTAATGCTAAAAAGCATCAGGAGTAATTCCTGCAAAGCACCACACAACACACAAAAGTTTAATACTTCCAGCTGTATTTTGTTATTTAGCAATAAGACAAGTTTCGGGGTTTTGCTGTTTTGTTTGTTTGTTTCTATCTGTTTGGTTGGGGGGTTTTGTTTGTTTTGGTTTTAAACTTATGAAGTCTCTTACAGTACCAAATGAAATGTTTTCACAGTTAGAGCCTAATGCAAAAAAAGGCCACACAACACTTCAAATACACAAACCAAAAGGGTCATTTTTACAAGTGATGATTTTAATAATTTTTGTTGCACAGCTTCCAATGTTTTACTCATATAACTAAATATGCTCATGTTAATAATATGTTAAATGTTGTTGAAAGAACAATAGATTTAATAGCTATTTCCATAGACCTGGCAAACATTTTGTCAGGTTTAACAAACTATTTCCAAATAAACAAGTCATATGGTAGAGGAACCAACAAGAAATGGTGCTATGCTGGACCTTGTTCTCACCAACAGGGAAGGGCTGGTAAGCAATGTGAGGCTCAGAGACAGCCTTGGCTGCAGTGACCATGAAGCAGTTGAATTTAATATCCTCAGGGCAATCAGGAGGAAGTATTCCAAGATTAGGACCCTAGACTTTAGGCGTGCAGATTTTGATCGCTTCAGGGATCTGCTAGCCAAAGTGTTGTGGGACAAAGCCCTGGAGGGAAGAGGGACCCAGGACAGCTGGTCAGTATTCAAGGACCACCTCCTCTGTGTCCAGGAGCTCTGTATACCAACAAAGAGAAAAGCAGGTAAGAATGCTAGGAGGCCTGCCTGGATGAGCAAGGAGCTACTGGACACACTATTACTTAAAAGGAAACTCTACAGGAAGTGGAGAGAAGGACAGCTAGAACAGGGGGAATACAAGGAAGCTGCCCGAGCATCAAGAGTCCTGGTTAGGAAAGCCAAAGCAGAGTTTGAATTGAATCTAGCCAGGGAGATTAAAGGGAACACTAAGAACTTCTACAGGTATATTAATGGGAAGAAGAAGACTAGGGAAGGTGTGGGCCCCCTCAGAAAGGAAAATGGTGACATGGTCACAAGTGATGAAAAGGCTGAGGTACTTAAAAACTTCTTTACCTCAGTCTTCACTGCAAGGGCCTCTAGCCACACTCCTGATGTTATGGAAGACAATGCCAGGGACGGGGAGGAAGAACTGCCCATTGTAAGTGAAGATCAGGTTCATGATCATCTGAAGAACCTGAAAGTGTTCAAGTCCATGGGACCTGACGGGATACACACACGGGTACTGAGAGAACTGGCAGATGAGGTTGCTAAACCCCTCTCTATTATATTTCAAAAGTCATGGCAGTCTGGGGAAGTCCCCACAGACTGGAAAAGGGGAAACATCACCCCCATTTTCAAAAAGGGTAAGAAGGAGGAACCAGGGAAAAAACAGGCCAGTCAGTCTCACCTCTGTGCCCGGAAAGATCATGGAGCAGATCCTCCTGGAGGCACTACTGGCTCAGAAGAATAGTGAAGAGGTGATTGGGAATAGTCAGCATGGCTTTGCCAAGGGCAAATCCTGCCTGACCAACCTGGTGGCCTTCTATGAGCAGGTGACAAAATTAATAAATGAGGGGCAAGCAACTGATGTCGTCTACCTGGACCTGAGCAAAGCCTTCGACACTGTCCCGCACCACATCCTGGTCTCCAAACTGGTGACACATGGGTTTGATGGGTGGACCACTAGATGGATAAGGAACTGGCTTGATGGCCGCACCCAAAGAGTGGCTGTCAATGGGTCCATGTCCCAGGGGAGGCCAGTGACAAGCAGAGTCCCTCAGGGATCAGTCCTGGGACCTGTTTTGTTCAACATCTTTGTAGGTGACATGGACAGTGGCATTGAGTGCACCCTCAGCAAGTTTGCTGATGCCACCAAGCTGTGTGGTGCAGCAGACACGCTGGAGGGAAGGGAGGCCATTCGGTGTGACCTAGACTGGAGAGGTGGGCACAAGCCAACCTCATGAAGTTCAATAGGAGCAAATGCAGGGTCCTGCATCTGGGTCGAGGCAATCCCAGGCACAAATACAGGCTGGGCAGTGACTGGCTGGAAAGCAGCCCTGAGGAGAGAGACTTGGGGGTGCTGGTGGACAAAAAGCTCAACATGAGCTCTCAATGTGCACTTGCAGCCCGCAAAGCCAATCAGATCCTGGGCTGCATCAGGAGAAGTGTGGCTAGCAGGTCGAGGGAGGTGATCCTCCCCCTCTACTCAGCCCTGGTGAGACCCCACCTGGAGTACTGTGTCCAGTTCTGGAGCCCCTATTACAAGAAGGATGTGGAGGTGCTGGAACGTGTCCAGAGAAGGGCCACAAGGATGATCAGAGGGCTGGAGCACCTCTCCTATGAGGACAGACTGAAGGAGTTGGGGCTGTTCAGTCTGCAGAAGAGAAGGCTCCGAGGTGACCTAATTGTGGCCTTCCAGTATCTGAAGGGGGCCTACAGGAAGGCTGGGGAAGGACTTCTCAGGATCTCAGGTAGTGATAGGACTAGGGGGAATGGAATGAAGCTGGAGGTGGGGAGATTCAGGCTAGATGTGAGGAGGAGGTTCTTCACCATGAGAGTGGTGAAGCCCTGGAATGGGTTGTCCAGGGAGGTGGTCGAGGACCCGTCCCTGGAGGTGTTTAAGCCCAGGCTGGATGAGGCTCTGTCCAGCCTGATCTAGTGTGGGGTGTCCCTGCCCATGGCAGGGGGGTTGGAACTAGATGATCCTTGTGGTCCCTTCCAACCCTGAATGATACTATGATACTATGATATTTTTAGTGTATGCACTGCAAAACTGATTTAAGTTACAAATAGCAAGTAGAAAATAAGGCATTATTTTCATCAGTAAATAAAACTCACAGTAGACAATTATTCAGTAAAATAGTTTTATTTATGTACACAGTATAAAGTTGTTGTACCATTCAACAAACATCATATTGTACAAGAGCAGAGTTGAATTTTGCTTAGCACTTCTACTAAATTCAATTTAAATGGGAATTTCCCTGACGTTAAGAAACATGTCTTGGGACTATACAGGGCAGAAATAATTAATCAGTCTCATCAGGAAAAGGCAAAAAACCTAAAAGATTTGGACATGGATATTTAGTGGAAGGAGGGCCCAACAGTAAAACTATTGGATAAAGACATCACTGTGGTAACATGACCGCTGCAAGACCATGACCAGTACTGCATGTAAAAGTATTAAAGAAAAGTTGGTGGGTAGGAGGGAAAATGATAACAAGTTTTGGGAAAAAAAATAAGACAGGACACAAATGGAGGCAAAGCACAAACTGTGGTTTAGGAATGCCACAAGAACCAGATGTCTGTCAAAAAACCCCAAATCAAAACAAAACACCTATTTCCCCCATTCCCTATTAGTTTGTTGAGTCTGATGAAGAGCTTGTCCTACATGAAGAGCAGGATTAAGTCTCCAGCAGTCACCTAAGCAAACACCACCAAAAATCACCCAAAAACATATGCAAGAGTTTACCAAATCATGGCAGCAGCACAGCCTGTAACCTGATCCAGACACTACTGAAACTGAAATTTTCTACATCAGATTAGCATGTAAGGCTTTATAAGAGAAGCCCAACAGAGCTAGAATTTGTTTCACATTAAAAAGAACCCAAACCCAAATTATTGCTAGTATACCTTTGGGTGGAAAAGCAGCACTTAGTTATAGGAGTAATTAGAAACAAAAATCCTCAATTAGAGAACTTTTTTTTCAGTCTTGTTTCACAGCAAAGGGACAGACACCCACAATCATAAACCAGAAAATCCTCTTAAACGAAACAGCCAGAAGGCAGTGAAGAAAACACTTGAGTTTAAGCAAAAAGCAGTTCTGCATAAGAGAACTGTTAACTTCAACTCTAAGCCATCAAGATGAAGAAGAAAGGTTGCCTGTATTTTTATGCTCTGCTGTATTTCTAGCTGGATTGTAAAATCCCCTCATGACTAAATACAACAGAAACAAAGTAAAGTGCTGTTATTTGCTTCATTGCATATCTCTCTTGTTCTAGCAGCTCTAAGAGTTTTTAGGTTAACAGGTGTTATTAATAATAAATACAAGTGTAATAATACTCTTAGGTAATCATGTATTTATGAGATACAAAAGATTTCAAGATATGTTGTAAAAGTCTTTGCATGAAAGAACTCACATTAAGATGCATAGTAAAAGGATTGCCTTATTATGATAAAAATATTTGTCATGAAAGATTTAAAAACTGCTTCATATTAGCATATAATAATACAAAATATTAAATTTTAGAAGTCTGGTGTCACTAATGTAATTATCCACCTGTCTGCTGCAACTACAGCCAATTCATTTTTTTCAGTCCCTACTAACCCCAGTGCTCCATATTCTTTTATTTTAGCTCACAGAAAAATATCCCTTTTTCAGTCAGCCACTATAAGAATTACACACTTGTCCCAAAGTTACTTCTCTTCTGATACTTCCATTTTCATTACTGATTTTTCAGAATTCTCTTATCTGGGACTTTTAGAATTATTACCTTATTTTACCAAATCCAAACTTTAAAGTCTTGAGCTGCATAGAGCACACCATCATTTTGGTAGCTGTTGACTTATTTTCCACATGACCCCTGGAATCCTGCAAATGAGGTTTCAATTCTGCAAGATATGCATTTGGATCACATATTTGGATTGTTTCTGAGAAGTTAATCCCTTTGCTTTCTCCTAAAGTACTTTTAGCATTACTCTCCCACACACAAGCCCTTGGGAGAGGTACATAATTTCAAGCTTTAGAGAACACTTTTCTTACTGGGTACTTCCAGGTAGAGGGGGGGGTCAGAATTTTTGTTCTTCTCAGGAGCATTTCTGGATCAGCAGAATTAATTCATCTCAATCAGAACTGGCATGGGGCACTGAAACAGGCACTCAACTCTACCAACAGAACCACTAAATAAACCTTTATTAGAATAAACCAAACCAGGTTGGAAGAGACCTTCAAGATCATCGTGTCCAACCCATCAACCAATCCAACCCACCCAAACAGCTAACCCATGGCACCAAGCACCCCATCAAGTCTCCTTCTGAACACCTTCAATGACGGCGACTCCACCACCTCCCCGGGCAACCCATTCCATAGCGCAATCACTCTTTCTGTATAGAACTTCTTCCTAACATCCAACCTGAACCTCCCCTGGCGCAGCCTGAGACTGTGTCCTCTTGTTCTGGTACTGGGTGCCTGGGAGAAGAGACCATCATCAGCCTGTCTACAACCTCCCTTCAGGTAGTTGTAGAGAGTGATAAGGTCACCCCTGAGTCTCCTCTTCTCCAGGCTAAGCAGCCCCAGCTCCCTCAGCCTCTCCTCATAGGGCTTGTGTTCCAAACCCCTCACCAACTTTGTTCCTCTTCTCTGGACTCGTTCCAGCAAGTCAACATCCTTCCTAAACTGAGGGGCCCAGAACTGGACACAGTACTCGAGGTGTGGCCTAACCAGTGCAGTGTACAGGGGCAGAATGACCTCCCTGCTCCTCCTGGCCACACTGTTCTTGATGCAGGCCAGGATGCCATTGGCCCTCTTGGCTGCCTGGGCACACTGCAGGCTCATGTTCATCCTACCATCAACCAGCACCCCCAGGTCCCTCTCTGCCTGGCTGCTCTCTAGCCACTCTGACCCCAGCCTGTAGCACTGCATGGGGTTGTTGTGGCCAATGTGCAGAACCCGGCATTTGGATGTGTTAAATCTCATGCCGTTGGATTCTGCCCATCTATCTAGCCTGTCGAGGTCCCTCTGCAGAGCCTCTCTACCCTCCAGCAGATCAACTCTTGCCCCCAGCTTGGTGTTGTCAGCAAATTTACTGATGATGGACTCAATGCCCTCATCCAGATCATCAATAAAGATGTTAAAGAGCACAGGGCCCAGCACTGATCCTTGGGGCACACCACTAGTAACTGGCTGCCAGCTGGATGTGGCACCATTCACCACCACTCTCTGGGCTCGGCCCTCCAGCCAGTTCCTAACCCATCGCAGTGTGCTCCCGTCCAAGCCATGGGCTGACAGCTTGGCCAGCAGTTTGCTATGGGGGACGGTGTCGAAGGCCTTGCTGAGGTCCAGGTAGACCTCGTATATTTAAAACACCATGATCCACCACAGATCAGGACACCAAGCCTCTACCATGTGCCTTGACCTAAAATTCTTAACGTAAATCTGTGCAGCAGTCAGGTCACACTGTGTAACAAAACTTCAAAAGACAGCCTTTTTAATTTCATTAGTTCAGTGTGTCAAAACAAAATATCTTTGTCATTCTCCTGCCACTAGGCGTCACTCTCTTCTATTGTGATATTTAATACCTTCATCCACTGTCCAACATTTCACCCTGGCACCACAGGACCTATACTACTGAGAGAACTAGCTAAAAAGCTACTCTATGCCTTAGGTCAAGGAAAGATTTAGTGATGTGGCAGATAAAGTGCAAAGGATTCTTAGCATCACTTTGTATGTTCTTTGAAGTAAAACAAAAATCATTAATATTTTAGTTATTTTACGAAAAGAAGAGCTAAATTCCTAGAAGGGGTGACATGGGCTTTTGTCTGCAGAGGAACCACCTCAGCTTCCCAAACCCTCCATAACTAAGAGAATTTCCAAAAATATGAGGAACCATAAGCATGACTGCTCATGTGGCACTGCGACTGTTTGAGGCTGTGCCTTTAAGAAAAGGACAGTACTGGGACACTATGGCTGAATGTTTTGGAATGTTGATGAAAACAACCAGATATTCTAAACTAATTTCATTGGTGGATTGGTAAAAAGGCAGTTTTATGCTTAGGTGCAGCTGAGACTTTCCTCAGTTCGCTCCTTCCCTTCTCCTTTTCCAGCTCGTCTGCCTCTGGGCTCCCTGCCAGACTGACCTTGGACAGATAAGGCTTACTAACATATTCTGCTTTATTAACAATTGCTCTTTTTCTCTCTTTTTAACCCTCTTTGGGGAAAAAGGGAAGAGAAGGGGGTACAGGGGGGGAACCCTCCTCCGGAGGGGGGGGAATTTCATTCCTGTATTGTTGTTTTTTTTTTACCTTGCTGTATATTTCTGTGTATATATTGTAAATACTGTAAATTGTGTATATATATCCTGCATTCCCTAAAAATTGCTTGTAAATATAGCATTTCCCTTTTGCTCCTCCGGTTGGCTAGCTGTGGTTTCTTTCTCCCTTTTTGTGGGGGGGGAGAAGGCTGAGCCCTTCTTAAACCCACCACAGGCACCTACAAAGAAAATTTTACTAATCAACTAGCTAGCTTAGCAAGGACAAAACAAACATTCTGTTCTGCCTCTTGCATTTCACTGATTTCAAGTCCAGAAGGCATCAATATGATTGCCTCAGGTAGACCACCAGTGTAACAAATGCCTGCATCCTCACATGCATGTTCGTGGTGAATATGAACTCCTCCCATACTGAGGACAACTTGGAAAGTACAACTCACTTTGACAGTGAACACAATTATCGTCTTCTTTCTCAAATGCACTTAAAAGGAAAATAAAAAAACCCAAACCAAATCAAACCTCAAAAAACCCCACAATAAAACAAAACAAAAAAATCCCCCAAACCAAACCCCAGCTATGACTGCATTTTACCACTGACCAGTTCACCTTCTTGGAATGATTTAATAGCATATATGAACTAGGTACACATGCATACCTAACCTGGGTCATAATTTCCAGTACCAGTATCTCTGACATATATGAAATAGTATTCAAGCTAAACTTGATTCAAGCTAAGCTTAATGTAAGATAAATTAACTGTAAAGACACTTTGAAGCGTTAGGACAAAGGATGCCATTAGAGAGCATGCCCCTCCTAAATCATGCAGTATTATCCAATCTGACAAAAATTTTGGTGTAATTCATAATTAACTGGTGTATGCCGCAAGAAGGGGCCGCTATTCGACCAATTTGATCAGTGGAATCCAACTTTATTGAGCATCAGACACATCTTATATACAGTTTGCTATAATTATGCCCACTTGGCAACATATTATTGGTTGCTCTCTAAAAGGTTACATCATTGTTTTCACAACTCTGTGGAATTCTTCTATCCGGCCTAATTGCTCTCTTCCCCAGATCTCGCCTCCTCCTTATCTTGCTTGCCTCCCTTCTCAGGGGCAGCTGGACTTCAGCATACCAAGCAATCAGCACTTTCTCACATCTCCTACTCCGCCACTATATTATCAACAGAGAATTCTTCAAGGCCTGAATTGCACAGGCGTTCCTGGGACCCAAGGCCCCTCTTGCTCAAAACAATCCTCAACAGGTGTACAGATGGAAGTACAAACAGTGCTTGCAAATACTTCTGGTGCTTACAGAATACAACTAGCAAGGAATTACTGTGTTAATGAGCTTCTTGATAAAAGCTCCTACTTCACAGGCAAAGAGTTCCATTGCGTTTGTATTCTTCTGCCAGCCTACTGCTTCGATGTTATATCCTCTTCTTTTGATGTGTTTCTCCATTTAATTTTCCATTTTCCGTTGCTTTATTTTCAAAGTTCCAGTCAGTTGGGCTGAGGAGTTGCTGAGTTTTTTTGTATGTCCAGTATGGGTTAAGTATTAGTGTAACGGCAAACAGTCCCGAGAATAAGACAATAAAATGAAGAAGTCCCAGGTTTTCTACCACAGAATTCCAATTGAAAATGCACACCCACCACATGTGGTAAGTGAGAATCATGCGGCAGTGAAACAGGTGGATCATCACCCACTGGTTTGCCTTCCAGAAAAAGGTATTAGCACAGCCAGCCTAGAAAAACAAGAACAGAAAGTATGCAGAGTGAGATTGTTACTTCCAGATAAGAAACTGAGGAACCAGTAGAACTAAGGCAAATGGTTTCACATCCACATGCTCTCAGGCACTTTTTACAGGTAGATCTGTGATATTCTACATGCATATGGCATCCCAAACTCAGAGTGAACCTATACCATCATCTCACTCTCCACATGGACACAGCATCACACAAACCTTTACAGAGGTCTTAGAAATGCCATCATGACAAAAGCAAGTATCACAATAACATGAATATCAGTTAAATGCATGCAGTTTTGCTGATCACAAATTGCCTATGAACAAGCAAGATGCATGAAAACTGTTACAAACATAATTTGAAAATTATCATGTTCTTACCTTTAGAAGCATCCAGGAAATGCATGTTGAGGGAGTACTCATCTCTAGCAACATTCCCATTAAAGGCAGGTAATGTCCAGACTTCACATTAATTACTAGACCAGCCAAGCCACCAAAAGCAAGCAAGTGATGAACTACCAAGAACACATCAAATGTTCTAAAAACAATGTTGGAGATGTGAACAGCTACATTTTCAAGCAAGAAAAATCCAGCAGCTATTAAACAGTTAAACCAACTCCACTTTTGTTGTGAATATACTTTGTCAGCATGAAAAACAGGATCAATGAGCAAAGCCCATAACCCTGCAACACAACTCTGAAGCCCAAACACACCACGTGTGACTGCCATGTTCCAAAACACCTTCTCCTTTGCATACAAGTCACGGTAAGTGGTGCTTATCCATGAAGACAGCCAGTGAGACAGAAGGAATACTCCCAAGTAGATTAAAAAACCAGCAGCTAAAAATGTCAAACGAACTTCCCATAAGAGATAGTCCCAGTCAAAAATGGTCCCAAACACTGGATCATCATTTATAGGATTCATTTCTTCTTTTTTTAGAGAGCCAAGCCTTGCAAGGGGCTTGACACTTCTCACCCGCACTAGTGTCTCCTTTAAGCTACTCAGCCTCTGCTGTTACGCAAACCAGAAACCATGAACTCTTCTTCCATCTGGAAATAGGAGAAACAATAATTAAGTGGATTTTTAAGTCATCCATATAAATAGCTCTTAAACTATAGAGAATTCAATTCCACTGCAGTTATGACTTTGGTCCTGTTACAATTAGGTACAGTCATCCTAAAGACAGGTAGAAAGGTAAATCAAAAACCTTAAGCAATGAATTCAAGATTAACAACTGGCTTGCAAAATTGGTGCTAGTACAAAGTAATGCACTGTGACAAAAGCTTCAGAGGACAAAGGAAGAAGGCAAAGAAAATACAAGAAGTAAACCCTGTTTTCTTACTTATGAAACTTGTATTTCAACAGCAGCACACAGTTATTCTACTGCATTATTCTCCTCTACTTTTCCCCTATTTTCCATCACTTCCTGCAGCTTTAGGTGCAATTCAGAATCTCAGACACAGATCTGAGACATAAAACTATAAAAAATTAATCCAGTAAGCAGGACCACTTACACAGGGGCTTTCAGGATCATATCTCAAAACAAGACTTTGCATCAGTTTCTGAACACTTTCCAACAGAAAACATCCTCCAAAAATGCAGTAAGAGTATGGAATGCAGACAAGCAACACTAGTAAGTATTATTAACATTAGTGTAATTAACTGAACAGCTCAGCAGTCCCTCAAGTTAGCTGAAACGCCACAGTTCAAAAACAAAGATCTGTTGGGAGAGAAAAGCCAAATTATATCCGAACATTTGAATGCCAGCTCATTTTATGAACAATTTCAGTGTTACCTGCACGACCACTAGACCCACTGCAGCCAGTAAACGCTCAGAACCCCAGTGCGTTTTAAAGTTTTCAGGAAGCCAGATGAAAAAGCCACGACGATCTGGTGAGATGCTCCAGCTTGCCTTCATAATGCAGCAAATGCCTCAACCCAGAGCCAGTAATGACCCGACCACCCTGGCCTTTGCTCGCATAAAGGACCCTCCCAAGACGGAGTGCAGGGCTGGTAACCCCAGTCCGAGGGCCCTATGCTCGCCCCACCGACCCACACCTGACAAGAGCGACTCGAAGGCAGGGTCCCAGCAGCACCCCCTTCCTCTCCATTTCACGGGTGAAACCCGGCGTAAAACACACGAACTCGATGACGCGACTAAGTCCTAAACAGCGTGATCCGCTGTGCCAAGTCCTGGCTCCAACAGGGCAGAGACAGCTCCGCAGCCCCACCCAGAACACTGGCAGCAATATGTTCCCATTTTGTCCAACCCGGCCCCGCTGCCGCTAAGCCCCTCATGCAGGCCAGGGGACAGCCGGACCCAGTGCACAGACCTCACTCACACCCGCTGCGCCTCACCCACAACGCTGCCCGTGATGGCAGGCAAGTTCTTCCAGTCTCCGGGAGTGCCCCAACCGGGATGGCGCCTTCCCCGGCCTCCCGGGAGTACTGGGATCGACCCGGCCCAGGAGGCCCGAGACGTCGCAGGCCCCAAAACAGCCGCCCTCAGCCGGGCAGCCGCCACTCGCCCCTCTGCGCATGCGCCACCACCACCACCCCCTGCGCACCGACCCGGCGGCACCAACCACTGCCGAGGGCCGCGGGGGGAAGCTGCGGCTGTACCACTTGGGGGGTCGGGGGGACGTAAGGAGCGAGTGGCTCTTACAGCTGGGTCCAAGGGAGTAGGAGATAGTAGCACGGCAGTCAGGCGCGCACACACCCCCTCCAGGGGGGAGCGTTGTTTACAAAGTGGTTCTCTTCACCTAAGAGCGGGGTCGTCGCCACCGCTGAAGAGTTTGTGATATTTAACAAACGCCTGTCAACAATAGTAATAGAAAAAGAAGTACCAGTGGTGGCATCACCGGTACCTTTACCTGTAATTATCCAGTTTCATTACAGACAGCAAATTATTAAACGGATGTCTTAGAGTTCTACTACATGATTCTCACCATACATGCGAAAATTGATGCTGTCACCCCAGTGATTCATTAGAATGAGATCCGTACCTGGATGAATCTCATTAGAACCACAGGATTGTTTTGGTTGCACAAGACCTTTAAGATCATTGAGTATAACCCCTATCTAACTCTACAAAGTCTGGTGCTAAACCATGTTCCTCAGCATCACATCTCTGTATCTTTGAAACACTTGTACAGATGAGGATGCAACCACCTTCCTAGGGAGCTTGTTCCAGTCCTTGAGAATTTTTTTCAGTCAAGAAGTTTCTTCTGATATCCAGTCTAAACCATTTTGACATGACTTCAGACCATCTCCGCTTGTCCTGGCATTTGATGTTTGGGAGAAGAGACCAATGCCCACCTGGCTTCATCCTTCTTTCAGGTAGTTATAGAGAGTGAGAAAGTCTCCCCCGAGCCTCCTCTTCTCCAGACTAAAGAACCCCAGCTCCCTCTGCCACTCCTCACCAGACCTCTCCTCCAGACCCTTCACCAGCTTTGTTGCCTTTCTCTGGACGTGCTCCAGCACCTCAGTGTCCCAAAACTAAACACATTTTTGCAAGCATTACAAGGGGAGGTCACTGAAAACACAGTAGAGGGTTCCTTGGCTGTGCTTCAGCCTGGTATCCACAATTCAGTTTGGCTTCAACAAGAGCGACTGGCAGTGACTGTGACTTTTGCCAGTCAAAATCTCAGTTCCACAAGAGAACAGGTGACTCCACCAAAAAGTGTGCAAAAGAAACAAAAGCAAGCCACAACTTCTCAGAGTATTGGCCCAGAACAGCTGAAATCCTAAGCCAGGTCTGCTTTTCATGGCAGTCTTGAGCTGAGAAATAAGTCCTGGAAGTCCAATGGGTGCTCGGTTTCTATTCATGAAGTTGGAAGTGCTGCCATTCCCCATAGGAAATTGAGTCCTGCCATAGCAGCAGGATAACTAGGCAAGAGGGGGCTTGTTCATTCCCTTCTAATTGCTAATGTGATAACCCTGTCCTTGATGGACCCCCTCAAATTCTGTGAAGATTAAGTTCTGTCCATATACCACCTCAGTAGTTTAGATGTAGACAGCCAGACTCGGCTGTTTATGGGAAGTGCCTGGGAACAAAATCTTGCATCTCCTTTTAATGTGCTGAGTATGAAGCATTATATTTTCCCTCCAAGATCTTCTACAGACAGCCCCAAGGGACACAAGGGTTTGGCTGAAGCCATGCCCACACATACAGACACTACCTGAGTGAGACTAAAGATGAGTAACATGCTGGAGCACACTCGCCACATCATTACCAGCAATCTCATCTCTGCTCAGGAGGCCCAGGCTCAGCAGTAAATACAGGACAAGAAGTTTCAGCTCAAACACTTACTCTTCATGCAAAGAGCATACTCTTGATCAAGTGACAAAGATAATGACATCATGGGCTGACAGGTTGGTCTTGTAGAGAAAAGGATTTGTCTTTATGCAGAAGCAAGAGTTGGTTTGTTGCAAAGCTTTTGTTATAGTCAGAGCCATTTACTAACCCCGATGGGGGGAAAGTATGGGGGCGATGGAGATTGGAGTCAATACAGCTGACCAATATGATTGAGCATTGGTCCTTCATTGTTCCAGTATTGCAGGCCTATGGTGTGAGTATAGCACAGTAAAGTAAAGCATAGAAGAAGAAGAGAAAGGAAAGGCAGAAGTGCATAGCAAGGGAACTTCTACAACTTATATAAACTTGGAGTGCATTGTTGGCATGGCTTCATTGGTTCCCTATGAATGACCACACATCGCACTATTATAGATTATTGGTCCAACTACTAATGACACAATGAGGTTGTTGATGCAGGTGCATGTCCTGTTGTTCCAAGATAACTTTCGATGTTTATAGCTACCAGTGCCTTGTTTTAGTTACATGATGCAGACACAGCACTGTTTGGCTAAACTACTAGCTGGCTCTGCACTTATGCTGAGCATGGCCTACCACCATGTCAGGCTCTAGGCCTGCACTGCCAGATTGCTCACACTGCTCGTCGCTGGCATTGCCACAAATCCCCCTTTTTGTTTTTGTGAGCAATCTGGTCATGGGAGGTGTTCTCATCCCATACAAGACGCTACTGCAAACACAGAAGCAAGCAAGGTAAAGCTAGGCTGTATAGCAGAAGCAAGAGTTCTGTAGCGCAGCATGTCTAACAGACTGGTGTAACCCATACAAGGCACGAAGCTTAAGTTGAACTAGTTACAATGCTCTACAGAGCTGGCATAATGCATGGTCAAAGATAACAAACATTGTAAAGAAGGACTTAGATCTTAATAGTTCCAATCTTTACATTTCACACCTGTTATTGACAGAGAAGACTTGATTATGCCTGAACACATTGCACACAGAGATTGAGGCACAAATGCAATCCTTAGCACTGTCTTTTACAATCTGCTTTAGGATTATGTTGCATCTTTATTTTCTCTAGGATGGTCAAAAATCATGAATTGTTTAATGGCAGCAAGATTTCTTTAATCTGTAAAGGTAGATCTGGCCAGGCTCTAGCTTCACAGACAGAAAATTTGCAGGCAAACAGCAAGAGCAAAAAGAGCTTCATTGCATTGCCCAATATAAAATTACACTGAATAATGTAGTTTTGCTCATCCTAGTAATTCTGATCTCTTAATGTTCACACAACAATTAAGCAGTCATGACACTCAGTTATAAGTTAGATGCTTTCTGTTGACATCTTGGTTTATCGTGACCGTCGTTGAGGTCAGTGCTAAGCAGGTTTGCTGATTGTCATTTTCATGACAGTTGTGCCGTTTTCGTGCTGTCTTGTGGTGAGAGGGTTACAGCACTTTGCAAAGTTGATGTTTCTAGGGTTACAGCATTTCTAGGGTTGCCATGACCTAATTTTTTGCTATGGGGTATACTCTCTTTTCCCCCTTCTTTTTTTTTTTTTTTTTATAATCTCTATTAAGCAAAATGTAAAGATGAAACTGTATCCTCTAGGATGTCTACATTCTGAGGCACACTTAGTTAGCAAGAGAGAATACAAAGTTACCAGGCAACCATTATATTCTGTCCTAATTCACATGATGCTGTGGTACATTCTTCTGATTGATGCTGTTTGATCCCAGATTATCATAGCAGTTATTGTGATCGATGTTCGACTGCATGGGAAATGCTGTGTCCTCATGGTCTTGATTCTTCCGCCATTGTTTATTGCGATGATTGCAGTTAGCAGAAAAGAAGGCTCGAGGTGACCTGATCCTGGCCATCCAGTATCTGAAGAGAGCCTACGAGAATGCTGGGGAGGGACATCTGTGGTGGGGTGGAAGGGTAAGGCCAAGAAGCCTCCTCCCTTCCCCCTTGTAAGGCAAAGGGAAAGAAACTTGAAGGGAAAGGAAAAAAAAACTCACAAGCTGAATTAGCAAGGCAGTGGAGCTATATTTACAAAGCAATGTAGGGTATGCAGGGGAATATTTACAAATTTACAATATCTACAATATATACAAAGATATACAACAGAGTAACACAGAAATGAGAGTGACCCCCCTCGGCAGAGGGGGGTCCCCACCTCCGCTCTCCCCTCTCTCCCCCCCTTTCCCCAGAAAGGGATAGAAAGAGAAAGAAAAGAGAGGAAAAAAAAGTTAGAAGCAGTTTGTGTTAATTGGAAAGGAGTTAATTCAGGCCTTATCAGCTTTTTCAAGGCCGGAGCCTTGGCAGAAAGCCCAGCACAAGACAGAGCTGCTGCACGAAGAAGAGGCGGAAGCAAGACTGAAGATAAAGTGCTGGAAAAACCCAGTATACCCTCCTGCTGTCCCAGTTCAGAAGGTGCTTCCTCCCACTCTTCCAATGAAATAGTTTAGATTATTCTTTCCGTTTACCAACTTCCGTCCACCATATTCCCTTTCTTAAGGGAACAGTGTCAACCGGCCACAGTCCACCCCTTCTAAACAATTTCATTGGCTGTTCATACTGTCCATCCAATCCAAAACGATATTTACAGTTCGTGAGCAAAGTTCATAGTCCATTCTGGCTATGCTCAGATGTAGATGATTCAAAAGTCCAAGAAAATCAGAAAATGAGAAAAATGGAAAACAGTTAATTTCTTCGCCGGCAAAGTAAAGAAAAGGGAAACAGGGATTCTCAGGGTCTCTTAGTTGACTCAGGGCTCTCAGGGATCTCAGGGTTCGTGCACCGTAGATTCCTCGTTGATTCTTCCTTTGGACGCGATGTAGCTGTACAACAGTTCGAAATTAACCTCTTTCAGCTAAAGTTAAATTTCTTTGTGGAATACACTGAATTTCACCATTCTCTTGCATTACCCAATAAGTGTGACCCGGACCTTCAGCTGAAACCACCCCTCGGACAGGTTTAGCCTCTCCTGAGGGTGAAAATACCCAAACAGTTTTACCTAACAGATTCTTTTCTCTAACAACAGGAACTCTATCACCTTCTACTTTCCGTAGCAAATCTGAATGTGCAGGTCCAGCTCGGTTCACTGAATCTCTACTATTTACCAGCCAGGTTGCTTGTGCTAAATGTTTTTCCCAGTTTTTCAAAGATCCACCCCTCGTGGCTTTAAGAGTGGTCCTCAACAAACCGTTGTAGCGTTCAATCTTCCCTGAAGCTGGTGCATAGTAGGGAATATGGCATATCCACTCAATACCGTGCTCTTTTGCCCAGTTCTTTACAAGGTTGTTCTTGAAATGAGTTCCATTGTCTGACTCAATCCTCTCTGGAGTTCCGTGTCTCCACAGGATTTGTCTCTCCAGACCGAGAATGGTGTTGTGTGCAGTTGCATGTGGAACTGGATAAGTTTCCAACCATCCAGTGTTTGCCTCTATCATAGTAAGCACGTACTGCTTACCAGAACGAGAACGTGGTAGAGTGATGTAGTCAATCTGCCAAGCTTCACCATACTCGTACTTGGACCATACCACAAAGGCTTAAGTCATTTTGCCTGCTTAACAGCAGCACAAATGTCACAATCATGGATGACTTGTGTGATAGCATCCAAGGAAATGTCTATGGATCTGTCACGAGCCCATTGGCATGTTGCATCTCTGCTTTGATGTCCTGATGAATCATGAGCCCACCGAGCTAAGAATATCTCACCTCGGTGTTTCCAGTCGAGATCAAGATTAGAGTCCATGTCTACTTGAGAAACTCCTGCAGCTAGATCTGCCTGATGGTTGTGTTGCTGTTCCTCAGTAGCTTTGCTCTTAGGAATGTGAGCATCGATGTGTCTCACTTTCCCTGGAATTCTCTCGATTCGATCAGCAATATCCTGCCATAGGTTGGCTGCCCAAATGGGTTTTCCTTTCCTCTGCCAACCACTCTTCTTCCAGTTCTTCAGCCAACCCCATAGAGCATTGGCTACCATCAATGAGTCGGTGTAGAGATAAAGCTTTGGCCATCTCTCACGTTCAGCTACGTCGAGAGCTAGCTGGACACCTTTTACCTCTGCGAACTGACTGGATTCTCCTTCTCCATCTTTCACCTCAGCAACTCGGCGTGTTGGACTCCACACTGCAGACTTCCACCTTCGCTTGTTTCCAACAAGACGACAGGAACCGTCTGTGAACAAAGCATATTTCTTTTCATCATCAGAAAGGTCATTGTAAGGAGGAGCTTCCTCAGCACGAGTTACTTTCTCCTCTGGAGGTTTGGCACAGTTGATGCCTTCAGGCCAACTTGAGATCACCTCCACTAGACCAGGCCTTTCAAGATTTCCCATTCGAGCTCTCTGTGTTATCAGAGCCATCCACTTAGACCAGGTTGAGTCTGTGGCATGATGTGGTGTGGATCATAGAATCATAGAATCAATAAGGTTGGAAAAGACCTCAGAGATCATCAAGATCCTTTGCCTTTGAACATCCAATTCAAAACTGGTAATCTAGGAGCTAAGAGAAGTTGTGATTCAGTTCCAATCACTTCAGAAGATGCTTTCACTCCTTCATAGGCAGCTAAGATTTCTTTCTCTGTTGGAGTATAGTTAGCCTCCGAACCTCTGTAACCTCGACTCCAGAAACCAAGAGGTCATCCACGTGTCTCACCTGGAGCTTTTTGCCACAAGCACCAGGTTGGACCATTGTCACTTGCAGCCGTGTACAAAATGTTCTTAATGTCTGGACCATCTCGGACAGGTCCCAGACCCATTGCTTGAATTACCTCTTGCTTTATCTGGTCAAAGGCTGCTTGTTGTTCAGGTGCCCAGTGGAAATGGTTTCTCTTTCGAGTCACGTCATACAGAGGTTTCACAATCTGACTATATCCAGGAATGTGCAGTTTCCAGAATCCCACTATCCCTAAGAAACGTAGGGTCTCTTGCTTGTTTGTGGGACTTGCCATGGTAGAGACTCTATTTACCACATCCACTGGAATGTGTCGACGTCCATCCTGCCACCGCACTCCCAGAAACTGAATTTCTGTGGTAGGTCCTTTCACCTTGTCTCGCTTGATGGCAAAACCTGCATCCAGAAGAATGTCAATGATTTTGTTACCTTTCTCGAAGACTTCCTCTGCAGTTTTACCCCAGACGATGATATCATCGATGAACTGGATGTGTTCTGGAGCACCGCCTTTCTCCAGAGCATCGTGGATCACTGCATGACAGATGCTTGAGCTGTGGATCCAGCCCATTGGCAGTCTGTTGAAAGTGTACTGGATTCCTCTCCAGGTGAAAGCAAACTGAGGCCTGCATTCCTCTGCTATGGGAATAGAGAAAAATGCATTAGCAATGTCTATGGTAGCATACCATTTGGCCTCTTTGGATTCCAGCTCATACTGAAGCTCCATCATGTCTGGCACTGCTGCACTCATAGGTGGTGTCACTTCATTCAGGGCTCGGTAGTCTACCGTCAGACGCCAGTCTCCATTCTGCTTCCGCACAGGCCACACTGGACTGTTGAAAGGTGAATGAGTTTTGCTGATGACTTTTTGACTCTCTAACTGACGAATGAGATTCTGAATGGGCAACAAAGAGTCACGGTTGGTTCTGTATTGTCTGTGATGCACAGTCTGAGAAGCAACCGGCAATTTAATGTCCTGTATCTTATGTTGTCCCACAACTGCAGATTCATCAGAAAGTTCAGGTCTGGCAGATAGCTTCAACTTTTGTCCATCAATTTCTATAGAAGCTACTCCAAAAGCCCATTTGTAACCTCTAGGGTCCTTGAAACGCCCTTCTCTCAGAAAATCAATTCCCAAAATACAAGGTGCGTCAGGTGCGGTCACAACTGTATGCTTCCTCCATTGTTTACCAGTTAAACTTATATTAACTTCTACCTTACTTATCTCTTGAGATCCACCAGTGACTCCCAGAATAGTTATAGACTCTGATCCCTGATAATTTGATGGTATTATGGTGCACTGAGCTCCTGTGTCAACCAAGGCCCTGTACTTCCGAAATTGTGAAGTGCCAGGCCACTGGATGTACACATCCCAATAGATTCTATTATCTCTGTTATCCCTCTCCTCCCCCTGGCGGGAGGCAGGGCACCCCTAGTTATGGGGAACATGTGCACATGTGCATTGCACATAGTTGGCAGGGTTATAACTTTGCATGTTATAACTGGAGCCACTGTTGGAGCCATAAGAGTCGTTCTGGGGAACTGTGGAAGTAACAGCTACCCTTCTGGTATTGCTACCTTGGGTTCTGCCACTTTGCAATTCCCTCAGTCTCCTGAAAAGATTAGAAGTTGGTTGGCCATCCCAGCGGTTCATGTTCTCACCAAACTGATCACGCAGAGTTATCCAAATAGTTCTACGTGATTGCCTTGGTGGTCTGTTTTGGAATGACCTGTTTTGGAATGTCCTGTTTTGGAATGACCTCCTTGGAGGACGTGTATTCCTCACAGATGAGACTTGTACCCACCTGGAGGAAGAATTGAAATTATCCTTCTGTGCCAATTGGTATATGGAATCTTTCAGATCCTTCATGCAATTCTCTATCTTTCCAGACAGAGTTTCAATGGCTGAAACCAAAGAACCACGTGTCATGCTATCCTCCAATTGTCTCATTTGATCACTGAATTGGCCAACCGTAGGAGAAGCTCCACCATAACTTCTTGACACAATTCTGCTTGCCAGAATGTTTGCATAATTAGAAGGAGCAAGTTTGATGATCTTTTTAGCAAGACCAATACCCACAGGAATGTCATCAGGATTCAGAGTTTCATGTTCACCATAGAGTAGCTCTCTAACAGCAAATTCTCTCAAGCGCTTAATTCCCTCATCTATGGTAGTCCAGGGTTTAGGATTCCATGGAAGATCATCTCGGGAAGGGTATCTCAGGGCAACCGCCATTAAAAGGCGTATCCAAAGATTAACCTTACCGAGAGCTTCGCCTAGATGTCTATCTATTCCATTATCCCTTGAGAGAGTTCCTAACTGAGCTGCTGACTTGTCTCCAACTGTTAGAGCTGAAGCACCTGTATCATAACACCTACTAAGCCAAGCTAGAACTGGGTCCTTATCTGCCCTGGTGAAATCTTTACGGACATTTCGCAATTCCTCCCGTGGTGACGAACAGTCTAAAATATCATCTTGGTCTTCGTCTCCCTGAATTCTTTGTCCATACAATCCTGCTGTCATTCTCCTAAGGATCTCTTTAAGCTGAGAACCACCTTTGCCAGCTGCCTTCCTAACTTCATCTCTATCCTGCTTTGATCTCACTAGGTTAGCTATATCTTTAAAACAAACCTTCTCTTCCTCCTGAGCAGGATCTTTTAGAGTAGAGGGCCCCTCACCAGGATCAGTCTCCACCTCTTCTTCTCCATCTTGGGCCTTTCCACTTCTAGTCTTTAAAGGAGCCATCTTGACTGGAGCTGTGTTTGAATTTACAGCCACCTTAATGGAAGCTGACAGGTCCTGAGATAAATCAGCTGCTGGGGCAGTGACTTCCGGTCCCACTGAGGGAGTGGGTGGAAGTGACGTTGCTCTCTTAACTGTTCTCTACAACTGTTCTCTACAATCTACAATCTACAATCTACAATCTGTTCTCTACAACTACCTGAAGGGGGGTTGTAAACAGGCAGAGGTTGGTCTCTTCTCCCAGGCAGCCAGCACCAGAACAACAGGACACAGTCTCAGGCTGCGCCAGGGGAAGTTCAGGCTGGAGGTCAGGAGGAAGTTTTACACGGAGAGAGTGATTGCCCATTGGAATGGGCTGCCTGGGGAGGTGGTGGAGTCGCCGTCACTGGAGGTGTTCAGGAGGAGACTTGACAGGGTGCTTGGTTACATGGGTTAGTTGATTGGGTGGTGTTCGGTGATAGGTTGGACGCGATGATCTTAAAGGTCTCTTCCAACCTGGTTTATTCTATTCTATTCTATTCTATTCTATTCTAATGGTCGACGGAGAAGAAGAAGGAGGAGAAGGAGTAGGCGCCATGTTGATACCAGCCGATGCCCTTGGCTGCTTGCTAGAATCAGCAAAGGCATTTAGAGCTGCTTTACCAATTAACTTTTTAGCCTTCTTTTTGACTGACACGGGTTCTCCACAGTCCTCGTCACTAGATGACTCTGGGACTGATCGAGAGCCATGGCGTTTTCTTTTTGATCTAGTTTTAATAACAAAACAAGCTCTGGATATCTTTCTCTCTCGCCGCAGAGAGAACAGTAAATATGCAATTACCATCACCAGCAACAGATTTATACACATCACATAAATCACCTTTGGATCCCAGGCATCACTTAAAGTTACTCTCTCACAGGCGGAATCTTAAAACCTTTATCTCAATTGGGAGAGTGGTGGAGGTAACATTCCTGTATCTCACTGGCCATAATAAATGAATACATTTTCCATACCATAATTTAACTCTATACATAACCCACATATAAATTGTCCGCACCAAATATTTACCCAGGTAATCCAAAATCAAACCCAAACAATATCTGTAAACCAGAGCCCCAAAAATTGATAAAAATAATCGCTCCACAAACCACAATACCTTCATGTTTGCTAATTCAGCTAGAAAACACTAAATCAATCAAATAATAAATTGAACTAATTATCTGCCGCACGTTGGGTACGCCATTAAAAAAAATGTGGTGGGGTTGAAGGGTAAGGCCAAGAAGCCTCCTCCCTTCCCCCTTGTAAGGCAAAGGGAAAGAAACTTGAAGGGAAAGGAAAAAAAAACTCACAAGCTGAATTAGCAAGGCAGTGGAGCTATATTTACAAAGCAATGTAGGGTATGCAGGGGAATATTTACAAATTTACAATATCTACAATATATACAAAGATATACAACAGAGTAACACAGAAATGAGAGTGACCCCCCTCGGCAGAGGGGGTTCCCCACCTCCGCTCTCCCCTCTCTCCCCCCCTTTCCCCAGAATGGGATAGAAAGAGAAAGAAAAGAGAGGAAAAAAAAAGTTAGAAGCTGTTTGTGTTAATTGGAAAGGAGTTAATACAGGCCTTATCAGCTTTTTCAAGGCCGGAGCCTTGGCAGAAAGCCCAGCACAAGACAGAGCTGCTGCACGAAGAAGAGGCAGAAGCAAGACTGAAGATAAAGTGCTGGAAAAACCCAGTATACCCTCCTGCTGTCCCAGTTCAGAAGGTGCTTCCTCCCACTTCACCAATGAAATAGTTTAGATTATTCTTTCCGTTTACCAACTTCCGTCCACCATATTCCCTTTCTTAAGGGGACAGTGTCAACCGGCCACAGACATCCTAGCATGTCAGGAAATGACAGGACTAGGGAGAATGGAACAAGGCTGCGGATGGGAAGATTCAGGCTGGATGTGAAGAAGAAATTCTTCACCGTGAAAGTGGTGAAGCCCTGGAATGGGTTGCCCAGGGAGGTGGCCGAGTCCGCATGCCTGGAGGTGTTTAAGACCAGGCTGGACGAGGCTCTAGCCTGCCTGATCCAGTGTGAGATGTCCCTGCCCATGGCAGTGGTTGGAACTAAATGTTCCTTGTGGTCCTTTCCAACCTTGACTCATTCCACGAGTCTATGATTCCACATATTTTGTAACTAGTTTTGACTGCTTTTTGTTTGTTTTTAATGTGAGCTATTTTTAAATTTGTGATTAATTTTTTGCTGCATTTCTTTAATATTTTGAAATCTACTTTCTATAAATCTATTTCATTTTTGTTTTATTTCATTATATGGATGTATATTTTATTTCTAAGTTAATTTAATTTTTTTTAATTTTTTTTTTACATATTTACAATTGTTTTTATTTAATTTTTTAATTTCTTTTCATTTCAACTTGATTTTTTGTAAATTATTTTAAAAGTTTTTTCTTAATTCTAACTTGAGTTGTTTCACATTTTATGTTGAATGTATTTATTACTTATGTTGTTTCTTTTTGTTATTTTATTTCATTTTATTATTTTCTATTCTGAATTTATTATTTTGATATGTTTAATATTTTGACTTTTAATCTAGTTCTTTTGATCTTTAATTCATTTTAATTTTTGTTTTTAAATTATTTTTATACTGTTTTAATGTTTGTTTTTTTCTTCATTGCATTTTATTATATTTTTTTTTCATCTGCACTTTTTAATTATTTTTTGTTAACTTTTTTGGTTTTTTTGTTAATTTTAATTTAATTTTTATATATTTTATTCAATTAATTGCTGTTATTTTGTATTTTAATTTTTCTTTGTTCTTTAAATTTTTATTATTTTTTTAACTTACTTTTTGTCATTTTTAATTTATTTCTTTTTTGTCTTCTTTATTATAATTTTTATTTTGTTATTGTAATTTTTTAATCTGCATTTTAATTTGTTATTCTAATCAATTTTTTCTTTTTCAATTTCTTTTATTTTTGTAATTTCTATTTTTTCTTTTTATCTAGTGTTTAATCTTTTATTTTTTGATCTTGTATTCTTTATTGTAATTATTTTTTATTTTGCATGTTTGTTTTATTTAATCTAGTTTCTATTTTAATTTTAATTTTTACTTTTTATTATATTTTTTAACCTTATTTTCTATTAATTCTTTTAAATTATAATTTTTAATTTTAATTTTCTTGTTTTTTCTTTGTATAATTTTTTTTGTTTTAATCTAGTAGTCTTGATAATCCTTATTTTTATTTTTTGCTAACAATTCTTATGTTTTTTCGTTAATAGCTATTCTGTGTTAGTAATCTTTATGATTTTTCAGTGTGTCATATTTGTTTTTAACATTTTATTTTTATTGTTGCTCTTTTTCATTACTTTTGTGTTATTTAGTACTCTATGTTTTGTATCCAGAGTTTTTGTGCTTTTGTTATTGTGAGAGACTAATAAGTTTGTCCCTCTTGGTCTACTCATCAAAGATAAAATCACTTGCTGTTTGCCCAGACAATATGTATTGGGCAGAACCACTAAGGACTCTTGGAAGGTGCCAAGATAACATTGCTCACTGGGCCACAGCTGGTCTACAACAATGACTCAGCCATTCACGCCTTCAGGGCAAGACAATCTCCTCTCATCAAGTACCCTGGGCAGGGTGAAAGAATGTGGGGGGATTGTCTGAGTGGAGACGGGGGAGACGGAGATTCCCCCCCCTCCATCCAAAATCTTGCCCAAACACACAGCAATACACAGAACCTAAGGATTATTTCCTGCCCCTGGAATTCCTGAGGGACAATATTTGAATACATACCTAAGGACTAAAAACTGTATAAAAGACTGGAGCAACTACTGGGTTGTAGAAAGAAACAGGAGAGAGAAACAGAGGAGAAAAACGGGGAGAAAAATGGAGATGAAGGAAAACACAGGAGACGAACCATACCGCTGAGAAGGGAAAGCTGGGACAATGCTGCTCTGGAGAAAAGAGGCTGCCTGGAGGACCACAGCTCCAGCCAAAGCCTCAGCACCCTTTCTCTACAGACCCAGGCTGCCCAGAGGAGCCTCAGCACCTTTCCTGTACCAACCCAACATCTCCCCAGAGGACCACAGCTCCAGCCAAAGCCTCAGCACCCTTTCTCTACAGACCCAGGCTGCCCAGAGAAGCCTCAGCACCGTTTCTCTACAAACCCAACATCTCCTGTAGCACCTTTCCTCCACAGACTTTAACTGTGTTGGGGGGGATGAGGGGTGTGGTAATATAATTCCTTTCCTCTTCTCTCTCTCCCTCTCTATTTTCTCCCTCTCCCCTTCTTATGTCCACTTTATTTATGTAATAAATAGTCTAGCTGCTGATACTTTAGCCTCGTTTGTGCCTCTAATTTCACAACATGGAAATATTTAAAAGAACTGTGTCTCCGTACCGAGACACTTAATGTCTCCGGACCGTGACAGTTATATATTTCTATGTTTACACTTTTTCTTTGCACATTACCTTTTTGTTTACCATTTGTTTTTTTTGCATTTTTTGTATTTTTTTCTAGTCTATGTCTAAGAAGGAAATATAAAGACATTACCTTAGCTATGGAATACTTTTTAAAATGAATACCTATCTACTACAAATCTTAACTGTATTACATGGAGCTCCTTTAAAATGCCTAGGCACACAACTAAGAAGGATCGAACCAAAAGAAAATCTTACAATGTGAACTCATTACTTAGTACTTACACCTTACTACAATTACTATGTACTAGGTATCTATAAATATCAAATGCTTACCATTCATTATGCTTACCAGGAAAACTTAGCAAAACTCTAAATAACAAATCTCTTAAGGACATTGCAATCAGAAATGAAGAAATTAGCACTGTAACTTTAAATCAGAGCAGAGCTTTGATTGGCAAGAGTCCTACCAGAAAATCCTCCCTTTTCTGGGGGTGGGGGTAGGAGTGGGTGGCTAGCAAGGTGTGACCTAGTTGCTATTGTTTCTGTATTAGGGTCTTAACGACTTGCAGCCTATCCTGTCTGAACGACCATTGTTCCACCCATACGGGATTATGTGTTTTCCATTTTAATTTGAGGGTTGGTTGCTGACTAGTAGCGATTACAAAAAAGGAATGGTAACAAGTTTTGCTCCTAGTTGACTTAAGGCATATCAGCCCAATAGAGCAACTGGAAGGGTTAACATGTACGGTCTTACAGTGATTGATTTGCTGTAGTTAAAAGCTAATTGCACTGGCTCTTTGCTAACCCAGGTTGTTTGGATACCTTTTAAACACATGACTTCAACATTTGCCATGACCAATGGCTAGTGACCATTCCATTTATGACTAGGTATAATGGTGACATCGTCTCCAGTATCCACAATAATTGAAAATTGTATAATTTGCCCACAAGGGTGTCTGACAGATACAATCTGTTCCAGTTTTCCCTTTTGGATTTCTAGGGCTAATAAGGTATTAGGCATATCGGTGGAACCCGAGCCTTCTTGCCCTTGGATCCTGTTAGAAGTTTTAGGCACTCGGGACTCAGATGGTGTTAGCTGAGCAATTTCTGTCCCAACAAGAGTGCTAACAGGAGAGGCAATGGTATAGAGCATAATTTTCATAGCCCAGTCATAATCAGAATGTATTGAACCAGGAATTATAAGAAGGCCCTGTCTAAAGGTAGACAGTCTGCCAATTAACAGAGCACAGGGTCTGTGACCCAAAGGACCATGCCAGTTAAACTCGACAACGCTTTGTGGACTCAAAAGGAGATATGCGTCTGTTGTCAGGTCCGTGATGCGCTGCCAGAGGGGGCTGGGGGGGGAAGGGGGGGGGGAAGGGGGGGGGGGCGCGGTCCAAGCACCCTGTTTTGGTGTCGTCACGGGGTGTACTTGCACTGCGGGAGCAGCTTTTGCTACGATCTGGAGTAAAATGATTAGATCTATGACACTTTCGAGTCTGTCCAGCAGTCAGACACTTTAAGGTACCTAGGTTTCTCAGAGGCACGATGATTTCAAGACTGCTTCTATGGCCACGGCTAGATACATTGCTGCTTGTCGATGCCTTCATTCGTTGTTGCGTCCTGCAGTCATGAGGCAGTGGCACCTGTTGATAAAATGCTGAGAACATGTTTAGTTTCTTCATTAGCATTGTCTAATGCCAAAATATCCACATTTCTACCTTCATATCGTGAGTCAGGTCTGAATTAATATTGAATGCCATATGTAAGGGATGGTATTGACAAAGGAACCAAGTGTCCCTATTAGACCCTGCTCAGTAATAAGAAACACAGGATCAGAGTTCTTGTCCTGGATTTTGGACCACCCTTTGATCACTAAATCCTGACATAATTGCAAAGCCTTATGAGGAAGCTATATTTGCTGATAAGATCTGGCAAGGATCTCACCCCAACGAGATGGTTAATGGTGACACCTCATAGAGTCTGCTGGCTGTCGGGGCGAGGCTTCAAAGGCGGTGTGACTTTCAAGTCTGCTTGCTGCTGAAGCTCAGACAGCACTGTCTTTCGATGTAACTTTTTGTTGAATAAACCTTTATTTAGAATAAACCAAACCAGGTTGGAAGAGACCTTCAAGATCATTGTGTCCAACCCATCAACCAATCCAACCCACCCAAACAGCTAACCCATGGCACCAAGTACCCCATCAAGTCTGCTCCTGAACACCTCCAATGACGGAGACTCCACCACCTCCTTGGGCAGCCCATTTCAATGGGCAATCACTCTTTCTGTATAGAACTTCTTCCTAATATCCAACCTGAACCTCCCCTGGCGCAGCCTGAGACTGTGTCCTCTTGTTCTGGTACTGGCTGCCTGGGAGAAGAGACCATCATCCGCCTGTCTACAACCTCCCTTCAGGTAGTTGTGGAGAGTGATAAGGTCACCCCTGAGTCTCCTCTTCTCCAGGCTGAGCAACCCCAGCTCCCTCAGTCTTTCCTCATAGGGCTTGTGTTCCAAACCCCTCACCATCTTTGTTGCTCTTCTCTGGACTTGTTCCAGCAAGTCAAATCCTTCCTAAACTGAGGGGCCCAGAACTGGACACAGTACTCGAGGTGTGGCCTAACCAGTGCAGTGTACAGGTGTGGCAATGCCAGCGACGAGCAGTGTGAGCAATCTGGCAGTGCAGGCCTAGAGCCTGACATGGTGGTAGGCCACGCTCAGCATAAATGCAGAGTTAGCTTGCAGTGGAGCAAAACAGGGCTGTGCCTGCAGCATGTAACTAAAACAAGACACTGGTAGCTATAAACATGGACAGTTATCTTGGGACAACAGGACATGCACCTGCATCAACAACCTCGTTGTGTCATTAGTAGTTGGACCAATAATCTGTAATAGTGCAATGTGTGGTCACTCATAGGGAACCAATGGAGCCAACCCCATAGCAAAAAATTAGCTCATGGCAACCCTAGAAATGCTGTAACCCTCGAAACATCAACCCTAGAAATGCTGTAACCCTAGAAAATGTAA
Organism: Melanerpes formicivorus; assembly: GCF_026170545.1. Taxonomy (NCBI): domain Eukaryota; kingdom Metazoa; phylum Chordata; class Aves; order Piciformes; family Picidae; genus Melanerpes; species Melanerpes formicivorus. The sequence continues at coordinate 2,678,994 of NW_027142409.1, forward strand.
CCCTAGAAAGTGTTGTAACCCTAGAAACATCAACTTTGCAATGTGCTGTAACCCTCTCACCGCAAGACAGCACGAACACGGCACAACTGTCATGAAAATGACAATCAGCAAACCTGCTTAGCACTGACCAGAATGACGGTCACGATAAACCAAGATGTCAACAGAAAGCATCTAACTTATAACTGAGTGTCGTGACTGCTTAACTGTTGTGTGAACATTAAGAGATTAGAATTACTAGGATGAGCAAAAACACATTATTCAGTGTAATTTTATATTGGGCAATGCAATGAAGCTCTTTTTGCTCTTGCTGTTTGCCTGCAAGTTTTCTGTCTGTGAAGCTAGAGCCTGGCCAGATCTACCTTTACAGATTAAAGAAATCTTGCTGCCATTAAACAATTCATGATTTTTGACCATCCTAGAGAAAATAAAGATGCAACATAATCCTAAAGCAGATTGAAAGAGACAGTGCTAAGGATTGCATTTGTGCCTCAATCTCTATGTGCAATGCATTCAGGCATAATCAAGTCTTCTCTGTCAATAAGAGGAGTGAAATGTAAAGATTGGAACTGTTAAGATCTAAGTCCTTCTTTACAATGTTTGTTATCTTTGACCATGTATTATGCCAGCTCTGTAGAGCATTGTAACTAGTTCAACTTAAGCTTTGTGCCTTGTGTGGGTTACATCAGTCTGTTAGACGTGCTGCACTACAGAACTCTTGCTTTTGCTACACAGCTTAGTTTTACCTTGCTTGCTTCTGTGTTTGCAGTAGCATCTTGTATGGGATGAGAACAACTCCCATGACCAGATTGCTCACAAAAACAAAAAGGGGGATTTGTGGCAATGCCAGCGACGAGCAGTGTGAGCAATCTGGCAGTGCAGGCCTAGAGCCTGACATGGCGGTAGGCCATGCTCAGCATAAGTGCAGAGTTAGCTAGCAGTTTAGCAAAACAGTGCTGTGCCTGCAGCATGTAACTAAAACAAGACACTGGTAGCTATAAACATGGACAGTTATCTTGGGACAACAGGACATGCACCTGCATCAACAACCTCGTTGTGTCATTAGTAGTTGGACCAATAATCTGTAATAGTGCAATGTGTGGTCACTCAATAGGGAACCAATGGAGCTGTGCCAACGAGGCTCTCCGAGTTTATATAAGTTGTAGCAGTTGCCTTGCTACGCACTTCTTCTGCCTTTCCTGTCTCCTGCTTCTTCTACACTTTACAGTGCTGTACTTGCACTACAGGCCTGCTCCATAGGCCTGCACCTCAGGCCTGCACCATCGGCCTGCAACACTGGAACAATAAAGGAACAATACTCGATCACATTGGTCAGCCGTATTGATTCCCAATCTCCGTCGTCCTACATACAGGGGCAGAATGACCTCCCTGATCCTGCTGGCCATACTGTTCCTGATGCAGGCCAGGATGCCATTGGCCCTCTTGGCTGCCTGGGCACACTGCAGGCTCATGTTCAGCCTGCCATCAACCAGCACCCCCAGGTCCCTCTCTGCCTGGCTGCTCTCCAGCCACTCTGACCCTAGCCTGTAGCACTGCATGGGGTTGTTGTGGCCAATGTGCAGAACCCGGCACTTGGATGTGTTCAATCTCATGCCGTTGGATTCTGCCCATCTGTCCAGCCTGTTGAGGTCCCTCTGCAGAGCCTTTCTACCCTCCAGCAGATCAACTCCTGCCCCCAGCTTGGTGTCGTCAGCAAATTTACTGATGATGGACTCAATTCCCTCATCCAGATCATCAATAAAGATGGTAATGAGCACAGGGCCCAGCACTGATCCTTGGGTCACACCACTAGTGACTGGCCGCCAGCTGGATGTGGCACCATTCACCACCACTCTCTGGGCTCGGCCCTCCAGCCAGTTCCTAAGCCATCGCAGTGTGTTCCCGTCCAAGCCATGGGCTGACAGCTTGGCCAGCAGTTTGCTATGGGGGACGGTGTCAAAGGCCTTGCTGAGGTCCAGGTAGACTACATCAACAGGCCTCCCCACATCCACCAGGCGGGTCACCTGATCATAGAAGGAGATCAGGTTGGTCAGGCAGGACCTGCCCTTCCTAAATCCATGCTGGCTAGGCCTGATCCCTTGGCCATCCTGTAAGTGCTGTGTTATTGCACTCAGGATGACCTATTCCATGATCTTGCCTGGCACTGAGGTCAAGCTGACAGGCCTATAATTCCCTGGCTCATCCAACTGGCTCTTCTTATGGATGGGCACCACGTTGGCCAGCTTCCAGTCTTCTGGGACCTCTCCAGTGAGCCAGGACTGCTGGAAAATGATTGATAGTGGCTTGGCCAGCTCATATTGAGACAGCCCTAAGCTGCCTATAGAATGCTTCATCAACATCTTCCTCCTGGCTGGGTGGTCTATAACAGACTCCAACCAGGGTGTCTGCCCTGCTGGTCTTCCCTCTAATTCTTATCCACAAGCATTCAACCTGATCGTCCCTAATCTCCATCTCAATGGCATCTAGTGCCTTCCTGATGTACAGGGCCACCCCTCCACCCTTTCTTCCTTGCCTGTCTCTCCTGAAGAGCTTGTAACCGTCAATTGCAGCGCTCCAGTCATGTGAGTCGTCCCACCACGTCTCTGTGATGGCAACTACATCATAACTTTCCTGCTGCATCAAGGCTTCCAGCTCCTCCTGTTTGTTACCCATGCATCGTGCATTAGTGTACATGCACTTCAGCTGGGCTGCTGGTTTCACCTCCGACTCTAGCTTGTCGCCCCCAGACTCTTGCCTGAGGGGACTAGTTTCAGCCCCTTCCCCCTTCGAAACTAGTTTAAAGCCCTGTCAATGAGACCTGCCAGTTCCCTGGTAGACAGGATTCTTTCCACCTTCTTTCCAGTGGCTCTGCTATCAGTTTATCTTTTTTGACTCACATCAAGAGAGACAAACTTATTAGACTCTCACACCTGCCAATTCCCTTCCCAGGATCTTTTTACCTTTGGGGGACAGGCCGTTCTCATATACTGTGACCTTTCCCTTTCTCTGGGACAGATGTACTCTATCTGTTGCCAGCTGGCCTGGCGCAGTAGAAAGTTTCCCAATATCAAAAAAACCAAAATTCTTTTGACTGCACCAGCCTCTAAGCCACATGTTAACTATAGCTGCTGACCTGTTCCTTATGGTATTCCCTCCTGCAGTTAAGGGTATTGATGAAAAAATTATTTGTGCCCCTGACCCCTCAACCAGGCCTCCCAGGGCCCTGAAGTCATCTTTGATAGCCCTGGGAGTTCTGGTTGCAACATCATCATTCCCTAACTGCATAACTAGTAAAGGGTAGTAGTCAGAGGGCTGCACCAGTCTAGGCAGCCTACTGGTAACACCATTAACTTGGGCTCCTGGCAGACAACAGAGTTCCCTATGAGATGGGTCAGGCCGACATATAGGGCCCTCCATTCCCCTCAGAAGGGAATCACCAATAACAATTACCCTCCTCTTTTTTTTGAGGGAACAGGTCCTGATGCCAGGGGAAGGCTATTTAACCTTAGGCTGCTTTGCCTTAGGCTGTTTAACCTTATGCTGCTTAGCCTTAGGGAGAACCCCAGATGGTGTGTCCTCCGGCATCAGGACCACCTCACCCTCAATCTCCAGTGCTCCATATCTGTTTTCCAAGAGCAGCGGGGAAGGTGAGGGGAGGCAAGGAGGTTTAACTTTGCGTCTTTTGAGAGGAACCTGCGTCCATTCCCCTCTGCTTTTTGAATAACCAGCCTCTGCTGGGGGAGCCTGCAGAGCCTGCTTACTCCGATTCAACTCTTTCCTCCTCTGGTTCACCTCTTTCCTCCTTTGGTCCATCTCCTTCCTCCTCTGGTTCATCTCTTTCCTACATTTCCTTACATTTCTAAGGCTAGCAAACTTATCCTTCAGTCTGGCCACCATATTAAGCAGATAGTCAACCTGCTCACACCTTATACAAGAGTTGCCCCCACAACCCTGCTTCTGAAGAGCCAGGCTCCAGCATTCTCTACAGCCAGATACCTGGACAGCTACGTGCTTCTGATCTACCTCAATCTGGGTCGACACTGATTTTTTTAGGGAGATTTTGCTGCGAGTTACAACCATGCCTGTCCCTGGCCACAGCACCTACTGCCAATAAAAAAAAAAAAAAAAAAAAAAAAGTGGGGCGGCGTGTGAGAATACAAGAGATTACGAGCTTCCTGACGAAGAGAGCCCATGTGAGTCGCAGCTGTGCCTTCTAAATTCAGCCGCTCCAGCCGCTGGGATCACGAGTCTGACCACTTGAAAGGGCGGCTGCTCCTTCCTCGCGGCAAAACTCGGCAGTGATCAGAATATCATCCATAGACTTATAGATGTCACAAGTCTATGTCACAATGAGTCTAAGTGGGAAGAGAGTGCCTTGAGGATTCAAGCATGCCTTCTGGCTATCCATTGATATCTGTGGGTGGAGTCTGCCTTAATCTATGACTCCTTCAGTAGATGCAGACTTTGTTAAGTCCTCCGGGTGTAAGCAAATTCTAAAGAAAACGATCCTTCAAATGAATAATAATCAGGTCCCAATTTGTGGGGACTGGGATTTGGGAGGCCAGGTTGTAAGGCACCCCTCTCCTCCATGATCACTGTCAGACCTCGTAATAAACACCATTTGCTGACATAGGTGTGTCAGAAGGGATTAACAAATGTGTTGGAAACAACTGATTGATTGCAGCAGTAGTGTATCCTGACTGTAGCCCATAGGTAGCTATAGCCTGTCTAGCTTCTGTTAAAGAACATCGGTCAGTTCAGAGATTAGTCATTGTTAACCTTCTCCATTTGTGACTACATTTCCCGCAATACCTTTCCACCAGCTCAGCGGGACAGTTCCGTGTCCCTCCCACCTCCCAATCGCCCCATCGGGACTCAATTGGAGTCTTCGTCAGAGGCTATGCTCTGCTGATAATGTCTGGAATGTAGGAGGTGAAACCGCTGGGGGGAAGGGGCCGCTAGGGCCATTCCTGCCGATGTCGTGGGGGTGGCTGCTGCCGGTGGTGCGTCGGTCGATTCCGCTTGATCGGAGCTGCTGGTACTCGCGGGGGCCATGGGGGGTCACAAGAGGCGTCACCAGGAGAGCTGCCAGAGTGTGGGGCGCCGTTGGGGCGGGTGCCGCCGGGCTGAGGGCTGCCGAGGTGAGCTCTGCCGGAGTAGTGGGGGCCACCATCGGGGCAGCCGGGGCTCGCGGCAGGGCGGGAGTGCAAAAATGCCGCAATCGCAAGCCTGCAAGCGCTCCAGGAGTTGCAGGGAAGAGTTGCCGCTGTCCAGGCTCCCAGCGTCGGACCTCTCATCTTCAAGTCTGAGCCGTCGCTGGCGGTATCAGAGGAAGATGTTGTTGAAGGGGATCGAAAACGCCGAGCCGCAGGTTTTGCTGCTGCTTTTTTTTTTTTTTTTTTTAGATTGTTAATGGGTTTCTCTGCTGGGCACGGATGGCTGTGGTGGTGTGTAATAAACACGGTGTGCTTGCCAAGATGGCGGAGGTGGCGTCTTCTTTGTCTAATTCTTAATGCATAGCGACCTCCATTTTGATTTTGCGCGCCATATCAGTTCGATCTGGATTCGCTTCTGTCGCTATTGACGTGGTGTAGAGAAGGATGCTTATGGTCAGGATTGTGCCCCAAACATTTGTGTAGGATATATTTCTCTGTGTGTTAACCCTCCTTTGTTCCCCCTCCTTTCTGGAGGCAGCAGGGGGGATCCTGGCACCACTGAGTCCAGGTAAACAGCCTACCTGGGCATGGTCTCACCCCTGTAGTACAAGAGGCAGGCTATATGTTTGTTTCCCTGGGTATAGCATATACTCAGGCCATATTTGGTAGGTGTCAGTTGATTGGTCAATTTTGCGTTAGCAACAGATGCTTATTGGACCAGTATTCACTGGGGCAAATAGTAAATAGGGGTTGTTTGGTAAATGAGCCCCCCCACCTTGGTGTTGGAGCCTGTGTGTGTGTGCGTGCGTGCCAGCCAGTGCTTCGGAAGGCCTCGTGGTCCTTTTGCCACTGTCACCCAGCTGCGTGCAGTGCCGTGGACAGCACTCCGTGGGATCAACCGCTGCGTGATCCATCGTAGGAGAAAACCTGGTAGACCATGTGAACCAGCGTTGCTGACCTGCCACTGCCTCCCTCCGAGTGAGGAACCTTTTGTATCCTGGGAGAGAACAGCAGAGCCATGCAGTGCGGCCAAGCAGCCGGCGCCATTTCCTGTCTCCTTATTACGGCACATCCGTGCCACGTTGTCTGGATTATAAATATTATTGAGGAAAGACTCCACAAAGTTCTCAGCTTGTGAGTAAGCCAAGCCCTTTTGTAGAGCTTCAGTTAGGATAGCATTTATATTGCTCCGGGTGGAGGGTTGCCGGTCACTGACCAACCCCTCCCACGCCACTCTCTGACTCAGTTTAGATTATAAGTTCTGTGAATCATTTTTTATTTAAATGCCCATACATAACATTCTGTAAAGACAATTCCACTAACCGAATATTGATACCTCTGAAGGGTGACTGTAAATACCCCGTTACAGAGTTTGTACATATATATATAAATAAACTTATATTTTCATTGCTGGATCTGCCACACATTTCTGAGGGCATATCCACTACACGTGGCAGAAGCAGATTTTTCCGCACAAAAGGACGGTAATAAAGAGCCACGATTCGTTTAGAAGGAGTAGCGGGCAATTGAAATTGAGGAGGATGCTGACGGAGCGGCAGACGATGAGCAGGGAGAGAGGAGGGGGGCGGAGGGTGGGGAGTGCCTTCCGAGTCTCTCTTTTTCGTCTCGGTTAGAACCAAACGCTGCATCGGGAGTAGACTGCTCTGCTTCTTTCGATTGCAATGTCCGTGACGACCCGTCACACAGTGCTATAGCGAAAAGCTGCTTTTTTAAGCATTTAGCACCTCATCCCACAGCTGGGCTGCAATTTCGTCCTGTGCTTCGAATGATCCACCAGGACATTCTGTGGAAACCGAGGGGAATTGGCACAAGAGGAGGACAGGGCCAGCCCAGCTGAAGTGCTTCTATGCGAATGCGCGCGCAGCTTGGGCAACAAACAGGATGAGTTAAGGGCCACTGTGCTGCTGGGATGCCATGACATAGTGGCTGTTACTGAAACTTGGTGGGATGAATCCCATGACTGGAATGTAGGCATAGATGGATATAAACTCTTTAGGAAGGATAGGCAGGGAAGGAGAGGAGGAGGTGTTGCCCTCTATGTCAATAGCCAGTTGGAATCAGTGGAGCTCCAACTGGGGAGGGATGATGAGCTAGTTGAGAGTGTATGGGTTAAAATTAAAGGCAGGACAGGGGAAGGAGATATTACTGTGGGGGTCTCCTACAGGCCACCTGACCAGCAGATCCAAGCAGATGAGGCCCTCCACAGGCAAATAGAAGCGGCTTCCAGGTCACAAGCCCTGGTCCTCATGGGTGATTTCAACCACCCGGACATCTGCTGGAGGGACAACACAGCAAGGCACCAGCAATCCAGGATGTTCCTGGACTGCATAGAAGACAACTTCCTCCTCCAAATGGTAGAGGAACCAACAAGAAATGGTGCTATGCTGGACCTTGTTCTCACCAACAGGGAAGGGCTGGTAAGCAATGTGAGGCTCAGAGACAGCCTTGGCTGCAGTGACCATGAAGCAGTTGAATTTAATATCCTCAGGGCAATCAGGAGGAAGTATTCCAAGCTTACGACCCTAGACTTTAGGCGTGCAGATTTTGATCGCTTCAGGGATCTGCTAGCCAAAGTGTCGTGGGACAAAGCCCTGGAGGGAAGAGGGACCCAGGACAGCTGGTCAGTATTCAAGGACCACCTCCTCTGTGTCCAGGAGCTCTGTGTACCAACAAAGAGAAAAGCAGGTAAGAATGCTAGGAGGCCTTCCTGGATGGGCAAGGAGCTACTGGACACACTATTACTTAAAAGAAGTGGAGAGAAGGACAGGTAGAACAGGGGGTATATAAGGAAGCTGCCCGAGCAGCAAGAGTCCTGGTTAGGAAAGCCAAAGCAGAGTTAGAATTGAATCTAGCCAGGGAGATTAAAGGGAACACTAAGAACTTCTACAGGTATATTAATGGGAAGAAGAAGACTAGGGAAGGTGTGGGCCCCCTCAGAAAGGAAAATGGTGACATGGTCACAAGTGATGAGGAAAAGGCTGAGGTACTTAAAAACTTCTTTACCTCAGTCTTCCCTGCAAGGGCCTCTAGCCACACTCTTGATGTTATGGAAGACAATGCCAGGGACGGGGAGGAAGAACTGCCCATTGTAAGTGCAGATCAGGTTCGTGATCACCTGAAGAACCTGAAAGTGTTCAAGTCCATGGGACCCGACGGGATACACCCACGGGTGCTGAGAGAACTGGCAGATGAGGTTGCTGAACCCCTCTCTGTTATATTTCAAAAGTCATGGCAATCTGGTGAAGTCCCCACGGACTGGAAAAGGGGAAACATTGCCCCCATTTTAAAAAAGGGTAAGGAGGAGGAACCAGGGAACTACAGGCCAGTCAGTCTCACCTCTGTGCCTGGAAAGATCATGGAGCAGATCCTCCTGGAGTCACTACTCGCTCAAAAGAATAGTGAAGAGGTGATTGGGAGCAGTCAGCATGGCTTTGCCAAGGGCAAATCCTGCCTGACCAACCTGGTTGCCTTCTATGAGCAGGTGACAAAATTAATAGATGAGGGGCGAGCAACTGATGTCGTTTACCTGGACCTGGATAAGGAACTGGCTTGATGGCCGCACCCAAAGAGTGGCTGTCAATGGGTCCATGTCCCAGGGGAGGCCAGTGACAAGCAGAGCCCCTCAGGGATCAGTCCTGGGACCTGTCTTGTTCAACATCTTTGTAGGTGACATGGACAGTGGCATTGAGTGCACCCTCAGCAAGTTTGCTGATGACACCAAGCTGTGTGGTGCAGCAGACTCGCTGGAGGGAAGGGAGGCCATCCAGAGGGACCTGGACAGGTTGGAGAGGTGGGCACAAGCCAACCTCATGAAGTTCAATAAGAGCAAGTGCAGGGTCCTGCATCTGGGTCGAGGCAATCCCAGGCACAAATACAGGCTGGGCAGTGACTGGCTGGAAAGCAGCCCTGAGGAGAGAGACTTGGGGGTGCTGGTGGACAAAAAGCTCAACATGAGCTCTCAATGTGCACTTGCAGCCCGCAAAGCCAATCAGATCCTGGGCTGCATCAGGAGAAGTGTGGCTAGCAGGTCGAGGGAGGTGATCCTCCCCCTCTACTCAGCCCTGGTGAGACCCCACCTGGAGTACTGTGTCCAGTTCTGGAGCCCCTATTACAAGAGGGATGTGGAGGTGCTGGAACGTGTCCAGAGAAGGGCCACGAGGATGATCAGAGGGCTGGAGCACCTCTCCTATGAGGGCAGACTGAAGGAGTTGGGGCTGTTCAGTCTGCAGAAGAGAAGGCTCCGAGGTGACCTAATTGTGGCCTCCCAGTATCTGAAGGGGGCCTACAGGAAGGCTGGGGAAGGACTTCTCAGGATCTCAGGTAGTGATAGGACTAGGGGGAATGGAATGAAGCTGGAGGTGGGGAGATTCAGGCTGGATGTGAGGAGGAGGTTCTTCACCATGAGAGTGGTGAAACCCTGGAATGGGTTGTCCAGGGAGGTGGTCGAGGCCCCGTCCCTGGGGGTGTTTAAGAGCAGGCTGGATGAGGCTCTGTCCAGCCTGATCTAGTGTGGGGTGTCCCTGCCTATGGCAGGGGGGTTGGAACTAGATGATCCTTGTGGTCCCTTCCAACCCTGAATGAAACTATGAACCTATGAACCTATGAAACTAAGTAAAAGCTTAATGCCGTGGGGATGACTCTGGGCACAGGCCAATAGCCCTTTTAAGATCCCAGAATTGCCAGTAAGGCCTCTCACGGAGAGGATAGGTGGAGGGCATTTAGCACAGCCTCTTCTGTGGTGGCGTGCTGCCCCTTGCCCCTCCTCTGGTCGCTCACCGGGCAGGGTGAAATTCACTTCCTTTTTGAGCCCGCACTGCTAATTTTTTCAGCACCGGGGCAGTGCTGTCTGACCAGCTTTCCGTATCGCTCGGACGTACCTCTTTGTGCTGAGTCGATCAGTATTGTAGTCCAAGGATCCCTTGTCCACAGGTTCAGGTGTATTCGGGCGCCAGATATCAGGGCGATGGAGATTGGAATCAATACAGCTGACCAATATGATTGAGTATTGTTCCTTTATTGTCCCAGTATTGCAGGCTGATGGTGCAGGCTTGAGGTGCAGGCCTATGGAGCAGGCCTGTAGTGCAAGTATAGCACTGTAAAGTGTAGAAGAACAGGAGACAGGAAAGGCAGAAGAGCATAGCAAGGCAACTGCTACAACTTATATAAACTCAGAGTGCCTTGTTGGCATAGCTCCATTGGTTCCCTCTGAGTGACCACACATTGCACTATTACAGATTATTGGTCCAACTACTAATGACACAACGGGGTTGTTGATGCAGGTGCATGTCCTGTTGTCCCAAGATAACTGTCCATGTTTATAGCTACCAGTGTCTTGTTTTAGTTACATGCTGCAGGCACAGCTCTGTTTTGCTACACTGCTAGCTGACTCTGCATTTATGCTGAGCATGGCCTACCACCATGTCAGGCTCCAGGCCTGCACCGCCAGATTGCTCACACTGCTCGTCGCTGGCATTGCCACATTTTCCTAGGGAGGAAATACTGGGAATTAATAGACTTCTTAGTCTAGCAAGGAAAAATATAACAGGCAACAAAATAAGATAAGCTAGACTTCTTCAAACTGCAAGAAGGCATACATTTTATGACCAAGATTAGCCACTGGAACAAGCTGCTAATAAAAGCTGCAAGTTCTTAATGTCTTTTAGCCTTCAAAAGCAAAATTACTGGCTTTCTGAAAACAAGCATTAGTCAAACTCAACTGATGAAGCCTGATAAAGGAATGACTGTGTGAATGCTAATGGCTTGTGGTGTGCAGGAGGTTAGGCTACATGCTCTAGTGATGCCGTCTATCCTTAAATGCTCTAAGCAAACACAGTATTGTATCTGCCTCCAGCATAATGATCAGAATTCAGCAAATTCACCTTTTTCTTCTTCTCTATTTTATATTTCTCTTCAGCAAACAGGGAGACAATTACTGTGTGCCTGTTGATGATTGCTTTGTTATTTTATCACCTTTGGAAGGAGGGGAAGGCTTCTCGAGGTATGTTTAAGGAAGCTGTTAGATTATGTAGGAAAAAAATTAGAGAGGCAAAGGCCCAGTTGGAACTTATGCTGGCCATCTTTGTGAAAGATAATAAAAAGTATTTTTACAAATACATTAACACTAAAAAGAAGGGCAAGAAGAACCTGCACTCCTTATTGGAGCTGGAGGGGAACACTGTGACTGAAGATGCGGAAAAGTCTGAGGACCTGAACACCTTCTTTGCCTCAATTTTTAACAGCAAGGCAGGAGTTCAGGACAAGTGGCCTCCTGAGCTGGGTGACGGGGTCAGGGAGCAGTGTAATGCCCCGGTAATCCATGAAGAATTAGTTCGGGAGCTGCTGAGCCACTTGGACACTCACAAGTCCATGGGACCAGATGGGATCCATCCTAGGGTACTGAGAGAGCTGGCAGATGAGCTGGCCAAGCCACTCTCCATCATTTTCCTCCAGTCCTGGCTCAACTGCAACACTGTCATATATCCTTCCCAGCCTACCCTCCTGAATGTCTTTCCAAAGGCAGGTGACATTCAGTGGAATTGCTGCACCCTGGGGTTGCGCAGCTGGGCTGCAGGGCTGCCTGGCACACAGCACAGTGCAGCTGCTGCCTGGCACACAGCACAGTGCAGCTGCTGCCTGGAAGAGTCTCAGGCAGTGTTTTGCAATACGGCTTCCAGCATTTCAGAAGTTTATACTGCCACCCATTGCTGCTTCTGAGCACATGTTCCCTGAAAGCCCTGGAAAACTCCTGAGCGGATTTCATTTGCAATAGCACACCTCCCTTTCTGGTGTCGCAACTCTCTGACACAGCAAACATATATTTGGGAAGATTGGGCCCTGAAGTGGGTCTGTGCAGTCTAGAGTGGGAATGCTTTCTCAAAGGTAAAGTGTGATCTGACTGTGGAGTCACTGAATGTCTTTTCAGTGACTGCTTCTTTTCAGCCAACAAAAGTTTGGCCCCAGCTTTGTCCCTTTGCTACAGGGGTTTTGTTCCAGATGTTGTCAGCGTGTTGCAATAGCACAGAGTAGAAAATTCAGGTCTTCATAGCCTCTGAAGCTGAGCATCCACTGCCTGACAAGATTCTTTATACCATATGACTGGAAGCAACTGCAATGCAGGGCAGGTGCAGTGGGAGCTATGACTCCCATAAAATGAGGAAACTACATTTGGGACTGCGTTGGTACATCTGAACCATCAGTGTATGTTGCTGTAATAAAGGAATTTTTGCTTTCCTGTAGACAGAGCCTTCAGTAAAATATATCAAAACAATGTATCAGGGGTTGGTAAAGCACCCAGTTCAAGAATTCTCTCCAGTGGTGTTGACTTCACTCTTTTTTCAGAGGATTTCAGGTTCTCATATGGCTTTGCAAATATTTCCTTGCACCATGCTTGTGTTAGTCAAAGAACTATAATAATAATTTAATTTCCTCCCTTCAGCTTCATCTGCTATAACAACTATGCACACCAGCCTTGCATCCACATGCACAGACACAAACACATCCACACATCCACATGTGTGTGCAGGTGCCACATTCATTTTATGTAAGTGCATATCATTAATTTAATTCATTCTCAAATTTTCTATGCAGGTACCTGGTAAAATTATGTGACAGAACATTTTTAGGCAAAATAATTCATTTCTACAAATGGGATTTTATTTTTTTTTAATTAAAAAAAAATTAAAAACCAAACCAAACCTTTATTAGAATAAACCAAACCAGGTTGGAAGAGACCTTCAAGATCATCGTGTCCAACCCATCAACCAATCCAACCCACCCAAACAGCTAACCCATGGCACCAAGCACCCCATCAAGTCTCCTTCTGAACACCTTCAATGACGGCGACTCCACCACCTCCCCGGGCAACCCATTCCATAGCGCAATCACTCTTTCTGTATAGAACTTCTTCCTAACATCCAACCTGAACCTGCCCTGGCACAGCCTGAGACTGTGTCCTCTTGTTCTGGTACTGGCTGCCTGGGAGAAGAGACCATCATCAGCCTGTCTACAACCTCCCTTCAGGTAGTTGTAGAGAGTGATAAGGTCACCCCTGAGTCTCCTCTTCTCCAGGCTGAGCAACCCCAGCTCCCTCAGCCTCTCCTCATAGGGCTTGTGTTCCAAACCCCTCACCAACTTCGTTGCCCTTCTCTGGACTCGTTCCAGCAAGTCAACATCCTTCCTAAACTGAGGGGCCCAGAACTGGACACAGTACTCGAGGTGTGGCCTAACCAGTGCAGTATACAGGGGCAGAATGACCTCCCAGCTCCTGCTGGCCACACTGTTCTTGATGCAGGCCAGGATGCCATTGGCCCTCTTGGCTGCCTGGGCACACTGCAGGCTCATGTTCAGCCTACCATCAACCAGCACCCGCAGGTCCCTCTCTGCCTGGCTGCTCTCCAGCCACTCTGACCCCAGCCTGTAGCACTGCATGGGAGAATCATTTCGTCAGCACCACAGCACTCAGGCACTCCATAGTATGTCTGGAGTAAAGTTTGACTCTGCATGCGTAGAAATCAAAACAGAAGCCTATTAGTGCATGGGCAGCTCAAGTTGGCTGCATTTTGGGAACTTCAGGGCACAGTAATCAGCACAGGGAGACTAGGACTTTCCGCCTATTTGTTTCTCCTTGTATTGTAGAGGATGGGAAGGAACTAAGAATTTTTTCCTACTTGGAAGCCAAGGAGTCTCTTTGAGAAACTTTGTGCTTTTTCTGTCTGGTGCCCAGGATGAAAGAAACCAAGAAAGAAATCTGATTTGTACTGAGGAATCAGGAGAGTAGTCCTGGAGGGGAGGAGTAGAAGAGCCAGAGGGTAGGAAGGGAACAGACAGAAATACATGTGAAAGAACTGCTTCAGGTAGCCAAGGTGAGCTGCTGGGACAGACCAGGACCTTCCGTTCCCAACCCCAAACTAACTCCAGGGCTACTCAATGTTGAGCTATCCCTAGCCAATGCTACTGGTACTCAGCTGTGTCTCAGTACTCTTAAGAGAACAGCTCACACAGAGGCTAGCAAAAATGTTGGAAGAAGCTAATCCTTCCAACAGGATTTTAGCTGGTGGGTAAGGGGAATAGGAGATTTTAATCAGTCTATACTGAAAGCAACCTGCAGAGTGTTTACAGGGGAAAAAAAATAATTAAAATGCTGTCCCTCATTCACTAAAGAACAGTTTTAGTATAGCTTCTCCTTAGGCTAAAGGAGCTGGTGGAATACAGGATAAGCAAGCTCCCAGATGGAGAATGGAGGGTTTCTTGGCACTCTCCCTCTATTTTTCCACTGCCAGTGCCACCAAAATATGTAAGTGTGAGAAGTTACAAGTAACCACAGGGATTTATAATAGGGGCTTCCCTCATTGATGGGGGAAATACATGATGAAATTAACAAGATTCCTATGTGAACACAGAGGCACTTCAATAATTTTAATTACTGGCCAGAGGACACATTACAAGGTATAAGACAAACAAAATCTTCTTTTCCTATTCTTAGAACATGAATGAAGACTCTGTTGTGTTTATCCATGTAAAGAAAAGGCACAGGACAGCTCAAGATTAACTTTCATGTCTTACAAATGGTTATTTCAAAGCAGGATCTTTTACTGGAGTCTGATGTTAACTGGCAGACTGCAGCTACTTGGAGAGAGTCAAAACGGAGTAGACAGAGTGTCAGCTGTTTGAGAGAAGAGAGGACAAAGGACATTCCTCACCATCTGTAGACATTACCTTCCATAGAATCTTGACATCAGTTTCCTTCTAGATATAGGTTTCTCTCTTTAACCATATTGGATTAATATAGTTTCACTGCTATTAATATTATTACTGCTTTCTTTGGATATATACTGTCTGCACCAGAAAGGGAGAAGAAATCCATTTCAGAATGAATTGTCCAATCCATTACTAATTTCTCCCTAAAATAGCCCAATTTTGCAAATCATTTCAGCACCATTGCATCAGGAATAGTCTGATGGAATGAAAAGAATGATGAAAAGGAAAACCAAATTTAAATAAGTATTCACATGTAAAGTGGCTAGAAATGTAAGTTCAGCTATAATTAGGTTTTAAAAAAATCTTCCTTGATATTTTTGATGAACTACTTATAGTCCACACGCAATCTTTAGAAGACAAATTTAAAGGAGGTAATTTTAGAGTCATGCAAGTTACATTAAACCTCAGAAAACGCCTTACAGATGAGGATAAAAATAATGTACTGTTTAGTTTATTAAAAAAACCCTCACTCAACCCACCCTCCCCCAAACTTAAAAAAATGGTATGTCATCTGATTACAATATACCAGTATTTTCCTAGGGAGGAAATACTGAGATTTAATAGACTTCTTAGTCTAGCAAGGCAAAATACAACAGGCAACAAAAAAAGATAAGCTAGACTTCTTCAAACTGCAAGGCATGCATTTTATGACCAAGATTAGCCACTGGAACAAGCTGCTAATGAAAGCAGCAAGTTCTTAATGTCTTTTGCCCTTCAAAAGCAAAATTACTGGCTTTCTGAAAACAAGCATTAGTCAAACTCAACAGATGAAGCCTGATAAAGGAATGACTGTGTGAATGCTAATGGCTTGTGATGTACAGGAGGTTAGGCTACATCATAGTATCATAGTATCATTCAGGGTTGGAAGGGACCACAAGGATCATCTAGTTCCAACCCCCCTGCCATGGGCAGGGACACCCCACACTAGATCAGGCTGGACAGAGCCTCATCCAGCCTGCTCTTAAACACCCCCAGGGACGGGGCCTCGACCACCTCCCTGGACAACCCATTCCAGGGTTTCACCACTCTCATGGTGAAGAACCTCCTCCTCACATCCAGCCTGAATCTCCCCACCTCCAGCTTCATTCCATTCCCCCTAGTCCTATCACTACCTGATATCCTGAGAAGTCCTTCCCCAGCCTTCCTGTAGGCCCCCATCAGATACTGGAAGGCGACAATTAGGTCACCTCGGAGCCTTCTCTTCTGCAGACTGTACAGCCCCAACTCCTTCAGTCTGTCCTCATAGGAGAGGTGCTCCAGCCCTCTGATCATCCTCGTGGCCCTTCTCTGGACACGTTCCAGCACCTCCACATCCCTCTTGTAATAGGGGCTCCAGAACTGGACACAGTACTCCAGGTGGGGTCTCACCAGGGCTGAGTAGAGGGGGAGGATCACCTCCCTCGACCTGCTAGCCACACTTCTCCTGATGCAGCCCAGGATCTGATTGGCTTTGCAGGCTGCAAGTGCACACTGAGAGCTCATGTTGAGCTTTTTGTCCACCAGCACCCCCAAGTCTCTCTCCTCAGGGCTATCCTCCAGCCAGTCACTGCCTAGCCTGTATTTGTGCCTGGGATTGCCTCGACCCAGATGCAGGACCCTGCACTTGCTCTTATTGAACTTCATGAGGTTGGCCTGTGCCCACCTCTCCAGCCTGTCAAGGTCCCTCTGGATGGCCTCCCTTCCCTCCAGCATGTCTGCTGCACCACACAGCTTGGTGTCATCAGCAAACTTGCTGAGGGTGCACTCAATGCCACTGTCCATGTCCCCCACAAAGATGTTGAATAAGATAGGTCCCAGGACTGATCCCTGAGGGACTCCACTTGTCACTGGCCTCCACTGGGACATGGAGCCATTGACAGCCACTCTTTGGGTGCGGCCATCAAGCCAGTTCCTTATCCATCTAGTGGTCCACCAATCAAACCCATGTGTCACCAGTTTGGAGACCAGGATGTGGTGCGGAACAGTGTCGAAGGCTTTGCTCAGGTCCAGGTAAACGACATCAGTTGCTCGCCCCTCATCTATTAATTTTGTCACCTGCTCATAGAAGGCCACCAGGTTGGTCAGGCAGGATTTGCCCTTGGCAAAGCCATGCTGACTGTTCCCAATCACCTCTTCACTATTCTTTTGAGCGAGTAGTGACTCCAGGAGGATCTGTTCCATGATCTTTCCAGGCACAGAGGTGAGACACCCAGCTGAACCAACTGATTGAGTATTCAATATCACACTGATATCATGCCCACTATATAAGGGGAAGGCTAAGCTGTGGGAGTTTTGAGCAGGTGGTGGATGGGCTAGGTTGTGGTCAGTGCTGTGTTTTGTATCATTTGCTGTAAGTATTATTTCATTGCTAGTACTCTCTCTGATTGTTGTTATTCTTTTGTGCTCTTCTCTTAAGCTCTCTTTATCTCAACCCACAGGGCTTTGCCTTTTTCTCCCATTTTTCTTTCCTATCTCACTGGGCAGTGTGACTGGGGCTTGGCTGCTGACTGGGCCTGAAGAATGATACATCACAGAATTGTTTTGGTTGGAAAGCACCTTTAAGATTGAGTCCAACTATTATCTAACTCTACCATGTAACTCAGCACCACATCTCTGCATCTTTTAAACACTTCCCAGGGATGGGAATTCAACCACCTCCCTGGAGAGCCTGTTCCAATGTTTGGGAACCCTCTCAGTGAAGAAATTTCTCTTAATATTCAACCTCGGTCTCTTCTGGTACAACTTGAGACTCTTTCCTCTTGCCCTATCACTTCTTTTTAGGGAGAAGAGACTGAGTCTTAGGTCTCCTCAATTAGCTGTAGAGAGTGAAATCTCCCCTCAGCCTTCTGTTCTCCAGAAATATAGTCTTCTGAAATATATTCCTTAGGTACTGTAACAAACAGAAATTCAGGAGCATCTAGAAACTTTGCATCCATATTTGACAAAGTTCTCTCTATATATGTATATTTGCAAAGCAAGCTCCCACTGCATCTTCCATTCCTGAACAACCTCTAGCATTGAGTTTAAATGAGAAAGTAGATTTGTTAATAATGTTCTTGAAAAGTATTGAAGTGATGCAAAGAAATGTTGTCACTGCTACTGTTTACTCTGGGGAGCCATTCTGCAGGCTGTGTCCCTTTTCAATAGGTTCGTTCTAGACATGCCTGTGCCCTGCTTCATCTCCTATCTCAGACCGGCAATCTTAAAAGTCCTTTGGCCTTACAGCTTCTGGAAAAAGGTATGTCAATAGCTTGCAACAGTTCCCTGGCTGCTCAGGAGGAGGCTGTAAAGACACATGCAGCCACAGGGTGGAGGAAGAACCGTGTAACTGAAACTGCTGTGCTCAATCCCCAGGAACGTCGCCTTCAAGAGTTGGGTGCTGCCCCACCCTTGTTTCATTAGTGGAGCCTTTAGAAGCGTTGTGAGATGCATCCACGTATTAGTTCAGTCTGTGAATGTGAGTTGGGCCTTAATGTCTGAAAGAATTGCCTTTATTTGTGGCTAGTGTAGTAGATTTTGTGAGTAATCTCCTACTTCAATTAAAGTAAGTAAACAGAACTGTGGAAAAAACAAGTGTTAACTGGAGCTTCTTCCCTCCCAGTGGAGCCTGACTTTCAAAGCTTCTGACAACAGCACACTTATTCTGTGTTAGTAATCCTCCTTGGACTGCTTCTGAGGCACATGTGAATGTATGGGGCTGATAACCCAGAAAGAAACCACATAGGCTCCTCATATGTCTGGCTCTCTTTTGGTAGGAACATGTGGGTCCCTGGCTGTGTTTTGAAAGCCTCACCAGAGCTGTCTTGTGAAGCTGACCTCCACTGACTGCAACAGTATCTTCTTTTACTGCTGAGTCCCTGATTCCAGCAGTCAAGCCATCAGGAGAGGTATGGTCCTAGAAGATAGTAACTGAGGCTCTGATATCTTTTAGATGCCAGACAGATCAGCTGATGAGAAACATTCTCGAGAGAAGACACTTTCTCTCTATTGACTATAGGGAAACTGGGGAGATGCAATCCATCTGGCAATGACCAGCTGTCTAAAGGCAAAGCTAACCTCTGAAGGTTTGTGACCTTTTTCTCCAACTGATACTTTGTAAAGAAAGTATATTTTCAAGCTTTATTCTATTTTATAAATAGGTTGCCTGAAGTTTGCATTCAAATGGGAGAAATCACAAGCACGTGTATTTTTTCACACATGCTAGCTTGGAAAGCTGCAACTTGCAGAGGGACCTGGGGGCATCGGTTGATAGTCAACTGAGTATGAGTCATCAGTGTGCCCAGGTGGCAAAGAAAGGCAGTGGCATCTGGCTTGTGTTAGAAACACTGTGGCCAGTAGGAACAGGGAGATGATTGTCCTCTTGTACACAGCACTGGTGAGGCCCCGCCTCAAGTGTGTTCACTTCTGGGCCCCTCACAACAAGAAGGACATTGAGGTGCTGGAGCATCTCCAGAGAGGGGCAATGAGGCTCATGATGGGCCTGGAATGCATGACCTACAAGAGGCATTTGAGGGAGCTGGAGTTGTTCAGTCTGGAGAAAGTTGTAGAGAGTGATGAGGTCTCCTCTCATCCACCTGAAGGGTGGTTGGAGTCAGGAGGGGGCCAGCCTCTTCACCTTGATGACAAGTGACAGGACTAGATGGAGTGTTTGCAAGCTGCACCAGGGGAGGTTTAGGCTGGATTTTAGGAAATACTTCTTCACTGAAAGGGGTATCAAACATTGGAATGGTCTGCCCAGTGCAGTGGTATAGACAATGGAGATGGGAGTCAATGCAGCTGGCCAATATGATCGAGTATTGTTCCTTTATTGTTCCAGTATTGCAGGCCTATGGTGCGAGTATAGCACAGTAAAGTAAAGCATAGAAGAAGGGAAAGGAAAGGCAGAAGTGCGTAGCAAGGGAACTTCTACAACTTATATAAACTCGGAGTGCCTTGTTGGCATGGCTTCATTGGTTCCCTATGAGTAACCATGCATCGCACTATTATAGATTATTGGTCCAACTACTAATGACACGTGAGGTTTGTTGATGCAGGTGCATGTCCTGTTGTCCCAAGATAACTTTCTGTGTTTATAGCTACCAGTGTCCTGTTTTAGTTACATGCTGCAGGCACAGCACTGTTTTGCTGAACTGATAGCTAGCTCTGCACTTATGCTGAGCATGGCCTACCACCATGTCAGGCTCTAGGCCTGCACTGCCAGATTGCTCACACTGCTCGTCGCTGGCATTGCCACAAATCCCCCTTTTTGTTTTTGTGAGCAATCTGGTCATGGGAGTTGTTCTCATCCCATACAAGACACTACTTGCAAACACAGAAGCAAGCAAGGTAAAGCTAGGCTGTATAGCAGAAGCAAGAGTTCTGTAGCGCAGCATGTCTAACAGACTGGTGTAACCCATACAAGGCACGAAGCTTAAGTTGAACTAGTTACAATGCTCTACAGAGCTGGCATAATGCATGGTCAAAGATAACAGACATTGTAAAGAAGGACTTAGATCTTAATAGTTCCGATCTTTACATTTCACTCCTCTTATTGACAGAGAAGACTTGATTATGCCTGAACACAGTGCACACAGAGATTGAGGCACAAATGCAATCCTTAGCACTGTCTTTTACAATCTGCTTTAGGATTATGTTGCATCTTTATTTTCTCTAGGATGGTCAAAAATCATGAATTGTTTAATGGCAGCAAGATTTCTTTAATCTGTAAAGGTAGATCTGGCCAGGCTCTAGCTTCACAGACAGAAAACTTGCAGGCAAGCAGCAAGAGCAAAAGAGCTCCATTGCTTTGCCCAATATAAAATTACACATGATAATCTGGTTTTGCTCATCCTAGTAATTCTAATCTCTTAATGTTCACACAACAATTAAGCAGTCACGACACTCAGTTATAAGTTAGATGCTTTCTGTTGACATCTTGGATTATCGTGACAGTCGCTGAGGTCAGTGCTAGGCAGGTTTGCTGATTGTCATTTTCATGACAGTTGTGCCGTGTTCATGTGTCTTGTGATGAGAGGGTTACAGCATTTTGCGAAGTTGATGTTTCTAGGGTTACAGCATTTCTAGGGTTGCTATGAGCTAATTTTCTTTGCTGTGGGGGTATTCTCTCTTCCCCCCCCCCCCCTTTTTTTTTTTTCATAGTTTCATTCAGGGTTGGAAGGGACCACAAGGATCATCTAGTTCCAACCCCCCTGCCATGGGCAGGGACACCCCACACTAGATCAGGCTGGACAGAGCCTCATCCAGCCTGCTCTTAAACACCCCCAGGGACGGGGCCTCGACCACCTCCCTGGACAACCCATTCCAGGGTTTCACCACTCTCATGGTGAAGAACCTCCTCCTCACATCCAGCCTGAATCTCCCCACCTCCAGCTTCATTCCATTCCCCCTAGTCCTATCACTACCTGAGATCCTGAGAAGTCCTTCCCCAGCCTTCCTGTAGGCCCCCTTCAGATACTGGAAGGCGACAATTAGGTCACCTCGGAGCCTTCTCTTCTGCAGACTGTACAGCCCCAACTCCTTCAGTCTGTCCTCATAGGAGAGGTGCTCCAGCCCTCTGATCATCCTCGTGGCCCTTCTCTGGACACGTTCCAGCACCTCCACATCCCTCTTGTAATAGGGGCTCCAGAACTGGACACAGTACTCCAGGTGGGGTCTCACCAGGGCTGAGTAGAGGGGGAGGATCACCTCCCTCGACCTGCTAGCCACACTTCTCCTGATGCAGCCCAGGATCTGATTGGCTTTGTGGGCTGCAAGTGCACACTGAGAGCTCATGTTGAGCTTCTTGTCCACCAGCACCCCCAAGTCTCTCTCCTCAGGGCTATCCTCCAGCCAGTCACTGCCTAGCCTGTATTTGTGCCTGGGATTGCCTCGACCCAGATGCAGGACCCTGCACTTGCTCTTATTGAACTTCATGAGGTTGGCCTGTGCCCACCTCTCCAGCCTGTCAAGGTCCCTCTGGATGGCCTCCCTTCCCTCCAGCATGTCTGCTGCACCACACAGCTTGGTGTCATCAGCAAACTTGCTGAGGGTGCACTCAATGCCACTGTCCATGTCCCCCACAAAGATGTTGAATAAGATAGGTCCCAGGACTGATCCCTGAGGGACTCCACTTGTCACTGGCCTCCACTGGGACATGGAGCCATTGACAGCCACTCTTTGGGTGCGGCCATCAAGCCAGTTCCTTATCCATCTAGTGGTCCACCAATCAAACCCATGTGTCACCAGTTTGGAGACCAGGATGTGGTGCGGGACAGTGTCGAAGGCTTTGCTCAGGTCCAGGTAAACGACATCAGTTGCTCGCCCCTCATCTATTAATTTTGTCACCTGCTCATAGAAGGCCACCAGGTTGGTCAGGCAGGATTTGCCCTTGGCAAAGCCATGCTGACTGTTCCCAATCACCTCTTCACTATTCTTTTGAGCGAGTAGTGACTCCAGGAGGATCTGTTCCATGATCTTTCCAGGCACAGAGGTGAGACTGACTGGCCTGTAGTTCCCTGGTTCCTCCTTCTTGCCCTTTTTGAAGATGGGGGCAATGTTTCCCCTTTTCCAGTCTGTGGGGACTTCACCAGACTGCCAGGACTTTTGAAATATAATAGAGAGGGGTTTAGCAACCTCATCTGCCAGTTCTCTCAGTACCCGTGGGTGTAACCCGTCGGGTCCCATGGACTTGAACACTTTCAGGTTCTTCAGATGATCACGAACCTGATCTGCACTTACAATGGGCAGTTCTTCCTCCCTGTCCCTGGCTTTGACTTCCATAACATTATTATTATTATTATTATTATTATTATTATTATTATTATTATTATTATTATTATTATTATTGTTTAATAATCTCTAATAAGCAAAATATAAAGATGAAACTTTATCCCCTAGGATGTCTACATTCAGAGGCACACTTAGTTAACAAGAGAGAAGACAAAGTTATCAGGCAACCATAATATTCAGTCCTAATTTGCATGGTGCTGTAGTGAAGGATGCTTATGATCAGGATTGTGCCCCAGACATTTGGGTAGGATATATTTCTGTATGTGTTAACCCTCCTTTGTCCCCCCTCCTTCCTGGAGGCAGCAGGGGGAATCCTGGCGCCACTGAGTCCAGGTAAACAGCCTACCTGGGCGTGGTCTCACCCCTGCAGTACTAGAGGCAGGCTATATATTTGTTTCCCCGAGTATAGCATATACTCAGGCCATATTTGGTAGCTGGTAGTTCATTGGTTAATGTTTGCGTTGGCAACAGATGCTTATTGGGCCAGTATTCACTGGGGCAAATGGTAAATAGGGGTCGTTTGGCAAATGAGCCCCCCCACCTCGGTGTTGGAGCCTGTGTGTGCGTGCGTGTCAGCCAGTGCTTCGGGAGGCCTCGTGGTCCTTTTGCCACTGTCGCCCAGCTGTGTGCGGTGCCGTGGACAGCACTCCGTGGGATCAACCGCTGCGTGATCCATCGTAGGAGAAAACCTGGTAGACCGTGTGAACCAGCGTTGCTGACCTGCCACTACCCCCCCCCCATCTGAACGAGGAATTTTGCATCCTGGGAGAGAACAGCAGAGCCACGCGGTGCGGCCACGCGGCCAGCGCCATTTCCTGCCTCCTTATTACGGCACATCCGTGCCACGTTGTCTGGATTATAAATATTACTGAGGAAAGACTCCACGAAGTTCTCAGCTTGTGAGTAAGCCAAGCCCTTTGTAGAGCTTCGGTTAGGATAGCGTTTATATTGCTCCGGGTGGAGGGTTGCCGGTCACTGATCAACCCCTCCCCTGCCACTCTCTGACCCAGTTTAGATTCTAAGTTCTGTGAATCATTTTGGTTTAAATGCCCATACATAACATTCTGTAAAGATAGTTCCACTAACCGAATATTGATACCTGTGAAGGGCGATTGTAAATACCCCGTTACAGAGTTTGTATATATATAAATAAACTTATTATTTTCGTTGATGGATCTGCCGTGCATTTCTGAGGGCATATCCACGACAGGTGCTGGGGTACATTCTTCTAAATGATGTTTTTTGATCCCAGATTATCATAACAGTCATTGTGATCGATGTTCGACTGCATGGGAAGTGCTGTGTCCTCATAGTCTAGATTCTTCTGCCGTTGTTTATTGTGATGATTGCAGTTAGCAGAAAAGAAGGCTAGAGGTGACCTGATGGTGGCCATCCAGTATCTGAAGAGAGCCTACAAGAATGCTGGGGAGGGATGTCCTAGCATGTCAGGAAATGACAGGACTAGGGAGAATGGAACAAAGCTGGGGTGGGGAAGATTCAGGCTGGATGTGAGGAAGAAATTCTTCACCGTGAAAGTGGTGAAGCCCTGGAATGGGTTGCCCAGGGAGGCGGCCGAGGCCCCATGCCTGGAGATATTCGAGACCAGGCTGGACGAGGCTCTAGCCTGCCTGATCCAGTGTGAGGAGTCCCTGCCCATGGCAGTGGTTGGAACTAAATGATCCTTGTGGTCCTTTCCAACCCTGACTCATTCCACGAGTCTATGATTCCACATATTTAACTAATTTTGACTGTTGGGGTTTTTTTTGTTTATAATGTAAGCTATTTTTAAATTTGTAATTAATTTTTGTTTCATTTCTTTAATATTTTGAAGTCTACTAAATATTTCATTTTTGTTTGACTTCATTATATATAATTTTTCTAAGTTTAATTTATTTTATTTGTTTGCAATTGTTTTTGTTTAATTTTATATTTTTTTAATTTCTTTTTTTTGTAAATTATTTTTATTTTTTTGTTTTAATTCTGAGTAGTTTCGTATTTTATTTTGAATGTATCTCTTTTTATTTTTTGTTTCTTTTTGTTATTTTATTTCATTTTTAGTTATTTTAGATTCTGAATTTATTATTTTTATGTTTAACATTTTTACTTTTAATCTAGTTCTTTGTTTAATCTTCAATTCATTTTAATTTTTGTTTTAAAATTATTTTTATATTGTTTTAATGGGTTTTTTCTTCATTGCATTTTTTTATCTGCACTTTTTAATTATTTTTTAACTTTTTTGTTTTGTTAATTTTAATCTAATTTTTATTTTTTTATTTTTTGTTAGTTTCTATTTTAATTTTTCTTTACATTTTTATTATTATTAACTTTTTGTCATTTTTATAAATTTATTTCTTTTTTGCCTTATTTATTATAATTTTTATTTTGTTGTTGTAATTTTTTAATCTGTATTATAATTTCTTATTCTAATCAATTTTTTATTTTCAATTTCTTTTACTTTTTTATAATTTCTATTTTTTCTTTTTATCTAGTGTTTAATCTTTTATTTCTTGATCTTATATTCTTTATTGTATTTTTATGTTGCATGTTTTTTATTTCATCTTTTCTATTTCAATTTTTATTTTTGTTCTTCTATTGTATTTTTTACCTTATTTTCTATTCATTCTTTATTATAATTTTTCATTTTAATTTTCTTTTTTCTTTGCATATTTTTTTGTTTGTTTTAATCTAGTAGTCTTGATAATCCTTATTGTTATTTTTTGCTAACATTTCTTATATTATTTTGTTAATAGATAATCTGTGTTAGTAATCCTTATGATTTTTCAGTGTGTCATATTTTGTTTTTAATATTTTGTTTTTATTGTTGCTCTTCTTTTTTACTATTCTGTTATTTAATACTCTGTTTTGTATCCAGAGTTTTTGTGCTTTTGTTATATATTTCTATGTTTACATTTTTCTTTGCACTTGTTACCTTTTTGTTTACTATTTTTTGTATTTTTTCTTGTCTATGTCTAAGAAGGAAATATAAAGACATTACCTTAGCTAAGGAATACTTTTTAAAATGAATACCTATTTACCACAAATCTTAACTATATTACATGGAGCTCCTTTGAAATGGCGAGGCACGCAACTAAGAAGGTTCGAACCAAAAGAAAATCTTACAATGTGAACTCATTACTAAGCACTTACACCTTACTACAATTACTATGTACTAGGTATCTGTAAATACCAAATGCTTACCAGGAAAACTTAGCAAAACTCTAAATAACAAATCTCTTAAGGACATTACAATCAGAAATGAAGAAATTAGCACTGTAACTTTAAATCAGAGCAGAGCTTTGGTTGGCAAGAGTCCTACCAGAAAATCCTCCCTTTTCTGGGGGTGGGGGTAGGGGTGGGTGGCTAGCAAGGTGTGACCTAGTTGCTATTGTTTCTGTGTTGGGGTCTTAACGACTTGCAGCCTATCATGTCTGAATGACCATTGTTCCACCCATACTGGATTATGTGTTTTCCATTTTAATTTGAGGGTTGGTTGCTGACTAGGAGCCACTACAAAGAAGGAACGGTAACAAGTTTTGCTCCTAGCTGACTTAAGGCATATCAGCCCAATAGAGCAGCTGGAAGGGTTAACACGTACGGTCTTACAGTGATTGATTTGCCGTAGTTAAAAGCTAATTGCACTGGCTCTTTGCTAACCCAGGTTGTTTGGATACCTTTTAAACACATGACTTCAAAATTTGCCATGAGCAATGACTAGTGACCATTCCATTTATGACTAGGTATAATGATGACATCGTCTCCAGTATCCATAATAATTGAAAATGGTATAATTTGTCCACAAGGGTGTCTGACAGATAAAATCTGTTCCAGTTTTCCCTTTTGGATTTCTAGGGCTAATAAGGTATTAGGCATATCGGTGGAACCCGAGCCTTCTTGCCCTTGGATCCTGTTAGAAGTTTTAGGCACTCGGGACTCAGATGGTGTTAGCTGAGCAATTTCAGTCCCAACAAGAGTGCTAACAGGAGAGGCAATGGTATAGAGCATAATTTTCATAGCCCAGTCATAATCAGAATGTATTGAACCAGGAATTATAAGGATGCCTTGTCTAGAGGTAGACAATCTGCCAATTAACAGAGCACAGGGTCTGTGACCCAAAGGATCATGCCAGTTAAACTCGACAACGCTTTGTGGATTCAAAAGTGATATGCGGCTGTTGTCAGGTCCACTATGTGCTGCCAGAAGGGGGGGGGAAGGGGGGCGCACGGTCCAATCACCCTGGTTTGGTGCGTCACGGGGTGTACTTGCACTGCGGGAGCAGCTTTTGCGATGATCTTGAGTAAAATGATTAGGTCTGTGACACTTTAGTTTCTTCATTAGCATTGTCAAATGCCAAAATATCCAGCATTTTTTTCTTCATATCGTGAGTCAGGTCTGAATTAGTATTGAATGCCGTATGTAAGGGATGGTATTGACAAAGGAACCAAGTGTCCCTGTTAGACCCTGCTGAGTAGTGAAAAACACAGGATCAGAGTTATTGTCCTGGATTCTGGGCCACTCTTTGATCACTAAATCCTGACTTAATTGCAAAGCCTTATCGGGAAGCTGCAATTGCTGGTAAGATCTAATAAAGATCTCGCCTGTCGAGGGTTGAGGGGAAGGCCCCCCCCCCCCCCCCCCGGATTAGCAAAGGGATTGTGTGCTGTATTTACAAAGCAGTTTAGGGAATGCAGGGAAATATATACAGAATTTACAGTATTTACAATATATACAGAAATATACAACAAAGTAACACAGAAATGAGATTTCCCTCCTCTGCTGAGGAGGGTTCCCCACCCCCTGTACCCCCTTCTCTCTCCCTTTTCCCCAGAGAGGGTTAGAAAGAGAGAGGAAAAAGGAGCAGTTGTTAATTGGAAAGCAGTTAGTACAGGCTTTGCAGTTTATCAGTTTCAAGGTCAGTCTGGCCGAAAGCCCAGAAAGCTGCAAGATGCCGCAAGGAAGAAAAGAAGTGCAGGACTGCCCAGAATACTCTGCTGTACTCTCAAGTTCAAAGGTGCTTTCTACCAATCTACCAATGAAATTAGTTTAGATCTGTCTTTCGTTTATAAACATTCAGCCACAATGTCCCCTTTCTTAAAGGGACAGCCTCAAACGGTCACATCGCCCCAACGAGATGGCTAATGGTGACACCTCCTAGAGTCTGCTGGCTGCCGGGGCGTGGCTTCTGAGGCATTTGCAAGTGAATTGTCACTTAATTGAGAAGTTGCAAGGTCTAAGGCAGTGTAACTTTCAAGTCTCTGCTTGCTGACAGGGGCTGAAACTCCGACAACACTGTTTTAGGATGTAAGTTTTCTGTTGAAATCAGAATATCATCCATAGACTTATAGATGTGAAAGCCACAATGAGTCTAAGTGGGAAGAGAGTGCCTTGAGGATTCAAGCATGCCTTCAGGCTACCCATTGATATCGGTGGGTGGAGTCTGCCTTAACCGATGACTCAGTAGATGCAGACTTTGTTGAGTCCTCTGGGTGTGAGCAAATTGTAAAGAAAATGATCCTTCAAACGAATAATAATCAGGTCCCAATTTGTGGGGACTGGGAGTTGGGAGGCCAGGTTGTAAGGCACCCATCTCCTCCATGATCGCTCTCAGACCACGTAATAAACAGCATTTGCTGACATACGTGTGTCAAAAGGGATTAACAAATGTGCTGGAGACAACTGATTGCAGCAGTTGTGTATCCTGACTGTAGCCCATAGGTAGCTATGACTTGTCTAGCTTCCTTTAACATTAGTCAGTTCAGAGATTAGTCATTGTTAACCTTCCCCATCTGTGACTACATTTCCCACAGTACCTTTCCACCAGCGCAGCGGGACAGTTCCCTGTCCCTCCCACCTCCCGATCGCCCCATCGGGACTCAATTGAAATCTCCGTCGGAGTGCTATACTCTGCTGATAATGTGTGGAATGTAGGAGGCAGGGGGGGGTGTAGCACAGCTGAAACCGCCAGGGGGAAGGGGCCGCTAGGGCCGTTCCTGCCACTGCCGTGGGGGTGGCTGCTGCCGGGGCCGCTGCCAGTGTCAGTGCTGGTATCGGTGGTGCGTCGGTCGATGCCGCCTTGATCAGAGCAGCCGGTACTCGTGGGGGCCATGGGGGGTCGTGGGAGGCGTCGCCAGGAGAGCTGCCGGGCTGAGGGCTGCCAGGGTGAGTGCTGCTGGGGTGGTGGGGGCCACCATTGGGGTGGCTGGGGCTTGCGGCGGGGGTGCTGCCATCGCGAGCTTCCAAGCGCTCCATTTTTTTTTCTCTAAGAGGAGTTACAGGGCAGTTGCCACTGTCCGGCCTCTCGTCTTCCAAGTCCAAGCCGTCACTGGCGGTATCAGGGGAAGGTGTTGATGAGGGGCATCCAAAACGCCGAGCCACAGGTTTCGCCGCTTTTTTTTCTTTTTTTTTTTTAATGGGTTTCTCTGCTGGGTGCGGACGGCTGTGGTGGTGTCTTAATAAATACCGTGTGCTCGCCAAGATGGAGGAGGTGGCGTCTTCTTTGTCTAATTCTTAATGCATAGCGACCTCCATTTTGATTTCGCGTGCCTTATCAGTTCGATCTGGATTCGCTTGTGCCGCTATTGACGTGGCAGGAGCAGATTTTTCCGCGCAAAAGGACGGTAATAAAGAGCTGCAATTTGTGTAGAAGGAGTAGCGGGCAATTGAAATTGAGGAGGATGCTGACGGAGTGGCACATGATGTGCAGGGAGGGAGGAGGGGGGTGCAGGGCGGGGGGTGCCTTCTGAGTCTCCCTTTCTCGTCTCGGTTAGAACTAAACGCCGCAGCAGCTGAATTGGGAGTAGACTGCTCTGCTTTTTTTGACTGCAATGTATGTGATGGTCCGTCACACGGTGCTATAGCGAAAAGCTGCTTTTTTAAGCATTTTGCACCTCATCCCACAGCTGGGCTGCAATTTCGTCCCATGCTTCGGAAGTAAAAGCTTAGTTGCCATGGGGATGACTCTGGGCTCAGGAGAGTAGCCCTTTTAAGATCCCAGTATTGCCAGTAATACCTCTCACAGAGAGGATAGGTGGAGGGTGTTTAGCACAGCCTCTTCTGTGGTGGCGTGCTTCCCCTTGCCCGTGCCTGGTCGCTCACCGGGCCAGGGTGAAATTCACTTCCTTTTTGAGCGCGCGCTGCTAATTTTTCCAGCACCAGGGCAGTGCTATTCGACCGGCTTTCCGTATCGCTCGGACGTACCTCTTTGTGCTGAGTCGATCAGTATTGTAGTCCGAGGATCCCTTGTCCACGAGTTCAGGTGTATTCGGGCACCAGATAACGTCGACGGAGTTTGGAATCAATACGGCTGACCAATGTGATTGAGTATTGTTCCTTTATTGTTCCAGTGTTGCAGGCCGATGGTGCAGGCCTAGGGTGCAGGCCTGTAGTGCAGGTATAGCACAGTAAAGTAAAGCATAGAAGAAGAAGAGACAGGAAAGGCAGAAGTGTGTAGCAAGGCAACTGCTACAACTTATATAAACTTGGAGTGCCCTGTTGGCATAGCTCCATTGGTTCCCTCTGAGTGACCACACATTGCACTATTACAGATTATCGGTCCAACTACTAATGACACGCAAGTTTTGTTGATGCAGGTGCATATCCTGTTGTCCCAAGATAACTGTCCATGTTTATAGCTACCAGTGTCTTGTTTTAGTTACATGCTGCAGGCACAGCACTGTTTTGCTACACTGCTAGCTGACTGCATTTATGCTGAGCATGGCCTACCACCATGTCAGGCTGTAGGCCTGCACTGCCAGATTGCTCACACTACTCGTCACTGGCATTGCCACACTTGGTAATTCTGAATTTACCAGAAAAAAACAACCAAAGGAAAACAAAGAAAATCAGATTTTCTGACCTACTTCTTGTGGTGGAAAGTGCAGGAATGAAACTGGTCATTTCTGTCTGATTGAATCTTTGAATTAAAAAAAAAAAAAAAAAAGGAAGAAATAATGTAGAAGAACTGGAGAGTCTTTGTTCAGTTCCTTTTAAGATTATCCCTCATTTCTCTTTTCTTTATGAACATGTAATGAAAATGCTGCAGGTATACAACTACTGTTGAGTAGTGCCACGCATTCCAGTCTTACTGAAAAATCTCTCTTGGGTGTAGAAACAGTTTAAGATGTTTACCATACCCATGGTGGCCCTGTGACATCTGGCCATTCCCTGTCCAGTAAGTAATCCTCACTAAGTACAGGCTTTGGGCAATTATTTCTTCAGGATTTCCTCTCTTCTCATTTTTTTGCTTCCATTCTAGGCAAGATATCCTACCCCCTTTTCTTCTAATCCTGATTTATTTCTATTTTGATACAATACACTTTCAAGATCTCTCCAGACTGATCCAACCATTTCTCCCAACAGTTTATCTAACTCTTAACTTCTCTCTACCATTAGCCCTGTAATTAATCTGCAATGCATAAGATTGCTTCACCTCTTCTTTTTCTCCTTCAGGTCACACTTCACTCTGAAGCCTTCTCATTCAATTTTTCAAACTTCTCTTTATTTTCTATGCACCATAAACACATCTTTTGAACCATTGATTAAATATATATAATCATATAATTCTTCTTCGTTCTTCTCCCTAACTCTTAGAGCCCTGGCCAGTCAATGCCTCTTCAAGCTTCTCCCCAAGGATATTTTCCTCCTAGTGCCCATCATTTCTGGTGACACCATAACCTCTTCTTTCACCCCACAGGAATAATAAAGAAGAATAATACTGACTGTATCCATCCAGTCCTTGGTGCAAGTTCCTTGGTTGCTTCTGGCTGGCTTCAGGTAACTAGCATGAAGTGATGATACAAGCTTGGCTTTGCAGCTGAACCTTTTATGCCTCCCTCACCAACCTACATGTCTTAACAATGTTTGCTGGTACAAGTTATTCTGCCTTAGTAGTTAGGCTCTTGCCTCATAGCT
The DNA here is from genome assembly GCF_026170545.1 of Melanerpes formicivorus. NCBI lineage: Eukaryota > Metazoa > Chordata > Aves > Piciformes > Picidae > Melanerpes > Melanerpes formicivorus. The sequence continues at coordinate 2,710,577 of NW_027142409.1, forward strand.
GTAGTCATGAAGGTTAGTCTAACTGGTGTTTCAGGTTCACCCAGAATCTCTAGTCCTTTCACATTTCTCACAAAGTACCTCCAGTGCCTCTTCAGGAATTAAAGGAAAATCTCAATGGAATATATGCTTATCATTTTGAGTTTTAGCTCCAAGTAATATCACCTGAGTAGAAACCAGGGAATTTACCAGCAGGCAAAGTGATGTTCGTTTAGTTAGAGCAGTCAGTGAGTTGCTTATCAGTGGGTGTAGCAAGGGTTTGATCCTAACTTACCACCTCAGACCATCTTTCAGCTGTATCTGCAGACAGCCACAGACAGTTCCTGTGAAAAATCACCTGAGATGAAGTCAAGGACCTTAAAATTTCTGTTTGGCAATGATGGGCAGAAACCAGGAACATGTCCATGGACTCAGTAATCTAGTAAGTTTACATTTGGGGATTTCAGTAAAATGACAGCAAATCATATTGATAAGGTTCTCAACAGCTTAAATGACTTCTTAGAATAAGCTGTCCATAGCCAATAAAGAGAATGAAAGGTGACAAGCTATTTTGCTGTTTTCAGCTTAATCCAAGTGAAGAAATTCAGGTATTTCACAAGTTGCAGCATTGTGCAACAATGACAACACTATAAAGTAACAATTAGTATTGAAACTGGAGAAAAAATAAGAAAAATTATTTTTGTTAAAACATTTTGCTAGGGATAGTTGAGAGAAAGGTAGGATAAGTTTAAAACAGGAGCTGTGAGGGAGCTTTCTTCATGACAGGTTATTCTAGCCTTGCAAAAGATGAAAATCCTTTTTTATGTAGTCTATTTAAATTTAATTTAAATTTATTTAGAATGGGAAGATTCTAACCATTTACATCAGAGACTCCTAAAAATAAATTCTACATACAATTAAGGTATATAAACAGCAGTTATACAGTCTCTTTTGATATTTTATACAGTCTTAAGTTTAACTAAGCCTCTGGTGCTAGAAAAACTTTTCTAACAGCTCCTTTCTCTGCAAAGCTAGCTTTATATGTGGTGGTCAAGAGTCATGCATTTGATACCTGCCACAAATCTGTCAAGAGTGTTAAATGAGTCTGGATTTGGTCTGTTGATTACTGCATTATGCAACTTTGTGGTGTGCTGAAACAGAAGGCATCATCCAGCACATGACCACTGAACTGATTAATGCTAATTCTGGTTACAGGTTGGACTTGATGATCTTTGAGGTCTCTTCCAACCTTGGTGATTCTGTGTAATTCATGGTCAAGTTGTGTGTGGACTGAAATGGACTTTTCCCATTTCTTTGTATTCCATCCTTTCTGAATTTTCACTTTCAGTATAATGTGAACTGGCCTTTTATACTGCTTCACTACACTCTTGTCATGGATGCATGAGATAGTTTAATGTGAAGGGTAAAACTTAAGACCTTTCATTCCCGAGAATCATGGCCACTGAAGAGAAAGAACATATCTCAAGAGTGAGAAAAGAAAGAAACTCAGCTAAGTTATTCTCTCCTTTTTCTTGCAAGCTTAATCAAAATCCCAGTGAAATAATTCATTACAGATTATGGCTATAACCCATTATAGTAGTCTTGAAAGTATTTTAAGGAGATTTGAAGGAAAACAGATGTGGCCGGTTGACGTTGCCCCCTTAAGAAAGGGAACATGGTGGACGGAAGTTGGTAAACGGAAGGAATAGTCTAAACTAATTTCATTGGACGAGTGGGAGGAAGCACCTTCTGAAGTGGGAGTGAAGTGGACATTTCCAGCACTTCTCAGTCAGTCTTGCTTCCGTCTTTGCTTCGTGCAGCAGCTTTGCCTGTGCTGGGCTTTCTGCCAAGGCCTCGGCCTTGAAAACCAGATAACAGGCCTGTATACTAACTCCCTTCCAATTAACACGAACTGCTTCTAACTTTTTTTTCCTCTCTTTCCTTTCTCTTTCTATCCCATTCTGGGGAAAGGGGGGGAGAGAGGGGAGAGCGGAGGTGGGGGACCCCTCTCTGCCGAGAGGGGTTACTCTCATTTCTGTGTTACTCTGTTGTATATCTTTGTATATATTGTAGATATTGTAAATTTGTAAATAATCCCCTGCATTCTCTACATTGCTTTGTAAATATAGCTCCACTGCCTTGCTAATTCAGCTTGTGAGGTTTTTTTTTCTTTTCCCTTCAATTTTTTTTTCCTTTTACTTTACAAGGGGGAAGGGAGGAGGCTTCTTGGCCTTACCCCTTCCAAACCCACCACAACAGACAATTGACAAATTAATTGAAATTTAAAAGAAATAAGGGGGCTTTGTCATCTTACCCATTGCATATCAGCCCACAGGAGATTTTCATAGTACCTTTTGAATCAGTTGGCTGGCTTAATTTAAAGTAAATATGTTCTTAAAAGTTTCATAAAAATCTGTAGTAAGGAACTCTCAGTTAATACCCCATGAAAAAGACAACTACACCACAAACCACACATCTCCATCCTGTTTGCCTACAGGCTTATGTTGCAGACAGCCCATAACCAACAGCACCTCACCAGGTGTAGCCACAGGGAAACTCACTCTGCAAGTTGCTAAGGATAATGCAAGAGAGCCATGACTAATATACTGTGGAAATATGAGACACATTTGGGGGGGAAAAAAAAAAAAATCACAGAAAACAAGCTTCCTTTGTGCAGGGAGAGAGGAGGGGGGCGGAGGGTGGGGGTGCCCTCCAAATCTCCCTTTTTTGTCTCGGTTAGAACCAAACGCTGCAGCAGCTGAATCGGGAGTAGACTGCTCTGCTTTTTTCGATTGCAATGTATGTGATGGTCTGCCACACGGTGCTATAGTGAAAAGCTTCTTTTATGTATTTAAGCACCTCATCCCCCAGCTGGGCTGCAATTTTGTCCCATGCTTTGGAAGTAAAAGCTTAGTTGCCATGGGGATGATTCCAGGCCCAGGCTAATAGCCCTTTTAAGATCCCAGAACTGCCAGTAATACCTCTCACAGAGAGGATAGTTTGGAGGGCGTTTAGCACAGCCTCTTCTGTTTCGCGGAGTGCTTCCCCTTGCCCCTCCTCCAGCCGCTCACCGGGCCCAGATGAGATTCACTTCCTTTTCTGAGCATGCACTGCTTATTTAGTCAGCACCGGGGCAGTGCTGGTTCGACCGGCTTTCTGTATCGCTTGGACATACCTCTTACGCTGTGTCAAGCAGCATCGTACTCCAAGGATCCCTTGTCCATGAGTTCACGTGTATTCGGGCGCCACTTATAGATGATGGAGATGGGAGTCAATACAGCTGACCAATATGATTGAGTATTGTTCCTTTATTGTTCCAGTATTGCAGGCCTATGGTGCGAGTATAGCACAGTAAAGTGTAGAAGAAGGGAAAGGAAAGGCAGAAGTGCATAGCAAGGGATCTTCTACAACTTATATAAACTTGGAGTGCCTTGTTGGCATGGCTCCATTGGTTCCCTATGAGTGACCACACATTGCACTATTACAGATTATTGGTCCAACTACTAATGACACAATGAAGTTGTTGATGCAGGTGCATGTCCTGTTGTCCCAAGATAACTGTCCATGTTTATAGCTACCAGTGTCTTGTTTTAGTTACATGCTGCAGGCACAGCACTGTTTTGCTACACTGCTAGCTGGCTCTGCACTTATGCTGAACATGGCCTACCACCATGTCAGGCTCTAGGCCTGCACTGCCAGATTGCTCACACTGCTCGTCGCTGGCATTGCCACTCAGTGGTACAGTCACCATCCCTGGAGGTGTTTAAGCAGTGTGTGGACCCAGTGCTTAGGGACATGGTTTAGTGTTGACCCTTTAGTGCTGGGTCAAGGGTTGTACTGCATAATCTTTCTCTTCCAAATGGATGGATTTTGTAGTACACTTACAGGTTAGCATAAGGAAAACTCTAATGTCAATTGATAAATGTATACATGCATGAGATAAAAATGCTGCAGTGCTGAAAAGAATAGATACCTTTTTGTAACCTAGGACAGATCGTGCCTTTGTGTCAAACAGTCCTCTAATGCATCATCAATTCTTAATTTAGAATATAGTTATTAAAATGAACTAATATCTACAGTAAACAAAACAGATGAGACTATTGGGGAAACCTATGGTAGAAAAACAAATGGCTGGCAATTAACACTTTCACAGAGCTTAAGCAGACCTTCAGTCTTCAAAAAGAAATATTTTGTAATATTATCTGATTTGCACATTTACTAAATCATGCCAAAGAAAATGAAAATCAGGGCTCCCTTAAGACATATCAATGAACATAATCTCAATTTTTAACTAAGTGTTTTCTAACAACTGTCAGGTTTAATATAGGCAAACAAGTTTCATATTTAGACATTCTTCACAAATAAAAAAAATGAAATTGTTGCTCTTCCTTTTGGTCCTATTACGCTTTTCTAGAGTGTTTCCTCCCCACTCCAAACAGAAACAGTAAATACCGCAGTTCTCTGCAATAAGGCAATTCACAATAAATGTCATTCACATATTTGAAATTGAGATTTGATTTATTACACCCAAAGTATTTTTTTTTTTTCAGAATCAGCTTTGTCTCCTCTTGTTTTCTTTTTTTCATGTGATGTACTGTGAGAGACTAAAAGTTGGCTCTCCTGGGGTGACTCAACAAAGATAAAATCCCCTGAGGGAATAGCTGATATGTGTTGGGCAGAGCCACGGGAAGGAAGGTGCAAAGAATCCTGTCTACCAATCCTGGATGCAAATCAGCTTGTGATTGCATCGTGATAACTCTGGACTACAACAATGAACCCAAAGACCCAGCCATCACGCCTTTAGAGCAAGATAATCTCCACCCATCAAGTACCCTGGGAAGGGTGACACAATGGTTTTTACCACCTGTCTCCTGATGTGTAAGGAGTGTGGGGGCTTGTCTGGATGGAGACGGAGGAGGCGGAGGGGGCCCCCCCACTCCATCCAGAACCTTGCCCAAACACACAGCAATACACAGATTTCCGGGGGAACGATACCTGGACATTTACCTAAGGATTATTTCCTTGCCCCTGGAATTCCTGAGGGACAATACTTGGATACATACCTAAGGACTAAAAACTGTATAAAAAGACCTGAGTGACACTGTCAAAGCAGAAGAGAGAAGACGGCACCACACGCTGGAACATCACGGGGCAACACAACGCATCTTGGACTCTCTCCACTCCTGACTGTTGGTAATATAATCTCTTTCTGAATTTCTCCTTTTCTCTCTGTCTCTCTCTCACTCTAATTCCTTCCCTCTTCTCCCTCTCTCTCTCCCTCTCCATTTTCTCCCTCTTCCCTTCTTATTTCCACTTTGTTTATGTAATAAAAAGTCTAGCTGTTGATATTTTGGCCTCGTTTGTGCCTCTAATTTCACAACACGGGAATATTTAAAAGAACTGTGTCGCTGGACCGAGACATGTACCAAGCAGAGAAAGTTGTTCAATGCAACACATTAAACATTTGACTCACAGTCTGACAACTACCACAATACCTGGGCTCTGCTCACTATCTCTGTTAGAATATTAGAATAAACCAAACCAGGTTGGAAGAGACCTTCAAGATCATCGTGTCCAACCCATCAACCAATCCAACCCACCCAAACAGCTAACCCATGGCACCAAGCACCCCATCAAGTCTCCTTCTGAACACCTTCAATGACGGCGACTCCACCACCTCCCCGGGCAACCCATTCCATAGCGCAATCACTCTTTCTGTATAGAACTTCTTCCTAACATCCAACCTGAACCTCCCCTGGCGCAGCCTGAGACTGTGTCCTCTTGTTCTGGTACTGGCTGCCTGGGAGAAGAGACCATCATCCGCCTGTCTACAACCTCCCTTCAGGTAGTTGTAGAGAGTGATAAGGTCACCCCTGAGTCTTCTCTTCTCCAGGCTAAGCAACCCCAGCTCCCTCAGCCTCTCCTCATAGGGCTTGTGTTCCAAACCCCTCACCAACTTCGTTGCTCTTCTCTGGACTCGTTCCAGCAAGTCAACATCCTTCCTAAACTGAGGGGCCCAGAACTGGACACAGTACTCAAGGTGCGGCCTAACCAGTGCAGTGTACAGGGGCAGAATGACCTCCCTGCTCCTGCTGGCCTCACTGTTCTTGATGCAGGCCAGGATGCCATTGGCCCTCTTGGCTGCCTGGGCACACTGCAGGCTCATGTTCATCCTACCATCAACCAGCACCCCCAGGTCCCTCTCTGCCTGGCTGCTCTCCAGCCACTCTGACCCCAGCCTGTAGCACTGCATGGGGTTGTTGTGGCCAATGTGCAGAACCCGGCATTTGGATGTGGTAAATGTCATGCCGTTGGATTCTGCCCATCTGTCCAGCCTGTCGAGGTCCCTCTGCAGAGCCTCTCAACCCTCCAGCAGATCAACTCTTGCCCCCAGCTTGGTGTCGTCAGCAAATTTACTGATGATGGACTCAATGCCCTCATCCAGATCATCAATAAAGATGTTAAAGAGCACGGGGCCCAGCACTGATCCTTGGGGCACACCACTAGTGACTGGCCGCCAACTGGATGTGACACCATTCACCACCACTCTCTGGGCTCGGCCCTCCAGCCAGTTCCTAACCCATCGCAGTGTGCTCCCGTCCAAGCCATGGGCTGACAGCTTGGCCAGCAGTTTGCTATGGGGGACGGTGTCAAAGGCCTTGCTGAGGTCCAGGTAGACTACATCAACAGGCCTCCCCACATCCACCAGGCGGGTCACCTGATCATAGAAGGAGATCAGGTTGGTCAGGCAGGACCTGCCCTTCCTAAATCCATGTTCTCTCAGCTATGCTCTCACCAAATATTGACACTGCTCTTCATGCACAGAAATAGTCATATTTCAAATACTCTCCAATCCAAAATGTCCTTGGATCTTACAGGGTGTATTTTCTGTCTTCTGCTTTAGGTTGTTATGAGAAGTGTGATGTAAATTACCTGTGGCACAGCCTTCACAAGCCCTCAGATGGTGCTTAAAGATACCATTACACAGCAGATCATAAGCTGGGCACATAAATGTTTTTATGGCTATGGACTTGTATGGGCTTAATTCCATATTTCTTTTGGAATTTAGTACCTTTGTGCTGAATTAGCTTCTGATCTATTTTACCATCCTATTGCAAGTATGGAAAGAGATCTGGGCTAAAGCAGGTAAAGCATCAAACCATTTATTTCTTAAGGGCTGTCAGCCCTTGGAGAAACATAACTCAGCTGTTGAGAAATGCCAAGTAGGAAATAAGTGTTATAGATGACTCCTGGTAAAAGTTTTTGGTAACAGTTTTATTGGCACTAAAAGATCTTAAGAAGGTAATAAAAGGCAATAAAAGCAATAAAAGCAAGCAAAGCAACCGGTTGGGCATGCGAGGGTACAAAACTTCACCCCACAGCAGCTTTACAATAGCTTTCTTCATCTTATATAGTTACATCATCTACATAAACAAGCTTATGCTAAATAGAAGGCAGGCATATGATAATGAGTCTTCAGAATAGGTGATCAAATCCCTTCCCCCTACATTCGCTGTGGTAAGGGTCAAAGCATCCACTTTCACGCATGCTCAATTGTCTAGGCTTCTTATCTAAAGAAAACAAATTCTCAGTTCTTCTCCTCAGCCTTGGTGTCTCCAATTAGCCAAACACACTGTCTCTGTTTAAGTCCGTAAAACATCCAGCTCCCCCTTTGTCCTCAAAGCAGGCTCCTGCAAGCTTCTGACCCCCAGTTCCAGTGCACTCTGAATTCTCTACCTTTAACACAAATCACAGAATCACCAGTATATTCATAACAATCCCCCATTTTCTTTTTGTCACCATTGATTTGTGTTAAAATTTCCAGATATTTCAGAACCTCCTTAATTGGATCATAATTAAGTTCCTCTATTTTGATCACCTTCAGCTCCATAACTATCTGCTTGTAACTCATTGGCATAAACAATTTTACCTAAAGGTCTTACCATTTTAAAACAACAATTACAATGAATTACACAGTTCAGTATTACAATTATTCCAACAGGTATTACAAACAAATGTTTAAGCCAACTTATGTTCAATAACCAAGAAGTTAACGTATCCCATATTTCTTTAAATCCACAAGAAGTATCATCCAAAGAAATCTGATGTAATATTTGATTGTGATCTACAATCACTTAACATAACTACAACAGCTTACATTTATGACCACACATACAACATGTAAAAAATCCAGAGCCAACCTATTTTGAGTAGATATTTTTGAGAGACTATTGACTTCAAGCTGTTGAGCTTTTATTGCATCTATGCTTGCATTCATCATAATTTCAGCTGTAGCAGAAAAATTTACCACCGCTTTTTCAAGTTCACTAACCCCAAGCCAAGGTAGAAACCTCCTAGCAAAATGATGAAACTTGCTGTGGCCGGTTGACGTTGCCCCCTTAAGAAAGGGAATATGGTGGACGGAAGTTGGTAAACGGAAGGAATAGTCTAAACTAATTTCATTGGTGAAGTGGGAGGAAGCACCTTCTGAGCTGGGACTATACTGGGTTTTTCCAGCTCTTTATCTTCAGTCTTGCTTCTGCCTTTCCACGGTGCAGCAGCTCTGCAGCTCTGTCTCTGTGCTGGGCTTTCTGCCAAGGCCTCGGCCTTGAAAACAAGATACCAGGCCTGTATATTAACTCCTTTCCAATTAACACAAACTGCTTCTAACATTTTTTTTTTTCCTCTCTTTTCTTTCTCTTTCTATCCCATTCTGGGGAAAGGGGGGGAGAGAGGGGAGAGCGGAGGTGGGGAACCCCTCTCTGCCGAGGGGGTCACTCTCATTTCTGTGTTACTCTGTTGTATATCTTTGTAGATATTGTAGATATTGTAAATTTGTAAATATTCCCCTGCAAACCCTACATTGCTTTGTAAATATAGCTCCACTGCTTTGCTAATTGAGCTTGCGAGTTTTTTTTTCCTTTCCCTTCAATTTTTTTTTCCCTTTTACTTTACAAGGGGGAAGGGAGGAGGCTTCTTGGCCTTACCCCTTCCAAACCCACCACACTTGCTATGCCTGATTGGTAGTGGATTTGCTCCCCCCTTGGTTCTTCTTGCAAAGCTCCTGAGTAATTCCTGTGGCAGATTTACTATAAAGATATGAGGATAGACCAGTCCTATAGCACATCTTCCTTAGCAGCCTAAGGGTAATACCTTATAAGCATTTTTACCACATATCCAATACCATCCTGACCCAATAGATAGCCGCCATCCTTTAGGAATATGTCCTTTCTTTCTGGTCTGATCAAGGCTCCCCATATTTCCTTCTTCCTAACTAATAAATTGTGAACACTTTGAATATTGCCCTATAAAAATTACATTCCCACATCCAGGGTCAGTCCTATTTCCCCTTTATTCCTGCCTATAGTTGTCTCCCAACATCGCTGGATACAAGGTACAGGCATATTTACATCCAAGGGTTTTTCAAATTGTAATCTCCCCCTTAACTGAGATTGTGGAATCTCGGTACAATCCTCAAGTTGCTGGGCTTTTGGAATGCTTTTTGTATTTCTCTTACATCAGGAAAGACTGTCCCTATCAAAGGAAACCTGTGTGCTGAATTCTCATGTAGCTGGGAACATATCCAACAGTAAAAGGACATTGCTGCCTGTCCTCTGCAGGCTTGAACCCACGACCCTGAGATTGAGAGTCTCATGCTCTACCGACTGAGCTGACTGTGCTCCCTTTCAACAACTGCAGATAAGTGTTCTGTTCTCATACCTTTACTTCAGATGGCGTTATAATCTTAGCTCCATAATGGCCGTTCAACCTACCTATCATTACTAATATTGGAAGAGAATTTATCAACACATGGGAATATGGTCTTTGATTTTGATTGGACTCCTTATACAAAAATAGGGTTAGGATCAAGATTAGGCTCCACCAGTATATGTTAACTCTGCCTCCTTAGCCTACTGGGTACAACCAGCAGCCAGGTGTCATGTCTTCCTGGCAGCAGTTACATTCTTCAGGAGCCCCACAGATTCCTTGACCCACTTTAAGATTTCATTCAGAGTCTCTTCTCTACTTCCTCAGTTAGCTGGTTTACCATTTCCCATTGTGCTTTTGTTATTTCAATTCCTCTTCCCTCAAAATCCTCTACAATAATTTTTCTTATGTCTTCCTTAGTTTTTTCCTTCTACTAACCCTTTCAAATTCAAAAACCTGATCTCTTTCTATGATCAAGTGACCCTCCTGGTGGATGTGGGGAGGCCTGTGGATGTAGTCTACCTGGACCTCAGCAAGGCTTTTGACACTGTCCCCCAAAGCAAACTGCTGGCCAAGCTGTCAGCCCATGGCTTGGATGGGAGCACACTGCGATGGGTTAGAAACTGGCTGGAGGGCCGAGCCCAGAGAGTGGTGGTGAATGGTGTCACATCCAGTTGGCGGCCAGTCACTAGTGGTGTGCCCCAAGGATCAGTGCTGGGCCCCATGCTCTTTAACATCTTTATTGATGATCTGGATGAGGGCATTGAGTCCATCATCAGTAAATCTGCTGATGACACCAAGCTGAGGGCAGGAGTTGATCTGCTGGAGGGTAAAAAGGCTTTGCAGAGGGATCTCAACAGGCTGGACAGATGGGCAGAATCCAGCAGCGTGAGATTTAACACATTCAAGTTCTGGGTTCTGCACATTGGCCACAACAACCCCATGAAATGGTACAGGCTGGGGTCAGAGTGGCTGGAGTGTGCCCAGGCAGCCAAGAGGGCCAATGGCATCATGGCCTGTATCAGGAACAGTGTGGCCAGCAGGAGCAGGGAGGTCATTCTCCCCCTGTATGCTGCCCTGGTTAGGCCACACCTCAAGTACTGTGTCCAGTTCTGGACCCCTCAGTTTAGGAAGGATGTTGACTTGAGGGAGCGTGTCCAGAGAAGGGCAACGAAGTTGGTGAGGGGTTTGGAACACAAGCCCTATGAGGAGAGGCTGAGGGAACTGGGGTTGCTTAGCCTGGAGAAGAGGAGACTCAGGGCAGACCTTCCTGCTCTCCACAACTACCTGAAGGGAGGTTGTAGACAGGCGGAGGTTGGTCTCTTCTCCCAGGCAGCCAGTACCAGAACAAGGGGACACAGTCCCAGGCTGCACCAGGGGAGGTTCAGGCTGGTTGTTAGGAAGAAGTTCTATACAGAGAGAGCGATTGCCCACTGGAATGGGCTGCTTGGGGAGGTGGTGGAGTCACCACCACTGGAGGTACCCAGGAGGAGACCTGATAGGGTGCTTGGTGCCATGGCCCAGTTGATCAGGTGGGTTGGATTGGTTGATAGGCCAGACGCGACAATCCCGAAGGTCTCCTCCAACCTGGCCTACTCCATTCCATTCTATTCTATTCTAATTTTTCTTGGTATCCCTAACTAAAAATTTCTCTAGCCTTTATTTCCCACTTATGCCAATCCCTTTCAAGAATTTTCCAAGGGGATTTAAATCCTTTTTCTTTACCACAAAATAAGGTCTTGTATTGGGTTGAACTGAGGTGGAGTTAATTCTCCTCACAGCATCGTTCTAGTGCTGTGGTCTTTTCTGCAGCAGTAGTTGATAACACAGCAGTGTTTTGGCTACGGCTGAATTCGGTATCCGAGCTGTGTCCTTTCAACATTTCCCTGCCCCAGGAGTACATTGAGGGCTGGGCAGGATCTTGGGAGGGGACACAACTGAGCCAGCTGACTCAGACTGGCCAAAGAGGTATTCCATACCATATGACGTCAGCTCAGGTATAAGAAGGACGTGAAAGAAGAAAGTTTGGGGATTCGTCCATGGCATTTATCCTCCCAAGGAACCACCAAGCTTAGAGAGCCCTGTTTCCCGAATCCGACCACCGTCCTGCTGATGGGAAGTAGAGACTAACATCTCTCTCTGCTTTCTTTGCTTCCATGCGGTCTATTTGCTGTCTGCTTATTAGTGTTATTAAATTGCTCCTATCTTATCCCCGGCTTCTGTTATATTTTCCTTCCCTTCTTCCCCTGTTCACTTAAGAGGGGGAGTGATAGAGCGGCTTGGTGGGTATCTGGCCTCCAGGCCAGAGCCAAACCACCACAGTCCTTTTTGGTGCATTGGCCGGGAAATGAAAATATAACATAGCTGTAGTTTCTGCAGGTTTTTTTTATATAAGCTTGCTTATGATACAGGCTTCTGTGCTGGTCACGTGGCTTGCTGATAATTTCTGCTTTGTTTTAGAAATACTTCATTTGTTTAGGAACATGCCGAAGCAAATAACGGCTATGTGTCTCTTTCTCCTGCTTGTAGGGCTGCTGTTCTGTGGGAGCTATGCTAGAGAGGTCATCATTTCTGTCTCCCCACCTGAAATGATTGTAGAGAATTTTATTATGCAGGCCCCCAAGATTTTGATCCATCCATATGTGAGCTCCCTAGTACTGCTAATCAATATTACTGGCATGTTGCAGGTTTTGTGGAGTTTGATTCCATCATGGCATGAAAAGAGACAGTCTTCGGGTGGGGATATATTGAAGTGTGACTTGAAGCGCTCAGTCCCTGGGTGGCAGGGTGTGTGGAAGGACTTGGGCAGATTCCTAGGACGGTTATCACCTCCCATAGCCTGGGACTTTACCCCAGAAGAGGCCAGCGATCCTACTAAACTAACTTGCCATCTGATAGAAGGGTGCCTCGCTTATCCCAATGAGAACAAACAACTTCTTGCACTTTACTGGGGCCTGGCCTGTGCTTACTGAGCCACAGTTCAATATTCTATGAGGACTATGGCTGAGGCAGGAACCCAAACACTACCTGAGGACACCATGGTGGAGATGGGGACCCAGACAGCAACCAGAGAGATTGCCCCAGTTGTAAAAAAGAAGCAGTGGACAAGGAGGTCAACAGGTCCCTCTCATCAATTGATAAGGGATGAGGAAGATTATGATCAAGAGGCTGGTCCATCAAGTGGGAGATCAGAGGATGTGAGTGAGATTAGACAAGAAGCAGAGACTACTCGGTCCTTGACCTCAGCAGAACTGAGAGACATATGCAAGGATTATAGTCGCCAGCCAGGAGAGCGAATTGCTGCTTGGCTGCTCCGGTGCTGGGATCATGGGGCTGACAGCCAACTGCTGGAAGGCAAAGAGGCCCAACAATTGGGACCCATTGCTAGAAACAGAGGTATTGAGAAAGGCATTGCAAAGGAGACAGGCATATGCAGCCTCTGGAGACGACTCCTGCTAAGTGTGAGGGCCAGGTACCCATGCAAGGAGGACCTTATGAGTTCTTCAGGGAAGTGGAATACAGCAGATGAAGGAATCCAATACTTAAGAGAATTAGCGGTGTTGGAAGTTATCTATAGTGATTTAGATGATCAAAGTGTCTCCACAGATCCAGAAGATGTCCCATGCACACGGGCCATGTGGAGGAAAGTGATCCAAGGCGCTCCAGCATCGTATTCTAACAGCCTAGCAATGATGTACTATTTGGATGAGGACGCACGGTCTGTGGAGATTGTGTCAGCCTGGCTCCAGAATTTTGAAGATAACCTCTGTACTAACTCATTTCCACGTGCCAGTGCCTCATTGACCAGGTCTACTCCAAGAAATCAGTCCCCTCCTGCCTCAATCGGAGGGAAAGGGAGCCCCAGATGCACACCACGTGGAATACTCTGGTTTTTCCTTCGTGACCAGGGGGAGGACATGAGGAAGTGGGATGGTGAACCCGCTTATAAACTGGAAGCTCGGGTATGTGAACTGAAAGGAAAAACAACAACTAAAAAGGGATCATTTAAGAAAACAGCAAAGGTATCTGCTGTAAAAAGCCAAGAAAGTAATCAACGATCTCTCAGGAGAAAAAGAATTGAGGTTACACCCCTTGATCCCGATGAGGGGACCTCTGGCCAGGTACTACCCAGATCAGACAGTGAATGCTCTGATGAGGACCAGGAGTAGAGGGTCCCTGCCTTCGGCCAGGAGGAGGAGAGGGATGACAGAGTATATTGGACTGTGTGGATTCGATGGCCTGGCACATCAAAGCCACAGAAATACAAGGCGCTGGTAGACACAGGGGCGCAGTGTACATTGATGCCATCAGGGCATAGAGGTGCTGAATCTCTTTGGATTTCTGGAGTGACAGGAGGCTGCCAGGAGCTGTCTGTATTAGAAGCTGACATGAGCCTAACAGGGGACAAGTGGGAAAGACATCCCATTGTGACTGGACCAGAAGCCCCTTGCATTCTTGGTATTGATTACCTCAAGAGAGGGTACTTCAAGGATTCAAAGGGTTATAGATGGGTTTTTGGTGTGGCCACGGTGAATACAGAGAAGATCAGACAGCTGTCTACCCTGCCTGGCCTTTCAGAAAGTCCTTTCGTTGTGGGATTGCTGCAGGTTGAAGAACAACAGGTGCCAATTGCTACTAGAACAGTGCACCGACGGCAGTATCGTACAAACCGAGACTCCCTGGGTCCCATTCATGAACTGATTCACCAGCTGGAGATCCAGGGAGTGATCAGCAAAACACATTCACCTTTTAACAGCCCCATATGGCCAGTGCCAAAATCTGATGGAGGATGGAGATTAACTGTGGACTATCGTGGCCTGAATGAAGTGACGCCACCACTGAGTGCTGCTGTACCAGACATGCTAGAGCTCCAGTATGAGCTGGAGTCAAAGGCAGCTAAATGGTACGCTACTATTGACATCGCCAATGCGTTCTTCTCAATCCCATTGGCAGCAGAGTGCAGGCCACAATTTGCTTTCACCTGGAGGGGTGTTCAATACACGTGGAATCGATTGCCCCAGGGGTGGAAGCATAGCTCCACCATTTGTCATGAACTAATTCAGAGTGAACTGGAAAAGGGTGAGGCCCCTGAACATCTCCAGTACATTGATGACATCATTGTGTGGGGTGATAAAGCAAAGGAAGTGTTCAAGAAGGGAGAAAAAATCATTCAAATACTCTTAAAGGCTGGATTTGCTATAAAGAAAAGCAAAGTCAAAGGACCTGCGCAAGAAATTCAGTTCTTGGGAATAAAGTGGCAGGATGGACGCCGTCATGTACCTATGGACGTGGTCAACAAGATAACAGCCATGTCTCCACCGTCCAATAAGAAAGAGACACAATCCTTTCTAGGCCTTGTGGGGTTCTGGAAAATGCATGTTCCAGGCTACAGTCAGCTTGTCAGCCCTCTCTATCGAGTAACTTGAAAGAAGAATCAATTTGAGTGGGGTAGTGAGCAGCAACAAGCTTTCAAACAGATCAAACAAGAGATAGCTCATGCAGTGGCACTTGGGCCCATTCGCATAGGACCGTCAGTGCAGAATATCCTTTACACCGCAGCTGGGGAGCATGGTCTTACTTGGAGCCTCTGGCAGAAGACACCAGGTGAAACCCGAGGTCGGCCGTTGGGATTTTGGAGTAGAGGATATCGAGGATCAGAAGCCCACTATACACCAACTGAGAAGGAGATCTTAGCAGCCTATGAGGGAGTTCGAGCTGCATCAGAAGTAGTGGGTACAGAAGCAACTCTCCTCTTAGCACCAAGGCTGCCTGTGCTGCATTGGATGTTCAGAAGAAACATCCCTTGTACACATCATGCCACCAGTGCTACATGGAGTAAGTGGGTAGCACTGATTACACAGCGAGCTCAACTGGGAAAACCAAACCACCCAGGAATTCTGGAAGAGATTATGGACTGGCCAGAAGGCAGGGATTTTGGAGCATCGCCTGAGGAAGTGGTTCGTGCCCAAGAGGCACCACCATAGAACGAGTTACCTGAAGATGAAAGGCCTTATGCTCTGTTTACTGATGGATCGTGTCATGTAGTAGGAAGCCATCGGAAGTGGAAAGCTGCTGTATGGAGTCCTACATGACAAGTTGTTGAGACTACTGAAGGAGGAGGTGAATCAAGTCAATATGCAGAGGTGAAAGCCATCCAACTTGCTCTAGAAATTGCTGAAAGAGAAAAGTGGCCAGTACTTTATCTTTACACAGATTCTTGGATGGTGGCTAATGCCTTGTGGGGATGGCTACAGCAGTGGAAGAAGACCAATTGGCAACGCAGGGGCAAGCCTATTTGGGCTGCCTCACTGTGGCAGGACATTGCTACTCGGGTGGAGAACATGCCTCTGAGGGTACGTCATGTTGATGCTCATGTACCTAAGAGTTATTCTAATGAAGAACATCAAAACAATGAGCATGCAGACAAGGCTGCCAGGATTGATATAGCTCAAGTGGATCTAGACTGGGAGTGAAAAAGTGAACTGTTTGTAGCTCAATGGGCCCATGAAACATCAGGACATCTAGGGAGAGATGCTACGTACAGGTGGGCTCGTGACCGAGGGGTGGACTTGACCATGGAAGCCATCGCACAGGTCACACGTGACTGTGAAACCTGTGCTGCCATCAAGAGGGCCACCAGAGCCAAGTCTCCCTGGAACAGAGCGCGGTGGCTGGGTTTTTGCTATGGCGAGGCCTGGCAGATTGACTATATTGGACCACTGCCACGAACACGCCAAGGCAAGCGCTACATCCTCACCATGGTGGAAGCGACTACAGGCTGGTTAGAAACATACCCTGTAAATCATGCTACTGCCCGGAACACCATCTTAGGCCTTGAAAGGCAAATCCTGTGGCGGCACGGTACCCCTGAACGGATCGAGTCTGACAACGGGACTCACTTCAGGAACAATGCCATCAGCTCCTGGGCCAAGAAACATGGCATCGAATGGGTGTATCACATTCCCTATCACCCACAAGCCTCTGGGAAGGTTGAAAGATATAATGGACTGTTAAAGACTATGCTGAAAGCATTGGGTAATGGAGCATGGAGGCACTGGGATGTAAATTTAGCAGAAGCCACTTGGCTGGTTAATTCTCGAGGATCTGCTAACCGTCCTGGTCCTGCCCAAACAGAACCCTTGCACACTGTGGGGGGAGATAAAGTCCCTGTAGTACACATGGGAAAGTGGCTCGGAAAGGCAGTGTGGGTTGCTCCTCCCATGGGGAAAGGCAAACCCATTCGTGGGATTGTCTTTGCTCAGGGGCCTGGATGTACATGGTGGGTAATGAAAAGAAATGGGGAGACTCAGTGTGTGCCACAAAGGGACCTAACACTGGGGGAAAGGTAATTTAGAATGTGAATAATATGAGTTGCATGTTGCAGAAAGTAATGAAGTAAGAAGAACACAGACTGATGAAGTTTTGCAAGGATCAAGAATGACACAGTGGTTGAGACCATCTGGAGTTGGTGTCCAAGAACAGAATATCCTGCTTCTCCTGTCTTGAATATTCCCAAATGACATCTGCAGGAGCAGAAAAAAACTTTAAGAGAGGACTGAGACATTGATATAAGTCTCTATATGTTGGAGTATTGAGATAGTTTAAGTATGTAGATCAGGTTGTGAATGTAAGCAAGAAATTTTTTTTGTGTTCTTTTGTTATTTTGGTGTAAGAATCAAATGAGATGGTTAAATGTATTGAAATGTGTAGAACCTGAGCTTGATGCAAATGGTATGGAATAAGGGGTGGAGATTGTATTGGGTTGAACTGAGGTGGAGTTAATTCTCCTCACAGCATCGTTCTAGTGCTGCGGTTTTTTCTGCAGCAGTAGTTGATAACACAGCAGTGTTTTGGCTACGGCTGAATTCGGTATCCGAGCTGTGTCCTTTCAACATTTCCCTGCCCCAGGAGTACATTGAGGGCTGGGCAGGATCTTGGGAGGGGACACAACTGAGCCAGCTGACTCAGACTGGCCAAAGAGGTATTCCATACCATATGACGTCAGCTCAGGTATAAGAAGGACGTGAAAGAAGAAAGTTTGGGGATTCGTCCATGGCATTTATCCTCCCAAGGAACCACCAAGCTTAGAGAGCCCTGTTTCCCGAATCCGACCACCGTCCTGCTGATGGGAAGTAGAGACTAACATCTCTCTCTGCTTTCTTTGCTTCCATGCGGTCTATTTGCTGTTTGCTTATTAGTGTTATTAAATTGCTCCTATCTTATCCCCGGCTTCTGTTATATTTTCCTTTCCTTCTTCCCCTGTTCACTTAAGAGGGGGAGTGATAGAGCGGCTTGGTGGGTATCTGGCCTCCAGGCCAGAGCCAAACCACCACAGGTCTCTATATTTATCAATCCAAACTGCCTATTTTCAGGCCTACTTTTACAGTTTTACAGTTACAGCATTCAGGACAAAATACTCCTCAATTATAAGAGATACAAGACCATTTCTTACAACATTTAAAACATTTACAAGTTACCCATCCCCCATGAGTTCTATGATGCTTTATACACAAAATGAAATGGGGATATTCCTCAATGTTGTCTTGCAACGCAGATTCAATATCACATGCTATTGCATATATTTCAGGAGGTGGGTCTGTCTTGTAAGTTCCGGAGCTTTCAGACTGAGATGTTACAGTATGACATCGAGTACTTATCTGTCAGCACTAACTGCAGTCTCGGAGATGCTTCCAATCATCTGTATAAGTGGAGTGGAATTCATGCTGATGTCAGTTTTGCTTTCTCTGTACAGTCAGCCTAATCTCTCCAGACTCAGAGGTTACTGTCCTTTTACTTGCGACACATGCATCCACCCTTTTTCTGCAGTCCGGACAGCTATAATCTATTGTTGATAAAACAAAAAAAAAGATCTCTCCCAAGTGAGAATACATAGAATAAACCAGGTTGGAAGAGACCTTCAAGATCATTGTGTCCAACCCATCCACCAATCCAACCCACCTAATCAACTAAACCATGGCACCAAGTACCCCATCAAGTCTCCTCCTGAACACCTCCAATGATGGTGACTCCACCACCTCCTTGGGCAGCCCATTCCAATGGGCAATCACTCTTTCTGTATAGAACTTCTTCCTAACATCCAGCCTAAACCTCCCTTGGCACAGCCTGAGACTGTGTCCTCTTGTTCTGGTGCTGGCTGCCTGGGAGAAGAGACCAACATCTGCCTGTCTACAACCTCCCTTCAGGTAGTTGTAGACAGCAATAAGGTCACCCCTGAGTCTCCTCTTCTCCAGGCTAAGCAACCCCAGTTCCCTCAGTCTCTCCTCATAGGGCTTGTGTTCCAAACCCCTCACCAACTTCGTTGCCCTTCTCTGGACTCGTTCCAGCAAGTCAACATCCCTCCTAAATTTAGGGGCCCAGAACTGCACACAGTACTCAAGGTGTGGCCTAACCAGTGCAGTGTACAGGGGCAGAATGACCTCCCTGCTCCTGCTGGCCACACTGTTCTTGATGCAGGCCAGGATGCTATTGGCCCTCATGGCCGCCCAGGCACACTGCAGGCTCATGTTCAGCCTACCATCAACCAGTACCCACAGGTCGCTCTCTACCTGGCTGCTCTCCAGCCACTCTGACCCCAGCCTGTAGCTCTGCATGGGGTTGTTGTGGCCGATGTGCAGAACCCGGCACTTGGATGTGTTCAATCTCATGCCGTTGGACTCTGCCCATCTGTTCAGCCTGTCGAGGTCCCTCTGCAGAGCCTTTCTACCCTCCAGCAGGTTAACTCCTGCCCCCAGCTTGGTGTCATCAGCAAATTTACTGATGATGGACTCAATGCCCTCATCCAGATCATCAATGAAGATGATAAAGAGCATGGGGCCCAGCACTGATCCTTGGGGCACACCACTAGTGACTGGCCGCCAGCTGGATGTGGCACCATTCACCACCACTCTCTGGGCTCGGCCCTCCAGCCAGTTCCTAACCCATCGCAGTGTGCTCCCGTCCAAGCCATGGGCTGACAGCTTGGCCAGGAGTTTGCTATGGGGAACGGTGTCAAAGGCCTTGCTGAGGTCCAGGTAGACTACATCCACAGGCCTCCCCACATCCACTAGGTGGGTCACCTGACCATAGAAGGAGATCATGTTGGTCAGGCAGGACCTGCCCTTCCTAAATCCATGCTGGCTGGCCCTGATCCCTTGGCCATCCTGTAAGTGCTGTGTGATTGCACTCAAGATGACCTGTTCCACAATCTTGCCTGGCACTGAGGTCAGGCTGACAGGCCTATAATTCCCTGGCTCATCCTGCCGCCCCTTCTTGTGGATGGGCACCACGTTGGCCAGCTTCCAGTCTTTTGGGACCTCTCCAGTGAGCCAGGATTTATGAAAAATGATGGAGAGTGGCTTGGCCAGCTCATCTGCCAGCTCTCTCAGCACCTTAGGATGGATCCCATCTGGTCCCATGGACTTGTGGGGATCCAAGTGGCTGAGGAGAGCTCTAACTACCTGCTCATGGAACATAGGGAAAACTATGCTGCTCCCTGGCTCCTTCTGCAAGCTCTGCAGGCCATCTGTCTGGAAGACATTCTGTCCTGCTTGTAAAAATTGAGGCAAAGAAGGTGTTAAGTACCTCTGCCTTTTCCTCATCCCTTGATACACCATTTCCCTCCATGTCAACCAAGGAGTGGAGGTTGTCCTTTCCCTTCCTCTTGCTATTAATGTATTTATAGAAGGACTTTTTGTTGTCCTTCACAGCAGAGGCCAGTTTAAGCTCCAAATGTGCTTTTTCCTCCCTAATTTTCTTCCTACATGATTTGGCAACATCCTTAAACATTCCGTGGGTTGCCTCACCTGTCTTCCAAAGATGATACACCCTCTTTTTCTCACTTAGTTCTTTTAAAAGTTCATTACCCATCCAGAGTGTATTCAGTCTCTGAAACAACTAACAAATCATTTAAACAAATCCTTTTTCAGATTCTATTTCTACATTTTCAAGCAGGGGCACCTTAAAAGGTTCCCCTCCAGCTTCAATTACTGTTGCTGGGGTTTTTCCTTCTCAACCCTCTTAGGAGTCTTTTGTATAATCTATTTTTCTGCTCCCATATCTACCAAAAAAAGATTATCTCCTCCTTCTGGGGACTCATTTGATATTCTTGTCCCCAAAATATACAGCCCCTGACACCTCTATCCATGATCAATAGCACCCCAAAGGTCCGAGCAGCTGCCTGATTTCTGACTTTCCCTTACAGCAGTTACAAACAGTTTAGCCTCTGCTTTTTGTTTCTCTTCATCCCTCCTTACATATACTTTCTGAGCTTCCCATAGTAACTCCTCTAATCCCCTGTCTTGCCAATCCTCGATCTTTTCCAGTTTCTTTCTAATATCTCCCCATGATTTCACCACAAACTGTGTCCTGAGAAGTATCACTCCAACTGCAGGATTGGGGTCTATTCCAGAGTACATGTGCAAATCTTTCTTTAATCTTCCCATCCACTCCGTGGGAGATTCATCCTTCCTCTGTTGCTCTCTAAAAGCTTTATCAAAATTCTGGCCCCTAGGTACAGCTTCTTTGATTCCTTCTATTATTATAGTCCTCAGGTCTCCCATATTCTGTCTCCTTTGAAGCTGCTGCTGATCCCACCCAGGATCTTGATTAGGCCACTTTTGATCTCCTGGTGGCCCTGCCTGATTCTGCCTCTCCCATATTCTCATACCAGCCTGTCTAATCATGTTTCTTTCCTCTGCAGTGAATAGAATACTCAAAATAGACTGCATCTCTTTCCAAGTATATGTATTGGGACCCAAAAATTGGTCCAGTCTCTCAGCTACACCTAAGGCATCATCCAGCAAGGTACCCATCTCTTTCTTAAAACTGCGGACATCTGATGTACTGAGAGGTACAGTCTCAAACCCTATTCCTCCTTGCTGCCCCCCCATAGGCATTTCCCTGAGAGGATGTAATCCTACACTGTCTCCCTCTTGTTCATTCCTGTCATTCCTCACTCTGCTTCTTGTTTGGGTGGGTGAAGGAGAAGTTGGCTGCAGGGCTATTTGATTTAGGGGACCTTGACCCCTGTTCTGGTGAAAAGGTGGTGGTAGGTTATCCAGGGGTTCCCATTTCTCCTTCTCCTTGTCTTTGTCCTTATCCTCAGTTCTTAATATTGGAACAGGAGAGGGACGTGAGACCCTAATCCAAATAGCAACATATTCAGCTTCTTCCTTACTAAAACACTTTTTAGAATTCACATGATGGTTCAAAGCTTGGCAAATCCAATCCTCAAAAGATCCAAAAATAGGCCAAAACATGTGGTCTTAATGGTTCTTTTGGCCATACCTCCATACAGTAGTGAATAATTCTTTCCTTTGATTTCCCTTTTCTCTGTCCATCATCCTCCCAATATTGAATGAATAACCCTAATGGACTCTCTGGAGGAACAGAAAGTAAAGCCTTCTCTCCATCCTGCTTTGATGACTTACTCTTCTTTTGTCCCATTTTCTCCTGACTACTACAAATATTATAAATAATAAATAAATTAAAAAATAAATAAATAAAAAATAAATCCAAACAATTCCTACTCAGGAATACTATTCCTGGCTACCACAAATACTCATGCAAGTGGAACAGTCTAAACAATTCCTACTCACGAATACTATTCCTGGCTACCACAAATACTCATGCAAGTGGAACAGTACCACAAATAATCATGCAAGTGGAATAATCCAAATAATTCCTACTCACGAATACCCCTCTTCTTCACCAGCCAGATCCACTGCGCCAGATCCACCGCACCTCCCCCCTTGCGGAACCTGAAACAGCGGACTCAAACACTCAAACTAAAGTAGCTGAATCCCAATGTAGCCGAATCCTCCCCCCGCAAGCAGTATTCTCACCACCGTGGTCGTCGTCGCTTGGATCTCATATACGAAGTTTTACAGGGTCCATGTCCTCCAATTGGACAACAAACAACAAAACAACAACAACAAAAAGGAAAAGAAAAAAAAAAAGTCTTTGCTTCCTTTTATTTGAGTTCTGATCGTGCCGACTTTTCCGTCTTCTGACTACAATGAAGCCACAGAAAATGCTGTGGGGCGCCCCTTCATTTGCAGTTCAAAAGATGTGAAGATTCAGACGATTCCCAGCCAATGTACTATCTGTTATAGATGACTCCTGGTAAAAGTTTTTGGTAACAGTTTTATTGGCACTAAAAGATCTTAAGAAGGTAATAAAAGGCAATAAAAGCAATAAAAGCAAGCAAAGCAACCGGTTGGGCATGCGAGGGTACAAAACTTCACCCCACAGAAGCTTTACAATAGCTTTCTTCATCTTATATAGTTACATCATCTACATAAACAAGCTTATGCTAAATAGAAGGCAGGCATATGATAATGAGTCTTCAGAATAGGTGATCAAATCCCTTCCCCCTACATTCGCTGTGGTAAGGGTCAAAGCATCCACTTTCACGCATGCTCAATTGTCTAGGCTTCTTATCTAAAGAAAACAAATTCTCAGTTCTTCTCCTCAGCCTTGGTGTCTCCAATTAGCCAAACACACTGTCTCTGTTTAAGTCCGTAAAATATCCAGCTCCCCCTTTGTCCTCAAAGCAGGCTCCTGCAAGCTTCTGACCCCCAGTTCCAGTGCACTCTGAATTCTCTACTTTTAACACAAATCACAGAATCACCAGTATATTCATAACAAGGACTGTAGCCCATAGGTAGCTATGGCTTGCCTAGCTTCCTTTAACATTTGTCAGTCCAGAGATTGCCATAGTCATTGTTAACCTTCTACAGATTCTCCATCTGTGACTCCATTTCCCACAATACCTTTCCACCAGCGCAGTGGGACAGTTCCCTGTCCCTCCCACCTCCCGATCGTCCTATCAGGACTCGAGTGGAACCTCCGTCAGAGTGCTATACTCTGCTGATAATGTCTGGAATGTAGGAGGTGGGGGGGGGTTGTAGCGCAGCTGAAACTGCTGGGGGGAAGGGGCCACTGGTGCGGGCCGTTGTTGCTGCCGTCATGGGGGCGGCTGCTGCTGGTGTCAGTGCTGGTATTGGTGGTGCATTGGTCGATGCCGCCTTGATCAGAACCACCGGTACTCGCGGGGGCCATGGGGGGTCGCAGGAGGCGTCCCCAGGAGATCTGCCGGGGTGGCGGGCGCCACTGGCGTGGGCGCTGCTGGGCTGAGGGCCGCTGGGCTGAGCACTGCTGGGTGGGAACCACCGCCAGGGTGGCCAGGGCTCGCGGGAGGGGTGCAGCCGCAAGAATGCCTCAATTGCAAGTCTCCAAGCACTCCATTTTTGTTTTCTAAAAGGAGCTGTAGGGCAGAGTCGTCACTGGCTGGCCTCCCAGCATCGATACTCTCCTCTTCCAAGTCCAAGCTGTCACTGGCGGTATCAGAGGAAGATGTTGATGAAGGGGATCGAAAACGCTGAATCACAAGTTTCACTGCCTTTTTATCGGTTTCTCTGCTGGGTGCGGATGGCTGTGGTGGTGTCTAATAAACACAGCGTGCTCGCCAAGATGGAGGAGGTGGCGTCTTCTTTGTCTAATTCCTAATGCGTAGCGACCTCCATTTTGATTTTGCGTGCCTTATCAGTTCGATCAGGATTCACTTCTACCGCTATTGACGTGGCAGGAGCAGATTTTTTCGTGCAAAAGGACGGTAGTAAGAGAGCTGCGATTTGTGTAGAAGGAGGAATAGCGGGCAATTGAAATTGTGAGGAGGATGCTGGCGGAGTGGCAGATGATGTGCAGGGAGAGAGGAGGGGGGCGCAGGGCGGGGGGTGCCTTCCGAGTCTCCCTTTCTCGTCTCGGTTAGAACCAAACGCCGCAGCAGCTGAATCGGGAGTAGACTGCTCTGCTTTTTTCGATTGCAATGTATGTGATGGTCTGCCACACGGTGCTATAGTGAAAAGCTTCTTTTATGTATTTAAGCACCTCATCCCACATCTGTGCTGCAATTTTGTCCCATGCTTCAGAAGTAAAAGCTTAGTTGCCATGGGGATGGTTCCGGGCCCAGGCTAATAGCCCTTTTAAGATCCCAGAATTGCCAGTAATGCCTCTCACAGAGAGGATAGTTTGTAGGGCATTTAGCACAGCCTCTTCTGTTTCATGGCGTGCTTCCCCTTGCCGTCCCCGGTCACTCAGCGGGGCAAGGTGAGATTCACTTCCTTTTTGAGTGCACGCTGCTAATTTTTCCAGCACTGGGGCAGTGCTAGTTTGACCGGCTTTCCGTATCACTCGGACGTACCTCTTTATGCTGAGTCAGAATAAACCTTTATTAGAATAAACCAAACCAGGTTGGAAGAGACCTTCAAGATCATCGTGTCCAACCCATCAACCAATCCAACCCACCCAAACAGCTAACCCATGGCACCAAGCACCCCATCAAGTCTCCTTCTGAACACCTTCAATGACGGCGACTCCACCACCTCCCCGGGCAACCCATTCCATAGCGCAATCACTCTTTCTGTATAGAACTTCTTTCTAACATCCAACCTGAACCTGCCCTGGCACAGCCTGAGACTGTGTCCTCTTGTTCTGGTACTGGCTGCCTGGGAGAAGAGACCATCATCCGCCTGTCTACAACCTCCCTTCAGGTAGTTGTAGAGAGTGATAAGGTCACCCCTGAGTCTCCTCTTCTCCAGGCTTAGCAACCCCAGCTCCCTCAGCCTCTCCTCATAGGGCTTGTGTTCCAAACCCCTCACCAACTTTGTTGCTCTTCTCTGGACTCGTTCCAGCAAGTCAACATCCTTCCTAAACTGAGGGGCCCAGAACTGGACACAGTACTCGAGGTGTGGCCTAACCAGTGCAGTATACAGGGGCAGAATGACCTCCCTGCTCCTGCTGGCCACACTGTTCTTGATGCAGGCCAGGATGCCATTGGCCCTCTTGGCTGCCTGGGCACACAGCAGGCTCATGTTCAGCCTACCATCAACCAGCACCCCCAGGTCCCTCTCTGCCTGGCTGCTCTCCAGCCACTCTGACCCCAGCCTGTAGCACTGCATGGGGTTGTTGTGGCCAATGTGCAGAACCCGGCACTTGGATGTGTTAAATCTCATGCCGTTGGATTCTGCCCATCTGTTCAGCCTGTCGAGGTCCCTCTGCAGAGCCTCTCTACCCTCCAGCAGATCAACTCTTGCCCCCAGCTTGGTGTCGTCAGCAAATTTACTGATGATGGACTCAATGCCCTCATCCAGATCATCAATAAAGATGTTAAAGAGCACAGGGCCCAGCACTGATCCTTGGGGCACACCACTAGTGACTTGCTGCCAGCTGGATGTGGCACCATTCACCACCACTCTCTGGGCTCGGCCATCCAGCCAGTTCCTAACCCATCGCAGTGTGCTCCCGTCCAAGCCATGGGCTGACAGCTTGGCCAGCAGTTTGCTATGGGGGACGGTGTCAAAGGCCTTGCTGAGGTCCAGGTAGACTACATCCACAGGCCTCCCCACATCCACCAGGCGGGTCACCTGATCATAGAAGGAGATCAGGTTGGTCAGGCAGGACCTGACCTTCCTAAATCCATGCTGGCTAGGCCTGATCCCTTGGCCATCCTGTAAGTGTTGTGTTATTGCACTCAGGATGACCTGTTCCATGATCTTGCCTGGCACTGAGGTCAGGTTGACAGTCCTGTAATTCCCTGGCTCATCCAACGGCCCTTTTTATGGATGGGCACCACGTTGGCCAGCTTCCAGTCCTCTGGGACCTCGCCGGTGAGCCAGGACTGCTGGAAAATGATGGATAGTGGCTTGGCCAGCTCTCTCCGCACCCTAGGATGAATCCCATCTGGTCCCATGGACTTGTGGGGATCCAAGCTGCTAAGGAGAGTTCCAACCACCTCCTCATGGAACATAGGGAAACTGTGCAGCTCCCTGGCTCCTTCTGCCAGCTCTGCAGGCCAGCTGTCAGGAAGACGTTCTGCCCTTCTAGTAAAAATTGAGGCAAAGAAGGTGTTAAGTATCTCTGCCTTTTCCTCATCCTTTGTTACAATGTTCCCCTCCGTATCCACCAAGGAGTGGAGGTTGTCCTTTCCCTTCCTCTTACTATTAATGTATTTATAGAAGGACTTTTTGTTGTCCTTCACAGTAGAGGCCAGTTTAAGCTCCAAGTGTGCTTTTGCCTCCCTAATTCTCTTCCTACAAGACCTAGCAACATCCTTAAACATTCTGTGGGTTGCCTCCCCTCTCTTCCAAAGGTGATACACTCTCTTTTTTTCCCTCAGTTCCATTAAAAGTTCATGAACCATCCAGGCTGGCCGTCTGCCCCGGCGGCTCATCTTCCAGCACATTGGCACAGCCTGTCCCTGAGCCTTCAACAATTCTTCATTGAAGTAGGTCCAGCTCTCCTGGACCCCTTTGTTTTTAAGGGCTTTATCCCAAGGGACCCTCTGAATTAGTTCCTTGAGTAACCCAAAGTCTGCCCTCCGGAAGTCCAGAGTGGAGGTCTTCTTGCCGCCCCTCTTGGCTTGACCAAAAACCGAGAATTCAATTATCTCGTGGTCACTGGATCCCAAACACCCTCCAACCACCACATCGCCCACCAGTCCTTCCCTGTTGGTGAAGAGGAGGTCAAGCATAGCCTTGCCCCTGGTAGGCTCTCGCAGCACCTGGGATAAGAAGCTGTCCTCCATGCATTCTAAGAACCTTCTAGACTGTCTCCTCTCTGCCGTGTTGAGTTCCCAGCAGATGTCAGGCAGGTTGAAGTCGCCCATGAGAACAAGGTCCGGAGATCTTGAGACAGCCCTAAGCTGCCTATAGAATGCTTCGTCAACATCTTCTTCCTGGTTGGGTGGTCTATAACAGACTCCAACCAGGGTGTCTGCCCTGCTGGTCTTCCCTCTAATTCTTATCCACAAGCATCATACTCCGAGGATCCCTTGTCCACGTGGTTGGGTGTATTCAGGCACCAGATAAAGGGGCGACAGAGATTGGAGTCAATACAGCTGACCAATATGATCGAGCATTGTTCCTTTATTGTTCCAGTATTGCAGGTCTATGCTGCAGGCCTATGGTGTGAGTATAGCACAGTAAAGTAAAGCGTAGAAGAAGAAAAAGGAAAGGCAGAAGTGCATAGCAAGGGAACTTCTACAACTTATATAAACTCGGAGTGCCTTGTTGGCATGGCTTCATTGGTTCCCTATGAGTGACCACACATTGCACTATTATAGATTATTGGTCCAACTACTAACGACACGCGAGGTTTGTTTATGCAAGTGCATGTCCTGTTGTCCCAGGATAACTTTCTAGGTTTATAGCTATCAGTGCCCTGTTTTAGTTACATGTTGCAGGCACAGCACTGTTTGGCTAAACTGCTAAGCTGGCTCTGCACTTATGCTGAGCATGGCCTACCACCATGTCAGGCTCTAGGCCTGCACTGCCAGATTGCTCACACTGCTTGTCGCTGGTATTGCCACACAGGTATCCTAGTCAGAAGTGACTTCAGTCACACAGGCCTACAAAAAAGCTGGAGAGAAACATTTTACAAAGGCAGCTATTGATAGGACAAGGGGTAATGACTTTAAACTGAAAGAGGGTAGGTTTATATTAGATATTATGAAGAAGTTCTTCACTATGAGTGTGAGAAACTACAGGTTGCTTCGAGAAATTGTTGATGTCCCCTCCCTGGAAGTAATCGCAGTCAAGTTGTACAGGGTTTTGAGCACCCTGATCCAATGGAATGTGTCTCTGCCCATGGGAGTTGGGGGTTTGAAACTAGATGATATTTAAGGTCCCTTCCAACCAAAAACATTCTATACTTCCATGATAGTATTCAAGAAACAGAAAGGTAGAAAGAGATTTGGAGATCATTCTGGTAATCTTTGTGTGCAAAGAAGGGGCTAGAATATATAAATAACATTATCATGGCATTTTCTTCTAGGTTGCTGGTAAAACAGCTACTAGAATACTGTGTCCAAAGGGATAAAGATTCAAAAGTATGACAGACGAAAACTACAAAAGTTATTATGAATTGCTTTATCATCCTAAAAGCTTCATCTATTTAAATGGTGAAATATTAAAGGCCCCCTTCTCACAATTCATAAATGCTAAATCTAGCTGTTGAAGGTATAATGAGATTTAGATGAAGATAAACTAATTCAGACCATAAACAATGCTCTTATTATTTATCTGTGTGCATATTAATTGTTGAAATAATCTATCAAAGATTGCCCATCACTAAAAAGAATTAAATCAACATTGGATTCTTTATTTGATAGACGTGTTTTAATTCAACAACATCTGTTGGGCCTGAAACAAATTAATGGATGTCCAGTGACCTGTGTTACTCAAAAAGCTGTAAAGTAATTGCAAAGTCTATCTTAATCACTGAGTACTTTATCCACTGTAAATAACAACCTTATAGAGCAGTTACACGTTGAAGGCTTATGTCTTGATTTGTTTATCCAAATCAGAGTATCAAGATATCCTTTACAGAAGACAACTTCTTCCTCCCAGAGCCAGCGATGACCCTGAAACTGACCACTGGAACATATCCTGTCCTCTAAATTCGTATGTGACCATTGTCAACAAGTGTTCATGAAAGTTACACTGGGACCAGATAGAGACATTTTCACTGCTACTGTTGTCCAAAAGGATTACTGAGAAGGTGATATTTGAAGCTGTTCCCGTGATCATTTTATGACTGCTGCACCTGTTAAAATGTATTGCAGCACAGCCTGGGAAGAAGATGATAATTTGTCAAGGTACTATTCATCCAAGCATGGCTCTTGTTAAGCTCACAGTCGGGCATTTCTAAAGCCTAATCATTGTCCTGCCGTTTTTTGGCTTGGGGTGATTTGGAATTAGTGTCAACTAACAGCAATATTCTGCTTTCTAGGGGCTTGGGAGGGTTAGGTCATGTTACAGTGTGCTGTAACTTGAATTTACATCTCAGCATTTCACACACAGTGAGTTGTCTTTCGCCTGTATGCATAAAACTTTTTTTTTTGTCACATGAGATGACTTGCTATGTATCAAAACTCATCCAAGACAAACTTGGCTTTAGTCTGAGGAAGGGATTTTTCTTAACACTGAGATTATATCCCATTCTTATACTCCAAAAGGTACACTGAAGCTCTGGGAACTGGACAAAACACTGACATGGCCTTGTGGTGAGGCAGTATACCATAATGCTTATATGTACTACTTTCAACAGTAAGATTTTAACCCAAACTTTTATTAGAGCTTGCTATTTCTCATGTTAGCTGTTTGCTAGCAGCTACTGGCCTCACATCTGACACAGATAGGTAATAAGAACTGTATTTTCAGGGAGAAAAGTGCTTCACTTTGCTGCAAGTCTTGGCTAAATTATAACCTATTTTACATTTGGTGCAATGTTGAGGTTTTTCGTTCTGCCACATCACACACTGGCTGACTCTAAGGTCTATGGTGTATGGACTTGCTCAAGGATTTATCTTTTCTAAAACTCTACATTGCTTTTTCTAACATTAAGGGCTGATGCTTTATGAATCTTCTGCATATGAAATTGTGCCAAATAGCAGTCATGGAAGTCACCACCAGTTTTGGAGAACCAGACAGTGGGCACAGCAGCTTCTCCAGCTCCAGGTTCTGTCTGCTAGAAGGCCAGTATGGCTCTCCTGCCAGATGTTATAGTTCCTTCCCAACTGTTAGCTGAGCTCCTTGTGGAATTGTCCCTCCTACATGGAACTAAATGTGACAGGTTAGAAAAATCTTGCTGTTCAAAGTAACCCAGCTCACTCTGATGGTCATACAAGCAGCTCAGGAGCAAATTAGTAGGGGCAATAAATTGGGAGAGAGGGGGAGGGGAGGGGAGAGGAGAGGAGGAGCATTCTGCTGAAAACAACAGCTTCTGCTAGCGCAGAAAGAATCTTGGAGCAAACATACCCCAGATTTAGCTTTTCTTGATTTCTCATCTGTCTGAATTAAGGAGCACAATAAGATGTAGGATTTTCCTCTGGCAGCCCAATCTCATGTACATACCTTTTCATTAATGCTGAATTTTAATTTGCCCATCGAACACTCTAAAAACTCTCTTCCCTGTTCTTACTCATTTCTAAAGACACTGATCGTATTGTGACTTCTGTTATGCAGCAGTACCACTCTAACTAGTACTTGAACTTCTTCCTGACTGTTACATTGGAAAAAGCTGGAGGTATTTTCTCATTTTCATTCATCAGGGCTGTTCATGAAAAAATCACCTTATGTGATTGTGGTGGTTTAGGCTGGGTGCTGGCCCGGATGCCACTGCACAGAACACACCTGGGAGGTCCTTACAGGTGGGCCCAGCCCAGGGGGGTGGTCACAGGCAGGTATTCCATTTCCCATAATGCCCTGCTCCCCTATAAAATGTCCATGCGGGGTCTTCACTTCCTCTTTTGTCCCCAGCTGCAGCCTAGGTAAAATGGCGTGAGCCGCCTCCCTTGGGCCTGCCCAGGCCCAAGGCTGGGTTGGGGGGGGGAGGAAAGAGCCCTGGGGGGGTTTGGGTGTACCCCCAGGTGGGGATGGGATGTTCTTGGGTATGTTCTGGGATCTCTCTCTTTGTCACGGTGCTTGTGGTTCTCTGTAAAGCTTTCATTGGTGTTTGTTTTTAAATTGTTTTTCTATTTAAACTTTCCATCACTTTTGCAATCCGTTTGTCTGAGTCGTTGTTTCTGCCCTGTGGTGGGGACGGGGTTTGCCCCAACCCATTACAGTGATAGACAAGTTTGCAAGTCAACATCTCAAGTCACATGTGACCGTTTGAGGCTGTGCCTTTAAGAAAGGGACAGTGCTGGGACACTCTGGCTGAATATTTCATAAACAAAGACAGGTCTAAACGAATTTCATTGGTAGATTGGTAGGAACGCAGCTTTATGTTTTAGTGCAGTTGGAATTTTTTCTCAGTTCGTTCCTTTCCTTCTCCCTTTCCAGCTTGTTGCTTCTGGGCAACTAGCCAGAATTCTGACCTTGGATAACAGATAAGGCCTACTAACACCTTTCTCCCTTAATAACTGATTTTCTCTCTCTAACACTTTTTGGGAAAAAAAGGGAGGTAGGGGGAGAGAGCGGGGTACATGGGAGGAACTCTCCTCTGTCCGGAGGAGGGAGTTTTGTTCCTGTTTTTTTTCTTTGCTGTATATTTCTGTATATATATGTGACCGTTTGAGGCTGTCCCCTTAAAAAAGAGAATATGGTTGTCGGATGTTTGTAAATGAAAAGATGGATCTAAACTAATTTCATTGGCAGATTGGGAAGAAGCACCTTCTGAACTGGGAGTGCAGCAAAGTATCCTGGGCATTCCTGCACTTTTCTGGTCAGTCTTATTTTTTCTTCTTTGCAGCTCACAGCGTTCTGGGCTTTTGGCCAAGGCTTCACCTGATAAGCTGCAAGGCCTGTATTAACCGCTTTCCAATTAACACATAACTGCTTCCAATCTTTTTCTCTTTTCTCACTTTCTAACCCTCTCTGGGGAAAGGGGGAGAGAAGGGGGAGCAGAGGTGGGGAACCCCCCTCAGCAGAGGGGGGAACTCTCATTTCTGTGCTACTTTATTGTATATTTTTGTATATATTGTAAATATTGTAAATTCTGTATATTCCCCTGCATATCCTATATTGCTTTGTAAATATACAGCAACCACTGCTTTGCTAATACAGCTGTGAGTTTTTTTTCTTCACTTTCCGGGGCGAGGAGAAGGCACGGCCTTTCCCTTCCAAGCCTAAGACATTTTTTTTTTTCTCGGCGCGCCCAACTTGGGGCAGATAATTAGCTTAATTTATTACTTGATTGATTTAGTGTTTTCTAGCTGAATTAGCAAACATGAAGGCGTTGTGGTTCGTAGAGCGATTATTCTGTTCAATTTTTGGGGCTCTGGTTTACAGATATTGTTTGGGTTTGATTTTTGATTACCTGGGTAAATATTTGGTGCGGACAATTTATCTGTGGGTTATGTATAGAGTTAGATTATGGTATGGAAAATGCGTGGATTTCTTATGGCCAGCGAGATACAGAAATGTTACCTCCACCACTCTCCCAATTGAGATAAAGGGTTTTAAGATTCCGCCGGAGGAGAGAGTAACTTTAGGTGATGCCTGGGATCCAAAGGTGATTTATGTGATGTGTATAAATCTGCTGCTGGTGATGGTGATTGCATATTTACTGTTTTCTTTGCGGTGAGAGAGGAAGATATCCAGACCGTGTTTTGTTATTAAAACTAGATGAAAGAGAAAACGCCGTGGCTTTGGGTCAGTCCCAGAGACGTCTAGTGATGAGGAGTGTGGAGAATCTGTGTCAGTTAAAAAGAAAGCTAAGAAGTTAATTGGAAAAGCTGCTCTAAATGACTTTGCCGCTGATTCTGGCAAGCTGCCAAGGGCATCGGCTGGTATCAACATGGCGCCTACTCCTTCTCCTACTCCTTCTTCTCCGTCGTCCATTAACGGAGCAACGTCATTGCCGCCCACTCTCTCGGTGGGACTGGAAGTCACTGCCCCAGCAGCTGATTTATCTCAGGACCTGTCAGCTTCTATTAAGGTGGCTGCAAATTCAAACACAGCTCCAGTTAAGCTGGCTGTTTTAAAGACTAGAAGTGGAAAGACCAAAGATGATGGAGAAGAAGAGCTGGAGACAGATCCTGGTGAGGGGCCCTCTACTCTAAAAGATCCTGCTCAGGAGGAAGAGAAGGTTTGTTTTAAAGACCTAGATAACCTAGTGAGAGCAGAGCAGGATAGAGATGCAGCTAAGATAGGAGATGGCAAAGGTGGTTCTCAGCTTAAAGAGATCCTTAGGAGAATGACAGGAGGATTATTAGGGCAATCAGTTGGGGAAGAACAGGAACAAGATGACATAACCGACTGCTCCTCGCCACGTGAGGAATTCAGAAATGTCCGTAAAGATTACACCAGGGCAGACAAGGAGCCAGTTCTAGCTTGCCTTAGTAGGTGTCATGATACAGGTGCTCCAGCTCTAACGATTGGAGACAAGTCAGCAGCTCAGTTAGGAACTCTCTCAAGGGACAATGGAATAGATAGACATCTAGACAGGGTTCTCGGTAAGGTTAATCTGTGGATACGCCTTCTAATGGCGGTTGCCCTGAGATACCCTTCCCGAGATGATCTTCCATGGAATCCTAAACCCTGGACTACCATACATGAGGGAATTAAGCGCTTGAGAGAATTTGCTGTTAGAGAGATACTCAATGGCGACATGAAACTCTGAATCCTGACGACATTCCTGTGGGCATTGGTCTTGCTAAAAAGATCATCAAACTTGCTCCTTCTAATTATGCAAACATTCTGGCAAGCAGAATTGTGTCAAGGAATTATGGTGGAGCTTCTCCTACGGTTGGCCAATTCAGTGATCAAATGAGACAATTGGAGGATAGCATGACACGTGGTTCTTTGGTTTCAGCCATTGAAACTCTGTCTAGAAAAATTGAGAATTGCATGAGAGAGTTAAAGGACTAATTTAGATATTCCATATCCCAATTGGCACAAAGGGATAATTTCAATTCTTCCTCCAGGTGGATACAAGTTTCATCTGTGAGGAATACACGTCCTCCAAGGAGGTCATTCCAAAACAGATCACACCAAAACAGACCACCAAGGCAATCACGTAGAACTATTTGGATAACTCTGCGTGATCAGTTTGGTGAGAACATGAACCGCTGGGATGGCCAACCAACTTCCAATCTTTTCAGGAGACTGACGGAATTGTGAAGTGGAAGAACCCGAGGTAGCAATACCAGGAGGGTAGCTGTTACTTCCACAGTTCCCCAGAACAACTCTAGTAGCTCCAACAGTGGCTCCAGTTATAACATGCAAAGTTATAACACTGCACACTGTGCGCAATGCACATGTGGGCATGTTCCCAATAACTAGGGGTGCCCTGCCTCCCGCCAGGGGGAGGAGAGGGATAACAGAGATAATAGAATCTATTGGGATGTGTACATCCAGTGGCCTGGCATTTCACAATTTCGGAAGTACAGGGCCTAGGTTGACACAAGAACTCAGTGCACCATAATGCCATCAAATTATCAGGGATCAGAGTCTATAACTATTCTGGGAGTCACTGGTGGACCTCAAGAGTTACATAAGGTGGAGGTCAATATAAGTCTAACTGGTAAACAATGGAGGAAGCATACAGTTGTGACCGGACCTGATGCACCTTGTATTTTAGGAATCGATTTTCTGAAAGAAGGGCATTTCAAAGACCCTAGAGGTTACAAATGGGCTTTTGGAGTAGCTTCTATAGAAATTGATGGACAAAAATTGAAGCTGTCTGCTAGACCTGAGCTTTCTGATGAATCTGCAGTTGTGGGACAACATAAGATACAGGACATTAAATTACCGGTTGCTTCTCAGACTGTGCATCACAGGCAATACAGAACCAACCGTGATTCTTTGTTTCCCATTCAGAATCTGATTCGTCAGTTGGAGAGTCAGAAAGTCGTCAGCAAAACTCATTCACCTTTCAACAGTCCAGTGTGGCCTGTGCGGAAGCAGAATGGAGACGCGTCTGACAGTCGACTACCAAGCCCTGAATGAAGTGCCACCACCTATGAGTGCAGCAGCACCAGACATGATGGAGCTGCAGTATGAGCTGGAATCCAAAGAGGCCAAATGGTATGCTGCCATAGACATTGCTAATGCATTTTTCTCTATTCCCATAGCAGAGGAATGCAGGCCTCAGTTTGCTTTCACCTGGAGAGGAATCCAGTACACTTTCAACAGATTGCCAATGGGCTGGATCCACAGCTCAAGCATCTGTCATGCAGTGATCCACGATGCTCTGGAGAAAGGCGGTGCTCCAGAACACAGCCAGTTCATCGATGATATCATCGTCTGGGGTAAAACTGCTGAGGAAGTCTTCGAGAAAGGTAACAAAATCATTGACATTCTTCTGAATGCAGGTTTTGCCATCAAGCGAGACAAGGTGAAAGGACCTACCACAGAGATTCAGTTTCTGGGAGTGTGGTGGCAGGATGGACGCCGACACATTCCAGTGGATGTGGTAAATAGAGTCTCCACCATGGCAAATCCCACCAACAAGCAAGAGACCCTACGTTTCTTGGGGATAGTGGGATTTTGGAGACTGCACATTCCTGGATACAGTCAGATTGTGAAACCTCTGTATGATGTGACTCGAAAGAGAAACCATTTCCACTGGGGACCTGAACAACAAGCAGCCTTTGACCAGATAAAGCAAGAGGTAGTTCAAGCAATGGGTCTGGGACCTGTCCAGACATTAAGAACATTTTGTACACGGCTGCAAGTGACAATGGTCCAACCTGGTGCTTGTGGCAAAAAGCTCCAGGTGAGACGCGTGGACGACCTCTTGGTTTCTGGCGTCGAGGTTACAGAGGTTCAGAGGCTAATTATACTCCAACAGAGAAAGAAATTTTAGCTGCCTATGAAGGAGTAAAAGCATCTTCTGAAGTAACTGGAAATTAATCACAACTTCTTTTAGTTCCCAGATTTCAAGTTTTGAATTGCATGTTCAAAGGCAAAGGCTCCACACCACATCATGCCACAGACTCAACATGGTCTGAGGGGATCGCTCTGATAACACAGAGAGCTCGAATGGGGAATCTTGAAAGGCCTGGCCTAGTGGAGGTGATCTCAAGTTGGTCTGAAGGTACCAACAGTGCTAAACCTCCAGAGGAGAAAGTAACTCGTGCTGAGGAATCTCCTCCTTACAATGACCTTTCTGATGATGAAAAGAAATATGCTTTGTTCACAGACAGTATCACAGTATCACAGTATCACTTAGGTTGGAAAGGACCTCGAGGATCATCGAGTCCAACCTATCAACACAGACCCCATGACTAGACCATGGCACCAAGTGCCACGTCCAATCTCCCCTTGAACGCCTCCAGGGTCGATGACTCAACCACCTCCCTGGGCAACCCGTTCCAATGACGAATGACTCGCTTGGTGAAGAACTTCCTCCTCACCTTGAGTCTAAACCTCCCCTGGCGCAGCTTCAGACTCTGTCCCCTTGTTCTGGTGCTGGTTGCCTGGGAGAAGAGGCCAGCCCCTTCCTGGCTACAACCACCTTTCAGGTAGTTGTAGAGGGCAATGAGGTCACCCCTGAGCCTCCTCTTCTCCAGGCTAAACAATCCCAGCTCCCTCAGCCTCTCCTCATAGGGCTTGTGTTCAAGGCCTCTCACCAGACTTGTTGCCCTTCTCTGGACACGTTCAAGTGTTTTGATGTACTTCTTAAACTGAGGGGCCCAGAACTGGACACAGTACTCAGGGTGCGGCCTAACCAAAACAGAGTACAGGGGCACTATGACCTCCCTGCTCCTGCTGGCCACAATATTCCTAATGCAGGGCAGGATGCTATTGGCCCTCCTGGCCACCTGGGCACACGGTTCCTGTCATCTTGTCGGAAACAAGCGAAGGTGGAAGTCTGCAGTGTGGAGTCCATCACGCCGAGTTGCAGAGGCGAAAGATGGAGAAGGAGAATCCAGTCAGTTTGCAGAGGTAAAAGCTGTCCAGCTAGCTCTCGACGTAGCTGAATGTGAGAGATGGCCAAAGCTTTATCTCTACACCGACTCATGGATGGTAGCCAATGCTCTATGGGGTTGGCTAAAGAACTGGAAGAAGAGTGGTTGGCAGAGGAAAGGAAAACCCATTTGGGCAGCCAACCTGTGGCAGGACATTGCTGATCGAATCGAGAGAATTGCAGTGAAAGTGAGACACATCGATGCTCACATTCCTAAGAGCAAAGCTACTGAGGAACAACAACACAACCATCAGGCAGATCTAGCTGCAAGAGTTTCTCAAGTAGGCATGGACTCTAATCTTGATCTCGACTGGAAACACCGAGGTGAGATATTCTTAGCTCGGTGGGCTCATGATTCGTCAGGACATCAAAGCAGAGATGCAACATGCCAATGGGCTTGTGACAGATCCATAGACATTTCCTTGGATGCTATCACACAAGTCATCCATGATTGTGACATTTGTGCTGCTGTTAAGCAGGCAAAATGACTTAAGCCTTTGTGGTATGGTCCAAGTACGAGTATGGTGAAGCTTGGCAGATTGACTACATCACTCTACCACGTTCTCGTTCTGGTAAGCAATACGTGCTTACTATGGTAGAGGCAAACACTGGGTGGTTGGAAACTTCTCCAGTTCCACATGCAACTGCACGCAACACCATCCTCGGTCTGGAGAGACAAATCCTGTGGAGACACGGAACTCCAGAGAGGATTGAGTCAGACAACGGAACTCATTTCAAGAACAACCTTGTAAAGAACTGGGCAAAAGAGCACGGTATTGAGTGGATATGCCATATTCCCTACTATGCACCAGCTTCAGGGAAGATTGAACGCTACAACGGTTTGTTGAGGACCACTCTTAAAGCCACGGGGGGTGGATCTTTGAAAAACTGGGAAAAACATTTAGCACAAGCAACCTGGCTGGTAAATAGTAGAGATTCAGTGAACCGAGCTGGACCTGCACATTCAGATCTGCTACAGAAAGTAGAAGGTGATAGAGTTCCTGTTGTTAGAGAAAAGAATGTGTTAGGTAAAACTGTTTGGGTATTTTCACTCT
Source organism: Melanerpes formicivorus (assembly GCF_026170545.1). Taxonomy (NCBI): domain Eukaryota; kingdom Metazoa; phylum Chordata; class Aves; order Piciformes; family Picidae; genus Melanerpes; species Melanerpes formicivorus. The sequence continues at coordinate 2,748,730 of NW_027142409.1, forward strand.
CAGGAGAGGCTAAACCTGTCTGAGGGGTGGTTTCAGCTGAAGGTCCGGGTCACACTTATTGGGTAATGCAAGAGAATGGTGAAATTCAGTGTATTCCACAAAGAAATTTAACTTTAGCTGAAACAGTTTAATTTCAAACTGTTGTATAGCTACATCGCGTCCAAAGGAAGAGTCAACGAGGAATCTACGGTGCACGAACCCTGAGATCCCTGAGAGCCCTGAGTCAACTAAGAGACCCTGAGAATCCCTGTTTCCCTTTTCTTTGCTTCGTCGGCGAAGACATGAACTGCTTTCCATTTTTCTCATTTTCTGATTTTCTTGGACTTTTGAATCATCTACATCTGAGCATAGCCGGAATGGACTATGATCTTTACTCACGAATCGTAAATGTCGTCTTGGATTGGATGGACAGTATGAACAGCCAGTGAAATTGTTTAGAAGGGGTGAACTTTGGCCGTTTGAGGCTGTCCCCTTAAGAAAGGGAATATGGTAGTCGGATGTTTGTAAATGAAAAGATGGATCTAAACTAATTTCATTGGTAGATTGGGAGGAAGCACCTTCTGAACTGGGAGTGCAGCAGAATTTCCTGGGAATTCCTGCACTTTTGCAGTCAGTCTGTCTTCCCCTCCTTCGGCAGCAGCAGCTCGCTGTTTCTGGGCTTTCAGCCAAGGCTTGACCTTGAAACTGATAAACTGCAAGGCCTGTATTAACTGCTTTCCAATTAACACATAACTGCTTCTAACATTTTTCTCTTTTCTCTCTTTTCTAACCCTCTCTGGGGAAAGGTGGAGAGAAGGGGGAGCAGAGGTGGGGAACCCCCTCAGCAGAGGGCTTGAACTCTCATTTCTGTGCTACTTTATTGTATGTTTTTGTATATATTGTAAATTCTGTATATTCCCCTTCATATCTGTGGTGAAGAAGTTATTAAATTTATGAATATGAAATATGAATTATGAAAAATATAATTTTTATTATCAAACTATTAATAACCGATGAATCACCAATGTATATACATGTTCTAGTGCATGTTCGTGAAATAGATTCCACAACTGGCTAAGTGTTATGATTATAACGTAATTGAACTATCTATAAACCCTTTCTATATTTATATAACGAAAGGGTGCAGTTCCGCCGCTTGGACACTAGATGGAGACTCGGCGGGACGCGGTCGGCTTCTGGCTATACACAGCAATATTACAATCTTTCTACGCATCAGCGCTTACTCTGCTAGACGCGGATACTTTGAGTGCTAGTGGGTGGAAAGCACGTGGGAGATATTCAATTCCCTTCAGACAACAGGGATCGGTCCTGGTCGGGGTCGGTCCGTGGGGTCGGCCCTCAGAAGTCGGCTCGCACGGCAGGGCGGGATGACGGTGGCCGGTAGGTGGGCTCAAACGACAGAAGCAGGTGAAGCTACGGGGGTCAGCCCAACCACAGCAGTTCTCGGGGCTGATGCAAACAGCCTCGGGGAGAGAATGCGGCTGCGTTAGGCGGCGGATTCTCTTTAATGAGGTTAAAGGAGCAACAGGACTCTCGTAGTGGTCCCGGGTTCAGTGCAGTGTAGGCATGAACAATGCTTTAGTCTTCCCTGGGATTCACATGGCTCAGAGCGGCACTCGGCGGCTCCTCTCCCGCTATGTCGGGGCTAGGCAATACGTGGACTCGGTATTGATCAAGTCCCTTCTCCCCGGTAACTGGGCAGATCTTACCCTCGGGGGTTGGTCCAGTCCTCCGGTGGCACGATGGGCTCTCCCGGTCAGCACGGCTGGCTGCAGCAACGCTGAGCTCCTCAGGCTCAGCGAAGGTCCTCCCTCTGGGCTTCTTAACGATGTAGACACTTCCAGTATGCGTGCATGTATAACAGAAGCTAATAACAATAAGCTCAATGGCAAAGGCTGCAGCTCGAGAGTTACTCTCTCGAGCAAGCACAGAGACAAAGTGAATGAGGGGGCAATGTGTTCACCAACTGGGGTGATACTTATAGATTCCTCGAGGCTGGGCTTGACGAATGGGCACTCTCATAAGCAACTGGCTTCAGCCTATAGAAAGCGTGAAGCTAGAATTATGCCCATACTTGGTGTCAGTACGAGCGCTGCATGCGCTGGGGGCGTGCAAGCCTGGCTAATGCCTTGGCTTTTGTCTTCCTCCTGGAGGGAGGGGGAACTTGCCCACATGCTGGGACAAGATTCAGTATCGGGGCATAATGTGCCTTCACCACAATATCCTATATTGATTTGTAAATATACAGCACCCACTGCTTTGCTAATTCAGCTGTGAGTTTTTTTTCTTCACTTTCCGGAGGGACGAGAAGGCACGGCCTTTCCCTTCCAACCCTACGACAATATATTGTAAATACTGTATATATTGTGTATATATACAACCTGCATTCCATATATTGCTTGTAAAGATAGCATCCCTTTTGCTTTCCGACTGAGTTAGCTGTGGGTTTTTTTTTCCTCTTTGTGGGGGAGGGAGAGCTAGGCCTTCTCTCTCAACCCACTACACAGTATATTGGCCACAGCAACAAATCACTTCAGTGCAATATTTTAACTTCTTTCATGCTGCTTCCAGCTACCATTGCGATATCTGCACTGACTACGATATGGTGAATGGGAAGTATGTAACTACTTAAATGGGGTAAAAGAAGTAGGTGTCTGGATCTTTATGTTTGGGCTTCTGGCAAGTTGGTATTTTATTCCTTATTGCTGTTGTGCTGTGTTGCTGATGATCAGATTTCCTCAGAAATCTGTCATTCTAGATTCTCAGTGGGCTGGTTTGGTTTTGTTTGGGGGGTTTGCGTTTTTTGTCTTTGAGTTTTTCTACTTCAGCAGGGGGAATGACTAATCTGATATTCTGGGCATGCAGTTTTAAAACCAGCGACTTGAGCAGAATGAAACTATAACTTTAGTGAATGGAAATCTATTGCCTTGTCATTGTAGAGTCCTTTTATATGTGCTGAAGGGTTGAATGTTCAGCAAACTCTCCTGAAATAATTTCATAAGCACACCTACAATCTCCTTGGATAGTTAGATTTCTGGTAGTGTAAGTAAACTTAGATATCATTTTATAGGAAAAAGCAAGCTCAGCTCTGCTGAAATTCCTTCAGGGAGATTTCATTCTGCACAGACATTTCACCCCTTTTTGTTGTTCCTGAATTGGAAATGCATTTCCTGAGAGGTCTTTTATTTGTCCTTTAGGAAACCTGGAATTGTCTCAAGACCAAGTCACAATGAGAATTACTTGGCAGATAAAATCTGCTTTCTGATAATAGCCTATCAGTCTGAGACGCTGGAACAGCAGAGATCCTACACCTTACCACTGTCAAAACTGTCTCCTTATAACAGATGTATTGACTAATTAATTGACTGCTTCTACTGTCAGTTTGTTCTCTTTTTTTTTTTTTTTCAGATATTCATTTCATTTGGCTTCCTTATATGTAAGATATGACTGATGTGAGAGGGTTTTAGTCTTCTTTTCAAATAACTGATAAAGAATTAGCTTGTATAAGCAGGTATCACTTTACTGTTGATTCAAAAAATAGCAAATTCAGCACAGAGTTCAGTCCAAACTCATCTTCATAGAAAAATGTATACTCTGGTCATAGTGAAGACCTCTGTTAAAGCTTTCATTGGGTCTTTTGCCTTATTAACACCATGTCAGCGGCTGAGGCTGCCCCCTTAAGAAGGGGGATATGGTGGACGGAAGTTGGTAAACGGAAAGAATAATCTAAACTATTTCATTGGTGAAGTGGGAGGAAGCACCTTCTGAACTGGGAGTGAACTGGGCATTTCCAGCACTTCTCTGTCAGTCTTGCTTCCGCCTCTCCACGGTGCAGCAGCTCTCTCTCTGCTCGGCTTTCTGTCAAGGCCTCGGCCTTGAAGACCAGATAAAGGCCGGTATTAACTCCCTTCCAATTAACACGAACTGCTTCTAACATTTTTTTTTCTCTCTTTTCTTTCACTTTCTATCCCACTCTGGGGAAAGGGGGAAAAGAGGGGAGAGCGGAGGTGGGAAACCCCCCTCAGTAGAGGGGGGAACTCTCATTTCTGTGCTACTTTGTTGTATATATTTGTATATATTGTACATATTGTAAATTTGTAAATATTCCCCTGCATATCCTACATTGCTTTGTAAATATAAAGCTCCACTGCTTTGCTAATTCAGCTTGTGAGTTTTTTTTCCTTTCCCTTCAATTTTTTTTTTCTTTCCCTTTACTTTACAGGGGGGAGGGAAGAGGCTTCTTGGCCTTACCCTTCCAACCCACCACATTTTTTTTTTATTGGCACCCAACGTGGGGCAGATAATTAGTTTAATTTATTACTTGATTGAATTAGTGTTTTGTAGCTGAATTAGCAAACATGAAGGTATTGTGGTTTGTGGAGCGATTATTCTTTTCAATTTTTGGGGCTCTGGTTTACAGATATTGTTTGGGTTTGATTTTGGATTACCTGGGTAAATATTTGGTGCGGACAATTTATATGTGGGTTATGTATAGAGTTAAATTATGGTATGGAAAATGTATTAATTTATTATGGCCAGTGAGATACAGGAATGTTACCTCCACCACTCTCCCAATTGAGATAAAGGGTTTTAAGATTCCGCCTGAGGAGAGAGTAACTTTAGGTGATGCCTGGGATCCAAAGGTGATTTATGTGATGTGTATAAATCTGTTGCTGGTGATGGTAATTGCATATTTACTGTTCTCTCTGCGGCGAGAGAGAAAGATATCCAGAGCTTGTTTTGTTATTAAAACTAGATCAAAAAGAAAACGCCGTGGCTCTCGATCAGTCCCAGAGTCATCTAGTGATGAGGAATGAGCAGAATCTGTGTCAGTTAAAAAGAAGGCTAAAAAGTTAATTGGTAAGGCAGCTCTAAATGACTCTGCTGATTCTGGCAAGCAGCCAAGGGCATCGGCTGGTATCAACATGGCGCCTACTCCTTCTCCTACTCCTTCTCCTTCTTCTTCTTCTCCGTCGGCCATTAACGGAGCAACGTCACTTCCGCCCAATCCCTCGGTGGGACCGGAAGTCACTGCCCCAGCAGCTGATTTATCTCAGGACCTGTCAGCTTCTATTAAGGTGGCTGTAAATTCAAACACAGCTCCAGTTAAGCTGGCTGTTTTAAAGACTAGAGGTGCAAAGGCCAAAGATGGAGAAGAAGAGGAGCTGGAGACTGATCCTGGTGAGGGGCCCTCTACTCTAAAAGATCCTGCTCAGGAGGAAGAGAAGGTTTGTTTTAAAGATCTAGCTAACCTAGTGAGATCAAAGCAGGATACAGATGAAGTTAGGAAAGCAGCTGGCAAAGGTGGTTCTCAGCTTAAAGAGATCCTTAGGAGAATGACAGCAGGATTATATGGACAAAGAATTCAGGGAGACGAGGAAGATGATATTTCAGAATGTTCGTCAGCACGGGAGGAATTGCGAAATGTCCGTAAAGATTTCACCAGGGCAGATAAGGAGCCAGTTCTAGCTTGGCTTAGTAGGTGTCATGATACAGGTGCTCCAGCTCTAACGATTGGAGACAAGTCAGCAGCTCAGTTAGGAACTCTCTCAAGGGACAATGGAATAGATAGACATCTAGGCACAGCTCTCGGTAAGGTTAATCTTTGGATACGCCTTTTAATATCGGTTGCCCTGAGATATCCTTCCCGAGATGATCTTCCCTTGAATCCTAAACCCTGGACTACCATAGATGAGGGAATTAAGCGCTTGAGAGAATTTGCTGTTAGAGAGCTACTCTATGGTGAACATGAAACTCTGAATCCTGATGACATTCCTGTGAGTATTGGTCTTGCTAAAAAGATCATCAAACTTGCTCCTTCTAATTATGCAAACATTCTGGCAAGCAGAATTGTGTCAAGAAGTTATGGTGGAGCTTCTCCTACGGTTGGCCAATTCAGTGATCAAATGAGACAATTGGAGGATAGCATGACACGTGGTTCTTTGGTTTCAGCCATTGAAACTCTGTCTGGAAAAATTGAGAATTGCATGAGAGAGTTAAAAGATTAATTTAGAAATTCCATATCCCAATTGGCACAAAGGGATAATTTCAATTCTTCCTCCAGGTGGATACAAGTTTCATCTGTGACGAATACATGTCCTCCAAGGAGGTCATTCCAAAACAGGTCATTCCAAAACAGGTCATTCCAAAACAGACTACCAAGGCAATCACGTAGAACTATTTGGATAACTCTGCGTGATCAGTTTGGTGAGAACATGAACCGCTGGGATGGCCAACCAACTTCTAATCTTTTCAGGAGACTGAGGGAATTGCAAAGTGGCAGAACCCGAGGTAGCAATACCAGAAGGGTAGCTGTTACTTCCACAGTTCCCCAGAACGACTCTTATGGCTCCAACAGTGGCTCCAGTTATAACATGCAAAGTTATAACCCTGCAAACTATGTGCAATGCACATGCGCGCATGTTCCCCATAGCTAGGGGTGCCCTGCCTCCCGCCAGGGGGAGGAGAGGGATAAGAGACATAACAGAATCTATTGGGATGTGTACATCCAGTGGCCTGGCACTTCACAATTTTGGAAGTACAGGGCCTTGGTTGACACAGGAGCTCAGTGCACCATAATACCATCAAATTATCAGGGATCGGAGTCTATAACTATTCTGGGAGTCACTGGTGGATCTCAAGAGTTAAGTAAGGTAGAGGTTAATATAAGTTTAACTGGTAAACAATGGAGGAAGCATACAGTTGTGACCGGACCTGATGCACCTTGTATTTTGGGAATTGATTTTCTGAGAGAAGGGCATTTCAAAGACCCTAGAGGTTACAAATGGGCTTTTGGAGTAGCTTCTATAGAAATTGATGGACAAAAATTGAAGCTATCTGCCAGACCTGAACTTTCTGATGAATCTGCAGTTGTGGGATAACACAAGATACAGGACATTAAATTGCCGGTTGCTTCTCAGACTGTGCATCACAAGCAATACAGAACCAACCGTGACTCTTTGTTGCCCATTCAGAATCTGATTCGTCAGTTGGAGAGTCAGAAAGTCGTCAGCAAAACTCATTCACCTTTCAACAGTCCAGTGTGGCCTGTGCGGAAGCAGAATGGAGACTGGCGTCTGACGGTAGACTACCGAGCCCTAAATGAAGTGACACCACCTATGAGTGCAGCAGTACCAGACATGATGGAACTTCATTATGAGCTGGAATCCAAAGAGTCCAAATGGTATGCTACCATAGACATTGCTAATGCATTTTTCTCTATTCCCATAGCAGAGGAATGCAGGCCTCAGTTTCCTTTCACCTGGAGGGGAATCCAGTACACTTTCAACAGATTGCCAATGGGCTGGATCCACAGCTCAAGCATCTGTCATGCAGTGATCCACGATGCTCGGGAGAAAGGCGGTGCTCCAGAACACATCCAGTTCATCGATGATATCATCGTCTGGGGTAAAACTGCTGAGGAAGTCTTCGAGAAAGGTAACAAAATCATTGACATTCTTCTGAATGCAGGTTTTGCCATCAAGCGAGACAAGGTGAAAGGACCTACCACAGAGATTCAATTTCTGGGAGTGCGGTGGCAGGATGGACGCCGACACATTCCAGTGGATGTGGTAAATAGAGTCTCTACCATGGCAAATCCCACCAACAAGCAAGAGACCCTACGTTTCTTGGGGATAGTGGGATTTTGGAGACTACACATTCCTGGCTATAGTCAGATTGTGAAACCTCTATATGATGTGACTCGAAAGAAACCATTTCCACTGGGGACCTGAACAACAAGCAGCCTTTGACCAGATAAAGCAAGAGGTGATTCAAGCAATGGGTCTGGGACCTGTCCGAGATGGTCCAGACATTAAGAACATTTTGTACACAGCTGCAAGTGACAATGGTCCAACCTGGTGCTTGTGGCAAAAAGCTCCAGGTGAGACACGTGGACGACCTCTTGGTTTCTGGAGTCGAGGTTACAGAGGTTCAGAGGCTAACTATACTCCAACAGAGAAAGAAATTTTAGCTGCCTATGAAGGAGTAAAAGCATCTTCTGAAGTGATTGGAACTGAATCACAACTTCTGTTAGCTCCCAGATTACCAGTTTTGAATTGGGTGTTCAAAGGCAAAGGTTCCACACCACATCATGCCACAGACTCAACATGGTCTAAGTGGATGGCTCTGATAACACAGAGAGCTCGAATGGGAAATCTTGAAAGACCTGGTCTAGTGGAGGTGATCCCAAGTTGGCCTGAAGGTATCAACTGTGCTAAACCTCCAGAGGAGAAAGTAACTCGTGCTGAGGAAGCTCCTCCTTACAATGACCTCTCTGATGATGAAAAGAAATATGCTTTGTTCACAGACGGTTCCTGCCGTCTTGTTGGAAACAAGCGAAGGTGGAAGTCTGCAGTGTGGAGTCCAACACGCCGAGTTGCAGAGGCGAAAGATGGAGAAGGAGAATCCAGTCAGTTCGCAGAGGTAAAAGCTGTCCAGCTAGCTCTCGACGTGGCTGAACGTGAGAGATGGCCAAAGCTTTATCTCTACACCGACTCATGGATGGTAGCCAATGCTCTATGGGGTTGGCTAAAGAACTGGAAGAAGAGCGGTTGGCAGAGAAAAGGAAAACCCATTTGGGCAGCCAACCTATGGCAGGACATTGCTGACCGAATCGAGAGAATTCCAGTGGAAGTTAGACACATCGATGCTCACATTCCTAAGAGCAAAGCTACTGAGGAACAGCAACACAACCATCAGGCAGATCTAGCTGTAAGAGTTTCTCAAGTAGACATGGACTCTAATCTTGATCTCGACTGGAAACACCAAGGTGAGATATTCTTAGCTCGGTGGGCTCACGATTCGTCAGTACATCAAGGCAGAGATGCAACATAGCAATGGGCTCGTGACAGATCCATAGACATTTCCATGGATGCTATCACACAAGTCATCCATGACTGTGACATTTGTGCTGCTATTAAGCAGGCAAAACGACTTAAGCCCTTGTGGTATGGTGACAGATGGTCCAAGTACAAGTATGGTGAAGCTTGGCAGATTGACTACATCACTCTACCACGTTCTCGTTCTGGTAAGCAATACGTGCTTACTATGGTAGAGGCAAACACTGGGTGGTTGGAAACTTCTCCAGTTCCACATGCAACTGCACGCAACACCATTCTCGGTCTGGAGAGACAGATCCTGTGGAGACACGGAACTCCAGAGAGGATTGAGTCAGACAACGGAACTCATTTCAAGAACAACCTTGTAAATAACTGGGCAAAAGAGCACGGTATTGAGTGGATATTCCATATTCCCTACTATGCACCAGCTTCAGGGAAGATTGAACGCTACAACGGTTTGCTGAAGACCACTCTCAAAGCCATGGGAGGTGGATCTTTGAAAAACTGGGAAAAACATTTAGCACAAGCAACCTGGCTGGTAAATAGTAGAGGTTCAGTGAACCGAGCTGGACCTGCACATTCAGATCTGCTACGGAAAGTAGAAGGTGATAGAGTTCCTGTTGTTAGAGAAAAGAATCTGTTAGGTAAAACTGTTTGGGTATTTTCACCCTCAGGAGAGGCTAAGCCTATCCGAGGGGTAGTTTCAGCTGAAGGTCCGGGTCACACTTATTGGGTAATACAAGAGAATGGTGAAATTCAGTGTATTCCACAAAGAAATTTAACTTTAGCTGAAAGAGGTAAATTTCAAACTGTTGTACAGCTACAACGCGTCCAAAGGATAAATCAATGAGGAATCTACGGTGCACGAACCCTGAGATCCCTGAGAGCCCTGAGTCAACTAAGAGACCCTGAGAATCCCTGTTTCCCTTTTCTTCGCTTCATCAGTGAAGAAATGAACTGTTTTCCATTTTTCTCATTTTCTGATTTTCTTGGACTTTTGAATCATCTACATCTGAGCATAGCCGGAATGGACTATGAACTTTACTCATGAACTGTAAATATTGTTTTGGATTGGATGGACAGTGTGAACAGCCAATGAAATTGTTTAGAAGGGGTGGACTGTCACCGGCTGAGGCTGTCCCCTTAAGAAAGGGGATATGGTGGACGGAAGTTGGTAAACGGAAAGAATAATCTAAACTATTTCATTGGAAGAGTGGGAGGAAGCACCTTCTGAACTGGGAGTGAACTGGGCATTTCCAGCACTTCTCTGTCAGTCTTGCTTCCGCCTCTCCACGGTGCAGCAGCTCTCTCTCTGCTCGGCTTTCTGCCAAGGCCTTGGCCTTGAAGACCAGATAAAGGTCGGTATTAACTCCCTTCCAATTAACATGAACTGCTTCTAACATTTTTTTTTCTCTCTTTTCTTTCTCTTTCTATCCCACTCTGGGGAAAGGGGGAAAAGAGGGGAGAGCGGAGGTGGGAAACCCCCCTCAGTAGAGGGGGGAACTCTCATTTCTGTGCTACTTTGTTGTATATCTTTGTATATATTGTACATATTGTAAATTTGTAAATATTCCCCTGCATATCCTACATTGCTTTGTAAATATAAAGCTCCACTGTTTTGCTAATTCAGCTTGTTAGTTTTTTTTCCTTTCCCTTCAATTTTTTTTTTCTTTCCCTTTACTTTACAGGGGGGAGGGAAGAGGCTTCTTGGCCTTACCCTTCCAACCCACCACACACCATTGATTGCAAAATATTGGCTTACAAGATACAGAAAGACTAAGAATCAGTTAAAATATAGATTTATTGAATGGGAATCCTTTTTTCAAGAACAAGAAAACCAGGGTGACTTCACACTTAGTGAAGCTGTCAATTTCTGTGCAAGTAAGAAAATAACCATCTTGTAAGAAGTAAAGACTTACATTTTTCACCGTGAGGAGTCCCACTGAATTCTTTATAAAGTTGGATGTGAACTTTTCTGAGAATTAGGCTTGAAAAGCCAGTTCATGTTTTGGAGTTGCACAAATCACAAAACCACAATATTTTGAGAAAAGAAAGGCAAAGGAAGCTTGTTTTCTGTGATTTTTTTTTTTTTTCCCCCCCAAATGTGTCTCATATTTCCACAGTATATTAGTCATGGCTCTCTTGCATTATCCTTAGCAACTTGCAGAGTGAGTTTCCCTGTGGCTACACCTGGTGAGGTGCTGTTGGTTATGGGCTGTCTGCAACATAAGCCTGTAGGCAAACAGGATGGAGATGTGTGGTTTGTGGTGTAGTTGTCTTTTTCATGGGGTATTAACTGAGAGTTCCTTACTACAGATTTTTATGAAACTTTTAAGAACATATTTACTTTAAATTAAGCCAGCCAACTGATTCAAAAGGTACTATGAAAATCTCCTGTGGGCTGATATGCAATGGGTAAGATGACAAAGCCCCCTTATTTCTTTTAAATTTCAATTAATTTGTCAATTGTCTGTTTTCCTTCAAATCTCCTTAAAATACTTTCAAGACTACTATAATGGGTTATAGCCATAATCTGTAATGAATTATTTCACTGGGATTTTGATTAAGCTTGCAAGAAAAAGGAGAGAATAACTTAGCTGAGTTTCTTTCTTTTCTCACTCTTGAGATATGTTCTTTCTCTTCAGTGGCCATGATTCTCGGGAATGAAAGGTCTTAAGTTTTACCCTTCACATTAAACTATCTCATGCATCCATGACAAGAGTGTAGTGAAGCAGTATAAAAGGCCAGTTCACATTATACTGAAAGTGAAAATTCAGAAAGGATGGAATACAAAGAAATGGGAAAAGTCCATTTCAGTCCACACACAACTTGACCATGAATTACACAGAATCACCAAGGTTGGAAGAGACCTCAAAGATCATCAAGTCCAACCTGTAACCAGAATTAGCATTAATCAGTTCAGTGGTCATGTGCTGGATGATGCCTTCTGTTTCAGCACACCACAAAGTTGCATAATGCAGTAATCAACAGACCAAATCCAGACTCATTTAACACTCTTGACAGATTTGTGGCAGGTATCAAATGCATGACTCTTGACCACCACATATAAAGCTAGCTTTGCAGAGAAAGGAGCTGTTAGAAAAGTTTTTCTAGCACCAGAGGCTTAGTTAAACTTAAGACTGTATAAAATATCAAAAGAGACTGTATAACTGCTGTTTATATACCTTAATTGTATGTAGAATTTATTTTTAGGAGTCTCTGATGTAAATGGTTAGAATCTTCCCATTCTAAATAAATTTAAATTAAATTTAAATAGACTACATAAAAAAGGATTTTCATCTTTTGCAAGGCTAGAATAACCTGTCATGAAGAAAGCTCCCTCACAGCTCCTGTTTTAAACTTATCCTACCTTTCTCTCAACTATCCCTAGCAAAATGTTTTAACAAAAATAATTTTTCTTATTTTTTCTCCAGTTTCAATACTAATTGTTACTTTATAGTGTTGTCATTGTTGCACAATGCTGCAACTTGTGAAATACCTGAATTTCTTCACTTGGATTAAGCTGAAAACAGCAAAATAGCTTGTCACCTTTCATTCTCTTTATTGGCTATGGACAGCTTATTCTAAGAAGTCATTTAAGCTGTTGAGAACCTTATCAATATGATTTGCTGTCATTTTACTGAAATCCCCAAATGTAAACTTACTAGATTACTGAGTCCATGGACATGTTCCTGGTTTCTGCCCATCATTGCCAAACAGAAATTTTAAGGTCCTTGACTTCATCTCAGGTGATTTTTCACAGGAACTGTCTGTGGCTGTCTGCAGATACAGCTGAAAGATGGTCTGAGGTGGTAAGTTAGGATCAAACCCTTGCTACACCCACTGATAAGCAACTCACTGACTGCTCTAACTAAACGAACATCACTTTGCCTGCTGGTAAATTCCCTGGTTTCTACTCAGGTGATATTACTTGGAGCTAAAACTCAAAATGATAAGCATATATTCCATTGAGATTTTCCTTTAATTCCTGAAGAGGCACTGGAGGTACTTTGTGAGAAATGTGAAAGGACTAGAGATTCTGGGTGAACCTGAAACACCAGTTAGACTAACCTTCATGACTACAGCTATGAGGCAAGAGCCTAACTACTAAGGCAGAATAACTTGTACCAGCAAACATTGTTAAGACATGTAGGTTGGTGAGGGAGGCATAAAAGGTTCAGCTGCAAAGCCAAGCTTGTATCATCACTTCATGCTAGTTACCTGAAGCCAGCCAGAAGCAACCAAGGAACTTGCACCAAGGACTGGATGGATACAGTCAGTATTATTCTTCTTTATTATTCCTGTGGGGTGAAAGAAGAGGTTATGGTGTCACCAGAAATGATGGGCACTAGGAGGAAAATATCCTTGGGGAGAAGCTTGAAGAGGCATTGACTGGCCAGGGCTCTAAGAGTTAGGGAGAAGAACGAAGAAGAATTATATGATTATATATATTTAATCAATGGTTCAAAAGATGTGTTTATGGTGCATAGAAAATAAAGAGAAGTTTGAAAAATTGAATGAGAAGGCTTCAGAGTGAAGTGTGACCTGAAGGAGAAAAAGAAGAGGTGAAGCAATCTTATGCATTGCAGATTAATTACAGGGCTAATGGTAGAGAGAAGTTAAGAGTTAGATAAACTGTTGGGAGAAATGGTTGGATCAGTCTGGAGAGATCTTGAAAGTGTATTGTATCAAAATAGAAATAAATCAGGATTAGAAGAAAAGGGGGTAGGATATCTTGCCTAGAATGGAAGCAAAAAAATGAGAAGAGAGGAAATCCTGAAGAAATAATTGCCCAAAGCCTGTACTTAGTGAGGATTACTTACTGGACAGGGAATGGCCAGATGTCACAGGGCCACCATGGGTATGGTAAACATCTTAAACTGTTTCTACACCCAAGAGAGCTTTTTCAGTAAGACTGGAATGCGTGGCACTACTCAACAGTAGTTGTATACCTGCAGCATTTTCATTACATGTTCATAAAGAAAAGAGAAATGAGGGATAATCTTAAAAGGAACTGAACAAAGACTCTCCAGTTCTTCTACATTATTTCTTCCTTTTTTTTTTTTTTTTTTAATTCAAAGATTCAATCAGACAGAAATGACCAGTTTCATTCCTGCACTTTCCACCACAAGAAGTAGGTCAGAAAATCTGATTTTCTTTGTTTTCCTTTGGTTGTTTTTTTCTGGTAAATTCAGAATTACCAAGTGTGGCAATGCCAGTGACGAGTAGTGTGAGCAATCTGGCAGTGCAGGCCTACAGCCTGACATGGTGGTAGGCCATGCTCAGCATAAATGCAGTCAGCTAGCAGTGTAGCAAAACAGTGCTGTGCCTGCAGCATGTAACTAAAACAAGACACTGGTAGCTATAAACATGGACAGTTATCTTGGGACAACAGGATATGCACCTGCATCAACAAAACTTGCGTGTCATTAGTAGTTGGACCGATAATCTGTAATAGTGCAATGTGTGGTCACTCAGAGGGAACCAATGGAGCTATGCCAACAGGGCACTCCAAGTTTATATAAGTTGTAGCAGTTGCCTTGCTACGCACTTCTGCCTTTCCTGTCTCTTCTTCTTCTATGCTTTACTTTACTGTGCTATACCTGCACTACAGGCCTGCACCCTAGGCCTGCACCATCGGCCTGCAACACTGGAACAATAAAGGAACAATACTCAATCACATTGGTCAGCCGTATTGATTCCAAACTCCGTCGACGTTATCTGGTGCCCGAATACACCTGAACTCGTGGACAAGGGATCCTCGGACTACAATACTGATCGACTCAGCACAAAGAGGTACGTCCGAGCGATACGGAAAGCCGGTCGAATAGCACTGCCCTGGTGCTGGAAAAATTAGCAGCGCGCGCTCAAAAAGGAAGTGAATTTCACCCTGGCCCGGTGAGCGACCAGGCACGGGCAAGGGGAAGCACGCCACCACAGAAGAGGCTGTGCTAAACACCCTCCACCTATCCTCTCTGTGAGAGGTATTACTGGCAATACTGGGATCTTAAAAGGGCTACTCTCCTGAGCCCAGAGTCATCCCCATGGCAACTAAGCTTTTACTTCCGAAGCATGGGACGAAATTGCAGCCCAGCTGTGGGATGAGGTGCAAAATGCTTAAAAAAGCAGCTTTTCGCTATAGCACCGTGTGACGGACCATCACATACATTGCAGTCAAAAAAAGCAGAGCAGTCTACTCCCAATTCAGCTGCTGCGGCGTTTAGTTCTAACCGAGACGAGAAAGGGAGACTCAGAAGGCACCCCCCGCCCTGCACCCCCCTCCTCCCTCCCTGCACATCATGTGCCACTCCGTCAGCATCCTCCTCAATTTCAATTGCCCGCTACTCCTTCTACACAAATTGCAGCTCTTTATTACCGTCCTTTTGCGCGGAAAAATCTGCTCCTGCCACGTCAATAGCGGCACAAGCGAATCCAGATCGAACTGATAAGGCACGCGAAATCAAAATGGAGGTCGCTATGCATTAAGAATTAGACAAAGAAGACGCCACCTCCTCCATCTTGGCGAGCACACGGTATTTATTAAGACACCACCACAGCCGTCCGCACCCAGCAGAGAAACCCATTAAAAAAAAAAAAGAAAAAAAAGCGGCGAAACCTGTGGCTCGGCGTTTTGGATGCCCCTCATCAACACCTTCCCCTGATACCGCCAGTGACGGCTTGGACTTGGAAGACGAGAGGCCGGACAGTGGCAACTGCCCTGTAACTCCTCTTAGAGAAAAAAAAATGGAGCGCTTGGAAGCTCGCGATGGCAGCACCCCCGCCGCAAGCCCCAGCCACCCCAATGGTGGCCCCCACCACCCCAGCAGCACTCACCCTGGCAGCCCTCAGCCCGGCAGCTCTCCTGGCGACGCCTCCCACGACCCCCCATGGCCCCCACGAGTACCGGCTGCTCTGATCAAGGCGGCATCGACCGACACACCACCGATACCAGCACTGACACTGGCAGCGGCCCCGGCAGCAGCCACCCCCACGGCAGTGGCAGGAACGGCCCTAGCGGCCCCTTCCCCCTGGCGGTTTCAGCTGTGCTACACCCCCCCCCGCCTCCTACATTCCACACATTATCAGCAGAGTATAGCACTCCGACGGAGATTTCAATTGAGTCCCGATGGGGCGATCGGGAGGTGGGAGGGACAGGGAACTGTCCCGCTGCGCTGGTGGAAAGGTACTGTGGGAAATGTAGTCACAGATGGGGAAGGTTAACAATGACTAATCTCTGAACTGACTAATGTTAAAGGAAGCTAGACAAGTCATAGCTACCTATGGGCTACAGTCAGGATACACAACTGCTGCAATCAGTTGTCTCCAGCACATTTGTTAATCCCTTTTGACACACGTATGTCAGCAAATGCTGTTTATTACGTGGTCTGAGAGCGATCATGGAGGAGATGGGTGCCTTACAACCTGGCCTCCCAACTCCCAGTCCCCACAAATTGGGACCTGATTATTATTCGTTTGAAGGATCATTTTCTTTACAATTTGCTCACACCCAGAGGACTCAACAAAGTCTGCATCTACTGAGTCATCGGTTAAGGCAGACTCCACCCACCGATATCAATGGGTAGCCTGAAGGCATGCTTGAATCCTCAAGGCACTCTCTTCCCACTTAGACTCATTGTGGCTTTCACATCTATAAGTCTATGGATGATATTCTGATTTCAACAGAAAACTTACATCCTAAAACAGTGTTGTCGGAGTTTCAGCCCCTGTCAGCAAGCAGAGACTTGAAAGTTACACTGCCTTAGACCTTGCAACTTCTCAATTAAGTGACAATTCACTTGCAAATGCCTCAGAAGCCACGCCCCGGCAGCCAGCAGACTCTAGGAGGTGTCACCATTAGCCATCTCGTTGGGGCGATGTGACCGTTTGAGGCTGTCCCTTTAAGAAAGGGGACATTGTGGCTGAATGTTTATAAACGAAAGACAGATCTAAACTAATTTCATTGGTAGATTGGTAGAAAGCACCTTTGAACTTGAGAGTACAGCAGAGTATTCTGGGCAGTCCTGCACTTCTTTTCTTCCTTGCGGCATCTTGCAGCTTTCTGGGCTTTCGGCCAGACTGACCTTGAAACTGATAAACTGCAAAGCCTGTACTAACTGCTTTCCAATTAACAACTGCTCCTTTTTCCTCTCTCTTTCTAACCCTCTCTGGGGAAAAGGGAGAGAGAAGGGGGTACAGGGGGTGGGGAACCCTCCTCAGCAGAGGAGGGAAATCTCATTTCTGTGTTACTTTGTTGTATATTTCTGTATATATTGTAAATACTGTAAATTCTGTATATATTTCCCTGCATTCCCTAAACTGCTTTGTAAATACAGCACACAATCCCTTTGCTAATCCGGGGGGGGGGGGGGGGGGCCTTCCCCTCAACCCTCGACAGGCGAGATCTTTATTAGATCTTACCAGCAATTGCAGCTTCCCGATAAGGCTTTGCAATTAAGTCAGGATTTAGTGATCAAAGAGTGGCCCAGAATCCAGGACAATAACTCTGATCCTGTGTTTTTCACTACTCAGCAGGGTCTAACAGGGACACTTGGTTCCTTTGTCAATACCATCCCTTACATACGGCATTCAATACTAATTCAGACCTGACTCACGATATGAAGAAAAAAATGCTGGATATTTTGGCATTTGACAATGCTAATGAAGAAACTAAAGTGTCACAGACCTAATCATTTTACTCAAGATCATCGCAAAAGCTGCTCCCGCAGTGCAAGTACACCCCGTGACGCACCAAACCAGGGTGATTGGACCGTGCGCCCCCCTTCCCCCCCCTTCTGGCAGCACATAGTGGACCTGACAACAGCCGCATATCACTTTTGAATCCACAAAGCGTTGTCGAGTTTAACTGGCATGATCCTTTGGGTCACAGACCCTGTGCTCTGTTAATTGGCAGACTGTCTACCTTTAGACAGGGCCTTCTTATAATTCCTGGTTCAATACATTCTGATTATGACTGGGCTATGAAAATTATGCTCTATACCATTGCCTCTCCTGTTAGCACTCTTGTTGGGACTGAAATTGCTCAGCTAACACCATCTGAGTCCCGAGTGCCTCAAACTTCTAACAGGATCCAAGGGCAAGAAGGCTCGGGTTCCACCGATATGCCTAATACCTTATTAGCCCTAGAAATCCAAAAGGGAAAACTGGAACAGATTTTATCTGTCAGACACCCTTGTGGACAAATTATACCATTTTCAATTATTATGGATACTGGAGACGATGTCATCATTATACCTAGTCATAAATGGAATGGTCACTAGTCATTGCTCATGGCAAATTTTGAAGTCATGTGTTTAAAAGGTATCCAAACAACCTGGGTTAGCAAAGAGCCAGTGCAATTAGCTTTTAACTACGGCAAATCAATCACTGTAAGACCGTACGTGTTAACCCTTCCAGCTGCTCTATTGGGCTGATATGCCTTAAGTCAGCTAGGAGCAAAACTTGTTACCGTTCCTTCTTTGTAGTGGCTCCTAGTCAGCAACCAACCCTCAAATTAAAATGGAAAACACATAATCCAGTATGGGTGGAACAATGGTCATTCAGACATGATAGGCTGCAAGTCGTTAAGACCCCAACACAGAAACAATAGCAACTAGGTCACACCTTGCTAGCCACCCACCCCTACCCCCACCCCCAGAAAAGGGAGGATTTTCTGGTAGGACTCTTGCCAACCAAAGCTCTGCTCTGATTTAAAGTTACAGTGCTAATTTCTTCATTTCTGATTGTAATGTCCTTAAGAGATTTGTTATTTAGAGTTTTGCTAAGTTTTCCTGGTAAGCATTTGGTATTTACAGATACCTAGTATATAGTAATTGTAGTAAGGTGTAAGTGCTTAGTAATGAGTTCACATTGTAAGATTTTCTTTTGGTTCGAACCTTCTTAGTTGCGTGCCTCGCCATTTCAAAGGAGCTCCATGTAATATAGTTAAGATTTGTGGTAAATAGGTATTCATTTTAAAAAGTATTCCTTAGCTAAGGTAATGTCTTTATATTTCCTTCTTAGACATAGACAAGAAAAAATACAAAAAATAGTAAACAAAAAGGTAACAAGTGCAAAGAAAAATGTAAACATAGAAATATATAACAAAAGCACAAAAACTCTGGATACAAAACAGAGTATTAAATAACAGAATAGTAAAAAAGAAGAGCAACAATAAAAACAAAATATTAAAAACAAAATATGACACACTGAAAAATCATAAGGATTACTAACACAGATTATCTATTAACAAAATAATATAAGAAATGTTAGCAAAAAATAACAATAAGGATTATCAAGACTACTAGATTAAAACAAACAAAAAAATATGCAAAGAAAAAAGAAAATTAAAATGAAAAATTATAATAAAGAATGAATAGAAAATAAGGTAAAAAATACAATAGAAGAACAAAAATAAAAATTGAAATAGAAAAGATGAAATAAAAAAACATGCAACATAAAAATACAATAAAGAATATAAGATCAAGAAATAAAAGATTAAACACTAGATAAAAAGAAAAAATAGAAATTATAAAAAAGTAAAAGAAATTGAAAATAAAACATTGATTAGAATAAGAAATTATAATACAGATTAAAAAATTACAACAACAAAATAAAAATTATAATAAATAAGGCAAAAAAGAAATAAATTTATAAAAATGACAAAAAGTTAATAATAATAAAAATGTAAAGAAAAATTAAAATAGAAACTAACAAAAAATAAAAAAATAAAAATTAGATTAAAATTAACAAAACAAAAAAGTTAAAAAATAATTAAAAAGTGCAGATAAAAAAATGCAATGAAGAAAAAACCCATTAAAACAATATAAAAATAATTTTAAAACAAAAATTAAAATGAATTGAAGATTAAACAAAGAACTAGATTAAAAGTAAAAATGTTAAACATAAAAATAATAAATTCAGAATCTAAAATAACTAAAAATGAAATAAAATAACAAAAAGAAACAAAAAATAAAAAGAGATACATTCAAAATAAAATACGAAACTACTCAGAATTAAAACAAAAAAATAAAAATAATTTACAAAAAAAAGAAATTAAAAAAATATAAAATTAAACAAAAACAATTGCAAACAAATAAAATAAATTAAACTTAGAAAAATTATATATAATGAAGTCAAACAAAAATGAAATATTTAGTAGACTTCAAAATATTAAAGAAATGAAACAAAAATTAATTACAAATTTAAAAATAGCTTACATTATAAACAAAAAAAACCCCAACAGTCAAAATTAGTTAAATATGTGGAATCATAGACTCGTGGAATGAGTCAGGGTTGGAAAGGACCACAAGGATCATTTAGTTCCAACCACTGCCATGGGCAGGGACTCCTCACACTGGATCAGGCAGGCTAGAGCCTCGTCCAGCCTGGTCTCGAATATCTCCAGGCATGGGGCCTCGGCCGCCTCCCTGGGCAACCCATTCCAGGGCTTCACCACTTTCACGGTGAAGAATTTCTTCCTCACATCCAGCCTGAATCTTCCCCACCCCAGCTTTGTTCCATTCTCCCTAGTCCTGTCATTTCCTGACATGCTAGGACATCCCTCCCCAGCATTCTTGTAGGCTCTCTTCAGATACTGGATGGCCACCATCAGGTCACCTCTAGCCTTCTTTTCTGCTAACTGCAATCATCACAATAAACAACGGCAGAAGAATCTAGACTATGAGGAAACAGCACTTCCCATGCAGTCGAACATCGATCACAATGACTGTTATGATAATCTGGGATCAAAAAACATCATTCAGAAGAATGTACCCCAGCACCTGTCGTGGATATGCCCTCAGAAATGCACGGCAGATCCATCAACGAAAATAATAAGTTTATTTATATATATACAAACTCTGTAACGGGGTATTTACAATCGCCCTTCACAGGTATCAATATTCGGTTAGTGGAACTATCTTTACAGAATGTTATGTATGGGCATTTAAACCAAAATGATTCACAGAACTTAGAATCTAAACTGGGTCAGAGAGTGGCAGGGGAGGGGTTGATCAGTGACCGGCAACCCTCCACCCGGAGCAATATAAACGCTATCCTAACCGAAGCTCTACAAAGGGCTTGGCTTACTCACAAGCTGAGAACTTCGTGGAGTCTTTCCTCAGTAATATTTATAATCCAGACAACGTGGCACAGATGTGCCGTAATAAGGAGGCAGGAAATGGCGCTGGCCGCGTGGCCGCACCGCGTGGCTCTGCTGTTCTCTCCCAGGATGCAAAATTCCTCGTTCAGATGGGGGGGGTAGTGGCAGGTCAGCAACGCTGGTTCACATGGTCTACCAGGTTTTCTCCTACGATGGATCACTCAGCGGTTGATCCCACGGAGTGCTGTCTACGGCACCGCACACAGCTGGGCGACAGTGGCAAAAGGACCACGAGGCCTCCCGAAGCACTGGCTGACACGCACGCACACACAGGCTCCAACACCGAGGTGGGGGGGCTCATTTGCCAAACGACCCCTATTTACCATTTGCCCCAGTGAATACTGGCCCAATAAGCATCTGTTGCCAACGCAAACATTAACCAATGAACTACCAGCTACCAAATATGGCCTGAGTATATGCTATACTCGGGGAAACAAATATATAGCCTGCCTCTCGTACTGCAGGGGTGAGACCACGCCCAGGTAGGCTGTTTACCTGGACTCAGTGGCGCCAGGATTCCCCCTGCTGCCTCCAGAAAGGAGGGGGGACAAAGGAGGGTTAACACATACAGAAATATATCCTACCCAAATGTTTGGGGCACAATCCTGATCATAAGCATCCTTCACTACATTCCACCCCCTGCTTATGGGCAAGTATATGTGGGCAAATATTACTCTATAATTAAACTCTACCAAAAATGAATTAACATTATATAGAAACATCACAAGAACATCATGCATACATATATATATATACATATATCAGAAGTGTACAACTGTACTCTAAACAAAGCATGCTACAACACAGTATAGAACTCGTGAAGTCTAAGGTCAGTATTGGTGACCTTAGTGTTTTCTAGTCTCCACCCCCTGACCGGTGGTGGATCCCTGTTACTCCCGAGACGGGTCTTCCTTTCCAGGATAATCTGTCCACTGGAACCGTTGTCATTCTGTGGAGAAACAAAACTGGCCACGGTGTTTAAAGCCGGGCTTGACAGTTAGTAATTTGGAACGACCCACCGAGCACTTATGCGATGAGTTTTTCCATTGATGTCAGTAGCCTCCCAAGCGTATAGACCCCTGGGCTTAGCCAGTGTCATGGGTACAATACCGATAGAAGGCAGTTTCACTAACACTGGTTGGCCCACCTGCATCTGTGTTACGGAATGTGGGTGTTCATCCTTTGCCTCCCCTGGCATGTGGCTGACATCCCTAACTGGGTCAGCAGGGCAAAATGCCTTGACTTTGGGGCTGCCATAATTCCCCCATCGGTTGTTTACAATGAAAACTGCAGAAGGCAGGCGTTTATCCCAATTGCTCCTTGAAACATTTGCATGTTTCTTAATGAGGCCATTTGCCCTCTCCACTATGCCATTTGCCTGGGGATAATATGGAGTATGAAATGTCCATTTGACTCCTTCCCCTCGGGCCCAGTCTTGGACTGAGGTTGAGGTGAAATGTGAACCATTATCACTCTGAATATGTTCAGGCATAGGCAGAATGCTGAACCAATCCTTTAGAGTTTCAATGGTTTGAGCTCCTGAAGCAGTGCTAGTAGCGGTGGCCATGACTAAGCCTGAAACCACTTCTACCCCTACCAGTATGTATTTTTTCCCATGTGAGGGTCGGAGGGGACCAACATAATCAATCTGCCATGTGCTCCATAGCACTTTGTCTTTCTTGATATGCTGGGCTGGAGCCAGACCGGGATGGTTAGCTTTTAATCTGATCTGGCACTGAGGGCAGGCTGAAACAATGGTTTCGCATGTGGTCAAAGAAACTGGCCACCCCCTGGATCTGCATTCGTAGTAAAGGTCTGACTTACCTGAGTGACCTCTTTTAATATGTAGCCACTCAGCCAATCGCTCCCACTCCTTTTCCTCATAATCAACTACGCTGATTTTTGCTAAGTGATCTACTTGTTGATTCCAAGTAGCAGCAGGGGTTTGCTTCCTGCAGTGTCCCTTTACCCATCCTACTTTGATGGTCCTGGCTCGACTTATCTCTAGTAGTCTTTGCCAGTCGGTTGCCCTCCAAACTGGGGTATTGCCAACTATCCACTGGTTTGCTTCCCACTGGCAAATCCATTCTGTGGCACCTTTGAAAGTAGCATATGAATCAGTGTATATGGTCTCTGCACCATTTTCCACAGCTAGCATAAGGGCACGCAGTTCTCCCACTTGGGCACTGCCTTCGCCCTCTTCAATGACAGTCCTGTCTGTGCCAATCTCCAGTGCTGCAGCCTTGTAATGCCACTGTGATTCTACCCTTTGGGCAGATGCATCTGTGAACCACACTCCCTCAGTATTGGCATCGGCAGTCAGTTCAGGTGCTACCTGAATAGGAGATGGCTTGTAGGGCTGGCACAGTGGGATAGTATGTGGGTTGATGGGCTGCTGCAATTTGGATACTTTTGTGGGCCCTTCTCTTAGAGGCATAAGCTGAGCCATCCCTTCCAGATAGGCATACCATTTTCTTACGGTAGCCTTCTGAGCAATTCCTTCTGGTGGTGGGGTTCCATTGAGGATTGCTTTGAGCAGAGAGAATGGACCTTGCACTACGATATCCTGCGTAGTGCGCAGCTTCTCTGCCTCTTTGACAGCTCGGGTCAGAGACAGGAGTCCCTTCTCCCATTCAGAGTATCTCCTTTCAGCATCTTTGAATGCTGTTGAAGAGAATAAAAGGGCTCTGTTTGGGCCTTTATACTGCAAGAAGGGGGCCGCTTTAACGACCAATTTGATCAGCGGATTCCACTTTATTGAGCATCAGACACATCTTATATACAGTTTGCTATAATTATGCCCACTTGGCAACATACTATTGGTTGCTCTCTAAAAGGTTACATCATTGTTTTCACAACTCTGTGGAATTCTTCCATCCGGCCTAATTGCTCTCTTTCCCAGATCTCGCCTCCTCCTTATCTTGCTTGCCTCCCATCTCAGGGGCAGCTGGACTTCAGCATACCAAGCAATCAGCACATTCTCACATCTCCTACTCCGCCAGTATATTATCAACAGAGAATTCTTCAAGGCCTGAATTGCACAGGTGTTCCTGGGACCCATGTCCCCTCTTGTCCGACAACAATTCCCCCGTTTTTCTTTTGTGCAAGTAAGGCCTTGGAAGTTATTCTTTGAGCACTTTGCATAATACAATTATAAACAAGTTTAACAATAATCAAAATGAGTACAATAATACCTAAGAACCTTAAAACTTACTACTATAATTAACAAACATATTTACATTAAGTCTGGGTATCCCTATCAGACATGTCTGAAAAAGTTCAATCAATTCATTATTACCTGTTATGTTGCATCTTTATTTTCTCTAGGATGGTCAAAAATCATAATTTGTTTAATGGTAGCAAGATTTCTTTAATCTGTAAAGGTAGATCTGGCCAGGCTCTAGCTTCACAGACAGAAAACTTGCAGGCAATCAGCAAGAGCAAAAGAGCTTCATTGCTTTGCCCAATATAAAATTACCCATAATAATGCGTTTTTGCTCATCCTAGTAATACTGATCTCTTATTGGTACCATTTGTTGATGTTTTCAATCGGAAATGAAAATGCATGTTGTGTTGTTATGAATTTTGATTTTCCCTCTAGGTGTGTAAAATTATAGCGAACTGGTGAGATAACATATAAATCCCTTCTCCCTACATTCAGTGTGGTAAGGGTCAAAGCATCCACTTTCACACATGCCCAATTGTGCAGGCTTCTTATCTGAAGAAAACAAATTCCCAGTTCTGAATGTTTATCTTTAAGACAGCTCCTTCTCAGCCGTGATGTCTCCAATTAACCAGACAGTGTCCTTGCAAGTCTGCAAGATAGGTTTCTTTCTCTTTACCCTCTAAACAGGCCTCACAAGATCCTGACCCTTAATCCCAGTGCACTCTAAGTCTTACAATTTTAACACAAATCACCAGTATATTCATCACAATTTCTCCTTTTTTTTTTTTTTTTGTCACCATTGATTTGTGTTAAAATTTCCAGATATTTCAGAACCTTCTTAATTGGATCATAATTAAGTTCATCTGTTCTGATCACATTCTGATCATAACCATTTGCTTGTAACTTATTGGCATAAACAATTTCATCTAAAGGTCTTAGTATTTTGTAACAACAATTGCAGAGTATTATGCATAGCAATATTACAATTATTCCAACAATATTACAAACAAATGTTTAAGCCAATTTAGATTTGGTAACCAGAAAGTTAACTTATCCCATATTTCTTTAAATCCACAAGAAGTATCATCTAAAGAAATCTGATGTAATATCTGATTGTGGTTTACAATCACCTGTAAATCTGTTTCCACTCATTTATCTAGATTAACATAACTACAACAACTTACATTTATGACTACACATACACCCCCTTCCTTAACATATAAAAAATCCAAAGCTAATCTATTCTGAGTAGATATTTTCGAGAGACTATTGATTTCAATTTGCTGCACTTTTATTGCATCTGTGCTTGCATTTACCATGATTTCAACTGTAGCAGAAAAATTTACTATTGCTTTTTCAAGTTCAAGTCTTTTCTCTCCGGTCTGATCAAGATTCCACACATGGGAACGTGGTTTTTGATTTCGATTGGACTACTTATGTACAAATAGGGTTAGGATCAAAATTAGGCTCCACCAAGTATATGTGAACTCTGCCTCCTTGGCCTGCTAGGGTGCAACCAGCAGCCGGGTGTATTTTCTTCTCAGCAGCAGTTACATTCTTCAGGAGCCCTACAGATTTTTTAACTCCTTAACCCACTTCAAAATTCCATTTGGAGTCTCTTCTCTACTTCCTTGGTTAGTTCGTTTACCATTTCCCATTGTGCTTTTGTTATTTCAATTCCTCTGCCTTCAAAATCTTATGTCTCTTACTTTTCCTTTTACTAATCCTTTTAATTATTCCTGATATTTCCCAACTAAAATTTCTCTAGTCTTTATTTCCCACTTATGCCAATCCCTTTCAATAATTTTCCATGGGGATTTAAATCCTTTTTCTCACCACAAAATAGGTTTTCTGTATTTACCAGCCCAAACTGCCTATTTTCAAATTCAGCATTCAGGACAAAATATTTTTTTGATTGATGCTTTTGACTCCAGATTATCATAACAGTTATTGTGATCGATGTTCGACTTCATGGGAAATGCTGTTTCCTCTTAGTCTTGGTTCTTCTGCACATTAGTGAAGGAATAGTTGTTAAAATTAATACCTATTTACTACAAACCTTAACTTATGCTAATACCAAAAAATCCTTAAAACCTTAAAAGACTATGTTAAAATTAATCCATCAAATCAGTGTCTAAAAAGAAATAAAATTGTTACATTAACTAAAAAACACTTTCCAAAATTAAAAGCTGTTTATACATTCCTTAACTATATTACATGGAGCTCCTTTGAAATGCCTAGGCAGACAACTAAGAAGGTTCGAACCAAAAGAAAATCTTACAATTTGAACTCTTAACTAAGTGCATACACCTTACTGCAATTACTATGTACTAAGTACTTATAAATACCAAATGCTTACTTATTCATTATGCTTATTAGAAAAACTTAACAAAACTCTAAATAACAAATCTCTGAAAGACGTTACAATCAGAAATGACAAAATGAGTACTGTTGCTTTAAATCAAAACAGAGTAGTGCGGCTAAAGCTGCTGCGGGGGAAAGGGGTGGGGGCTGCTGCCGTGGCAGCTGCTCCGCTGCTACTGTCGGTGCTGTCGGTGTCGGTGGTGCGTCAGCCGGTACCGCCTTGGTCGGAGCCGTCGGTATCCGCGGGGACCGGCAGGGCTCGCGGGAGGAGTGCAGTGGCAGGAACGCTGTAACCGCGAGCCTCCAAGCGCTCCATTTTTTCTAAGAGGGGCCGTAAAGCAAAGTCGGCGCTGTTTGAATTCCTCGCTGCCGGTGTTATCTTCCGAGTCCGAGCCGTCGCTGGCGCTGTCAGAGGAAGGTTCCCCGCTGTGTGCAAACGGCAGTGGTGACGGCTGGTAAACGCGGTGTGGTCGCCGCAAGATGTATCGGGGGCGGCCCCGGTTGATCGGTCGATAGATCTCAGACACATCTTTCAGCTGCAACTCAGATACACCTGGCGCTGCATCTCGTCCTGACAAAGTTGCTCTAACTGCAGCAGCCATTCGCTGTTTCAGTTCGTAGGTTTTAACACAGTTCATGCATTCTCGCCACGACTTTTGCAGCTTTACAGCAGTTTTATGACCATCTATAACCAAGTCCCACAACTTGTCCCTGTATTCTCTCCAACAAGCTTCATCAAAATAACTATCTGCGCTAGGGAAATGCCCTAAAGCGGATCTATGGGCCAAAAGTCCAGGCATTACTTTAGACGATATCTCCGCCTTACGCTTTTCGATGACACTGTATTTCGTCTGATGACTGCTTATAGGGTCGGCCTTGCCCTTTAGAGTTTGTGCGCAAAGGTACTAAGGCTGCCATAACCTGTTGACTATGCTCAAGCTGTTTTGTCATTGTCATTGACAACACCTCAGCCTGTTTTTGTAATCCCTTACCAATCACCTCCGTCAGCATGGCCATCGGATTGCTTGGCAAGTCCTGAGCCCTCTGCAACAATTCGGCTACCGTCCATCTAGGATCTGCTGATGTAATAAGCTGCTGCGTCTGCTGGTTCCCATTCTGCATTAAACACTGCCTTAAAATTGCCTCTTGGATACCTTCTCCTACGCTTGCTGCTCTAAGTGCGGCAAGCGACTTATCTACAAATTCACCAAGAGGTTCCTGTCTACCTTGCTTAATTCCCATATAGTGAGGATTTGCATTTCCATCCTTCTGCTTTTCAAAAGCCATCCTTACTATCTGGGCTGATGCTTGCAAAACAGGCGGCTGTAAAAGTGCCTGTAACTCTGGTCTCTCGTACTGTCCCGTTCCACACAACTGATCTACTGTTACATCAAATAGTGGGTCGTTTTGCTGTCTTTGTACTCCAGCTGATTGTCTAGCTAGGTGTTCCCACTCATTCAAAAATGTCATAAATTGAGATGCTGTTAGGATCAGCTTCGTAACATTATAAGAATCTCTAGGTAACATATTATAGTTCATATAAATAAAATCAATCATCTGTCTAGCTGGTTCAGATTGAACCCCAAATTGACTCGCAGTCTGTCTTAATTGAGATAACAATTTCCATGGCAATTGGGTTACATCAGCCTGAACAACATTTTGCTCCCCAGGGACCTGTGTATACATTACTGGAAGAACTTGATGTGAAGCAGCCAGCCGGCTAAGCCCTTCCTGATCTCCTTCGGCATTTAAGTGTTCTGCAACCTTTCGCCAATACTCTGCGTGCTTTCTTGCATGATCTTTAACACCACCTCCAGGATCTATCGCCCTGTTTGTCTCCTCTCCCTCACTTACTTTCTCCTCCTGTACAATTTGCTCAGCTAAAAGATACGGGGAAGGCTCCTCAGCAGAGTCCTGTGTTACAGATTGTAATTCGACTCTGCCACCTAACCCTTTTACACACGCAGCCTTCTCCTTTCTTAAATAATCCTGAACCTCTTCTGACAAAGGCAACCCAGCATGTGTAACACTTGCTCCATTTGGGTCCGTATAATCTAATCGTACCCTGGCTTGATAAGCTGCCATTTGCTCAGCACGATGCTGATCCAATGCTGTCATAACCATCTTCCACCATTTTCCACACTCCTTTGCTCGTTTTTCATCATCTAAGCCATGCAGCCACAAGTCTTGTCCAGACTTTTTCCACTGCAATTTTTCAAACACCTCATTTGGGTCCTTAAAATATCCTAACTCTTCTGCATAGCTTAACAGCGGCACCAACTCCTTTGTAAAATTTAACTTACACTGTCGCTTTTCTAAAAAGCATATAAATAAATCATACGCTGCCTGCCTATCCATAACCGTATTTAAACGTTAATACCTGTGCGCACAGACCTCGTTTAAGCAGTTTCCGGCTCTACAGCGTCTTCGGCTTCAAGGCTGTCTTCCCTTTTCTTGCAGCCTCCGGTACTGCTATCCCGGGCCGGCCGTCTTCTTGCCTCCCGGCTTACTGCGAATCTCCCAACGTCCCGAAGAACTTCTTAAACCCTAACGTTTGTCTTCATTAGGGTCCCGTGTTCGAGCGCCACTTACTGCAAGAAGGGGGCCGCTTTAACGACCAATTTGATCAGCGGATTCCACTTTATTGAGCATCAGACACATCTTATATACAGTTTGCTATAATTATGCCCACTTGGCAACATACTATTGGTTGCTCTCTAAAAGGTTACATCATTGTTTTCACAACTCTGTGGAATTCTTCCATCCGGCCTAATTGCTCTCTTTCCCAGATCTCGCCTCCTCCTTATCTTGATTGCCTCCCATCTCAGGGGCAGCTGGACTTCAGCATACCAAGCAATCAGCACATTCTCACATCTCCTACTCCGCCAGTATATTATCAACAGAGAATTCTTCAAGGCCTGAATTGCACAGGTGTTCCTGGGACCCATGTCCCCTCTTGTCCGACAACACCTTTAGGTCCCCTTTGAAAAATCCCACAGTAGGAAGCATGTTCAGAGAAGCCCCATTCTGCCCTTAAGGGGTCATGTGGGTGCAAAGGGCCCAATTTCTGGTAAGCCTTTAATTCCTCCTTCAAAACCTTTAGGCTTTCAGTATGCCTTGGGGTCCAGTCCCAGACTCTGCTCTTTTTAAGCAGGTCATAGAGGGGACGAGCAATTACTGAGAAACCTGGAATATGTTTTCTCCAGTAACCCAAGGTACCCAAGAGCCGCTGAAGCTCCCTTTTGTTATTGGGAAGTTGGCCCTTTTCAATAGCCTCAAGAGCATCCTCTGGCACTGATATTGCTCCTGCTACCCACCAGGATCCAAGAAATTTAATTTCTTGGCTCGGGCCTTGACATTTAGCTTGTGGAACCTGTAACCCATTTTTGGTCAAAAGGTCCCAGATCGCTGCAGCTACTGAACCCACCTTACCTTCGTCATTTCCCCCGACAAAGATGTCATCTATGTACTGGTAGACACTTACATCTCTTGGGACTTCAATGGTGTCTAACAGTGCTGCTAAGGAGTTGTGTGCAATGGTTCCTGAGTGCTTGTACCCCTGGGGAAGACGATTGAAGGTGTATTGGGAACCTTGCCATGTGAAAGCGAACTGTGGTTTATCCTCCTCACGTAGAGGGATCATAAAGTACATGTCCTTAATGTCCAGTGAAGCCATCCAAGTATGTGACGCAGCTTGGATTGCTGTCACGATGGATGTCAGGCTTGGGACTGCAGCGGTGAGTGGGGGCGTGTTGCTATTGAGCCTCCTGTAGTCAATGGTGAGTCTCCATCGTCCATCAGGTTTACGCACTGGCCACACTGGTGAGTTATAGGGTGAGTGTGTCCTGGTAATGATTTGTCTCTTTTCCAGGTCTGCAATCACCTCAGTGATGCCTTATCTGGCTGCTGCTGGTAGGGAATACTGTGCAACACATGTGATACTTGATTTGGGTAAGGGTGGAGCAATTTGGAGAGTGCCTACCCGAGCGGTTTCAGTGCCTTTTGCTCCTACTCCATAGGAGCCAAAGCACCATAGGGTACCATTAGGGAGATGCCAGCGTTTGCCAGCTAAAACATCAAATCCAAGGATATTCTCTGGGTACAGATTCAGGGCAACTTCTACCAGGGTACTCCGCTTGTCACCAGGAAGCCACAACCTTGTTTTGGCTAAATGGCACGTATGAGGCATTCCTGTAACACCCTGTATCTTAATCCTTTTCCGGGATGGCAGGATCTTCAAGCGTTTGGCTTGTTGCACATTCAAAACACTGATTTGCGCCCCAGTGTCAATAAGGAATTTTACAGCAGTTCGAGTAGGTCCAGTGGGAATCAAAATGAAAGGCTCCGGATCCTCAGACCATTGACAAGTATTAACAAAGCGATGAGTGAGGCCTGGAACAGTCACCGCTGTGTCTAGTTTTTTGGCTTTTTATCTGGGCTCTGGCAGCGAGGTATGAAGGGGTTAGCATCCTTGCTGGGTGAAACAGTTTTAGGACTGATGCTTCCAGCTTCATTCTTCCCCTTGCCACGGCGGTCACTTCGGTAGTCATCCTCTTCCCAGCTACCGGATTTATTTTGTATTCTCAGCACTACTTCTTTTAACATTCCCGTTGATAATGGCGCTATTACAAATTCAGGTACATTCAAAGACAGTGCTAGTCGATACCATTTCTCTCTGGGTGAAAATGATCTATTAGAAGTACGCCGTTTATCTCTCCAGCGGTCGGAATTTCTCCCTCTGGGACTTCCCGAGTGACGGCGATCTGACTCCGGGCTGCTGCTTGAACCCGAAGAAGTTGCAGTAGGGGATGTCTTAGTGTGGCGCACTTCCTGCTTTTTCCCCCGCGGTGTCGCCGCGTGGTTGCCTTTGAAACCAGTATGGGGTCTGTCGCTGGGGGTCTTGGCCATGAGCGTATGATCAGAGTAGCCCAAGTCTCGGCCCTTGTGGGATAATGCCATCAGAAGCTCTTCCCAAGTTAATTGGTGTTCCCGGGAATTAG
Source organism: Melanerpes formicivorus (assembly GCF_026170545.1). Classification (NCBI taxonomy): domain Eukaryota; kingdom Metazoa; phylum Chordata; class Aves; order Piciformes; family Picidae; genus Melanerpes; species Melanerpes formicivorus. The sequence continues at coordinate 2,780,260 of NW_027142409.1, forward strand.
TAGAGGCCATATTCCTTTCGACCACTCGTTCAATTTCCTCCTTTTTGGCATCACATACATTTTTCAGACCCGGCGGCAGACCACGGATTAGGATTTTGAGTCGCACTGGGTTAATTGGGGCATCTAGTGGGGAAGGATATGCCCCGCGATCGTACATTGCTTGAACGCACGCCAACTTTTTAATCGCGGCAGTGAGTTCGGCCGAACTGGTAACCCTCACTTCTGTGGGTTCGTCTCTATCTATAGGATCTAAACTTCCAGCCCAGTGAGAGACACGGGAAGTTAACGAGCGGTATCCCTCTGGACCCATGCCCAAAAATACTTCATGACCCCATGAACAGCCTTTTGCTTCATTACGGTCCAAAATAATTGTATCCCCACCCAATTCCATAACGCGATACAAAAAGTCTGTTACCGACTCGTCCGGTTCTCGTGCAAACGTCTCCTGCAGGTCCCGAAGCTTTGCTCCGCTGTACGGGCGAACAGAGGTAGTTGTTGTCCCTCGGCCACGGCGGCCGTCCGTGTATTGCTCTTTAAGAACAGGACGTAAATGCACGGCTTTCCTCCGTATGGGTTCATCTTCCGAACTGTAATCCGTATCGTCCCGGTCAGATGGGTTTCTCTCCGTTCGGTAGCTATGGGATTTTTTCCGGGCTTCACTTCTCGGAGCACTATTGTCAGGCGAATTTAATTCACGCGCTGCTGCTGACGTGCTGGGCTGAGCGAGTGAATCGGGACTCGGGCTTTGCAGTGTTCGGAGTCTCAGCAGGTCCAAGGGGACCGTGGGTCTAAAGTCTTGCGCTACGGTGGGATTCACTACCTTTCTGTCCTTTCCGCGAGACTGCGGTGGGGGTAATTCGTAAAAGGACTGTACGGGAGAGCTGGCTCTGGGCGCGACATCGTGGTCGCGGGGCTGCTCGGGGCTAGGCGGTTGGGAGATTCCAGGAAGGCTCGAAACAGAATCTCTGTCTGATCCCGCTAATACCTTCATAGCAGCGTTGCTTTCTTTAATTTGCAACGTTAACAAGTCATGAAGTTTATCATTTTGTGCCTCAGACTTTCCTAACTCTCTTTCCAGGAAGTTATTTTTTTCCTCAAGTTTTTTAATCTTTTCCTCTAATGCTGTAAATTCGTCTTGTGCTCGCATTATGCAAGCCCCGATCGCAGTAACTCTCTCCTCGGTTATTGCGGTTGGATCAGCGCATAGCTCGACCACGTATTCGGCTAATTTCGTGGTGATTTGATCCGGATTTGTCAGGTTTTCTATAGCCCATTGCATATCGGATCGTTTTATTACGTATCCCATTCTGTAGAGATAGTCACTTATCGGATAACCCTTGCACTGCGCCATTAATGTCGTGGATATGCCCTCAGAAATGCACGGCAGATCCATCAACGAAAATAATAAGTTTATTTATATATATACAAACTCTGTAACGGGGTATTTACAATCGCCCTTCACAGGTATCAATATTCGGTTAGTGGAACTATCTTTACAGAATGTTATGTATGGGCATTTAAACCAAAATGATTCACAGAACTTAGAATCTAAACTGGGTCAGAGAGTGGCAGGGGAGGGGTTGATCAGTGACCAGCAACCCTCCACCCGGAGCAATATAAACGCTATCCTAACCGAAGCTCTACAAAGGGCTTGGCTTACTCACAAGCTGAGAACTTCGTGGAGTCTTTCCTCAGTAATATTTATAATCCAGACAACGTGGCACGGATGTGCCGTAATAAGGAGGCAGGAAATGGCGCTGGCCGCGTGGCCGCACCGCGTGGCTCTGCTGTTCTCTCCCAGGATGCAAAATTCCTCGTTCAGATGGGGGGGGGGGGTAGTGGCAGGTCAGCAACGCTGGTTCACACGGTCTACCAGGTTTTCTCCTACGATGGATCACGCAGCGGTTGATCCCACGGAGTGCTGTCCACGGCACCGCACACAGCTGGGCGACAGTGGCAAAAGGACCACGAGGCCTCCCGAAGCACTGGCTGACACGCACGCACACACAGGCTCCAACACCGAGGTGGGGGGGCTCATTTGCCAAACGACCCCTATTTACCATTTGCCCCAGTGAATACTGGCCCAATAAGCATCTGTTGCCAACGCAAACATTAACCAATGAACTACCAGCTACCAAATATGGCCTGAGTATATGCTATACTCGGGGAAACAAATATATAGCCTGCCTCTAGTACTGCAGGGGTGAGACCACGCCCAGGTAGGCTGTTTACCTGGACTCAGTGGCGCCAGGATTCCCCCTGCTGCCTCCAGAAAGGAGGGGGGACAAAGGAGGGTTAACACATACAGAAATATATCCTACCCAAATGTCTGGGGCACAATCCTGATCATAAGCATCCTTCACTACAGCACCATGCAAATTAGGACTGAATATTATGGTTGCCTGATAACTTTGTCTTCTCTCTTGTTAACTAAGTGTGCCTCTGAATGTAGACATCCTAGGGGATAAAGTTTCATCTTTATATTTTGCTTATTAGAGATTATTAAACAATAATAATAATAATAATAATAATAATAATAATAATAATAATAATAATAATGTTATGGAAGTCAAAGCCAGGGACAGGGAGGAAGAACTGCCCATTGTAAGTGCAGATCAGGTTCGTGATCATCTGAAGAACCTGAAAGTGTTCAAGTCCATGGGACCCGACGGGTTACACCCACGGGTACTGAGAGAACTGGCAGATGAGGTTGCTAAACCCCTCTCTATTATATTTCAAAAGTCCTGGCAGTCTGGTGAAGTCCCCACAGACTGGAAAAGGGGAAACATTGCCCCCATCTTCAAAAAGGGCAAGAAGGAGGAACCAGGGAACTACAGGCCAGTCAGTCTCACCTCTGTGCCTGGAAAGATCATGGAACAGATCCTCCTGGAGTCACTACTCGCTCAAAAGAATAGTGAAGAGGTGATTGGGAACAGTCAGCATGGCTTTGCCAAGGGCAAATCCTGCCTGACCAACCTGGTGGCCTTCTATGAGCAGGTGACAAAATTAATAGATGAGGGGCGAGCAACTGATGTCGTTTACCTGGACCTGAGCAAAGCCTTCGACACTGTCCCGCACCACATCCTGGTCTCCAAACTGGTGACACATGGGTTTGATTGGTGGACCACTAGATGGATAAGGAACTGGCTTGATGGCCGCACCCAAAGAGTGGCTGTCAATGGCTCCATGTCCCAGTGGAGGCCAGTGACAAGTGGAGTCCCTCAGGGATCAGTCCTGGGACCTGTCTTATTCAACATCTTTGTGGGGGACATGGACAGTGGCATTGAGTGCACCCTCAGCAAGTTTGCTGATGACACCAAGCTGTGTGGTGCAGCAGACACGCTGGAGGGAAGGGAGGCCATCCAGAGGGACCTTGACAGGCTGGAGAGGTGGGCACAGGCCAACCTCATGAAGTTCAATAAGAGCAAGTGCAGGGTCCTGCATCTGGGTCGAGGCAATCCCAGGCACAAATACAGGCTAGGCAGTGACTGGCTGGAGGATAGCCCTGAGGAGAGAGACTTGGGGGTGCTGGTGGACAAGAAGCTCAACATGAGCTCTCAGTGTGCACTTGCAGCCCACAAAGCCAATCAGATCCTGGGCTGCATCAGGAGAAGTGTGGCTAGCAGGTCGAGGGAGGTGATCCTCCCCCTCTACTCAGCCCTGGTGAGACCCCACCTGGAGTACTGTGTCCAGTTCTGGAGCCCCTATTACAAGAGGGATGTGGAGGTGCTGGAACGTGTCCAGAGAAGGGCCACGAGGATGATCAGAGGGCTGGAGCACCTCTCCTATGAGGACAGACTGAAGGAGTTGGGGCTGTACAGTCTGCAGAAGAGAAGGCTCCGAGGTGACCTAATTGTCGCCTTCCAGTATCTGAAGGGGGCCTACAGGAAGGCTGGGGAAGGACTTCTCAGGATATCAGGTAGTGATAGGACTAGGGGGAATGGAATGAAGCTGGAGGTGGGGAGATTCAGGCTGGATGTGAGGAGGAGGTTCTTCACCATGAGAGTGGTGAAACCCTGGAATGGGTTGTCCAGGGAGGTGGTCGAGGCCCCGTCCCTGGGGGTGTTTAAGAGCAGGCTGGATGAGGCTCTGTCCAGCCTGATCTAGTGTGGGGTGTCCCTGCCCATGGCAGGGGGGTTGGAACTAGATGATCCTTGTGGTCCCTTCCAACCCTGAATGAAACTATGAAAAAAAAAAAAGGGGGGGGGGGGAAGAGAGAATACCCCCACAGCAAAGAAAATTAGCTCATAGCAACCCTAGAAATGCTGTAACCCTAGAAACATCAACTTCGCAAAATGCTGTAACCCTCTCATCACAAGACACATGAACACGGCACAACTGTCATGAAAATGACAATCAGCAAACCTGCCTAGCACTGACCTCAGCGACTGTCACGATAATCCAAGATGTCAACAGAAAGCATCTAACTTATAACTGAGTGTCGTGACTGCTTAATTGTTGTGTGAACATTAAGAGATTAGAATTACTAGGATGAGCAAAACCAGATTATCATGTGTAATTTTATATTGGGCAAAGCAATGGAGCTCTTTTGCTCTTGCTGCTTGCCTGCAAGTTTTCTGTCTGTGAAGCTAGAGCCTGGCCAGATCTACCTTTACAGATTAAAGAAATCTTGCTGCCATTAAACAATTCATGATTTTTGACCATCCTAGAGAAAATAAAGATGCAACATAATCCTAAAGCAGATTGTAAAAGACAGTGCTAAGGATTGCATTTGTGCCTCAATCTCTGTGTGCACTGTGTTCAGGCATAATCAAGTCTTCTCTGTCAATAAGAGGAGTGAAATGTAAAGATCGGAACTATTAAGATCTAAGTCCTTCTTTACAATGTCTGTTATCTTTGACCATGCATTATGCCAGCTCTGTAGAGCATTGTAACTAGTTCAACTTAAGCTTCGTGCCTTGTATGGGTTACACCAGTCTGTTAGACATGCTGCGCTACAGAACTCTTGCTTCTGCTATACAGCCTAGCTTTACCTTGCTTGCTTCTGTGTTTGCAAGTAGTGTCTTGTATGGGATGAGAACAACTCCCATGACCAGATTGCTCACAAAAACAAAAAGGGGGATTTGTGGCAATGCCAGCGACGAGCAGTGTGAGCAATCTGGCAGTGCAGGCCTAGAGCCTGACATGGTGGTAGGCCATGCTCAGCATAAGTGCAGAGCTAGCTATCAGTTCAGCAAAACAGTGCTGTGCCTGCAGCATGTAACTAAAACAGGACACTGGTAGCTATAAACACAGAAAGTTATCTTGGGACAACAGGACATGCACCTGCATCAACAAACCTCACGTGTCATTAGTAGTTGGACCAATAATCTATAATAGTGCGATGCATGGTTACTCATAGGGAACCAATGAAGCCATGCCAACAAGGCACTCCGAGTTTATATAAGTTGTAGAAGTTCCCTTGCTACGCACTTCTGCCTTTCCTTTCCCTTCTTCTATGCTTTACTTTACTGTGCTATACTCGCACCATAGGCCTGCAATACTGGAACAATAAAGGAACAATACTCGATCATATTGGCCAGCTGCATTGACTCCCATCTCCATTGTCTATACCACTGCACTGGGCAGACCATTCCAATGTTTGATACCCCTTTCAGTGAAGAAGTATTTCCTAAAATCCAGCCTAAACCTCCCCTGGTGCAGCTTGCAAACACTCCATCTAGTCCTGTCACTTGTCATCAAGGTGAAGAGGCTGGCCCCCTCCTGACTCCAACCACCCTTCAGGTGGATGAGAGGAGACCTCATCACTCTCTACAACTTTCTCCAGACTGAACAACTCCAGCTCCCTCAAATGCCTCTTGTAGGTCATGCATTCCAGGCCCATCATGAGCCTCATTGCCCCTCTCTGGAGATGCTCCAGCACCTCAATGTCCTTCTTGTTGTGAGGGGCCCAGAAGTGAACACACTTGAGGCGGGGCCTCACCAGTGCTGTGTACAAGAGGACAATCATCTCCCTGTTCCTACTGGCCACAGTGTTTCTAACACAAGCCAGATGCCACTGCCTTTCTTTGCCACCTGGGCACACTGATGACTCATACTCAGTTGACTATCAACCGATGCCCCCAGGTCCCTCTGCAAGTTGCAGCTTTCCAAGCTAGCATGTGTGAAAAAATACACGTGCTTGTGATTTCTCCCATTTGAATGCAAACTTCAGGCAACCTATTTATAAAATAGAATAAAGCTTGAAAATATACTTTCTTTACAAAGTATCAGTTGGAGAAAAAGGTCACAAACCTTCAGAGGTTAGCTTTGCCTTTAGACAGCTGGTCATTGCCAGATGGATTGCATCTCCCCAGTTTCCCTATAGTCAATAGAGAGAAAGTGTCTTCTCTCGAGAATGTTTCTCATCAGCTGATCTGTCTGGCATCTAAAAGATATCAGAGCCTCAGTTACTATCTTCTAGGACCATACCTCTCCTGATGGCTTGACTGCTGGAATCAGGGACTCAGCAGTAAAAGAAGATACTGTTGCAGTCAGTGGAGGTCAGCTTCACAAGACAGCTCTGGTGAGGCTTTCAAAACACAGCCAGGGACCCACATGTTCCTACCAAAAGAGAGCCAGACATATGAGGAGCCTATGTGGTTTCTTTCTGGGTTATCAGCCCCATACATTCACATGTGCCTCAGAAGCAGTCCAAGGAGGATTACTAACACAGAATAAGTGTGCTGTTGTCAGAAGCTTTGAAAGTCAGGCTCCACTGGGAGGGAAGAAGCTCCAGTTAACACTTGTTTTTTCCACAGTTCTGTTTACTTACTTTAATTGAAGTAGGAGATTACTCACAAAATCTACTACACTAGCCACAAATAAAGGCAATTCTTTCAGACATTAAGGCCCAACTCACATTCACAGACTGAACTAATACGTGGATGCATCTCACAACGCTTCTAAAGGCTCCACTAATGAAACAAGGGTGGGGCAGCACCCAACTCTTGAAGGCGACGTTCCTGGGGATTGAGCACAGCAGTTTCAGTTACACGGTTCTTCCTCCACCCTGTGGCTGCATGTGTCTTTACAGCCTCCTCCTGAGCAGCCAGGGAACTGTTGCAAGCTATCGACATACCTTTTTCCAGAAGGACTTTTAAGATTGCCGGTCTGAGATAGGAGATGAAGCAGGGCACAGGCATGTCTAGAACGAACCTATTGAAAAGGGACACAGCCTGCAGAATGGCTCCCCAGAGTAAACAGTAGCAGTGACAACATTTCTTTGCATCACTTCAATACTTTTCAAGAACATTATTAACAAATCTACTTTCTCATTTAAACTCAATGCTAGAGGTTGTTCAGGAATGGAAGATGCAGTGGGAGCTTGCTTTGCAAATATACATATATAGAGAGAACTTTGTCAAATATGGATGCAAAGTTTCTAGATGCTCCTGAATTTCTGTTTGTTACAGTACCTAAGGAATATATTTCAGAAGACTATATTTCTGGAGAACAGAAGGCTGAGGGGAGATTTCACTCTCTACAGCTAATTGAGGAGACCTAAGACTCAGTCTCTTCTCCCTAAAAAGAAGTGATAGGGCAAGAGGAAAGAGTCTCAAGTTGTACCAGAAGAGACCGAGGTTGAATATTAAGAGAAATTTCTTCACTGAGAGGGTTCCCAAACATTGGAACAGGCTCTCCAGGGAGGTGGTTGAATTCCCATCCCTGGGAAGTGTTTAAAAGATGCAGAGATGTGGTGCTGAGTTACATGGTAGAGTTAGATAATAGTTGGACTCAATCTTAAAGGTGCTTTCCAACCAAAACAATTCTGTGATGTATCATTCTTCAGGCCCAGTCAGCAGCCAAGCCCCAGTCACACTGCCCAGTGAGATAGGAAAGAAAAATGGGAGAAAAAGGCAAAGCCCTGTGGGTTGAGATAAAGAGAGCTTAAGAGAAGAGCACAAAAGAATAACAACAATCAGAGAGAGTACTAGCAATGAAATAATACTTACAGCAAATGATACAAAACACAGCACTGACCACAACCTAGCCCATCCACCACCTGCTCAAAACTCCCACAGCTTAGCCTTCCCCTTATATAGTGGGCATGATATCAGTGTGATATTGAATACTCAATCAGTTGGTTCAGCTGGGTGTCTTGGCTGTGGCTCCTCCCATCTAATTATGAAGGGGAAAAAGACAATGAATCAACCAACCAAAAATCCCCAAACAAACAAACAACGACAAAAAAGCCCCAAACAACCAAAGAAACACAAACAAACACACAAAAAACCCCAAAACACCAAAAACCAGCCCAACCCAAACCCTTAACCTTATCCAGTCTGAACCCAAGACAATGTGTTGTACCACTGAAGAAGATAAATCAGGCAGAAGCCTGGTATAGGATGTGCAAAACACAAATCTCCAGTATTTTAATCCTCCTACTGTTTTAATTTAAAAAATTAAACTTTTAAAGCAAAGAGTTACTTAAACATCTTTAATGTCTATTTGTTGGGAACAGAAATGAGATTGAAAGCCCCCAAAGAATCCCTAAAATTATTGTAATTTATACCAGAATCCTGAGGCTGGGATGACACAATGAGTGTCAGTCATTTTTTGTGAACTTTACTATGATAGATACAATGTCCTCAGCTCTCATTTGTATTAATGCCATATTAGTGTCAAGGGGTCAAACGATTCAATGTCATAAATTCTGTTTCTTATCAAGGCTTAGGAGCACAGAAAATCACAGTATCACAGTATCACCAAGGTTGGAAGAGACCTCAAGGATCATTGAGTCCGACCTGTCACCACAGACCCATGACTAGACCATGGCACCAAGTGCCATGTCCAATCTCCTCTTGAACACCTCGAGGGATGGTGTCCTAGATGGACAAAAAGCCTCAAAATTACTCTGAATCAGACAATGAGGCAGAAGTTAGTAGATCTGGTTCTTTAGGCTTGCCTGAACGTGTCTCAGGCAAGCCAGAATGAGCCAGGTGGGCGTGCTTTTGGCCACGTTTGGAAAGAAGGCCTTCTATAGGTTGCAATACCAGGGTTTTATCCCTAGATCTGTGTTGCTACTGGCCATTATTGCCTCGGGAAATCTATAAGTATCAGCCCAAAGAGCCAGAGCATGGTCTTGCAATTGTCCACGCTCTGGAAGGAACCACGAGCTTCACTTGGAAGCTGAACTGTGTTTCAGTTTACCCAGACAAGACAGCAAGGACCCCTCGCTATTTTCAGCGTTGTAAAGCCCAGAGGACAGACACGCGTCTTGCTGGGCCGAGAGGCGAAACCCCAGAGGAGCTGAGTCCCCAGGACAGTTTTGTTTGACTGGAGAAAGGAGCGAGCGCTGCTACAAAAGGATTACAGCCGAGAAACCTCCTCTCTACAAAGCTTTCAGCTACAAATCCTTTGGGAACAAATCCTGCCTCAGTAATAAGCTGCAGACACCAACAGAAAGTGAAATGGTGCTCCTGCAGCTTCCACGTGGTCGGGGCCACTTTGGTTTGTCTAGGTCTTAACGTGAGCCACGAGGTATCAGGATCAGTGAGTAATTACAATATCTGATTTTTATAAGCATCTATTGAAGGTCTGTTGCCTTAGGGAATTCTAGCGTTCCCCCCCCCATTGTGGGCAATCGCCGGCTTCATTGCCGAGGTTGCTTTTCTTTATAGTTTAAAGTGCTGTTTGTTGTTTCCGGATTTTTGTACATATTGTCTAAATTGTTACTTGTTCCTGCTGGTGAGGTATCTGTTCCACAACCAAACCCCTCGAATCTGTAAATAGGTTTTGATTAATGTGGGGTTTTTTTTTTGTGATTAATAAAAGTATTAATATTTTTTTAATGAATCGCCCCGCTTATTGAACATTAATTTATCCTTTTATAGACCACAACAGATGGTGACTCCACCACCTCCCCGGGCAGCCCATTCCAATGACTAATGACTCTCTTGGTGAAGAACTTTCTCCTCACCTCAAGCCTAAACTTCCCCTGGCGCAGCTTGAGACTGTGTCCCCTTGTTCTGGTGCTGGTTGGCTGGGAGAAGAGACCAACTCCTTCCTGGCTACAACCACCTTTCAGGTAGTTGTAGAGGGCAATGAGGTCACCCCTGAGCCTCCTCTTCTCCAGGCTAAACAATCCCAGCTCCCTCAGCCTCTCCTCATAGGGCTTGTGCTCAAGGCCTCTCACCAGCCTTGTTGCCCTTCTCTGGACACATTCAAGTGTCTCGATGTCCTTCTTAAACTGAGGGGCCCAGAACTGGACACAGTACTCAAGGTGCGGCCTAACCAATGCAGAGTACAGGGGCACAATGACCTCCCTGCTCCTGCTGGCCACACTATTCCTAATGCAGGCCAGGATGCCATTGGCCCTCCTGGCCACCTGGGCACACTGCTGGCTCATATTCAGGTGGCTGTCGATCAGCACCCCCAGGTCCCTCTCCGTTTAGGAGCTCTCCAGCCACTCCGACCCCAGCCTGTAGCTCTGCATGGGGTTGCCGTGGCCAAAGTGCAGCACCTGGCACTTGGACTTGTTGAATGACATCCCGGTGGACTCCGCCCATCTGTCTAGTTGGTCGAGGTCCCTCTGCAGAGCCCTTCTACCCTCTAACTGACTAACATCTGCCCCTAACTTTGTGTCATCTGCAAATTTGCTGATGACTGACTCAATCCCCTCATCCAGATCATCAGTAAAGATGTTAAAGAGCACAGGGCCCAGCACTGATCCCTGGGGGACGCCACTGGTGACTGGCCGCCAGCTGGATGTGGCACCATTCACCACCACTCTCTGGGCTCGGCCCTCCAGCCAGTTCCTAACCCAGCACAGAGTGTTGCGGTCAAAGCCACGAGCTGACAGCTTAGCCAGCAGTTTGCTGTGGGGGTCGGTATCAAAGGCCTTGCTGAAGTCCAGGTAGACCACATGCACAGGCCTCCCGACATCCACCAGACGGGTCAACTGATCATAGAAGGAGGTCAGGTTGGAGAGGCAGGACCTGCCCCTCCTAAATCCATGTTGGCTGGACCCGAGCCCTTGGCTGTCCTTCTGGTGTGCAGTTATTGCCGCCAGGATAATCTGCTCCATCATTTTCCCTGGCACTGAGGTCAGGCTGACTGGCCTGTAGTTTCCAGGTTCCTCCATCCGACCCTTCTTGCGGATGGGGACCACATTGGCCAGCTTCCAGTCATCTGGGACCTCACCGGTGAGCCAGGACTGGAGGAAAATGATGGAGAGCGGCTTGGCCAGCTCATCTGCCAGCTCTCTCAGTACCCTAGGATGGATCCCATCTGGTCCCATGGACTTGTGAGTGTCCAAGTGGCTCAGCAGCTCCCAAACTAATTCTTCATGGGGTGCTGGTGGACAAGAAGCTCAACATGAGCTCTCAGTGTGCACTTGCAGCCCACAAAGCCAATCAGATCCTGGGCTGCATCAGGAGAAGTGTGGCTAGCAGGTCGAGGGAGGTGATCCTCCCCCTCTACTCAGCCCTGGTGAGACCCCACCTGGAGTACTGTGTCCAGTTCTGGAGCCCCTATTACAAGAGGGATGTGGAGGTGCTGGAACGGGTCCAGGGAAGGGCCACAAGGATGATCAGAGGGCTGGAGCACCTCTCCTATGAGGACAGACTGAGGGAGTTGGGGCTGTTCAGTCTGCAGAGGAGAAGGCTCCGAGGTGACCTAATTGTGGCCTTCCAGTATCTGAAGGGGGCCTACAGGAAGGCTGGGGAAGGACTTCTCAGGATCTCAGGTAGTGATAGGACTAGGGGGAATGGAATGAAGCTGGAGGCGGGGAGATTCAGGCTGGATGTGAGGAGGAGGTTCTTCACCATGAGAGTGGTGAAACCCTGGAATGGGTTGTCCAGGGAGGTGGTCGAGGCCCCGTCCCTGGAGGTGTTTAAGACCAGGCTGGATGAGGCTCTGTCCAGCCTGATCTGGTGTGGGGTGTCCCTGCCCATGGCAGGGGGGTTGGAACTAGATGATCCTTGTGGTCCCTTCCAACCCTGAATGATACTATGATACTATGATGTAGCCTAACCTCCTGTACATCACAAGCCATTAGCATTCACACAGTCATTCCTTTATCAGGCTTCATCTGTTGAGTTTGACTAATGCTTGTTTTCAGAAAGCCAGTAATTTTGCTTTTGAAGGGCAAAAGACATTAAGAACTTGCTGCTTTCATTAGCAGCTTGTTCCAGTGGCTAATCTTGGTCATAAAATGCATGCCTTGCAGTTTGAAGAAGTCTAGCTTATCTTTTTTTGTTGCCTGTTGTATTTTGCCTTGCTAGACTAAGAAGTCTATTAAATCTCAGTATTTCCTCCCTAGGAAAATACTGGTATATTGTAATCAGATGACATACCATTTTTTTAAGTTTGGGGGAGGGTGGGTTGAGTGAGGGTTTTTTTAATAAACTAAACAGTACATTATTTTTATCCTCATCTGTAAGGCGTTTTCTGAGGTTTAATGTAACTTGCATGACTCTAAAATTACCTCCTTTAAATTTGTCTTCTAAAGATTGCGTGTGGACTATAAGTAGTTCATCAAAAATATCAAGGAAGATTTTTTTAAAACCTAATTATAGCTGAACTTACATTTCTAGCCACTTTACATGTGAATACTTATTTAAATTTGGTTTTCCTTTTCATCATTCTTTTCATTCCATCAGACTATTCCTGATGCAATGGTGCTGAAATGATTTGCAAAATTGGGCTATTTTAGGGAGAAATTAGTAATGGATTGGACAATTCATTCTGAAATGGATTTCTTCTCCCTTTCTGGTGCAGACAGTATATATCCAAAGAAAGCAGTAATAATATTAATAGCAGTGAAACTATATTAATCCAATATGGTTAAAGAGAGAAACCTATATCTAGAAGGAAACTGATGTCAAGATTCTATGGAAGGTAATGTCTACAGATGGTGAGGAATGTCCTTTGTCCTCTCTTCTCTCAAACAGCTGACACTCTGTCTACTCCGTTTTGACTCTCTCCAAGTAGCTGCAGTCTGCCAGTTAACATCAGACTCCAGTAAAAGATCCTGCTTTGAAATAACCATTTGTAAGACATGAAAGTTAATCTTGAGCTGTCCTGTGCCTTTTCTTTACATGGATAAACACAACAGAGTCTTCATTCATGTTCTAAGAATAGGAAAAGAAGATTTTGTTTGTCTTATACCTTGTAATGTGTCCTCTGGCCAGTAATTAAAATTATTGAAGTGCCTCTGTGTTCACATAGGAATCTTGTTAATTTCATCATGTATTTCCCCCATCAATGAGGGAAGCCCCTATTATAAATCCCTGTGGTTACTTGTAACTTCTCACACTTACATATTTTGGTGGCACTGGCAGTGGAAAAATAGAGGGAGAGTGCCAAGAAACCCTCCATTCTCCATCTGGGAGCTTGCTTATCCTGTATTCCACCAGCTCCTTTAGCCTAAGGAGAAGCTATACTAAAACTGTTCTTTAGTGAATGAGGGACAGCATTTTAATTATTTTTTTTCCCCTGTAAACACTCTGCAGGTTGCTTTCAGTATAGACTGATTAAAATCTCCTATTCCCCTTACCCACCAGCTAAAATCCTGTTGGAAGGATTAGCTTCTTCCAACATTTTTGCTAGCCTCTGTGTGAGCTGTTCTCTTAAGAGTACTGAGACACAGCTGAGTACCAGTAGCATTGGCTAGGGATAGCTCAACATTGAGTAGCCCTGGAGTTAGTTTGGGGTTGGGAACGGAAGGTCCTGGTCTGTCCCAGCAGCTCACCTTGGCTACCTGAAGCAGTTCTTTCACATGTATTTCTGTCTGTTCCCTTCCTACCCTCTGGCTCTTCTACTCCTCCCCTCCAGGACTACTCTCCTGATTCCTCAGTACAAATCAGATTTCTTTCTTGGTTTCTTTCATCCTGGGCACCAGACAGAAAAAGCACAAAGTTTCTCAAAGAGACTCCTTGGCTTCCAAGTAGGAAAAAATTCTTAGTTCCTTCCCATCCTCTACAATACAAGGAGAAACAAATAGGCGGAAAGTCCTAGTCTCCCTGTGCTGATTACTGTGCCCTGAAGTTCCCAAAATGCAGCCAACTTGAGCTGCCCATGCACTAATAGGCTTCTGTTTTGATTTCTACGCATGCAGAGTCAAACTTTACTCCAGACATACTATGGAGTGCCTGAGTGCTGTGGTGCTGACGAAATGATTCTCCCATGCAGTGCTACAGGCTGGGGTCAGAGTGGCTGGAGAGCAGCCAGGCAGAGAGGGACCTGCGGGTGCTGGTTGATGGTAGGCTGAACATGAGCCTGCAGTGTGCCCAGGCAGCCAAGAGGGCCAATGGCATCCTGGCCTGCATCAAGAACAGTGTGGCCAGCAGGAGCTGGGAGGTCATTCTGCCCCTGTATACTGCACTGGTTAGGCCACACCTCGAGTACTGTGTCCAGTTCTGGGCCCCTCAGTTTAGGAAGGATGTTGACTTGCTGGAACGAGTCCAGAGAAGGGCAACGAAGTTGGTGAGGGGTTTGGAACACAAGCCCTACGAGGAGAGTCTGAGGGAGCTGGGGTTGCTCAGCCTGGAGAAGAGGAGACTCAGGGGTGACCTTATCACTCTCTACAACTACCTGAAGGGAGGTTGTAGACAGGCGGATGATGGTCTATTCTTCCAGGCAGCCAGTACCAGAACAAGAGGACACAGTCTCAGGCTGCGCCAGGGGAGGTTCAGGTTGGGTGTTAGGAAGAAGTGTGCCCAGTCAGCCAAGAGGGCCAATGGCATCCTGGCCTGCATCAAGAACAGTGTGGCCAGCAGGACCAATAATCTGTAATAGTGCAATGTGTGGTCACTCAGAGGGAACCAGTGGAGCTATGCCAACAGGGCACTCCGAGTTTATATAAGTTCTAGCAGTTGCCTTGCTACGCACTTCTGCCTTTCCTGTCGCCTGTTTCTTCTACACTTTACAGTGCTATACTTGCACTACAGGCCTGCTCCATAGGCCTGCACCTCAGGCCTGCACATTCGGCCTGCAACACTGGAACAATAAAGGAACAATAATCGATCATATTGGTCAGCTGTATTGATTCCTATCTCCGTCGCTGATAACCATATCTCGTGCCCGAACAGGGACACTTGGTTCCTTTGTCAATACCATCCCTTACATACGGCATCCAATACTAATTCAGACCTGTCTCACGATATGAAGGTAGAAATGTGGATATTTTGGCATTTGACAATGCTAATGAAGAAGCTAAACAGGTTCTCAGCATTTTATCAACAGGTGCCACTGCCTCATGACTGCAGGACCACAACCAATGAAGGCATCGACAAGCAGCAATGTATCTAGCCACGGCCATAGAAGCAGTCCTGAAATCATCGTGCCTCTGAGAAAACTAGGTACCTTATATCAAAGTGTCTGACTGCTGGACAGACTCGAAAGGGTCACAGATCTAATCATTTTACTCGAGATCGTCGCAGAAGCTGCTCCTGCAGCGTGAATATACCCCACACGACGACACCAAACCAGGGTGCTTGGACCGCGCCCCCCCCCTTCCCCCCCCCCCCCCCGGCAGCGCACAGCGGACCTGACAACAGATGCATATCTCCTTTTGAATCCACAAAGCGTTGTCGAGTTTAACTGGCATGGTCCTTTGGGTCACAGACCCTGCGCTCTGTTAATTGGCAGATTGTCTACCTTTAGATAGGGCATTCTTATAATTCCTGGTTCAGTACATTCTGATTATGACTGGGCTATGAAAATTATGCTCTATACCATTGCCTCTCCTGTTAGCACTCTTGTTGGGACAGAAATTGCTCAGCTAATACCATCTGAGTCCCGAGTGCCTAAAACTTCTAACAGGATCCAAGGGCAAGAAGGCTCAGATTCCACCGATATGCCTAATACCTTATTAGCCCTAAAAATCCGAATGAGAAAACTGGAACAGATTGTATCTGTCAGACACCCTTGTGTCTGTACCATTTTCAATGATTATGGATACTGGAAGTGATGTCATCATTATACCTAGTCATAAATGGAATGGTCACTAGTCATTTCTCATGGCAAATGTTGAAGTCATGTGTTTAAAAGGTATCCAAACAACCTGGGTTAGCAAAGAGCCAGTGCAATTAGCTTTTAACTACAGCAAATCAATCACTGTAAGACCGTACATGTTAACCCTTCCAGTTGCTCTATTGGGCTGATAAGCCTTAAATCAACTAGGAGCAAAACTTGTTACTGTTCCTTCTTTATAGTGGCTACTAGTCAGCAACCAACCCTCAAATTAAAAAGGAAAACACATAATCCAGTATGGGTGGAACAATGGTCGTTCAGACATGATAGGCTGCAAGTCGTTAAGACCCCAACACAGAAACAATAGCAACTAGGTCACACCTTGGTAGTCACCCACCCCTACCCCCACCCCCAGAAAAGGGAGGATTTTCTGGTAGGGATCTTGCCAACCAAAGCTCTGCTCTGATTTAAAGTTACAGTGCTAATTTCTTCATTTCTGATTGCAATGTTTGTTATTTAGAGTTTTGCTAAGTTTTCCTGGTAAGCATAATGAATGGTAAGCATTTGGTATTTACAGATACCTAGTACATAGTAATTGCAGTAAGGCGTAAGTACTTAGTAATGAGTTTGTTCACATTGTAAGATTTTCTTTTGGTTCGAACCTTCTTAGTTGTGTGCCATGGCATTTCAAAAGAGCTCCATGTAATATAGTTAAGACTTGTAGTAAATAGGTATTAATTTTAAAAAGTATTCCTTAGCTAAGGTAATGTCTTTATATTTCCTTCTTAGACATAGACATGAAAATAAAAACAATAAATTTTAAAAAAAGCAAATAAAAGGTAGACAAAAAGGTGACATGTGCAAAGAAAAAATTTAAACATAGAAATATATAACAAAAGTCCAAAAACTCTGGATACAAAACATAGAGTACTAAATAACAGAATAGTAATAAAAAAGAAGAGCAACAATAAAAATAAAATATTAAAAACAAATATGACACACTGAACAATCATAAAGATTACTAACACAGAATAGCTATTAACAAAAAACATAAGAATTGTTAGCAAAAAAAAAATTAGGATTATCAAGACTACTAGATTAAAACAAATAAAATATTATACAAAGAAAATGTTGAGAAGATTAAAATGAAAATTGATAATAAAAAAGAATTGATAGAAAAGAAGAAAGTTAAAAAAAATACAAAAGTAAAAATTAAAATTAAAATGGAAAATAGATTAAATAAAACAAACATGCAAAATAAAAAATAATTACAATAAAGAATATAAGATAAGGGTTGTAAACAGGCAGAGGTTGGTCTCTTCTCCCAGGCAGCCAGCACCAGAACAAGAGGACACAGACTCAGGCTGCGCCAGGGGAAGTTCAGGCTGGAGGTCAGGAGGAAGTTTTACACAGAGAGAGTGATTGCCCATTGGAATGGACTGCCTGGGGAGGTGGTGGAGTCGCCGTCACTGGAGGTGTTCAGGAGGAGACTTGACAGGGTGCTTGGTTACATGGGTTAGTTGATTAGGCGGTGTTGGGTGATAGGTTGGACGCGATGATCTTGAAGGTCTCTTCCAACCTGGTCTATTCTATTCTATTCTATTCTATTCTATTCTATTCTATTCTATTCTATTCTATTCTATTCTATTCTATTCTAAAACAGTGCTGTGCCTGCAGCATGTAACTAAAACAAGACACTGGTAGCTATAAACATGGACAGTTATCTTGGGACAACAGGACATGCACCTGCATCAACAACCTCGTTGTGTCATTAGTAGTTGGACCAATAATCTGTAATAGTGCAATGTGTGGTCACTCAGAGGGAACCAATGGAGCTATGCCAACAAGGCACTCCGAGTTTATATAAGTTGTAGCAGTTGCCTTGCTACGCACTTCTGCCTTTCCTGTCTCCTGTTTCTTCTACACTTTACAGTGCTATACTTGCACTAGAGGCCTGCTCCATAGGCCTGCACCTCAGGCCTGCACATTCGGCCTGCAACACTGGAACAATAAAGGAACAATACTCGATCATATTGGTCAGTCGTATTGATTCCTATCTCCGTCGCTGATAACTATAGACCTTGGAACAGATAAGTCCTCTGCTAACACATAACTGCTTTTAATTAACAATTGCTCTTTTTTTTTTCTCTCTTTATAACCCTTTTTGGGGAAAAACGGGAGAGAAGGGGGTACAGGGGGAAACCTTTCGTCCTGCTGGGGGAAGGGAATCTCATCCTTTGTTATTTTGTCATATATTCCTGTGTACATATTGTAAACACTAAATTCTGTATATAAACCTGCATTTCCTAAACTGCTTTGTAAATGCAGCTCACAATCACAATTTATGTAGGAATAAAATTAGGGAGGCTAAGGCCCACCTGGAACTGAAGCTGGCCACCTCAGTCAAAGATAATAAAAAGCATTTTTATAAATATATTAACAATAAGAAGAAGGGCAGGAAGAACCTGAACTCCCTAGTGGACCTGGAGGGGAACACAGTTACTGAGGATGAGGATAAAGCTGAGGTCCTGAACACCTTCTTTGCCTCAATTTTTAACAGCAAGGCAGGAGTTCAGGACGAGTGGTCTCCGGAGCTGGGCGTTGGGGTCGGGGAGCAGAGTAATACCCTGGAAATCCATGAGGAGTTAGTTCGGGACCTGCTGAGCCACTTGGATATCCACAAGTCCATGGGACCAGATGGGATCCATCCTAGGGTGCTGAGAGAGCTGGCGGATGTGCTAGCTAGGCCACTCTCCATCATTTTCCTCCAGTCCTGGCTCACTGGTGAGGTCCCAGATGACTGGAAACTGGCCAACGTGGTCCCCATCCACAAGAAGGGTCGGATGGAGGAACCTGGAAACTACAGGCCAGTCAGCCTGACCTCAGTGCCAGGGAAAGTGATGGAGCAGATTATCCTGGCAGCAATAACTGCGTACCTGAAGGATGGCCAAGGGCTCAGGTCCAGCCAACATGGATTCAGGAAGGGCAGATCCTGCCTCTCCAACCTGATCTCTTTCTATGATCAGGTGACCCGCCTGGTGGATGTGGGGAGGCCTGTGGATGTGGTCTACCTAGACTTCAGCAAGGCCTTTGACACCGTCCCCCACAGCAAACTGCTGACTAAGCTGTCAGCCCGTGGCTTGGACCACTACACTCTGTGCTGGGTTAGGAACTGGCTGGAGGGCCGGGCCCAGAGAGTGGTCGTGAACGGTGCCGCATCCAGCTGGAGGCCAGTCACCAGTGGTGTCCCCCAGGGATCAGTGCTGGGCCCTGTCCTCTTCAACATATTCGTTGATGATCTGGATGAAGGGGTAGAGTCAGTCATCAGCAAGTTTGCAGATGACACAAAGTTAGGGGCAGATGTTAGTCAGTTAGAGGGTAGAAAGGCTCTGCAGAGGGACCTCGACCGACTGGACAGATGGGCAGAGTCCAATGGGATGGCTTTCAACAAGTCCAAGTGCCGAGTGCTGCACTTTGGCTACGGCAATCCCATGCAGAGCTATAGGCTGGGGTCGGAGTGGCTGGAGAGCTCCCAGACAGAGAGGGACCTGGGTGTGCTGATCGACAGCCACCTGAATATGAGCCAGCAGTGTGCTCAGGTGGCCAGGAGGGCCAATAGCATTCTGGCCTGCATTAGGAATAGTGTGGCCAGCAGGAGCAGGGAGGTCATAGTGCCCCTGTACTCTGCTCTGGTTAGGCCGCACCTTGAGTACTGTGTCCAGTTCTGGGCTCCTCAGTTTAAGAAGGACATTGAGACACTTGAGCGTGTCCAGAGAAGGGCAACAAGGCTGGTGAGAGGCCTTGAACACAAGCCCTATGAGGAGAGGCTGAGGGAGCTGGGATTGTTTAGCCTGGAGAAGAGGAGGCTCAGGGGTGACCTTATTGCCCTCTACAACTACCTGAAGGGTGGTTGTAGCCAGGAGGGAGTTGGCCTCTTCTCCCAGGCAACCAGCACCAGAACAAGGGGACACAGTCTCAAGCTGCGCCAGGGGAGGTTTAGACTCGAGGTGAGGAGGAAGTTCTTCACCGAGCGAGTCATTTGTCATTGGAATGGGTTGCCCAGGGAGGTGGTTGAGTCATCGACCCTGGAGGCGTTCAAGGGGAGATTGGACGTGGCACTTGGTGCCATGGTCTAGTCATGGGGTCTGTGGTGTCAGGTTGGACTCGATGATCCTCGAGGTCCTTTACAACCTAAGTGATACTGTGATACTGTGATAATCCCTTTGCTAAACCGGCTGTGTTTTTTTTTTCCTTTCAGTTTTCCTTCCCTTCACTTTACTGGGGGGGGGAGAAGGCCTGGGCTTCCCCTCGACCCTCGACATTTTTTTCCTTGGCGCCCAATGTGGGGCAGATAATTAGATGAATTTATTGTTTTACACCCAGATTAGCAAACATGAAGGTGCTGTGGATATTGGAGCGTTTATTTTTTTCAAGTTTTGGGACTCTGGTTTAAAGATATTGTTTGGGTTTGATTCTGGATTATCTGGGTAAATATTTGATGCGGACAATTTATTTGTGGTTTATGTATAGAGTCAGAACCTGGTATGGAAAATGTGTGGATTTTTTCTGGCCAGCGAGGTACGGAAATGTCACCTCTAGCACTAGCCCAATTGAGATAAAAGGGTTTAAGATCCCAGTGGAGGAGAGAGTAACTTTAAGTGATGGCTGGGATCCAAAGGTGAATTATTTGATGTGTGTGAATCTGCTGCTGGTGATGGTGATTGCATATTTACTGTTTTCCTTGCGACAGGAGAGGAAGATATCCAAACCATGTTTTGTTATTAAAAATAGATCAAAGAGGAGGCGGCGTGGCTCTGGGTCAGTCCCGGAGATGTCTAGTGATGAGGAGTGTGAAGAATCTGTGTCAGTTAAAAAGAGGGCTAAAAAGTTAATTGGCAAAGCAGCCCTGAATGATTTTGCCGCTGATTCTGGCAAGCTGCCAAGGGCGGTGGCAGGTATCAACATGGCGTCTCCTCCTTCTCCTCCTCCTGTTTCTCCTTCGGCCATTAACGAAGTCAGGTCATTTCCGCCCACTTGCATAGTGGGACCGGAAGCCACTGCGCCAGCAGCTGATTTATCTCAGGACCTGTCGGCTTATGTTAAGGAGGCTGTAAATTCAAACACAGCTCCAGTTAAGGTGGCTGTTTTAAAGACTAGAAGGGGAAAGACCAAAGCTGATCCAGGAGCTAATGGAGGAGAAGAGCAGGAGACTGATCCTGGTGAGGGATCCTCTACTAGAAAAGACCCTGCTGAGGAGGAAGAGAAGGTTCAGGTGGGATATTAGGAAGAAGTTCTATACAGAAAGAGTGATTGCCCATTGGAATGGGCTGCCCAGGGAGGTGGTGGAGTCGCCGTCCTTGGAGCTGTTCAGGAGGAGACTTGATGGGGTACTTGGTGCCATGAGTTAGCTGTTTGGGTGGGTTGGATTGGTTGATGGGTTGGAGGCGATGATCTTGAAGGTCTCTTCCAACCTGGTTTGGTTTATTCTAAAGGTTTATTCTAAATAAAGAAGATTTGTTTTAAAGATCTAGCTGACCTAGTGAGAGTAGAACAGGATAGAGATGCAGCTAGGAAAGGAGCTGGCAGAGGTGGTTCTCAGCTTTTAAGCTGAGATCCTTGAGAAAATGGCAGCAGGATTATTAGGACAACAAGTTGAGGAAGAAGAGGATGATATTACCGAATGTTCTTCACCACGTGAAGAATTGAAAAAGGTCCGTAAAGATTTCACCACGGCAGATAAGGAGCCAGTTCTAGCTTAGCTTAGTAGGTGTTATGATACAGGTGCTCCAGCTCTAACAGTTGGAGACAAGTCAACAGCTAAGTTAGGAACTCTCTTGAGGGATAATGGAATAGATAGACATCTAGGCAGGGTTCTCGGTAGGGTTAATCTGTGGATACACCTTTTAATGGCGGTTGCCCTGAGATACCCTTCCTGAGATGATCTTCCATGGAATCCTAAACCCTGGACTACCATAGATGAGGGAATTAAGCGCCTGAGAGAATTTGCTGTTAGAGAGATACTCTATGGTGAACATGAAACTCTGAATCCTGATGACATTCCTGTGGGTATTGGTCTTGCTAAAAAGATCATCAAGCTTGCTCCTTCTAATTATGCAAACATTCTGGCAAGCAGAATTGTATCAAGAAATTATGGTGGAGCTTCTCCTATGGTTGGCCAATTCACTGATCAAATGAGACAATTGGAGGATAGCATGACACGTGTTCCTTGGGTTTCAGCCATTGAAACTCTGTCTGGAAAAATTGAGAGTTGCATGAAGGATCTGAATGATTCCATATCCCAATTGGCACAGAAGGATAATTCTAATTCTTCCTCCAGGTGGGTACAAGTTTCATCTGTGAGGAATACATGTCCTCCAAGGAGGTCATTCCAAAACAGATCAAACCAAAACAGGCCACCGAGGCAATCACGTAGGACTATTTGGATAACTCTGCGTGATCAGTTTGGTGAGAACATGAACAGGTGGGATGGCCAACCAACTTCTAATCTTTTCAAAAGACTGAGGGAATTGCAAAGTGGCAGAACCCGAGGTGGCAATACCACAAGGGTAGCTGTTACTTCCACAGTTCCCCAGAACAACTCTAGTAGCTCCAACAGTGGCTCCAGTTCTAACACTGCACACTGTGCGCAATGCACATGTGGGCATGTTCCCCATAACTAGGGGTGCCCTGCCTCCCGCCAGGGGGAGAGAGGGATAACAGAGGTAACAGAATCTATTGGGATGTGTACATCCAGTGTCCTGGCACTTCGCAATTTCGGAAGTACAGGGCCTTGGTTGACACAGGAGCTCAGTGCACCATAATACCATCAAATTATCAGGGATCAGAGTCTATAACTATTTTGGGAGTCACTGGTGGATCTCAAGTGTTAAGTAAGGTGGAGGTAAATATAAGTTTAACGGGTAAACAATGGAGGAAGCATACAGTTGTGACCGGACCTGATGCACCTTGTATTTTGGGAATTGATTTTCTGAGAGAAGGGCGTTTCAAAGACCCTAGAGGTTACAAATGGGCTTTTGGAGTAGCTTCTATAGAAATTGATGGACAAAAATTGAAGCTGTCTGCTAGACCTGAGCTTTCTGATGAATCTGCAGTTGTGGGATAACACAAGATACAGGACATTAAATTGCCGGTTGCTTCTCAGACTGTGCATCACAGACAATACAGAACCAACCGTGACTCTTTGTTGCCCATTCAGAATCTGATTCGTCAATTGGAGAGTCAGAAAGTCGTCAGCAAAACTCATTCACCTTTCAACAGTCCAGTGTGGCCTGTGCGGAAGCAGAATGGAGACTGGCGTCTGACGGTAGACTACCGAGCACTAAATGAAGTAACGCCACCTATGAGTGCAGCAGTGCCAGACATGATGGAGCTACAGTATGAGCTGGAATCCAAAGAGGCCAAATGGTATGCTGCCATAGACATTGCTAATGCATTTTTCTCTATTCCCATAGCAGAGGAATGCAGGCCTCAGTTTGCTTTCACCTGGAGAGGAATCCAGTACACTTTCAACAGATTGCCAATGGGCTGGATCCACAGCTCGAGCACCTGTCATGCAGTACTCCATGATGCTCTGGAGAAAGGTGGTGCTCCAGAACACATCCAGTTCATCGATGATATCATCATCTGGGGTAAAACTGCTGAGGAAGTCTTCGAGAAAGGTAACAAAATCATTGACATTCTTCTGAATGCATGTTTTGCCATCAAGCAAGACAAGGTGAAAGGACCTACCACAGAGATTCAATTTCTGGGAGTGCGGTGGCAGGATGGATGCCGACACATTCCAGTGGATGTCATAAATAGAGTCTCCACCATGGCAAATCCCACAAACAAGCAAGAGACCCTACGTTACTTGGGGACAGTGCGATTTTGGAGACTGCACGTTCCTGGATACAGTCAGATTGTGAAACCTCTCTATGATGTGACTCGAAAGAGAAACAATTTCCACTGGGGACCTGAACAACAAGCAGCCTTTGACCAGATAAAGCAAGAGGTAGTTCAAGCAATGAGTCTGGGACCTGTCCGAGATGGTCCAGACATTAAGAACATTTTGTACACGGCTGCAAGTGACAATGGTCCAACCTGGTGTTTGTGGCAAAAAGCTCCAGGTGAGACTCTTGGACGACCTCTTGGTTTCTGGAGTCAAGGTTACAGAGGTTCATAGGCTAATTATACTCCAACAGAGAAAGAAATTTTAGCTGCCTATGTAGGAATAAAAGCATCTTCTGAAGGAATTGGAACAGAATCACAACTTCTCTTAGCCCCCAGATTACCAGTTTTAAATTGGGTGTTCAAAGGCAAAGGCTACACACCACATCATGCCACAGACTCAAACTGGTCCAAGTTGTGGTAGGGTTGGAAGGGTAAGGCCAAGAAGCCTCCTCCCTTCCCCCTTGTGAAGTAAAGGGAAAGAAAATTGAAGGGAAAGGAAAAAAAACTCACAGCTGAATTAGCAAAGCAGTGGAGCTGTATATTTACAAAGCAATGTAGGATATGCAGGGGAATATATACAAATTTACAATATTTACAATATATACAAAGATATACAATAAAGTAACACAGAAATGAGAGTTGCCCCCCCTTGCTGAGGGGGTTCCCCACCTCCGCTCTCCCCCTCTCTCCCCCTATTCCCCAGAGTGGGTTAGAAAAGAGAGAGAAAGAGAAAAAAATGTTAGAAGCAGTTTGTGTTAATTGGAAAGGAGTTAATACAGGCCTTTATCAGTTTTTCAAGGCCAGAGCCTTGGCCGAAAGCCCAGCACAGAGAGCTGCTGCTTGGCAGAGGAGCGGAAGAAGACTGAAGATAAAGTGCTGGAATGCCCAGGATACCCTCCTGCACTCCCAGTTCAGAAGGTGCTTCCTCCCACTTTACCAATTAAATTAGTTTAGATTGTTCTTTTCATTTACCAACTTCCGTCCACCATATTCCCTTTCTTAAGGGGACAACGTCAAACGGTCACACAAGTGGATGGCTCTGATAACACAGAGAGCTCGAATGGGAAATCTTGAAAGTCCTGGTCTAGTGGCGGTGATCTCAAGTTGGCCTAAAGGTATCGACTGTGCTAAACCTCCAGAGGAGAAAGTAACTCGTGCTGAGGAAGCTCCTCCTTACAATGACCTTTCTGATGATGAAAAGAAATATGCTTTGTTCACAGACGGTTCCTGTCATCTTGTTGGAAACAAGCGAGGGTGGAAGTCTGCAGTGTGGAGTCCAACACACCGAGTTGCAGAGGCGAAGGATGGAGAAGGAGAATCCAGTCAGTTCGCAGAGGTAAAAGGTGTCCAGCTAGCTCTCGACGTAGCTGAATGTGAGAGATGGCCAAAGCTTTATCTCTACACCGACTCATGGATGGTAGCCAATGCTCTATGGGGTTGGCTAAAGAACTGGAAGAAGAATGGTTGGCAGAGGAAAGGAAAACCCATTTGGGCAGCCGAACTGTGGCAGGACACTGCTGATCAAATCAAGAGAATTCCAGTGAAAGTGAAACACATTGTAGTGGTTTGAGCCTTAACTGAGAGTTAAAAGCTCAAATGGGGAAAAGGCTGAGAATCTCTTCCCCACTCCCCCCCCCCACCTCCTCCCTCCAAACAGGGAGAGGAGGGAAAAAAAAGGGTAAGGAGCAAATCCACTAAGCAACAATCTGGAGTCAGCTTGGAAGTAGAGAGGCAAATAATTTTTTTTTCTTCAAATTATATATATAACAATAACAGGGAAAAAAAAAAAAAGGTTCACAAGGGCAAGGAACAAGAAGGAGGGGAACAGAAAAAAAAAATAATACAAAACCAGTCTTTCTCTGAGGAGGTGCAGAGGCAGCAGGGAAAATGATCAGGTCCGGCCACGTGGCTGAGGAGCAGGAGCGCAGCTGCAGTAGCTCTCATCCAGCAGAGGCAGGAGCCAAAAAGGAGCTCCAACAGCTATGATGTCCTGCTTTTTATACCCTAGCTGGGCAGGGAGGGGGAAGTGGAACAGACTCAGCTTTCCCAGGGGGGAAACGCCCTTCAGGGAGTGTAAAGTGCCCACAGGCCCTCCACCCTGCTTTCTTCTTTTGTTTTCAGAAAAAGGCGTTAACCCACCACACACATCAGATGCTCACATTCCTAAGAGCAAAGCTACTGAGGAACAGCAACACAACCATCAGGCAGATCTACCTGCAAGAGTTTCTCAAGTAGACATGGACTCTAATCTTGATCTCGACTGGAAACACCAAGGTGAGATATTCTTAGCTCGGTGGGCTCATGATTCGTCAGGACATCAAGGCAGAGATGCAACATACCAATGGGCTCGTGACAGATCCATAGACATTTCCATGGATGCTATCACACAAGTCATCCATGACTGTGACATTTGTGCTTCTATTAAGCAGGCAAAACGACTTAAGCCCTTGTGGTATGGTGACAGATGGTCCAAATACAAGTATGGTGAAGCTTGGCAGATTGACTATGTTACTCTACCACGTTCTCGTTCTGGTAAACAATACGTGCTTACTATGGTAGAGGAAAACACTGGATGGTTGGAAACTTCTCCAGTTCCACATGCAACTGCATGCAACACCATTCTCGGTCTGGAGAGACAGATCCTGTGGAGACACGGAATTCCAGAGAGGATTGAGTCAGACAACGGAACTCATTTCAAGAACAATCTTGTAAAGAACTGGGCAAAAGAGCATGGTATTGAGTGGATATTCCACACTCCTTACTATGCACCAGCTTCAGGGAAGATTGAACACTACAACGGTTTGTTGAAGACCACTCTTAAAGCCATGCGGGATGGATGTTTGAAAAACTGGGAAAAACATTTAGCACAAGCAACCTGGCTGGTAAATAGTAGAGGTTCAGTGAACCGAGCTGGACCTGCACATTCAGATCTGCTACAGAAAGTAGAAGGTGATAGAGTTCCTGTTGTTAGAGAAAAGAATCTGTTAGGTAAAACTGTTTGGGTATTTTCACCCTCAGGAGAGGCTAAACCTGTCCGAGGGGTGGTTTCAGCTGAAGGTCCGGGTCACACTTATTGGGTAATGCAAGAGAATGGTGAAATTCAGTGTATTCCACAAAGA
This sequence comes from Melanerpes formicivorus, assembly GCF_026170545.1. NCBI lineage: Eukaryota > Metazoa > Chordata > Aves > Piciformes > Picidae > Melanerpes > Melanerpes formicivorus. The sequence continues at coordinate 2,807,247 of NW_027142409.1, forward strand.
AATTTAACTTTAGCTGAAAGAGGTTAATTTCAAACTGTTGTGTAGCTACATTGCGTCCAAAGGAAGAATCAACGAGGAATCTACGGTGCACGAACTCTGAGAACCCTGAGAGCCCTGAGTCAACTAAGAGACCCTGAGAATCCCTGTTTCCCTTTTCTTCGCTTTGTCGGCGAAGCGATAGACTGTTTTCCATTTTTCTCATTTCCTGAATTTCTTGGACTTTTGAATCATCTGCATCTGAGTATAGCCGGAATGGACTATGAACTTTACTTACGAACTGTAAATATTGTTTTGTATTGGATCGACAGTATGAACAGCCAATTAAATTGTTTAGAAGGGGTGAACTTTGACTGTTTGAGGCTGTGCCTTTAAGAAAAGAGATAGTGCTGGGAAACTATGGCTGAATATTTTGGAATATTAACGAAAACAATCAGATATTCTAAACTAATTTCATTGGTGGATTGCTAGAATGCAACTTTAAGTTTCGAGTTCAGTTGGAACTTTCCTCAGTTCACTCCTATCCTTCTCCCTTTCCAGCTCGTCTTCTTCTGGGCTCCCTGCCAGAGTGACCTTGGACAGATAAGCATGTGGCCTACTAACACTCTGCTTTAATTAATTAACTGCACGTTTTTTCTCTTTCTAACCCTCTTTGGGGAAAAAGGGGAGAGAAGGGGGTACAGGGGGGGAACCCGCCTCCGGAGGAGAGAGTTTCGTTCCTGTATTATTATTTGTTTTTTTTTTTAACTTTGCTGTATATTTCTGTGTATAGATTGTAAATACTCTAAATTGTGTACATATCCTGCATTTTCCAAAATTGCTTGTAAATATAGCATTTTCCCTTTGCTTCTCCGGCTGGCTAGCTGTGGTTTTTTTTTTCTTACTCTTTGTGGGGGAGAGAAGGCTAGGCCCTTCTCTCTCAAACCCACCACACAGGAGATATTTGCAGATATTTCATTTGTTAAAATAAAGACAAATACTCATGGGCCAGCTATTCCCTCTGCTTTCCAGAAGAGAAAAGTTTGTACCCAGAAGTCAAGGAAACATCACTGTCTTTTAGGACTAGGAGGTAAATTTCATGGAAGCCAAACACATCCCAGATGGTAAATGTGCCCCAGAGGATTCCTACAGCGTCTTTCAAGTGGACATGAATTGCTGCTGTTTACTCCTCTGATTCTCCTCTGCAGAAATTGCATTCTTTCCTTATATCACCTGGTTCTCTTTCAAAATAGATAATTCAAGGGAGAACTTTGTAACTCTAGACTGACAACAGCATTTTGATTACGCTTGTTTGGTATTTGGAGACAAGCATGCTGGTAAATGCCGCACAGAGGAAACTTCTGTGAGATGTGACCTGAAACTGGGTGAAATAACTTGGCCTGCCTGTCTTATGTAGATGATGGTGTGTTTGGATGTTTCATTCTTCTGGTTCTGGACCAGAAGAATGCTCTTACAGGCACTGGTTGGGCCACACCTTGAGTACTGTGTCCAGTTCTGGGCCCCTCAGTTTAAGAAGGACATCGAGACACTTGAACGTGTCCAGAGAAGGGCAACGGGGCTGGGGAGAGGCCTCGAGCACAAGCCCTATGAGGAGAGGCTGAGGGAGCTGGGATTGTTTAGCCTGGAGAAGAGGAGGCTCAGGGGAGACCTTATTGCTGTCTACAACTACCTGAAGGGGGGTTGTAGACAGGAGGGGGTTGGTCTCTTCTCTCAAGCAACCAGCACCAGAACAAGAGGACACAGTCTCAAGCTGCACCAGGGGAGGTTTAGACTCGAGGTGAGGAGAAAGTTCTTCACTGAGAGAGTCGTTCACCATTGGAATGTGCTGCCCAGGGGGGTGGTGGAGTCACCATCCCTCGAGGTGTTTAAGAGGGGATTGGACGTGGCACTTAGTGCCATGGTTTAGTCATGGGATCTGTGGTAACAAGTTGGACTTGATGATCTTTGAGGTCTCTTCCAACCTTGGTGATTCTGTGACCCCCAAATCTGATTGTCAGTTTCTCAGACATTCCTATGGCTAAAGCAGAGATAAATTCTGAGAGATCTTCTCAACTAGCATTCTGCTCACAGCTGGTACACACATGGCATTTCTTCTGACTGAAGGATTGATATTCACATTTCTCTCCAACTATTAGGCTCTTTTCTTCTTTGGTTACTACATCTGATGGAGTATTACAGTTTCTTAATGAAACAAATGATGATGCTTTTGTAAATTTTGTTAATTCCATGTCACACTAAATTAATCAATTGTTAAAACATAGTTTGGAAAGATTATCATGGGAGAATGGAGTGAACCTGAGTGGAGGAGTAAAAGATCTGGCATTTTTATCATAGAATAATACAATACTATAATAATATAATAGAATATGATACAACTGCCTGCCCTAATTCAGGCTGGAAGTTGTTAAAATGCATGAATTAGCATTTATTATGCATAGATTGTTTGCTTTCTGGCACAATATGCAGGTGCCTGTTTGATTCAGGATCTGGCTGTAGAAATAGATATATAGTGTGAAGTAAGCCAAAAATGCTTTGTCATCCTGGAAAATCATATAACTGTTTTGATTAGAAAAGACCAATCACTGACCTAACTCCACCATGGCCTGAAATGCCATGCATTTTTTGAACACCTTTAGGGACAGTGGCTCCACCACCTCCCTGAGCAGTCTGTTCCACTGTTTGGCCACTCTGTCAGTAAACATTTTTTTTTTTTAATATCCAACCTAAACCTCCCTCGGTGCAACTTGAAGCCATTTCCCCTCATTCTGTCACTTATTACTAGGGAGAAGAGACCATCACCCGCCTCCCTGTGATTTCCTTTCAGGTACTTGTAGAGAGCAATAAGGTCTCCTCTCAGCTCTCTCTCCTCCAAACAATCCCAGTTCCCTCAGATCATTACGTTAAAATCCTGTTTCTAATTGGCTAAAGTAATTACATATTCCTAATAAGTAAAGAATGTAATATTAATGCTTGTTCTAGTCTATAAGTTTTCCCTTTCCTCAGCCCTGTTCTTTTCCTTCTTTTCAGCTTCCTCTTTCCATGACTTAAACAAGCAAATGGTTTTCTCCCAAGACATAGACATGCACAAAGGAAGAGAAATATAATGTTGTGCCATTAAAAAAAAAGTATATAAAATTTGCAGTTGATCCTCTTTTATTTCTGTATGGACAATTATATACATACATATTATATATATATATATATATACATGTGTGTATATATATATAGGTATGTATGTATACATACAAAGCCACATAAACTCATTTAAATCTTTAAATGTAAACATTCATTTGTGGTGAAGGCACATTATGCCCCAATACTGAATCTTGTCCCAGCATGTGGGCAAGTTCCCCCTCCTCCTGGAGGAAGACAAAAGCCAAGGCATTAGCCAGGCTTGCACGCACCCAGCGCATGCAGCGCTTGTGCTGACACCAAGTATGGGCATAATTCTAGCTTCACGCTTTCTATAGGCTGAAGCCAGTTGCTTATGAGAGTGCCCATTGGTCAAGCCCAGCCTCGAGGAATCTATAAGTATCACCCCAGTTGGTGAACACGTTGCCCCCTCATTTACTTTGTCTCTGTGCTTGCTCGAGAGAGTAACTCTCGAGCCGCAGCCTTTGCCATTGAGCTTATTGTTGTTAGCTTCTGTTATACATGCACGCATACTGGAAGCCTCTGCATTGTTGAAGAAGCCCAGAGGGAGGACCTTCGCTGAGCCTGAGGAGCTCAGCATTGCTACAACCAGTCGTGCCGATCGGAAGAGCCCATTGTGCCACTGGAGGACTGGACCAACCCCCGCGGGTAAGATCTGCCCAATTGCCGGGGAGAAGGGACTTGATCAATACCGAGTGCTGCTCTCTCAGAGCCGCCGAGTGCCGCTCTGAGCCCTGTGAATTCCAGGGAAAACCAGAGCATTGTTCATGCTTGTATTGCACCGGACCCGGGACCACTACGAGAGTCCTGTTGCTCCTTTAACCTCGGTAAAGAGAATCCGCCGCCTAACGCAGCCGCATTCTCCCCCGAGGCTGTTTGCATCAGCCCCGAGAACCGCCGTGGTTGGGACGACCCCCGTAGCTTCGCCTGCTTCCGTCGTTCGAGCCCACCTACCGGCCACCGTCGTCCCGCCCTGCCGTGCGAGCCGACTTCTGAGGGCCGATCCCACGGACCGACCCCGACCAGGACCGATCCCTGTTGTCTGAAGGGGATTGAATATTGTCCACGTGCTTTCCACCCACTAGCACTCAGTTCAAAGTATCCGCGTCTAGCAGAGTAAGCGCTGACGCATAGAAAGATTGTAATACTGCTGTGTATAGCCAGAAGCCGCCCGCGTCCCGCCGAGCCTCCATCTAGTGGCCAAGCGGCGGAACTGCACCCTTCGTTATATAAATATAGAAAGGGTTTATAGATAGTTCAATTACGTTAAAATCATAACACTAAGCCAGTTGTGGAATGTATTTCACGAACGTGCACTAGAACATGTATATAAGTTGGTGATTCATCGGTTATTAATAGTTTGATAATTAATAAAATAATATTTTTCATAATTCATATTTCATATTCATAAATTTAATAACCTCTTCACCACAATATGGCGCAGCGAGCAGGGTGCACAGCTGTGAAATATTTCCATAACTTGGGATACAAAATTACAGCCCCAGACTTGGAATGGGCAAAATTAAATTGTAAAAATATAGATGGCATTTTCGCAAAGCTAAGCGAACCCAGCAGCGAACACGCTGTCCTGATGGCATCTTGTATTATACAGATGCAGGAGGAAATTAAATTCTTTGACCAAAAAGTTTCCCAATTGGAAAGGGAACTGGCAAAGTCAGAGGCACAAAGCCAGAGACTTCATGATTTATTTGAGCTGCACATAAAAGAGACCATGTCTGTCTTCAAGTCTCAATGGCAATCACATGCTACCTATGATGTAGCCAGGGCACATGACCCACGAGAGCCAGGCTCTCCTATTCTGTCTGTTCCAGCTGACAGGCAGAAGCTAGCTGATTTTGATTCAGCAGCTGCTCAGCATCAGCGCATGAGCAATGTTAGCTCACCCACACCAGACAGGTCAGCAGCTACAGCACCGGTGCAGCAAGCCAAGCTAGGCTCCACACCACCGGATGATAACAACGAAGCCACCAGCTTCAACCAGCAACGAATCCCCAAGAAGAAGGTGAGATTCAACTTAGCATCACGAGATGACTCCAAAGCCAGCAGCGGACCGAGTTTCCCACAGCATGGCAGACCAAGGGATAACCAGGGAAACAGAAGCTCCTGCAATAAGGTAGCCAAGCCGACTCGACAACAGCTTGCACAGCATCCCAGCAAGAGAGCTTACTACGATCCCAGAGACACACAGAGCACCACATCAGACTCAGATTCTGGATGTGAGTCTAGCCCACAGCATCACCGCAAACTGTGGAAGAGCCAAGTTGCTATAGAAGCCAATAAGGCTGAACCCCGCAGCATCCTGAAAGCTAAGCTCCAGGAAAAGACCTCCGAAAGAGAGAGTTCCAGAAGGGACCACAGACCCAACAAGGAGGGACACCGGCAAAAGGTATATACTGCCAGCCGTAAAGCGATGCCGCATGGCCAGAGAAGGGAAGAACAACGCTCTCAAGCATCCCCTTCCACCAACCCAGGCAGACATGAATACTGCACTGGAAGACAACACTCACGAAGTTCCTGCAACCCCAGTAGAGGGAAAGAAAACATGCAGAGTGACAGGGAATGCTCTAATTCACGAGATTCACCTGACTCACTAGATCCATGGTGTTGGATACTCCTCAAAATGGAATGTCCCGAGGAAGTTGTATTTGGCTTGGAACCAAGGATGAGAAAGAAAGTAGCAAAAACGGTACTCACTAAATTGATAAAAGAAGCAGTGGAAAGAGATTATTCCTCATTTCAATACTGAGGAAGTCCTGTCATAGTGACAGAGCCCATCCTATCAAGGGGGTGGGAAATTGACAAACTCCATAGACACTTTGATAGCTTCAGTGTCATATGGGAATCAAACCCCATCACTCAGTCAAGGGGGTGGTGGGAGATAATTGAGAGTACCAATGTTGGTTTCGGAACAAACATTTGTTCACACTGCTAAGACAGCTCGCTCTGTTAAGAGTATAGTTTAAAGTTTGTATACTGTTCATATAGTGCTAAGGTATTGTAAGTCATTATATTTGAAAATGTATTCTACCAAACAGGTATGATATAGCTTAACCTATATGGGATAAACCTTCTTAAGGGTAATCCATACTCGAGGCTTATACATGCCCATGGGCAAGGGGGTGGTAATGTGGTGAAGGCACATTATGCCCCAATACTGAATCTTGTCCCAGCATGTGGGCAAGTTCCCCCTCCTCCTGAAGGAAGACAAAAGCCAAGGCATTAGCCAGGCTTGCACGCACCCAGCGCATGCAGCGCTTGTGCTGACACCAAGTATGGGCATAATTCTAGCTTCACGCTTTCTATAGGCTGAAGCCAGTTGCTTATGAGAGTGCCCATTGGTCAAGCCCAGCCTCGAGGAATCTATAAGTATCACCCCAGTTGGTGAACACGTTGCCCCCTCATTTACTTTGTCTCTGTGCTTGCTCGAGAGAGTAACTCTCGAGCCGCAGCCTTTGCCATTGAGCTTATTGTTGTTAGCTTCTGTTATACATGCACGCATACTGGAAGCCTCTGCATTGTTGAAGAAGCCCAGAGGGAGGACCTTCGCTGAGCCTGAGGAGCTCAGCATTGCTACAACCAGTCGTGCCGATCAGAAGAGCCCATCGTGCCACTGGAGGACTGGACCAACCCCCGCAGGTAAGATCTGCCCAGTTGCCGGGGAGAAGGGACTTGATCAATACCGAGTGCCGCTCTCTCAGAGCCGCCGAGTGCCGCTCTCTCAGAGCCGCCGAGTGCCGCTCTGAGCCCTGTGAATTCCAGGGAAAACCAGAGCATTGTTCGTGCTTGTATTGCACCGGACCCGGGACCACTACGAGAGTCCTGTTGCTCCTTTAACCTCGGTAAAGAGAATCCGCCGCCTAACGCAGCCGCATTCTCCCCCGAGGCTGTTTGCATCAGCCCCGAGAACCGCCGTGGTTGGGACGACCCCCGTAGCTTCGCCTGCTTCCGTCGTTCGAGCCCACCTACCGGCCACTGTCGTCCCGCCCTGCCGTGCGAGCCGACTTCTGAGGGCCGATCCCACGGACCGACCCCGACCAGGACCGATCCCTGTTGTCTGAAGGGGATTGAATATTGTCCACGTGCTTTCCACCCACTAGCACTCAGTTCAAAGTATCCGCATCTAGCAGAGTAAGCGCTGACGCATAGAAAGATTGTAATACTGCTGTGTATAGCCAGAAGCCGCCCGCGTCCCGCCGAGCCTCCATCTAGTGGCCAAGCGGCGGAACTGCACCCTTCGTTATATAAATGTAGAAAGGGTTTATAGATAGTTCAATTACGTTAAAATCATAACACTAAGCCAGTTGTGGAATGTATTTCACGAACGTGCACTAGAACATGTATATAAGTTGGTGATTCATCGGTTATTAATAGTTTGATAATTAATAAAATAATATTTTTCATAATTCATATTTCATATTCATAAATTTAATAACCTCTTCACCACATCATTAAATTCAAAATACCAGTTGTATCTTTTTCCTAAGATATTGTCAATGCTTCATAAATGTATAAACATTTTACAAAATTTTAGTTGACACATTCAAATCCCAAAGCAGAACATTCATCTGCTTCCCTTACTGTTTACTCATGATTTATTTCCAGTTGGATGAGCCAGGGCATTATAGGCCTGTCAGCCTGACCTCAGTGCCAGGCAAGATTATGGAACAGGTCATCTTGAGTGCAATCACACAGCACTTACAGGATGGCCAAGGGATCAGGCCCAGCCAGCATGGCTTTAGGAAGGGTAGGTCCTGCCTGACCAACCTGATCTCCTTCTATGATCAGGTGACCTGCCTAGTGGATGTGGGGAGGCCTGTGGATGCAGTCCACCTGGACTTCAGCAAGGCCTTTGACACTGTTCCCCATAGCAAACTTCTGGCCAAGCTGTCAGCCCATGGCTTGGACGGGAACACACTGCGATGGGTTAGGAACTGGCTGGAGGGCCGAGCCCAGAGAGTGGTGGTGAATGGTGCCACATCCAGCTGGCGGCCAGTCAGTAGTGGTGTGCCCTCAGGGATCAGTGCTGGGCCCTGTGCTCTTCAAAAATCTTTATTAATGATCTGGATGAGGGCATTGAGTCGATCATCAGTAAATTTGCGGACGACACCAAGCTTGGGGCAGGAGTTGACCTGCTGGAGGGTAGAGAGGCTCTGCAGAGGGACCTTGACAGGCTGGACAGATGGGCAGAATCCAACGGCATGAGATTTACCACATCCAAGTGCCAAGTTCTGCACATCGGCCACAACAACCCCATGCAGAGCTACAGGCTGGGGTCAGAGTGGCTGGAGAGCAGCCAGGTAGAGAGGGACCTGGGGGTACTGATTGATGGTCGGATGAACATGAGCCTGCAGTGTGCCTGGGCGGCCAAGAGGGCCAATGGCATCCTGGCCTGCATCAGGAACAGTATGGCCAACAGGAGCAGGGAGGTCATTCTGCCCCTGTACACTGCACTGGTTAGGCCACACCTCGAGTACTGTGTCCAGTTCTGGGCCCCTCAGTTTAGGAAGGATGTTGACTTGCTGGAGCGTGTCCAGAGAAGGGCAACAAAGTTGGTGAGGGGTTTGGAACACAAGCCCTATGAGGAGAGGCTAAGGGAACTGGGGCTGCTTAGCCTGAAGAAGAGGAGACTCGGGGGTGACCTTATTGCTCTCTACAACTACCTGAATGGGGGTTGTAGACAGGCAGAGGTTGGTCTCTTCTCCCAGGCAGCCAGTACCAGAACAAGAGGACACAGCCTGTGGTGGGTGGAAAGGTAAGGCCAAGAAGCCTCCTCCCTTCCCCCCTTGTAAGGTAAAGGGAAAGAAACTTGAAGGGAAAAGAAAAAAAAACTCACAAGCTGAATTAGCAAAGCAGTGGAGCTATATTTACAAAGCAATGTAGGGTATGCAGGGGAATGTTTACAAATTTACAATATCTACAATATATACAAAGATATACAACAGAGTAACACAGAAATGAGAGTGACCCCCCTCGGCAGAGAGGGGGTTCCCCACCTCCGCTTTCCCCTCTCTCCCCCCCCTTTCCCCAGAATGGGATAGAAAGAGAAAGAAAAGAGAGGAAAAAAAGTTAGAAGCAGCTTGTGTTAATTGGAAAGGAGTTAATACAGGCCTTATCAGTTTTTCAAGGCCGGAGCCTTGGCAGAAAGCCCAGCACAAGACAGAGCTGCTGCACGAAGAAAAGGCGGAAGCAATACTGAAGATAAAGAGCTGGAAAAACCCAGTATACCCTCCTGCTGTCCCAGTTCAGAGGGTGCTTCCTCCCACTTTACCAATGAAATAGTTTAGATTATTCTTTTCCGTTTACCAACTTCCGTCCACCATATTCCCTTTCTTAAGGGGGCAACGTCAACCGGCCACACAGCCTCAGGCTGTGCCAGGGGAGGTTCAGGCTGGAGGTCAGGAGGAAGTTTTACACAGAGAGAGTGATTGCCCATTGGAATGGGCTGCGCGGGGAGGTGGTGGAGTCACCATCGCTGGAAGTGTTCAGGAGGAGACTTGACAGGGTGCTTCGTTGCATGGTTTAGTTGGTTGGGTGGTGTTGGGTGATAGGTTGGACACGATGATCTTGAAGGTCTCTTCCAACCTGGTCTATTCTATTCTATTCTAGTCTGGCAAAACTGATTTAGCACCTCTGTTATGATTGGGTTTATGTCACTTTCCAATACTTAGAATCCTTGATTTTTTACCAAAGCTAATTTCCTTTTAAAATTTGTTTCAAGCATTCTATTATCATATAGTAGTCAAGGATCTGCATTTAAATTGATTTGTCATTATTTTCCACTCCATTGACCTAAGCCTGTCTTCCTCAAATATTTCAGTGCCATGTTCCACAGAGTATGATGAAGTTCAGTTGCAAGGAAGTGAACCAAGTTTGGCAGAGATGGATGCACAGCCCTTCTGATGAGCAAGCCCCTCAGTGTTTTTATGTGTTATCTAAAGAGCTCACACCTCTGCAAGAAAGTTAATTTGGATCATGAAGAATCCAACAGCCATACAACACCCACAAAGACTTTCTAGGATTTTTTGACTGAGCATGTTATTTACTTCTACACCTGGTGAGGATGTTTCTGTTCAGCAGTAAAGGCTGAGGTGACGTTTCTCCTCATGGAGATCAGAAATGTTTTTAAATTATTTTCCCCTTAATTGCAACATCTTCAGCAGCCCAGTGCTTTGTAATAACAAAAAAAGGTTCTGAACTTCGTACTGATGGGACAACACTGCAGATTCAGCTGCTGTCACCACTTTTCTACAATTTCTTTATTTAGTATTAAGGCTTTTTTTTTTCTACCATGGCACAGATTCATTTCTCTGTGATCTGACAGGCAAAGAAGCAGAGATTCAGCCATGACCCCAAGCAATCACATCCTGTGGCAAAAAAAAGGAAAATGGGAGCAAGGCAATGCTGTGGGATCATCTGTGGCAGTGGGCCAGACTAGCCTTTCAAATCCAGCAGTCTGGTCACCTTCTCCTTCTGGGAAAAGATGGGGAACAGCTCTCTGAGCAGCACTTGCAGCTTTGGGAGATGAATATCTCTTTACATTTGGAAATGGACACTTGCTCATGAATAGCATCATGTGACAAGTGAGAGTAAGGGAGTGGTAAGGTTGTCTTCTTAATTCTTCCAATACAGGATTTAATACTCTAACCAAATCTTTTTCTCTCTGTGGCATACCAATGTCCTTACCTTACCAGAATCTGGCTTGCCATTTTCTCAGTGGCATGACTAATAATTCAGTGTCACTTTTAAGTATTCTGAAATGACTGTGCCTATCTCATTTGTTAATATTTTGTGTTTGAGCATTTGCCTGAGATTAGTAGGTGTCGTAGTTTGGGCTGGGTGCCCTTCTGCTACAGGGGTGTTTCCTGTGTCCAGAAGTCCAGCCCAGTGGGTGGACACAGGAAACTAGGTTATTTCCTACCATGATCCCTTGCACCACTATAAGTTTCACGGCGGGGTCTGGCACTTCCTCTTTTCTTCCTCCTCGCCACCTGGTAATTGGGGGGGGAGATCTCCCGGCCATGGGCCTGGTTAGGCCCAAGGCCACGGGGGGATGGGCAGTCTCAGATCTGGCCAGCTGAGACTAGCCTAGCAGTGGGGGGGGGGAAGGAGGAGCCCTGGGGGTTTGGGTGCACCCCCAGGTGGGGATGTGATTTCTCTGGGTCTGTTTTTGGGTCTCTCTCTCTCTTGTCACTGTATTTCTAGTTTTTTTTTCTGCACGCACTCACCGTTCTATTTAAACTTTCCATCACCTTTGCAATCCGTTTGTTTGAGTCATTATTTCTGCACGTGGTGGGGAGGGGGTCTGCCCCAACCCATTACATTTTTGGCGCACCAACGTGGGGCTGGCTGTTGTGCCCACTCTGCAGATCGATTGCAAAGGATGGAGAGTTTAAATTCAGTTCTGGGCGTCGGTTTGGGTTTGGCAGTTGGGGGCTCAAGTGATGTTGCCGGGGCGACCGTGTGAGTTCTTGTGGACTGTGGGGGGATAACTGGTGCGCTGCCGGTGGCACGGACCCTCTCCTGCTATTTCAGGCAGGGGTGGTTCTCAACCATCGGCATCGGGGTACCGCTTGAGAACGTGGAACCTGCCCTTCCTCCGCGGCAGGGAGCGAAGTGGGGGAGGGGCAGCGGCGAGCAGATCAGAGTCAGGTCCGTTCTCGCTGCGGGGATAGAGCCAGCCTCTGCGAGCGGGCGAGCCAGCTCCCGAAGCCCCGGGGGGCCGACGGGGACTCCAGCTGGAAAGCCGTTTTCAAGGGCTCTGAGAACGCGTATATGGCTTTCGCTGGAGAAGCCGTTTGAGTGTCCGAGGGGTGGAGGTGATTTTGATTCTGTGCCGCGGCGGCAGAGGTGGGCAGAGCCCTGCTGCGTGGCGAGCGGCAGCGGCGGACCCGGCCGTGCGCTCGGGCTGCAGCGGGCCCGGCCCTAGTCTCTTCCCCGACTTTTTTGGACGAGTTCCGAAAATGGCGCCGAGCACCTGGCTCCACCTCCCTTCTTCTCAGTGAGCTGTGGTGCAGCCCCTCCCTTTCCGGGGGCGGGGTGTGCAGCCGGATGCTGTCTTGCTTTGGTACGGGTACGCCTAGTGGGGGGGCGGAGTACCTCGGACAAGCATCCGTGTAGTTGGACCGCAGTTGGAAGCGGTTGGTTGCGGCACCCTGGATGGATTGAAAAAGGCAGTCGTGGGTTGGAGTGTTTCGACTGGCCTGCCCCAGGGGTGGAGAATATGCCGCCGAGTGATTATCTGTGAAAAGTAGAGGCTTGGCTGAGAAGTTGTGAGGCTTTTCCAGGTGACCAGGATGCCCAACGGATCCATGGAGAACTTGCACCGCAGGAGAATGAGCTCTGCATCGCCGGGAGGTTCCACTGGATGAAGGAGGAAGAACTGGAATGGATAGACACTTGAGCATGACTGAGAGACTGAGTGGACGCCCAGATGAAGACACGGACTTCGCCGGACATGTCATCAGTTTTCTGATTTGATGATGTGTTTGGGTGCAGGGACCATGATATGAAATAAGGGGTGGATCCTGTCGTAGTTTGGGCTGGGTGCCCTTCTGCTACAGGGGTGTTTCCTGTGTCCAGAAGTCCAGCCCAGTGGGTGGACACAGGAAACTAGGTTATTTCCTACCATGATCCCTTGCACCACTATAAGTTTTGTGGCGGGGTCTGGCACTTCCTCTTTCCTTCCTCCTCGCCACCTGGTAATTGGGGGGGGAGATCTCCCGGCCATGGGCCTGGTTAGACCCAAGGCCACGGGGGGATGGGCAGTCTCAGATCTGGCCAGCTGAGACTAGCCTAGCAGTAGGGGGGGTAAGGAGGAGCCCTGGGGGTTTGGGTGCACCCCCAGGTGGGGATGTGATTTCTCTGGGTCTGTTTTTGGGTCTCTCTCTCTCTTGTCACTGTATTTCTAGTTTTTTTTTCTGCACGCACTCACCGTTCTATTTAAACTTTCCATCACCTTTGCAATCCGTTTGTTTGAGTCATTATTTCTGCACATGGTGGGGAGGGGGTCTGCCCCAACCCATTACAGTAGGGTAATTTCTGCCATCTCAGACAGGACATGGGTGAAGTGGCTAAGCTGAAGACAGCAAGATTCAGAGTCTATGTCCCACCCTTGTCCAAACATGACAGGCTGGCTCCTAAATGCAGGCAGACAAGTATGCAAATACAATCCTGTCCTCTGTCCCAGCCCTGCTGTGAATCATGCCTGGGACATACAATCTCCACCCAAGCCCTGAAAGGAGCTCAGTATGTTGGCATACAGCAAAATGCAGTGACCATGGAGATTGCTACTGAGAAGCCTTGGATGCGGGAAGATGAGCCATGCCCTGGATACCCAAGTGTGACCGTTTGAGGCTGTGCCCTTAAGAAAGGGAATATGGTGGACGGAAGTTGGTAAACGGAAAGAATAATCTAAACTATTTCATTGGTGAAGTGGGAGGAAGCACCTTCTGAACTGGGAGTGAACTGGGAGTGAACTGGGCACTCTGGTACTTCTATCTTTAGTCTTGCTTCCGCCTCTCCACAGTGCAGCAGCTCTCTTTCTCTGCTGGGCTTTCTGCCAAGGCCTCGGCCTTGAAGACCAGATAAAAGCCGGTATTAACTCCCTTCCAATTAACACGAACTGCTTCTAACATTTTTTTTTCCTCTCTTTTCTTTCTCTTTCTATCCCATTCTGGGGAAAGGGGGGGAGAGAGGGGAGAGCGGAGGTGGGGAACCCCCTCTGCCGAGGGGGGTCACTCTCATTTCTGTGTTACTCTGTTGTATATCTTTGTATATATTGTAGATATTGTAAATTTGTAAATATTCCCCTGCAAATCCTACACTGCTTTGTAAATATAGCTCCACTGCCTTGCTAATTCAGCTTGTGAGTTTTTTTTTCCTTTCCCTTCAATTTTTCTTTCCCTTTACTTTACAAGGGGGAAGGGAGGAGGCTTCTTGGCCTTACCCTTCCACCCCACCACACCCAAGTTTGATTTTTACAGATCTGAAGACTTCTTTATTCAATGGGTAATTTGTTTTAGCTTGGCTTGCAATGTCAAGTCCAATAATGTGTGTGTGCACCACAATTTAAGATTGTGTATACATGGATGATTACAGAGGATGATAATTTGTTAAACCACACTAATTTAATGATATGTTAATACATTCAATATTAGATTTGTCCTTTCCTCAAGAGCACATGATTTAGCTTGTGATGCTTTAGCATCATGTTGGCTCTCATTTAGCTATGATTCACACTATTCCACATCTTTGCACTGCATTTTCTCAACGTGTAATTGTCACATCTGAGCTCAATCATATCTTTTCAGTACAACATTTTGCCTTTTTTCCTCACTGAATTATATCACATTGGATTTATATGGTGTGTCCATTTTGGGGGGGGATCACTGTGAATTTTTATCATATCCTCTACAGAACCTGTAACCACTCCCATGACTGTATCATGTGATAAAAAAAATGTTACAGTTTTCAGCAAATCATCAAAGTTGTCGATGAAATTACTGACTAGCATTAAGAGCAGGGCAGAGTTCTGTAAAATTCTCTCTTTGTCTTACACTTGAAAAGCCCTTCAGATTTCACAATGGGCCAAGGTGTATATTTAAACTAGCCTTTCCAGCTGCATCAGATTTAATTTTACATCATTTTTATTTAGACAATATTTTCCTAGTTTTATATGAAACTGTTATGCTGGAACTGTATCAAAAGCCTTAATGAAGAGAAGATCTATCACAACCTCCGGCCTTTACCTAATCCATTAAGCCATTCATCCTGTCAGAGAAGAAAATTAAATTGGTTGATATGATAGGATGTTGGCAAATCAGTGTCACCTCATTTTTATCACCATATTATCCTCTAACTATTTATAAATTGATTACTTAAAAATTCACAGCAGAATCTGTCCAGGGACTGTGTTGGGGCTGCAATAGGTTATGTAAGGCACTTGTCTACATTTCAAAATTTTCACACTTCAGCTGTGCTGCTATGCTTAGAACAATTACAGCCTTCCACAAACCCACTGCCAGTGTCAGTGCAGTTCAGCTAGAATAAATATGCTAATTCCAGAATGTGTTCTCTGCACCTGATTATTTGGTTCAGCAACTGAAATAAAATATGCCACATCTATGCTCCAGCTGTACTTCAGCTGGACTTCAGCAAGGCCTTTGACACCGTTCCCCACAGCAAACTCCTGGCCAAGCTGTCAGCCCATGGCTTGGACAGCAGCACTCTGAGCTGGGTTAGGAACTGGCTGGATGGCCGAATCCAGAGAGTGGTGGTGAATGGTGTCACATCCAGCTGACGGCCAGTCAGTAGTGGAGTCCCCCAGGGATCAGTGCTGGGCCCCATCCTCTTTAACATCTTTATTGATGATCTGGATGAGGGCATTGAGTCTATCATCAGTAAATTTGCTGATGACACCAAGCTGGGGGCAGGAGTTGATCTGCTAGAGGGTAGAGAGGCTTTGCAGAGGGACCTCGACAGGCTGGACAGATGGGCAGAATCCAACGGCATGAGATTTAACACATCCAAGTGCCGGGTTCTGCACATTGGCCACAACAACCCCATGCAGAGCTACAGGCTGGGGTCAGAGTGGCTGGAGAGCAGCCAGGCAGAGAGGGACCTGGGGGTGCTGGTTGATGGTAGGATGAACATGAGCCTGCAGTGTGCCCAGGCAGCCAAGAGGGCCAATGGCATCCTGGCCTGCATTAAGAACAGTGTGGCCAGCAGGAGCAGGGAGGTCATTCTGCCCCTGTATACTGCACTGGTTAGGCTGCACCTCGAGTACTGTGTCCAGTTCTGGGCCCCTCAGTTTAGGAAGGATGTTGACTTGCTGGAACAAGTCCAGAGAAGGGCAACGAAGTTAGTGAGGGGCTTGGAACACAAGCCCTATGAGGAGAGACTGAGGGAGCTGGGATTGCTTAGCCTGGAGAGGAGGAGACTCAGGGGTGACCTTATTGCTCTCTACAACTACCTGAAGGGGGGTTGTAAACAGGCAGAGGTTGGTCTCTTCTCCCAGGCACCCAGCATCAGAACAAGAGGACACAGTCTCAGGCTGCGCCAGGGGAAGTTCAGGCTGGAGGTCAGGAGGAAGTTTTACACAGAGAGAGTGATTGCCCATTGGAATGGACTGCCCGGGGAGGTGGTGGAGTCGCCGTCACTGGAGGTGTTCAGGAGGAGACTTGACAGGGTGCTTGGTTACATGGGTTAGTTGATTAGGCGGTGTTGGGTGATAGGTTGGACGCAATGATCTTGAAGGTCTCTTCCAACCTGGTCTGGTCTATTCTATTCTATTCTATTCTATTCTATTCTATTCTATTCTATTCTATTCTATTCTAACCATACTAGGTTCATCAGCAGTAAGTGTCCTCATTGATAAGGGTTTGGCTATAATACTAAGGCTGACATGCCTTAGTATCTGCAATACTATTTTACAGGAACTAGTTTGCTTGCTTCTCCCAAGATCCTTTCCAGATTGCAGGAAGGATCATCCTGTTCTAGGGAACTCATGAAGGCTGACAAGCTAAATGGTTATTGGAATTTCAGCTGGAAGTGATCAAGGCCTTTCTTAGTTGCAAAATGTCAGTACAGAACTGCTATGAGTGATGCTCTTCATCATAATGGCTATTGTTAGGAGACAGACAAAAAGAAAGGCTAAGCTGTTTCAATGACCTCTTTCTAAGTTTCATTTTCGTTAGAACTGATGAAATAGCTGGAAGATTTCCAGCCTTCCACAACAGGTATAACACATGAAGATTCCTTTATGCAAGTTATGAGCCAGCAGAGTACTGAATCTTTAATTTTATTGGTCTTACTGCCAAGGCCTTTCACAGATTCTTTGTGCACCACCTGTCCATGGTGTAGATAGCATAATTCATTAATTACAGAGATGTCAGGTTCCACTTCCAGTTAACTTGTGATGCCAAAGTTCATCATCTCTGTGCTGGATTTTCAAACATATTTTTTTGTCTCTTCTTGGAAAGAGATCCCTGAGGGTATCTTCCAACCCACTTTATTATCATTTTTCTGATAGCTATGAAACAACTGACAACTGATGGACTGCTGCAACAACTGCTCTTCATTTTAATTAACAGTACCTCTCTATCTCCCTCAGTCTCTTTCCTGTGTCTGCCTGTCTGTCATTTCTTACCCGATGGTTGGTTTGCAAACTCTATGTCAAGGGAAATCTTTTAAATTTTGTTGTCTTGGTCCTTAAATAGAGATCCTAAGTATTATGATGGTATATATAATTAAAAAAAGCAATGAAAATCCAATGATTCAAGTAACTAAGCACTCTTCTATGCCAAATAAATTAATATTTGTTATGGTATTTCTGGTACCTCCCTTATTTAGGCTCAAAGACTCCACATATCTTTGTTTCATGCCTACCCTGGCTTCTGTCTTATCAAGAATTGTGGTCGGTGCAAAGTATCAAATTTATTTGCTGAGATTCTAAAGCCATTCCCAGAAGACCTGTCTGTCCTGGAAGAAGATAAAACCCATAAAATAGGCTAGAAGTTCTGTTTGGATATTCTGTTGCAAGCAGCAAAGAATACACAGAGATGCTCCAAGATTCATTTACTTCTGCCCTGAAGAACGTTCTGATTCAATATCAGTGTGTGATATTCTGTACCTGTAGCACCAATGACTGTGAATCAAAACACATCAGTAGCAGTGCAGAGCTGATTCCATTATTGGCTAAATTCCTTCAGTTTTAAAATGTGTCTTCCTTTGAATTCGGTCAAAATCCTACCAAAATTATTTAGTTGAAAATCAGTTTCCTGACATGCCCAAAGGAATAATTTAGTGTGGTCTACAAATTGCCCAGTTGGAAAAGGCACATTTTAGCTAATGTAAAATTTAAAAGTAATAAAGAGTGCACTCTATTTTTCTCAAAAAATTTAATTGAAGAATTATTTACAAGAGATGAACATAAACAATACATAAACCAATTGAAAGAGGCAGCTTCATAAAAGAGCCATGGGGCAAAATAGTGAAGCACATTTTCTTACAATCAGCTGGAGGTGAGTAGAGAACCATGAAAAAAAAAAACCTCAATAATAAAACAATTCTCAAATATGTCTTCAAAGTAACAAAAAACATTCTGGTAAAGAAGATATTACTGAGAAGCAAGAAATCATTGTAGCAATGAAACAACGTACTGTACATTCAATTTAGGTATCCTGCATGCTACTAAATAGAATTTATCAAAAGAACCATAAAAGCATGAGAAAGAGAATTACATAAAATAGTTTAATTCTAGTGAAGTGTAGCTTTATACAGATGGTGAATATTTGGCACTCAGTTCATCCTCATTGTTGATATGATTTCTTATGTATATATATTTATATGTATTTATATATACTTTTAATGATAACTAAAGAGATAGTTTCCTGGTTCTAACATTTCTTGAAATTCTATAGGAGGCATTTAATTTAGTCTTTAGGCCACACTTGATTATTTTGGCATGTCACATGGTAAATGAAAGTATGAGTTTTGTCTCTGTATAGAAAACCCTGCACAGTCATAGTGGCTTTTCTTCAGGAAAGAACAGTTCTAGAGCAGTATAAGTCAGGCTATTTGAAAAGGAAGTTTTCTTAACTCAGGAAAGTAGTGGACTATAGAATATATAATATGCTGAGCTCTTTTAAAATGAGAAGGCCATACTATTAAACCTCCAAAAGGCAAATCAAAGCATGAATATGAGTATGTGGATTCCACAGGTAATTAGAAACAAAGCTAGTATTTCTTTGTAAGACTTGAACCTATTACCAAGCCCTCTGCTTGACTGTGACCTACCTGAAAGGAAGAACAATATCCTACAACATAATTGCACACTTAATAACTAAAATAGTAAGTCCTTCCTACCTCAGCAGGGCTTGCTGGGTCAGATATTGATCTGAATTATACTGATCTGAATCTGACACTTCTTTCTGATTTCACTTTCTTAGCATTGATTCTAATACATCTGGGATAAGAACTTAGCCTGAAGCTCTACAATAATTTATCTCACAAATAAGAAACTTGTATGACAGTTGAGCTTTAGGAATGAGAAACATGGTGTTGAATGAAAGAACAGTAAGGGAAGGAGAAGGATGTTCCTCATTAAGGGGATGCTTTAGCGAATAGTGATCATATCTTCAAATAAACCTCCTCCTTATTTAAGCTTAGGTGCAAATATTCATGGTTTTGTCCTAGAGAATTAAAAAATCCTGTCCAACAAAACCAATTTAGAAAACTAAAAATTTGGCCTTAGTAAAATAGACAATTAAATTGCCAGCTGATAAAAACCATTCTGTGTTTGCTCAGTTAAAGAGCAAGCTGTGTAGGCATGCTAATTTATATTATCTACTATCTGACTTCAAAAGCTCGGTTCTCTTTCAGCAATGAAGGGTAATGGGAGAAACACCCACCTGTGGAAAGGTGGGACAGTGAGCAAGGAATCTTCTATGACCATCGTTTATGAAAGGGATCTGGAATAGAGTATTTTGGATACAATGAGTGCCATGGCCTCTTGCAGCTATTAGAATTGTATTTTGTTAAGAGGAGCTGAATCAGCCTAAATATGCTGGCCAAATTCTCTTTTGGGCAAGTTTCCATTTCAATTTGGGTTTTATACTTGTCATTCTGAACAGCCTATTATATATTTAAACAGCTGCAGTAGAACACCATAGAGGTAGCTGCATTTCAGAGATAAATTAAGCAATTTCTGTGTATATAGAGGGCTTAATTCCTGCCAGGAGCCTGTATATGCATACAAGTATCCCATAAATCAGCTGCTCTCAAAAGATGGTCCCTGGAGGTGAGCACAGTGACTAGCTGCAGATGGGCCACAGGGCTGCACTAGGCAGTAAACCTGCTATGGCCATCAGTGCTGAGGCTGAGCTGCAAGATGGTGTGAATGTTGACTGTAGTTCTTGGCTCCACCTGGGACTATGACACCAACATTTGTCACATGTATATATCCTCTTTTGTATACATGCTTTATGAAATGGATGCCTCTAGCCTTCTGATCCTGCCAATGCAGAGAAGCACCCCCATTGCTCTGCCATACAAAACCCCCTTAGTGTTGGAGCTGAGTCTCCATAATGAGCAGCTGCCCAAAGCAAAGTGCAATCCTTATGCCTAAACCTTGTGACCCACCTTATCCCTCATGTTAGTTTGGCAGACCCGGGTGGACAACCAGGTGCTTGGCAGTTATGCCAGAGGGGAAGGCTGCCTCTGCAGCACCTGCCTCAGCTGGAACTCTCCCGCTAAGAAAGCTGGGAGGGAATGCACTTGTGAAGGAGAGACTTGCCAAGATCCCCAACCAAGAGGGCTCAGCTGCAGGCACCATCAGCTCCCACACTTGTCACTGGCCAAGGCTCTCCACCAGCGCTTTCCCAGGGGAGCTCCTCCAGTGCAGGGACCCTTACTGCCATCCTCATGAACAGATTATTCTGGAAACTTAACTTGATGCTTTTAATTCCCTGCTTACACTCTGGAGGGATGGTATTAGCATTGCCTTCACCTCTATTTTACTCGTGTTTGCCTTAGTTCTGCAAGTCTTTGCTTCTCCTTCAGCACAGGTTTGGACCATAAGGGTCCTCCTGGGCACTGGAAACATGTTGTGGAAGGAAACTCCCTGGCAGCATGGGGACAGGCAGGACAGCCCCCAGCATTCCACCATGCCAGCTCACCAGGCCATGGGCAGGACAATCTGCCCTAGCTGCTGCTTGGCCTGGAGTTTGTGTGTTGGTTAATAAAGTGCTTGGAGATCCTTCTGGATGAAAGGCACTGTATAAATGTAAGCATCAACCTGTCATACACCAGGAAACCCCTCTCTAGACATTAAGGGGTTTGCTGATATTCCTCACCTCGAATGCAGTTTGCTGGTGGTATCACTACATCATAGAGATGCTCTGGGAACACTAACAGAAGTAATGCTGCTTCGTGTTTCATGTAACCTCTCTGTCTAATACTGAGGTTCCTGATACACAGGATTTTAAGCTTTTCAGTGTACACAGCTTGACGCTTGGGGCTGCCAAACCATCTTCAGACATCGAAGTAATGTGTATAAACTGGCATTTGGTGGGTCAGCCTCCAGTGTGCCCCCTACCACCAGAGACAACATTGAAAGGCCAAGGAGGACATCAAACACATCGACTGGCCAGGGCAGACTCAAGGCTTTGAATGCAGAGGGCTGAGATGGACTCTTCATAGCATCACAGAATCATTAAGTTTGGAAAAGACACCTCCAGGGATGTTAACTTCACACCACTCCAGATGCAGGGGGCTGGGGCGGAGTTGCATGGGGAGGACCTGGCACAGAGTGATGTTGCTGCCAAAAGATGCCACAGGCCAGGGGCCTCTCAAAGGTATGATGTCAGCAGTGCACAAGTAGACTGCAGGTCATGTATGGCACATCATCACATAGCACTTATTTCTTCTCCTTGAAAAACTACCCAATGACCAAACATTCCCTCACTTCATACTAGATGCAGTGCTGAAAAGGGTGAAACTAGAGCACTAATTTACTGATACAGCAGGACATGGGCTTATTTTAAAACAAATAATTTCCATTATATGAAATATATATATATATGAAATCCACACACCATCCTACACATGCTTTAATTCCTTCCTGATTGATCTCAGATTTAACATAGTGACAAGTTTAAGTGTGGATTAAAAATGTAATTTCTTGGTATTAAACTGTACATTATTAGTCTTTGCACACTGCATAATGGCCATTCTAATCAGTTTGACATGACATAATAAAACACTTCATAATGCCCTTCACCAATTTACAAAGAAGTTAAGATGTAAAAAAATATACAGAGCAAATATAAGCATGGTGAATATCAGTAATTTTACTAGTAAGATCTTTTATTTTTATTTACATTTTTAGAATTGTGTTTATTATACTTGTGTTTTACAGCCAATGAAGAAACGAACAGAGACTTTCTATCATTTTAATCTGTTAAAATTAATATTGTTCCAATCGGTATTTAATTAAGCACTAGACTATTCTGCTATATGAAGCTGCTCTGTGTGAGTCTACAACACGAAGTTTCTGAGCAGAGAAACTTTCTACCATTCTGTTTATTGATGTTCCTCCTATGTTGCTTTTGTAACTGAATTTTTCTGATGTGCAGTCAGATTGCGATTGATCTGTTTATTAAGTTACCACATGCCATGTTCCTCATGTCAGGGACTGAAGGAATTTGACTTTGATTACTTGCAACACAAGTATGATAAGCATAATGTTATTTTCCTAAACTAGCCAGATATACAATATGCAAATAGAAATGGCTTATTTGCCTTTAATGATAGAATGTTACCTGTATGATAATTTAGTATATTGCACTTGAAATGTAAGATGCACAGATAACAGATTATCAGATCTTTCACTAGGCATCTAGTTTACTTTTGATTCTTTCCTCATTTTTTTTTTCTCAAGAACGAAAGTGAAACAAATAGAACTCAGAGATATCCAAAGCTTATATTGAACATTTTCTCATAATGGCATGAGGAATGTAAAATACAGGGTTGGCAACTTTCATACAGGCCTATTTTTGCCTGAGAACATCCAATAACATTTTCATGTATCAAAAAAACTATCAAAATATAATTCTAAAATTAAAGACTTATACAGACTGCTCCAAGTCAGCATTATTAGTTCAGCTGGGATCCAAGCTTATCTGTAATCTCTTGTTTTTACAACTTGTCTTTATAAAGTCTGATTACTGGCAGGGTATAAATACAACCTATCTTAACTGCATGACCTGTCACTGTAGATGGGGGTTTTCAAGTGAGTAAGTCAAGTATGATTTGTCCTTGAAGTGTACAGGAAAGTTAGATAAAACATATCAGCTGCCATATATATATATATATATAAAAAATACATATATATATATATGTGTATATATGTATAGGTATGTGTATGTCAATTTTAACTCTCTTAAATCTAGGAAAGACACTAGCTTAGTTGTGTGCAGATAATTCCAATTAGCAGCTCCACTTTAGATATCAGTTTCCAAGACTGAAGATGCCAATGTCTGAAGGTACTTTTGTACTTAAAATAGTACAAGAAATATAGGCAGTAGCATCGATATTGTACACTACCTAGGATTCAGCTCTTTCCTTAATAGAAAATGCCCTGAAAACACAAGGAATGGGAAATATAATGTTTTCATCTATAGAAGAATATTTCAGGGATTTATTATTTTTTTTAATTATTTTTTTCCTTTTTTTTTCCCCTTTTTTTGCTTTATTGAAGGATATACATTCTTCTTGGTTTTTGCTTCCAAATATAGTTTAAGGCTATTTGGTAAAATAGATACCAGATATCATGCTGAATTTACAAGGTTTTCTCCTCACAGAAACTTCTTAAAACTTCCTCTCTAAAGATTCGTATCTTGAAGCTAAACATGCTGTATCAGCTGTGCTCCAAAGACAGAAATCATGCTTAATACTACACACTGTAGGAAAAAGAGAAGGAAAAGGCAAAACAAAACTCAAAAGAAAACAGATTTGAAGCAATGTCAGATCTGCATAATGTAGTATACTTCATGTTTTCAGTCATTCATCAGGCTGCAGCGTGTATGGGACTTGGATTTAAAGTGCTCGTCAGGTGAAGAACCAAAGTGCTTGAGTATAATTAAATAGCTGTTCTGCCTATGGCTAACTACATTGCATTTGTTAAAGCAGGTAAACAAGGGGTGTGGTAGCTGGGGCTGTCTGTTTCACTGGATTCAGACTCTTTTGACCTAAAGTAGTGTTCAGTAGGATTCAAAGCTTGGAATCAGGGGCTAAGGGTTACTAATCTTATTGCGTCTTCACCTGAAGACTAATAAGTGCTAGGATGGTTGATTGGTTTTGTTGATTAGTTCTGGAAAGTAGGTGAAGTGGAATAATTCTGCCTCATTTGTTTTAAATAAAAGCCTCTTGACTGTGGCAGTTACCACTTTTCCCTTCAGACAACATGAGGCTTGAAAATATATTTTCCTTATATTCCATGGCTGGAAATCGCTTAACCACTTATCTCTTGAGTCATGGTTTTTGTTATGTCTGAAGCAAGCAAGAAGCCTATTCTTGCCATAAATGATACTGCATAGAAAAATAGTTCTGAAAAAAATACAACTGTAATTACAGTTCACCTTTACCTTAACATAACCATTTAAACTTAGATATACTTACCACTCACATTCATATTTCTTAAACTGTTTACAACATCACAACTGGAATTTTAAACAAGCAAGATTTTTTTTTTTTCTTCTCAAGGATACCCTGGAAACTCAATTGATATAACATTTTGAGATTTTGAAATATTACATATAGCACAACTCTTTAAATGAAAGAGAGAAGGTTTGTAAAATAAATGTTAACATGTAAAAGAACTGTTAAAAATGCAATGAGCGTTCCAAAGGAGCAAGTATAATTTTTTCCTTTACACATCTTGCTACAGAAGATCTAACTTTTTAAGGCTTCTGTTTTCCTTTCACCAATCACTCAAGTCCTCTTGCATTCTAATTTTGCTTAGGTTTCAGAGTGTCATTATACTGCTAACAGCAAACGTTTCTTAGCAGGCATTCCCACCACCACCACCAGACTTGTATGCTTCTTGGTTTCTGATGAACTTTGGAGTTTTAGTGGCTGGATATCCCTGTTCATCTCCAGAAACTTGACATGACATGAGAGGCCTAATGTTATTTTGCAGTAACAAAGATGAGCAGAGTGGCAGAGCACATGGGTAAATATGTTAGCTGGGTTCTAGGAAAAGAAACTGGAGGTCAGAGAGAGAAATGGATTCTTTCTTTCCTGCTCTTTACATTTGTAGCACCTTCTACGTGGATTAGCTAATGCCTCTAGTGAATGGTGAGATGCACCCATTTATAGTTTGTAATTCTTATTCCTAATTATCACACATTTTATAAAAATATAAATAACAAAAAAAGTAAGCTGGGTTCCATCTCAAGAGGTGTTTCTTGTCCTCTGAGAATATATTGGATAAGTCAGGTCTTGACAAGCCCTATCCATTGTAGATGATTGTAAGTCAGACAATAAATACAAAAAGAAGTCATTCTTGCAGTGAGCTCAGCAAATTCTGAGGAAATCAAAAGCATTCCACTGTGCTTATGGCACAAAGAACACAACAGCAAGGGCATATTTAGTGGAGAGAATGAGACAAAAATTACTAGATAAGTGACAAACTGTACAAGCATTTTGTTTATAAAAGGAACTCTGCAGCATTCTGTCTTTAAAGCCGGGTTTGAGCCTCTGGGATATATATCTCAATGCTGTCTGCACGCTCTGTGGCTGAATTCTGTCGGAAAGAGGCTGCTCTCTTAGCAGCCATTAGCCGTCTTCTAGCTTCTTGGCGCTGTCTGTCGGGTAGGTCCAGAGATTTTTCTCTTGTGATAGGGAATTTTCCTTTTGGGGGCTTCTTTGGTACAGGAGGAGGAATCTTTCTTTCTTCCTGCAATAGGGTATTAAAACTGAGTGTGAACTGCATGTGGAAGGTACCATAAGCAGAGCATGCAAATCGAAGACATGAAATGCAAAATACTGGTTACGTACATCAAGCATGCTCAAACTCTGCTCTCCAATCACCTAACAGATTACATGAATAGCTATCCACACTAGGGACACTGACAACACCCTTTTGTTCCAGCAACCATTACGAACTCAGCAGTCCTGTGCCTTAAAAAAGGCTACACATCCTTCTACTGTCCTTGCAGGTATCCTGCACATGCAATCTACCTACCTCACTTCCATATGTTTAATTAGAGCTGACACATTACCACATTCATTATAAACAGAAACACACACTGGCTCTCCAATAAGAATTCAGCACATCTGTGTGGTCTGATCAAGTGAAAAGACTGTCTAAGATTATCAGGACAGGGTTTTTAATTAAATTAATTATACTGAGTTTAGCCTCAGTTGGATATGAGAAAGCAGCTGTGCATACTTGTCTATTAGTTTAGTCTCCTCCGTGAATTGCTAAACAGTAACATGCAATCATCAGCTAGAGAGAGAACATGGGGATAATTGTTCTGCTTGCCAGCATGGACCATTTGGGGGGAAAAAAAAACCAAAATAAAAAACTAGAGAATTACTGAATTATAAAGTGAGAGTCACTAGACTTTGATACCAAAGTAGTTGTAAACTGCTCTGTGAGTTTTAAATCAAAAATTGTTTTGAAGTATGAAATGGATATTTTACTCCATTTAGGGACTCTCAAATATCATATAAGTGCCTTAAAATGGTAATGTAGAATCACAGAATCATACAGTAGTTTAGGTTGGAAGGCACCTTTGGAGGTGATCTTGTAGAACCCCCATTTAAACCCCACTTGAAATTAGATGCAACTTCGAAGTTAAAGCAGTTTTTTCAACATCATATTTACTACTGGTCTGAATAGTCCCAAAGATGGAGAGTCCACAACTTCATAGGTATAATATGATTGCTCTGATCGATCTTTCTGTTATATCACTTCTTTAAATAACAGTAATAGTCCAGAGAATGGGCTGTTCTTTATGGAGAACACAGTTAATTTGATGCACAGCAGATTCCAAATAATACAAAAATTGAACTGATGCACCTGTGGGTTACAAACTCTTCATTTTTTTGTCTATTAAAAAATCCTAATTTGGAGTCTACTAGAAAAATGCATTAGCCAAGAAAAAACAATTAAGGTTATTTAAGAATGTAGTTCTACATTCCCAACTCAAGGGGAGCAGTGCATCAGCTTAAGATGCTGTTTGTGATGACAGCTGCTCTTGCAGTCTTAATTTTTACTATTTCCTGCTTTCAGACAGAAAAATAAGGGCTCCATTCTTGCTGTTCCCCCCATTTTTTAATTATTATTTTTTTAAAGTTACTTCCCTCTTAGGAACATCATTGTTCTGACACAAGACTGCTGTTGCTCTAATAATTTCTTAGTTCCAGTTGTCACTAGTAAGCAAGAGTTGCACACTCACCATCCACCAACCAGTTGGCTGAAAATTAAAATCCAAGAGGAGCATGAAGAAATGAAAGAGTTGTCAAAATGCCTCTTAATTCCTCCCAAACCAAACAAGTATTCACCTGAGGCCAACAGTACTGACTCAAAACAAATGCTGCCTTCATCTTACTGATACAATAATCAGCAAGGATAGTGGGATAACTTAAGTGGGGATGGAGCTCGAGAAAGGGGGAAGGTAGTTTTTTAATTTTATTCTGCTTTTGTGGGAAATTTGTCACCTTTGGTTTGTAAACACTGTGGTGGGAGTATCTTCTAGGGGTGGAGTTGCAGGGCAGAGGTGCAGGCAGTTTGCCAGAAGTGCTCTTTGTCCTTCAGACTTCTGTGGGCCAGGTTTTAGTTTGATCTGTGCCGTGTTTTGCCATGTGTATTTATCTTACTCCTGTTCTATTATCAGTTGTGTCATGCAGGCAGGATCAAATCCTTTAGTGCTCAGGCTTGAGCTGCCCCAAATGTAGCAGAGTGCTGAGATCACCTTGATTGAATTATTGAGCTTTCTGAATTAATCAGATAATATTTAATTTCTAGCCTTGAGAATGTGAATCCAAGTAATTTGAACAAAAGTGTTATGGAATGGATTCACTTAGAAAAATACATTTTATTTGTTATACAGTTTAGCTTGACATTGTTAAGAAGAAAAAACCCCTCACATCTTATGAAAGCTGCAGTGTCTAAATTGAGCCATGCCAATTAGATACTTTCTAGGGTTAGAAACCTATCATGTTCCACTACTGTATTTAACAGGAAGAGATTGCAGGACTACAAATAGGGAGTAGAAGGTATTGTCCATGGTCTGCTTACCTTCTTTTCAGGTGATTCTATTATTTTCCATTCATTGAGTTTCAACTGGTGCAGTTCATCAAACTTCATGCTGACATCTTCAATTGAGAGCTGCAATAAGTCCCAGAAACCTGCTAGGTCCTGGGAAGTTGGTCTCGGCATGGCACTCGGGTCCTGTCATGCACAAAGGAAAGAACATGAATAGATCAGGAGGCTTTAAACAATGTGCTTTGAGATAGGAAGAGCATTGTGCCAGATGACTTTGCTGCCATGCTACTCAGAGCTAACTCTGCAAGCTTTACAGCTGGGAGCAGTGACTGGAAGTTGCACCTCCTTACACAAGCCAAAGATGCATGAGTTGGATGACATACATGATCCTTCTGGAATACATGTGGTGCAGGAGCACTGTATGCTGTGCTGACCTGCATGTCTAAACAGAGACAAGCTGACAGCCTCTGCCTGCTGGTTACTACAGGGAAGGGGAACGTGGCTCATGTTATAGCCAGCCTGAAGGCTTTCTACTTAAATGTTACACACATGATAGCTGATCAGAAGGTAAAACAAGATCATGAAGAAGTTGTCAGTTTATGATGAATCAGATGTTTACATCGTCTTGCATTTTTGAATGTGTATATATAAGGTGCAAAATTTTGATGAGGATGGTAGGATTTTGCTCTCTGAAGAGCCAAATCATGCTCAGGAACTGGGAAGGCACTACCCAAATGTACTGCAATTGTGGCACTATGTGCATAGGACATAACGGAGCAAACACTGATGGTAACCAATGATGACCCTCTGCTCGACTATGAACCTGATGTAAATGCTGGATTAAAATTACATTAGGAGGTACTATGGAGACTCTTAACCCTATGATTTTGTGTGCATCAGTATTCAAGAAGACAGCTTTGTCACTTTAATGAAATAAGGTGTTTAGAAACACTGGCGTTATTGCTGAAGCAAGGCTCTATCTTTCACCAATCTGGTGAACAAAGCCATTTTAGATACAGAACACAGCCCTACACAGTTGCCTAAAAATGGGGATATAAGTCAGCATTTCTACTGAATTCCTTCCTTGAATCACATGTTTCTCAGGGTCTTAAACTAGCAATTGCTACTCACACTCACATTTGCAGATGCTACTGTGGGAGCTCAGTGCCTTGTGGTGAAGAGGTTATTAAATTTATTAATATGAAATATGAATTATGAAATTATTATTTTTATTAAGTATCAAACTATTAATAACCGATGAATCACCAACTTATATACATGTTCTAGTGCACGTTCGTGAAATACATTCCACAAGTGGCTTAGTGTTATGATTAGAACTTAATTGAACTATCAATAGACCATCTTTATTTATATAACGAAGGGTGCAGTTCTGCTGCTTGGCCACTAGATGGAGACTCGGCGGGACGCGGGTGGCTTCTGGCTATACACAGCAATCTTATAATCTTTCAATGCGTCAGGGCTTACTCTGCTAGACGCGGATACTTTGAACTGAGTGCTAGTGGATGGAAAGCACGTGGACGATATTCTGTAGCTGTTGTTTGTAGCAAGGTGGGGGTCTTGCAGACGACTGCCGCTGGACTGGTTCCTAGTCGAGTTGGACGGCGGTGTTGGATTACTGTGTCCTCTCTTCACAGCAGGGAAGAGGGAATAATGGAACCTGGGCTTAGCATGGAAGCAGGTTCCCTTCAGGACTCGGTCGATTCCCTCCAGACAACAGGGATCGGTCCTGGTCGGGGTCAGCCTGTGGGGTCAGCCCTCCAGAGTCAGCTTGCAGGACAGGGTGGGTCGATGGTTGCCAGTAGGCGGGCTCGGACGACGCGGCAGCAGGCAAAGCTACGGGGTCGGTCCAACCACGGTGATTCTCGGGGCTGATGTAAACAGCCTCAGGGAGAGAATGCGGCTGCGTTAGGCAGCGAATTATTGTTTACTGAGCTTAAAGGAACAGCGGGACTCTCGGAGTGGTCCCGGGTTCGGTGCAGTATAGGCACGAACAATGCTTTAGTCTTCCCTGAGATTCACAGGGCTCAGAGCGGCACATGGCGGCTCCTCTCCTGCTACGGCGGGGTTAGGCATGTGTGGACGCGGTACCGATCAAGTCCCTTCTCCCCGGCAACTGGGCAGATCTTACCCTCGGGGGTTGGTCCAGTCCTCTGGTGGCACGGTGGGCTCTCCCGGTAGGTACGTATGGCTGTAGTGATGCTGGGCTCCTCGGGCGCAGCGAAGGTCCTCCCTCTGGGCTTCTCACGTTGCAGAGGCTTTCAGCATGCGTGCACGTATAACAGAAGCTAACAACAATAAGCTCAATGGCAAAGGCTGCAGCTCGAGAGTTGTTCTCTCGAGCAAGCACAGAGACAAAGTGAATGAGGGGGCAACTTGTTTACCAACTGGGGTGATACTTATAGATTCCTCGAGGCTGGGCTTGACCAATGGGCACTCTCATAAACAACTGGCTTCAGCCTATAGAAAGCGTGAAGCTAGAACTATGCCCATACTTGGTGTTTGCACGAGCACTGCATGCGCTGGGTGCGTGCTGGCCTGGCTAATGCCTTGGCTTTTGTCTTCCTCCTGGAGGAGGGGGAACTTGCCCACATGCTGGAACAAGATTCAGTATCTGGGCATAATGTGCCTTCACCACATGCCTGGAGCTAGGCATGACAATCTGCAATGTCACCCCTATCTATCCTCTTTGGGAATCTGTGCCAAGAAACGGCCTAATAGCCTATTCACTTAGAAGTCTTCTTCACTAGAAGAAAATCTCCTATTTGTAGGGAGTTATGGGAACTTAAAAGAACTCTCATACAGATTACAATAGAATAGAATAAACTACGTTGGAAGAGACCTTCAAGATCATCGTGTCCAATCCATCAACCAATCCAACCCCCCTAAACAACTAAACCATGGCACCAAGCACCCCATCAAGTCTCCTCCTGAACACCTCCAATGATGGTGACTCCACCACCTCCCCAGACAGCTCATTCCAATGGGCAATCACTCTCTCTGTATAGAACGTCTTCCTAACATCCAACCTAAACCTCCCCTGGTGCAGCCTGAGACTGTGTCCTCTTGTTCTGGTACTGGCTGCTTGGGAGAAGAGACCAACCTCCGCCTGTCTACAAACCCCCTTCAGGTAGTTGTAGAGAGCAATAAGGTCACCCCTGAGTCTCCCCCTCTCCAGGCTAAGCAGCCCCAGCTCCCTCAGCCTCTCCTCATAGGGCTTGTGTTCCAAGCCCCTCACCAACTTTGTTGCCCTTCTCTGGACTCGTTCCAGCAAGTCAACATCCTTCCTAAACTGAGGGGCCCAGAACTGGACACAGTACTCGAGATGTGGCCTAACCAGGGCAGCGTACAGGGGCAGAATGACCTCCCTGCTCCTGCTGGCCACACTGTTCTTAATGCAGGCCAGGATGCCATTGGCCCTCTTGGCTGCCTGGGCACACAGCAGGCTCATGTTCCGCCTACCATCGACCATGTGACCATTAGAGGCTGTGCCTTTAAGAAAGGGACAGTGCTGGGACACTCTGGCTGAATATTTTGTAAACAAAGACAGGTCTAAATAAATTTCATTGGTAGATTGGTAGAACGCAGCTTTAAGTTTTCGTGCAGCTGGAATTTTTCTCAGTTTGTTGCTTTCCTCCTCTCCCTTCCAGCTTGCCTGCTTCTGGCCACTTAGCCAGAGCGACCTTGGATAAGATAAGTACTAATCCTACAATTAATTCGCATGAGGCCTACTAAAATCACTCTCCCTTAATAAGTGCCTTTTCTCTCTAACCCTTTTTGGGAATAAAGGGAGGTAGGGGGGAGAGCGGGGTACAGGGGGGGAACCCTCCTCTGTCCGGAAGAGGGAATTTCGTTCCTGTATTATTTTTTTTTCCTTGCTGTATATTTCTGTACATATATTGTAAATACTGTATATATTGTGTATATATACAACCTGCATTTTCACATTGCTTATAAATATAGCATCCCTTTTGCTTCTCCAACTGAGTTAGCTGTGGGTTTTTTTTCCTCTTTGTCGGGGAGGGAAAGCTAGGCCTTCTCTCTCAACCCACTACAGACCAGTACCCTCAGGTCCCTCTCTACCTGGCCGCTCTCCAGCCACTCTGACCCCAGCCTGTAACACTGCATGGGGTTGTTGTGGCCAATGTGCAGAACCCAGCACTTGGATGTGTTCAATCTCATGCCATTGGATTCTGCCCATCTGTCCAGCCTGTCAAGGTCCCTCTGCAGAGCCTCTCTACCCTCCAGCAGGTCAACTCCAAAGCTGGTCTCCGAACTGGTGACACATGGGTTTGATGGGTGGACCACTAGATGGATAAGGAACTGGCTTGATGGCTGCACCCAAAGAGTGGCTGTCAATGGGTCCATGTCCCAGTGGAGGCCAGTGACAAGCGGAGTCCCTCAGGGATCAGTCCTGGGACCTGTCTTGTTCAACATCTTTGTGGGTGTCATGGACAGTGGCATTGAGTGCACCCTCAGCAAGTTTGCTGATGACACCAAGCTGTGTGGTGCAGCAGACACGCTGGAGGGAAGGGAGGCCATCCAGAGGGACCTTGACAGGCTGGAGAGGTGGGTACAAGCCAACCTCATGAAGTTCAATAAGAGCAAGTGCAGGGTCCTGCATCTGGGTCGAGGCAATCCCAGGCACAAATACAGGCTGGGCAGTGACTGGCTGGAAAGTAGCCCTGAGGAGAGAGACTTGGGGGTGCTGGTGGACAAAAAGCTCAACATGAGCTCTCAGTGTGCACTTGCAGCCTGCAAAGCCAATCAGATCCTGGGCTGCATCAGGAGAAGTGTGGCCAGCAGGTCGAGGGAGGTGATCCTCCCCCTCTACTCAGCCCTGGTGAGACCCCACCTGGAGTACTGTGTCCAGTTCTGGAGCCCCTATTACAAGAGGGATGTGGAGGTGCTGGAACGTGTCCAGAGAAGGGCCACAAGGATGATCAGAAGGCTGGAGCACCTCTCCTATGAGGACAGACTGAAGGAGTTGGGGCTGTTCAGTCTGCAGAAGAGAAGGCTCCGAGGTGACCTAATTGTGGCCTTCCAGTATCTGAAGGGAGCCTACAGGAAGGCTGGGGAAGGACTTCTCAGGATCTCAGGTAGTGATAGGACTAGGGGGAATGGAATGAAGCTAGAGGTGGGGAGATTCAGGCTAGATGTGAGGAGGAGGTTCTTCACCATGAGAGTGGTGAGACCCTGGAATGGGTTGTCCAGGGAGGTGGTCGGGGCCCCGTCCCTGGGGGTGTTTAAGACCAGGCAGGATGAGGCTCTGGCCAGCCTGATCTAGTGTGGGATGTCCCTGCCCATGGCAGGGGGGTTGGAACTAGATGATCCTTGTGGTCCCTTCCAACCCTGAATGAAACTATGAAACTATGAAACTCCTGTCCCCAGCTTGGTGTCATCAGCAAATTTACTGATGATGGACTCAATGCCCTCATCCAGATCATCAATAAAGATGTTAAAGAGCACAGGGCCCAGCACTGATCCTGGGGGCACACCACTAGTGACTGGCCGCCAGCTGGATGTGGCACCATTCACCACCACTCTCTGGGCTCGGCCCTGCCGCCAGTTCCTAACCCAGCACAGTGTGCTCCCATCCAAGCCATGGGCTGACAGCTTGGCCAGGAGTTTGCTATGGGGGACAGTGTCAAAGGCCTTGGTGAGGTCCAGGTAGACTACATCGACAGTCCTCCCTACATCCACCAGGTGGGTCACCTGATCATAGAAGGAGATCAGGTTGGTCAGGCAGGACCTGCCCTTCCTAAATCCATGCTGGCTGGGCCTGATCCCTTGGCCATCCTGTGAGTGCTGTGTGATTGCACTCAGGATGACCTGTTCCATGATCTTGCCTGGCACTGAGGTCAGGCTGACAGGCCTATAATTCCCTGGCTCATCCAACCGGCCCTTCTTGTGGATGGGCACCACGTTGGCCAGCTTCCAGTCTTCTGGGACCTCTCCAGTGAGCCAGGATTTATGAAAAATGATGGATAGTGGCTTGGTCAGCTCATCTGCCAGCTCTCTCAGCACCCTAGGATGGATCCCATCTGGTCCCATGGACTTGTGGGGATCCAAGTGGCTGAGGAGATCTCCAACTATCTGCTCCTGGAACATAGGGAAACTTCTGGGAGATATGATACAACTGCAGATTAGCATTCACTGAAAATAATTTAATTGAATAGATCCCAATTTACTCCAAAACCATTTAAAATTCATCTAAGTGGTATTAGTTACTCCACAGAGGTCAATATCTCAGGCTTCAGGAACCAATTCACTGTGTGAAATTTGTCAGGACAGTCTTCTCCAGTCTGGTCCCCTTAGTCCCTCTCACTAGTTTATCCTAAAAAGCCATAAAACAATGTCACCCATTGTGGCCGGTTGACGCTGCCCCCTTAAGAAAGGTAATATGGTGGACGGAAGTTGGTAAATGGAAAGAATAATCTAAACTATTTCATTGGTGAAGTGGGAGGAAGCACCTTCTGAACTGGGAGTGAACTGGGAGTGAACTGGGCACTCTGGTACTTCTATCTTCAGTCTTGCTTCCGCCTCTCCACAGTGCAGCAGCTATCTCTGTGCTGGGCTTTCTGCCAAGGCTCCGGCCTTGAAAAACTGATAAGGCCTGTATTAACTCCTTTCCAATTAACACAAACTGCTTCTAACTTTTTTTTCCTCTCTTTTCTTTCTCTTTCTATCCCATTCTGGGGAAAGGGGGGGAGAGAGGGGAGAGCGGAGGTGGGGAACCCACTCTGCCAAGGGGGGTCACTCTCATTTCTGTGTTACTCTGTTGTATATCTTTGTATATATTGTAGATATTGTAAATTTGTAAATATTCCCCTGCATACCCTACATTGCTTTGTAAATATAGCTCCACTGCCTTGCTAATTCAGCTTGTGAGTTTTTTTTTTCCTTTCCCTTCAAGTTTCTTTCCCTTTGCCTTACAAGGGGGAAGGGAGGAGGCTTCTTGGCCTTACCCTTCCACCCCACCACACCCATTGAAATGCCATTGCCTTCTGAATCAAGGATAATTGCTCTTTTGTACCATTATGCACCTCCACTCCATCCGTGGCGTTTGGGAATGTGGCAGCCTCTAGCACAGCTGCTGGCAGAGGAGTTTTGGTGCATACACTGGGCAAAAGAGGGATGGCTTCTGCTGCTATCGCCTGTGGGTCCATGTTCCTCCAGTAAATGCTGGCACAAATGATTACTACTACAGCTAGCTAGTCTTGAAAAGATTGGCTTCAACATGTTTCTTCTCTGAAGCTGTTAATTTATTTTTATCTTCTTTGGAATTCAGATTTACAGTCCTTCTGAAGGAAGTCTAAAGTGAGCAAAAAGTACCTAGCTGGTGCTTGAGCTGCTCTGGTTTTGCTTGCAACCATGATATAGCAAGACATGATGTCACTAGCTGAGCAAGATCTCTGCTGAGTTGTGAGCATGGAGGAGGACACTTCAAAGACAAAACAGAGCATTACAAGAGATAATGTGAATAATGCAGAAGGGAGTAGTTATTAACCACTCATTATTTTTTCTGGGAGTTAGTGGGAACGGTACACTGTGGGAGATAGGCAGACAGATTCCTAAAAAAACCCTTGCACTAAGTGAGAATCTTTGGTTAGAGATTTTAATCCAAAGCATAATCAAATATGTCCCTAGAAATTCCCATGACCCTGAAGAAAAGGCCTTTGCCTGTGAGTGTCTTGGTTAAATTTCAGTTTGACTAAGTAGATTACTCTTCCTAAACCATTGCTACATTTTTAATTGGCAGAAATAAACCTCATTGTTCTCTTTCCTACATTTATGCTTATTGTTGTTGAACACTGTTAGAAAAACTGCTGTGTGGCAGCCCTGTAACTGGTCAATGTTTTTAGCTAGGAGAATGCACTAAGTGGCTGCTATCTGGCAGGGTCTCGTGAGGCACCACAATATGGCCTTGGGAGTGTATGGAAAGCCTGCGGTGGATATGTCCTAAGTGGCTATTTAACAACAAATTATGTTATTATGCATAGGAAGAAAAGCCTCAAAACATGAATGAGCTAAAAGTTGAATTCTGCAGTTGCTGCTTTCTGCAGAGTCCATTGCTGATTTAATGAAGCTGAAGAATATTCAGAGCCCAAACCTTCAAAGTGGGACATAGCTGTTAGGGAGTTCAAAGATTTATGATCCAAATGAGGACAGAAATAAAATCTAGCCCTTTTTTTTTTTTGGTCATGTTGTCTGCTTTTGCAGTAATGAACTGTTGGCATTTTCAAGCAGCTGATGGCTGTGCTGAGCAGGATCTGCACTTATTACAGCATTGCTCTTGAGCACAAGTGCTGAATCCACTTGAAGATAAATCAAGTGGAGTGGAAGTTAGGCTCTCCAAATCTTAGTTTGCATAGCTTAATCAATCAGGTAATGGAGGGCACTTTCAAATTTGCAGTGAGAAACTTTTAGACATCGATGAAGATTTTCTTTTGCTATGAAACAAATGTCTAGAGAGAGCACACACGATGTATTGGGTATTATAAATGTGGTCATCTCCTGCTTGCTTGACTTTGCATACTTCCTTTGTCATTTTGTAACAGCTATTAAAATTCTTGTTCTGACAGAGTCTTTGAAGTGTATAATTGGATTCTTTCCTAACAAGGACCATATATCTTATCCTTTTCTATCAGGAGGTAGGACATTCTTGGCATGACTTGTTCAGTAATATTTGATTGCAGTTTCAAGAATTCTGGATGTTTAACTTTATGGGTGGAAAACAGGAAGTAGGTCTCTGCAGAAGGAATGCTTTGCCTTAAAAAGTTCTGTGGCAAATAGTAACAAGGAGATAAATGTATCTAACAAGATAGGTCAGGTCTGCCATCATGCTCACAACCCAATCCAACACTTTAAATACATCAGGTGTAGGGGCAGTGAAAAGGTAAAAGTCACATTTGATTTTTTAGTAGCTGTAGCTAGAAGATTCACCTTCTTGTATTAATTAGTAGCATCTTGCCACAAGGTTTGTAATACTGATGGCTGCTGTCATATTAATGAAGATAACATTTAGGTTTGAATTAGTTTCTAATGAACTACCAGAACAATAGCAGTAACTCTCAGAAGTAATATACTGCATCTGTTCCTTTAGCCCTAGGCCATCTTATATATAATTGGCAATGCAAATTACAAAACCCAATTTTATGGTCAATCTGTATATTCTCATTTCCAAGATCAGTCCTATTTTCAGGTTGGTAGAAAGCTCAATCACATCCTCTATGCTATTCTGCTATTTCACTATTTTCCACTTACCATACTGTGGAAAATTTCTCCTTTCTTACCAGAAATACAGTTTTTATTTTAAGGTATTACAAAAATAAGACATAATATTATGTCTCAGAGAGCTTGTGTTTGTTCCATTCTCATTTTTTTTTTCTTTAATAAAGACAGCAAAAAAAGAGAAAGTATGGAACACTGAAATTACATGTTTGCTTTGACAATAAAATAAAATAAAATGTACTAACATAATACTTAAGGATTAAGTTAAAAAAAACCTAAAATCTAAAAGGAGCAGTAAGACAAAATGTAAAATATGAAGATGACATTTCAGAATGCCATTGTTTGGGTATGCTACACTTCTTTCTGTTGTTGCCTTGGAAATAAAAATGTCATCGAATCATAGAATTGTCTCAATTGATGTTTAAGTCAAACCATCAAATATTACATTCTAAATATTTAGAATATTAAATTCTACAATTGAAAACTGATTTTGTGAAATATCTTTGGATAAATAGCCTTAAACATTTGAAAAATGGCAAGACATGGTGACTTACCATATTTTGCTGACAAAGCCAATAAAATTGCTGGAATTTCTGAGACATGAGGAGCTGAGCGCTTCCAACAGCACTTCGGATCTTACCTAGGACTAAGCAGAGAGAGAGGTTACGGTCAAGAGATTGCTTTTGTCACTAAATGCAAATCCCAGATCAAAGATATGTAGATGAAATTAGTATTTATTTTACAAGAGAAGTAAATATTTGGTTTTGCCCAGTGATTATATACATAGAACATTTTGGAAAAAGATGGAGATAAAAAGATGGAGATATGTGACACCTTACACTTTGGTAATAAATTATTAAGAAGTCAGCACAGATAAGACTGTATTTGCTTAAAGTAGGAGAAAACAAGGGAATATAGACAGCTTTCTGTAGTGGGCATAAAAATACATATGTTTTTGAGAAGTATCTTGAATTTCAAAGGAAACGACAACCACCACCTGCCACATTTACATTTGCTC
Source organism: Melanerpes formicivorus (assembly GCF_026170545.1). NCBI lineage: Eukaryota > Metazoa > Chordata > Aves > Piciformes > Picidae > Melanerpes > Melanerpes formicivorus. Next base: position 2,845,460 of record NW_027142409.1, read on the forward strand.
ATGTAAACTGAAATCTGTTGAAATAGTCTTCAACTCAAGAACTGGTTGGATGCCTGTTCTCTCTGATGTCAGAGGGAGATTTACACATACTTCAGATAATATCTTCTGGTTTAGCAATGACAAATTACTTCACTCACATATGTGGATGATCCCTGGTGGAACTCTGTATCCTGTCTGTTGTGGGGGTGAGATTATTTCATTAAACTACATCAGTAGAGACTCCTATCAGAGGAATCATGTCTCTGACACAGTGCTTGGTACCCTCCCATTAGGAGTTACAGGTTACCTAACCAGGAAAATACATGAAGTCTCTACCACAGGAGTTTCAGACAAAGCAAGGCACAAGTAGGTGCTTCAGGACTTTGATGAATCAGGATCAGCTTCATGGTTTGTTGGGCTTTTCCCACTGTCAGTGCACTTGTCTTTTACAGTGTGAAAAACCTCTAGGGAAAGGGACCAAATTTATTTTACCTGACTTTGCTTCCAGCAGTCTTCTGTCTAAATTAAAATCTCTGATTTTTCAAAATTTTCTCTATAATCACTAATCTGAGCTACTCTTCTTAGCCATGTAAGGCACTTATTTTCAGATGATCTCTTTAGATGTCTTCCTGGAAATGCTTATTTCTTTCTGTTGACTGGAGTGCCTAAGGAGCTGGCTTATCTCTAGGAAACTAATTCTTCCTGGACTCCCACATTTGATGGCATACCATAGTTTGGTAGGTAGAAATGTACTTTCCTACACCTCCTTCCTACACTTGTTACACAGGATGCAGAGGTGGAATGAAGCTACAATAGTACAGAACTGATATAAAACACATTAAACTTTGGCAGGGTTTAACATTTTGTTGTTTAGAATCAGTATAGGAGTGTACTCAGTGGCTTGTGAAAACAATATTTTGGTGGTAGGCATTACATTGCTTTCTCTAGACCAGTAAAACATCTGCTTAACCACAAGTAGCATTAAGAGACAATTTGGAAGTTTTATGCTCCAGTTCCAGACACAGAAACTCTAACTTTATAAAGCATGTGTTACTATGTAGAGCTATGGTTCTCTATTCAATTTTCTGCTAAACAAACAGTACAGCTACACCACAACACTGAATTAAACAGCACTATGCATAATTAATCAGTCCCATGTGACATCCATTTGTGAAAGGGTTAAGTGGTACAGAGCTGCAGGAGTTTTTGGTTTGGTTTTGTTGGCCAAATGAAACAAAGCATTTGAATTTGTTTGGGGCTTTTGATCACCTAACCCTTCACCTTCCTCTACTGACTTACTGGCAGATGGAAAGGAATGCTTTGCATGTTAAAACCTACAGAAGAAAAACACAAAACACACAAACCCCTATGCTAAACAAAAAAAAAAAAAAAAAAAAAAAAAAAAAGAAAGAAATGTTTCACTTGATCTGAAACAAACTGCTTAAATTTGGTTTTCAGCATTTTAAATAAAGACAAAGACTTAAGTGACAAACAGCCTTGTATACTCCTTTTCTCTCAGTGCTCTGTGGCTCAGAACATAAACTCCCAGTGAGGTCAGAGACCCTTCTTTCATAGCATCATAGTATCAGTCGGGGTTGGAAGGGACCACAAGGATCATCTAGTTCCAACCCCCCTGCCATGGGCAGGGACACCCCACACTAGATCAGGCTGGCCAGAGCCTCATCCAGCATGGTCTTAAACACCTCCAGGGACGGGGCCCCAACCACCTCCCTGAACAACCCATTCCAGGGCTTCACCACTCTCAGGGTGAAGAACCTCCTCCTCACATCTAGCCTGAATCTCCCAGTCTCCAGCTTCATTCCATTCCCCCTAGTCCTATCACTACCTGAGATCCTGAGAAGTCCTTCCCCAGCCTTCCTGTAGGCCCCCTTCAGATACTGGAAGGCCACAATTAGGTCACCTCGGAGCCTTCTCTTCTGCAGACTGAACAGCCCCAACTCCTTCAGTCTGTCCTCATAGGAGAGGTGCTCCAGCCCTCTGATCATCCTTGTGGCCCTTCTCTGGACACGTTCCAGCACGTCCATATCCCTCTTGTAATAGGGGCTCCAGAACTGGACACAGTACTCCAGGTGGGGTCGCACCACAGCTGAGTAGAGGGGGAGAATCACCTCCCTTGACCTGCTGGCCACACTTCTCCTGATGCAGCCCAGGATCTGATTGGCTTTGCGGGCTGCAAGTGCACATTGAGAGCTCATGTTGAGCTTTTTGTCCACCAGCACCCCCAAGTCTCTCTCCTCAGGGCTGCTTTCCAGCCAGTCACTGCCCAGCCTGGATTAGTGCCTGGGATTGCCTCGACCCAGATGCAGGACCCTGCACTTGCTCTTGTTGAACCTCATGAGGTTGGCTTGTACCCACCTCTCCAGCCTGTCAAGGTCCCTCTGGATGGCTTCCCTTCCCTCCAGCGTGTCTGCTGCACCACACAGCTTGGTGTCATCAGCAAACTTGCTGAGGGTGCACTCAATGCCACTGTCCATGACACCCACAAAGATGTTGAACAAGACAGGTCCCAGGACTGATCCCTGAGGGACTCCGCTTGTCACTGGCCTCCACTGGGACATGGACCCATTGACAGCCACTCTTTGGGTGCAGCCATCAAGCCAGTTCCTTATCCATCTAGTGGTCCACCCATCAAACCCATGTGTCACCAGTTTGGAGACCAGGATGTGATGCGGGACAGTGTCGAAGGCTTTGCTCAGGTCCAGGTAAATGACATCAGTTGCTCGCCCCTCATCTATTAATTTTGTCACCTGCTCATAGAAGGCCACCAGGTTGGTCAGGCAGGATTTGCCCTTGGCAAAGCCATGCTGACTGTTCCAAATCACCTCTTCACTGTTCTTCTGAGCCAGTAGTGCCTCCAGGAGGATCTGCTCCATGATCTTTCCAGGCACAGAGGTGAGACTGACTGGCCTGTAGTTCCCTGGTTCCTCCTTCTTACCCTTTTTGAAAATGGGGGCAATGTTTCCCCTTTTCCAGTCTGTGGGGACTTCCCCAGATTGCCATGACTTTTGAAATATAATAGAGAGGGGTTTAGCAACCTCATCTACCAGTTCTCTCAGTACCCGTGGGTGTATCCCGTCGGGTCCCATGGACTTGAACACTTTCAGGTTCTTCAGGTGATCACGAACCTGATCTTCACTTACAATGGGCAGTTCTTCCTCCCCGTCCCTGGCATTGTCTTCCATAACATCAGGAGTGTGGCTAGAGGCCCTTGCAGTGAAGACTGAGGTAAAGAAGTTATTAAGTACCTCAGCCTTTTCCTCATCACTTGTGACCATGTCACCATTTTCCTTTCTGAGGGGGCCCACACCTTCCCTAGTCTTCTTCTTCCCATTAATATACCTGTAAAAGTTCTTAGTGTTCCTTTTAACCTCCCTGGCTAGATTCAATTCTAACTCTGCTTTGGCTTTCCTAACCAGGACTCTTGCTGCTCGGGCAGCTTCCTTATATACCCCCTGTTCTACCTGTCCTTCTCTCCACTTCCTGTAGAGTTTCTTTTTAAGTAATAGTGTGTCCAGTAGCTCCTTGCCCATCCAGGCAGGCCTCCTAGCATTCTTACCTGCTTTTCTCTTTGTTGGTATACAGAGCTCCTGGACACAGAGGAGGTGGTCCTTGAATACTGACCAGCTGTCCTGGGTCCCTCTTCCCTCCAGGGCTTTGTCCCACGACACTTTGGCTAGCAGATCCCTGAAGCGATCAAAGTCTGCACGCCTAAAGTCTAGGGTTGTAAGCTTAGAATACTTCCTCCTGATTGCCCTGAGGAGATTAAATTCAACTACTTCATGGTCACTGCAGCCAAGGCTGTCTCTGAGCCTCACATTGCTTACCAGCCCTTCCCTGTTGGTGAGAACAAGGTCCAGCATAGCACCATTTCTTGTTGGTTCCTCTACCATTTGGAGGAGGAAGTTGTCTTCTATGCAGTCCAGGAACATCCTGGATTGCTGGTGCCTTGCTGTGTTGTCCCTCCAGCAGATGTCAGGGTGGTTGAAATCACCCATGAGGACCAGGGCTTGTGACCTGGAAGCCGCTTCTATTTGCCTGTGGAGGGCCTCATCTGCTTGGATCTGCTGGTCAGTTGGCCTGTAGGAGACCCCCACAGTAATATCTCCTTCCCCTGTCCTGCCTTTAATTTTAACCCATACACTCTCAACCAGCTCATCATCCCTCCCCAGTTGGAGCTCCACTGATTCCAGCTGGTTCTTGACATAGAGGGCAACACCTCCTCCTCTCCTTCCCTGCCTATCCTTCCTAAAGAGCTTATACCCATCTATCCCTACATTCCAGTCATGGGAATAATCCCACCAAGTTTCAGTAACAGCCACTATGTCGTGGCATCCCAGCAGCACAGTGGCCCTTAACTCATCCTGTTTGTTGACCAAGCTGCGCGCATTCGCATAGAAGCACTTCAGCTGGGCTGGCCCTGTCCTCCTCTTGTGCCAAATCCCCTCGGTTTCCACATAATGTCCTGGTGGATCATTCATGGCTTGCCTCAGGGCAGCAAGTTGAGAGCCCTTACCAGCTCCATCTCTCTACCTCTGGTGAGCTCTCCCTCTGTTTGTCACTGGCCAGCAGGAGACTATTAACCCCTTCCCCCTACAAATCTAGTTTAAAGCCTGTGACCGTTTGAGGCTGTGCCTTTAAGAAAAGAGACAGTGCTGGGACACTATGGCTGAATGTTTTGGCATATTAACGAAAACAATCAGATATTCTAAACTAATTTCATTGGTGGATTGGTAAAAATGCAGTTTTAAGCTTAGGTGCAGCTGGGACTTTCCTCAGTTCACTCCTTTCCTTCTCCCTGTCCAGCTTGTCTGCTTCTGGGCTCCCTGCCAGACTGACTTTGAACAGATAAGCAACTAGGGCCTACTAATATACTTTGCTTTAATTAATAACAGCTCTTTTTCTCTCTTTCTAACCCTCTTTGGGGAAAAAAGGGGGAAGAAGGGGGTACAGGGGGCGAACACTCCTCCAGAGGAGGGAATTTCGTTCCTGTATTATTGTTTTTTTTGGGTTTTTTTTTTGTTTTTTTGTTACTTTGCTGTATATTTCTATGTATATATTGTAAATACTGTAAATTGTGTATATATATCCTGCATTCCCCAAAATTGCTTGTAAATATAGCATTTTCCCTTTTGCTTCTCCGGCTGGCTAGCTGTGGTTTCTTTCTTCCTCTTGGTGGGGGGAGAAGGCTGAGCCCTTCTCTCAAACCCACCACAAATCCCTATCAATGAGCCCTGCCAATTCCTGCCCCAGGATCCTTTTTCCCCTCTGGGACAAGTGTGTCCCATAAGTTGCTTTCAGCTCTGGTGCCTTGAAAACCAATCCATGATTGTAGAACCCAAAGCCCTGTCGATGGCACCAACCCCTGAGCCCTGAATTGACGTGTCAGCCCTTCCTCAGTGTTCCCTCATCCATTGCTGACGTTAGAGGGATAGCAGAGAACACAACTTGAGCTCCTGATCCCTTTAGCAGTTGCCCTAAGGTTCTGAAATCTCTTTTAATTGATTGTGAGCCTCTCATTTTTGCATCGTCACTACCCACCTGAAAGACCAGAAGTGAGTAGTAGTCTGAAGGACTCATGAGGTTGGGAATTTTATCTACAATGTCTTTTTTACTTGGGCACCAGGGAGGCAGGAGACCTCTCTATGAAATGGGTCTGGTCTGCATATTGGGCTCTCTGTTCCCTTCAGTAGGGAGTCTCCTATAACCATGACCTTACGAGGTTTCTTTTCTGGATTAGTTATGATGGCTGGCCTGGGGCAACCTGTCATTGGTGCAGCTTCTGACCTTCTTGAGTCCTCGACCTTACCAATGACCTGTTCCTCCTGCAGAGCCTCATACCTGTTCTGTAATCACACTGTAGGCAGTGTGCTGCTCAAAGTAGCAGTTTCTCCATTTGCATTTCTTCCATCGGGCAGAGACCTGTTCCCATTGGCCCTGCTCATGTGGGTTACTATAGGGACGTTGAGAGGCTTGCTGCTGGGAATGAATCAAACTCCCTGTTCCACTAAGAGTTACCCCCTGTTCTGGTTTAGAAGAGGTTAGATTATGGGAATAGTCAATTTTCCTTGTGCTGTCTCTTATAGCCCTTAGCCTTTCCACCTCTTCTTTTAATTCGGCCACCATGCTCATCAGATCACTGATCTGCTCACACCTAACACAGGAGTTGTTCCTTCCATCCTCCATATCGAGTGCCAGGTTCCACCACTCACTGCAGCCACCTACCTGAACAACTGCATGCTTGTGTGTGGTCTCTGTTTGGGTGCCCACTGTTCTTCTGTTAGCCTTTGCTCTAGCAGTAACCATCTTGCAGTAACCACCCTCTCCACACGGCATTTTTTTTTTTTTTTCCCTGTCAGAGAGAAGGCGAGCTGTGCTCCTCAAGCTGCCTCCTCTCTTCAGCCACGCGTCGGGTTCTGTTTGGTTGGCGCGCGGTTTCCGCGGCAACCCCTCCCCCAGCTACGTCACTGCCCTCAGGCACGTAGGCAACCCGAGCCTGCTGCCCCTCCTCCCCTCTTCAGGAGGTCCCGAGCCACCAGCCCCTTACCGCCTGAAAAGCAAGGGAAGCAAAGCCAAAAGCAAACTCCCAAAGCTGAGCTCCTCAAGCTGCCTCCTCTCTTCAGCCGCGGCTGGGTTCTGTTTGGTTGGCGCGCGGTTTCTGCGGCAACCCCTCCCCCAGCTACGTCACTGCCCTCAGGCACGTAGGCAACCCGAGCCCACTGCCCCTCCTCCCCTCTTCAGGAGGTCCCGAGCCACCAGCCTCTTACCCGCCTGAAAAGCAAGGAAAGCAAAGCCAAAAGCCAAAGCCAAAAGCCAAAAGCAAACTCCCAAAGCTGAGCTCCTCAAGCTGCCTCCTCTCTTCAGCCACGCGCTGGGTTCAGGATAGAACTATGCTGTAGCAGGTCCCTGACATTATCCCACACTATGCCAAATTGTTCACTGGGCAGAAAGAAAATGAGGATGGTTCTACAGGCTGATGCTTGTAGTGCTTGTCTCATAGTGACAGAAGTTCAATTTTAGTTTCCTCTGCTGAATTTTATAGTTCATAGCTAATATACATATCCCAAGTATGGGATATTTGTTTTAGCCCTACTGTAGAAATGTAGATGTTAACAGAATCTATTTAGAACTGACATTTTCTAGTGAATCCCACAGTTGCCCCAACCCCCATGTATCTTCACTGTCCTGAACGATCATGTCAACAAGCACTGGTGATTTAAAGTCTGGTCAGACCAAACAAGACTTAGGCAATGGAGCATTTTGGACTTGATGATCTTTGAGATCTTTTCCAACCTTACTGATTCCATGATTCTATGATTTTGGTGTGATACACATCTGTTGGGTATGTGAGACAGTGGTTCTGGGTTGCTTGTGTGTGTCACTGAGTTGCAGCAGTCAATATACATATATATGATCAGTCAATATACATATATATGATGATAGCTCTGTCATTTACTGGAGTTCTAACTCTATTTCAATTTAAGTAAATCAGATGTAATAAAACACAGAAGTTAGAATCCCTCATATTCATGCTACTCTGCTTTGCTGTAACTAAATTAAAGTATTAAAACATTTAAATTCATAATCTTTAGCACAATATTAATAGACAGCCAAAGCCTTGTTATTGATTTCATGCATTGGGGAATTATACTTATGAGTGCAGATTGATTATCTCCATGAAAGAATGATGAATACTAGAGACTGGATAGACCAAGATATTTGGTGATGCCTAGAAGATTTTCCTTGCAAATAAATGGTGATAGAACCTACCAATACACATAAATAGACATATTCATATAATCCATATAACTCCTTCCATTAAGATAATATTATATTTGCTTGAATGTCAATACAACCTTAATTCTGCTCCCTAACAGTTACGAAGCATTCCATTTTTGTTGTGTTGTCCTATATGGCTTCAATTCTGAAGACATACAAAACCCTGATCATGACTTTGGAAGAAAGAGACTCAAGATTTATACCCTGGATCGAGATTGTGTAAATTGCCAGTATATAACATGCACAGTTAACTGGATGATGTATTTTTCCATGCAATAAGCATATTACAAAATTGTAAGTAATGTACATTGTTTGAGAAATTCTACACAATCTTGTAGTTTTACATGGTTTCATATCACAAAGGTGAAGGGAGAAAAGTTAGATATATATTGATGAAACCAGGATTATCATCTAATGCTGTAACTTTATGCTTGACAGTTTATAAGCCTTGCTCAGTTGTGCCACTGGTGCACCAGCAATGAGAAGCTAACAACAATCAGTCTCATCTGGCATTCATTACTGTTTATTTAAATGAGGCTTTTTAATTTAAATTTTCATTCCATTTGCTTGTACACTCTTTATTTTTTATACTTGCAAATAAATTGCTCCACAAAGAATCTGAAAAAAAATGCCTGGAAAAACCTCTTGAAGCTGGCAATTTGTTTGTCTTTGTAACTCAAAGCAGGGTATTATGATAGTTGTCTAACCTCCAAAACTAAATTAGTGATCCTCAGAAATATATGTCTTTTTCACTATCAGCATATCAGGTAGGTGCACTAATAAATGTATAATGTTTAGAATGAAATGACATTTTAGGTTGGCACAGCCACTGGCAGTGCTCTGGAGGGTGGTAGGGCAATGGGACCCTTGTGCACCAAATGGGACTCTCTGCAAGTCTGCTTTTTATTTCATTGGACCTGAATTCAAAGGGGACAAAATTTGAGCAGAATACAAATGCTAGGAAGAATTCTGGGATTCCACAATATGGTGCTGTCATTCATTGACTTTAAAGACTTTTTTTTTTTTTCTGGGCAATTAGGACATGTTGTAGTCATTCACTGTGGCAATGCCAGCGATGAGCAGTGTGAGCAATCTGGCAGTGCAGGCCTAGAGCCTGACATGGTGGTAGGCAATGCTCAGCATAAGTGCAGAGCCAGCTTAGCAGTTTAGCAAAACAGTGCTGTGCCTGCAGCATGTAACTAAAACAGGGCACTGATAGATATAAACCTAGAAAGTTATCCTGGGACAACAGGACATGCACCTGCATCAACAAACCTCACGTGTCATTAGTAGTTGGACCAATAATCTATAATAGTGCAATGTGTGGTCACTCATAGGGAACCAATGAAGCCATGCCAACAAGGCACTCCGAGTTTATATAAGTTGTAGAAGTTCCCTTGCTATGTACTTCTGCCTTTCCTGTCTCTTCTTCTTCTATGCTTTACTTTACTGTGCTATACTCGCACCATAGGCCTGCACCATAGGCCTGCAATACTGGAACAATAAAGGAACAATACTCAATGATATTGGTCAGCTGTATTGACTCCAATCTCCGTCGCCCCCATATCTGGTGCCCAAATACACCCGAACTCGTGGACAAGGGATCCTCGGACTACGATACTGATCGACTCAGCATAAAGAGGTACGTCTGAGCGATACGGAAAGCCGGTCGAATTAGCACTGCCCCGGTGCTGGAAAAATTAGCAGTGCGCGCGCTCAAAAAGGAAGTGTATCTCACTTTGGCCCGGTGAGTGACCGGGCACGGGCAAGGGTAAGCACGCCACGAAACAGAAGAGGCTGTGCTAAACGCCCTCAAAGCTATCCTCTCCATGAGAGGTATTACTGGTGATTCTGGAATCTTAAGAGGGTTATTAGCCTGGGCCCGGAATCATCCCCACGGCAAATAAGCTTTTACTTCCAAAGCACGGGACGAAATTGCAGCCCAGCTGTGGGATGAGGTGCTACATACATAAAAAAAGAAGCTTTTTGCTATAGCACCGTGTGACGGACCGTCACATACATTGCAATCAAAAAAAGCAGAGCAGTCTACTCCCGATTCAGCTGCTGCGGCATTTGGTTCTAACCGAGACAAAAAAGGGAGACTCGGAAGGCACCCCCCGCCCTCCACCCCCCTCCTCTCCCCCTGCACATCGTCTGCCTCTCCATCAGCATCCTCCTCACAATTTCAATTGCCCACTACTCCTCCTTCTACACGAATCGCAGCTCTCTTATTACCGTCCTTTTGTGAGAAAAAATATGCTTCTGCCACGTCAATAGCTATAGAAGCGTATCATGATCAAACTGATAATCAAAAATCAAAATGGACGTCACTACGCATTAAGAATCGCACAAAGAAGACGCCACGTCCGCCATCTTGGCGAGCACACCATGTTTATTAGACACTACCACAGCTGTCCGCACCCAGTAGAGAAAGCCATAAAAAAGCGGCGAAACCTGCGGCTCAGCATTTTCGATCCCCTTTATCAACATCTTCCTCTGATACCGCCAGCGACGGCTTGGACTTGGAAGATGAGAGGACCGACGCTGGGAGGCCAGACAGTGCCAACTCTGCCCTACAACTCCTTTTAGAAAAAAAATGGAGCGCTTGGAGGCTCACGATTGTGGCATTCTTGCAGCCGCACCGCTCCCGCGATCCCCGGCCACCCCGGCGGTGGTTCCCACCCCAGCAGCACTCATCCCGGTGGCCCTCAGCCCAGCGGTGCCCACCACCCCGGCAGTTCTCCTGGCGACGCCTCCTGCGACCCCCCATGGCCCCCACGAGTACCGGTGGCTCCGATCAAAGTGGCATCGACTGACGCACCGCCGATACCAGCACTGACACCGGCAGCAGCCGCCCCCATGACAGCGGCAGCAACGGCCTGCACCAGTGGCCCCTTCCCCCTAGCGATTTCACCTGCGCTACACCCCCCCACACACACCTCCTACATTCCAGACATTATCAGCAGAGTATAGCACAGGTCCCACAAATTGGGACCTGATTATTATTAATTTGAAAGATTGTTTTCTTTACAATTTGCCTACACCCGGAGGATTCAAAAAAGTCTGCATCTACTGAGTCATCGATTAAGGCAGACTCCACCCACCGATATCAATGGGTAGTCTCAAGGCATGCCAGAATTCTTTGGCTTGGTCTTTGTTCCCAGTTAGACAGACTCATTGTGACTTTCTCATCTATAAGTCTATGGATGATATTCTGATTGCAACAAAAAGTTACATCCTAAGATAGTGCTCTCTGCGTTTCAACCCATGTCAGCAAGCAGAGGGTTGAAAATAACACCATGCCAGACCTTGCAACTTCTCAATTAAGTGGCAATTCACTTGCAAATGCCTCAGAAGCCACGCCCTGGCAGCCAGCAGACTCTTTACAAGGTGTCACCGCTAACCGTCTCGTTCGGGCGAGACCTTTGCTAGATCATATCAGCAATTGCAGCTTCCTGATAAGGCTTTGCAATTAAGGATTTAGCGATCAAAGAGTGGCCCAGAATCCAGGACAATAACTCTGATCCTGTGCTTTTCACCATTCAGCAGGGTCTAACAGGGCCACTTGGTTCCTTTGTTGATACCTTACATAAGACATTCAGACCTGACTCACGATATGAAGGTAAAAATGCTGGATATTTTGGCATTTGACAATGCTAATGAAGAAACTAAACAGGTTCTCAGCATTTTATCAACAGGTGCCACTGTCTCATGACTGCTGGACGCAACAACGAATGAAGCATCGACAAGCAGCAACGTCTCTAGCCACGGCCATAGACTCAGCCCTGAAACCACCAGTACGACCACCGCACAAAGGAAACAACCTGGGTGGAAATCATCATGCCTCTGAGAAACCTAGGTACCTTAAATCAAATTGCCTGACTGCTGGACAGACTCAAAAGTGTCACAGACCTAATCATTTTACTCCAGATTGTCGCAGGCAGGGAAGCTGCTCCCGCGGCGTGAATATACCCCGCGCGACGACACCAAACCAGGGTGCTTGGACCGTGCCCCCCTCCCCACCCCCACCACCCCCCCGCAGCCCCCTCTGGCAGTGCATAGTGGACCTGACAACAGCCGCATATCACTTTTGAATCCACAAAGCATTGTCGAGTTCAATTGGCACGGTCCTTTGGGTCACAGACCCTGTGCTCTGTTAATTGGCAGATTGTCTACCTCTAGACAGGGCATCCTTATAATTCCTGGTTCAATACATTCTGATTATGACTGGGCTATGAAAATTATGCTCTATACCATTGCCCCTCCTGTTAGCACTCTTGTTGGGACAGAAATTGCTCAGCTAATACCATCTGAGTCCCGAGTGCCTAAAACTTCTAACAGGATCCGAGGGCAAGAAGGCTCGGGTTCCACCAATATGCCTAATACCTTATTAGCCCTAGAAATCCAAAAGGGAAAACTGGAACAGACTGTATCTGTCAGACACCCTTGTGGACAAATTATACAATTTTCAATTATTGTGGATACTGGAGACGATGTCATCATTATACCTAGTCACAAATGGAATGGTCACTAGCCATTGCTCATGGCAAATGTTGAAGTCATGTGTTTAAAAGGTATCCAAACAACCTGGGTTAGCAAAGAGCCAGTGCAATTAGCTAACTATGGAAAATCAATCACTGTAAGACCATACGTGTTAACCCTTCCAGCTGCTCTATTGGGCTGAGATGCCTTAAATTAGCTAGGAGCAAAACTTCTTACACTTCCTTCTCTGTAGCGGCTACCAGTCAGCAACCAACCTTCAAATCAAAATGGAAAACACATAATCCAGTATGGGTGGAACAATGGTCGCTCAGACACAATAGGCTGCAAGTCGTTAAGACCCCAATACAGAAACAATAGCAACTAGGGCACACCTTGGTAGCCACCCTCAACCCACCCCTACCCCACCCCCAGAAAAGGGAGGATTTTCTGGTAGGACTCTTGCCAACCAAAGCTCTGCTCTGATTTAAAGTTACAGTGCTAATTTCTTCATTTCTGATTGCAATGTCCTTGAGAGATTTGTTATTCAGAGTTTTGCTAAGTTTTCCTGGTAAGCATAATGAATGGTAAGCATTTGGTATTTACAGGTACTTAGTACATAGTAATTGTAGTAAGGTGTAAGTACTTAGTAATGAGTTCACATTGTAAGATTTTACTTTGGTTCGAACCTTCTTAGTTGTGTGCCTAGGCATTTGAAAGGAGCTCCATGTAATATAGTTAAGGTTTGTAGTAAATAGGTATTCATTCATAAAAGTATTCCTTAGCTAAGGTAATGTCTTTATATTTCCTTCTTAGACATAGAGTAGAAAAAATACAAAAAATAAAAAAAAAAAGGTAAACAAAAAGGTAACAAGTGCAAAGAAAAAATTTAAACATAGAAATATATAACAAAAGTACAAAAACTCTGGATACAAAACATAGAGTACTAAATAACAGAATAGTAATAAAAAAGAAGAGCAACAATAAAAACAAAATATTAAAAACAAATATGACACACTGAAAAATCATAAGGATTACTAACACAGCATAGCTATTAACAAAAAATATAAGAATTGTTAGCAAAAAATAAAAATAAGGATTATCAAGACTGCTAGATTAAAACAAACAAAAAGTATTATAAAATGAAAAATCAAGAAAATTAAAATAAAAAATGATAATAAAAAAGAATTAATAGAAAAGAAGGTTAAAAATATAATAAAAAAGCAAGAAACAAAATTAAAATAGAAAATAGATTAAATAAACTAAACATGCAAAATAAAAAATAATTACAATAAAGAATATAAGATCAAAAAATAAAATATTAATGACAAGATAAAAAATAGAAATTACAAAATAAATAAAAGAAATTGTAAATAAAAAATTGATTAGAATAGCAAATTAAAATACAGATTAAAAATTACAATAACAAAATAAAACTAATAATACAGAAGGTAAAAAAGAAATAAATTAAAAAATGGCAAAAAGTAAGTTAAAAATCATAATAATAAAAATTTAAAAAACAAAGAAAAATTAAAATAAAACACAAAAATAACAAAAAAAATAGAAAAAATATATAAAAATTAGATTAAAATTAACAAAACAAAAAAGTTAACAAAAAATAATTAAAAAGTGCTTATAAAAAATGCAATGAATAAAAAGAACATTCAAATGGTATAAAAATAATTTTAAAACAAAAATAAAAAATGAATTAGAGATTAAACAAAAGAACTAGATTAAAAGTAAAAATATTAAACATATAAAAATAATACATTCAGAATAGAAAATATCTAAAAATGAAATAAAATAACAAAAAGAAACAAAAAATAAATAATAAAAGAAATATATTCAAAATAAAATGAAAAATGAAACTACTCAAATTAGAATTAAAAAGAAAAAATATAAAAATAATTTACAAAAAATAATATTGAAATTAAAAGAAATTAAAAAATTAAACAAAACCAATTTGAAACGTAAAAATAATGACAAAAAATATTAAAATTAAACTTAGAAAAAATATATATTTAATGAAATCAAACAAAAAAGAAACAGATTTATTAAAAGTAGATTTCAAAATATTAATGAAATGAAACAAAAATTAATTACAAAGTTAAAAATAGACTACATTCAAAACAAACAGAAAGAATTAGTTACAAAATATGTGGAATCATAGACTCATGGAATGAGTCAGGGTTGGAAAGGACCACAAGGATCATTTAATTCCAACCACTGCCATGGGCAGGGACACCTCACACTGGATCAGGCAGGTTAGAGCCTCGTCCAGCCTGGTCTTAAACACCTCCAGGCATGGGGCCTCGGCCACCTCCCTGGGCAACCCATTCCAGGGCTTCACCACTTTCACGGTGAAGAATTTCTTCCTCACATCCAGCCTGAATCTTCCCCTCCCCAGCCTTGTTCCATTCTCCCTAGTCCTGTCATTTCCTGACATGCTAGGATGTCTCTCCCCAGCATTCTTGTAGGCTCTCTTCAGATACCAGATGGTCACGATCAGGTCACCTTGAGCCTTCTTTTCTGCTAACTGCAATCATCGCAATAAACAACGGCAGAAGAATCAAGACCACGAGGACACAGCATTTCCCATGCAGTCGAACATCGATCACAATGACTGTTATGATAATCTGGGATCAAAAAACATCAACCAGAACAATGTACCACAGCACCATGCAAATTAGGACTGAATATTGTGGTTGCTTGATAACTTTGTATTCTCTCTTGTTAACTAAGTGTGCCTCTGAATGTAGACATCCTCATGGCAACCCTAGAAATGCTGTAACGCTAGGGACATCAACCCTAGAAAGTGCTGTAACCCTAGAAACATCAACTTTGCAAAATGCTGTAACCCTCTCATCACAAGACACATGAACACGGCACAATTGTCATGAAAATGACAGTCAGCAAACCTACTTAGCACTGACCTCAACGACTGTCACGATAATCCAAGATGTCATCTAACTTATAACTGAGTGTCGTGACTGCTTAAGTGTTGTGCGAACATTAAGAGATTAGCATTACTAGGATGAGCAAAACCACATTATTATGTGTAATTTTATATTGGGCAAAGCAATGAAGCTCTTTTTGCTCTTGCTGTTTGCCTTCAAGTTTTATTAGAATAATAAACCAAACCAGGTTGGAAGAGACCTTCAAGATCATCGTGTCCAACCCATCAACCAATCCAACCCACCCAAACAGCTAACCCATGGCACCAAGTACCCCATCAAGTCTCCTTCTGAACACCTTCAATGACGGCGACTCCACCACCTCCCCGGGCAACCCATTCCATAGCGCAATCACTCTTTCTGTATAGAACTTCTTCCTAACATCCAACCTGAACCTCCCCTGGCGCAGCCTGAGACTGTGTCCTCTTGTTCTGGTACTGGGTGCCTGGGAGAAGAGACCATCATCCGCCTGTCTACAACCTCCCTTCAGGTAGTTGTAGAGAGTGATAAGGTCACCCCTGAGTCTCCTCTTCTCCAGGCTGAGCAACCCCAGCTCCCTCAGCCTCTCCTCATAGGGCTTGTGTTCCAAACCCCTCACCAACTTTGTTGCTCTTCTCTGGACTCGTTTTCTGTCTGTGAAGCTGGAGCCTGGCCAGATCTACCTTTACAGATTAAAGAAATCTTGCTACCATTAAACAATTCATGATTTTTGACCATCCTAGAGAAAATAAAGATGCAACATAATCCTAAAGCAGATTGTAAAAGACAGTGCTAAGGATTGCATTTGTGCCTCAATCTCTGTGTGCAATGTGTTCAGGCATAATCAAGTCTTCTCTGTCAATAAGAGGAGTGAAATGTAAAGATCCGAACTATTACGATCTAAGTCCTTCTTTACGTTTGTTATCTTTGACCATGTATTATGCCAACTCTGTAGAGCATTGTAACTAGTTCAACTTAAGCTTTGTGCCTTGTATGGGTTACATCAGTCTGTTAGACATGCTGCGCTACAGAACTCTTGCTTTTGCTATACAGTTTAGCTTTACCTTGCTTGCTTCTGTGTATGCAAGTAGTATCTTGTATGGGATGAGAACAACTCCCATGACCAGATTGCTCACAAAAACAAAAAGGGGGATTTGTGGCAATGCCAGTGACAAGCAGTGTGAGCAATCTGGCAGTGCAGGCCTAGAGCCTGACATGGTGGTAGGCCATGCTCAGCATAAGTGCAGAGCCAGCTTAGCAGTTTAGCAGAACAGTGCTGTGCCTGGAGCATGTAACTAAAACAGGGCACTGATAGCTATAAACCTAGAAAGTTATCCTGGGACAACAGGACATGCACCTGCATCAACAAACCTTGCGTGTCATTAGTAGTTGGACCAATAATCTATAATAGTGCGATGTGTGGTCACTCATAGGGAACCAATGAAGCCATGCCAACAAGGCACTCCGAGTTTATATAAGTTGTAGAAGTTCCCTTGCTACGCACTTCTGCCTTTCCTGTCTCTTCTTCTTCTACACTTCACTTTACTGTGCTATACTTGCACCATAGGCCTGCACCATAGGCCTGCAATACTGGAACAATAAAGGAACAATACTCGATCATATTGGTCAGCTGTATTGACTCCAATCTCCGTCGCCCCCATAATTCTCAACAATACAAATGTAAATTTCAATAGCTCCTGAAAAAATAGATTTGTGAAGAGCATTAAGAAATTATGTCAGTAATTTCTCTTTGGTTAAAGAGTAACCCATATTTGGTCAAATGCCTACGAAAGCTTTTATGGATGATTGTGGCCGGTTGACGTTGCCCCCTTAAGAAAGGGAATATGGTGGACGGAAGTTGGTAAACGGAAGGAATAGTCTAAACTATTTCATTGGTAAAGTGGGAGGAAGCACCTTCTGAACTGGGAGTGAGCTGGGACTACCCTGGGCACTCCGGCACCCTATCTTCAGTCTTGCTTCCGCCTTTCTACGGTGCAGCAGCTCTGCAGCTATCTCTGTGCTGGGCTTTCTGCCAAGGCCTCGGCCTTGAAATCCAGACACCAGGCCTGTATATTAACTCCCTTCCAATTAACACGAACTGCTTCTAACTTTTTTTCCTCTCTTTTCTTTCTCTTTCTATCCCACTCTGGGGAAAGGGGGGGGAGAGAGGGGAGAGCGGAGGTGGGGGACCCCTCTGCCGAGGGGGGATTACTCTCATTTCTGTGTTGCTCTGTTGTATATCTTTGTATATATTGTAGATATTGTAAATTTGTAAATATTCCCCTGCATTCCCTACATTGCTTTGTAAATATAGCTCCACTGCTTTGCTAATTCAGCTTGCGAGTTTTTTTTTCCTTTCCCTTCAATTTTTTTTTCCCTTTTACTTTACAAGGGGGAAGGGAGGAGGCTTCTTGGCCTTACCCCTTCCAAACCCACCACAATGATTAATTGATGAATATACTAAAATAAATCAGTTGTGAGGGTTTTTTTTATTTTATTGTATTTTTTCCAAAGTGTGGGAGATTTAACTCCATGTTTTCTGTTACTGTTGGGCTGTGCTAGTAAATCCCTTGCAGTACTGTGGAAATATCATCAAGGTGATTAGCAAGAAAAAATCCAGCATGCATGGAATGAATGGCTATGGGGTAGAAAGGTGATGTTTTGATGTCTCTAATGCTCTTTTTTTTTTTTCATATTTGAGATCATGTTACTATATAGATATTCTGGCAGAGCTCCTAATTATGATGCAGAAGATTCCAGCAAAACAATATTTCTGCTGCTATTCTTTATACTATTGTTAATTTTCTTGCACCTCTCTTAGGATTTTTCTATGAGAGTAAACCCTGTGTGGCTGTTCTCCATTTAGCTTGTGAAGTGAAATATTTCAGTAGCCAAGCCATGTGGCATACAGAAGCTGAGGATGTCTTCTGCTTCTGCTTTGCCCATAAGCTGTGGGACTGCAGCTGTAGGTTGTGCCTTCCAGTTCTTCCCATTTACCTCTGCTTTCATCACAGAGATCATGGCTGGCTCATGGGAATCCTGGCCCTCTTGATCTTCAATAGCTTTGTGACAATTGAGAGCATTTTTCTTATCGTCACCTACACAGCACTTACAGCCAAACACAATTTTCAGTGTCTGAAACTGAATCTCCAATCAGCACCCTTGAGAAACATGTCTTTGCTTGGAGGCACCCTGCTAGTGAATGTGATCAGATGACTTACCCTGGGCACAATTACAGCCACATGTATATTATTGTTATCTATCTGTCTATCTATCTATGTTATAATAAACACTGAGAAAAACAACTAGCTGCACCCACAAACAATGCATGAACTTTTCAGAGACTCCAAAATACGAGTCATGGCAACTGACCAAATAAACAAAATTCTGTGAAAAGAAACAGGGAGAGATTATTTTTTGTTGCAGTGATTATCTTCTTTTCTAAGACCTGATGAGTGAAGCTCTTAAAACAATATTATGGAAGAAAAGTTACAGTCAAAGAAAAAAAAAAATCAATACAGCAATCCGCTTTCTGTGATCTTGAGGATATTCTCTTAACACAGAAAATGAAATTGTTTTCTAAAATGCAGTTCTATTTTAACTCTTCCTGTGATTAAACCAAAATAGAAATGGTATCATAAAGACAAGTTCTTTTGTGAGATACCAAGCTATATTTGGTCTTCAGTTACAAAAATAACAAATGCACACAAAACCCAACCAACCAACTAAACAAAAAAACCTCCCAACATTCAGCATTAACAATGACAGTTTGAAAGTGCAAACTTGGCTGTGAAGTGGTTTGGGAATAGTAGTAGCTCCTGCTGCAAGACTGAAAACCATATTTCATTGCTTCTGGCTTTCCTATTTATGTGTGTTTTCTTTAGGGAAATGCTTAAATATGCCAAGATACATTTCATGCTGGGTTACCATTAGACTTTAGTTCTTGTGGATACATACCTTTCAACCTCCTGAGCTCAAACTGGGGATACAAAATGTGTCAAAGACTCAATAGGAAAAAAAAAATAATATTCACACTGAAATTGGAAAATGCTATGCAGCTCATTCCCTCAGTGAAAATAGTTCTTTGATAACTTCTTTTTACTTGATGTAAGCTGTATTAGGTCAACAGATACCATTTCAGTGGTAATGCAATTTGGAAATTATTTGAGGAAGAACTCTTGAAATGAGTCACATAAAAAGGAAAATCAGAAGTCTGGGTGTCACTTTTGACAGTCAGCTGAAAACAAACCTCTGATTTTGCAAATGCTGTATAGACTTATGCTCTAATGATTTCTCTAACCTTGTGTTTCCCAAACACAAGTAATTAATTTTGCTTAGTTTAATAATGAGCTTTCAAGAGTCCATTTCAATTGTGTTAGTAACTCTATACCATGTAATTGCTGTTTCTTTTTATTTTACAGAGAAAAGTCACTGCAAATGGGGAAACAAAGTCCTGATAATTGGCTTTGTTTCCTGACTGAAATGTTCTAGGTTAAAACGGTGTCACTAACTTTGAATACAAATTAAAATTACTGGAGTCCAATTTATCTTCATGTCCTACGTGTAATTTACTGAAAACTATCTTCCTAATAGTGGTTTTCCTGTGTAGTAAGGTGTTTCAGAGTATTTCTGTTGTGCAAGCTTCACAAGATGGGACAGTGATTTTGCATTTGGGAGTGGGTAGCCAGCTAAAATCCCCTTCTCTAAGTTTTGCTAATGTAATACACAGCTTCATATTTCATAGAAAAACACTTTATAGAGCTAAGTCACTCCCTCTTGGAGTGAGGAAGAAGAACTGACATGAGAGTGTTTCCAGTGCTCATTTATGTGGCTGCAGATCTGATTAGGGCTGTGCATGAGGAAGAGCTTGCAAGGAGAGGGGGCGGGAAACATCTGTCCCTTGCCTGCAGACTTCTCCCTGGCCTCCTAGGGAAAGAGAGGGGTCAACTGTCTGTGTGTTTCTTCCCTTTGCTCTTTAATAATTTTGCTCTTTCCAAGGAGATTAAAGTCTTGCTCTTTGAACCTCTGCTTCAGATTCTGAGTACTAATGTCCCCACATCACTAACAGGCAACCTTGGAAGCAGGTGCTTTGGGATACTTAATGACAGCAGAGAAATATCAGCAGTACAAAGATTAGGGGAAAAGAAAAACAGACATATAGAATAAAAAGAAGGATTAGAAAAATAATTATTATTAAAGAAGGCTTGGAAATCTTCACACAGTTCTAAGCAAAGCAAAATATTTTATTCTTCATACTTTAACAACCCCTAGAAGAGTATGAAATTCTTCACAGTATAAATGCAAAGGGAAAATTCTCAGCTCAGCTCTACCATGATGAAAATAAGCATAAAAACCTACACTCCAGAAAGCACTAGAGGCTGAAGGAAGAAAAAGAGCCTTATGCTCTCCCCCACCCTAAATCTGTGCTATTACTTGGCAGAATTGTGCACTATATATGGGAGAAATATGACTGTAAAATAAAAAACTACAAGGCAAACCCAGACATTTTTTTCTTTTGAAAAGGACAAGTAAAAAACCAAACAAACCAACCCAAAAATCCCACAAACCAAACCAACCAAACAAAATCAAACTCACCAACAACAACCAAAACCAAACCAAAACACAACAACAACAACAAATCCCCCAACAACAACCACAAATCCCCCAACAACAACCAAACCAGACCCAAACACAAAAAATGGCCTTTTAGTTACCATGTAGGACTAGCCCAAGACCTGAGGGCAGATCATAGCAAGAACTCACCAAGGAGGAAAGAAGATCAGGAAAGAGTTTTGTGAGGTGATAGTGAGATTTGTGAGAGTACAGATGCTAGTAAGAAAACTTAATATGAACAAAATCTCAGCTGACACAATCATTCAGATTGGAAAGGATTGAAATATTTATAAAACCGAGCCTGAAGAACAAGGATAATTGACCTCAGAGGGAATCACAGGGAGCTGGCTACTGAGTGCTAGGACCACTTTGATATATTACTATCATTAGTGCTGGCTTGGATCTTGTTCCAAAATAGTCTACATTATTTTTCACTTTGTCCCATCACTCCTTTCAAGGTGTCCACAGGACATGAGAGAATAATAATGATTCTTGACAAAACTGTAATAAGAAAATGCAGCTGAACTAATAGTGTGTATGCCTTTGTAACTTCAGAAGGGTTTTAACTATTGTTTTGCCTACTCCGTTCTGATCTGCCAACAGCCCCTTTATGATAGGTAGAACTGCCTCAAAAGCAATGAAGCTGCTTATTAATAAGAGGCAAATTCTCAGGTTTCAGAAAAACATCAAAAAAATGTTCATGTGGGCTCTAGCAAAGGCTCAAGCACTGAAGCCATACAAGTGAGTGGAAGGAATGTATCATAGTTGAAGCTATGGATGAGTCGTTTCAGCCATATCTAACACCAGACTTTGATCCTGGGCTTGACTGCATGGCTGGTTCCTCAGCTCCTTCTACAAAATCTTACTCTTGGAAATGCCATCTTGCACAATCAGTTGCATGGCAGGGTTCTTGTATCCAATGGTTCTGTAGATTGTCTATGATACTACAAAATAAGTAAGGCAAAACTACAGACCACAGTTTTATCCTAGCAGATTTCTTATTTTATCAGACATCTATAAAAAAAAGATACTGAAATGTTCTTACTTTCTTCAGAAAGATCATTTTCTTCTGCTTCTCTTTCCATTTCTTTACACCACCCTTCCATTCTCTTAGTTTCAGTATGTAGCAACTTCATAAACAAAGATCCATCCCGTCGACAAGGAGACATTCGACCAGTCTCTACTGTCTCGATGGCTGGCTCTAGCCAGGGCTCTGGTGGTGGAAGGTTTGAGGTGTCAACTGGGGCCCTATAATCTTCTCTGTAACTGAACAGTCCCTGTGTCCGTACAGTTCTCACTGCACTGTATTGGGTGGGTGTGCTGGGCTCTGAGTGCTGCTGGAATGATGAGCCAAACTGAAGTCCCTTATCCTCCATGGTGATGTGTCCTGGAAAGCCCTCCAGTTCTAGGTCAGCCTGGACTGCAGCTGTTACACTGTTGGAACGCTTGAATCGTCCGTGTCTTGGAGAAGAAGGGGAGAAAGAAAAGAGATTAAGACATATAAAAACATATGCAATTATACAAAATAATGTTCCAGTGAATGGATTCTGGTTTTCTCCTTGGAAGAGATATTACTCTTTCTTTGTGATATCTCACTAAAATAATACAGTTAGTAACAACAGAGAGGAAAACCAAAATGCATAATAGCATCATTGATCTGAAAAAAGATACAAAAGAAAATCATTTAAATTATATATGGAAGCAAATATTGATTTATTCTCATCCTACAAAATACCATATATCATTATTAAATGAACTGGACATAACTGGCAGACCTGTAGGCTTACATCTCCTGATAGAACTCTGTAAAGTACAAGTGTAAAAAAAAAATTCAAAAATTAAGATCTCAAATTATATAAAATATGAAAATCTGTTTAGTTACAACTGCTGAGAATCCTTTAATAAAAGAAAAATAAGAGCCGTAGGTTTAAGATTGTGGCACGTTTTACTTCCCATTGGCCCTTAAATGCTGATTTACTGTTTTGGTATGCCACTGAAAAATGACGTTTCAGAAAAGCTTCATGTTGAGAAGCCAAGATTATTTGTGAAAACTATTCACATCTGAGTCCATTGCTTCAGGTTACTTCTAGCCAATCGTAGTTTGGGTTGGGTGCCCTCTGCTACAGGGGTGTTTCCTGTGTCCAGAAGTCCAGCCCAGTGGGTGGACACAGGAAATTAGGTTATTTCCTACCATGATCCCTTGCACCACTATAAGTTTCATGGCAGGGTCTGGCACTTCCTCTTTCCTTCCTCTCCGCCACCTGGTAACTGGGGGAGAGATCTCCCGGCCATGGGCCTGGCTAGGCCCAAGGCCACGGGGGGATGGGCAGTCTCAGATCTGGCCAGCTGAGACTAGCCTAGCAGTGGGGGGAAAAAGGAGGAGCCCTGGGGGTTTTGGGTGCACCCTCAGGTGGGGATGGGATCTCTCTGGGTCTGTTTTGGGGTTCTTCTTGTCACTGTGTTTCTAGTTCTTTGCACGCACTCACTGTTCTCTATTTAAACTTTCCATCACTTTTGCAATCTGTTTGTCTGAGTCGTTATTTCTGCGCGTGGTGGGGAGGGGGTTTGCCCCAACCCATTACATTTTTGGTGCACCAACGTGGGGCTAGTTGTTGTGCCCACTCTGCAGATCGATTGCAAAAGATGGAGAGTTTAAATTTAGTTCTGGGCGTCGGTTTGGGTTTGGCAGTTGGGGCTCAAGTGATGTTGCCGGGGTGACCGTGTGAGTTCTTGTGGATTGCGGGGGGATAACTGGTGCACGGCCGGTGGCACAGACCCTCTCCTGCTATTTCAAGCAGGGGTGGTTCTCGACCATCGGCATCGGGGTACCGCTTGAAAACGCGGAACCTGCCCTTCCTCCACGGCGGGGAGCGAAGTGGGGGAGGGGCAGCGGTGACCAGATCAGAGTCAGGTCCATTCTCGCTGCGAGGATAGAGCCAGCCACGGCAAGCGGGCGAACCAGCTCCCAAAACCCCGGGGGGGCCGACGGGGACTCCAGCTGGAAAGCCGTTTTCAAGGGCTCTGAGAACGCATGTATGGCTTTTGCTGGAGAAGCCGTTTGAGTGTCCGAGGGGTGGAGGTGGTTTTGATTCTGTGCCGCGGCGGTAGAGGTGGGTGGGGCCCTGATGTGTGCCGAGTGGCAGCAGCGGTGGGCCCGGCCGTGCGCTCAGAGGAGCAGCGGTGGTGGCCTGGGCCGTGTACTCGGGCTGCAGTAGGGCCAGCTCCAATCTCTTTCCCCGATTTTTGGATGAGTTCCGAAAGTGGCACCGAGCGCCTGGTTCCACCTCCCTTCTTCTCAGTGAGCTGTGGTGCAACCCCTCCCTTTTCGGGGGTGTGTGTGTGTGTGTGCATCTGGATGCTGTCATGCCTCAGTACACAAACGCCTAGTGGGGGGCGGAGTGCCTCGGACATGCATCCGTGTAGTTTTGGACCGCGGATGGAAGCGGTTGGTTGCGGCACCCTGGATGGATTGAAAAAGGCAGTCGTGGAGTTGGATTGTTTCGACTGGCCTGCCCCAGGGGTGGAGAATATGCCGCTGAGTAAATATAGGTGAGAATAAAGGCTTGGCTGAGAAGTTGTGAGGCTTTTCCAGGTGACCAGGATGCCCAACGAATCCATGGAGAATTTGCACCGCAGGAGAATGAGCTCTGCATCACTGGGAGGTTCCATTGGATGAAGGAAGAAGAACTGGAATGGACAGACACTTGAGCCTGAATGAGAGAGTGTTGGGGTGGACACCCAGATGAAGATAAGGACTTCGCCGGACATGTCATCAGAAGTTTTTCTGATTTGATGATGTGTTTGGGTGCAGGGATTATGGTATGAAATAAGGGGTGGCTCCTGTCGTAGTTTGGGCTGGGTGCCCTCTGCTACAGGGATGTTTCCTGTGTCCAGAAGTCCAGCCCAGTGGGTGGACACAGGAAATTAGGTTATTTCCTACCATGATCCCTTGCACCACTATAAGTTTCACGGCGGGGTCTGGCACTTCCTCTTTCCTTCCTCTTTGCCACCCGGTAACTGGGGGAGAGATCTCCCAGCCATGGGCCTGGTTAGGCCCAAGGCCACGGGGGGGTGGGCAGTCTCAGATCTGGCCAGCTGAGACTAGCCTAGCAGTGGGGGGAAAAAGGAGGAGCCCTGGGGGTTTTGGGTGCACCCTCAGGTGGGGATGGGATCTCTCTGGGTCTGTTTTGGGGTTCTTTTTGTCACTGTGTTTCTAGTTCTTTGCACGCACTCACTGTTCTCTATTTAAACTTTCCATCACTTTTGCAATCTGTTTGTCTGAGTCGTTATTTCTGCGCGTGGTGGGGAGGGGGTTTGCCCCAACCCATTACACATGGTAAAAGGCAGTTAGCAGCCAGATAGTGTCTGACACCTGCTTTGAATTGAGATAGTGGTCCCAGTGCTTGTCAGGGATAACCTGCAGGTTAGTACATTTTCCAACAGCTAGAAAAGGACTGAACAAGCATAAAAGCTGATTGTACTTTAGGATAAAGGTTGTATGGGTTACATCCTTACCATTATTTCCCCTTGTGAGGATGGGGAAACCTTGATCAGTGTGAGAAGTATGACCAAAAAAAAAGTACTCCGATATACACTTCTTTGGTTTTGTTCTGTCAGTAAGGAAATTATATTAATCTGCAACTTAAATTTAAAACTTTAACTTCTTTTTCTCCAATTAAAAACTGGGAATTTAACTAAATATTATGCAACTGCAAAGTAATCTCTACAAATGTTTTGAAATGACCAGCACACCTGTATGAAATTTGGCTTTGTGAATTATTTAGGGGTACATTGTATATGAAAGACTAAAGATTTTTGTACACGCTAAAATTACCTTTTTTCATCTTCCACTTGCACTCCAACAGAGTGGTATTCCCGTAGGCCTCTGCTTTCTGTATCAGAATCAGTTGCTGTTTCCACCTAATTGAACACAAAAGATATATCTGCAGAGTAAGCACTGATAACTCAGCACTGTTTCTACCTGCATTCATTCAAAATTAATTATTATTTCCTCTTTTACTGCTAAGAAACACATAGCACAGTAAAACAGATGAAATAGGTGTTCAGCCTGGTTATCAATGCTTTGGGGCTGTGTTTTCTAAAGCCTTGCAGAATTACTTCTGGTCTGCTGTGTAACACCCTATTTCAAATCACAGCAGATGCAATTACTCAGTTCAGTGGAATCAGGGAGTAAGCCTGGTCTGGAAGAGCTGTTCTTAGAACCAGGAATCCACAGGATAGCTCCTTTTTATATTATTATGAACCAATCTCATTATAGTCCTTGATTTACACAATAAAATAAAATCTCAAGTAGCCCAATAAATTGGCAGGTGATAAAAAGAAATGCTGCAACGAAATTTTATCGACAACTATGTTGACAAATATAGAATCATTTAAATTATGTGAGGGATACAGCAGAATAGAATCCTAGAATCAGCCAGGTTGGAAGAGACCTCCAGGATCATCCAGTCCAACCTATCACCCAGACCTATCCAATCAACTAAACCATGGCACTAAGTGCCTCATCCAGTCTTTTCTTGAAGATCTCCACCACCTCCGTGGGCAGCCCATTCCAATGGCAAATCACTCTGTGAAGAACTTCTTCCTAGTATCCAGCCTGAACCTCCCCTGGCACAACTTGAGACTGTGTCCCCTTGTTCTGTTGCTGGTTGCCTGGGAGAACAGACCGACCCCCGCTGGGCTACAACCTCCCTTCAGATAGTTGTAGACAGCAATAAGGTCTCCCCTGAGTCTCCTCTTCTCCAGGTTAAGCAAGCCCAGCTCCCTCAGTCTTTCCTCATAGGGCTTGTGTTCCAGGCCCCTCACCAGTCTCATCACCCCTCTCTGGACACGTTCCAGTACCTCAACATCTCTCCTGAATTGAGTGGCCCAGTACTGGGCACAGGACTCAAGGTGTGGCCTGACCAGTGCTGAGTATAGGAGAAGAATAACCTCACTTGTCCTGCTGGCTACACTATTCCTGATACAGGCCAGGATGCTGTTGGCCTTCTTGGCCACCTGGGCACACTGCTGGCTCATGTCGGGCTACTATCTACCAGCAGCCCCAGGTCCCTCTCTGCCTGGCTGCTCTGCAGCTACTCTGTCCCCAGTCTATAGCACTGTTTGGGGTTGTTGTGGCCAAAGTGTAGAACCCTGCACTTAGCCTTATTAAATCTCATCCCATTGACCTCTGCCCACCCAGCCTGTCAAGGTCATTTTGCAGGGCCCTCCTACCTCCAACAGATTGACACCTGCTCCTAACTTGGTGCCACATCTCACCTTCTTTAATAACATGGTCCTGAAAATGCTATATCAAGCAATTTATGCACTTTTTATAGTATTCCCATCTGAAATACACTTACCAAAATATATTCACAGTAGTTTTCTTCATAACTGAGACCACATTGCTTTTGCAAGTTTCTGTGGAATTTTATGTAACACTCCCCCAACCACACCGCCCCCAAGTCTCTGACACAGACAGAACGAATGCTGCAGCATGCAAATTTGACTGAACCAAGAGAGACTCAGGAAGAAAGGAAAAGAGTAAAACTGATTTTTCATTTTGAACAATAATTTCACAGTTAAAGAAAATAAAAAATCAGCAACCAGTTTTTCAATATGCACACCACATTTGTGAATTAAAAGAGGACATCCTATGACAAAGACAAGATAACTTTTCCCCTTGCAGCAGTCACAGGCATCTCTGGAAGGAGCTTAGATGGTTCCTCTTCAGCCCTCTCATCCACATTGCCCTCAGCCTGCAGGGCCTCATACTTACTGTGCAAGGGCAATAAGGGGAAGGGAAAAGGGCTGGGATGGATTCCCCTTGCTTCCCCTAACAGGGACCTGTGTCCATCCCTCCCTGTTTCCGGGGATGCCTCCCTCAACTGGGGAGGGTCTGCAAAGCCTGCTCCCATATATCTAACTGCCTTTCACATTCCCTTATAGTCCTGAGTCTTGATACTTCATCCTTTAGCTCAGCCACTTCATCCTTAAGCTCAGCCACCAGGTTGAGTAGAAAATTCACCTGGTCGCACCTGATATAGGTGTTGTCTCCTTCGCCCTCCATTCCAAGTGCCAGGCTCCAGCACTCTCTGCAGCTAGCAGCCTGGACACCTGTGTGCTTGTGCACCAGTTCTATCCAGGTACCTACTGATTTTCTAATAGCCTTTGGCTGAGTTGTTACCATGGTTCAGGGGTTTTATTGTTAGTTGTTAAAAACATATATTCCACCTAACTACTGGAGCCCCTATTACAAGAGGGATGTGGAGGTGCTGGAACGTGTCCAGAGAAGGGCCACAAGGATGATCAGAGGGCTGGAGCACCTTTCCTATGAGGACAGACTGAAGGAGTTGGGGCTGTTCAGTCTGCAGAAGAGAAGGCTCCGAGGTGACCTAATTGTCGCCTTCCAGTATCTGAAAGGGGCCTACAGGAAGGCTGGGGAAGGACTTCTCAGGATCTCAGGTAGTGATAGGACTAGGGGGAATGGAATGAAGCTGGAGGTGGGGAGATTCAGGCTAGATGTGAGGAGGAGGTTCTTCACCATGAGAGTGGTGAGACCCTGGAATGCATTGTCCAGGGAGGTGGTCGAGGCCCCGTCCCTGGGGGTGTTTAAGAGCAGGCTGGATGAGGCTCTGTCCAGCCTGATCTAGTGTGGGGTGTCCCTGCCCATGGCAGGGGGGTTGGAACTAGATGATCCTTGTGGTCCCTTCCAACCCTGAATGAAACTATGAAACTATGAAACTATGAAACTATAATTTATCTGAGTTACCACAGAAGCTTCTGTACTCTGTCAGCTGTCCCGGCACGTGCAATCGGGCAAGAAGGCTCTCCAGCCAAAATGGCATTGTGTGCTCAGCCCCACCGGGGTTTAAAACTCCCGTGGCTGACATCACAATCCTGAGCAGGCACGTGAGAGGATGACCCTGCTGGACCTCGCCGTCTGCCGGGGTCCTTCCAACCTGCAAAGCCCAACACTGATCCCTGGGGGACACCACTAGTGACTGGCTGCCAGCTGGATGTGGCACCATGTGTAGAGGCAAATGTCCCTTTTCTGTTTTGGATAGGCTGGTATCTTTCCATTGACGCAACACATTAAGAAAAATTCTTTTTATATCTACCTCTTTTCAAGTGCTTTCTTATTCATATTTCACCTACAAGTCTATTCTGAATAATTTTCTCAGTATACAACTGACATCTAGAATTTAGACATAAATGATGTAATATAGTCTACAATTTTCTTCAAAACAAAATTACCAGGGAAAAAATGAGCCAGGTATCAAAATTAAAATAACATTAGTTACCACTAAATATAAATTCTTGCCCAATTATCCTTCCCTCTAGTTTGCAAAGGCTGACACTGACTAAAATGACCTGATGATTGCCTTCATATTTAAATGCTTCCATTTCCTCTCTGTGCCTTCTAACAGCAGGAGACTGCCAAATTATGTGCATGCAATCTAGGATTGCAAATATTGTAACAACAACAAAAATTTTTTTCTTATGTGGAAAAAGAAGGCAAATGCCAACAGAAGTAGAAGTGGGAAATAAAATTATTTGCACTCACAAAGAAACAAATGAACAAAGAAATTGCATTTCTGAACAATAGGTATAAAGACTCCTGCTAGAAGACAGCCGGAAATTCCTTAGACATAATCAGATTGGACAAGCCAGATTCAAATAAGCAGAGGAGAAAAAGTAATATGTTCAGTTTGAGTGTGGAGCTTCTGAAACTCAAATAAGTCTTAATAAATCTGTTGTTATTCTTCATGATTCGTTATAGTTTTTATACTTGTATGGGTTCTAAAAGCCTTAATATTAGCAAATTGGCCCACAATTGCAGTGAAGCAAAATACTGTCCCAATGTATATGTCCATCTGGTTGTGATGGAGTCTCACACAGGATAGGATATAATAAAATAGCCACACGCTGACTAAAATAAAAAGAAGAAGAAGGAGTACATCTAATAAAGCAGATCATCTTCCTCTCCCTTTACAAAGAACTACAACTGGTTTTAAAATTTGGAAGTTAATGCCATGAAAAATGTCAGTTCTATGAGTTTACTGTATGCCCATAAGATTTACAATAATAATAGCAAACATAATGAGGCATAATGGACCACCTCTTCTATGAAGACACATTGAGAGAATTGAGGTTGCACAGTCCTGAAAAGAAAAGGCTCTGAGGAGGAATCTGAGCCTCCAAGTATTTGAAGGGTGCTAGAGGATATCATTGCAGTGTCCTAAAAAATCTTGTCTAAGCTTTTATATATATATATATATATAGTGTCTGTAAGGGAGGCTTGAAGTTAATCTACGCAATGCATAAGAAAACAGATTTTAACCCAGTGTCTTTTGCTTCTCTGTCATAAGCATCAATAATAAGAGTCCTTCAGGCCACTTTATCTCTCCCCATGCAATTTCACTGCCCTCAAAGGGTTTTCACCGCTGTTACTGATTTGTTCTATAATTAGACTTTAATAAACAACCTTAATGATGATGCCCAGGAAAGGAAATAATTTACCTTTCATCTCTTGCTCAGGTTTTTCAGAGATTAAAAAAAAAGGGCAGAAAACACTACATTTGACACTAGATCAAGTACATGTAATTGTGAATGCAGATAACAATTATTAGGTACAGTGAGGTCCCATTTGTATGCAGTGACTTCAAAGTAGGGAAAATACTTGAAATAAAACTATGGTACTAACTGCTACTGCCTTCCTTAACTGGCGGAATACCTTTATCAGCCAAAAAGCATCTATGTTTTCAAAACAATTTTTAGAAACCTACCAAAATAAACCTACACTTTTGTACTTGAGTGAATTTTTGTGCCTTACCACAGGGCTCCATTTTGCTACTCCTCTAGTTCCCAGCAGAATGTGTGAAGTATTCCAATACATTGCACGGCACAGTAAGTGTTAATTACTGCAAGAATCATAGAATGCATTGGGTTGGAGGGGACCTTTAAAGGTCATCTAGTCTAACGTCCCTGCAGTAAGCAGGGACATCCCTAACTAGATCAGGTTGCTCAGAGCCCTATCCAGCCTGACCTTGAACGTCTCCAGGGGTGAGGCCTTCATCACCTCCCTAGGCAAACTGTTCAACTGTTCAGTCACTCTCATAGTAAAGAAGGTCTTCTTAATGTCCTACATTACAAAGAAGATTCTGCAATGTGTCGAAAAATTTTGCTGATCTTTTAAGAAAGCACGTTTTTCCTAAAAATGCATACCAGAGATTAGAAAGGGGATTCATGCAGAGCTGATACATGATAGTCACAACAGCAGTGGCTGCTCATCACTTTTTTGCTCATTTTGTGCTACATGGAAAATTGTTCTGAACCAACACATACTCTGCAAGATAGCAATCTGGGTTTTCCCCACTTTGAGAGCTTCATCATGTTAGATGCCAGCTAAGAAAACAAGTAACAGTAATCTGTGAAAAGAGTAAAAAATTAGATGCCTTTAAAATAACCATAGCTTTGTTTTAACTACAATTCCAACTGCTAAACTTTTCGACAAATAAAGAGGTCAAAATGCAACCACTGTCTGGGAACTCAACTAAGCAGCTAAGCCTGTGAATCCTGCATCACCTACAGTCCTCTGTGTGTGCATATCTATCTATCTATCTATCTATCTATCTATCTATCTATCTATCTATCTATCAGTCAACGCTGACTTTAAAGGCCAGCAACACCTCTACAGAGATGCTATCAAAGCTTTCACTGATATCTGCAGGTCAGGGACTTCACTCATTTCTCTCACAAAAGCACAATCTGATGATTTTAGGAGGAGAATGAACAATGCTCACCTCTAAAAATCTGGACCATTTATGATCCAGAGACCTGTGCAATCAATGTGAATATTTCTTTTGATTGCTACGTGCACACTGAAGTAGAGCAGTGACAAGGATGGTATAATCTAAACAGGACAAAGAAGACAGAATGATGTAATGATAAGAGAATCATTTAGGTTGGAAAAGAACCTTACAATCACCAAGTCCAGACATTATCTAAGCACCAATGTAGATGCTCATTCAAGTATGCCATGTGGGTACAAAATGCTTTTTCTTAAATGGAACTTCCAGCTTGAGACTGCAGAGTTTCTTGTTCAAACTTCAATCATAAAATGTGAACAATATATATAAAATATAAATATTATGCAGAAGATCCTATTTTACACCAAAAAAAAAAAAAGGGAGGGAGTGTAGGGGGGGAACAAGTTATTGCACTAATCCTCCTGAATACAGCTTTTTATTTATAAGAATTATTTACTTACTGAAGATTCTGAAGATTAAAAAAAAATCTAGGTAATTTGAAGTGTGTCAATAAATGAAGATGACAGAGTTCTTTCTCTGTGCTACAATTAGTGCTCATCTCCAAAAACACCCCAATAAATCAGCCTCTACACTTACATTTGTATCCATCTCATCTGCTTCTGGGGTTTCTATTCATTTTGGGAAGCCTTGAAGTCTTTTAAAAAAGAGAAGAAACAAAGGACTGCATGTTTTGAAATATTTGAAATAAAGGAGGAGCAATTTCTTGACATGTTTCCTCATATATTTTACAATTCAAATATTTTTAACGTGAAGTGGTTTATAACTAGAGCCTCTTTTGAATGTCAGTCATTATCATATATACAAAAGTGTGCAAAAGAGCAAGGAAAATCCCTGAAAATATATTAGCAATAACCTTGTTCTTGACTTAGTAGTCATTTTACACTAGAAAATTTCTACCCTCCATTTTTGTTCAAATACTTTTGATAAATCCTCCCTAATCTCATAATCAGTATTTTGCAATTTGAATTTAAAGTTAGTAATTAACTTTTTTTCCCAGTGCCTACTGACACATCTGACAATATTCTTTCTGAGTTAAATCTAGCAGTGAGAAAAACAAACAAACAGAAAACAAAAAAATAGCCCACATGTGACCATTTGAGGCTGTCCCTTTTAATTAACAATTATTCCTTTTCTCTCTTTCTAACCCTCTCTGGGGAAAAGGGGGAGAGAAGGGGGGTACAGGGGGGGGACCCTCCTCAGCAGAGGAGGGAATCTCATTCCTGTGTCACTTTGTTGTATATTTCTGTGTAGATATTGTAAATGTTGTAAATTCTGTATATAAACCTGCATTTCCTCAACCGCTTGTAAATACAGCACAAATCCTTTGCTAATCCGGCTGTGGTTTTTTTTTCTTTCTTTCAATTTTCTTCCCTTCACTTTACGGGGGGGGGGAGAAGGCTGGGCCTTCCCCTCAACCCTCGACACCACACCACCACCACCACCAAAACTGAACAGGTGTTTCTGGAATAGATAAGTTTCTGAAGCTATTTTTGTTAAAAACTCCCACCTGAAAAAGGGCTAACATACCATGACATAGGTTAGCACATCTGTGCTGCTCTCTGTCCTTGCAGATCTGGT
The DNA here is from genome assembly GCF_026170545.1 of Melanerpes formicivorus. Classification (NCBI taxonomy): domain Eukaryota; kingdom Metazoa; phylum Chordata; class Aves; order Piciformes; family Picidae; genus Melanerpes; species Melanerpes formicivorus. Next base: position 2,878,671 of record NW_027142409.1, read on the forward strand.
ACTATTGGTCTTCATAGTAAGCCCTATGCTAGGAGCTTGGGCTCCCTGTGCATGTGAGTACCAATCCTATGGCACATGCCCAGTATTCTAGGACATTTTAAAAGAACTCTATTCATGGCACGTATGCTACACAAACCATATATACAGAAGACATAGGAGCCCTAGGCTGGGTCCATAGTAGCTCCACCAGTAGAGGCATTGCTGATTATTCTTTGTGCCTCTCTGTTCCTGTATGGAGCTCTGTTGGCAAGCATTCTCCCATCAATGTGTTAAAGGAATGTAACGTTAAAAACTGCACAAATTAACCATCCTGATAGCAAATTAATTAATGCAAATAAATGCAAATTCAATGCATTACACTGGCATGGCATGCTAATGAGAAAACAAGTAATTTAGTCAATCAAGGAAATATGCAAATAAAAACCATCCTTTTCTAAGGTGCTTTGATGCAGAAGTCTAAAAGAAATTAAATACTTCAGCTGTACTTTGGGGGAATAAATTACTATTTACATAGTTTGCAATAAGAATATTCTGCTCTGTGTTTTAATTCCTTCCAAACCTGTCAACAGAAATGCAACAAAATGCATTTTCTGCTCAAAAGTGCTGCAGAAAGCACAGTGAAGTGAAATTTGACTTTTAACTGCAGGGAAAAAAAAGCCCCAGACAAATAACTAAAGTGTGCTCTCAGGATACCGTGTTACAATTTTAACCTTATCTAATGCCAAAAGGTACAACCAAGCAATTTGTACTGTTCAAAAGATAACAAACAGCTCATCCTTCTAAGACCTGCGGTTGCAAACAATATTTGCCTTGTGCTCCTGAGGACCAGTATTATGGGCCAAGCATCAGGTGACAACGTGCTAAAGAAGATCTGCTGCCTCCATGGAAATCATGGCACAGATGGTTTTGTGGATTATATGCACATGCTATTAAACACATCACATAGAAAGAAGGGTCAGAGCCCAGTGAAAAGTACTGGTCATCACCTGCAGTAAGAAACAGGCTCAAGTGATGTAATAAAAGTTTCAGAATTAATTGCTGAAATACCAGGACTGACTGAAGGAAGACACCAACAGTGTTAAATGTCACTGTGCACAGCTGCTGTAAAGAAGAGATAAGAACAATAACAGATACTATTCCTTTTGAAGAGTAAGTTTCAGGTTAGGGGCTAAAAGGCACCCAAAATTACTTGCTGCTCCTTTGAGTTTTTCACTGTTATCTGCTAAGCTCCCTTTCCAAACAATTTTAGATACACTACTTACTTTGTAAAACATTTGGAAAGTAGCCATCTGAATATTTTATCATTGCTGTTAAATTGCATTCTACTCTGCTGCATCTAAAGAAGCCGAAGCAAATATTTTATGCCAACAAACAGACAAGCAGTTTGCTGGCAAAGCCTTTGTCTCCCGATTTTTCTAATGCATGGTGGAACAGCAAAATTATACCATGCCAAGATGTTAAACAGTAAAATTCAATCAGTAGCTGTGGCATGCTTAACCCAAATACTTTTCTTTGACTGTATTTTGTAATTAGTGGGAATGTAATTACTACTTCTAAAAGAAAAAAAAATATATACTTCCTAGTAGATGAGCAGTCACTCACTGAGCTTTGTTACCTGGATTATTACCTTCTCAAGATCTATGTTGCTGTCTCCACAACACCTGTAATCATGACAAAATACATGGCATTTCCTATATTGTTCATCTGGCAAAAGTAGAGAATTTGAAGCACAGAAGTGAACATGGTGATGCAAAAGGGAATACTCACATATTTTAAATTACACGTGTCTAAGTAACAGCAGAACAGAGCCCTAAATTTTCCTCTACTTCTGTGTCTCAAAGGACTTTGCATTCTTTGCAAGTTCAACTTTCTTATATTTATTACTACTTGATATTTCCTACAGATTTAAACAAATGAGCATTGTTATCCTTAGTGCTTTTCATTTAGTCGAAGGAACATAATTTAAAACTTGCATTTGGAATCATCTTATCTCATTCAGATGAAACAACACAACATCACTGTGGTTTCCACAGCTTCATAGACACTTTGTAAAGTGAAATAAAGATTTCAATTTTTTGGCAGACTAATGGAGGAGTGCTCAAATACTGTGTTTATTAATGTTATTTCATTACTTGCCATCTATAACTATGCAGCACATTTCTTTCTGTTCTTTGGTACCTTCTCCCCACCACAACTAAAAGGGCTGGGGGGCTCATCTGAGGTAGAACAGCTTAAAGATCCAGCATCATTATATGCTTTCCAAGGACAGAAGACAAAGATAATAGACAAAAAAGAAAATCAAGCATTTTAAACCTGTCATAATTCTATAAAAAGGTCTGTGAGTTCATGGAGGGAAGGAGATGAACATGCTGTTCACCTGTAGCTCTGCAATATAATCTTCATATCAAGCGTTAATGACAGGTAACCTCCCTAGAGATTTATTCATTCATTTTCTTCCAGGTACAGCATATTAGCCGAAGACTTTTCTGCACAGCCACACTGCCATGATGTGAATGACAATTAATGCTAAACAGCCAGGGGTCGTTTGTTAGATTATTAGAGCCAGTGAAGCTGAATGACTCATTCTATGCTATTTACAGAAAGAAGGCAAGCAATTCATCACAGACAGACGTTAATGGTAGGCTACCTGGATCCCTATAGAGGAACGTTGACTCTTAAGAAACTCCTCTGCTTTTGACACTAAGATGGCCTTGTCGCTGGTTCGTGTGGAGGTGCTCTGGCTCTCGGATGCATGGCGCTGTGCAGCTGCAGTTTCCAAGGCGAGATTCATGGCCTTGTTACTGTCCAAGCTGTCAGTGGAGTTGTACATCCCTCGTCCGTCCTGTGGCCATGGAGAAATCCTCTGAGTCCGGCTGTCATGATATGCATCCTGAGTGGATTCTGTGCTGCTCTGTGCTGTGACTGAGATCAGTGGCTTGGAGGTGGTACGAGGGGGTACTGGTGGAGGCGTTTTTTTGTAACTTGTATAAGTTACAGCTGTGGAAAGAATTAGAATGAAAAATGAAGAAAAAAAAAAAAGATCAAGATTAATATGATGTAAGCTTCACAACAGAAATCACCTTACTATTATGATTATGCCAATTAAAAATGAAGATGGTGCAACATAGCACTCTGTGAACCTCACTATTAGTTGAAAGTGTCCCCCAGAGTCAGATGAGTATCCACAGAAACATTTTATTTCAGCCAGGAAGCAAGGGGTGGGAGTAAGAAAGTGGAATCAATATACTGGAACAAAATATTGTTCAGGAACTTCTACTGTACCGTATGATACACTTTAACCTTTAGAAATACTTCCAGGTGTACTGGCTGGAATTATGCCAGTTTGGCTACTTACACAAGAAGTGTATGTTTTAAAAATATACACAACATGTTTAATAAAAGGAAATTCTAGGCATGAAAAAAAAAAAAAGCAGCTACAATATATGCAAAGCTACAGGATATTGGACAAGCAAAAACTACAAGTAATACCAAAAGCAGTGAATTTTTATCTGTTATCCTGCAGAAAGCTTCTTGAGAACACACATTGAAGTGGGATATAATTAAATGCAGGGAATATGGAAACCTAGATATAAAAATGTGTCTGAAACATGAGAACTGGATGTAAGTGAGCAGAATGAAGACTTTAGTCTGCTGAGCTGCGCAGGTCTGAGGCTGGTTTAACACAGTTTCTGTCTTGCAATGAAAGTCTCAATAAATCATCTAAGAAATCTCTACAGATGCAGCAAAATACTCAGTGCAACATCCAGGAAAGCTCTACAGTTGTAGAATTATGCCAATACTGTTTCCTTACATTTTTTTTGAGATTTCATCATCATTAATATCACACATTTCTGTTATGTAAGGTTTTCATTTCCCCTCCAAATAACATCATAATTCATAAAATCAGCAACTGATAGAAAAATGCATCATGATATAGCTTTCCATATTCCTGTACAAGAAAATCAAATCCAATTAATTTCTTGTATAATTGCAAGAAGATAAAGACAATTATTTTGTTTCCCTGTAACAATAATGCCCAACCACAATAATATGTACAATCAGAAACTAGGATAACGAATGGTTTGCCTTTTTCTAGTGTTGTTAAATGCACTGGACACTGCAGAAGTGACTCAGGAGACCTTGGAACTGGAGTTACTTGAGTCCAAATAGTATTCAGCAAGAGTTCCTTCCTTTTTCTGTTACATGAACACAGGCTAATGATTAATGATCCAGGAGGAGTGCCTCTCCTTTGTTTTTTGGTTTTTTTTTTATTTAGGCTATGTTGCAGCTCTCTGGAGAAAAGGGACCAATTTGGGAATTTGCTAAGACCTGGGACTGCCAGGCTAGTACCACCAGGCTGGCCTATGGGGAAAGTCAGCCTAGAGAAAACTACTTTCAAATTTTGATTCTTGATAATCACAAATAAAAGAGTGATCTTAAGTAAAAGAGAGCAAGGCAGAGCTGGGAAGTACAAGCCTTCATTTAAAGCATGTTTTGAATTACTATTGATGCTGCTCACTTCTGCCAGAGATTTCATAGTTTCATAGTTTCATAGTTTCATTCAGGGTTGGAAGGGACCACAAGGATCATCTAGTTCCAACCCCCCTGCCATGGGCAGGGACACCCTACACTAGATCAGGCTGGCCAGAGCCTCATCCAGCCTGCTCTTAAACACCCCCAGGGACGGGGCCTCGACCACCTCCCTGGACAACCCATTCCAGGGTTTCACCACTCTCATGGTGAAGAACCTCCTCCTCACATCTAGCCTGAATCTCCCCACCTCCAGCTTCATTCCATTCCCCCTAGTCCTATCACTACCTGAGATCCTGAGAAGTCCTTCCCCAGCCTTCCTGTAGGCCCCCTTCAGATACTGGAAGGCCACAATTAGGTCACCTCAGAGCCTTCTCTTTTGGAGACTGAACAGCCCCAACTCCTTCAGTCTGTCCTCATAGGAGAGGTGCTCCAGCCCTCTGATCATCCTTGTGGCCCTTCTCTGGACACGTTCCAGCACCTCCACATCCCTCTTGTAATAGGGGCTCCAGAACTGGACACAGTACTACAGGTGGGGTCTCACCAGGGCTGAGTAGAGGGGGAGGATCACCTCCCTCGACCTGCTAGCCACACTTCTCCTGATGCAGCCCAGGATCTGATTGGCCTTGCGGGCTACAAGTGCACACTGAGAGCTCATGTTGAGCTTTTTGTCCACCAGCACCCCCAAGTCTCTCTCCTCAGGGCTACTTTCCAGCCAGTCACTGCCCAGCCTGTATTTGTGCCTGGGATTGCCTCGACCCAGATGCAGGACCCTGCACTTGCTCTTATTGAAATTCACGAGGTTGGCTTGTGCCCACCTCTCCAGCCTGTCCAGGTCCCTCTGGATGGCCTCCCTTCCCTCCAGTGTGTCTGCTGCACCACACAGCTTGGTGTCATCAGCAAACTTGCTGAGGGTGCACACAATGCCACTGTCCATGTCACCCACAAAGATGTTGAACAAGACAGGTCCCAGGACTGATCCCTAAGGGACTCCGCTTGTCACTGGCCTCCACTGGGACATGGAGCCATTGACAGCCACTCTTTGGGTGAGGCCATCAAGCCAGTTCCTTATCCATCTAGTGGTCCACCCATCAAACCCCTGTGTCACCAGTTTGGAGGCCAGGATGTGGTGCGGGACAGTGTCGAAGGCTTTGCTCAGGTCCAGGTAAATGACATCAGTTGCTCGCCCCTCATCTATTAATTTTGTCACCTGCTCATAGAAGGCCACCAGGTTGGTCAGGCAGGATTTGCCCTTGGCAAAGCCATGCTGACTGCTCCCAATCACCTCTTCACTATTCTTTTGAGCGAGTAGTGACTCCAGGAGGATCTGCTCCATGATCTTTCCAGGCACAGAGGTGAGACTGACTGGCCTGTAGTTCCCTGGTTCCTCCTTCTTACCCTTTTTGAAGATGGGGGCAATGTTTCCCCTTTTCCAGTCTGTGGGGACTTCACCAGATTGCCATGACTTTTGAAATATAATAGAGAGGGGTTTAGCAACCTCATCTACCAGTTCTCTCAGTACCCGTGGGTGTATCCCGTCGGGTCCCATGGACTTGAACACTTTCAGGTTCTTCAGATGATCACGAACCTGATCTGCACTTACAATGGGCAGTTCTTCCTCCCCGTCCCTGGCATTGTCTTCCATAACATCAGGAGTGTGGCTAGAGGCCCTTGCAATGAAGACTGAGGTAAAGAAGTTATTTAGTACCTCAGCCTTTTCCTCATCACTTGTGACCATGTCACCATTTTCCTTTCTGAGGGGGCCCATACCTTCCCTAGTCGTCTTCTTCCCATTAATATACCTGTAGAAGTCAGTCTTGCTCTGAGTTAAATTACTCTAACAGAGCAAAACACATGAAGACGTGCTCTTCAGATTCTGAGACTTAATGCTCTTTTGAAGTGCCATTTTGTTGTCCTATCACCAATCTTATCTCCTGTCAGTTTTGTAACCAGCAGTTAAGACTAATGAAAAACCCAATATTTTTCAGACACTTCAGGGAACACAGAAAGATCATTAAGGAAGGGAGAGGTTGTAAAGCTCAGAAATTAAGACAGTGTTTTATGAGTTCAAGCAGTGGCTCTGAGGAATATTTCCACTGAGAGAGTTGCCATAATACTGCTCTCAGGTTGCCTTCTTGCAAATATAGGTGTAAGTGATCAAAGTGCTGTGAAACATTAAAAAGAGAGAGAATGAAATAGGGTAAGTGAAATCCAGAACAGGAAGCTATTTTTACCTATAACATAAGACAAGTTATCACTGTTATAACTAAGTTACTGTTTGGTGGTGTTTGTTTTTTTTTTTCCTTTTCTTTTTTTCTTTTTTTTTTTCTTTTTTTGCCTGTCTTAGTGCAAAAGAGAGCAGTGAATAGTGAAACATATGGTAAATGTGATAATGGAACATCACAAGCAAGTATAAGCAAGTATAGCACTTCTGGTTCTAATGAATATAAATGTTAAATTTCTGCAACCCATCACAGCTAACTTAATCCTCATTTACATTTCTAAAAAAAAAAACTCTCCTTGTGGCAAACTCAAAACAGCTACTTCCTTTTTATGTTCTATCTTTTCTTGCTCCCCCCCCCCCCCCCCCAATTTTATTGTGGAAATTTCTGACTGTTTTGGTAAAGTGAGTGTTTTTGGTGATCATATGCTGCCCAGTCCTGATATTTCCCTCACCAATCCTGCTGCTGAGCAATGAGAATGAAGCAAAATAAAAGCAACACATTATTATCAATTTTTAAAACCTATAGATTCTCTGAAATGCAAACAACAAGAAAGTAGATGGCACAAGTGGTAGATGTATCTTTTTAATGTTTAAACTAAATACAGAAGGAATTTAAAAAAAAAGAGACTGAAAATTCTAATTGTATTTGAAGGCTATCTTAATATAGAAAGCTTAATAATTTTTTTTTTTTGCCTTTTTTTAATGAATGCAGGAATGGACCTCATATCTGTTATCCTATGACCACCAAGGAAAAATTATAAAAATTGTAAGTATTATAGAAAAGAACCAGTGCATCTGGCATTATGGCAATAGTACAGAGAAACCAAGAAGACAATTCCAGCACTGGAGAACTGCCAATTTGAAGCTTTGGACACAGACAACAGAAATCCAGGGCAAGTTTCCTGATAATTCATAAGCATCAGGATTACAAAAAAAATATTAATGAATATACCTGGAGGCAGACTATCCCTCTTAATCTACACTGCATTTAACAAAACTTGCTTAAAGTTACTGTTGCTACAGCCAGTTACTCTGCCCATATTTCAGTGACAACATAGTTTGTATTGGAAATAAAGTTGCTAAAATAATTTAATTTAAATATAACTTCAGGTTATCCTTAGAGATTCACAGACAAAAGGCAGAAGGAGAGATGTGATACATTTGATGAAATCAGTGGCTGTAGGTGACATTCAGAACACATTTCAAACGGCAGCCTTTTAATAAATCATTGCTGTTGGTCCATTTACAAGATGGAGTCACCTGAGGGGTTTTTACAAATCGATATAACCGCTAAGCACTTAGTCAAAATAACATTATTTAGGCTGAGATCACAAAGATCACAAAGTTAACTAGAGAACCCAGCACGTGGCTGAGGAGAGAGGAGGCAGCTTGAGGAGCGCAGCACTGGGAGTTTGGCTTTTGGCTTTGATTCCCTTGCTTTTCAGGCGGTAAGGGGCTGGAGGCTCGGGACTTCCCGAAGAGGAAGAGAGGAGGAGGGGCAGGGGGCTCAGACTGCATACCTGCCGGAGGGCAGTGACGTAGCTGGGGGAGGGGTTGCCGCGGAGACCGCGCGCAAACCAAACAGAACCCAGCGCGTGGCTGAAGAGAGAGGAGGCAGCTTGAGGAGCGCAGCTCGCCTTCTCACTGACAGGGGAAAAAAAAAAAAAAAAAAAAAAAGCCGTGTGGAGAGGGTGGTTACTGCAAGATGGTCACTACTAGAGCAAAGGCTAGCAGAAGGACAGTGGGCACCCAAACAGAGACCACACACAAGCATGCAGATGTTCAGGTAGGTGGCTGCAGTGAGTGGTGGAACCTGGCACTTGATATGGAGGCTGGAGGGAGCAGCTCCTGCTTCAGGTGTGAGCAGGTCAGTGATCTGATGAGCATGGTGGTCAAACTAAAAGAAGAGGTGGAAAGGCTAAGAGCTAGAAGAGATGGCGAGCAGAAAATTGACGATTCCCATAATGTAATCTCTTCTAAACCAGAACAGAGGGTAACACTTAGGGGAACAGGGAGTTTGATACGTTCCCAGAAGCAAGATTCTCAACCTCCCTGTAGTAACCCACATGAGCAGGGCCAATGGGAACAGGTCTCTGCCCGACGGAAGAAATGCAAACAAAGGAAGTCTGCTCCTGTGAGCAGCACGCTGCCTCCAGTGCAGTTACAGAACAGGTATGAAGCTCTGCAGGAGGAACAGGTCATTGGTAAGGCCGAGGACTCAAGAAGGTCAGAAGCTGCACCAATGACAGGTTGCCTCAGGCCAGCCATCAAAACTTACCCAGAAAAGAAACCTCGCAGGGTCATCGTCATAGGAGACTCCCTACTGAAGGGAACAGAGGGCCCAATATGCAGACCAGACCAATTTCATAGAGCGGTCAGCTGCCTCCCTGGTGCCCAAGTTAAAGACGTTGTAGATAGAATTCCCAACCTCGTGAGTCCTTCAGACTACTACCCACTGCTGGTCTTTCAGGTGGGCAGTGACGATGTAACAATGAGAGGCTCACAATCTATTAAAAAAGACTTCAGAACTTTAGGGCAAATGCTAAAGGGATCAGGGGCTCAAGTCGTGTTCTCTGCCATCCCTCTAACATCAGCAATGGATGAGGACTCACTGAGGAAGGGCCGACAGATCAATTCATGGCTCAGGGGCTGGTGCCATCGACAGGGCTTTGGGTTCCACAATCATGGATTGGTTTTCAAGGCACCAGAGCTGAAAACAACTCATGGGACACACTTGTCCCAGAGGGGGATAAGAATCCTGGGGCAGGAATTAGCAGGGCTCATTGATAGGGCTTTAAACTAGATTTGAAGGGGGAAGGGGTTAATAGTCTCCTGCTGGCTGGTGACAAACAGAGGGGCAGCTCACCAGCAGTAGAGAGAAGGAGAGCTGGTAAGGGCTCTCAACTTGCTGCCCTGAGGCAAGCCACGAATGATCCACCAGGACATTCTGTGGAAACCGAGGGGATTTGGCACAAGAGGAGGACAGGGCCAGCCCAGCTGAAGTGCTTCTATGCGAATGCGTGCAGCTTGGTCAACAAACAGGATGAGTTAAGGGCCACTGTGCTGCTGGGATGCCACGACATAGTGGCTGTTACTGAAACTTGGTGGGATGAATCCCATGACTGGAATGTAGGCATAGATGGATATAAACTCTTCAGGAAGGATAGGCAGGGAAGGAGAGGAGGAGGTGTTGCCCTCTATGTCAATAGCCAGTTGGAATCAGTGGAGCTCCAACTGGGGAGGGATGATGAGCTAGCTGAGAGTGTATGGGTTAAAATTAAAGGCAGGACAGGGGAAGGAGATATTACTGTGGGGGTCTCCTACAGGCCACCTGACCAGCAGATCCAAGCAGATGAGGCCCTCCATAGGCAAATAGAAGCGGCTTCCAGGTCACAAGCCCTGGTCCTCATGGGTGATTTCAACCACCCTGACATCTGCTGGAGGGACAACACAGCAAGGCACCAGCAATCCAGGATGTTCCTGGACTGCATAGAAGACAACTTCCTCCTCCAAATGGTAGAGGAACCAACAAGAAATGGTGCTATGCTGGACCTTGTTCTCACCAACAGGGAAGGGCTGGTAAGCAGTGTGAGGCTCATAGACGGCCTTGGCTGCAGTGACCATGAAGCAGTTGAATTTAATATCCTCAGGGCAATCAGGAGGAAGTATTCCAAGCTCACGACCCTAGACTTTAGGCGTGCAGATTTTGATCGCTTCAGGGATCTGCTAGCCAAAGTGTCGTGGGACAAAGCCCTGGAGGGAAGAGGGACCCAGGACAGCTGGTCAGTATTCAAGGACCACCTCCTCTGTGTCCAGGAGCTCTGTGTACCAACAAAGAGAAAAGCAGGTAAGAATGCTAGGAGGCCTTCCTGGATGGGCAAGGAGCTACTGGACACACTATTACTTAAAAAGAAACTCTACAGGAAGTGGAGAGAAGGACAGGTAGAACAGGGGGAATATAAGGAAGCTGCCCGAGCAGCAAGAGTCCTGGTTAGGAAAGCCAAAGCCGAGTTTGAATTGAATCTAGCCAGGGAGATTAAAGGGAACACTAAGAACTTCTACAGGTATATTAATGGGAAGAAGAAGACTAGGGAAGGTGTGGGCCCCCTCAGAAAGGAAAATGGTGACATGGTCACAAATGATGAGGAAAAGGCTGAGGTGCTTAATAACTTCTTTACCTCAGTCTTCCCTGCAAGGGCCTCTAGCCACACTCCTGATGTTATGGAAGTCAAAGCCAGGGACGGGGAGGAAGAACTGCCCATTGTAAGTGCAGATCAGGTTCGTGATCATCTGAAGAACCTGAAAGTGTTCAAGTCCATGGGACCCGACGGGATACACCCACGGGTACTGAGAGAGCTGGCAGATGAGGTTGCTAAACCCCTCTCTATTATATTTCAAAAGTCATGGCAATCTGGTGAAGTCCCCACAGACTGGAAAAGGGGAAACATTGCCCCCATCTTCAAAAAGGGTAAGAAGGAGGAACCGGGGAACTACAGGCCAGTCAGTCTCACCTCTGTGCCTGGAAAGATCATGGAGCAGATCCTCCTGGAGTCACTACTCGCTCAAAAGAATAGTGAAGAGGTGATTGGGAGCAGTCAGCATGGCTTTGCCAAGGGCAAATCCTGCCTGACCAACCTGGTGGCCTTCTATGAGCAGGTGACAAAATTAATAGATGAGGGGCGAGCAACTGATGTCATTTACCTGGACCTGAGCAAAGCCTTCGACACTGTCCCGCACCACATCCTGGCCTCCAAACTGGTGACACAGGGGTTTGATGGGTGGACCACTAGATGGATAAGGAACTGGCTTGATGGCCGCACCCAAAGAGTGGCTGTCAATGGCTCCATGTCCCAGTGGAGGCCAGTGACAAGCGGAGTCCCTCAGGGATCAGTCCTGGGACCTGTCTTGTTCAACATCTTTGTGGGTGACATGGACAGTGGCATTGAGTGCACCCTCAGCAAGTTTGCTGATGACACCAAGCTGTGTGGTGCAGCAGACATGCTGGAGGGAAGGGAGGCCATCTAGAGGGACCTTGACAGGCTGGAGAGGTGGGCACAAGCCAACCTCATGAATTTCAATAAGAGCAAGTGCAGGGTCCTGCATCTGGGTCGAGGCAATCCCAGGCACAAATACAGGCTGGGCAGTGACTGGCTGGAAAGCAGCCCTGAGGAGAGAGACTTGGGGGTGCTGGTGGACAAAAAGCTCAACATGAGCTCTCAGTGTGCACTTGTAGCCCGCAAGGCCAATCAGATCCTGGGCTGCATCAGGAGAAGTGTGGCTAGCAGGTCGAGGGAGGTGATCCTCCCCCTCTACTCAGCCCTGGTGAGACCCCACCTGTAGTACTGTGTCCAGTTCTGGAGCCCCTATTACAAGAGGGATGTGGAGGTGCTGGAACGTGTCCAGAGAAGGGCCACAAGGATGATCAGAGGGCTGGAGCACCTTTCCTATGAGGACAGACTGAAGGAGTTGAGGCTGTTCAGTCTGCAGAAGAGAAGGCTCCGAGGTGACCTAATTGTGGCCTTCCAGTATCTGAAGGGGGCCTACAGGAAGGCTGGGGAAGGACTTCTCAGGATCTCAGGTAGTGACAGGACTAGGGGGAATGGAATGAAGCTGGAGGTGGGGAGATTCAGGCTAGATGTGAGGAGGAGGTTCTTCACCATGAGAGTGGTGAAACCCTGGAATGGGTTGTCCAGGGAGGTGGTCGAGGCCCCGTCCCTGGGGGTGTTTAAGACCAGGCTGGATGAGGCTCTGTCCAGCCTGATCTTGTGTGGGGTGTCCCTGCCCATGGCAGGGGGGTTGGAACAAGATGATCCTTGTGGTCCCTTCCAACCCTGAATGAAACTATGAAACTATGATGAATTTACATGAAAGCACCATCAATTAAAGGAAACTGCTGTCCCATATGACACACAGCAGGAGAAGAGTAGATTTTCTGTGTTGTAAGGAGGTTTATTGAGAAGGAGGATAATTACTCTGCAGGGAGTGTGGAGTTACCCTGGAGGCAGAGCTCCCAGGAGCATGTTGCTGCAGGCAGGAAGGGATTCTCTGAGGAACCACAGCATGGAAAGAAACACTACACAAACAACCAGGCTAATGCCAGATCTGCTTTGCACGAGGAAGGTGAATGCTAACCCTGAAACTATTTCAGAAGAGGGAAAAAAGACCTTCTCATAATGAAAGGCCACAATTTAATCTGAGCCTGTATGAAAAGACTACTCAGTTGTCAGTATAGTTTTTTGACCATCATGAGTACTGTTCAAACCAAAGGTTGTTATACTGTCAGCTAACATGATTCTCATTGGAATTCCCTGAAATCTTCTCAGTAAGTTCCATCATGGTCATCAGGACCCCTGAGCTACTCTTAAAATAAAAATCTATGAATGGATGCATAGCAGCCATTTCTCAAAACAAAGAATGATGAACATTAAAATATCATTAAGAAATCAAAGGGCAGTTTTGAGAAAATGAACCTTCAGCCTCTGAAAGATTTTAGTTCCCCCACAAAAAATCAACTCCTGGATGATTTTTCTAGTCCCTATTTAAAAGAGTGGATGTTGGGACACATCCTTCCATATAGCCCCTTGTCAACTTTCATTAGACACTGGTCTCCAATTAAAAGAAGATGGTAGAGTCAAACATGCCAGTTCAATTTTTCAAAGCAAATCTGGAGGTTTTTTGTTTTGTTTTGTTTTGTTTTTCCTAAAGGCAAATTCTGAAATGAAAAAGTCATAATGATGTCTTTTTGCTGCTCCCTGGGTAGGTGCACACTTTCACTTGCTGCTCTGCTGCTGAGGGCTTTCCATGTTCAGGAGTTTCTCCATTTGTAAGGATAGGAAGAGCGATTTTTTTGAACTGGGATGATATTCAAACTTTGCAAAAAACATCATTAAAACTTACCAGTGTCATACTGTGATTGCAAGTCTAGACAGAACTTTGTTTTAAATTAGTCTTTTAATCAAATCTTGCATAATTTTCCTCACACATAACCAGAGAGATACTTTAGTTATTAGTCTGTCTTCCTGCTTCTTTGCTTTTCTTATTCAGCCCTGCACAATGAATGCTAGCCAGGAAAGGGACCAGGCAGTTTCTCAGTAGAGAAAGAGCCTTTTTCTGCAGGGTATCTGTTTCTTGCTTTCCTGATTAATCAGTAAGAAATAATGATATATTCACACGGATATTTTGGTTAAGATATTTTCCTAGACAGACTACTTAGACCCAGATAAGTTTTGCCAGCACAGTTTATATGATGGGCTGCATTTCATTTAAACTACACCCCCCAATGCCTTGTCTGGGTACTAAGTATCTATACATTCCTAACCTTGTTTCTTGATGGCCATTTTACATGTATTTTGTTTAGGTATACTTGGATATTTGTTACATCCTAAGGTCAGATGTTAATCGATGGTCTGATGTTGCTCTTGTTCATAATGGCAAAATGCTGCATTTGTTCTGTGACAGTTTTTCCAGTAAGGTCTCCTAGTAACAATGAATTATATCATACATTCAAGACAGTATTTGAGTTGCTATATTTGGGAGTCCATCTCATCTCATCTCATCTCATCTCATCTCATCTCATCTCATCTCATCTCATCTCATCTCATTCACTTAAAAACCACTCATCCAAGTCTAAATTAGTTGTCTGGTCTCTTTTAGAATTTCTGGGAGAAAAAATAAACAATTCCGGGGGCAATTCTCACACATCTTAAATGCTTATTTTACCAGGAAATGAATCATCTTATGCAGATGCCTTCTCTTCTCCATCAATCATAAAGAGAATCAAGGACAACCAGTTCTGATGAGGACATCTCATTTTGAAATGCTCAAAGGGTTGAATAAACCCCAACCAAAAGCTTTGACCCTATGACAGTGTCACCATTTGAGGCTGTGCCTTTAAGAAAGGGAATATGGTGGACGGAAGTTGGTGAATGAAAAGAACAATCTAAACTGAACTGGGAGTGCAGGAAGGTGCTTCCTCCCACTTTACCAATGAAATTAGTTTAGATTGTTCTTTTCATTCACCAACTTCCGTCCACCATATTCCCTTTCTTAAAGGCACAGCCTCAAACAGTGACAGACAGCACTGTTAGGAATCTGGTACGCACTAGGACATCTCTCGTGTCTTCTGTTACCCATTTTCACTGGGGAGGTGAGAGCTTTATCTCCTCTGCTTCCCTGTGAGCTGTCTGTTAAAGCAAGTTTATGTGGGATTTGACTGCATTAATGACTGAATACTAATCTCTTGCTTCTTGATGCCTTCTGCTGGAGCTGCTACATAGCAACTAGTAATAGGGACCCTTTGTAGCTCCATGGGGGTATTGAAAGCAAATCCTCTGTATTTCTGTAGCTTTTACATTGATTGTACAGTTTAGACCCCAGACTAGACCATGTTGTTAATCCCACTGAAGATGTTGATATTGAAGTCAGTGGAATCAGACCAATTCATACAAACTCAGGATCTGGATCCTTAGTTATGTTATTGGCATGTTATTATATTATTAGTTATATTATATTATATTATATTATATTATATTATATTATATTATATTATATTATATTATATTATTAGTTATGTTATGTCGTAGGGTTGGGGGAAAGGCCAGGCCCTTCCCCCCCCACTGTGAGTAGAGGGAAGAAAATTGAAGGGAAAGAAAAAAAAACTCACAGCTGAATTAGCAAAGCAGTGGGTGCTGTATATTTACAAAACAGTTTAAGGAAACGCAGGGAAATATATACAGAATTTACAGTATTTACAATATATACAGAAATATACAACAAAGTAGCACAGAAATGATAGTTCCCCCCTCTGCTGAGGGGGTTCCCCACCTCTGCTCCCCCTTCTCTCCCCCTTTCCCCAGAGAGGATTAGAAAGAGAGAAAAAAAGAAAAAAACAGTTGTTAATTGGAAAGCAGTTAATACAGGCCTTGCAGTTTATCAGTTTCAAGGTCAAGCCTGGCTGAAAGCCCAGAAAAGCTGCGAGCTGCAAAGGGAGAAAAGCAAGACTGAGGAAAAGTGCAGGAATGCCCAGGATTCTCTGCTGTACTCCCAGTTCAAAAGGTGCTTCCCCCCAATCTACCAATGAAATTAGTTTAGATCCGTCTTTCATTTACAAACATCCAACCACAATATTCCCTTTCTTAAGGGGACAGCCTCAAATGGTCACATGTTATTATAACATGTTATTGGCATAGGCAAGATTTCTTCATCTTATGTATGATTTTTCAAATGAGTTTTTCAAAACAGCATGGGAATCCATATAAAACTCCTGTAGACATGGCACTTCAGGACATAGTTTAATGGTCATGGTGGTGTTAGGTTGACGGTTGGGCTCAATCTTGGAGGGCTTTTTCAACAGAAACCATTCTATAATTCTAGGAAACTATGAAAATGCTATTTTAAAAACATTTTCTGTTTTGGACATCTCTCTGCTAAACAGAATCTAGATAGCATTTGTGAGGAAAGACTGAAAACATTAGCATGACACAACCTCAATCATAATTTACTGGGGTTTTTTTACTAAAGCTTTTATTTATATTTTCTTTTTTTTTTTTTTTTTAAATCTCTGTGTGCATCGGGTTAGACTCAATATTCAGAGCATATCCTTTTAGGCTTAAATTCTGTACATCTATCTGATTTTGTACAGGAAACTAACAATTAAGTGGAAATGTGACCACTAAATTTGGAAAAAGCTGGAGTCTAAGTACAGACTACAAGCTCCCAGGAGGAGAATGATATTTAAAAAATTACTGTAATCAAGTTGTTCTGTGCATAAGTTGTTACCTCCACCTTGAGGAAACTTAGGTCTGTAGGCAGCCCATGTTACCTAAATGAGAAAATCTGTTTTGACAGTGTAATTAATGTTAGTCTCAAAACAGAAACACAAATCAAAAAAGACATCAAGGTCAGAAAGCGTAAGCCTTTGCCAAAGTTAAAAGAGATGTGGACAATGCAAAGCTCATGGATTGCTGATGGACTCATTACAAAAGGTTCTATTTTAGATCAGTTAATTAGCAAGAAATTATAGCCTAGCCAGCATCCTCTAGAAGTCAAAACAAAGCGCTGACAGTCATTTTGCTCTTATAAACGTTCCCATATGCCTCCAAAACACTGAGGTTGAATTTAAAAACAATATCAGATTTTGGACTGCAAGAAGAAAAAGCATACATTTAACTCTATTTCATTTACAGAATATATATGTGGCTTTTCAGGAATACAGATCACATTTGTCACATGATCAGAGCAGTAAGAGAGAATGAGAAAAAAGAGCTACAAGAGCTAAGGGTCAATGCTACTAGGCTACTCTTTTCACATATAAATATAAAAGAAAATTTGAAAATGTTTTCCAGTACAATCAAATCAATATTGCTCTAATTCTGAACTTAAATATCTCTTCTTGATTTCCCACATACCCTTATCACTGTAGACAAATAATTTCCAACAGCCTCCCAAACCCACTCTCAAGCATATTATGTAGGCTTAGCATTGGTATTGTTTGTGTATTTTCTATTGTCGTTCTTGCAGTACTGTGGTCAGCTTGCGATTTTAAATTATAGTAAGGAATTCCAAACTCAGTAGGATGAGAAAAACAATTTGCAGAGTTAAGGAAGTGGTACACAAAGGAATAATTTTAACAGTGTATTATGATAATAGTCCTGCATTAAAGAATTCAAATAATTGGAAAATATTTTAGTTAAAGATAACTTAATACCTTTAAATCTCTCTTTTAATCCACAGAGAGCTACAAGTCTGGAGACAATCTCACAGTGCACTTTTGAGATTGGTAACAGTACAGGCAATGATCAAGAAATAATTTCACTCAAGATATAGGCGAAGTCAGTTTTCAGTGCCAAAACTAGTGCTCAGAGAACTACTTGCAGGCTGAAGCTAATGATGCTGCTGGGTTTTGAGTAACCAACCTTTGTAAGTCAGAGCATGGCTCTCATTTATCCTTGCTTTCAGCTGGATCAGAATTTAATCTTTGGTTTCATCTTATAATACAATTTGAACTGAATTTCTCCAGTCCTGGCTCAGCGGTGAGGTCCCAGATGACAGGAAACTGGCCAATGTGGTCCCCATCCATAAGAAATGTCAGATGGAGGAACCTGCAAACTACAGGTCAGTCAGCCTGACCTCAGTGCCAGGGAAAATGATGGAGCAGATTATCCTGGAGGCAATAACTGCACACCTGAAGGATGGCCAAGGGCTCAGGTCCAGCCAACATGGATTTAGGAAGGGCAGGTCCTGCCTCTCCAACCTGATCTCCTTCTATGATCAGGTGACCCGTCTGGTGGATGTGGGGAGGCCTGTGGATGTGGTCTACCTGGACTTCAGCAAGGCCTTTGACACTGTCCCCCACAGCAAACTGCTGGCTAAGCTGTCAGCTCGTGGCTTGGACCACTACACTCTGTGCTGGGTTAGGAACTGGCTGGAGGGCCGAGCCCAGAGAGTGGTGGTGAATGGTGCCACATCCAGCTGGCGGCCAGTCACCAGTGGTGTCCCCCAGGGATCAGTGCTGGGCCCCGTCCTCCTTAACATCTTCATTGATGATCTGGATGAGGGGGTTGAGTCAGTCATCAGCAAGTTTGCAGAAGACACCAAGTTAGGAGCAGATGTTAGTCAGTTAGAGGGTAGAAAGGCTCTGCAGAGGGACCTCAACCGACTGGATAGATGGGCAGAGTCCAATGGGATGGCATTCAACAAGTCCAAGTGCCGAGTGCTGCACTTTGGCTACGGCAATCCCATGCAGATCTACAGGCTGGGGTCAAAGTGGCTGGAGAGCTGCCAAACAGAGGTACCTGGGGGTGCTGATTGACAGCCACCTGAATATGAGCCAGCAGTGTGCCCAGGTGGCCAGGAGGGCCAATGGCATCCTGGCCTGCATTAGGAATAGTGTGGCCAGCAAGAGCAGGGAAGTCATTGTTCCCCTGTACTCTGCTTTGGTTAGGCCGCAACTTGAGTACTGTGTCCAGTTCTGGGCCCCTCAGTTTAAGAAGGACATCAAAACACTTGAACGTGTCCAGAGAAGGGTAACAAGGCTGGTGAAAGGCCTTGAACACAAGCCCTATGAGGAGAGGCTGAGGGAGCTGGGATTGTTTAGCCTGGAGAAGAGGAGGCTCAGGGGTGACCTCATTGCCCTCTACAACTACCTGAAAGGTGGTTGTAGCCAGGAAGGGGTTGGCCTCTTCTCCCAGGCAACTAGCACCAGAACAAGGGGACACAGTCTCAAGCTGTGCCCGGGGAGGTTTAGACTCGAGGTGAGGAGGAAGTTCTTCACCGAGCGAGTCATTGGTCATTGGAATGGGCTGCCCAGGGAGGTGGCGGAGTCACCGTCCCTGGAGGCATTCAAGAGGGGATTGGACATGCCACTTGGTGCCATGGTCTAGTCATGGGTTCTGTGTTGCTAGGTTGGACTCGATGATCCTCGAGGTCCTTTCCAACCTTAGTTATACTGTGATACTGTGATACTGTGAATAGGCCTGACTTTTACCTCATATTTACAAAAGTCAGCTAGCTCTACTGTGCTGTCATTGTAGACTGGTTTTGCATGAAACAGAGAGAAATAGGGATGTCCGGACACAACTTTGTTCCTACCAGATACCAATCCTAAAGGAGATCTATCACATTTCATTGACTATATTAGGACATTGATGTGTCTGCCTTTGACAGCCACATTTTAGATATACTTCCTAGGTGAAATGAATTTTTATAACTGAAATTCTAATGCCTTTTTTCTTTTTCAATTGGAGGAATGAGATAAATAGTGGAAATATATGTATTTTTTTTCTATACAAAGAACTATCTTAAAAGGTATAGAAATGCATATAAAAATTATGACTCATTGATATGTTCTTGATAGTCTGTTCTCAGTCTCAGAAGTGATAGGTTGCTCACTTCAAACGTAAAATATTTCCTGTTTGGATGTCCTCTGGTTGCTCTTGAGCTGTAGTAATGAGCTGCTTGGATTGCTTTGGTATTTGTAGTTTCAGTGTTTATGTTTTAATGGGCTATATACTGAGACTAAATCTTGTAGGCAAATAGGATGCAATTAGGTGAGTATAAGACGCTTTAGTGTAGGTAGGGGTTTGTTAACTCTGTTGGCACACAATAGGTTTCATACACTGTATTCAAATGCACCTAAACTTAGGTATCTAATACCTTTTTAGAGGTCCTAGGCCCTCCTGCCTAGCCTACAGATGCTTGTTCAGAAGGATGCAATTCTCTCATAGGTCTCATGTGGATGTCTGATATGGTACTGGACAATTTCATTTACATGAAAGCATCTATGTTTAGATGACATGATGTGGAGGTAAATCCCACATCATCAGCTAACCTGTCTGGCTAAAGGCTAATTCTGTGTGCATATGGCCTAGGAATATCACCAAATTTAATGTCTCTATTTTGTCTGATCCTCTGGAAAAAAAGATTTCAAGTACATTTTAATACTCTTCCCAGAAAAGACAATTTTGCAAGTTAAAAATAATCTGTCTCATGAGAAGTACATTTGTAAGTGGCGAGTATTAATCAAAATGTCCTTGCCATGACGCAAAACAGCAGTGAAAGCACCTGAAGTTGCCTCCCTAAATGCCTGATAATATATTTTTGGAAATAGCTTTACCAGCCAATGGACATTCTAGACGCAGAAGGGTCCCTACGGAAGCAAGACCTGACTTGATGTAAACAAGTTTATTGCTATTTTGAAGTGCAGCTCTCTTTTTTAGGCCTAAACAGAAACCAGGACTGAAAACATGCAGAGCTTTTGTGAAATTCCTTAGAGGCTTTTTTCATTGATGGAGGAACACACAAGGAGAAGCGTTATTAGGAGAGGCATCTTGCCTTCTTTCTTACTACAAGTACAAGGAAGCATGATGAACTGGTGCTTCTGGGCTTACCCACCCTATGAGCTTTGCCCAGCAACATAGACTCATCTGAGGACAAAACTCTCTTGCAACCTCAAGCTAAATAGCTGGGCTGAGATTTACCTCCGCCCCTGTTAGCTTCTGTGATGTCAGGAAGGCTTCAAACACTGAGCAGTGAAGCACCTTCCTTGCGTGATTTTTTTTTTCCCCTGCAGAATATCACACAGAAAATGAAGCCAAGAAAACTCTGTGAAAACTGTTCCCACAGCACAGCTTTGAAGCCAAACTCTGCTAGGGAAAGGAGAATGAGTGTGCTTTTTAATGAAGAAAGAACCAGCTGTCTGGCAAATCTATTACAGAGGAATTATGTAAAGCAGGAGCAAGGGAGAAACACTCATTACAAATTTTTTAAAATAACTATAGATGGAAGGCAGTGACTTCATTTTTTATCTTTGCCTCTGCAGATCATCTCTATCAAGGAGAATGAAAATTATGAAAAGCTCTTGGCTACTGCCCCAACTATTTTCATGCCTCATCAGCCTGAAGAGGCCAGGCAGCCCCAATGAGCACAGCCTCACTCCTTCTCAGGGAAATCCAGACTTATCAGCAGATGCCAGGGCTCCTTGGCCATTCTCGGCTGAACTTCTTGGGTCACCTTCATCCCATTGACTCCTTTGGCTATTTCCACCATGTTTCCACTGCTCTTAAATGGCAGTGTCAGCATAGCAGCAGAACTTAAATATATTTAAAAGAATTACAGACTAATTATTCCCCCCAGATACACTCAGAGCAATGAAAATAATGTGTGTGTGTCCAAGTGTAGAACTGGGCTCATCATTTGTTAGTGTAAGATTTATTCTTACAGTACAAGCACACAACTTGGCACAGCATCAAAGTATTATCTCAGTTTCACCTAGTGCTCCCACAGATAAATGGTATGTTTCCTGCAGAGAGTAGGAGTGCCAGATAATTCCATGGAGTCCCAAAAGTAATTAAGAAAAGGCTAGAGACAAATAATATTGAGAAAACAACCTTCTATAGCTTATTTGGACTTACGATGTTGTGGTTTTAAACATACAGAATCACAGAATGCATCCATTTGGAAGAGACCT
Organism: Melanerpes formicivorus; assembly: GCF_026170545.1. Lineage (NCBI taxonomy): Eukaryota > Metazoa > Chordata > Aves > Piciformes > Picidae > Melanerpes > Melanerpes formicivorus. The sequence goes on from NW_027142409.1 coordinate 2,900,390, forward strand.
CAAAGATCATCCATTCTAACCCTTGACCCAACATGGTCACTAAGTGCCAGGTTCACATGCTACTGTCCTGAATGGACATGTTTCAGAGCCAGAATGAGCCAGGTGGGTGTGCTTTTGGCCACATTTGGAAAGAAGGCTTTCTACAGGTTGCAATACCAAGGTTTTATCCCTAGATCTGTGTTGCTACTGGCCATTATTGCCTCGGGAAATCTATAAGTATCAGCCCAAAGAGCCAGAGAATGGTCTTGCAATTGTCCACACTCTGGAAGGAACCACAAGCTTCGCTTGGAAGCTGAACTATATTTCAGTTTACCCAGACAAGACAGCAAAGACCCCTCGCTATTTTCAGCGTTGTAAAGCCCAGAGGACAGACACGCGTCTTGCCGGGCCGAGAGGCGAAACCCCAGAGGAGCTGAGTCCCCAGGACAGTTTTGTTTGACTGGAGAAAGGAGCGAGCGCTGCTACAAAAGGATTACAGCCGAGAAACCTCTTCTCTACAAAGCTTTCAGCTACAAATCCTTTGGGAACAAATCCTACCTCAGTAATAAGCTGCAGACACCAACAGAAAGTGAAACGGTGCTCCTGCAGCTTCCACATGGTCAACGCCATTTTGGTTTGTCTAGATCTTGACGTATGCCACGAGGTATCAGGATCAGTGAGTAATTACAATATGTGATTTTATAAGCATCTACTGAAGGTCTGTTGCCTTAGGGAATTCTAGCGTTCCCCCCCCCCCCATTGTGGGCAATTGCCGGCTTCATTGCCGAGGTTGCTTTTCTTTATAGTTTAAAATGCTGTTTATTGTTTCTGGATTTTTGTACATATTGTTTAAATTGTTACTTGTTCCTGCTGGTGAGGTATCTGTTCCACAACCAAACCCCTCGAATCTGTAAATAGGTTTTGATTAGTGTTTTTTTGTGGGATTTTTTGTGATTAATAAAATTATTAATATTTTATTAATCGCTCCGCTTATTGAACATTAATATATCCTTTTTATAGACCACAACAGCTACTTAAATACCTCCAGGAGCAGTGATTCCACCACTGCCCTGGGCAAACAGTTCCAATGTTTGATAACCCTTTCAGTGAAGTACTTCCTAATATCCAGACTAAATCTCCCCTGCTGCAGCTTGAAACCATACATGCAGACATACTTAGAAAATAGGGAGGCAAGATGGCACTAGGTGGAAAAGTGGTCCAGATTTTATGAACTCTTCTGGAAAAATGAAGCATTGTTTTCAAGAGTAATAAAGGCAGTAGTAGTTAGGATCACTACTGCGCTCCGACTTCTCATTCAGGAAATTACATGCTGTCTGTGATGGAGGGACAATGTGGGAGGCGGCAGCAGCAGCTGGAGCTGTGTTTTCTCAGCTGTGCATATGACAGCTGCAACTGGATACAATTCAGAGACAAAGCAGATGCTGTCATTCAGAGCTTTTAACATGAAATATTTCTTGCTGGGTTCATTATGTCTTTACAAAATGAAACAGAATGGTTAGAAATACCCTAGCCACAATGAAATAGGATTATTAGTAGAGGTCATACAGAGTCCACTTTAGCATACAGTGTGCCAACAATGCTGGCTGCCTCCTCTGCATTGCCCCTTCTCTCATTCATTTATACCTGGGGCAACAGGTAGTGGCTTATGCCTTGTCATGCAGTCTCCATCAGATAGAGAAGTCTGGTTCCACAAACAATTAAACTGTGTTATGTGTTCATTAGTACCAGAGATACTACCAAAGAAGCACTGGCTTACTCTGTGAAATTGTATACATTTAAGAAGGTTAGGTACTGGTAGTTCTTTTTACATCTATTAGAAAACCCTGTTAGTAGAGTCCATTAATATTGTCCCACATAATATTCATTATAGTTGCAACCTTCCTACCTTCTGAAAGCTGTTAATGCATCTAGGAACATTTTAGGAAACTGTAAATATATATTCCATACTTCTGTAATTGAATTCATAGATCAAATATTACTTTTTAATTTTAGATTTACATTTTATGTTACATGAATTAACTTTTAGCTAAGCCTGTGTGTTATGATTTAATTGCATTACAACATCGATAAGAGACAGTCACGACCTATACCATTAAAATTTCAAGTAATAATTGAATTGCAATGCTTGTTAATTCTCTAAGAAATTGTTTTAGTGTCTTTGCCAAGAAGAGTCTGTTATATCAGAACAAAAAAAAAAGGAATTAATGCAATTTTCCTAGGAATTCAAAAGACTGAATTAGAACTGAAGGCTGACATGAAATTTCGACCTTTATGACATTTATTTGAATGAAGCCTGTATAAATGTCAAATATCTGCTAACATAATTTTTACATTTCAGGCAGCTTCTTCTACAGTTTTCAGAGAAGGCTTGCAGACATAAGAACATTTTTTTTAATTATAGTAATGATAGGAAATGAAGCATCTCTCTCCAAAGCAACAGGGGCTGAAGAGAGAAATATGGAAGAAGTCCTCCTGGGGTTTTAAAAATGAGAAGTTATTTGGTAACTGAATTTTTCAATTAATAGTGAATCATATAATCCTTACTTTCCCTGTAAATCAGATAAAGATTTCTAATTTGAATATTTATCTTACACAGAAGTTGAGGACAAATTTGCTCAGTGGTGCAGAGAGAATATTTTGAATACAGAACCACACTCAGAACAGTCTGCAGGATTGGAAACAGTTTTGGTTCAGGAAAACATGTCAAAGCATCTTTTTTCTTCACAGTTTCAATATTGCTTCACCACAACAAAGAAGAAGGAATACATATTTGGGCAAGAAAATCTATCTGATAAATGATTTCTGAGATGAGGGAGAAGCCATGGGTGAAATGAAGGTTAAAGTTTTCAAAACCGGAGTATTTAAGAATTAGACTGCTAATCAACACAAACCATTTTTCACAGATATGAAAACACTGGAATGCAAACATATTTACTGCCTAATCTGGTTGTTTTCCCCAAGCATATTCTATTATTCAGCTTCATTGCTCTAGAGAAAATAAATTCCTTTCAGTGAGCATTTTTGGATTATCCAGAATATAGTTTAACAGCATAGGTTAAAACCAATCAGCTTGGTAACGAAAGTAATTCTGAAAGTATTCCAATTGAGTACTTGGAGTCAGACACTGAGACAGATATTCAGTTGTGGCTTTTGCCATGGAACGTTTCTTCAAAATAATCATGTGGTACTGTATGACAAAGATGAAAATTGTTCTCTGGAGTAGCAATAAAATCTCATTTTATATCACGATAGCATCTCTATTAAACAAAGGATGGAAACATCCCTAGAGCTGATGCTGAGAGCTGCATCTTCTGTTTTTTTCACAAAGTTATATATAGTAATTAAAATACCATGCTTAAGAGAGAAAAACATTTTGTGGTACTTCTGGAATGCAAATTTACATTATTCAATCTCAGCTTAATTCCTTTCTAACTTCCCACTGCTCTGTTATACAACAGATATGTCAAGCAAATAAATGAAATAGTATTTTTGCATGACACATTCTGAGCCCTGTTTTTACCTTTTGTAGATGGGTAGCATGCACTGCAATTTCATAGTAGGAGTTAAGGACAGTATCATAATTAGGAACTGACATTAGCATATTTGAAACGTAAAAGTGAATTTGGTTCACTTAACAAATATGTATTTTTTTACATTTAATTTTAATTATTTAACTGCTGTCTGTGCAATCTTTTCTCTACAAATACTAAACACTGACATTCTAAAATGAATAAAGATATCATCTTTGCTAAGCACTTAGTAAGAGAGATGCAATTTGATAGAAGAATGTTAAAAAATCCTAAAAGTGAATGGTGAAAAGTGAATCAGTGCAACTGATTTCATTTAGAAGATTAATTACTTGACAGACAAAAGCACCTAAATGTCTAACAATACCTAAATGATACCGTTTGCACTTTTACTGTTATGTTTGCACCTGAATAACTGTATGTATGGGAAATGGAGGCCAAATGTCCAGGTCCATTCTATTACGCTTGTAGGAATCTACCCACAAGGAGCTTATCTAAAGCTATAGCCACAACAGTGCAGTTCAAACCTAGGAATACTGGTATCAAATATTATCACTACACAGGGAAATTGCTTCCAGGGTCAAACATTCTTTTACAAAACAAGACGACATATTTTTACATGCAGAATATTGGAAAGGTCAGTGTAGATTTGCTTACCTGTGGTTGACCTGATAGTTGAGGTGATGTTGGAAGATGCCATCGCAGGTATACATTCATCATCTTGGGAATAGCCTGCCTGAATGGCACGCAAGTAACTGTGGCTTCTTGTTCGGAAACATCCAGGGAGGTCAAGGGCATCCATTGCCTGAGCTTCAACTTCACTAAACACTGATTCACACACCGATTCAAATTGCCCATTAACCTCTGCTTCACTCATCTGAATAAACAACAACAATGCATTTGATTTTTGACTTGCTTTTTTGTGATCATCACGGCCTCAACATCTCAAATGGACACCTGTACATTGATGAAGAACTGTTTTAGCAAATAGTTAAAATGTAGTAAATCCCTCCTGATCACACTCACATTTTTTTAACTTATATCAGTTATTTATATGTATATAGTAAGTACATCACACACACTATACAACTAATCTTACATTTAATATCTTTTGGCATATTGAGAGGATTGTAAATACATGATTTAACAGTAATCCACAAGATTGCTCTGTGCTGATGGAAATCCATGCTCTGCCAAGACAGGAAAACAGAAATCAGCTATACTGATACTAGCCCCCAAAAGGTGAATGTGGATTGCCTGGGTTCCTCACTTGTCAGCAAAGTTACTATTCATGGACATTTATCCTGTGTGTCAAGGCTCAAGTAAGTATTTCACACCTAAAGATGTGTAACTTCAGAGCAGGTGATGCTTCTGAATAGTTTGAGAAATACTGCATCTGAGAGTTGTGTCTAATGAAGCCTGTGAAAGAATAACCATTCCCTGAAATAGAGTGAAAAGTGGTCAAGATGAGAAAGTAATGCTTGGACCACCTTTTGATGGGAAATGGCCCAAAGTCAAACTCATTCTCTGGTTAGCCATTCAACTATTGTGGAAAAATGTGATGCAGACACTACTGCTGCTTTTCTTCAGCAGCATTATTTGAAGTCTGACACTTCTGCCAGCAGGTGTGCTGAGGAACCCTGCCTATTGACAGGGGTACCCTAGATGTGTGTACATGTACCACCTACCAGGCTGACCCCTTGGGTGATTTCAGCACCAACCTCCAGTTTGCTGCAGAGCTTGGGCAGGATCCAGCTTCTATCTGCTGACCCTGTCTTAGAGGCTGAGCATGGTGGAGATCTGTACATTTTCAGGTAGCTTTTAGGGTTTAAGCAGGCTGGCCACCTTTGGGGAATGTCTCAGTAGGGAAATGTATATTGCAGTTTGAAAATGACTGCCTAAATTCTACCCACATAATTTTTAACAGGTTCTCTGAACTCAGCCCCAACTACTTGTAAATGTTTCTGAATAATTCAAAATGATGTTTTATCCAAAATGAAACAGGAAGTTAACACTGGACAGACAAATGCATGGTTGCCTGATACATCCTCTGGATAACATTTTTTTAAAAGAGAGTGCATCAGTATAAATACCAAATAAAATTTGTAGCATCACTAAACATCACATCCAGCTGGTATCACTTTTTCTATAAGGCTGCTAAGTGCATTTTTCATCATCACTGTCCCTAGTACATTATTCATCACGGAAACAGAGTGAGTGCAAATGTTTCAAATGTTTCATGAACTTGATTAAGTAAATGGAATTTTCATATGAAACTTCTGATGATAATGAATAACTGATATTTTAATTTCATGTAAGACATTTTAGCTACTAAATCTCTTCTGAAACGAATGACTTTACCCTTCATAAAATTTGCTTCTAATAAAGCTAAGTAGACTAATGCAATCTCAAAAAGATTTAAAAAAAATGCATCTTACTCTGAAATATTTTACATACATCATAGATCAGTAAATTTATGGTAATGTAGTCTAGAAACACTTTAAATCCTAATCACTTCTTTGAAACTAAGGTAATTTCCAATTGAAAAATTGTGACCGTTTGAGGCTGTGCCTTTAAGAAAGAGACACTGTGGCTGAATGTTTTGTAAACAAAAGACAGGTCTAAACAAATTTCATTGGTAGATTGGTAGAATGCAACCTTAAGTTTTGAGTGTCGCTGAGATTTTCTCCACTTTGCTCTTCCCTACTCCCTTTTTGCAGCTCATCCACTTCTAGGCTCTCTGCCAGACTGACCTTGGACAGATAAGCGTGGCCTACTAATTTATAACTGCTTCTATTAACAATTGCTCTTTTTCTCTCTTTCTAAACCTCTTTGGGGAAAAAGGGGAGAGAATGGGGTTCAGGGAGGGGGAACCCTCCTCCATAAAGGGGGGGAAATTTCATTCCTGTATTTCTTTGCTGTATATTTCTGTGTATATATACCCTGCATTCCCTAAAACTTCTTGTAAATATAGCATTCCTTTTGCTCTTCCGGCTGTGGCTAGCTGTGGTTATTTTTTTTCCTTCACTTTGTGGGGGGGGAGAAGGCTGGACCTTCCTCTCAAACCCATGACATTTTTTTTTTTGGCCGCCCAACTCGGGGCTTGAGGATAATTAGCTTGATTTATTGCTTGCTCTAACCAGACTAGCAAACAGGAAGGTGCTTTGGATTTTTAAGCAATTGCTGTTCTCAATATGTTTGGTTCTGGTCTACAAGTATTGTCTGGGCCTCCTTGTCGATCATCTGGGTAAATATTTGATGCACAAAATTTATTTGTGGTTTATGTACAGGGTGAGGCTCCTGTATGGACGCTGTATGGATATTTTCTGGCCACTGAGATACAGGAATGTGACCTCTAGCAGTCTCCCGATTGAGATTAAGGAGTTTAAGATCCCAGTAGGGGAAAGACTAACTTTAAGTGATGGCTGGGATCCAAAGGTGATTTATTTGATGTGTGTAATCCTGCTCTCGGTGATAATTAATGTGTATTCGCTGTTTTCCTTGCGCCGGGAGAAAAAGGTGTCCAGAGCGTGTTTTATTATTAAGCCTAGGTCAAAGAAGAAGCGGCATTCCTCTAGGTCATCCCCAGAGACGTCCAGTGATGAGTGTGGAGAATGTGTGTCAGTTAAAGAGAAAGCTAAAAAGTCTATTGGAAAAGCTGCTTTGAACAGTTTTGTCGCTGATTCTGGCAAGATACCAGGGGCGGCGGCAACTGCCAACATGGTGGTTCCTCCTCCTCCTTCTTCTTCTTCGGCCATTAACAAGGCACAGTCATTTCCGCCTCCTTGCACAGCGGGACCGGAAGCCACTCCCCCAGCAGCTGATCTGTCTCAAAACCTGTCAGGTTCTGTTAAGGTGGATGTAAATTCAAACACAACTCCAATTAAGCAAGTAGCTGTTTTAAAGACTAGAAGTGGAAAGGCCAAAGAGGATCCAGGACCTAATGGAGGAGAAGAGCAGGAGACTGATCCCGGTGAAGGACCCTCTACTAGAAAAGATCCTGCTGAGGAGGAAGAGAAGGTTTGTTTTAAAGATCTAGCTGAGTCAGTGAGATCAAAACAGGATAGAGATACAGCTAGGACAGGAGCTAGCAGTGGTGGTTCTCAGCTTAAAGAGATCCTTAAAAGAGTGACAGCAGCATTATGGGGACAACAAGTTGAGGAAGATGTGGTAGATGGACAAGGAGACGACATTTCCGAATGTTCTTCACCACGGGAAGAGTTAAGAATGTCCATAAAGATTACACCAGAGCAGATAAGGAGCCAGTTCTAGCTTGCTTAGTAGATGTGATGATACAGGTGCTCCAGCTCTAATGGTTGGAGACAAGTCAGCAGCTCAGTTAGGAACTCTCTCGAGGGATAATGGAATAGATAGACATCTAGGCAGGGTTCTCGGTAAGGTTAATCTGTGGATACGCCTTTTAAAGGAAGTCGCCCTGCGATACCCTTCCCAAGATGATCTTCCATGGAATCCTAAACCCTGGACTACCATAGATGAGGGAATTAAGCGCTTGAGAGAATTTGCTGTTAGAGAGATACTCTATGGTGAACATGAAACTCTGAATCCTAATGACATTCCTGTGGGTACTGGTCTTGCTAAAAGGATAATCAAACTTGCTCCTTCTAATTATGCAAACATTCTGGCAAGCAGAATTGTGTCAAGAAATTATGGTGGAGCTTCTCCTACGGTTGGCCAATTCAGTGATCAAATGAGACAATTGGAGGATAGCATGACACGTGTTTCTTTGGTTTCAGCCATTGAAACTCTGTCTGGAAAAATTGAGCATGAAAGAGCTGAAAGATTCCATATCCCAATTGGCACAAAGAAATAATTCTAAATCTTCCTCCTGGTGGATACGAGTTTCATCTGTGAGGAATACACATCCTCCAAGGAGATCATTCCAAAACAGATCAAATCAAAATAGACCACCGAGGCAATCACGTAGGATTATTTGGATAACTCTGCGTGATCAGTTTGGTGAGAACATGAACCGCTGGGATGGCCAACCAACTTCTAATCTTTTCAGGAGACTAAGGGAATTGCAAAGTGGCAGAACCAGAGGAATCAATATCAGACGGGTAGCTGTTAGTTCCACAGTTCCCCAGAACAACTCTAGTAGCTCCAACAGTGGATCCAGTTCTAACACTGCACACTGTGCTCAATGCACATGTGGGCATGTTCCCCATAACTAGGGGTGCCCTGCCTCCCACCAGGGGGAGGAGAGGGATAACAGAGATAATAGAATCCATTGGGATGTGTACATCCAGTGGCCTGGCACTTCACAATTTCGGAAGTACAGGGCCTTGGTTGACACAGGAGCTCAGTGCACCCTAATACCATCAAATTATCAGGGATCAGAGTCTATAACTATTTTGGGAGTCACTGGTGGATATCAAGAGTTAAGTAAGGTGGAGGTTAATATAAGTTTAACTGGTAAACAATGGAGGAAGCATACAGTTGTGACCAGACCTGATGCACCTTGTATTTTGGGAAGGGATTTTCTGAGAGAAGGGCGTTTCAAAGACCCTAGAGGTTACAAATGGGCTTTTGGAGTTGCTTCTGTAGAAATTGATGGACAAAAATTGAAGCTGTCTGCTAGACCTGAGCTTTCTGATGAATCTGCAGTTGTGGGACAACACAAGATACAGGACATTAAATTGCCGGTTGCTTCTCAGACTGTGCATCACAGACAATACAGAACCAACCGTGACTCTTTGTTGCCCATTCAGAATCTCATTCGTCAGCTGGAGAGTCAGAAAGTCATCAGTAAAAATCATTCACCTTTCAACAGTCCAGTGTGGCCTGTGCGAAACCAGAATGAAGACTGGCGTCTGACGGTCGACTACCAAGCCCTGAATGAAGTGACACCACCTATGAGTGCAGCAGTACCAGACATGATGGAGCTACAGTATGAGCTGGAATCCAAAGAGGCCAAATGGTATGCTACCATAGACATTGCTAATGCATTTTTCTCTATTCCCATAGCAGAGGAATGCAGGCCTCAGTTTGCTTTCACCTGGAGAGGGATCCAGTACACTTTCAACAGATTGCCAATGGGCTGGATCCACAGCTCAAGCATCTGTCATGCAGTAATCCACGATGCTCTGGAGAAAGGTGGTGCTCCAGAACACATCCAGTTCATCAATGATATCATCGTCTGGGGTAAAACTGCTGAGGAAGTCTTCGAGAAAGGTAACAAAATCATGGACATTCTTCTGAATGCAGGTTTTGCCATCAAGCGAGACAAGGTGAAAGGACCTACCACAGAGATTCAGTTTCTGGGAGTGCGGTGGCAGGATGGACGTCGACACATTCCAGTGGATGTGGTAAATAGAGTCTCTGCCATGGCAAATCCCACAAACAAGCAAGAGACCCTACGTTTCTTGGGGATAGTGGGATTTTGGAGACTGCACACTCCTTTATACAGTCAGATTGTGAAACCTCTGTATGATGTGACTTGAAAGAGAAACAATTTCCACTGGGGACCTGAACAACAAGCAGCCTTTGACCAGATAAAGCAAGAGGTAATTCAAGCAATGGGTCTGGGACCTGTCCGAGATGGTCCAGACATTAAGAACATTTTGTACACGGCTGCATGTGACAATGGTCCAACCTGGTGTTTGTGGCAGAAAGCTCCAGGTGAGACACGTGGACGACCTCTTGGTTTCTGGAGTCGAGGTTATAGAGGTTCAGAGGCTAATTATACTCCAACAGAGAAAGAAATTCTAGCTGCCTATGAAGGAGTAAAAGCATCTTCTGAAGTAATTGGAACTGAATCACAACTTCTCTTAGCTCCCAGATTAAGGCAAAGGCTCCACACCACATCATGCCACAGACTCAACATGGTCTAAGTGCATGGCTCTGATAACACAGAGAGCTTGAATGGGAAATCTTGAAAGACCTGGTCTAGTGGAGGTGATCTCAAGTTGGCCTGAAGGTATCAACTGTGCTAAACCTCCAGAGGAGAAAGTAACTCATGCTGAGGAAGCTCCTCCTTACAATGACCTTTCTGATGATGAAAAGAAATACGCTTTGTTCACAGATGGTTCCTGTCGTCTTGTTGGAAACAAGCGGAGGTGGAAGTCTGCAGTGTGGAGTCCAACATGACGAGTTGCAGAGGCAAAGTATGGAGAAGGAGAATCCAGTCAATTTGCAGAAGTAAAACTGTCCAGCTAGCTCTCAACGTAGCTGAACGTGAGAGATGGCCAAAGCTTTATCTCTACACCGACTCATGGATGGTAGCCAATGCTCTATGGGGTTGGCTAAAGAAATGGAAGAAGAGTGGTAGGCTGAGGCAGCCAACCTGTGTCAGGACATTGCTGATCGAGTCAAGAGAATTCCAGTGAAGGTGAGACACATTGATGCTCACATTCCTAAGAGCAAAGCTACTGAGGAACAGCAACACAACCATCAGGCAGATCTAGCTGCAAGAGTTTCTCAAGTAGACATGGACTCTAATCTTGATCTCGACTGGAAACACCGAGGTGAGATATTAGCTTGGTGGGCTCATGATTCGTCAGGACATCAAGGCAGAGATGCAACATTCCGATAGGCTCGTGACAGATCCATAGACATTTCCATGGATGCTATCACACAAGTCATCCATGACTGTGACATTTGTGCTGATATTAAGCAGGCAAAGAGAATTAAGCCCTTGTGGTATGGTGACAGATGGTCCAAGTACAAGTATGGTGAAGCTTGGCAGATTGACTACATCACTCTACTTGTTCTCATTCTGTTAGGTAAAACTCTTTGGGTATTTTCACCCTCAGGAGAGGCTAAACCTGTCCGAGGGGTGGTTTCAGCTGAAGGTCCGGGCCAAACTTATTGGGTAATGCAAGAGAATGGTGAAATTCAGTGCATTCCACAAAGAAATTTAACTTTAGCTGAAAGAGTTAAATTTAAAACTGTTGTTCAGCTACATCACGTCCAAAGGAAGAATCTACGAGGAATCTACGGTGCACGAACCCTGAGAGCCCTGAGTCAACTAAGAGACCCTGAGAATCCTTGTTTCCCTTTTCTTTGCTTCGTCGGTGAAGAGATAAGCTGTTTTCCCATTTTTCTCATTTTCTGATTTTCTTGGACTTTTTGAATCATCTACAGCTGAGTATAGCTGGAATGGACTATGAACTTTACTTACGAGCTGTAAATATTGTCTTGGATTGGATGGACAGTATGAACAGTCAATGAAATTGTTTAGAAGGGGTGGACTGTGACCGTTTGAGGCTGTCCCTTTAAGAAAGGGACACTGTGGCTGAATGTTTTATAAACAAAAGACAGGTCTAAATGAATTTCATTGGTAGATTGATAGAATGCAACCTTAAGTTTTGAGTGTCGCTGTGATTTTCTTCACTTTGCTCTTTCCTACTCCCTTTTTGCAGCTCATCCACTTCTAGGCTCTCTGCCACACTGACCTTGGACAGATAAGATTGGCCTACTAATTTATAACTGCTTCTATTAACAATTGCTTTTTTTCTCTCTTTCTAACCCTCTTTGGGGAAAAAGGGGAGAGAATGGGGTACAGGGAGGGGGAACCCTCCTCCAGAAAGGGGGGGAAATTTCGTTCCTGTATTTCTTTGCTGTATATTTCTGTGTATATATTGTAAATACTGTAAATTGTGTATATATACTCTGCATTCCCTGAAACTTCTTGTAAATATAGCATTCCTTTTGCTCCTCCAGCTGTGGCTAGCTGTGGTTATTTTTTTTTCCTTCACTTTGTGGGGGGGGAGAAGGCTGGGCCTTCCTCTCAAACCCATGACAAAAATAAAAGTTTTCTAAACTTAGATTAAAAATATTAACCATGGAACCCAGCATCTTTCTTTACCATTGGTCAAGAATTAAAAAGGAAGGGTCTCACAAAGCAAACAAATAAGAGCATTAAAATTGTCATGAATCACACAAACTGCTGTTATGTAGGTGGGTCAAGGAGATGATGATGTCATGGAAAAAGACGGATAGTGGCAAACGTTCAGAATTTTAATACATTTGCTTTGCGTAGTACTTATTAAATTCATTTATTACTGGTCTGGAAACAGCTGGACCATGAGGTAGGACATATGTGGTTGACACAAAATCACATAGGTTAATGAAGCCTGAGGAAGAAAGTAAGGAACTATATCCAACAATTGCAGTTAGTCTGGGCAATTGAGCAATCTACCTGCAAATTAAATTTATTGTGGGCATCTTTCCAGGTAATGAACACCGGAATGAAAAATTTTAACCAGAGTTGAAGCCAATTAATTATTATGGACAGCCCAGTGAACATCTCCATACACAGACATGGTCAAAGGGGCAGAAGATGTTGAAATAGTTCTTTGTTATAACATTGTTAAGTGACAGCCAACAGCACTTGTTTAGAATACAGAATTTAAGTCTGGTGAAACTTTCCCAAAACCAGAATGCAATAAAAATAGGAAATAATCAAATCAGGGTAATGAAAATCAAGGCATGAGAATAATGGGGAGAAGTTTTACAAGGGAGCTTTGAAAAACAATAAAAAGTTTGGGAAATGACTGACTAATTTCTAAGTCTGATATGTGCTGTATAAGATTATATTTAGATTTATCCCACATAAAGGATTTGACTGAAGGGCATTAGTCAGATGACTAGGCCCTCCGAAGTCCCCACAGTCAGTGGAGACTGACAGGCATTTCCAGAGGCCTCTCAGCCCTCTTGGGATGTGCACTGTCCTGGAAGAAACTCTTTCACTCCATTAATTACAGAGGAAGCTTTAGTTGTTGCCTCAGTTAAAAGCCTCAGGTTAGACAAGTTGAATCCAGACCTGAATAGCCATGCAATACAAATTGAATGTGAATTAATGTTAAAATGCTTTTAAATGATTTTTTAAAAACATAACTATTGTGTATAATAAGCTTCTCTACCCTACAGTGCCTCACTTAATGGTCAAAGGAAAATATAGTAACATCTGATAAGAGAGCAGGGCCTGCCGGTCATGAAGCAACACAGGAAAGAAATGTCAGGATCAATGAACATTAGAAACATTGGAAATGTTACATAATGTCCTTCGATAAACAGAACATGCACATACTTCGTGAGGCTGCTTGCACTTCAGGCCTGATTCTGCTCTCACTTCAGCATGAATTAGTACTAACTAACCAACGTAGGACCAGTAGGATGGAAGAAAACGTCTCTTTACAGAAGTCCTCTTACACAAAATGATTGATGGAACTTATTGTTTCACCCAAGCAGAGTGAGGTGTTGAGTTTAGAGATGAATCAGTGCTCTTTTGGAGCATAAGTATTTCAATCTATATCTTAATCTGGCAACCCACATTAACCACAATCAAAATAGGTATCTTCAGAGGAGAAGTAGTGTAGGAGCGTACCCCTTATGCTCAGTCTGAACCTTCTTAACATTTAAATATTTAACATAGACTGAAAATTAAAGTGCCAGCATTCATATTTTTCATGAGAAATAAATCGAAAATATAATGTATGACAGTTTCTCTTTGCTTCCAGTGTTCAGTGATTTTTCTTAAAAAAAAGAAAAGTTACATCCCTCAGAACTGAATTACTTTGACAATTAGCATCTTCAGTTTGATTTTACTTTAAAAATAAACAAAACCTAAAATCATCCACTAGTAAGAACTCTTGCATCTGTGATTAACCCATAAGAAAAGTAATAACAAGCATTTCCCACCTGACTAACACAGCTGGCCTGACTGAGTGTGCTCACTGCTCTCATATAGCTCTGATTCCTTGAGCGAAATTTTGGGGAATTGTAGTTTGCAGAGGGATCCAGGTTGTGACCCCCAGGCATGTCACTTGCAGTTTGAAGGTAGCTCTGACTGCAAAGAAAAGAGGAAGAAAAAAGGGAAAGAGTGTAAAATTAAAGATGGAATCAGTTAGGACACTTAAGACAGTCATTTCTACGAGATTCACAAATTAATTCCTCAGGGTCCAAATCCCTCTCTCTATATAAAGCGTCATAGATCTGTTGCAGTCATACACGTTAGCACAAACAGAGAATCTGCAATTCTACTACCTAGATGATATGAAATTTGCAGTCTTTGCAGCATTCAGACATCATAATTCCTCCTGGCTATTAATGCTGAACTTTACTAAAAGAGGATATCTAGGTCAAAAGGAACAAGAACCAGAGCTAAAGCACAAACCAAAGTAACTAAAAATCTTCCTTTATAGATAAAATCTATTACTTATCATCTGATTTTCTTCAGGGTGTTTTGCATCAAGAGACCTTTTATCTTCAAAGGATTGATAGCTTTTTACAAAAGATCAAAATATCCCATGCTCAGCTAAAAGAAATAGATTAATAAAGAACTTGGAGAAACTTCTTGAAGCTTTGTAAATGCTTTTCTTGCAACACATCTCCGACTTTGGAGGTCTGGGACCTTAATATTGCAATAAGCCCCTTTCAGTACAAATTCACGACAAGAAAATGTTAGTCTTCATGTTTTATATTAAATATACAGGTTATCTATCATTCCAGGACAAATAAAAACTCTAAGGATAATATTTTGCTTCTAGTTAAAAAAAAAATAATTAAATGAAAATTGCAAACAAGGTTTACCAAAATCAGATTTAAAAAGTCATGTAAGACTCACTTCTAGACATCAGTGCATAAACTACTTAATGATTCAGAAAATGTTGCATTTCATCTGGTAAATAGGTAGTTTTTATAATTATTCCTTAAAGGTAGCTTTAATAAAAACACAGTTTCTGGGAATGATAAATTTGTGCCAGTTGAAAGTCTCTCAGGATTGGCAATACAGTTATTTCAAGCTGAGCTGGCAGTTACTCAGTCCAGCAGTGGCTGTGACACATGTCCAAGCTGTCAGGAATTTCCCTGTAAAGGGAGAATCTTCCTCTCTGGAAGCATCAGACCACTCAGTGAATGAGAAAGCCACAGGTTCAACTCCTGGTGCAAAATGAGGCATAAACCAGGACCTTGTTTCTTAGATCATATTTATTAAACATTGAGCACAAACATAGTCTGGGGCTTGAGGAAAGACTAAGCCTTCCTCACTGAATGGGCTTGACCTGAGTTTGGGCTGCCTGAAATCTCTGAGGAGCACTCAGAGAGAAATCTCATCTTTTTTTAATGTCTCCAACTAGAGAAGCAAATAGAATCACATAATAGTTTGACTCAGAAGGGACTGTGACCGTTTGAGGCTGTCCCTTTAAGAAAGGGAATAATCTGGTCAGATGTTTGTAAACGAAAGACGGATCTAAACTAATTTAATTGGTAGATTGGGGGGAAGCGCCTTTTGAGCTGGGAGTACAGCAGTTTTCTGGTCAGTCTGTCTTCCCCTCCTTCGGTGGCATGCAGCTCGCAACTTTCAGGGCTTTCGGCCAAACTGACCTTGAAACTGAAAAACTGCAAGGCCTGTATTAACTGCTTTCCAATTAAAAACTGCTTTCCAATTAAGAATATGCTTTGTTCACAGATGGTTCCTGTCATCTTGTTGGAAACAAGCGAAGGTGGAAGTCTGCAGTGTGGAGTCCAACATGCCGAGTTGCAGAGGCAAAGGATGGAGAAGGAGAATCCAGTCAATTTGCAGAAGTAAAACTGTCCAGCTAGCTCTCGATGTAGCTGAACGTGAGAGATGGCCAAAGCTTTATCTCTACACCGACTCATGGATGGTAGCCAATGCTCTATGGGGTTGGCTAAAGAACTGGAAGAAGAGTGGTTGGCAGAGAAAAGGAAAACCCATTTGGGCAGCCGACCTGTGGCAGGACATTGCTGATCGAATCGAGAGAATTCCAGTGAAAATGAGACACATTGATGCTCACATTCCTAAGAGCAAAGCTACTGAGGAACAGCAACACAACCATCAGGCAGATCTAGCTGCAAGAGTTTCTCAAGTAGACATGGACTCTAATTTTGATCTCGACTGGAAACACCGAGGTAAGATATTCTTAGCTCGGTGGGCTCATGATTCACAGTATCACAGTATCACAGTATCACTTAGGTTGGAAAGGACCTCGGGGATCATCGAGTCCAACCTATCAACACAGACCCCATGACTAAACCATGGCACCAAGTGCCACGTCCAATCTCCCCTTGAACGCCTCCAGGGTCGATGACTCAACCACCTCCCTGGGCAACCGGTTCCAATGCCGAATGACTCACTCGGTGAAGAACTTCCTCCTCACCTCGAGTCTGAACCTCCCCTGGTGCAGCTTGAGACTGTGTCCCCTCGTTCTGGTGCTGGTTGCCTGGGAGAAGAGGCCAACCCCCTCCTGGCTACAACCACCTTTCAGGTAGTTGTAGAGGGCAATGAGGTCACCCCTGAGCCTCCTCTTCTCCAGGCTAAACAATCCCAGCTCCCTCAGCCTCTCCTCATAGGCCTTGTGTTCAAGGCCTCTCACCAGCCTTGTTGCCCTTCTCTGGACACGCTCAAGTGTTTCGATGTCCTTCTTAAACTGAGGGGCCCAGAACTGGACACAGTACTCAAGGTGCGGCCTAACCAGAGCAGAGTACAGGGGCACTATGACCTCCCTGCTCCTGCTGGCCACACTATTCCTAATGCAGGCCAGGATGCTATTGGCCCTCCTGGCCACCTGGGCACACTGCTGGCTCATATTCAGGTGGCTGTCGATCAGCACACCCAGGTCCCTCTCTGTTTGGGAGCTCTCCAGCCACTCCAACCCTAGCCTATAGCTCTGTATGGGATTGCCGTAGCCAAAGTGCAGCACTTGGCACTTGGACTTGTTGAATGCCATCCCATTGGACTCTGCCCATCTGTCCAGTCAGTCGAGGTCCCTCTGCAGAGCCTTTCTACCGTCTAACTGACTAACATCTGCCCCTAACTTGGTGTCATCTGCAAACTTGCTGATGACTGACTCTACCCCTTCATCCAGATCATTGATGAATATATTGAAGAGGACAGGGCCCAGCACTGATCCCTGGGGGACACCACTGGTGACTGGCCTCCAGCTGGATGTGGCACCGTTCACTACCACTCTCTGGGCCCGGCCCTCCAGCCAGTTCCTAACCCAGCACAGAGTGTAATGGTCCAATCCACAGGCTGACAGCTTAGTCAGCAGTTTGCTGTGGGGGACGGTGTCAAAGGCCTTGCTGAAGTCTAGGTAGACCACATCCACAGGCCTCCCCACATCCACCAGGCGGGTCACCTGATCATAGAAAGAGATCAGGTTGGAGAGGCAGGATCTGCCCTTCCTGAACCCATGTTGGCTGGACCTGAGCCCTTGGCCATCCTTCAGGTGTGCAGTTATTGCCGCCAGGATAATCTGCTCCATCACTTTCCCTGGCACTGAGGTCAGGCTGACCGGCCTGTAGTTTCCAGGTTCCTCCATCCGACCCTTCTTGTGGATGGGGACCACGTTGGCCAGTTTCCAGTCATCTGGGACCTCACCTGTGAGCCAGGACTGGAGGAAAATGATGGAGAGTGGCCTAGCTAGCACATCTGCCAACTCTCTCAGCACCCTAGGATGGATCCCATCCGGTCCCATGGACTTGTGAATATCCAAGTGGCTCAGCAGGTCGTGAACTAATTCCTCATGGATTTCCGGGGCATTACACTGCTCCCCAACCCCATCGCCCAGCTCAGGAGGCCACTCGTCCTGAACTCCTGCCTTGCTGTTAAAAATTGAGGCAAAGAAGGTGTTCAGGACCTCAGCTTTCTCCTCATCCTCAGTCACCGCGTTCCCCTCCAGGTCCACCAGGGAGTGCAGGTTCTTCCTGCCCCTCTTCTTATTGTTAATATATTTATAAAAATGCTTTTTATTATCTTTGACTGAGGTGGCCAGCTTCAGTTCCAGCTGGGCCTTTGCCTCCCTAATTTTATTCCTACATAATCTAACAGCTTCCTTGAACATACCTCGAGAAGCCTTCCCCTCCTTCCAAAGGTGATACAGCCTCCTCTTCCCCCTTAAATCCTCCAGGAGCTGCTTGCTCATCCAGGCCGGTCGCCTTCCCCGCCGGCTTGCCTTCCGGCATGTGGGAACCGCCAATTCCTGTGCCTTCAAGAGCTCCTGTTTGAAGTAGGTCCAACTCTCCTGAACCCCTTGGTTCATGAGGGCTGGTACCCAGGGGACTTTGCAGACAAGTTTTTTTAAATAGGCTGAAGTTCGCCCTTCGGAAGTCCAAGGTGAAGGTTTGTTGGTGCTCCTCCCTATCTCCCTGCATATTGAAAACTTCACTATCTCGTGGTCACTGCACCCTATAGGGAGCCTCCCACGATCACGTCTCCCACCAGCCCTTCCCTATTGGAGAACAGCAGGTCAAGCAGAGCCTGTCCCCTGGTAGGCTCGCTTCGTCAGGACATCAAGGCAGAGATGCAACATAGCAATGGGCTCGTGACAGATTGTTGCAGTTTGAGATGGGTGCCCCCCTGCAATGTTTACTTCCTGTGTCCAGAAGTCCAGCCCAGAGGGGTGGACACAGGAAATTATGTAGTATTTCATACCACAATCCTTTGCACCACTATAAGATCCAGTGAGGAGTCTAGCACTTTTCTTCCTCGTCCGTCAGCCCGTAACTTGGGGAGATGTCTCCTGGCTTTGGGCCTGGCTAGACCCAAGGCCATGGGGGGATGAGCAGTCTCAGATCTAGCCAGCTGAGACTAGCCTAGGAGTGGGAGGGGGAAGAAGGAGCCCTGGGGGTCTTGGGTGTACCCTCAGGTGGGGATGGGATCTCTCTGGGTCTGTTTTGGGATTTTTCTTTGTCACTGTGCTTTTGGCTTTCTGTAAATGTTCACTTCTTTCTATTGAAACTTTCCATCACTTTTGCAATCCGTTTGTCTGAGTGTTTATTGTTGCCAGGGGTGGAAAAGGGGGCTGCCTCAACCCAGCACATAGACATTTCCATGGATGCTATCACACAAGTCATCCATGACTGTGACATTTGTGCTGCTATTAAGCAGGCAAAACGACATAAGCCCTTGTGATATGGTGACAGATGGTCCAAGTACAAGTATGGTGAAGCTTGGCAGATTGACTACATCACTCTACCACGTTCTCGTTCTGGTAAGCAATACGTGCTTACTATGGTAGAGGAAAACACTGGATGGTTAGAAACGTGTCCAGTTCCACATGCAACTGCACGCAACACCATTCTCGGTCTGGAGAGACAAGTCCTGTGGAGACACGGAATTCCAGAGGGGATTGAATCAGACAATGGAACTCATTTCAAGAACAACCTTGTAAAGAACAGGGCAAAAGAGCACGGTATTGAGTGGATATTCCATATTCCCTACTATGCACCAGCTTCAGGGAAGATTGAACGCTACAACAGTTTGTTGAAGATCACTCTTAAAGCCATGGGGGGTGGATCTTTGAAAAACTGGGAAAGGCATTTAGCACAAGCAACCTGGCTGGTAAATAGTAGAGGTTCAGTGAACCGAGCTGGACCTGCACATTCAGAATTGGTACAGAAAGTAGAAGGTGATAGAGTTCCTGTTGTTAGAGAAAAGAATCTGTTAGGTAAAACTGTTTGGGTATTTTCATCCTCAGGAGAGGCTAAACCTGTCTGAGGAGTGGTTTCGGCTGAAGGTCCGGGTCACACTTATTGGGTAATGCAAGAGAATGGTGAAATTCAGTGTGTTCCACAAAGAAATTTAACTTTAGCTGAAAGAGTTTAATTTCAGACTGCTGTACAGCTACATTGCATCCAAAGGAAGAATCAACGAGGAATCTATGGTGCATAAACCCTGAGATCCCTGAGACAACTAAGAGACCATGAGATTCCCTGTTTCCCTTTTCTTTGCTTCGTCGGCGAAGAAATGAACTGTTTTCCATTTTTCTCATTTTGTGATTTTCTTGGACTTTTGAATCATCTACATCTGAGCATAGCTGGAATGGACTATGAACTTTACTCACAAACTTTAAATATCGTCTTGGATTGGATGGACAGTATGAACAGCCAATGAAATTGTTTAGAAGGGGTGGACTGTGACTGTTTGAGGCTGTCCCTTTAAGAATGGGAATATTGTGGTCAGATGTTTGTAAACGAAAGACGGATCTAAACTAATTTCATTGGTAAATTGGGGGAAGCACATTTTGAACTGGGAGTACAGCAGTTTTCTGGTCAGTCTGTCTTCCACTCCTTCGGTGGCTTGCAGCTCGCAGCTTTCTGGGCTTTCGGCCAAACTGACCTTGAAACTGATAAACTGCAAGGCCTGTATTAACTGCTTTCCAATTAAGAACTGTTTTTTTTTTTCCTCTCTCTCTTTCTAACCCTGTCTGGGGAAAAGGGGATAGAAGGGGATACAGGGGTGGGGAACCCTCCCTCAGCAGAGGAGGGAACTCTCATTTCTGTGCTACTTTGTTGTATATTTCTGTATATATTGTAAATGCTGTAAATTCTGTACATAAACCTGCAATTTCCTGAACTGCTTTGTAAATATACAGCACCCACTCCTTTGCTAATGCAGCTGTGAGGTTTTTTTTCCCTTTCAACTCTCTTTACTTCTACTCACGGGGGGGGAGTAGGCCCGGCCTTTTCCCCAACCCTACAACAGGGACCTTAAAGATTGCTTAGGTCAAACCCCAAATAGCATTGAGATCCGTCTCCCTGTGTGGCTATGTCTTTTGATGTCAAACGTGATGACCCAAAGTCCCATCACCCGCTGCAAGAGCAGACGGGCATGATAGACCTTGACTTTCACACTTGCCAGGTCTGTCCTCAAGCACTTCTGTGTGTTCTCCCTGACTTGGCCACTGCAGGATAAACACAGACACAGTTTTGATTCCTTAGTGTATCCTTTACTGAATGCCTTCTATAGAACATCCTTTAGCTTCTTTACAGAGGTAAACTATGTAGATACTATGGTATAACTGCTCAAATCAAAATGAAAATGTATGTGATTGATGTAGGCATGTGACCAGAGATTAATTAAGCCACAGTATCACAGTATCACAGTATCACTTAGGTTGGAAAGGACCTCGAGGATCATCGAGTCCAACCTATTAACACAGACCCCATGACTAAACCATGGCACCAAGTGCCACGGCCAATCCCCTCTTGAACGCCTCCAGGGACGATGACTCAACCACCTCCCTGGGCAACCCATTCCAATGACAAATGACTCGCTCGGTGAAGAACTTCCTCCTCACCTCTAGTCTAAACCTCCCCTGGCGCAGCTTGAGACTGTGTCCCCTTGTTCTGGTGCTAGTTGCCTGGGAGAAGAGGCCAACCCCTTCCTGGCTACAACCACCTTTCAGGTAGTTGTAGAGGGCAATGAGGTCACCCCTGAGCCTCCTCTTCTCCAGGCTAAACAATCCCAGCTCCCTCAGCCTCTCCTCATAGGGCTTGTGTTCAAGGCCTCTCACCAGCCTTGTTGCCCTTCTCTGGACACGCTCAAGTGTCTCGATGTCCTTCTTAAACTGAGGGGCCCAGAACTGGACACGGTACTCAAGGTGCGGCCTAACCAAAGCAGAGTACAGGGGCACTATGACCTCCCTGCTCCTGCTGGCCACACTATTCCTAATGCAGGCCAGGATGCCATTGGCCCTCCTGGCCACCTGGGCACACTGCTGGCTCATATTCAGGTGGCTGTCGATCAGCACACCCAGGTCCCTCTCTGTTTGGGAGCTCTCCAGCCACTCTGACCCCAGCCTGTAGCTCTGCATGGGATTACCGTAGCCAAAGTGCAGCACTCGGCACTTGGACTTGTTGAATGCCATCCCATTGGACTCTGCCCATCTATCCAGTCGGTCGAGGTCCCTCTGCAGAGCCTTTCTACCCTCTAACTGACTAACATCTGCCCCTAACTTGGTGTCATCTGCAAACTTGCTGATGACTGACTCTACCCCTTCATCCAGATCATCGATGAATATATTGAAGAGGACAGGGCCCAGCACTGATCCCTGGGGGACACCACTGGTGACTGGCCGCCAGCTGGATGTGGCACCGTTCACTACCACTCTCTGGGCCCGGCCCTCCAGCCAGTTCCTAACCCAGCACAGAGTGTAATGGTCCAATCCACAGGCTGACAGCTTAGCCAGCAGTTTGCTGTGGGGGACGGTGTCAAAGGCCTTGCTGAAGACCAGGTAGACCATATCCACAGGCCTCCCCACATCCACCAGACGGGTCACCTGATCATAGAAAGAGATCAGGTTGGAGAGGCAGGACCTGCCCTTCCTAAATCCATGTTGGCTGGACCCGAGCCCTTGGCCATCCTTCAGGTGCGCAGTTATTGCCGCCAGGATAATCTGCTCCATCACTTTCCCTGGCACTGAGGTCAGGCTGACTGGCCTGTAGTTTCCAGGTTCCTCCATCCGACCCTTCTTGTGGATGGGGACCGCATTGGCCAGTTTCCAGTCATCTGGGACCTCACCTGTGAGCCAGGACTGGAGGAAAATGATGGAGAGTGGCCTAGCTAGCACATCTGCCAGCTCTCTCAGCACCCTAGGATGGATCCCATCCGGTCCCATGGACTTGTGAATATCCAAGTGGCTCAGCAGGTCCCGAACTAATTCCTCATGGATTTCCGGGGCATTACTCTGCTCCCTGCCCCCATCGCCCAGCTCCGGAGGCCACTCGTCCTGAACTCCTCCTGCCTTGCTGTCATTACAGTCAAAGTGATAGTGGGTCTAATTTGGGTTTAGATGATGAAATCATCTCATGAAATCATGTAGCAGTGCATTTTTTGTTCCCACAAGTATGAAGACAAACAGATTAAGAGAAGTGGTGTAGAGCCTCCCTATCTATATTTAGTTCCCAGATGTAATGAAATCTGCTTTTTTCTGTAGGAAGCAGGCTGATGACTCACCTGCTTCATGTCACTCTGATTCTTTGCATATGCTTTACTATATCTGTCCAGTATTGTTAATTTAGTATTTTTCAAAACAGTTAGATGAGTGCCTTGTGGATTTTCTGTCACAAGGTGGCAAAATCTGGGATTCTAGGTTCAGAAACAGTTTGTGAAGAAGTTGTTTGAGGTTTCTTCGTTAAAACATGGGTCATATTAAGAAATTATAGAGACAGTAGAATTAAATAATAAATTAATGATTATTTTATAAATTACTTCAAAACAAATTAATGTAAACTGGCTCTTAATAACTGTCTCCTTTGCTAAGTAATGCTCAGCAACCTACTATTTCATTATGCACATACCAGTTCCTTGTGAAGTATTGCTATCATTAAATACAATCAACGATTCTTACAGCAATAATTTCATAGGAAAGAAGCCCAGTATTCCCTGGTACTGCTAATCAGCTGAGTCTTGATGGATGAGTTTGGACATGACCTGATAGTTAAATAATTTTTTGTTTACCATTGGAGATAAATTGATTCACAAGACTGTAGCAAAATAAATGATGTTATGCATATTAGGCTGTAAAGGCAATTTCACATCTGTTTGATTAATACTTCAAAATATTCCTGATAAAAACAAATTATTAATTTTCATTTCTAAGGTATGTACTCAAAGGTGTCTTCTAGGATAATTGTGTCAATGCATGGTAAAAATTATGATCTTTCTATAAATGTGATCCAGAAAAAAAATATATGGCATGGATCCCAAAGTTCCATGGGGAGATTGCTCTCAGATGTCATTATCTGTTGCTCAAGGAACTTTCATGCTTGTCAACAACACTATGGAACACACACCATATGTGTCATTATTAAATACTGGCTTCTTAAACGACATCTGCTCTATAAGTTAAGGAACAAAATTTTTGACCTTCATTTCTGAGATACCACAGCTCTATCACTTTGATCACTTTGTGATCTGTAGTAGATGATCTTATAGCTCAGCCCGTTCTTCTACCCCCAGAATTTACTTTTACCAAAACATCCCAAAACCAGCTCTCCTTCATTTTTTCCCAACTCAGCTCCTAATCCTTATTGCTCCCTAGAATCCTCTTATTTCCCAGCTCAGAGCTGTCCTGCTCAAGACCTTCATAAAACACCGTTACAGAAGCCAGAAATGGGCCATTTATCCTACTCCCGTCCTCTGCAGATTTCAAAACACCCTTAATACCTCTATCTGTCAGCAGTGACTGGCTCATCCATGTTACAGCCATCTAATCTTACTCGCTCACTGGGGACACTGGCTTTCACAAAAGCACAAATTCTTATTCTTGTGCAAACTAATGGATCTTGCCCATAAATTGAGTTTAGGAATAGAACAGGGAAAATTAGCTACTGGTAAATACCTTTTACTTTAGCCCTACAAGTAACAAGACGAACAAAACAGACCCCACCCCAAGCAAACGAATTTTTTTAATTCTAAACATCTGTGTCTTGCCATGTCTTGTAGCTGTCCTTATCAGGATTTGGTACAATAAAAATGTCAAAAGAAGTTTTAGTTTACTTATACTGTAATCAAAAAGCATTAGATAATGTTTACCAAGAAATTTCAGGAGATGGAAGATGTATATCTACATCTCCTTATTTTTTCCCCACTTACACCATTATAACAGAAGACTTGTGAGACTAGAAAAGCAATTTAGAACAGGTTTCCTGAAGTCACTGCTGTGTGACAAGTATTACTGTAAGCTAGAGCTACAACAAGCAGTACTGCACAGTGACCTAAGCAACCAGTGTACGTTTTGTTGAAGCCAAATCTTTTTGTTATTTGGTGAAAAGATATACATAACAATAAACTGACAGGTTTTCACTATTAGCACACATTTAATGACACAGAGGATGACATGGTTTTAAAGCTTATAGCTAATTTAGGGTGGAAACAAAAAAATCCCCTAACTTTCCCATACAAATGCAAATTCTGAGCAGCAGTCCTTGACAGTCAAGACACAGCCCCAGTGGAAACATGGGGTGTATGAGTCCTGGAAAGGGATCTGTCACACTGCTTTTAATTTTGTTTCCTGTCTGTATTTTATTTTCTAATAAGTGATTGATATAGGCTTTCTCACAAACCTAATACCTTTGCTAAAAGTACAAACATGATGCCAACGATGCAGCAAATGTCATACACTTGCCAAGGTCATTCCTTAATCTACTCACTCTAAATGGTGATTGCTCCCCAGAGTAGCTATTCTCTGTCATGTGTTCAGCTACCATTGTACCTTGGGTCAGGAAGTTACCAAGAGTGAACTTAAATACTCCTAGGTCTCTAAAAGTTGTAGCAAGAAAGTCACCTTCTGACTGTGAATGCATCTATCAGGTTTATTAAAGGAACATCAGAGACAAAGAAAAGACCATTTCCCATCAAATTAATTCTTGGAATTGTAATATTCTAAAATCATACCTTTTAATTTTCATTATCATGCCTGCATTTGTCCAAAAATTTGAGAATGAATGGGAACATTACAGAAAGTACAATCTCTTCTGTTTAAATCAGTATATGCAATTCAGAAGTATCATTCTGGGACAAAAAGATGGCATTTATAAAAGAATTCATCTTGGGCATCTAAAAGGGAGGTGCATTAGGATTAGCACGGTAGTGTAAGTTATCAAAACCTATTTTATTGAGAGATTTACATTTCAATGGATATTAATTTTGCTATTTGGATCTATCTTAACCATGTCTTTGTAGACACATGAAATAACTCATCGACCAGAATCTAATGATCAAGTGTAGCTATCAGTGCCATTGTGCAGCAGCTACAAGTCATACTGTGTCTCCACGAATCCCTGCTGAAGTCAATAGAGCTCTGCAAAGGGGCGCAGATGTGTCTGCATGCAGCCCACTGGAGAGCTCAGAGCATAGACATTAAGGCTGATTCTCCCTTCAGAGTGCCACAGTTAGTCTGCTTCTTTGAAAAAAATGAAAGTATACATAAATCTGGCAAATTTATCTGTAGCAAAGACTTTCTTTTCTAATCTTTGCCAGACTGGAGCTTCTCTTTGATCAGTGACAGATATGAGAATTTGGACTAAATTAAAATTTTAAGATTCTTATATTTTTCATCATTGGCCCACAGCCTTTTTTTTTAAAAAGGTGCCTCAAAGATACTGAACATTTGATTTATTATAGGAATATGTTAGGAAAGAGGTGGAGACTGCTGTTTCCATCCTTATGAAATGCCTACTAATCACCAGTAGGAGAGACCCTTTCTTGTCAGTAAGTTTTTAAGAATTTTGTACAAAATGAACCAGAAGAGAATGAAAGGAAATCATTTAGAGTGGTTAAACAGTTTGGTGGTCTGTCTGTTCCTTGTCAACATACAGAGGATGTAGGCTCAAGCCAGCCTGTACTCCAAATCATGCAGAATGTGCATGTAATAAAAGGTGTTTGATGTGGGAAATCTAAACTCGGAGCTATTGTTTGTAAGAAGTGACAGATGTGCACATATCACTAATCCTAAATGTCTTGTTCCGATATCCTGTTTTGAGCTTGGCCTGGAGAGAAGGCAGTGAACTGGTCAGAAACAAAACTCAGGCAGAGGTTACAATGAAAACTTGGAGGCATTCTATGCATGGTGCAGCAGTTCAGCAAATGAATCTGAGGATCTAAGCAGAAATCAAATACTGGATGCATGTTCCTAAATCCTGTTGTGGAATTGAGATATTTTCTTCAGGAAGCTATCTCACTTTTATCCCCCCCCCCAGTTGTTTTTTTTTTTAAATTTGCCTTTGGTACATATACATATGTAAAAAAAATAGTGCTAAGGCAGAATCAATATAGATTGCAGACCATCAGGACTCTGTAAGCATGATCATGAGCTTAATTTGAAGAACATACATGGAAGTCCATTAAAGCCAATAGGTATTAAACATAAAAGGCCTTTTCAGGCTGAAGTTAAAGACACTAATGAGACTACATAATTTCTGGGCAAAAAAATAGTTGAATTTGAAGAAGTTAAATGATTACTGCTTTTTAGCATCTTAATTTTCAAAACCTTGCCTGAAAAAGAGTCTCTACACACATACTTTAAAATCTCATTTAGATTTTATTAAAAAATAAAAAAAAAAAAATGAGAAAAACAGCTCTTGATCCTTTAGAATGAAAAATAAAACATATTTGTTGAATACAGGAATGAATAAGAACCAGAAACATATTTCCTTTGGATATCACTATTTGCGCTTGAGAGACTGGTCTAAATCTTCCTACATTTTCACATCTATTTCATAATTGCATCTTTCCTTCCTGGGAAGGCTCCGCACTTTGTTTCATGCCTGAGGATCCCTTTTCCATCCCTAATCCACAGTAATACATTTCAACCCTACAACAAAAAGGTGATGTTCACTACAATGAGGCAGGAGATTTGGGCTCAATGAGTCCCTGAGTTTCACACTATGCAAATTCTAAGAGAACAAGGTGCCTAACACTGCTTAACAGGGTTTCCTATTATTCTACACATCAAGAAAGGATGGGGACCGTCTTCTGACCTCATAAAAGATACCACCTAGGTAGTCTGATGACTACTGCCCTTTCATCAGCATTCCTTCTTAACCCCGTGGATTAATCTAACCCAGATCTTATTGACTGCAGCAGAGAACACTATCACTGTGCCAGTGGCTCACTGATTGCATTATTAGTTGATAAGATTTTGTAATTAGCTCTCAAACTCTCCTCGGTAAATCTCCAATTTCACCCCTCAGAGAGTCTGAGTAGATGCTACTACACTATAGGGCCTCAGAAAGCTACTAATTGTGACCGTTTGAGGCTGTGCCTTTAAGAAAGGGAATATGGTGGACGGAAGTTGGTAAATGAAAAGAACTATCTAAACTAATTTCATTGGTGAAGTGGGAGGAAGCACCTTCTGAACTGGGAGTGCAGGAAGGTATACTGGGCTTTCCAGCGCTTTTCTGCAGTCTTGCTTCTGCTTATCCTTCAGGCAGCAGCTTGCAGCTCCTGGGCTTTCTGCCAAGGCTTCGGCCTTGAAACTGATAAAGGCCTGTATTAACTCCCTTCCAATTAACACAAACTGCTTCTAACATTTTTTTCTCTCTTTTCTTTCTCTTTCTATCCCACTCTGGGGAAAGGGGGAAAGAGGGGAGAGCGGAGGTGGGAAACCCCCCTCAGCAGAGGGGGGAACTCTCATTTCTGTGCTACTCTATTGTATATCTTTGTATATATTGTAAATATTGTAAATTTGTATATATTCCCCTGCATATCCTACATTGCTTTGCAAATATACAGCTCCACTGCTTTGCTAATTCAGCTGTGAGGTTTTTTTCCCTTCCCTTCAATTTTCTTTCCCTTTACTTTACTGGGGG
This sequence comes from Melanerpes formicivorus, assembly GCF_026170545.1. NCBI lineage: Eukaryota > Metazoa > Chordata > Aves > Piciformes > Picidae > Melanerpes > Melanerpes formicivorus. The sequence goes on from NW_027142409.1 coordinate 2,928,994, forward strand.
GAGGGAGGAGGCTTTTGGGCCTTACCCTTCCAACCCCACGACACTAATGAAGTGTGTAATGAGACTTTTTAGAGTCAGAAGACTGAGGCAAAAAAACAAAGACAAATAAAAAGCATATAAAAGATGAGGGCTACTTTTCTAGCAATTTTTTTCCATCTCTTCAATTGAAATTATTTTTCAGAAATGGCTTCAAAACCATTCCTAATTTAAAATGCAGGAGAAGAGTAATGGTAAATTGAAGTTTACTCTTAAAAACTAAGAGAGGCTTGCATCAGTTGTGTGCAGCAATAGATAGCATTGAAAGAGGGCGTTAATTTCTGCAGCAAGGAAGCTGTGCTTGAACTCTCAGTGTGTGAAGTTTCTGCAGCATACCCACTCTTCCACATGTGCACACTTACCTAAGGCTTGTAATACCAAGACTTGTCCCTGTGTATTTACTCTTAGAGAAATACCCACAAATTTGTCTATCACAAAGTAGTATGGTGTTGGCACTAGTGTTGGCAAAGATGGATGAAAAGACAGTGGTTTAGTATCATGCAGCACTTCCAAACTTCTCATGTGGTTTTCACTTCCTCAGGTAGTAAGTGTGCCATGGTTAGTACAAATGGTTGAAAACAGTAAGATTTTAATTTTTTTAAAATTGAGATTTCCCATGTCTTAGAGAAGCTTGTGCTGTTCTGTGATGCCTTCTGAGTCAAGGGCTCTGACAGTTGTGTAGTACAATGGGCAAAGGAAAGAGGCCTGCAGGACCATCTGGCCTTCTGATAAGGAGTCAGAATGCCTGCAGAGCTGTCTGGCCTTCTGATAAGATAAGGGATACCTGCAGGACTGCCTGGCGCCCTGCCAAGATAAGGAATGCCACAGAACACAATGGATCTAGCTGAATCATCAAGAAGTGTCGCAAGGGCACTGTAGTCGTGTAATCATGAGGGTCACAAACAAGTAGGGGGCTTGAAACAGGAGACATCTGTTGGCCCATCCGGCAAGAAAGCAGGATGTTAAAACCGCAAGAGGTGGGGTTGACATGTAATCTGTAACCAATAGTATGTTACCAAGTAGGCATAATTATAGTAAACTGTATATAAGATGTGTCTGATGCTCAATAAAGTTGGATTCCGCTGATCACATTGATCGTATAGCGGCCCCTTCTTGCAACAGTTAAGTGCTTTCAGATCATCTTGTTGCAGTTTAACCCCCTTCCTGTGTTTTTGTTGCCTAATGGAGTCTGCAGAACAGAACATGTGGACGTGCCTTGGTTCATAGTCCAGATATTCTGTAAGTCAGCATGAGTTACTATGACTCCGAAGAGAAGCAATCTCTCGCTATGCAAAGGGGAAGAGTAGAGAAAGTTTTTTTTTTTTTCATTCAGGTTGTTTCAACTTAATCTGGTGTACCATAAGCCTAGACAATACATCAAGCATTTCAGGTCTTATTTAGGCACATAAACTTAAAAAACTGTATAAAGTGGTTTCCGCATCATGATACCAGACTGTGAAGAAGTGTGGCTGAAATTGGACATGCATTGTGCTCTTCAAGTGTGCTATGGGCTTTAATAACATCCAGTGCACAGGGGTTAAGCACCCGAGGGAGAGACTGCTGCTTTCTCTGTCACCCTGTGTGAGTCTGAGGCACTCATTTCCATACAGGGCCCAAAACCTGGCAGAGACTTAGATGGAGAATATAGTCAAGACAAATCAAAGTAGTACTGATGCTCCATGGTGGTAAGTCCACCAAATAATGTTTGCTATGGCAGATTTCATTTCTCTTTGAAACACTACATTTTTATGCTCACTATATGCTCACATGCCTTTCTGTCGGCTCACTCATCAGCTTAAGGTATCTGGACTACCAGATATCATAATAAAGTCAGCCATTAGATGTTCACAAAACAGAAGTACAAATTACTGTCATTGAGTTTATTTTATTGTAGCTTAACCTATTTCTTCTTCATTTTTTTTCAGTACCCAGTTTCCCATGAGTCACTTCAGAGCACAATGGAAAACATCAGCACAGCATGACTATTCATTTGTGTGAGTGACACCGGTATGATCTTCAAACAGAGTGTGTTAACTTTGGACTAAACAGTACTGTTATTCCTTTTATCTAAATAGGTAAAGAGTTCTCATTTTTTTTGCACCACTTCAAAAAGGAGATACCAAAAATGGAATTTGCTGTTTCAACACTGGTACAGTTAATTTGCATAATTGGTATATTAAATACTCCTCTCCTGAAAATGAGACTATCAAATAACTGGAATATTATTTTCACTCACAGAATTGTTTTTCCATCACATAGTCCCAAATTCTCATTTTCTTTTCAGCTTTCCTTTCTGGATCTCAGTGTCTCTGATGCTTCCATCTCTCATCTGTGCGTCTTTTGGTCACAAAGACATAGAAATGACATTTACTAGGTTAGAAGGATAACCCTACAAATCATGTGGGTCAGTCTCTCTTCCAGGATCACACACATTCCCCCTGTTTCACCTTCCGGTTCAGCTGTTTTGCCATTTACTGTAAATGAAAATGCCTTCTGCAAGCTACCTCCCCAGTTTATCTCCATCCCCAGTAGCATTACAGTGCAGCAGAAAAAAAATTGACTGAATTCAAAGGGCTTGCATTTCACCTCCAGACCTGTATTTGTCCACAGAATACCAAACTTGACATCCAAAAGATTTTGCAAATTAAAAAAAGAAAAAAAAAAAAAGAGTTTGAAAAAATAGCTATTTTTTCCATCTGGGACTCCTGGGAGCCAATATAATTCCCATGATAAATGGGATTGCTGGCAGAGTTTCAAGAATGGAAAAAGTTGGAAAGGAAGCAGATTGGAGTATGTGTCCTGTCTCCACCACAGCAAGCCTTATTGCATTATATTTCACTCAAATGTAATTTCATGGGTTAGCTGTTTGGATGGGTTGGATTGGTTGATGGGTTGGACACGATGATCTTGAAGGTCTCTTCCAACCTGGTTTGGTTTATTCTAATAAAGGTTTATTCTAATAATTTCATAGTAATAATAAATTACACTTGCCTTTGACTTGACATTATAGGACTAAGTAGTGCAACATACTATTTAGTCTTTTGAAAAAGCATTCACAAAGAAGGAACTGAAACACATTTATCTTCCATGAGTAATCCAGATATTTAGGCACATTTAATTTTTGAAAAATCCGGCATAATCTGTCACTTATGCTCTAACTATACTCAGAAATAAGGTAGGTCCATTAGCAACACTTAGGACAACTGACGTGTATTGTTAAAATTTTGTGTCCTATAGAAGAGGTGGCTGTTTCCAAGAGGATTAGTCCCTGAAACATGCCTGGGCACAATCTAGAACACAGCCAGGTGGCCTAGGCTGAAAGCTGGCTGGCAATCACGCTGGCTGCGCTAGCATGTTGACAGAGGTGGTGATCAGATGGCAGTGGTTGGGTATATGCCCTGCTTCTGCCATATGCATAAACCAGCAGTGTCAGAGTCTGCACTTCTCTTTTATTCCTACTTGGACAAAAATACACTTATTTCCAAGAGAAACTTCAAAGAAATTACATTTACCTATTTAGATGTTATTAAATAAAATTCAGATTTATTCAGATACAAATAAGCTTTTTTATAGTTTATGAATAGTTCATGTTCAATTTTGTGGTGGGTTTGGAAGGGTAAGGCCGAGAAGCCTCCTCCCTTCCCCCTTGTAAGGTAAAAGGGAAAAAAAAATTGAAGGGAAAGGAAAAAAAACTCACAAGCTGAATTAGCAAAGCAGTGGAGCTATATTTACAAAGCAATGTAGAGTATGCAGGGGAATATTTACAAATTTACAATATCTACAATATATACAAAGATATGCAACAGAGTAACACAGAAATGAGAGTAACCCCCCTCGGACAGAGAGGGGTTCCCCACCTCCGCTCTCCCCTCTCTCCCCCCCCTTTTCCCAGAATGGGATAGAAAGAGAAAGAAAAGAGAGGAAAAAAATGTTAGAAGCAGTTCGTGTTAATTGGAAGGGAGTTAATACAGGCCTGGTATCTTGTTTTCAAGGCCGAGGCCTTGGCAGAAAGCCCAGCACAGAGACAGAGCTGCTGCACGAAGAAAAGGCGGAAGCAAGACTGAAGATAGAAGCACCAGAGTGCCCAGTTCATTCCCAGTTCACTCCCAGTTCAGAAGGTGCTTCCTCCCACTCTTCCAATGAAATTAGTTTAGACTATTCCTTCCGTTTACCAACTTCCGTCCACCATATTCCCTTTCTTAAGGGGGCAACGTCAACCGGCCACAAATTTGATGAATCTTTGAGCAACACAAACCAACAGAAAAGGAGTTTACTTTTGTAAAAGTAGAGACAGAATTTTAACAGAACAAAACTCCTTGCAAAGATGACTGCGTTGTGGTTCACTAGCCGATCGGGACCGCTCGTTCGGAACCGCTCCGCTTGAGCTGTGAGTTTCTCGGGGTTTTTTTACCTTCCTTTTGGGGTTTCGCAGGTCGGGAGGACTCCTGGTAGGGGGAGGAGCTGGCAGGATCGTGCTCACGCGAGCCTGCACGGGTACGGGAGCCCGAAGTCAGCCGCGGCACTTTTAAATACCGCCCGGGCTGTGCGTGCGGCGCCATTGTGGTTCACTAGCTGCCTATCAGCTGGTTGACAAAAAAAAAAAAAAAAACAAACCACAACCAAACACCCCAAACACAAAAACCAAACCTCAAACGTTGCATCATGGCCGTCACTCGGACGAAGGGTAAAAAAGCAGCATCTGCCCAGACAGAGCTGTTTTAACAACATGCTGGAGTCCAGGCTGCCAGCTGCAGAGAGTGCTTCAGCCTGGCACTTGGAATAGAAGGGGTGGGAGAGGACATCTGTGTCAGGTGTGAGCAGGTGAATTTTCTCCTCAGCCTGGTGGCAGAGCTGAAGGATGAAGTGGCTGAACTGAAGGAGGAGGTAGCTAGGCTAAGGACATTAAGGGAAAGTGAAAGTGAGTTAGATTTGTGGGAGAAGGCTCTGCAGATCTCCCCTGCTGAGGGAAGGGTCCCTGGAAGCGGAGAGGGATGGATACAGGTCCCTGCCAGGGGTGGCAAGAGAAATCCACCCCGACCCTCTCCTCCTCCTCCGCTGCCCTTGCATAATAAGTATGAGGCCCTGCAGGCCGAGGGCAGTGGGGATGAGAGGGCTGAGGCTGAGGAGCAGGCATCCAGAGGGGAGCCTAAGGCCAAGCGGTCCCCACTAGCTATAATGACCAGCTCCACTAAGAAAAAGAGAAGGGTTATAGTTGGGGACTCTCCTGGGGGGTACTGAGGGACCCATATGTCGTCCTGACCCATCCCACAGGGAGGTCTGCTCCCTACCAGGGGCAGGGGTTAGGGACATTGCAAAGAGACTCCCTAAATTAATCCAGCCCACTGACTATTACCCTCTGCTGGTAATACAGGCTGGGAGTGATGAGATTGACAGGAAGGGCACCAGGGCGATTAAGAAGGAATTCAGGGCCCTTGAACAATTGATTGATGGGGCAGGAGCTCAAGTGGTGTTCTGCTCAGTTCCATCAGTGGCAGGGGTGTACACTGAGAGGAATGGGAGAACCCACACCATCAACAATTGGCTCAGGGGATGGTGCCAGAGGCAGAACTTTGGGTTCTTTGACCATGGGACAACTTTCACCGCACCTGACCTTCTGGGTCCTGATGGGATGCATCTATCTAGAAGGGGTAAGAGAGTCCTGGCACTGGAGTTGGCAGGGCTCATTAGGAGGGCTTTAAACTAGGTCTGAAGGGGGTGGGTGAGGCAATCGGTCCCTCTGCAGAGGAAAGAGTAGGGCACAAGGTAGGGTCAGTTGAGAAGTCAGGAACCCAGCTGCGATGCATGTACACCAATGCACGCAGCCTGGGCAACAAGCAAGAGGAGTTGGAGGTCCTAATCCATCAGGGCGACTATGATGTAGTCGCCATCTCAGAAACTTGGTGGGACAACACCCACGATTGGAGTGCTACACTGGGGGGCTATAGGCTCTTTAGGAGAGACAGGTGAGGGAGAAGAGGAGGAGGGGTGGCTTTATATATTAAGGAGTCACTCTCTGCCATAGCACTTGAGATGGAGAAAGAAGGGACTGAGAGCCTGTGGGTTAAAATCAGAGGGCAACCTAACAAATCTGACATCCTGGTTGGAGTCTGTTATAGACCACCCAACCAGGATGAGGATGCTGACGAATTATTCTACAAGCAGCTGGAGGCTGTCTCAAGATCATCAGATCTTGTCCTTGTGGGCAACTTCAACCTGCCAGATATCTGCTGGAAACTTAATTCAGCAGAGAGGAGGCAGTCCAGAAGATTCCTGGAGTGAATGGAGGACTGCTTCCTGACACAGCTGTTAAGCGAGCCTACCAGGGGACAGGCTCTGCTTGACCTGCTGTTCTGCAATAGGGAAGGGCTGGTGGGAGACGTGATTGTGGGAGGCTGCCTAGGGTGCAGTGACCACGAGATAGTGAAGTTTTCAATATGCAGGGAGATAGGGAGGAGCACCAACAGAACCTTCACCTTGGACTTCCGAAGGGCGAACTTCAGCCTATTTAAAAAACTTATTTGTAAAGTCCCCTGGGTACCAGCCCTCATGAACCAAGGGGTTCAGGAGGGTTGGACCTACTTCAAACAGGAGCTCTTGAAGGCACAGGAACTGGCAGTTCCCACGTGCCGAAAGGCAAGCCAGCGGGGAAGGCGACCGGCCTGGATGAGCAAGCAGATCCTGGAGGATTTAAGGGGGAAGAAGAGGCTGTATCACCTTTGGAAGGAGGGGAAGGCTTCATGAGGTATGTTCATGGAAACTGTTAGATTATGTAGGAATAAAATTAGGGAGGCAAAGGCCCAGCTGGAACTGAAGCTGGCCACCTCAGTCAAAGATAATAAAAAGCATTTTTATAAATATATTAACAATAAGAAGAAGGGCAGGAAGAACCTGCACTCCCTATTGGACCTGGAGGGGAACATGGTGACCGAAGATGAGGAAAAGGCTGAGGTCCTGAACACCTTCCACCTTCTTTGCCTCAATGTTTAACAGCAAGGCAGGAGTTCAGGATGAGTGGCCTCCTGAGCTGGGCGATGGGGTCGGGGAGCAGTGTGGTGCCCCGGTAATCCATGAGGAATTAGTTCGGGACCTGCTGAGCCACTTGGATACTCACAAGTCCATGGGACCGGATGGGATCCATCCTAGGGTGCTGAGAGAGCTGGCAGATGTGCTAGCTAGGCCACTCTCCATCATTTTCCTCCAGTCCTGGCTCACAGGTGAGGTCCCAGATGACTGGAAACTGGCCAGTGTGGTCCCCATCCATAAGAAAGGTCAGATGGAGGAACCTGGAAACTACAGGCCAGTCAGCCTGACCTCAGTGCCAGGGAAAGTGATGGAGCAGATTATCCTGGCGGCAATAACTGCACACCTGAAGGATGGCCAAGGGCTCAGGTCCAGCCAACATGGATTTAGGAAGGGCAGGTCCTGCCTCTCCAACCTGATCTCCTTCTATGATCAGGTGACCCGTCTGGTGGATGTGGGGAGGCCTGTGGATGTGGTCTACTTGGACTTCAGCAAGGCCTTTGACACCGTCCCCCACAGCAAACTGCTGGCTAAGCTGTCAGCCCTTGGCTTGGACCACTACACTCTGTGCTGGGTTAGGAACTGGCTGGAGGGCCGGGCCCAGAAAGTGGTAGTGAACGGTGTCACATCCAGCTGGCGGCCAGTCACCAGTGGTGTCCCCCAGGGATCAGTGCTGGGCCCCGTCCTCTTCAACATCTTCATTGATGATCTGGATGAGGGGGTCGAGTCAGTCATCAGCAAGTTTGCAGATGACACCAAATTAGGGGCAGATGTTAGTCAGTTAGAGGGTAGAAAGGCTCTGCAGAGGGACCTCGACCGACTGGACAGATGGGCAGAGTCCAATGGGATGGCATTCAACAAGTCCAAGTGCCGAGTGCTGCACTTTGGCTACGGTAATCCCATGCAGAGCTACAGGCTGGGGTCGGAGTGGCTGGAGAGCTCCCAAACAGAGAGGGACCTGGGGGTGCTGATCGACAGCCACCTGAATATGAGCCAGCAGTGTGCCCAGGTGGCCAGGAGGGCCAATGGCATCCTGGCTTGCATTAGGAATAGTGTGGCCAGCAGGAGCAGGGAGGTCATTGTGCCCCTGTACTCTGCTCTGGTTAGGCCGCACCTTGAGTACTGTGTCCAGTTCTGGGCCCCTCAGTTTAAGAAGGACATCGAAACACTTGAACGTGTCCAGAGAAGGGCAACAAGGCTGGGGAGAGGCCTTGAACACAAGCCCTATGAGGAGAGGCTGAGGGAGCTGGGATTGTTTAGCCTGGAGAAGAGGAGGCTCAGGGGTGACCTCATTGCCCTCTACAACTACCTGAAGGGTGGTTGTAGCCAGGAAGGGGTTGGTCTCTTCTCCCAGGCAACCAGCACCAGAACAAGGGGACACAGTCTCAAGCTGTGCCAGGGGAGGTTTAGACTGGAGGTGAGGAGGAAATTCTTCACTGAGAGAGTCATTTGTCATTGGAATGGGTTGCCCAGGGAGGTGGTTGAGTCATCGTCCCTGGAGGCGTTCAAGAGGAGATTGGCCGTGGCACTTGGTGCCATGGTTTAGTCACTGGGTCTGTGTTGATGGGTTGGACTCGATGATCCTCGAGGTCCTTTCCAACCTAAGTTATACTGTGATAGTTTAACTCAGAGAAGAATGTTGCACACATTACAGGTCTGTTGAAAGTTAAGTGAAGGCTGTTCTAATTTGGATTGTATCCTATTCAGGATGGTGACAGAAAACTAGGCTTATCCTTAGGAAACCATATGTTTTGCCACTAATGCATGTTTTTATACCACCAAAACTAACAACATTCAGACTTTTTTACAGGTTTACTTGCGTGGAGAGCGCAAGCCTCAATTTACTTCTGTGCATTAGCTCCCTCCATCCTGATAAACAAGCTAAAAAGGCAGCTAATGCAGCTGACATCTTGAATTATGCAATTTCTCATAATAGATGCCAGAAATGCCATTCAGCCCTGCTGCACATGCAGGAATGCTTTTCAAAACCTTGGCTCCTGGCTCAGATGCCTGATCAGTGGTACAAAGGGCACTCAGAATGCAACTGGCATTACCGAGCCATGCCAGAGGGGGGAGGAAGGCTCCATAACCATCATGCTTTGCTACATCCTTCATAGAATGGAGACATAAAAAAGTAACTGCAATGACAAGGAGATGGATATGTACTGGGAAGAGATGGCTTCTGATACTTGGATGAGAAGGAACTTCTCTAACCTGAGGATGGCAGAGCACTGAAACAGGCATCCCAGATAGGCGGTGAAGTCTCCACCTCTGGAGTCACTTAAAACCTGCCTGGACACTATTCTGTACAACCTGATTTAGGTGAACCTGCTCTGGCAGGAGGCTTGGACTAGATGATCTATAGAGGTCCCTAGTAATCCCTACTATTCTATGATTCCACGACTGTGCAGTGAAAATCCAGATTTAGGATCAGTACTTTCTATTCCTGTGAGACAAGAAAATTTCTATCTGCTTTAGGACTGCTGAAATTTGCCGGGTTTTTTTTTTATTTTTTCATAAAAAAGACATACAAGAACCAGAATAGTTGCCACACTTCTGCCTGAAGTTCGCTGGACAAAAACGTGCATGTTAGGTAGGCAGATTAAAGCTGTTGTTCCACAGTTTGGCAAGAGAGTGACTCTGGGACCAGCTCCAGGGGACTCTAGCTGAGCAGTGCTTTATTTTGGTTTATTTTTGGGGCTTCCTCAGGGCGGGTGGACCTGAACAGACAGGGAGGAGTGGCAGGGTCGTCCTCTTGTGTGCCTGCTCAGGAGGGTGATGTAGCTAGGGGCAACCATGGGAAATTTAAATGCAGAGAAAGCAGGAAAACCCACAAGACTGCCATTCGGCAAGAGAGCTCTCACTGGAACATAGCAAGCAGTGCCTGCTGGGTCAGGGGACAGGGTGCAGAAGCCTCAATGGTAGCCTGAGTAAAACACAGTCAGCAGTCAGGCAGGATTAAAAAAAAACCCAAAACAATTACTTTTCACCATCTCAGTCAAAATAGTCTCTACTCGGCAGAAGATCATGCTCCTGATGCCATCCAAACTGGAGGTGGGAACCCAGACAGAGCTCCCACAAGAGGATGCAATTATACAGGTCATTGACTGTAGTGAATGTCACAGTCTCTCCTTGCTAGCTAGTGGGGAGTTGTGCATACTGCGAGCAGGTGGAATTTCTATTCAGCTGTGCAGCACAGCTTCAAAGTGAGGTTGGAAGATGAAGCTGATAGGCTTGGGAGCATTCGGGAAGATGAGGATGAGACTTACTGGTGGAGCCAGGCTCTGTCTGCCCTGAAGAAGAGTCAGAAACACCTATTAAATAGTACTGAAGGTCAAGTACCCTCTGTAGTCTTCTCCTGCCAGACTGAAGGAAGTAACCTAAGGGAAAGGAGGGACTGGAGGCAAGCCCATGATTAAAGCAGTAAAATTCCTGCCTTGCCCACCTCTCCCCACCCCCTCAAGAGAGGAGCACAGAGTTCCTGCCCAGCATGGTGGAAGTGTTGCTTCAGTTATTCTCCTAGGTCCCTACGTGCCCTTTCAGAACAGGTATGATGTCCTGAAAGTGCAGCAAGCCAAGGAGAAAGATGAATCATGTGTTTTGGAAGTATTCTCAAGATTAAGGAAGCCCAAGCCTAGCATGCAAACATCTTCTATCAAAAAAAGAAAGAGAAGAGTCATTGTTATAGGTGACTCCCTTCTGATGGCAACAGAAGGCCCAATATGCAGACCTGACCCACTTCAAAGGGAAGTCTGCTTTCTCTCTGGGGCCCAGGTTAATGATGTGGTAGAGAAGTTTTCCTACCCTGGTACAGCCTACATATTATTAACCATATGTCGTGGGGTTGGAAGGGTAAGGCCAAGAAGCCTCTTCCTTCCCCCCTGTAAAGTAAAGAGAAAGAAAATTGAAGGGAAAGGAAAAAAAAACTCACAGCTGAATTAGCAAAGCAGTGGAGCTGTATATTTACAAAGCAATGTAGGATATGCAGGGGAATATATACAAATTTACAACATTTACAATATATACAAAGATATACAATAGAGTAGCACAGAAATGAGAGTTCCCCCCTCCGCTGAGGGGTTCCCCACCTCCGCTCTCCCCCTCTCTCCCCCTTTTCCCCAGAGCAGGTTAGGAGAGAGAGAGAGAAAGAGAAAGAAAGAAGTTAAAAGCAGTTTTGTGTTAATTGGAAAACAGTTAATACAGGCCTGGTAGCTTATCGGTTTTCAAGGCCGAAGCCTTGGCAGAAAGCCCAGGAGCTGCAAGATGCTGCCCGAAGGACAAGCGGAAGCAAGACTGAAGATAGAAGTGCCGGAGTGCCCAGGACACTCCTCCTGCACTCCCAGTTCAGAAGGTGCTTCCTCCCACTTTACCAATGAAATTAGTTTAGACAGTTCTTTTCATTTACCAACTTCCGTCCACCATATTCCCTTTCTTAAAGGCACAGCCTCAAACGGTCACACATTATTAATCTTCCACATAGGTAATGATGACCTTGAAAAAAGAAAGCTGAAGGCTACCAAAAGAGACATCAGGGCCTTGGGTCAACTGGTCAAGGAAGTGGGAGCACAGGTAGTGTTCTCTTCTATCCTTCCAGTTGCAGGGACCAACCCAGAAATACTGAGGAGGACTCACCAGATCAATTCTTAGTTTCAAGCCTGGTGCCTCCAACAGGACTTTGGGTTTTCTGACCATGGGTCATCTCACATAATGCCAGATCTGCTGGTGGCAGATGGGGTGCATCTCTCTCAAAACAGGAGAAGGCTTATATTGCAGGAGTTGGCTGGCCTCATCAATTGAGCTTTAAACTAGATTCAGAGGGGGGAGGAGGAAAAACTGTGCTCACTGGGAACAAGCCTGGGATGCTTGTGAGGTGGTGTGCCAGCTCCAGTGCTACTTCAGGGGAGGTAAGGGATAATGAACCATGTGTTGGGGAAGATGCAAGAGTTATTGAGGAGTTAGGACTCAGAGGAGAACCTGGGAATGATCAGGAAGATGTGAAAGAGAAGGGGGATAATGATATTACCAGGCCTTCATATGATTGTGTGGCAATGCCAGCGACGAGCAGTGTGAGCAATCTGGCAGTGCAGGCCTAGAGCCTGACATGGTGGTAGGCCATGCTCAGCATAAATGCAGAGTTAGCTAGCAGTGTAGCAAAACAGTGCTGTGCCTGCAGCATGTAACTAAAACAAGACACTGGTAGCTATAAACATGGACAGTTATCTTGGGACAACAGGACATGCACCTGCATCAACAACCTCGTTGTGTCATTAGTAGTTGGACCAATAATCTGTAATAGTGCAATGTGTGGTCACTCATAGGGAACCAATGGAGCTATGCCAACAGGGCACTCCGAGCTTATATAAGTTGTAGCAGTTGCCTTGCTACGCACTTCTGCCTTTCCTGTCTCCTGTTTCTTCTACACTTTACCGTGCTATACTTGCACTACAGGCCTACTCCATAGGCCTGCACCTCAGGCCTGCAACACTGGAACAATAAAGGAACAATACTCAATCACGTTGGTCAGCCGTATTGATTCCCAATCTCCGTCGTCCTACATCTGGTGCCCGAATAAACCTGAACTCATGGACAAGGGATCCTCGGACTACAATACTGATCGACTCAGCACACAGAGGTACATCCGAGCGATACGGAAAGCCGGTCGGACAGCACTGCCCCGGTGCTGGAAAAATTAGCAGCGCGCGCTCACAAAGGAAGTGAATCTCACCCTGGCCCGGTGAGCGACTGTGGACGGGCAAGGGGAAGCACGCCACGAAACAGAAGAGGCTCTGCTGAACGCCCTCCACCTATCCTCTCCGTGAGAGGTATTACTGGCAATTCTGGGATCTTAAAAGGGCTATTAGCCTGTGCCCAGAGTCATCCCCACGGCAATAAGCTTTTACTTCCGAATCACGGGACGAAATTGCAGCCCAGCTGTGGGATGAGGTGCTAAATGCTTAAAAAAGCAGCTTTTCGCTATAGCACCGTGTGACGGATCGTCACGGACATTGCAATCGAAAAAAAACAGAGCAGTCTACTCCCGATTCAGCTGCTGCGGCGTTTGGTTCTAACCGAGACGAGAAAGAGAGACTCGGAAGGCACTCCCCGCCATCCGCCCGCCCCCCCCCCCCCGCCTCCTTGCACATCGTCTGCCGCTCCGTCAGCATCCTCCACAATTTCAATTGCCCGCTACTCCTTCTACACGAATCGCGGCTCTCTATTACCGTCCTTTTGCACGGAAAAATCTGCTCCTGCCACGTCAATAGCGGCAGAAGCGAATCCAGATCGAACTGATAAGGTGCGCAAAATCAAAATGGAGGTCGCTACGCATTAAGAATTAGACAAAGGAGACGCCACCTCCGCCATCTTGGCAAGCACACCGTGTTTATTAACACACTAGCACAACCGCCCGCGCCCAGCGAAGAAACCCATAAAAAAAAAAAAAAAAAAAAAAAAAAAAAAAAAAAAAAAAGCCAGAAAAAGCGGCGAAACCTGCGGCTCGCCGTTTTCGATCCCCTTCATGAACATCTTCCTGATACCGCCAGCGATGGCTTGGGCTTGGAAGCCGGACAGCGCGAACTCTGCCCTGCAACTCCTGGAGCGCTTTCAGGCTCGCGATCACGGCATTTTTGCACCCCCGCCCCGCCGCGAGCCCCGGCCGCCCCGATGGTGGCCCCCACCACCCCGGTAGCGCTCAGCCCGGCAGCGCCCATCCCAACGGCGCCCCACACTCCGGCAGTTCTCCTGGCGACGCCTCCCGCGACCCCCCATGGCCCCCGCGAGTACCAGCGGCTCCGATCAAGCGGCATTGACCGACGCACCGCCGACAACAGCGGCCCCGGCAACAGCCACCCCCACGGCGGCAGCAGCAGGAACGGCCCCAGCGGCCACTTCCCCCCAGCGGTTTCAGCTGCGCTACACCCCCCCCGCCTCCTACATTCCAGTCATTATCATCAGAGTATAGCCTCGGACGGAGATTTCAATTGAGTCCCGATGGGGCGATCGGGAGGTGGGAGGGACACGGAACTGTCCCGCTGAGCTGGTGGAAAGGTATTGTGGGAAATGTAGTCACAGATGGAGAAGGTTAACAATGACTATGGTAATCTGAACTGACATGGACAGTGGCATTGAGTGCACCCTCAGCAAGTTTGCTGATGACACCAAGCTGTGTGGTGCAGCAGACACGCTGGAGGGAAGGGAGGCCATCCAGAGGGACCTTGACAGGCTGGAGAGGTGGGCACAGGCCAACCTCATGAAGTTCAATAAGAGCAAGTGCAGGGTCCTGCATCTGGGTCGAGGCAATCCCAGGCACAAATACAGGCTGGGCAGTGACTGGCTGGAGGGTAGCCCTGAGGAGAGAGACTTGGGGGTGCTGGTGGACAAAAAGCTCAACACGAGCTCTCAGTGTGCACTTGCAGCCCGCAAAGCCAATCAGATCCTGGGCTGCATCAGGAGAAGTGTGGCTAGCAGGTTGAGGGAGGTGATCCTCCCCCTCTACTCAGCCCTGGTGAGACCCCACCTGGAGTACTGTGTCCAGTTCTGGAGCCCCTATTACAAGAGGGATGTGGAGGTGCTGGAACGTGTCCAGAGAAGGGCCACGAGGATGATCAGAGGGCTGGAGCACCTCTCCTATGAGGACAGACTGAAGGAGTTGGGGCTGTTCAGTCTGCAGAAGAGAAGGCTCCGAGGAGACCTAATTGTCGCCTTCCAGTATCTGAAGGGGGCCTACAGGAAGGCTGGGGAAGGACTTCTCAGGATATCAGGTAGTGATAGGACTAGGGGGAATGGAATGAAGCTGGAGGTGGGGAGATTCAGGCTGGATGTGAGGAGGAGGTTCTTCACCGTGAGAGTGGTGAAACCCTGGAATGGGTTGTCCAGGGAGGTGGTCGAGGCCCCGTCCCTGGGGGTGTTTAAGAGCAGGCTGGATGAGGCTCTGGCCAGCCTGATCTAGTGTGGGGTGTCCCTGCCCATGGCAGGGGGGTTGGAACTAGATGATCCTTGTGGTCCCTTCCAACCCTGAATGAAACTATGAAACTAAGAAACTAATGTTAAAGGAGCTAGACAAGCCATAGCTACCTATGGGCTACAGTCAGGATTTAGTGATCAAAGTGGTCCACCATCCAGGACAATAACTCTGATCCTGTGTTTCTTATTGCTGAGCAGGGTCTAACAGGGACACTTGGTTCCTGTGTCAATACCATCCCTTACATATGGCATTCAATACTAATTCAGACCTGACTCACGATATGAAGGTAGAAATGTGGATATTTTGGCATTTGACAATGCTAATGAAGAAACTAAACAGGTTCTCAGCATTTTATCAACAGGTGCCACTGCCTCATGACTGCAGGACCACAACCAATGAAGGCATCAACAAGCAGCAATGTATCTAGCTACGGCCATAGAAGCAGTCCTGAAATCATCATGCCTCTGAGAAACCTAGGTACCTTAAAGTGTCTGACTGCTGGACAGACTCGAAAGGGTCACAGATCTAATCATTTTACTCGAGATCGTCGCAGAAGCTGCTCCTGCAGTGTGAATATACCCCGCACGACGACACCAAACCAGAGTCCTTGGACCGCGCCCCCCCCCCGGCAGCGCACAGCGGACCTGACAACAGATGCATATCACCTTTTGAATCCACAAAGCGTTGTTGAGTTTAACTGGCATGGTCCTTTGGGTCACAGACCCTGTGCTCTGTTAATTGGCAGACGACAGTCTATCTTTAGACAGGGCATTCTTATAATTCCTGGTTCACTACATTCTGATTATGACTGGGCTATGAAAATTATGCTCTATACCATTGCCTCTCCTGTTAGCACTCTTGTTGGGACAGAAGTTGCTTAGTTAATGCCATCTGAGTCCCGAGTGCCTAAAACTTCTAACAGGATCCAAGGGCAAGAAGGCTCAGGTTCCACCGATATGCCTAATACCTTATTAGCCCTAAAAATCCAAAAGAGAAAACTGGAACAGATTTTATCTGTCAGACACCCTTGTGGACAAATTATACAATTTTCAATTATTATGGATACTGGAGACGATGTCATCATTATACCTAGTCATAAATGGAATGGTCACTAGTCATTGCTCATGGCAAATTTTGAAGTCATGTGTTTAAAAGGTATCCAAACAACCTGGGTTAGCAAAGAGCCAGTGCAATTAGCTTTTAACTACAGCAAATCAATCACTGTGAGACTGTACATGTTAACCCTTCCAGTTGCTCTATTGGGCTGATATGCCTTAAGTCAACTAGGAGCAAAACTTGTTACCGTTCCTTCTTTGTAGTGGCTACTAATCAGCAACCAACCCTCAAATTAAAATGGAAAACACATAATCCAGTATGGGTGGAACAATGGTCGTTCAGACACGATAGGCTGCAAGTCGTTAAGACCCTAATGCAGAAACAATAGCAACTAGATCACACCTTGGTAGCCACCCACCCCTACCCCCACCCCCAGAAAAGGGAGGATTTTCTAGTACTACTCTTGCCAACCAAAGCTCTGCTCTGATTTAAAGTTACAGTGATAATTTCTTCATTTCTGATTGCAATGTCCTTAAGAGATTTGTTATTTAGAGTTCTGCTAAGTTTTCCTGGTAAGCATAATGAATGGTAAGCATTTGATATTTACAGATACCTAGTACATAGTAATTGTAGTAAGGTGTAAGTACTTAGTAATGAGTTCACATTGTAAGATTTCTTTTGGTTCGAACCTTCTTAGTTGTGTGCCATGGCATTTCAAAGGAGCTCCATGTAATATAGTTAAGACTTGTAGTAAATAGGCATTAATTTTAAAAAGTATTCCTTAGCTAAGGTAATGTCTTTATATTTCCTTCTTAGACATAGACTAGAAAAAAAAATTAAAAAAAAAAGTAAAAAAAAAAAAGGTAAACAAAAAAACCCCATAGAAATATATAACGAAAGCACAAAAACTCTGGATACAAAACATAGAGTACTAAATAACAGAATAGTAATAAAAAAGAAGAGCAACAATAAAAACAAAATATTAAAAAACAAATATGACACATTGAAAAATCATAAGGATTACTAACACAGAATAGCTATTAACAGAAAAAACATAAGAATTGTTACCAAAAAATTAAAATAAGGATTATCAAGACTACTAGATTAAAACAAACAAAAAATTATACAAAGAAAAAGTTGAGATTAAAATGAAAAATGATAATAAAAAAGAATTGATAGAAAAGGTTAAAAAAAAAAATACAAAAGTAAAAATCAAAATTAAAATAGAAAATAGATTAAATAAAACAAACATGCAAAATAAAAATAATTACAATAAAGAATATAAGATAAAAAATAAAATATTAAACACTAGATAAAAAGAAAAATAGAAATTACAAAAATAAAATAAATTGAAAATGAAAAAATTGATTAGAATAACAAATTAAAATACAGATTAAAAAATTACAATAACAAAAGAAAAATTATAATAAAGAAGATAAAAAAGAAATAAATTAAAAATTACAAAAAGTAAGTTAAAGTAAATAAATAAAGTAAATAAAAATTTAAAGAAGAAAAATTAAAATACAAAATAACAAAAATTAATTGAATGAAATTATATTAAAATTAGATTAAAATTAACAAACAAAAAAGTTAACAAAAAATAATTAAAAAGTGTAGACAAAAAAAAATATATATAATAAAATGCAATGAAGAAAAAACCACATTAAAACAGTATAAAAATAATTAAAAAACAAAAATTAAAATTAATTAAAGATTAAATAGAGAACTAGATTACAAGTAAAAAATATTAAACATATCAAAATAATAAATTCACAATAGAAAACAATAACTAAAAATGAAATAAAATAACAAAATGAAACAAAAAATAAATAATAAAAGAGATACTGGATGGCCACGATCAGGTCACCTCGAGCTTTCTTTTCTGCTACCTGCAATCATCGCAATAAACAATGGTGGAAGAATCAAGACCATGAGGACACAGCATTTCCCATGCAGTCGAACATCCATCACAATAACTGCTATGATCATCTGGGATCAAAAAGCATCACTCAGAAGAATGTACCACAGCATCATGTGAATTAGGACTGAATATTGTGGTTGCTTGATAACTTTGTATTCTCTCTTGTTTACTAAGTGTGCCTCTGAATGTAGACATCCTAGAGGATACAGTTTCATCTTTACATTTTGCTAAGTAGAGATTATTAACAAAAAAAAAAAAAAAAAAAAAAAAAGGGGGGGAAAGAGAGAATACCCCATAGCAAAAAATTAGCTCATGGCAACCCTAGAAATGCTGTAACCCTAGAAATATCAACCCTAGAAAATGTTGTAACCCTAGAAAATGCTGTAACCCTAGAAACATCAACTTTGCAATGTGCTGTAACCCTCTCACCACAAGACAGCACGAACACGGCACAACTGTCATGAAAATGACAATCAGCAAACCTGCTTAGCACTGACCTCAACGACTGTCACGATAAACCAAGATGTCAACAGAAAGCATCTAACTTATAACTGAGTGTCGTGACTGCTTAACTGTTGTGTGAACATTAAGAGATCAGAATTACTAGGATGAGCAAAAACACATTATTCAGTGTAATTTTATTTTGGGCAATGCAATGAAGCTCTTTTTGCTCTTGCTGTTTGCCTGCAAGTTTTCTGTCTGTGAAGCTAGAGCCTGGCCAGATCTACCTTTACAGATTAAAGAAATCTTGATGCCATTAAACAATTCATGATTTTTGACCATCCTAGAGAAAATAAAGATACAACATAATCCTAAAGCAGATTGTAAGAGACAGTGCTAAGGATTGCATTTGTGCCTCGATCTCTGTGTGCAATGCATTCAGGCATAATCAAGTCTTCTCTGTCAATAAGAGGAGTGAAATGTAAAGATCGGAACTGTTAAGATCTAAGTCCTTCTTTACAATGTTTGTTATCTTTGACCATGTATTATGCCAGCTCTGTAGAGCATTGTAACTAGTTCAACTTAAGCTTTGTGCCTTGTATGGGTTACATCAGTCTGTTAGACATGCTGCGCTACAGAACTCTTGCTTTTGCTACACAGCTTAGCTTTACCTTGCTTGCTTTTGTGTTTGCAGTAGCATCTTGTATGGGATGAGAACAACTCCCATGACCAGATTGCTCACAAAAACAAAAAGGGGGATTTGTGGCAATGCCAGCGACGAGCAGTGTGAGCAATCTGGCAGTGCAGGCCTAGAACCTGACATGGTGGTAGGCCATGCTCAGCATAAATGCAGAGTTAGCTAGCAGTGTAGCAAAACAGTGCTGTGCCTGCAGCATGTAACTAAAACAAGACACTGGTAGCTATAAACATGGACAGTTATCTTGGGACAACAGGACATGCACCTGCATCAACAACCTCGTTGTGTCATTAGTAGTTGGACCAATAATCTGTAATAGTGCAATGTGTGGTCACTCATAGGGAACCAATGGAGCTATGCCAACAGGGCACTCCGAGCTTATATAAGTTGTAGCAGTTGCCTTGCTACGCACTTCTGCCTTTCCTGTCTCCTGTTTCTTCTACACTTTACCGTGCTATACTTGCACTACAGGCCTACTCCATAGGCCTGCACCTCAGGCCTGCAACATAGGCCTGCAACACTGGAACAATAAAGGAACAATACTCGATCACATTGGTCAGCCGTATTGATTCCCAATCTCCGTCGTCCTACAATAGTGTGGCAGTTAAATCCATCTTCAAAGTCTTTCTCTTCCTCTTTCTTCCCTCTCTGCTCCTGTGGAAGATGCTCCCTATGGGGTAATGGTAGAGGAGTATCTCAAGGCCTCTTAGGCCTAATGCCAGGAGGAGAAGGGGTGGGGGGGGCAGTCTCAGACCTGGCCAGTCTGAGACTAGCCTAACAGTGGGGGGAGAAGAAAGAGCCCTGGAGGTTTTGGGTATACCCTCAGGTGGGGAGAAAGGAAGTGTTGGGAGGCTTTTGGGTGTGCTATAGGGGACTCTGTATGCTTTAGGATTCTTTTGTCACTATGCTTGTAGCTTCTGTGAAACACTTGCTGCTTTTCCATTTAAACTTTCCATCAGTTTTGCAATCCATTTGTGTGACTGTCATTCTTTTGTCCCTTTCCTGGGGCAAGAGAGGATCTGCCTGGCCTCAAACCAGGACAGATAGGTTGAGGGATGACACACTAGGGTTGGAGGGATGCAGGGGCTAGTAAGGGCCTTCAGCCTGTTGCCATGCAGAATGCTGGGGGCACTCCAACACGGTCTAAGTTTCACAGAGATGAGCCAGGGGCTCACGTAGTACTAACAACAAGGAAACATCAGCACATGCAGTGCACTGGTAGGTTAGTAGGTAGGTAGGTGACCAGGAATGGGCGGGACAGCAAGAGTGAAAACTAATGGATTAACTCCCTCTCCGAAATGCTTATATACCAATACATGGAGCATAGAGAATAAGCAGGAGGAGTTGGAGATCTGTGTTAGGCTGCATGGCTATGATATAATTGTAATCACTGACACATGGTGCGATAGCTCCCACGACTGGAGTGTTGTCATGGATGGCTATGTACTGTACAGGAAAGATAGACCTACAAGGTGAGGTGGTGGTGTTGCTCTCTATGTGTGGAAGCAACTGGAATGTGTTGAGTTCTATCCAGGAGTGGAGGTAGAAGAGATTGAAAGCTTGTGGGTAAGAATTAAGGGATGTGAAAGGGAGGTGAAACTGTGTCTACTATAGACCACCAAATCAAGCAGAAGGTGTTGATGAGGTCTTCTACAGTCAGCTGGAGGTAGCCTCTAGAACATACTCCTTGGTATTCATGAGTGACTTCAATCATCCTGACATTTGCTGGAAAGACAACACACAGCTAGGCACATCCAGTCCAAAAGGCTCTTGCAGTGTGTTGATGATAACTTCTTGATGCAGGTATTGGAGGAGCCAAAAATGAGAAGCGCACTGTTGGACCTTGTATTAACTAATACAGAAGGACTGGTTGGGGACATTAAGGTCGGGAACAGCCTTTTGAACAGTGATCATAACATGGTGGAATTTCATATTAGACAGGATAAAAGCAGGGACATAAGTAGGATTACAACCCTGGACTTCCGCAGGGCTAACTTTGTACTCTTCAGAGATATACTTGCAGGAATCCCATGGGCTAAGACTCTGGAGGTTAAAGGAGCCAAAGAAAGTTGGTCAATTTTTAAATGCTACTTCCTGACCCCAAGATAGTTGTGTTCTCTTGAATAAAAAATTGGGTAGACTTGCCAGGATACTTGCAGGGATATGCAAGGAGGTTCTGAAGGGAATCTCATGGAAGAAACTTACAGTTCATGGAAGAAGGGACTTGTCACATGGGAGAACTATCAAGTAGTTGCCAGGGCATATAGGAAGGCAACAAGGAAGGCCTGTGACCGTTTGAGGCTGTGCCTTTAAGACAGGGGCACTGTGGCTGAATGTTTTGTAAACAAAAGACAGGTCTAAACGAATTTCATTGGTAGAATGCAACTTTAAGTTTTGAGTCCAGCTGAGACTTTCCTCAGTTCACTTTCCCTCCTCCCTTTTCGCAGCTCGTCCGCTTCTAGGCTCTCTGCCAGACTGACCTTGGACAGATAAGCATGGCCTACTAAAACTTTGCTCTTATTTATAACTGCTTTTAATTAACAACTGCTCCTTTCCTCTCTTTCTAACCCTCTTTGGGGAAAAAGGGGAGAGAAGGGGGTACAGGGGGGGAACCCTCCTCCAGAAGGGGGAGGGGAATTTCGTTCCTGTATTACTTTGCTGTATATTTCTGTGTATATATTGTAAATACTGTAAATTGTGTATATATACCCTGCATTCCCTAAAACTGCTTGTAAATATAGCATTCCTTTGCTCCTCCAGCTGTGGCTAGCTGTGGTTATTTTTTTTTTCCTTTACTTTGTGGGGGGAAGAAGGCTGGGCCTTCCTCTCAAACCCACGACAAGGCCAAAGCCCTCTTGGAACTAAAACTGGCAAAGAAAGTTAAGGAGAACGAGAAGGGCTTCTTCAAATATATCAGTAGGAAAAGGAACAATAGGGAAGGTGTGGCCCACTGATGAACAAGGAAGCAGCAGAGTTGTTGAATGCTTTCTTTGCTTCAGTCTTTACTCCTAAGACTGAACTCTCCTATGAATTCCTGGATGAAGGAGAAGACTGGAGAAGGGAAGACTCACTACTAGTCAGTGAAGACTGGGTGTGGGATCAGTTACACAAACTGAATATTTACAAGTCCCTGGGCCCTGATGAGATGCACCCATGAGCACTGAGAGAGCTGATGTTGTTGCTTTACCACTACCCATCATTTTTGCAAAATTGTGGCAAACAGGAGAGGGGCCTGAGGACTGGAAGAAAGTGAATGTCATTCCAGTCTTCAAAAAGGGCAAGAAAAAGATTTCAGGAAACTACAGACCAGGGAGCCTCACCTCCATCCCTGGAAAAAATGATGGAGCGACTCATTCTGGAGGTCATCTCTAGGCACTTGGAAGAGGAGGATGTTATCAGGAGTAGTCGTCATGGATTTACCAAGGGGAAATCATGCTTGACTAATCTGATAGCCTTCTATGATGCCATAACTGAATGGGTAGATGCAGGGAGACCACTGGTTGCAGTCTACTTTGACCTTTGCAAGGCTTTTGACACTGTCTTCCATAACATCCTTCTGAGCAAGCTCAGGAAGTGTGGGATAGAACAGTGAGATGGATTAGGAACTGGTTACAAAATAGAGTCCAAAGAGTGGTGGCCAGTGGTGCCAAGTCCAGTTGGTGAGCTGTAACTAGCGGAGTCCCCCAGGGATCAGTGCTGAGTCCTGTCCTGTTCAACATCTTCATCAATGATATTGATGAGGGGACAGAGTGTCTGTTCAGCAGGTTTGCTGACATCCTGTGATCCTTCAATCGTTTAAGGGGAAATCAAGGATTTTAAAACTATCTGGCACCAGCAGCCAGGCTGCTCAGTGTTTCCCAGTGCAGTGTTTGCAACAAATTCTCAGCAGAGTCCTTAACAATATTTCACAGTATTACAAAAAGCTTCCTCCTTTTCTGATCTCAGTCAGTGGTAACTATGTCATTAAATCCTCTGGGACATAAGCAGGCACAGCTGTTAACCCCAGTACTCTGCATTAGCATTCCACTGGCATGTGCATTATTTTGAGTACTGTATTTGCAATACATGGAGAAGTAACACAAGATACAACATTTGGTATTGGCCTGCTAATAACCACCTGCCTTCAGTATTTAACAGATGAGAAAGACTTTTTGTCTTGAAGCCTTATTTGTTTGAATATGTAAGTCTAGATGCTGCCTGGATCTCTAGGGGTCTAGGGCAGGTACTGAGACCTCCAACTCACTGGAGGATTTGTGCTGTTCATAGAATTATAGGATCACAGAATGCTAGGGATCATAAGGGACCTCCAGAGATCATCGAGTCCAACCATCCTGCAAATCAGGACCACTTAGGGCAGATCACACAGGAGCGTGTCCAGGTGGGTTTTGAAGAGCTGTGAAGAAATAGACTCCACAACCTCTCAGCACAGCCTGTTAAGAGTGCTCCATCACCTGCACAGTAAGCTTTTTTTTTTTCTCATCTTAAGATGGAATTTCCTGTGACTGAGTTTCAGGTATTTGTACACATTGATAAGGTCCCCTCTCATATTCCTCTTCTCCAGACTAAACAGCTCCAGGTGTCTCAGTCTTTCATTGTAAGAGAGATGCTCCAGTCCCTTAATCGTCCTCACGGCCCTTCATTGAACTCTACCCAGTATTTCCTTGTCCTTCTTGGACTATGGAGCCCAAAACTGTACACAATATTCTAGATGAGTAGGGATTAGTAGAGGGGGAGGAAAACCTGCCTCGAACTGCTGGATCCACTGTTCTTAACACACCCAAGTGAACTATTGGCCTTCTTGGCCACCAGGGCACATTGCTGTCCCACGGATAACTTATTATTAGACAGGACTCCAAAGTCCTTCTCTGTGGAGATATTCTCCAGCAGGTCAACCCCTAACCTGTACTGGTGCATGGTGCTATTCCTCCCCAGGTGCAGCACTCTACACTTATGCCTATTGAACTTCATTAGGTTTGTGTTTGCCCAGCTGTCCACTCTGTCCAGATCTTCCTGAATGGCTGCACAGCCTCCTGGGTTGTCAGCCACTACTCACAGTTTTTTATCAGCAGCAAATTTGCTGAGGGTACACTCCATCTCTTCATCTAGGTCTTTGATGAATACATTGAACAAGACTGGACCCAGCACTGATCCCTGGGGAACACCACTAGCTACAGGTCTCCAACTGGATGCTGCATCACTGATCACAACCCTCTGAGCTCTGTTGTTTATCCAGTTCTTGATCCATCTCACTGTTCACTCTTCTAAGTCACACCTACTGAGCTTTCCCAAGATGATGTTATGGGAGAGTGTGAAAAGGCTTACTAAAGTCAAGGATGACAACATCCACTGCACTCACTACATGTACCCATTCAGTCATACCATCGTAGAAGGCTAGTCAAATATAAATTCTCCTTGGTAGATCTATGCTGGCTGCTCCTGATAACCTTATTTTCCTCCATGTGCTTAGAGATGATCTCCAGAATGAGCTGCTCCACCACCTGTCCAGGAATGGAGGTGAGGCTGACTAGTCTGCAGTTTCTTGGGTCCACCTTCTCACCCTTTTTGAAGACTGGTATCTACAGTCAATTGTGGGAGGTCCAACCATAGCCAAAACCAAATAAAGAACAGAATATTCTTTATTTGGCCTAAGTACTTGGAAAGTAAGAACTGTCTCAGAAAATATTGTAGTTTGTGGTACTACAATGGATATGAATTCCCTCCAAAACAGAATGGCTGCTTCCAAACTGCCTTCTGGGAACATTGCCTGGCCTACAACAATGCCCAGAAGATGGCCAGGCAGTGGCTGGAACAGTGCTAACAGAGCCATGTGACAAGTCTCCCAGGGGACATTCCAAAACCTTCTCAGTGTATATGGTCAGGTTTCTCTACTCAAGTCTGTTCTAGACTTTTTAACTTGCCATCAGGAAGACAGATGGTCAATGTGTGGAAGGTTGAGAAAGTCAGCTATCTCCTCTTTCCCTCTTGTCCTCAGGAGGGTCACTCTTAACAAGCCACGGATGTTAGATCACTTTACTTTAACACACCTTATCTCATTAGGACAACCGTCCTTTCACATGACCCTCAGCTTTCAGAGCCATTTACAATAAAATCCAGGACTGAAGAATTCACATGTGTCTCCACCATGGCTGAGAAATTACAGGCTCCTCATCCTGAAAGACCTCTACTCCTATTAACATGTATACACAATCTGAAAAACAAACATCTTTTCATCTTCATGGGGACTTTCACAAATTCAAACTGAACCAGTTGATGTGGCCAGCATGCTTCAGACCAAAAATCTCAGCCCAGATACGATGACTGAAGATACAAAAAATTCAAATGCTGCTTCCAAGCCCTGTCATTAAGAGGTTATCTTTTCAGCTTTGGAAATCAGCCAAGCAATAGTTATGTTATAAACCATATGACATTATAAACCATGTTTTTACCATTGGAACTAATATTCAAGCAAATCCCTCAGATGTGCATTCAGAATTTGGCTGAGTTATCTAAACATAGGTCCATCCTTTGAGATGCCGTAAGGTATCCTGCCTGGGTTTTAGTTGTCAATGAAGAGTAGAGACATGCCAGTCTTGCTTTAAGGTACCTCAGAGATCTTACAGCAGCTTGTGGTATAGACACTTCAATTTGTTCATCTGAATTGAGCCAACAGAGATACATGAGCAAGCTATACGAAACAATAGAGTTGAAACCGTTCTCTTCACTAACAGTGAAAGCTGATGGTTTACTTCCAGACAGCACACTAAAGAATTCAATTTAATTAAGCCAAAAGAAATTTTGCCTGAGGTTTTTGTTGCGATTTATTTTATGAAAAGGTGACTATGGTACACTACACATGGTACTACCTACAGAACAATAAACAACCTTTGATTAAAGGTTTCAACCCTAATTTCTTCATTTTATGTATTTTTCCCAGGCAAAAAGATCAATTTAGGGGAGCAGGGTGGCTCAGTTGGTAGCGCATCAGACCCTTAATGGGATGGTCGTGAGTTCAAGCCTGCAGTGGGCAGTAGTGTCCTCCCTACTCTAGTCATGAGGTCTGTGGTGACAGGTTGGACTCGATGATCTTTGAGGTCTCTTCCAACCTTAGGAATACTGAATACTGAATTTTTTTAGCCCTGAGCAACACTCAGTCACATTAATTGAAGCTGCAGATTTAAAATCAGGCTATCTCTTTGAAACTGTCTTCAGAAGTACACTTACAGTTCAGTTATAAAATTATATCTTTACAAGGAGAGAAAGGAGAGAAAAATAAAGATCTATTGGAAAACATATATAATTATATATTTTCCTAGAGTTTAAAATTTAGAATAGAATAGAATAGAATAGAATAGAATAGAACAGAACAGGTTGGAAGAGACCTTCAAGATCATCGCATCCAACCTATCATCCAACCCACCTAATCAATGAAACCATGCAACCAAGCACCCTATCAAGTCTCCTCCTAAACACCTCCAGTGATGGTGACTCCACCACCTCCTCGGGCAGCCCATTCCAATGGGCAATCTCTCTCTGTGTAGAATTTCTTCCTAACCTCCAGCCTAAACCTCCCCTGGCGCAGCTTGAGATGGTGTCCTCTTGTTCTGGTGCTGGTTTCCTGGGAGAAGAGACCAACCTCCACCTGTCCACAACCTCTGTTCAGGTAGTTACTTTAGTCATTTAATAGATAATTTTGTGGGGTTTATGAATTGAAAAGAACACCGAACCAACAGTCAATCAAAACTAGCCGCAATGTGTTTAAATGAATAGGATTCAGGATAACTAATACATAAGGTATTGTACTGACACAAAAGATGTAAGAAGCCAAACATGCGATGAAATTATATATTTGCTACTATATCTAATGCAGAACAGTGTATTTTCTATTTCAGAGACAGCAATGAAATAACAAAGACTTATAATGCAAAGCAATCCTTCTCAAGAAGAAATATTCAGCATTTTAAACTTTCAATAAAAATATGTGTGCATTTCCTTCAGTAAACAGAAGAAACTCCTCCTGAAGTAGTAGGTTTGTTATATGGATGGAGAAAGAGGGCAGGTTTACATCCAGTAATTACAAGAAAGTAAAACAAAGACAAAAATGTTAGATCTTTAACTACAGTATCATATTTTCTCATGGATACTCACCACTATCAGTAAGGCTGAAGTCATAGCAACTTTCCAAAAGGTGTAAAATGTGGTATAGTGAAACTTACTTTCGATGGTCTCCCAGTGGTCTTTGTCCAATGGATTTTAATAATGACTCTGGTCGAACTGTTAATTTTGGTGATGTCTTTGGGCTAGTATCAGAGTCTCCACTTTCTTCATCACCCATGGCCTTAATATAGCTCCCACTTCTCATTCTTCTGCAGGGGATCTCTTCATCTTTCCCACCAGCTGGGTATCCTCCCCATTCATCCTGAGGTACCTAAAGGAGATCATAAGACACACATGCAAAATGCTTTTCATGTATTTCAATGCTTCCTTCAGTTTTCATTTTACAAAGACAAGTAATGAACTTTTCATTGTTCAGAATCAGACTATTTAGAAATTTCTGAGGTCCCCCAAATAATCTGGCAATTTAATTCCAGCCTCAAGATTGGAAATTTTAGGTTTATAAATATTGGAACCCAAGGAACAATAAAATCATGGTTTGTGAGCTGAGCTGCCATATCTGTTTGTAGACACGTTCTGAACTGCAGGAAGTGGCTTAGCACCTAGATTTCCAGATGACAAACAGTAAGTTCATCAGTTGTCTCAGACTTAAAATTTATTGAAAGCTGATCAGTCTTTTACTAACTCTTCTTATTTGGGGTTTTGGCTTATATGGGGTTTGGGAAATTAAGTTGAACTAAGCTGTGATTTTGGCATAAATAGGTAGGGCTCTGATTTAGAGCAATACTGTTCAAAAATAGTCAGGAAATTTGCCTTTTTTTCCTTTTTTGTAGAAAGTGCAAAATAGTTCATAAAGGCTGTAACACACCAGGAACACAGTTCACTATTAATACATTTGGTTGAGGCTGCTTTCATTCAGTTGAGATGGTTCCTCAAATAGTAAGATTAATAGTTGAACAACTCACAGCTGGTGGATTAATATCTCAGGACCAAAAACTGGTAGAGAACTGAACAGGAGTAGATTTTCCAGTCCAAAGTGAAATCACCCCTGTTTGAAGACTTACGGATAAACTCAGCAAGACTGTCTCTGTCAGTATTGCTGATTGTTTGCTTTTTGTTTAATCTTCCAAGGTACCGAGTCTTCTGGTCCTAATCCAGAAACACACTTAAGCATTCACTTCACTTAAAGGGTTTAAGCAACTCTCTGAAATCCATTATAATGACTCATGGTTAAAAAGAAAGCTGTGACAGAGTACATCAGTGGAGATGGGCTGATGCACTTGGCAATGTCAAATCCTTTATTAACACAATGACTTTGTATATAATAAACAGTACAATGGCATTATTTACCAATATACTACAAGTCTGAACTTCCATCTAAACATATATTAAGTTTCAGCAAAGCAGAATGTCTAATAAATACTTTCAAGTCAAGAATATTTTAGATCTTCTACAGACAGAATTCACTGTGGAGCTGAAGGAAATGCTCCCAGTAGTTTCTTCAATCTTGGAGATTGGATTTAAATAGCTAATATGATGTGCTTGCTATTTTTACTGGTCTTTCAAGATATGCAAACTATCCACACACTGGGTGAACAGATATGATGCACTGAGTCCCAAAAAGTGATTAAGGCAGAAATGAAGTTTTTAATGGGGGTGAACAAGTAAAGACAGAGATATTAAATTAAAGAAACAAGCTCAGGAGAGGAAAAGGAATCAAGATGAAGTCAGACAAGAATAGATGGACAGAGATCACACAAATCAGAAAAATGTTTGAGTTATATTCTTATGCAAAATAATAAGACAGAACATCAGTTTAAGTGAAATATAAGTAAAACCATGCAAAGAAATACCCTTTTTTTTTTGCATTATTCAGTTTTGAATGGTGATTGGAAACAAGCATGCAAAGTGTTCCTAAACTTGAAGGTTGTGAATGTGATACATGCTCCTCATGTCTTTTCTAAGATGTAGTATGTGTGAGATTAATGTTGGAGGAAGGCCATTTGAGATTCCAGACCTAAAAGCTACATCTTGTAATACTGTTCATTTCAATAATCTGAATTAGAGAGCTGAATTAAGAAAAAGTAGTTGATATCATGCAATCATACTCCCACTCTTAAAGCTTATTACTTTTATGTAAGCATAGCTAAAAACAAAATCCAAATGTTGAAAAAGCATTTGCTGGCATCTGCATGGGCCCACTGCAAGCCATACTTTTGCCTTTCTGAAGGTGAATGCTCAGTCTTATTATTTTTTTTTCTAAGTGTTGGGGATCGTTTTGAGCAAGAGGGGACATGGGTCCCAGGAACACTTGTGCAATTCAGGCCTTGAAGAATTCTCTGTTGATAATATAGCGGTGGAGTAGGAGATGTGGGAAAGTGCTGATTGCTTGGTATGCTGAAGTCCAGCTGCCCCTGAGAAGGGAGGTGTTATAGAAAATGTTTGTCCATTGTTTTACTATACAATAGAGTTAGCTATTTATGTTAGCATAGGATGTACTGTGGTCATGACCTGTAACTAATAGTAGGAGTGGAAGTCAAAATAGGCCCCTATATGTCAATGTATTGTGCAAGAGGATGTTGAAAGGGGATGTTGTGCAAATGCACGATAGAAGTCTGCCAAAACAATTCCTTATATAGACAAAGACTAATGAAAAGACCCTGAGGAATACTGACTTCAGCCTCACCGACCACCAGAAGGCAGAAAAAGACCCCTTAGCAACTCCTTGGACATGCGCCTTGAAGAATCTTCTAAGACACGAACACGGAAGTAAAAGGAAGATATAAGGACTGCTGAAACCGCTTTGTATTGCGGCAGTTGGAGGAACGGTGATTCCCCTGTCGCCCAGCGCTGTCTTACCCTGCTCTATTTTATCAATTATTAAATCTATAATAATTAACAAAAAGACGACTTAAGTTTTTTTATAACAATTTGGTGCCGTGACTCGGATAGAGACAATAACTAATGATTGAAAACGAGGTGGGCGCCCTCACTGGTTTCAGTGGGCCTCTTTTTCAAAAATTGTTTTGTCTCTAACTGACGATCCGAAAAATTGAAATAGACGGGTAAGAGGAAAAACCGGTTGACTCCTTAAATTTTGTGCACAAAAGTCCGGACGAAGACGCAGGACGCGTAAGTAACTGCTATTTAGCAGGGGTATCCGTTCGGTCGGGGTCAGATTCCCTGGGGTGTAGAGTGTGTGAATGAGAGGGAGCCGGTAGTCCGGACTAACCCAAGCGAGTGTGGACCCTTCAGTAGTGCATTTCTCATTGCTCGCGAGAGCGTGAGCCACGACCAAGGGGAGCGTTTGAGATTGAGAGAAAGAAACACCCCGGAAGATAGGTCAAGGAGCAAGTAAGACTCCTAAGCCTGTGAGACGTCCTTCTATACCGAAGGACGCTCCTTTAGCATTTATGTTAGAAATGTGGAAATATTATCCCGGGACAGGGAATAAGAGCAAATAAAAAATGATACACTACTGTATAGATGTATGGGGAGGACAAAAGATTGGACAGGCTGTTTGGTGGCCAAAATTTGGATCTAGTGAGGATTGGGTACAACAGAAATTAAACATATGGGTTAACAGTAAATCTCCTTTTAGTCAGGAGGAAAGTGAATATGCTGCTGTATGGGTTACTAGACCCGGAGGACCGGGAGTATCCCTTTTTACTTTATCTAAAGTAGATGACGATGAGAAAAAGGAAAAATCTAGGAAAATTGAAGAAATTCCGGTGGGCCCCCCACCATATGTGGTTGAACCGGAAGCCCCTCCTTTTGAAGTTGAAGAAAATAATGGACATTTGGAATCTAGTGAGGGTCCCCGGACCAGGAGTAGAACACGCCAGCAGAACTTGTTCCCTTTACGGGAAGTTCCCATGGGAGGCCCGAATCCTCAAATGGGATTTATTTCTATGCCATTAAGCTCCGGAGATGTAAGGGAATTTAAAAAGGAAATGGGAAAATTATTAGAAGATCCCTTGGGAGTTGCAGAAAAAGTAGATCAGTTCCTAGGTCCCAACATATATACGTGGGACGAAATGCAGAGTATTTTGAATATTCTTTTCACAACCGAAGAAAAAAATATGATAAGGACTGCAGGTATGAGAATTTGGGATGCACAACATGTACAAGGCCCACAGGCTGATACAAAATGGCCATTACAAAGACCCCAATGGGACCACCAAAATCCAAATCATAGAACGCATATGCAGGATTTAAGAACTATAGTTATACAGGGAATTAGAGAATCTGTCCCTAGAGGGCAAAATATCAATAAGGCCTTTAATGAGAGGCAACGAAAGGAAGAGTCACAGTATCACAGTATCACAGTATCACTTAGGTTGGAAAGGACCTCGAGGATCATCGAGTCCAACCTGACACCACAGACCCCATGACTAGACCATGGCACCAAGTGCCACGTCCAATCTCCCCTTGAACGCCTCCAGGGTCGATGACTCAACCACCTCCCTGGGCAACCCATTCCAATGCCGAATGACTCGCTCGGTGAAGAACTTCCTCCTCACCTCGAGTCTGAACCTCCCCTGGCGCAGCTTGAGACTGTGTCCCCTTGTTCTGGTGCTGGTTGCCTGGGAAAAGAGGCCAACTCCCTCCTGGCTACAACCACCCTTCAGGTAGTTGTAGAGGGCAATAAGGTCACCCCTGAGCCTCCTCTTCTCCAGGCTAAACAATCCCAGCTCCCTCAGCCTCTCCTCATAGGGCTTGTGTTCAAGGCCTCTCACCAGCCTTGTTGCCCTTCTCTGGACACGCTCAAGTGTCTCAATGTCCTTCTTAAACTGAGGAATGTCCTTCTTAAACTGAGTCTCCAAATGAATGGTTAGAGCGGTTACGAAAAAGTTTACAAATGTATTCAGGTTTGGACACCGAAGCCCCCCCAGGACAAATATTACTAAAAACACAATTCGTTGCAAAAGCCTGGGAAGATATTAGAAAGAAATTGGAAAAGCTGGAAAATTGGCAGGAAAGGGGATTAGACGAGTTATTACGAGAAGCTCAAAAGGTGTATGTAAGAAGAGATGATGAAAATCATAAGAAACAGGTCCGTATGATGGTGGCAGCAGTAAGAGAGAGTAAGGATATAGGTTATAGACCTAGAAAGGTGTTTAGGGGACAGGGACCTCAAAAGGAGAACGAAGATTTGAGAGGAAAAGGAGACGATAGAAGTTGTTTTTATTGTGGTAGAAAAGGTCATATAAAACGGAATTGTAGAAGCAGAATTCAAGATGAGAAACTTTTTAAAGAAGATTAGGGGAGTCAGGGGCTTTATCTTTTGGGGACTAGGAAACATCATGAGCCCTTGATAAAATTGAAAATAGGTCCCCATCAGGAGGAAATAGAGTTTCTAGTAGATTCAGGTGCAGAAAGATCAACGATTCAGAAACTGCCACTAGGATGTGAAAAATCTGCAGAAACTGCACTAGTGGTAGGAGCAAAAGGCGAACCTTTTAAAGTAGGGATGGTTAAAAACGTAATAGTAGAGACAGAAACAAAAATAGGGGTTGGTAACTTTTTAATAGTACCTGAAGCAGAATATAACCTGTTAGGAAGAGATTTAATGGTTGAATTAGGTATAAATTTAGAAATAAAAAATGAAGAAATTAAGATTAAACTTTGTTCCTTAAGGATAGAGGATGAAGAACAAATAAATCCAGAAGTATGGTACACCCCTGAAACGGTAGGGAGGCTGCAAATTACCCCTTTTAAAGTTCAGTTACGGAACCCTGAAGACCCAATTGTTGTCAAACAATATCCGATCTCATTAGAAGGAAGGAAAGGATTAAAGCCTGAAATAGAGAGATTGATAAACCAAGGATTATTAGAACCTTGTATGTCCCCATTTAATACTCCAATATTACCGGTTAAGAAACCGAATGGGATGTACCGTCTGGTGCATGACTTACGAGAAATAAATAAAAGAACAGTTTCTCGTTTTTCTGTGGTTGCAAATCCATATACGTTATTGAGTAAATTGGGTCCTGAAAATTTGTGGTATAGCGTTATAGACTTAAAAGATGCATTCTGGGCTTGCCCACTAGATGAAACTAGTAGAGATTATTTTGCCTTTGAATGGGAAGACCCAGACACGGGGAGGAAACAACAATTAAGATGGACTGTTTTACCACAAGGGTTCACAGAATCCCCCAATTTGTTTGGGCAAGCTTTAGAGCAAATACTACAGGAATACCGCCCTGCTGAAGAAATTACATTGATACAATAAATAGATGATTTGTTGATTGCTGGAAAAGAAGAAGAACAAGTAAGAGTAGAAAGCATTAAACTTCTTAATTTTCTTGCTTTGAAGGGTCTTAAGGTTTCTAAAGCAAAATTGCAGTTTGTTGAGGAAGAAGTCAAATATTTAGGCCATTACATTAATAAAGGCAAAAAGAAAATAGATCCAGAAAGGGTTAAAGGAATTTTAGCCATGCCAATTCCAAAAAACAAGAGACAAATAAGACAAATCTTGGGATTATTGGGGTATTGTAGACAATGGATTGAAGATTATAGTAGCAAGGTTAAATTTTTATATCAAAAGTTGGTAACAGATGGAGCTGTTACCTGGACGCAAGCAGATGAGGAAAAGTGGAAAATATTACAAGACAATCTAGTTAATGCTCCAGTGTTAAGCTTACCGGATTTAAAGAGACCATTTTATCTTTTTGTAAACATTAATGATGGAACAGCATATGGAGTGTTAACCCAAGAATGGGCAGGAAAGAAGAAACCTATAGGGTATTTTTCTAAGCTTCTTGATCCCGTTAGTAGAGGATGGCCCACTTGTTTACAAGCAATAGTGGGTTGTGCATTACTGGTGGAAGAAACAAAGAAGGTAACATTTAATGGAAATATTACGGTATTCTCTCCTCATAACATTCGAGGGGTATTACAACAAAAAGCTGAAAAATGGATATCAGACTCTAGGTTACTTAAGTATGAAGGAATCTTGTTGGAAGCACCAAATTTGAAAATAGAAACTGTAAATTTGCAGAATCCGGCGCAGTTTTTGTATGGCAGGACTGAAACGGAATTGGTGCATGACTGTCTCCAAACTATAGAATGTCAGATGAAGATCAGACCAGATTTAGAAGAAGAAGAACTGCAGGAAGGAATGAAAATTTTTGTAGACGGATCTTCCAGAGTAGTGGAAGGGAAAAGAAAATCAGGGTATGCCCTAGTAGACGGAAAAACATTTAGGGTATTAGAATCGGGACCATTAAGCCCCAGTTGGTCGGCACAAGCTTGTGAATTATATGCTGTCTTAAAGGCTTTACAGCACTTAGACGGAAAAACTGGCACGATATACACAGATTCTAAATACAGTTATGGGGTAATACATACATTTGGAAAAATCTGGGAAGAAAGAGGGTTGATAAACTCTCAAGGAAAAGATTTGATTCACCAAGAATTAATTAAGAAAGTATTGCGTGCTTTAAGGAAACCCCGAAAGTTAGCAGTAGTACATTTAAAAGGCCATCAAAAAGGGTTAGACTATAAGACTCGAGGGAATAACCTAGCTGACCAAGAAGCAAAACAAGCTGCTTTATGTGTATTGTCACTAACTGAAAAGAACCTGCAGGTGACGAACTCATATTTGGATGATTTTAAATTTACGTTTACCCCTGCAGAACAGCTAAAACTTTCTCAAATGGAGGTAAGGAAAGAAAAGGACAGATGGTATTTACCTGATGGCAGGGAAGTGATACCAAAATCTGTGGCTTTTGAGGTTATAAACAAAATGCATAGTAAAACTCATTGGGGAAGTCAGGGATTAGTTGATCACTTTGCCACTAAATATATAACGATTGGATTACACGACCTGGCCAAGAGAGTTACACAAGGCTGCCCAACCTGTTTAAAAATAAATAGGTCGGTGCAGAGGCAATTGCCTATGGGAGGCAGACCTTCAGCTGAAAAGCCCTTTTCAAGAATTCAAGTTGACTTTACAGAATTTCCTAAAATACATAGATATAAGTATGTGTTAGTCATAGTAGACCATCTTACCCACTATGTGGAGGCTTTTCCTACAACTAAAGCGACTGCACAGACGGTGGCCAAACTGTTATTAGAACAAATTATTCCAAGATATGGAGTCACGGAGGTTATTGATTCAGATCAAGGCACCCATTTTACATCCAAAATTATTAAAAACTTGAAAGATACGATGGGATACGATGGGAAGAACACACCCCATGGCATCCTCAAAGTTCGGGTCGTGTTGAGCGAATGAATGGAGAACTAAAGAAGCAGTTATCTAAATTAATTTTAGAAACTAATTTGTCTTGGTTAAAGTGTCTCCCATTGGCATTGCTGAATATTAGGACCCAGCCAAGAACAGATCTTGGGATTTCTCCTTTTGAAATGCTGTATGGTATGCCTTATGATATTGGGATTCCGGGGGATCATCCGGGAATAAAAGATCAGATCACGACTGCTTATATCAGCACTCTTATGAAATATAAACGAGAACTATGGGAAAAAGGTCGATTAGTTCAAAGACCTCCTTTGGATATAAGCTTACACAAAATCAAACCAGGTGACTGGGTGCTTATTAGGACTTGGAAGGATACCACCTTACAACCGAAGTGGGAAGGTCCCTATCTGACATTGCTGACTACAAACTCTGCAGTATGTACGGCGGAAAAAGGATGGACACATGCCAGTCGCGTAAAAGGACCTGTAAGTGCGGATTGGCGAGTCATTAGCCCCCCAGGAGAATTGAAGCTTACTCTGCAACGGCAACCTAAGAAGTAGTAACCATCTTGCATTAATACTGACTGTTTGACTGCCATATTACTGTTTGACTACCATATTACTGTTAGACTACCATATTACTGTTTGGCTACCATATTCTGTTATATATTTTGTTCTGGTTAGCTTTTAGCATATTTTTTAGTATATTTTTTAGTATATTTTGCCTTTTGTCTTTTGTTTTTCAGGTGAACATTGCTTCACTAGAGTCTATTGGGAACTAACATTGGGTCGAATGATTTGGACTTGGTTTGAACGACTGTCGTTTAGCGTACAGTGTATTATAGGGTTTATCATAGCAATCATTGGGTCATTAGTCGTTTACTGGGTGTGGAAAATCTTGAAGTGTGGCAAAGGAATTTGTAATGAGTGAAATCTTTTGTTAAAACAGACCACTATACAGGGAGCTACTCTCAAACATCTCCTGTAATAGGTGGCCTGCTGCCGAGAAGAAAATGTACCTCGTAGCTTGCTGCAACCAAGTTGACGAGCGAGGCAGAGGAAACTTTGTAAGGGATGTTCATAAACACCGGCTAAGGTGTTGGCTCTTGGTTTTT
Organism: Melanerpes formicivorus; assembly: GCF_026170545.1. NCBI lineage: Eukaryota > Metazoa > Chordata > Aves > Piciformes > Picidae > Melanerpes > Melanerpes formicivorus. The sequence goes on from NW_027142409.1 coordinate 2,965,560, forward strand.
CTTAGCAGCCAAGTATCAGTGGTCTGGACCATTGGCAACAATCACAATCCACACCGACCTGTAATCTGGGAATTGATTAATGTTGAAGAATCAAAAGTTATAGCCAAATATGGAGGGGTAGGAAGTGATTGGAATTTTACAGTGCCCCTTTCAGACCTGTTGGTAATTCAGCAGCCAGATATTATATCTCGACATCCTGGTCCTCCTAAACCCTTTTATGTATGTCCAGCCTCAAATCCCAGAAGGGCATATTGTAACGTGCCTAACCAATATTACTGTGCCTATTGGGGATGTGAAACAATCGCATCAAATTGGAAAACCAGAGGAGATCCTTTTTTGAAAGCTCAATGGGGACCTAAAGGATGTCAAGGCCCCAAATATGATGCTGTAGGGGGATTAACACCAACATGTAGGGGACCGAAATGTAAGGTTTTAAGGTGTGAAAACATAACATTACAAATACAACAAATGATGGATCCTTCGTGGGAAATAGGAAGGATGTGGGGCATTAGGATATGGGAATCAGGGGCGGACAGAGGTAGTGTTTTTCAAATACACCGTAGAAATATGCCATATGATACTCCCATGGCTATTGGTCCCAATAAGGTATTAACATCCTCAAACATAAAGCAGGAGATGCTATTAACTACTACTTCTAGCCAAATAGTATCAACTTCTCCTAGTCAAATAGAATCTGCTACATCTGGTCTAGCATTGGACCCTACAGGCACCACCCACACGGATCAGGAAAACGATCTAATAGAATTAAAAGACCCATTATTAGAAGTTATGTATGCAGCTTATGTTACTTTGAATAAGACGCATCCAAATTTAACCACTGAATGTTGGCTATGTTACAACATGAGACCACCATATTATGAAGCGATTGGACGACAAGGAAAGGTACAGTGGAAGAATGGAACTAACCCACCTGAGTGCCCATGGGACCAAAATGTCACCCAAGGAATTACTATGCAATATGTTTCTGGTTCTGGGAAATGCATTGGTACGGTCCCAAGACGATATAATAGACTTTGTGCAAGCCGAATATCAAAAGAAAAGATACAGCAAAAACAAAAGGATTCAATTCAATGGGTAATGCCAACCCAGGGTGCTAAGTGGTTATGTTCAGATATTGGAATAACACCATGTATATCTTTAATCTAACTGGCTGGAGGATAGCCCTGAGGAGAGAGACTTGGGGGTGCTGGTGGACAAAAAGCTCAACATGAGCTCTCAGTGTGCACTTGCAGCCCGCAAAGCCAATCAGATCCTGGGCTGCATCAGGAGAAGTGTGGCTAGCAGGTCGAGGGAGGTGATCCTCCCCCTCTACTCAGCCCTGGTGAGACCCCACCTGGAGTACTGTGTCCAGTTCTGGAGCCCCTATTACAAGAGGGATGTGGAGGTGCTGGAACGTGTCCAGAGAAGGGCCACGAGGATGATCAGAGGGCTGGAGCACCTCTCCTATGAGGACAGACTGAAGGAGTTGGGGCTGTTCAGTCTGCAGAAGAGAAGGCTCCGAGGTGACCTAATTGTCGCCTTCCAGTATCTGAAGGGGGCCTACAGGAAGGCAGGGGAAGGACTTCTCAGGATATCAGGTAGTGATAGGACTAGGGGGAATGGAATGAAGCTGGAGGTGGGGAGATTCAGGCTGGATGTGAGGAGGAGGTTCTTCACCATGAGAGTGGTGAAACCCTGGAATGGGTTGTCCAGGGAGGTGGTCGAGGCCCCGTCCCTGGGGGTGTTTAAGAGCAGGCTGGATGAGGCTCTGTCCAGCCTGATCTAGTGTGGGGTGTCCCTGCCCATGGCAGGGGGGTTGGAACTGGATGATCCTTGTGGTCCCTTCCAACCCTGAATGAAACTATTTAAGGGTTTTTAACGACTCCGAATTTTGTATACAGGTGGTAATAGTGCCTCGACTGATATACCATCCCATGGAAGAGGTCATACATCAGTATGAACATGATTGGGTTCGGTCTAAACGGGAACCTGTTACTGCAATAACGATAGCAACATTGTTAGCTATTGGAGGAGTGGGTGCTGGAACAGGGATAGCCTCCTTAGTCAAGAATGAGGAAATTCGGACTCTACAAAAAGCAGTAGATGAAGACTTAAGTAGATTAGAACAATCGATTGGCAATCTGGCTATTTCTGTAAAATCTCTGTCTGAAGTGGCTTTGCAAAATCGGCGGGGTTTAGATTTATTATTATTAGAAAAAGGTGGATTATGTGTGGCATTGCAAGAAGAATGCTGTTCTTTTATAGATCACACAGGAATGATTAGAGACTCGATGGCTGAGTTACGAAAAAGGCTGGAACAGCGGAAAAAGGAAAGAGAAATTGGGAGAACTTGGTATGAAGGGTGGTTCAATATGTCACCCTGGTTTACTACATTACTCTCTGCGGTAGCAGGACCTTTAATTTTGTTACTGTTGGCCTTTTTGTTTGGTCCTTGCATAGTGCGCTGCTTGACTAAGTTCATAGAAAGCCGCTTTGAAGCCACTAAACTGTTAATTTTGGCCGCACCGAGAAATGAATATAGAGACGATGTACAACCCCCATCTATCAATCTTGAGGATTATAAAAATGGGACAAACATTTAAAGGTTCAAGAGAAAAAGGGGGGATTGTTATAGAAAATGTTTGCCCATTGTTTTACTATACAATAGAGTTAGCTATTTATGTTAGCATAGGATGTACTGTGGTCATGACCTGTAACTAATAGTAGGAGTGGAAGTCAAAATAGGCCCCTATATGTCAATGTATTGTGCAAGAGGATGTTGAAAGGGGATGTTGTGCAAATGCACGATAGAAGTCTGCCAAAACAATTCCTTATATAGACAAAGACTAATGAAAAGACCCTGAGGAATACTGACTTCAGCCTCACCGACCACCAGAAGGCAGAAAAAGACCCCTTAGCAACTCCTTGGACATGCGCCTTGAAGAATCTTCTAAGACACGAACACGGAAGTAAAAGGAAGATATAAGGACTGCTGAAACCGCTTTGTATTGCGGCAGTTGGAGGAACGGTGATTCCCCTGTCGCCCAGCGCTGTCTTACCCTGCTCTATTTTATCAATTATTAAATCTATACTAATTAACAAAAAGACGACTTAAGTTTTTTTATAACAGAGGCAAGCAAGATAAGGAGGAGGTGAGATCTGGGAAAAAGAGCAATTAGACTGAGCAGAAGTTGTGAAAACAATGATGTAACCTTTTAGAGAGAAACCAATAATATGTGTTAAATTAGAATAGAATTAACTATGCATAAGATAAGACTATAAATAATGAAGTGTGGAGCAATAAAGTTGGATGATTACTATCACTCATATTGAGTGCTGTCATCCCTGTCTCCGTTCTCGTCAAGTGGCGCCGTGAACAGGGACCCGATTCTGCGGGTACTCTGAGCTGTTTCGACGGGGACGACAGTGGAGAGCGCACCCGGGGATTACGGGCGAGCCGACCGCAGAGGAAGGCTCGGGCCGGCCAGTCAGCGGGCCGAAATTAGCATGCCAGTGGAAAACGTCGGCGGGCTGGAGTTGGCGGGCCGACGGCAGCTTGGGCAGGCCGGGATCGGCGGGCCTGAGGAAAGGATCGGCGGGCTAGATGTGGCGGGCCGGCGGTGAGTTCGGGCGGGCCGGAATCGGCGGGCCTGAGGAAAGCAGCAGCGGACACCGGCGGGAAACGGAACGCGGCAGTGGAGTTCGCGGACGTCGGTGAATATGGAAAAAGAGGTAGCGCTCTCCTTATTTCAATGCTTTTTAGAAAAGCGTAAGGCGGAGATATCGTCTAAAGTAATTCCTGGGCTTTGGGCCCATGGATCCGCTTTATGGCATTTCCCTAGCGGAGATAGTTATTTTGATGAAGCTTGTTGGAGAGAGTACGGGAACAAGTTGTGGGACTTGGTAATAGATGGTGATAAAACTGCTATAAAACTGCAAAAGCCGTGGCGAGAATGCATAAACTGTATCAAAAAATATAAGTTAGAACAGCGAATGGCTGCTGCAGTTACAGCGAATTTGTCAGAACGGGATGCAGCGCCAGTTGTATCTGAATTACGACTGAATGATATGTTTGAAAAGTATCGACCGATCGACCGGGGCCGCCCCCGATACATCTCGCGGCGACCACACCGCGTTTGCCAGCCGCCACCACTGCTGTTTCGCCTCAAGCAGAGAAAAAGCCGAAAAAGGACAGCGAAACCTGTGCCTCAGTGTGTCCGATCCCGTTCATCAACATCGTCCTCTGACATCGCCAGCGAGGGCTCGGATTCGGAAGATTCAAACAGCGCCGACTTTGCTTTACGGCCCCCCTTAGAGAACATGGAGCGCTTGGAGGCTCGCGGTTACGGCATTCTTACGACCACACCCCTCCCGCGACCCCCGATGGCCCCGGCGGGCGCCGACAGCTCCGGTCGAGGCGGCACCGACAGCTCCGATGACACAGGCAACACCGACCGTAGCGGTGGCCCCGGTGGCCCCGGTGGCCCGCACCAGCGGACCCCCCCCCCCCCACCCGGCGGTGGCTCGCACCAGCGGACCCCCCACAGCGGCTCCAGCTGGACTACACCACCCCCCCCCCCCAGCGGTTTCTGGTACGGCTATTGTCGACCATGGCTCTGTTCTGATTTAAAGCAACAGTGCTAATTTCTTCATTTCTGATTGTAATGTCCTTAAGAGATTTGTTATTTAGAGTTTTGCTAAGTTTTCCTGGTAAGCATAATGAATGGTAAACATTTGGTATTTACAGGTACTTAGTTTCATAGTTTCATAGTTTCATAGTTTCATAGTTTCATTCAGGGTTGGAAGGGACCACAAGGATCATCTAGTTCCAACCCCCCTGCCACGGGCAGGGACACCCCACACTAGATCAGGCTGGCCAGAGCCTCATCCAGCCTGCTCTTAAACACCCCCAGGGACGGGGCCTCGACCACCTCCCTGGACAACCCATTCCAGGGTTTCACCACTCTCATGGTGAAGAACCTCCTCCTCACATCTAGCCTGAATCTCCCCACCTCCAGCTTCATTCCATTCCCCCTAGTCCTATCACTACCTGAGATCTTGAGAAGTCCTTCCCCAGCCTTCCTGTAGGCCCCCTTCAGATACTGGAAGGCCACAATTAGGTCACCTCGGAGCCTTCTCTTCTGCAGACTGAACAGCCCCAACTCCTTCAGTCTGTCCTCATAGGAGAGGTGCTCCAGCCCTCTGATCATCCTTGTGGCCCTTCTCTGGACACGTTCCAGCACCTCCACATCCCTCTTGTAATAGGGGCTCCAGAACTGGACACAGTACTCCAGGTGGGGTCTCACCAGGGCTGAGTAGAGGGGGAGGATCACCTCCCTCGACCTGCTAGCCACACTTCTCCTGATGCAGCCCAGGATCTGATTGGCTTTGCAGGCTGCAAGTGCACATTGAGAGCTCATGTTGAGCTTTTTGTCCACCAGCACCCCCAAGTCTCTCTCCTCAGGGCTGCTTTCCAGCCAGTCACTGCCCAGCCTGTATTTGTGCCTGGGATTGCCTCGACCCAGATGCAGGACCCTGCACTTGCTCTTATTGAACTTCATGAGGTTGGCTTGTGCCCACCTCTCCAGCCTGTCAAGGTCCCTCTGGATGGCCTCCCTTCCCTCCAGCGTGTCTGCTGTACCACACAGCTTGGTGTCATCAGCAAACTTGCTGAGGGTGCACTCAATGCCACTGTCCATGTCACCCACAAAGATGTTGAATAAGACAGGTCCCAGGACTGATCCCTGAGGGACTCTGCTTGTCACTGGCCTCCACTGGGACATGGAGCCATTGACAGCCACTCTTTGGGTGCGGCCATCAAGCCAGTTCCTTATCCATCTAGTGGTCCACCCATCAAACCCATGTGTCACCAGTTTGGAGACCAGGATGTGGTGCGGGACAGTGTCGAAGGCTTTGCTCAGGTCCAGGTAAATGACATCAGTTGCTCGCCCCTCATCTATTAATTTTGTCACCTGCTCATAGAAGGCCACCAGGTTGGTCAGGCAGGATTTGCCCTTGGCAAAGCCATGCTGACTGTTCCAAATCACCTCTTCACTATTCTTTTGAGCGAGTAGTGACTCCAGGAGGATCTGCTCCATGATCTTTCCAGGCACAGAGGTGAGACTGACTGGCCTGTAGTTCCCTGGTTCCTCCTTCTTACCCTTTTTGAAGATGGGGGCAATGTTTCCCCTTTTCCAGTCTGTGGGGACTTCCCCAGACTGCCATGACTTTTGAAATATAATAGAGAGGGGTTTAGCAACCTCATCTGCCAGCTCTCTCAGTACCCGTGGGTGTATCCCGTCGGGTCCCATGGACTTGAACACTTTCAGGTTCTTCAGATGATCACGAACCTGATCTGCACTTACAATGGGCAGTTCTTCCTCCCCGTCCCTGGCATTGTCTTCCATAACATCAGGAGTGTGGCTAGAGGCCCTTGCAGTGAAGACTGAGGTAAAGAAGTTATTAAGTACCTCAGCCTTTTCCTCATCACAGGTGACCATGTCACCATTTTCCTTTCTGAGGGGGCCCACACCTTCCCTAGTCTTCTTCTTCCCATTAATATACCTGTAAAAGTTCTTAGTGTTCCTTTTAACCTCCCTGGCTAGATTCAATTCTAACTCTGCTTTGGCTTTCCTAACCAGGACTCTTGCTGCTCGGGCAGCTTCCTTATATTCCCCCTGTTCTACCTGTCCTTCTCTCCACTTCCTGTAGAGTTTCCTTTTAAGTAATAGTGTGTCCAGTAGCTCCTTGCCCATCCAGGCAGGCCTCCTAGCATTCTTACCTGCTTTTCTCTTTGTTGGTATACAGAGCTCCTGGACACAGAGGAGGTGGTCCTTGAATACTGACCAGCTGTCCTGGGTCCCTCTTCCCTCCAGGGCTTTGTCCCACGACACTTTGGCTAGCAGATCCCTGAAGCGATCAAAATCTGCACGCCTAAAGTCTAGGGTCGTGAGCTTGGAATACTTCCTCCTGATTGCCCTGAGGAGATTAAATTCAACTGCTTCTTGGTCACTGCAGCCAAGGCCGTCTATGAGCCTCACATTGCTTACCAGCCCTTCCCTGTTGGTGAGAACAAGGTCCAGCATAGCACCATTTCTTGTTGGTTCCTCTACCATTTGGAGGAGGAAGTTGTCTTCTATGCAGTCCAGGAACATCCTGGATTGCTGGTGCCTTGCTGTGTTGTCCCTCCAGCAGATGTCCGGGTGGTTGAAATCACCCATGAGGACCAGGACTTGTGACCTGGAAGCCGCTTCTATTTGCCTATGGAGGGCCTCATCTGCTTGGATCTGCTGGTCAGGTGGCCTGTAGGAGACCCCCACAGTAATATCTCCTTCCCCTGTCCTGCCTTTAATTTTAACCCATACGCTCTCAACTAGCTCATCATCCCTCCCCAGTTGGAGCTCCACTGATTCCAACTGGCTATTGACATAGAGGGCAACACCTCCTCCTCTCCTTCCCTGCCTATCCTTCCTAAAGAGTTTATACCCATCTATGCCTACATTCCAGTCATGGGATTCATCCCACCAAGTTTCAGTAACAGCCACTATGTCGTGGCATCCCAGCAGCACAGTGGCCCTTAACTCATCCTGTTTGTTTACTTAGTACATAGTAATTGCAGTAAGGTGTATGTACTTAGTAATGAGTTCAAATTGTAAGATTTTCTTTTGGTTCAAACCTTCTTGGTTGTCTGCCTAGGTATTTCAAAGGAGCTCCATGTAATATAGTTAAGGTTTGTAGTAAATAGGTAACAAGTATTCCTTCACTAATGTGCAGAAGAATCAAGACTAAGAGGAAACAGCATTTCCCATGAAATCGAACATCGATCACAATAACTGTTATGATAATCTGGGATCAAAAGCATCAATCAGAAGAATGTAGCACAGCATCACGTGAATTAGGACTGAATATTATGGTTGGTTGATTGTTGTGTGATTAGAGAAAATGTTCATAGGGACTTATATGTTATCTCACCAGTTTGCTATAATTTTACACACCTAGAGGGAAAATCAAAACTCATAACAACACAACATGCATTTTCATTTTCGGTTGAAAACATCAACAAACAAATAAATAAATTAAAAAAAAAAAAAAGGGGGGGGGGAAGAGAGAATACCCCGTAGCAAAAAAAAAAGTTTTTTAATGGTACCAATAAGAGATCAGTATTACTAGGATGAGCAAAAACACATTATTCAGTGTAATTTTATATTGGGCAAAGCAATGGAGCTCTTCTGCTCTTGCTGATTGCCTGCAAGTTTTCTGTCTGTGAAGCTAGAGCCTGGCCAGATCTACCTTTACAGATTAAAGAAATCTTGCTACCATTAAACAATTTATGATTTTTGACCATCCTAGAGAAAATAAAGATGCAACATAACCCTAAAGCAGATTGTAAAAGACAGTGCTAAGGATTGCATTTGTGTCTTAATCTCTGTGTGCAATGTGTTCAGGCATAATCAAGTCTTCTCTGTCAATAAGAAGAGTGAAATGTAAAGATCAGAACTATTAAGATCTAAGTTCTTCTTTACAATGTCTGTTATCTTTGGCCATGTATTATGCCAGCTCTGTTAGAGCATTCTATCTAGTTCAACTTAAGCTTTGTGCCTTGTATAGGTAACACGGCCCAACATGACAGGCAACAATGAATTTTGTTTGAGCTTACAGACTGTGGGTGAACCTTTTCAGACGTGTCTGATAGGGATACCCAGATTTTATGTAAAAATGTTTGTTAATTATAGTAGTAATAATTGTAGTAATGAGAGTGAAGTGGCAAATTGTAGTACATTATTGATTAAGGGACTGACTCAGCGGTTACCGTATGATCCTGAAGAACTGCGATTATTGGGCTCTCAGCAGGTTGGCAGTGCATCGAGAAACTGGACTCGAATGTGTATTGTGGTTGGAGGTGTGTTTAAAGGACAGCAAGGTTTTGAGCAAGTGTTAGAAGGTTGGGGGAAAGTGCCAGTTGGGATACAAAGCAGCTCTCAGGGATGGACTGACGTTCGTCCCAAAAGACCATGTGACTACTGTGGATGGAATGACAATGCAACCATAAAAGGTCTCATCGTGCCAAAACTGTGGGGTGCATATGGAGCTCAAGATCTCAGTGCAGGGACTTTAACAATTAAGAACAAAAATATACCCCTTTTATGGAATAATCATACAGCAAAAGCATTGCCGCCAGGTATATTTTTGATTTGTGGAGGTTGTGCCTAGCAGGGAATTCCAGCTAACCCAGTAGGGGGTCCTTGTTATTTGGGGTCTTTATCCATAATAGCACCTTCTCAGACTCAGTGGTTAAAACTTTTAAAGCAAATACAACAACAGAAAAAACGCACAATTGAACAATTACCATCAAATTGTAATGACCAAGTGGAATTATGGGGGTATGCAATGAAAGCCTTTGTAAGTATAATTGTGCCAGGTGCCGCTGCAGGAAAAGCCTTGAGTGCAGTAGAAAAATTAGCGTGTTGGTCAGTAAAAAATGCAAATGTTACCACTCAGGTGTTAGAAGGGTTATTTTTAGATCAATCAAAAATCATTGAAGCACGCATTACTGCAAAATCGTGCTGCAATTGATTTTTTGTTGTTGGCTCAAGGGCATGGATGCGAAGATTTTGAAGGAATGTGTTGTTTTAACTTGTCGGATCATGGAGTGTCGATGCATGCTGAGATTAGGTGGCTAAAGAATCATACGCGTGCTGTTAAAATTGTAAAAAGTCCCTTAGATGATTGGTTAAGATCAATGTTTGGGAATGTGTCACAGTGGGTTATACAATTGATAAAAGAAGCTTTAAGGTTTTTAGGTATTATTGTACTAATTTTGATTATTGTTAAACTTGTTTATAATTGTATTATGCAAAGTGTTCAAAGGATAACCTCCAAGGCCTTACTTGCACAAAAGAAAAACGGGGGAATTTGTTGGGGATCGTTTTGAGCAAGAGGGGACATGGGTCCCAGGAACACCTGTGCAATTCAGGCCTTGAAGAATTCTCTGTTGATAATATAGCGGTGGAGTAGGAGATGTGGGAAAGTGCTGATTGCTTGGTATGCTGAAGTCCAGCTGCCCCTGAGAAGGGAGGCAAGCAAGATAAGGAGGAGGCGAGATCTGGGAAAAAGAGCAATTAGACTGAGCAGAAGTTGTGAAAACAATGATGTAACCTTTTAGAGAGAAACCAATAATAGGTGTTAAATTAGAATAGAATTAACTATGCATAAGATAAGACTATAAATAATGAAGTGTGGAGCAATAAAGTTGGATGATTACTATCACTCATATTGAGTGCTGTCGTCCCTGTCTCCGTTCTCGTCATCTAAGAAAACTCACAACTTTTCCCATAGAACACCTATTTCAGCTTGAAATTCATTTACTTTGCTTTAGCTTGAAGATATTAAAGTTTAAAAGGAGATTTATCAATAAACTTTTACTTAATCAAATGCAAAAAATGATTAGGTTCTCAACTTTCTTTTGTATGAAATTCTGTGCTCAAATAATGAGACAAGGACTGTATTTAAATGAGTAAACACAGGCTTATTTGTTGATTGAACTAGAAATCTTACTTTGAAAAATAGCAATGACTTATTTCTGCACATTAAAGTATCTAAAAATTGTTTCTTCACTGTGATTAAGAACTTCATAAAGATAAAATCTTACAGTTATATACCTTTCTATTTTTGTTTAGAATAAACCGTTATTTAGAATAAACCAAACCAGGTTGGAAGAGACCTTCAAGATCATCGTGTCCAACCCATCAACCAATCCAACCCACCCAAACAGCTAATCCATGGCACCAAGTACCCTATCAAGTCTCCTCCTGAACACCTCCAATGACAGCGACTCCACCACCTCCTTGGGCAGCCCATTCCAATGAGCAATCACTCTTTCTGTATAGAACTTCTTCCTAATATCCAACCTGAACCTCCCCTGGCGCAGCCTGAGACTATGTCCTCTTGTTCTGGTACTGGGTGCCTGGGAGAAGACACCATCATCTGCCTGTCTACAACCTCTCTTCAGGCAGTTGTAGAGAGTGATAAGGTCACCCCTGAGTCTCCCCTTCTCCAGGCTGAGCAACCCCAGCTCCCTCAGTCTTTCCTCATAGGGCTTGTGTTCCAAACCCCTCACCAACTTTGTTGCTCTTCTCTGGACTCGCTCCAGCAAGTCAACATCCTTCCTAAACTGAGGAGCCCAGAACTGGACACAGTACTCGAGGTGTGGCCTAACCAGTGCAGTATACAGGGGCAGAATGACCTCCCTGCTCCTGCTGGCCACACTGTTCCTAATGCAGGCCAGGATGCCATTGGCCCTCTTGGCTGCCTGGGCACACTGCAGGCTCATGTTCAGCCTGCCATCAACCAGTACCCCCAGGTCCCTTTCTGCCTGGCTGCTCTCCAGCCACTCTGACCCCAGCCTGTAGCACTGCATGGGGTTGTTGTGGCCAATGTGCAGAACCCGGCACTTGGATGTGTTAAATCCCATGCCGTTGGATTCTGCCCATCTGTCCAGCCTGTCGAGGTCCCTCTGCAGAGCCTCTCTACCCTCCAGCAGATCAACTCCTGCCCCCAGCTTGGTGTCATCAGCAAATTTACTGGTGATGGACTCAATGCCCTCATCCAGATCATCCATAAAGATGATAAAGAGCATGGGGCCCAGCACTGATCCCTGGGGGACTCCACTACTGACTGCCTGCCAGCTGGATGTGGCACCATTCACCACCACTCTCTGGGCTCGGCCATCCAGCCAGTTCCTAACCCATCGCAGTGTGTTCCCGTCCAAGCCATGGGCTGGCAGTTTGGCCAGGAGTTTGCTATGGGGGACAGTGTCAAAGGCCTTGCTGAGGTCCAGGTAGACTACATCCACAGGCCTCCCCACATCCACCAGGTGGGTCACCTGATCATAGAAGGTTACATTGTTGTGTTACATTTCTTTTCCTTTCTGAATTAATAAGTGAAATGAATTCACACAAGTCCATGGGACCAGATGGGATCCATCCTAGGGTGCTGAGAGAGCTGGCAGATGAGCTGGCCAAGCCGCTCTCCATCATTTTTCAGCAGTCCTGGCTCACTGGAGAGGTCCCAGAGGACTGGAAGCTGGCCAACGTGGTGCCCATCCACAAGAAGGGCCGGTTGGATGAGCCAGGGAATTATAGTCCTGTCAGCCTGACCTCAGTGCCAGGCAAGATCATGGAACAGGTCATCCTGAGTGCATTAACACAGCACTTACAGGATGGCCAAGGGATCAGGCTCAGCCAACATGGATTTAGGAAGGGCAGGTCCTGCCTGACCAACCTGATCTCCTTCTATGATCAGGTGACCCGCCTGGTGGATGTGGGGAAGGCTGTGGATGTAGTCTACCTGGACTTCAGCAAGGCCTTTGACACTGTCCCCCATAGCAAACTCCTGGCCAAACTGCCAGCCCATGGCTTGGACGGGAACACACTGCGATGGGTTAGGAACTGGAGTCCCCCAGGGATCAGTGCTGGGCCCCATGCTCTTTATCATCTTTATGGATGATCTGGATGAGGGCATTGAGTCCATCACCAGTAAATTTGCTGATGACACCAAGCTGGGGGCAGGAGTTGATCTGCTGGAGGGTAGAGAGGCTTTGCAGAGAGCCCTCGACAGGCTGGACAGATGGGCAGAGTCCAACGGCATGAGATTGAACACATCCAAGTGCCGGGTTCTGCACATTGGCCACAACAACCCCATGCAGTGCTACAGGCTGGGGTCAGAGTGGCTGGAGAGCAGCCAGGCAGAGAGTGACCTGGGGGTGCTGGTTGATGGGAGGCTGAACATGAGCCTGCAGTGTGCCCAGGCAGCCAGGAGGGCCAATGGCATCCTGGCCTGCATCAAGAACAGTATGGCCAGCAGGAGCAGGGAGGTCATTCTGTCCCTGTACACTGCACTGGTTAGGCCACACCTCGAGTCCTGTGTCCAGTTCTGGGCCCCTCAGTTTAGGACGGATGTTGACTTGCTGGAGCGTGTCCTGAGAAGGGCAACGAAGTTGGTGAGGGGCTTGGAACACAAGCCCTATGAGGCGTGGCTGAAGGAACTGGGGCTGCTTAGCCTGTACAAGAGGAGACTCAGGGGTGACCTTATTGCTCTCTACAACTATCTGAAGGGGGGTTGTAGAGAGGCAGAGGTTGGTCTCTTCTCCCAGGCAGCCAGCACCAGAACAAGAGGACACAGTCTCAGGCTGTGCCAGGGGAGGTTCAGGCTGGAGGTTAGGAAGAAATTCTACACAGAGAGAGTGATTGCCCATTGGAATGGGGGTCCCAGGGTGGTGGTGGAGTCGCCATCACTGGAGGTGTTCAGGAGGAGACTTGACAGGGTGCTTGGTTGCATGGGTTAGTTGATTAGGTGGTGTTGGATGCTAGGTTGGACACAATGATCTTGAAGGTCTGTTCCAACCTGGTCTATTCTATTCTATTCTATTCTATTCTATTCTATTCTATTCTATTCTAAAAGCTAAACACTGAAGAAGCACTGTTCACTGTTCCATTTGTGCTTGCGATGTACTCATGGTACACACAAATACACCAAGAATCCCTTTTTAATCAGAGTAACGAATTTCCTAACACAGAAGCATTATTCACAATTAAAATATGTGGTGGTTGTGTGGTGGGGTGTTTGTTTTTGTATTTTTTCCCCTTCAGCCATTCAAAGAAGCAGAATACAATGAACAGAAAAAATCTTTTGGAGCTTGACAAGCAAGTTTGACAATGTGTTACCTCCAAAGGTTTCATGCAGAGTTTAGGAAAACAGCTGGAATCCTCTTGCTGTTTTCCGAAACCAACAAAAGAGCCCTTGCCATTATTTTTCTTCATGGTTAGTACAAGCAACCTGGCTGGTAAATAGTAGAGGTTCAGTGAACCGAGCTGGACCAGCACATTCAGATCTGCTACAGAAAGTGGAAGGTGATAGAGTTCCTGTTGTTAGAGAAAAGAATCTGTTAGGTAAAACTGTTTGGGTGGACGCCCAGATGAAGATAAGGAATTCGCCGGACATGTCATCAGAAGTTTTCTGATTTGATGATGTGTTTGGGTGCAGGGATTATGGTATGAAATAAGGGGTGGCTCCTGTCATAGTTTGTGCTGGGTGCCCTCTGCTACAGGGGTGTTTCCTGTGTCCAGAAGTCCAGCCCAGTGGGTGGACACAGGAAATTAGGTTATTACCAACCATGATCCCTTGCACCACTATAAGTTTTACGGCGGAGTCGTGCACTTCCTCTTTCCTTCCTCTTCGCCACCCGGTAACTGGGGGAGAGATCTCCCAGCCATGGGCCTGGTTAGGACCTAGGCCATGGGGGGATGGGCAGTCTCAGATCTGGCCAGCTGAGACTAGCCTAGCAGTGGGGGGGGAAGGAGGAGCCCTGGGGGTTTTGGGAATGGGCAACAGTGAGTCACGGTTGGTTCTGTATTGTCCGTGATGCACAGTCTGAGAAGCAACCGGCAATTTAATGTCCTGTATCTTGTGTTGTCCCACAACTGCAGATTCATCAGAAAGCTCAGGTCTAGCAGACAGCTTTAGTTTTTGTCCATCAATTTCTACAGAAGCTACCCCAAAAGCCCATTTGTAACCTTTAGGGTCTTTGAAATGCCCTTCTCTCAGAAAATCAATTCCCAAAATACAAGGTGCGTCAGGTCCGGTCACAACTGTATGCTTCCTCCATTGTTTACCAGTTAAACTTATATTTACCTCCACCTTACTTAACTCTTGAGATCCACCAGTGACTCCCAAAATAGTTATAGACTCTGATCCCTGATAATTTGATGGTAATATAGTGCAGTGAGCTCCTGTGTCAACCAAGGCCCTGTACTGCCGAAATTGTGAAGTGCCAGGCCACTGGATGTACACATCCCAATAGATTCTGTTATCTGTTATCCCTCTCCTCCCCCTGGCGGGAGGCAGGGCACTCCTAGTTATGGGGAACATGCTCACATGTGCATTGAGCACAGTGTGCAGTGTTATAGCTGGAGCCACTGTTGGAGCTACTAGAGTTGTTCTGAGGAACTGTGGAAGTAAGAGCTACCCTTCTGGTATTGCCACCAGAATTGGTTCTGCCACTTTGCAGTTCCCTCAATCTCCTGAAAAGATTAAAAGTTGGCTGGCCATCCCACTGGTTCATGTTCTCACCAAACTGATCATGCAGAGTTATACAAATAGTCCTACGTGACTGCCTTGGAGGTCTGTTTTGATTTGATCTGTTTGGGAATGACCTCGTTGGAGGACGTGTATTCCTCACAGATGAAACTTGTATCCACCTGGAGGAAGAATTAGAATTATCTTTTTGTCCCAATTGGTATATGGAATTTTTAAATTCATCCTTTAACTCTCTTATGCAATACTGTATATCACCAGACAATACAGAACCAACCGTGAATCTTTTTTGCCCATTCAGAATCTGATTCGTCAGTTGGAGAGTCAAAAAGTCATCAGCAAAACTCATTCACCTTTCAACAGTCCAGTGTGGCCTGTGGGGAAGCAGAAGGGAGACTGGCATCTGACGGTTGACTACCAAGCCCTAAATGAAGTAACGCCACCTATTAGTGCAGCAGTACCAGACATGATGGAGCTACAGTATGAGCTGGAATCCAGAGGCCAAATGGTATGCTACCATAGACATTGCTAATGCATTTTTCTCTATTCCCATAGCAGAGGAATGCAGGCCTCAGTTTGCTTTCACCTGGAGAGGAATCCAGTACACTTTCAACAGACTGCCAATGGGCTGGATCCACAGCTCAAGCATCTGTCATGCAGTGATCCACGATGCTCTGGAGAAAGGCGGTGCTCCAGAACACATCCAGTTCATCGATGACATCATCGTCTGGGGTAAAACTGCTGAGGAAGTCTCCGAGAAAGGTAACAATATCATTGACATTCTTCTGAATGCAGGTTTTGCCATCAAACGAGACAAGGTGAAAGGGCCTACCACAGAGATTCAGTTTCTGGGAGTGCGGTGGCAGGATGGATGCCGACACATTCCAGTGGATGTGGTAAATAGAGTCTCTACCATGGCAAATCCCACCAACAAACAAGAGACCCTACGTTTCTTGGGGATAGTGGGATTTTGGAGACTGTACATTCCTGGATACAGTCAGATTGTGAAACCTCTGTATGATGTGACTCAAAAGAGAAACCATTTCCACTGGGGACCTGAACAACAAGCAGCCTTTGACCAGATAAAGCAAGAGGTAGTTCAAGCAATGGGTCTGGGACCTGTCCGAGATGGTCCAGACATTAAGAACATTTTGTACACGGCTGCAAGTGACAATGGTCCAACCTGGTGCTTGTGGCAAAAAGCTCCAGGTGAGACACGTGGATGACCTCTTGGTTTCTGGCGTCGAGGTTACAGAGGTTCAGAGGCTAATTATACTCCCACAGAAAAACAGATTCTAGCTGCCTATGATGGAGTAAAAGCAGCTTCTGAAGTAATTGGAACTGAATCACAACTTCTCTTAGCTCCCAGATTACCAGTTTTGAATTGGATGTTCAAAGGCAAAGGCTCCACACCACATCACGCCACAGACTCAACCTGGTCTAATTGGATGGCTCTGATAACAGAGGGAGCTCGAATGGGAAATCTTGAAAGACCTGGTCTAGTGGAGGTGATCTCAAGTTGGCCTGAAGGTACCAACTGTGCTAAACCTCCAGAGGAGAAAGTAACTCGTGCTGAGGAAGCTCCTCCCTACAATGACCTTTCTGATGATGAAAAGAAATATGCTTTGTTCACAGATGGTTCCTGTCGTCTTGTTAGGAACAAGCGAAGGTGGCAGTCTGCAGTGTGGAGTCCAACATGCCGAGTTGCAGAGGCGAAAGATGGAGAAGGAGAATCTAGTCAGTTCACAGAGGTAAAAGCTGTCCAGCTAGCTCTCGATGTAGCTGAACGTGAGAGATGGCCAAAGCTTTATCTCTACACCGACTCATGGATGGTAGCCAATGCTCTATGGGTTTGGCTAAAGAACTGGAAGAAGAATGGTTGGCAGAGGAAAGGAAAACCCATTTGGGCAGCCGACCTGTGGCAGGACATTGCTGATCGAATCGAGAGAATTCCAGTGAAAGTGAGGCACATCGATGCTCACATTCCTAAGAGCAAAGCTACTGAGGAACAACAACACAACCATCAGGCAGATCTAGCTGCAAGAGTTTCTCAAGTAGACATGGACTCTAATCTTGATCTCGACTGGAAACACCGAGGTGAGATATTCTTAGCTCGGTGGGCTCATGATTTGTCAGGACATCAAGGCAGAGATGCAACATAGCAATGGGCTCGTGACAGATCCATAGACATTTCCCTGGATGCTATCACCCAAGTCATCCATGACTGTGACATTTGTGCTGCTATTAAGCAGGCAAAATGAATTAAGCCCTGGTGGTATGGTGACAGATGGTCCAAGTACAAGTATGGTGAAGCTTGGCAGATTGGCTACATTACTCTACCACGTTCTTTTTCTGGTAAGCAATACGTGCTTACTATGGTAGAGGCAAACACTGGATGGTTGGAAACTTATCCAGTTCCACATGCAACTGCACGCAACACCATTCTCGGTCTGGAGAGACAAATCCTGTGGAGACATGGAATTCCAGAGAGGATTGAGTCAGACAGCGGAACTCATTTCAAGAACAACCTTGTAAAGAGCTGGGCAAAAGAGCACGGTATTGAGTGGATATTCCATATTCTCTACTATGCACCAGCTTCAGGGAAGATTGAACACTACAACGGTTTGTTGAAGACCACTCTTAAAGCCATGGGGGGTGGATATTTGAAAAACTGGGAACAATACGTAGCACAAGCAACCTGGCTGGTAAATAGTAGAGGTTCAGTGAACCGAGCTGGACCTGCACATTCAGATCTGCTACAGAAAGTGGAAGGTGATAGAGTTCCTGTTGTTAGAGAAAAGAATCTGTTATGTAAAACTCTTTGGGTGTTTTCTCCCTCAGGAGAGGCTAAGCCTGTCCGAGGGGTGGTTTCAGCTGAAGGTCTGGGTCACACTTATTGGGTAATGCAAGAGAATGGTGAAATTCAGTGTATTCCACAAAGAAATTTAACTTTAGCTGAAAGAGTTAAATTTAAAACTGTTGTACAGCTACATTGCGTCCAAAGGAAAAATCAACGAGGAATCTATGGTGCACAAACCCTGAGAACCCTGAGAGCCCTGAGTCAACTAAGAGACCCTGAGAATCCCTGTTTTCCTTTTCTTCGCTTCGTCGGCGAAGAAACAAAGTGTTTTCCATTTTTCTCATTTCCTGATTTTTTTGGACTTTTGAATCATCTACATCTGAGTGTAGCCAGAATGGACTATGAACTTTGCTCATAAACTGTAAATATTGTCTTGGATTGGATGGATAGTAGAATAAATGACATAGAATAAACCAAACCAGGTTGGAAGAGACCTTCAAGATCATCGCGTCCAACCCATCAACCAATCCAACCCACACAAACAGCTAACCCATGGCACCAAGTACCCCATAAAGTCTCTTCCTGAACACCTCCAATGACGGCGACTCCACCACCTCCTTGGGCAGCCCATTCCAATGGGCAATCACTCTCTCTGTATAGAACTTCTTCCTAACATCCAACCTGAGTATGAACAGCCAATGAAATTGTTTAGAAAGGGTGGACTGTGACGGTTTGAGGTTGTGCCTTTAACAAAGGGACACCATGGCCGAATGTTTTATAAACAAGACGGGTCTAAACTAATTTCATTGGTGGAGAATCAGAAGCACTGCCTTAGGTTTTGATTCCCAGTGAGACTGGTCTCACTCAGTCTTGCACTTTCTCCCTCTCCTTCTGCAGCTCACAGCTTCTGGGCTTTCAGCCAGACTGACCTTGAACAGATAAGGCCTCTGCTAACACATTTGCTCTAACCATATTCTGCTTTTAATTAACAAATTATTACTTTTTCTCTCTTTCTAACCCTCTTTGAGGAAAAAGGGGAGAGAAGGGGGTACAGGGGGGGAACCCTGTATTACTTTGCTGTATATTTCTGTGTATATATTGTAAATACTGTAAATTGTGTACATATATATATATCCTGCAGCTCCGCTTGTAAATATAGCACATTCCCTTGCTAATCTGGCTGTGGTTTTTTTTCTCTTTCAATTTTTTTCCCTTTACTTACGGGGGGGGGAAGAAGGCTTGAGGCCTTCCCCTCAACCCTCGACATTTTTTGGCGCACCAACGTGGGGCTAGTTGTTGTGCCCATTCTTCAGGTCGATTGCAAAAGATGGAGAGTTTAAATTTAGTTCTGGGCATTGGTTTGGGTTTGGCAGTTGGGGCTCAAGTGATGTTGCCAGGGCGATTGTGTGAGTTCTTGTGGATTGCAGAGGGACACCTGGTGCGTGGCCGTTGGCAGAGAGTCCCTCCTGCTGTTTCAAGCAGGGGTGGTTCTTAACCATCGGATTGGGGGCACAGCTTGAGAATGCAGGACCTGCCCTTCCTCCACCTTTATTCTCTGCGGAGTGGCAGAAGCAGTGGGGATTGAAGTGGGGGAGGGGGCAGCGGTGAGCAGATCAGAGTCAGGTCTGTTCTCACTGCATGGTAGGGCCAGCTATGGCGGAGTGGGCGAACCCGGCTCCCTATGGGCGAACGGGGACTCCAGTTGGAAAGCTGTTCTCAAGGGCTCTGAGGACGCATTTATGGCTTTTGCTGGAGGAAGCGTTTGAATGCCCGAGGGGTGGAGGCGATTTTGATTCTGTACCGCGGCAGTAGAGGTGGCTGGAGCCCTGCTGTGTGCTCGGGCGGCGGCGGGCCTGGAAGTGCGCTCGGAGCGGCGCCGGTGGCCCCCGGCCGTCCACTCAGGCTGCGGCGGCTTTAAGCACAGCCGTGCACTTGGAGCGGCGACGGCGGTCCTGGCCGTGCGCTCAGGCGGCGGCGGGGCTGGCCCTAGTCTCTTCCCCGACCTTTTCGGATGAGTTCCGAAAATGGCGCTGAGAACCTGGCTCCACCTCTCTTCTTCTCACTAGGTTGTGGTGCAGCCCCTCCCTCTGCCAGGGGAGGGTTGTGTTGTTGGATGCTGTCACGTCTTGGTAAGCGAACGCCTAGTGGGAAGGTGGTGTACTGTGACATGCATCTGTAGAGCCTTGGGCTGTGGCTGGAAGCGGTCAGCACTGGGCTTGGGATAGGTCCGTGCAGGGTTGTGAAAGGCTCAGCGTGCTGTTTTCCTGGAGGGGTGAAGAAGCAGTTAGAGCCTGATTGTTCTGACTGGCTTGCCCCAGGGGTGGAAATATGCCGCTGAGTAAATAGAGATGGGAATAAAGGTTTGGCTGAGAAGTTGTGAGGTTCTTTCCAGGTGACCAGGATGTCCAATGGATCCATGAAGAGCCTGCACCACAGAAGAGTGAACTCTGCATCGCCGAGAGGTTCCATTAGATGAGGGAAGAAGAACTGGAATGGACTGACACTTGAGCCTGAATGAGAGACTGTTTGGGTGGACGCCCAGATGAAGATATGGACTTCGCTGAACACGTCATCAGAAGATTTCTGATTTAATGATGTGTTTGAGTGCAAATATTATGGTATGAAATAAGGAGTGGCGTGTTGCAGTTTGAGCTGGGTGCCCCCCTGCAATGTTTACTTCCTGTGTCCAGAAGTCCAGCCCAGAGGGTGGACACAGGAAATTATGTAGTATTTCCTACCACAATCCTTTGCACCACTATAAGATGCAGTGCAGAGTCTAGCACCTCCTCTTCTCTTCCTCCTCTGTCAGCTGGTAACTGGGGGAGATGCCTCCTGGCTTTGGGCCTGGCTAGGCCCAAGGCCATGGGGGGATGGGCAGTCTCAGATCTGGCCAGCTGAGACTAGCCTAGCAGTGGGAGGGGAAAGAAGGAGCCCTGGGGGTCATGGGTGTACCCTCAGGTGGGGATGGGATCTCTCTGGGTATGCTTTGGGGTTCTCCTTGTCACTGTATTTCTTGTTCTTTGCATGCACTCACTGTTCTCTATTTAAACTTTCAATCACTTTTGCAATCCGTTTGTCTGAGTCGTTATTTCTGCGCGTGGTGGGGAGGGGGTTTGCCCCAACCCATTACAACTAAGAATAGAAGGAAAATTCGATATTCAGCCTGGCTCATTATTTTCTTTATCTGTTATGTTAAATACTTGGTAAAATCTTTCCCAATCCAGACCATTTCAGACCCCAATATGGCTTTAAAGAAAAGCAGAAGCATTGTATCAGTGCAGGAAAGAATGTTATGTTGAACTATTAAAAAAAAAAATTTAACAGCACGTGTGAGGGGCATTAAATGTATATTTTTCAAAACATGAAAAGGGCTTTGCAACCTGCAGAAATGCTCCCTTACAATAGTTACCAGCCCCTGAAATTCCCATCTGCAGGGCTTGCAGCTGCTAATTGGGAATAATTACCCTAATTATCTACTTGCATATAGTGATGAGTGCTGATATTTATAATGTCTAAAAAGGCCTTCCTCCTGTTCTAGATGTTAACAGGAATCCTTGTATATGCAGTTTCTATCCACAGAGGACTTAGACTGCAGATTACCATATGAATTTCCTTTTGTAAGAATAATGAGCTGACAAAGTCTGGATCTTTTCATTTAATTTTGTTACTGGCTGCTGAATTTGTTATAACTATTACAGAAAATGTTGAGTCTCTCTCAGAAATTTCAGTCACTGTTGCTGTGAGTAGATCAATCAGGTTCTGGAAATTTGGAATCTGTTCTTCTACCAATGGCATGTGATATCTTACAATAGTCACCTTGGGTCAATTTTATTAAAGCACCGAGTACCTAACACTTCCTGAATTTTGTGGAGATGATAATGAGCGTGAACTCCAGAACTTTGGGTAGGACCTTGAATTCCCCACAAAAGGCATTTAGGAGAGTTAGCTCCTTCAGAGTAGCATCCAAAAGGTCTCTTTAGTTAGTGACTAAAATGCAAAACAAAAAAGAAAAATCTCAAATGCTTCTTTCTTGGGTTTACAGTATCTGATTACAGGCAGCAAAAAGGCCATTCTGTCATTTGCCATTTGATAGCCTAAAACCATCTTATGAACAAAAAATTCTGATGCTTTTTTCCAAAGAACTGAGTAGCCTTCTTCTTTCCTTCCATGAAAAAGCTGTGGAAGATGTTACTGTTCAGCTTCTAATCAATAACCATTGGAGTGCCCATGAAGAGATGATAAATAAACTGATAAGGCTGACAAATAAACTGGCATGCTCTTCTCTTTTTGTAGCTCATGGTTTTATCATGAAACATACTGCCTGGGTAGGGATGATTAGAAGAGAAGGACCTAATCTACAAGAAAGGGTGTGTTGCAGCCTTGTGTTCCAGGTATTCTAAAGCTTTGTTGTTATGAAAATTCATTTACTTGTTTTAGAAGAAAATCACTATCCTTGTGTTTTGTTAGAAGTCCTTCCTGCTGAGAGTCATTGCTGTACTCAGATTAGACCTGTCAGAAGAAAAGTATTTTGGACCCCTAACTGGACTTTGGCAGTGTATCTGTCCCATGATTCTCAGACTGCACAGATCCTGTATGTGAGCAACGGAACGTTGTCAGGGAAAACAGTGCTGAATTCACCAAACCTTCATAACAAAATAGGAGTTTTGGAATTATTAGGGTTCTCAGGGACTCGGGAGGTCTCTAGCCCTGGCTCTGCACAAAGCATGGCCAGATACAGCAGGTTGCCCAGGACTGTGTCCAGATGGGTTTTGAATGTTTCCAGAGATGAGATGAAGATTCCACAACCTCTCTAGAAAACCTATTTAATGTTTGACTACACTCAGGGAGAAAAACGTTTTCCTTACATTTAATCAAAGACAGATGAACTAGGCTCCCATTTAGTAACTAGTGCTAGCAGTGTGAATACCCACCTTTATATATAAGAAATACTGGTGTAAAAACTGGAAGAATAAATTAAATATTTCATTCTTCTGGACTTTGACCACTACTAAAACAATTTTTTTCCTATTTCTGTTTAGGATTTAGCTAAAGAGATCAAAATGGCAACAGCCACTGGCATTTCAAAACAGATCCACTCCTGTTGTTTCACCCACTGCTGTGGCATTTGCTCCCAGCTCCCAGAATGTTAAAGGTGTTCCACCACTAAACAGCTGATCTACTTAAAATATGGCATATTACTTTACTATTTAAAATGAAACACTTCTAAATATATGGCTTCAGTTGAGGGAGTTGATGACCACTTCTTATTTCTCATTGTCAGAGGTTAAAATGAGGACACCTACCTCATAGGAGTCCTGTGAAATTTAATTAGCATGCAGATGTAAAATGCACTGAAATATTCACTATGACCTAAATCTTACTTTAATAACATATATTCACATTTTATTAGAAGCAGAAGATGTCCATGCATGAAATTAGACTATAGATTATATGAAAAAAAGATAAGATCACAGAATCACAGACTGAAATGAAGATATGAAACTCCATAGAGTAGATATGTAATTTTGGTAGTTTTATGCTTTTTCAGTCTGGTGAAGAAGATTACTTCCCCCTGGAAAAGAAGGACATAATCTGAAATATAGACAAGAGATTTTCACAGAATTCATGCCTTCTTCAAGAAGTTCTGAAAAACAGCCTTTGTGCACAGCTGCAAGGAGATGAAAGTAGATGACAATCTTGCAAGGCACATAGAAATGCTTTTTAGCACAGCACAAATT
Source organism: Melanerpes formicivorus (assembly GCF_026170545.1). NCBI lineage: Eukaryota > Metazoa > Chordata > Aves > Piciformes > Picidae > Melanerpes > Melanerpes formicivorus. The sequence continues at coordinate 2,989,188 of NW_027142409.1, forward strand.
TTGTTTGATATTATAATGGGAGGTGGGAGCTGGACCTCCTCTGTTGACAATAATTTTGCTAAGGAGGAACACTGACCAATTATTAGAATTTTCTTCTGAAGTTAATGACACTAATGACATTCCCCTGTTTACTGGCTGCAGACTCTAGACTCTAATGGTCTAGCTTTTATCAGAAGGGAAGATCACATTATCGGAAAGTAAAATTTTACTTCCTCAGTAGCTAACCTTGTGTCTACAGCTCAACACTATTATCAGTGTATATTTCAAACTAGTTTTCTCTCTTCGTGTTTCGGGTATTCTTTTTAATTTTTTTCCCTTCCTTTAATATGATGAATCTTTGTTCAAAGAATATAAATAATAGAATAAAGGCCTTAAAAAAACTATGAAAAATATGCCAGGGACGACTCCTCACCACTAACAATATCAATCCTCAGAATTAGCTTTAATTTCCAGATGCCACTCTCTAGTCCCTGAAATCCTTGACAGCTCAGAAGTGCAAAGAGTCCTTGCAGGATTCCCTGAAAGTCCAATGACAATGTTCATGAAGACAGGAGCTAACTTGAGAAAGCAGGAGGCATCTTGGCCTTGCCAGCCATTCTCGCCAGGGTTTGCTATAAACACATAGAGTATCACAGGAAGAGGAAGAAAATCACATAGATCCCAAACAATATATGCTTTGAATCTAGGGACTTGGAGAGCAGGGAATTGACTAGACACATAGGTATATCAGAGAACACAAACATAATATTCCAGTAACGTTCAAACAGGCAAACCAGTACCAGCATTGTTTACTGCCTGATTTTCATTTTCATGTGTAGTGCCAAGCAAAGCTAGACTAACTGGCCCTTGATAGAATAGAATAGAATAAACCAGGTTGGAAGAGACCTTCAAGACCATCACGTCCAACCTATCATCCAACACCACCTAATCAACTAACCCATGCAACCAAGCACCCTGTCAAGTCTCCTCCTAAACACCTCCAGTGATGGTGACTCCACCACCTCCCCGGGCAGTCCATTCCAATGGGCAATCACTCTCTCTGTGTAAAACTTCCTCCTGACCTCCAGCCTGAACCTCCCCTGGTACAGCCTGAGACTGTGTCCTCTTGTTCTGGTGCTGGCTGCCTGGGAGGAGAGACCAACCTCTGCCTGTCTACAACTTCCCTTCAGGTAGTTGTAGAGAGCAATAAGGTCACCCCTGAGTCTCCTCTTCTACAGGCTAAGCAATCCCAGCTCCCTCAGCCTCTCCTCATAGGGCTTGTGTTCCAAGCCCCTCACCAACTTCGTTGCCCTTCTCTGGACTCGTTCCAGCAAGTCAACGTTCTTGCTAAACTGAGGGGCCCAGAACTGGACACAGGACTCGAGGTGTGGCCTAACCAGTGCAGTGTACAGGGGCAGAATGACCTCCCTGCTCCTGCTGGCCACACTGTTCTTAATGCAGGCCAGGATGCCATTGGCCCTCCTGGCCACCTGGGCACACTGCAGGCTCATGTTCAGCCTACCATCAACCAGTACCCCCAGGTCCCTCTCTGCCTGGCTGCTCTCCAGCCACTCTGACCCCAGCCTGTAGCACTGCATGGGGTTGTTGTGGCCAATGTGCAGAACCCGGCACTTGGATGTGTTCAATCTCATGCCGTTGGACTCTGCCCATCTGTCCAGCCTGTCGAGGGCTCTCTGCAAAGCCTCTCAACCCTCTAGCAGATCAACTCCTGTCCCCAGCTTGGTGTCATCAGCAAATTTACTGATGATAGACTCAATGCCCTCATCCAGATCATCAATAAACATGTTAAAGAGGATGGGGCCCAGCACTGATCCCTGGGGGACTCCACTACTCACTGGCCGCCAGCTGGATGTGACACCATTCACCGCCACTCTCTGGGTTCGGCCATCCAGCCAGTTCCTAACCCAGCTCAGAGTGCTGCTGTCCAAGCCATGGGCTGACAGCTTGGCCAGGAGTTTGCTATGGGGGACGGTGTCAAAGGCCTTGCTGAAGTCCAGGTAAACTACATCCACAGGCCTCCCCACATCCACCAGGCGGGTCACCTGCTCGTAGAAGGAGATCAGGTTGGTCAGGCAGGACCTGCCCTTCCTAAATCCATGTTGGCTGAGCCTGATCCCTTGGCCATCCTGTAAGTGCTGTGTTAATGCACTCAGGATGACCTGTTCCATGATCTTGCCTGGCACTGAGGTCAGGCTGACAGGACTATAATTCCCTGGCTCATCCAACCGGCCCTTCTTGTGGATGGGCACCACGTTGGCCAGCTTCCAGTCCTCTGGGACCTCTCCAGTGAGCCAGGACTGCTGAAAAATGATGGAGAGCGGCTTGGCCAGCTCCTCTGACAGCTCTCTCAGCACCCTAGGATGAATCCCATCTGGTCCCATGCACTTGTGGGGATCCAGGCGGCTGAGCGGATCACCAACTACCCACTTTGGAACAGTGGAAAACTATGCTGCTCCCTGGCTCCTTCTGCCAGCTCTGCAGGCCAGCTGTCAGGAAGACGTTCTGTCCTGCTAGTAAAAATTGAGGCAAAGAAGGTGTTAAGTATCTCTGCCTTTTCCTCGTCCCTTGTCACAACGTTCCCCTCCATGTCCACCAAGGAGTGGAGGTTGTCTCTGCCCTTCCTCTTGCTATTAATGTATTTATAGAAGGACTTTTTGTTGTCCTTCACAGCAGAGGCCAGTCTAAGCTCTAAATGCGCTTTTGCCTCCCTAATTTTCTTCCTGCAAGACCTAGCAACATCCTTAAATTTTTCATGGGTTGCTTCACCTTTCTTCCAAAGATGATACACCCTCTTTTTTTCCCTTAGTTCTATTAAAAGTTCATTAACCATCCAGGCTGGCCGTCGGCCCTGGCGGCTCATCTTCTGGCACATTGGCACAGCCTGTCCCTGAGTCTTCAACAATTCTTCATTGAAGTAGGTCCAGCTCTCCTGGACCCCTTTGTTTTTAAGGGCTTTATCCCAAGGAACCCTCTGAATTAGTTCCTTGAGTAGCCTGAAGTCCGCCCTCCAGAAATCCAGAGTGGAGGTCTTCTTGCTAACCCCCTTAGCTTGACCAAATAATGAGAATTCAATTATCTTGTGGTCACTGGCCCCTAAGCACCCTCCAACCACCACATTGCCCACAATGGAAAGACAAATTCTCTCCAGTGTACTCAGAACTGCTTAATCACTACTTCTGTGTTTTCTGCAGATGACTGTTCATTTTATTTAAATAATAATGTATAACTCATATCAACAGTAATGAACTGAAAAAAAAACACAAAACCCACAACTGCCAAAAAACAGCATTGTGTTTCCTACCTGGTTCTCCATCAACAATGTGAATGGTAATCTAAGGATGCTTATATACTCCAAACAGTTGTGAGGTCTCTCTCTGGCTTTGTTTATACTGTTTGGATGAATGTGGGCCAAATGCCATCATCTTGACATGGTGGGTTGAGGTGCAGTCAGATGGCAGTGGTGAGCTTGTCCACACTATAAGCCATTTTAACCTGCTAAACTTGAAGATTACTGCTGTCTTGTGCCAGAACGTTGATATGAGCTGAGCTTGGACCGAAGGGAGCACTTGGCCAGTACTTCAATGAGACCCAAGATATATTTACATAGCTCTCTGTCGATGGTGCAAACCCAGGAGGGGTCCAAACAAAAAAATTGGGTTCCACATGGCTGCATATTTCCTTTGGTACGTGACCAAGAATTCTGCTTTGTGGTCAGATATTGTGGTTTAACCCCAGTCAGCAACTAAGCACCATGCAGCTGCTTCCTTGCTCCTTCCCCTCCCAATGGGATGGAGAGGAGAACTGAAAAAAGAAAAAGGTAAAACTTGTGTAACAATATAACAATAATAGTTAAAAGAAATGTAATGAAAAGAGGGAGGAATAAAACCTAAGGAAATGCAAGCAATGCACACTATAACTGCTCACCACTCACTGACTGATGCCTGAGCTGTGACCCCCAGTTTCTATACTGAGCTGGATGTTCTATGGTATGGAATACCCTTCTGGTGAGTTCAGGTCAGCTATCCTGACTACATTCCCTCTCAGTATTCCTGCACTCTAGCAAAACATGGGAAATAGAAAATCATCAACTAAAGATGTGGCAGTTTAAGGCTATGCCTTTAAAATGTAGGTGAAGATTTCGAGCAGAAAAGTAGAAAAATATAAACAAATCACTATTGGGTATAAAAAGGAGAAGAAGAGACTCAGGGGTGACCTTATTACTCTCTACAACTACCTGAAGGGAGGTTGTAGACAGGCGGATGATGGTCTCTTCTCCCAGGCAGCCAGTACCAGAATGGAATGGGCTGCCCGGGGAGGTGGTGGAGTCACCATCACTGGAGGTGTTCAGGAGGAGACTTGATAGGGTTCTTGTTTGCATGGTTTAGTTGGTTGGGTGGTGTTGGATGATGGGTTGGACATGATGATCTCAAAGGTCTCTTCCAACCTGGTCTGGTCTATTCTATTCTGTTCTGTTCTGTTCTGTTCTGTTCTATCACCATTCTTATACTTAATGCAAAACACAGCTCTATTCCAGCTGTTAAGGAAAATTAGCTCTATGCCAACTGAAACCAGGATGTCAGTTTAAGCTGCTTTAAAATTACATTGTGATCAACTTACTCTCAAAGGTCTTTTCCAACCTGGTCTATTCTATTCTATTCTATTCTATTCTATTCTATTCTATTCTATTCTATTCTATTCTATTCAGCAGGGCAAGTTTTCCTTGAGCAATATCCAGCTTTTCATGCAATGTTAGTAATGGTAAAGTGATTTAAAGTGCTACCTGGAAAATTGTTAACCATAATAAAGGGAAATAAAGGCAGGTTTTCAGCTGAACTGGTGAGTTACTCCAAATCCCTGTGCTGCTGCAAGAGAGAAGGATGAAAATGGTATGGTGATTGCCATGGGGCTGTGCATATATTAGTAAACAGAGACTCACTGTCTTGCCTGAAGGTCAGCTGGTCTAGAGCAATCCCACACATGCTATCAAGCAATCTCTAGCATGAGTACCAGGAATGGTCCCTGGCCTGCACTAAGTCCTGAACTGTACCCAGGCACTGAAGAGGAAACACTGGCTGGCTTGAATGAAAATAATGCCCAAGACACACTTAGCCACATAATGGTGTAGATCAGTATGAGGTGTCAAGGAAAATTCCATGACAACCTCCAGTCTGATAGCACAGATGTAGAGTAAGGTAGCAACTATTTTAATAATGGAGGTCCACAGAGACATCTAAGACTAAAACCTCAAACTCCTTATGCTTGCCAATTAATTTCCCATAGTCATGCACCCAGAGTTTGTATTTCTATCTCTCTGCCTTTTGGGGCCAGCTTACAGCTGCATTTTCCTTTACATCTTTCTCTGTAAATTGAATTAATTTAATTACAGTGCAAATTCTGTTAAAATCAAGAATCAAAAGGCTAAAGACTGGATTTCAGCTTGTCACTCACTAGAGGTGAAGGGGAGCCAGCCATACATTTGCCAGCTGGGCTGCCTGAAAACAGCAGATGAGACTCGAGGGACTACAATATCAGCAAATGGAGCCAACCAAAAGTTTTCCTGGCAGATATTTTTAGTAGAAGTTGCCTAAATTGCCAGAACCACACTTGCAGAATGAATGGAACCCAGATATCTGCACAGCACAGTGAAGAACACCAGCCTGATTTTTGTGACTAATGAAGTTGTGAGAGACAAGACTCTCTGAGCACAAGGCGTGTGCTCCTACTTGTGGGAGGGCCACCTGTATCCCTGTGGACTGGCTGCATCATGTCCAATACTCCTACAGGGCCCTGTGTGACAGGGCAGGTGTGGCATTGTCTTACTATTCCAGCCATTCTCAGAAATGGGAAAATAAAGTATCACTGTCCCACTTCAGCCCAGAGTCTTAGCACTGCATGACCTATAAGCCACATTTACCTGTAGGTCCCTCTGGAAATCTTTACCACTTCAGACACTACAGGAAATTCAGTGTTGTCACCATATCATTACCTGTGTGAGCAGAGTGAGACTCCAGAGCCCATTCACTGTCACACGAGTAAGAGAAAAAAGCACCCTTAAAGAAATAAAAAGAGATGTTCCCAACATACTGACACTGCAAAGCACCTCTAAAACCATAAAGACTGCAGATGTAGCAAGGATTCTAGTCTTGCTGAACTATCATCAGTAAATTTGCTGATGACACCAAGATAGGGGAAGGAGTTGATCTGCTGGAGGGTAGAGAGGCTCTGCAGAGGGACCTCGACAGGCTGGACAGATGGGCAGAGTCCAACGGCATGAGATTTAACACGTCCAAGTGCCAGGTTCTGCACATTGGCCACAACAACCCCATGCAGAGCTACAGGCTGGGGTCAGAGTGGCTGGAGAGCAGCCAGGTGGAGAGGGACCTGGGGGTACTGGTCGATGGGAGGCTGAACATGAGGCTGCAGTGTGCCCAGGCAGCCAAGAGGGCCAATGGCATCCTGGCCTGCATCAAGAACAGTGTGGCCAGCAGGAGCAGGGAGGTCATTCTGCCCCTGTACACTGCACTGGTTAGGCCGCACCTCGTGTCCTGTGTCCAGTTCTGGGCCACTCAGTTTAGGAAGGATGTTGACTTGCTGGAACGAGTCCAGAGAAGGGCAACAAAGTTGGTGAGGGGCTTGGAACACAAGCCCTATGAGGAGAGGCTGAGGGAGCTGGGATTGCTTAGCCTGGAGAGAAGGAGACTCAGGGGTGACCTTCTTGCTCTCTACAACTACCTGAAGGGAAGTTGTAGACAGGCAGATGTTGGTCTCTTCTCCCAGGCAGCCAGCACCAGAACAAAAGGACACAGTCTCAGGCTGCACCAGGGGAGGTTTAGGTTGGATGTTAGGAAGAAGTTCTATACAGAGAGAGTGATTGCCCATTGGAATGGACTGCCCGGGGAGGTAGTGGAGTCACCATCATTGGAGGTTTTCAGGAGGAGACTTGATGGTGTGCTTGGTGCCATGGTTTAGTTGTTTAGGTGGGTTGGATTGGTTGATGGGTTGGACACGATGATCTTGAAGGTCTCTTCCAACCTGGTTTATTATTCTATTGTATTATTCTATTTTAAAGATAGACATGGAAAAATAACCTAAAATGCATCATACTAAGAACTGACCAAAAAGGTTGCCTGTAGTCAACAGTCTTATTTAATCTAAGCAGGAAATTTTGTAATATTTAAAAAAAATTTGGTTTAGGACTATTACTGAAACCCCCTCCAGTGAATATCTTTAAAACACAAATACATTTAAAGACTGTGGAGGTATACACTTCTTTGCCTTTTACCCATTTTCCTTATTTTAACTAATGACTGACAGTTTTGAACAGTTAACGCCAGATGCCTTTTAAACACAAGTAAGACTCCATTTTAAAATATCACTCTTTAAGCACAGCACTATAAGATGGTCAAAAACAGATGGAAAAAGCAATAATGATCAAAGTAATATTTATGAATACATCAACATTTTTCACAGTCACTTCCTTGCAGGAAAAATGGTGTGGACTGCTCAGAAGAGGAGCTGGGTCTGCCTTAGGTGGCAAGCCTGCAGCATAAGAGGCTCTGCAGTCATTACAGCCTGCAATGCATGTTGCTGGCAGTCTCATGTGACAGATACAGCTGCCCAGAGTGTATAAAATCATATGTTACTCCTGGCTTAAAACTTCTTCAGATCCAGTGACACCTTTGAGTAATGACTGCAAAGGTCAGCCTTCAGCTTTGGTGAAGTGAATGTTGAAAACCTCTTTGACAACACACTGTACTAATGTTATAAAGGAGGACAATTCCCTCTGCTTAAAGGGCAGTGAGATCATGGCCTCCCTTTCCCATTCTTAGCTTTGGCATTTCTGCAGTAACTGGGACTTGCTTTGGTAGACTTAAGAAAATACTAACTATGAAATCCTTCTATGCTTCTTTGGAAAGAAGTTTCAGCCAATATGAATGTCATAGTATATGGGCATGGAAGCAGTGCACTGTTGTATCACTGATTAACACAAGCAATTTAGGATACCAGTAATCCAGGAAAACTGTTTGGTCAGAGCTTTACACCTTCATTTTTTGAATGATTTTAATTTTTATTCTTCCCCCTTCTTTTTTTTTCTTTTTTTTTTTTTTTCCCCTCTTGGAAGGGATAGTTAAGAAACATTCTGGGTTTTGTGACACCTGAAACCATCAGTTTTCTGTAAATACAGGAAAGTGTCAGCTTTATAGTTATATAGCTATACTTTAATGTTCTTAAAATTCTAATTGGAATACTTCAGGGACATGGTGGGTAAAGAAAGCATTATAAGGAAAAAATATGAGCTTGCTTTTCTGTATGGTGGGGGACACTACACCCTTACTGACCTGGGGAGTAACTCTATGGAGTGGCCCCTGGTGCCAGACCAGATGTCACAGACTGCAATCAGACTGTGGGGCATTAAGTATTCTATCATTTCCCTTCCTGTCCAGGCATTACAGATCTCTTTTGCACAGCTCTACTCCCGACTGGGAGGGCACAGGGCTAGCTGAGACATCCCTGTGAGACTGTAATGGGCTGTAGAAATCAAAATGGTAGAGCAGGTGTGCCTGCTGTTTAGGATGCAGACTACCCTGATACTCTATTATCTATACTAGCTTTTCCTGCTGTGGAAACAACCTAGTTAATTCTGGAGTGGAAGATGTTCATAAATCATTGTGAAGGCAGCTTGGGTGATAGTGATTTGGATGCTAGCATCAAAACTCTGCTAGCTCTGCCTAACTCCACAGCATGCAATAGTTGGTAGAGTACTTGATGCAGTTTCTGTAGTTTATATATGGGTTTCATGTCAAGCAAACAACCTAGGTTCACAAAGATGAAGTGCTGAGGAAGGTGCATTGTGTTCAAAGCTGTTCAAAGCCATTCAAAGCAGATGGAGAGTAGAGTGCAAAGCAGTAGCATGCCTCTTGAGGGCAATGGTTTCATTTTTGGGAGTCTGGCCTGTCCCCAGAAGAGTTCCTGGAAAAATGTAACTGAGGGCTTAATGCCTGATTATGCATTAGCTTCTCCTCAAAGCTCTTCTCTGTGCAGGCAAAACTTAAATCAGCAAAGACCCTTGTTGAAACTGCTGCTTTTTTATTTTCCTTTTTTTAAGATACCAACTCTTGTGCTTTTCTTTCATTCTGTAGAGTACACAGCTGACATTACCCACATGCTTAGCGGTACCACTGCTGTAACGGATGACGCTAGTACTTAAATACACTAGGAAGAGAGGAGTGGGCCAATTCCATTTTTAGAACATGCTATTTTCTTTTTTAGTGCTGACTCATTCACTGTACCTTGTGGTGTGTTTACCTTGATTGCTTGATACTTCACAGGCTGGTGAATGGCTGAGGGAGGAATATTAATCAGTGACACATAGCACTATGCTCCAGAACTTTAGTAATGGTAAGTGCTATGCTCTTGGTGGTCTTTTGGTTTTCTTTAACTAGCATTCACAGGCATTTCAGTTCCAGAAATTGTAAGTGACACTTTTGTATTCATCATTTTAACACAGCTATCTAGTTCAGATCCATTTTTTCTGTTGAAAATCTTTGCTTCTCACCACTACTTAGAGTGAAATTAATCAAAGTCATTGCACTGGATATGTGTTGAACCTAATTAGCCAAAACAGCTGATGAAGACAGAGAGATTTCACAACTCATTTATCTTTTTCTAAACATATTTTATATTAAAATTAAAACTACATGGAAAACAGTAGCAACCCCTGTAGCTAAAACCCTACAAATGTGTGCTTTATTGCATGTGTGATCTGCTTGAGCTACTGTGCCTGTTGAGTGAGGTGACAGAAGTGTTTGGAGCCCACAAATGCATCTGTAGCTCAACTTGACTGCATTCAAAACAGAAATTAAAGGTTTGTTCATAAAAACTATTGCTAATAATTCACAAGAATCAGGTAAGTACCATTAATGTACAGTTAAAAATGGCTGCTCTCTGCTCTTGCGCTAGCTGACTGTCTGGAGCTTTAGATAAGAAAATGATTCTTCAGATTTATTTCTACTAATTTAGTTCTCTGAAATTTTCCACTTCAGGGCTAAATGAACACCCATGATGGAACCAGGCTTACTGACGGAATACCCTCTAACTTACTTCAGCACACTCCCCATGCAAGGAGGTGACCCAGCTGTGGGGACTGTCTCTGCAGAAGGAAATGTGATACCCTAAGAGAGGAGACAGACTAAGCTTGGAGAACTACCAGGTTGAAGAACTACCTGCTTTCAGCTCTACAACATGACATAAGCATATAATGTGCAGAGTTCTGAAGGACTACAATTTTACAAATTTCCTTTAAAAAGAATGAAAAATTATATAGCTGACATCACTCAAGAGAAATTTCTTTTAATATCATGCTTTGTAATGCTATAAACAGGGAGACCCTGTGAAGGGTTTTATGGTAATCAGTTCACTTGTGCACCTCAGGGAAATCTGCTGCTGCATAACCAACTTCATAATCCCTTGAATTCTTATTGCCAGTTATTTTGGAGTAAGGCAGTAAACTCTCCTGACTAGGGATACTGACATGTTTCTCTATCTTTCTGAGTTTCTGAAACTAAGGATTATTTTTATCCAATCATTATTTAGTGGAGCTCCTTACACTGCTGTGAGGAAAGTTAAATATCTCCTCTCAGTTTTGCAGATAGAATAATTGAAGTGTGTAGTGGTTAACAAATTACATTTCCTGGGTCAGAGAGAAAGTTCATGGCAGAGATAATAATGGGACTTACATCTCTGGTCTTAATGATTATAGTGTGACAGCATAGCATCCCTCAATGTAGAAGTTTCAAAAATAAGCATTTAGTTGTGACATTGACAGAATGGGGTCCCTTCAATTTGATCTTCAACTGCACCGAGGCAGGACCCAGGCACCACACCGTGCAGAGCGGCATGTGCCCCCCATCCTCCAAGCCAGCTTTTTTCTCCCAAGAGGCTGGTGTAGCATGGGCAGAGACTTCTGCAGTGGAGGTGTTTTCACCAGAGGGAGGGAGGTGCTGTGTCATGTGAGCTCATTCCTGAAGTGTTCTCCAGTTAGGTCACATGGCCAGAGATAGGGATGGTTGTAACTCACCATGAAGCTGTTTTCGAAAGATCTGTGTTGACCCAGACTGAGGTCAAACCTAACCAGGCAGGTGTCCAGGCAACTGGCTGCAGAGAGTGCTGGAGCCTGGCACTTGAAATGGAGGGCAGTGGAGACAACACCTGCATTAGGTGTGAGCAAGTCAATTATCCGCTTAATCTAGTGGCTGAACTGAAGAAGGAAGTTACTAGACTTAGGACTCTAAGGGAATGTAAAAGGGAGTTGGATTTGAGGAACCAGGCTCTGCAGACTTCCCTAGCAGAGGGAGATGACCCAAGAAGTAGCAGGGAATGGATACAGGTCCCTGTTAGGAGAGGCAAGAGAAAACCCTCATGGCTCCCCTCACCTTCCCAGCCAGCCTGGATGGGCAATGAGCTTCTGAGCAAATTAAGGGAAAAAAAGAGGGTGTATCATCTTTGGAAGGAAGGAGAGGTAACCCATGAAATGTTTAAGGATGTTGATAGGTCATGTAGGAAAAAAATTAGGGAGGCAAAAACCCATTTAGAGCTTAGACTGGCCACTGCTGTGAAGGACAACAAAAAATGCTTTTATAAATAGATTAATGGCAAAAGGAGGGGCAGGGACAACCTCCATTCCTTAGCGGACACAGAGGGGAATATTGTAACAAAAGATGAGGTAAAGACAGAGGTACTTAACACCTTCTTTGCCTCAATTTTTAATACCAGATGATGGGCAGAGTCCAAGTAACAAGTCTAAGTGCCAGGTTCTACACATTGGCCACAACAGCCCCATGCAGTGCTACAGGCTGGGGTCAGAGTAGCTGGAGAGCAGCCTGGCAGAACTGAACATGAGCCAGCAGTGTGCCCAGGTGCCCAAGAAGGTCAATGGCATCCTGGCCTGGATCAGGAATAGTGTGTCCAGCAGGAGCAGGGAAGTCATTGTGCCTCTGTACTCAGCACTGGTTAGGCCACACCTTGAGTCCTGTGTCCAGTTTGTGGTGAAGGCACATTATGCCCAGAAACTGAATCTTGTCCCAGCATGTGGACAAGTTCCCCCTCCTCCAGGAGGAAGACAAAAGCCAAGGCATTAGCCAGGCTTGCACGCACCCAGCGCATGCAGTGCTCGTGCAAACACCAAGTATGGGCATAATTCTAGCTTCACGCTTTCTATAGGCTGAAGCCAGTTTATGAGAGTGCCCATTGGTCAAGCCCAGCCTCGAGGAATCTATAAGTATCACCCCAGTTGGTAAACAAGTTGACCCCTCATTCACTTTGTCTCTGTGCTTGCTCAAGAGAGTAACTCTCGAGCTGCAGCCTTTGCCATTGAGCTTATTGTTGTTAGCTTCTGTTATACATGCACACATACTGGAAGCCTCTGCATCGTGAAGAAGCCCAGAGGGAGGACCTTAGCGACGCCTGAGCTCAGTGTCGCTCCAGCCAGTCATACCGAACGGGAGAGCCCACTGTTGACTGGACCGACCCCCAAGGGTAAGATCTGCCCAGTTGCCAGGGAGAAGGGACTTGATCGATACCGAGTCCACATATGCCTAGCCCCCCATAGCGGGAGAGGAGCTGGCGAGTGCCGCTCTGAGCCCTGTGAATCTCAGGGAAGACTAAGGCATTGTTTGTGCCTATACTGCACCAAACCTGGGACCACTCCGAGAGTCCCGCTGCTCCTTTAAGCTCAGTAAACAAGAATCTGCTGCCTAACGCAGCCGCATTCTCTCCCTGAGGCTGTTTGCATCAGCCCCGAGAATCGCCAAGGTTGGGCCGACCCCATAGCTTTGCCTGCTGCCGCGTCGTTCGAGCCCACCTACCGGCCACCATCGTCCCGCCCTGCCGTGTGAGCTGACTTTGAGGGCCGACCCCACGGGCCGACCCCGACCAGGACCGATCCCTGTTGTCTGGAGGGAATTGAATATCTTCCACGTGCTTTCCATTCACTAGCGCTCAGTTTGAAGTATCCGCGTCCAGCAGAGTAAGCGCTGACGCAGAGAAAGATTGTAATATTTCTGTGTATAGCCAGGAGCCGCCCGCGTCCCGCCGAGTCTCCATCTAGTGGCCAAGCGGCAGAACTGCACCCTTTGTTATATAAATATAGAAATAGTCTGTAACTAGTTCAATTAAATTCTAATCATAACACTAAGCCACTTGTGGAATCTATTTCACGAATGTGCACTAGAATATGTATATAAGTTGGTGATTCATCGGTTATTAATAGTTTGATAATTAATAAAAATAATATTTTCATAATTCATCTTTCATATAAATTTAATAACCTCTTCACCACACAGTTCTGGGCACCTCACGTTAGGAAAGATGTCGACTTGCTGTAATGTGTCCAGAGAAGGGTAACAAAGCTGGTGAGAGGTCTGGAGCACATCCCTGTGAGGATAGGCTGAGGGAGCTGGGGTTGCTTAGCCTGAAGAAGAGGAGGCTCAGGGGAGACTTTATTGCCGTCTATAACTACCTGAAGGGAGGTTGTAGCCAGGTGGGGGTTGGTCTCTTCTCCCAGACAAGAGGAGAAAGAGAATGAGAGGACACAGTCTCAAGCTGCACCAGGGGAGGTTTAGGCTGGATGCTAGGAAGAAATTCTTCACAGAAAGAATGACTGGCCATTGGAATGGGCTGCCCAGGGAGGTGGTGGAGTCACCATCACTGGAAGTGTTTAAAAAGAGACTGGATGAGGCACTTAGTGCCATGGTTTAGTTGATTAGATGGTATTGGGTGATAGGTTGGACTTGATGATCTCAAAGGTCTTTTCCAACCTGGTTAATTCTGTATTCTATTCTGTGTTTGCTGACCTTGGACTAGTGAATAAGCCAGTCACTCATTTTGAAGGATATCTATGCTCTGAATGGCACATTCAGATTCTACAAACACAGTCTCTTCTCAGTAACTGCACATTCTGAAGTTAGTGGCATGTTTTCACAGTGTCTGCTTCTAGCAGTGATAATGCTTCATATTTCTTGTTACCAGAAACTGGTGTGTAGACCAAAGTAATTGATAAATCTTGTGTACTATATGGGGGTTCAGAGCAGACAGGATAGGTGACCCTAAAGTGACCAGTGAGGTATGCCATTCCATGTACATGGTATTCGGATAAAGCTGAGAAATCACAAGGGTTAAGCTCTCTTCTTCAATGGCTGGTATCTGAGGAGGACTCAGTCCATTCTGCCTTCAATCCCAATCTATGAGCTCCTAAATCCAGTTCCTGAATCCAGCTCCTGAATTTGGTTCCCATGTGCCACTGAGTCCAGTCTGGGACTTCTGCCACAGCATCAGTGGTGACAGTGATAATTGTCATGAGGGGTGCTAGGTTTGATATAGGTTTTTTATATATTTCATTTTATTATTATTTTCATTAAAGTAGTTTTAGTTTTCTATTCCAATCCCCAAGTCTCCCTCCCTTATTTCCTTTCTCTTCCCCTTTGGGAAGAGAAAGGGGTTAACTGAGTGTCTGTCACTCACCAGTCCTAAGACTTGAACCTTGTTTATAGAATACAGACACAACTGGAATTTTCTGCACATGATGTGCTTCCAGTTCTGTCTTGTTGAGTTAGATTAAACACTTCCAGGGAAGTGCAGGCTGTTTTGCATATATGAGAACTGTACTTGGATCTGATAAAATATCACAGCTGCCAGTCTAAATTGGAATACATTTGCATGGTAATGCTATGAGAATTGCAATGTCTTCATTTTCCTTTCTCTGCAATGGGGAACTTTCCATGTTTCAGTAAGGAAGATCAATCCTGGATGTCTGTATAAGAATTTGAAAAGATCTGGCTCTTCAAGTGTGACTTGTTAACTATAGGGCTGCTACTGTTCAGAGGGAAGAGAGCTCTGCACAGAAGCTGTAGAGAATGCTGGAGCCTGGCACTTGAGATGCAGGGTAGTGGGGGCAACTCTTGTATAAGGTGTGAGCAGGTTGACTATCTGCTTAATATGGTGGCCAGACTGAAGGATAAGTTTGCTAGCCTTAGAAATGTAAGGAAATATAGGAAAGAGATGAACCAGAGGAGGAAGGAGATGGACCAAAGGAGGAAAGAGGTGAATCAGAAGAGGAAAGAGTTGAATCGGAGTAAGCAGGCTCTGCAGGCTCCCCCAGCAGAGGCTGGTTATTCAAAAAGCAGAGGGGAATGGACGCAGGTTCCTCTCAAAAGACGCAAAGTTAAACCTCCTTGCCTCCCCTCACCTTCCCCACTGCTCTTGGAAAACAGATATGGAGCACTGGAGATCGAGGGTGAGGTGGTCCTGATGCCGGAGGACACACCATCTGGGGTTCTCCCTAAGGCTAAGCAGCATAAGGTTAAACAGCCTAAGGCAAAGCAGCCTAAGGTTAAACAGCCTTCCCCTGGCATCAGAACCTGTTCCCTCAAAAAAAAGAGAAGGGTAATTGTTATTGGTGATTCCCTTCTGAGGGGAATGGAGGGCCCTATATGTCGGCCTGACCCATCTCATAGGGAACTCTGTTGTCTGCCAGGAGCCCAAGTTAATGATGTTACCAGTAGGCTGCCTAGACTGGTGCAGCCTTCTGACTACTACCCTTTACTAGTTATGCAGTTAGGGAATGATGATGTTGCAACCAGAACTCCCAGGGCTATCAAAGATGACTTCAGGGCCCTGGGAGGCCTGGTTGAGGGGTCAGGGGCACAAATAATTTTTTCATCAATACCCTTAACTGCAGGAGGGAATACCATAAGGAACAGGTCAGCAGCTATAGTTAACAAGTGGCTTAGAGGCTGGTGCAGTCAAAAGAATTTTGCTTTTTTTGATATTGGGAAACTTTCTACTGCACCAGGCCAGCTGGCAACAGATAGAGTACATCTGTCCCAGAGAAGGGGAAAGATCACTGTATATGAGAACGGACTGTCCCCCAAAGGTAAAAAGATCCTGGGAAGGGAATTGGCAGGTCTCATCGACAGGGCTTTAAACTAGTTTCGAAGGGGGAAGGGGCTGAAAACAGTCCTCTCAGACAAGAGTCTTCAGGCGACAAGCTAGAGTCGGAGGTGAAACCAGCAGCCCAGCTGAAGTGCATGTACACTAATGCACGAAGCATGGGTAACAAACAGGAGGAGCTGGAAGCGTTGATGCAGCAGGAAAATTATGATGTAGTTGCCATCACAGAGATGTGGTGGGACGACTCACATGACTGGAGCGCTGCAATTGACGGTTACAAGCTCTTCAGGAGAGACAGGTGAGGAAGAAGGGGTGGAGGGATGGCCCTGTACATCAGGAAGGCACTAGATGCCATTGAGATGGAGATTAGGGACGATCAGGTTGAATGCTTGTGGATAAGAATTAGAGGGAAGACCAGCAGGGCAGACACCCTGGTTGGAGTCTGTTATAGACCACCCAACCAGGAGGAAGATGTTGATGAAGCATTCTATAGGCAGCTTAGGGCTGTCTCAAGATCTCCGGACCTTGTTCTCATGGGCAACTTCAACCTGCCCGACATCTGCTGGGATCTCAACACAGCAGAGAGGAGACAGTCTAGGAGGTTCTTAGAATGCATGGAGGACAGCTTCTTATCCCAGGTGCTGTGAGAGCCTACCAGGGGCAAGGCTATGCTTGACCTCCTCTTCACCAACAGGGAAGGGCTGGTGGGTGATGTGGTGGTTGGAGGGTGTTTGGGATCCAGTGACCACGAGATAATTGAATTCTCGGTTTTTGGTCAAGCCAAGAGGGGCAGCAAGAAGACCTCCACTCTGGACTTCCGGAGGGCAGACTTCGGGTACCTCAAGGAACTAATACAGAGGGTTCCTTGGGATAAAGCCCTTAAAAACAAAGGGGTCCAGGAGAGCTGGACCTACTTCAATGAAGAATTGTTGAAGACTCAGGGACAGGCTGTGCCAATGTGCCGGAAGATGAGCCGCCGGGGCAGACGGCCAGCCTGGATGGTTCATGAACTTTTAATGGAACTGAGGGAAAAAAAGAGGGTATATCACCTTTGGAAGAGAGGGGAGCCAACCCACGGAATGTTTAAGGATGCTGCTAGGTGTTGTAGGAAGAAAATTAGGGAGGCAAAAGCACACTTGGAGCTTAAACTGGCCTCTACTGTGAAGGACAACAAAAAGTCCTTCTATAAATATATTAATAGTAAGAGGAAGGGAAAGGACAACCTCCACTCCTTGGTGGACACGGAGGGGAACATTGTAACAAAGGATGAGGAAAAGGCAGAGATACTTAACACCTTCTTTGCCTCAATTTTTACTAGAAGGGCAGAACGTCTTCCTGACAGCTGGCCTGCAGAGCTGGCAGAAGGAGCCAGGGAGCTGCACAGTTTCCCTATGTTCCATGAGGAGGTGGTTGGAACTCTCCTTAGCAGCTTGGATCCCCACAAGTCCATGGGACCAGATGGGATTCATCCTAGGGTGCTGAGAGAGCTGGCAGACGAGTTGGCCAAGCCACTATCCATCATTTTCCAGCAGCCCTGGCTCACTGGCGAGGTCCCAGAGAACTGGAAGCTGGCCAACGTGGTGCCCATCCATAAGAAGGGCCGGTTGTATGAGCCAGGGAATTATAGGCCTGTCAGCCTGACCTCAGTGCCAGGCAAGATCATGGAACAGGTCATCCTGAGTGCAATAACACAGCACTTACAGGATGGCCAAGGGATCAGGCCTAGCCAGCATGGATTTAGGAAGGGCAGGTCCTGCCTGAACAACCTGATCTCCTTCTACGATCAGGTGACCCGCCTGGTGGATGTGGGGAGGCCTGTGGATGTGGTCTACCTGGACCTCAGCAAGGCCTTTGACACCGTCCCCCACAGCAAACTCCTGGCCAAGCTGTCAGCCCATGGCTTGGACGGGAGCACACTGCGATGGGTTAGGAACTGGCGGGAGGGCCGAGCCCAGAGAGTGGTGGTGAATGGTGCCACATCCAGCTGGCGGCCAGTCACTAGTGGTGTGCCCCAAGGATCAGTGCCGGGCCCCATGCTCTTTAACATCTTTATTGATGATCTGGATGAGGGCATTGAGTCCATCATCAGTAAATTTGCTGACGACACCAAGCTGGGGGCAAGAATTGATCTGCTGGAGGGTAGAGAGGCTCTGCAGAGGGACCTTGACAGGCTGGACAAATGGGCAGAGTCCAACGGCATGAGATTTAACACATCCAAGTGCCGGGTTCTGCACATTGGCCACAACAACCCCATGCAGTGCTACAGGCTGGGGTCAGAGTGGCTGGAGAGCAGCCAGGCAGAGAGTGACCTGGGGGTACTGGTCGATGGTAGGCTGAACATGAGCCTGCAGTGTGCCCAGGCAGCCAAGAGGGCCAATGGCATCCTGGCCTGCATCAGGAACAGTGTGGCCAGCAGGAGCAGGGAGGTCATTCTGCCCCTGTACACTGCACTGGTTAGGCCACACCTCGAGTCCTGTGTCCAGTTCTGGGCCCCTCAGTTTAGGAAGGATGTTGACTTGCTGGAACGAGTCCAGAGAAGAGCAACAAAGTTGGTGAGGGGTTTGTAACACAAGCCCTATGAGGAAAGACTGAGGAAGCTGGGGTTGCTCAGCCTGGAGAAGAGGAGACTCAGGGGTGACCTTATCACTCTCTACAACTACCTGAAGGGAGGTTGTAGACAGGCGGATGATGGTCTCTTCTCCCAAGCAGCCAGCACCAGAACAAGAGGATACAGTCTCAGGCTGTGCCAGGGGAGGTTCAGGTTGGATGTTAGGAAGAAGTTCTATACAGAAAGAGTGATTGCGCTATGGAATGGGCTGTCCGGGGAGGTGGTGGAGTCGCCGTCATTGAAGGTGTTCAGGAGGAGACTTGATGGGGTACTTGGTGCCATGGGTTAGCTGTTTGGGTGGGTTGGATTGGTTGATGGGTTGGACACGATGATCTTGAAGGTCTCTTCCAACCTGGTTTGGTTTATTCTAATAAAGAATTAGCACTAACACAGTTGCACCTAGTCTGTTTGCTGGCTTCTGCACAGCCCACGGGAACTGACCATCTCTAAACGCATACATCTGGAGTGGAGATTTGCCCATATAACACCACGTCAATGTGAGAATCAGGTCAGTTCTGGAGAAAGAGAAGTTCCTTAAAATGAAATAAAGGAGAAGGTGCTCAAAACTTTGAGGGCTTTGTAAGCTGTACTTTGTCAAAATATCTGAGTGAATATCTGTATACTACATTTTTTTTCTATTCCCAGCCACTCCCTCCTTTCTGCTCTGCTCCCACTGTGGATCTCTGCACACCCTGGTGTGCTAATTCTGCTTGTCATGGGACTGTGCCAGATCTAGGTGATGCAAATGATGTAAATGTCTAAAAAAAGTATCTTGAAAGCTATTTTTCAAGCCTGTATCTTTTTAAAATCCAGGTCATCACACAGTATCATAAATGGCTACATTAGCATGACCTTGGAGTGGAAATGGCAGCAAACGGCAGGTATAAGAGTTTAAATCTAGGAGAAAGTGGAAGCTTCTTGGTTTCTGATAAACAAGTGTGCAGAACAGGACCACAAATAGTCTGAGTGTCAGGCTTGGAATATTTCTCTCCCGGAGACTTATGCAGTTTTTAGCAAGGAGTGTTTATAGTATGGTCTCAAAAGAGGCTCAGTTCAATATGATGTTGTGTGACTCAGTCACAGTGACAGTTTGTTGATAATCATTATTATGACAATTGAGTACACTAGTATATCCATTCCCCTGTTACTCACAAAAATACAGAGAAAAGGAATAAAAAACCTGCAAAAGTAAGATTCCATGCAGCTTGTCTTTAAAATCACTCATTCACAGAGGTATTTCACAGTATCACAGTATCACAGTATCACTTAGGTTGGAAAGGACCTCGAGGATCATCAAGTCCAACCTATCAACACAGACCCAATGACTAGACCATGGCACCAAGTGCCACGTCCAATCTCCTCTTGAACGCCTCCAGGGTTGATGACTCAACTACCTCCCTGGGCAACCCGTTCCAATGATGAATGACTCGCTCGGTGAAGAACTTCCTCCTCACCTCGAGTCTAGCCACCAAACTGCTGGCAGAACTGCCTCTTTTTTAGTTTGATATATGGATTTTAAGAAGTTCAGTGGGAACTCCAAAGATGGAAACACATCCACTGACCTTAAATTTATATCACACCAGCTTTACAGCTTTTAATCTGTGACCTATTGGGAGGGGGAGGGTTGTGAGAGCCCTGCTCTCCCCGGGGATTAAGGAAACCTGATCCAGATGGACTTCGTTCCTTCCTTCCCCCTCCAGAGGGGGTTCCCCCCAGGAAACTGAGTCAGTCTGTTCCACTCCCCCTTCTGATCCAGCAAAACTATAACAGGGAAAGCACAACAACCCTTTTCCCTCTTTTGCTCCTGCCTCACCTGTGTGAACGGACCAAGAGCCACTGCTGGCTTCCTGGTTCTGCCATGTTGTCAGGCCTGGTCTTCTCCCTGCCGCATCCACGTTTCTCCAAAGGACTGCAGTCCACATACATCAAGGGAAATACAAGACTATCCGAATTTGGTTTTGTATATTTTCCTATTCATCCTTGTTCCTTACCCTTGTGAACCCTGTTACTGTTATACATACATACATACACACATACATACACACACACACATATATATATAGTTTAAAGAAAAATTTACTTCTCTACTTCCAAACCAACTCCAAATTATTTCTCGGTAGATTTACCTTCCCTTCTTTTTCCCTACCCCCCTTTCTTTCCCTTTTTCTCCCCTTATTTTCCCTATTCTTTCTCCTTTCCATTTTTTTTTTGTATTGGGAGAGAGGAAGGGGGAGCGGGGAAGGAGTTCTCACTCTTGCCACCATCTGAGCTCTTAAATTCCAGTTAAGGCTCAAACCACACCTATCAACATGGACAAAAGCTAGAGTTTGCTCATTTTCATGTTGGGTAAGTCATACAGGTACTCTTTGAAAGATATACAGAACACCCTTGTGGTTTTTACAATGACCATGGCAATGAAATGTGATGCTTTTTTCATTACAAATCTTAAGAAAATCTTCCTCTTACCTGAAGGTAATGGCATGGCCTCAAGGAAGATTTGATTTCCTGATGAACCAGAGGCTTATCTAAGTTCAGTGATGATTTGCGATAAGCTTCTTTCGCCTGACTTACTGTAAGCGTGGACCAAGAACTCCTTTTCATATATTTACCATCAGGGGTCATTGCTAGCCCTTCACAAGCTGAACACTTCACATCATTGTTACTTTTGGAAGTCTTCAATGAAAGATCCCCAAAATGCCCCTGAAGTGCCTCAGGATAGCAATGGGATATATGATCTGCATGGTGCCTATTTACCACACTAGGGGTTCGGTAAGTGCTATCACTGTCCAAATTATCATCAGAGCTCCACCAGCTGCTCATTCCAGATTTATGTTTGCTTTCTGGTTTTCGCTCCTTACTTTTACTCCTTTTGCTATGCTTGGAATGGTGTCCATGGTGATGGTCATCCCCTCGACTGTCTCCCTTTGTCCCATTAACGTTGCCCTTGGATGATCCTTCCAGAGAATGAGATTTAGTAAAAAGTTTCTGGACAGAATGAACGAGATGGCGGATTCTTCCCGGGCTCTCGCTGCGTTGTTCCGCAGCTGTTGAGGTCCTCTGGTACTGTAAAGTGTGAAACCCATCTCGGTGAAGAGGAAGTTGTTTCTCAAATTGGTCCAAAAGGTTTGCAGGGATACGGTTAATCTTAGGGTTACCGTGAGACATGGCGCAGTCGTCTCTTGAGTCGTAATGCGAGCTGTAGTGCATTCTGGGGAAAGTGCTACTTGACATGTGATCGCCCATTACCATGGGCATCATCATGCACTCAGAATGAATGGAGCTGCGGGGTGAACAACGATGATGGTCCATTGGGCAACTCTCCATGGGGCTGAGAAGATACGATTGCTGTGGCTCCTGCCCATGGTGGATATGGTCGTGGGTGTGTTCACAATCTTCAGGGGACGCTAAGCCACAAGTATGAGCTGAACATAACTGTGGTTGATTGCGACTGCCAGATAACCCTTTCATATTCCTCGGAGCAGGAGAGTATCTTTCTTCACTGAAGTGCTGAGAAGGCGACCATGAGTATTGCTGGTCTGTCAGGAGAACATATAAACCCTCTGTTATATTAGCTTGCAAAGTCCAAGTATATTGCAACACTAAACTTCTTTTCTCTATGAGACTGATGGAAAGTCTCACCATTCATTAACTTTCATTCACCATTTCAAAACCGGTTAAAATTCCTCACTATGAACAAATTTTGGGGAGAACACAGCCTCTTTCCTGTTTGCAAAATTGTCTGCTAGCAGTTCTAAATTTTATGAAGCTATTATACAAATTTGCTCAAATAGATTTAATGGGTACATTCAAATATTCATTTGATTATTTGATATTTGGAATTCATATGTCAATCCTTGTGGCTAGTCACTTAAGTTATATGGGTCTAGATTCTGTTTCTGTGGTTTCTCAGTTGGATATTCTAATGTAAATGTATCCTTTCTCTGTGGAGCCATCTTCAGAGCACAAACTAAACTGTGTTATTTTAAATGAATCTCAGTTTCAGGATCCTAAGTACACTGCTCATAATCATAAATAATAAAGAGTAAAGAGAAAAAACAGCATGAACATGCTGAAAAAAAGCTTATTTTTTGTATCATTAAACAGTTTATGAATAATCATTTCATACAATTTGAACATCTGTCATCATCCATTATCTACTACCATACATGTAAAGCATTCTGCCTACTACCTAAATAAGCAGGGTTTTCCTTTTTATGTCCAAATTACAAAATACCTATTTAATGACTCTGTGCTACTCCTGATAAAACAAACATCTTTGGGTACTCAGTTACTTATTCCTGCAGATCATGTACTCCAAGTTGTGGTTATTAAACAAGCACGATTACTAAATAAGAGTAGCTTGTAAGCAAAGATTTTGATATTCGAGCCTTTGATTTTCTTTTCCTTTCATGCAATTTCTTGCAGCTGTCAAATGCTACAAAAAGAAAATTAAAATGCCCATAAATGCTTAAATTTAATTTTCACATTCATTTTCCCTCTTCAATTTCAGCTTATTTAAAGAACATTTCAAAGGAGACAAAGATACCGGATGCAAGACAGTCCTTTAGAGGATCAGACAGATGCATAAGTGTTTATACAACCTACTTACTACAGTCTTTCTGTAAATTTGCTCTAAGGAATCTAAATAATCTCCTACAGGTTCTCAACACAAGGAAGTTGAAGGCCTCAAGCAGACAGGAAGCCAGAGAATGTGTGTGTGTGTGTATATATATATTTATATATAAAAAACCCCAATATAACAGGACAGTGGAGAGCAGACTGTAGAAAGAACACAGTAGCCAGCAGCACTTTGAGGGGTTTCTAAGCATATGACAAAAATCATATTCCTATTGCTGGTGAAAACCCAATGCCTGGATATGGTAATGAAGCATATCAATACCTTTATCTTTGTAATTTTATTCAGCTAATAAGTGTTATTCCATGATACCCTCAGTAGAGAAAGCAATTTGCTGCAAATCTCTAGCATCATCTGTCTCACAACCAAAATGCCCTAGATTTCTTATAGTGGAAGACGGCCAGAAAATTTTATTACATCCTAATTTCAACAGAGCTTCACATAATATTTTTAAATGAATGTAGCATTAAACTAATACACAATAAAGTATTTTTCATACTAGGCATAATCCTGTTACACTGAAGTAAAAGATGGGTTTAAGGGCCCAAATGCCCCCTCCAGACTTTTTCACAATGTGAAACTGATGTTTGTGTGCTGTAAATTCAAACACAGCTCCAATTAAGCAAGTAGCAGTTTTAAAGACTAGAAGTGGAAAGACCAAAGAGAGGATTGAGTCAGACAACGGAACTCATTTTAAAAACAACCTTGTAAAGAACTGGGCAAAAGAGCACGGTATTGAGTGGATATTCCATATTCCTTACTATGCACCAGCTTCAGGGAAGATTGAACGCTACAACGGTTTGTTGAAGACCACTCTTAAAGCCATGGGGGGTTGATCTTTGAAAAACTGGGAAAAGCATTTAGCACAAGCAACCTGGCAGGTAAATAGTAGAGGTTCAGTGAATCACGATGGACCTGCACATTCAGATCTGCTACAGAAAGTAGAAGGTGATAGAGTTCCTGTTGTTAGAGAAAAGAATCTGTTAGGTAAAACTCTTTGGGTGTTTTCTCCCTCAGGAGAGGTTAAACCTGTCCAAGGGGTGGTTTCAGCTGAAGGTCCGGGTCACACTTATTGGGTAATGCAAGAGAATGGTGAAATTCAGTGTATTCCACAAAGAAATTTAACTTTAGCTGAGACAGTTTAATTTCAAACTGTTGTGCAGCTACATCGCATCCAAAGGAAGAATCTATGAGGAATCTCTGATGCACGAACCCTGAGAACCCTGAGAGTCCTGAGTCAACTAAGATACCCTGAGAATCTCTGTTTTCCTTTTCTTCGCTTTGTCGTCAAAGAGATAAACTGTTTTCCATTTTTCTCATTTCCTGATTTTCTTGGACTTTTGAATCATCTACATCTGAGTATAGCCAGAATGGACTATGAACTTTACTTACAAACTGTAAATATTGTTTTGGATTGGATGGACAGTATGAACAGCCAATGAAATTGTTTAGAAGGGGTGGACTGTGACCATTTGAGGCTGTGCCTTTAAGAAAAAGACAGTGCTGGGACACTATGGCTGAATGTTTTGGAATATTAATGAAAACAATCAAATATTCTAAACTAATTTCATTAGTGGATTGGTAAAAATGCTGTTTTAAGCTTAGGTGCAGCTGGGACTTTCCTCAGTTTGCTCCTTTCCTTTCCCCTTTCCAGCTTGTCTGCTTCTGGGCTCCCTGCCAGACTGACCTTTGACAGATAAGCAACTAAGGCCTAATACTATACTTTGCTTTAATTAATAACTGCTCTTTTTCTCTCTTTCTAACCCTCTTTGGGGAAAAAGGGGAGAGAAGGGGGTCCTGGGGGGAACACTCCTCCAGAGGAGGGAATTTCGTTCCTGTATTATTGTTATTTAACTTTGCTGTATATTTCTGTGTATATATTGCAAATACTGTAAATTGTGTATATATATCCTGCATTCCCCAAAATTGCTTGTAAATATAGCATTTTCCCTTTTGGTCCTCCAGCTGGCTAGCTGTGGTTTCTTCCTTCCTCTTTGTGGGGGGGAGAAGGCTGAGCCCTTCTCTCAAACCCACCACAGACAGAAATAAGAATCTCATTTAAACAAGTGCCCTGGCACAGAACTGCTAGCTCCTGGTAATTTCTTTTGGCTTCACACAACATCAAACATGGCCCAGAAGTCTGTACCTTGTTATATCCCTGGTAATATGAGACACCATGACTTGATTGCACTGCAATGGATCATCTAACTACAGCTTTTCATCCCTCATGATTCCCTCAACAATAGAAAAACACACTTTTCTCTACATTGCTTTCACATCCTTATAGTATTTTATGTGCCTCAGGGAACATCTGAATATTTTCCTCTGAAGCACAATAATTAGAAACTGCTACAGGCATTTAATAAGCATAATCAAAAAAAATAAAGACTGAATTAAGAACATGGCATCTTCTGAAAGTAATTTTCCCCTCTTAAATCTGCCATAGAGAGTAAATGATATTGGATAAAGTCCCAAATTACTTACATGTGTATCATCTAAATTTATCACTCTAGTTAGGTTTGGGCTCTGCTTGGGATATCAAAACTGTTCTGTGTCCTTCTTCTCACAAACCCAAGGAAAACCTTTCAAAGCCTTGCATTATAATACATATTGTCATCAAGTCATCTGTGCTTTGTAGCATTTAGCCAACTTTGTTCAGGAGGCTTGTTTCAGATCTTGAAGAAACAGTGGAACTATGGCCAAATGCAGTAATGTACAGTACCAGACCAGAGAAATTGACTCTGTGCCAGAAACGTGAAGAAAAATGTGCTAGCTTAAAGTTCAATTAAGCTGACATGTTTTCCTAGCATTTGCAAGGGGCTAAAAGTACTTATAATCAACATCCACAACTCAGCTCATTCATAAAAATTCATAAAGCTACAATATTAATGCTTTTTTCCTCAATCCTTAAAAAAAAGAAAATTGAAGACTATGGTATAACAAAATAATGCCAGATTTATTGAATAATCATAAATTGGACTGTCTCAATGAGAATGCCTCCCAAAGTAAACTATAGTTTTTTATTTTTTTATTTGCAGCTCCTATGTTTTCTTAATCACTCCAAAAATACAAAAGCAATTAAGGATGTTAGTTAATGTCTAGTCCTTTAAAGAAAGTGCCATGATCAGAATCAAAGAACTGAAGGGAGACAGACGAACAGGTAACCTAAAGCAGAGAAAAGAATAGAAAAGAAAAAGAAATAGAAAAGAAAAAAAATAAGAAGAAAAAATATAAAGAAAAAGAAAGTCAGTTTTTCCAGGTTTCATCATAGTCAAGTAGAATCTTTCCAGTGCTTTCAGTGGTGTGGTGAAGGCACATTATGCCCAGATACTGAATCTTGTCCCAGCATGTGGGCAAGTTCCCCCTCCTCCAGGAGGAAGACAAAAGCCAAGGCATTAGCCAGGCTTGCACGCACCCAGCGCATGCAGTGCTCGTGCAAACACCAAGTATGGGCATAATTCTAGCTTCACGCTTTCTATAGGCTGAAGCCAGTTTATGAGAGTGCCCATTGGTCAAGCCCAGCCTCGAGGAATCTATAAGTATCACCCCAGTTGGTAAACAAGTGGGCCCCTCATTCACTTTGTCTCTGTGCTTGCTCGAGAGAGTAACTCTCGAGCTGCAGCCTTTGCCATTGAGCTTACTGTTGTTAGCTTCTGTTATACATGTACACATACTGGAAGCATCTGCATCGTGAAGAAGCCCAGAGGGAGGACCTTCGCTGTTTCTGAGGAGATCAGTGTTGCTATAGCCAGTCGTACCGACCGGGAGAGCCCACCGTGCCACCGGAGGACTGGACTGACCCCCGAGGGTAAGATCTGCCCAGTTACCAGGGAGAAGGGACTTGATCGATACCGAGTCCACGTATGCCTAGCCCCGCCCCGTCGAGTGCCGCTCTGAGCCTTGTGAACCTCAGGGAAGACTAAAGCATTGTTCGTGCCTATACTGCACCGAACCCGGGACCACTCTGAGAGTCCCGCTGCTCCTTTAAGCTCAGTAAACAAGAATCTGCCGCCTAACGCAGCCGCATTCTCTTCCCGAGGCTGTTTGCATCAGCCCTGAGAACTGTCGTGGTTGGGCTGACCCCCCTAGCTTTGCCTGCTGCCGCGTCGACCAAGCCCACCTACCGGCCACCGTCGTCCCGCTCTGCCATGCGAGCCACGGGCCGACCCCGACCAGGACCAATCCCTGTTGTCTGAAGGGAATAGAATATCGTTCACGTGCTTTCCATCCACTAGCACTCAGTTCAAAGTATCCGCGTCTAGCAGAGTAAGCGCTGACGCATAGAAAGATTGTAATATTGCTGTGTATAGCCAGGAGCCGCCCGCGTCCCGCCGAGTCGCCATCTAGTGGCCAAGCGGCAGAACTGCACCCTTCGTTATATAAATATAGAGACAGTCTGTAACTAGTTCAATTAAGTTATCATCATAACACTAAGCCACTTGTGGAATCTATTTCACGAACGTGCACTAGAACATGTATATAAGTTGGTGATTCATCGGTTATTAATAGTTTGATAATTAATAAACATAATCTTTTTATAATTCATATTTCATATTCATAAATTTAATAACCTCTTCACCACAAGTGGATAGTCAGATAATACATAAAGACTGTTGAGTGGACCTAGATGAAGACATAGGCTGTTATGTCAGACAGAATCCAGTAGTTCCAAAACCCTGAAAATCATTTAGAAGTCTTCTTTTCAGAGACTACTTTACAGATATAAGTCAACCTTTGACCTTGATAAATGGAAGGATTTCCATTCCTCCCTATTTCAACTCTTTCTCTGCTATGCCGTGACCTTTCTTTCTTTTTTCTCCCCCTTTCACTTCTGGATAAACATCTGCTCTCTTATTCTGAGCAGATGTTAATTGGCCTTTCTTCAGGGACTGGTCACAGTTTCTGGAGCATTCAAGCATCTTCCTTGTGCCAATCAGTATCAAGGGAAAAAAAGAGAAGTTCAAGGGCCAAGAACATTGTTTGAAATAATGAATTAAAATGAGTATAAATATTCTAGGACAACAGGACTAAAAATCTTCTGAACAATATAAAATTACGACTGTGCATCTCTAGAGTTCCTGGAACACTGCTCTTTGCTAAAGAGAATCAATGTCAAAACATTGGAAACCTATCTGATAGTCAAAAGACATGCATGTCTCCATAAATCTGATTGTGTGTTACATACTGAAAGCAAGCTTTCAGAGCATAATAATAATTTCCTGGAACTGCTTAGTGGTGCCTGATTTTTGTTTTTATTTATTTAGTTAGTTATTTAGTTACTTATTGCAAAGTACTTCTTTTTGTCTCTCGAGAACTTAAATTGCTTTAGCATTTTACATCCCTTGGTAAACTGTTTACCTGTCTGAAACTTTTATGCCATTTTCATTGGAGAACACACAGCTCCTTGCATAGTGCAACAAGTAAAATGCATTGCAGAAAAAAGATACCTAATCTGGCTTTCAAAAGGATGATATAGAAAATCAGACCATGGCATTGTGCTGTTTCACTTAGTTCAACTAGTGCTGCAATGCATTATAAAAAATAAAATCGAAGTCTAACCTATAACCAGCAAAACCATTAATCAGTGTAAACCCAGGTATATTAATCAAATAAGTAATTATTAAGTATTAAAACGCATTTAAAAAATGCTGTATCTGGAGATTTGTCTGCCCAAGGATTGCAGTAAGCAGCAATAGATGAGCATTGTTTTGTCATTGTCCTGATTTTGCTGGAGCAGAATACCAGGCCAGCAATGAGCTGCAGGCCTTTAGCATTTCTGAGTCAGCCAGGACAGCTGACGTGAGGTGGCTCATGCTCAGTATAGAGGGCAAAGATTGCTGAGGAGAGGCGTCTTCCCACTCCTGCTTCAGCTCCTACTCCTCTTCCTGCTCCCAAGGACTGCCTTTTCCATTTATTGTGACCATCATGCTTCCCCAGGCTAAGTATAACTTTGTGTAATTTATATTGACATTGCTATTAGTTTTGCTGTTTCATTAAATCTGTTTTAAATTCAACCTGTAGGTCTTCTCTCATTTTCCCAGTTCTCTGCTGAGGAGGGATCATCAAGTGATACAGGAACTGCTATAGGCAGTTATCATCTTGTTATAGTGCTTTTCTCTGTTTGATTCTAACCTTGAAAATGAATACTTCCAGGGACTCAGAAGAGTGACTAACCTGCCAAGTGAAAGAAAGAAATTCTGGAAATTACTTTAAGCTGTTGTTCCAGTCTCATGAGATTTCCAACCTATTTATGTACAATGTCTTATATACAATGTACATAAAACTGCAAAATTTGGGTCACTACCTGACTGTAACCTCCAGCTTTAGAAGATAACTTGTGTTTTCTCTTCCACTGAGTTGATGCATTTGCTCTGCCTGCAGTGTGTTCACCTCTCTATGAATTCCTATCTAGCACCTCAGGCTGCTTACTTGAAATACTGAACTTTGAGGGGCGGCATCCCTCACAAAATAATTATTATCCCTCTCACAGGGCTCCTCCAACAAGGTACTTTATATACCCAGTCTCCCTGTGCAGTCAAAGGAGGGAAGCAGGCAGTTCTGAGGATCTAAAGCCAAACACCAAAATGCCCAAGGCTGTCTAACACTAGCCATGGGCTGGACACAGATTGCGGTCTTGCTCTGACCCTTAAACCTTTATGATAATATTTCACAGAGGAAGTTAAACATCCTCAGTAATACTGAGGAACTGCAAGAACTAATGTTTCTGTATCTAAGCAAAAAATGCTTATCATACATTTCTTCGCAACTGCCCTTTATTATTTCATTAAAACATGGATATATTTTAGAGATTCTGCTTATTTTATAGAGTGCTTTTCTGGGGAAGAAATAATCTAAGAAGTAATTCTCAGAAGCATTGATTATTGCCATGGAACATATGTCAGTTCAATTTAAAATACCTTTCTATTTCAAAATCCCATTTACTTTTTAAAAAAACAACAATATTCAAGCCAGTTTTTAAATTGTCACAAGTGAAGCAAATTATTTGATCTGTTTTAATTATTTTTCCCCCCCTAGGATCAGTTCTTTTGATTACCCCAAAATTTTGGAATTTCCACCTTGGTCTGACCCAAAACAATTATTTCTTTTACTTTTTGGAGCTCAGCACTATCTGCTCAGCTGTACACCCTTGGTGCTGCCCCTTGCTGTTTTGTCATTGTACTGTGAACTTTTCTGCTCAGCAAAACCCACTGAGATATGGAGGAAGTCCTGGTTCTCCTATGGGGTGCAGGAAAAAAGCATCAGCCTGGTGACAAGTTCCCTTTAAAACTTGTTGCCATAGCAACAGGCAGAAAAAAATCTCTGTCTTTCCATAACCTTCAGACTTGGAACTTTTCAAATCAGGGTGCTGTCTCTCTTCTGACTGACTGAGCTCTGTTTTAGGTCTGTGAGAAATATTGAATTTATTAACTCTCTTTTGTCACAACTGTTGGCATCTAGACTTTTCTATGTGGCAGTGAAGGGTCAAACTGTGAACCCTGCTCCTGGGATGAGGTGGTAGTGTATGTATCTACACCCTTGGCAAGTTTGAGACCGGGTATCTTAATATGCTGATGTCTGATTATGAAGATAAATGAATTGATAAAAAGATCAGAAAAAAAAAAACACCAAACCAAACACAAATTGAACTGCAGAAGAAACTCACAATGAAAGGAGGCAACTGAAATCTGTGGGGCCAGCACTGTGAGAGACAGCTGTAGTCATGTAGCTATGTGCTGGAACTACCCCCATCATCCTGGTTGTGCAATACATTGTCCTGCCTTTGACGGAGCCTAAGCAGCATATAATGAATACAGAGGTAGAGCACGGTAATTTAACTTTTTTTTTTCTGGAGAAATGGAGAGCACATCATTTAAGCTGCTCATCATGGGAATACATTTAAAAGGCTGCAAATTTTATCCTTTTGAAAGGAGACAATAAAGCGAAGACACTCAGTGAAGAAGGCAGGCATGGCAGAGCAGTCATATGAGTCAGTCTCATCTCCATTGCAGCCTTTATACTCCCTATGGGAAAGTAAATATTGCAGCTCAACTACGCAGCCAGGTGTTACAGGGATATGAGGGAAAGAAAGATGTCCCTCCCATGCTAACATTCCACATCCCATGTAAGAAACTTAACTCAAGCTGTTTCAGTTTCTGTCTCTCTCTCTCTTTTCCTCGGGGAGATCTTTCATTTATTCCATTGTAGACACTGGAACCAATAGCCCAGATGTGGTCTAACAATAGCAGTAAACTTCCCAGCTTGAAAAAAACTTATTTCCTCTGCAACTGAACTTAGCTGAACTCCTCAGCTGAACATTCCTGTGAGAGTGCACAAATCATTTAGAAAAAAAAATATTTGCTTCCTGACAAAGTAATGAATGCATAAACCCTTTTGTATTCTGAGGCAGAAATGGATGAAAAATTCATAACAAATAACTTATTTCATTAATCTTACAGCCTTACAAATATCTTCCACTGTTTGTGAAGTGACCTTGGCCCTAATGGGATTTTTGTAAAGTTATCTGACATTATGAGGTATTTAATTTTTAGAAATAGCTCCTGGTCTGCAAATTGTTAGTAAGTATTTGTTGCCAACAGCCTATAATTAAAATGCAGGCTAGTTAGGATGTTTTGATATGATGCTTAGGTTAGAAGATATGATTTTGTTCTATGACTGAAAGCAATTCACAGAATAAGCACTCAAGCATACCTAAAAGAAATTTGAAGTTCATCATTTACTTTCTGAAAAACATTCCTCATTATTTCACTGACATTTTCTGTGTTCCTGATCATCACATCAGTAAAGTTTTACGCTACAGTTTGTGAGCACAGGAAAAGGAAGGGTTTGAAGTAGAATCATTTAGAGGTATGATGGAATAAGAAAAAAAAACCAGGCTGTCTTGTAAGTTTTAAAGACTTCTGTATCTTCCTCTCAAACCTCCTCTCAACAGATTTTTATTATATGGAATTAAAATAGTCCTGTGATTAGAGGGTTAGCTTGGGAAAACTGCAGTCAGACTTCCCTATCCAGCTATGACTTTTTGGTATGACGGAGGATAAAACCATGGAGATGGATGGAAGTGGCCACTGAGAGGTGGCCTCACTGGATTGTGGATATTTCAGTTCCCCATAGTATAAGAATAAAAGCAACTTCTGTACCTCTGAGGGACAGAGCTGTTTTACCAGCATGCTGGAGTCCAGGCTGCCAGCTGCAGAGAGTGCTTCAGCCTGGCACTTGGAATAGAAGGGGAGGGAGAGGACACCTGTGTCAGGTGTAACCAGGTGAATTTTCTCCTCAGCCTGGTGGCAGAGCTAAAGGACTAATTGGCTGAGCTGAAGGAGGAGGTAGAAAGGCTAAGGACAATAACGGAAAGTGAAAGTGAGTTAGATTTGTGGGAGAAGGCTCTGCAGATCTCCCCTGCTGAGGGAAGAGTCCCTGGAAACAGAGAGGGATGGATACAGGTCCCTGCCAGGGGTGGCAAGAGAAATCCACCCCGACCCTCTCCTCCTCCTCCGCTGCCCTTCCATAATAAGTATGAGGCCCTGCAGGCTGAGGGCAGTGGGGATGAGAGGGCTGAGGGTGAGAAGCAGGCATCCAGAGGGGAGCCTAAGGCCAAGCGGACCCCACCAGCTATAACGACCAGCTCCAGGAAGGAGTCTAAGCCCAAGCGGTCCCCACCAGCTATAACGACCAGCTCCACTAAGAAAAGGAGAAGGGTTATAGTTGTTGGGGACTCTCTCCTGGGGGGTACTGAGGGACCCATATGTCATCCCGACCCATCCCACAGGGAGGTCTGCTCCCTACCAGGGGCACGGTTAAGGGACATTGCAAGGAGACTCCCTAAATTAATCCAGCCCACTGATTATTACCCTCTGCTGGTGATACAGGCTGGGAGTGATGAGATTGACAGGAAGGGCACCAGGGCGATTAAGAAGGAATTCAGGGCCCTTGGACAATTGATTGATGGGGCAGGAGCTCAAGTGGTGTTCTGCTCAGTTCCCTCAGTGGCAAGGATGTACACTGAGAGGAATGGGAGAACCCACACCATCAACAATTGGCTCAGGGGATGGTGCCAGAGGCAGAAATTTGGGTTCTTTGACCATGGGACAACTTTCACCGCACCTGACCTGCTGGGTCCTGATGGGGTGCATCTATCTAGAAGGGGTAAGAGAGTCCTGTCACTACAGTTGGCAGGGCTCATTAGGAGGGCTTTAAACTAGGTCTGAAGGGGGTGGGTGAGGCAATCGGTCCCTCTGCAGAGGAAAGAGTAGGGCACAAGGTAGGGACAGTTGAGAAGTCAGGAACCCAGCTGCGATGCATGTACACCAATGCATGCAGCCTGGGCAATAAGCAAGAGGAGTTGGAGGTCCTAATCCATCAGGGCGACAATGATCTATTCGCCATCTCAGAAACTTGGTGGGACAACACCCACGATTGGAGTGCTACAATGGGGGGCTATAGGCTCTTTAGGAGAGACAGGCGAGGGAGAAGAGGAGGAGGGGTGGCTCTGTATATTAGGGAGTCACTCTCTGCCACACAACTTGAGGTAGAAGATGAGGTAGTAGATGAGGTAGTTGAGAGCCTGTGGGTTAACATCAGAGGGCAGCCCAACAAATCTGACATCCTGATTGGAATCTGTTACAGACCACCCAACCAGGATGAGGAGGCTGATGAAGTGTTCTACAAGCAGCTGGAGGC
The DNA here is from genome assembly GCF_026170545.1 of Melanerpes formicivorus. Lineage (NCBI taxonomy): Eukaryota > Metazoa > Chordata > Aves > Piciformes > Picidae > Melanerpes > Melanerpes formicivorus. Next base: position 3,023,075 of record NW_027142409.1, read on the forward strand.
TGTCTCAAGATCATCAGATCTTGTCCTTGTTGGCGACTTCAGCCTCACAGATATCTGCTGGGAACTTAATTCAGCAGGGAGGAGGCAATCCAGAAGATTCTTAGAGCGAATGGAGGACTGCTTCCTGACACAGCTGTTAAGCGAGCCTACCAGGGGACAGGCTCTGCTTGACCTGCTGTTCTGCAATAGGGAAGGGCTGGTGGGAGACGTGATTGTGGGAGGCTGCCTTGGGTGTAGTGATCACGAGATAGTAAAGTTTTCAATGTGCAGGGAGATAGGGAGGACTGCCAACAGAACGTTCACCTTGGACTTCCGGAGGGCGAACTTCAGCCTATTTAAGAAACTTATTTGTAAAGTCCCCTGGGTACCAGCCCTCATGAACCAAGGGGTTCAGGAGGGTTGGACCTGCTTCAAACAGGAGCTCTTGAAGGCACAGGAACTGGTGGTTCCCACGTGCTGAAAGGCAAGCCGGCGGGGAAGGCGACCGGCCTGGATGAGCAAGCAGCTCCTAGAGGATTTAAGGGGGAAGAGGAGGCTGTATCACCTTTGGAAAGAGGGGAAGGCTTCTCGAGGTATGTTCAAGGAAGCAGTTAGATTATGTAGGAATAAAATTAGGGAGGCAAAGGCCCAGTTGGAACTGAAGCTGGCCACCTCTGTCAAAGATAATAAAAAGCATTTTTATAAATATATTAACAATAAGAAGAAGGGCAGGAAGAACCTGCACTCCCTATTGGACCTGGAGGGGAACATGGTGACCGAAGATGAGGAAAAGGCTGAGGTCCTGAACGCCTTCTTTGCCTCAGTTTTTAACAGCAAGGCAGGAGTTCAGGACGAGTGGCCTCCTGAGCTGGGCGATGGGGTCGGGGAGTAGTGTAATGCCCCAGTAATCCATGTGGAATTAGTTCGGGACCTGCTGAGCCACTTGGATACTCACAAGTCCATGGGACCGGATGGGATCCATCCCAGGGTGCTGAGAGAGCTGGCAGATGTGTTGGCCAAGCCGCTCTCCATCATTTTCCTCCAGTCCTGGCTCACCGGTGAGGTCCCAGATGACTGGAAACTGGCCAATGTGGTCCCCATCCACAAGAAAGTTCGGATGGAGGAACCTGGAGACTACAGGCCAGTCAGCCTGACCTCAGTGCCAGGGAAAATTATGGAGCAGATTATCCTGGTGGCAATAACTGCGCACCTGAAGGATGGCCAAGGGCTCAGGTCCAGCCAACATGGATTCAGGAAGGGCAGGTCCTGCCTCTCCAACCTGATCTCATTCTATGATCAGGTGACCCATCTGGTGGACGTGGGGAGGCCTGTGGATGTGGTCTACTTGGAGTTCAGCAAGGCCTTTGACACCGTCCCCCACAGCATATTGCTGGCTAAGCTGTCAGCTCGTGGCTTGGACCACTACACTCTGTGCTGGGTTAGGAATTGGCTGGAGGGCCAGGCCCAGAGAGTGGTGGTGAACGGTGCCACATCCAGCTGGCGGCCAGTCACCAGTGGCGTCCCCCAGGGATCAGTGCTGGGCCCCGTCGTCTTCAACATCTTCATTGATGATCTGGATGAGGGGGTCGAGTCAGTCATCAGCAAGTTTGCAGAAGACACCAAGTTAGGAGCAGATGTTAGTCAGTTAGAGGGTAGAAAGGCTCTGCAGAGGGACCTTGACCGACTGGACAGATGGGCAGAGTCCAATGGGATGGCATTCAACAAGTCCAAGTGCCGAGTGCTGCACTTTGGCTACGGCAATCCCATGCAGAGCTACATGCAGAGAGTGGCTGGAGAGCTGCCAAACAGAGAGGGACCTAGGGTGATGATCGACAGCCACCTGAATATGAGCCAGCAGTGTGCCCAGGTGGCCAAGAGGGCCAATGGCATCCTGGGCTGCATTAGGAATAGTGTGGCCAGCAGGAGCAGGGAAGTCATTCTGCCCCTGTACTCCGTATTGGTTAGGCCGCACCTTGAGTACTGTGTCCAGTTCTGAGCCCCTCAGTTTAAGAAGGACATTGAAACACTTGAACGTGTCCAGAGAAGGGCAACAAGGCTGGGGAGAGGCCTTGAGCACAAGCCCTGTGAGGAGAGGCTGAGGGAGCTGGGATTGTTTAACCTGGAGAAGAGGAGGCTCAGGGGTGACCTCATTGCCCTCTACAACTACCTGAAAGGTGCTTGTATCCAGGAAGGGGTTGGTCTCTTCTCCCAGGCAACCAGCACCAGAACAAGGGGACACAGTCTCAAGCTGCGCCAGGGGAGGTTTAGACTCGAGGTGAGGAGGAAGTTCTTCAGCGAGCGAGTCATTCGTCATTGGAATGGGTTGCCCAGGGAAGTGGTTGAGTCACCATCCCTGGAGGCGTTCAAGAGGAGATTGGACGTGGCACTTGGTGCCATGGTCTAGTCATGAGGCCTGTGTTTATAGGTTGGTTAGTCAGTAGGACAGGATTTCCTGAAATTTTTAAACCCATCCACTTTTTTCATTACCAGCTGTTGACCAGGACCCCAAGGTCTTTTGCTACTGGGCAACTTTTGCTTTTTGTTTTTTATTTTTTTGTTTTTCCCCCCCTGTGTTCTGTCCATAAATAGCTGAAGTTTTTGAAAGCAGCTTAGTGTCTTAGCAGTCTGGTTGCAATTTTATCGTTGTCTTTCATTTTCCTGTTCCTCATTTCTGTTGATTAATCCCTCATCATCTTCCTAATCAGGGTGCTGGATGATTGATCAGTTTAGCAGATATCTTTGCGCTAACCTCTGATTATCTATTTCTATACAGCAAGAGGATGGGCAAGGACAACCTCCACTCCTTGGTGGACACAGAGGGGAACATAGTAACAAAAGATGAGGAAAAGGCAGAGGTACTTACCACCTTTGCCTCAAATACTACACAATCACAGAATCACCAAGGTTGGAAGAGACCTCAAATATCATCAAGTCCAACCTGTCACCACAGACCACATGACTAGACCATGGCAGCAAGTGGCACATCCAATCCCCTCGTGAACACCTCGAGGGATGGTGATTCCACCACCTCCCTGGGCAGCCCATTCCAATGACGAACGACTCTTTCAGTGAAGAACTTTCTCCTCACCTTGAGTCTAAACTTCCCCTGGTGCAGTTTGAGACTGTGTCCTCTTGTTCTGGTGCTGGTTGCCTGGGAGAAGAGACCAACCCCCTCCCGGCTACAACCACCCTTCAGGTAGTTGTAGACAGCAATAAGGTCTCCCCTGAGCCTCCTCTTCTCCTGGCTAAACAATCCCAGATCCCTCAGCCTCTCCTTGTAGGGCTTGTGCTCAAGGCCTCTCACCATCCTCATTGTCCTTCTCTGGACATGTTCAAGCATCTCAATGTCTTCTTAAACTGAGGGGCTCAGAACTGGACACAGTAATCAAGGCCTGGCCTAAGCATTGCTGAGTACAGGGTCACAATGACTTCCCTGCTCCTGCTGGCCACACTATTCTTGATGCAGGCCAGGATGCTATTGGCTTTCTTGGCCACCTGGACACACTGCTGGCTCATGTTTAGGCGGCTGTCAATCAGCACCCCCAGGTCCCTCTCTGTTTGGCAGCTCTCCAGCCACTCCGACCCCAGCCTGTAGATCTGCATGGGGTTGTTGTGGCCAAAGTGCAGCACCTGGCACTTGGATTTGTTGAATGCCATCATGTTGGACTCTGCCCATCTGTCCAGCCTGTCAAGGTCCCTCTGCAGAGCTCTCCAACTCTCTAACAGATCAACACCTGCCCCCACCTTGGTGTCATCTGCAAATTTACAGATGATGTTATCAATACCCATGTCCAGATCATCGATAAAGCTATTAAAGAGCATGGGGCCCAGCACTGATCCCTGGGGCACACCACTGGTGACTGGCCGCCAGCTGGATGTGGCACCATTCACCACCACTCTCTGGGCTCGGCCCTCCAGCCAGTTCCTAACCCAGCACAGAGTGCTATTGTCCCAAGCCATGGGCTGTCAGCTTGGCCAGGAGTTTGCTGTGGGGGACAGTGTCAAAGGCCTTGCTGAAGTCCAGGTAGACTACATCCACAGCCTTCCCCCCATCCACCAGGCAGGTCACCTGATCATAGAAGGAGATCAGGTTGGAGAGTCAGGATCTGCCCTTCCTGAATCCATGTTGGCCGGACCTGAGCCCTTGGCCATCCTTCAGGTGTGCAGTTATTGCCGCCAGGATAATCTGCTCCATAATTTTCCCTGGCACTGAGGTCAGGCTGACTGGCCTGTAGTTTCCAGGTTCCTCCTTCTGGCCCTTCTTATAGTGGGGTCTAATAGCAGGATAGGTTGTCTTCTGGACAACTGGCCTCCTGAGCTGGCAGATTGAGGCAGGGAGCAGTATAGTTCCCCTGTAATCCAGGAGGAAGTAGTTAGAGACCTCCTTAGCCACTTGGATCCCCACAAGTCCATGGGACCAGATCGGATCCATCCTAGGGTGCTGAGGGAGCTGGCAGACAAGCTGGCCAAGCCACTCTGCATCAATTTTCAGCAGTCCTGGATCACTGGAGAGGTCCCAGAGGACTGGAAGCTGGCCAACATGATGCCCATCCACAAGAAGGGCCAGAAGGAGGAACCAGGGAATTACAGACCTGTCAGCCTGACCTCAGTGCCAGGCAAGATTATGGAACAGGTCATCCTGAGTGCAATCACACAGCACTTACAGGATGGCCAAGGGATCAGGCTGAGCCAGCATGGATTTAGGAAGGGCAGGTCCTGCCTGACCAACCTGATCTCCTATGATCAGGACACCCGCCTGGTGGATGTGGGGAAGGCTGTGGATGTGGTCTACCTGGACTTCAGCAAGGCCTTTGACACTGTCCCCCACAGCAAACTCCTGGCCAAACTGTCAGCCCATGGCTTGGACAGGAACACTCTGCACTGGGTTAGGAACTGGCTGGAGGGCTGAGCCACATCCAGCTGGCGGCCAGTCACTAGTAGTGTGCCCCAGGGATCAGTGCTGGGCCCCATGCTCTTTAATAGCTTTATTGATAATCTGGACACGGGTATTGAGACCATCATCTGTAAATTTGCTGATGACACCAAGTTGGGGGCAGGTGTTGATCTATTAGAGAGTTGGAGAGCTCTGCAGAGGGACCTTGACAGGCTGGACAGATGGGCAGAGTCCAAGGGCATGAGATTTAACACATCTAAGTGCTGGGTTCTACACATTGGCCACAGCAACCCCATTCAGTGCTACAGGCTAGGGTCAGAGTGGATGAAGAACAACCAGGCAGAAAGGGACCTGGAGGTACTGGTTGATAGTAGGCTGAACATGAGCCAACAGTGTGCCCAGGTGGCCGAGAAGACCAATGGCATCCTGGCCTGAATCAGGAACAGGGTGGCCAGCCGGAGCGGAGAGGTCATTCTGCCCCTATGCTCAGCACTGGTTAGACCACACACTGAGTCCTGTGTCCAGTTCTGGGCCCCTCAGTTTAGGAAAGATGTTGACTTGCTGGAATGTGTCCAGAGAAGGGCAACAAAGCTGGTGAGGGGCTTGGAGCACAAGCCCTATGAGGAGAGGCTGAGGGAGCTGGGGTTGCTTAGCCTGGAGAAGAGAAGTCTCAGGGGTGACCTTATTGCTGTCTACAACTACCTGAAGGGAGGTTGTAGCCAGGTGGGGGTTGGTCTCTTCTCCCAGGCAACCAGCATCAGAACAAGAGGACAGTCTCAAGCTGCATCAGGGGAGGTTTAGACTGGATGTTAGGAAGAAGTTCTTCATAGAAAGAGTGATTGGCCATTGGCATGGGCTACCCAGGGAGGTGGTGGAGTCACCATCACTGGAGGTGTTTACAAGAGACTGGATGGGGAGCTTGGTGCCATGGTTTAGTTGATTAGATAGTGTTGGATGATAGGTCGGACTCGATCTCGAAGGTCTCTTCCAACCTGCTTAATTCTATTCTATTCTATTCTATTCTATTCTATTCTATTCTATTCTATTCTATTCTATTCTACTCTACTCTATTCTATTCTATTCTATTCTATTCTATTCTATTCTATTCTATTCTATTCTATTCCTCCTGTAGATACCTGACATTTAATTCTATTGACTTATACATCATTTACTCTGGTTTCAGAAGTCCTTTCTAAACCAAATGGGAAGGAGAACATTTTTTACATACTTCTAGGGCATTATTCTTCTTACTCTATGTTAAGCTTCTAAAGTAGGTCATATTTGTTATGTCCTAGAAAAGCCTATCACTCTTCATTGACTCTAAAGGAAGTCCAGATACCTACAGTTTAGACATCTATGTTTGAATTAATTTCCAGCTGTTAGATTAGATTAATTCTACTCTGGAGTGTCTAAACTCCTTCCTATGTGCTGAGAAATTGGGCAGCAGGGTGAAAAAAAAAAAAAAAACAAACAAGTGTCCAAGAAGGCTGGGAGATATTCCATGGCTCCATCACAAGATTCACATGTGAGACTCCTATGGAGCCTCGTGTTTAATATGTTTCCTCTTACACTATTTTAATTAAGGCAGAAACTGCCTGAAGGTTCTTATGTCTCTTCCTTAATACTTCCTTCTGTCCAGCCTTTGGAACTTATCCCATAGATGTATGTATTTATTTTTTTTAATATAATGCTAAGCAGACAAACAAGTTCAATGCAGATATTTTCACACTAAACATTTGTGGAACTCTCTGACTTGAGTGTAGCTGAGTGGCAACACTACTTGTTTTAGAAAGCCCTGTTTATTATTTAAGCATAATGACAAACCATTGCTGAATCCATTCCTATTCCAGCTATTTCTGTTTTTTTTTCCCCTTAATATAGCAATTATGATTTATCTTCCTATCTGTGTGAAACAATAAGGTCAGGATGAAGTTTATAATATTCTTGTCAAATACAAAAATATCCTAATAACACAAAATAAACTGTTTCAATGTATTAACATGAGCACATGAATAAAAGGAAAAAAAATATTGTCACACTAACTTCTGAAATGTGAATATGCTCACTAGCAAACACGTAGAAACTGCTTTCCATATTTCCCTTCCAAAAATAGCCACATAAAGTAATTGCATATAAATCAAAATTTTGATGTATTTCACATAAAACAGTGACAATCTGAATATGAAATTCCAGGAATAGAAACTCAATTTTGTACAGTCTGAAAACTGAAGCCAATGGGATGTTTTACTACTAGGTTTGTGAGACAGACATATCAAAATTTCTCTCATGGGCTCTATGAGCTTCTAATTACTGCTTGGTTCTGTTTTTTTTTCTTCTTCTTCTTTTTTTTTTTTTAAATTTAAAAGGTAACACCGAATTTCTACCATTGGATTCTCTAAAGGCTGAGACCAAAAGAAAAAGACTAAAGAAGGAAGGCTGATAATTTCCTTGAATATCTTTTGAATTCGGTGTTGCTTGGCTGTTAGCCAAATCTTTTCTGCTTTCAGTTCTCTAACCTTACATAGCAGGCAAGAAATTCCCAGAAGGAATAGGCTGAGAGATTTTTGGCCACTGTCATTAACACAGCCTGGTGCCAAGCCTGCTGTGGGCTCTTTTGGCTGGAGAAAAGCTGTACCACAGAGCAGCCTCCTGCCTCCTCACCCTGACAGCTGCCCCCAGCCTCTGGATGTACAAACAGTACAAGTTATCTGAGAGATGGTATCTGTACCTAGCTCTTCCTCTGGCGTCCCTGGAAAACTGAAGCCCGACTTGAGCAGATCACCACCCTCTTCTTCTGAAAAGACAGAAACAAAGTAGCTATTTAATAACTCTGATATTTTTGTATACTCAGACATAAACTCTCCACTAGTTTTTTAATCCACTCAGCGATTACCATTCAGTATCTCTGATACCATGAAGCTGGAGAGATGTGGTATCAGTTCTTCTTTGCCAGTCATTCTAGTGTTCTTGTATTATTATTTTCTTTAATTTCCCCAGACATTTTAACATCAGTGGTGTCATAATATTAATAAATAGCCTTTTTTGTTTAAACATCTTTTATACTGTTTTTCCTGTCTTTGCTTAGCCACATTGAACTCTACTCTCTTTTGCCCTTCATCCATTTATTCCAGGAAGAATCATTATTGTCTGTCCTTGAGTTATATTTAGTTACACTTTTAGCACTTTCCACCTGTAATGATAATAACGCCTCTCAAGAGCCTTGGACTATTTTCTTTACCTTTTATTCACAGCCATTTCACTTATGCAATTCTCCACTCTGATAATGCTGTGAATGTGACTTTCTCCTATCAATAACGTTTACTTTTGTGCCAGAGATAACTTCTGTAATTCTGGAAGAGTAAGCTCAAATGGTATGTCCATGCTGACTGAATGCATTGAGGTAGGCACAAACCTGCTGAATGGCCTAAATGCAGTCTTCAGCTACCCTGCCTATATTGCTGTCAGATTTGCAGCTTGTTGCTTCTGCATTGCACTCCTGTATGCTGGCATGATAATTAATTTGGACCTGGCACCTAGCTCAATATTTGTAACATGGAGCTGCATATGGAACATAGGGTCAACAAGATACAGGATTTGCTCAAGAATATGGAGTTATAATACAAAATATCTCAGTAATGTGTTTCACGTAAGTATACAATACTATATTTTCAACTTTTCTTTTTTTCCCTGTTGCCCACATTTGCTGGTATATCAGCTGAGTGGAAGTTGTTTGTATATACAGCCTTCCACTGTACTCCTAACCTTCTGTGTGTGTTACAAGTACAGACACCTCAAAAGAACAGTGATAACATTGAGTACTCCATAGCCTTTCACTGTAAGTTCAACCAGCAGTTCTTCAGAAAAAGACAAAATCAGGCATTGCAGACCATGTTTCTGTAGTACACTACTGAGGACTGACAACTTTCAAATAATTCACATCAGTTCATGTTCCTCAGGCAGACATTCCTGGAAGTTTGAACCAGCTCAGAGTTTTCCCAAGAGTATCTCAATCCCCATATCAGACAAGCTGCTTTTCGGTGGTTCAGCATACAACAGACACACTGTTTTGCATGTTTCAATGCTCCATTTAACAAATACATGCACTCTGTGAATTTCTTCGTTGCAGTCTACATTTCTATTATAATTTTTCCCAATTATCTCACAGCAAGCCAAATGAGTGAATACCCTCATGTGGATACTTTCAAAGAATTGTTCCAGGTTTGGACAATTTGTGAGGTTAATAATATAGGGTTGATAACAATGGGTAGCAGAGCACTCATACTGCACAGAAAATAAGGCCTGAGAATGTTAAGAACATAGAATAAGATGAGCTGTCAAATGCACATCTTGTTTATAAATTCAACTGACAAATAAACTCACTCTTCTAAAATGCAACCTACTAGAAATCTCATTAAGCAATGGATTAAAAGTCATACACAATTTACAAAATGACTGGCATATGAATTTAAATTAAATTTCATTTGGAAAGGTAATGGACAACTCTAATTAAATAAAAGCAGAAATTAGGCAGTTTCCATGGAGAATCTGCTCACATGATCTGCCTATATTATATAACTCGCATGCTTGTCGTCTAGTTTGCTGCACAGGAGTAACAAATCAAATGGAAGTTATAAAAAAACATTCTGAAGGATCTTTTACATCCATGTAATTAACAAGGAGGTGTTACTGTTAACTTCATAATAAAGTTTTACATTGAAGTAGTAGATTTTATATTTCTGAAAATAAATTTAATTGATTACAAAGTTATATCTTGCACTTATTTTCAGAAACAGTTATAGGATGATCCAAAGGAAATAAAATGCATAACATTATTTCTGCCTTACAAGAAGCCAGTATTATTCTACAAGCTTTGCCCCAAATTGGCACATCGGCCACAACAACCCCATGCAGTGCTACAGGCTGGGGTCAGAGTGACTGGAGAGCGGCCAGGCAGAGAGTGACCTGGGGGTGCTGGTTGATGGTAGGCTGAACATGAGCCTGCAGTGTGCCCAGGCAGCCAGGAGGGCCAATGGCATCCTGGCCTGCATCAGGAACAGTATGGCCAGCAGGAACAGGGAGGTCATTCTGCCCCTGTATACTGCACTGGTTAGGCCACACCTCAAGTACTGTGTCCAGTTCTGGGCCCCTCAGTTTAGGAAGGATGTTGACTTGCTGGAGCGTGTCCTGAGAAGGGCAACGAAGTTGGTGAGGGGCTTGGAACACAAGCCCTATGAGGAGAGTCTGAGGGAACTGGGGTTGCTTAGCCTGGAGAGGAGGAGACTCAGGGGTGACCTTATTGCTGTCTACAACTACCTGAAGGGGGGTTGTAGACAGGCAGATGTTGGCCTCTTCTCCCAGGCAGCCAGTACCAGAACAAGAGGACACAGTCTCAGGCCGCACCAGGGGAGGTTTAGGCTGGAGGTTAGGAGGAAGTTTTACACAGAGAGAGTGATTGCCCATTGGAATGGGCTGCCCAAGGAAGTGGTGGAGTCACCATCGCTGGAGGTGTTCAGGAGGAGACTTGACAGGGTGCTTGGTTGCATGGTTTAGTTGGTTGGGTGGTGTTGGATGATAGTTTGGATGCGATGATCTTGAAGGTCTCTTCCAACTTGGTCTATTCTATTCTATTCTATTCTATTCTATTCTATTCTATTCTATTCTATTCTAAATTAGACTAAAATTTTAAGGGTAGGTGTCGAGGGTCGAGGGGAAGGCCGCAAAGCCTTCTTCCCCCCCCTGTAAGTAAAGGGAAGAAAAAAAAATGAAAGAAAGGGAAAACAAAACAAAACAAAAAAAAACCCCTCAGCTGAATTAGCAAGGGATAGTGTGCTGTATTTACAAAGCAGTTTAGGAGATGCAGGGGAATATACAGAATTTACAATATTTACAATTTATACACAGAAATATACAACAAAGTCACCCTCCGCTGAGGAGGGTTCCCCACCCCTGTACCCCCTTCTCTCCCCCTTTTCCCCAGAGAGGGTTAGCAAGAGAGAAAAAGAGCAATTGTTAATTAAAAGCAGTTATATGGTTAGAGCAAGTGTGTTAGCAGAGGCCTTATCTGTTCCAAGGTCAGTCTGGCCAAAAGCACAGAAGATGGGAGCTGCGGGAAGGAGGGGGGAAGAGTGCAAGACTGAGACTAGTCTCACTGAACTCAAAACTTAAGGCAGTGCTTCTGCTTCTCCACCAATGAAATTAGTTTAGACCTGTCTTGTTTATTAAACATTCGGCCATGGTGTCCCTTTGTTAAAGGCACCGCCTCAAACGGTCACAGTAGGCTAAACTAGACTGAATATTTATGGGTTTGGTGTTTCAGAAAAAAAAATATTTAAAAATTCCTTTTAAAAAATGAAAGGGAAAGTTCATGATAGGGGATCCATAAGTCAAATTCTGACTTTGGCAAATGAATTCCTATGCAAATTTAGACAATTCAGTTAACCTTTCTCTGTCTCAGTTATCCAGTAAACCTAGGGTTAGAATTAATTTCTCTGTTGTAGCTACCCTATATGAATATGTGTATAAGCTGTCTAAGCTGTCAGCTCGTGGCTTGGACCACTACACTCTGTGCTGGGTGTGGCCGGTTGACGTTGCCCCCTTAAGAAAGGGAATATGGTGGACGGAAGTTGGTAAACGGAAGGAATAGTCTAAACTAATTTCATTGGAAGAGTGGGAGGAAGCACCCTCTGAACTGGGAGTGTAGGAAAGATATCTTGGGCACTCCGGCATTTTATTTTCAGTCTTGCTTCCGCCTTTGCATGGTGCAGCAGCTCTGCAGCTAACTCTGTGCTGGGCTTTCTGCCAAGGCCTCGGCCTTGAAAACAAGATACCAGGCCTGTATATTAACTCTTTTCCAATTAACACAAAACTGCTTTTAACTTCTTTCTTTCGCTCTCTCTCTCTTCTAACCGAATCTGGGGAAAGGGGGGAAAGAGGGGAAAGAGGAGGTGGGGAACCCCCTCTCTGCCGAGGGGTTTACTCTCATTTCTGTGTTACTCTGTTGTATATCTTTGTATATATTGTAGATATTGTAAATTTGTAAATATTCCCCCTGCAAATCCTACATTGCTTTGTAAATATAGCTCCACTGCTTTGCTAATTCAGCTTGCGAGCTTTTTTTTCCTTTCCCTTCAAGTTTTTTTCCCTTTTACTTTACAAAGGGGGAAGGGACGAGGCTTCTTGGCCTTGCCCTTCCACCCACCACATTTTTTTTTATTGGCGTACCCAACGTGCGGCAGATAATTAGTTCAATTTATTATTTGATTGATTTAGTGTTTTCCAGCTGAATTAGCAAACATGAAGGTATTGTGGTTTGTGGAGCGATTGTTCTTTTCAATTTTTGGGGCTCAGGTTTACAGATATTGTTTGGGTTTGATTTTGGATTACCTGGGCAAATATTTGGTGCGGACAATTTATATGTGGGTTATGTATAGAGTTAAATTATGGTATGGAAAATGTATTAATTTATTATGGCCAGTGAGATACAGGAATGTTACCTCCACCACTCTCCCAATTGAGATAAAGGGTTTTAAGATTCCGCCTGAGGAGACAGTAACTTTAGGTGATGCCTGGGATCCAAAGGTGATTTATTTGGTGTCTATAATTCTGCTGATGGTGATAATTAACGTGTATCTCCTGATTTCTTTGCGGTGAGAGAGAAAGGTGTCCAGAGCTTGTTTTGTTATTAAAACTAGATCAAAAAGAAAACGCCGTGGCTCTCGATCAGTCCCAGAGTCATCTAGTGACGAGGACTGTGGAGAACCTGTGTCAGTCAAAAAGAAGGCTAAAAAGTTAATTGGTAAAGCAGCTCTAAATGACTTTGCTGATTCTGGCAAGCAGCCAAGGGCATCGGCTGGTATCAACATGGCACCTACTCTTTCTCCTTCTTCTTCTTCTCCGTCGGCCATTAACGGAGCAACGTCACTTCCACCCACTCCCTCAGTGGGACCGGAAGTCACTGCCCCAGCAGCTGATTTATCTCAGGACCTGTCAGCTTCCATTAAGGTGGCTGTAAATTCAAACACAGCTCCAGTTAAGGTGGCTCCTTTAAAGACTAGAGCTGGAAAGGGCAAAGATGGAGAAGAAGAGGAGGAGACTGATCCTGGTGAGGGGCCCTCTACTCTAAAAGATCCTGCTCAGGAGGAAGAGAAGGTTTGTTTTAAAGATCTAGCTAACCTAGTGAGATCAAAGCAGGATAGAGATGAAGCTAGGAAAGCAGCTGGCAAAGGTGGTTCTCAGCTTAAAGAGATCCTTAGGAGAATGACAGCAGGATTTTATGGGCAAAGAATTCAGGGAGATGAAGATCAAGATGATATTTCAGACTGTTCGTCACCACGGGAAGAATTGCGAAATGTCCGTAAAGATTTCACCAGGGCAGATAAGGAGCCAGTTCTAGCTTGGCTTAGTAGGTGTTATGATACAGGTGCTCTGGCTCTAACAGTTGGAGACAAGTCAGCAGCTCAGTTAGGAACTCTCTCAAGGGACAATGGAATAGATAGACATCTAGGCGAAGCTCTCGGTAAGGTTAATCTGTGGATACGCCTTTTAATGGCGGTTGCCCTGAGATACCCTTCCCGAGATGATCTTCCCTGGAATCCTAAACCCTGGACTACCATAGATGAGGGAATTAAGCGCTTGAGAGAATTTGCTGTTAGAGAGCTACTCTATGGTGAACATGAAACTCTGAATCCTGATGACATTCCTGTGGGTATTGGTCTTGCTAAGAAGATCATCAAACTTGCTCCTTCTAATTATGCAAACATTCTGGCAAGCAGAATTGTGTCAAGAAGTTATGGTGGAGCTTCTCCCACGGTTGGCCAATTCAGTGATCAAATGAGACAATTGGAGGATAGCATGACACGTGGTTCTTTGGTTTCGGCCATTAAAACTATGTCTGGTGATATACAGAATTGCATAAGAGAGTTAAAAGATGAATTTAGAAATTCCATATCCCAATTGGCACAAAGGGATAATTTCAATTCTTCCTCCAGGTGGGTACAAGTTTCATCTGTGAGGAATACACGTCCTCCAAGGAGGTCATTCCAAAACAGGTCATTCCAAAACAGACCACCAAGGCAATCACGTAGAACTATTTGGATAACTCTGCGTGATCAGTTTGGTGAGAACATGAACCGCTGGGATGGCCAACCAACTTCTAATCTTTTCAGGAGACTGAGGGAATTGCAAAGTGGCAGAACCCAAGGTAGCAATACCAGAAGGGAAGCTGTTACTTCCACAGTTCCCCAGAACGACTCTTATGGCTCCAACAGTGGCTCCAGTTATAACATGCAAAGTTATAACCCTGCACAATATGTGCAATGCACATGTGCACATGTTCCCCATAACTAGGGGTGCCCTGCCTCCCGCCAGGGGGAGGAGAGGGATAACAGAGATAATAGAATCTATTGGGATGTGTACATCCAGTGGCCTGGCACTTCACAATTTCGGAAGTACAGGGCCTTGGTTGACACAGGAGCTCAGTGCACCCTAATACCATCAAATTATCAGGGATCAGAGTCTATAACTATTCTGGGAGTCACTGGTGGATCTCAAGAGTTAAGTAAGGTAGAGGTTAATATAAGCCTAACTGGTAAACAATGGAGGAAGCATACAGTTGTGACCGGACCTGACGCACCTTGTATTTTGGGAATTGATTTTCTGAGAGAAGGGCGTTTCAAAGACCCTAAAGGTTACAAATGGGCTTTTGGAGTAGCTTCTATAGAAATTGATGGACAAAAATTGAAGCTGTCTGCCAGACCTGAACTTTCTGATGAATCTGCAGTTGTGGGACAACATAAGATACAGGACATTAAATTGCCGGTTGCTTCTCAGACTGTGCATCACAGACAATACAGAACCAACCGTGACTCTTTGTTGCCCATTCAGAATCTGATTCGTCAGTTGGAGAGTCAGAAAGTCGTCAGCAAAACTCATTCACCTTTCAACAGTCCAGTGTGGCCTGTGCGAAAGCAGAATGGAGACTGGCGTCTGACGGTTGACTACCGAGCCCTAAATGAAGTGACACCACCTATGAGTGCAGCAGTGCCAGACATGATGGAACTACAGTATGAGCTGGAATCCAAAGAGGCCAAATGGTATGCTACCATAGACATTGCTAATGCATTTTTCTCTATTCCCATAGCAGAGGAATGCAGGCCTCAGTTTGCTTTCACCTGGAGAGGAATCCAGTACACTTTCAACAGATTGCCAATGGGCTGGATCCACAGCTCAAGCATCTGTCATGCAGTGATCCATGATGCTCTGGAGAAAGGCAGTGCTCCAGAACACATCCAGTTCATCGATGATATCATCATCTGGGGTAAAACTGCTGAGGAAGTCTTTGAGAAAGGTAACAAAATCATTGACATTCTTCTGAATACAGGTTTTGCCATCAAGCGAGACAAGGTGAAGGGACCTACCACAGAGATTCAATTTCTGGGAGTGCGGTGGCAGGATGGACGCCGACACATTCCAGTGGATGTCGTAAATAGAGTCTCCACCATGGCAAATCCCACCAACAAGCAAGAGACCCTACGTTTCTTAGGGATAGTGGGATTCTGGAGACTGCACATTCCTGGATACAGTCAGATTGTGAAACCTCTGTATGATGTGACTCGAAAGAGAAACCATTTCCACTGGGGACCTGAACACCAAGCAGCCTTTGACCAAATAAAGCAAGAGGTGATTCAAGCAATGGGTCTGGGACCTGTCCGAGATGGTCCAGACATTAAAAACATTTTGTACACGGCTGCAAGTGACAATGGTCCAACCTGGTGCTTGTGGCAAAAAGCTCCAGGTGAGACACGTGGACGACCACTTGGTTTCTGGAGTCGAGGTTACAGAGGTTCAGAGGCTAATTATACTCCAACAGAGAAAGAAATTCTAGCTGCCTATGAAGGAGTGAAAGCATCTTCTGAAGTGATTGGAACTGAATCACAACTTCTTCTAGCTCCCAGATTACCAGTCTTGAATTGGATGTTCAAAGGCAAGGGCTCCACACCACATCATGCCACAGACTCAACCTGGTCTAAGTGGATGGCTCTGATAACACAGAGAGCTCGAATGGGAAATCTTGAAAGACCTGGTCTAGTGGAGGTGATCTCAAGTTGGCCTGAAGGCATCAACTGTGCTAAACCTCCTGAGGAGAAAGTAACTCGTGCTGAGGAAGCTCCTCCTTACAATGACCTTTCTGATGATGAAAAGAAATATGCTTTGTTCACAGACGGTTCCTGTCGTCTTGTTGGAAACAAGCGAAGGTGGAAGTCTGCAGTGTGGAGTCCAACACGCCGAGTTGCAGAGGCGAAAGATGGAGAAGGAGAATCCAGTCAGTTCGCAGAGGTAAAAGCTGTCCAGCTAGCTCTCGACGTAGCTGAACGTGAGAGATGGCCAAAGCTTTATCTCTACACCGACTCATGGATGGTAGCCAATGCTCTATGGGGTTGGCTAAAGAACTGGAAGAAGAATGGTTGGCAGAGAAAAGGAAAACCCATTTGGGCAGCCAACCTGTGGCAGGACATTGCTGATTGAATCGAGAGAATTCCAGTGAAAGTGAGACACATCGATGCTCACATTCCTAAGAGCAAAGCTACTGAGGAACAGCAACACAACCATCAGGCAGATCTAGCTGCAAGAGTTTCTCAAGTAGACATGGACTCTAATCTTGATCTCGACTGGAAACACCGAGGTGAGATATTCTTAGCTCGGTGGGCTCATGATTCGTCAGGACATCAAGGCAGAGATGCAACATACCAATGGGCTCGTGACAGATCCATAGACATTTCCATGGATGCTATCACACAAGTCATCCATGACTGTGACATTTGTGCTGCTATTAAGCAGGCAAAATGACATAAGCCCTTGTGGTATGGTGACAGATGGTCCAAGTACAAGTATGGTGAAGCTTGGCAGATTGACTACATCACTCTACCACGTTCTCGTTCTGGTAAGCAGTACGTGCTTACTATGGTAGAGGCAAACACTGGATGGTTAGAAACTTATCCAGTTCCACATGCAACTGCACGCAACACCATTCTCGGTCTGGAGAGACAGATCCTGTGGAGACACGGAACTCCAGAGAGGATCGAGTCAGACAACGGAACTCATTTCAAGAACAACCTTGTAAAGAACTGGGCAAAAGAGCACGGTATTGAGTGGATATTCCACATTCCCTACTATGCACCAGCTTCAGGGAAGATTGAACGCTACAACGGTTTGTTGAAGACCACTCTCAAAGCCATGGGGGGTGGATCTTTGAAAAACTGGGAAAAACATTTAGCACAAGCAACCTGGCTGGTAAATAGTAGAGGTTCAGTGAACCGAGCTGGACCTGCACATTCAGATTTGCTACAGAAAGTAGAAGGTGATAGAGTTCCTGTTGTTAGAGAAAAGAATCTGTTAGGTAAAACTGTTTGGGTATTTTCACCCTCAGGAGAGGCTAAACCTGTCCGAGGGGTGGTTTCAGCTGAAGGTCCGGGTCACACTTATTGGGTAATGCAAGAGAATGGTGAAATTCAGTGTATTCCACAAAGAAATTTAACTTTAGCTGAAAGAGGTTAATTTCGAACTGTTGTACAGCTACATCGCGTCCAGAGGAAGAATCAACAAGGAATCTACGGTGCACGAACCCTGAGATCCCTGAGAGCCCTGAGTCAACTAAGAGACCCTGAAAATCCCTGTTTCCCTTTTCTTCGCTTCGTCGGTGAAGAAATGAACTGTTTTCCATTTTTTCCATTTTCTGACTTTCTTGGACTTTTGAATCGTCTACATCTGAGCATAGCCGGAATGGACTATGAACTTTGCTCACAAACTGTAAATATCGTTTTGGATTGGATGGACAGTATGAACAACCAATGAAATTGTTTAGAAGGGGTGGACTGTGGCCGGTTGACGTTGCCCCCTTAAGAAAGGGAATATGGTGGACGGAAGTTGGTAAAAGGAAAGAATAGTCTAAACTAATTTCATTGGAAGAGTGGGAGGAAGCACCCTCTGAACTGGGAGTGTAGGAAAGATATCTTGGGAACTCCGGCTTTTTATTTTCAGTCTTGCTTCCGCCTTTGCATGGTGCAGCAGCTCTGCAGCTAACTCTGTGCTGGGCTTTCTGCCAAGGCCTCGGCCTTGAAAACAAGATACCAGGCCTGTATATTAACTCTTTTCCAATTAACACAAAACTGCTTTTAACTTCTTTCTTTCGCTCTCTCTCTCTTCTAACCGAATCTGGGGAAAGGGGGGAAAGAGGGGAAAGAGGAGGTGGGGAACCCCCTCTCTGCCGAGGGGTTTACTCTCATTTCTGTGTTACTCTGTTGTATATCTTTGTATATATTGTAGATATTGTAAATTTGTAAATATTCCCCCTGCAAATCCTACATTGCTTTGTAAATATAGCTCCACTGCTTTGCTAATTCAGCTTGCGAGTTTTTTTTTCCTTTCCCTTCAATTTTTTTTCCCTTTTACTTTACAAAGGGGGAAGGGAGGAGGCTTCTTGGCCTTGCCCTTCCACCCACCACAGCTGGGTTAGGAACTGGCTGGAGGGCCGGGCCCAGAAAGTGGTAGTGAACGGTGCCACATCCAGCTGGCGGCCAGTCACTAGTGGTGTGCCCCAAGGATCAGTGCTGGGCCTCATCCTCTTCAACATCTTCACTGATGATCTGGATGACGGGGTCGAGTCAGTCATCAGCAAGTTTGCAGATGACACCAAGTTAGGAGCAGATGTTAGTCAGTTAGAGGGTAGAAAGGCTCTGCAGAGGGACCTCGACCGACTGGACAGATGGGCAGAGTCCAATGGGAAGGCATTCAACAAGTCCAAGTGCCGAGTGCTGCACTTTGGCTACGGCAAACCCATGCAGAGCTACAGGCTGGGGTCGGAGTGGCTGGAGAGCTGCCAAACAGAGAGGGACCTGGGGGTACTGATCGACAGCCACCTGAATATGAGCCAGCAGTGTGCCCAGGTGGCCAAGAGGGCCAATGGCATCCTGGGCTGCATTAGGAATAGTGTGGCCAGCAGGAGCAGGGAAGTCATTGTTCCCCTGTACTCCGTATTGGTTAGGCCGCACCTTGAGTACTGTGTCCAGTTCTGAGCCCCTCAGTTTTAGAAGGACATCAAAACACTTGAATGCGTCCAAAGAAGGGCAACAAGGCTGGTGAGAGGCCTTGAACACAAGCCCTACAAGGAGAGGCTGAGGGAGCTGGGATTGTTTAGCCTGGAGAAGAGAAGGCTCAGGCGTGACCTCATTGCCCTCTACAACTACCTGAAAGGCGGTTGTAGCTGGGAGGGGGTTGGTCTCTCCTCTCTAGCAACCAGCACCAGAACAAGGGCACACAGTCTCAAGCTGTGCCAGGGGAGGTTTAGACTCGAGGTGTGGAGAAAGTTCTTCAGCGAGAGAGTCATTAGTCATTGGAATGGTGTGACCGTTTGAGGCTGTGCCTTTAAGAAAGGGAATATGGTGGACGGAAGTTGGTAAACAGAAAGAATAGTCTAAACTAATTTCATTGGTGAAGTGGGAGGAAGCACCTTCTGAACTGGGAGTGAACTGGGAGTGAACTGGGCACTCCGGCACTTCTATCTTTAGTCTTGCTTCCGCCTCTTTTTTGGGCAGCAGCTTTTTCTGTGCTGGGCTTTCTGCCAAGACTTCAGCCTTGAAGCTGTTAAGATACCAGGCCTGTATTAACTCCTTTCCAATTAACATGAAACTGCCTCTAACTTTTTTTTTTCTCTCTTTTCTTTCTCTTTCTATCCCACTCTGGGGAAAGGGGGGGAGAGAAGGGAGAGCGGAGGTGGGGAACCCCCTCTGCCGAGGGGGGTTACTCTCATTTCTGTGTTACTCAGTTGTATATCTTTGTATATATTGTAAATATTGTAAATTTGTAAATATTCCCCTGCATATCCTTCATTGCTTTGTAAATATAAAGCTCCACTGCGTTGCTAATTCAGCTTGTGAGTTTTTTTTTCCTTTCCCTTCAATTTTTTTTTTTTTCCTTTTACTTTACAGGGGGGAGGGAAGAGGCTTCTTGGCCTTACCCTTCCAACCCACTACATTTTTTTTATTGGCGCCCAACGTGGGGCAGATACTTAGATTAATTTATTACTTGATTGATTTAGTGTTTTCCAGCTGAATTAGCAAACATGAAGGTATTGTGGTTTGTGGAGCGATTATTCTTTTCAATTTTTGGAGCTCTGGTTTACAGATATTATTTGGGTTTGATTTTGGATTACCTGGGTAAATATTTGGTGAGGACAATTTATATGTGGGTTATGTATAGAGTTAAATTATGGTATGGAAAATGTATTAATTTATTATGGCCAGTGAGATACAGGAATGTTACCTCCACCACTCTCCCAATCGAGATAAAGGGTTTTAAGATTCCGCCTGAGGAGAGAGTAACTTTAGGTGATGCCTGGGATCCAAAGGTGATTTATGTGATGTGTATAATTCTGCTGCTGGTGATAACTAATGTGTTTTCTCTGTATTCCTTGTGGCGAGAGAAAAAGGTGTCCAGGGCATGTTTTGTTATTAAAACTAGATCAAAAAGAAAACACCGTGGCTCTAGGTCAGTCCCAGAGTTATCTAGTGACGGGGACTGTGCAGAATCTGTGTCAGTTAAAAAGAAGGCTAAAAAGTTAATTGGTAAGGCAGCTCTAAATGACTCTGCTGATTCTGGCAAGCAGCCAAGGGCATCGGCTGGTATCAACATGGCGCCTACTCCTTCTCCCACTCCTTCTCCTTCTTCTTCTTCTCCGTCGGCCATTAACGGAGCAACGTCACTTCCGCCCACTCCCTCGGTGGGACCGGAAGTCACTGCCCCAGCAGCTGATTTATCTCAGGACCTGTCAGCTTCCATTAAGGTGGCTGTAAATTCAAACACGGCTCCAGTCAAGGTGGCTACTTTAAAGACTAGAAGTGGAAAGGCCAAAGATGGAGAAGAAGAGGTGGAGACTGATCCTGGTGAGGGGCCCTCTACTCTAAAAGGTCCTGCTCAGGAGGAAGAGAAGGTTTGTTTTAAAGATCTAGCTAACCTAGTGAGATCAAAACAGGATAGAGATGAAGTTAGGAAGGCAGCTGGCAAAGGTGGTTCTCAGCTTAAAGAGATCCTTAGGAGAATGACAGCAGGATTATATGGACAAAGAATTCAGGGAGACGAAGACCAAGATGATATTTCAGACTGTTCGTCACCACGGGAGGAATTGCGAAATGTCCGTAAAGATTTCACCAGGGCAGATAAGGAGCCAGTTCTAGCTTGGCTTAGTAGGTGTTATGATACAGGTGCTTCAGCTCTAACAGTTGGAGACAAGTCAGCAGCTCAGTTAGGAACTCTCTCAAGGGATAATGGAATAGATAGACATCTAGGCGAAGCTCTCGGTAAGGTTAATCTGTGGATATGCCTCTTAATAGCGGTTGCCCGGAGATACCCTTCCCGAGATGATCTTCCCTGGAATCCTAAACCCTGGACTACCATAGATGAGGGAATTAAGTGCTTGAGAGAATTTGCTGTTAGAGAGCTACTCTATGGTGAACATGAAACTCTGAATCCTGATGACATTCCTGTGGGTATTGGTCTTGCTAAAAAGATCATCAAACTTGCTCCTTCTAATTATGCAAACATTCTGGCAAGCAGAATTGTGTCAAGAAATTATGGTGGAGCTTCTCCTACGGTTGGCCAATTCAGTGATCAAATGAGACAACTGGAGGATAGCATGACACGTAGTTCTTTGGTTTCAGCCATTAAAACTATGTCTGGTGATATACAGAATTGCATAAGAGAGTTAAAAGATGAATTTAGAAATTCCATATCCCAATTGGCACAAAGGGACAATTTCAATTCTTCCTCCAGGTGGGTACTAGTTTCATCTGTGAGGAATACACGTCCTCCAAGGATGTCATTCCAAAACAGGTCATTCCAAAACAGGTCATTCCAAAACAGACCACCAAGGCAATTACGTAGAACTATTTGGATAACTCTGCGTGATCAGTTTGGTGAGAACATGAACCGCTGGGATGGCCAACCAACTTCTAATCTTTTCAGGAGACTGAGGGAATTGCAAAGTGGCAGAACCCGAGGTAGCAATACCAGAAGGGTAGCTGTTACTTCCACAGTTCCCCAGAACAGCTCTAGTAGCTTCAACAGTGGCTCCAGTTATAACATGCAAAGTTATAACCCTGCAAACTATGTGCAATGCACATGTGCGCATGTTCCCCATAACTAGGGGTGCCCTGCCTCCCGCCAGGGGGAGGAGAGGGATAACAGAGATAATAGAATCTATTGGGATGTGTACATCCAGTGGCCTGGCACTTCACAATTTCGGAAGTACAGGGCCTTGGTTGACACAGGAGCTCAGTGCACCCTAATACCATCAAATTATCAGGGATCAGAGTCTATAACTATTCTGGGAGTCACTGGTGGATCTCAAGAGTTAAGTAAGGTAGAGGTTAATATAAGTTTGACTGGTAAACAATGGAGGAAGCATACAGTTGTGACCGGACCTGACACACCTTGTATTTTAGGAATTGATTTTCTGAGAGAAAGGTGTTTCAAAGACCCTAGAGGTTACAAATGGGCTTTTGGAGTAGCTTCTATAGAAATTGATGGACAAAAATTGAAGCTGTCTGCCAGACCTGAGCTTTCTGATGAATCTGCAGTTGTGGGACAACATAAGATACAGGACATTAAATTGCCAGTTGCTTCTCAGACTGTGCATCACAGACAATACAGAACCAACCGTGACTCTTTGTTGCCCATCCAGAATCTGATTCGTCAGTTGGAGAGTCAGAAAGTCGTCAGCAAAACTCATTCCCCTTTCAACAGTCCAGTGTGGCCTGTGCGGAAGCAGAATGGAGACTGGCGTCTGACAGTAGACTACCGAGCCCTGAATGAAGTGACACCACCTATGAGTGCAGCAGTACCGGACATGATGGAACTACAGAATGAGCTGGAATCCAAAGAGGCCAAATGGTATGCTACCATAGACATTGCTAATGCATTTTTCTCCATTCCCATAGCAGAGGAATGCAGGCCTCAGTTTGCTTTCACCTGGAGAGGAATCCAGTACACCTTCAACAGACTGCCAATGGGCTGGATCCACAGCTCAAGCATCTGTCATGCAGTGATCCACGATGCTCTGGAGAAAGGCGGTGCTCCAGAACACATCCAGTTCATCGATGACATCATCGTCTGGGGTAAAACTGCTGAGGAAGCCTTCGAGAAAGGTAACAAAATCATTGACATTCTTCTGAATGCAGGTTTTGCCATCAAGCGGGACAAGGTGAAACGACCTACCACAGAGATTCAGTTTCTGGGAGTGCGGTGGCAGGATGGATGCCGACACATTCCAGTGGATGTGGTAAATAGAGTCTATACCATGGCAAGTCCCACAAACAAGCAAGACACCCTACGTTTCTTGGGGATAGTGGGATTTTGGAGACTGCACATTCCTGGATACAGTCAGATTGTGAAACCTCTGTATGATGTGACCCGAAAGAGAAACCATTTCCACTGGGGACCGGAACAACAAGCAGCCTTTGACCCGATAAAGCAAGAGGTAGTTCAAGCAGTGGGTCTGGGACCTGTCCGAGATGGTCCGGACATTAAGAACATTTTGTACACGGCTGCAAGTGACAATGGTCCAACCTGGTGCTTGTGGCAAAAAGCTCCAGGTGAGACATGTTGACGACCTCTTGGTTTCTGGAGTCGAGGTTACAGAGGTTCAGAGGCTAATTATACTCCAACAGAGAAAGAAATTTTAGCTGCCTATGAAGGAGTGAAAGCATCTTCTGAAGTGATTGGAACTGAATCACAACTTCTCTTAGCTCCCAGATTACCAGTTTTGAATTGGATGTTCAAAGGCAAAGGCTCCACACCACATCATGCCACAGACTCAACATGGTCTAAGTGGATGGCTCTGATAACACAGAGAGCTCGAATGGGAAATCTTGAAAGACCTGGTCTAGTGGAGGTGATCTCAAGTTGGCCTGAAGGTATCAACTGTGCCAAACCTCTAGAGGAGAAAGTAACTCGTGCTGAGGAAGCTCCTCCTTACAATGACCTTTCTGATGATGAAAAGAAATATGCTTTGTTCACAGACGGTTCCTGTCGTCTTGTTGGAAACAAGCGAAGGTGGAAGTCTGCAGTGTGGAGTCCAACACGCCGAGTTGCAGAGGCGAAGGATGGAGAAGGAGAATCCAGTCAGTTCGCAGAGGTAAAAGCTGTCCAGCTAGCTCTCGACATAGCTGAACGTGAGAGATGGCCAAAGCTTTATCTCTACACCGACTCATGGATGGTAGCCAATGCTCTATGGGGTTGGCTAAAGAACTGGAAGAAGAGTGGTTGGCAGAGGAAAGGAAAACCCATTTGGGCAGCCAACCTGTGGCAGGACATTGCTGATCGAATCGAGAGAATTCCAGTGAAAGTGAGACACATCGATGCTCACATTCCTAAGAGCAAAGCTACTGAGGAACAGCAACACAACCATCAGGCAGATCTAGCTGCAAGAGTTTCTCAAGTAAACATGGACTCTAATCTTGATCTCGACTGGAAACACCAAGGTGAGATATTCTTAGCTCGGTGGGCTCACGATTCGTCAGGACATCAAGGCAGAGATGCAACATACCAATGGGCTCGTGACAGATCCATAGACATTTCCATGGATGCTATCACCCAAGTCATCCATGACTGTGACATTTGTGCTGCTATTAAGCAGGCAAAACGACTTAAGCCCTTGTGGTATGGTGACAGATGGTCCAAGTACAAGTATGGTGAAGCTTGGCAGATTGACTACATCACTCTACCACGTTCTCGTTCTGGTAAGCAATACGTGCTTACTATGGTAGAGGCAAACACTGGATGGTTGGAAACTTATCCAGTTCCACATGCAACTGCACGCAACACCATTCTCGGTCTGGAGAGACAGATCCTGTGGAGACAAGGAACTCCAGAGAGGATTGAGTCAGACAACAGAACTCATTTCAAGAACAACCTTGTAAAGAGCTGGGCAAAAGAGCATGGTATTGAGTGGATATTCCATATTCCTTACTATGCACCAGCTTCAGGGAAGATTGAACACTACAACGGTTTGTTGAAGACCACTCTTAAAGCCATGGGGGGTGGATCTTTGAAAAACTGGGAAAAACATTTAGCACAAGCAACCTGGCTGGTAAATAGTAGAGGTTCAGTGAACCGAGCTGGACCTGCACATTCAGATCTGCTACGGAAAGTAGAAGGTGATAGAGTTCCTGTTGTTAGAGAAAAGAATCTGTTAGGTAAAACTGTTTGGGTATTTTCACCCTCAGGAGAGGTTAAACCTGTCCGAGGGGTGGTTTCAGTTTAAGGTCCAGGTCACACTTATTGGGTAATGCAAGAGAATGGTGAAATTCAGTGTATTCCACAAAGAAATTTAACTTTAGCTGAAAGAGGTTGATTTCAAACTGTTGTACAGCTACATCATGCCCAGAGGAAGAATCAATGAGGAATCTACGGTGCACGAACCCTGAGATCCCTGAGAGCCCTGAGTCAACTAAGAGACCCTGAGATTTCCCTGTTTCCCTTTTCTTCGCTTCGTCGGTGAAGAAATGAACTGTTTTCCATTTTTCTCATTTTCCCATTTTCTTGGACTTTTGAATCATCTACATCTGAGCATAGCCGGAATGGACTATGAACTTTACTCACTCACTGTAAATGTCCTTTTGGATTGGATGGACAGTATGAACAGCCAATGAAATTGTTTAGAAGGGGTGGACTGTGACCGTTTGAGGCTTTGCCTTTAAGAAAGGGAATATGGTGGACGGAAGTTGGTAAACGGAAAGAATAGTCTAAACTAATTTCATTGGTGATGTGGGTGGAAGCACCTTCTGAACTGGGAGTGAACTGGGAGTGAACTGGGCACTCCGGCACTTCTATCTTTAGTCTTGCTTCCGCCTCTTTTTTGGGCAGCAGCTTTTTCTGTGCTGGGCTTTCTGCCAAGACTTCGGCCTTGAAGCCGTTAAGATACCAGGCCTGTATTAACTCCTTTCCAATTAACATGAAACTGCTTCTAACTTTTTTTTTTCTCTCTTTTCTTTCTCTTTCTATCCCACTCTGGGGAAAGGGGGGGAGAGAAGGGAGAGCAGAGGTGGGGAACCCCCTCTGCCGAGGGGGGTTACTCTCATTTCTGTGTTACTCAGTTGTATATCTTTGTATATATTGTAAATATTGTAAATTTGTAAATATTCCCCTGCATATCCTTCATTGCTTTGTAAATATAAAGCTCCACTGCTTTGCTAATTCAGCTTGTGAGTTTTTTTTTCCTTTCCCTTCAATTTTTTTTTTTTTTCCTTTTACTTTACAGGGGGGAGGGAAGAGGCTTCTTGGCCTTACCCTTCCAACCCACCACAAATGGGCTGCGCAGGGAGGTGGCGGAGTCACCGTCCCTGGAGGTGTTCAAGAGGAGATTGGACGTGGTGCTTGGTGCCATGATCTAGTCATGGGGTCTGTGTTTATAGGTTGGACTCGATGATCCTCGAGGTCTCTTCCAACCTTAGTTATACTGTGATACTGTGATACTCTTAGTAACAGTGAACCTCTTGTCTAGAAGTGCCTACAGAGAACACAAAACCCCAGAATTTCCATGCATCCTGAAAAAAATCTTCATTCTGTTTTGAATAGGGTCAGTTGCAAATATTTCAAAGGAACTTAGAATTCATTTGTGATTCCCTTAGGTTTATGAATGTGCATGAGGAATATCACAGTATCACAGTATAACTTAGGTTGTTAAGGACCTCGAGGATCATCGAGTCCAACCTATAAACACAGACCCCATGACTAGACCATGGCACCAAGTGCTGCGTCCAATCTCCTCTTGAACGCCTCCAGGGACGGTGACTCAACCACCTCCCTGGGCTGCCCGTTCCAATGACGAATAACTCACTCGGTGAAGAACTCCCTCCTCACCTCGAGTCTAAACCTCCCCTGGTGCAGCTTGAGACTGTGTCCCCTTGTTCTGGTGCTGGCTGCCTGGGAGAAGAGACCAACCCCTTCCCGGCTACAACTACCTTTCAGGTAGTTGTAAAGGGCAAATATGATTAACTTCCTGTGTTTAGTTTACTTCTTAAGCACGACAACTCCTTATTTCTTTATACTTTATGATTGTTCCTGTTCACATCACTAATTTATTGTTTAGACTGTCTTTTGAATAGGCTACTGCCAGGGCTTCATCCCTTGAAAATATTACAATTTTTTTACATTTTTGTATTCTGCACTTATGAAGCACAAATTAATCTAAAGTCTTGGTGGCTCTTGCAATATTACAAAGACCATCTTAGTATGAGGTTAAACCATACTTCAAAGCATTTTTTGAGCAACAGACATACAAGGTCTTTGTTTATTAACTTTACTCTTTTCCTAAAACTTACTGTTTGTATTACTGACCACAGAAATTAAAAGCATACTCTTAATTCACAAGCACAGCAGCAACTGTCATATGTCTTGATAATGAAGTCAAGCAGATTATCACAGAGCTCCTCAGCATGCTGAAATTCAAGTATCATAAAATGCATGCATTCATTTTATGTCATTCACCTGCTCTATCTCATAGATTCATAGTAATTCAGCTTGCCTTCTGCCCATGGTGGGCCTACTGAAGGAACAGCCTACACTAGGCTAAAGAACATAGAGAGAAATAGTAAACTTAACATGGAATACTGTGATAGGAAGAGAATTGCAAACAAATGTGAATTTGTGCAAATTGGATGATTTATGATCTAGGGTTTTAAACAATGTATGGAACACACAGTCCTCAGATAAGGGACACAACCACTAGTTAAAATCCTTTCTCAGTATACAAACTACTGTATCACAGACTGGCCTAAATAGCAAAAACCTGCCTCTGAAACAGAAACTAAAAAAAAAGTAGTGGGGGAACTCTTCACACTCAGCAGGGCTCAAAATAGTGAAAAAAAAAAAAAATAGGCTTTAAAAGTGCAGAGATGTCTGCCTTTGTGAAAGCTGAATGTATGGTAAAATGATGTTGTGATGTGCATAAATAGGAAAGCACAAACTGTCATTTGCATCTAGTATATCATTTTCTTTATTAAAAATGTGATGGATCTGCCATGTATTCCAGTGCAACACTGTGCGGATGACACTCAAGACTGATAGGAACCTTTCACAGCTGAAGTTCTCCAGACCTAAGCCTGGAAACATCAGGAAACATTGCTGAGCTGGAAACAGCTTGAAAGATCCAGACAGCTAATTCTCCCTGAGGCTACTGTATGTAGCCACATATTCCCACTACACTGGGAAACTACACTGGTCAGCTCCTGAGACCAAGCTGTCATGGTACAGCCTTTGTCCTCAGAACAGGCTGGATGTCTGTCAAGAATGTACCTGCCTTGTGCTGTTCCTTACCCTGCTAAGGAGGCATTACCTAGAGAAGCCCTGGAACAAATCTGGGCAAGGGCATGGCCTGTTTTAGGGATGTTTGCTGCCACTGAACAAGAGTGTGGTGTGTTCCTGATGAGTTACAAGTACAGAAGGAGCCTTAGTTTCTACTACTATTTTCCAAGTCCAGAGAATATGTAAATCCAAAACAAACCTGCCAAAGGACACAGAATTACATCTGTGTAAAACTTGGCTAAAGGGCATACAGTTAATCTCTGACAGGCAATTTTAAATCATACCTGGATTATAGGTCAGTAGGATGTTACTTCGTGTTCTGGGTCAGAGAAGTGTAGTTTCTGTGCGAGCCAATGGATGTATCCTGTTTCTGATTGCTTGTTTGAACATTTTGACAGTCTAAGTGATCATTTTGACACTCACTGCACAGAAACCATCTGATATCACTGCTTTTCCTCAGTTCGATAAGCATCTAAACTGTCCTTCAACTTCCATCACCTGAGTTTTAAGATCTTGATTTACTATCTGAGCCTGACCTATCAGTTTAATTCTCTTTCTTCATCTGTGAAGTTTTGCACCAAGACATCACAGACTGACAGAATATTAGGGCTTGAAAGGGACCTCTGAAGATCACCTAGTCCAACTACCACAAGCAGGATCACAAAGAGTAAATCATCCAGGTGGGTTTTGAATGCTTCCAGGGCATTCATTCTGCCCTTAATAACCAGGTATGCTATTTCTATCATGAAACTGTACTTCTTCCATAACCTACCCACAAAATAGGCCCCAGACTCTGTGAGGTTGTTGCACACATACCTAAAAAGGTTCACATCAGCAAGGCTTAGAATCAGTTGACTGACCTCTTCATCACAATTAAAGAGTAAGACTGAATTCCAACTGATTCTGAATTCAGCTCACCAGATTTTAATGTATTTACTATTGGCATGCTCTTGAACTCCCGTTAATTTTTTTCTGTGTGTGCTTTTCTTTCAGCCTGTATGCTACCTATGGCAGCTGTTGTTCTTTTAGTTCTGTCTTACAGAATGCTTGACATATTAACTCTGACAATGATGGAAGAGAACACAAGCTCTAAAATGTCTGGAGTAAACAACACATGCACCTTCATTTGATCACATCATTACACAGCCTAAAACTCATCCAGAATATGAATACATGTATCACTCCATGATCTGAGAAAACCCAATCACCTCTTCCAGGATAGAGATACTTAGAGATATAGATAGGATGTCTCCTGCCCCTCAAAGTCTAGCAGTTTGGTATCCACTAAAAGCATTTCTTGCAAGTGGCCTTTAGCTTTAGCCAAAGACAACCGCAGTTTGCTACAAGGTAAGTATCACTCAGAAGTGTCATTAGGCTGATCCTGACCAAATGCAGGTACAACTGGGTGCTGTTGTGACCCACTCACCTTTCCTGGACATGGATAATTGGCTTGATTTGGATCTTCCTCAAGTGACCAAATTCTATGATTCTATGAAAATCAGGTGGCAAACATATTCCTTTTCTCAGCTCATCTCCAAAAGGTTGCATCCAATCAATATTACATTTACATAGTAAATTAGGCCCATTCTCTAGCCATGATGCCAACTGGTGAGTAATACAGGACCTGTTTTCATAACCCCCTGCTGACTGGGCCTGATCACTTGGTTTTATGTGCCATGTGATAGCACTCAGGAGGACCTGTTCCATAACCTTTCCTGGCACCGAGGTCAGACAGACAAGCTGTGACTGTTTGAGGCTGTCCCCTTAAGAAAGGGAATATTGTGGTCGGATGTTTGTAAATGAAAGACGGATCTAAACTAATTTCATTGGTAAGTTGGGAGGAAGCACCTTTTGAACTGGGAGTACAGCAGAGTATCCTGGGCATTCCTGCACTTTTTCTGGTCAGTGTGTCTTCCCCCTCCTTCAGTGGCTTGCAGCCCACAGCTTCTGGGCTTTTGGCCAGGCTTGACCTTGAAACTGATAAACTGCAAGGCCTGTATTAACCGCTTTCCAATTAACACATAACTGCTTTTAATTTTTTTCTCTTTTCTCTCTTTCTAACCCTCTCTGGGGAAAGGGGGAGAGAAGGGGGAGCAGAGGTGGGGAACCCCCTCAGCAGAGAGGGGAACTCACATTTCTGTGCTACTTTGTTGTATATTTCTGTATATATTGTAAATACTGTAAATTCTGTATATATTTCCCTGCGTTTCCCTAAACGGCTTTGTAAATATACAGCACCCACTGCTTTGCTAATTCAGCTGTGAGTTTTTTTTTCTTCACTTTCCGGGGGGAGGACAAGGTCCGGCCTTTCCCTTCCAACCCTACGACACAAGCCTATAGTTCCCTGTATCATCCTTTCGGCCTTCTTGTAGACAGGTGTAACATTTGCTAGCCTCCAGCAACTGGGACCTCCTCAATTACCCAGGAGTGTTGATGAATAATGGTGAGCACCTTGGCAAGCACATCTGCCAGCTCCTTAATTACCCTTGGGTGGATCCTATCTGGTCCCACAGACTTGTGCACATCTAAGTGGCACAATAGGTCATTGAGCATTTCCTCCTGGAAATGCTCCCCATTCCTGTCTTCCAGTTCCAGGGGCTGAAACCTCATGAGGCAACTGGTGTCAGTGACAAATACTGAAGAAAAGTAGCCATTTAGCAGCTCAGTCTTTCCCTCATCTTTGGTCACCAGGTTCTCTCCATCAATCCAGCAGTGGGTGGACATTCTCTCTAGCTCTTCTTTTACTGTTAAGATATTTATAAAAGCACTTTTCATTATTTTTAATAACACTGACCAGATTGAGTTGTAGTTGAACTGTGGGCTTTCTAATTTTCTCCCTACATATCCTTGTAAGAGTCTTGTACTCTTCCTGAATTGCCTGCCCCTTATTCCATAGCCAGCAGACTTTCCTTTTATTCCTGAATTCTACCCAAAAACTCTATACTTAACCAGGCTAGTCTTCTGCTCTGCCAGCTTGTTTTCCAATGCATGGGGACAGCTGGTTCCTGTGCCTTGAAATTTTCCCTCCAGCCTTCCTGGACTCCTTTGTTTTTCAGGACTACGTCCTGGGGATGCCATCAACTGACCTCCTAAACAAGTCAAAATGGTCCCTTGCCTGTGTTAACTCCCAAGTCAAGTATGGAAATTATCTGGGAAACTGAAAATTAGTTGCCCAAGCATAAAAGTAAGACTGGGACCTCTCTAGCCAATATTATATTTATATATATATATAAAAATAAAAAATCAAATCCCTGTTGTTGGGCCTTTGTCCTGGCACTGTTTTATTTCCTGCTGCAGATGTAGCCCAGGTGGCAGCATTGACAAACACAGTATTGTAGTGCAGCATTTTCATAGCGTGCTGTTAAACAACAAGCACAGAGACCCACAGCAGGGCTGGGAAAATTCTGATTCAGTTAAAAATTAGGTTGATAGTAGGAGATTGAAGGTTAGTGAGATTTCCATTGCAACAGTAAGCGGAAGTCAATGTTCAGTTAAGTTGCTTTTGGTTTTCTCATCATGATCTCTTTGTTTGTTGTTTTTTCTTGTTCTTATTTTTCCTCTCACACACACATAAAAGTATTCCTATGGAACTGGAAAATATTTGTTCATCCCAGTATACTGGCTTCAGCATTGGCCCAAAGTGGATGCACAGTGGATACAAAGACTGCCTAGAATACCATTCCAACTTCCTTCAATCAGCACTTAAGTGACTTCCTGAGATGGAAGTTTAATCTAAACCATCGTTTTTAATAGCCACCAATGGATCTATCCTCTATGGATTCATCTAATCTTCTCTGAGCCCATTTCTACTGATAGGTTGTACTGCATCCTGTGCAAATACACCTCAAAATTTAATTATGCTTTATTTGAAAGAGAATTTCCTTTTTGTTTGTTTATCAGGATGCCTGACAATTTAATTAGGTGCCCCTAGCTCTTGGGTTGTGAAAAATAATGGATCATTGATTCCTATTCACTATAACCTTTATAATTGTATAGACATCTACCATACCCTTCCCTCAGTCCTCCTTTTTCCAAACCAAAGAATCAATCTTTTTATTACTTTACAATGGCAAAGCCATCCTTCTTACCATCAGTTTCAGTCTTTGTATATTTTTGTTACTCTGCTATGCCATTTTCAGACACAGCAGCCAAAAATTCAAACAGCTTCACCATATGAGTTTTTCCAGTGATATGAAGTTTCTCTGCTTTTTAAAAAAAAATTTAATAATTTCATCTCCCATTTCATAAGTCAGAGAATTCATTATTCATATTCAGTTGTACTCAAGAGAGACACAAATCCATTCATTTTATACATTGCTCAAATAAATATTAAAGAATCCCAGCATTTTACTTAGTTTACTACAAAGACTGCTAAAACAAAACAATCATCCTTCTCCTCCATGAAAAGCAGGACTGAGGAATTCCTGGTCTCTTGCTTGCATCCAGCCTCTCCACTTCTACATAGCATAGTTTCAGATTGCAGGACTGTGAAATGAGGCTTCAGCTCTCAGAGAGTAGCCAGCTATTGAGTATATTAAATCATGGAGAAGCAACTGACCCTGTCTCTCAAGACTTATCTTGGGAAAAGTGTAGAATGAAATATATTGCAGGGAATCACAGAAGATGTCAGGCTTTAAACTAGGTCGGAAGGGGGTGAGAAAGGTGGGTGAGGAAATCGGTCCATCTGCAGAGGAAAGACTAGGGCACAAATTAGGGGCAATTGAGAAGTCGGGAGACAGGCTGAAGTGCATGTACACCAATGCACACAGCATGGGTAATAAGCAAGAGGAGCTGGAAGTCCTGGTCCACCAGGGTGACTATGATCTAGTCGCCATCTCAGAAACATGGTGGGATAACACGCACGATTGGAGCGATGCATTGGGGGGTTACAGGCTCTTTAGGAGAGACAGGCGAGGGAGAAGAGGAGGAGGGGTGGCTTTATATATTAAGGAGTCACTCTCTGCCATAGCACTTGAGATGGAGAAAGAAGGGACTGAGAGCCTGTGGGTTAAAATCAGAGGGCAACCTAACAAATCTGACATCCTGGTTGGAGTCTGTTATAGACCACCCAACCAGGATGAGGATGCTGACGAATTATTCTACAAGCAACTGGAGGCTGTCTCAAGATCATCAGATCTTGTCCTTGTGGGCAACTTCAACCTGCCAGATATCTGATGGAAACTTAATTCAGCAGAGAGGAGGCAGTCCAGAAGATTCCTGGAGTGCATGGAGGACTGCTTCCTGATGCAGCTGTTAAGTGAGCCTACCAGGGGACAGGCTCTGCTTGGCCTGCTGTTCTCCAATAGAGAAGGACTAGTGGGAGATGTGATCGTGGGAGGCTGCCTAGGGTGCAGCGACCACGAGATAGTGAAGTTTTCAATATGCGGGGAGATAGGGAGGAGCACCAACAGAACCTTCACCTTGGACTTCCGGAGGGCAAACTTCAGCCTGTTTAAGAAACTTATTTGTAAAATTCCCTGGGTAGCAGCCCTCAAGAACCGAGGGGTCCAGGCTGGTTGGGCCTACTTCAAAGAGGAGCTTTTGAAGGCACAGGAACTGGCAGTTCCCATGTGCCGAAAGATGAGCCAGCAGGGAAGGTGACCGGGCTGCATGAGCAAGCAGCTCCTGGAGGATTTAAAGGGAAAAAAGAGGCTGTATCACCTTTGGAAGGAGGGGAAGGCTTCTCGAGGTGTGTTTAAGGAAGCTGTTAGATTATGTAGGAAAAAACTTAGAGAGGCAAAGGCCCAGCTGGAACTTAAGCAGGCCACCTCTGTGAAATATAATAAAAAGCATTTTTACAAATAAATTAACGCTAAAAAGAAGGGCAAGAAGAACCTGCACTCCCTATAGGACCTGGAGAGGAACACTGTGACTGAAGACGAGGAAAAGGCTGAGGTCCTGAACACCTTCTTTGCCTCAATTTTTAACAGCAAGGCAGGAGTTCAGGACGAGTGGCCTCCTGAGCTGGGTGACGGGGTCAGGGAGCAGTGTAATGCCCCAGAAATCCATGAGGAATTAGTTCAGGACCTGCTGAGCCACTTGGACACTCACAAGTCCATGGGACCGGATAGGATCCATCCTAGGGTGCTGAGAGAGCTGGCAGATGATCTGGCCAAGCCACTCTCCATCATTTTCCTCCAGTCCTGGCTCACCGGTGAGGTCCCGGGTAACTGGAAACTGGCCAATGCGGTCCCCATCCACAAGAAGGGTTGGATGGAGGGACCTGGAGACTACAGGTCAGTCATCCTGACCTCAGTGCCAGGGAAAATGATGGAGCAGATTATCCTGGCGGCAATAACTGCGCACCTGAAGGATGGCCAAGGGCTAGGGTCCAGCCAACATGGATTTAGGAAGGGCAGGTCCTGCCTCTCCAACCTGATCTCCTTCTATGATCTGGTGACCCACCTGGTGGATGTGGGGAGGCCTGTGGATGTGGTCTACTTGGAGTTCAGCAAGGTCTTTGATACCGACCCCCACAGCAAACTGCTGGCTAAGCTGTCAGCTCGTGGCTTGGACCACAACACTCTGTGCTGGGTTAGGAATTGGCTGGAAGGCCGAGCCCAGAGTGGTGGTGAATGGTACCACATCCAGCTGGCGGCCAGTCACCAGTGGTGTCCCACAGGGATCAGTGCTGGGCCCCGTCCTCTTTAATATTTTCATTGATGATCTGGATGAGGGGATTGAGTCAGTCATCAGCAAATTTGCAGACCAAGTTAGGAGCAGATGTTAGTCAGTTAGAGGGTAGAAGGGCTCTTCAGAGGGACCTTGACCGACTGGACAGATGGGCAGAGTCCAATGGGATGGCATTCAACAAGTCCAAGTGCCAAGTGCTGCACTTTGGCCACGGCAACCCCATGCAGAGCTACAGGCTGGGGTCAGAGTGGCTGGAGAGCTGCCAAACAGAGAGGGACCTGGGGGTGCTGATTGATAGCCGCCTGAACATGAGCCAGCAGTGTGCCCAGGTGGCCAAGAGGGCCAATGGCATCCTGGCCTGCATTAACAACAGTGTGGCCAGCAGGAGCAGGGAGGTCATTGTGCCCCTGTACTCTGCATTGTTTAGGCCACACCTTGAGTACTGTGTCCAGTTCTGAGCCCCTCAGTTTAAGAAGGTTATTGAGACACTTGAATGTGTCCAGAGAAGGGCCACAAGGCCGGTGAGAGGCCTTGAGCACAAGCCCTATGAGGAGAGGCTGAGGGAGCTGGGATTATTTAGCCTGGAGAAGAGGAGGCTCAGGGGTGACCTCATTGCCCTCTTCAACTACCTGAAAGGTTTTTGTAGCCAGGAAGGGGTTGGTCTCTTCTCCCAGGCAACCAGCACCAGAACAAGGGGACACAGTCTCAAGCTGCGCCAGGGGAGGTTTAGACTCGAGGTGAGGAGAAAGTTATTCACCGAGAGTGTCATTAGTCTTTGGAATGGGCTGCCCGGGGTGGTGGTGGAGTTACCATCCCTTGAGGTGTTCAAGAGGAGACTGGACGTGGCACTTGGTGCCATGGTCTAGTCATAAGGTCTGTGGTGACAGGTTGGACTCGATGATCCTCGAGGTACTGTGATCCTCGATACTGTGATACTGTGATCTTGGGTTTGGCAGCATCATCTTCTACTTCCTAGCTTTTGGCAGCTGAAAAGAATCCACTAGAACATGTGTTGCCTTAGCAATACAATATTATGGTGATCACCCTGAAAGTCTTTGGTTGTCTCCACAGCAGCCTTACCTGAGACAGATAAGATTGTTTTGCTCCTTGGAAGCCTTTCTGAGCTGCCTTATCCCCTCTACCCCAGAGATCTGTGGAGATCTTCCCTGCTCCTCTTCAAACAATAAATGCAAAAAGTGCTAAAGGAGTTTTAATGTTGTTAAGTGCTAAAGTAGATTAACTTCTCAGTCATTCTAGATCTTAAAAGACTGTCTCTCTTCATTAGCAAATGAATGTAAGCAATAAGAGCGAACTCGTGATGACGTATTTTGTTCAGAGACAGCTCCATGTGACTCTGTGCTTCAGACATCCTAGGAAATTTCTAAAAGCCCTCTCTTCCTCCATTTTTCACAGCTGAATGACACATCACGCTCCCAAATGAGCCATTTCCCTTGTATTGCTTTCCAGGATTTAAGAGAGGAATCCCAAATCTTCTATATGAAAAAGTGGGAACAGTAAAGTATATATTAGCTAATTGTTGTGTATAATAACCCTTACTCTGTGAGCCCAAGACTTCTGGATACCCCAGAAAACCTTTAGCTCTTTCCTCCTGCAACTTTTTGGCAACCTTTTTCTTCCCTCTGAGTAAAAAGCAACAAGTGGTTTTTGTCTGCACTCAGCTTCCACCTGCTGTGACAGCTCTTGGAAGGACTTGCAGCTGCCTGCACAGTGGACACATGAAGAAGTCCAAGAAGTCTATCTTGGGCTTTGTCCCAAAGAGTGAAGAGAAAATGCCATTCAGGAACACAGAATAAGTTTCCACAGCTGCAAAGACTTAACTGTAGTGTCAGAGAAGTAGAATGCTTATTGAATCTATTAAAATTCCTGAAGAAATTGCATGAAAACATACTTGAAAAAGAACAAAGTTGAGAAGAATGCCAGGACAAAGGGTAGGGCAAAGACCATAGTGAGAGGGGAGTATAGAAGGAAGAAAACTTGGCTTACACCTTTCCTAAAAACACACAAGAAGTGTCCCTGGATTTCTCTGATTTGTGAAGAGAATACCAGGATCCTCATCCTACTGGATGCATGCAATGCTGAATATAAATGGAAAATGGAGGAGAAATTTAGAAAATACAAATTGTAGTTGAAATTATTATTTTCAGCATATTTCAAATGCACATTAAGGACAAGCATTTCTTTAAACTTCTCCTTAAAAATGACTGATGTCTCTAACATTAAACTATGTTTGACAGAATATTGGTTTTGTAACCTTTCCATGTTTAGGTTAAAACTAGATATGCTCACACTGATGGCCGCACCCAAAGAGTGGCTGTCAATGGCTCCATGTCCCAGTGGAGGCCAGTGACAAGTGGAGTCCCTCAGGGATCAGTCCTGGGACCTGTCTTATTCAACATCTTTGTGGGGGACATGGACAGTGGCATTGAGTGCACCCTCAGCAAGTTTGCTGATGACACCAAGCTGTGTGGTGCAGCAGACACGCTGGAGGGAAGGGAGGCCATCCAGAGGGACCTTGACAGGCTGGAGAGGTGGGCACAGGCCAATCTCATGAAGTTCAATAAGAGCAAGTGCAGGGTCCTGCATCTGGGTCGAGGAAATCCCAGGCACAAATACAGGCTGGGCAGTGACTGGCTGGAAAGCAGCCCAGAGGAGAGAGACTTGGGGGTGCTGGTGGACAAAAAGCTCAACATGAGCTCTCAATGTGCGCTTGCAGCCCGCAAAGCCAATCAGATCCTGGGCTGCATCAGGAGAAGTGTGGCTAGCAGGTCGAGGGAGGTGATCCTCCCCCTCTACTCAGCCCTGGTGAGACCCCACCTGGAGTACTGTGTCCAGTTCTGGAGCCCCTATTACAAGAGGGATGTGGAGGTGCTGGAACGTGTCCAGAGAAGGGCCACGAGGATGATCAGAGGGCTGGAGCACCTCTCCTATGAGGACAGACTGAAGGAGTTGGGGCTGTACAGTCTGCAGAAGAGAAGGCTCCGAGGTGACCTAATTGTCGCCTTCCAGTATCTGAAGGGGGCCTACAGGAAGGCTGGGGAAGGACTTCTCAGGATATCAGGTGGTGATAGGACTAGGGGGAATGGAATGAAGCTGGAGGTGGGGAGATTCAGGCTGGATGTGAGGAGGAGGTTCTTCACCATGAGAGTGGTGAAACCCTGGAATGGGTTGTCCAGGGAGGTGGTCGAGGCCCCGTCCCTGGGGGTGTTTAAGAGCAGGCTGGATGAGGCTCTGTCCAGCCTGATCTAGTGTGGGGTGTCCCTGCCCTTGGCAGGGGGGTTGGAACTAGATGATCCTTGTGGTCCCTTCCAACCCTGAATGAAACTATGAAACTATGAAACTATGAAACTATACTGTTTGCCAAAACCCACAACCAGATCTATAATAATTATTATTAGTGGGCTACAATGTTCTGGTTTTACAGCTTTGTTTTATGGTAGGGCAAAAGGTCTCAACACTTTCACCATCTTCCAAATGATCAATAAATAATAACATTAGAAAACTGCATTTGTTACACTGATATACCACAGTAGAGGACATTTAGTATGAAAAACCTTTGACCCCGCTGGGATGTAAGGGCAAAGTCAGTATTTCTACTGAAAACTGAAATTAACTCCTAGTAGCTGCAGTCCTGAAAACCCTCAGGAATGTCTTTTGACATTAGATGATGAAGCTCTTACATTACCATTATGCATATGAGTTTTCCTGTATGTCAAAGGTTGAAAGGAGAGAAGAGGGAGGGCTCAAATATATTGTTCATTCCCACACAAGCCACTTTTTGAGCAGATTTCTGTGAACACTTACATTCTGGGGTAGTACAATTGACAGCTCACATGCTGTTTTGTTTAGTAAATATGATTACATATAATATGTAGCTTCCTTTTGTGATTTAAGCAGATACAGAATGCCAATACCTTTTAAATGAGCCATTTTCCCCTCTCAAAAATAGCAGTAACTACATTTCTTCCTAGAAAGAATCACAGGTCTGGGGCAGCTGAAGCAGGCAGGGACTGATGGGTCAGAGTGCCTCATTTCTTTGTCCTTTTTTCATCATCCTGTGGATACTATTGAGTTTATGCTTAGTGGCTCTGATCTATCCCTCAAATTTAATGTATTTTGCAGTGACTCATCATTAATTCCTACACCAACTCTCATCCCTCCACCATAATGCACTTGCAATTCACATCTTGCTTTCTCATCTGTTTCCTTCCTTCTTTCTCATTTTTAATTACTTCCCTTGTCTCACATCCCACTTTTATTCTATCTCCTTCAGTGAGCTGCTTCATCTTTCCTTTCCTTGTAATCCTCCCCTGCCAATCTTTCTGTTCTTTTCTTCCTTCTTTTCATCCAGCCTCTGCCATAATACTATTGAGGTGCAAGAAATGTTAGAGGTTAAAGATCACCTGAAGATTTTGTATGTGTTCCCAACTATATTCTCTACTGAGTTATTTATTTATACCACAAGGTCTTCAATGAAGGACTGCAAGTAATTAGAAACAGAAAAAAGAACTGTTTTCCCTTCCTACAGCAAATACAGATTGAAAAATCTCCTTAAAACTAACTTAAAATTAATCAAAATTTTAAGTGAGAGTCTAAAATGACAGAAATGTCTATATTTACACAAATATTCCATATAATTTTGACCTTTTTCACAAGTTAAAAGAGCTTTAAAGCATCACACATTCAAGTTTGGAAAATTATAATTCTAAAAATGTCAAAATTGTGTGCTTTGATAATTGAAAATATTTTTTTTCCCTCCCCTGCATTTTATTTTAAAAAATTGTTTGGGACTGACCCATAAACAGTTTCAGATTCAGGAAGGTTGTGCTATCCAAAGAGAGGGCTTCTGCCAGCTACCTCACTACAGAGATCTTTCTCACTAATGCATTTGTTTAGCACTCTGCACAGTGGGTGCAACCCTACTCAGGTTCTCTCTGGTTGCTCTAGAAACCATGTAATATATAACATGCGGCTGTGATTGCTTAGGGTACAGACACACTGATGTGTCAGAGTTTGAAACTAATTACACTGGGGCTCAGGTGTACTTTTCTGTTTGTTGGTTGTGACTTTCTACTATAAGCTGTCCACCTGCTGGGTTATTTGGACTTTCTCTATACTACAATGAAGGTGAGACAGAATCAATTCTGTATACAGACAGTGAAA
This sequence comes from Melanerpes formicivorus, assembly GCF_026170545.1. NCBI lineage: Eukaryota > Metazoa > Chordata > Aves > Piciformes > Picidae > Melanerpes > Melanerpes formicivorus. The sequence continues at coordinate 3,063,114 of NW_027142409.1, forward strand.
TTGGAAAGCAAAATGACAAGCTGTGTATTGCAGGGTGGCCAGGATCAATATTTAGGATGATGCAAAAAGGCGTGCAGATGCTAGACTGATGTCATCAAAAAGAGATACATTTTTCAATTAAGTTCCCAATATTAGGCTCTTCACTAAAGCATCTTGGAGCCTGGCTATTTTTCCCTTCTGCTGTGACAGAGAGGAACTGGATTAATCATTGTCCAGCCTATCTCTCCAGGGACTAAGGAGAAGGCTGAGTGGCTGGGCTCTTCATCTCCATTCCTCAGTTGAGGGCTTAAGGCAAAATGACATTAAGCCAGATTGACGTGATTAGTTAAAAAGGAATTGAGACACTGAACATAAATATTTGCTCTCAGCAAAAGTACTATTTGTTCAGGTCACCTTGCTGTCTGCATTTATCTTTGTAGCTATTACATTGGAAGGAAGACAACTTAAATTTCTTCCACGTTACGTGTTGCTAATCTTACTTGAGCTACACAAGTAAAACAGTTTCCAGACCTAGTTCACTACAAGAATTTCTCATTGAGGCATGTGTGCACAGAGCCAAAGTCACTGATGTTATGCACAGGCTCTTTCTACTCCTGTATCTGCAATACACTAAAGGAACTTTGGATAGACATCAGCCTGGATCTTTCCTGTCCTGCTTATTCTTTAGAGGAACCTAAACAGCCAACAAACTCAACCAATAAAAGAGAGAGAAAAAAAGTGCATACTAGTAACAGCTTAGGTATTTGATCAAATGTTGATGTTTTAATATGTTTAAGCAGATTGGCTTTGCTGGTGTAACTATACACCAGCCTGTAAGGTTAGTCAAATTAGTTAAGCCATAGCATGGGGGTAAAAGTATCTGAAATTATCTAATATTTCATAATAGTAGAACAACATAATCAAGTTCAGTCATCAAGGCTCAGCAGACACATGATCACTTGATAAGTTACAGCAACCCACTTTGCTCTGGTAATCACAGACACAAAATACACAGGGAACTATGGAATCATTCAATTTACAGTTACATTTGGGCAGTATCATTACCCTGAACGCAGCATCTTTCAATTGCAATCCATTTTTTGCACAATTTTGCTTTAATAACTGTAAACACTTTCTGTTTGCTGGGATGTTATGTATGATCATGCAGTATTTCAACCACAGCTGCATATTCAGGGGAATGAGGAGAAAGGCTTGTATAAGAGTCTTCAAGATCACCTTACAAGCAGAACAGAAATGATTACTGTTGAGCCCATTGTGTTTCTCCATATCTTTGTTTATTTAAGGCCATAAATAGGGCAACCAAAGTGGTCAGAGAGCTGCAAATAGAATATTGAGATTTTAATTTCTGATGCACTGTTCAATTCAAGCCCAGGCTGGTAATGACAAACCTGTTGACTGAAAATGAATTAGCGAATCCTGTCAATTCCCATAGGAGAGGTGTCCATCATGACAAAACTTTCACCTCTCCTTTTTTGTCTCAGAATGAAAGGGCAAGGGAATAAAATAACCTGTCAGTTTGTTACCCCATCAGAGTCAAGTCATATCAGCAAGACAGTACTGGGAATCTTCCTTCCGTGTACCCATTATTCACCCATGCAATAGGATATGATTCCTAGGCTGTCATTCTGATATCTAAGGACATTTGTGAATGTTTCAAAATGGAAAGCTGGTTTTGTTCTATAGAAATCCATGAGTAAGGCCTCCACATTTTTAGAAATCTGGTTTCCCAGTAATGGGATTTAAAATGAGTTTAATTCAATGCTTAATTTCTGTTCTTACAGGACAATGGCAGTTATTAGTAGTAATGTTTGACTTCCAGTTCCATTTTTTTATGCAGCTGTAATGATGTCTGCATCTGACTGCTGCTTTAATGATTACTAATGACTTTATTTTGAAAGTAATATAACTTTTGTATTCATTCTCTGGACTCTGAGCAAAAATACAATTTGAGTTGAATTATGTAGTCTGTTCATACAGGACCTTCAGTTGGTTAAACTTTATTTTGAGTCAAACCAAATGAAAAAGGCAAAGGCACTGAAAACACACCGCATATACACAAATGGGAGGAAGAACAAGACTGTGTGAAAGTAACTGATAAAACTTAATACAACACAAAGATTTTACTCTGATAAGGAGCACGTATCAATGGCCTTCTAGCTGTTAATTTCTAGCACTGAAAGCATTTAGTGGATTAAAGTTGACAGTTGCTCCCTCAGTTCTTTTACATTTAATCATCTCCCATAGGATATCAGTGTAGACGACCTATGGGAGCACCGATGGCCCTGCTCTGTTCTGTACAGTACAGACTGCAGTTTCTTACTCAAAACACAACCTCTGAGTGTGATGATTGCATGCATCCCATTCTTTTGGATTTTCTAAGGAGTTTTTACATGGCTTACTCTGTGATGGATAAATAAAGCTGGGTTGGGGGGGGGTTGGTTGTTGTTTGCATGATTGTGAATTTTGTTTGTCTGTTTTATTAGTAGCTTTTTGAGGGTTTTTTGGTTTTTGGGTTTTTTTAGGAATGTATTGATTTTGATGATGGTTTTCACTTCCAGTAAAAGAGTGAAGGAAATCTGCCTTCAAGGAACTTTTTAATTTTTACATTGATTCAGCCTAGGAGAAGAAGCTGTTAGCTGTTGTTTTATCTGTGTCAGATTAGAAAGCAAGTCTCTCACACTCTGATCAAATGCTTAAAGTATCTTGATATTTTTGGTCTCGATCTTCCCTAGTTTCTTCTGTTGGACATATTTAAATTAATTTAGATGAGTAAATATTCATTAAGACAGAGGAAGACTGATTCAGCATGTCAGAAGTCAAGTTATGTCCAGTAGAATAGAAAGAGGAGATAAATCAGTTTGTGTTTCTCTGATTGTCACCATGGACCATGCCCCACTTCAGCCTTAAAAAAAAAAAAGGATATAAAAAAGAGAGAAAAAATAAAAATAAGGACAGAAGATTAAAAAATAAATATTTTTTTTAAAAAAAGAAGGAAATAAAAAAAATAATAAAGATAAAAACACAAGTAGCCATGAAGTCATGATGCTTCTCTTGGTTGTTTTCACTCTCCTTGCCTTTCTTGTATCCACTTGACCATAATTAGGAGGAATATGATACATCTATAGATAGCAAAATAACAGGCTGCAAAATGAAACTTTCTTATATCTTGATTCATCAGATTATCAGATGTAAATTTTACAGATACAGTGATAGGAACCTATTGACTGTTCACAAAGCGAAAAGTAGAAAAATCTGGAGCTAGCATACTAAGCAGGAGTGTCCTATTTATGACAGATTACTAGAATCCTTCCTGTCTGAAATGTTTAAATCATCCACTGTAGCAGTATATCTGTGACACTGTTACAGTCTCCCTGATCCCAAGAGTCTACTACTACAGAAAAACTTTTACTTAGCCTTTCCCACAACTACCCTAAATGTTTCTAGCCATGAATATGTTTCTCCTATTGTTGATAATTCACACTCAGAAATTATACATTTTGTTCAATCTTCTGCATTTTCCTTGGCCATGAAGTAAAAAGATAGTGGGGTAACCTCTCAGAAGGTAATTGGAAGTATCTTCCATCATCCTAATTACATGTCTATCTGACTTTCTTTGCGGAGATTTTGCTGCATGTACCACTTCACTGACTTCCTTAGATTTATCTTCTTTTAAACATCTATCATTTTCCTTATGGCTCTACATTCTTCTTGATGATGCCTTTATGAAATTAACTTTCTTTTCAATACATGCCCACAACTCACCTCTATAGTAAATAAGGCCCTCTAACAGCCTTGTATGGCTCAAGCTTGGCTTATCTCAGTATTACAAAGCTACCAATTATCTTCTGAGAAAAGCAACAGGCATTCTTACTTTGTACTTGTGCTGTGTCTTAATTAATTCCTCATTAAAGTATAACTAATTAACATTCCCTGGCATTTAAACTACACTTTTTTATATCAGAGATTATTTATCTAAACATGTTGGAGCTTTTCTCATCACCTGTCAACACTGCATTGTTCCTCTCCATCAGTCTTGCATCTGTTTCATCATTCTGACTCTCCTATAACATAACAATAATATCCAAAAATTCCATATATTCATTACAACTGTTGCTTACACACATACTGCTGATGAGAAAAACATGAATACCAGCAAAATTAAACAGAATATTATGATGTGTGGATTTGTTGAAATGGGTAAAAGGGCAACATTTGTTTGAAAAGTATTGTAAATGTATAGCACATGAAGTAAAAGACAGTTTATGAGCAAATGGAAAAGAAATACATCACACCAACAACACACCTACATAGAGCCAAGCCTCACTGTGTGCCCTTTTTGGAGTCAAGGAGTCTTGGTAACACCAGTGCTGCTCAGAAAGATATCCAGCATTTTCTGGCTCCTCTTCACTTGAGTCAAGGTGTTTTATGAAGATATTTATGAAGATCCCAACAAAGCTTTGCCAGAACTCAGTAGGGGTAACAGATTCATTTTCCCTTGGATCCCTCCTTCCATTCCTTATGAGCATGACTACAGCCTGGCATCCCAGACGAGCAGGATTTGTAGCTCTGAGAGAATCTCAGCATAGGAACTAGCCAATCTGATGGAATTCTTCAGGCTGAAGAATTTAAAATTTTGGGAATTTATGTTGCATTAGAATTAAATAGGATTACAAATTTTCCTAGTATCAAGTCATGGGACAAGAGGAAATGGCTTCATGTCACACCAAGGGAGGTTTAGGCTGGATGTTAGGAAAAATGTCATTGGTATTGGAATGTGCTGCCCAGGCAGGTGGTGGAGTCACCATCCCGAGACTCGTTCAAAACACATGCGGTCACGGAATTTTGGGACATGTTTTAGTGGGCATGGTGGTGTTAGGTCAACAATTGGACTTGACAGTCTTAGAGGTCTTTTCCAACCAAAGCTATTCTATGATTCTATGATAATATCCTTCATGAAGTTAATTTTAATCCCTAAGTCCAGTCACGGCATGTACTTGTGTCAGGGGAAAAAAAAAGGGAAAGACCAAGTGCTTCCTGAAAAAAAGTCATAGAATCATAGAATGGTAGGGGTTGGAAGGCACCTCCAGAGAACATTGAGTCCACAGAAGAATGCAGGGATGTCCATCTTCTTCCCCAAAGACAAAACTAAATGGCAATAGACAGTCAGGCAGGTAGGGCATCACAGTATGTACAACTGAATCTAGTCTGATCTAAGGAACAAAAGGCCTTATTTTTGCGTTTCATTTTCTTTGTCTAGATGATTACTTAAACTAGCTATTATCCTTTCCACTTTATTATTAAAAATCTAACTGAAAACAATTGGAAAAACTTTCCAACTCAATAACCGTTTAAAAATTTGAGAGTAAAAAAATAACTTTAAAAAAAATATATAGAAAATTAAAGGGGTTTCTACTTTAAGTGTAAAGTATCTTTTAGCATCAATATTCTATCAGGTATTTTGTATACCACAGGTATACAAAACAGCACTTGGCCAAAATGAACGTGTCATTTTTTTCAATTGACAATGACATCTGCTGAAACAATGTGGTTTGGTGGCTCTGTGTGGGTTACAAACTTGCAGTAGGAGCTGCTACCACCTGATTTTTGTTCTTCTGCTTGTCATCATTAGCAATAAAAATAGAATTTAGTTTACTACATGGTTTGTGTCCTGAGACTACTGTCTTCAGATATGCCAATTATCTTGTCTAGGCAAAGTTTATTTCTTAAAAGAAGCAAAAGAAAACAAAGTCTATACAATAGCTTTTCAAAACTTAAAAATCTGCTTAAATTGTTTTCCAAGTAGGTAAGTCAATGGAAAAACATACTGTGGAGATAATATTCTGTCATAGAAATGACTCATCAAGCAATTAGGTCTTTTCTATTTCTGCTTTCTTAGATCTCAGAGTAGTTTTAAGAATATCCCCTAATACAGGCCACTACTTATTTGGGGCCTATTTCTTCTATAAGAAAATGTCTACAGCCAGCTTTGTATCACTGTGCATCAAAATCAAAATCTAAATAAGATGAAGTGTGGTCAATTAATAAACTTATTTATCTCCCTTTCCCATTTCTGTATTTTAGTACTCTCTTTTCCCTACTATTCAGGTATTCCTATTGATAACTCCTCTTCGTGATTCATATATGCTGCACTATACTAAAAAGAACTGAATTTGTTTTTTGCTTTCTCAACATCACTTTGCAGTACATGCTATGTCCCTTCTCTCTCTGGGTCTTCTATTTGGAAACTGATATGTCTGTAACAGGAAGCTGATTTTCTGCATTTGTAGAGTGCTTAGTGCAAAAGGGACAAGATGCCACACTTGGGGTGTTGCATCTCTTAAGATAACAGCAACAAGGACAAAGCCAACTGCAAAGACTTAAAGGCAAAAAAAAAAAAAAAGTTAATCATGCTCTGTGAGGCACAGAAATACATGAAGGGAAACCCAAGAGATGGAGAAAATTGCTTCAGTTAATAGAAGAGAGCCCCATGAGAGAAGACCTCTTCCTTCATGGTGAGGAGTTCTTTCATTTCTAAATACAAATATGAGTTGATGACAATGACCAAATGCAAGGAAAGTATGAACAGAAGTCAAATGCAGCACTCACTGAAAGTTTGAAATTATTAAAAAACTATGAAGGCTTAAATAAGGCATGATTGAGCAACCAGAAAGCTGAAAAAAAAAACCAAAACCCAAAACAAACAAAAAAAATGTTTTCACGTTTTACCCAGACCGTAGGCTCCAGATAGTGCATCTGAAAATTGCAGCAAAGTTTTAACTTTTATAAGGTGTGAGTGAGTGGAAAATTCACACATTCTTTAAAAGGAGATCACCTGTTTACAATGAATCAGAGAGCAGGGAAAACTACATTCCAACTCCCTTTGCAAAGACTTTGTTTTCACAGACAAAAATAAGGACACATAAAAGTGTGGAAGAATTAATGAAAGGAAAAGCAATAAGAAGAAATTGTGAAGTATCACTCTTGTGGGCGAGTGTCAAAGGGGCTGAGGGGTCAAATAGCGCTAGCACACAGTTTGCTGAAATAAATGGAGTCAACATGGTAAGGTTAAGAATAAAGTAATATGTTTACCTCAGCTATTCTCTAAAGATCTGTGCTGTCCTTTCCGCTGTTAGATCATAATGGAAAAGTTGACTTTTCAGCATCATTTCCCCTAAATTTCTCGTGATAAATATTTTAATACACAAAACTGAGTCCAATACCCTATTCCCAGTTTTCAAGAGACAGGTTAGTAGCACTGCCCTTGCTTTTCAGTGCCTGTCAGGGTTCTTATGCCCTGGTCTTTCAAAAAGAGATAAATTAAAATTCATAACTACAGTTAACTTTCTGAAAAAAAAGAGAAAGAATACCCAGAATAGTGAAGAGGCACATCTGGGCAAATGAGGGAAGGCTGTGAATCAGGAACCTGTGGGTCCTAATTACTAGTTTTGTTGCTGGTTTGCTTTGAAACCTTGGACAAGTTTCAACCTCAGCTTGTCAATCTCTGCAACATGAAATACAATTGTAGTCTTCAAAGATAGCTCATGATTTTACATTCTTCCTTGCAAAATGGCTGCAACGTGCCCAATGAAAGCAGCACTGAGATGGAGTGGAGCGGGCAATGCTAGTGGAACGGCTGCATGTCCATTCAGCTGTTCTGCTACCACTGCTTGCTGCCAGGGCAGCAGCTACTCCCACAGACCAAGACAACTGCTCTGATCTCTGCCTGCCCCTCTTTGGTTTGCAGGCTCATAGCTAGAAGGAAGAGAGGAGGCAGCTTGAGGAGTGCAGCTCTGGGAGTTTGCTTTCGGCTTTGCTTCTCTTGCTTTTCAGGAGGTAAGGGGCTGGTGGCTCGGGACTTCCTGAAGAGAGGAGGAGGGGCAGCGGGCTCGAGTTGCTACCTGCCTGAGGGCAGTGACGTAGCTGGGGGAGGGGTTGCCGCGGAAACCGCATGCAAACCAAACAGAATCCGGCGCGTGGCTGAAGAGAGGAGGCAGCTTGAGGAGCACAGCTCGCCTTCTCACTGACAGGGAAAAAAAAAAAAAAAAAAAAAAAAAAAAAGCCGTGTGGAGAGGGTGGTTACTGCAAGATGGTTACTACTAGAGCAAAGGCTAACAGAAGAACAGTGGGCACCCAAACAGAGACCACTTACAAGCATGCAGATGTTCAGGTAGGTGGCTGCAGTGAGTGGTGGAACCTGGCACTCGATATGGAGGATGGAAGGAACAACTCCTGTGTTAGGTGTGAGCAGATCAGTGATCTGATGAGCATGGTGGTCGAACTAAAAGAAGAGGTGGAAAGGCTAAGAGCTATAAGAGATGGCGAACGGAAAATTGACTATTCCCATAATCTAACCTCTTGTAAACCAGAACATGGGGTAACACTTAGTGGAACAGGGAGTTTGATACCTTCCCAGCAGCAAGCCTCTCAACGTCCCTATAGTAACCCACATGAGCAGGGCCAATGGGAACAGGTCTCTGCCCGACGGAAGAAATGCAAATGGAGAAAGTCTGCTACTTTGAGCAGCACGCTGCCTACAGTGCAATTAAAGAACAGGTATGAGGCTCTGCAGGAGGAACAGGTCATTGGTAAGGTCGAGGACTCAAGGTCAGAAGCTGCACCAATGACAGGTTGCCTCAGGCCAGCCATCAAAACTTACCCAGAAAAGAAACCTTGTAGGGTCATCGTTATAGGAGACTCCCTACTGAAGGGAACAGAGGGCCCAATATGCAGACCAGACCCATTTCATAGAGAGGTCAGCTGCCTTCCTGGTGCCCAAGTAAAAGACATTGTAGATAAAATTCCCAACCTCGTGAGTCCTTCAGACTACTACCCACTTCTGGTCTTTCAGGTGGGCAGTGACGATGTAAAAATGAGAGGCTCACAAGCTATTAAAAAAGATTTCAGAACCTTAGGGCAACTGCTAAAGGGATCAGGGGCTCAAGTTGTGTTCTCTACTATCCCTCTAACGTCAGCAATGGATGAGGAAACACTGAGGAAGGGCCGACAGGTCAATTCATGGCTCAGGGGCTGGTGCCATCGACAGTGCTTTGGGTTCCACAATCATGGATTGGTTTTCAAGGCACCAGAGCTAAAAACAACTTATGGGACACACTTGTCCCAGAGGGGGAAAAGAATCCTGGGGCAGGAATTGGCACAGCTCATTGATAGGGCTTTAAACTAGATTTGAAGGGGGAAGGGATTAATAGTCTCCTGCTGGCCGGTGACAAACAGAGGGGCAGCTCACCAGCAGCAGAGAGAAGGAGAGCTGGTAAGGGCTCTCAACTTGCTGCCCTGAGGCAAGCCACGAATGATCCACCAGGACATTCTGTGGAAACTGAGGGGAATTGGCACAAGAGGAGGACAGGGCCAGCCCAGCTGAAGTGCTTCTATGCAAATGCGCGCAGCTTGGGCAACAAACAAGATGAGTTAAGGGCCACTGTGCTGCTGGGATGCCACGACATAGTGGCTTTTACTGAAACTTGGTGGGATGATTCCCATGACTGGAATGTAGGGATAGATGGGTATAAACTCTTTAGGAAGGATAGGCAGGGAAGGAGAGGAGGAGGTGTTGCCCTCCTACAGGCCACCTGACCAGCAGATCCAAGCAGATGAGGCCCTCCACAGGCAAATAGAAGCGGCTTCCAGGTCACAAGCCCTGGTCCTCATGGGTGATTTCAATCACCCTGACATCTGCTGGAGGGACAACACAGCAAGGCACCAGCAATCCAGGATGTTCCTGGACTGCATAGAAGACAACTTCCTCCTCCAAATGGTAGAGGAACCAACAAGAAATGGTGCTATGTTGGACCTTGTTCTCACCAACAGGGAAGGGCTGGTAAGCAATGTGAGGCTCATAGACGGCCTTGGCTGCAGTGACCATGAAGCAGTTGAATTTAATATCCTCAGGGCAATCAGGAGGAAGTATTCCAAGCTTACAACCCTAGACTTTAGGCGTGCAGATTTTGATCGCTTCAGGGATCTGCTAGCCAAAGTGTCGTGGGACAAAGCCCTGGAGGGAAGAGGGACCCAGGACAGCTGGTCAGTATTCAAGGACCACCTCCTCTGTGTCCAGGAGCTCTGTATACCAACAAAGAGAAAAGCAGGTAAGAATGCTAGGAGGCCTGCCTGGATGAGCAAGGAGCTACTGGACACACTATTACTTAAAAAGAAACTCTACAGGAAGTGGAGAGAAGGACAGCTAGAACAGGGGGTATATGAGGAAGCTGCCCTAGCAGCAAGAGACCTGGTTAGGAAAGCCAAAGCCGAGTTTGAATTGAATCTAGCCAGGGAGATTAAAGGGAACACTAAGAACTTCTACAGGTATATTAGTGGGAAGAAGAAGACTAGGGAAGGTGTGGGCCCCCTCAGAAACTATGAAACTAAGATCAGGTTTGTGATCACCTGAAGAACCTGAAAGTGTTCAAGTCCATGGGACCCGACGGGATACACCCACAGGTATCATAGTATCATAGTATCATTCAGGGTTGGAAGGGACCACAAGGATCATCTAGTTCCAACCCCCCTGCCATGGGCAGGGACACCCCACACTAGATCAGGCTGGCCAGAGCCTCATCCAGCCTGGGCTTAAACACCTCCAGGGACGGGGCCTCGACCACCTCCCTGGAAAACCCATTCCAGGGTTTCACCACTCTCATGGTGAAGAACCTCCTCCTCACATCTAGCCTGAATCTCCCCACCTCCAGCTTCATTCCATTCCCCCTAGTCCTATCACTACCTGAGATCCTGAGAAGTCCTTCCCCAGCCTTCCTGTAGGCCCCCTTCAGATACTGGAAGGCCACCTCGGAGCCTTCTCTTCTGCAGACTGAACAGCCCCAACTCCTTCAGTCTGTCCTCATAGGAGAGGTGCTCCAGCCCTCTGATCATCCTTGTGGCCCTTCTCTGGACACGTTCCAGCACCTCCACATCCCTCTTGTAATAGGGGCTCCAGAACTGGACACAGTACTCCAGGTGGGGTCTCACCAGAGCTGAGTAGAGGGGGAGGATCACCTCCCTTGACCTGCTGGCCACACTTCTGATGCAGCCCAGGATCTGATTGGCTTTGCAGGCTGCAAGTGCACACTGAGAGCTCATGTTGAGCTTTTTGTCCACCAGCACCCCCAAGTCTCTCTCCTCAGGGCTACTTTCCAGCCAGTCACTGCCCAGGCTGTATTTGTGCCTGGGATTGCCTCGACCCAGATGCAGGACCCTGCACTTGCTCTTATTGAACTTCATGTGGTTGGCTTGTGCCCACCTCTCCAGCCTGTCAAGGTCCCTCTGGATGGCCTCCCTTCCCTCCAGCGTGTCTGCTGCACCACACAGCTTGGTGTCATCAGCAAACTTGCTGAGGGTGCACTCAATGCAACCAGGTTGGTCAGGCAGGATTTGCCCTTGGCAAAGCCATGCTGACTGTTCCCAATCACCTCTTCACTATTCTTCTGAGCCAGTAGTGACTCCAGGAGGATCTGCTCCATGATCTTTCCAGGCACAGAGGTGAGACTGACTGGCCTGTAGTTCCCTGGTTCCTCCTGCTTACCCTTTTTGAGAGAACTGGCAGATGAGGTTGCTAAACCCTTCTCTATTATATTTCCAAAGTCATGGCAGTCTGGGGAAGTCCCCACAGACTGGAAAAGGGGAAACATTACCCCCATTTTCAAAAAGGGTTTAAGACAAGGCTGGATGAGTCTCTGGCCAGCCTGATCTAGTGGGCGTGTCCCTGCCCATGGCAGAGGGGTTGAAACTAGATGATCCTTGTGGTCCCTTCCTACCCTGAATGATACTATGATACTATGATGATAGTTATAGAATATAATACAAAGCAAGTATTAGTTATGAAATCTAAATTTTCATATCTTGGATCCTATAAACACACATTGTAGGCATCCTAGGACTAGATGATCTACAGAGGTCCCTTCCAACCCATAACATTCTGTGATTCTGTAAACAACCCTAAAGCTGAGAAATGGTAGATTGCTCAAGCTGTGTTGTAATTCTTACGGTTGGGAACTATTCCTGCTGGAGATATCAAAGCCCAAGTTGTTCATAGCATACAATTGCTGTTTTTTTAAATACCTAAATGTAATGATTTTATTTTTTTTTAAATTCAGTGTGTGAAAGCTAGCTACTTGTTACTATTAAACTGCCACAATGATCTTAGCCAGCATTTCTTTGATGGCTATTACCCCAAGCATTAAAAAGATTATCTGAGAAGTATGTGGTTCTCCAGTAAAGCCAGATGACTTCACATTTTGAACAAAGGCCCAAGTTACATCAACTGATTTTCATTCCCCTTGAATTGTAAGTTAATTTATTGCTCAAATGATTCTGCAATTCCTAAAATGATATTATTTCTTTGCCGACGAAGCGAAGAAAAGGGAAACAGGGATTCTCAGGGTCTCTTAGTTGACTCAGGGCTCTCAGGGTCCTCAGGGTTCGCACACCGTAGATTTCCTCGTTGATTCTTCCTTTGGATGCGGTGTAGCTGTACAACAGTTTGAAATTAACCTCTTTCAGCTAAAGTTAAATTTCTTTGTGGTATACACTGAATTTCACCATTCTCTTGCATTACCCAATAAGTGTGACCCGGATCTTCAGCTGAAACCACGCCTCGGACAGGGAAAATACCCAAACAGTTTTACCTAACAGATTCTTTTCTCTAACAACAGGAAATCTTTCACCTTGTACTTTCTGTAGCAAATCTGAATGTGCAGGTCCAGCTCGGTTCACTGAACCTCTACTATTTACCAGCCAGGTTGCTTGTGCTAAATGTTTTTCCCAGTTTTTCAAAGATCCACCCCCCATGGCTTTAAGAGTGGTCTTCAACAAACCGTTGTGGCGTTCAAATCTTCCCTGAAGCTGGTGCATAGTAAGGAATATGGAATATCCACTCAATACCGTGCTCTTTTCCCCAGTTCTTTACAAGGTTGTCCTTGAAATGAGTTCCGTTGTCTGACTCAATCCTCTCTGGAGTTCCGTGTCTCCACAGGATCTGTCTCTCCAGACCGAGAATGGTGTTGCGTGCAGTTGCATGTGGAACTGGATAAGTTTCCAACCACCCAGTGTTTGCCTCTACCATAGTAAGCACGTATTGCTTACCAGAATGAGAACGTGGTAGAGTGATGTAGTCAATCTGCCAAGCTTCACCATACTTGTGCTTGGACCATCTCTCAGCATACCACAAGGCCTTAATTCGTTTTGCCTGCTTAATAGCAGCACAAATGTCACAGTCATGGATGACTTGTGTGATAGCATCCATGGAAATGTCTATGGATCTGTCACGAGCCCATTGGTATGTTGCATCTATGCCTTGATGTCCTGACAAATCATGAGCCCACCGAGCTAAGAATATCTCACCTCGGTGTTTCCAGTAGAGATCAAGATTAGAGTCCATGTCAACTTGAGAAACTCTTGCAGCTAGATCTGCCTGATGGTTGCGTTGTTGTTCCTCAGTAGCTTTGCTCTTAGGAATGTGAGCATCGATGTGTCTCACTTTCACTGGAATTCTCTCGATTCGATCAGCAATGTCCTGCCATAGGTTGGCTGCCCAAATGGGTTTTCCTTTCCTCTGCCAACCACTCTTCTTCCAGTTCTTTAGCCAACCCCATAGAGCATTGGCTGCCATCCATGAGTCGGTGTAGAGATAAAGCTTTGGCCATCTCTCACGTTCAGCTACGTCGAGAGCTAGCTGGACAGCTTTTACCTCTGCGAACTGACTGGATTCTCCTTCTCCATCTTTTGCCTCTGCAACTCGGCGTGTTGGACTCCACACTGCAGACTTCCACCTTCACTTGTTTCCAACACGACGACAGGAACCGTCTGTGAAGAAAGCATATTACTTTTCATCATCAGAAAGGTCATTGTAAGGAGGAGCTTCCTCAGCACGAGTCACTTTCTCCTCTGGAGATGTAGCACAGTTGATACCTTCAGGCCAACTTGAGATCACCTCCACTAGACCAGGTCTTTCAACATTTCCCATTTGAGCTTTCTGTGTTATCAGAGACATCCACTTAGACCATGTTGAGTCTGTGGCATGATGTGGTGTGGAGCCTTTGCCTTTGAACATCCAATTCAAAACTGGTAATCTGGAAGCTAGGAGAAGTTGTGATTCAGTTCCAACTACTTTAGAAGATGCTTTTACTCCATCATAGGCAGCTAGAATCTGTTTTTCTGTGGGAGTATAATTAGCCTCTAAACCTCTGTAACCTCGACTCCAGAAACCAAGAGGTTGTCCACGTGTCTCACCTGGAGCTTTTTGCCACAAGCACCAGGTTGGACCATTGTCACTTGCAGCCGTGTACAAAATGTTCTTAATGTCTGGACCATCTCAGAGAGGTCCCAGACCCATTGCTTGAACTGCCTCTTGTTTTATTTGGTCAAAGGCTGCTTGTTGTTCAGGTCCCCAGTGGAAATGGTTTCTCTTTCGAGTCACATCATACAGAGGTTTCACAATCTGATTGTATCCAGGAATGTGCAGTCTCTAAAATCCCACTATCCCCAAGAAACGTAGGGTTTCTTGCTTGTTTGTGGGATTTGCCATGGTGGAGACTCTATTTACCACATCCACTGGAATGTGTTGGCGTCCATCCTGCCACCGCACTCCCAGAAACTGAATTTCTGTGGTAGGTCCTTTCACCTTGTCTCGTTTGATGGCAAAACCTGCATCCAGAAGAATGTCAATGATTTTGTTACCTTTCTCGAAGACTTCCTCAGCAGTTTTACCCCAGACGATGATATCATCGATGAACTGGATGTGTTCTGGAGCACCACCTTTCTCCAGAGCATCGTGGATCACTGCATGACAGATGCTTGAGCTGTGGATCCAGCCCAATGGCAGTCTGTTGAAAGTGTACTGGATTCCTCTCCAGGTGAAAGCAAACTCAGGCCTGCATTCCTCTGCTATGGGAATAGAGAAAAATACATTAGCAATGTCTATGGTAGCATACCACTTTGCCTCTTTGGATTCCTGCTCATATTGAAGTTCCATCATATCTGGCACTGCTGCACTCATAGGTGGTGTCACTTCATTCAGGGCTCTGTAGTCTACCATCAGACGCCAGTCTCCATTCTGCTTTCGCACAGGCCACACTGGACTGTTGAAAGGTGAATGAGTTTTGCTGACGACTTTCTGACTCTCCAACTGACGAATCAGATTCTGAATGGGCAACAAAGAGTCACAGTTGGTTCTGTACTGTCTGTGATGCACAGTCTGAGAAGCAACCGGCAATTCAATATCCTGTATCTTATGTTGTCCCACAACTGCAGATTCATCAGACGGTTCAGGTTTAGCAGACAGCTTCAATTTTTGTCCATCAATTTCTACAGAAGCTACTCCAAATGCCCATTTGTAACCTCTAGGGTCTTTGAAACGCCCTTCTCTCAGAAAATCAATTCCCAAAATACAAGGTGCGTCAGGTCCGGTCACAACTGTATGCTTCCTCCATTGTTTACCAGTTAAACTTATATTAACCTCCACTTTACTTAACTCTTGAGATCCACCAGTGACTCCCAGAATAGTTATAGACTCTGATCCCTGATAATTAGATGGCATTATGGTGTACTGGGCTTCTGTGTCAACCAAGGCCCTGTACTTCCGAAATTGTGAAGTGCCAGGCCACTGGATGCACACATCCCAATAGATTCCATTATCTCTGTTATCCCTCTCCTCCCCCTGGCGGGAGGCAGGGCACCCCTAGTTATGGGGAACATGCGCACATGTGCATTGCGCACAGTGGACAGCGTTATAGCCTTGCATGTTACAACTGGATCCACTGTTGGAGCTACTAGGGTTGTTCTGGGGAACTGTGGAAGTAACAGCTACCCTCTGGTTCAGCTAACCTCTGGTTCTGCCACTTTGCAGTTCCCTCAGTCTCCTGAAAAGATTAGAAGTTGGTTGGCCATCCCAGCGGTTCATGTTCTCACCAAACTGGTCACGGAGTGCCTTGGTGGTCTGTTTTGATTTGATCTGTTTTGGAATGACCTCCTTGGAGGACGTGTATTCCTCACAGATGAAACTTGTATCCACCTGGAGGAAGAATTAGAATTTTCCTTCTGTGCCAATTGGTATATGGAATCTTTCAGATCCTTCATGCGACTCTCAATTTTTCCAGACAGAGTTTCAATGGCTGAAACCAAAGAAACACGTGTCATGCTATCCTCCAATTGTCCCTTTTGATCCGTGAATTGGCCAACCATAGGAGAAGCTCCACCATAATTTCTTGACACAATTCTGCTTGCCAGAATGTTTGCATAATTAGAAGGAGCAAGTTTGATTATCTTTTTAGCAAGACCAGTACCCACAGGAATGTCATCAGGATTCAGAGTTTCATGTTCACCATAGAGTATCTCTCTAACAGCAAATTCTCTCAAGTGCTTAATTCCGTCATCTATGGTAGTCCAGGGTTTCGGATTCCATGGAAGATCATCTTGGGAAGGGTATCTCAGGGCAACCACCATTAAAAGGCGTATCCACAGATTAACCTTACCGAGAACCCTGCCTAGATGTCTATCTATTCCATTATCCCTCGAGAGAGTTCCTAACTGAGCTGCTGACTTGTCTCCAACTGTTAGAGCCAGAGCACCTGTATCATAACACCTACTAAGCCAAGCTAGAACTGGCTCCTTATCTGCTCTGGTGTAATCTTTACGGGCATTTCTTATCTCTTCACGGGGTGACGAACACTCAGTTATGTCATCTTCTTGTTCCTCTCCCTCAGCTTGTTGCCCTAATAACCTTCCTGCCATTTTCTCAAGGATCTCTTTGAGCTGAGAACCACCTTTGCCAGCTCCTATCCTAGCTGCATCTCTATCCTGCTTTGATCTCACTAGGTTAGCTAGATCTTTAAAACAAATCTTCTCTTCCTCCTCAGCAGGATTTCTTAGAGTGGAGGGTCCCTCACCAGGATCAGTCTCCAGCTCTTCTTCTCCATCAGCTCTGGTCTTTCCACTTCTAGTCTTTAAAACAACCACCTTAACTGGAGCTGTGTTTGAATTTACAGCCACCTTAATAGAAGCTGACAGATGCTGAGATAAATCAGCTGCTGGGGCAGTGACTTCCGGTCCCACCAAGAGAGTGGGCGGACATGACGTTGCTCCGTTAATGGCCAACGGAGAAGAAGGAGGAAGAGAAGGAGTGGGATGCCATGTTGATACCTGCCGCCGCCCTTGGCAGCTTGCCAGAATCAGCGGCAAAGTCATTTAGAGCAGCTTTTCCAATTAACTTTTTAGCCCTCTTTTTAACTGACACAGATTCTCCACACACCTCATCACTAGATGTCTCTGGGACTGACCCAGAGCTATGTCATTTCCTCTTTGATCTAGTTTTAATAACAAAACAAGCTCTGGATATCTTCTTCTCTCGCTGACAAGAAAACAGTAAATATGCAATCACCATCACCAGCAGCAGATTTATAGACACCAAATAAATCACCTTTGGATCTCAGCCCATCACCTAAAGTTACTCTCTCCTCCGGCGGAATCTTAAAACCCTTTATCTCAATTGGGAGAGTGGTGGAGGTAACATTTCTGTATCTCGCTGGCCATAATAAATCAATACATTTTCCATACCATAATCTAACTCTATACATAACCCACAGATAAATTGTCCACACGAAATATTTACCCAGGTAATCCAAAATCAAACCCAAACAATATCTGTAAACCAGAGCCCCAAAAATTGAAAAGAATAGTTATTCTACGAACCACAACACCTTCATGTTTGCTAATTCAGCTAGAAAACACTAAATCAATCAAGTAATAAATTAAGCTAATTATATGCCGCACGTTGGGTAAGCCAAGAAAAAAAGAATGTTGAGGGTTGGAAGGGAAAGGCCTCCTCCCCCCGGAAAAGTGAAAGGCAAGAAAAAACTCACAGCTGAATTAGCAAAGCAGTGAGTGCTGTATATTTACAAAGCAATATAGGATATGCAGGGGAATATACAGAATTTACAGTATTTACAATATATACAGAACTATACAACAAAGTAGCACAGAAATGAGAATTCCCCCCTCTGCTGAGGGGGTTCCCCACCTCTGCTCCCCCTTCTCTCCCCCTTTCCCCAGAGAGGGTTAGAAAGAGAGAAAAGAGAAAAAAAATTAAAAGCAGTTACGTGTTAATTGGAAAGCGGTTAATACAGGCCTTGCAGTTTATCAGTTTCAAGGTCAAACCTTGGCCGAAAGCCCAGAATGCTGTGAGCTGCAAAGGGGGAAAAGTAAGACTGACCAGAAAAGTGCAGGAATGCCCATGATACTCTGCTGCACTCCCAGTTCAGAAGGTGCTTCCTCCCAATCTACCAATGAAATTAGTTTAGATCCGTCTTTTCGTTTACAAACATCCGACCACCATATTCCCTTTCTTAAGGGGACAGCCTCAAACGGTCGCAAACACTTTTCAACTATACTGTAACGTATGATCTCTACAGGCTGTGCAGAAATAATAATAATATTAAAAAAAAAAAAAAGTTTAACGTATGTCCAGTGTTCCCTCTTTCAGTTACTCTACCAGTAAATGGTCTAGAGGGTTAGCATATTCATAAATACACATATTTTATGCAATTTGGTGACAGGACTGCACAATTACCACATTGATGTTTCCCATCATAATTTATTTGCCTTCTGCAATTTATGCTTTCTATAATGAGAATCCAGGCTGTTTTATTACATTTGGCACAAAGCACTCAGATAATATTCAGAGCCTGGAGAACAATGTAAGATAAATACTCTACCATTAATGGTGTAGCTTTTCCCCTACACTTATAAGAACTCAGCTGTGCTACAGCTGTTACCAAACTATTGCTAAAGAAATCAAACAGTTCTTCCTCCTCCCTCCCAACCTTAATTTATCAGATTTTATTTTTACTTATCACAGAAAAATGTTTTTGGCATGTGAAAACCTTCATTAACATAGAGAGAAAGGCAATCTGCACTAAATTACATACTGTTCCAAAATGCATCCTTCAATGGTTTTGCTTCTTGCCTTTTCTTCTCTAACAGAAATATAAGACTGAAAGCTGCAGAGTTGAAAAGGGTCTCAGAAACTTTCTGTGTGATAGTTTCCCTTTCTATAGGCATTAACTACTATCTGTTTCATCTCTATGAACAAATGCATATACACTTATATTGCTTTGGTGAAGTTCACATTTGTTCATAATTGATAATTCTGGGAAAAAATAAGGTTCTCATCCTTGTTCTGGCACCAGTATATATGTGAGATACCAGAATTTAAGCAATCATTTTGACAGACTTCCTATTTCAAACTTAGAAAATTCACTTTCAGGGCTGAATTTACAAGAAATTTGTTCTGATTAAACACATACATAATAATATCCAATATCTATCTTTCTGCTTAAAAGTCCAGAGATTTATAGCTCAGATCCACACTATGTTACTATCTCTAATGTTCATAGAATGGCTTAGGTTGGAACTGACCTTTGAGGATCATTGTAATGGGTTGGGGCAAACCCCCTCCCCACCACGCGCAGAAATAACGACTCAGACAAAGGGATTGCAAAAGTGATGGAAAGTTTAAACAGAACAGTGAGTGCGTGCAGAGAACTAGAAACACAGTGACAAGAAGAAACCCCAAAACAGACCCAGAGAGATCACATCCCCACCTGAGGGTGCACCCAAAACCCCCAGGGCTCCTCCTTACCCCCCCCCCCCCCACTGCTAGGCTAGTCTCAGCTGGCCAGATCTGAGACTGCCCGTCCCCCCGTGGCCTTGGGCCTAGCCAGGCCCATGGCCGGGAGATCTCTCCCCCAGTTACCAGGTGGCAGAGAGGAAGGAAAGAGGAAGTGCCAGACCCCGCCGTGAAACTTATAGTGGTGCAAGGGATCATGGTAGGAAATAACCTAATTTCCTGTGTCCACCCACTGGGCCAGACTTCTGGACACAGGAAACACCCCTGTAGCAGAGAGTACCCAGCCCAAACTACGACAATCATTTAGTCCAACCTCCTGCCACAGGCAGGAATGTCTTTCACTAGGTTATATTGCTCAAAGCCCCATCCAACCAGACCTTGAAAAAGAGAAAGGAATCCATCCATATATTCTAAAATATTAATCTTTCACTTTCAAAATTAGCAAATTTTGCTAAATTTAAATAGGTGTTTCTCACATCCTGTTTGTCTTAATTAATGAAGAGATTGAATATAACACCTCCAATATTCCCTCAGAACCAAACATTTTGTCACTAATTTTGTTCATCATGAACATACTGTACTAGGTAGTGAGTAGGAAGCACCTAAGCCCCCTCGTGATGCATAAGGTAAGCATTTTTTCACCTACTTAATCTACTCCCTCAAACTCTAATGTTCTGCACTGAGCAGCCCTCTCAAGATACCTATAAAATTTCCTTGCTACGTAAATGCACTAAATATTACCCAACCACTGTTGTTCAGTGAACCAAGAAATAAATAATGATTATAATAATACCTCTGTAATATGCATCTTTCACCTTACCAGTACCTCAGTATGTCTCAGATTTCTCAATGGAATATTTGTCTCGGTCCAGAGAGGGAAAGAGACTCAGTTCTTATGAATATTCCTGTGATGTGAAATTAGAGGCACAAACAAGGCCAAAATATCAACAGCTAGACTATTTATTGCATAAATAAAGTGGACATAAGAAGGGGAGAAGGAGAAAATAGAGAGGGAGAGCGAGAAGAGAGTGAGAAGAGGAAAGAAATTATATTACCACACCCCTCACCCCCCCAAGACAGTTTGAGTCTGTGGAGGAAAGGTGCTGCAGGAGATGTTGGGTTGGTACAGGAATGGTGCTGAGGCTCTGGCTGGAGAAGAGCTGTGGTCCTCTGGGCAGCCTGGGTCTGTAGAGCAGCATTGTCCCGGGCTTTTCCTTCTCAGTGGCATGGTCCATCTCCTGTGTTTTCCTTCATCTCCTGTGCTTTTCTTCTCTTAATCATCCAGTCCGGGGGACACAGTCCCCCACATTTTTCTTCTGCGTTTTCCTTCCAAGGAGCCAGTAGTGGCTCAAGTCTTTTATACAGTTTTTTAGTCCTTAGGTATGTGTCCAAGTATTGTGCCTCAGGAATTCAGGAGCCAGAAAATCATCCTTAGTTAAATGTCCAGGTATCGTTCCCCCGGAAATCTTTCTGTGCATTTCTGTGTGTTTGGGCAAGGTTCTGGATGGGGGGGGCCCTCCGCCTCCTCCATCCTCATCTATATGCCCCCACACTCATTACACATCAGGAAACAGGTGGTGAATCCATTGTGTCACCCTTTCCAGGGTACTTGATGGGTGGAGATTATCTTGCCCTGAAGGCGTGATGGCTGGGTCCTTGGGTCCATTGTTGTAGTCCAGTATTATCATGATGCAAGGTGATTTGCATCCAGGATTGGTAGACAGGATTCCTACATGATCTTTGCACCTTCCTTCCAGTGGCTCTGCCCAACACATATCAACAATTGTCTGGGCAAGCAGCAAGTGATTTTATCTTTGTTGAGTCACACCGAGAGAGACAAACTTTTAGTCTCTCACAATAGTTCACCTCATTATTCACAACTTATGAACTGGGAAACAGTAAAGTAAGGTTTTTAGGTAGAAGTCATGCCACAGGCTACTTTAATCATTAGGTCTCCTGAAACCCTGGTTAATGCACTATTCAAATAATCTATGAACACAAAACTCCTGTTAAAGACAGAAGCAATGAGCTGGTTGCTCTTCACAGATTAATAAACAGTCTCTACTTATTTCCCTGTTTCAAAAGACAAGTCATGCAAAAGGATTTACTGTTGCTCTTTTATGCCAAGTAGAAACCTGAGATTTGGGATGCTTTCCTTTGAGATGAAAAAGAAGCTGAGGAAAAAAAATCAGTTAAGTTTATTTGGTGTCCCAATCCCTTTCATATCTCATCTGAGGCACATAGTATTCAGGCTTTCACAGGAAAACCAGAGGAGACAGGCTCAAGAAATGTCTGTTTCACTTGCATTTCCACCACAGCAATTTGGCTCATTCAATGTATGAATGGTTATTTATAAGCAGATGTGTTCACTTGTTCATCCTGCGTAGCGATTAGCATGATGATGAGTCTGAGCTAATAAGCCCATTGCGAGGGAGGCTGCGTTAGCTTAGGGTCAGCTTGCTGTTAGCCACATTCAGATAGCTTTCGTTTGCCCTGGAGCAGCAATCTTGTGTCTATGTAGAAAATAGTGGTTTAGACTCTAAATCAGCTGGCTCACTCAGCTTCACAGTTTCTGATCATATTGCAGTCCACAACAACTCCTCCACACTGGTGTTTCCAGATCTTTTGCTTCAGCTGCCAAACACTGAACACAGGGTCCAAATAAACATGTGTATTGAGTAAGCCACACAAAGCTGTAGTCTGCAATGGCTGCTCTGCAACCAGTACTTACAAAACTCCTTTGAAGATGTCTCAGGAATCAATGCACATGATTTGCAGAGGCATTAGAAGAGCACAGACAGACAAAGTAAGTCTCATTATAAGCATTTATTATCTGGCTACGCCATCCAAATGACTACTTTGACATGTCACTTTGAATTTTGATAAGATGATTAGTCTTGGCTGACTACTTCAAAGAGTAGCTATCCTTTGAAGTGATTTTGTGCTTTTGCACACATCTCTGTAAAACACCCATTACAACCACTTCCAGGGACCATATGAGGATTGTGCACATAAACTGTCTTGAAGGCTTAAATCTACCTTTAGACAAAAAAATACAGCTTTTACTGAAGTCAGTGAGTTGCATGTGGCCCTCACACTAATCAGTTTCCACACTTTGAGCCTGCTCTTGCTCACATTTCTAAAGCTTCACCCTAATTATGTATTTTCTGTCCTTTCCATGAAATTATGTTAGAAAAACTTCCAAGCATTATGCTACAGCAGAGCTCTCATAGCCAGCCTATAAAATAGGCAGCCTCAATAGCCTAACATAGCACAGCTTTCTAAAACGTCTGTACTAAGAATGACACATGTACCTAATTGCAGTAGAAGTACCATACAGCCATGACCTGAAACTCTAAAGACACATTTGAGTAATCCTCAGTGATAAAGGGAAGATGTTCAAGTACTGCTTTCAGCCATTTTGTCTGCTCTCCCAAGCAGGCTGCCACTATATCTGAGTCTACAGGAACTCCACAAAGGAAGAAAAGACCTTGCCTGACTCTCAAGTGCAGCAGATCATCTATCAAAGAGCATTTCTCATAGAAAGCAATTTAGAAGAGCAAAGCATTTGTCAACAGGAAATTTGCTATAGAGAATTTGCAGCTAGGAGGATGTTCCTCTAAACTAAAAAAGAAAAATTCCAAAGTTGGTGCTGGACAACAGTATCAGTAAAGTGCTGTTTCTCACTACTCTTCTCATGACGTTTTTCTCTTCTATTTTTTACCCTCATTCTCCCAACCATACACACGCATATTAACACTCCCTTAATAAATTCAGTTGACTAAATCCACCTATTTTTTCATATTCATTAAAAAAAAAAATACCTTAAATATTTCTGAATGATTAATCAGGAAGCCCAGCTGGCCAGCCTCTTTTCACAAATAATTTTTTTTTAAAATGAGGCTTAGGGCTTAACTTTAATCTTCAATGGAGCAAAATCAAGACATTTAAAAAATTTTTGTGAAGAATATGAGATGTAAGCACTGCTGTCAAAGAACAACCAAAAGGCAAATGATTAGATGCCTCACTTGCTTTGATACAGGGACCTGACTCTACATCTCTCAATGACAGCTGAGAACCCTCACCACCAGGCTAATATTATTTTCTCTCCAGTTGGAGCTATTACATCTTGTTTAAATAATTAAGTATCCAGTGACCCATGTAGAGTGTATCTCTCTAATCCAGTGACTAGGGTTATTCACCTGGCAAATTGACCCGCTGATCTGATAAAGAAGTATTCTGCAAAGACATTTACAGTCAATTCACCCCTAACAAAAAAGGAGAAAGCTGTTTCTTATCCTCATCCCTGCATTAATTCTCTCAATAGCTGTGACCGTTTGAGGCTGTCCCCTTAAGAAAGGGAATATGGTGGTTGGATATTTGTAAACGAAAAGACGGATCTAAACTAATTTCATTGGTAGATTGGGAGGAAGTACCTTCTGAACTGGGAGTGCAGCAAAGTATCCTGGGCATTCCTGCACTTTTCTGGTCAGTCTGTCTTCCCCTCCTCCGGTGGCTTGCAGCTCGCTGCTTCTGGGCTTTCGGCTAGACTCGGCCTTGGGAAGAGATAAGAACTTTCTAACACGTAACGGCCTAACTGCTTCTAATTAATCACTGTTCTTTTTTCTCTTTTCTCACTTTCTAACCCTCTCTGGGGAAAGGGGGAGACAAGGGGGAGCTGAGGTGGGGAACCCCCTCAGCAGAGGGGGGAACTCTCATTTCTGTGCTACTTTATTGTATATTTTTGTATATATTGTAAATATTGTAAATTCTGTATATATTTCCCTGCGTTTCCCTGCTTTGTAAATATACAGCACCCACTGCTCTGCTAATACAGCTGTGAGGTTTTTTTTCTTTCCCTTCAGTTTTCTTCCCTCTACTCACAGTGGGGGGGGAAAGGCCCGGACTTTCCCCCAACCCCTCGACAGTAGCCATCTATGTACTGATCCGGATTAGTACTGGCTGCCGGTTGCCACAGCTGGAAATTTAGCAATTGCCTCTGTAGCACATTTGCAAAGTGTAGCAAAATGTTTGCCTAACAGAAAATAGGCTTAACATTTTATATATAACATACATTTAATTTAAAGCAATTACTTCTGAAAATCATTTTATTGTTAGGTTTGGAAATGGGCTAAGGAAGAGTGCATGTAGATACAGTCCTGGAGTGCACATTTTATACACTTACATATGCTTGCTCAGTGTACATTGGAACAGGCTGCACAGGCAAGTTGTGGAGTCATCAACCTTGTGGTGTTTAAAAATGTGTAGTCGACATGGCACTTCAGGATATGGTTTAATGGCTAGAGTGGTGTTGGGTTGATAATTGGACTCTCTTCCAACCTCAATGATTCTATGATTTATAAAGTCTGTAGATACTTTCCATCTCTCACATGGTACCACGAACCAAAGAAACCTCATCATGAGTACACAGACTGCTTTAGCAGAGAAACCCATTAGACCCAGAGGGCATCCGTATGGTGAAGTTGCAGGTCATGAAATTTGTTCTCTGCTCCTGCAGGAGCCATTGCTGTATTTAATCCCTGTATGAGGGAAGCAGGAAAAGTACCAGAAACATCGTAAGAATCACATTTCTGCAGTAAGACAAAAAGTTTGCTAGAGGACTGACAACTTGTTTATAGACAAATCAATGTGCTGAATGATGAGCAAACCCAGCCCTTACTGCTGCTCACTCTGCCAGCCCCGCTTTAATGTCTTTGCATAATGTGAAAAGCTGTAAAAAGGCATAGCTCTCTTTCATGCCATCATGATGTCTACCTGCTTCCAACAGTTTTATCTGCAAACTCATAAAGAAGATTTGGGTCAGGCATGTGAACGTTGATCCAGTTTCTCCCATTGGATCTAATAACTGGCACAGTCATTGGGATGGACTGAAGCCTTGCCAACTGGCCCCTCCCCAGGCAACACCTGGTCCTTTATTTTGGATATTTTTCATGAGATAACGCTATCCTGAGAGGGGACATCTTAGCCACTTATTGTGGCCCATTTTACTTACTGAAATGGATTCAGTGAGAGAGGTTAAGTATGTACAACTGACAACTTCTGCAGGAACGAATAGAGTGGAGAAATTTGTGCTACTTCTTGCCAACAGCCTGCTTTATCGCCTGGCTACCATAACTTGTTTTCAAGTGGATCTACCTGTGTGTTTGGAAAGAACTGCTGCAGTGACTCAGTGCTGATAGCTCTGGAAAGACTCTGGGCAAGCCTGCCCTTCCTTCTGCCTTCCTGCTCATGAAACATGCAGTGGTGCAAGGCTGTCCATGAGGCCACTGTTGAGAAGAAGGATCTGTATCTCCTGGCTTTAGCCCACTAGTCACCCATCTCTTGCCTCTCATGCTACAATAAGGAAAAACTAGAACATGCTGAAACAAAGTTTAAAAATACAGCCCTAAAAAGCCTAGCAAAATCCACACCTCACAGCCTGGGCAGATTTTATAAACTTCTCTGTATTATTTTTCCCTGTGCTGGCTGCTGGCTTGTTTTCCTGTGTGCTGTTGTTGGGGAAGTGGCATGAGGCTCAAGCAATGCAGTGGTTGCCATGGAGAGAAGCTCGAGTTTGCACTTTATTTATTTAATTTATTCCTGAATGGCAATGTGCTGCAGTATGTAAAATCTGCATGACTTGCGAGCACACCGGATACCACAAAGCCGGAGCTGTATTTAAGCATAGCCTGTTTTTGAAAAGCATAGTAAAAAGCTGAGCCTCATTTGAAGCTGATTCTGTTTGTTGGAGGGGATTACATTTCCCTGGAGACTCATGTCTGAAATGTACACTGAAGCAGAATTAACACTCACCTCAATTATTTTATTTTTTTTAAAAACCTGATACAAAGACACCTTATGCCAGTGCTCTTAAATATGCCATTTCAATAAGACTTTGGGGAGTTAGCAGAGCATGATCTTTTAATCCCTGATTTAATTATTTATATAGCAATTAGAGTCACATAGAATCCCTCCTGCCTCCGTGAAAAGGATAGAATCTGCAGAGCAACATTTACAATTAATTAGCAATGAAAAATGCTACTGAATTTTATGCTTCAGCATTACAGTAAATCTTGTCATGCTAAGGAGACAGAGGAGAAGCATACAAATATGTAAGGGTCATTTTCTTTTTGGACTCGCCATATCTAGTGGCACCAAAGCATTGCGCAATTGTTAATTAAAATGATAATACTTTTTTTTTTTTTTAATATGGGATAATGAATCTCTTTGTCCCTCTTTTGCCTCCTCTCCCCAGGTTCTTCAAGCTTTTAAAATGCTCATTGTTCAAAATTAAAACTTACAGGAAGTCTTTATTTGTGCCACCCTCATTAAATGAAAAGGGTAGAAAGACATAGTAATTTTTTAAATTTTTTAAAAAAATCATTTGGTTTGCGAATGTGCTGGGGATGTAGGCCTGGGAAGTAGACTTTGGTCTGTGTGGATATCAAAATTTGCATTCTTTTATACAGAAAGCAAGGAGAACATTTTCCATATCTATTCCTTCATATAAATAAGTTAAATTAAAACATGTAGAGAAATATAGTGCACTGTGTATAAACAGAGATATTATATCTCTGCTGCTGTCATTTGGTAGACTCAGCTCTTGTACCTTATGCAGTGCTTTGTGCATTCCCTGCTGCCTGGGAAAACAGGCACTTGCAACAGCCATAGAAGCTCTGCAGGCCGAACGTGATTACTTGATTCTTATTTTCCATCCATTCTATACTGCCAGCTTGCTTTGACTGTGCTAGCTGTCTTTTAATTGCTTTGGTAGGTATTATACACTTAAGTGATATGCACTGATGACTAATTAAGCCAGATCATATCTGTCTTTAAATTCAAATGTAAAAAATAGTATTAATTTTTTTCTTTCTTTACAGGATGAAATGGAGGAATAATTGAAGAATAAAATCATAGAAAAATATAATTTTCTTGGTTGTAAAGGGATGGAAATTAATTGATTGGCTCTGACTGGCTGCTCTACACTATGAGGGTTATTTAATGATCCACACACTTGAACTGCATTATAGAATTAATTTTCAAGCAATACATTTCATTAGCACAATGCATGTATTTGCATTATGTCAAAGAAGTAATACCAAGCCTTCACTGTTAAGAGATCCCTCCTAAGAAGGTCGTATGGCCTATTGTCCTTGTGTGGGAGAGTAGCCCAATAATTCAGCACTAGAATAATTAACATTGAACTCTCCAAACATTTGCATAGAAGTCTTGAAGGACTGCAGCAAGTATATATCAGAGGAAAGACACCGAGAGGATCAGTCAACAAAATGTCACATATAACAATACTGGAGACTGCAAAAGGAAAAAAATCCACTTAATGCATACTAATATTTTATTATACTATGTCACTTGGTGTGATCTAGGTTTTAGAAATTAGATACAAGATTCAGACAGCTTTAAAAATGGGCATCAGTAGAACTAGCTGCCAAGAGAAGTCTAGAAATTATTCAGCACCTTCTACTCTTCACTGGTAGCTTCTTTGTTGGTCAAAAAACTCCTTTCACAGTAACATGGTAATGTTTTTAAAAAGTTGCTGCTGAATAAACATACATCTGAATCCTTCCTGAGCTCTGTCACCACCTAAAACTCACAAGCCAGGCAGCTGATTTCTGTTTGAATTTCAACTAGAGCTTCATCTTTTAGAGACATTTATAATAGCTCACAATGGCAGCATGGGGTGCAGCAAAAAGCCCTGTCATGCAATGTGGGAATCCTAATCCTCAGCAGCTGGAAGCTGGTTGGTATCATCAATGCTCTTTCCATGCCCACTCTGAACTCCCCCACACCCTTT
Organism: Melanerpes formicivorus; assembly: GCF_026170545.1. Classification (NCBI taxonomy): domain Eukaryota; kingdom Metazoa; phylum Chordata; class Aves; order Piciformes; family Picidae; genus Melanerpes; species Melanerpes formicivorus. The sequence goes on from NW_027142409.1 coordinate 3,091,556, forward strand.
CCTGATTGTCTCATGTTTCAGGCACAGACAGCTGGTCACACCCACCACCTGTGGAGTAAAGCTGGCTTTCCCCTGCTGGGGACTGCCATTCAGGAGTCTGTCCCTACATTTAGTGGCATGCAGGATACTGACAGGAAAAATCACCACTCCATGAAATAGCTCCAGTTTCTTTTTTCATCATTTACTTTAACCTTTCAGAAGTAAAACCTAACATTTTATTTCTCCGCACTACGCTTACAAAGCTGAACAGTGTGCAACCAGCTGCAAAAGAGTTAACTGATTGAAATTGCAATCAGAATGTTTCTAGACTTTCCCTGTGCAAGCTGCTACAGCGGGTGACATGTCAGCATAAAAGAACATCGGTAGATTTGATGAGATTTTGATATTTCATTTTTTTTTTGTTGCCTTCTCCCTGATACCATAGTGGCATCCACCTGGGCTGTCAGAAGTAGACTACATTTCTGCAGTCCGTGCTGTTAAAAGACTACCAACCTGCGAAGGGTTAAATAAACTAGCCACTCTATTGAAGAAATGAGCAAAAGTGAAAAACGCAACTCCTTAGACCAATCTATGCTCTGGGCACCACACTCATATCAGTCATTAAGGAGAACAGGGTGTATTTCTTAGTGAACAACAGAGGGAAAATAAAATCCCAAACTCCAACTACTATTTATTTGCCAAACAAATCCAAGTGAGTTCTCTGATAGGCTGGCCAAGGAAAAAGATGACAGAAAGCTGATGAAAGCAATCTGTCTGTATTTCACACAGGCATTTGATAAGCTGTCACATCAGAAATTGGTGGGGAAATGAGAAGACAGGAACAAGTATTATATTGACATCATTGATTAAAAGCTGGCTGCCAGCCCAAACCAGAAGATGTTACATGTTTAAGGTAATGAGTGAAAAGGTGGAGAAGCAGAGGTCTTGAGGCTGGCATGTCACAACATCTGGGTTCATCCTGAGATATTTTTACTATTTTTTAAATATGATTTCTTAGGATTCATTTCAAAAGGTCTAAAAAGTAGATGAAGCAAAACTTTAGAATGGAGGACTTGTAAGTTCTATGACTGCTACAGCAATTGAGAAAATATCTAAACTCCACATCTGTATTTATTTGCTCCTTATATTTTTATTTAATAACACTATTCTTCCTCCCACTGCAAGTAATCCTTTCTGCAGACTATGTAAAAAAACTAGAAAACATGTGTGTGTGTGTGTGTGTTTGTGATGGTGGTGGTAAATCTATCTTTTTAATTCAGGAAAAATGACCAAAAACCCCAGGTTATTCACAATTATTTTTGTAACTTAGCATCAGGACCACACTGCACAAAGCATTCAGGAAGATAAACTGCAAAATCGCTTTCACTGAAGTAAATGGAAACATTTTATTCCTGCTCCCTAACCCAACCAAAGCCCAGTTAGTGGGGAACATCTGGCATATCTGGAAAGCTAGCTGAAATCCAAAATGTGATATGAAGCCAAATACGATTGATTCAGGACAAATTTGGAATTTGTTTCAATTTGAAAGAGAAAGAAATCAAGAAGCATGAGACTGTTGAGATTCAAAGCAGACTGCATGTTTCTACAAAATCTCTTTCACTTCACTTTCTTTTCATGTGTTTCTCCATTTAATTCTGTGCAGTTGCAAAACTTCATTTTTTAAGAGATGTTCATAATCCAGGATCAGCTCTTGTACGACCTGTCAGGTTTTTAATAACATATTTTCATTTTACCTTCAGACTTCAAATAAAATGTGAAATCTAAAAAGATTAAGGCAGTTGTGACAGTCTAAGACAAAGGACTATACTTGCCTAAACAAGTATCTTCATTTTTTCCTACCTTATTATTAATAATACATGTATACAGCATATTAAGAACTACAAAACACAAATATGTCACATTTTTTCTCTACTGCAGTGCTCATGAATAGCAGCTTTGAAAGATTTGCAAGGATACACTTCCCACTACCTCAACAACACAAAGACATGTAATCTGATTTTAAGATGACAAATTTACTGAGGTAGTACTTAAACTAAAAATCTAATCAATAACCTAAAAGACTTATGTACAATGTAATTTTTTAATGTATCTTTGTACAACTGAAAGTATGATGGACATAAAAGTTATCTATTTGGTGTTCATGACACAGACATTTCCAGATTTGGTCTAGCTCAATATACAGAAGTCACTAGATTATGAAAATGTGATTCCCCACCCCCCTGCCCCCCACTTATCTTTTCCCTCACTGAATATGAGGATTGAGTCACATGAGCTACTGCAATCTAAACAGATATTATCAGCAGCAACAGAAATACTATTTCTCTTTTTAAAACCCCAGGGAATACGTGTGATTAACTCTCCCAAAGCAAAATCAGCACTATTAGACAGGTTATGGCATTGATTATATTCCTTGGCTACTCTGTACCACTGTTATTGAGCTTGCCTTTTCTGACTGGCAGCAGGAAGGAGAGGCAGCTCTTTCTTATGACCATACAGCGCCCCTATTATCAGTTCACATCAGTCCTGACTGCTAGTCAAGATGCCACATGTACTCAATCCTAAACTCCCTCAACTCAGTGTAGTTACAGTGACCTACAGATAATAGAGATTTTCTCCAAGAAAGCAGTACCTTCCATCATCTCTCAGCCATCACAGCGATGCTTAGTGCAAAGAATTGTGAACAAAGAAGAAAGACTAATTGCTACTTTTATTTTTTAAAAAGGTATTAGTATTAATAAACTAGGTTATATTCTTGCCCTGATCTTTCTGTGTGTTCTTATGACACTTTAGTGCAAGAACATCCTGTGTACAAACAAGCAGCTTGTAAGTAATCATAATACGAATTAGATCTAGCTTACTCATCTTTCTTCCTGGTGCAGAAAGGTGGATGGAGTTGACTGAATGAATATGAGGATTCAGCTCAAATTATTACAAAACCCCAAATTCCATGTTTCTACTGTGCACTCATGTATTCAAGTTGTGTATGAATTACTGCTAGTGGTCAGTTCATGTTCTGTTCAAACTGCACAATATGGCTTTATTGGTGCACTTTAGATACACCTTGAATCATTTTCAATAGGAAAATATTTTTGTTGAAACATCAGAATACTCAAAGCTTAGGACTTTGAGGCTTCTAGCCCTCGCTCTGAGGGTTTAGAGGATAATAACTATAGAGGTAGCTGCTACAGATGCCTGCTCGGTCAAAGTAATGAATGTTACATGAAATGTCTGACCTTTTAAGCCAGGCCTGAAAAGCACAGCATCATTTTGGATCGGGAGCCGATCAGACCCAGTGCTTGGGACCGCTACGCTTGAATTGTGAGTTTCTGCTCGGCTTTTTGCCTTCCTTTCAGGGTTTCATGGGTCGGGAGGACTCCTGGTAGGGGGGATCTGGCAGGATCGTGCTATCGCGAGCCTGCACGGGAACGGGAGCTTGACGTCAGCCGCGGGAGGTTCAAATCCCGCCAGGGCTGTGCACGCGGCACCAGTTTGATTTGGGAGCCTTTCTGCTGGTTGCGTAAAAAAAAAATAAAAAAAAAATCAACCAAATTTTGAACTATGGTCATCACTCGGACAAAGGGTAGAAAAACAGCATCTACCCAGCCAGACTTGCTTTATCAGCATGCTGGAGTCCAGGCTCCCAGCTGCAGAGAGTGCTTCATCCTGGCACTTGGAATAGAGGGGGAAGGAGAGAATACCTGTGTCAGGCATGACCAGGTGAACTTTCTCCTCAGCCTGGTGGCAGAGCTGAAGGATAAAGTGGCCAACCTGAAAGAGGAGGTATCTAGGCTGAGGTCAATAAGGGAAAGTGAAAGGGAGCTAGATTTGTGGGAGAAGGCTCTGCAGATCTCCCCTGTTCAGGGAAGGGTCCCTGGAAACGGCCCTCTCCTCCTCCGCTGCCCTTGCATAATAAGTATGAGGCCCTGCAGGCCAAGGGCAGTGGGGATGAGAGGGCTGAGGAGCAGCCATCCGGAGAGGAGCCTGAGGCCAAGCGGTCCCCATCAACTATAACAACCAGCTCCACAAAGAAAAGGAGAAGGTTTATAGTTGTTGGGGAGTCACTCCTGGGGGGTACTGAGGGACCCATATGTCGTCCCGACCCATCCCACAGAGAGCTCTGCTCCCTACCCGGGGCGTGGATTAGGGACATCGCAAGGAGACTCCCTAAATTAATCCAGCCCACTGACTATAACCCTCTGCTGGTAGTACAAGCTGGGAGTGATGAAATTGACAAGAAGGGCACCAGGGCAATTAAAAAAGAATTCAAGGCCCTCGGACAATTGATTGATGGGGCAGGAGCTCAAGTGGTGTTCTGCTCAGTTCCCTCAGTGACAGGGGTGTACGCTGAGAGGAATGGGAGAACCAATACCATCAACAATTGGCTCAAGGGATGGTGCCAGCAGCAGAATTTTGGTTTCTTTGATCATGGGGCAACTTTTACTGCACCCGACCTGATGGGTCCTGATGGGGTGCATTTATCTAGAAAGGGTAAGAGAGTCCTAGCACTAGAGTTGGCAGGGCTCATTAGGAGGGCTTTAAACTAGGTCGGAAGGGGGTGAGAAAGGTGGGTGAGGAAATCGGTCCATCTGCAGAGGAAAGACTAGGGCACAAATTAGGGGCAATTGAGAAGTCGGGAGACAGGCTGAAGTGCATGTACACCAATGCACACAGCATGGGTAATAAGCAAGAGGAGCTGGAAGTCCTGGTCCACCAGGGTGACTATGATCTAGTCGCCATCTCAGAAACATGGTGGGATAACACGCACGATTGGAGCGATGCATTGGGGGGTTACAGGCTCTTTAGGAGAGACAGGCGAGGGAGAAGAGGAGGAGGGGTGGCTTTATATATTAAGGAGTCACTCTCTGCCATAGCACTTGAGATGGAGAAAGAAGGGACTGAGAGCCTGTGGGTTAAAATCAGAGGGCAACCTAACAAATCTGACATCCTGGTTGGAGTCTGTTATAGACCACCCAACCAGGATGAGGATGCTGACGAATTATTCTACAAGCAACTGGAGGCTGTCTCAAGATCATCAGATCTTGTCCTTGTGGGCAACTTCAACCTGCCAGATATCTGCTGGAAACTTAATTCAGCAGAGAGGAGGCAGTCCAGAAGATTCCTGGAGTGCATGGAGGACTGCTTCCTGATGCAGCTGTTAAGTGAGCCTACCAGGGGACAGGCTCTGCTTGACCTGCTGTTCTCCAATAGAGAAGGACTAGTGGGAGATGTGATCGTGGGAGGCTGCCTAGGGTGCAGCGACCACGAGATAGTGAAGTTTTCAATATGCGGGGAGGTAGGGAGGAGCACCAACAGAACCTTCACCTTGGACTTCCGGAGGGCAAACTTCAGCCTGTTTAAGAAACTTATTTGTAAAATTCCCTGGGTAGCAGCCCTCAAGAACCGAGGGGTCCAGGCTGGTTGGGCCTACTTCAAAGAGGAGCTTTTGAAGGCACAGGAACTGGCAGTTCCCATGTGCCGAAAGATGAGCCAGCAGGGAAGGTGACCGGGCTGCATGAGCAAGCAGCTCCTGGAGGATTTAAAGGGAAAAAAGAGGCTGTATCACCTTTGGAAGGAGGGGAAGGCTTCTCGAGGTGTGTTTAAGGAAGCTGTTAGATTATGTAGGAAAAAAATTAGAGAGGCAAAGGCCCAGCTGGAACTTAAGCTGGCCACCTCTGTGAAAGATAATAAAAAGCATTTTTACAAATAAATTAACGCTAAAAAGAAGGGCAAGAAGAACCTGCACTCCCTATAGGACCTGGAGAGGAACACTGTGACTGAAGACGAGGAAAAGGCTGAGGTCCTGAACACCTTCTTTGCCTCAATTTTTAACAGCAAGTCAGAAGTTCAGGACGAGAGGCCACCTGAGCTGGGTGACGGGGTCAGGGAGCAGTGTAATGCCCCGGAAATCCATGAGGAATTAGTTCGGGACCTGCTGAGCCACTTGGACACTCACAAGTCCATGGGACCGCATGGGATCCATCCTAGGGTGCTGAGAGAGCTGGCAGAGGAGCTGGCCAAGCCGCTCTCCATCATTTTCCTCCAGTCCTGGATCACCGGTGAGGTCCCAGATGACTGGAAACTGGCCAATGCGGTCCCCATCCACAAGAAGGGTTGGATGGAGGGACCTGGAGACTACAGGTCAGTCATCCTGACCTCAGTGCCAGGGAAAATGATGGAGCAGATTATCCTGGCGGCAATAACTGCGCACCTGAAGGATGGCCAAGGGCTCAGGTCCAGCCAACATGGATTTAGGAGGGGCAGGTCCTGCCTCTCCAACCTGATCTCTTTCCATGATCAGGTGACCCGTCTGGTGGATGTGGGGAGGCCTGTGGATGTGGTCTACCTGGACCTCAGCAAGGCCTTTGACACCGTCCCCCACAGCAAACTGCTGGCTAAGCTGTCAGCTCGTGGCTTGGACCGCAACACTCTGTGCTGGGTTAGGAACTGGCTGCAGGGCTGAGCCCAGAGAGTGGTGGTGAATGGTGCCACATCCAGCTGGCGGCCAGTCACCAGTGGTGTCCCCCAGGGATCAGTACTGGGCCCCATCCTTTTTAACATCTTCACTGATGATCTGGATGAGGGGATTGAGTCAGTCATCAGCAAGTTTGCAGATGACACCAAGTTAAGAGCAGATGTTAGTCAGTTGGAGGGTAGAAGGGCTCTGCAGAGGGACCTCGAACGACTGGACAGATGGGCAGAGTCCAACGGGATGTCATTCAACAAGTCCAAGTGCCGGGTGCTGCACTTTGGCCATAGCAACGCCATGCAGAGCTACAGGCTGGGGTCAGAGTGGCTGGAGAGCTGCCAAACAGAGAGGGACCTGGGGGTGATGATCGACAGCCGCCTAAACATGAGCCAGCAGTGTGCCCAGGTGGCCAGGAGGGCCAATGGCATCCTGGCCTGCATTAACAACAGTGTGGCCAGCAGGAGCAGGGAGGTCATTGTGCCCCTGTACTCCGTATTGTTTAGGCCGCACCTTGAGTACTGTGTCCAGTTCTGAGCCCCTCTGTTTAAGAAGCACATCGAGACACTTGAACGTGTCCAGAGAAGGGCAACAAGGCTGGTGAGGGGCCTTGAACACAAGCCTACAAGGAGAGGCTGAGGGAGCTGGGATTGTTTAGCCTGGAGAAGAGGAGGCTCAGGGGTGACCTCATTTCCCTCTACAACTACCTGAAAGGTGGTTGTAGTCAGGAAGGAGTTGGCCTCTTCTCCCAGGCAACCAGCACCAGAACAAGGGGACACAGTCTCAAGCTGCACCAGGGGAAGTTTAGGCTCGAGGTGAGGAGAAAGTTCTTCACCGAGCGAGTCATTCGTCATTGGAATGGGTTGCCCAGGGAGGGGGTGGAGTCACCATCCCTCGAGGTGTTCAAGAGGAGATTGGATGTGGCACTTGGTGCCATGGTCTAGTCATGAGGTCTGTGGTGGCAGGTTGGACTCGATGATCCTCGAGGTCTCTTCCAATCCTAGCGATACTGTGATACTGTGTGATACTGTGATACTGTGATGATTAGAGCTGTAGAAGTACTCATGAGACTTCTCTCAGGCATCTGGATATAAAGCTCGCTTTTTAAAAGTGCATTTTAAGTTGTTCTCTAGTCCGTTTTAAAGATCGTATTTCAAAGGTGTTTTTAACGGTTATCATCAGCTTTAATGTTTTCTGAATCCTCTGTTTCTGCAAAGCTTATTAGTTAACTAAATGTCTCAGTCAGCTCTTCCTTCACACAAACTGCAGATAAAATATGACATGAGATGACCAGTACTGAGGGTCTCTATAAAGCATTTTGCGAAAATGCAGGCTCTAATGATTACATCTGAACCAACTTCAGGTGGCTCAGTTGGTAGCCCATCAGACCCTTGATGGGAAGGTCGTGAGTTCAAGGCTGCAGTGGGCAGTAGTGTCCTCCCTACTCTAGTCATGGGGTCTGTGGTGACAGGTTGGACTTGATGAACTTTGAGGTCTCTTCCAACCTTAGGAATACTGAACTTCTACTTGACAGCCATGTAAGTTGTCATTAGCATAGCACTGGGCATCATATCCGTTCCCAGCAGGGCTTTATTAGCTCTCAATTGTATCAGAGTAATTATGGCTACATTATTTTTTGACCTGGAACTTGTTCATGAATGTCAGCTCAGAGCCTGAGCAGATTTAATTTGTGCATGACTGAAAATACAGACACATAAGAGAAACATGAATTACAGAGCAGGAGCCCAGCTCAGCCACCTTAAGATGACCTAATTTGATTTTACTACTGTTAAGCCTATTCATCCACCCAAGGATCTCTAAATATTTTGCTTTAGAAAGAACCATGTATCTGTTCAGGTAAAATTTAATGTGCAGAAAGATTACAAAAAGCATGAAATGGGAGGGTCTGGATCCAATGGACAGAATTCCTGTTACCTGCTGAGCTAACTAATCCCAGCACATGTAGGGGCGAGAGCCACATTGTAACTGTTCCCAAGCAGAGGCAAGGTCTCCAACAGTGGCAAGGTCTCCTGCATGCTGTGAGCAGCCTCCAAGTTCTGCTCCTGTTCACTCCTAGCTTGAGCTGCAGTCACACAGCTTGGAACCAACATGAAGTGTTTCTCTTGAGAGTTCACTTCTAGTAGCATTTCCTGTGCTCACTATCAACATTGTGCATGTCTCAGCCTCCTTTACTGGCAACAAGTGTCCACAATAACACTTCAGACTTAGCAAAAACACTTCTCACTTTGCAAAACCTGCATTTTTCCAGCTGAGGATTTGTAATGCTGCAGACCCACCCAAGGAAGTTCTATACAGACTGGTCCCTGCCTTAAACAGTACAGACACATACCCATGGCACTGTGTTACAAAGATGCACTGCTCACACAAATACTAATCCAAGGGTATGTAGATTCCACAGCACCATTGACATTACTTGCCTGCGACTGCAATTTCACTACATATTCTGGTAGTCTAATTCATATACAGCTCATTACTTTTAACATAAAACATTAAGAAGATCTGACTTGTCCAAGGAGGTTGTCCACGGGGCTGGGAGCTCCCACACTGACTAATAGCGAAGTCGAGGACCTATTCAAAACAGAAAAAGAATTCCTAATTTGTGAAAATCAGAAAACTAGTAGAGCAATGCATAATAGTGTCTTCATTGAGGCAGAAGCCACTCCTGACACCAGAGCTGGCAAAAGCCATGTGCCCAGCTGGTACATGGGTATTAGCCAGGCAAAGCTCATGTAGTTGCAAGATAGCAATAGCATTGATACTATACAGGCCATTATGTGTGACAGTAAAGGAATGCTAAGGGTGGGGGGGAGTGAGGAATGAAAAGTTGGACAATGAGCACAGTTCAGGGGAAATTAGACTTCAGTATTTCCATTTGCTTAAACAGGAACTCACTTTGTACACGCTATCCTGCTCATCACTTATCCTGATTGATTAAGACTTGCCTGTATACTTAATACAGCACCAACTTTTATGAAGAGTAGCTCATGGAAAACTCATTTTACTTATCATTCACTAAAAACCCCTAAAAGAGATCTATGTTACTCATGTAGAATTATACCAAAACACCAACGTACTTCTGGGTCTTTTGTAAGTGCTGCTTCCTGAACTTTCATTTGCATGCTTATTTGACTCAACATGAGCAAGATTCAACTGCCTAAATGAATCTCATCAAAGAGTGTTGAGTCCATATATAGTCAATATGGAAATAAAGTGCTACTGGGTGAACAGGGTGCTATTCATTTAATCCAAAAACAGATGCCTTAAATAGGTCAGATGAATCATATCCTTCAGAACTTGCTTCTCTCCATTTACTGTAAAGGGAGTCTGGGGATAACTACCTTTAACATAGACACCTACAATGTAAATACTTGAGTTATGTGAAATGAATGCCACCTGAGAAATTCAAATGTAGAATCAGATACTTAAGGTACAACTAAACCACGTTAAAGTTCCACCACATGAAAAACAATCCAGGCAAATCTTATTAAAGTCCAGATGAACTTTTTAATTTATTTTTTTTTCTTCCTAGAAACAAAGCCAAAGATTAATCATTTTTCTCAAAACTTCTTGTTCTGTACCTTCAATACAGAAAACCAGCCTCCAGAACAGTCAGGCTAACATGAGAGGTACGAGCTGCTACTTGGAAGCAGAGATCTTCTCTGCTGTCTCCTCTTCCAAAGTCAGTTCTGAGAGCCCAATATTTGACAGCTGACAACACAATCATCCACACTGGTCTGTGGCATACTGGCAAGAAATGGCCATAGCCCCTGCCTTCCCCAGTCCTTTGTATTTCCTACACCTGAATCTTACCAGTTTTAGCCCAGTTCATTTTGCCCCAACAGAACAAGGTGAACAGTTGTCCAAGATTATTTAGGATGACTTAACATCATCTCATAGGAAATAAGAAGTGAAACTGTAAGCAAAACAAATATGAAAATCAATTCTAACCTGTAGTTACTAATAACAATTTTCAGTACCTGTGCTGACTATATCTTAGCCTGAACCCTTCCAGGAGGTGCAGGGACAGTAGCTCATTCAGGGAAGCCTTAGACAGCAAAGCCTAATGAATCTATGGACTCTAGCTGTGATTTGCCTTCTGACACATTCCACTGCACACCCTTCAGACCTGGCCCACAGATCATCCAGAGCGGCAGCTGCTCAGCATAGGTTGCGCCTCTCATATTGCTGAATAACTCAAAGCCTAGATGCCAGAACACGTGTTGGGTGATAGGTTGGACGCGATGATCTTGAAGGTCTCTTCCAACCTGGTTTATTCTATTCTATTCTATTCTATTCTATTCTATTCTATTCTATTCTATTCTATTCTATTCTATTCTATTCTAAAAGGTGGGAAGGCCACTGACCTCCCATTTCTCATATCCACACACATGCTGGTTGTGGTGAGGCTCACATCCAGATCTGCAAACTCAGAAGTGAGAGCTTCCAGCATCCACAGACTACACTTCTTCACTGCCTAACATATAGAAATCACCTTTCAGAGCTGACATATTTGCTCCAAGGGAAGCCCTCTGGAGTCTCCCACCTATGCTCATACTTAGTGTCATGCCAAGGTCTGGTAATGAAAACAGAGGCAAACCAGTAATGTAATTTTTTTTTTATTTTCTACTTAGTATCAGAGTGTAAAAATACACAGACTCCCATGAAAACAGTTTTAGACAGCAATACCTTATGCTGCTATCATGTTCCAACATACCCAAAACCTTATCCAGCATTCTTTTCATATCCAGCACTAACGAGAGAACAGATTTGACTTCACCCATGTAACTGCAAAAAACATACCTCAAGTCTTTCAGTGCATCTGTAATTCAAGAAAAAATAATTTGCTGTAATGTGCAAATTGGCTAAGATTTTTGCATCCATTTGAGAAAGCTCTTCTTTACAAAATCTACTTTTGTTTCAAGAAATAAAAAAAGATGTCTTTAAAGACATAAAATGCTTTGACACACTGACATCATCATCTCCATAATTTTTATTGGAGACATATTTCCTAGTATGTAACTGTGGAGAGATTTGCAAAAGGTCATGCAAACTGTATGTAGTATTTTAAAGACTTTGTACTAAAATACAGGATGAGAGTTCCTGAAAACAATGAGAAACTATGATCTTACACAGTAAAATGGGAACATACTATGTAACATTTTAGAGCTTATGAGGAGTAAATAGTGCAACATCTATCCTAAACATGTTCAGGAATATTAAAATGTGTGACAATTAACAGACACAGGTATAATCCACTATGGCAGAAGTGAGTGCATCAAGCAAGTCCTGATCTGGGAGTCCTACCACTGTCTCAATTGGAGCAATAACTAGGTTTGTTTTAAACAGCTATTCCTCATCTTAAGTGATAACAGTGGATAACAAAAAAAAACCCCAAACCAGAAACAACAAAAACAATAACATGTAACAAAAAAAGCAGAGCAGAAAGACTGCAGAAATGACTGGAAAATAGATGCAGCTTTAGAAAACTGGTCGATGGTAGGCTGAACATGAGCCTGCTGTGTGCCCAGGCAGCCAAGAGGGCCAATGGCATCCTGGCCTGCATCGAGAACAGTGTGGCCAGCAGGAGCAGGGAGGTCATTCTGCCCCTGTACACTGCACTGGTTAGGCCACACCTCGAGTACTGTGTCCAGTTCTGGGCCCCTCAGTTTAGGAAGGATGTTGACTTGCTGGAACGAGTCCAGAGAAGGGCAACAAAGTTGGTGAGGGGCTTGGAACACAAGCCCTATGAGGAGAGGCTGAGGGAGCTGGGGCTGCTTAGCCTGGAGAAGAGGAGACTCAGGGGTGATCTTATCACTCTCTACAACAACCTGAAGGGAGGTTGTAGACAGGTGGATCTTGGTCTCTTCTCCCAGGCAGCCTGTACCAGAACAAGAGGTCACAGTCTCAGGCTGCGCCAGGGGAGGTTTAGGCTGGATGTTAGGAAGAAGTTCTATACAGAGAGAGTGATTGCCCATTGGAATGGGCTGCCCAAGGAGGTGGTGGAGTCACCATCATTGGAGGTGTTCAGGAGGAGACTTGATGGAGTGCTTAGTACCATGGTTTAGCTGATTAGGTGGGTTGGATTGGTTGATGGGTTGGACGCGATGATCTTGAAGGTCTCTTCCAACCTGGTTTATTCTATTATTCTATTATATTAAAACTTCCTGGTGACAAAACTTATTTAATGAAAAGGAAACAGTTCACACATGGAAAGTTGCTTATGAGTCTGTGCAGGAAGGGCTTTAAAGCTCTTCTTTTAAAAACACAGCAGGGTATTGTAAGTTAGATCATGAACACATCTGCAGAAAGCTTGGTAGCTATTAGAGAGTGACGATGAATATGGGTATTCTCCTGGTGGGTGTCAGAGAAAAAAAAGCAGAGCAGTGTATCAGTTTATCAGTTGCTGCAAAGTGTCATCACTCAATTAATTTCAAAGGTCTAGCAGGGGAAGAACTACCATTCACTTTTGTGCAGGTTCTAAGAGGGAGAACTTGGAAACAAATGCAATAGTCAGAATGAAAGAATATTTCATTCTATCACTGAGAATCTCTCTCTGTACTCTGTCCCTTAGGAGTCCATAATGGGACCAGTGTGGTTCCATATCTTCAACAATGACATAGTGCACCTTAGCAAGTTTGCAGGTGCCATCAAACTGAGTAGTGCAATTGTCATGGCTGAGAGACAGGATGTCATCCAGATAGACTTGTACAAACTTCAGAAGGGTGACCTGTGTGAAACTCATGAAGTTCGACAAGGCCAAGTGAAGGTCCTGCACCTGGGTTGGGGCAGTCCCCCATATCAATACAGGTTGGAGAATGAAGGGACTGGGAGCAGCCCTATGGAGAAGGACATGGTGGTAACAGTTGATGAAAAGCTGGACATGAGTTGACAATGCACAGAGGAAACCACAAAAATGATCAGACGGTTGGAATGCTTCTATGAACACAGGCTGAGAGAATTTGGGTTGTTCACCCTGGAGAAAAGAAAGCTCTGGGGAGACCTTGTGATGCCTTTCAGTACTTAAAGGGGGCCCGTAAGTAAGATGTAAGTAAGCAGAGTCTGTTACAGTAAGACAAGGAGCGATTTTTTTTCTCATGAGAAAGGTGAAACACTGACCCAGGTTGTCCAGAGAGGTGGCAGGAGCCCCATCACTGGAAACATTCAAGGCAAGTTTGGTCTGTGCTCTGAGCAACCTGATCTAGGCAAAGATGTCCCTGCTCACTGCTGAGGAGTTGGACTAGATATCTTTAAATGTCCCTTCCAACCCAAAACATTATTGGATTCTAAGACTATGTAGATGTTTTTGTAATTGCTGAACAGTTCTTATACAGAGGCAAGCTGTTTCTCATACCACATCACGTATGAGTAGGGTGGGAGTGAATAGGAAGATGGGAGGGGACACAGCTGGGACAGCTGACCTCAACTGGTGAAAGGGATATCCCACACTACATGATTTCATGCTCAGCATATAAAGGCAAGGGAAGAAGGAGGAAGAGCAATGTTGTTTGCCTTTTCAAGTAATGGTTACATCTGATGAAGCCCATCTGTCCTGGTGATGTCTGAAGCTGAACACCTGCCTGCCAATAGAGAGTGATGAATTAATTCCTTGGTTTTCTTTTAATGTGTGCACAATATTTGCTTGACCTATTGTCTAACTCAGTCCATAAGTTTTCTCACTTTTACTCTTCCGACTTTTTCTCCTATCCCACCAAGGTGGCAGTAAGCAAGCAGCTGTGTGGGGCTGACATGCCTGCTGGGGACGAGTGGCCTCCTGAGCTGGGCGATGGGGTCGGGGAGCAGTGTAATGCCCCAGAAATCCATGAGGAATTAGTTCGGGACCTGCTGAGCCACTTGGATATTCACAAGTCCATGGGACCGGATGGGATCCATCCTAGGGTGCTGAGAGAGCTGGCAGATGTGCTAGCTAGGCCACTCTCCATCATTTTCCTCCAGTCCTGGCTCACAGGTGAGGTCCCAGATGACTGGAAACTGGCCAACGTGGTCCCCATCCACAAGAAGGGTCGGATGGAGGAACCTGGAAACTCCAGGCCAGTCAGCCTGACCTCAGTGCCAGGGAAAGTGATGGAGCAGATTATCCTGGCGGCAATAACTGCGCACCTGAAGGATGGCCAAGGGCTCAGGTCCAGCCAACATGGATTTAGGAAGGGCAGATCCTGCCTCTCCAACCTGATCTCTTTCTATGATCAGGTGATCCGTCTGGTGGATGTGGGGAGGCCTGTGGATGTGGTCTACTTGGACTTCAGCAAGGCCTTTGACACCGTCCCCCACAGCAAACTGCTGGCTAAGCTGTCAGCTCGTGGCTTGGACCATTACACTCTGCGCTGGGTTAGGAACTGGATGGAGGGCCGGGCCCAGAGAGTGGTAGTGAACGGTGCCACATCCAGCTGGAGGCCAGTCACCAGTGGTGTCCCCCAGGGATCAGTGCTGGGCCCTGTCCTCTTTAACATATTCATCGATGATCTGGATGAAGGGGTAGAGTCAGTCATCAGCAAGTTTGCAGATGACACAAAGTTAGGGGCAGATGTTAGTCAGTTAGAGGGTAGAAAGGCTCTGCAGAGGGACCTCGACTGACTGGACAGCTGGGCAGAGTCCAATGGGATGGCATTCAACAAGTCCAAGTGCCGAGTGCTGCACTTTGGCCACGGCAATCCCATGCAGAGCTATAGGCTGGGGTCGGAGTGGCTGGAGAGATCCCAAACAGAGAGGGACCTGGGTGTGCTGATCGACAGCCACCTGAATATGAGCCAGCAGTGTGCCCAGGTGGCCAGGAGGGCCAATGGCATCCTGGCCTGCATTAGGAATAGTGTGGCCAGCAGGAGCAGGGAGGTCATAGTGCCCCTGTACTCCGTATTGTTTAGGCCGCACCTTGAGTACTGTGTCCAGTTCTGGGCCCCTCAGTTTAAGAAGGACATTGAAACACTTGAACATGTCCAGAGAAGGGCAACAAGGCTGGTGAGAGGCCTTGAACACAAGCCCTATGAGGAGAGGCTGAGGGAGCTGGGATTGTTTAGCCTGGAGAAGAGGAGGCTCAGGGGTGACCTCATTGCCCTCTACAACTACCTGAAGGGTGGTTGTAGCCAGGAAGGGGTTGGCCTCTTCTCCCAGGCAACCAGCACCAGAACAAGGGGACACAGTCTCAAGCTGCGCCAGGGGAGGTTTAGACTCGAGGTGAGGAGGAAGTTCTTCACCGAGCGAGTCATTCGTCATTGGAACGGGTTGCCCAGGGAGGTGGTTGAGTCATCGACCCTGGAGACGTTCAAGGGAAGATTGGACGTGGCACTTGGTGCCATGGTCTAGTCATGGGGTCTGTGTTGATAGGTTGGACTCGATGATCCTCGAGGTCCTTTCCAACCTAAGTGATACTGTGATACTGTGATACTGTGATACTGTGGTTAAACCATGATATATGCGTAAATAAAACGGGCCTGGGCCATCACACTAGATTTGAGGCAGGCTGACACTGTACAACTTTTGCTCATTCTGCTGAAATCTCTTCACCCTCTCTCACTTCCACAATGAGATGCCTGCATCAAAACTACCTCTTGAGAAAGATGCATGGCTAGCCTTAGTTTTTGAAACATGTCCAGGCACATGCACAAGAACTGTGCAGGCACTCAACTATGCCCACTTACCACTGATGGGACTCATATCCCAGCCCGTTTCCTGTAACTATACACATTTAAATCATTGGAAATGGAGATATAAATCAGATTTAAAGGCTGATATCTTCCTGATTAGATTGCAATTCAAAAATTCCTTTGTTAATGATTATCAGAGATATTTCTATGGAATGGTGTATTATTTCAGCATTGGCTTATGGAATTACTGCCCAGTACTGTCATTAAAACAAAGAAAAAAACCTGATGGTGGATGAGGTATAAACATTGCTGTATTAGAAGATATCATAGGAACTGTAGCTTGAGTGCTTACATAAAAATTTGTGAGCTACTGTTCCCATAGCAACAGGCAACATATTTTAGCTAACATAGTTGCTTTCCATTCTAGGGACTTCATTGTCATTGCAGTTTGCAAAATACAAAAGTACTTCTTCAAACACTCCAACATGGTAAACAGAGAAAACAATGGAAATGTTGAGGAAGGTATAATTCTTGTTTCAAATGCTTCTTTCTCTTCTCCTCTCTCTTTCATGGGATTCTCTTCCATGTGCTAATTTAGCTTTCCTAACAGTAGAGGAGATCCAGTGGAAGACACCTGAAGCTGACCTGCCTCTTTGTTACTCTGGATCCTTTCTGGAATGTGCAGAAGCAGCTTCCTTGCTGGCAGATTCCCTCTTTCTCTCCTTCCTCCCCTCAGTTACCAGAATAAGATTCACTTCAATGTGGAGAGTCAGCACAACATATCTGGGGCACCTGTTAAATCTCATATTGAGCCTACACACAGTTACTAATTTAACACACTGCTGACACTCCCATAGCTGTAAGTCTTTTGCTTCCCCAGTGGTTCTGTGAATCTTCTTATCAATCTGAATCAGTTGAAATTGTTTTTTTTAAACATCTGACTCCAGTTTTCAGTCTTAAAAGTATGTGTGTGAAAAAAAGTTTTTAAATAAGAAATTCAAGAGACACCAGGACTAATATTCTCACTGAAGGTACTCTGAAATTTCACACTCAAGTAGCTAAGATCTAAATGTAAAGATCAGGAGATCACCACCAGTTTGTATCTTGTGGAACTTTGCCTTGCAAAGAATAATATCTCACACTGTTTTCTCAGTGAGGTTGGAAGACTTCCTTCTGGAGGAGATATCTAATTTATATAAGTGGGTGAATCACCACCTTTTGAAAGCAAGCTGTATTGGCCACTGCATTTGATAGACTCTTTATGAAGTGGTGGCTCTGGCTTTGAAGTTCTCCTGTGCTGAGCCCCTGACAAGGACCTTAAGGCACTCACCTCTTGTTACAGTTTGAGCTGGGTGCCCCCCTGCAGTGTTTACTTCCTGTGTCCAGAAGTCCAGCCCAGGGGTGGACACAGGAAATTATGTAGTATTTCATACCACAATCCTTTGCACCACTATAAGATCCAGTGCGGAGTCTAGCACTATCTCTTTTCTTCCTCCTCCGTCAGCCGGTAACTGGGGGAGATGTCTCCTGGCTTTGGGCCTGGCTAGGCCCAAGGCCACGGGGGGATGGGCAGTCTCAGATCTGGCCAGCTGAGACTAGCCTAGCAATGGGAGGGGGAAGAAGGAGCCCTGGGGGTCTTGGGTGTACCCTCAGGTAGGGATGGGATCTCTCTGGGTCTGCTTTGGGATCTTTCTTTGTCACTCTGCTTTTGCTTTCCTGTAAAAGTTCACTGCTTTCTATTTAAACTTTCCATCACTTTTGCAATCCGTTTGTCTGAGTGTTTATTTTTGCCAAGGGGTGGGGAAGGGGGCTGCCTCAACCCAGCACATTCTTGGTAGCAGAGGATGGTTGAGGTGGGCAGGGGGTCTGCCCCCAACCCCTTTACATTCTTGGCGAGCCAGGCAGGAGTAGGAGTTGGTTATTGTGGCTACTCTGCAGATCGGATTGCAAAAGATAAGGGAGTTTAAATTTAGTTCTGGGCGTCGTTTTGGTTTTTGGCAGTTGGGGGCTCGTGGTGTTGTTGGGGCGACTGTGTTAAGTTCTTGTGGATTGCAGGGGGATACCTGGTGCGTGACTGGTGGCAGAGTCCCTCCTGCTATTCCAAGCAGGGGTGGTTCTTAACCATCGGAATGGGGGCACCGCTTGAGAATGCGGGACCTGCCTTCCCCCACCTTTATTCTCTGCGGAGCGGTAAAAGCGGCAGGGAGTGAAGTGGGGGAGGAGCAGTGGCGAGCAGATCAAAGTCAGTGCCGCTCTTGCTGCGGGGTAGGGCCAGCCACGGCGAGCGGGCGAGCTCGGCTCCCTATGGGCGAAAGGGGACTCCAGCTGAAAGCTGTTCTCAAGGGCCCTGAGGACGTGCTTATGGCTTTTGCTGGAGGAGACGTTTGAATGCCCGAGGGGTGGAGGCGATTTTGATTCTGTACCGCGGCGGCAGAGGTGGCCGGAGCCCTGCTGTGTGCTCGGGCGGCGGCAGGACCGGCCGTGCGCTCGGAGCGGCGGCGGCGGTCCCCGGCCGTCCACTTGAGCTGCGGTGGCGGCGGGACTGGCCGTGCGCTCGGAGCGGCGGCGGCAGTCCTGGCTGTGCACTCGGGTTGCGGCGGGGCCGGCCCTAGTCTCTTTCCCAACTTTTTCGGACGAGTTCCGAAAATGGCGCCGAGCACCTGGCTCCACCTCCCTTCTTCTCACTAGGTTGTGGTGCAGCCCCTCCCTCCGCCAGGGGAGGGTTAAGTTGGTTTGGATGCTGTCACGTCTGGGTACGTGAATGCCTAGCGGGAAGGCGGTGTACCGTGACATGCATCTGTAGAGCCTCAGGCCGCGGCTGGAAGCGGTCAGCACTGGGCTTGGGATAGGTCCGTGCAGGGTTGTGGAAGGCTCAGCGTGCTGTTTTCCTGGAGGGGTGGAGAAGCAATTAGAGCCTGATTGTTCTGACTGGCTTGCCCCAGGGGTGGAAACATGCCGCTGAGTAAATAGAGATGGGAATAAAGGTTTGGTTGAGAAGTTGTGAGGTTCCTTCCAGGTGACCAGGATGTCCAACGGATCCATGAAGAGCTTGCACCACAGAAGAGTGAACTCTGCATCGCTGAGAGGTTCTACTAGACGAGGGAAGAAGAACTGGAATGGACGGACACTAGCGCCTGAATGATAGAGTGTTTGGGTGGACGCCCAGATGAAGATATGGACTTCGCCGAACATGTCATCAGAAGATTTCTGATTTAATGATGTGTTTGGGTGCAAAGATTGTGGTATGAAATAAGGGGTGGTAAAGTGGTTCAGTGGTAGAATTCTCGCCTGCTACGCGGGAGGCCCGGGTTCACAGATCTTCCTGTTAACTTCACAGCTGAGAATTAATTATACATGATTTTTAGGATGCAGATAATTTATGTGACTTTTAAAGTATATTCTCATTTTGGTGAGCTGAACAGTGTCATCAAAGACAGAAACTGACATAGGTAGGTGGAACAGTGAGTATGGTACTGGAGCACAATCACCTGTCCTGTGGATTGGTAACATGAAAATTTGACATCAGCAGTTCAGGATCAATGTGTATGAGATGCAATATATGCCACTCATGTACTTCACCTGAAAAACCTCATGTAACAAGTAAGTTGGCTGCTTTTTTTTACCATTACAATTACAATGTAATGCGTGCCTTCTTCCAGACAAAGATGCTATGACACAGAGGAATAATCCTCTACTTCCTACACCCATCCAAACAAATATACAGACCTTGCTTATTGTTTCATTCATACCAACTTAGTATGCAGGATCATAGAATCAAGAATCACCTGGTTGGAAAAGACCTTAAGATCACCAAGTCCAGCAATAACCTAACATCTCACTTTGATGAAGGCTGAAGTGTTCAGCTGATATTAAAAAAAAAAAAGGCAGCATTACACCCACCACTGTAATTATTACAACAGTATTTTTATCCTGCAGTTGAACATACACAATAAATGAGCCTTGAGTTACACTAGTTTAATAGTGCATTAGCCTTTATTGTCCTACTGGACTAATTCTGCAATCCCCTCTCACAGCAATTTCCACTTCTTGACCTGAGATGCAGGTTGAGTGTGCCCACCAAACCAGAAAGAGTCAGTATCCTATTTCTGAAAAACTTATTAAGTATTAACCATAAGGTTTATAAAAAGTCATATCTATATTAACCAACAGTGCCTGGTCTCACACTAAATCAAATACATATAGATAAGTGTTTGATCTTAATAGGGAAGTCTCACACTACCTCATCCAAAATTTCTGCTCATAGGAATCACAGCCCTATTTAGTCAGAGGTAGACCCAGCTGTGCAAAACACTACCTGCTTTCATCTCTGAACCTGATTATCATCTCCTGGGCTGAGATCTGAATCAGGAAACAGTTCTGCAACTATGAAAAAAAATAAATACTATTTAAAAATAAACTTGATGATGGAATTTAAAGACTGTTCATGAGATTTTAACTTTCAGAGGTATCATTTCATCATGTCAGCCCATGGCTTGGATGGGAGCACACTGCGATGGGTTAGGAACTGGCTGGATGGCCGAGCCCAGAGAGTGGTGGTGAATGGTGCCACATCCAGCTGGCAGCCAGTCAGTAGTGGTGTGCCCCAAGGATCAGTGCTGGGCCCCATGCTCTTTAACATCTTTATTGATGATCTGGATGAGGGCATTGAGTCCATCATCAGTAAATTTGCTGACGACACCAAGCTGGGGGCAAGAGTTGATCTGCTGGAGGGTAGAGAGGCTCTGCAGAGGGACCTCGACAGGCTGGACAGATGGGCAGAGTCCAACGGCATGAGATTTAACACACCCAAGTGCCGGGTTCTGCACATTGGCCACAACAACCCCATGCAGTGCTACAGGCTGGGGTCAGAGTGGCTGGAGAGCAGCCAGGCAGAGAGGGACCTGGGGGTGCTGGTTGATGGCAGGCTGAACATGAGCCTGCAGTGTGCCCAGGCAGCCAAGAGGGCCAATGGCATCCTGGCCTGCATCAAGAACAGTGTGGCCAGCAGGAGCAGGGAGGTCATTCTGCCCCTGTACACTGCACTGGTTAGGCTGCACCTCAAGTACTGTGTCCAGTTCTGGGCCCCTCAGTTTAGGAAGGATGTTGACTTGCTGGAATGAGTCCAGAGAAGAGCAACAAAGTTGGTGAGGGGTTTGGAACACAAGCCCTATGAGGAAAGACTGAGGGAGCTGGGGTTGCTCAGCCTGGAGGAGAGGAGACTCAGGGGTGACCTTATCACTTTCTACAACAACCTGAAGGGAGGTTGTAGACAGGCAGATGATGGTGTCTTCTCCCAGGCAGCCAGTACCAGAACAAGAGGACACAGTCTCAGGCTGCTCCAGGGGAGGTTCAGGTTGGATGTTAGGAAGAAGTTCTATACAGAAAGAGTGATTGCCCATTGGAATGGGCTGCCCAAGGAGGTGGTGGAGTTGCCATCATTGGAGGTGTTCAGTAGGAGACTTGATGGGGTACTTGGTGCCATGGGTTAGCTGTTTGGGTGGGTTGGATTGGTTGATGGGTTGGACGCGATGATCATGAAGGTCTCTTCCAACCTGGTTTGGTTTATTCTATTATTCTATTCTATTCTATTCTATTCTATTCTATTCTATTCTATTCTATTCTATTCTATTCTATTCTATTCTTTAATATTTTCAGAAGAATAAATTTATACAGCAGTATGATTTATTCTTGTTAAATATCTTGTAACAGCAATGAAATACCCGACTTGAAATTTATGCAATGCATTCAACTTCTGTGCAGATTTTGTAGGCTTGTAATGAGTTATGTGAACATCTCCTTCTCCTTGGAATAGCTTTCATATTTCTCAATTGAGACTGTTCATTTCAGCAGAAGCAAAAAAATTAACATCTGAAATGAATATAAATATGAACTTCATATTCTGAGGTGACATTGTTTTAGGGAAGATAATGCACAAGAAAGCAATGTTTAAAAAAAAATTGAGAACCACAGTATAGAACTATTCTCTTAGAATCTTCCCTGTTGCATAGACAAACAACTAAAATGAAGCTTGATTACTTAATTGACCCTGATGGTCAGGATTGCTATTGTGCCTTGGAAAACACATATATAGATCATAGAAAAGTATGCATTAACATGAACTACTTATTTTGTAAAACATTCTAGGTTTAATATTTAGCTGCTATAAACTAGCCTAAACATGCAAGTATGGAGTAGAGCATTGGACAGTATGCAAACACAGTAAATATAAACTTTGTTGATGAGGTATTTCATACTTGTCTATTTTAAGAAGCTACCACCTGAAAATTTAAAAATATTTTCAGTGTTGAGCTGTGAAAAAGGCTACATTTAATCCATGTTATGAAAATAAGGGAGCTAAAGGAGACAGGTTTCAAGTCAGGCAAAGTTTGCAAGAAGTCAAGATTTAATTTGTAAATTTCAGAGTTCTGCCTCAACCTTAAGACAATTATTTTTTCCTCCTGACAGCATAATAAAGATGTGACCATTTCAGGCTATGCCTTTAAGAAAGGGACACTGTGTCTGAATGTTTTATAAACAAAGGACAGGTTTCATTGGTGGATTGGTAGAGTACTGCCTTAAGTTTTGATTCCCGCAGAGACTTTTCTCAGTCTTGCACTTTTCCCCCCTTCTTTTGCAGCTTGCAGCTTCTAGGCCTTCTGCCAGACTGACCTTGGACTGATAAGCGTGAGGCCTGCAAAAACTTACTAACATTTTGCTCTAATTATAACTGCTTTCAATTAACAACTGCTCCTTTTCTCTCTTTCTAACCGTCTCTGGGGAAAAAGGGGAGAGAAGGGTGTACAGGGGGGGAGCCCTCCTCCTGGCAGGCGAGAGGAAACTCATTCCTGTGTTACTTTGTTGTATATTTCTGTGTATATATTGTAAATACTGTGAATTGTGTGTGTGTGTATATATATATCCTGCAGCCCCTAAAAACCACTTGTAAATATAGCACATTCCTTTGCTCATCTGGCTGTGATTAGCTGTGGTTTTTTTCCCCTTCACTTAAAGGGGGGGAGAAGGCTGAGGCCTTCCCCTCAACCCATGACATTTTCTTGGCTTCCCAACGTGTGGCAGATAATTAGCTTGATTTATTTCTTTATTGCTTTATTGATTTATTGCTTTATTGATGGATTAGCAAAACATGAAGGTGCTGTGGATTTTGGAGCGTGTGTTTTTTTCAATTTTTGGGGCTCTGGTCTACAGATATTGTTTGGGTTTGATCCTGGATTACCTGGGTAAATATTTGATGCAGACAATTTATTTGTGGTTTATGTATCGGGTCAGACTGCTCTATGCACGCTGTGTCAATTTCATCTGGCCAGCGAGATACAGGAATGTGACCTCTAGCACTCTCACGATTGAGATAAAAGAGTTTAAGATCCCAGCAGGGGAAAGGGTAACTTTAAGTGATGGCTGGGATCCAAAGGTGATTTATTTGATGTGTGTAAACCTGTTGCTGGTGATGGTGATTGCATACTTGCTGTTTTCCTTGCCTCGGGAGAGGAAGGCATTGAGAGCGTGTTTTGTTATTAAGCCTAGATCAAAGAGAAGGCGGTGTGGCTCTGGGTCAGTCCCAGAGGCGTCCAGTGATGAGGAGTGTGGAGAATCTGTGTCAGTTAAAAAGAAAGCTAGAAAATCTACTGGAAAAGCTGCTTTGAACAGTTTTGCCGCTGATTCTGGCAAGCTGACAGGGGCAGCGGCAACTGCAAACATGGCGTCTCCTCCTTCTCCTCCTCCTTCTTCTTCTTCAGCCATTAACAAGGCACAGTCATTTCCACCCACTCTCTTGGTGGGGCTGGAAGCCACTGCCCCAGCATCTAATTTGTCTCAGAACCTGTCAGCTTCTGTTACGGTGGCTGTAAAATCAAACACAGCTCCAGTTAAAGTGGCTGTTTTAAAGACTAGAAGTGGAAAGACCAAAGAGGATCCAGGAGCTAATGGAGGAGAAGAGCAGGAGACTGATCCTGGTGAGGGACCCTCTACTAGAAAAGATCCAGATGAGGAGGCAGAGAAGGTTTGTTTTAAAGATCTAGCTGAGTTAGTGAGATGAAAACAGGATAAAGATGCAGCTAGGACAGGAGCTAGCAGTGGTGCTTCTCAGCTTAAAGAGATCCTTAAGAGAGTGGCAGCAGGATTATTTGGACAACAAATTGAGGAAGATATGGTAGATGGACAGTCAGATGACATTTCCGACTGTTCTTCACCAAGGGAAGAGTTACGAAATGTCCGTAAAGATTACACCAGAGCGGATAAGGAGCCAGTTCTAGTGTGGCTTAGTAGGTGTTATGATACAGGTGCTCCAGCTCTAACAGTTGGAGACAAGTCAGCAGCTCAGTTAGGAACTCTCTCGAGGGATAATGGGATAAACATCCAGGCAAGGTTCTCGGTAAGGTTAATCTGTGGATACGCCTTTTAATGGCGGTTGCCCTGAGATACCCTTCCCAAGATGATCTTCCCTGGAATCCTAAGCCCTGGACTATCATAGATGAGGGAATTAAGCGCTTGAGAGAATTTGCTGTTAGAGAGATACTCTATGGTGAACATGAAACTCTGAATCCTGATGACATTACTGTGGGTATTGGTCATGCTAAAAAGCCCATCAAACTTGCTCCTTCTAATTATGCAAACATTCTGGCAAGCAGAATTGTGTCAAGAACTTATGGTGGAGCTCCTCCTATGGTTGGCCAATTCACGGATCAAATGACACAACTGGAGGATAGCATGACACGTGTTTCTTCGGTTTCAGCCATTGAAACTCTGTCCGGAAAAATTGAGAGTTGCATGAAGGATCTGAAAGATTCCATATACCACTTGGCACAGAAAGATAATTCTAATTCTTCCTCCAGGTGGATACAAGTTTCATCTGTGAGGAATACACGTCCTCCCAGGAGGTCATTCCAAAACAAATCAAATCAAAACAGACCACCAAGGCAGTCACGTAGGATTATTTGGATAATTCTGCGCGATGAGTTTGGTGAGAACATGAACCGGTGGGATGGCCAACCAACTTCTAATCTTTTCAGGAGACTAAGGGAATTGCAAAGTGGCAGAACCAGAGGAATCAATATCAGAAGGGTAGCTGTTAGTTCCACAGTTCCCCAGAACAACTCTAGTAGCTCCAACAGTGGATCCAGGTCTAACACTGCACACTGTGCTCAATGCACATGTGGGCATGTTCCCCATAACTAGGGGTGCCCTGCCTCCCACCAGGGGGAGGAGAGGGATAACAGAGATAATAGAATCTATTGGGATGTGTACATCCAGTGGCCTGGCACTTCGCAATTTCGGAAGTACAGGGCCTTGGTTGACACAGGAGCTCAATGCACCATAATGCCATCAAATTATCAGGGATCAGAGTCTATAGCTATTTTGGGAGTCACTGGTGGATCTCAAGAGTTAAGTAAGGTGGAGGTTAATATAAGTTTAACTGGTAAACAATGGAGGAAGCATACAGTTGTGACCAGACCTGATGCACCTTGTATTTTGGGAAGGGATTTTCTGAGAGAAGGGTGTTTTAAAGACCCTAGAGGTTATAAATGGGCCTTTGGAGTAGCTTCTCTAGAAATTGACGGACAAAAACTAAAGCTCTCTGTTAGACCTGAGCTTTCTGATGAATCTGCAGTTGTGGGACAACACAAGATGCAGGACATTGAATTGCCGGTTGCTTCTCAGACTGTGCATCACAGACAGTACAGAACCAACCGTGACTCTTTGTTGCCCATTCAGAATCTGATTCGTCAGTTGGAGAGTCAGAAAGTCATCAGCAAAACTCATTCACCTTTCAACAGTCCAGTGTGGCCTGTGCGGAAGCAGAATGGAGACTGGCATCTGACGGTAGACTAACGAGCCCTAAATGAAGTGACACCACCTATGAGTGAAGCAGTACCAGATATGATGGAACTTCAATATCAGCTGGAATCCAAAGAGGCCAAGTGGTATGCTACCATAGACATTGCTAATGCATTTTTCTCTATTCCCATAGCAGAGGAATGCAGGCCTCAGTTTCCTTTCACCTGGAGAGGAATCCAGTACACTTTCAATAGATTGCCAATGGGCTGGATCCACAGCTCAAGCATCTGTCATGCAGTAATCCACGATGCTCTGGAGAAAGGAGGTGCTCCAGAACACATCCAGTTCATCGATGATATCATCGTCTGGGGTAGAACTGCTCAAGTAGTCTTCGAGAAAGAGAACAAAATCATTGACATTCTTCTGAATGCAGGTTTTGCCTTCAAGCGAGACAAGGTGAAAGGACCTACCACAGAGATTCAGTTTCTGGGAGTGCGGTGGCAGGATGGATGCCAACACATTCCAGTGGATGTGGTAAATAGAGTCTCTACCATGCAAATCCCATGTACAAGCAAGAAACGTTTTTTGGGGATAGTGGGATTTTGGAGACTGCACACTCCTGGATACAGTCAGATTGTGAAACCTCTGTATGATGTGACTCGAAAGAGAAACAGTTTCCACTGGGGACCTGAACAACAAGCAGCCTTTGACCAGATAAAGCAAGAGGTAGTTCAAGCAGTGGGTCTGGGACCTGTCTGAGATGGTCCAGACATTAAGAACATTTTGTACACGGCTGCAAGTGACAATGGTCCAACCTGGTGCTTGTGGCAAAAAGCTCCAGGTGAGACACGTGGACGACCTCTTGGTTTCTGGAGTCGAGGTTACAGAGGTTCAGAGGCTAATTATACTCTAACAGAGAAAGAAATTTTAGCTGCCTATGAAGGAGTAAAAGCATCTTCTGAAGTGATTGGAACTGAATCACAACTTCTCTTAGCTCCCAGATTACCAGTTTTGAATTGGATGTTCAAAGGCAAAGGCTCCACACCACATCATGCCACAGACACAACATGGTCTAAGTGGATGGCTCTGATAACACAGAGAGCTCGAATGGGAAATCTTGAAAGACCTGGTCTAGTGGTGGTGATCTCAAGTTGGCCAGAAGGTACCAACTGTGCTACATCTCCAGAGGAGAAAGTGACTCGTGCTGAGGAAGCTCCTCCTTACAATGACCTTTCTGATGATGAAAATTAATATGCTTTGTTCACAGACGGTTCCTGTCTTCTTGTTGGAAACAAGCGAAGGTGGCAGTCTGCAGTGTGGAGTCCAACACGCCGAGTTGCAGAGGCAAAGTATGGAGAAGGAGAAGTACAAGTATGGTGAAGCTTGGCAGATTGACTACATTACTCTACCACGTTCTCATTCTGGTAAGCAATACGTGCTTACTATGGTAGAGGCAAACACTGGATGGTTAGAAACTTATCCAGTTCCACATGCAACTGCACGCAACACCATTCTCGGTCTGGAGAGACAGATCCTGTGGAGACACGGAACTCCAGGGAGGATTGAGTCAGACAACGGAACTCATTTCAAGAACAACCTTGTAAAGAACTGGGCAAAAGAGCACGGTATTGAGTGGATATTCCATATTCCTTACTATGCACCAGCTTCAGGGAAGATTGAACGCTACAATGGTTTGTTGAAGACCACTCTTAAAGACATTAGGGGTTGATCTTTGAAAAACTGGGAAAAACATTTAGCACAAGCAACCTGGCTGGTAAATAGTAGAGGTTCAGTGAACCGAGCTGGACCTGCACATTCAGATCTGCTACAGAAAGTAGAAGGTGATAGAGTTCCTGTTGTTAGAGAAAAGAATCTGTTAGGTAAAACTGTTTGGGTATTTTCACCCTCAGGAGAGGCTAAACCTGTCCGAGGGGTGGTTTCAGCTGAAGGTCCGGGTCACACTTATTGGGTAATGCAAGAGAATGGTGAAATTCAGTGTATTCCACAAAGAAATTTAACCTTATCTGAAAGAGTCTAATTTCAAACTGTTGTACAGCTACATCGCGTCCAAAGGAAGAATGAGTGAGGAATCTACGGTGCATGAACCCTGAGAGCCCTGAGTCAACTAAGAGACCCTGAGTATCCCTGTTTTCCTTTTCTTTGCTTAATCGGCGAAGAGACGAACTGTTTTCCATTTTTCTCATTTTCTGATTTTTTTTGACTTTTGAATCATCTACATCTGAGTGTAGCCAGAATGGACTATGATCTTTACTTACAAACTGTAAATATCGTCGTGGATTGGATGGACAGTATGAACAGCCAATGAAATTGTTTAGAAGGGGTGGACTGTGACCGTTTGAGGCTACGCCTTGAGGAAAGAGACACTGTGACTGAATGATTTATAAACAAAGGACAGGTCTAAACTAATTTCATTGGTGGATTGGTAGAGTACTGCCTTTAGTTTTGATTCCCGCAGAGACTTTTCTCAGTCTTGCACTTTCCCCCCCTTCTTTCGCAGCTTGCGGCTTCTAGGCTTTCTGCCAGACTGACCTTGGACTGATAAGCGTGAGGCCTGCAAAAACTTACTAACATTTTGCTCTAATTATAACTGCTTTCAATTAACAACTGCTCCTTTTCTCTCTTTCTAATCCCCTCTGGGGAAAAAGGGGAGAGAAGGGTGTACAGGGGGGGAGCCCTCCTCCTGGCAGGCGAGAGGAAACTCATTCCTGTGTTACTTTGTTGTATATTTCTGTGTATATATTGTAAATACTGTAAATTGTGTGTGTGTATATGTATATATATATATATATGTCCTGCAGCCCCTAAAAACCGCTTGTAAATATAGCACATTCCTTTGCTCATCTGGCTGTGATTAGCTGTGTTTTTTTTCCCCATCACTTACAGGGGGTGAGAAGGCTGAGGCCTTCCCCTCAACCTGCGACAGTTGGCTTCTTTCCAAAGACATGTAGGATCTGGTGCAAAATTACAACAAGTGGGTTTTTAATAGTAATTACAATGTAAAGCTCAATAGCTATACATAATACTTCATAGATATGTCAGAACCTCTAATAACTGCACACTTCAGCAGATAAATGTCAAATGTATGCCTTGAGCCAATAAGGTTGTCCCCTTTTCATTTCAAAATCTAAGTTATCCTGCTTAAAGATTTGCCCTTGGGTATAATTCCAATTTAATATTTTTCTTCGTATGATTTTTTTTTTGAGTGGACTACAGAATTAATTTAAAACATGTGAATAAATTCCTTTTAGGAGACTTGAATATTTCAGAGTCTTCATCTGACCCATTTCTCTTAACATTATGAAGTGCTGGGGCTATTTAAGATGTTTTGCAACATAATATGTTCAAAACAATTTCTATCAGCATTGCAGGCTAAACATAAAGCAACAATAGTTGAATGACAGTTCAGAAAAACTGCTGCCTTAGTAGAATGTTCAGGATAATTTGACAAACCCAGTATCATAATTACTGTTGCCCTTGCAGCTCTCAAACAATTATGTTTCAGATTTTTCTAAAAAGAAATGCTTAATTAAGGAAGAACCGAGCCCTGCATTCATGTATTTGCAAATCAGATACATCATGTAGCTCTGCAGTATTTAGCAGAGTCCAAATCTTTTTCTTCTTTGTGGTTGGGGTTTTTTTGGTGTGTTTTTTTTCCCCCTTCTTAATTTTATTTCCCTTTATTCCATTTGGTGATAATGAATGAGGTATATAATTACTCTGTTTCATCTTGTACCCTTAACATGAAGTACTCCAGAGCACTTAAAAACAATAATTAATGAAACATTAAAAACAAGAATAAATTAAAAGCACAACTAAAAAATAATCCTTAGCTTGATATAAAATATAATCAAGAATAGAGCATAACCCATTGGGACTTTGTATACCTCACATTACACAAATAGCTAAGAAATGACTACTAGTATGTGTTCCTCTGTACCAAGTTATTTATACAATTCTTATCAAAAAACTATAAATCACAGAACCAAAAGGAATGAGACCAAGTAATACTAAAGCATAAAATCAACCTTCTAATTATGAAATTACCTCATTTTCCAGAAAAGTTTGCATTCCTTTCTTTTATTAAGTGAAAAAAGAAACAGGTTAAATCCTAATCAAGATTCTAAAGGCAACGCAGAAGCTTTCTCCTCACAGTTTTAACTTGAGAAAAAAAGTCAAGGGGCAAACACAGAACTATAAGAAATTAACAGAGCTAAAAAAAGTCATGAAGCCAGAAAAGAACTATGCCAGATGAAGTGTAAGGGTTCATTTCTTCTTTGTTTTTCTATCAATCGAATTTTACTGCACAAGAAGCACAAAGGGAGCTCAGCTGTGAGTGACCTCTTTTGTTTTGTTTAGAACAGAACAGAACAGAACAGAACAGAACAGAATAGAGCAGAATAGAATAAACCAGGTTGGAAGAGACCTTCAAGATCATTGCGTCCAACCTATCATCCAACAACACCTAATCAACTAACCCATGCAACCAAGCACCCTGTCAAGTCTCCTCCTGAACACCTCCAGTGATGGCGATTCCACCACCTCCCCGGGCAGCCCATTCCAGTGGGCAATCACTCTCTCTGTATAAAACTTCCTCCTGACCTCCAGCCTAAACCTCCCCTGGTGCAGCCTGAGACTGTGTCCTCTTGTTCTGGTGCTGGCTGCCTGGGAGAAGAGACCAACCTCTGCCTGTCTACAACCCCCCTTCAGGCATACAGCACCCACTGCTTTGTTAATTCAGCTGTTAGTTTTTCTTTCCTTCACTTTCCAGGGGGAGGAGAAGGCCCGGCCTTTCCCTTCCAACCCTATGACATTCTTTTTCTTGGCGCCCAACGTGGGGCAGATAATTAGCTTAATTTATTAACAGAGTCTCTACCATGGCAAATCCCACAAACAAGCAAGAGACCTTATGTTTCTTGGGGATAGTGGGATTTTGGAGACTGCACATTCCTGGATACAGTCAGATTGTGAAACCTCTGTATGATGTGACTCGAAAGAGAAACAGTTTCCACTGGGGACCTGAACAACAAGCAGCCTTTGACCAGATAAAGCAAGAGGTAGTTCAAGCAATGGGTCTGGGACCTGTCTGAGATGGTCCAGACATTAAGAACATTTTGTACACGGCTGCAAGTGACAATGGTCCAACCTGGTGCTTGTGGCAAAAAGCTCCAGGTGAGACACGTGGACGACCTCTTGGTTTCTGGAGTTGAGGCTACAGAGGTTCAGAGGCTAATTATACTCCAACAGAGAAAGAAATTTTAGCTGCCTATGAAAGAGTAAAAGCATCTTCTGAAGTGATTCGAACTGAATCACAACTTCTCTTAGCTCCCATATTACCAGTTTTGAATTGGATGTTGTGACCATTTGAGGCTGTCCCCTTAAGAAAGGGAATATGGTGGTCGGATGTTTGTAAACAAAAAGACGGATCTAAACTAATTTCATTGGTAGATTGGGAGGAAGCACCTTTTGAACTGGGAGTGCAGCAGAGTATCCTGGGCATTCCTGCACTTTTCTGGTCAGTCTGTCTTCCCCTCCTTGGGTGGCTTGCAGCTCGCAGCGTTTTGGGCTTTCGGCCAGACTCGGCCTTGGGAGGAGATAAGAACTTTTTAACACGTAACGGCCTAACTGCTTCTAATTAATCACTGCTCTTTTTTTCCTCTTTTCTCTCTTTCTAACCCTCTCTGGGGAAAGGGGGAGAGAAGGGGGAGCAGAGGTGGGGAACCCCCTCAGCAGAGGGGGGAACTCTCATTTCTGTGCTACTTTGTTGTATATTTCTGTGTATATATTGTAAATACTGTAAATTCTGTATATATTCCCCCGCATATTCTATATTGCTTTGTAAATATACAGCACCCACTGCTTTGCTAATTCGGCCGTGAGTTTTTTTTCTTCACTTTCCAGGGGGAGGAGAAGGCACGGCCTTTCCCTTCCAACCCTACGACAGATGTTCAAAGGCAAAGGCTCCACACCACATCATGCCACAGACTCAACATGGTCTAAGTGGATGGCTCTGATAACACAGAGAGCTCGAATGGGAAATCTTGAAAGACCTGGTCTAGTAGAGGTGATCTCAAGTTGGCCTGAAGGTACCAACTGTGCTAAACCTCCAGAGGAGAAAGTAACTTGTGCTGAGGAAGCTCCTCCTTACAATGACCTTTCTACATCTGAGTATAGCCGGAATGGACTATGAACTTTACTTACAGACTGTAAATATTGTCTTGGATTGGATGGACAGTATGAACAGCCAATGAAATTGTTTAGAAGGGGTGGATTGTGACCATTTGAGGATGTGCCTTTAAGAAAGGGACAGTGCTGGAGCACTGTGGCTGAATGTTTTGTAAACAAAAGACAGGTCTAAACGAATTTCATTGGTAGATTGGTAGAATGCAACTTTAAGTTTTGAGTGCAGCTGAGACTTTCCTCAGTTCACTCTTCCCTCCTCCCTTTCCAGCTCGTCTGCTTCCAGGCTCTCTGCCAGACTGTTCAGATAAGCGTGTGGCCTACTAACACTTTGCTTTAATTTGTAACTGCTTTTATTAACAATTGCTCTTTTTCTCTCTTTCTAACCCTCTTTGGGGAAAAAGGGCAGAGAAGGGGGTACAGGGGGGGAACTCTCCTCAGCAGAGGAGGGAGTTTCATTCCTGTATTATTATTGTTCTTTTACCTTGCTGTATATTTCTGTGTATATATTGTAAATACTGTAAATTGTGTATATATCCTGCATTCCCTAAAAATTGCTTGTAAATATAGCATTCCCTTTTGCTTCTCTGGCTGGCTAGCTGTGGTTTTTCTTCCTCTTTGTGGGGGAGAGGAGGCTAGGCCTTCCTCTCAAACCCTCCACAAAGTTTTAACAAAACCAAGTGCTGAGCCACTTGGGTCACATCCCCCCATGCAGGCTTAGGGCAGAGTGGCTAAATATTTTCTTGGAAGAAAAGGAGCTAGGGGTGCTGGCTGATGGCCATCTAAACATGACCCAGCAATGTGCTCAGGTGGCCAAGAAAGCACACAGTATCCTGGCCTGTGTCAGGAATCGTGTGACCATCAGGAGCAGGGAAGTGATTATGTCTCTCACGTACTCAGCACTGGTGAGGCCGCACTACAAATACTGTATTCAGTTTTGGCCTGGTGGAGTCACTGTCCCTGGAGATGTTCAAGAAACATGTGGACATGGCTTTTTGGGACATAGTCATGGTTCTACTTGATGATCTTAGAGGTCTTTTCTAACCAAAACAATTATTTTAAGTGAGTTAATGCAAGATATTAGAGTATATATAGGGATGTGGTTTGAGAGAGGTGATTTAATGGGGCATAACTCAGTGTAACCATAAGTACCTTGGCAACATTGCAATTACAAGGGCGTGAGTTCACAGAGTATGTGAGAGTAACAGAACCAAAAACAAAGACAAAACCTTTCTCTTTCTTTTTTTTTTTTTTTTTAAACAACAACTATTACTGCCTCTGTCTACAAGGGAACTTGGTATAGAACATAGAAAAAATGCAAGGAATGCAAGACCTATGCTACTACAGATATAACCTGAGTGAACACCCACTCTTAAGACACTCCTCTGGAGTCAGAGATCCCTCAGTTTGGCCTTTATATTCACTGTAGTTTCATGCATCTATCCAAACACCGTAATATAAAATATATAACTTATCCTTTGAGTAAGAATTAGAGTCTGAGACTCCTTCCTTTCTTTACTACCAAAGAAACAAGCAAATAATTGCTATGGGTAAACTTTTGCAACCAAAATGTGTTTTAAAGCAAACAAACAGGAGATTTGGAACATCTGGGAATAAAAGACCTAGACCTACCTCATGGGAGATTCTGTTCTGTGACACAAAGACCAAAGGAAGGGTTTAAATTCATTGTAATCTGGCCAGTTTTGTGGCACACTTATCTGTCAGATAGAAAAATACAGTTCTTGAAAGCAGATGTCTCAAGGTTCTGCCATGAAGGCACAGGTGGTATTATAAAGGAATGTGCTTAGCTGAGTAAATGAGAGCAGCTTGATTAAGAACACTGAGAAAGTGCCATTGATTACAGGGACTGCCAGCATAGCATTTTTTGTTTTGAAGACTCCTAAAAGTTAGGAAATAACATATCCTCACATGCTTTGAAGCCTCTGTCCCTTTTTTCATCCTTCTCCCATAGAGACATATGCTGGCTAATTTTCCTTCCTCTTTGGAATAACAATCCCCCAAAACTGTGTGCCCACCCAGCTATGAGCAGATTGGAAGAAGCTAGAGTTCATATGCTGTCTTAAGCAGCATTCTTTTCCACCTCCATTTTTACACCAGCCACATCAAACTAAGGCAAACCCATTCATCCCTATTCTATCAGCTAAATTTTGGGATCACCACTTGGATTACTTGACACAGACAATCTCTGCAGCCTGAGCTACAGTTCTGAACTGTAACTAAATGCCTAAAAAGGGGGTGAGAAAAGAGGCATTATGTACAAATAAGAATTTACTTTGATTCTATATACAGCATTTACAAAGTTTCTACATTAATAAATTCTCTATAGCACTCATAGGTTTTGAAAAAGATGGAGACACTTCCTAGGACAGCTGTCAGAAAACCAGTCTTACAGTGTAAGCCTTAAAGAGCAAAACATATTCAATTTATCAGAAGTTGAAAGCTGCCTTGACTGCTACATATAAATTTTTAGTAGTCACAGGGGTGTTAAAATTGTGATAGTCTAAAGATATGGAAGATGCAGGGTTTGCAGATCAAGGCAATAAGACCAGGTGGCATGGCCAGAAAAGGTTCACAAGCTTCTGTGTGTGCAGGCTTTTTAACAGGTCACTGCAAATAATCAGTTTTTTATTGACACTTGTTCGGAAAACATATTTGAAAAAGGGAGACTTTTCAGTCTTACTGACAAAGGCATAGCAAAAGGAAGACTGGCAGCTGAAATTAGACATAGTCAACCTTTCCACAACATTGCAATTTCCTAGCACTAAGGGTAATTAAATATTGGAACGGCTTACCAGGGGAGCTGGTGGACTCGCCATTGCTTGGAGCTTTAGGACGAGATTAGATATCATTGTAAAAGAGATGCTTTAATCCAGCTTCTGGAAGTTCTCAACATGCCCATAACACTTGCAGCTCTGCATTAAGACAATGACTATAATCAAATCTCATACTTTAGGGTTTCAGTTGATCAACTGCAAGGGTTATAAAGAATTTCTTTTTCCTTTCACATATAAACCAGACAGATGCTTTGGTGTGGCTTATATTTTGATCTGTCTCTGACGTTGCACACTGCCCATATCTACAGAAAACATAGGGGGAAGCAGATGCAGTGGCCAGTGGTGCCAGCGAATGTACTTCCTAGTCTGAAATCCACCAAGCAGTCATATTCTCATGTGAGCTGTCGTAGTTTGGGCTGGGTGCCCTCTGCTACAGGGGTGTTTCCTGTGTCCAGAAGT
Organism: Melanerpes formicivorus; assembly: GCF_026170545.1. Lineage (NCBI taxonomy): Eukaryota > Metazoa > Chordata > Aves > Piciformes > Picidae > Melanerpes > Melanerpes formicivorus. The sequence continues at coordinate 3,126,883 of NW_027142409.1, forward strand.
CCAGCCCAGTGGGTGGATACAGGAAATTAGGTTATTTCCTACCATGATCCCTTGCACCACTATAAGTTTTACGGCGGGGTCTGGCACTTCCTCTTTCCTTCCTCTCCGCCACCTGGTAACTGGAGGAGAGATCTCCCGGCCATGGGCCTGGCTAGGCCCAAGGCCACAGGGGGATGGGCAGTCTCAGATCTGGCCAGCTGAGACTAGCCTAGCAGTGGGGGGGGGGAAGGAGGAGCCCTGGGGGTTTTGGGTGCACCCTCAGGTGGGGATGGGATCTCTCTGGGTCTGTTTTGGGGTTTCTTCTTGTCACTGTGTTTCTAGTTCTTTGCACACACTCACTATTCTCTATTTAAACTTTCCATCACTTTTGCAATCCCTTTGTCTGAGTCGTTATTTCTGCACGTGGTGGGGAGGGGGTTTGCCCCAACCCATTACATGAGCTCACATGAATTTGAAGCCATCTGGATACAAACAACCTCTGGCCCCCAGGTGTGTGATTAGGTCAGTGAAGAACCAAGTTTCATCAATCTGCCTAGCTAAGGGCCTGGCATTAGCATCCAGTCAGCACCATACTAACACAGGTAAGTGACTTTTAGAAGGTGTTTTTTCATGCTCTGCTAGTGCAGGGCAGTGGCTAAGGGTGAAATGAAAAACTTAGAGGTCTTGTTAATGAATCTTGTTGGATTAGCTCAAAGGGAGTGCTTTTCCCAAGATGAGATAAACAGAAATCTCAACCAAGTTTGTTTTGTGTGAGACTCAAATCGCCTGTTAAATACATTAAGTTCATCTGGATACATCTCATCTAATTAACTAATTGCTATTGAATAAGCCTAAGTAACATTTTGATCTTTTTTTCCTGAAAATCAACATGCTTTAGTCTGACTAGAGTTACCATGTTTACACACAGGTATCAGGATGGATTTAGTGTTCTGTGTTTTTCAGTGTAACTAGATAAAACATCCCTTTTGGTGTTTAACTTAGCTACACCTGTAACTATAAAATCTACACTATTTTAGAAGAATACTGTCATGAATTAACTGTTAAATGTAAGGAAAGCTGAAGACAAGATAGGCCATTTTGCTTATAGTTTTGTGTGAAAGGAGTATGTCTCAACTCTGTCAAATAAAGGGTAACATGAGAAATGGTTCTTCTGGTGAATTCCGTGAGCTGCACAGCAGCACGTCCATACTGTGAGTCTCCAAATAAACACCTCTTTATGCAAAATGCATGTTTACAGGCTTCACTCAGTTCCCTATATTATTCTCCTACAATCCTTTGGCAGTGAATTAGACTCAAAGATATTTCTGTCTGTGCTAAATAATGGGCCATTCGATGGAGTAAAGTAGAGGACATTCAGGACATTTTCCATGCAGAATAAGGATGATTTATCTTTGCCATAATTAGGAAGCATATGGATCAAAATAAGGCTTTGTTATCAGTATAAGTCATTATCATTAGGTTACAAAATACCATATTTCAAAGTAAGAATGGGACACACCATGGGTAGCACTGCCTCATAACACACAATATTCACATTAAAAGCAGACTCAATTTTTAAAAGGAGATAGAAAAACCAAAACAAACCAAAACACTGCTACTGCTTGTCTCAGTGTCTACCCGGGTGATACATGCACATATTTGACAGCAGTTATAAAGATTGTATTTACAAGATGGTCTGATTAAGCAGTACATTGTTCCATGAGTATCCTTACTCAAACCAAACCAGACTACTCAGAATAAGAGTCTCCTCATCTGGGATGAAAATGGCAAAATCTACACTTACAGTCTTCAGACATTTCAAAAAGATATCAGTTGGTCTGCTGTTTCATTGAAGTACAAATAGCTCTGACAGACTGTTCCTGGATCTGCACCACACTGCACACAAATTTCATGATAATGAACTTCTAATCTTCTTTTGATCATTTGTTCTGCTGAGATCCCTATAGCATACCTAATCCTCATAATGCAGGAACACGTGGAAAATACCAAATAAATCTACTGTCCCATCATTTTAAAACAAAAACTAAAGGAGGACCATTATATTTTGGAATAGATATATTAGAAACCAATTACATAATAAAGATTAACACTGTTCTAATGATAAATATTATCACACATTCTACTAAATATTTATCTTTGGGATACAAAAATTATGCCTTAGTTTTCATAAGCTGTTTATTTAAAGGAATATTCAAGAGAATTTTGGCAACAGGAAGTGTGTGTACATTTGCAGCAGAGATTTACCTTATCTCACAGAGTGCTTATAGATATTCCTTCTGTGCCAAAAATTTTACACGAGTAACACAGAAGTTCACAGGAGCATCAAATTCTCTGCTTTGATATGTGTGGTAAAAACAATTGATGTTTGAATTGTTAAGTAATTATAGTTGTAAGATGCTAAAATATTTGGCTGAACTATTTTCAAAGTTAATTTTATTGCAGAATAAAAAAAAAAGGATGGGTACAGTAGAATCCACAGAATTAACATAATTTTGTTCTTGTCATCTCGACTCTGTGTTGAAAATCATGTTGTTATTGTTCAAAACCTGTTTCCTATACATTTCTAGTAAGAGAAGTAGAAACTCAGTCTTTTATTCTTGAACCTTCACTTTCCTGAAATACTACCAGTCGCCTTTTTTTTTTTTTTTTCCTTTAGAGAATCACATTGCAAACTCGGTTTGTTTAATATTAAAGATACTATAGCTAATATTTAAGGATTTTCAATTCTGTTCCTTAAACTAGTGCATATAAATACCTATCTCTTACTCATTTATCTGAAATGTAAAAATTACTCTAGCAGTACAATTTTGATATGTAACAAAATGCTGTCAGAAGCACACCAAATATATTTTACACCCCTCTTCCCCCTCCCCCCCCACCCCAAATGAAAATTCAAGAAACAATAAACTCAGTACAAAACAAACAAGTTACAGAATCTAATCTAACTGTCCACTTTACCTGGAAATGCATGCCCTGTTAGAGAATCCAAATCTGAAATTGAAACAGTGAAAAAATAATCTTTAACACTAATTTAATATTAGCAAAACCCTAAAATTAAAAAACAAATCCAACACCAAATATCACGTTATGACCAACATCAAATTTTAACCATACATGAGATGCAAATATAGAACACTTAGCAATTATGTCATGGAGTTTTTCCCCTCTATAGTTTTGTAAAGATGTAAAATAGGATCTAAAGATGGGAGTCTTGAACGCTGTGAGAAGCTAATTTGCTGTTTAAGATAAACATGCCATAATTAAATAGGAATTTTACAATATTTTTTAATGAAACTGCTCTCAGAAGTTGATATCTTGAGCATAGGCATTTGTTCTAAGGTTAGGCATAAGAACAATAATTAGAAATGTGCAGAATGATTTTTATGTTATGCATTTTTAAATATCAGACTTTCTGTCTTAATAGTAAGAAATGGTTTAGTTGATTAGGTGGTGTTGGATGATGGATTGGACACTATGATCTTGAAGGTCTCTTCCAACCTGGTCTATTCTATTCTATTCTATTCTATTCTATTCTATTCTATTCTATTCTATTCTATTCTATTTTGTCTATCCTAGTATGTAAGGGACTAAATCTTGTCTCTCTGGATGTGACTCAACAAAGATAAAATCACCTTTGCTGCTTGCCCAGACAACAGTTGATGTGTATTTGCCACTGGATAATGACTCTCTGGAATGTGCATAGATAAAGATTGCTCACACCCTTCCTACACAGACCCAAACTGTGAGGGGTGAGGGGTGTGGTAATATCACAGAATCACCAAGGTTGGAAGAGACCTCAATATCATCAAGTCCAACCTGTCACCACAGACCTCATGACTAAACCATGGCACCAAGTGCCAATATAATTCCTTTCATCTTCTCTCTCCCTCTTTGCTCTCTCTATTTTCTCTCTCTCTCTCCCTCCCCCCTTCTCGCCTTCTGATCTATCCACTTTATTCTGTTAATAAATAGCCTCACCGTTGATATTTTGGCCTCGTTTGTGCCTCTAATTTCATAACATGGGAATATTCAAAAGAACCGAGTCTCTTTCCCTCTCTGGACCGAGACATAGTGTTCATTCTTTTATACTTTTTTTTTTTTTTTTCAAATATGAGCTGTTTTAAAAAAAGAAAAGAAAGCTTGAAGTATTCCTGCTGGCCTCCAAAAGTGTGAATTATGGTCTTCACTGGCTAGCTCCCATCTGAACAGAGTGCAGGAAGGCACACCAGGGGCGCCATAATGAGCCCTCTCCAGCCTGCACTAGGACTAGCATTCAGAATTTTATATTTGAATCCCTTTGCTCCACCTTTGAAGACTCAATGTTCTTAACAAAGAGATATTTAGTAAATCTGAGAAGTTAGAGATTCACTTGTAAATCTATAGCTGGAACTAAAAGAGTAGTTAGCAGCGGTAGCAGGGTCTTAGTGTCAGCCAGGATTGCTGTGGCATTACCAAGGTGTAAGGCTAATTCTGAGATGTACATGGCCAAAAAAACCCTTCGTAAGTTCTGCTCTGTCAAACAAGAGAGTGATGCAAGTATACCTGGAAAATAAGACAGGTTGCTAGGAGCAGTTCACCAGTTCCAAATTAGCTCACTAAGGCAGCATGTGTGACTCTCAGACTCTTTTCCTTCCCTCATCTCTCAAGAGAGATGGCAGAAGGATCGAGTAGCTATGTTCTCTGGGAAAAGTACAACAGGCAGATTGTGGCAGAGCAATTTACCCTCATGTGTGTACACATGAGCTCACTTGGCATTTAGAGGAATTGAATGTACTTATTAGCAGTGCCTGGAAAAAAAGGTATTTTAACAATCTAGATGCTTTATTAGAAAGCATATCTAAACTACTTCATATAAAAGATTTTGTTTCCTGATTGCAATAAGCAACAGATGCAAGAGTCTAGGTTAATAGTTGAGGCTACAGAAATCCTGAACTTCTTGTAATACAGTAACTCATTCTAAAAATTATTGGGAAAGTATTTACCAACTAACTCCTGTATGTACAATTTCTCCTACTGGAAGACAGGAGTAAAGTGTGCTTGGCTTTACCAATTTATAACTATTTAAATTACATAAATTTCCTGAGGAATAAGAATATGCTTGATGTTGTAAGCAAACATCAGAGAAAAACAACCCCAAATGTGACAAATGCGCTAGAGAGAACAGCTTTCCAAAATCCTAGATAGCAAACACAATGCATTGCTTAATGCTTCCAATATGTGAGTGTTACAGTTTGAGCTGGGTGCCCCCCTGCAATGTTTACTTCCTGTATCCAGAAGTCCAGCCCAGAGGGGTGGACACAGGAAATTATGTAGTATTTCCTACCACAATCCTTTGCACCACTATAAGATGCAGTGCGGAGTCTAGCACGCTCTCTTTTCTTCCTCCTCCGTCAGCTGGTAACTGGGGGAGATGTCTCCTGGCTTTGGGCCTGTCTAGGCCCTAGGCCCAAGGCCATGGGGGGATGGGCAGTCTCAGATCTGACCAGCTGAGACTAGCCTAGCAGTGGGGGGGGGGGGGGGAAGAAGAAGCCCTGAGGGTTTTGGGTGTACCCTCAGGTGGGGATGGGATCTCTCTGCGTCTGTTTTGGGATCTTTCTTTGTCACTGTGCGTTTGGCTTTCTGTAAATGTTCACTGCTTTCTATTTAAACTTTCCATCACTTTTGCAATCCGTTTGTCTGAGTGTTTATTTTTGCCAGTGGTGGGGAAGGGGGCTGCCTCAACCCAGCACAGTGAGGTCTCAGGCTTTATCATTCCAAACTTTACCATAAACTACAGCAGAAGGAAAAACTGATCTAAGCATTTTTCCTTCCAGAGCTTGAGTGACAAAAGAATGTAGTTGCCCCTAGGAGTCCATAAAAAGTCCACCAAAACCAGTTTATGCATAAATGGATTATCCAGCCATGCAGTGGCTGCTCTCTGAAAGCACAGAGACTAGATGCAGCCACCATGTAAATCTGGATCACCCCCAAAAATGTGTAATACTTGAATTGCCCAAACTGCTGCCAGTGTGCACGTGCTGCGGCTGCACACCCTGCCACGGCAATGACGTGTTTGAAAACATCTGGTTTATGTAATTTTGTTGATTAAAGTATCCTGATGCAAACCCATAAAATCCAAGAAAATGAACAGGAGAAGAAAAAAAGTCCTGGTCCTACAGCAGTGAAGCAGCAGGATTTAAAAGAAACAAAAAGCCCAAACAACCTGAACCAAAAAACTAGGACTTGGTTCTGCAAAGTGCATGTACATACTGTGACTTGCAGCAGAAATCACTGTAAAAATGCTATTCTGAAACTAATGCAGATAAATTACTGGAAATTAATTAGGCACTTGTCCCAGCACTACTTCGTAATAGTGCCTGTTAAGCTAATGATGTAAATTCTGGAAGTGTTTATTTTCTTACTAGTCAGCCCACACTAACTGAAAACAAGGTAGTTTGTCACTCAAGCACGTGTCCTGTGTGAACTATTAAATAAAATCAGAGCTACTTTGCCAGCTGAAATCAGAAATGTTTATGACATATTGAACCCACAAATCATGTTCTACATTCCCCATTGCTACATTTCACAAAGAATGATATGAACTGACACCACATAGGCAGGCAATGTAAGGTTTCCCATATAAAGATAGATCCAGCATGCAGCATTTCCCTACTAGACTTCAATACATGCAATTACTGAAGTTACAATGTAAAGAAACCTTTGCTGTGACTGAACTGGAGTGTTTAGTCTCTGCCATAACATTTCTTCTACTCTTCTATGCCTCCAAGGGCAGGATTAAAATCAACATTTCCTGTTACTGTTCCAGAGACCTCTCAGTTTCTTGGACTGATTATCAATTAAGTAAGCCTGGTCAGGTGGAATCCAATTTTCTTCCTTTCCATTTATTTAATGAATTGCCCTGCTTTGGCACCATTCACTTTTCTTTTCTTACATAACTTTCTAAGAGCAGGAATAGAGATGAAAGAGGCATACATAAATGTGAAACACAATTCCATCTCCTTTTCAAGGCCAAACAGCTATAACATCCACAGCAGCAGATAGCAATGAATTACATTCATGCTCCCTATATGTGATTCATACTATAAGTAATTGATTTAAATAAATAAATATAAAATCCCAGCAACTTGATAATAAAACTGACTTCCAATTACATTACAAAGCATGATTTTTGCAAAGGGAAAGTGGCTGTACTTCTTAGCAGGCAGAATCTTTGGTATGCCAAGTTCACTTCGTATGCTCAATGCAAACATGTTAGAGATGATGTGACTTTCCTTATCAAGATAATTGCTTTTTCCTAGCACAAATTAGCAAAGATGGAGTCCTCTCTTCATATTGCCTCCAAGGCCCTGTTCTTCATTTCCAAAACCAATGTACACTGCACAATCCAGTATGCAACTTTGAGTCCCACTCACATGATACTCCTCGTGCTGTGCTTACAGCAAAATATCAGAGCAGGGTATATCTGCCACTGACATGCATTGGAAGAGTACCAAGGGATGATTTTTACAGTGCATGGCAGAAAATATTTAAGGTGCAGAGCACATTTAAGTAATTTATTGTTAAGTGCTCTCTAAGGCATTGTCAGCAAGATGATGAAATACCAAACCATCTCTGGGAGCTGATACCTGCTCTGAAAGGTTAGGAGAAGCTAAATAAATGCTAAATCATACACTTTTGAAAATATATGATTTCTTCCTGCTTCTAAGTGTCTAATAGATACTGCCATCAAGAGAACTCAAGAGCCATTGTAGATGTGCACAACAGCCGGACTGCAAAATCTGCGAAGCTCATGTCTTCTTTAAACAAGAAAAGAGGAGTGAGGTCCTACACCTCCTAAAACTAAGAATATGAATGGAAAGAAATAAAAAGGCTGCTCACAAATAAGAAACTAAAAAGGTAACATATGGCTGCAGTGGCTGAAGATGTGAGATGGCTTGCATTAACCAGAAGTTACCACTGCAGCTCTCACCATCAGGTCAGTGAAAACTATTGCCATATAACTCCTAGGACTGGATTTAGATTCTGTGTTTGTCTGCACTTCGATTTGAGGTTTAATTTGGTTCTACCTAAGCCTAAATCCACAGGCTAAACTGGAAGTAGGTAAGCAGTTCTTTGCATTAGCCTCTAGAGGGGGAAAGTTTCCCTCAGTTTAGAAATGATCAGCATTATTCACTGTTTTTGCAGCAGAAGCAACTATTACACAGTCCTGGTTCCCAGACATGGGCCTACATTATTATCAGTATCCTGCTCCTGTGCTCCTAACTTACTGCGATTTTAGGCTCTTTCTTCTCTTCATTGATAGGTTACTGCATTCATTTGCCACCAATCTTGTTAACAGGCAATAATTTTAATGGGAATGTAAATCTTTTGTGTGAGAATTTCTCTGATGAGAAGAAAAAGAGAGTGAGCACAAAAGTTGCACTGAGATATTCTCAACAGTACAATCACCACCATAGAAACCCACCACTCACTTTCACTGATTGTTGGAACTTGGCTTCACTTTTATAGATAATTCGGAGGGAAAAAAGGTGAACAGTTAGCTGTGAAGAATTAACAGTATGACATTACAATGCCTGTTTATTTCTCTGATTCAGCTTGATGCTAAATATCTATTGACAAAGACGACTGCGTCACATTGAGATACATAGATCACATCTACGCTATCTACAGTGTTTAGCAGGGTTTCATTTTGCCAGCTTTATTTTCTGCAATATCATTTAGAGTGAGAAATTTACATTTCTTCAGTAGAGGTGTCTTCATCCGAGCAAAGTATCTGAGCTTCCATTAGCTCCCATGAAGAAGCAGTTGAAATTGAGTCAATTAATTACAAAAATAGAAATAAAAATTAGAAAACTATTTGATCAGATGATTAGTTAGAACAGCTCTTTTTGTTGACAAGGGCTGCAATAACTACAGCGGGAGCTTAGACAGCTACTTCCATAACCTATATTGTAGGACTTTGGAGATTAATCTCATCATGAGAATATCTCTAAGGAAAATAACCTATGTATAAGAATGTAGATTTGAGACAGCCACAAGAATAGTATGAGAATGATTTAGGCATGGAATATTAGTGAGTTTGTGATTGGTAAATCTGATAGCTTCAGATGTCTGAAATGGCTTGTTAAAGTGTGTCCTAGCAAAAATAAACTGTCCTGTCTGACTCTAATAACAAAAACAAAAACAAAACCCTTGCTTGTAATTTTCTCCACTCTTAAAATCAGAAAATGATGCTTGTAGCCTCATATGTTGCTTTCTGATTTAATGTTATTACAGCATGAACTTGGACAATGAGCACAAACAAACACTGAAGGGTCCATCAATACTGAAACAGGGTTCTTTTTATACAGTGAGTGTGACTTAATTTCATCAGGTGTGTATGTAATTAATCCTGCAGCCTGGCTGTGCATAGCACCAGCACCCTCTTGAATCTGGTCCCATTTACACAACCAGCTGTTGATGCCAGTGTGGGCAAGCAGCCAACTGTGGCCAACTTTTGGTGCCCCAAGTTTATCTGTCAGAGCCAAAGAGAATCCCACTCTCAGGATTTTATCAGAGCCTGTGAGACTGCTGCATCCTTCTCTCTGCAGCCTAGTGTATGCTCATAATTTTCTCCATCCATACACCTAGGCATCCATAGAAATCACTCATACAATCTTATTAAACAAGTTGTCTTACAATACTGATAACTTGTTGGTATCCCCTTCCCTTGGATAGTAAGTACTAATTAAATGTGTCCTTAGTTTCCTTAAAATAATTTAATTTCTCTGCTCCTAAAGCTGTATTTATTGGGACTTCTGGGTTAAATTGTCACCACCCTCTCTACAGAATAACAGTTCATATTACATTCAATTTTATTTTATTTTAAATAAAACCTTTATCTAAAAAATTCTTGGTCTATTGGACAGAGTAAATACATCCTCCAGGTTCAGCTTGGCTTAGCTCCTTTAGTAGGTCCATAGTGGATAACAATCTCAGAGTAGAAAAAAATGGGATCTACTGATCTTTACCAGCTCAACTGGATCATGGTCTGCTTCTCTTCCTCCACAGTTTATGTTTTCCTCATTTCTTTACTCTGTCTCACTTCAAAAAGGCACTAAAGAAAACCAACCACCAATTAAAAATGAAACACCCAAATCACTTTCCTTGCATTTTGAAAGCCATCATTAATCCATTTGCTCCTTCTGCTGATCTCAGGGAAGCTGCCTGCTTCACGCTTCCTAGCATAATCATAGCCTCATGACTGGTTTATCCAAACTCAGTACAGGGTTTTAAAATAACATCTTAAAATATGTTGTAGAACCTAGAGCTGCACACAGCCATCTCAAGATCCGAACTTTAATGCTTTCCAAAGTAGCTCTCCTCAGGAAAGTTGAAGTACATTACAGCTGAAATCCAAACCCCAGCTTCCTGCACTGATGGATGCTGTGCTGACAGCAGCAGCAGCAGCAGCAGCAGCACCCACTCAAGCACAGAGGCTTTATTTAGGCAGTATTCACTAGCACTTTGATATCAGTGATGGAGGACACCTATCATCAATGGTAGGTGTGTGTAATTTGGAACACCCTGCAGTTTACTACAACTTGCTGCCCTGTATTGAGCCAGGATTTCCCAGATGACTCCCACAGGTGTGCTGCCCTCACCTTCTGTAATAATCCCAGTGCACTGAGAAAGGCACACTGCATCTACTTGCACTCTGTAACTGAGAGTGCTGCAGTTCCTAAATCTCACTCATTTGCTGTGTAAATGTATAAAACAAATTCACACAGAAGCATTATTCATACTTTCTCCAGTGACTTCCACTTCTGTGGCTGGTTTAGCCATGAAAGAGGTGGAAGTACTATTTTCCTAATGTGCTTTAATTTCTTTGTATGCCTAAAACCATTTTTAAGCTCAGAAATGCTTTTAAAATCATGTATGGCTGACCACTGCACAATCAACACCTTACATCTAAAATGTTACAGAAACTATTCATTTTATTTTGAGGACATTTGTAAATTTATTCTGGTCCTGCCAAAACTAAAGCCTGCTGTGGTCAGCACAGTGCTATTCTTGTGCCTTAAGTGTGGGTCAGAGCTGATTTCTATCCTGCTAGCTCAAAAGGCAAGTACAACTCTTTCCTGCCTGAAAAAGACCACATAGAAACCACTCTGTTTCCAAAGTAAGGAGATGGCTAACACAGGCAGACATGGGCTATTATACTTATTTAACCCTTGAAGAGTTTCAACATCTGACAGCAAATAGCTGGTAGAGTTTCGAAAGTCTAGTTGAGTCTGATCTGTGCACCCAAACAACTCTTTTGCCATATGAAAAGTTAAACTTTAAATTTATTGTGCATTTATGTGAAGCATACACATTTCCATGACTCAGGAGAAGCAATGACACAATACACATGATACAGTGATATGATTCTGAGAAATATCAAGATACCAAATTTTCCAGACCAGAAAACCATATAATAGATGAAGTAAAAATATGCTAAATAAAAATTAAACTATTTATATAATGCCAAAACATTAATGTAATCTTCAGATGAAATTCTGGAGGTAGGCACTGAGCAAGTGGGGAGTCTCAAACAGAGCTTTAATACTATACTGAAAAAAAAAATCCTTTTTCTGAAAAATGAATTGCAAAATAATGTAACTGCCCAGTTTTATTGCAGGCTCTTTCTAAATCTGCTTTGTGCATGAGAAAGGCGAGAAATCGTGTGAAATTCAGCTGTTCCACTTCATGCTGCTATTCATGTCAAACACTATGACATGCATTTCAGAAGCTGCTTCTTCATGTTGTCAGATTCTTTCAGCTCATCTCATTCTTTCCCTTGTTCTGGAGAGGCCTCTCCTCTCACACTTTCCCTGTTTTTGACTGAATTTCCTTTTTCTTTGAAATTTATAGAAATACAAGCTCTTGAATCAGTAGGCAAAAGAGGATTGTCTAAACAAAGATCGCTTTCTCTCATTTTCACCTTAGCATCAACTTCCCTTTCTCTAACTCATGTCAGATTGCTTTCAGGTTTGAGCACAGCTTGATCTGGTCTTTCATATATCATTCACTATTTTCTGCTGGCTAATCCACAGTATATTTTCATGTTAATTATCCTGTGTTTTTTTTCCTTTTTCTTAGATAAACCCTAGTACTAAATATTAGGGAAATTCCTATTGTATCAAACAAACAAAATCTTCTATATACACTAGATTATGAAAAGCTAGTGGGGTGGTGGGAGGAAAGAATCTCCTTAAGCACATAAAGGGGAGAAAAAGAAAATCATTAGAAGTGCAGGCAATGAGGCATTCCCATGAGGCAAACCTGGGAGTTCAGGAACAGAAAACACCTTTCCAGAAGAAAAAGTTAGAAGGGATTTGGCACAGTCTGTACATACATTTTGTAATCTCTAAAACTGCTACACGTGAGAGCTGGATTAGTAGTAGAGAAATGCAGCACTTCTATATCCCAGAATATTCCAGATGCACAAAGGAAGTGGGGGGAATTGTTAAATATTAATTCAAAACAAAACAAAACCAAAAAACCAACAACTAACCAACCAAACCCTAAAACCCAAACCAAACAAAATAAACAACCCTACAAATGGACTTTCTATGTGGAAGGCAAATATATGCCCAATATAAGGACTAAAAATCTTAAGAATGAAAGTAGAAGCATGATGGTATAAATAGCACTGGACTTAAACCAGCATCCAAGAACTACACTAGTGAATTGATTCAAATGTAAGCAAGGCTATTTGGTGTTAATTCTGCTTCCAAGGTATTCCAAAGAGTAATTGCCTGGATGTCTCAGGGCTTTTGATTTTGTAGCTACAATGGCTCATTTTGTCACTTAAATTGAGTACTGTGTAGGAGGTTTAAAGTTTATGTCAGGTCAACAAATACTTGGATTCTGTTTGTCTGAGAAAAAAAACAAACATCCTTTTGGGGGACACATGGATGAAATTAGCTTCCACTGCATAATGTCTCTTCCTCTGGTGTGGATCTTAGTTCAGAAAACTCATGTGCCCTGATGAGGGCACTGCTTTGTGTACCCTGAAGACAGGATTTTGTTAATACTTTTAAGATAATCAGTCAAAATAGATGTTAAAACATTATGCTACAATAATATAGTGACTGCTTTTTTTTCTTTTTACTTCCTCATTACTGCTCACTGCTTCTTCAAACTTTATGTTTAGTTAAACCTTTTCAAGCCTGGGGCAATATCTGATAAGACTGTGTTAAGATTAATTAAATCTTTGAAAACATTTAGCCACAATCCTGCTTTTATTGAGTTTTCTTGGGAGTGACGTCAATGAGAAGAGCAGCAGGTGCAGGTTTTCCTCAGGATATAGAGTAGGATTGTATAGGGTTGTAATGTAGGCTTGTGAAAAACAACTTCAAGGGGAAGATGTTGAAGAAATTTTTAATTTTAAAATAATGAGATTTTGTGGCAGAAAAAGAGAAGACAGAAAATGCATTTTGTCTGCCAGGAGCATAAAGAGCCTGGAAGGAGAACTGTGTTAAAGCTGCATCCCATGAAAGTTCAAAACATGAGATAGGTTACTCCATTTCACTAGTTTCCATACTCCATGCAATATGCAAGTATGAAGAATGTTAAAGGAAGCAATGGAAATTAGGGACAATTATCAATTCCAGGCAATTTACGTGGCACTGCACAATATTCATGTGTGTTTATGCACGCTAGAAACGGCAGCAAAGGACAGCTTGTTGCAGGGACCCCTGTTGACTCCAAAGCAGAGACTCAGATCACAAGGTAGCAGAAGCACATTTACCACACCTTGCACCTGAGCTAGTAAGCCATTTCAAGATAAACTGCTGTACTCTAAAGCCATTTGAATGTAGCTACTGTTTCAGGGCCTAATCTGAGAAGTCTATGTCAAGCCAAACTTTTTTTGAATGTCTTTTCCTGAGAAACTTGCCTTCTTGACTACCTGACCACTCCCCACAGCTAGTATGAAGACAAAGGGACAAAGAGAGCCTTCACCATTTTGAAAAATCACTGTAGGCATGATTGGTCAACAGCTTATAACACAAGGCAACACACGAAAACAAGTGTTCCTGTGACATTTGCTAAACAACATTCAGCTTCTGAAGTGATGCTTTAACAAAGTTGCCAGAGTTTTCAGTGCTAAACACCAGATGTTACAGTTTTGAGCTGGGTGCCCCCCTGCAGCGTTTACTTCCTGTGTCCAGAAATCCAGCCCAGGGGTGGACACAGGAAATTATGCAGTATTTCATACCACAATCCTTTGCACCACTATAAGATCCAGTGCGGAGTCTAGCACTGTCTTTTTTCTTCCTCCTCCGTCAGCCAGTAACTGGGGGAGATGTCTCCTGGCTTTGGGCCTGGCTAGGCCCAAGGCCACGGGGGGATGGGCAGTCTCAGATCTGGCCAGCTGAGACTAGCCTAGCAGGGGGAGGGGGAAGAAGGAGCCCTGGGGATCTCGGGTGTACCCTCAGGTGGGGATGGGATCTCTCTGGGTCTGCTTTGGGATCTTTCTTTGTCACTGTGCTTTTGCTTTTCTGTAAAAGTTCACTGCTTTCTATTTAAACTTTCCATCACTTTTGCAATCCGTTTGTCTGAGTGTTTATTGTTGCCAGGGGTGGGGAAGGGGGCTGCCTCAACCCAGCACATTTCTTGGTAGCAGAGGATGGTTGAGGTGGGCAGAGGATCTGCCCCCAACCCCTTTACATTCTTGGCGAGCCAGCCAGGAGTAGGAGTTGGTTATTGTGGCTACTCTGCAGATCGGATTGCAAAAGATGAGAGTTTAAATTTAGTTCTGGGCGTCGTTTTGGTCTTCTGGCAGTTGGGGGCTCATGTGTTGTGTTGGGGCAATTGTGTTAAGTTCTCGTGGATTGCAGGGGGATACCTGGTGCATGACCGGTGGCAGAGAGTCCCTCCTGCTATTTTCAAGCAGGGGTGGTTCTTAACCATCGGAATGGGGGCACTGCTTGAGAATGCGGGACCTGCCTTCCCCCACCTTTACTCTCTGCGGAGCGGTAGAAGCAGCAGGGAGTGAAGTGGGAGAGGAGCAGTGGCGAGCAGATCAAAGTCAGGTCCGCTCTCGCTGCGGGGTAGGGCCAGCCGCGGCAAGCGGGCGAGCTCGGCTCCCTATGGGCGAATGGGGACTCCAGCTGAAAGCTGTTCTCAAGGGCCCTGAGGACTTGATCATGGCTTTTGCTGGAGGAGACGTTTGAATGCCCGAGGGGTGGAGGCGATTTTGATTCTGTACCGCGGCGGCAGAGGTGGCCGGAGCCCTGCTGTGTGCTCGGGCGGCGGCGGGACCGGCCGTGTACTCGGAGCGGCGACGGCGGTCCTGGCCGTGCGCTCGGGTTGCGGCGGCGGTGAGCACAGCCATGCGCTCGGAGCGGCGGCGGCGGTCCTGGCCGTGCGCTCGGGTTGCGGCAGGGCCGGCCCTAGTCTCTTCCCCGACCTTTTCGGAAGAGTATATATATAGAGTATAAGAGTATAACAGAAGAGTATAACAGAAGCTAACAAAAATAAGCTCAATGGCAAAGGCTGCAGCTTGAGAGTTGCTCTCTCGAGCAAGCACAGAGACAAAGTAAAAGAGGGGGCCACTTTTTTACCAACTGGGGTGATACTTATAGATTCCTCGAGGCTGGGCTTGACCAATGGGCACTCTCATAAACAACTGGCTTCAGCCTATAGAAAGCGTGAAGCTAGAATTATGCCCATACTTGGTGTTTGCACGAGCACTGCATGCGCTGGGTGCGTGCTGGCCTGGCTAATGCCTTGGCTTTTGTCTTCCTCCTGGAGGAGGGGGAACTTGTCCACATGCTGGGACAAGATTCAGTATCTGGGCATAATGTGCCTTCACCACAACCCAGTCGGAGAAGCAAAGGGTAGAGCTGTATTCACAAGCAATATGGAATGCAGGTTGTATATATGCATAATATACAGTATTTACAATATATACAGAAATATACAGCAAAGAAAATAATCAGAACAAAACTCTGTCCTCCGGACAGAGGAGGGTTCTCCCTCTGTACCCCCTGTCTCCCCCTACCTCCTTTTTTTTCCCAAAAAGGGCTAGAGAGAGAGAAAAGGTAATTAATAAGGATGAAATTTTGTTAGGCCTCAAAGCGCATGCAGGGATTAGTTCTTATCTGTTATCCAAGGTCATTCTGGCTGCTTGCTCAGAAACAGACAGGCTGGAAAGGCGGAACAGAGTGGACCGAGAAAAATTCCAACTGAACTAAAACTGAAAGTTGCATTCTACCAATCTACCAATTAAATTAGTTTAGAATATGATTGTTTTCATTTTAATACCAAAACATTCAGCCAGAGTGTTCCAACACTGTCCCTTTCTTAAAGGCACAGCCTCAAACGGTCACAATCATTTAGGCTGATACAACTGAATTTTATAAAAGCGCCTGTTGTTATGATAATAAGGCAAAAAAAGATCCAGGAAAAAGCAATAGTTTTCAGGCACTGTGAGAGACTAAAAGTTTCTCTCTCTTGGTGTGACTCAACAAAGATAAAATCACTTGCTGCTTGCCCACAATTGAAGTGTTGGGCAGAGCCACTGGAAGGAAGGTGCAAAGACCAATCCTGGATGCAAATCACCTTGTGATTGCATCATGATAACACTGGACTACAACAATGGACCCAAGGACCCAGCCATCACGCCTTTAGGGCAAGATAATCTCCACCTATCAAGTACCCTGGGAAGGAGTGAGGGGGCTTGTCTGGATAAGGAGAAGGAGGAGGCGGAGGGCCCCCCCACCCCCCATCCAGATCTCTTGCCCAAACACACAGAAATGCACAGAAAGATTTCTGGGGAAATGATACCTGGATATTTACCTAAGGATTATTTCCTGACCCTGGAATTCCTGAGGGACAATACTTGGATACATACCTAAGGACTAAAAACTGTATAAAATACTTAAACAACTACTGGCATGTTAGGGGGGAGAAAAACGGAGATGAAGGAAAACAGGAGACGGACCATGCCGCTGAGAAGGGAAAGCTGGGACAATGCTGCTCTGGAGAAAAGAGGCTGCCCAGAGGACCACAGCTCTTCTCCAGCCAAAGCCTCAGCACCCTTTCTCTACAGACCCAGGCTGCCCAGAGGACCACAGCTCTTCTCCAGCCAGAGCCTCAGCACCGTTCCTATACCAACCCAACATCTCCCCAGAGGACCACAGCTCTTCTCCAGCAAAAGCCTCAGCACCGTTTCTCTACCGACCCAACATCTCCTGCAGCACCTTTCCTCCACAGACTCAAACTGTCTTGGGGGGGATGAGGGGTGTGGTAATATAATTCCTTTCCTCTTCTCTCTCTCTTTTCTCTCTCCCTCTCTATTTTCTCCCTCTCCCCTTCTTATGTCTTATGTAATAAATAGTCTAGCTGTTGATATTTTGGCCTCGTTTGTGCCTCTAATTTCACAACACGGGAATATTTAAAAGAGCTGTGTCTCCAGACTGAGACAGGCACTTATTAGGAATTAAATTATTTTCAGGAAAGGGAGCTATGTTTTCTCTGTCCTACAAATCTTACAGTGATTTAGCTGTTAGAAAAACTATTGCACTGACATGAAGTGGAGAGGATAATATCTATCTTTCACATTTCTTAGTTTAATTGTCTTACTGAAACTGAGTATGACATGAAATGTAAGAAATATTAATGATGAGAGAAAAGTGAAGTCAGAAGCCTCAGGCAAGACAGTTTTTCAGAGCTGGCTTTATAATCTCAGAAGAGATTAACCTTAAATGAATTTGAATTTTTTTACCTTTTTCTTTCTTTTCTGAGACAGCACTGCAAGATTTGTATTTCGAGTCCTTCTGCATTCTGAAGAAAATTTCCAGCTTTCCAATTCTTAAATAGATTTTAAGTCTAAACAGTACTTCACTCAAGCTTGTTACCTAGCTTGTTACCTAGTGCACTAAGTTTCTTCAGTAGATTCAACTCTATAGCAAAACGAACCACCAAAAGGAGTTCTAAGCCACTAGAGCAGCAGTGCTGAAGTATTGTTTATTCCCCTCCCTGGAGATGTAAGTGACATGCACATTGGTCCCCATACACTTCTCTTCACATCAGTTTTGCAGTTCCTCTTCCCTGTAAGGTCTTGCCTGGTCTTTGGCTTCTTCCTCTATTCACACATTATAAATGTAAAATACACTTCCCCCCCCCCCCCCCCCCCCCCCTTCTCATCAGAGCTATTAGGACATTTCTGACTCATCAGATTTCTTCTCTTCAGGTCTTTTCTCTGCAGGCAGCCACCCTGGGCAATATGAATGGCAAGCACTGGCTTATGATGTACAGACCATGGAACTGTGTAATGGGTTGGGGCAAACCCCCTCCCCACCACGGGCAGAAACAACAACTCAGACAAACAGATTGCAAAAGTGATGGAAAGTTTAAATAGAAAAACAATTTTAAAAAAACCAAACAACAATGAAAGCTTTACAGAGAATGACAAGCACCATGACAAAAGAGAGAAAATCCCACAACATACCCAAGAACATCCCATCCCCACCTGGGGGTACACCCAACCCCCCCCAGGGCTCTTTCCTCCCCCTCCCCCCCCAAACCCAGCCTTGGGCCTGGGCAGGCCCAAGGGAGGCGGCTCACGCCATTTTACCTAGGCTGCAGCAGGGGACGAAAGAGGAAGTGAAGACCCCACATGGACATTTTATAGGGGAGCAGGACATTATGGGATTGGAATACCTGGTCTCCTGTGACCAGCCCCTGGGCTGGGCCCACCCCTTGGGACCTCCCAGGTGTGTTCTGTGCAGTGGCATCCAGGCCAGCACCCAGCCTAAACCACCACACGCCACCCCTTATTCCATACCATAATCCCTGCACCCAGAACATATCATCAAATTAGAACTGTTCTGATGACACGTCTAGCAACAGTCCAGGTCTTCATCTGGGCGTCCTTCCACACAGTCTCTCAGGCTCAAGTATCAGTCCATTCCAGTTCTTCTTCCTCATAAGATGTATCCTCCCAGCGACACAGAGTCATTCTCCTGCAGTGTGAAGTCCTTGTGGACTCGTTGGGACATCCTGGTCACCTGGAAATACCTCACAACTTCTCAGCCGAGCCTTTGTTTGCTTTTACATTTACTCAGTGGCTTTTTCCACCCCTGGGGCAAGCCAGTCGGAGCAATCAGGCTCTACGACCGCTTTTTTCCATCCCTCCAGGGAACCGCAGCCGGCTGCTTCCAGCCGCGGTCTGAAGCTACACAAATGCACATCACAGGCACATCGCAGGCACATCACAGGCACATCGCAGGCACATCACAGGCACATCACAGGCACATCGCCCCCCCACTGGGCGCACCAAGGCATCACCGCATCCGATTCACAGCCCTCCCCAGGCAGAGGGGGCAGCTGCAGCACAACTCGCTGAGAAGAGAGGAGGCAGAGCCAGGTGCTCGGTGCCATTCTCGGAGCACGTCCGAAAACACCAAGGAAAGTTTTACAGCTGCCGCCGGCGCCGCTTGAACGCAGCTCGGCCCGGCCCCCACCGTCTCTGTCGCCGCGATGCAGAGTCCAAGTCACCTCCACCCCTTCGAGCATCCAAACGGTTGCTTCAGCCAAAGCCACGATCACGTTCTCATAGCCATTGAGAACAGCTTTCTAGCTGAAGTCCCCGCTCGCCCTCGGGTTTCGGAAGCCGTCGCTCGCACCGCTCGCCGCGGGTGGCCGTCCCCTGCAGCGGCTGCGGCCCGACCCTGCTCTGCTTGCCGCTGCCCCCTCCTCCGCTCCGCTCCCTGCCGCTCATCGCTCCGCAGAGAACAGGGAGGAGAAGGCAGGTCTCGCCTTCTTAGGCAACCCGAGCATTCTTAAGCCACCCTGGGCAGAAAGTCACAGAAAGAGCCACCCAAGCAACAGGAGGGACTTCCATGCCATCAGCCACGCACCAGGTGTCCTTCTGCAGTCCACAGGAGTTCACACAGTCGCCCTGACAAGAAAACTTGAGCCCAAACTTCCAAACCCAAACCGATGCACAGAACTAAATTTAAACTGCAGAGTGGGCACAACAGCCAGCCCCACGTTGGCGCGCCAAAAATGTAATGGGTTGGGGCAAACCCCCTCCCCACCACGGGCAGAAACAACAACTCAGACAAACAGATTGCAAAAGTGATGGAAAGTTTAAATAGCAAAGCAATTAAAAAAAAGAACAAACAACAATGAAAGCTTTACAGAGAACCACAAGCACTGTGACAAAAGAGAGAAAATCCCACAACATACCCAAGAACATCCCATCCCCACCTGGGGGTACACCCAACCCCCCCCAGGGCTCTTTCCTCCCCCTCCCCCCCCAACCCAGCCTTGGGCCTGGGTAGGCCCAAGGGAGGCGGCTCACGCCATTTTACCTAGGCAGCAGCAGGGGACGAAAAGAGGAAGTGAAGACCCCGCATGTCTATTTTATAGGGAAGCAGGGCATTATGGGAATGGAATACCTGGTCTCCTGTGACCAGCTCCTGGGCTGGGCCCACCCCTTGGGACCTCCCAGGTGTGTTCTGTGCAGTGGCATCCGGGCCAGCACCCAGCCTAAACCACCACAAACTGTTTCAGTTGAAAAGACCTTTTAGATCATTGAGTCCAACTGTTATCTCTAACTCTGCCATGTCTGGTGTTAAACCATGCCCCTCAGCACCACATCTCTGCCTCTTTGAAACACCTCCAGGAGTGGAGATTCAAATACCTCCTTAAGCAGCCTGTTCCAGTCTTTGAATGAAAGAATCATAGAATCACAGAATGGTCGGGATTGGAAGGGACCTCCAAAGATCATCTAGTCCAACGCCCTCTGCAGGGGCATCCTCAGGTTGCCCAGAGCTCTGTCAAGCCCCACATTGAATATCTCCAGGGATGTGGCCACAACCACCTCTCTGGGCAACCTGTTCAGTGTTCCACTACCCTCATGGTAAAGAACTTGTTCCTAACATCCAATCTAAATCTGTTCTTCTCTAGTTTGAAGCCATTGCCCCTCGTCCTAGCACTACAGACCTTTGTAAACAGCCTCTCTCCATCATTCTTCTAGACCTCTGTCAGGTAATGGGAGGTCATTATCCCTGGAGCCTTCTCTTCTCCAGGCTGAACAACCCCAGCTCCCTCAGCCTCCCTCAGATCCAGCTGCTTCACCATAAAACCACTCCCTGTACTGTCTCAGTTCCCTTCTGTCCCTGTATTCAAATACAGGACATGCATATGTACTGATTTTCTTCCTCATAATGTTTCCTAATTTTTAATGATGTCTTCACTATAGTGTATGTAACTTCAGGTAGAAGAGACTCCATTATCAGTCTAATTTTATTGACAAGGCCTTGAAGGAGGATCACACTTCTGCTAATGAACATTTGAGTTCCCAGTTAAACATCAAATGAAACATGTGGACAAGCCATGAGTAGTGAATGCACTACTGCCACTAATTATGGACAGAGGTAAAGTATACAAAGGAACCTTTGCAACAGGGTTGCTGCATATTCTAGATTTGATGTGCAGTCTCCTCAGAAAACATATAAAGCAATCTTCAGGTATGGCTAAACATAGATTAGCTTCATTTAAGTATTTTATTACAGTTACCTCCAGACACAATATCTGAAAAATTTAGATCAAGAACTTGAAAGAGATGAGAGGTTGTGCAAATATTCAGCTAAATTTTATCCCTAAGCCCAGGAATCAAAATGTTTCCAAAACAAAAAAGAAAAAAAATGTACTTCATGCTTCCCTTAAATTAACATAATTAATAGATACTGTCTAAAACTCTAACTGTGAGGGCAGTTTTCAGAATGATACCTGGCAATTTGGCACATGGTACTTTAAATAAAGTAAGTGCTGAAATTAAAAACAGCTTTAAAATATAAAATTGAAATATTGCACTGCATTCAGCAATACTCACATTGTGAGGGTTCTCACAGTCTCAAGGAAAAAAAAGGAAATAATTTTCAATAAAAAGACAATGGTTGGCCTTTCGAGATTTTAGCTATAATTGAAACTTCTCCTTTGTAGTACAATGTACAAAGACAGCAATAAAAGAGGCAAACTGGCCAGATTAAGGAATTCAGCAGTTAGTATCATAGTATCATTCAGGGTTGGAAGGGACCACAAGGATCATCTAGTTCCAACCCCCCTGCCATGGGCAGGGACACCCCACACTAGATCAGGCTGGCCAGAGCCTCATCCAGCCTGGGCTTAAACACCTCCAGGGACAGGGACTCAACCACCTCCCTGGACAACACATTCCAGGGTTTCACCACTCTCAGGGTGAAGAACCTCCTCCTCACATCCAGCCTGAATCTCCCCGCCTCCAGCTTCATTCCATTCCCCCTAGTCCTATCACTACCTGAGATCCTGAGAAGTCCTTCCCCAGCCTTCCTGTAGGCCCCCTTCAGATACTGGAAGGCCACAATTAGGTCACCTCGGAGCCTTCTCTTCTGCAGACTGAACAGCCCCAACTCCTTCAGTCTGTCCTCATAGGAGAGGTGCTCCAGCCCTCTGATCATCCTCATGGCCCTTCTCTGGACACGTTCCAGCACCTCCACATCCCTCTTGTAATAGGGGCTCCAGAACTGGATGCAGTACTCCAGGTGGGGTCTCACCAGAGCTGAGTAGAGGGGGAGGATCACCTCCCTCGACCTGCTGGCCACACTTCTCCTGATGCAGCCCAGGATCTGACTGGCTTTGTGGGCTGCAAGTGCACATTGAGAGCTCATGTTGAGCTTTTTGTCCACCAGCACCCCCAAGTCTCTCTCCTCAGGGCTGCTTTCCAGCCAGTCACTGCCCAGCCTGTATTTGTGCCTGGGATTGCCTCGACCCAGATGCAGGACCCTGCACTTGCTCTTATTGAACCTCATGAGGCTGGCTTGTGCCCACCTCTCCAGCCTGTCAAGGTCCCTCTGGATGGCCTCCCTTCCCTCCAGCGTGTCTGCTGCACCACACAGCTTGGTGTCATCAGCAAACTTGCTGAGGGTGCACTCAATGCCACTGTCCATGTCACCCACAAAGATGTTGAACAAGACAGGTCCCAGGACTGATCCCTGAGGGACTCCGCTTGTCACTGGCCTCCACTGGGACATGGACCCATTGACAGCCACTCTTTCGGTGCAGCCATCAAGCCAGTTCCTTATCCATCTAGTGGTCCACCCATCAAACCCATGTGTCACCAGTTTGGAGACCAGGATGTGGTGCGGGACAGTGTCAAAGGCTTTGCTCAGGTCCAGGTAAACGACATCAGTTGCTCACCCCTCATCTATTAATTTTGTCACCTGCTCATAGAAGGCAACCAGGTTGGTCAGGCAGGATTTGCCCTTGGCAAAGCCATGCTGACTGTTCCAAATCACCTCTTCACTATTCTTCTGAGCCAGTAGTGCCTCCAGGAGGATCTGCTCTATGATCTTTCCAGGCACAGAGGTGAGACTGACTGGCCTGTAGTTCCCTGGTTCCTCCTTCTTACCCTTTTTGAAAATGGGGGTAATGTTTCCCCTTTTCCAGTCTGTGGGGACTTCCCCAGACTGCCATGACTTTTGAAATATAATAGAGAGGGGTTTAGCAACCTCATCTGCCAGTTCTCTCAGCACCCGTGGGTGTATCCCGTCGGGTCCCATGGACATGAACACTTTCAGGTTCTTCAGGTGATCACGAACCTGATCTTCACTTACAATGGGCAGTTCTTCCTCCCTGTCCCTGGCATTGTCTTCCATAACATCAGGAGTGTGGCTAGAGGCCCTTGCAGTGAAGACTGAGGTAAAGAAGTTATTAAGTACCTCAGCCTTTTCCTCATCACTTGTGACCATGTCACCATTTTCCTTTCTGAGGGGGCCCACACCTTCCCTAGTCTTCTTCTTCCCATTAATACACCTGTAGAAGTTCTTAGTGTTCCCTTTAATCTCCCTGGCTAGATTCAATTCTAACTCTGCTTTGGCTTTCCTAACCAGGACTCTTGCTGCTCGGGCAGCTTCCTTATATACCCCCTGTTCTAGCTGTCCTTCTCTCCACTTCCTGTAGAGTTTCTTTTTAAGTAATAGTGTGTCCAGTAGCTCCTTGCCCATCCAGGCAGGCCTCCTAGCATTCTTACCTGCTTTTCTCTTTGTTGGTATACATAGCTCCTGGACACAGAGGAGGTGGTCCTTGAATACTGACCAGCTGTCCTGGGTCCCTCTTCCCTCCAGGGCTTTGTCCCACGACACTTTGGCTATCAGATCCCTGAAGCGATCAAAGTCTGCACGCCTAAAGTCTAGGGTCGTGAGCTTAGAATACTTCCTCCTGATTGCCCTGAGGAGATTAAATTCAACTACTTCATGGTCACTGCAGCCAAGGCTGTCTATGAGCCTCACATTGCTTACCAGCCCTTCCCTGTTGGTGAGAACAAGGTCCAGCATAGCACCATTTCTTGTTGGTTCCTCTACCATTTGGAGGAGGAAGTTGTCTTCTATGCAGTCCAGGAACATCCTGGATTGCTGGTGCCTTGCTGTGTTGTCCCTCCAGCAGATGTCCGGGTGGTTGAAATCACCCATGAAGACCAGGGCTTGTGACCTGGAAACCGCTTCTATTTGCCTGTGGAGGGCCTCATCTGCTTGGATCTGCTTGTCAGGTGGCCTGTAGGAGACCCCTACAGTGATATCTCCTTCCCCTGTCCTGCCTTTGATTTTAACCCATACACTCTCAACCAGCTCATCATCCCTCCCCAGGTAAAGCTCCACTGATTCGAATTGGTTATTGACATAGAGGGCAACACCTCCTCCTCTCCTTCCCTGCCTATCCTTCCTAAAGAGCTTATACCCATCTATCCCTACATTCCAGTCATGGGAATCATCCCACCAAGTTTCAGTAATAGCCACTATGTCATGGCATCCCAGCAGCACAGTGGCCCTTAACTCATCCTGTTTGTTGCCCAAGCTGCACGCATTCGCATAGAAGCACTTCAGCTGGGCTGGCCCTGTCGTCGTCTTTTGCCAATTCCCCTCGGTTTCCACAGAATGTCCTGGTGGATCATTCATGGCTTGCCTCAGGGCAGCAAGTTGAGAGCCCTTACCAGCTCTCCTTCTCTCTGCTGCTGGTGAGTTCAGGAAAGCCTCCTTTCTACCATAGTTGCATGTAGCCTGTTAGAAGTTAGCTGCTTAGCATATGCTGTATGTTTGGATGCCTTCTACAAACATGAGAGAAAGACACTTTTCCAGGGGGCGATTTATTCTCTCAGAAGAGAGGTCTGAAAACAGACTGATATGTGTGTACAACTCTGCAAGACTTCTGGAAGAACTACTTACAGCACATATATAAGTAGGTGGAGGACAAAAAGAGTTACTAGGCATAGAAAATTCCTTTTAGTTCAAGAAATTTTTTATGCCTTTCCACATATTGAATGTTTCCATTCTGGCCTGGCTTGAGCAGAGCCCAGGGTAACTAGGGACAGTTGCCCAGAGCAGACAGCTCCCAGGTTTCTGCTGTGGCAGCATATTGCTCCTTGATACCTGTGGCTACCAAATGTAGGAACATTTATTTCACACAGACTTAAGTTATCTCAGATCTTGTGAAGAATGGACTAGATATTAAAAGATCACAAAGGGAAAACAGACCTTAAGCCTTTATAGAGAAGCAGCAAAGAAGGACCTCATAAATATGTAGTAGAGACCCTAGAGAATGGAGATATTTTACAAGCAATAGTGTATAAACACTTGGAAGAACACAGGGAAATTAGTAGCAGGCTGCATTTAGTTTGTTTAGAAATGAATGTCTGATTTCTTTTTGCAATAAACTAGACAGACTTTTATGGATTAGGTGTCTTACATTGACTTTTTTGTGGCTTTTGACACTGGCCCACATGACAGTATAATCCATGCCACAGACATTGTGAGAGACAAATTATAGATGAAATTAATTCAGATTGATTGATGGAAGGCAAAACCTTCTATCAGTCACTTGTTCAGAGTTGAAACAGTGTCCCCCGATCAAATACTGATGAATGGGCACTGGCAAATTTTTTTTGTCAGACAGGAAAGTGTGTCACTGGGGCAGCATGAGGACAGGATTATAGTTATCTCAAACCCCAAAAAAAATTCTCTTGAAGAAAAAATACACAGGATTGGATTCAGCAAGGACAAGTACAAGATACTGAACTCTGGAGGGAATAATTAATTGCAAGACTCTAGACAGAGGACAATGTGTCTTCTATCAATTCTGCATAAAAAGTAGCTTTTATTACAGTTTAGCACAAGTTAAACATGATTAGACAATATAATATTTCTGGAAAAAATAAGCATCATAGTGGGATGTGTAAACAAGAGCATAAGCTACAAGACATGTGAACTCATTTCTTTTCCACACCCATTACATGCTAGGGCCTCAGCTGTGTGCAGATTTGACAGGGGAGAAAGTATAGACTTAGAACTCTGGAAAACATCACCTATGAGAAAAGGCTGGAAGACTTACTTGCTTATTTGCTTTAAAGTCTAACAGAGACAAGACCAACAGGGTACAATACACTGCTTCAGTTGCAGGAAAGGCTGCTGCTAGAAGGAAGGAATAATCTATTTCAGCTTTCATATGCAAAAAAAACCAATGAGCTTATTCTGAAACAGAGTAGACACAGGTCAAACATTAGCTGAACTTCCTAATAGCAAGGGTAGCAAAGCAGAGGAACAGACCTGAGGGGGATATTATGGCCTTCCCATTGTTGGAAACACTGCAAACCAGGCTAGACTGAACATCTGTTCAGCATCACTGATCCTGCAGGGGCATGGGATAGACCAGCTGTTCTGTGCAGTTCTTTTCTTGCCCTGTTTTTCTGAAAGCATATGTTCTGTCACAGGGATCTCCTAGTAGTACTATGAATGAATATGAGATTGGTCCTTGCCAGACAGACAAGAGTAAATTTATATTTTTATTACATTGTTAATGTAAGACAACTTTGACTTTGTCAATGTGTGTGTAACACAAATAGCTGAAGTAGAGAAGTAAGATTAAAAAGTTCCCTAAAGCTCCCATGAAGTAACATTTCATGATAGTTAATGGAATACACCTTCACACAGCTCCTGCGCTGACCCAGATTAGACCAAACTGAAAGAAATGAGTGAAAAAGCAAAACTGAATGTCATGGCTAAGGCCAATAAAGAATTGTGCCATGCACTGTTACAAATACAAAAACCTAAATGAAACATTCACTTAATAAAAAAGTATTTTAAAAATAAAATAGAACTTTACAAACCAATGTTTGTAAAACTGTTTCACTGTGTGATGCTTCCTTGAAGCTGCCCATTAAAGTCCAAATAACTTGAGACTGAAAAGACCAGCATCCCTTGCTTATAGATAGGCTGTGCAAATAAAGATCGTTTGCTCTTCCATTGGCCTTAAGTCATAAGCATTTTGTTTCTAAGCACAATACTTGTTATTTTTATTCTGAAAGCTCCACTCTTCTAAAGGAATGTAACTTTGACTCATTAGACATCTCAAGTTTTAGTGAAGATGGATAACTATCACCAAGGTCAACAAAACCACAGTTATTGAGTAGCTCTTTGGTATATCAGAAACAAAGGAGGTCATTGCAAAGATCAGCAGGACAAAAGCTGCAGTAAGAACTTAGATAAAATATGAGGGTTTTTCTTGTCTGCATGGGAGTTTTACCTGAGTATTACTTCTTGGAGCCCTGAAATATTAGAAAAACCAAAAAAACCCAAACAACAAACAAGAAAACAAAACAGCAAACCCAAACAAAAATGCAAGGAATAGTAGCAGGACCAACAAGAGAGGGGGGGATTTGAAGAAATCAAAAGAATATATTTCCCCCTTCGTTTCAGAATTATGGTTTTGCAGAGGGTTGCAACATCTTCTGGTATTTCATTCATGCATGACAAAACCATGGAGGATATTAGGTTAACACTTAGCTATTTTCTATTTTATTAAAGTGAATTAAATATAAGTAACAAAAAAATAAAGGACACACTCCTGAGGTCTATTTTCTGCTAATGCAACAATCCTTTTTTCCCTTCTTGTCTGAGTTAATGTCACTGAGCTAAGAATTCAGACACTGCTCATAAAGTTCACATTCCCAGCCAGCCATATTTCATGAGCCTCTTGCTGCTGTGAAAGCATATGAACATTGCAATGATACTTCTGACTGGAAAGGACTTGGAAACTGCCTCTAGCAACAATAGAACCTGTGTGAACAGCTCACAGAAAACCTGTGCTCAAGTATGTCAAAAGTAGAGAAATCCAATTTTTTGTAGCTAAAATAGAAGAACATTAGTAGGACACAGTAACTGTCAGACTTTGGCTCTTTAGCTTTCTTTTGAAACCTTGCATAGGGCTGGCAGGAACAGTGGGTAAATCTGCTACATTTATGATCTTGTGCTATAATGGATGAAATATAGAGTGTGCAGCAGTTCATGGGGCCATGGTAAATAATACTGTGCATATTTTCAAAATTAAAAAAAAATAATTTGAGGAGGAATCATTTTGGAAATCAGTTTAATATCAGCTTTTAGACTACAGTCTAAGAGCTGCAGGACAAAATCTGTGGATATAGTGAATGGCAGTACCATGACAAGAATAAGCACTTACATAAGAGCAATTTGGTTTAATTCAGATTGGTCCCCAGGAAAAAAAAAACACCAACACCACCAAAACAAACTCAAAACACTGAACAGCTCCCTAATTTACACCCAGTGAATCATTCCTCTGGAAGTAAGCAACACAGTGTCAACAAAGAGGAAAAATCCTTCCTATTGTCAACATGCTTCTTTCATTGTCTATATAATGGACTCAGGTACTTTGAAAACGTAAATTTGAATCAGAAATTGTGAATATTATCATATATTCATAATAACACAACCTAGGTTTGTCCTAGAAATGTCAGTGTATATATTACAGAAAAAGAGGCTGTCCTGGTTTTGTGGGCAGAGAAGCATATGACAGCCATGATCTACAGGCTCTTTTCAGTTTAGAATAGCAAGGAGCATAAGTTGGGAGGCACAAAAGCCAGGGCAGATGACTCAAACTGGCTTACAGCTGTATCTCATCTCCAAAAAAAGTCAATTTTATTACAAAGGGGGTGATTTGTGGAAGACTGAGGTTACTCTTGTGCTTCCTCTTTGTCTTTGTCCTCTTCCTGCTTCTCTCTATCCTTGGAGGGAGCTTGCTTACCACTGTGCTCCTGTGTATTATGGCTGCTGTACATTTGCTGGGATGAGTATAGTTTTGTTAATTTGATATTCATATTATATTTTTGCTACTTTCTTAAATTTGTTTTCATTTCAACCTGTACTTCTGCTCTCTTATTCCTGATTCACTTTCTCTGCTGGAGAGGAGGGGTCATAGGATGATGGAGCAACTGCTGTATTTATACCCTGGGATATAAGCTAAATGTGGACAAGAAGCACAGTATGATTTTCAGTTTCAGCATCTGGTCCCCAAACTGTCTTCTAAACCTTAATAAAATGAAAAGCCTCTTCAGCTGTGAGAGACACCATCTATTTTCTGTGAGGCTACATTCTTTCAGTTGCCTATGGTCAGATAGCTGAGAGGAAGTACTTGTTTGCCTTCTCCTGGTGGCTGCACTATCCATCTGGTGAAGCATGTGAAAGCAGGGCTGGACTGATCCTCCCTAGGGGAGTGCAGAAATGAGAGAGGTCTCCATCACAGGGCTGGAAGAGGAGAGAGAGATGGGTTGAGGGCAGCACAGAGCTGATGGAGCAGGCTGGAAAGCCAGGCTCCATGGGAAGAGAGACTTTTCCTTGTTGTGGTGGTTTAGGCTGGGTGCTGGCCTGGATGCCATTGCACAGAACACACCTGGGAGGTCCCAAGGGGTGGGCCCAGCCCAGGGGGTGGTCACAGGCAGGTATTCCAATCCCATAATGCCCTGCTCCCCTATAAAATGTCCATGCGGGGCCTTCACTTCCTCTTTCATCCCCAGCTGCAGCCTAGGTAAAATGGCATGAGCCGCCTCCCTTGGGCCTGCCCAGGCCCAAGGCTGGGTGGGGGGAGGTAGGAAAGAGCCCTGCGGGGGTTTGGGTGTACCCCCAGGTGGGGATGGAATGTTCTTGGGTATGTTGTGGGATTTCTCTCTTTGTCACGGTGCTTGTGGTTCTCTGTAAAGCTTTCATTGTTGTTTGGTTTTAAATTGTTTTTCTATTTAAACTTTCCATCACTTTTGCAATCTGTTTGTCTGAGTCGTTGTTTGTGCCCTGTGGTGGGGAGGGGGTTTTCCCCAACCCATTACATTTTGGCGCACCAACGTGGGGCCGGCTGTTGTGCTCACTCTGCAGATCGATTGCAAAAGATGGAGAGTTTAAATTTAGTTCTGGGCGTTGGTTTGGGTTTGCAAGTTGGGGGCTCAAGTTTTGTTGCCAGGGCGACTGTGTGGACTACTGTGAGCTGCAGAAGGACTCCTGGTGCGTGGCTGATGGCATGGAAGTCCCTCCTGTTGCTTGGGAACAGCGAGGGGTGGCTCTTTCTGTGACTCTCTGCCCAGGGTGGCTTAACAATGCTCAACTAGCCTAAGAAAGCAAGACCTGCCTTCTCCTCCTTGTTCTCTGCGGAGCGATGAGCGGCGCGGAGCGATGAGCGGCAGGGAGTGGAGCGGAGGAGGGGGCAGCGGCAAGCAGAGCAGGGTCGGCCTGCGGCTGCTGTGGGGTCGGCCACCCGCGGCGAGCGGGCAAGCGACGGCTTCCGAAACCCGAGCGGGTGGAGGTGCCTTGGACTCTGCATCGCGGCGACAGAGACGGCGGGGGCCGGGCCGGCTGCATTCAAGCGACGGCGGCATCGCTGTCCGGGCTGCATTCAAGCGGCGGCGGCAGCTGTAAATCTTTCCCTGGTGTTTTCGGACATGCTCCGAGAATGGTGCCAAGAACCTGGCTCTGCCTCTTCTCTTCTCAGCGAGTTGTGCTGCAGCCGCCCCCTCTGCCGGGGGAAGGCTGTGAATCGGATGCGGTGATGCCTCGATATGCGAACCCCCCGGGGGGGCGATGTGCCTATGATGTGCCTATGATGTGCCTATGATGTGCCTATGATGTGCCTATGATGTGCCTGTGATGTGCCTGTGATGTGCCTTTGTGTAGCTTTGGACCACAGCTGGAAGCGGTCGGCTGAGGCTCCCAGGAGGGATGGAGAAAAGCGGTCGTTGCTCCGACCGGCTTGCCCCAGGGGTGGAAAAAAGCAGCTGATTAACTGTAAAAGCAAACAAAGGCTCGGCTGAGAAGTTGTGAGGTATTTCCAGGTGACCAGGATGTCCCAACGAGTCCACAAGGACTTCACATTGCAGGAGAATGACTCTGTGTCGCTGGGAGGTTCCATCATATGAAGAAGAAGAACTGGAATGGACTGATACTTGAGCCTGAATGAGAGACTGTGTGGAAGGACGCCCAGATGAAGACCTGGACTGTTGCTAGATGTGTCATCAGAACAGTTCTAATTTGATGATATGTTCTGGGTGCAGGGATTATGGTATGGAATAAGGGGTGGCGTGTGGTGGTTTAGGCTGGGTGCTGGCCTGGATGCCACTGCACAGAACACACCTGGGAGGTCCCAAGGGGTGGGCCCAGCCCAGGGGCTGGTCACAGGAGACCAGGTATTCCAATCCCATAATGCCCTGCTCCCCTATAAAATGTCCATGTGGGGTCTTCACTTCCTCTTTCGTCCCCTGCTGCAGCCTAGGTAAAATGGCATGAGCCGCCTCCCTTGGGCCTGCCCAGGCCCAAGGCTGGGTTGGGGGGGGGAGGAAAGAGCCCTGGGGGGGGTTGGGTGTACCCCCAGGTGGGGATGGGATGTTCTTGGGTATGTTGTGGGATTTTCTCTCTTTTGTCACGGTGCTTGTCATTCTCTGTAAAGCTTTCATTGTTGTTTGGTTTTTTTTAAATTGTTTTTCTATTTAAACTTTCCATCACTTTTGCAATCTGTTTGTCTGAGTTGTTGTTTCTGCCCGTGGTGGGGAGGGGGTTTTCCCCAACCCATTACATTTTGGCGCACCAATGTGGGGCCGGCTGTTGTGCTCACTCTGCAGATCGATTGCAAAAGATGGAGAGTTTAAATTTAGTTCTGGGCGTTGGTTTGGGTTTGCAAGTTGGGGGCTCAAGTTTTGTTGCCGGGGCGACTGTGTGGACTACTGTGAGCTGCAGAAAGACTCCTGGTGCGTGGCTGATGGCTTGTGAACAAGAAAAGACCATTTAATATGATGCGCAGGTCATAAGTCTGATTGATTCAAGACTTGTAATCAGACTTGTAAGTTTGATTGATTCAAGACTCATAATTCCCTCCCATTTCCAGCAGATTATTGCATAACAGTCTTATAAAAACTTGCTTCAAGACTGTGCATACTTAGGTAAACAGTTTTGCACCAGTAAATACCTCTAAATGAAAGTGTAGAGCAAAAAAAGATATGGTCTACGAAAAAAAAAAAAGATGTAGTAATTGTCCTTCTATTTTAAAACTCTGTTCTTATTCTTTAACCATGTTTTGTTTCAGGCTTTGTGATTTATGTGATATTGAATGTTTTGTTTCTACTATAACTATGCTCAGTTTTCAGTTATTTGATATATTCCGCAGGGAAGTCCTGGGATGGTCTAATCACTTCAGATGCACAGACTGAAGAATTATTTATTGGCAGCTTGGTCACTACAATCAGAAAATAAAATATGATTCCTAGATAGCTGTTTAACAGAATAAAATATGCTGTGGGACAACAATTCTAACAACATAAGCTTTTAAATACTGTATCTAGAGGTCAAGTTTGTAGAGAATGCAAATTGACAGACTTTTCAGTAGAGCTTTTATGATAATCTGGCCCTATGTATGCATAAGCCTGTTTATATGTAAAAATGCTTCAAACTCTCAAATGTTTGTGGAAAGGAAATAACACTTCAGAAATTTTGAGATAAGAATTCCAAAAGCACTGAAAAACACTTCACCACACCATACTGGTATAAACTTCCCATGTAGCAAGGACTTGCAATTTCCTCACACATGCATCAGAATTGAGAAAGACCAGCTTAAGGACCTGACCAAGACCAATCACTTCAATCCTACTAACACCAGGAGGGGTCCAAAACCAGAAGTAAAATCTGGGTTACATTCTACTACAACCAGAGCAGGTGTGCCCAAAACTGTGAGGCAACCAAAAAGGGAGCCTTTCCATTCAAAAAAAGTTAATGACAGCAAAGCGAAAATAGTATTTCATGAGTACAAGCAGTTACAGAAGGGTTCTATTAGGTTGTGGTAGAATTGTAGATACTTGGGAATTGTTTTAAGAAAATTGAGGTGAACAATTCAAACTGAGAATCTCAAGGAAATGTAGACAGATATTTAAATCTTGAGGTACTTAAATAACACAGTAAAACAAACAAACAAAAAACACACACAAAAAAAACCCAAACCAAAACAACCCAAAACAACCCCCAAAGAAACAACACACACCAAAAAGCGAAAAATAAATGAAAACTGAGGCAAAGATAAAAGCAACTGGATATTACTAGGCAGGATACTCCCTAAAAAAGAAAAGAATAGGTGATAGAGCTTTTTCTAGGTGGAATGGGTGGTGGGATCCTTCAGGTGTCTTACTCCCTTCAGTAGGGTATGAATTTAAAACAACACTTGCTCTAACAAGCAGCTCATAGGTCCAGAAGCAAAACTTCACGTATTCAACAGGAAACAACATGAAGTTTATTACTCGTGTGCTCTCTTGACTCCTGATGATGTTTCTTGTGTTACAAATTTGCACTGTGACCTGGCTGCGTCCTTCTGGTAAACATTTCCCTGAGAACATAGAAAGCAAGCAGCAGATATCACTGGCATTGCTGAAGGTAACACAGCCATACTGACAAGAAAAGCAATAGCACATTTTTATTTTACTAACCCTACTGAAGAATCTTACAAGGGTGCAACAGCACCTGAGAAATGTATTAGAAACCTGAACCTGTCCTGCCATCTTGTCACTGTAGTGAATATGCCCTCAGAAATGAGCGGCAGATGTATCAATGAAAATATATGTTAAGTTTATTTATATATATATATACACAAACTCTGTAACGGGGTATTTACAGTCACCCTTCACAGGTATCAGTATTCGGTTAGTGGAACTATCTTTACAGAATGTTATGTATGGGCACTTAAATCAAATGATTCACAGAATTTATAATCTAAACTGAGTCAGAGAGCAGCGGGGGAGGGGTTGGTCAATGACTGGCAACTCTCCACCCGGAGCAATTTAAACGCTACCCTAACTGAAGCTCTATAAAGAAAGGCTTGGCTTACTCACAAGCTGAGAACTTCGTGAAGTTTTTCCCTTAATAATGTTTATAGTCCAGAGAACGTGGCACGGATGTGCCGTAATAAGGAGACAGGAAATGGCGCTGGCTGCGTGGCTGCACCTTGTGGCTGCTGTTTTCTCCCAGGATACAAAGGTTCCCTGCTCGGGGGGCTGTGGCAGGTCAGCAACGCTGGTTCACACGGGCTACCAGGTTTTCTCCTACAGCGATGGATCACGCAGCGGTTGATCCCACAGAGTACTGTCCACAGCACCGCACGCAGCTGGGTGACGGTGGCAAAGGACTGCGAGGCCTCTTGAAGCATTGGCACGCACACACACACGGGCTCCAACACCAAGGTGGGGGGGCTCATTTACCAAACGACCCCTATTTACCATTTGCCCCAGTGAATACTGGTCCAATAAGCATCTGTTGCTAATGCAAAGATTAACCAATGAACTAACACCTACCAAATATGGCCTAAGTATATGCTATACCCAGGGAAACAAACATATAGCCTGCCCCTTGTGTACCACAGGGGTGAGACCATGCCCAGGTAGGCTGTTTACCTGGACTCAGTGGCGCCAGGATCCACCCCCCCCCCGCCGCCTCCAGAAAGGAGGGGGAACAAAGGAGGGTTAACACACAGAGAAATATATCCTACAAATGTTTGGGGCACAATCCTGACCATAAGCATCGTTCACTACAGTCACAAAAGGCGAAAGTGTGCAGTGCCTGTCAGAAGACATGGTAAATTAAATCATCCATTAGCTTCTGCCTGCTCTACCTCTTGACAGGGTTCTTGCAAACAACCAGTCAAATGTTGGATAACAGAGAAAAAACCCCAATACCCAAGTCTTACGATGTGCAAGGTATTTTTGCAACCTAATTCTAACAAAACCTTTGACAATTTAAATTACTACAGGTGAATTCTGTTTAAATCAAGAGTTCTCTGAGTAAATGCATGTAAAGCACTAATCCATCAGAATGAGGTTAAAGGGGAAAAAAATCCTACTACTGCAATTTTAGATTACTAATTACCTAATCAATAGAACTATGCAGCTGTTCTTTTTGCTAACAATTAAACTATAAAGATATGAAGACAATGAAAGGAGAATGACCTTCTATATGTCAGAGAACATTGCTGAAGGCATCTGCAGCTAATGGGCCCATGCTTGCTCATGCAGAAAGAGTAAATAGGTTTATTAGCTTACTCAGCTGGAAAATGCTTAGCAGCTACTGGTCATCTGATAACAAATTTAATTCATAGTTCATTTAGCTACAAAGGGAACCGATTTTTTTTTTTATGCTGTTATTCAAATGTTCTGAAACATAATCTGTACCCAGAGGGGTAAAACAGATTTGTGAACCCTAGAACAAATTTTCTGCTAGTTATTTTGTCCTAGTTTGCATCCTGTAACATTAAATGTACAACGCAACACAACCATTGACTTCCCAGAGGGAAAAAAAAAAAAAAAAATTAGTTCCTGGAACCAGAGATAACAAATGGGAACATTTCAAAAATCCCTATCAGCTCATTGCAACTACATAATTACCTAATTATAAGAAGATTTAAAAAATATTAAAAAAAAATGTTGTGTAAAAATATTCCATTGTTTGACTTAACATATTGCCATACCAGTTTTCTCTCAAAACACATCTTGGATTTTATTTGGATCAGAGTCATCTTAACTTTCTTGTACTAGCTGTGAAATCAAGAAAGGGTCACACCTACAAATATTTGCCTGCAGCTGCCTCAATGAACCCTTCCCTGTCACTGGTTTTCTGGGAGTTTTCTCACTCACAAAGGAAAGTCTGCTAAGACTGACAGAAAGGGGAAATGAATATCCAGGACAAAACAGAACACACTCAGAACTTTCTCAGAGATTAGTCACAAAATCGGCACTGCAGTTCACTCTGTAAAAACCCAGTCAATGGCAAAGACTAAAGCAAGTGGAGAAGCTCTCAATAACACAGATCAAATATATCCAAGCCATTGGGGTGCTAGAACAGGAAAGCAATCAAAATCTACATATAAACATTATGGTAGCAGAGTTGAGTACATACTTGTACGGGAAGAAGGAAAGACAAGTCAAAGATGAGCAGAGATGATTTTACCCTTACTGAGGCAGTGACTTTTGGTTTTTTGTTTGCTTTCCACAGAGGCTTTTCTTTTTAGACATTAATTTTTCTAAACCAGTGTCACCGTTTGAGGCTGTGCCTTTAAGAAAGGGAATATGGTGGATGGAAGTTGGTGAATTAAAAGAACAATCTAAACTAATTTCATTGGTAGAGTGGGAGGAAGCACCTTCTGAACTGGGAGTGCAGGAGGGTATTCTGGGCATTCCGGAACTTTATCTTCAGTCTTTCTTCCGCTTCTCCTTCGGGCAGCAGCTTGCAGCTCCTGGGCTTTCGGCCAAGGCTTTGGCCTTGAAACCGATAAGCTACCAAGGCCTGTATTAACTCCTTTCCAATTAACACAACTGCTTCTAACTTTTTTTTGTCTTTCTCTCTCTTTCTAACCCGCTCTGGGGAAAAGGGGGAGAGAGGGGGAGAGCGGAGGTGGGGAACCCCCTCAGCAGAGGGAGGAACTCTCATTTCTGTGCTACTCTGTTGTATATCTTTGTATATATTGTAAATATTGTAAATTTGTATATATTTCCCCTGCATATCCTACATTGCTTTGTAAATATACAGCTCCACTGCTTTGCTAATTCAGCTGTGAGGTTTTTTTTCCCCTTTCCCTTCAATTTTCTTTCCCTTTATTTTAACGGGGGGAGGGAGGAGGCTTTTGGGCCTTACCCTTCCAACCCTCAACATTCTTTTTTTCTTGGCTTACCCAACGTGCGGCAGATAATTAGTTTAATTTATTACTTGATTGATTTAGTGTTTTCTAGCTGAATTAGCAAACATGAAGGTGTTGTGGTTTGTAGAGCGATTATTCTTTTCAATTTTTGGGGCTCTGGTTTACAGATATTGTTTGGGTTTGATTTTGGATTACCTGGGTAAATATTTGGTGCGGACAATTTATATGTGGGTTATGTATAGAGTTAGATTATGGTATGGAAAATGTATTGATTTATTATGGCCACCGAGATACAGAAATGTTACCTCCACCACGCTCCCAATTGAGATAAAAGGTTTTAAGATTCCACCGGAGGAGAGAGTAACTTTAGGTGATGCCTGGGATCCAAAGGTGAATTATTTCGTGTCTATAATTCTGCTGCTGGTGATAATTATCGTGTATCTCCTGATCTCTTTCCGGCGAGAGAGAAAGGTGTCCAGGGTGTGTTTAGTTATTAAAACTAGATCAAAAAGAAAACGCCGTGGCTCTGGATCAGTCCCAGAGTCATCTAGTGATGAGGAATGTGCAGAATCCATGTCAGTTAAAAAGAGGTCTAAAAAGTTAATTGGTAAACCAGCTCTAAATGATTTTGCTGCTGATTCTGGCAAGCTGCCAAGGGCGGTGGCTGGTATCAACATGGCGCCTACTCCTTCTCCTCCTTCTTCTTCTCTGTCGGCCATTAATGGAGCAACGTCACTTCCGCCCGCTCCCTCGGTGGGACCGGAAGTCACTGCCCCAGCAGCTGATTTATCTCAGGACATGTCAGCTTCCATTAAGGTGGCTGTAAATTCAAACACAGCTCCAGTTAAGGTGGCTGTTTTAAAGACTAGAAGTACAAAGACAAAAGATGATGGGGAAGAAGAGGTGGAGACTGATCCTGGTAAGGGGCCCTCTACTCTAAGAAATCCTGCTGAGGAGGAAGAGAAGGTTTGTTTTAAAGATATATCACAGTATCACAGTATCACTTAGGTTGGAAAGGACCTCGAGGATCATCAAGTCCAACCTATCAACACAGACCCCATAACTAGACCATGGCACCAAGTGCCACGTCCAATCTCCCCTTGAACGCCTCCAGGGTCGATGACTCAACCACCTCCCCGGGCAACCCGTTCCAATGACAAATGACTCGCGCGGTGAAGAACTTCCTCCTCACCTCGAGACTAGCTAGCCTAGCTATCCTAGTGAGATCAAAGCAGGATAGAGATGAAGCTAGGAAAGCAGCTGGCAAAGGTGGTTCTCAGCTTAAAGAGATCCTTGAGAAAATGACAGCAGGATTATTTGGACAAAAAGTTCAGGGAGAGGAAGAGGAAGATGATATTTTAGAGTGTTCCTCACCATGTGAGGAATTGCAAAATGTCTGTAAAGATTTCACCAGGGCAGATAAGGAGCCAGTTCTAGCTTGGCTTAGTAGGTGTTATGATACAGATGCTCCAGCTCTAACAGTTGGAGACAAGTCAGCAGCTCAGTTAGGAACTCTCTCAAGGGATAATGGAATAGATAGACATCTAGGCAGAGCTCTCAGTAAGGTTAATCTGTGGATACGCCTTTTAATGGCGGTTGCCCTGAGATACCCTTCCCGAGATGATCTCCCATGGAATCCTAAACCCTGGACTACTATAGATGAGGGAATTAAGTGCTTGAGAGAATTTGCTGTTAGAGAGCTACTCTATGGTGAACATGAAACTCTGAATCCTGATGACATTCCTGTGGGTATTGGTCTTGCTAAAAAGATCATCAAACTTGCTCCTTCTAATTATGCAAACATTCTGGCAAGCAGAATTGTGTCAAGAAATTATGGTGGAACTTCTCCTACGGTTGGCCAATTCAGCGATCAAATGAGACAATTGGAGGATAGCATGACACGTGTTTCTTTGGTTTCGGCCATTAAAACTATGTCTGGTGATATACAGAATTGCATAAGAGAGTTGAAGGATGAATTCAGAAATTCCATATACCAACTGGCACAGAAGGATAATTTCAATTCTCCCTCCAGGTGGATACAAGTTTCATCTGTGAGGAATACACGTCCTCCAAGGGGGTCATTCCAAAACAGGTCATTCCAAAACAGACCACCAAGGCAATCACGCAGAACTATTTGGATAACTCTGCGTGATCAGTTTGGTGAGAACATGAACCGCTGGGATGGCGAACCAACTTCAAATCTTTTCAGGAGACTGAGGGAATTGAAAAGTGGCAGAACCCAAGGTAGCAATACCAGAAGGGTAGCTGTTACTTCCACAATACCCCAGAACAACTCTAGTAGCTCCAACAGTGACTCCAGTTATAACATGCAAAGTTATGACCCTGCACACTATGTGCAATGCACATGTGCGCATGTTCCCCATAACTAGGGGTGCCCTGCCTCCCGCCAGGGGGAGGAGAGGGATTACAGAGATAATAGAATCTATTGGGATGTGTACATCCAGTGGCCTGGCACTTCACAATTTCGGAAGTACAGGGCCTTGGTTGACACAGGAGCTCAGTGCACCGTAATACCATCAAATTATCAGGGATCAGAGTCTATAACTATTCTGGGAGTCACTGGTGGATCTCAAGAGTTAAGTAAAGTGGAGGTTAATATAAGTTTGACTGGTAAACAATGGAGGAAGCATGCAGTTGTGACCAGACCTGATGCACCTTATAGTTTGGGAGTTGATTTTCTGAGAGAAGGGCGTTTCAAAGACCCTAGAGGTTACAAATGGGCTTTTGGAGTAGCTTCTGTAGAAATTGATGGACAAAAATTGAATCTGTCTGCTAGACCTGAACTTTCTGATGAATCTGCAGTTGTGGGACAACATAAGATACAGGACATTAAATTGCCAGTTGCTTCTCAGACTGTGCATCACAGACAATACAGAACCAACCGTGACTCTTTTTTGCCCATTCAGAATCTGATTCGTCAGTTGGAGAGTCAGAAAGTCGTCAGCAGAATTCATTCACCTTTCAACAGTCCAGTGTGGCCTGTGCGGAAGAAGAATGGAGACTGGCGTCTGACGGTCGACTACCGAGCCCTGAATGAAGTGACACCACCTATGAGCGCGTCAGTACCGGACATGATGGAACTCCAGTATGAGCTGGAATCCAAAGAGGCCAAATGGTATGCTACCATAGACATTGCTAATGCATTTTTCTCTATTCCCATAGCAGAGGAATGCAGGCCTCAGTTTGCTTTCACCTGGAGAGGAATCCAGTACACTTTCAACAGATTGCCAATGGGCTGGATCCACAGCTCAAGCATCTGTCATGCAGTGATCCACGATGCTGTGGAGAAAGGCGGTGCTCCAGAACACATCCAGTTCATCGATGATAACATCGTCTGGGGTAAAACTGCTGAGGAAGTCTTCGAGAAAGGTAACAAAATCATGGACATTCTTCTGAATGCAGGTTTTGCCATCAAGCGAGACAAGGTGAAAGGATCTACCACAGAGATTCAATTTCTGGGAGTGCGGTGGCAGGATGGACGCCGACACATTCCAGTGGATGTGGTAAATAGAGTCTCTACCATGGCAAGTCCCACAAACAAGCAAGAGACCCTACGTTTCTTGGGGATAGTGGTATTTTGGAGACTGCACATTCCTGGATATAGTCAGATTGTGAAACCTCTGTATGATGTGACTCGAAAGAGAAACCATTTCCACTGGGGACCTGAACAACAAGCAGCCTTTGACCAGATAAAGCAAGAGGTAGTTCAAGCAATGGGTCTGGGACCTGTCCGAGATGGTCCAGACATTAAGGACATTTTGTACATGGCTGCAAGTGACAATGGTCCAACCTGGTGCTTGTGGCAAAAAGCTCCAGGTGAGACACGTGGACGACCTCTTGGTTTCTGGAGTCGAGGTTACAGAGGTTCAGAGGCTAACTATACTCCAACAGAGAAAGAAATTTTAGCTGCCTATGAGGGAGTAAAAGCATCTTCTGAAGTGATTGGAACTGAATCACAACTTCTCTTAGCTTCCAGATTACCAGTTTTGAATTGGATGTTCAAAGGCAAAGGCTCCACACCACATCATGCCACAGACTCAACACGGTCTAAGTGGATGGCTCTGATAACACAGAGAGCTCGAATGGGAAATATTGAAAGGCCTGGTCTAGTGGAGGTGATCTCAAGTTGGCCTGAAGGTACCAACTGTGCTAAACCTCCAGAGGAGAAAGTAACTCATGCTGAGGAAGCTCCTTCTTACAATGACCTTTCTGATGATGAAAAGAAATATGCTTTGTTCACAGACGGTTCCTGTCGTCTTGTTGGAAACAAGCGGAGGTGGAAGTCTGCAGTGTGGAGTCCAACGCGCCGAGTTGCAGAGGCAAAGGATGGAGAAGGAGAATCCAGTCAGTTCGCAGACGTAAAAGTTGTCCAGCTAGCTCTCGACGTAGCTGAACGTGAGAGATGGCCAAAGCTTTATCTCTACACCGACTCATGGATGGTAGCCAATGCTCTGTGTGGTCGGC
Organism: Melanerpes formicivorus; assembly: GCF_026170545.1. NCBI lineage: Eukaryota > Metazoa > Chordata > Aves > Piciformes > Picidae > Melanerpes > Melanerpes formicivorus. The sequence continues at coordinate 3,168,379 of NW_027142409.1, forward strand.
TAAAGAACTGGAAGAAGAGTGGATGGCAGAGGAAAGGAAAACCCATTTGGGCAGCCAACCTATGGCAGGGCATTGCTGATAGAATCGAGAGAATTCCAGTGAAAGTGAGGCACATCGATGCTCACATTCCTAAGAGCAAAGCTACTGAGGAACAGCAACACAACCATCAGGCAGATCTAGCTGCAAGAGTTTCTCAAGTAGACATGGACTCTAATCTTGATCTTGACTGGAAACACCGAGGTGAGATATTGTTAGCTCGGTGGGCTCATGATTCGTCGGGACATCAAGGCAGAGATGCAACATACCAATGGGCTCGTGACAGATCCATAGACATTTCCATGGATGCTATCACACAAGTCATCCATGACTGTGACATTTGTGCTGCTATTAAGCAGGCAAAACGACTTAAGCCCTTGTGGTATGGTGACAGATGGTCCAAGTACAAGTATGGTGAAGCTTGGCAGATTGACTACATCACTCTACCACGTTCTTGTTCTGGTAAGCAGTACGTGCTTACTATGGTAGAGGCAAACACTGGATGGTTGGAAACTTATCCAGTTCCACATGCAACTGCACGCAACACCATTCTCGGTCTGGAGAGACAGATCCTGTGGAGACACGGAACTCCAGAGAGGATTGAGTCAGACAACGGAACTCATTTCAAGGACAACCTTGTAAAGAACTGGGCAAAAGAGCACGGTATTGAGTGGATATTCCATATTCCCTACTATGCACCAGCTTCAGGGAAGATTGAACGCTACAACGGTTTGTTGAAGACCACTCTTAAAGCCATGGGGGGTGGATCTTTGAAAAACTGGGAAAAACATTTAGCACAAGCAACCTGGCTGGTAAATTGTAGAGGTTCAGTGAACCGAGCTGGACCGGCTCATTCAGATTTGCTACAGAAAGTAGAAAGTGATAGAGTTCCTGTTGTTAGAGAAAAGAATCTGTTAGGTAAAACTGTTTGGGTATTTTCACCCTCAGGAGAGGCTAAACCTGTCCGAGGGGTGGTTTCAGCTGAAGGTCCGGGTCACACTTATTGGGTAATGCAAGAGAATGGTGAAATTCAGTGTATTCCACAAAGAAATTTAACTTTAGCTGTAAGAGGTTAACTTCGTACTGCTGTACAGCTACATCGCGTCCAAAGGAAGAATCAACGAGGAAATCCACTGTGCACGAACCCTGAGATCCCTGAGAAACCTGAGTCAACTAAGAGACCCTGAGAATCCCTGTTTCCCTTTTCTTTGCTTCGTCGACGAAGAAATGAACTGTTTTCCATTTTTCTCATTTTCTGATTTTGTTGGACTTTTGAATCATCTACATCTGAGCATAGTCGGAATGGACTATGAACTTTACTCACGAACTGTAAATATCGTTTTGGATAGGATGGACAGTATGAACGGCCAATGAAATTGTTTAGAAGGGGTGGACTGTCACCGTTTGAGGCTGTGCCTTTAAGAAAGGGAATATGGTGGACGGAAGTTGGTTAATGAAAAGAACAATCTAAACTAATTTCATTGGTAGTGTGGGAGGAAGCACCTTCTGAACTGGGAGTGCAGGAGGGTATTCTGGCCATTCCAGCACTTTATCTTCAGTCTTTCTTCCGCCTCTCCTTCGGGCAGAAGCTTGCAGCTCCTGGGCTTTCGGCCAAGGCTTTGGCCTTGAAACCGATAAGCTACCAAGGCCTGTATTAACTCCTGGCTGGACAGATGGGCAGAGTCCAATGGCATGAGATTTAACACATCCAAGTGCCAGGTTCTGCACATTGGCCACAACAACCCCATGCAGTGCTACAGGCTGGGGTCAGAGTGGCTGGAGAGCAGCCAGGCAGAGAGGGACCTGGGGGTGCTGGTTGATGGTAGGATGAACACGAGCCTGCAGTGTGCCCAAGTGGCCAGGAGGGCCAATGGCATCCTGGCCTGCATTAAGAGCTGTGTGGCCAGCAGGAGCAGGGAGGTCATTCTGCCCCTGTATACTGCACTGGTTAGGCCACACCTCGAGTACTGTGTCCAGTTGTGGGCCCCTCAGTTTAGGAAGGATGTTGACTTGCTGGAACGAGTCCAGAGCGGGGCAATGAAGTTAGTGAGGGCCTTGGAACACAAGCCCTATGAGGAAAGACTGAGGGACCTGGGGCTGCTTAGCCTGGAGAGGAGGTAACTCAGGGGTGACCTTATTGCTCTCTACAACTACCTGAAGGGGGGTTATAAACAGGCAGAGGTTGGTCTCTTCTCCCAGTCAGCCAGCACCAGAACAAGAGGACACAGTCTCAGGCTGCGCCAGGGGAAGTTCAGGCTGGAGGTCAGGAGGAAGTTTTACACAGAGAGAGTGATTGCCCATTGGAATGGACTGCCCGGGGAGGTGGTGGAGTCGCCGTCCCTGGAGGTGTTCAGGAGGAGACTTGACAGGGTGCTTGGTTACATGGGTTAGTTGATTAGGTGGTGCTGGGTGATAGGTTGGACGCGATGATCTTGAAGGTCTCTTCCAACCTGGTTTATTCTATTCTATTCCTTTCCAATTAACACAACTGCTTCTAACTTTTTTTTCTCTTTCTCTCTCTTTCTAACCCGCTCTGGGGAAAAGGGGGAGAGAGGGGGAGAGCGGCTGTGAGGAACCCCCTCAGCAGAGGGAGGAATTCTCATTTCTGTGCTACTCTGTTGTATATCTTTGTATATCACAGTATCACTGTGTCACAGTATCACTTAGGTTGGAAAGGACCTCGAGGATCATCGAGTCCAACCTATCAACACAGACCCCATGACTAGACCATGGCACCAAGTGCCACGTCCAATCTCCCCTTGAACGCCTCCAGGGTCGATGACTCAACCACCTCCCCGGGCAACCCGTTCCAATTACGAATGACTCGCTCGGTGAAGAACTTCCTCCTCACCTCGAGTCTAAACCTCCCCTGGTGCAGCTTGAGACTGTGTCCCCTTGTTCTGGTGCTGGTTGCCTGGGAGAAGAGGCCAACCCCTTCCTGGCTACAACCACCCTTCAGGTAGTTGTAGAGGGCAATGAGGTCACCCCTGAGCCTCCTCTTCTCCAGGCTAAACAATCCCATAAATTTGTATATATTTCCCCTGCATATCCTACATTGCTTTGTAAACATACAGCTCCATTGCTTTGCTAATTCAGCTGTGAGGTTTTTTTTCCCTTTCCCTTCAATTTTCTTTCCCTTTACTTTACAGGGGGGAGGGAGGAGGCTTCTTGGCCTTACCCTTCCAACCCTCGACAACCAGGTATAATTTCCTTCAATCCAGTAGAATCTTAAACATTTGCTTTTTGTTCCAGTAACTGGTTTGCTATTACTATTAATTTTTCATATGGCCTTTTTACTGTCAAGAGAAATGCTTCTCTTTTTTTCCCTAGTTTTCTGGAATATTTAGGAAATACCTCAAATTCTGTGCTCTGAATTATCATGAGTATTTGTAATTGTCTAGTACTCTGTAAGATGAACAGTCACCATTGTACTGGTGAAACCCATCAGAAAATTTCCTATTCTTAATACACAGAAATGAAAAATCAAGTTTGTTGAATGGCGCTGCTGTTTATGACAAGCATTTTTAGGACAGATTTATGACTTATTTATTATAACTTTAAAACAACTGAAGGAAAGTCCTTCACTTTTCTTTGAAAAATGTGACAGTGATAAATTAAACAGAGAGGTTTGACTAAAACCCCTGCTCAGCAATACATCTTTAGATATCTATGGTGTTGCAACATGACATAATAGAAGAGGTAGTATCCAATTTGGCATCATGTTCATCACAGATTGATCTTCAGATCAGGAAAAAGAGTAGCTCTGGCACTTTCTGATTTGTCTCAGAAGAAATCTAACACTAGTTTGACAGTGTAAACACCTTAGAGATGTTATGAAGATATAAACCACACTACCACAGCCATACTACCCTTGGTTAAGGCAGTTAACCCACATTCCATGGTCACTCTTCACTCAAGAAAAGACTGTTCTGTGGCAGTGCTCTTTTTACACATTAAACAGATACATGCATGGGTATTTTCTTTACAAACTGGTGCAGTAGTAATCCATCAGAAGAAATTAAATGTTAAGAGTACATAATCCGTCAGAAGAAATGAAATGTTGTGACCGGTTGATGTTGCCCCCTTAAGAAAGGGAATATGGTGGACGGAAGTTGGTAAACGGAAAGAATAATCTAAACGAATTTCATTGGTAAAGTGGGAGGAAGCACCTTCTGAACTGGGAGTGCAGGAGGACTATCCTGGGCACTCCGGCACTCTATCTTCAGTCTTGCTTCCGCATCTTCTTTGGGCAGCAGCTCTCTCTGTGCTGGGCTTTCTGCCAAGGCTCCGGCCTTCAAACTGACAAACCTGATAAGGCCTGTATTAACTGCTTCCAATTAACACAAAACTGCTTTTAACTTCTTTCTTTCTCTTTCTCCCTCTTTTCCGAACTACTCTGGGGAAAGGGGAGGGAGAGAGGGGAGAGCGGAGGTGGGGAATCCCTCGGCAAGGGGGGTTACTCTCATTTCTGTGTTACTTTATTGTATATCTTTGTATATATTGTAAATATTGTAAATTTGTATATATTCCCCTGCATATCCTTATTGCTTTGTAAATATCAAGCTCCACTGCTTTGCTAATTCAGCTTGTGAGTTTTTTTTCCTTTCCCTTCAATTTTTTTCTTTCCCTTTACCTTACAAGGGGGAAGGGAGGAGGCTTCTTGGCCTTACCCTTCCAACCCACTACATTTTTTTCTTGGCGCCCAACGTGGGGCAGATAATTAGTTTAATTTATTACTTGATTGATTTAGTGTTTTCTAGCTCAATTAGCAAACATGAAGGTATTGTGGTTTGTGGAGCGATTATTCTTTTCAATTTTTGGGGCTCTGGTTTACAGATATTGTTTGGGTTTGATTTTGGATTACCTGGGTAAATATTTGGTGCGGACAATTTATATGTGGGTTATGTATAGAGTTAGATTATGGTATAGAAAATGTATTAATTTATTATGGCCAGTGAGATACAGGAATGTTACCTCCACCACTCTCCCAATTGAGATAAAGGGTTTTAAGATTCCGCCGGAGGAGAGAGTAACTTTAGGTGATGGGCTGAGATCCAAAGGTGATTTATTTGGTGTCTATAAATCTGCTGCTGGTGATGGTGATTGCATATTTACTGTTTTCTTGTCAGCGAGAGAAGAAGATATCCAGAGCTTGTTTTGTTATTAAAACTAGATCAAAAAGAAAACGCCGTGGCTCTGGATCAGTCCCAGAGTCATCTAGTGATGAGGAATGTGCAGAATCCGTGTCAGTTAAAAAGAGGTCTAAAAAGTTAATTGGTAAACCAGCTCTAAATGATTTTGCTGCTGATTCTGGCAAGCTGCCAAGGGCGGTGGCTGGTATCAGCATGGTGCCTACTCCTTCTCCCACTCCTTCTCCTCCTTCTTCTTCTCTGTCGGCCATTAATGGAGCAACGTCACTTCCGCCCACTCCCTCGGTGGGACCGGAAGTCACTGCCGCAGCAGCTGATTCATCTCAGCTTCTATTAAGGTGGCTGTAAATTCAAACACAGCTCCAGTTAAGGTGGCTCCTTTGAAGACTAGAGGTGGAAAGGCCAAAGATGGAGAAGAAGAGGTGGAGACTGATCCTGGTGAGGGGCCCTCTGCTCTAAAAGATCCTGCTGAGGAGGAAGAGAAGGTTTGTTTTAAAGATCTAGCTAACCTAGTGAGATCAAAGCAGGATGGAGATGAAGTTAGGAAAGCAGCTGGCAAAGGTGGTTCTCAGCTTAAAGAGACCCTTAGGAGAATGGCAGCAGGATTATATGGACAAAGAATTCAGGGAGACGAGGAACAAGATGATATTTCAGAATGTTCGTCACCACGGGAGGAATTGCGAAATGTCCATAAAGATTTCACCAGGGCAGATAAGGAGCCAGTTCTAGCTTGGCTTAGTAGGTGTTATGATACAGGTGCTCCAGCTCTAACAGTTGGAGACAAGTCAGCAGCTCAGTTAGGAACTCTCTCGAGGGATAATGGAATAGATAGACATCTAGGAAGGGCTCTCGGTAAGGTTAATCTGTGGATACGCCTTTTAATGGCAGTTGCCCTGAGATACCCTTGGTTTCAGCCACTGAAACTCTGTCTGGAAAAATTGAGAATTGCATGAAGGATCTGAAAGATTCCATATACCAATTGGCACAGAAGGATAATTTCAATTCTTCCTCCAGGTGGGTACAAGTTTCATCTGTGAGGAATACACATCCTCCAAGGAGGTCATTCCAAAACAGGTCATTCCAAAACAGGTCATTCCAAAACAGACCACCAAGGCAATCACGTAGAACTATTTGGATAACTCTGCGCGATCAGTTTAGTGAGAACATGAACCGCTGGGATGGCGAACCAACTTCTAATCTTTTCAGGAGACTGAGGGAATTGCAAAGTGGCAGAACCCGAGGTAGCAATACCAGAAGGGTAGTTGTTACTTCCACAGTTCCCCAGAACGACTCTTATGGCTCCAACAGTGGCTCCAATTATAACATGCAAAGTTATAACCCTGCACACTTTGTGCAATGCACATGTGCACATGTTCCCCATAACTAGGGGTGCCCTGCCTCCTGCCAGGGGGAGGAGAGGGATAACAGAGATAATAGAATCTATTGGGATGTGTACATCCAGTGGCCTGGCACTTCACAATTTCGGAAGTGCAGGGCCTTGGTTGACACAGGAGCTCAGTGCACCATAATACCATCAAATTATCAGGGATCAGAGTCTATAACTATTCTGGGAGTCACTGGTGGATCTCAAGAGTTAAGTAAGGTAGAGGTTAATATAAGTCTAACTGGTAAACAATGGAGGAAGCATACAGTTGTGACCGGACCTGACGCACCTTGTATTTTGGGAATTGATTTTCTAAGAGAAGGACGTTTCAAGGACCCTAGAGGTTACAAATGGGCTTTTGGAGTAGCTTCTATAGAAATTGATGGACAAAAATTGAATCTGTCTGCTAGACCTGAACTTTCTGATGAATCTGCAATTGTGGGACAACATAAGATACAGGACATTAAATTGCCGGTTGCTTCTCAGACTGTGCATCACAGACAATACAGAACCAACCGTGACTCTTTTTTGCCCATTCAGAATCTGATTCGTCAGTTGGAGAGTCAGAAAGTCGTCAGCAAAACTCATTCACCTTTCAACAGTCCAGTGTGGCCTGTGCGGAAGCAGAATGGAGACTGGCGTCTGACAGTAGACTACCGAGCCCTGAATGAAGTAACACCACCTATGAGTGCAGCAGTACCAGACATGATGGAGCTACAGTATGAGCTGGAATCCAAAGAGGCCAAATGGTATGCTACCATAGACATTGCTAATGCATTTTTCTCTATTCCCATAGCAGAGGAATGCAGGCCTCAGTTTGCTTTCACCTGGAGAGGAATCCAGTACACTTTCAACAGACTGCCCATGGGCTGGATCCACAGCTCAAGCATCTGTCATGCAGTGATCCACGATGCTGTGGAGAAAGGCGGTGCTCCAGAACACATCCAGTTCATCGATGATATCATCGTCTGGGGTAAAACTGCTGAGGAAGTCTTCGAGAAAGGTAACAAAATCATGGACATTCTTCTGAATGCAGGTTTTGCCATCAAGCGAGACAAGGTGAAGGGACCTACCACAGAGATTCAGTTTCTGGGAGTGCGGTGGCCGGATGGACGCCGACACATTCCAGTGGATGTGGTAAATAGAGTCTCTACCATGGCAAGTCCCACAAAGAAGCAAGAGACCCTACGTTTCTTGGGGATAGTGGGATTTTGGAGACTGCACATTCCTGGATATAGTCAGATTGTGAAACCTCTGTATGATGTGACTCAAAGGAGAAACCATTTCCACTGGGGACCTGAACAACAAGCAGCCTTTGACCAGATAAAACAAGAGGTGATTCAAGCAATGGGTCTGGGACCTGTCCGAGATGGTCCAGACATTAAGAACATTTTGTACACGGCTGCAAGTGACAATGGTCCAACCTGGTGCTTGTGGCAAAAAGCTCCAGGTGAGACACGTGGACGACCTCTTGGTTTCTGGAGTCGAGGTTACAGAGGTTCAGAGGCTAACTATACTCCAACAGAGAAAGAAATTTTAGCTGCCTATGAGGGAGTAAAAGCATCTTCTGAAGTGATTGGAACTAAATCACAACTTCTCTTAGCTCCCAGATTACCAGTTTTGAATTGGATGTTCAAAGGCAAAGGCTCCACACCACATCATGCCACAGACTCAACATGGTCCAAGTGGATGGCTCTGATAACACAGAGAGCTCGAATGGGAAATCTTGAAAGACCTGGTCTAGTGGAGGTGATCTCAAGTTGGCCTGAAGGTATCAACTGTGCTAAACCTCCAGAGGAGAAAGTGACTCGTGCTGAGGAAGCTCCTCCTTACAATGACCTTTCTGATGATGAAAAGAAATATGCTTTGTTCACAGACGGTTCCTGTCGTCTTGTTGGAAACAAGCGAAGGTGGAAGTCTGCAGTGTGGAGTCCAACACGCCGAGTTGCAGAGGTGAAAGATGGAGAAGGAGAATCCAGTCAGTTCGCAGAGCTAAACGCTGTCCAGCTAGCTCTCGACGTGGCTGAATGTGAGAGATGGCCAAAGCTTTATCTCTACACCGACTCATGGATGGTAGCCAATGCTCTATGGGGTTGGCTGAAGAACTGGAAGAAGAGTGGATGGCAGAGGAAAGGAAAACCCATTTGGGCAGCCAACCTGTGGCAGGACATTGCTGATCGAATCGAGAGAATTCCAGTGAAAGTGAGACACATTGATGCTCACATTCCTAAGAGCAAAGCTACTGAGGAACAGCAACAGAACCATCAGGCAGATCTAGCTGCAAGAGTTTCTCAAGTAGACATGGACTCTAATCTTGATCTTGACTGGAAACACCGAGGTGAGATATTCTTAGCTTGGTGGGCTCACGATTCGTCCAGACATCAAGGCAGAGATGCAACATACCAATGGGCTCATGACAGATCCATAGACATTTCCATGGATGCCATCACACAAGTCATCCATGACTGTGACATTTGTGCTGCTATTAAGCAGGCAAAACGACTTAAGCCCTTGTGGTATGGTGACAGATGGTCCAAGTACAAGTATGGTTAAGCTTGGCAGATTGACTACATCACTCTACCACGTTCTTGTTCTGGTAAGCAATACGTGCTTACTATGGTAGAGGCAAACATTGGATGGTTGGAAACTTATCCAGTTCCACATGCAACTGCACGCAACACCATTCTCGGTCTGGAGAGACAAATCCTGTGGAGACACGGAACTCCAGAGAGGATTGAGTCAGACAACGGAACTCATTTCAAGAACAACCTTGTAAAGAGGGGTGTTACTCTCATTTCTGTGTTACTCTGTTGTATGTCTTTGTATATATTGTAAATATTGCAAATTTGTATATATTCCCCTGCATATCCTTCATTGCTTTGTAAATATCAAGCTCCACTGCTTTGCTAATTCAGCTTGTGAGTTTTTTTTCCTTTCCCTTCAATTTTTTTCTTTCCCTTTACCTTACAAGGGGGAAGGGAGGAGGCTTCTTGGCCTTACTCTTCCAACCCACTACAAATGTTAAGTGTACAGTGGTGCTTTTAAAGATGTCTTGTGGCTCAGGGATGTTTTGCATGCAGACTGCCAGATTTAAACGCCCAAATGAAAAACATAGTTTATATGTGAATCACACACTGCAGTAGAAAGAGCTGATCAGATTTCTAAAAGGGATTGTATTTTTGTAGAGCATGCATTAGTCCTAAAATATCAGCAGAGGACAGTAATAAATATATCCTGTTTACGCACATTTCTCCAGCTACACACAGCCTGAATTCAATCAATGCTCTTATGCTTGTATTTCCCATTACTAGCTGTAAGTAAATAGCTTCCCACATGAGGGTACTATTGCTACGAGGAAAGAGCAGATTCTGAGCTGCAGAAACACCTTACGTTGGTTGAATCAGGACTGCTGTTCTTACTGTAATAATATCTTTGGGCTAAGTGAGAGGCAAAGCTCTTTCTACCCAGTGCTGTGCAGGTGTAGCATTAAGAGAACATCACACTTCTAGCATGCATTACTCGTAATAAAATATCAGAGGGAAAACATAATAAAAAACAAGAATTAGGAATGAATTATAAGTTTCCATTTTCTAGTGGTAATCCTGTTTCTTACAACCTCTACTAAGGTATTGAAAAGCTAGGTGTAAAATAGGTACAGCTTAGAGAGAAGAGATGAATGATACAGGAATTCAAGCAGTGGAAAGGTGAGAGAAGAAAAGAAGAGAAACTTCTCCAAACATCAAAAGGGGAAAAGGAGAACAGGCCAGTCAAAGAAAGAAAGAAGGTCATGTCATATTCTGTTTATTTTTTGTCAGGGAAAAAAAAAAAAAAGTCAGCAAGACTCCGAGAAGAGAGGTGGAAGCTTTGTGAAGTAATTCAATAGAATAAAGGTTGATGGAATTGTGGGTATGGCATTATGTCACCGGCTGAGGCTGTCCCCTTAAGAAAGGGAATATGGTGGACAGAAGTTGGTAAATGAAAAGAAAGATCTAAACTAATTTCATTGGTAGAGTGGGAGGAAGCACCTTCTGAACTGGGAGTGCAGGAGGGTATCCTGGGCACTCCGTCACTTTTATCTTTAGTCTTGCTTCCGCTTCTCCGCCGAGCAGCAGCTCTCTGTGCTGGGCTTTCGGCCAAGGCTTTGGCCTTGAAACTGATAAACCTGCAAAGGCCTGTATTAACTGCTTTCCAATTAACACATAACTGTTTCTAATTTTTTTTCCTCTTTTCTCTCTCTTTCTAACCCGCTCTGGGGAAAAGGGGAGAGAGGGGGAAGCGGAGGTGGGGAACCCCCTCAGCAGAGGGGGGAACTCTCATTTCTGTGCTACTTTATTGTATATCTTTGTATATATTGTAAATATTGTAAATTTGTATATATTTCCCTGCATATCCTATATTGCTTTGTAAATATACAGCTCCACTGCTTTGCTAATTCAGCTGTGAGGTTTTTTTCCCTTTCCCTTCAATTTTTCTTTCCCTTTACTTTACATGGGGGAGGGAGGAGGCTTCTTGGCCTTACCCTTCCTACCCTACGACACATTAATTTGTGCTGAAGATGTCAAACCACTGCATTCATAGGCATTTGATCATAAAAGTTAAAGAGCAACAAAATCTTCTTGCTGCACCCTGCCCTTTTATCATACCTAAAAATGTGTTTGTGCAAGGTACTCTTCTCTGGTTTGTTGCCTTTTGGTTTATATATCCTAGAAGACTTTTTTGGTTGTTGTTGGGTTTTTTTATGCCTAAAATGAAACTGTTGTGGGAGTTTCACAAGATGGGAGTTTCACATCTTGTAAACAATCTAAGGATGCAGTGGAAAACAGAAACCCAGGTATTTTAGCTTTGGTAGTTTGTATTTATTTACCAATGCAACGAACTGTATGATTCTAAAAATATCATCTCTTGTTAAGAAAAATGAAGTGGAAAATAAAACTAAAATTTTTAATCTTTGGCACTAACCAATTCAACTGTTCTTAGGTGCTTTCTTAAGTGTTTTGTGTGACAATTTTTTCTGTGTAGCAAAATGATTTCCTGTTCCTATCAAAATCTCAGAAGTTCAATGCATTTCATACCAAGCTGCTGCTGTGTTATAAAGCCATTGTTTAATAAAAACAAACAAAATCAAACCAAACCAAAAAAGTCTGTAAAACTACAGGAAGGCAACAAAATCTTAAGCTGGTTTTAATTTTTTTCTAGGGTATGAAAACTGGGACTCAGTCAGGTGGAAATGAATATCTTAAATGGTATCTCTCACAGCCATCAAAACACTGAAGTACCAACTAAAACCCAAGAGACACTGTTCTCCTGAGGATTAAGAATTTATAAAAATAAAACCACATGATAATACCCTAAAGATAGAAACTTCCAGAATATAACAGCCATTCACAATTGGCTAGACAAATTAACATTCCAAGTTACAAACCAGCATACTGGGTTCTAATCAGTGATTTGAACACTATCCTTGAGTAATTTCACAAGTCCTCTCCTGTCAATATATTCCACAAGATTTATCAAACAAAAAATGTTAAAGGAAAACCCCAATATTTATGAATGTTTAATGTGTTGAAGCAACAGGAACTACAAGGAATCAGTAATGCTTCACCTAACAGAATTCTTTAAAGATGGACACTGAAAGCATTCTAATAAATGAAATATAATTTTAAAAGCTGGGTATGGTTTCCACTATATACTATACCAGAGGAAAGAATAAGGGGAGCTGTGTGTCATGCTACTCTGCCATATCCTCCAAAAGCAGCCTTCTCTCACCTAAAAAGAGCTTGTTAGCTGAACAAAACTTGGAGTATGGATATCCACAAAAATGTAAAAACATTGAGATCTCAAATGTCTATATGGCATCTTATGCATTCATCATTAAAAAAATGTAATCTTCTGAATTATATATATATATATGTGTATATACATTAACAATATAGTCAATATAATAAGAGTTGTTATAATGAAATCAGACTCATGGGCACATTTTTAAGGACACAGTAAAACCCACTATACCTCCACCCATAAATATTAATTCATGCTACATATTATCCATTGAATTACTGACAGGGCTACTGTGGTAGGGAGGCACTAGATGCCATTGAGTTGGAGATTAGGGATGATCGGGTTCAGTGCTTATGGGTAAGAATTAGACGGAAGACCAGCAGGGCAGACACCCTGGTTGGAGTCTGTTATAGACCACCCAACCAGGAGGAAGATGTTGATGAAGCATTCTATGGGCAGCTTAAGGCTGTCTCAAGATCTCTGGACCTTGTTCTCATGGGCGACTTCAACCTGCCTGACATCTGCTGGGATCTCAACACAGCAGAGAGGAGACAGTCTAGGAGGTTCTTAGAGTGCATGGAGGACAGCTTCTTATCCCAGGTGCTGCGTGAGCCTACCAGGGGTAAGGCTATGCTTGACCTCCTCTTCACCAACAGGGAAGGGCTGGTGGGTGATGTGGTGGTTGGAGGGTGTTTAGGGGCCAATGACCACGAGAAAATTGAATTCTCGGTATTTGGTCAAGCTAAGAGGGGTAACAAGAAGACCTCCAATCTGGACTTCTGGAGGGCAGACTTCAGGTTACTGAAGGAACTAATTCAGAGGGTTCCTTGGGATAAAGCCCTTAATAATAAAGGGGTCCAAGAGGGCTGGACCTGCTTCAAGGAAGAATTGTTGAAGGCGCAGGGACAGGCTGGGCCAATGTGCCGGAAGATGAGCCGCTGGGGCAGATGGCCAGCCTGGATGGTTAATGAATATTTAATAGAATTAAGGGAAAAAAGGAGGGTGTATCACCTTTGCAAAAAAGGTGAGGCAACCCACGGAATGTTTAAGGATGTTGCCAAATCATGTAGGAAGAAAATTAGGGGGGGAAAAGCACATTTGGAACTTAAACTGGCCTCTACTGTGAAGGACAACAAAAAGACCTTCTACAAATATATTAATAGCAAGAGGAAGGGCAAGGACAACCTCCACTCCTTGGTTGACATGGAGGGAAATGTTGTATCAAGGGATGAGGAAAAGGCAGAGGTACTTAACACCTTCTTTGCCTCAATTTTTACTAGAAGGGCAGAACGTCTTCCCGACAGCTGGCCTGCAGAGCTGGCAGAAGGAGCCAGGGAGCTGCAGAGTTTCCCTATGTTCCATGAGGAGGTGGTTGGAACTCTCCTTAGCAGCTTGGATCCCCACAAGTCCATGGGACCAGATGGGATTCATCCTAGGGTGCTGAGAGAGCTGGCAGATGAGCTAGCCAAGCCACTATCCATCATTTTCCAGCAGTCCTGGCTCATTGGAGAGGTCCCAGAAGACTGGAAGCTGGCCAACGTGGTGCCCATCCACAAGAAGGGCCGGTTGGATGAGCCAGGGAATTATAGGCCTGTCAGCCTGACCTCAGTGCCAGGCAAGATTACGGAACAGGTCATCTTGAGTGCAATCACACAGCACTTACAGGATGGCCAAGGGATCAGGCCTAGCCAGCATGGATTTAGGAAGGGCAGGTCCTGCCTGACCAACCTGATCTCCTTCTATGATCAGGTGACCCGCCTGGTGGATGTGGGGAGGCCTGTGGATGTAGTCTACCCGGACCTCAGCAAGGCCTTTGACACCGTCCCCCATAGCAAACTCCTGGCCAAGCTGTCAGCCCAATGCTTGGATGGGAGCACATTGTGATGGGTTAGGAACTAGCTGGATGGCCGAGCCCAGAGAGTTATGGTGAATGGTGCCACATCCAGCTGGCAGCCAGTCACTAGTGGAGTCCCCCAGGGATCAGTGCTGGGCCCTGTGCTCTTTAACATCTTTATTGATGATCTGCATGAGGGCATTGAGTCCATCATCAGTAAATTCATGGATGACACCAAGCTGGGGGCAGGAGTTGATCTGCTGGAGGGTAGAGAGGCTCTGCAGAGGGACCTCGACAGGCTGGATAGATGGGCAGAATCCAACAACATGAGATTTAACACATCCAAGTGCCAGGTTCTGCACATTGGCCACAGCAACCCCATGCAGTGCTACAGGCTGGGGTCAGAGTGGCTGGAGAGCAGCCAGGCAGAGAGGGACCTGGGGGTACTGGTCGATGGTAGGCTGAACACGAGCCTGCAGTGTGCCCAGGCAGCCAAGAGGGCCAATGGCATCCTGGCCTGCATCAGGGACGGTGTGGCCAGCAGGAGCAGGGAGGTCATTCTGCCCCTGTACACTGCACTGGTTAGGCCGCACCTCGAGTACTGTGTCCAGTTCTGGGCCCCTCAGTTTAGGAAGGATGTTGACTTGCTGGAATGAGTCCAGAGAAGGGCAACGAAGTTGGTGAGGGGTTTGGAACACAAGCCCTATGAGGAGAGACTGAGGGACCTGGGATTGCTTAGCCTGGAGAAGAGGAGACTCAGGGGTGACCTTATCACTCTCTACAACTACCTGAAGAGAGGTTGTACACAGGCGGATGATGGTCTCTTCTCCCAGGCAGCCAGTACCAGAACAAGAGGACACAGTCTCAGGCTGCGCCAGGGGAGGTTCAGGTTGGATGTTAGGAAGAAGTTCTATACAGAGAGAGTGATTGCCCATTGGAATGGGCTGCCCAAGGAGGTGGTGGAGTCGCCATCATTGGAGGTGTTCCGGAGGAGACTTGATAGGGTACTTGGTGCCATGGGTTTGCTGTTTGGGTGGGTTGGATTGGTTGATGGGTTGGACGCAATGATGTTGAAGGTCTCTTCCAATCTGGTTTGTTTTATTCTTTCCTTGGTTTATTCTAAGATCGTGACGGACTGTCTCCCATTTAAGTGATGGCATCAAAGGAAAGAATCCATGAAGAGCATTATGCAGTTACTAATGTACAAAGTCAACAGAATTTTGTCTTGAAAAAATGTAAAGTAAAATGACAATGAACATTGCTGGCCACATAGGGAAAAAAAGGTATTAGTTGCCAGTAAAATCTTTTTAACAATTTTTCTGTCATGTCATGTTAATACTTCATTTTTCCGTCATGTCATGTTAATGCTTCATTTTTCCTTGTCCTTTCCTACTGAACACTTGGTTAATGGAAATGAATGCAGCTTGCTAAGTGTCCTCAAAAAACCCCAACATGAGTAAAAGAGGTGAAAAGAGAAGAAAAAAAGCCTTTAGGCAATATTCACCATGGAATATAAGGAAGATCTGCACTTTCCCCTGCCCAAGTATGTAAAGGGTTCCACAGGTTAGTTACACATTTGATAAGACAGTAATTTGGACTTAATTGAATTTGTATTCTACAGATGCAAGATGTCTTTTGTACTTGAAAATTAGAGAGTAGAATGATGCCTGTGATTTTTTGATTAATCTATATTAAAGGAAGCCTGCTGCCACTCTACCAATTTAAATTTTAGTACTTTTTTATTTACATAGAACATTTGCATTACCCTCCTTCTATTTCCTTCTTTCAAAGATACGAGGTAAATTTAAGCACAAAGAATTCAATAAGCCATTTGTCTGAAAAAAAACACCCAACACAAACCAATGGAAAATAAAATCTTCTTTCACTAAAAACATTTCTTAAATTATAGTAAAGATTTTTGTGTCAACGTTTTTGATTTGTGTCAGCTACAGCATTTGCATCTTCTGCTGGCAGTTCATTAAATGAGGAAATCACACAGGCCATCACATCAAGTGTTTGAAGGAATGAAAAATGACAGGCTGTTATCACATCTGTTTATTATTATTTAAATGTGAAAGGATCAGCTGCACTGACAAAATTCATTGCTTATTAACATGAAGAAGGTACAGCTTGAGAACAGCTTAATAGGAACATTTGGGGATCAGTCTTGCTGCCATTTAAATTAATGGGAATTTTGCCATTGAGTTGAATGGAAGCAAGTGCAGATCCCATAAAGTGCACTTATAATTATATTATATAAGTTGAAATTTCAGTGATAGCAAAGAAAATAGCACAGTCAAATTGCTTTAATATAGATTGAAATGAGAGGTCCCTTCTCTTGGGCTACTAGAGCATCTGCTAATGAAACTGGAGATGTTTAAGAAGAGACTGGATAGGGCACTTGGTGCCATGGTTTAGTTGATGGTGCTGGGTGATGGGTTGGACTTGATGATCTTGAAGGTCTTTTCCAGCCTGGTTAATTCTATTCTATTCTACTCCATATCTGTACCTACCTATAGAACTGTGCAGTCACCTCTGACTTTATATATTACATTCCAGATACTTCCAAAGATTATTTTCCTTCTGAATTATTTTAGCTGAGGTTAGATTATATTAATGAATATTTTAAATTTTAACTTTCCATACTCTATTAAAGTCCATGAAAATAGTTTTACAGAAAGATGACATCACTGCCTTGAGACAGAAGACACTTTTTCCATTTCAGAATTCAGCATTATTTCTTTACAAGGTCTGACTTTACTTTCTCTTAAAGATTAAAATCAGTTAAGAATTGGCTTGCTGGCATTCCAAGGTACAGCACTGTCTGTACAAGATATTGCAAAAACTTCACACATACAATATGACAGGAATTTCCTAATGGCCACAAAGATGTGGAGGTCAATCACAGAATGTTACAGAAACTGTTAAAAACACAGTCATGCAGGTCTGTTTGGCCACTGTTTCCCCGCCTCCAAAAGCTTAGACCTTTCAACCAATCTCTTTTTTTATACCATCCAAATGCTACCATTGCAACTGTGCCTCACAGATAAGGGAACACCCTGTGCTGGCTCACCCTGGCCCTGAATCAGCCAACCCACTTCTCCTTGACTATTTTTTTTCTCCCAACCTCCATATATGTAATGATCCATGAAGAAATGTTGACCACTTAATTACTGTCTAACTGAGCTGTGACCAAAATGTTGAACTCAGGTTTTAACACAAAATGGTAGAAAAATAGGGCTTGAAGGAAGTATGGTAGGTCATCTAGTTTATCTACTTAGTCCTCAGGTACGATAAATAGTATCCACATTGCTTCCAAGAGATGCCTGACCATTCTTAAAGACCTCTAGTGGTGGAAGTTCCATCACTTACCAAGAAATCTATGACAGTAGCTCATTGCCTTTGCCATTTTAAAGTGTTTTACAATAGCGAAATAGGTCAAATTTTCCAGAACCATAAAACATCTCATTCATTTTGTCTGGACTGTCTCCACCAGACCATGTAGTTCTTGAAGTACAATGCTGCAAAAGTGCAGTTTTCTAGCTGGCTAGCCCACCAGAGGCTCATTTATTCATGAGTACAGGATTACTTTACACATCTTGCTGGCTGTACTTCAACTTTGTACTTGCTTTTTTCATAGCACCATGGGCTCTGAAAAATTGCTACCAAAGCAGCTGTCCTCATTTCATATCACTGCAGTAAATAATCCTTGCTTTCTATTTTCAAATGCTTTGCCGCTTTCTCATTATCATTTTGAATTCTGATCTCATCCTCCAGCATGTGAGCTGTCTCCCAGTTTTTGATCATATGAAGATACAATAAAATCATTCTCTATTCCATCATCTGGATTGTTAATAAAATGCAGAGTACTGCATCAAATGCAAGACACATGGCAGCTAGTGCTTTGCTCCTCTACTCTGTTTGACTTTCTGCTCTAGAATTGATGTTAACTGACAACAATTGCCAGACTGTTCTCTTTGTTCTGTTTACAATCAAGCACAGTGAATGTCTTTTTCCAATTCTCTTGATGTCTTGTCTCCTACAAGATCTCAAACATAACTGAAAAGAGTTCTGGATGCAGCTATATACAGGATGGTAACAAAGTTCATGTATGGAATAGTCATACTGCTTACACAACAAAAAAGCCCTGGAGTTCGCTGCTCTAAACGTGAATGAGGGAATACTCTGGGCTATGCCAAAGTGGCATAATGCCATGCATTTGCAATCACCAGGGAAGATCAAAATTGTTTAAATAAGAGGGGAAAAAAATTTACTGCAGCTGCCAGCCACACAGGACACAGGGCACATGCTGTGACAGCTGGGATTGTTTAGCCTGGAGAAGAGGAGGCTCAGGGGTGACCTCATTGCCCTCTACAACTACCTGAAAGGTGGTTGTAGCCAGGAAGGGGTTGGCCTCTTCTCCCAGGCAACCAGCACCAGAACAAGGGGACACAGTCTCAAGCTGCACCAGGGGAGGTTTAGACTCGAGGTGAGGAGGAAGTTCTTCACCGAGCGAGTCATTCGTCATTGGAACGGGTTGCCCAGGGAGGTGGTTGAGTCATCGACCCTGGAGGCGTTCAAGGGGAGATTGGACGTGGCACTTGGTGCCATGGTCTAGTCATGGGGTCTGTGTTGATAGGTTGGACTCGATGATCCTCGAGGTCCTTTCCAACCTAAGTGATACTGTGATACTGTGTGATACTGTGATATCACAAAACACAGACTGAGCAATGATGATGAAGAACTTTATTTACTAAACATAATGTTATTAGTTACCTTGTAAAAGGTATTGTTTGGAACAAAAATAAGGATGGACTTAAAGGGGGGAAAAAAAGTAAACAAATTAAATCAAGGAACAATATTATATTTTGATATAAGGGCTGCATGCAGTCAACAACAAAATAACTGATTAGTCCTCAACACTGACATGAGGAAAAATTCACTCATCAAACTCTAGTAATACTCCAAACAAGGTGTGACCGTTTGAGGCTGTGCCTTTAAGAAAGGGACAGTGCTGGAGCACCGTGGCTGAATGTTTTATAAACAAAAGACAGGTCTAAACGAATTTCATTGGTAGATTGGTAGAATGCAACTTTAAGTTTTGGGTGCGACTGAGACTTTCCTCAGTTCACTCTTCCCTCCTCCCTTTTTGCAGCTTGTTTGCTTCTAGGCTCTCTGCCAGACTGATCTTGGACAGATAAGCATGGCCTACTAATACTTTGCTTTAATTTATAACTGCTTCAATTAACAATTGCTCTTTTTCTCTCTTTCTAACCCTCTTTGGGGAAAAAGGGGAGAGAAGGGGGTACAGGGGGGGAACCCTCCTCCAGAAGGGGGGGAGGGAATTTCGTTCCTGTATTATTGTGGTTTTTTTTTACTTTGCTGTATATTTCTGTGTATGTGTTGTAAATACTGTAAATTGTGTATATATACCCTGCATTCCCTAAAAATTGCTTGCAAATATAGCATTTCCCTCTTTGCTCCTCCAGCTGTGGCTAGCTGTGGTTTTTTATTTCTTTTTTTTCTCTTTGTAGGGGGGAGAAGGCTGGGCCTTCCTCTCAAACCCACGACACAAGGGAAAACTCTCTGAGAGATTTGTTAACAGCACACAAGAGCAGCTGCGCAGTTCCGAAACTCACTAGAGACACAGTACAGGTGTACAAAGAAATACTGTGTCTAGGAATGTCAGAACAAGGAATTGCCACACAGCTGGATGTTATTCCTAACAGCAATAGTAGCATTTGTAATTACAAAATAATTCACAAACCAGTGCATTTCAGAACTTGGCTCAAAACATGACAGCATCATAGAAACAGAATGGCTTGAGTTGGAAGGGACCTTTAAAATCATCTAGATCCAACACCCCAGCCATAGGCAGGAACACCTCCCACAGAACCAGATTGCTCAAAACCTCATCTGGCCCAGCCTTAAAGACTTCCATGGATGAGGTATCCACAACTACTCCAGACAACCCATTCAAATGTCTCACCACCTTCATAGTAAAGAACTTGCTCTAGTTTAAAACCATTCCCCCTTGTCTTATCACTACACCACATTATAGAAAGTCTCTCTCCAGCTCTCTTATAGGCCCTGAAAGGCTGCAATGAGCTCTCCACAAAGCATTCTCTTCTCTAGGCTGAACAGATCCAACTTGCTCAGCCTGCCCTTATAGAAGAGGTGCTCCAGCCCTCTGACCATCTACGTGGCTCTCCTCTGGATCCTTTCAGAGTAACACAGTTTCACAGTATCACCAAGGTTGGAAGGGACCTCAAAGATCATTGAGTCCAACCTGTCACCACAGACCACATGACTCGACCATGGCACCAAGTGCCACGTCCAATCCCCTCTTGAACACCTCCAGGGATGGTGACTCCACTACCTCCCTGGGCAGCACATTCCAATGGTGAACAACTCTCTCAGTGAAGAACTTACTCCTTACCTCGAGCCTAAACTTCCCCTGGTGCAGATTGAGACTGTGTCCTCTTGTTCTGGTGCTGGTTGCTAGAGAGAAGAGACCAACCCCTTCCTGGCTACAACCACCTTTCAGGTAGTTGTAGAGGGCAATGAGGTCACCCCTGAGCCTCCTCTTCTCCAGGCTAAACAATCCCAGCTACCACAGCCTCTCCTCATAGGGCTTGTGCTCAAGGCCTCTCACCAGCCTTGTTGCCCTTCTCTGGACACGTTCAAGTGTCTCGATGTCCTTCTAAAACTGAGGGGCCCAGAACTGGACACAGTACTCCAGGTGTGGCCTAACCAGTGCTGAGTACAGGGGCAGAATGACCTCCCTGCTCCTGCTGGCCACACTATTCCTGATACAGGCCAGGATGCCATTGGCCTTCTTTGCCAACTTGGCACACTGCTGGCTCATATTCAGCCTACTATCAACCAGTATGCCCAGGTCCCTTTCTGCCTGGCTGCTCTCCAGCCACTCTGTCCCCAGCCTGTAGCACTGCATGGGGCTGTTGTGACTAAAGTGTAGAACCTGTCACTTAGACTTGTTAAATCTCATGCCGTTGGACTCTGCCCATCTGTCCAGCCTGTGAAGGTCCCTCTGCAGAGCTCTCCTACCCTCTAACAGATCAACACCTGCCCCCACCTTGGTGTCATCTGCAAATTTACTGATGATGGACTCAATCCCCTCATCCAGATCATCAATAAAGATATTGAACAGGATGACAAAACATGTAATGATTGCACTCCAGACACGATTTCACATCTTAGCTCTTTTATCATTCTCACAGAGTAAACTTCCTTACAAAGGTAGCTAACCAAAGCTTATTATACCAATACCAGTGCTGAAACAATAAATGACGCAAAAAGCAAATTTTCTCATAAAGTTCCATAATACAGTATACTCCCCAAACATTTGTTTTGGAATGCTATGTGAGCAATGCAGAAAACTGACCTTAGCGAAACAGTTCTTTACAAGAGTTCTTAGCTATTCAGTATAGACATAATGCCTTACAAACATGTTGTAAAATTATATTCAAAAGCAGTTATTTTCCTTTCAGTCTGTCAAATATTCTGATTTTATCTGCAACTCCAGTTCTTGGAATGTACCCCACAATACCATTTCCTGTTTAGAAAGGTTTCACACTTCTTTTCAGAAAGAAACATTATTTTTTCCCGCAGTTTCCTAGGTCCTATCACATTTCACTACCATGCCTTTTATCTTTTGGTTTGTAACTGAAAAAAGGGAACACGAAGAAAAAAATTTGTAAATAGATGCCAGTGCAGGATATTGCTGATGGAACGCTGGAGTATTTTGTCAGTCTTCATTAACATCAATTGTTTGATTTTCATTTTATGTCCTTCTATGTTGTGTACTGGACAGGAAAAAATTAGAAGACAATTTGTCCTTTGGAATTTATCACCTCCTGTTGTTTGAATTACATTGTAAAACAATGACCAAAGACAGAGAAAGGTGATCAAAGGAGTGACTGTCAAATACTATTTTGAGCCTGCTGTTTTAGGTAGGATTTGCGAAAAAGTTACCACAGGCCATACAATCTTGCTGCAATGTATTAATGGTTTGATGATTAAATAAATTAAATGCTACCTTAACTCTCAGCTTTTAGTTCCCCATTTTATTACTTCTCCAGTCTGTCACAACAGTCAGTAGCAAAAGCAATCTATAACACACCACAACTGCACAGACACTTTTGGAATGCCACACTAAGTCAAGGTCGTGATAAGTGGCCTGTTCATTGATAAGAGCCTTGTCTAAAGCAGCAGACCTGTACCACAAGAGGGGGAAAAAAACCAAAAAACCCACCAAAAAAACAAACATAACAAACCAGCCAGATTGTTCGTGAAATCTCTTCAAAACAGGAAGGAATAGAAAGAAATTTCTTTCCCCCAAAATTATGGTGTTTGCAATGGCAGAATCTACTGTAATTGCGGCTGTAAAGTACTTCTAATCTCGTTCCCATTTTCACATCCTCATTTTACATTATTCACGCTGTAGGCTTGATGTTTTCAAGGCTTCTTGGGTGAAAAACATATTTGTTGATAAAGTGTATTTGCAAATACACTTTCTACTGTTTTGAATACTAAAATAAACAATTTTAAGTCTTTATTCCTCCAAGGGCTATAACACAACTGTCTCGGCTACACTGTCAACTTAGAATAGAATAAAATTAACCAAGTTGGAAGAGAACTTTGAGATCATCGAGTCCAACCTATCATCCAACACTATCTAATCAACTAAACCATGGCACCAAGCACCCAATCCAGTCTCTTCCTCAACACCTCCCCAGGAAGCACATTTCAATGGCCAATCACTCTTTCGATGAAGAACTTCTTCCTAACATCCACTCTAAACCTCCCCTGGTGCAGCTTGAGACTGTGTCCTCTTGTTCTGACACAGGTTGGCTGGGAGAAGAGACCAGCCCCCCCAGGCTACAACCTCCCTTCAGGTAGTTGTAGACAGCAATAAGGTCTCCCCTGAGCCTCCTCTTCTCCAGGCTAACCAACCTCAGCTCCCTCAGCCTCTCCTCATAGGGCTTGTGCTCCAAACCCCTCACCAGCTTTGTTGCCCTTCTCTGGACACGTTCAAGTGTCTCGATGTCCTTCCTAAACTGAGGGGCCCAGAACTGGACACAGTACTCCAGGTGTGGCCTAACCAGTGCTGAGTACAGGGGCAGAATGACCTCCCTGCTCCTGCTGGCCACACTATTCCTGATACAGGCCAGGATGCCATTGGCCTTCTTTGCCAACTTGGCACACTGCTGGCTCATATTCAGCCTACTATCAACCAGTACGCCCAGGTCCCTTTCTGCCTGGCTGCTCTCCAGCCACTCTGACCACAGCCTGTAGCACTACATGGGGCTGTTGTGACCAAAGTGTAGAACCTGTCACTTAGACTTGTTAAATCTCATGCCGTTGGACTCTGCCCATCTGTCCAGCCTGTGAAGGTCCCTCTGCAGAGCTCTCCTACCCTCTAACAGATCAACACCTGCCCCCACCTTGGTGTCATCTGCAAATTTACTGATGATGGACTCAATCCCCTCACCCAGATTATCAATAAAGATATTGAGTACGATGGGGCCCAGCACTGATCCCTGGGGCACACCACTAGTGACTGGGCGCCAGCTGGATGTGGCACCATTCACCACCACTCTCTGGGCTCGGCCCTCCAGCCAGTTCCTAACAAATCGCAGTGTGCTCCCGTCCAAGCCATGGGCTGACAGCTTGGCCAGGAGTTTGCTGTGGGGGACGGTGTCAAAGGCCTTGCTGAAGTCCAGATAGATTACATCCACAGCCTTCCCCGCATCCACCAGGCGGGTCACCTGATCATAGAAGGAGATCAGGTTGGTCAGGCAGGACCTACCCTTCCTAAATCCATGCTGGCTGGGCCTGATCCCTTGGCCATCCTGTAAGTGCTGTGTGATTGCACTCAAGATGACCTGTTCCATGATCTTGCCTGGCACTGAGGTCAGGCTGACAGGCCTATAATTCCCCGGCTCATCCAACCGGCCCTTCTTGTGGATGGGCACAACGCTGGCCAGCTTCCAGTCACCTGGGACCTCTCCAGTGAACCAGGACTGCTGAAAAATGATGGATAGTGGCTTGGCCATCTCATCTGCCAGCTCTCTCAGCACCCTAGGATGAATCCCATCCAGTCCCATGGACTTGTGGGGATCCAAGTGGCTAAGGAGGTCTCTAAACTTGTCAGTCTCGTTGTACAACTTTGATCCCCTGTGCAAAAAGTGAAACATTTTTCAAAATAGGCATTTGACTCAATGGCAAAAGTCCTACTGCACTCAGCAAGACCAGAAATTCACACAGACTTTAGAAGTTTAAGAGCAATACGCAGATCATCTTTAGAGAGAAGCATATCCTACACTGAGTTTGTGATATACAGGGTTTTCAGTAAAAACTGAGAGCCTCTGAATGTTGCATTGAGCATAAGAAACACATGCCTGAAAGAAGAGGATGTGTGGCTCAGGAGAGCACATTTACCACAAAAGGTCCTGATCTCTGTATTTTTCTTTTATGGTCTCACCTTTAGTCTCTTAGTTCTTGGTTCAAACTCTTTCCAGGACTTTTTCTTTAAAGGAGGCAGCATTAAAATGATTGAATGCCTTGGAAGCTCCTTAAAAACTTAACCTTTCTAAAGCTTCCTACATTTTACTTGACATGACATATTTTCCTGCCTTACATTAGTTTAAAAATAAATAAATAAAAGCAACATAAATTTAGTGTCTACTTAGCCAAGAAAGAGTATTTAGAATTTATTAACCTCTTGGATGTAATGCTATATTCCAGGAGACAGGTTGGAAATACAGACTATTCAGAGTTTTCAAATCTTAATGTTTTAAGAAAATGTTTTTTAAACTAATAAATATTAGGGAATGGGACTTTGGCTGCAAGCAAACTGAATCATGACCACGACAGACAGCACACTTTGAACTTCTGAAGTCTAGAATAATCCAGAATGGAGACCTGGCCAAAGCAATCTGTGTAATAATAATAATAATAATAATAATAATAATAATAATCATAATTAACAACCAGGTTGGAAGAGACTTTCAAGATCATCGCGTCCAACCCATCAACCAATCCAACCCACCTAAACAACTAAACCATGGCACCAAGCACCCCATCAAGTCTCCTCCTGAACACCTCCAATGATGGTGACTCCACCACCTCCTCGGGCAGCCCATTCCAATGGGCAATCACTCTCTCTGTATAGAACTTCTTCCTAACATCCAACCTAAACCTCCCCTGGTGCATCCTGAGACTGTGTCCTCTTGTTCTGGTACTGGCTGCCTGGGAGAAGAGACCATCATCCGCTTGTCTACAACTTCCCTTCAGGTAGTTGTAGAGAGCAATAAGGTCACCCCTGAGTCTTCTCCTCTCCAGGCTAAGCAACCCCAGGTCCCTCAGTCTCGCTTCATAGGGATTGTGTTCCAAACCCCTCACCAACTTCGTTGCCCTTCTCTGGACTCATTCCAGCAAGTCAACATCCTTCCTAAACTGAGGGGCCCAGAACTGGACACAGGACTCGAGGTGCAGCCTAACCAGTGCAGTGTACAGGGGCAGAATGACCTCCCTGCTCCTGCTGGCCACACCGTCCCTGATGCAGGCCAGGATGCCATTGGCCCTCCTGGCTGCCTGGGCACACTGCAGGCTCGTGTTCAGCCTACCATCGACCAGTACCCCCAGGTCCCTCTCTGCCTGGCCACTCTCCAGCCACTCTGACCCTAGGCTGTAGCACTGCATGGGGTTGTTGTGGCCAATGTGCAGAACCCGGCACTTGGATGTGTTAAATCTCATGTTGTTGGATTCTGCCCATCTATCCAGCCTGTCGAGGTCCCTCTGCAGAGCCTCTCTACCCTCCAGCAGATCAACTCCTGCCCCCAGCTTGGTGTCGTCAGCAAATTTACTGATGGTGGACTCAATGCCCTCATCCAGATCATCAATAAAGATGTTAAAGAGCACAGGGCCCAGCACTGATCCTTGGGGCACACCACTAGTGACTGGCTGCCAGCTGGATGTGGCACCATTCACCACCACTCTCTGGGCTCGGCCCTCCAGCCAGTTCCTAACCCATCACAATGTGGTCCCATCCAAGCATTGGGCTGACAGCTTGGCCAGGAGTTTGCTATGGGGGATGGTGTCAAAGGCATTGCTGAGGTCCAGGTAGACTACATCCACAGGCCTCCCCACATCCACCAGGCGGGTCACCTGATCATAGAAGGAGATCAAGTTGGTCAGGCAGGACCTGCCCTTCCTAAATCCATGCTGGCTGGGCCTGATCCCTTGGCCATCCTGTAAGTGCTGTGTGATTGCACTCAAGATGACCTGTTCCATAATCTTGCATGGCAGTGAGGTCAGGCTGACAGGTCTATAATTCCCTGGTTCATCCAACCGGCCGATCTTGTGGATGGGCACCACGTTGGCCAGCTTCCAGTCCTCTGGGACCTCTCCAGTGAGCCAGGACTGATGACAAATGATGGAGAGTGGCTTAGCCAGCTCATCTGCCAACTATCTCAGCACCCTAGGATGGATCCCATCTGGCCCCATGGACTTGTGGGGATCCAAGCTGCTGAGGAGAGATCCAACTATCTGCTCATGGAACATAGGGAAACTATGCATTTTACTATGTCACAAAACTTGTCGTCCTTGCCCTGGAAACCAGGATATCCAGAGAGCTAGGAAAAGGAGGAATTAAACAAACAAACAAACAAAATTAACAACACATACACACACACAAATGGATCCAAATTTTGAGCTGAGAGTTTAGAGGTAGCTATGGGAAGCTTTTTCTTATTGTCCCTACATTTTCCCTTTGGAAAGTGATGGAAATTTCTCTTGAGGATGCTAGGAGGTATTTTGCGATGAGACCAATGGGGTAATTTTCACTGGTAAAGAGCCACACAAGTTCAGCATACTTTGGGTTCATAGTCTATGGGTTCTTTTGCACAGGGTACTCCTACATTCTGTTTTCCAGGGTACTTTTGTTTCTAAACCTGGCATTTTCCAAAGAATTGATGGCTATCTGACAAGTACATGACTAACTAATGTACACAATGGGAACTGGCCACCCAGAAGAAGGGAACCAGCCTAAATCCTGTACCTCACACCATATTTTCTGCTTTAACAGACTTGTTATGGCAATGAACACTGCTGATCTTTTCCTACATAAATATAAGCAGCAGGCATATAAACAGAAAACCAGCCCAAATTCATCTGTTCATGCTGTAAATAAAAAAAGAGCTGTTATGAACACTACTTCTTTTTGGACCTCAGGTATTTTCTCTTACTCCATCAACTTCAACCTTTCTGGCATTTTGAAAACAACAAATTCATAATGAGATTAGTGACAAGCAATTCCTATGCTGACATGCCCCAACTTGGATTAAACACTTGTTTAGGCATCTATGATATTTACACCTAGCTATTCCAAACAGGCTCACACTGGCATGTTTTAAAACACACTTACAGAAGCAGTGCTACATTTCAAATCTCTTTGAAAAGAAAAACATAGAAGAAAAATTTGTTATTGCTTTGTTGTTGTTCTTATTTTTTTAAGGCAGATCCATGTGTTAGGGAGACAGAGGTCTGTGGGGGACTGTGATGCATCTGTGAACCCTCGGAAGAGCTCTGGTGAGAAAACATCACTGTGCTCCCATGAGAATCTGGAAACTCCCTGGACAGAATGAGTGGGAATGAGAAACCGCAAGATAAGATGTGAGGCCACCTGGACTAGCTTAACAAGTAACTATAGCAATGCTATCGCTGACCCATGAGAATCTTGAGAAAAGTTCATTAACCAATTGCAGGCAGCCACACTAACAATACACACAATATATGAGTTGTGTGCTGAAATAAATCAGCTCGCTTTTTGCCTTCTATATGTGCTGATCGTGTTTGATTCTTGTCGCACAGACTGTCACCTTATCCTTACCCCAACCCCTATACAGCGACAGAGGTCTTATCAATTCAAAGAGAAGTACTCAAAGGATAAAATGCAAATGTGCACTGGTTTTACTACCTAAAGATTGAACAGGGGCTCAAGGGTGGTACAAAGTGAATTTAACATGTATGATCTGGACAGAACATGGGCAGTGGGTTGCGCTATTACAATATGAATGCCGAACCAATTGGAAGCTCAGTTTGTTTGCTTTTTTCCACATAACAGGCATTAATAGTCCCCCTAAATTTGAGATCTATCAAATTTACAACTCCAATTGCAAAAATACATTATTAGACTAAGGTAGGTCATTCAGAAAGAAGACTTTGCATTGGTCAGCACTTCAAATGCAATGATCAATTTTATTACTTAGAAATTTTCTGCATATTTTAGAGCATTTTTTGCCTTAACTCTGAAAACAAAGTAGGTGATTAGAAATAAAAGTAAGTTTTCAATCATTCCAGATTAAAAAAAACATAAGATGAAG
Organism: Melanerpes formicivorus; assembly: GCF_026170545.1. Lineage (NCBI taxonomy): Eukaryota > Metazoa > Chordata > Aves > Piciformes > Picidae > Melanerpes > Melanerpes formicivorus. The sequence continues at coordinate 3,196,969 of NW_027142409.1, forward strand.
CTGCATACTATCTTTTTACCTAGAATTTGTAAATAAGTGTGGTGGGTTGGAAGGGTAAGGCCAAGAAGCCTCCTCCCTTCCAACTTGTAAGGTAAAGGGAAAGAAAATTGAAGGGAAAGGGAAAAAAAAACTCACAAGCTGAATTAGCAAAGCAGTGGAGCTCTATATTTACAAAGCAATGTAGGGTATGTGGGGGAATATATATACAAATTTACAATATTTACAATATATAGAAAGATATACAATAAAGTAACACAGAAATTAGAGTAACCCCCCTCGGCAGAGGGGGCTCCCTACCTCCGCTCTCCCCTCTCTCCCCCCCTTTCCCCAGAGTAGGTCAGAAAAGGGAGAGAGAAAGAGAAAGAAAGAAGTTAAAAGCAGTTTTGCGTTAATTGGAAAGCAGTTAATACAGGCCTTCTATCTTATTGGTTTCAAGGCTGAAGTCTTGGCAGAAAGCCCAGCACAGAAAGCTGCTGCCCAAGGAAGAGGCGGAAGCAAGACTAAAAATAGAAGTGCCGGAGTGCCCAGTTCACTCCCAGTTCACTCCCAGTTCAGAAGGTGCTTCCTCCCACTCTTCCAATGAAATTAGTTTAGATTATTCTTTCCGTTTACCAATTTCCATCCACCATATTCCCTTTCTTAAGGGGACAGCGTCAACCGGCCACAATAAGTAAGTTTGAAGCACAGAAAAAAAAATCATCTCACTAAGCATCTTTGAAAGAGAATGAGAAATCAATAGCACTACACTTGACAACTACATAGGAATAATACCACAGGTAAAAGTCCCAAGGAAGCTGTACATGTGGTTGAACGTGTATTCATCTACAGACTCCTACTTTGTTAAAGATACAGATGAATGTTTTGTTTAGTACAGTGGAGAGAGACTGATAATCTGTATCTGGTTTCTTTATTCCTTTGGGTTAGTTCTAGCCCCCCAGAGCAAAACAAAGCAGCTGAAAGGAGCTCTAATTATTTACATAACTCTCTCTCTCTCTATGCGCCTTGCTTGAGATGGAAAGGTGTTACAGTTTGAGCTGGGTGTCCCCCTGCAATGTTTACTTCCTGTGTCCAGAAGTCCAGCCCAGAGGGGTGGACACAGGAAATTATGTAGTATTTCCTACCACAATCCTTTGCACCACTATAAGATCCAGTGTGGAGTCTAGCACGCTCTCTTTTCTTCCTCCTCCGTCAGCTGGTAACTGGGGGAGATGTCTCCTGGCTTTGGGCCTGGCTAGGCCCAAGGCCACGGGGGGATGGGCAGTCTCAGATCTGGCCAGCTGAGACTAGCCTAGCAGTGGGAGGGGGAAGAAGGAGCCCTGGGGGTCTCTCTGGGTCTGTTTTGGGATTTTTTCTTTGTCACTGTGCTTTTGCTTTTCTGTAAAAGTTCACTGCTTTCTATTTAAACTTTCCATCAGTTTTGCAATCCGTTTGTCTGAGTGTTTATTGTTGCCAGAGGTGGAGAAGGGGGCTGCCTCAACCCAGCACATTCTTGGTAGCAGAGGATGGTTACGATCCATTGACCTCTGGGTTATGGGCCCAGCACGCTTCCGCTGCGAGGACGCCGCACACCAGCCATCAGCTCCCTCGTGGTGCTCAGCCACCAGCCTCAGGCTTCATAGAGACCGCTCGCATCTCACCCCAGCCGCACCGCAGGGGCAGCGCTGCAAAACACTCGGCTCCCCATGACTGCCGCCACCCCGATCCGGTTCCGGGTGCGAAGCTGCCACACCACCCCCTCAGCGTCACAGCCCTGCTGGTGGCCATTTTGCGGCCGCAGCCCGGCAATGGTGGTAGTACAGGTGTCCCAGCAAGAGTTCTCTACTCATAGGTTTTGGGCCATGTATTTATGAGTAGATTATGATTTTGCACCCCCCATTTTTATTTTTTAATATCGATATCAATTTTGAACACTGTAACAGATAATTCAGTTCTGATACAGACTACCTTCATTAAAGTGCTGAACTGACAGCATTTCAGCACCCATTCTCTTAGCCACATATGTTTTTTCTCCTTGGGCAACAAATATGATAAAATAAATGCAAATTAGCATGGGAATGACATGGTTCAGCACCAGACTTGATAGTTAGATAATGATTGGACTTGATCTTAAAGATCTTTTCCAACAAAACTATTCTATGATGCTATGACAGAATGGAGAGGAAAAGTGTTTCACTGACAAAATATACATAGCTAATATAGACATAGTATCTATCTTCATCACCCAGGTTCCCTTTAAAGTCAATGATGATAAACAGGCAACTCCAAGACACCATTTTAGCTTAACTTAAAAAGCTGCGGTCAGATGAGTTACACTCTTCTCTCCCTTGCTGATGAAGATTGCCTTATACAACTCATTGTCATACAAAAACAAAAATTGCAAAGCCTCATGCCAAATATGATGAATTATTTCCAGCTGCTTCCCCACTAAACATTAGTGCACACACCTAGCCTTTGTCTCACACGAGAATTTTTAGAGTTACTTTGATTTTTTTTCTTTTTTATCCTTTTATGTCTCGTATACAAATCTACTAGATGGTTCATAAATATTGCAAAACACACCCTTAGAAATTAAATTCTCAGCTCTTTAACAGACCATCCACTGTAGACGACGGAGATAGGAATCAATACGACTGACCAATGTGATCGAGTATTGTTCCTTTATTGTCCCAGTGTTGCAGGCCAATGGTGCAGGCCTGAGGTGCAGGCCTATGGAGCAGGCCTGTAGTGCAAGTATAGCACAGTAAAGTGTAGAAGAAACAGGAGACAGGAAAGGCAGAAGTGCGTAGCAAGGCAACTGCTACAACTTATATAAACTCGGAGTGCCCTGTTGGCATAGCTCCATTGGTTCCCTCTGAGTGACCACACATTGCACTATTACAGACTGGTCCAACTACTAATGACACAACGAGGTTGTTGATGCAGGTGCATGTCCTGTTGTCCCAAGATAACTGTCCATGTTTATAGCTACCAGTGTCTTTAGTTACATGCTGCAGGCACAGCACTGTTTTGCTCCACTGCTAGCTGACTCTGCATTTATGCTGAGCATGGCCTACCATCATGTCAGGCTCTAGGCCTGCACTGCCAGATTGCTCACACTGCTCGTCGCTGGCATTGCCACAATCCACCATAGTTTTCAAAAATCTCTCTTTCCCTCCCAACTTACTAAATGTTCAGAAATTACTTATTCTCACACCCAAAAGTTTATTACCTTTAACTTTACTGACTTGTCTGCCTCATAATCACATCTAAATTGTCTCTCTTTACTATACTGTCTTTTTACTATCCTTTCTTCACTGCAGATTTATGCTTTCTCCATCCTGCAAAATTTATATAAGTTCATGTTTTTCTATAAAGCAGAGTAGAAATCATCTGCTTCAGTTGATGAATCTCTATGTATCTTACAATATCATTCACTATGAAGGACAGTTTGTAAAGTAAAAGTGTTGCTTTCTAGAACTGACATTCCTTTCTTATAAACTAAAGTTTGAAAGACATTATCACATTTTGCATTAGTCCACAAGTCATGAGTGAGTGCTGAATATATAAGGATAATTTACATTAATTAATAGAAATTTTTCCATACAATGCACAAATAATTTAGTTTTTTTTTTTAAACCAAAACAACCAAACACATAAACCACTCCTCTTGTTTCTAATAGATGTATTAGGTTTAGAATTCATCCACAACAGACACAAAGAACTCATTTGAACATGAATTTGAGACAGTCCAGCAGAAGTGTGCGCTAACACAGATATGTAACTAATAATCTTACTGCTGCCACTCTACACTGGTCCTGCTCTAACTCATTGCATCAGGAACTGCCTTTAACACTCTGAATATTAAATAGAAACTTTATTGCACTTTATATTTTCTTCTGATTGTGGTAATATTTAGTTGTCATTAATCTAATATTTTCAGGCTAATAATGGTTTTTTTTTAAACTACGGACATTTACATCATAAAATTCGGTAATAAAAAAAATACAGATAAAAACATAGATGTCGTAAACTTGAACCTGAAGTAATTTTTCCTAGCACTGTTCCTATTACAAAACAAAAGGCATCACTGGAAATGTCCACTGTTAAAATCAGAATACTCATAAGAAGTAGCTAGGTTTGATGCATGCTGTTGTCTATACCTTCATTGGACCCTTCCATCCCTGGGGGAATGTATTTTATTAAGGTCTAGTAAATACAACAACTTTCCAAAATGTTTGGATATTTTAACAAATTAGAACGCTTTCTTAATATTAATTTCAGAAAACTAAAAAAATATTTCCTATCTTTAGAAAGGAAAATTTTAGGTTGTTAAAAATTCCCACAAATTTGCGAATTTTCACCACTTTTTGTGTATCGCTAGTGGTGTTAGAACGCCTGCTCAGATGTGTGATATACACACACTCTGACTTCCAAGCTTTTCAGTCATTAATCCAAAAAGAGTTTTTCATGAGGCCCACTTTTAACGCTCTAATCAAGTTTGAATAGACCTGATTTTCCCTGCATTCTCTGAGAGTACTCGTGTCCATATTTACTGTCATTTCTTCTCCAGATATCCCAGTCTTTCTAGTGCTCTGTCTGCAATTATGCCAGGGATGGCAGTTCTCCTTTGCCCTAAATCAGAACTGAAAGTTCACTTATCTTCCCATTGTGCTCTCAGCCATTTTGATCAGTACTAGACATCAGAGTATTCAATGGCTGAGCATCCTGTATGAAGGGCCTTGAAATAGCATTACATGATATAGTGATATAGCTTAAAAACAGCTTAGAGAGCAAAAGTTAACCACAAACATTGAGTGATTCTGCAGTCATGGAACACAGACTTTAGCAAGCGTTAAGGAGTCAGAAATCAGGAAGAACACAATGTATTTGTCACTGGATGGAGACCTATACAAAAGACTGCAAACCAAGGAAGAGATATGACTCTCTTAACACTGATATTTCTAATCAGCTGTTGATTTCTAAAACACTTCTGAAAAATCCTTTCTGTACTAAAAGGTTAGTCTTTAGTACTAGGTTTCAGTAAAAATCCCAACCCAGAAGTCTACTGACACTATGTTTCACAGGATGAAAACACAGAACATTTTGCAAATCATTATTATTTACATGTTGTGGATGAGGTGGAGCTTTTGCTAGCACGTTATTTTTTCTCCAGGTGTAGAAACCCGTGTAATCTAACCAGTGACAAGTGGCTCATTCACAGGGTGAAATGCCCAAGGTGTTCCAATTAAAGAAACTCTCTTGCATGACCACTTTCCTCTATGGAGGGACTGGTTGTCTACAAAGTTTTGAGCCTCATTGCAGGACATGGCAGGGAAGAACACCTTTGCAGATTGTGTAAAAACTACCAGAAGGGAAGTTTTCAAGTGACTGGGGGAATGTGTGAAATTTATTATGAGGTGTTCACCCTTGCTGAGCCTGGGGATGCAGATCCCTAGCAGCCATACTGCACTGAGCTTCCAGATTCTGCAACCTCAAGCAGCAGAAAAGAGAAATAAAGGTTTTAAACTTAAAAATGTCTATATTCACAGGCCATAACATATATATGTTCAGCACTGAGTTAGAAAAGAAAGATATTCAAAGATAGGTGGCTTTGAAAAATTAATTGTCTTAGGAACTGGAGAGGTCATAATACTGTGGGTAGGAGCAAGCTAGACAGTATTTATGGGGTACCGACAGAAAAATAGGGAGAAGAAAAAGGTGAAATGGTTTAGACAGAGGGAGAACTGTGAAAAGATTGATAGAAGGGAGGAAAAAAAATAATGAGAAGAATCTCACATTAAGAGTCTTGCGATAGGTCTGGGGAAACAGAAATGTAAGATTAGGTGCAATACATTTGGTATGTGGGAGAGATACTATCTTGCCTATCTAGAAAGGCCAATGCAGAGGTAAAAATAATCGGCTATGATGAGGACAGTGCAGAATTATCTACTGTGATGAAATAGGAGAAAGCAAAAAATGTATGAAAGAGGAAACCATCAATCATGAGAAATAGGATTTCCTCAGGGAACATGACCTTCATAGCTAATTATTTTCAGGGAGATAACTACGTGGGTCACTTTTTCAACAATGCTTCACTTTGTGCTTCAAATTATCTGAGTTACAGTAAAACAGACAATCTTAGCATCTGAACTACTTTATACCAAAGTATTTGGTAAACTATGATGTTTTGATGTAGTACATATTATTCATAGGTTCAAGAGCCACAATTTCTAACCTCTCCCCATCTGATATATCTTAAATGTTTTAAAATATGTATGAAAACTCTAGTACGCTTTTAAACACAGATATGCCAACACTTCAAATTTGAAGTACCATAAATAAATATTAATGCTTATTTAAAGAAAGAAAGCCCAATTTTGATGAACTACAAAACAAGCGGTCTACTGCTTAGATTACAGAACATTATCATACATCTATTCTGGGGTAAAAGAGTATATAAGTGAAACACAATGAGAGCTTATTACTCATCCCTCCCACACAGTCCAGTAGGAGAGATGTTTATAACCTGAGGTTTCATAAGAACTTTTTGATGGATTTTCTTCACTGCTCTCTTCTTGGGAGCAGTTGGTTTCACTGGACCTAACTTCTGATCTCTTCCAGTCTTGCAGAGTATGAACTGTGTGCTCTGAAGAATATCCTCGACATTTTTCTACATACTGTGTTCTTAGTTTCTTTGCTATTTTATGCACAACTGCCTAGCTGGGTTTAGGTTTGTACTATATATCATGGTGAGGTTGCTGTAAGAACATTTCTCTGTTCCACTATTTCATTTTGTCAGGTTTCCTGTAGTGCTCCTCTCCCAGCCTTTTCTCTTTTTGATTAGGGTGTGCATGATTGTCCCATGGAATAACCAGATGTCAAGGAAACTGCCTGTGCTCCTAACTGAACCAGCTGAGAGAATCTCATCTTCCTCCACACAGTCCTGCGGTCCAGGGAGCTGTACATTTGTCCATCAATTGCTAAACTTCCTAAGGTAGCTGAAGCAGTGGAAGCAGCTCTCTTTGGAGAGGGCAGGGAGGGAAGGTATGTCACACTGTGTTCAGCATTTTCTTTGGAGGAAAGTTTATGCATAATCCCAGGTTAATAAAGTGGAGTGTTCCGGCTTAAGTATGTGTCCATAGCCTACATAGCTAGTTGCATCTTCTACTGAAATATCTGTTGTGTTTTTTGGTCTTTTTTTTTTTTCCCCTTGGGAAATATCTACTGCTTATAGTGAAAATCAGGATAAGCCACTTGATATTCTGGAAATGTATTAAAATTCCATATAATAAATAAAAATAAACAACCCAACTCTTTCTACTGGAAATCTGTAGGTAACATGGCAATTAGATTTCTGATTGCAATCAACCAACCAGCTTCAAACATGTATTATCCAAACAGAGAAAATGTATTAAAGAGCTTTCTTTTAAAAAGTGAGCCTTCCAATAGTTAGGAATTGCAAGATTAAAATTTCCTGGGGTACCTCTATTTGCCACCCTACCTTTCCTGGCCTTAATTACATGATCTGATTTTATTTTCCACAGGGTTCTGGCTTCACTCAGAATTCATGATGGTGGCTGCCCACTTAACATGCATCTACTTATACAATATTCTGTTGTCTCAACAGGCAGTAAAGAAAACAATATGTACTTATAAGTGTCACAGATTATTCAAATCCAGAGTTTAAGAGCATTTTAAAAACTGATTTTTTTTTCTTAATGCCTTACTTTATACATCAAGAAATAAGGAATATTGAGAAACAAAGCAGAATTCTCAATTAACATTGCATGCCCAATTCTGAACTGTGTAGGAACCAGTATTTCAGAGAGTTTTGGTTTATGTATTCCATACTCAAAGCAGATTTTTCAGCATCCTCTGTCCTAGCTGCAATGGCTCAGCATTCCCCCACAGCAAGCCCCATCATCTCAAGTTAGATCTCAGAAAAGAAGAAACACTCCATTTACTTTCTTCTGTAGAAAGGATGGTAAAAACATATCATCTATATACTCCAAGACAGGCGATTTCCTATAGAGATTTTTTCCAACTGTTTTTCTGAGTGATTTAGCAGATCGCTAATGGTTAAAAACTTTTCTTTCTTTGGTCATTAAAATCACTAATATTATTCCCTCCTCTTTAGACTGGACATCTCCCTTTTCTTTGGTAAGATTACATGTCAAGTAGTATGTGTGTACATACATATATATATACACACACATATATCTTGCACACATAAGTAGAGACAACAAGGATCCTAATCTATGTAAATGAGTGCATAAAGGATTGAGGCTAGCAAATCATAACCAATTCAGAATTTGTCATGAAGAATCACAGAATAGTTTTGTTTGGAAAAGACTTCTAAGACCATTATGTCCAACCATCATCCTAACACCAACATGGCCATTAAACCATGTCTCAGAGTGCCATGTCCACTCATTTCTTAAACACCTGCAGGGACAGTGACTGCACCACCTCCCTGGGAAGCCTGTTCCAATGTCTGACCACTCTTTCACTAAAGAAAATATTCCTAATATCCAATATAAGCTTTCTCAGGCACAATTTCATAATATTTCCTCGCGTTCTATCACTTGACAACAGGGAGAAGAAACCAGCCCCCACCTCATTACAACCTCCTTTCACGTAGTAGTAGAGAGAAAGGATATCTCCCCTCAGCCTCCTTTTCTTCAGTCTAAACAATCTCTGTTCCCTCAGATGCTCTTCATAAGACTTGTTCTCCAGGCACTTTGCCAGCTTCATTGCCCTGTACATGCTCCAGTACCTCAGTGACCTTCTTGTAGTGCAGGCCCCAAACTGAATCCAGTATTTGACACACAATATCACCAGTGCTAAGTGCAGGGACACAATCATTCGATCATTTCCCTGGTCCTGTTGATCACACCATTCCTCATACGCAGGTGCAGGACCTGACACTTGGCCTTCACCCTCATACAACTGACCTCAGCCCATTGGTCCATGTCGCTCTGTAGACCCTGCATATATGTGTGTTGTTTTTCACGTCCACTGTAAACATTGTCACTTGTGGAAAGGAAAGCAGACTGGATGCCAATGCAGTCAGAGCAAGGATAGTCACACTTCTTGATTATCTCTCAGAAAGAATATGAAAGAATAAGAATAAATTCACACAAAATATTGTAGTGATGCTTTCTGACTCCACTGCATTTGCAAACAGCATCATGATAAATTGGAAGATATTATCTAAAGCCTTAGAAATCCATATAACACTATCTGGCAAATATTCTCAAGTAAAGTGTATTGCTGTCTGTTGCTGAATGATAACATTTTTTTCTATAGAGAAGGAACTATTTTGGCTGGCTGAAAAATAACTGGTGCCAACACTCTGTAGCTTTTCAAATTATGTCCTGACTCAAGAAAGTCATTGCTTGTATTTTATAAAGTTATGCTAGACCCTGGCATACATTGTGAAATAATTCACTCTTGAGACAGAACATTTTATCTGTTCTAATAAACAACCAAAGTTACAGAAAGATTTTTGCAATGTTGACCTGAGTGGTATGATGAATAAGATATACACACACACATATAGGATGTGTTATATTCTGTAAGAAGTATGTTTTCTCTGAGTTCAGGAAGAAGGAAAAGTCCAATTTATTCAATGTCATTATAGGAGGTCTGAGAAGAAAATGAAGGTGGACAACACTGTCAGATTTAAGTTTAATTAATAGTCAGGAATTGATTGAGAAAGTAGAGGGGGGGGAAATCAGGAAAACAGCTATTATAGTTAATATTTGAATTAACTGGAAGGTTGAGTAAAATAAATGGACTTTAAAAAACTCAAGTATCTCTCGAAAATGTGTGGGAGCAAGCAAGCTAAGATAGAGATGATGGAAACAGATAGGCAGTGCTATGAAGAAGAGCTAATACAGAAACAAGAACTAAAATTGACTGCATCACTGATAAACACATCTTCTAGCGGATAGTTCCTATGGAATATCAGCCTCTGCAATTGGTACTGTTGGCTCTCTTGGTACTGTCCCAGTGAAAACATCAAGTGCAGAAATGCTGAGTGTTCACAGGAACAGCTGCAGAAGAGTTCAAGCAACTAAAAACTTGCTAATCTACATGACTTGGTTTGCTGAAAGCTGAATCTTTTGCTGTTTCTGTTTTCATCAATACCGTGAAATGTTTTTCATCATTATGTGTACATTATGAAACCTGTCTTGCCTTTTCTTAGTCTGAAAAAACCCCAAGTAGTATATTTAGCACCTTATTCAAAGAACACATGCCAGAAAGTTCACAAAGAAAGCCACATTTCGACATTGGTTCGATAGCCGATCGGGACCGCTGCTTTGGGACTGCTATGCTTGAACTGTGAGTTTCTGCTCGGTTTTCTTGGCCTTCCTTTTGGAGTTTTGCAGGTTGGGAGGACTCCAGGTAGGGGGAAGCAGGCCGGATCCTGCTCTCACGAGCCTGCACAGGAATGGGAGCCTGATGCCAGATGCGACAGTTTTAAATCCCACCCGGGCTGTACGCGTGGCGCCATTTTGGCTCGACAGCTAGCTTTATATATTAAGGAGTCACTCTCTGCCACAGAACTGTAGGTGGTGAAAGAAGAGATTGAGAGCCTGTGGGTTAAAATCAGAGGGCAGCCTAACAAATCTGACATCCTGGTTGGAGTCTGTTATAGACCACCCAACCAGGATGAGGAGGCTGACGAATTATTCTACAAGCAACTGGAGGCTGTCTCAAGATCATCAGATCTTGTCCTTGTGGGCGACTTCAACCTGCCAGATATCTGCTAGGAACTTAATTCAGCAGAGAGGAGGCAGTCCAGAAGATTCCTGGAGCGAATGGAGGACTGCTTCCTTACGCAGCTGTTAAGTGAGCCTACCAGGGGACAGTCTCTGCTTGACCTGCTGTTCTCCAATAGGGAAGGGCAGGTTGAGAGACGTGATCGTGGGAGGCTGCCTAGGGTGCAGTGACCACGAGATAGTGAAGTTTACAATATGCAGGGAGATAGGGAGGAGCACCAACAGAATCTTCACCTTGGAATTCAGGAGGGCAAACTTCAGCCTGTTTAAGAAATTTATTTGTAAAGTTCCCTGGGTACCAGCCCTCATGAAACAAGGGGTCCAGGAGGGTTGGACCTACTTCAAACAGGAGCTCTTGAAGGCACAGGAACTGGTAGTTCCCACGTGCCATAAGATGAGCCGGCGGGGAAGGTGACCGGCCTGGATGAGCAAGCAGCTCCTGGAGGATTTAAGGGGAAAAAAGAGGCTGTATCATCTTTGGAAGGAGGGGAAGGATTCTCGAGGTATGTTCAAGGAAGCTGTTAGATTATGTAGGAATAAAATTAGGGACACAAAGGCCCAGTTGGAACTTAAGCTGGCCACCTCAGTCAAAGACAATAAAAAGCATTTTTACAAATATATTAACAATATAAAGAAGGGCAAGAAGAACCGCCACTCCTTATTGGACCTGGAGGGGAACACTGTGACTGCAGACGAGGAAAAGGCTGAGGTCCTGAACACCTTCTTTGCCTCAATTTTTAACAGCAAGGCAGGAGGAGTTCAGGACGAGTGGCCTCCTGAGCTGGGCGATGGGGTCGGGGAGCAGTGTAGTGCCCCAGTAATCCATGAGGAATTAGTTTGGGACCTGCTGAGCCACTTGGACACTCACAAGTCCATGGGACCGGATGGGGTCCATCCTAGGGTGCTGAGAGAGCTGGCAGATGATCTGGCCAAGCCGCTCTCCATCATTTTCCTCCAGTCCTGGCTCACTGGAGAGGCCCCAGATGACTGGAAACTGGCCAATGTGGTCCCCATCCACAAGAAGGGTCGGATGGAGGACCCTGGAAACTACAGGCCGGTCAGCCTGACCTCAGTGCCAGGGATTGGTTCCACAATCACGGACTGGTTTTCAAGGCACCTGAGCTGAAAACAACTCATGGGACACACTTGTCCCAGAGTGGGATAAGAATCCTAGGGCAGGAATTGTCAGGGCTCATTGATAGGGCTTTAAACTAGATTTGAAGGGGGATGGGGTTAATAGTCTCCTGCTGGCTGGTGACAAACAGAGGGGCAGCTCACCAGCAGTAGAGAGAAGGAGAGCTGGTAAGGGCTCTCAACTTGCTGCCCTGAGGCAAGCCACAAATGATCCACCAGGACATTCTGTGGAAACCGAGGGGATTTGGCACAAGAGGAGGACAGGGCCAGCCCAGCTGAAGTGCTTCTATGCGAATGCGCGCAGCTTGGGCAACAAACAGGATGAGTTAAGTGCCACTGTGCTGCTGGGATGCCACGACATAGTGGCTGTTACTGAAACTTGGTGGGATGAATCCCATGACTGGGATGTAGGCATAGATGGATATAAACTCTTTAGGAAGGATAGGCAGGGAAGGAGAGGAGGAGGTGTTGCCCTCTATGTCAATAGCCAGTTGGAATCAGTGGAGCTCCAACTGGGGAGGGATGATGAGCTAGTTGAGAGCGTATGGGTCAAAATTAAAGGCAGGACAGGGGAAGAAGATATTACTGTGGGGGTCTCCTACAGGCCACCTGACCAGCAGATCCAAGCAGATGAGGCCCTCCATAGGCAAATAGAAGCAGCTTCCAGGTCACAAGCCCTGGTCCTCATGGGTGATTTCAACCACCCGGACATCTGCTGGAGGGACAACACAGCAAGGCACCAGCAATCCAGGATGTTCCTGGACTGCATAGAAGACAACTTCCTCCTCCAAATGGTGGAGGAACCAACAAGAAATGGTGCTATGCTGGACCTTGTTCTCACCAACAGGGAAGGGCTGGTAAGCAATGTGAGGCTCATAGACGGCCTTGGCTGCAGTGACCATGAAGCAGTTGAATTTAACATCCTCAGGGCAATCAGGAGGAAGTATTCCAAGCTCATGACCCTAGACTTTAGGCATGCAGATTTTGATCGCTTCAGGGATCTGCTAGCCAAAGTGTCATGGGACAAAGCCCTGGAGGGAAGAGGGACCCAGGACAGCTGGTCAGTATTCAAGGACCACCTCCTCTGTGTCCAGGAGCTCTGTGTACCAACAAAGAGAAAAGCAGGTAAGAATGCTAGGAGGCCTGCCTGGATGGGCAAGGAGCTACTGGACACACTATTACTTAAAAGGAAACTCTACAGGAAGTGGAGGGAAGGACAGGTAGAACAGGGGGAATACAAGGAAGCTGCCCGAGCAGCAAGAGTCCTGGTCAGGAAAGCCAAAGCAGAGTTTGAGTTGAATCTAGCCAGGGAGATTAAAGGGAATACTAAGAACTTTTACAGGTATATTAATGGGAAGAAGAAGACTAGGGAAGGTGTGGGCCCCCTCAGAAAGGAAAATGGTGACATGGTCACCTGTGATGAGGAAAAGGCTGAGGTACTTAATAACTTCTTTACCTCAGTCTTCACTGCAAGGGCCTCTAGCCACACTCCTGATGTTATGGAAGTCAAAGCCAGGGATGGGGAGGAAGAACTGCCCATTGTAAGTGCAGATCAGGTTCGTGATCATCTGAAGAACCTGAAAGTGTTCAAGTCCATGGGACCCGACGGGATACACCCACGGGTACTGAGAGAACTGGCAGAGGAGGTTGCTAAACCCCTCTCTATTATATTTCAAAAGTCCTGGCAGTCTGGTGAAGTCCCCACAGACTGGAAAAGGGGAAACATTGCCCCCATCTTCAAAAAGGGCAAGAAGGAGGAACCAGGGAACTACAGGCCAGTCAGTCTCACCTCTGTGCCTGGAAAGATCATGGAACAGATCCTCCTGGAGTCACTACTCGCTCAAAAGAATAGTGAAGAGGTGATTGGGAACAGTCAGCATGGCTTTGCCAAGGGCAAATCCTGCCTGACCAACCTGGTGGCCTTCTATGAGCAGGTGACAAAATTAATAGATGAGGGGCAAGCAACTGATGTCGTTTACCTGGACCTGAGCAAAGCCTTTGACACTGTCCCACACCACATCCTGGTCTCCAAACTGGTGACACATGGGTTTGATTGGTGGACCACTAGATGGATAAGGAACTGGCTTGATGGCCGCACCCAAAGAGTGGCTGTCAATGGCTCCATGTCCCAGTGGAGGCCAGTGACAAGTGGAGTCCCTCAGGGATCAGTCCTGGGACCTGTCTTATTCAACATCTTTGTGGGGGACATGGACAGTGGCATTGAGTGCACCCTCAGCAAGTTTGCTGATGACACCAAGCTGTGTGGTGCAGCAGACACGCTGGAGGGAAGGGAGGCCATCCAGAGGGACCTTGACAGGCTGGAGAGGTGGGCACAGGCCAACCTCATGAAGTTCAATAAGAGCAAGTGCAGGGTCCTGCATCTGGGTCGAGGCAATCCCAGGCACAAATACAGGCTGGGCAGTGACTGGCTGGAGGATAGCCCTGAGGAGAGAGACTTGGGGGTGCTGGTGGACAAAAAGCTCAACATGAGCTCTCAGTGTGCACTTGCAGCCCGCAAAGCCAATCAGATCCTGGGCTGCATCAGGAGAAGTGTGGCTAGCAGGTCAAGGGAGGTGATCCTCCCCCTCTACTCAGCCCTGGTGAGACCCCACCTGGAGTACTGTGTCCAGTTCTGGAGCCCCTATTACAAGAGGGATGTGGAGGTGCTGGAACGTGTCCAGAGAAGGGCCACGAGGATGATCAGAGGGCTGGAGCACCTCTCCTATGAGGACAGACTGAAGGAGTTGGGGCTGTACAGTCTGCAGAAGAGAAGGCTCCGAGGTGACCTAATTGTCGCCTTCCAGTATCTGAAGGGGGCCTACAGGAAGGCTGGGGAAGGACTTCTCAGGATATCAGGTAGTGATAGGACTAGGGGGAATGGAATGAAGCTGGAGGTGGGGAGATTCAGGCTGGATGTGAGGAGGAGGTTCTTCACCATGAGAGTGGTGAAACCCTGGAATGGGTTGTCCAGGGAGGTGGTCGAGGCCCCGTCCCTGGGGGTGTTTAAGAGCAGGCTGGATGAGGCTCTGTCCAGCCTGATCTAGTGTGGGGTGTCCCTGCCCATGGCAGGGGGGTTGGAACTAGATGATCCTTGTGGTCCCTTCCAACCCTGAATGAAACTATGAAACTATGAAAGTGATGGAGCAGATTATCCTGGAGGCAATAACTGCGCACCTGAAGGATGGCCAAGGGCTCGGGTCCAGCCAACATGGATTTAGGAAGGGCAGGTCCTGCCTCTCCAACCTGATCTCCTTCTATGATCACGTGACCCATCTGGTGGATGTGGGGAGGCCTGTGGATGTGGTCTACCTGGACTTCAGCAAGGCCTTTGACACCGTCCCCCACAGTAAACTGCTGTCTAAGCTGTCAGCTCGTGGCTTGGACAGCAGCACTCTGCCCTGGGTTAGGAACTGGCTGGAGGGCCGAGCCCAGAGATTTGTGATGAATGGTACCACATCCAGCTGGCAGTCAGTCACCAGTGGTGTCCCCCAGGGATCAGTGCTGGGCCCCGTCCACTTTAACATCTTCATCGATGATCTGGATGAGGGGGTTGAGTCAGTCATCAGCAAGTTTGCAGATGACACCAAGTTAGGAGCAGATGTTAGTTGGTTAGAGGGTAGAAGGGCTCTGCAGAGGGACCTCGACCGACTGGACAGATGGGCAGAATCCAGTGGAATGGGTGCTGCACTTTGGCTACGGCAATCCCATGCAGAGCTACAGGCTGGGGTCAGAGTGGCTGGAGAGCTCCCAAAAAGAGAGGGACCTGGGGGTACTGATCGACAGCTGCCTGAATATGAACCAGGTGTGCCCAGGTGGCCAGGAGGGCCAATGGCATCCTGGCCTGCATTAGGAATAGTGTGGCCAGCAGGAGCAGGGAGGTCAAAGTGCCCCTGTACTCTGCGTTGTTTAGGCCGCACCTTGAAGACTGTGTCCAGTTCTGGGCCCCTCAGTTTAAGAAGGACATCGAAACACTTGAGCGTGTCCAGAGAAGGGCAACAAGGCTGGTGAGAGGCCTTGAACACAAGCCCTATGAGGAGAGGCTGAGGGAGCTGGGATTGTTTAGCCCGGAGAAGAGGAGTGTGCTGGGTTGAGGCAGCCCCCTTCCCCACCCCTTGGCAAAAATAAACAGACAAACGGATTGCAAAAGTGATGGAAAGTTTAAATAGAAAGTAGTGAACTTTTATAGAAAAGCAAAAGCAGAGTGACAAAGAAAAATCCCAAAGCAGACCCAGAGAGATCCCATCCCCACCTGAGGGTACACCCAAGACCCCCAGAGCTCCTTCTTCCCCCTCCCACTGCTAGGCTAGTCTCAGCTGGCCAGGTCTGAGACTGCCCATCCCCCCGTGGCCTTGGGCCTAGCCAGGCCCAAAGCCAGGAGACATCCCCCCCAGTTACAGGCTGATGGAGGAGGAAGAAAAGAGATAGTGCTAGACTCCGCACTGGATTTTATAGTGGTGCAAAGGATTGTGGTATGAAATACTACATAATTTCCTGTGTCCACCCCTGGGCTGGACTTCTGGACACAGGAAGTAAACATTGCAGGGGGGCACCCAGCTCAAACTGCAACAAGGAGGCTCAGGGGTGACCTCATTGCCCTCTACAACTACCTGAAAGGTGGTTGTAGCCAGGAAGGGGTTGGCCTCTTCTCCCAGGCAACCAGCACCAGAACAAGGGGACACAGTCTCAAAGTGCACCAGGGGAGGTTTAGACTCGAGGTGAGGAGAAAGTTCTTCACCGAGCGAGTTGTTCGTCATTGGAATGGGCTGCCCAGGGAGGTGGTTGAGTCACCGTCCCTGGAGCTGTTCAAGAGGAGATTGGACGTGGCACTTGGTGCCATGGTCTAGTCATGAGGTCTGTGTTGATAGGTTGGACTCGATGATCCTTGAGGCCTCTTCCAACCTTACGTATACTGTGATATTGTGATACTGTAATCTGAGCATCTAGCGTGTAAATATTCCCATTATCCAAGAGTGCACTTTTATGTTATGAAATGCACAAGGTCACATGTATAGAAGGGAAGGGAAGGGAGGAAGCAAAGTTAGAGATCTTTCTGGCTGAGCCAGAAGCTCTTTAGTTATGTGAAAGCAGAAAAGGAATCATAGAAGCATATTACTGAGAATAAAGGAGTAGTTTATGTCCATACCAAAAACAAAAAAATCTTACTAGAAGAAAGAAGGAGATGATGAGACGAGCAGCAAGAAACCTGGTTAGGAAAGCCAAAGCAGAGTTCGAATTGAATCTATTGAATCTAGCCAGGGAGATTAAAGAGAACACTAAGAACTTCTACAGGTATATTAGTGGGAAGAAGAAGACTAGGGAAGGTGTGGGCCCCCTCAGAAAGGAAAATGGTGACATGGTCACAAGTGATGAGGAAAAGGCTGAGGTACTTAATAACTTCTTTACCTCAGTCTTCACTGCAAGGGCCTCTAGCCACACTCCTGATGTTATGGAAGACAATGCCAGGGACAGGGAGGAAGAACTGCCCATTGTAAGTGAAGATCGGGTTCGTGATCACCTGAAGAACCTGAAAGTGTTCATGTCCATGGGACCCGACGGGATACACACACGGGTACTGAGAGAACTGGCAGATGAGGTTGCTAAACCCCTCTCTATTATATTTCAAAAGTCATGGCAGTCTGGGGAAGTCCCCACAGACTGGAAAAGGGGAAATATTACCCCCATTTTCAAAAAGGGTAAGAAGGAGGAACCAGGGAACTACAGGCCAGTCAGTCTCACCTCTGTGCCCGGAAAGATCATGGAGCAGATCCTCCTGGAGGCACTACTGGCTCAGAAGAATAGTGAAGAGGTGTTTGGGAACAGTCAGCATGGCTTCGCCAAGGGCAAATCCTGCCTGACCAACCTGGTGGCCTTCTATGAGCAGGTGACAAAATTAATAGATGAGGGGCGAGCAACTGATGTCGTTTACCTGGACCTGAGCAAAGCCTTTGACACTGTCCCGCACCACATCCTGGTCTCCAAACTGGTGACACAAGGGTTTGATGGGTGGACCACTAGATGGATAAGGAACTGGCTTGATGGCCACACCCAAAGAGTGGCTGTCAATGGGTCCATGTCCCAGGGGAGGCCAGTGACAAGCGGAGTCCCTCAGGGATCAGTCCTGGGACCTGTCTTGTTCAACATCTTTGTAGGTGACATGGACAGTGGCATTGAGTGCACCCTCAGCAAGTTTGCTGATGACACCAAGCTGTGTGGTGCAGCAGACACGCTGGAGGGAAGGGAGGCCATCCAGAGGGACCTTGACAGGCTGGAGAGGTGGGCACAAGCCAACCTCATGAGGTTCAACAAGAGCAAGTGCAGGGTGACCTCATTGCCCTCTACAACTACCTGAAAGGTGGTTGTAGCCAGGAAGGGGTTGGCCTCTTCTCCCAGGCAACCAGCACCAGAACAAGGGGACACAGTCTCTAGCTGCGCCAGGGGAGGTTTAGACTCGAGGTGAGGAGGAAATTCTTCACCGAGCGAGTCATTCATCACTGGAACGGGTTGCCCAGGGAGGTGGTTGAGTCATCGTCCCTGGAGGCGTTCAAGAGGAGATTGGACGTGGCACTTGGTGCCATGGTCTAGTCATGGGGTCTGTGTTGATAGGTTGGACTCGATGATCCTCGAGGTCCTTTCCATCCTAAGTTATACTGTGATACTGTCCTTCATCTGGATCGAGGCAATCCCAGGCACAAATACAGGCTGGGCAGTGACTGGCTGGAAAGCAGCCCTGAGGAGAGAGACTTGGGGGTGCTGGTGGACAAAAAGCTCAACATGAGCTCTCAATGTGCACTTGCAGCCCGCAAAGCCAATCAGATCCTGGGCTGCATCAGGAGAAGTGTGGCCAGCAGGTCGAGGGAGGTGATCCTCCCCCTCTACTCAGCTCTGGTGAGACCCCACCTGGAGTACTGTGTCCAGTTCTGGAGCCCCTATTACAAGAGGGATATGGACGTGCTGGAACGTGTCCAGAGAAGGGCCACGAGGATGATCAGAGGGCTGGAGCACCTCTCCTATGAGGACAGACTGAAGGAGTTGGGGCTGTTCAGTCTGCAGAAGAGAAGGCTCCGAGGTGACCTCATTGTGGCCTTCCAGTATCTGAAGGGGGCCTACAGGAAGGCTGGGGAAGGACTTCTCAGGATCTCAGGTAGTGATAGGACTAGGGGGATTGGAATGAAGCTGGAGGTGGGGAGATTCAGGCTAGATGTGAGGAGGAGGTTCTTCACCCTGAGAGTGGTGAAGCCCTGGAATGGGTTGTCCAGGGAGGTGGTTGGGGCCCTGTCCCTGGAGGTGTTTAAGCCCAGGCTGGATGAGGCTCTGGCCAGCCTGATCTAGTGTGGGGTGTCCCTGCCCATGGCAGGGGGGTTGGAACTAGATGATCCTTGTGGTCCCTTCCAACCCTGACTGATACTATGATACTATGATACTACGATACTATGATAAGGGTCTATACTTATGCAAAGAAAGACAGAGACCAAATTATAGATTACAAAAGGAAGGTTCCTTGCTTTTTTCCTAAATCTTCACATGAATGACAAGTTGTGAAGAGTCACTTAGCAGAATTAACACTGATATCAAAATGCACTGAATAAGAAAACATGATGAAAGAAGATATAGATCCGTTAAATGTTAGCACTGGGGCAGAGACTGAGAGACTGGAAATATTACATTTGGAGTTTTACAAAATTAGCCATTAGCATTCGAAATATTAATATGGACTTATCAAGGATCACTATTGTATGGAAAGGAATAAAAATCCATAGCAATAAAAACTTCTCAGTGTTAACAGAGTACCATATAGTCAAAATAATAACTTTGGAGTTAAGTATTAAACATGGTACCTGTGAGTTCCTAGAGTATAAGACAGTAAAACAACCTATGGGCGTCTGTCAAAAAGAAATCATACCAAGACAATCTAATTTCCTTCCTTGACAAATTAACTGAATAAAGAGGAAGTTACAGATAGGATATATCCTGACTTTTAATTAAAGCTTCTGCCACTATTCCATAGAATATTCTCATAAATAAGCTAAGGCAAGAGATATAATCATCATCATCAGGTGGGGAGACAACTGATCAAGAAAGTGCTCTCAGTGCACAGTTATCAATGACTTGCTCTCAAACTTGGAAAGGATTTCAATTGTCACTAAGTTGGGAACCATAAGGACTGAGATCTACCCAGTGTTTTCATCAGTTCCACTTGTAATAGCAAAGACCAGACCGAATCTGATAGTCTAAGGGCATCAAGGTTCTGAACACATTGGAGAATGAAATCAAATGAAAATTATTTTTAAACCAGAAGTTGAAGCTTCAGCAGCTGACTGGAAGTCAGTAGAGGCAAATGCAAAGTGTTGTTCCCAGAAAACAGCAATCCAACACAGTCAAAAACACACAGAGTAAACTAAGCAGATAGAAATGCAATAACTGTGTTCAATTCAGCACCAGTGAGCTCCAAGTAATGCAGTGTCCTCTTTTCACAACAACATTTAAAGAAAGATGGAGATAAAAGGAAGAAAATTGCAGGGAACAGTAAAAGGGATTAGATAAAGAGTAGAAAATATAATCTGTGAGTAAAGGCTCAAGAAACAGTATTGGATTAAAGATGGAAAGACTGAGTAGTGACAGAGCAATATTCTTCCAAGATGCACAGATGTGTTCTAAACAAAAGGGTGGTTTGCTGTGCTCAGCAGCCACTGTAAGGCAAACAAGAAACCCATGTAATTTGCAAAAAGAAACCCAAACAAACCACAACCCAAAACTACAAAAACCCCCACCAAAACAAAAACAGCAAACACCCCCAAAAACTCCCACAAAAAAAAAAAAAGCAAACACCCCCAACAACAAAAAAAACCAAAACAACCGACAAAAAACAGACAAACCAACAAAATAAAACAACACCACAACAAACAAAACCACCCTATAAATCTGCATAGCCAGAAATGCTTCACTTGCTAAAATGACTGAAATTAGGAATATTTCTAAATCATTTATTTGGAAGTTTTTAAGTACATATATATTGCTGGTCCAGCTTCTTAAGTGTAGTTCATCCTGCTAGAGATCAGACTGGACTAAATTACTTGACTTCTCTTATTGATGTCAGCTATTTAAATCTGTTGTTTGATGTTGACCACTACAGATAAATCAAATATGAGCAAGTAATATATGTCACTTTTAATATCAGAGATTTCTAAACTAATAGCTACTGAAAGAATGAACTGATTATAGCTGGAGAGTCATAGATTCATACAACAGTTTAGGTTGGAAGGGGCCTTAAAGATCACCTAGTTCAAATCCCCCTGCCGTGGGCACGGACACCTTCCACTTAGACCAGGTTGCTCAAGGTCTCATCCAGTCTGTCCTTGAATACCTCCAGGGAGGAGGCATCTATGACCTCCCTGGACAACCTGTTTCAGCGTCTCACCACCCTCACTGTAAAGAATTTCTTCCTAATATCTAGTCTATATCTACCCTCCTCAAGCTTAAGTCCACTCACCCTCATCCTATCACTACAAGATCTTGTAAGAAGTTTCTTTCTGGCTCTCTTGTAGTCTCCCTTCAGGTACTGAAAGGCCACTATATAGTCTCCCTGCATCCTTCTTTTCTCCAGACTGAACAGCCCCAACTCTCACAGACTGTCCCCATAGGGGGCATTCTCCAGCCCTCTGATCACTTTCACGGCCCTTCTCTGGACCTGCTCCAGCAGCTCCACATCCCTCCTATGCTGGTGGCACCAGAACTGGGTACTGTACTTCAGGCAGGGTTTCACAAGAGCAGAGAATCACAGAGTGGGAGAATCACTTGCCTTGTCCTGCTGGTCATACTTTTGATATAGCCCAGGAGATAGCCTTTTAAGCTGCAAGCACACATTGTTGGCTCATGCTGAGTTTTTCATCAGCTGAAACCTCCAAGTCCTTCTCAAGACTGCTCTCAAACTACTCCTCACCCAGGAGCTTGGGATTGCCCCAACCCAGGTGTAGCACCCTGCACTTGGCCTTGTAGAATTTCATGAGTTTGATTTGGGCACACCTCTGAAGCTTGACCAAGTCCCTCTGGATGGCATCCCTTCCCTCCAGAGTACTGACCAGACCACACAGCTTGGTGTGATCTGCAGACTGTCCATATTGCTGACAAAGGCACTAAACAGCACTGGTTCCAGTACCAACCCCTGACGGACACCACTTGTCACTGGTCACTATTTGGACATTGGGCTGCTGAACACAACTCCCTGAGTGCAGCCATTCATCCAGTGGCCCACCCCTCAAGTCCATACTTTCCCAATTTGGTGATCAGGATGTCATGCAGGACAGCCTCAAATGCTTTACACAAGTCCAGGCAGATGACATCAGTTTCTCTTCCCTTATCCACTGATGCTGGATACCAACATAGTAGCTGCAGATTTTCAAATGTTTAAGTAACAATATATTTTTAAACAATTGGATGATTACTTACTGGAAAGAGTATGATGGCAACTTTGTCTTTGAAAACATCTGCTAAGACTGATATTGGAAGAATCATTGCAATATTGAATGGACTGTGAAACTCATCACATTAAATTATGAAGTGACAGATTACATCTTCGACATTATCTAAGTTCATGAGATAATTGAGACAAGAAGCTATGTTACAAAGTTGAATCAACTCACTTCATATGCTTCCACACCACCTCTGAATAATAAGAGGTTTGCTTTGATGTCCAGACAGTCTGGTCAAGCAGAGACCATCAGTATGACACTGATCACTTAACTATTACATGGACATCCAGCCCAAGATGGCTTTAAAGTTAGCATAAACAAAAGAGGGCAGACTGGTAAATACATGATACAACATAAAATTGAAATAAATAAACACTTAAGAATCATCAAAAGACACAAAATCTGTAACATACTCAAAGTACTCACATTTATGTAGAAGTGTACTTAGTGCAGCTATAACTAAAAGGTCATCATTACTCCTAGGGAAATCACCAGAGACCTTTCTTTTAATACAAATACAATTAATTTAATTTTTAAATTATATCCTTCTGAAGGCATAGAGCTACTCTTAGGGGATTGCATACATAAGAAGTTTTACCCTGGTTCAAGATTTTCATTATTACTGCAATCACAGCACTGCATTTGAAGAGATCAACAATCCACACACCTCTAAGTGTTGAAGAACACCTATAGTTTTCAGAGGAGTTGAGCTGTTATTGTGCTGAAGTAGAAAAAAAAAAACAACCAACCAAACAGAAAATCTTTGTGATTTCTAAGATGGTATTCTGAAGCAGACAAACAAGGAATCAAAATATAACCACATATACTTTATTGTCTTTTTAATGATTTCTCCTAAGCAGCATCAGCTTTCACAAGGCAAAATTTCTCTTTGCTGGTTTCTGTTATCCACGTCTTCAGTGAGCACACTCAGAATTTGGGAGAACATTTTGTTAGGCAATTTTTGGGACCTGACTCATTGGAAACCTAACAGAGAACCAAACAATTCATCCATCTGGGTATAGTTTGGACATCATTAGAACTTCTACAGGAACAATAATTCTCAGATGAATGTGTGATAAAATATCACCTACAAATTTTTTACTTGAAAATGTGATTCTTTATCTTGAAATGGCAATGGCTTTTTTCAGGAAAAAAATACAATGGTGTAACTTTCTGTTTGACCTATGACACTCAGATACTGGAGTGCATCCAGAGAAGGGCAATAAAGCTGGTGTAGGGTCTGGAGAAAATGTCTCATGAGTAGTGGCTGAGGAAATTGGGATTGTTTAGTCTAGAGGAAAAGAGGCTAAAGGGAGGTCTTGTTCACTACAACTACTTGAAAGGAGGCAGGAGCAAGTGACAGGATGAGAGGAAATGGCCTCAAGTTGTAGCATGGGAGGTTTGGATTGGATGTGAGAAGAAACTTCTTCCCTAAAAGGGTTCTCAAAGACTTGAACAGGCTGTGCAGGAAAGTGGTTGAATCCCCATGCCTGGAGGTGTTTCAAAGACACAGATGTGGTGCTGAGACATGGTTTAGCATCAGACTTGGTAGGTTTGGTAATGGTTGGACTCAATGACCTTACAGGTAATTTCCAGATGAAATGACTCTATGACTAACATTTTCATTGTTTATCAAATTTTGGCTTATTTCCACAAAGACATCAGACAGATGTAGCCTCTTGCTTTACAAGACACATTCTGTATCTCCCTGTGTTTTACTTCTGTTAATGCTGCAAAAAGCCTACCTCTACCTCAATTTTTTAAAATAAACTAAGACAAAGAAGTCACATTTGACATTATGCCATTATCAGATAAATAAATATAGAGAATTTTAACACATTTCAAGTGGATGTTCATAAATATGTACTCCATTGCATGCTTTATCTGGTTACTTTCAGTAGTTAAATAAAAGTTAAAAATAAAATTTAATATAAAATTAAACAAGATCCTGAAACCTACAGTGGTGAGAAAACTATTAAAATCAAATTGATATTCTATTTTTTCATGGCACCATGGTAGAGAGAAGCCAATTTATTGGTAACATCCCAGCTTGTGCAATATAAACCATCTATCAGCAGTTATTGAATTACACAAAACAGATCTGTTTATCTAATTCAAGCTTTGAAAAGTTTGTTCCAATTTAGAGAAAGGTAAAAGGACATGTAAAATCAACTGCCACAAAAAACACATCATACATTGCAAATACAGTTTATCAAGTGAACCAAAGACTCAACAGACCTACTTAGATTAAGATGTTTGGTTTCATAAGGTAGAGTACAAAGGGGAAAAAATATCCTAATTTTATGTTCTATTAAAATAAAAAAAAAAGGAAAAAGGTCAATTAAAATACCCTCATAACTAATTTTGCCAAGAACATTAAAATATTCTATTTCATACAACAACATAAATACAGGTGACAGTCCTACTGAAAGGTAATTAGCATAGCCAAAGATCCATGAAGCACATAGCTTTCAGTATAGAGTATAATTGCCACAGTCTCACACTAGGCTGGATATTACATTGGGATTTATGAGAGAGATAAAAAAAAAAAAAAAAAGGATTATGATCCTTAATGTACTTTTGGGACAAATATGTTTTGTAGACTACTTAGGTAGACTGAAAAAATAGAAAAATGTCTTCATGATGGTATGCAGAGAAGCAGTTCGATCATAGGTGGCTCCGTGGCACAATGGATAGCGCATTGGACTTCTAGAGGGTTTGAAGGGATTCAAAGGTTCCGGGTTCGTGTCCTGGCGGAGTCGTGTCTCCCCTTTGGCTTCTCAAGGTATGTTCAAGGAAGCTGTTAGATTATGTAGGAATAAAATTAGGGAGGCTAAGGCCCAGCTGGAACTGAAGCTGGCCACCTCAGTCAAAGATAATAAAAAGCATTTTTATAAATATATTAACAATAAGAAGAAGGGCAGGAAGAACCCGCACTCCCTATTGGACCTGGAGAGGAATATGGTGACTGAAGATGAGGAAAAGGCTGAGGTCCTGAACACCTTCTTTGCCTCAATTTTTAACAGCAAGGCAGGAGGAGTTCAGGACGAGTGGCCTCCTGAGCTGGGCGATGGGGTCAGGGAGCAGTGTAATGCCCCGGTAATCCATGAGGAATTAGTTCGGGACCTGCTGAGCCACTTGGATACTCACAAGTCCATGGGACCGGATGGGATCCATCCTAGGGTGCTGAGAGAGCTGGCAGATGTGCTGGCCAGGATGCTCTCCATCATTTTCCTCCAGTGCTGGCTCACTGGTGAGGTCCCAGATGACTGGAAACTGGCCAATGTGGTCCCCATCCACAAGAAGGGTCGGATGGAGGAACCTGGAAACTACAGGCCAGTCAGCCTGACCTCAGTGCCAGGGAAAGTGATGGAGCAGATTATCCTGGCGGCAATAACTGCGCACCTGAAGGATGGCCAAGGGCTCAGGTTGTCACCGGCTGAGGCTGTCCCCTTAAGAAAGGGAATATGGTGGACGGATGTTGGTAAACAAAAGAAGAATCTAAACTAATTTCATTGGTAGATTGGGAGGAAGCACCTTCTGAACTGGGAGTGCAGAAAAGTATACTGGGCATTCCAGCACTTTTCTATCAGTCTTGCTTCCGCTTTTCCTTTGGGCAGCAGCTTTCTGTGCTGGGCTTTCTGCCAAGGCTTCGGCCTTGAAACCGATAAGATATAAGGCCTGTATTAACTGCTTTCCAATTAACACAAAACTGCTTTTAACTTCTTTCTTTCTCTTTCTCTCTCTTTTCTAACCTACTCTGGGGAAAGGGGGGAGAGAGGGGAGAGCGGAGGTGGGGAACCCCCTCTGCCGAGGGGGGGGAACTCTCATTTCTGTGATACTCTATTGTATATCTTTGTATATATTGTAAATATTGTAAATTTGTATATATTCCCCTGCATATCCTACATTGCTTTGTAAATATACATCTCCACTGCTTTGCTAATTCAGCTGTGAGTTGTTTTTTTTTCCCCTTTCCCTTCAATTTTCTTTCCCTTTACTTTACAAGGGGGAAGGGAATTAGCAAACATGAAAGTGTTGTGGTTTGTGGAGCGATTATTCTTTTCAATTTTTGGGGCTCTGGTTTACAGATGTTTGGGTTTGATTTTGGATTACCTGGGTAAATGTTTGGTGCGGACAATTTATCTGTGGGTTATGTATAGAGTTAGACTATGGTATGGAAAATGCATGGATTTCTTATGGCCAGTGAGATACAGGAATGTTACCTCCACCACTCTCCCAATTGAGATAAAGGGTTTTAGGATTCCACCGGAGGAGCGAGTAACTTTAGGTGATGCCTGGGATCCAAAGGTGATTTATTTCATGTGTATAATCCTGCTCTCAGTGATAATTTTGGCTCAGTAGCTGATCGGGACCGCTCGTCCGGAACCGCTCCGCTTAAGCTGTGAGTTTCTCGGGGTTTTTCTTTTGCTTTCCTTTCGGGGCTTCGCGGGTCGGGAGGACTGCTAGTAGGGGGAGGAGCCGGCAGGATCGTGCTCACGAGAGCCTGCACAGGTCACGGGAGCCTGACGTCAGCCGCGGCAGTTTTAAAAGCCGCCCGGGCTGTGCACGCGGCGCCATTTTGGCTCAGTAGCTAGTCTAGCAGCTGGGTGACAAAAAAAAAAAAAAAAAAAAAAATCCCAAACAGAAAATCCGAACCTTAAACATTGCATCATGGTCGTCACTCGGACAAAGGGTAAAAAAGCAGCGTCTGCCCAGACAGAGCTGTTTCACCAACATGCTGGAGTCCAGGCTGTCAGCTGCAGAGAGTGCTTCAGCCTGGCACTTGGAATAGAGGGGGAGGGAGAGGACACCTGTGTCCGGTGTGAGCAGGTGAATTTTCCCCTCAGCATGGTGGCAGAGCTGAAGGATGAAGTGGCCGAGCTGAAGGAGGAGGTAGCTAGGCTAAGGACCATAAGGGAAAGCGAAAGGGAGTTAGACTTGTGGGAGAAGGCTCTGCAGATCTCCCCTGCTGAGGGAAGGGTTCCTGGAGGCGGAGAGGGATGGATACGGGTCCCTGCCAGGGGTGGCAAGAGAAATCCACCCCGACCCTCTCCTCCTCCTCCGCTACCCTTGCATAATAAGTATGAGGCCCTGCAGGCTGAGGGCAGTAAGGATGAGAGGGCTGAGGCTGAAGAGCAGCCATCCAGAGGGGAGCCTAAGGCCAAGCGGACCCCACCAGCTGTAACGGCCAGCTCTGGGGGGAAGCCTAAGCCCAAGCGGTCCCCACCGGCTAAAACGACTAGCTCCACAAAGAAAAGGAGAAGGGTTATAGTTGTTATGGACTCTCTCCTGGGGGGTACTGAGGGACCCATATGTCGTCCCGACCCATCCCACAGGGAGGTCTGCTCCCTACCAGGGGCAGGGGTTAGGGACATTGCGAAGAGATTCCCTGAATTAATCCAGCCCACTGACTATTACCCTCTGATGGTAATACAGGCTGGGAGTGATGAGATTGACAGGAAGGGCACCAGGACAATTAAGAAGGAATTCAGGGCCCTTGGACAATTGATTGATGGGGCAGGAGCTCAAGTGGTGTTCTGCTCAATTCCTTCAGTGTCAGGGGTGTACACTGAGAGGAATGGGAGAACCCATACCATCAACAATTGGCTCAGGGGATGGTGCCAGCGGCAGAACTTTGGGTTCTATGACCACGGGGCAACTTTCACTGCACCTGACCTGCTGGGTCCTGATGGGGTGCATCTATCTAGAAGGGGTAAAAGAGTCCTGGCACTGGAGTTGGCAGGGCTCATTAGGAGGGCTTTAAACTAGGTCTGAAGGGGGTGGGTGAGGCAATCGGTCCCTATGCAGAGGTAAGAGTAGGGCGCAAGGTAGGGTTAGTTGAGAAGTCAGGAACCCAGCTGCGATGCATGTACACCAATGCACGCAGCCTGGGCAACAAGCAAGAGGAGTTGGAGGTCCTAATCCATCAGGGCGACTATGATGTAGTCGCC
The DNA here is from genome assembly GCF_026170545.1 of Melanerpes formicivorus. NCBI lineage: Eukaryota > Metazoa > Chordata > Aves > Piciformes > Picidae > Melanerpes > Melanerpes formicivorus. Next base: position 3,225,289 of record NW_027142409.1, read on the forward strand.
ATCTCAGAAACTTGGTGGGACAGCACCCACGATTGGAGTGCTACAATGGGGGGTTACAGGCTCTTTAGGAGAGACAGGCAAGGGAGAAGAGGAGGAGGGGTGGCTCTGTATATTAGAGAGTCAATCTCTGCCACACAACTTGTGGTGGAAGATGAGGTAGTTGAGAGCCTGTGGGTCAAAATCAGAGGACAACCTAACAAGTCTGACATCCTGATTGGAATCTGTTACAGACCACCCAACCAGGATGAGGCGGCTGATGAGTTGTTCTACAAGCAACTGGAGGCTGTCTCAAGATCATCTGATCTTGTCCTTGTTGGTGACTTCAACCTCACAGATATCTGCTGGGAACTTAATTCAGCAGGGAGGAGGCAGTCCAGTAGATTCCTGGAGCGAATGGAGGACTGCTTCCTGACACAGCTGTTAAGCGAGCCTACCAGGGGACAGGCTCTGCTTGACCTGCTGTTCTGCAATAGGGAAGGGCTGGTGGGAGATGTGATCGTGGGAGGCTGCCTAGGGTGCAGTGACCACGAGATAGTGAAGTTTTCAATATGCAGGGAGATTGGGAGGAGCACCAACAGAACCTCCACCTTGGACTTCCGAAGGGTGAACTTCAGCCTATTTAAAAAACTTGTCTGCAAAGTCCCCTGGGTACCAGCCCTCATGAACCAAGGGGTTCAGGAGGGTTGGACCTACTTCAAACAGGAGCTCTTGAAGGCACAGGAATTGGCGGTTCCCATGTGCCGGAAGGCAAGCCGGCGGGGAAGGCGACCGGCCTGGATGAGCAAGCAGCTCCTGGAGGATTTAAGGGGGAAGAGGAGGCTGTATCACCTTTGGAAGGAGGGGAAGGCTTCTGGAGGTATGTTCAAGGAAGCTGTTAGATTATGTAGGAATAAAATTAGGGAGGCTAAGGCCCAGCTGGAACTGAAGCTGGCCACCTCAGTCAAAGATAATAAAAAGCATTTTTATAAATATATTAACAATAAGAAGAAGGGCAGGAAGAACCTGAACTCCCTAGTGGACCTGGAGGGGAACACAGTTACTGAGGATGAGGATAAAGCTGAGGTCCTGAACACCTTCTTTGCCTCAATTTTTAACAGCAAGGCAGGAGTTCAGGACGAGTGGCCTCCTGAGCTGGGCGTTGGGGTCGGGGAGCAGAGTAATACCCTGGAAATCCATGAGGAGTTAGTTCGGGACCTGCTGAGCCACTTGGATACTCACAAGTCCATGGGACCAGATGGGATCCATCCTAGGGTGCTGAGAGAGCTGGCGGATGTGCTAGCTAGGCCACTCTCCATCATTTTCCTCCAGTCCTGGCTCACTGGTGAGGTCCCAGATGACTGGAAACTGGCCAGCGTGGTCCCCATCCACAAGAAGGGTCGGATGGAGGAACCTGGAAACTACAGGCCGGTCAGCCTGACCTCAGTGCCAGGGAAAGTGATGGAGCAGATTATCCTGGCGGCAATAACTGCGCACCTGAAGGATGGCCAAGGGCTCAGGTCCAGCCAACATCGATTCAGGAAGGGCAGATCCTGCCTCTCCAACCTGATCTCTTTCTATGATCAGGTGACCCGCCTGGTGGAATTGGGGAGGCCTGTGGATGTGGTCTACCTAGACTTCAGCAAGGCCTTTGACACCGTCCCCCACAGCAAACTGCTGACTAAGCTGTCAGCCCGTGGCTTGGACCACTACACTCTGTGCTGGGTTAGGAACTGGCTGGAGGGCCGGGCCCAGAGAGTGGTCGTGAACGGTGCCGCATCCAGCTGGAGGCCAGTCACCAGTGGTGTCCCCCAGGGATCAGTGCTGGGCCCTGTCCTCTTCAACATATTCGTTGATGATCTGGATGAAGGGGTAGAGTCAGTCATCAGCAAGTTTGCAGATGACACAAAGTTAGGGGCAGATGTTAGTCAGTTAGAGGGTAGAAAGGCTCTGCAGAGGGACCTTGACCGACTGGACAGATGGGCAGAGTCCAGTGGGATGGCTTTCAACAAGTCCAAGTGCCGAGTGCTGCACTTTGGCTACGGCAATCCCATGCAGAGCTATAGGCTGGAGTCGGAGTGGCTGGAGAGCTCCCAGACAGAGAGGGACCTGGGGGTGCTGATCGACAGCCGCCTGAATATGAGCCAGCAGTGTGCTCAGGTGGCCAGGAGGGCCAATAGCATTCTGGCCTGCATTAGGAATAGTGTGGCCAGCAGGAGCAGGGAGGTCATAGTGCCCCTGTACTCTGCTTTGGTTAGGCCGCACCTTGAGTACTGTGTCCAGTTCTGGGCTCCTCAGTTTAAGAAGGACATTGAAACACTTGAGCGTGTCCAAAGAAGGGCAACAAGGCTGGTGAGAGGCCTTGAACACAAGCCCGATGAGGAGAGGCTGAGGGAGCTGGGATTGTTTAGCCTGGAGAAGAGGAGGCTCAGGGGTGACCTCATTGCCCTCTACAACTACCTGAAAGGTGGTTGTAGCCAGGAGGGAGTTGGCCTCTTCTCCCAGGCAACCAGCACCAGAACGAGGGGACACAGTCTCAAGCTGCGCCAGGGGAGGTTCAGACTCGAGGTGAGGAGGAAGTTCTTCACCGAGCGAGTCATTCGTCATTGGAACGGGTTGCCCAGGGAGGTGGTTGAGTCATCGACCCTGGAGGCGTTCAAGAGGAGATTGGACGTGGCACTTGGTGCCATGGTCTAGTCATGGGGTCTGTGTTGATAGGTTGGACTCGATGATCCTCGAGGTCCTTTCCAACCTAAGTGATACTGTGATAATTAACGTGTATCTGCTGGTCTCTTTGCGGCAAGAGAGAAAGGTGTCCAGTGCTTGTTTTCTTGTTAAAACTAGATCAAAAAAGAAAACGCCGTGGCTCTGGATCAGTCCCAGAGTCATCTAGTGATGAAGAGTGTGCAGAATCTGTGTCAGTTAAAAAGAGGGCTAAAAAGTTAATTGGCAAAGCAGCTCTAAATGATTTTGCTGCTGATTCTGGCAAGCTGCCAAGGGCGGTGGCTGGTATCAACATGGCACATACTCCTTCTCCTACTCCTTCTCCTCCTTCTTCTTCTCCGTTGGCCATTAACGGAGCAATGTCACTTCCGCCCGCTCCCTCGGTGGGACCGGAAGTCACTGCCCCAGCAGCTGATTTATCTCAGGACCTGTCAGCTTCCATTAAGGTGGCTGTAAATTCAAACACAGCTCCAGTTAAGGTGGCTGTTTTAAAGACTAGAGGTGCAAAGGCCAAAGATGGAGAAGAAGAGGAGCTGGTGACTGATCCTGGTGAGGGGCCCTCTACTCTAAAAGATCCTGCCGAGGAGGAAGAGAAGGTTTGTTTTAAAGATCTAGCTAACCTAGTGAGATCAAAGCAGGATAGAGATGAAGTTAGGAAAGCAACTGGCAAAGGTGGTTCTCAGCTTAAAGAGATCCTTAGGAGAGTGACAGCAGGATTATACGGGCAAAAAATTCAGGGAGACAAAGACCAAGATGATATTTCAGACTGTTCATCACCACGGGAGGAATTGCGTTATGTCCATAAAGATTTCACCAGGGCAGATAAGGAGCCAGTTCTAGCTTGGCTTAGTAGGTGTTATGATACAGGTGCTCCAGCTCTGACAGTTGGAGACAAGTCAGCAGCTCAGTTAGGAGCTCTCTCAAGGGATAATGGAATAGATAGACATCTAGGAAGGGCTCTCGGTAAGGTTAATCTGTGGATACGCCTTTTAATGGCGGTTGCCCTGAGATACCCTTCCCGAGATGATCTCCCATGGAATCCTAAACCCTGGACTACCATAGATGAGGGAATTAAGCGCTTGAGAGAATTTGATGTTAGAGAGCTACTCTATGGTGAACATGAAACTCTGAATCCTGATGACATTCCTGTGGGTATTGGTCTTGCTAAAAAGATCATCAAACTTGCTCCTTCCAATTATGCAAACATTCTGGCAAGCAGAATTGTGTCAAGAAGTTATGGTGGAGCTTCTCCTACGGTTGGCCAATTCAGTGATCAAATGAGACAATTGGAGGATAGCATGACACGTGGTTCTTTGGTTTCAGCCATTGAAACTCTGTCTGGAAAAATTGAGAGTTGCATGAAGGATCTGAAAGATTCCATATACCATTTGGCACAGAAGGATAATTTCAATTCTTCCTCCAGGTGGGTACAAGTTTCATCTGTGAGGAATACACGTCCTCCAAGGACGTCATTCCAAAACAGGTCATTCCAAAACAGACCACCAAGGAAATCACGTAGAACTATTTGGATAACTCTGCGTGATCAGTTTAGTGAGAACACAAACCGCTGGGATGGCCAACCAACTGCTAATCTTTTCAGAAGGCTGAGGGAATTGCAAAGTGGCAGAACCCATAAGTAGGGGTGCCCTGCCTCCCGCCAGGGGGAGGTGAGGGATAACAGAGATAATAGAATCTATAGGGATGTGTACATCCAGTGGCCTGGCACTTCGCAATTTCAGAAGTACAGGGCCTTGGTTGACACAGGAGCTCAGTGCACCATAATACCATCAAATTATCAGGGATCAGAGTCTATAACCGGACCTGACGCACCTTGTATTTTGGGAATTGATTTTTTGAGAGAAGGGCGTTTCAAAGACCCTAGAGGTTACAAATGGGCATTTGGAGTAGCTTCTGTAGAAATTGATGGACAAAAATTGTAGCTGTCTGCCAGACCTGAGCTTTCTGATGAATCTGCAGTTGTGGGACAACATAAGATACAGGACACTGAATTGACGGTTGCTTCTCAGAATGTGCATCACAGACAATACAGAACCAACTGTGACTCTTTGTTGCCCATTCAGAATCTGATTCGTCAGTTGGAGAGTCAGAAAGTCGTCAGCAAAACTCATTCACCTTTCAACAGTCCAGTGTGGCCTGTGCGGAAGCAGAATGGAGACTAGCGTCTGACAGTAGACTACCGAGCCCTGAATGAAGTAACGCCACCTATGAGTGCAGCAGTGCAGACATGATGGAGCTACAGTATGAGCTGGAATCCAAAGAGGCCAAATGGTATGCTACCATAGACATTGCTAATGCATTTTTCTCTATTCCCATAGCAGAGTAATGCAGGCCTCAGTTTGCTTTCACCTGGAGAGGAATCCAGTACACTTTCAACAGATTGCCAATGGGCTGGATCCACAGCTCAAGCATCTGTCATGCAGTGATCCACGATGCTCTGGAGAAAGGCGGTGCTCCAGAACACATCCAGTTCATCGATGATATCATCGTCTGGGGTAAAACTGCTGAGGAAGTCTTCGAGAAAGGTAACAAAATCATTGACATTCTTCTGAATGAAGGTTTTGCCATCAAGCGAGACAAGGTGAAACGACCTACCACAGAGATTCAGTTTCTGGGAGTGCGGTGGCAGGATGGACGCCGACACATTCCAGTGGATGTGGTAAATAGAGTCTCTACCATGGCAAGTCCCACAAAGAAGCAAGAGACCCTACGTTTCTTGGGGATAGTGGGATTTTGGAGACTGCACATTCCTGGATATAGTCAGATTGTGAAACCTCTGTATGATGTGACTCGAAAGAGAAACCATTTCCACTGGGGACCTGAACAACAAGCAGCCTTTGACCAGATAAAGCAAGAGGTAGTTCAAGCAATGGGTCTGGGACCTGTCCGACATGGTCCAGACATCAAGAACATTTTGTACACGGCTGCAAGTGACAATGGTCCAACCTGGTGCTTGTGGCAAAAAGCTCCAGGTGAGACACGTGGACGACCTCTTGGTTTCTGGAGTCGAGGTTACAGAGGTTCAGAGGCTAACTATACTCCAACAGAGAAAGAAATTTTAGCTGCCTATGAGGGAGTAAAAGTATCTTCTGAAGTGATTGGAACTAAATCACAACTTCTCTTAGCTCCCAGATTACCAGTTTTGAATTGGATGTTCAAAGGCTCCACACCACATCATGCCACAGACTAAACATGGTCCAAGTGGATGGCTCTGATAACACAGAGAGCTCGAATGGGAAATCTTGAAAGACCTGGTCTAGTGGAGGTGATCTCAAGTTGGCCTGAAGGTATCAACTGTGCTAAACCTCCAGAGGAGAAAGTGACTCGTGCTGAGGAAGCTCCTCCTTACAATGACCTTTCTGATGATGAAAAGAAATATGCTTTGTTCACAGACGGTTCCTGTCGTCTTGTTGGAAACAAGCGAAGGTGGAAGTCTGCAGTGTGGAGTCCAACACGCCGAGTTGCAGAGGCAAAGGATGGAGAAGGAGAATCCAGTCAGTTCGCAGAGGTAAAAGCTGTCCAGCTAGCTCTTGACGTGGCTGAACGTGAAAGATGGCCAAAGCTTTATCTCTACACCGACTCATGGATGGTAGCCAATGCTCTATGGGGTTGGCTAAAGAACTGGAAGAAGAGTGGTTAGCAGAGGAAAGGAAAACCCATTTGGGCAGCCAACCTGTGGCAGGACATTGCCGATCGAATCGAGAGAATTCCAGTGAAAGTGAGACACATCGATGCTCACATTCCTAAGAGCAAAGCTACTGAGGAACAGCAACACAACCATCAGGCAGATCTAGCTGCAAGAGTTTCTCAAGTAGACATGGACTCTAATCTTGATCTCGACTGGAAACACCGAGGTGAGATATTCTTAGCTCGGTGGGCTCACGATTCGTCAGGACATCAAGGCAGAGATGCAACATACCAATGGGCTCGTGACAGATCCATAGACATTTCCATGGATGCTATCACACAAGTCATCCATGACTGTGACATTTGTGCTTCTATTAAGCAGGCAAAACGACTTAAGCCCTTGTGGTATAGTGACTGATGGTCCAAGTATAAGTATGGTGAAGCTTGGCAGATTGACTACATCACTCTACCGCGTTCTCGTTCTGGTAAGCAGTACGTGCTTACTATGGTAGAGGCAAACACTGGATGGTTGGAAACTTCTCCAGTTCCACATGCAACTGCACGCAACACCATTCTCGGTCTGGAGAGACAGATCCTGTGGAGACACGGAACTCCAGAGAGGATTGAGTCAGACAACGGAACTCATTGCAAGAACAACCTTGTAAAGAACTGGGCAAAAGAGCACGGTATTGAGTGGATATTCCACATTCTCTACTATGCACCAGCTTCAGGGAAAATTGAACCCTACAACGGTTTGTTGAAGACCACTCTTAAAGCCATGGGGGGTGGATCTTTGAAAAACTGGGAAAAACATTTAGCACTAGCAACCTGGCTGGTAAATAGTGGAGGTTCAGTGAACCGAGCTGGACCTGCACATTCAGATTTGCTACGGAAAGTAGAAGGTGATAGAGTTCCTGTTGTTAGAGAAAAGAATCTGTTAGGTAAAACTGTTTGGGTATTTTCACCCTCAGGAGAGGCTAAACCTGTCCGAGGGGTGGTTTCAGCTGAAGGTCCGGGTCACACTTATTGGGTAATGCAAGAGAATGGTGAAATTCAGTGTATTCCACAAAGAAATTTAACTTTAGCTGAAAGAGGTTAATTTCAAACTTTTGTACAGCTACATCGCGTCCAAAGGAAGAATCAACGAAGAAATCTACGGTGCACGAACCCTGAGATCCCTGAGAGCCCTGAGTCAACTAAGAGACCCTGAGATTCCCTGTTTCCCTTTTCTTCGCTTTGTCAGTGAAGAAACGAACTGTTTTCCATTTTTCTCATTTTCTGATTTTCTTGGACTTTTGAATCATCTACATCTGAGCATAGTCGGAATGGACTATGAACTTTACTCACGAACTGTAAATGTCGCCTTGGATTGGATGGACAGTATGAACGGCCAATGAAATTGTTTAGAAGGGGTGGACTGCCACCGGCTGAGGCTGTCCCCTTAAGAAAGGGAATATGGTGGACGGATGTTGGTAAACAAAAGAAGAATCTAAACTAATTTCATTGGTAGATTGGGAGGAAGCACCTTCAGAACTGGGAGTGCAGAAAAGTATACTGGGCATTCCAGCACTTTTCTATCAGTCTTGCTTCTGCTTTTCCTTCGGGCAGCAGCTTTCTGTGCTGGGCTTTCTGCCAAGGCTTCGGCCTTGAAACCGATAAGATATAAGGCCTGTATTAACTGCTTTCCAATTAACACAAAACTGCTTTTAACTTCTTTCTTTCTCTTTCTCTCTCTTTTCTAACCTACTCTGGGGAAAGGGGGGAGAGAGGAGAGAGCGGAGGTGGGGAACCCCCTCTGCCGGGGGGGGGGGGGAACTCTCATTTCTGTGATACTCTATTGTATATCTTTGTATATATTGTACATATTGTAAATTTGTATATATTCCCCTGCATATCCTACATTGCTTTGTAAATATACATCTCCACTGCTTTGCTAATTCAGCTGTGAGGTTTTTTTTTTTCCCTTTCCCTTCAATTTTCTTTCCCTTTACTTTACAAGGGGGAAGAGAGGAGGCTTCTTGGCCTTACCCTTCCAACCCCACGACACAGGTCCAGCCAGCATGGATTTAGGAAGGGCAGGTCCTGCCTCTCAAACCTGATCTCCTTCTATGATCAGGTAACCCGTCTGGTGGACATGGGGAGGCCTGTGGATGTGGTCTACCTGGACTTCAGCAAGGCCTTTGACACCGTCCCCCACAGCAAACTGCTGACTAAGCTGTCAGCCCGTGGATTGGACCATTACACTCTGTGCTGGGTTAGGAACTGGCTGGAGGGCCGGGCCCAGAAAGTGGTAGTGAACGGTGCCACATCCAGCTGGCGGCCAGTCACCAGTGGTGTCCCCCAGGGATCAGTGCTGGGCCCCGTCCTCTTCAACATCTACATCGATGGTCTGGATGAGGGGGTCGAGTCAGTCATCAGCAAGTTTGCAGATGACACCAAGTTAAGAGCAGATGTTAGTCAGTTAGAGGGTAGAAAGGCTCTGCAGAGGGACCCCGACCGACTGGACAGATGGGCAGAGTCCAGTGGGATGGCATTCAACAAGTCCAAGTGCCGAGTGCTGCACTTTGGCTACGGCAATCCCATGCAGAGCTACAGGCTGGGGTCGGAGTGGCTGGAGAGCTGCCAAACAGAGAGGGACCTGGGGGTGCTGATTGACAGTCACCTGAATATGAGCCAACAGTGTGCCCAGGTGGCCAGGAGGGCCAATGGCATCCTGGCCTGCATTAGGAATAGTGTGGCCAGCTGGAGCACGAAGGTCATTGTGCCCCTGTACTCTGCTTTGGTTAGGCCGCACCTTGAGTACTGTGTCCAGTTCTGGGCCCCTCAGTTTAAGAAGGACATTGAAACACTTGAATGTGTCCAGAGAAGGGCAACAAGGCTGGTGAGAAGCCTTGAACACAAGCCCTATGAGGAGAGGCTGAGGGAGCTGGGATTGTTTAGCCTGGAGAAGAGGAGGCTCAGGGGTGACCTCATTGCCCTCTACAACTACCTGAAGGGTGGTTGTAGCCAGGAAGGGGTTGGTCTCTTCTCCCAGGCAACCAGCACCAGAACAAGGGGACACAGTCTCAAGCTGCGTCAGGGGAGGTTTAGATTCGAGGTGAGGAGGAAATTCTTCACCATGCGAGTCATTCGTCATTGGAACAGGTTGCCCAGGGAGGTGGTTGAGTCATCGTCCCTGGAGGCGTTTAAGAGGTGATTGGACGTGGCACTTGGTACCATGGTCTAGTCATGGGCTCTGTGTTGATACTGTGATACTGTGATGTTCAGGTTGTAGAGTCGGAGGGCTGTCACTTTCACTAGTACTGCTAGTGCAATAATGGCTTGTATTTAACTGAAAAAATCATGTAGACAGACAGGTGCAATTAACCCAAGCCACACTTCAGATCCTGTGTAGTATATTTTGAGACTTACACATGCTCAAAGACACATCAGTGCCTTTGCTCTCTGGCACTCAGCTTTATCCAGCATGAAGACAGGAAAATGAAAATAAAGGTGACTGATGTCACAGAGCCAGAAACAACTCTTTTTTTGATGGAATATATTAATGTAAACTCTAAATTGTATACAAAGAAAGAATTTCAGAATACATTCTATTTACTTAGTCCAATCCACTTTTTTAAGATCTTGAGAGTTAAATGGCACACACTTATATTCTTATAAAGCTAAAAGAAGTTTTTGTTTTGCAACTTTGGTCTAACTTTTAACTGAATTTACAGGTGAAAAGGTAATGGACATGAACAACCTAATGCAATGAAATACTGCATACATGTGATAAGGTCCTTGTGAATTTAAATGTGATCTAAGATGACAAAGAAAACAGAAATATAAGAAATACTCTGTAATTTCAGTAATTCAAACTTCTTTTGTACTCTGAATTTGCTGTTTTCAAACATCAGAATCTACTGCTGTAGTGGAGTAGGAAGCAGCTAGAGATGCATACTGAGAAACAGACTCCTCCAGTCAAAAACTGAGATGGACAGTACTTCTTAGCAACAAGAATCTCTTGCTTCTGAAACAAATTCTTCCACCTCCCTCAGAACTGCTTTAATAAGCCCTTGTACACAAACACCAAAGTGACTGAAAAACATTTAGGGAAAGAAATTTGTTTTCTTGTAAGTCAACAACAAATCAAAGTTTTAAAATCTCGAAATGAAAGTATGCACACTAAAACAAACAAATATATTTTCAATTAAATTCTGCAACATAAGGAAAATACAGTCCAAATAGGGTAGAACTGATGAAAATCATGAAATCATAGAATCACCTGGTTGGAATAGATCTTATGATCATCAAGTCTAAGCATAATCTAACATCTCCCTGTATACAACTGTTAGATCATATCCCTAAGCACCTCATCCAGATGTCTTTAAACACCTCTAGGGATGTGAGCTTCCGTGAGAGCAGAACCCTCTACTGCTGAAAACAGGTCTCCCTCACTTGATTGACATATTATAATGATCTACATATCTAACAAAACTGGTTTTCTTTGGAGAATATTTTCTAACCTACAGGAAAGAAAAATTTCTTCTTCAGTCACACAGATTTTAAAAATACCATACTGAAACAAAAAACAATAACAACAAAAATCAAAACCCCCCAAACAACAAAACACGCATACACAAAGAAAATCAACAAAAAACCCAACCAATCAAAACACCAAAATTTCAAAACCATAGAAAATATCGGAGCTGAATAAATGGAAGAATTGTGTCACCCATTAAAAAAACAATTAACAAAGCATGCCAAGGATAACCAAATAACTCAATGATCAATTAAAGTTCTCCGAATGTTAAATATTACTTTTTAGCATTTCAGATTAGCAAGCTTAGAAGCATACTGGAAGGACTTTCATGACAAAAGAAACGATAATAAAATGTATATTTGTGTAGCATCATCTTTCATTTCTCAATAGAGTATTGTATCAGTTTTAACCCCCTTTAGAGTCAGCATCATGTTTAGCAATACTTGATTTTCTGGGCCTGAAATTACCATGAAAACAGAGAGAAAAAACACAGAATCATAAACGGAAGCTGACAGAACAATACCTTACACAGTAACAACCAATAAAACATTAAGACGTAAACTTGATGTCGTAGGGTTGGAAGGGATAGGCCGTGCCTTCTCCTCCCCCCAGAAAGTGAAGAGAAAAAAAACCTCACAGCTGAATTAGCAAAGCAGTGGGTGCTGTATATTTACAAAGCAATATAGGATATGCAGGGGAATATACAGAATTTACAATATTTACTATATATATAAAAATATACAATAAAGTAGCACAGAAATGAGAGTTCCCCCCCTCTGCTGAGTGGGTTCCCCACCTCTGCTCCCCCCTCTTTCCCCCTTTCCCCAGAGAGGGTTAGAAAGAGAGAAAAGAGAAAAAAGAGCAGTGATTAATTAGAAGCATTTAGGCCGCTACGTGTTAGAAAGTTCTTATCTCTTCCCAAGGCCGAGTCTGGCCGAAAGCCCAGAAAGCTGCATGCCACCCAAGGAGGGGGGAAGACAGACTGACCAGAAAAGTGCAGGAATGCCCAGGATACTCTGCTGCACTCCCAGTTCAGAAGGTGCATCCTCCCAATCTACCAATGAAATTAGTTTAGATCCGTCTTTTTGTTTACAAACATCCGACCACCATATTCCCTTTCTTAAGGGGACAGCCTCAAACGGTCACACTTGATTACAGAAAAAAATGAAAATAGTATTTTACAGTTGAGCTGGTTTATTGACTTGCCTTTTGTAATCATCATTGGGAACAAGAAAACAAGCAAAAGAAGAAACTTAAACCAAAATTAGATTATTGAAAGAAAATAAGATATTTAGCAAAAATACCCTTTTGATTTGAAACTGCAGATAAGGACTTCAGACCTTTCAGGATCTTTTTTACCTGTATAATGCTGTCTGATAAATACCTTCTTACGGAGACCAGAACATCTATGTTCTTACAGCCCAATGGCAAAGCAAAAAAGGTATTTCTCAAAAGAGTTCTACAACAACATAAGAGCTTTAAAAATCTCTGCATAGTCTTACTCAAGGAAACCCCAAACCTTTTTAAAGGTGCATTTATAGAACAGCCCTGTAACTGGGAATCTTCCAACAGTCATTACAATCTTTGAGTACTGTGCTGGCCTGAGCCTTCCTTTTCCTCTTCAAGTCTTTTCCAAGCAGCTGCACCTAAACTTGAAGGACTCGAAGAGTCTCTATCTTACTTACCATATCAAAAGTGCCACATGGAGTTTCTAGTACGCCTGTAAGCAGTCACCCACCTACTTCTGCTTCCAGTAAATGATGACTCTTCACCCAGCAATATATAAGCAATAAATGTTTCATTTTCTTTATGCACAAAAATGAGACTACTAGAATTCTCTGTGGAGACTGAAGAGGCAGAACCAAGACATTCAGACAGTATCAGTCCTAACTGACTGCTGGATCAAATCATAGAACTGTTTCAGTTGGAAAAGACGTCCAAGATCATCAAATTCAACTGTCAACCTAAGATCACCATGGCCATTAAACCATATCCCATGTGCCATGTCCACACATCTCTTGAATGCCTCCAGGGATGGTGAATACACCACCTCAATGAGCCAAGACTTCCAAGAATATTTCAAAGAAAACTGGAGCAGTTACTTAGGGTGACTGTGGTGGCCAGCTTCAGTTCCAGCTGGGCCTTTGCCTCCCTAATTTTATTCCTACATAATCTAACAGCTTCCTTGAACATACCTCGAGAAGCCTTCCCCTCCTTCCAAAGGTGATACAGCCTCTTCTTCCCCCTTAAATCCTCCAGGAGCTGCTTGCTCATACAGGCTGGTCACCTTCCCCGCCGGCTTGCCTTTCGGCACGTGGGAACTCCCAGTTCCTGTGCCTTCAAGAGCTCCTGTTTGAAGTAGGTCCAACCCTCCTGAACCCCTTGGTTCATGAGGGCTGGTACCCAGGGGACTTTGCAGACAATTTCTTAAATAGGCTGAAGTTCCAATCAGGATGTCAGACTTGTTAGGCTGTCCTCTGATTTTGACCCACAGGCTCTCAACTCCCTCATCTTCCACCTCAAGTTGTGTGGCAGAGAGTGACTCTCTAATATACAGAGCCACCCCTCCTCCTCTTCTCCCTCGCCTGTCTCTCCTAAAGAGCCTGTAACTCCCCATTGTAGAACTCCAATCGTGGGTGCTGTCCCACCAAGTTTCTGAGATGGCGACTACATCATAGTCGCCCTGATGGATTAGGACCTCCAACTCCTCTTGCTTGTTGCCCAGGCTGCGTGCATTGGTGTACATGCATCGCAGCTGGGTTCCTGACTTCTCAACTGTCCCTACCTTGTGCCCTACTCTTACCTCTGCAGAGGGACCGATTGCCTCACCCACCCCCTTCAGACCTAGTTTAAAGCCCTCCTAATGAGCCCTGCCAACTCCAGTGCCAGGACTCTCTTACCCCTTCTAGATAGATGCACCCCATCAGGACCCAGCAGGTCAGGTGCGGTGACAGTTGTCCCATGGTCATAGAACCCAAATTTCTGCCTCTGGCACCATCCCCTGAGCCAATTGTTGATGGTATGGGTTCTCCCATTCCTCTCAGTGTACACCCCTGCCACTGAGGGAACTGAGCAGAACACCACTCGAGCTCCTGCCCCATCAATCAATTGTCCAAGGGCCCTGAACTCCTTCTTAATCGCCTTGGTGCCCTTCCTGTCAATCTCATCGCTTCCAGCCTGTATTACCAGCAGAGGGTAATAGTCAGAGGGCTGGATTAATTTAGGGAGTCTCTTTGCAATGTCCCTAACCTGTGCCCCTGGTAGGGAGCAGACCTCCCTGTGGGATGGGTCAGGACGACATATGGGTCCCTCAGTACCCCCCAGGAGAGAGTCCCCAACAACTATAACTTGGCTTGGAACACAAGGCCTATGAGGAGAGGCTGAGGGAACTGGGGCTGCTTAGCCTGGAGAAGAGGAGACTCAGGGGTGACCTTATTGCTCTCTACAACTACCTGAAGGGGGATGTAGACAGGCAGAGGTTGGTCTCTTCTCCCAGGCAGCCAACACCAGAACAAGAGGACACAGTCTCAGGCTGTGCCAGGGGAGATTCAGGCTGGAGGTCTGGAGGAAGTTTTACACAGAGAGAGTGATTGCCCATTGGCATGGGCTGCCTGGGGAGGTGGTGGATCGCCATCACTGGAGGTGTTCAGGAGGAGACTTGACAGGGTGCTTGGTTGCATGGTTTAGTTGGTTGGGTGGATGATAGGTTGGACGCGATGATCTTGAAGGTCTATTCCAACCTGGTTTTTTCTATTCTATTCCATTCCATTCCATTCCATTCCATTCCATTCTATCAACATTATTCCATGAAAAATTATACAGAAAGAAGTGTGCCAAAAGTAAAGCTTCCTATCAGTACTGAACTTATCACTGTATAAGCAATTACTTCTTCAATAAATTATGCAACACTTATTAATCAATGTATTACCTGTTCAAACAAGAAACAAAATCCTCCACTGTGCATATATTAACAGTAGATAGAGTATGATATGTTATGCTGCAAGGAAACAGGAAGAATTATATGGGAATGTAGGGCTCTCAATTCTGGGTGAGACAGGAGAGACGTTTAGCACACAGTGAAAAATATTCTACAAGGATTTGGAGAGTTGGAGAGAATATCAAAACTGTGAATATTTACAATGTGTTTACGTCTTTCTAAACCAGTAAGAGGAAGATCCTGGCACTTCTTGGAATTGGCCTGCTGTGTTTCTACATTTTATTGTGAAAACAGTTATCATAATTTCTTCAAATCATATCAAAGTGTAGCTTCTGCTAAGTAATGTTATTTTTACTTAATAAATTTATTTTGGCTGCACAGTACTTTTGATGTGTGTTTTGAACACACAAGTTTATTAACCAGGTCTCTCTTAGCTCAACCAAATAAAGCCAGATGTTATTTGAAATTTAGAATTTAGCAACCAACCAATCACTAAAAAAGCAGCATAAACATCCTGACCACAGTATAGGTACTAGATATGTATTAACTACCTGTACGTGCGAGGTTCTGCCTCTGAGCCTTTTATTGCTGTGGTCACATTGCTGTATACCGAATGGCACAGAACTGTGTGACATGAGCCAAGTTCATACAACAGCTCAAAATGTGGCACTGAACTTTTTTAAAAAATCTGAAAGAAGACACAATAATGTCCTTATTTGGGATTCCTACACATCTCTCAGAAATAAATTGCTGTGTTTAATGGCACTGGTTACTACCACAGCTTTTAAACCTTAAAAAAATGTTCTTATTTTGATTCATTAGGGTTTTTTAATTCTCAGTTGGAACCACTTAACTCTCTGGCAAAATGTTTTTCTGGAGAAAATATCCTAAAAATATATGTATATATACACACACACAAACTAAAAGCAATATACAGTGACCGTGTTTTTTTTTTTTCCCATTAGTTTCAATAGCATATTATCTAATATAATACATTATCCAATAGTAGATCTGCAGCAGTGTCCCAAATTAGAATATGGAACATTACTATTTCTTTTTAATTATAAGTATTGAATTTAAGTCACTAATTTGAGGAACAATTCCATTGTTGTTTCTGAAGATTCAGCTCTTAATGAGTAGTCTCATTTGTAGTTGTGAGGATAACATGCTACAGAATGCTAATTATTTAGACCCAAGTAAAAAGTGCACTTTGAATGCAAAGATCTTGAGATCAGTCAGCAGGGAGAACAGCTGACTACAGTCAGCCAATGCTGTGTTTTGTTTCTGCTTCTGTCAGTGTTTCATTGAATCCTCCTCCAATTCTTCTGTTATCTCCATCATTCTTGATGACAGTAACAAATTGCATATTCCTTTCCCTGTGAGTTGGAATGATTGATTTGTCAATGTCTTGTTAAAACTTATAGAGTAAGCAAATATTGCACAAGACTATGTCTTCATATTCAGAGGCTGATCTTTTTTAAAGATAATGGTAAGGGTAGAGCAGAGATGCAGGCACAAAATTTTCAACCTCATCTGCCTTGCAGAAGAAACTTATTGCAAAATTTCCTTAACATTCTCATTTCAACCAAATTAATAATTTCAGTTTGGGATGCCTAGTCAGTCAGACACATGAAATCCTGTATTTGCCACTGTGAAGTAATTATGGTGGAAAGGCACCATGTGGCTATGAGCTTGGAAAAAATGGGATCAATGGAATAGAGCAAGAATTCCAATGAAGTTTGGCTCGGTCCATCTTCTGTTACATTTTCTGTCACATACACAGGTGACCGTTTTTGCTAAATACCGCTGCAGTATTTGGTTTCCCCAGTAAGGGAAAGAGATGTTTTTCATCCCTTTTGTTGGGGTGTCTACTATCACATCACAGAATAAGAACTTGAAGTTCAGCAAAGTTGTTTTAGTTGATCACAAACGTGTTTTTCTCTCCATGAGTTATGGGTAATCTGAGTTCACCTTTCCAAAGTTAAAGTCATTGAACATTAACAGACAAGGTTTATAGAGATTTAGCATATAAAGCACATTTATCTTATTGTGACTGAAGTCATGATCTGTAAAAAGAAAAACAGGTCACACTGTCATAAAAACAAAACACAGACATCTCCCTTCTTTCATTCCTTGAAGCTCTTCACTATCCTTTGACAGTAGTTTAAAAGATCTTTGTTTTCATAATTCTGCTCTTGTGCAAGGCTCACCATCTAAAACTTCACTCCTGTTCCACAATTCTGGCTCCTACTTTGTTAAATGGAATTTGATCCCTTTGCTACCTGAAGTCCTCCATCAGTCAGTGAATCTGTGGGTCATTTACCAAACACTTGGAATTCAGACTTGAAAGCTGAGTTTCCCCTTGGCAATATCTCTTGGTCTGTAGGTGCTACAATTAAGACTATGGTGTTGAAGTTTAGCAGTCCTTCAGTGTTAGTCTTGTGTTAAAAGCAAGAATTTCTTCTGTTACCTTTTTTAGGTTTTAGATCAGTATGAAGACATTTGGTAGTAAAACAGATTATGAACAAGACAGAGTGCATTCAGACCAAACTTCCACAAGCAAAGAACTTCTGTTAACAAGCAGGCCTCAAGAATATTTTGGCTTAGCTTCAGGAATATCTTTTAGTTCTTCTGCTGTGTCTGTGGTACAAGGTGAAATGTTGATGTGGTTAAAGGATCACTTAATGAAATGCTTCACCGTCGCCAGAGCAAATATTAAAGAAAACACCCACATGTTCTTCATCAGTAAGGGAATTAATTTTCTTCTATATCAATATCATGAAATGAAGATTACTGCGGAAAAGGCAAAAATAAAATCTCCATGGTGCCATTCATAGCACTCAGAGCCTTATTACAGTTCATGAAATCCATAACTTACAATAATCTACATCAGGAATGTGGTTCCATACTAGTTTTGGGTTCTCTTGTTAAAGCACAAAGAGTGTTGAGATGGAATTCTCTTGACACTATAACTAATTTATGTTAGCTGGGAGGCTCTTTAAGAAGCTTCTTTTCAGAATGGAGTCTGGCAAACACCAGCATTCAATTCTCAAAGAAGGACGCTGTCATGATATGCTTAACAAAAAAATACAAAATAAAATACAATACAAAATAAAATACAATACAAAATAAAATCCTCAAGAGGTTACTGCCACATATGCTGAAAGAGAAATTATTTCCATGTTTTAATAATTAGTCCACATAAATAAGGCTGATAATGGACATTAATGAAGCTGAGTTCAACAGCTGAAGTTTCCAATTAAAAATGAGTCCACTGTAAAAGGTGTAAAAAATTATTTTTCTTCCAGGTAACTCACTGCACTCTATCTGACAGACGTCATCCATCCCATTACCTTTTCAAGGGTTACATTAAGTAAAACAAATAGACTGAACCATGACCTTTGTGCAGCATTAACATTTTACTAGGCATGCTGAGGCACACAGTGGTAGTCAATTTGCAACACAGAAAAATAAGCTTTGGGAAAGAACCCAGTGACTCAGATTTCAGCTTTTGTGGGTGTTTTGGGGTTTTTTGGTGTGTTTTGTTTGTTTGGGGATTTTTTCTTGTTTTGGGTTTTTTTGCTGTTTGTTGTTGTTGTTTGGTTTGGTTTTAATGGGGCTAAAATCTGTAAAACCAGCACTGGGGTAGGAACTGCATTGTGGAGTACATGTTGCCTCCTGATGAACCTGGAAATCAGCCTTTCAAGTAACTGAAACAGTACCACATCAAGATTTTTCAGAAATATTTGTCAGAGAAGCACTGAAGAGCTTGCTTAATATTCAGCTGCACAAGCTAATTGCTATTAACGTGGTTGCTGCCATCATATTATTCATTTTCATGGACAGTCAGTCAGGAGATAGCTTTGAATATGTAGTTGGAAATACTATTTTTTATTTCTTTGTCACTTATTATTACAGACTTATGTTGGCTTTAATGTTTTATAAGGTGTGTGATGATTCCAGTGACTCAAATTGTGATGAAAGCAGATGGAAAGTAATCAGCAGGTACAGAAGTCTGATTCACTCTGCTTGAAATTCTTTGCTGTGAAAGCCTCTGCTCTTTTTCTACATAATATTTCCACTAATATCAATTGTAGCTCTTTACAAGGCAAGAGCTCAGAATGTTCCCAGAACTTATCTAAGATTTATGCAAATGTACTCTCTACAAGAAGTCAGCATTCCTTCTGCATGGAAAACTCTTTTAAATTAATTGAGTTTTTGGCTTCAGAAAAGAGTTCCTTTTCCTAGTACTCTCTTTTCAGACTGATGATCCAGAATCAAAGTAAAAATAATTAATAATCTCCTCAGTCAGAATGAAATATGTGCATGTGTGCAACAACAATCACATGATTTATTTGTGAGTGGGTTTTAAAAGATAGATCATAATTATTTGATCTTGGAGGTCACAGTGCGTGGTGACAGGAAAGGAAGTTTTTCTTTGCATTCTGTCACAACTGTGCTTCTCAAATCTTACAACCACTGATTTTTTTGCAAAGACTTACCTCCTACCCAGAAGAATTAAACACTGATTGATAAATAGTAACTTAACCTTGCATACAAAAGAACCTGTGATATACAGCAATTTGCATCTTGTTGGTGTTCAACTCTACATCCAGAATCAGCTTCAGCTTTTCCTAGAAGGTGGCAAAGATATTGACAATTCCCCTTGTAGTGCAAGGCTCCTGTTCAATTCTGACCTGCAAGGTGAGGCAACCCTCACTTTCATTGTAAATCAGTTCCAGACTGACCATCTGAGCACGCCCTGAGCTGGGGACTAAGGATACATCAAGGGAGTGGTATAGTGAAAGTCAAATCAAGCTTGCAAACTGTCCACCCTGAGCTATATTCTTTATTAGAATAAACCAAACCAGGTTGGAAGAGACCTTCAAGATCATCGTGTCCAACCCATCAACCAATCCAACCCACCCAAACAGCTAACCCATGGCACCAAGCACCCCGTCAAGTCTCCTTCTGAACACCTTCAATGACGGCGACTCCACCACCTCCCCGGGCAACCCATTCCATAGCGCAATCACTCTTTCTGTATAGAACTTCTTCCTAACATCCAACCTGAACCTCCCCTGGCGCAGCCTGAGACTGTGTCCTCTTGTTCTGGTACTGGGTGCCTGGGAGAAGAGACCATCATCAGCCTGTCTACAACCTCCCTTCAGGTAGTTGTAGAGAGTGATAAGGTCACCCCTAAGTCTCCTCTTCTCCAGGCTAAGCAGCCCCAGCTCCCTCAGCCTCTCCTCATAGGGCTTGTGTTCCAAACCCCTCACCAACTTTGTTGCTCTTCTCTGGACTCGTTCCAGCAAGTCAACATCCTTCCTAAACTGAGGGGCCCAGAACTGGACACAGTACTCGAGGTGTGGCCTAACCAGTGCAGTGTACAGGGGCAGAATGACCTCCCTGCTCCTGCTGGCCACACTGTTCTTGATGCAGGCCAGGATGCCATTGGCCCTCTTGGCTGCCTGGGCACACTGCAGGCTCATGTTAAGCCTACCATCAACCAGCACCCCCAGATCCCTCTCTGCCTGGCTGCTCTCTAGCCACTCTGACCCCAGCCTGTAGCACTGCATGGGGTTGTTGTGGCCAATGTGCAGAACCCGGCATTTGGATGTGTTAAATCTCATGCCGTTGGATTCTGCCCATCTGTCCAGCCTGTCCAGGTCTCTCTGCAGAGCCTCTCTACCCTCCAGCAGATCAACTCTTGCCCCCAGCTTGGTGTCGTCAGCAAATTTACTGATGATGGACTCAATGCCCTCATCCAGATCATCAATAAAGATGTTAAAGAGCACAGGGCCCAGCACTGATCCTTGGGGCACACCACTAGTGACTGGTTGCCAGCTGGATGTGGCACCATTCACCACCACTCTCTGGGCTCGGCCCTCCAGCCAGTTCCTAACCCATCGCAGTGTGCTCCCGTCCAAGCCATGGGCTGACAGCTTGGCCAGCAGTTTGCGATGGGGGACGGTGTCAAAGGCCTTGCTGAGGTCCAGGTAGACTACATCAACAGGCCTCCCCACATCCACCAGGCGGGTCACCTGATCATAGAAGGAGATCAGGTTGGTCAGGCAGGACCTGCCCTTCCTAAATCCATGCTGGCTAGGCCTGATCCCTTGGCCATCCTGTAAGTGTTGTGTTATTGAACTCAGGATGACCTGTTCCATGATCTTGCCTGGCACTGAGGTCAGGCTGACAGGCCTGTAATTCCCTGGCTCATCCAACCGGCCCTTCTTATGGATGGGCACCACGTTGGCCAGCTTCCAGTCCTCTGGGACCTCGCCAGTGAGCCAGGACTGCTGGAAAATTATGGAGAGTGGCTTGGCCAGCTCATCTGCCGGCTCTCTCAGCACCCTAGGATGAATCCCATCTGGTCCCATGGACTTGTGGGGATCCAAGCTGCTAAGGAGAGTTCCAACTACCGCCTCATGGAACATAGGGAAACTGTGCAGCTCCCTGGCTCCTTCTGCTAGCTCTGCAGACCAGCTGTCAGGAAGACGTTCTGCCCTTCTAGAAAAAATTGAGGCAAAGAAGGTGTTAAGTATCTCTGCCTTTTCCTTATCCTTGGTTACAATGTTCCCCTCCGTATCCACCAAGGAGTGGAGGTTTTCCTTCCCCTTCCTCTTACTATTAATGTATTTATAGAAGGACTTTTTGTTGTCCTTCACAGTAGAGGCCAGTTTAAGTTCCAAGTGTGCTTTTGCCTCCCTAATTCTCTTCCTACAAGACCTAGCAACATCCTTAAACATTCTGTGGGTTGCCTCCCCTCGCTTCCAAAGGTGATACACCCTCTTTTTTTCCCTCAGTTCCATTAAAAGTTCATGAACCATCCAGGCTGGCCGTCTGCCCCGGCGGCTCATCTTCTGGCACATTGGCACAGCCTGTCCCTGAGCCTTCAACAATTCTTCATTGAAGTAGGTCCAGCTCTCCTGGACCCCTTTGTTTTTAAGGACTTTATCCCAAGGAACCCTCTGAATTAGTTCCTTGAGTAACCCAAAGTCTGCCCTCCGGAAGTCCAGAGTGGAGGTCTTCTTGCCGCCCCTCTTGGCTTGACCAAAAACCGAGAATTCAATTATCTCGTGGTCACTGGACCCCAAACACCCTCCAACCACCACATCACCCACCAGTCCTTCCCTGTTGGTGAAGAGGAGGTCAAGCATAGCCTTGCCCCTGGTAGGCTCTCGCAGCACCTGGGATAAGAAGCTGTCCTCCATGCATTCTAAAAACCTTCTAGACTGTCTCCTCTCTGCCGTGTTGAGTTCCCAGCAGATGTCAGGCAGGTTGAAGTCACCCACGAGAACAAGGTCCGGAGATCTTGAGACAGCCTTAAGCTGCCTATAGAATGCTTCGTCAACATCTTCCTCCTGGTTGGGTGGTCTATAACAGACTCCAACCAGGGTGTCTGCCCTGCTGGTCTTCCCTCTAATTCTTATACACAAGCATTCAACCCGATCATCCCTAGCCTCCATCTCAATGGCATCTAGTGCCTCCCTGATGTAAAGGGCCACCCCTCCACCCCTTCTTCCTCGCCTGTCTCTCCTGAAGAGCTTGTAACCGTCAATTGCAGCGCTCCAGTCGTGTGAGTCGTCCCACCACGTCTCTGTGATGGCAACTATATCATAATTTTCCTGCTGCATCAAGGCTTCCAGCTCCTCCTGTTTGTTACCCATGCTTCGTGCATTAGTGTACATGCACTTCAGCTGGGCTGCTGGTTTCACCTCCAACTCTAGCTTGTCGCCCCCAGACTCTTGTCTGAGAGGACTCTCTTCAGCCCCTTCCCCCTTCGAAACTAGTTTAAAGCCCTGTCTATGAGACCTGCCAATTCCCTACCCAGGATTTTTTTATCTTTGGGGGACAGTCCGTTCTCATATACAGTGATCTTTCCCCTTCTCTGGGACAGATGTACTCTATCTGTTGCCAGCTGGCCTGGTGCAGTGGAAAGTTTCCCAATATCAAAAAACCCAAAATTCTTTTGACTGCACCAGCCTCTAAGCCACTTGTTAACTATAGCTGCTGACCTGTTCCTTACTGTATTCCCTCCTGCAGTTAAAGGTATTGATGAAAAAATTATTTGTGCCCCTGACCCCTCAACCAGGTCTCCCAGGGCCCTGAAGTCATCTTTGATAGCCCTGGGAGTTCTGGTTGCAACATCATCATTCCCTAACTGCATAACTAGTAAGGGGTAGTAGTCAGAGGGCTGTACCAGTTTAGGCAGCCTACTGGTAACATCATTAACTTGGGCTCCTGGCAGACAACAGAGTTCCCTATGAGATGGGTCAGGCCGACATATAGGGCCCTCCATTCCCCTCAGAAGGGAATCACCAATAACAACTACCCTCCTCTTTTTATTGAGGGAACAGGTCCTGATGCCAGCAGAAGACTGTTTGACCTTAGGCTGCTTTGCCTTAGGCTGTTTAATCTTAGGCTGCTTAGCTTTAGGGAGAACCCCAGATGGTGTGTCCTCCGGCATCAGGACCACCTCACCCTCAATTTCCAGTGCTCCATATCTGTTTTCTAAGAGCAGCGGGGAAGGTGAGGGGAGGCAAGGAGGTTTAACTTTGCATCTTTTGAGAGTAACCTGCGTCCATTCACCTCTGCTTTTTGAATAACCAGCCTCTGCTGGGGGAGCCTGCAGAGCCTGCTTACTCCCATTCAACTCTTTCCTCTTCTGATTCTGATTCACCTCTTTCCTCCTTTGGTCCATCTCCTTCCTCCTCTGGTCCATCTCCTTCCTCCTCTGGTCCATCTCCTTCCTCCTCTGGTCCATCTCCTTCCTCCTCTGGTTCATCTCTTTCCTCCTCTGGTTCATCTCTTTCCTACATTTCCTTACATTTCTAAGGCTAGCAAACTTATCCCTCAGTCTGGTCACCATATTAAGTAGATAGTCAACCTGCTCACACCTTATACAAGAGTTGCCCCCACTACCCTGCGTCTCACGGGCCAGGCTCCAGCATTCTCTACAGCCAGATACCTGGACAGCTACCTGCTTCTGTTCTACCTCCGTCTGGGTCGACACTGATTTTTTAAGGGACATTTTGCTGCGAGTTACAACCATGGCTGTCCCTGGCCACAGCACCTACTGCCAATTTAAAAACAAAAACAAAAAAAAAAAAAAAAAAAAAATGGGCGGCGTGTGAGCGTACAGGAGAATACGGGCTGCCCGACGAAGTGAACCCCCCGAGCCGCAGCAGAGCCTTTTAAATTCAGCCGCTCCCGCCGCTGGGACCACGAGTCTGACCACGTGAAAGAGCGGCTGCTCCTTCCCCGCGGCTAAACTCGGCAGCGATGGCGATTCCCGCAGCCCGAAAAGGAGAGCAGCGGCTGGTCCCCGGCGGTTGCTGGTCTGGGTGCTGTCTCGAGGAAGCTGCCCGACGAAGTGAACCCCCCGAGCCGCAGCAGAGCCTTTTAAATTCAGCCGCTCCCGCCGCTGGGACCACGAGTCTGACCACGTGAAAGAGCGGCTGCTCCTTCCCCGCGGCTAAACTCGGCAGCGATGGCGATTCCCGCAGCCCGAAAAGGAGAGCAGCGGCTGGTCCCCGGCGGTTGCTGGTCTGGGTGCTGTCTCGAGGAAGCTGCCCGACGAAGTGAACCCCCCGAGCCGCAGCAGAGCCTTTTAAATTCAGCCGCTCCCGCCGCTGGGACCACGAGTCTGACCACGTGAAAGAGCGGCTGCTCCTTCCCCGCGGCTAAACTCGGCAGCGATGGCGATTCCCGCAGCCCGAAAAGGAGAGCAGCGGCTGGTCCCCGGCGGTTGCTGGTCTGGGTGCTGTCTCGAGGAAGCTGCCCGACGAAGTGAACCCCCCGAGCCGCAGCAGAGCCTTTTAAATTCAGCCGCTCCCGCCGCTGGGACCACGAGTCTGACCACGTGAAAGAGCGGCTGCTCCTTCCCCGTGGCTAAACTCGGCAGCGATGGCGATTCCCGCAGCCCGAAAAGGAGAGCAGCGGCTGGTCCCCGGCGGTTGCTGGTCTGGGTGCTGTCTCGAGGAAGCTGCCCGACGAAGTGAACCCCCCGAGCCGCAGCAGAGCCTTTTAAATTCAAGCAGAATTCTTTAGGTTCTGCAGAACCTAAAACTGACCATAGGATCTTCAACTTTACTCAGTCAAATCCTTTTTCCCCTTTTTGAAAAAAAAAAAAAAAACAACAAAAACAACCACCCTTTTATATTTTGGTTAAAATCCATCATGATTCTTACACTACAGAGACACAACAGTGTCTTTCTAAAATCTAAAATAAGCCAGATGCTGGAGGCAATATCCAGGAGACTTTAATGCTCAGGTTAAGAGCTCTGCTATGTATATGTACAAAGGAGTATTACAGTTGAATGAATACACAAACCCTAAGCATTGCTTAGAATGATAATTAGAGGCAAGGGAAAACACAGTTCACACTATAAAGGAAATTTTCTCATTTATGATACATGTGTCTAAAACACCATCTTTAAGAGAAACATGCCACCACAGAAATTGACCTGCAGCAAACAAGTATGACATATGAATGATTACCTAAACCAGGACATTACATGTAACAAAAAATGTGTCAAACAGTCAGCAGAGTAAGAAAAATGGAGAAGGAAAATAATTATTTGTATATATTATATATGCTCACACACTTCTATTTAAAGGTCAATTTAAAATATCACCATCCTCTAGGCTGTACTGACCATAGCTACATTGGTCCCTGCTGCAGCAAACACCAGTCCTGACCTCAATAGTGCTAAACAATGTGTAACCTCATGCAGCCTTAGCAGAAGAGATATTCACATTACTAGTGCTGCATGTAACATTAAGTATGTACTGATAAAACATTTGAGGCCAACTATTCAACCCCAGAAATCAAATCAGGTTTTCATTTATGCATTTGTATTGGAGCAGGAAAGACGAGATGGTTCTTGTGTGGTTTTATTTTTTTTGATCACAACAATGTAAAATGAATGAACAAATAATACCTTCTGCATTTGGGAATACATGTTATTTGTCCAAATTAAATCAGCTTTGTTGTTTTTCTTGTCTGTACAGCCCAAGAGAGTGAATCAGTAGATGGAAAAAAAACAAGGACGACAATGCAGTTTTGAAGTACAGCTGTTTTTTGTATGTATGATAAATAGAAACAGCTAAACGTGAATTTAATTTACTCAAATATAAACTACAGGGAAGGCCTGGAAAACACTTTATTTTGTTAAAATGCACCTGAGAATTTATTTTTTATAAGATACTTTGTAACAGAAATGTACCAAAATAGAGGTCACCATATGGTGACCTGGGAAGGGAATTGGCAGGTCTCATCGACAGGGCTTTAAACTAGTTTCGAAGGTGGAAGGGGCTGAAACTAGTCCCCTCAGGCAAGAGTCTGGGGGCGACAAGCTAGAGTCAGAGGTGAAACCAGCAGCCCATGTAGTGCATGTACACTAATGCAAGAAGCATGGGTAACAAACAAGAGGAGCTGGAAGCCTTGTTGCAGCAGGAAAGTAATGATGTAGTTGCCATCACAGAGATGTGGTGGGACAACTCACATGACTGGAGCGCTGCAATTGATGGCTAGAGGCTCTTCAGGAGAGACAGGAAAGGAAGAAGGGGTGGAGGGGTGCCCCTGTACATCAGGGAGGCACTAGATGCCATTGAGACGGAGATTAGGGACGATCGGGTTGAATGCTTGTGGGTAAGAATTAGAGGGAAGACCGGCAGGGCAGACACCCTGGTTGGAGTCTGTTATAGACCACCCAACCAGGAGGAAGATGTTGATGAAGCATTCTATAGGCAGCTTAAGGCTGTCTCAAGATCGCCTGCCCTTGTTCTCATGGGCGACTTCAACCTGCCTGACATCTACTGGGATCTCTACACAGCAGAGATGAGACAGTCTAGGAGGTCCTTAGAGTGCATGGAGGACAGCTTCTTATCCCAGGTGCTGTGAGAGCCTACCAGGGGCAAGGCTATGCTTGACCTCCTCTTCATCAACAGAGAAGGGCTGGTGGGTGATGTGGTGGTCGGAGGGTGTTTGGGGTCCAGTGACCACAAGATAATTGAATTTTTGGTTTTTGGTCAAGCTCAGAGGGGTAGCAAGAAGACCTCCACTCTGGACTTCCGGAGGGCAGACTTCAGGTTACTGAAGGACCTAATTCAGAGGGTTCCTTGGGATAAAGCTCTTAAAAACAAAGGGGTCCAGGAGAGCTGGACCTACTTCAAGGAAGAATTGTTGAAGGCTCAGGGACAGGCTGTGCCAATGTGCCGGAAGATGAGCCGCCAGGGCAGACGGCCAGCCTGGATGGTTAATGAACTTTTAATGGAACTAAGGGAAAAAAAGAGGGTATATCACCTTTGGAAGAGAGGGGAGGCAACCCACGGAATGTTTAAGGATGTTGCCAAATCATGTAGGAAGAAAGTCAGGGAGGCAAAAGCACATTTGGAGCCTAAACTGGCCTCTGCTGTGAAGGACAACAAAAAGTCCTTCTATAAATACATTAATAGCAAGAGGAAGGGCAAGGGTAACCCCCACTCCTTGGTTGACATGGAGGGAAATGTTGTAACAAAGGATGAGGAAAAGGCAGAGATACTTAAAACCTTCTTTGCCTCAATTTTTACTAGAAGGACAGAACGTCTTCCTGACAGCTGGCCTGCAGAGCTTGCAGAAGGAGCCACAAGTCCATGGGACTGGATGGGATCCATCCTAGGGTGCTGAGAGAGCTGGCAGATGAGCTGGCCAAGCTACTATCCATCATTTTCCAGCAGTCCTGGCTCACTGGAGAGGTCCCAGAGGACTGGAAGCTGGCCAACGTTGTGCCCATCCACAAGAAGGGCCGGTTGGATGAGCCAGGGAATTATAGGCCTGTCAGCTTGACCTCAGTGCCAGGCAAGATTATGGAACAGGTCATCCTGAGTGCAATCACACAGCACTTACAGGATGGCCAAGGGATCAGGCCTAGCCATCATGGATTTAGGAAGGGCAGGTCCTGCCTGACCAACCTGATCTCCTTCTATGATCAGGTGATCCGCCTGGTGGATCACAGTATCACAGTATCACAGTATCACTTAGGTTGGAAAGGACCTTGAGGATCATCGAGTCCAACCTATCAACACAGACCCCATGACTAAACCATGGCACCAAGTGCCACGTCCAATCTCTTCTTGAACGCCTCCAGGGTTGATGACTCAACCACCTCCCTGGGCAACCCGTTCCAATGACGAATGACACGCTCGGTGAAGAACTCTCTCCTCAAGTCGAGTCTAAACCTCCCCTGGCGCAGCTTTAGACTGTGTCCCCTTGTTCTGGTGCTGGTTGCCTGGGAGAAGAGGCCAGCCCCTTCCTGGCTACAACCACCTTTCAGGTAGTTGTAGAGGGCAATGAGGTCACCCCTGAGCCTCCTCATGTGGGATGTGGGATATGGGGATGTGGGGAGGCCTGTGGATGTAGTCTACCTGGACCTCAGCAAGGCCTTTGAACCCGTGCCCCATAACAAACTCTTGGCCAAGCTGTCAGCCCATGGATTGGACGGGAGCACATTGTGATGGGTTAGGAACTGGCTCGAGGGCTGCGCCCAGAGAGTGGTGGTGAATGGTGCCACATCCAGCTGGCGCCCAGTCACTAGTGGTGTGCCCCAAGGATCAGTGCTGGGCCTCATGCTCTTTAACATCTTTATTGACGATCTGGATGAGGGCATTGAGTCCATCATCAGTAAATTCATGGATGACACCAATCTGGGGGTAGGAGTTGATCTGCTGGAGGGTAGAGAGGCTCTGCAGAGGGACCTCGACAGGCTGGACAGATGGGCAGAATCCAACGGCATGAGAATTAACACATCCAAATGCCGGGTTCTGCACATTGGCCACAACAACCCCATGCAGTGCTACAGGCTAGGGTCAGGGTGGCTGGAGAGCAGCCAGGCAGAGAGGGACCTGGGGGTACTGGTCGATGGTAGGCTGATCATGAGACAGCAGTGTGCCCAGGCAGCCAGGAGGGCCAATGGCATCCTGGCCTGCATCAGGAACAGTATGGCCAGCAGGAGCAGGGAGGTCATTCTGCCCCTGTACACTGCACTGGTTAGGCCGCACCTCGAGTACTGTGTCCAGTTCTGGGCCCCTCAGTTTAGGAAGGATGTTGACTTGCTGGAACGAGTCCAGAGAAGGGCAACAAAGTTGGTGAGGGGCCTGGAACACAAGCCCTATGAGGTTCAGTAGCTGATCGGGACCGCTTGTCCGGAACCACTCTGCTTAAGCTGTGAGTTTCTCGGGGTTTTTCCTTTGCTTTCCTTTCGGGGTTTCGCGGGTCGGGAGGACTCCTGGTAGGGGGAGGAACCAGCAGGATCATGCTCACGTGCCCAAACACAAAAACCAAACCTTAAACGTTGCATTCGGACGAAGGGTAAAAAAGCTGCATCTGCCCACACAAAGCTGTTTCGCCAGAATGCTGGAGTCCAGGCTGCCAGCTGCAGAGAGTGCTTCAGCCTGGCACTTGGAATAGAGGGAGTGGGAGAGGACACCTGTGTCAGGTGTGAGCAGGTGAATTTTCTCCTCAGCCTGGTGGCAGAGCTGAAGGATGAAGTGGCTGAACTGAAGGAGGAGGTAGCTAGGCTAAGGACAATAAGGGAAAGTGAAAGGGAGTTAGATATGTGGGAGAATGCTCTGCAGATCTCCCCTGCTGAGGGAGGGGTTCCTGGAGGCGGAGAGGGATGGATATGGGTCCCTGCCAGGGGTGGCAAGAGAAATCCTCCCCGACCCTCTCCTCCTCCTCCGCTGCCCATGCATAATAAGTATGAGGCCCTGCAGGCTGAGGGCAGTGGGGATGAGAGGGCTGAGGCTGAGGAGCAGGCATCCAGAGGGGAGCCTAAGCCCAAGCGGTCCCCACCAGCTGTAACAACCAGCTCCACAAAGAAAAGGAGAAGGGTTATAGTTGTTGGGGACTCTCTCCTGGGGGGTACTGAGGGACCCATATGTCGTCCTGACCCATCCCACAGGGAGGTCTGCTCCCTACCAGGGGCACAGGTTAGGGACATTGCAAAGAGACTCCCTAAATTAATCCAGCGCTCTGACTATTACCCTCTGCTGGTAATACAGGCTGGAAGCGATGAGATTGACAGGAAGGGCACCAAGGCGATTAAGAAGGAGTTCAGGGCCCTTGGACAATTGATTGATGGGGCAGGAGCTCGAGTGGTGTTCTGCTCAGTTCCCTCAGTGGCAGGGGTGTACACTGAGAGGAATGGGAGAACCCATACCATCAACAATTGGCTCAGGGGATGGTGCCAGAGGCAGAAATTTGGGTTCTATGACCATGGGACAACTGTCACCGCACCTGACCTGCTGGGTCCTGATGGGGTGCATCTATCTAGAAGGGGTAAGAGAGTCCTGGCACTGGAGTTGGCAGGGCTCATTAGGAGGGCTTTAAACTAGGTCTGAAGGGGGTGGGTGAGGCAATCGGTCCCTCTGCAGAGGTAAGAGTAGGGCACAAGGTAGGGACAGTTGAGAAGTCAGGAACCCAGCTGCGATGCATGTACACCAATGCACGCAGCCTGGGCAACAAGCAAGAGGAGTTGGAGGTCCTAATCCATCAGGGCGACTATGATGTAGTCGCCATCTCAGAAACTTGGTGGGACAGCACCCACGATTGGAGTGCTACAATGGGGGGTTACAGGCTCTTTAGGAGAGACAGGCGAGGGAGAAGAGGAGGAGGGGTGGCTCTGTATATTAGAGAGTCACTCTCTGCCACACAACTTGAGGTGGAAGATGAGGGAGTTGAGAGCCTGTGGGTCAAAATCAGAGGACAGCCTAACAAGTCTGACATCCTGATTGGAATCTGTTACAGACCACCCAACCAGGATGAGGAGGTTGATGAAGTATTTTACAAGCAGCTGGAGGCCGTCTCAAGATCATCAGATCTTGTCCTTGTTGGCAACTTCAACCTCACAGATATCTGCTGGGAACTTAATTCAGCAGGGAGGAGGCAGTCCAGAAGATTCCTGGAGCGAATGGAGGACTGCTTCCTGACACAGCTGTTAAGCGAGCCTACCAGGGGACAGGCTCTGCTTGACCTGCTGTTCTGCAATAGGGAAGGGCTGGTGGGAGACGTGATCGCGAGAGGCTGCCTAGGGTGCAGTGACCACGAGATAGTGAAGTTTTCAATATGCAGGGAGATAGGGAGGAGCACCAACAGAACCTCCACCTTGGACTTCCGAAGGGCGAACTTCAGCCTATTTAAAAAACTTGTCTGCAAAGTCCCCTGGGTAGCAGCCCTCATGAACCAAGGGGTTTAGGAGGGTTGGACCTACTTCAAACAGGAGCTCTTGAGGGCACAGGAACTGGCGGTTCCCACGTGCCGGAAGACAAGCCGGCGGGGAAGGCAACCGGCCTGGATGAGCAAGCAGCTCCTGGAGGATTTAAGGGGGAAGAAGAGGCTGTATCACCTTTGGAAGGAGGGGAAGGCTTCTCGAAGTATGTTCAAGGAAGCTGTTAGATTATGTAGAAATAAAATTAGGGAGGCTAAGGCCCAGCTGGAACTGAAGCTGGCCACCTCAGTCAAAGATAATAAAAAGCATTTTTATAAATATATTAACAATAAGAAGAAGGGCAGGAAGAACCTGCACTCCCTGTTGGACCTGAAGGGGAACATGGTGGCTGAAGACGAGGAAAAGGCTGAGGTCCTGAACACCTTCTTTGCCTCAATTTTTAACAGCAAGGCAGGAGGAGTTCAGGACGAGTGGCCTCCTGAGCTGGGCGATGGGGTCGGGGAGCAGTGTAATGCCCCGGTAATCCATGAGGAATTAGTTTGGGACCTGCTGAGCCACTTGGGTATTCACAAGTCCATGGGACCGGATGGGATCCATCCTAGGGTGCTGAGAGAGCTGGCAGATGTGCTAGCTAGGCCACTCTCCATCATTTTCCTCCAGTGCTGCCTCACAGGTGAGGTCCCAGATGACTGGAAACTGGCCAATGTGGTCCCCATCCACAAGAAGAGTCAGATGGAGGAACCTGGAAACTGCAGGCCAGTCAGCCTGACCTCAGTGCCTGGGAAAGTGATGGAGCAGATTATCCTGGCGGCAATAACTGCGCACCTGAAGGATGGCCAAGGGCTCAGGTCCAGCCAACATGCATTTAGGAAGGGCAGGTCCTGCCTCTCCAACCTGACCTCCTTCTATGATTAGGTGACCTGTCTGGTGGATGTGGGGAGGCCTGTGGATGTGGTCTACGTGGACTTCAGCAAGGCCTTTGACACCGTCCCCCACAGCAAACTGCTGGCTAAGCTGTCAGCCCGTGGATTGGACCATTACACTCTGTGCTGGGTTAGGAACTGGCTGGAGGGCCGGGCCCAGAGAGTGGTCGTGAACGGTGCCGCATCCAGCTGGAGGCCAGTCACCAGTGGTGTCCCCCAGGGATCAGTGCTGGGCCCTGTCCTCTTCAACATATTCATCGATGATCTGGATGAAGGGGTAGAGTCAGTCATCAGCAAGTTTGCAGATGACACAAAGTTAGGGGCAGATGTTAGTCAGTTAGAGGGTAGAAAGGCTCTGCAGAGGGACCTCGAATGACTGGACAGATGGGCAGCGTCCAATGGGATGTCATTCAACAAGTCCAAGTGCCGAGTGCTGCACTTTGGCTACGGCAATCCCATGCAGAGCTACAGGCTGGGGTCGGAGTGGCTGGAGAGCTCCCAAACAGAGAGGGACCTGGGGGTGCTGATCGACAGCCACCTGAATATGAGCCAGCAGTGTGCCCAGGTGGCCAGGAGGGCCAATGGCATCCTGGCCTGCATTAGGAATAGTGTGGCCAGCAGGAGCAGGGAGGTCATAGTGCCCCTGTACTCTGCTTTGGTTAGGCCGCACCTTGAGTACTGTGTCCAGTTCTGGGCCCCTCAGTTTAAGAAGGACATCGAAACACTTGAGCGTGTCCAGAGAAGGGCAACAAGGCTGGTGAGAGGCCTTGAACACAAGGCCTATGAGGAGAGGCTGAGGGAGCTGGGATTGTTTAGCCTGGAGAAGAGGAGGCTCAGGGGTGACCTCATTGCCCTCTACAACTTCCTGAAAGGTGGTTGTAGCCAGGAAGGGGTTGGCCTCTTCTCCCAGGCAACCAGCACCAGAACAAGGGGACACAGTCTCAAGCTGCACCAGGGGAGGTTTAGACTCGAGGTGAGGAGGAAGTTCTTCACCAAGCGAGTCATTCGTCATTGGAACGGGTTGCCCAGGGAGGTGGTTGAGTCATCGACCCTGGATGCGTTCAAGAGATTGGATGTGGCACTTGGTGCCATGGTCTAGTCATGGGGTCTGTGTTGATAGGTTGGACTCGATGATCCTCGAGGTCCTTTCCAACCTAAGTGATACTGTGTGATACTGTGTGAAAGACTGAGGGAGCTGGGATTGCTCAGCCTGGAGAAGAGGAGACTCAGGGGTGACCTTATCACTCTCTACAACTACCTGAATGGAGGTTGTAGACAGGCGGATGATGGTCTCTTCTCCCAGGCAGCCAGTACCAGAACAAGAGGACACAGTCTCAGGCTGCGCCAAGGGAGGTTTAGGTTGGATGTTAGGAAGAAGTTCTATACAGAGAGAGTGATTGCCCATTGGAATGGGCTGCCCAAGGAGGTGGTGGAGTCACCGTCATTGGAGGTGTTCAGGAGACTTGATGGGGTGCTTGGTGCCATGGTTTAGTTGTTTAGGTGAGTTGGATTGGTTGATGGGTTGGATGCGATGATCTTGAAGGCCTCTTCCAACCTGGTTTGTTTTATTCTAAATAAAGATAGTGTTTATTCTAAATATCTTACAGTGAGTTTATGTGGGTTCGAGTCCTTCAAATAACCCATCCCTGATGTCCATGCAACTTTATTCCTCATTCTAGATAAATACACCCATTTAGTAAAGCATTGTATGACATTGCAAATTATACAAATATAAACTAGAATTTAGAATTAAAAATTAAAATATTTCAAGTGTACCTAGGCATCAAAATATTTCTCTGCAACAAAACCTTTAGTAGAAATACTGATGACAACTTTTGCTGCCTTTCCAAATGAAGGCAATATGAAAATACAGTAGCAACATGGTCAGTAGATTTTGAATAAAAGCATAGTGTAACTCTTTGCTATAAATCATGACACATTTCAGTACTTTATATAAACCCTAGCAGTTTAAGAATAACGCATGTTGTGAATACACTATCACTTGTTATCCGAAAGAAATTAATGAGCAAAATCTGATTTATTAGCCCAGAGAGAAAGAGATTTAAAAAAAATTAAATTTGTACAATCTAATTTTGCAGGTTTTGTTTTTTATTTACATTTCTATTGTAACTAACTTTTTGTAACCACTTTCCTGTTGCTCTAAGAGTAAAAAAAGTTCAATATTGTACAGACTACACAAAGGAGAATGATAGCAATACATTTCTATGTGACTTGAAAAAGTTTCACTGAAAAAGAGCGATCAAATGACTTCACTTGGAGAGCTGCAGGTATTAGCAATACTCTGATCAGGAGGAAGGTTCATGCTATGGATGATCTTATCAGGATCTATTATTTAAGTGTTAGCAAGGAAGTTTACACAGGCACATGAATGTGACTGTTCCTAAAAACATGGATCGAAGTAGAAGGATAAAAGATCACAGTCCTTTATTTACATAATTTTTTTCACACGCAACTGACTGAAGTCAGCATTATGTCCATCATTGCAGGTACTAATTCATAGAATTCCAGAGAAGGGCAACAAGGCTGGTGAGAGGCCTTGAACACAAGCCCTATGAGGAGAGGCTGAGGGAGCTGGGATTGTTTAGCCTGGAGAAGAGGAGGCTCAGGGGTGACCTCATTGCCCTCTACAACTACCTGAAGGGTGGTTGTAGCCAGGAAGGGGTTGGCCTCTTCTCCCAGGCAACCAGCACCAGAACAAGGGGACACAGTCTCAAGCTGCGCCAGGGGAGGTTTAGACTCGAGGTGAGGAGGAAGCTCTTCACCAAGCGAGTCATTCGTCATTGGAACGGGTTGCCCAGGGAGGTGGTTGAGTCATCGACCCTGGAGGCGTTCAAGAGGAGATTGGATGTGGCACTTGGTGCCATGGTCTAGTCATGGGGTCTGTGTTGATAGGTTGGACTCGATGATCCTCGAGGTCCTTTCCAACCTAAGTGATACTGTGATACTGTGAATAGAATAGAATAGAATAGAATAGAATAGAATAGAATAGAATAGCATTAGACCAGACCAGGTTGGAAGAGACCTTCAAGATCATTGTGTCCAACCCTTCATCCAACACCATCTAATCAACTGTCATTGGTTTGTGTCCTGGATGGACAAAAAGCCTCAAAATTACTCTGAATCAGACAATGAGGCAGAAGTTAGTAGATCTGGTTCTTTAGGCTTGCTTGAACATGTCTCAGAGCCAGAATGAGCCAGGTGGGTGTGCTTTTGGCCACGTTTGGAAAGAAGGCTTTCTATAGGTTGCAATACCAGGGTTTTATCCCTAGATCTGTGTTGCTACTGGCCATTATTGCCTCGGGAAATCTATGAGTATCAGCCCAAAGAGCCATAGTGTCGTCTTGCAATTGTCCACACTCTGGAAGGAACCACAAGCTTCGCTTGGAAGCTGAACTGTGTTTCAGTTTACCCAGACAAGACAGCAAGGACCCCTCGCTATTTTCAGCGTTGTAAAGCCCAGAGGACAGACACGCGTCTTGCTGGGCCGAGAGGCGAAACCCCAGAGGAGCTGAGTCTCCGGGACAGTTTCATTTGACTGGAGAAAGGAGCGAGTGCTGCTACAAAAGGATTACAGCCGAGAAACCTCCTCTCTACAAAGCTTTCAGCTGCAAACCCTTTGAGAACAAATCCTGCCTCAGTAATAAGCTGCAGACACCAACAGAAAGTGAAACGGTGCTCCTGCAGCTTCCATGTGGTTGATGCCATTTTGGTTTGTCTAGATCTTAACGTGTGCCACGAGGTATCAGGATCAGTGAGTAATTACAATATCTGATTTTTATAAGCATCTACTGTTGCCTTAGGGAATTCTAGAGTTCCACCCCCTGTTGTGGGCAATCGCCGGCTTCATTGCTGAGGTTGCTTTTCTTTAAAGTGCTGTTTGTTGTTTCTGGATTTTTGTACATATTGTTTAAATTGTTACTTGTTCCTGCTGGTGAGGTATCTGTTCCACAACCGAACCCCTCAAATCTGTAAATAGGTTT